>NC_138187.1:7752463-10152463 GCF_964194105.1 Spermophilus citellus
ACACACCTGAGAACTCCCCTGGGCCACGTCCAGCAGAGCACAGAGAAACGGGGAAGGAAGCGACAAAGATCAATTGGTGACTGAAACCAACAAATAAAGAAATTCTTATTAAAGAAAAAGCAATGATCCAGCCATTTCCACGTTGAAGGGCATGAGAAGCAACAAGGCAGTGGGATGGAGCCATAGGGGACAGGAGGCCTTCAGTTCTCGGGGGCTCAATAGCCTTTCCTGTTGTCTCCCACCAGCAGGAGGGTGTGACTGGGAACCATGGGTGCAGGATGCCCTCTGAGAGGCCCCCAGAGTGAGCTGGCCGCACTCACTGGCACATTTTTGGGAGGTCACCTGATGACAGATGGGCACCTGATGCTGGATTTGCATTATTCAGGCCAGCCCTGGTCTGTGGTAAGGAATGACCAGAGGGTCGTAAGGGAGTGAGGACCCTCCTGAAAAGGGAGGAAATCAATAAGTCAAGAGGCAGAGGAGGGTGGGGAGCACGGGGTGGTGTACGCTGTCCTCGCTGGGCACATACCTCTCCAGTGCACAGGGTGGCTGTGTGGAAAGCACTGCTTTCTCTTATAGATTTTATTAAACAAGCCCTTCCACTTGGTGCATTCCACAAGAAAGCAACGTGATTAAAGACCCACTTGAGGCTGGGCACAGAGGTGCACACCTGCCATCCCAGCAACTGGGGAGGCTGAGATGGAAGGATCCCAAGTTCAAGGCCAGCCTCATTAACTTTGTGAGATTGTCTCAAAATAAAAAATAAAAAGGGTGGTGATGTGGCTCAGTGATAGAGCACCCCTAGGCTCAAAACAAACTAAGACCCATTTGATCTAAAACACCTAGCTGCGTTGCAGAGACTCAAGCTCAGCAGTGCACCTGCTGACAAGCAGGGTCCTCTTGCCACTCTCCAGTCTGGCAGACTCCAGATGAACATCCACTCCAAACCAAGACAGACCAGGCTGCTCACTCACTAGCAACCCTCTTGGTCCCCTGTGATGTGGCACCCCAGGGCTCTATCCCTCTCAGCCTCCTGTGTTCACTTCCTTGTTAATCCTGGAGCTGACCTTCTTCATGTTTGTGGGTATTTTCTGTGAGTTTCTATTTTATACTTTGCTCCTTTTCTATTGCCCTTAACTTACTTGAATGATGGAGATCACATATATATCTTTTTTTGTGTGTGTGACAGGACCCAGGGCCTTGGGCCTGCTATGCACACAGCCTCATGTATAAGTACATGTGTGTTCTTGATATTGTTTTGTGTCTCTGGTCATGAAGAAGCCCAGATTGTAAAGGTATTCCCCAACATTCTTTTCCACTGTCCTTGTATCCTCAGGTTTAGATCTTTAACCCACTTAGTGAATAACTGTGGTGTGAGGTTGGATGTGCACCAAGCCTCCGCATTGGTCAAGACTGTAACCCAACACCTCTACTGGAAAGACCACCTGGCCCCATGGCTGGAGGCTAGTCACAAGGCTGAGATTTGTGCTTGGCTTCTGGCTGGTGGGGGTGCCTGGCACTGCCCAGCCCAGGGTGACTGTCATCACAAGCTTCCTCAGACAGCTCTCACATGCACTCTTCTGCCTGAACATCAGAGTCCATTCAGCAGGTCCAGAAAAAGAGGCCCATCACTCATTTTTCCTGCTACTGAATGGATTTATGAGCCAGCAGTTGGTGATCTGTGAGGACTCCCAGAAGTTGACAGGCTCAGCCACTGGGTCCGAGATGGTCCTGAGGGAGTGCTCAAGGCTTCTCCCACAGGCATATCTACTTTTCAAGGTCATTTCTAGATATCCAGGGCTGGTCACCACAGGGGTGGAATGGGTCACTGAAGAACAGCCAGTGACCATCTGTAGCAGAGTGTGGGTCAGCCTGTTAGCATTTCAGGTCCCAGCCAAGGGATGCAGACAAGCTCCTTGCTTCTCTGTGCCTCAGACCCTTTGTCCCTAATTTGGGAACACCTTCTGTAGGGTCTGTGTGCATGAACTTCCCATGAGGTGGTGCTGGAACAGCACGCGCCCTTGCTGAGCTCTGAGACTGTGGTGGGTCTCAGACCCACTGGCACGTTCCAGTTTCATCTGCAGCAGACTTCCTCTCATGGGGAGTCCAAAGTAATAGTGAATAACTGCACTTACTGGAATCCTAGGCTCAAGGGGAGTAACAGCTGCCTGGTGCAGGGTCCTTTTACTTCCTCCACTGAGGGGATAGGGGCCACAGGGATGCCACTCCTGACAGCGTGGCTGGGCAACCTCCCACTTGCCGTATGCAGAGACCATGTGTTCCTGAAATCACAGGATCTTCCCACAGCAAGAAGTGCACACACTAAAGGACCTGCACTGGTGCTGCTGCTGTTTTGCAGCTGCATGGGCAGTGGAGGGGTAGGGCTGCCTTTAGCATGTGGTCCCCATAATGCAGGCCAGCCCTGTGGTGATGGGCTGGATGCTGGGGTGGCCCCTGTCAGAGTGCACTCTGCTGGGGTGATCACAGGAGAGGGACACACAGCCTGCTTGCTCCTCCTCCTCCTTGGCAGCCAAACTGACCTACCACCAGACCACAGCAGCAACCTGGCTCACACACACTGTACAACTAAAGGCTCCAGAATGTCCATCATCTCGAGAGCATGTCTCATGCAACCTGGACCAGGGGGTTCCCTGGGTGGCCAGCAATTTGCAGAGCTCCCCCCAGAGATGCAAGTCCTCCTTAGGGGCAGTTGTTGGAAACAAAGACCATCACATGCACCTGGAGGCCTCTCAGGAGTAAGTGCTGCCAGGACCCCTAGAAGCCAGGCTCTCCTGAAAGGCTGCATGGCTTCTGGCTAAGATTCAGTGAGGTTTTCCTGTCCTCTGTTTGACCTCCCCTCACCACTTAAGAGATGCTATATGGCAGTGACATGGGGACCATGCTACCTAGATTGAGAATAAGCAATGACCACAGGGGCATCTCACAGGCCTGAGGTTCCCTGATGGGCAAGGAGGGGCCAGCTGCAGAGAGAAAGTAGGCTTACAGCTGCGTCAATCAGGCAGGTATGCCAGGAGGGGATGGCTCCACAGCCAGGGCTGCAGAATGAGCATGGGGGTGGTGGCCTGCCTGATGGACAAATGGATAGGACACAGGGGCCACCAGCTGATGAGGAAGCTGGTGGAGCCTGGCAATCTTGCAGAACTACTGAGGGCCGTGTGCATCAGGAGCTGAAGGAGCAGTGCCTAGGCTGTGTGCACAGGCAGGAGAGGGTGAGCACAGCTATGCAGTGGGCAGCTGCTCAGCCTTTGGGAGGACAGCGAGCAAAAGACACCGGGCGGGAGGCCACTGGCAGGTTCAAAAGAGGCAATCCAGAAAGTAGACCAGAGCTGCCAGGTCGGGGGAGAGCTGCCAACTGGGTATGGGCTTCCTTTCAGGAGGTGGCAGTGTTCTGTAGTGGCAGTGGTCACACAGCTCTAAACATGTTGACAGCCACCGAGCTGCATTCTTCTGATGGGTGAAGGACATGGTGGGGGTGGGGGTGGGCCACATTTCAGTAGAGCCGTTAAAACCAGCAGAGGGTGGTCACTCAGGGCTGCTAATTGGGGTCTCACTTTCTCAGCAGCAGCCAGTGCTACTGCTGGGAGCAGGGTGGCTGGTGGGGACACAGTCCTTGACATGGAAACAGAGATTTTGTCTGAATATGTGTCTTTCTAGGAAGAAGACTTTTACCTTTTCATTAAATTCACCAATACGTGGGCACCTGTGGTGAGCAGGGGTGCTCTTGTGCACACAGGGGGTCTCCAGATGCCCCCTGTGCCTGTCTGCAGCCTCAGCATAGTTGCACACAGCTGCACACAGCTCAGGGATAAGCTCCTATGCCCATGTGTTTGGGGGATGCTGTCTCCTCCCTGCCACTCAGTGGTGAGGGTCTGACGGAAGCTGGCCTTCAGCAGCAGTGAGCCAGGCAGCACTCCTGGGGGACTTGCTGTGAGTACAGCATGGATTGTGTTGCGTTCCTCAATATGGACCTGTGCTTCTCCACACAGGCTGCAGGCTCCTCAGGGAGCACCTCATGCTGCAGGAAGTGCCTTAAGGGACAGCAGGTTCCTTGGGGGTGGGTCAGCTTCATGGCTGGTATGAGAGGAGCTGTGTGCAGCAAGGGTCCTCAGTCCTGCACCTTTACTTGGTGCTTCTATTCCTAGAAATCCACCCCAGGGCAGTCCTTGGAGATGATGCCACAGCCACCCAGTTCAGCAGTATCCACCATGCAATTCGACATGGAAGAGAGATGATCATGTACTATACAGTGCAAAAGAGCTCAGTCACACGAAGGAAAAGAAATTAAAATGTGCAGAAGCACTTTCAATCAAAAGTGACACGGGTCTAGGGATATAGCTTAGGATGTGTGAGGCCTTGGGTTTGTACAAGGGCCACACCTATCATTCTAGTGGCTAGGGAGCCTGAAGCAGAAGGATCACAAGTTCAAAGCCGGTATCAGTAACCTAGCAAGACCCTGTCTCAAAAAATAAAAAGGGATGAGGATGTGGCTCAGTGGTTAAGTGCTCCTGGGTTTCAATCCCCAGTACCAAAAAAAAAGTGACTGCCTCAGCTGGGTGGTGGTGACACCCATGATCCCAGCAGCTCAGGAGGCTGAAGCAGGAGGACCATGGCAAATTCAAGGCCAGCCTTAGGAACTTAACAAGACTCTGGCTCCAAATAAAAAAATTTTAAAAGACTGTGTATATGGCTCAGAGGGAGAACACTACCTAGCATGTGCAAGGGTTAGGGTTCAACCCCCAATACTACAAAAACAAAGTAAAAATATTCTAAAACCCTTCTGAAAAAAATTCCATTAGAAACATGTCCTGACAGAAAAGGCTGCTTATTTTGTCCTCTCCCCGCGGGAGCATCTAGTCCTTCCCCTTGGAGTGTGAGCACACTCAACCCCACTGAGCCAGCATGGGAACAGCTCAGGATACGAGTCCCACGATAGGGAGACATGGCCAGCACTTCAGATGCAAGCCTAGCAGAATAGAGCTTCTGCTCGGAGCTTGTCAGGGCTGGTGCTGAGCACTGTGGGAGTTCAGATCCCTGAAGATGCCCTGCCCCAAGACGCCAGGAGGCAGGCCCACAGCCTCTGGAGCAGGGTGAACAAGAAGGTCAGCCTTCTGCTGCCTGTGCCGACACGGTGGTGTTTGAAAGGCCACTTGGCTGCAGGGAAACACCTTGAGCCTTGAGGGCGACAGGCAGCAGGAGGTGGGGGAGCAGCAGTCAAGCTGCAGGGTGAGCGCTTTGCTGGACAGCTGACGGGCCAGGTGTGGAGGCTTGGCCAGCTCCACGACCCCAGCCTCGCCCTCAGAGGCTGCTCTGACTGAAGTTCCTGCTCCTTCTGAGGCAGTCAGAACCAAGCAGCAGCGTCCCATGGACCCATCCAGAACCATGCAGAGGAATGGGACAAAGCCGCTCCTTCCCACAGGCAGACTTGTGGGCACACAGCCTCTTGCTGCTGCAGGCAAGAGATGTTGGGGCTGCGCCCAAGACCAAGAGCTCCCCCTGCAGGTGTTGTGCAGAGGCCCAGCTAAAGGTCACTGCTTCCTGCCAGCCCTGCCTGAGGACCCATGGATGCCCTGAGCCTGTGCTGGCAGGAGGGGTGCCTAGGAGCTCAGCTCCCCTTGGCAATGTGGAGGCTGTCTGTGAACTTCCTCACACAGAATGCTGGCAAATGGCCACCCTCCCAAAATGCCCCACAGAGCAGAATGCCAAGGAGGGGCCCAGAGGAAGACTGGGGACTGCACGGGGTTTCTCTCTGGGTAAAGATGCTCTAACGGGGTGCTAATGGTCACACGACCTTGTGAGCACACGAAAATCCACCCACTATAGGCTTACAGGGTAGAACTTGTAGCATGAGGAGCTCAACTTGCTAAAACTGCATGACAACAGTGCCTGGCCCAGGAGCACACAGAGATGTCTTTTCACCACACCCAACCAACCAATGGAAAGCCTATTCTCTCCCAACGGAAAGTTAGGGAGTCAGCAGGGAGAGTTTACCTAGGAGGTCAGCTCCTTCATCCACATCCCCAATGACCTCGGATCCTGCCGTCGACAGCTCATGGTACAGGGAGTCAGTGTTGATGCCAAAAGCTTTGTTCACGATGCCCTGGGTGGGGCTGCTGGGACACAGGGCAGGGGACAGAATTGTCTGCTTCATACCCAGACCTCCTCCCCTCCTACCACAGCTGCTGTCACGCCAGGCTTTATCCCCGAAGGCCCCAGAGCTAAGGACTGAGTCACCAGCTGGTGGCCACACTGGGGGTGAGGTAACTAGGGGCCCCTCCTCTCTTTGCTTCCTGGCTGCTGTGAGATGAGCTGCCTTCTCTGCCACAAGCTCCCCATGATGCTCTGCCTCGCTCACACCCAGAGCCTGTGGGTGTAAGCGTGGACAGGACTGCACCCTCAACCACAGACACTGGCTTGAGTGAATGCTGACCCCAACCCAGGGCCTGGTCCTGTGAGCACCTGTTTCCTGTGCGGTCTAGGCGGGTCTCTGGACACATGTCCAGCTCCGGGGTGGAGTCGATAATGTCCTGAACATCAGACCACTCGTCACTGCTGCCCATACCTAGAGGGGAGCACAAGGAACACGTGGAGAGTGGACAGTCCAGCAACCCTCACCCTCACAGTGGCTCTCTGCATCATGTTTGCAGACCCATGGCCAGGTGTCAAAAAAGGGTCCTCTCCACACTGGCCACATGGACACAACCCAGCACTGTGAGTCCTGGAGGGAAGGCCTAGCATAATGCTGACACAGGACTGCTCAACCCCATGCCGTGAGCCTCCTCTTAATGACAGAGGTCCTGCTTTTATCTCTAGCCACACACTGCGAGACTGTGCTCTGTTGGGCTGCATCCCTCCCCATACGTAGGAGGAAGTCCTGACCCCAATATGACTGCATTGAGGTAGTGTCCCTAGTGGTGTCCTTATAGTAGGAGACCAGGCATAGACACAGCAGGGCTATATGAGGCCCAGGGAGAGGTGGCATCTGCAAGGCAGAGGAAGGCCTCGGAGAAACCAGCCTCCATACCTGGGCTTGGGCTCCCAGCCTGCAGGAGAAAACAGACTTCCCTTGTTTAAGCCACCCAGTTCCCAGTGTAATGAAAGCCTGAGCTGACCATTACAGCTGTCAATACTAGATTCCAAAAGGAAGAGAAGCCTCCTAGGTGCCAGGCAGGAGAGGCTCAGGGCACTTGGCCTCCCCTTCAGGGACTGAGGCACTGGGCGTGTGGGCTGCTACACACCTATGCTGACGTTCCGCATTTCCTGGGTGACCTGGACTTCCATGTTGCGGCTGTTGCGCTTCTCCCGGGCCCTCTTGCTGTTCTTTGTGCTGCTGCCGTAGTCCCCCAGGGGCTGCAGGCTCTCGTTGAGTGGTGTGACGGCGGCAGAGGGAACAGAGGACGTGGGAGTGTTGGACTTGGTGCCAGTGGTGCTAGGTGTGGCAGCTGCTGAAGACTGGCCTGACTCTGACATCTCATCGTTGGGACACTAGGGCCAAACGCAGGGAGGGGGGCGGTCAACACAAGGGACCATGCGTTACAGCTAGGGGCGGCCACCGGGGGCCCCATCACTCCACTACTGGCCATAAGCATCACTGCCCCCAGCTTGCAGGGTCAGGAGACCCCTGGGCCAGTAATTCCCTTGGCCTACCACTCTGGAGTTCTCCTGTCATCCGGCAGCTGCCTCTGGCTCAAAGCTTGTACCCTCCACTGGATACAAGGAAACACCAGCAATGGGAACCATGGTGTGACGCTACACAGGGGACAAAGCGGGGCCCTCTGTAGACAGTGGTGGCCAGAAACCAGTCGTAGCCCAGAGCCAGGCAAGGGGCTCTATAGGGGCAGCGGAAAGGAGGCATCTGAGGAGGGATGATAGGGCCATGTCCCTCTCCCTCCACTGCTTCCAGGACACTCCTGCTCAGCCCTGGCTGAAGTCCAGCTGGGAAGGGGATGTATACTTTCACCACATCTGTGGCTGTGACTCCCAGACACACGCTGCTTCACCTCATGGTGTGACTGACCCACATACAGAACTGAACAACAGTGCAAGTCCTAATGGCCTGAAGTTCTGTTTGGACACTGTTAGATATTCTGGGAGGAGGGTCCAGTAATTACGACCAGGTACTTACCTCAGGAATCTCATTAGGAAGACATTTTATCTGAATTGCATGGGACATGAAACAAACACTCTTTTCCTATGGTCTTTCCTGATGAAAATATTGCACAGTTTCAATACAAAGAGCCCCAAACACTTCCCTATTAACTCATGTTCATACCCTGATGAAGCCTGGGCAGCTGTGCCAGCCTTACAGGCAGCCCAGGCCATAGCTGGCCTGCGCCCCCCTTGCTCCCCTCCCTGCCCTCCCTCATTGTACAGGAAGGGAACAGCTTGTGGGGCTCTGAGGCAGATCAATCTGTACGTCCCAGGCAGGCAGCTGCACCACATTTTGTGTGTTCCCAGAGGGGGGACACCTTCAGAGGAACTTCCTACTGGTGAGGATGCTCACTTGGGAGGGGAACAGATGGAAGAGGAAGGCGTGCAGTCCTGTCTACAGTGGTGAACACAGGGACCTGAATGGATAAGTGCATGCTCCCAAGGTCAGAGCTGTATCTGCCATGTGCCTTTGCCTGACCATGGGCTCAGCACCAGGCTTGGGCAGGGCCTCAGTTATAGACACCACTACTTGTTCAGAGAACAGGTTTCCAACTCCATGTACCAGGCTCCCAAATTTCTATACAAGAAGTCTCAAAATCTCACATGTAGCTGGGCATGATGGCACACACTGTGATTCTAACTGTTGGGGAGGCTGGGTCAGGAGGCTCCCCAAGTTTTGAGTTAGTCTGGGAAACTTACCCAAACACTGTCTCAAAATAACCACAAAGAAAAGGGCTGAGGATGTGGTTCAGTGTTAGAGCACCTGCCCTGCATGTGCCAAGGCCCTGGGTTCCATCCCCAGCATCAAAAAAGGAAAAAACAAAACACCCACAAATTCCTCCACAACAGTAGCTCTCAGATGGGGTGACTATGTGCAGGGATGTCTGGAAGAGGTCAGGGACAGCTGCTGTCAGGCTGGAGAGGGCTGGATACCAGGGTTGCCACTCAACCTCTACAGTGCCCAGGCATCAGCAGTACCAGGTGAGACACACTGCACACAGTCTAGCTGTCTCCCAGTGGCTGAGGCTTTGCACTGAAATCTGAACGTGGGCTTAGGCCAGACACATAGCTTATGCCTGGTGTGAGAAAGAAAGGGAGACCACTCTGCTTCACCCTGATGTCTGAACATGGGTTTAGACCACACACGGCTTGTTCCTGGTGTGAGAAGGGGAGACCACTCTGCTTCAAACTGTTACCAGTGATGCAGATCTGGGCCTTCCCCACAACAGATCTGCAGGGTCAGGTCTCTGCTGCCCTTCTAAAAGGGAAGCAGAGATGCCAGCAGCTCAGGCAGAAGCCGGGGGTGCAGTGAGGCACATTCTGGACCACTTTCCTCTGTGCCATGATTTCCCCGCCTTCAGAGACCCTTGTGGTCACTGTAGGGCGTATTGCCCACTGGCCACGCCGCCCCCAGGGCCCCAGCTGTTATCCTATAGGGTCACCACTTACCTAGGGCAAACCTCTCAACCTCCTAAACATCAACGTGGGGCAGTGACCTCCAAGTGTATTGCAAAGAACCCACACACTCCTAGCGGTCATTCCTCACCATGAGTGGCCACAACTGTTTGGTTAAAACACTATGGTACATGAAAACAAAAACAAAACAAAAAACAAAAAAATTAAGAAATTAAAACCTGGAGCATGAAAAAAAAACTTAAAAGATAATTATTAAAAGGAAAAAAAAAGAAAAATCAAACAAAACACACTGTGAACTAAAACATAAAACACTATGATTTATGGAGAGAAAGACTGTTTCAGACAATGTAGTAGAGAAAGAAAAGGCTTTGTGGGAAGAAAGGCGGGCCAGGGGGCCCCCTGAGAGTCCCTGCTGCAGAGCAGGAGTGGGGGAGGGTGAGCAGCCAGTTCCCCATGTGCCTGCTGCCCTCCTCCTGTACACCAACACTGGCAGGACAGTGAGGATCATGGCTGGTGACTTTACTCCCTGGAACAGCCATGGGACCATGGATCACTTTCCAAGGGCTAGCAGCAAGCAAAAACCTAAGCCTCATATGCCCAGCCCACAGGCCCCACATGTCCTCCGGGGATGTTGGGAGGAAAGTCACCAGACCCAGTGCCAGCTCCTCTGCCCAGGAAGGTGGCCTGCCTTTTCTGGCAATGTGGCCAGAGAGCCCTGTCCTGTGGCAGCAGCCTGAGCATTACGTACAGGTGTAGCAAGAGACCAGGTCCTGCATGGAGGATCTGGCCTTCTCTGGGTGGCTGTACAGACCTATGAAGGGTGAGTGGGGGACCTTCCTTTTTAACTCACAGCTATCTCCAAGGATGGGAGAAGGGCCCAACGAGAAAGCCCTTTGGCTTCCTCCAGCTGAAATCCTGTCTCAGGACTAAACTCCTATGAAAGCAGAGGCAGCTCGGGAAGCAATGTGTGTCCTGCCTAAGTCTGGTTTGAGGGGATACTGCACTTTGGGGTGTGCTGGTGGAGAGCTGCTGAGCTCAGCCCTAATAGACACAGGATCTCCACTGTAGAGTGGTCCACCTAAGGATCAGAGAGGCCCAGCCTGGTCTAGCAGGTGCCATGGGAAGCCACATAAAGTGGCTATGGCAACACAGGGTCACTGGGGCCCATACTTCCTGACACCAAGCCAGAGGAGATAGACTAACACAGGGGAGCTGCACGGGGTGGCATGCAAAGACAGGGCTCCCTGGATGGACGTGGGCATCGGCACTGGGGCCCTTACTCCACGCACGGCTACAAAACCTGGTAGCTGGAGATGGACTGCAGCTGGCCGAGGTCACTCAGGTGCCAGTGGTCCCCCGCAGGCACGAGCTTGCCCCCCATCTGTGCACGTACCATGCCGTCAGCCAGGGGGAAGACGTTCAGAGAGGTGGGACGTTCCTTCCTGCTGGAAAGGGGCAGGAGAAGAGGAAGTGGAGGTTAATGTCAGCTGAGAAAGAGTGGACGCCCTCGCTGGGCCATGAGGCCTCTCTGGTGGACAGAGCTTCTCAAAAGGCCATCCTGCAGTCCAGCTTCAGAGGGCAGGACCAGTTGGGCAGCAGCACTCATGTGCTGGGTAGTCTGCACTCCTCATGACCCTGTGTGATCGTTCCCCTCCCTCACTGATGTATCACTTTTCTCTAGCTCAATTTCTTTTTCTTTTTTTTTTTTTTTTGGGGGGGGGTTACGGGGGATTGAATTCAGGGCACTCGACTACTGAACCACACCCCCCATCCATATTTTGTATTTTATTTAGAGATAGGGACTCACTGAGTAGCTTAGCGCCTTGCAGATGCTGAGGCTGGCTTTCAACTCGAGATCCTCCTGCCTCAGCCTCCCTAGCCATTGGGATTATATGCGTGCACCACTGTGCCTGGCTTCTAGCTCAAATTTTAATGGTCACCGCTGGTGTCAGCACTAGCAATCTCACAGCAAGGCAGTGACAGGCCATTTCCCTTGAGTGGTGACTTTTATGATGACAAAGCCCAGACTTGTCTCCTCATAGGTAACCTGTCAGTCCTGTCTCTGCTTGGGGCCAGTAGAAGCATCAGTCTGCTGCCCAGTTCTTTGCTCCCTGCTTTCCTACCAATCTGGTTTTTCATGAGGTCTTATCACTATAAAACATTTGAATACCATGTGTCTGAAGTAAAGTGAGGCATGCCTCATCTGCTGAAGCCTTTGAGGGAGGATCTCTTGTCACGAGTCTCGACAGGAAGCTGAGTCCTCTGAGGCTCTGAGCATCAGGCAGACAGAGTCAAGAGAGCCAAGCCCAACACACCTACAGTGGGCTCAGTCCCAGGAGAACCTTAGGAGGGCTGCAAGTCGTGCTGGGAACAGAGGTACTCCCATTGCATGTCCTCCCGTCAGAGGCCTCTAAACAGGCAGGCCTCAATGGCATGGAGGACTGGGCAGCACAATCTTCCCTGGGGCAGATCTAGTCTGCTCTGCTTGGAGGTGACAGGGCAAGAACTAGCACTACTGCATGCCTCAGCCTCTCGTACTTGAAGGAAACAGGACAGAGAGCAGGACAGAGCAGAGGCATGCTGCCTATGCTTCCTGTGGCTGGAGGATGGCTTTATGAAGGATGACCCTGCGAAAGGGTGCCCAGACAGCTCTAGGGATTGGAGAGCTGGTCTGTTTCCTGATGCCTGCTGGGACCTGGCTGTGTCAACTGGGCTGCTGGAGTGGCAGGCACAGGACCAGAGGGGCAACACCCTGCTGGAGCAGAGGAGCTACACTCAGCCACATCAGAAGGCGTTTGCCTATGGCCAGCTCTCATGACCCCTTCACGGGGTGCCAGTACCCGTCAAGACTTGGAGACTCTAAGATGCTGAGAAAGACAGCTGGAAAGTGCTGGGTCTCTACCAGAGCCTCCTGGGCCCAGTCCCAAGAGCTGCTCCCTGTCAAGAGCCCACAAAGCCTAGAGTAGCAGAGCCTGGGGTGGGCTACACCCCTGCCTGCCCCAGCAGGCTCCCGCCTCCTCTTACCCACTTTGCCTCTTTTGAGAGGCTAATATTAGCATGGGGAGCACCCTGGGGCCTGGCTGACCCCGTTAAGCACTTAAACTCATGACCTCAGGTGAGAAGCACTTAACATGTCCCTAGGCCCAAGCCGATGCCATCCTCACTGCCACCACATGCTACAGGGCGACAGCAGGGAGCATGGGGGCGGCTCTTGCTGCACAAGATGGGGCAATGGACACACAAACCAAGGACTTCCACAGCTTGATGTGGCACATATGGCCCAAGGCAACCCCAGGACTGAGTAGACAGAGACCCACAGCGTTACCTCTTCCTCCATGACTGGCGAGGACTGCAGGGCAGCGACAGACACGGCCAGCACACAGCAGTGACAGCACAGGGCAGGACAAGAAGACCACATTAGAGAACGAAGGTCAGGCTAGTTCCTGGCTGTGCACACGCTCAGAGGAAGAAGCTCGAGGACAATGATGGGGAGACAAGAAGGTGGCCCAACCCCCACTCCCCTACACACAACAGCGGTCACACACACAGACATCTTGACTTCAACAAGAGGCCCTGGATGGGGCCTGTGCAGTAGTTCAGCAAGTGCAGCATGTACACATCTACTGCAGAAGCACAAGCACACATGTGCACACAGAGGAGGGTGACAGAGTTGAGACACACGCATGCTCCTGCTCATGCCTAAGCACAGCTGATGTCTGAGCTCCTACTGAGACACACAGACTCTGAAAAATCACACCAGGAGTGCAGGAAAAGTTGGTGTGGGTCAGGAGTGGTCGATAGCTCAGAATAAGGAGGAACTAGGGCCTCAGGGGAACTGAGGGGGTCTGAGCACAGGGGACAGGACCTATCTGCCCTCCACCTCAGCCTCCCAAGCCCAGAAGGGCTCACACTTTGTAGGGGGACAAAGCTGCACTTTCTTGACCTTAGTCAGCTACTGTGGAGGCCTCAGGCGGCAGCCCCTGTCCACACCCAGGAGCCCAGACATCATGGTGGGGAAGGCACAGCCCAGAGGATGCTCCTGATTTTCGGCAGCAGCAAGAGAAACAGCCTCTGGGCTGGTGAGGAAGCTCAGTGTAACTGACAGCTAGATGAGTGATGGCGACAGCCTAGACCTGGGCACTGCCCCTCCAATTCCCCTCTCCCCAGCCCTGGGAGCACCTTGGCCTTCTCATGGCCAAAAGCCACCTGCAACACAGCCAGCATGCTAATGTGTCCTGCAGAGGTGGGCAACTCACAGGATCTCAAGATGAAGGTGACATGGCTGCTTACACCTGCTGCCCAGCTGGCAGATCAGATCGGTGTGAAAGACTGGTGTCACAAGACACCCTCCCTTTCCTGGACATGCTGGGATTCCACGGTAAATAAATGAGTGCCTGGGCTTCTAGGACAGCTACGTGCAGGGGGCGCACTCTTGCCGACAGGCACCAGAGGCCCTGTGCTGTCCAGAGGACATGGTTAGCCACTGCCAGACCACAGGACCTGGTCAGAACAGCACGGTCAGAGCAGATCCCAGGACTACCCCTATAAAGCAGGTCAAGGGCTTCTCACAGGGCTCATTCTGGCTCCCTGAGGGAAGAGGAAGAGCTGCTGTAAAGTCCCAGCAAGGCTGAGGAATGAGGCCTGAGTGGCACACACAAGTCCCAGGGCTATGGGCTCCTCGGCAGGAGCCAGCTTCCCACAGTCTGCCTGTCCTGCAACCAGAGCTGAACTCTGACCAATAGGGAGAAACCAAGGGGCCAACACTGACTGGTGCACTGCTCAAGGCTGTGGGTCCCACAGGAACACCTGAAGAAGCAGGTGATCTGATAGGGCCTACTTCTCCCCACCCACCATGGGATCATCCATGACAAAGCACACCCTGCCCCACAGCTGTGGCTCCTCCACTATACACAGAGGAATGGGAGGCCTGAACTGCCCATGGTGATGGCTAGAACCTTCATCGGCTGGTTTCAGAGCATGGGTGGCAGGGTTTTAGGTGAGCCCAGTGTCCTACGGAGTCCAATTTATGTAGTGTCCACAGGGCCTGGGGCACTGCCCACTGTGACACAAGATCCTGGTCACTCACGGCTCCTAGGATAGCCCAGGTATGCTCTCCCTGTGCTCTCTACTGTGTGACCTTTGGGCTGTTCCCCTTTTAAGGGTGCACTGGCAGAAGACAGGCAGGAAGTCCCAGAATCACTGCAGCTCTTACACAAAACAACATTAAGACCCTTGACTCTGGGTTAGAATTCAAGACCAGCTGTTTGGAAATCCTTGTGGCCATTCTGAGGGCCAGAAGTCAGCACATCCACAGTGTGCTAAGGAGAAACACTTGGAATTGTCACAGTCTGCCAAGCTCTCTTGCCCACCCTACCTTGCTAACTCTAGTGCTGCCTGGCAGCTGCAACACAGGCCCCATTCGGTGGTAGGCAGTGATTCGTGTCTGCAAGCACACTGCCAGTGCCTTGCTCCCTGCTGCAGTCCTGGAGACACAATGGCACACACGTCTGTTTCTGTTTCCAGGTTGGAGACTCTGGGGCACAGAAGCAGACAGCTTTGCCCAACTTCCTGGTCAGTGGCTGATGAAGTCCAGAGCTGGACCTCTGAACCTTTTTGTTATGCACATAACACACAGAATAGGCAGGCACGGAAGAAAATGTAAGCAACAGCTTTTACGCAGTGTGCCAAGGGTGCTCCCTGGCCCAGCCTATCTGCAGAATCAGGGGCCACAGGGAGATGGGTGCACCTGGCTCACCCTGTGGTCCTGGCTTCAGGCCCTACCTCCACATGATGGAGGTGTAGAACCCCTGGCCCAGGCCTCCATCTGTACTCTCCCACTCACCCCCTCATGCTGGTCACAACTGGATAGGATCTCTGATACTGCTCCCTGGGACTGAAACAGAGAGTAGAGGACTCTGGCCTGGGCGGGCTTCACCTTGCTGCTCAAGCAAGGTTAACGCAGAGGGGCCTGGGGGTCTGCTGCATCAACCTGCCCTGCAGAGGGAATGAGGCTCAGTGGTTGGCTAAGGTGGCCTGATCTCCGCCCATCCCGTCAGTTAGCAGTAGCATGCTCCACTCACCTAGAACACAGATCCACAGACACTGAGCCCCTACCCCAAGAAGAATGTGTTCACACTCCACACAGATCCTAGTTTTATCCACAAGTCATAACTAGCAAACTCTACCTTCTTTATTTTATAAATGAGATGAGGTCAGAGCATTGGGTGATCGGCTGAAGCCCCATTAACAGATGCCAGAGCTGGGCTTCAAAGCCCGCCAGCAGGTAGAGGTCTCCAGGTGCTTGTTGCAGAACAGTGTCCAGCCCCTCTGGCCCTTCCCTCTGTAATCCTGGTATGAGAGGCAGACAGACAGATCCCTTGGTTCTGCCTTAGTACTGAGTTAAACTCATTCCTTATGCAAATGATTGCAAAAGCAAAAGCACTGTAAGCACTGATTTTGAGGTTTCAAATATATTTTGGTGAATGGGAAAATTTGCCAGCTATGTGAATAGTGAGGGCTGAACACATGCAACTTTGCTGAGCCTCTGAGACTGACCTGCGACTCACAGAAGGCATAGCCTGGCTACTCACAAGCCCTCAGCCACAGCCACCTCTAAATGCACTCCTGCCCAGAGGCCCTCTGCCTCCCCTCTGCCACCTTAGCTGGCCTACCTCCGCCCTGGCAGGCTGCTCTCCGTCTGGCTGCTCCCCCCAACCTGCTGCATCTTGGATCTCTCGATGTGCTCCACGTAGGTCTGAATCATCTGCCAAGAGGGGACTCTCATCAGTGAAGCCCCGTGGGCCCCTCACCACCAAGATTCAGATGCAGTTGTGCTCCAAGGAAAACAGGCAACTCCAGGGGAAGGGGCCAAACCAGCCGAGGTAGACAGCTTCCCTCCAGACACAGGTGGCACTAGCAAATAGCAGGTGTGGGCTGCAGCTCAGGCCCCTCCTACCCAGGGAGGCCCATTGGTGCCCACCTCCGTGTGCCGCTGGTGCAGGGCGTTGTACTCCTTCTTCATCTCAGATTCCCGTTCCTCCAGCCGAGAGACTAGAAGACACAAGGCCTATGGGTCAGCCACACAGCCTGCTCCCACAAGGCTGGTCCCTCTCCCAGGCCAGGACCAGAAGCTGGTGTAGCATCTCGTGCCCTAAGGGCCATGACTGCTGGAGGGCAGACACGACAGGCATGGTGTGTGCTATCTGTGGGAGAGCACTTTACTCAGTTATAAAGAAAACCAGGACAAGCAGATACACCAGAAGCAATCTCTACCCAGGTCAGCCAGGAAGTTTGGTGATGGAGGCAAAACTGAAGGTGAGTGAGGGCTCAGTGGTGGCACATGTGCCTAAGATATGGGAGGCCCTGGTTTCATCCCAGCGCAGCAAAGAAAGAGGAATGAGATGTTTGTGGGAAGAGACAACCTCTTAGACATTCCTAAGAGTGACAGCACTTTGGCAGAACAGACAGCAGGACTCCTTACACATGCTGAGGTCTGGGAAGACCAAGTCACAATCATGGCTCCTTGAGACTGACAGTAAGGCCTCCCTAAATTGGTGGCCACTGGTGACACTGGGATAGTCCCCTCTGGCCCCACGTGTGCCTGCCCAAGCAGACAACTGCCCAAGAGGCTAACTGGCAGCAGGGGCCGGGTGATGCCCCCATGTCCTGCCAAAAGCCAGCATGCAATGATCTTAGATGCCTCCCCCTGTGGCTCTGCTCAGCCCTCTGTCCTTGCAGCCCAGCAAGATGGGAGGGCCAGGAAGAAGAGTAGAAGCAGGACAATAAAACAGACAATTCCAGGGACTCGTGTGGCATGATCCTTCAGCAGCCAGTACCCCATCCTCAGTGTGAGACCTTCCCACCCTTCCTTGGCTTCCTGATGTCTGCTTTCAGTTGATTTATCAAATGACATGGTTCCATCTCTCACTGCAGGGTGTGCTTTGCTCCTCGACCTGAAGGTGGCCTGCCTGGCGGTGTCTGTGGAGGTCACTGCTGTGCAGCCTGGGTTGGTGTGTCTGGTGGTTCAGGATCCCGCTGAAGCAACAGGAGCTCCAGCTCGAGGTAGAAGCCTAGAAGGCTTGTTATGGACACCAGCACCCAACACATAAGGGACTTACAGGTGCTGGTGCACAACACACAACCCATGTCAGGCATGTTCTGACCCGGCCACTGCTCTGTCCTTGGAGAGGCTGGCTGCCTAACTGTGCTCTCCTGCAGAGGAACATAGTGTTAGAGTCCCAGGGCATCTCTATGACCCCTCTCACCTGGTGCCTACCCAACAAGTAATCACTGCCTGCAATCTAGTTGCAATCTTTCTTCTCTCTTCACACATGACACATAGTCTAAGTAAAGGGAACACCAGTGCATGGGGAACTCCAGAAAGGGCTTCCTATGAATGCCTACAGCAGGGTTTTAGGCTGGGGGCTGGCTGGTTAAATACCAGTGCACCTGGAAATGGCTGGCTGCGGAAGGCATCTAAGGATGGGGAGAGGCCCAACATAGCAAACTGGTTTTTCCCCCAATTTGATTCTTACTTTTTGGGAAAAAAAAAAGGCTCCTGCCATCCAGGGAAATCAGGTAAAGTGGCAATATGGGTTTCAATAAAACACCTCTTTGTAGAGACTAAGATTACACAGCTAATGACAACAGTTTTAGTATAATGTCGAAGACTAAAATACTCGTTCTCATGGTAATGATTTTATTTATTTATTTTAAATTAATTTTTAAAAAATATTTATTTTTAATGGTAGTTAGACACAATACCTCTAACCCCAGCCCTCGGATTTATTTTTTTAAAATAATATACTGTAATTATTTTTTAAATACCTTTATTTATTTATTTATTTTTATGTGGTGCTGAGGATAGAACCCAGGGCCTCGCACGTGCTAAATGAGCACTCTACCGCTAAGCCACAAAACACCCTTTCTTCGCCTTGCTTTGCCGGGACAGGGTTTTCCCACAGACACCCTTGGCCAACCATGAGACTCTCCTAGGCACTGCCATGACAGCAATGGCTTTGTCGTGGATGGACCTTCAGCCGGACAAAGACCAGTCACTCACTCCCCAGGCAGGTGGGAGCAAAAAGCCAGCAGGACCACAAGACCACGGAGTGGACATTTTCAGGTCAGATTTCACTATAAAACAGCAGAGCCTTGTGATTAGGAGTCTTATCTATTTTTCTCACTTCCACAAAGGACCTGAGGTGATTACAGAAACACATGCTAGTGTGGAGATTAAACAAGTAGTTGAGAAAAATCACTGGCTTCCTCTAATCTCCTTTCACCAGAAGCTCTCGTCTCTGCCCCAGCCAGCCGGGCCTCACACCATGCACATGCTCCCTCTCGTGTCACCTCTCCTGCCAACTACTTACTCTGATCGGCGTAGTTCTTGGCTTTCAGTTCCAGTTGGCGTGTCTGAAACTCATAGTGCTCCACCTGGATCTGGAGCTCTTTTTTCTCTTGTTCCAAGGCATCTTCAAACTCAATGAATTTCTATGCACAGAAACAACAAATAGGTAGATGTTATAAAGGTGAGCAGCCAGAAGGGGACTGCAGCCCTTCTTCACCTGAAGGGCCATGGGCTTCAAGCCTCGAGAGGCCATGAGCTGGACAGTGGGAGGGTTGGAATGGGGGGTTTCCCCATTCTTGACTCTGGCTTCCAACCCTTTATGGTGCTGGCACCCTTCAGACAAATCTTAGCATAGCTGAGTCCTGAAAGCAAGCAACAGGGGACTCTAGACCAAACACCTCTGGAAACTTCTCAGTTAACACAATACATGGGCACTCTGACTCCTTGGGCACCCTTCATGTTCCCATGGCACATAGGCTGCCACAGAGCCCCACCTGGAGGAGGCACTTGCTTGCTAAAAGCCTTGCTGTTTAGGAATTGTTGAACACAGGCTCCACAATACACAGCTGGGCCTCGACTATTCCCACGGCATTTCAATCACCGCTCAGCTCAGGACCCACCATTACTGGACTAACTGATGACACCAAGCATCACACTTAGTCCCTGGAAAAGATGGGGTTGGTCTCTGTTAGTTTGCGAGGAGAAAGGTGGCATGGCTGACTGGCTGGCTGCAATTTCAGTTCCCCTGTCACTGATGACACCAAAACTTTTTCACAAGTGTATTTTTTATATAGGCTACCTCTGGAAATCACTCATTCTGTTATATTGTTTTTACTGATTCATTAGGATTTTCACTATACCTAATCAAGATTTTGTGTCTTAGCTGGGCACAGTGGTACATATCTGTGATCCCCTCCCTACTCGAGAGGTTGAGGCATGAAGATACAAGTTTGAAGACAGCCTGAGCAACTTAGTGAGGCCCTGTCTCAAAGTAAAACAATAAAAAGGGTTGGGGTGTAGATCAGAGGTAGAATACTCCTGGGTTCAGTCTCTAGTATCATAAAAACAAAATAAAACAAAAACTAAACCCAGGCCTTGCACTGTGCTGGCACTGTGGCCTATGGTCTGTGTGTGGGAGGTGCCTTGGTAACGTTTGCCCCTCTCCTGCCCTGTCACTGCACAGTGCTGCGTTTCTCATGTGCTAGATCACACCGTTTCAGTCTATTTCTGATCAGACCAAAAGAGGGTTTGTTCCAGGCACACTGGTACCAAACACAGTCCTGAACCCGAGGGGTGTGCTTCCTCACAAACCTTCCTCACCAGCATTTCCTTGGTTATTCTCACATCTCTCTTTCCAGGTTAACTTGAAAACCGCTTTACCCCTTATATATTGGCCAGCTTATCAGAATTTGTTTCCTGGTGAATTTGAAGTTATGTATTAAAATAATCTGACAGCACAAGCCCTTCCAACATCTAGTATCAGAGAAATCTCTTCTTAGTGTTCACCAGAATGCAAGGTTCTTTCCAACTGTAAAACTCAACTGACCTTTCCTGCCAAATGCACAGAGGTCAGCATGGAATTCCCAGAAGTGCAGCAACAACCAGTCACTGCCTCTCAAGCACTAGGCAGACCTGTGACACTTTCACATGCAAGGAAATTCCACCAGCAACGCAAATTGACATTTCAGATTGAATTCGTTCTCACATGTCCTAGAGACCAGGGTCACCGAAAGGACTCCATCCAATGGAGGGAGAAAAACCAATTACGATTCCCAGGGGATGGCGTGTGCCTGACACTGCAGAATTTTACCCCAGGCTGGCTAGAGGCAAAGGACCCAAACCACCTTTCCATTTCCCATGACTGTCTTAAATCTAGGTCTGAAAAGCAGGAGAGCAGGTCTTGAGGGTGACCCTGGGTGTCAGAAACTGCTTCCAAGGTCTGCTGGATGGCACACTAGTGAGGAGGGATACTTCTGTACTCCAACATGGCTCTGAGAATGGCTGTATCCCAGGAACACAGCAAGCATTCCTCACATTTACATTAAAGGGAATATGTGCTCCAGTGCCTGCCTAAAACCCATCTAGCTAGTTTAATACATACTGGTTTTTAAGAATTGGTAAGACAGGGAAAAGAAAAGGATTATGTCAGTGATACAAGGGGAAGTAAGAAAACAGAAGCTAAACCCATGTGCCACGCTGGGAAACATCACTCATCCTCTGTGGCTGCTCCAGCCAATACTTCCCCTGTTCTGTGGCCAGGAGTACTGGCTCTCAAGAAAAGAGCATTCCAAACTTAAGAAAGGCACAGGGCAGGCACCCATTGCAGTATCTGTTTGGGCACTCATCTGCTAGGGAGGAGGAGAGGTGGTAGGAAGGCCAGGGTGGAAAAGGTTGGGGAACAGGACCCCAGCAAGAAGCAGAGAATGGAAGGAATGATACCCAGTGTCAAGGGAAGCCAAGATGCAGGCAAAAGGCCCCAGAACACTTCAATAAGAGGTCCTCCTTTGAATCTGTTGCTATGGGGGATGGGGTCTAAACTCCAGAGCTGAGAGGAGGCACATACTCAAGGATATCTGTCATATTCAACTTGCCATCCCAAAGCTCCTATCCTCACAGGCACTTAAAAACCTAACTGCAAATGACTGACTACATGGGCTCTAAATGTGTCGAAAAACACTGTATTTCTTCAGGGCGAGACTTGGTCCCCAGTGGCTGGAATGTGTTCTTAGAACAGGCCAGTCTCTACACGGGGTCAAAAATAGACTCCAGTCTCCTGGCTTTTGCCTCCTCCAGCAGTCCTGAACACATTTCTGCTTTTTGTGTGTGTGTGTGATACTGGGGACTGAACTCAAGGGAATTCTACCACTGAGCAACAGCCCCAGCCAAAATTCATACACACACACACACACACACACGTATATATATATATGTGTGTGTGTGTGTGTATATATATATATAATTTTTTTTTTTTTTTTTGGTACTGGGGATTGAACTCAGGGTTATAGGGTTATTTGACCACCGAGCCACATCTCTTTCCCTATTTTGTATTTTATTTAGAGACAGGGTCTCACTGAGTTGCTTAGTGCTTCATAGTTGCTAAGGCTGGCTTTGAACTCTCGATCCTCCTTTGTTAGCCTCCCAAGCCGCTGGGATTACAAGCATGCACCACTATTATTTAAAATTTTAAAAATGTGCCCGGCTATTTTTTAAATTTTTAAATTTTGAGACAGGGTCTATGTTGTTGAGGCTGATCTCTAACTTGTGATCCTCCTGTCCCAGCCTCCCGAGTCTCTGGAATGACAGACTTGGCCACTGCACCCACCCGACTGTTCCTGCATATGTTAATGGTGCAGCTGCCATCACCTACACACCTGCACTGCACAGGGCCTGTCCCAAGATGGCATGCACACCAAGGCCACGTAAAAGTGAAGCCCCCAGTTCCATTAACAGGCAGACACACAAACAGGCAGAGACACTGCCTAGCAGTGAAGAACAACACATGTGACAGCCTGGACATCTCAGAACCACAATACCAAGTGACAGAAGTGAGACAAAGCAGGGCGTATACTGCATGGTCTGTGTATAGAAAGTCCTAGAAATGCAAATGAACCAATGGGGCAGAAAGCAGATCAGTTGTCAACTGGGGGTAGGGAAGGCAGGGAGACACAGAGACCAAGATCACATAAGTGAGCTCTAGGATGGGGGGGGGGCACCTTCACTGCCCTCACGGTGGGGATGGATAGTTTGAGGGGTCTATACCAATGTCCAAACTCATCACACTGAGCTGAGTGTGGCACATACCTGTCATCCCAGACTGAGGTGGGAAGATATCAAGTTCAAGCTCACCTATCAAGACCCTGACTCAAAATGAAAATAAAAAGGGCTGGCTATAGCTCAGTGGTAGAGTGCCTCTGGGTTCAAACCCAAAAAACAAAAATCCTTGTTGATTGTACACTAAGCATGTGCAGTTCTGTGTATGCCAGCCATACCTCAACACAATGGCTAACCCCTCCCCCTGAAAAAAGAATAAAAGATAAAAGATAGTGAAGCCCAGAGTAAAAGGTTCAGTCCTGTGACCATCAGCAAAGGAGACTTCTAGGAGCCAGGGATCTCCCAGCAGACCTCTTCTCAGCCCTGCAGGAATTTCGTCACCTCCTTGCTGTTTCCTAGAGAGTTAGCACCGCCTCCCACTGGCTCCATCTCATCCTATTTTCCTCTACCTGCTCTCCTGTAGCAGAAACAAGTCCCTCTGGCTGGAACGCGTTCACTGAAAAAATCCAAACCCAATTTTAAGCATCTTCCTTTCTTGCCTGAAGCTAACTTAGAAACATTTACCACCTGCCCTTTGAAAGGAACTCAGCCAGACTGTTCACAGTTGTGCTGTCTAGTATAGGTGCCCTGGTCACAGGCGACTGTCTCAACATAAAATAATTAAAAGGAAAACCAGGGCTTGGGGTGTCGCTCAGTGGAAGAGACCTGGCCTTACAAGTATCAGGACCTGGTTTCTATCCCCAGAACCAGGGAAGAAAAATAATTAAAACCCCTTTCCTCAGCTCCCTAAGACACATTGGAAATGTTCACGGGCCCACTGGATTGGACAGCACAAATTAGAATATGCCCATCACCACAGAAGTCTGCTGGACAGAAGGGCTGCTCCTAAGAGAATCCCTGATCTTGGGTACTGAGGTGTCGGCATGGAAAGATGAGCAAAGGGGAAGCTGGCTCCCCTGCTCATTCACACAGGCTAGCTGGAGAAGAGAATAGCCCTGGTCCTGTCCCTGAACAAACTGGAAGTTAGCTGGGGAGGTCAGGGTGAGAGGCATAGCAGGTGAATGCTGGGGACATTCTTGTTCTCTCCAGTACATTGTCAGATGCCAGGGAGTCAGGTGGGCCAGGAACTGGCTGGGCAAAACCCTGGCAGGGTCCTACGCAAGGGGAGCAGATACACGGGGAGAGGAAGTGGAATACCAGGCCTCTTCTCACATCTTGTCTTGTGCCCCTCCTGACTGCCCATCTTGCATGCAGTCAAGATGTCCCAGACTCGGCAGCCCTGAGTATTACTTCAGAGAATGAGTCTGGCTACCAGGTTACAAGAAAGCCAGACCAGCATATACACTGCAAAGTGATTAATGTGAGCTGTAACATGTCAAGGTCACAAAGGGCAGAAACTGAGGAACCATTACAGAATATCAGGGACTATAGGGACACGCAGGACCCCGAGGCCTTAGCAGAATGGGGGGAGAAAGAAAACAAAATGGGAAAAGATTCACATATGGGAATCCACATGAGGAGAATATTTTTGCAACTTTTCTGTATATTATTGCAACAAAAAGTTTAAGAAAAGATTAATTCAGATTTTAAGGGAACTGACCTCCATCCACATTCAGCCCCCCTGGTCCACCTGGGCTGCCATGGCAGCCCAGAAAGTTCTCACCACAGAACAGCAGGATTCACTCCAGAGGCCTCTGAACCCCAGCTGGCTCCCCCATGTTCTCCCTGGCTTGATGCAGCTCTTTGCTCATGGTTTCTGTACCTGTTTGTTTCCATCTTTCAGAGTGACTCTGTTTGGAGAATGGGAACACAGCTCAGGGGTACAGCCCTTTTCTAGCATGCACAAAGGTCTAGGTTTGATTCCCAGTGCCATGAAAATGAGACTAGTGTGACACTGCTTTGCTCTTGGAGCTTCTGGTACTGCTACAGTTGAAGAACTTTTTGGAGGCAACAAGGAAAAACAGCTCTGGCCACCACATCTTAACAGCTTCATCCAAAAAAACAGTATTTAAGAACTTCTTTTAAGGGGTGGGGATGCAGCTCAGTGATAGAGCTGCATCCAACTTGGTTGGATTCTAGTTCTAGTACAGCAAGGAAAAAAAAAAAAAACCCAAAACTGCTCTTAATATTCACTTTGGCTGAAGAAGAAATGGCAGACAGTGTCTAAGCAGTGAACTTACTACTTTTGACATAGGAAACAGGAGCAAGAACTTCTGATTCAATGTATTTACTCATTCATGAGACATCATCTCTGCAGGGTGGGATTATGTTGATTTTTCACCCCCTTTCCAGTTCTTATTTTTAATTGTAGATGAACACAATACCTTTATTTATTTATTTATGTGGTGCTAAGGATCAAATCCAATGATTCACATATGCTAGGAAATTGCCCTACCACTGAGCCACAATCCCAGCTGCCCCACTTTCCAGTTTGATCTTACCCAAATTATCTTCTATGAAATGGATTATTTTTGTCTGACTAGGAAAAAAGAAGTCTTGGATCAAACTCTCCTCCACTTGGATGCTTTTCTTACACGGCATCAAATGTCCATCATCAGCAAATGTCCACAGACACCTCCTGTGGGAAGAGTACCCACCTGCATTACTTGAGATGTGAGGGATGCTACTAGCAGCTTCTCTAAGGTTAAAGAGATTTTAAAGCAAGCGATGACTAAAACTCACCTCTGAAGCCTTATTTTTCCTCTCATAAGCTAGGTGCTTAATTGCTGCAAGAACTCTGCCACCTGGGCAAATTCCAGCCTCTGTCCTTTCAGGCCTGGCACACACAGCCAGCTGCCCCTTTCCAACCCTTTTGAGAACCTGTGCTAAAATCTGAACAGCTGGCAACACCCAGGGCTTGCTGTCCAAGACCCCACCAGGGGTCCTGCCTGATGTCTCAAACCCTCACCATGATTCTTCAGGCCACTTAGAGCCAATAGTGGTGCCCAGCATCTGAGACGAAACTGACATGCCAAGGCTGACAATCAATCCACTTAGAGAAGAGGTCACTGTGGCCCAGAGGAGGAGAGACCGGGCGGATAGGCCGCTCACAAGGACAGGGCTGGTGCCCAAGATGGTATCTGCAGACTCCACGGCTTGGGCCCTTCACCCTAGACCTCAATTCCAGAGAACTGGCCACTCAGTATCAGAACCAAGAATCTCCTTATGGTTATCACAGGGTGAGTAGAAGACAGGGATGTTTACTCTGCTCAAGGTTATCCTCAAAAACCCTGCAGACTCTGTCTTCTCAGAAGGGCTGCAGCTGGCTCAGGTTACCATCTCTGACTAAGCCTAATTGAGCAGAGTGGCTAGGGCAGCATCCTCTGACAGCTCATCCCAGCTCCTCTGCACCATGGCATGCCTGCAGCCCATGACGTCCAGATCCTGGGCTATCGCACACATCCATGATCAGGAGTCTCTGACTAGAAAAATAAGCCGGCAAAGAGCAGTGGTCTTTTCCACAAGACTGAAAGTGAATGTCTGCTTGATTCCATAAAGGAGCCAGAACACCAAGTTTACAGGGTTGAACCCTTTTCTTCAATTGTAATAGTACCTGACTCTTCCTAAGGGCATAATATTAGCATCTGACTGCCACCTCCACCTGGCCAGTCCAGCCCAGGGTATTTGCTTACTGCTCAGCTCACAGCTCTCTGTGCAGCCTGTCTAAATAGCTGGAGCAATAGGGTAAGGGCATTACAGCAATCTCTCTGCAAGGTGCAGGCACAATACTTAAGAGCAATGGTCCAGCCTGAGTGTAAGTGGGAAGGAAGAGGCACCTCCCTGGAGGTTGCCTTGGCACTGCACAAAGCAGGGTACCTAAGCCAGGTAGTGTACATTTTTAGGTACACAGCTACAACTTGGCCTTAAGGTTGTCCAGCTTGGTTTTCTTCTTTTACTTCCTCCTCATCACTATTTTGACTACACAGGCTGGAAATAAAAAAGAAAGCCAACCAAACCTCCGTCGGGCATCAAAAGGCCCTGAGTAGTCAGAGCAGTGGAGGGCGGTGCCCAGCACAGGGGGAGGCAGCCACAGCTTCACCGCTGGGTATGTGGGGAGGAGTGACCCAGAAGAGAGCAGGCCGTGCGTCTGGGTCCACTCCGCATCCTGGCCCGGTGTTTCTGGAGTGTGTGACCTTGGTCGGGCCCCTCCACTTCTCAGGACCAGTTCCCTCCCTAGTAAAGCGGCCCGGGTCACTTTGAGCTCTCCGATCCTAGGGGCTCCTGAATCCCCTGTGTGGGGAGTCTGAAGCCGCAGTGGTGAGGCCCGAGCATCCTAATCTAGGAACGTGCGGCCCAGAGCCCTGCTCAAAGCCAGCCGCGGCTAGCCGCGGGCTCGGCCGCCGGCCGCCCGCGCCCACGCACCTCCTCCGCCTGCTTGCGCAGCGCCTTCTCGCGCTCGTACTGCGTGAGCAGCTGCTCGTTGTCCTCGCGCAGAAGCTCCAGCTCCACCTCGTGCTCCTGGTTCTCGCTCAGAACCGAGTCCAGATTCTCCAGCACGTTCACCACCAGCGGCATGAGCTCCTTGACCACCTCCTCGTCGTAGCAGTGGATGAGGCGCTCGAACTCGCGGTAGATGGAGCCCGCCAGGCCCGACACGCGCTCCGACATCACCGAGCCCGAGCAGTAGTCGTCCTGGTACACCACCACGCCGCCGCCCTCGTCCATCTGGATCTCCATCATCGCGGCGGCCGCCGCCAGCGCGGCGCTCCGGCTGCTGGGTCCGCGGGCCGCGTCGTCGCCCCTATCGGCCGCTGTCGCCTCAGGCCGCCGCCGCTGCCGCCGCCGCTGCCCAAGCCGCGCCCGTCACTCGCCCGCCGGAAGTCCCGCCCACCGCAGGGTGGGGCCGCGCCGCGGCGTCAGGGAAGCGGCGCTTCCGGCCGCGTCGGTGGCTCGGGGGCCCTCCCACGCTGTGTCCCAGCGGCGCGGTAGGGCCAGCTGCTGCGGGCCGCGCTTTCGCCCGGGCTGGACGTCTGCCTGGGCGCCTCGCGACACCAGGAATTGGCGGCCCGCCTGCATAGGCGGTTCGGGTTCCGCGGCGCCACCCGCGGGTGCCGGTCACGGAAGAGCGATAGCGGAGCAGGCTTGTGTTTCGGAGGCTCGAACCTCGAGAATTTCGAAAACTCCCCAGCAGGGCAGCCGCCATGACCCGGCCAGCCGGCGTGGACATCACTATTATTTTTACTATGAACACCACCTACAGAAATTGGTTACCTGAAATTGATTGAAACCACGAAATTTTAACAAGCTGGCATGCTGGGTAATTCCCGGCGCTTACAGAATATACAATATTAAGTTGAAGTCAACTGATTAGAACTTTGGATTTGCTCATTAAAAGACCATAAAATGTAACGTGAGCTCATTCCTTTCAAAAGTTCTGATTTCTAAGGAATGTTTCACTAACAATCCCCAAGAATGCTAAGGATTAAGGAATTCAGCCAGGCTCAGTGGCCCATGCCTGTATCCCAGCTCCTCTGAAAGCTGAGGTAGGGGCCGTCTGGGGGCGGGGGGATTTAACCTAACCCTGGCAACTCTGGAGGTTGAGGCAGGATGGCAAAACCATCTTAAAATAAAAATAAGGGCTGGGGATGTGGCTCAGTGGTAATGCGCCCCTAGGTTCAAATGTACCTGCTTGCAAGGTTTGACTCCCTGAAGGATCTCCCAGATAACACAGCAGGTGATACTGTCCCAGTACTGGCACATTTCTGAGGGAGGAACAAGACTTCAAAATACCAGCTCTGTTTATTTTTCTGGCTTTCACCTGAACACTGGTAGAGCTACCAGTGTTTGCTGTCTGGCCTCTGGGGACTTGAACGACTCAGATTTCAGTGACTGCCCTTAGCTTGAGCAGCTGCTATTTTTTAAAAAATATTTATTTTTTTGTAGTTGAATACAATACTTTTATAAATCTATTTTTATGTGGTGCTGAGGATCAAACCCAGGGCCTTGCAAGTGAGAGGTGAGCGTTCTACCCCTGAGCCACAATCCCAGCTTGATCAGCTGCTATTAATAGGTAATATTAATAACCCAGTTCTTGAAACTTGCTCTACACATCCCATCACATGGATGAACAAGTGAGGATGGTGTTCCAGATAACCATGCTAGCTTTCTGAGGACATGGTTTTCATTTGAAGCCCTGAACCAGCTGGCAGAATGGCATGGCATCTCCTAGAGGGGGCTCTCATCACAGGCAGTCTGTTTCATTTCCCTGATTCCACATAGCACACATGAGGATATTAAGTTTGCTTGGAGACATAAGAAAATAGCTAACCCAACAGAAGAAAGACATTTGATCTGCGCTTCTGCACTGAATCTGACACTCAGCTCAGCATCTCACCTGTTCATTACAGGGCAAGTCATGGGAGATTTCAAAGCCAAGCCAGAGGCACATTAGAGACCTTAAGGATAACTAGTAGCAAGAGAAAATAATCAATGTGCTTAACTTAGGGCAAATTCCCCAAAGCTTTTTGTGTGTACGTATCCCATTGGGGTTGAACCCAGGGGTGCTATACCACTGAGCCATATCCCTAGCCCTTTTTGAGACAGGGTCTTGCTAAGTTGCTGAGGCTGGCTTGGAACCTACAATTGTCCTGTCTCAGCCTCCCAAGTCACTGGCATCACAGGCAATAGCCACTGTGCATAGCCTGCTCAAACCTTTAAGATTGATTTGGATATCCTCCAGATTAAATGGCAGGAAGAGACAAACTTACCAGAAAGGAGTTGTGGGGAAAGGAGCCAATTTACGGCATTTTGTTTGCAGAATGGATGGATGGGAAAGAACACACACACAAAACAGGCAAAGACTTTAATTACGTGGTTACGAAGTTTAATTCAACCATTATTCCTAATTTTGTCTTGTAAAAATAACAAAATGTTCCTATCAAAATTGCATTGTGATGTGAGGACAAGTTTCTTGTTTTGATACAGCTCTAGAAACATGTTGGCACCAAATGTTATTAAAAAAAATTAAGGCTTAATAAAAATACAGACTAGTAATTTCTTAATGCAGCTTGGAGGTTGAGGACAGGATGTGTCCACATACAGATAGCATCTTCCTAATGCGGGTGCACACCATACCCACAATGCTGGGCTCACCTGGGAAGTGCCTTCTCAGCTCCCGCAGTGAGCACACTGCCCAGGACACGGACTCAGAACAGAGTTTCCTTCTCATTGGCACAACAGCAGGAACCAGCACAGTAATGTCAGATATTTTTCTTGGCAATTTGATTTAGAATTCACAATTTATTTTCTCTAAGAAAACATCATTACAAATAGTGGTTCATATCTATCATTAACACTAGTTCCTTGTAAGTCAAACAAGTTAGTGGGTTTTGGCTTAAAAAGCTAAGCAACATTTATATTATTTTAGTGGGAACTTGCCCTGCCCCAAAATTCCAAACAATGTTATAAATGACTTTGAACAGAAACCTGTCCAAGTTTTCAGGACTCACATGGAATGTTTTTGGCTCCATGGTGTATAGGGCAACTGAAGGGGTTAAGATTCTTTGGCTGACAAGTCATATGCAGACCCCTCCATGTTCCAGGAGCCAGAGCCTGGGGATTGATTAGCTCCTGCAGGTAGTGTTAGACCACACAAGACCTGCCATTTGTCCAAAGCTAAAGGACACCGAGGATGTTCCTAGCACCTGATTCGAGCCCTGTAGGCACTTAAAGCAATAGCCACGCCACCGAGGCCCTCTCCTGTTAATATGCCCACCACAAGGAAGCAGGGAACTGAGGCTGCAGTGGACAGGGAGGGACCTCTGCCTGACAGATGAAGCAACATGACTCATGCCAGCAAAGCACCTGCTGGCGTGAGAGCTGAGACTCTGCTGACAAACTACTTAACGCTCTGGCCTATTGTTTATAGTAGGGTCCAGAGGTTATGCAGTTTCAAAAAGGTGGCTGAAGCAGTGGACTGCTTTCTGGAAGATGTCAGAAACCAAATCCACAGGCATTTATGTGAAGCTGGTACTTGAAGACAGCCTTTTAGATATTACTGAAGAAACCAACCTAAGAACCCAAGGTTCTCACGCATTCCCACCAACTACAGGAACAAAGACATAGGAAGGATCTGAAAAAACCCTGTACTCAGGTGTATGTGAAGAGGTTTAAAGACCTGCAGAGGGCAGAGTGCAGCTTTGGAAGTGAGCTTCACACTATCAGTGAAGAACCAAGGCCCATACTTAAGGCTGATGAGAGGAAACAGAGGAACAATCTACAAGTAAATCCAGCACATCAAGGACCAAGGCCAGTCCCTGAGAGAGGAAGGCAGATTCCTATGTGAGATGTGGTCATGGTTTGAGATGCAGGAACTGGGCAATTCAGAGGACCAGGGTAGAAAAACTTTCAGAGCAACAGACTGAGGTCAACTGTTTGGTTCTGTTGACTGCTGCTGAGGAAAAGCAGTCACGGTGCTTCAAGAGAGAAGGACGACACACTGGGGGTAAAAAGAGGAGATGATGGGCTTGGTGGTCTCTTGGGAGTGGAAGCTATCCTTGTGATGGGTAACTGGTCCTGGGGCCAAAGGGGATGCTTTATGTGGACTCCCACTGCCTTCCTGATGTCTCTGCTTTTGCTTCCTCTCCATCCTACAGCAAGACAGACTGGGCTTTCTTCAGCTGTTCCTGGATGCCTAGTCAGCAGGAGACAGCTCACGGAAGAGCCCACCAGCTACTCAGCACCAGCTCCCTGCCCTTGCCCACCTCAGAATCCTGCTCCATCAGAACAAATGAGCAGACACCAGGGGAGCCCTCTATCCTCATCCCCAGACATGTAGCTTGCAGTCTGAAAGGCCCCGGTCCTCTAGGCAGCCAGCTTCACACACAGGGCAACCCTCTCCCACCCCCTTTTGTTTGGGCTAAAGAAAACAATAAATTTTTAATACTCTGTATCTTGAATTTCTGGTCTGGCTACAGGCAGAGCAGTAAGTAGCCTCTTAGTAGAAGGAGATGCTGGATTTGCCTCCCGGTGGGTTCAGGACCTTGTTGTGAGAGCGAGGCCTCGGCCCCAGCCTGGGCTCGTGGCTGTCAGCTGGGGGCGTAGGCTCAGGCGCCTTGGCGTGGTCTGCTCCTCTGGAGATGCCCTTTTCTCCTGACTCTTCTCGGCTAGAGGTGCTTCCTGCAGCTGTGGGACAGAGTCAGCACAGTGGCCGTTAGAGGTAGCCACTGCCTGACAGGCAAGCTGCCCTGAGGAGCAGTCAACATCACAGAGCAGCTCACAAAAAATCCATGACAGGATGGGGAAGGGGAGGTGAGGCCAGGCACGGACTTTTGCACCAAGACTGCTCAGCTAAAGGAGATGCAGTTCTCAGAGTGACCATAAAACTGGGGCCGATGACTATAAACACTCCTTGGTATCTTCCTAAAAAAGTTAATTATTTCTTTATTTTGTATGTTACACTCCAGTCTCTCCTGCGTCAAGCATAGAAAGAAATGTTCTGAGTGAGCCTAAAAAGGAGTGAGTATGCCCAGCTGGGGGTCTGACAAGCCCAGGTGAGGCTTCTGGTCACCAGTGCTCTAGAAATTCTGAAGGAAGGATGGGTACACTCTCAGGTTCCTGTTCATCCGCTGAAGGGAACAGCAGCCCCCAGCAGAAACCCATACCCAATCAACATGGAAACCACAGTGCACACACAGGCCTCATACCCAGCCTCTTAATTCTGATAGCTCCAGCCTGCGTCATGAGTTCACTTGGGATTTTAGTTCCATGTCCTTCAGGACATTGATGACATTCTAGAAAAAGACATCTTACAGGTCCAGGCTGATAAGTGGTGACAAAGAGGTAACTCTTCCTGTCTCCCTGCCTTCTTCAAAGGCTTACTCCTCTCATAGTACACTCCTGGCCTGGGGGCATGGGACCTACTCTTCTAGTTCTGTGAGGCATGCAACAGATGGAGAGGGGAAACTAGCTCACCTTTATGATCTGACTTTGGGTCTTCTCCTTCGCACAAGAACACATGATCCTGCAGCAAGACAACAGTCAGGTCAGTGCAGGACCCAGAACCTTTCTCCCCTCACTCAGGCAGACATTGAAACATAGGCATGGACGACTACAGTTTAACTTCTAAGAAATGTTTTTATCATGTCTGGACTGCTTTACCATAAAGCTGCTGGGGATGCAGCTCAAGGGTCAAGCACTTGCCTAGCACGGAGGAACCCCTAGGTTCAATCCCTAGTACTACCAAAAAAGTAGAGGACAGAATGAGCCTGCAGGACCTGCTGTACTACTGCAATGCAGACTTGCAGCCATTCGAGAATAAGCACACCACACCCCAGCTTCCATCCCTGCCTGTCTCTCCTCAGGACTACTCTGGAGCAAGCCCCAGATATTTCATTTGTCTGTAAAATTTTCAAGATGTAGCCCTAAACAAATAATCATAATGGGCTCAAAACTGCAAAAACTATTTCTTCAATATCAAATTTTAAAACACCAGTGCTTTCAAGGCTTGTCCACATTACAACATGTCAGAACTGTAGTCTGACAACAGCAGTAAGCGACTGTGTAGCTGGACTACACTTTGAACCCACTGCTCTGCTGATAGACATGTGGGCCGTTTCCACCTGCAGCTATTATGCTACAAAAATGTGCCCTAGTATCAGCCTGAATCTGTTTTCTTTTTTAAATATTTATTTTTTAGTTATAGGTGGACACATATTTTTATGTGGTGCCGAGGATTGAACCCAGTGCCTCATGCATGCTAGGTGAGTGCTCTCCCTCTGAGGCACAATCCCAGCTCCTGAATCCCTGTTTTCAATTTTTTTTTAAAGTTTCATATTTTTAAAAAATTTGTTTTAATTAGTTACACATGACAGAACAATGATCTCGACATATCATACATTTGAATCAGATGGGATATAATTTCTCATTTTTCTGAGTGTACAGGTTGCAGAATTATATTAGTCATGCAGTCACGTATATACCCACAGCAATAATAATGTCGGTTTTATTCTGCTTTCCTTCCATTCCCCCTCCCCCCCTCCCTTCTCTCTACCCAATCTAATGTGACCCACTTTCCCCCCCCCTCATTGTCATACCTGTATTCTGTATAACGAAGGGGGTCTCCTTCCCTCTTCCATGCAATCCCCATTCTCCCTCCTACCTCTCTTCCCTAGAGGTAATTTTCTTCTCATGCTCTTCCTCCCTACCCCATTTTGAGTCACCTCCCTTATATCAGAGAAGGCATTCGGCATTTTTTTGGGGGGGATTGGCTAACTTCACTTAGCATAATCTGCTCTAATGCCATCCATTTCCCTGCAAATGCCATGATCTTGTTATTTTTTAGTGCTGAGTAATATTCCATTGTTTATAAATGCCACATTTTTTTTTTATCCATTCACCCATTGAAGGGCATCTAGGTTGGCTCCACAGTCTACCTATTGTGAATTGTGCTGCTGTACACATTGATGTGGCTGTGTCCCTGTAGTATGCAGTTTTTAGGTCTTTTGAGTATAGTCCGAGAAGAGGAATAGCTGGGTCAAATGGTGGTTCCATTCCCAGTTTTCCAAGGAAAAATGTTTTCTTTTTGATACTAGAGATGGAACCAGGGTGCTCTGCCACAGAGCCACACCACAGCCCTTTTTATTTTTGAGACAGGGTCTCCCTAAGTGGCTGAGGCTGGTTGAGAACTTAGAGCCCTGACTCCTCCACCTGAGTAGCTGGGATCCAAGGTGGTACCACCACAACCAGCTCCTGTTTTCCAAATCTTCATGGAATTGCTGATTCATACAGTGGTTCAAGCTTAACTTTCTGAGGAAATGCCAAACCAACTTCCACGACTGCCGAATGACTTTACATCCTCGCTAGCAACATTCGAGGTTCTAACTCAATGTTTTCTAGGTGTCCCACAAGGACTGAGGTGGTAGTTTCTTATTTGAATTTCCCTAATGACCACTGAAGTTGTGTACCCATTTATGTGATTATCATTTATATATCTTCTCTGTAGAAATGCCTATTCAAATCCATTGCTCATTTTGAATTAGTTTGTCTTTTTGTCATTAAGTCCTAAGACCTCATTACATATTCCGGACAGTAAATCCTTATTAGGTATGCGATTTGCAAGGTTTTTTTTTTTTTTTTTTTTCCATCCTGTGGGTTGTCTTTCCAGTTTTTGGGTAGGGTCCTTGGGATGCACACCAAGTTTTTAATTTTAATGAAGTCCAATTTATTTTATTGTCTATTGTTTGTGTCATATTTAAGAAGCACTGTCAAGTGCAGGACCACAAAGATTGGTCACTATATTTTCTGATTTTTATGAATTTTATGATTTTGCTCTCTATTTTAGGTCTTTGAACCAATTCGAGGTTTTTTTTTTTTCCCCCCCATGGTGTTAAGGTAAGTCTAATTTTATCTTTTTGTGTGTGCATACCCAAATTCCCAGTATCATTTGTTGAGAGACTTTGTTACTTTCCTATTGAATGATCTCGGTACTCTTGTAGAAACAAACAAACAAAATTGCCATTGTGCTGTTTTAGTTACTGTTGCCGTGAGACTTGAAACTGGGATGTGGGCTTCCATGTTTTATCTTCCAAGTGAATGTTTGAATAGTTTTTTTTCCATTTCTACAAAATCTATTTGGACTTTGAAAGGGACTGCTTTTCTAAGTCTCTTTCTCATTTGGTATTCTGGTTTTGCTTTGGGTGGTGCTGGGGGGTCAAACCCAGGCCTTGCATATGCTAGGCAAGTGCTCTGCCACTGGGCTGCACCTAGCCCTTCTTAAGCTTTATTGTTTTTTTTGCTGTACCGAGGATGGAATCCACAAGCACAAGCACTCCTACTACTGAGCTTCAGCCTCAGCCCTTTCTTCACTAAGTTGCCTGGGTAGGCCTCAATCTTGTGACTCTCCTGCCACAACCTCCTGTGTAGCTGGGATTACATGAGCCACTGTGAGCCACTGTGCCTGGCCCTTTCTCTTTTTCATCTTGAGAATCTCCATCATTTGTCATGTATTTTGCTACACGTTATACTGTTCTGAGTGCATATATGTGACATCATTATTTAAAAATGTGGTTTTGTTTCACTTTGGGTTTTATATTGACAAACTGACCTTGAGGTGGACCACATTGGACTTCCACATTTGAGGTCATAACTCTTGGCTGTTTCTCTTTCTGTGCTGTCACAGCCACTGATGACCACTGTGTGAGTGTGTTGAGTTCATCCCACACTGGCAACATGGCAGTATTATTACCCCTTCTCATTTATAACTTGGGAGTCCTTTCTAAATGTTGACACAAGCCCCACTCAGTTGCCCAGGCTGGCCTCAGCCTTAAGAAGATGGGATTACAGGTAAGGTCACTGTGCTTGGCTCCTTTAGTACTTCTATAAAATGGAACTTTCCTTCAACAGCTGTCATCTTTCATGCAGGAAAAGCTGGTTATTCACACCATCTTTGTTCTTCACCAGATTTCATGAGTTGGTTTTCTGGCATTCTCCAAAGGTCTCTAAAGATTTTTTTTTTTTTTTAACCTCTGAATTCTAAATAGTTGGTGAATTTTAATCCATTGTGATTACTGTACTAATTGAGGACCAAATGAGGCCCAAGCCTCTGTGGCCCAAGACTACTCTTCACAATGGTTTCTGATCCTTTTGATGCCAATTTAACACTGCGATGGTTTTATGGCACTGCACAATGTTCCAGGAGCATCTCCTATGCTCTCTGTCCTGAGCCTGGAACTGGCCATTTTTCCAGTGAGGCTGGGGATGTCTGATGCTCCTGGGTCAAAAAACCTTTAGGTTTAATAAACCCAGGTAAGTTGTTTTCTGACTCTCTTTATTCTATGCCCAGGTGTACAAGCTCATATTATTCTTTCCTGGGAACCTGTGAATCCAAGCTTCCTCCTCTTATGTTCAGCTAATTAAAATTCTCGTTAGTGGAGAACTGCTGACCTTTAGGGCATTTCTGGATTAGCCAAGGTGCAGCAGTTCCACGGGTACATCCCAAAGAGATGCTGTCTTTGACATGAGCCTCACAATCTCATTCTCAGTGGGGCGCATGCCTGGCTCCTGAGACTCCAACCTGAAAGAGACTGTTGCTTCAGACAGGCCATCACAGGAGACATGGGGTGATCCAACCTGGCTCGTCTCCGTGAAGCCCTCTCATCTACTCTCATTTTCTCCTTGCCTTGGGTCTTTCTTCACATTTCCATTTCCATTCAGTAGCGGTGGGCCATCATCTGAGATGTGAACTGACAAAAATGCAGTGATGGTCCATGCACAAGTAGCTCCAGAAATGTGTATGCTTTTTGTTTTAGAGAACTGGACCCTATCTTTTGGCCACAAAAAAACGATGAAAAATTTTAAATATAATGCTAATAATTAAGTAACAATAAAATTATAGGTTTTATTGTTAGTGAGTTCTGGCCAAAGTAAACTCCCAAAATGTCCTGTCATGCCTTGAACAAACATTCAGGTGAGGGCTGTGCCGGCTCTTCGTCAAGCCTCTACCTCGGCCTCAGCCCAGGAAGTTCACATCCAGGGTCACATATCTCAGCAAGCCTCTGAGATGGCACTGCAGGTAAGGAGACCCTGGTTACTTGACCCTTTGCTGGATTACAGGTAGTTACCTGATCCGGTGCCATTGCAGGATCAGAGGTGCCAAGCACCACAAATCCACTAAGATAACAAGCATGAGGCCTTGGACCTTGTGTGGGGAAAGAAATACCATCAAGAGCCACCACCTTTCCTCTACAGAATGAAGAATCATGAAAGACCCTTGAGGGGCAAGTTTTTGCACCAGGTGCTCAGCTGCTATCCTTCAGGTATGTGGTAAAGGCCAGTGTGGCTGCCTCTAGCAGTATCTGTACTGTTGACACACCAAGAAACCACTTTCCCCAGGGGTCAGTCATCATCCTGGGTAACTAGGGAGCTCCCCAACCCAATAACAAACAACCACAGCAAAATCAATGATGTCTACCTTGTCTCCCTAATAACATGGCACATCTGCAGCTTTTTAAGAGTCCTTGGCTCAACTTTTGTTTTTTTCTCATGTCTGCTGTCTGAATGTAGTCCATACCTTGGGTTTGTTTGGGTGTGCCAGGGGTGAAGTGGCAGTGACTGGGGACCCAAAAATGTCACTGGTCTTCCCACCTGGTGGGTTCAGACGTTGTCGGGTCTGCACAGGAGTCGATTCATCAAAGATACCACTTCCTTTCCCTCCTGCAGAAACAATCACAGGACAGTGAACACCACACATGCCCAGGGTCATCACTTCAGAGACCTTCTCACAAACAGCCTTGTGGCAATCCTGGGTACCAGGAAATGGGGTGGGACATCCAGCCAACTTTTACCAGAGGCCTACTCGGCCTTCATGTCTAGACCCAACCCAGCCTCTAGAAGGGAAAAGGAATAAACCATACATTTTCCTGCAGAGTTCCCTAACCCTCAGTAGTTAATGCTTTCCCACTGAACTGTCCCTCATTAAACTCAGGAAAAGTTCTCCAGTGAATTAAAAAGCAAACAGCTAAGGCTGGAGCTGTGGCTCAATGGCAGAGCGCTGAGCATGTGTGAGGCACTGGGTTTGATTCTCACCACCACGTGTCAAAAAATAAAATAAAGGTCCATTGAAAACTAAAAAAGATGGGCTGGGGATGTGGCTCAAGCGGTAGCGCGCTTGCCTGGCGTGCGTGCGGCCCGGGTTCGATCCTCAGCGCCACATACCAACAAAGATGTTGTGTCCGCCAAGAACTAAAAAAAAATAAATAAATAAATATTAAAAATTCTCTCTCTCTCTCTCTTCTCTCACTCTCTCTTTAAAAAAAAAAAAAAAAAAAAAAGAATGAAACAGCTAAGTGTTTTGCTTGCAGAGAGTTCTGAAGTTAGTAACATGCCCTACTCAAGGCAAACCTGTTATCTGGAAAATAACTTTTATTAGTCATTCTGACCTCATTCTGGCTGGAATGTCAAGCAATGACTACACATGTCAGCAAATTAAGGGATTTGCAGTGCCCTTGCTGCCAACTGTGAGTGAGCTGATAAGCTCTAACAAAATATAGGCAGATGGAACTTCTTAGGAGCTGATGGCTGTGGCCTGGATATGCCCCAAGAAGGCCTCAATACCCATATCAGGGAGGAACATGGATGCTGTATGATACCAGCAGACCCCTTCCCCAAAGCACTGTGCTGAATGGACCAGCTATCATCAAAGTCACTGCCCTGGTGCACCAAGTTATGGTATACACAAAGATGCACACCATCAATAGCTGTGTTGATGTGTGAAAGTTACTTGGTTTTTCTATGACCCTAAACCCTCATCTTCAGAAGGAGGACAATAAAAGGACCATTCTCTCAGAGGTGTATGAGCACTCAGTGAGTGGCTGTAGCTCCTAGGTCAAAGGCTAGGAACCATGCCTAGGATAAAAACACCTAATAAATAATAAAATAAATAAAAGCTGTGTTTTCTGCCTAACAGTAAAGAAACACCTCGTGGAGATACTGTTCTGTGAGTAAAGGTACAAAACAATCCATGCAGTGCCAACATCTTAATGTAAGAGGGGTAGTCTTATTCACTTACAATTGAATAAGAAAAATGACTACTTCACCCCTGCCTCTCACCACTTGCTCACCTACAAGGGCCAGACAAGAAATGGGACAGAGAGGGTGCAGTGGCATAAGAAAACTAACTCCTTATTTATTTTTAAGGTACTAGGAACTGAACCCAGGGGTGCTCTACCACTGAACTACATCCCAGCCCTTTTAAGTTTTTGAGACAGGGTCTCACCTTTTCTGTTTTCAGGCTTCAAAAAATTACATTTTAAAGTTATTTTTTAGCTGTGATAACCATGTTGCCACAGGATGAGCACCTCATGACCCAACTACACAAGGAGCCATGGTCTTGGGGAAGGGACTCAACTGGGGTCTGCTCTTGTTAGCTATCACACTGATAACAGAGCAGCCTCTGGGAGGTATTAGTCTATAGGCCATGGCCTGTAGCTCCCATGAGGCTGTAACAGCACTGAGCAGGTTGGGCACAGGCCAGGGATGCTGTCTTCTGGCAGGGACAAAAGACCTTGGAACATGTGAAACTTTCTGCAGGAAAACATGCACCATGCCCTAACTTTTAACTTTAGGGGACTATAAACCTCCCAATCTCAACCATGAACCTCCCAGGGGTCCAGCCCCACACCGAACACCTTTGAAAGAGGAAACCAGCACTGCATGGCATGAGGGACTGGCACCCTAGCCAGGCTGCTTGGGTCCTAGTCCCTGCTCACTCACTCATTACCTCATAAAAACAACTTCACCTTCTCAACTTACAGCATCCCTAGGGTTGCTGGTGAGACTCACCAGCTGCTAAGGTAAAATGGCAGTGCAGCACAGCTTGCTGGGGAAACCTTTAGTGATGCCACTGGCCATTCTAGCAAACGTGGCTGGGCTGCGACAGGGAGGGACCACCCTTATTGTGTCATATTCTGGTTGTCCACAAAGGTTTACCTAATTTTTAAAAACATATATTCAGGTTTCTTTTTGTAAACTAAAAATTTTTGGTCAAAGACACTGTTCATGAACTCCCTCTGTGCCCTTTCTTGCTCATCCAAGATTATCCCACTCCCTGAATTTTCTGGAAACCAGACTTGTTATTTTACTTACATATTTTCACAACATACATGCATAATCCTGAACAAAAGTTGTTTCTGAACTTTAAAGTAATTATGCCATATAGCTATTATTCAACCTTTTCCTTAAAAGATGAATTCAGACTTAAAGAAAAGATGCCTGAGTTCACTCAAAACTAATGAACAGTTGGATGCAGTGGCACACACCAGTCATCCCAATGACTTGAGAAACTGAGATAAGAGGACCACAAGTTCAAGACCAGCCTTAACAATTTAACAAGACCCTGTCTCAAAAAAAAAAAAAAAAAAAAAAAAAAAAAAAAAAAAAAAAAAAAAAAGGGGAGGGAGGTGGGGGGGCACAAAGGGCTGTAGTTTAATGGTTAAGCACCAGTTTCAATCTCCTGTCTTAAAAAAAAGAAAAAAATAAATTCAATCCCAGCAACTGGGGCTGCGGCAGGAGGATCTGAGTTCAAATCCAGCCTCAGCAACTTAATGAGACCCTGTCCCTGCTAAAAAATGAAAAGGACGGGAATGTGGCTCAGTGGTTGAGTGCCTCTGGGTTCGTTTCTGCTGTCCAAATGAACAAAGAAACAAACAAACCCAAAAAAACACTGCCTTGGCAGAAATAGGTATGCACTTGCCATATGGGAAAACAGGAATGCTCAGGAGGCCTGAACAGGGAGACTACAGTGAGGGTGAAATGGGACACTGAAGGTCATCTCCTGCAAGCCTTCCTCAGCTGTCAGAGGTAAGCTGCCCACATGGGTGGAGCAAGTGCCTCTGAACACTCTCCCAAGTCAGGCCCTCTAACTGGAGTGCTATAGCACTGAGCCTGGGTGGCTGAGCACAGCAATGAGGGCAGGAACTTGGCCTCTGAGGTGGACACAACTACTGGTTCTGCCTCACAGGCTTCACGCTCTCTTTCCAAAGAGTACTTGAAAGGATGCAAAAAACAAAACAAAACAAAACAAAACAACCAACTCCAAAACTACAAGATGCAAAAACCTGGTAAAGGCAGCCAAAACTGCTGTCACTACACCAGAGGTAAACGGCTACTCCTAGCCAAGGGGCTTAGGCTCCCCAAGGACACAAGAGCACCTGGGGACACGAGGTCCTATAGGATGTGCAAAGAGTCACAGCAGGCACACACCTTTCAGAGAACCTGATGTGTTGCAAGGACAAGTCTAGAGACAACTCCAGACACACATTTGGTGTTTTTTTTTTTTTTTTTAATACTAGGAATTAAACCCAGGGGTGCTTAACCACTGAACCACATCCCTGGCCCTTTTTGCATTTTTTTTTTTTTTTTTTTTACTGTGAGACAGGGTATAAGTTGCTTAGGGCCTTGCTAAATTACAGAGATTGGCCTTGAACTTTTGATCTGCCTGCCTCAGCCTCCTGAGCAGCTGAGATTACAGGTATATGCCACCACGCCTGGTTGGGATTTGTTTCTGTTTTGCACACAAGTACCATTCTGCTATCACCAGCACAAAGGTATGTAGGGCTGACCACTCCTGGCCCAAAATTCAGAATTGGATGCAAGAGAATATTAGTCAGTTATTAAGAACCACTGGCTACAGCTACATTTAGAAGCAACATCAGCACCCATCCCCAACAACCAAATGAACAAAAAAACTAGTTTTTAAATCTGCTGCATCTACATTTGGTCAAGATTTATTTATATCCAGAACTGGCACAAGGTAGGGAGCAGTTAGAGCTGACTCTAACACATACCCCCAGGGATGGCCTCTAAAGTCTCTGAAAGATGGAACAAACCTTGCTGTCCCCTCACAGATACAGACATGGGAAAACTATTAGGTAACTGTCACTGTGTGGTTACTCAACAGGACAGGGGAAACCTGTTCAAATATTCTTTCCTTCTGTAGCCACTAGCCAGTGTGTTAAATTCTGAAGAACTGTCTCAGTGCATGCTACACCAACTCTCCCTGTCCAGAGTTTCAATCTACTGAATGAAGTCAGATTAATACTCTCCCTCCCTAAGAACTATATCTGAATACACAAGCATTAGCATGCAATCTCAGGATCTCAATGGGGTCCAGAAACCAGAGGCCCACCACTTACCTTTGTACCCTCAGTGCTTTCACACCATCTCTAAAGACAAGGGATAACCTATACCAGAAAATATCTGAAAGGATCAATATAAAGAACAACAACATTTTTAAAAGAACAGAAGAGAGACTAGGTAGAGGCCAACCCATCTGGGATTTACAAAGGCCCACACCTGGGGGGTTTGTCCTTTTGGGTACATTCTGAGGTTCTTCTGTTGGTCCAAAAATATTTGACGCCATCCTATTAGGCCTGCTTGAAGGAACAGCTTCTTCCGGACTTCCAAAAAGATTGCTGGATTCTCCTCCTGGGGGCTTCATGGCCCTGCAAGCAGAAAGCAAACTTGAATATTTGACTGTGGGCTGCCAAGTATACTTGTCAGAGGCAGGGCTAGGGCACAACTAGACAGGGCAGAAGCATGCCTCAATGTCTGTGGAGGCCAAACAATTACTTAAATGTTGTATAAACAGTACAAAAAGTTTGCCACATGGCAAACTTCTTCTAAGGCCCTTCAAGTTCTTTAAAAGCTTTCCTGCTGGGTGCAGTGACCCATGATTATAATCCCAGCTACTTAAGAGGCTAAGGCAGGAGAACTGAAAGTTCAAGGCCAGCCTGCGAACTGAACAGGCATGAACAAGACTAGGGAGTTGGCAAGATCTGGCATCTAAATAAAAAATAAAAATGGTTGGGGATGTAGCCTAGTGGTATATTGCTTGCCTACCAAGTGCAAGGCCCAGGGTTCTATTCCTAGTGCTGCAAAAAAAAAAAAAAAAAAAAAAAAAAAAAAAAGATTAAAGGTCTCTAGAAGACTGGTGGGACACTCAACATTTACCCATAGATCAAGCCTGACCTCCAAGGCAGGACCTTGTGTGCACTAGCAGGAAGCCCTGGCCACAAGGGACTGAGGACTGAGACTCTCTAAGGGTAAGCTACACAGCAGAGTCAAAGATAGGATGAAGAAGAGAACAAAACACCTCTTTAACAATATCTTTTATGCTATCACACTGTGAAAAGAATATTTTGCATATATTAGGTTGATTAAAACCTATTAAGTGGGGTACAAGGGCACAACCCTATAATCCCACTAACTCAGGATGCAGAAGCAGGAGGATTGCAAGTTCAAGGTGAGACCCATCTCAAAATAAAGAATAAATACAGCTGAGAATGTAGCTCGGTGGGAGAGCGCCCCTGGGTCCAATCTCTAATGTGGTAAAAAGAATTTTTTTTACAAAAAGTATTAAATAATAATAATAAAAAAAAATGTTTGGGGAGATGGTACTCAGGATTGAATCCAGGAGAGCTCCTAGCTTCAGTTTCAAAAAAAAAAAAAAAAAAAAAACACCATGGGATTACAGGTGTGAGCTAGTGCCTAGCTTTGAGTCACCTTTTATTAAATCAATTTCAGAGTTAACAAATTACCATAAAGCTCTGTGCTGACACCCAAGAGCAGGTCTACAAGAGCATCACAGAGAAACACTGAGTTCATATGTGTCTTTTCACATTTCAGGGGACGGGCCTTGTTAAGTTTTAAACCAGTTGAGTGATCCATTCCCTTTCACCAGGTCTTAAGCAATGGTACAGTTTGACCCAGGACATTTTGAAATACTTGGATTTAGAGGATCAAGCACCAACTAATAGCTAAGGCTGAGGTTAGGCCTCACTGCAAAGCTATGCAAACACTAAACGCTCAAGGTTTAACAAAAACAGCATTTTAAATGTTTTTGTTTCCTCCAAAAAGAGGTGGAAAGGAAACCAGTCACCACTATGAACAGTGTTGCTGCTGTGAGACAGGAGAGCAGAAAGTGTGCCCTACAGAGAGCCACAGCCTGAACTGAGACCCCTGGCACACTGGCAGGCCTCTGAACATCTGCATTGTAGATGTGCCAGTCCTATCTGTTCAGTAGTTAGCACTTCCTAAAGGATCCAATGAAGGGGGAAAAAATCAGTTTCGTGTGAAAAATAATTTTTCAAACTAACCAATAACCAGGCTTAAGTTATAGTTTAACGAAATCTTAGGTAAAGCAGGTTGTTGGTGGACAAGGTGAGGCATCTGACTTCCATTTTTAAATCACATAGCCCTGGTCATTCTCCATATTTTTCTTTGCTAGTTGAAGCAGGCCTAACATGGTCTCCAGTCATCTCTGATGAAACAAGATACTGTGATCCTGAACTGAACTGAATTCAGCATCAAGGTTCATGCCAGCATGAGTTACAAATCTTAATTTACTGGCTTATTTCACAGACAGCGGTCTTCCATTCCAAACCCTCGAAGTCCTGCACCACAAGCTGACAAATGTGATCAGGACTCCTGTGGACTCTCACACTCAACAGTCAAGACGGAGATGTCTCTCGAATCTCAGTCTCTCGCACATCTCCTGAGTTCCTACCACTGGCAACCCTGCAGACAAAAAGATGAATAAAGAAAAGCACTCTGCCTGGAGCTTCAGGTTTAAGGGAAAATGCAGATCCACATATGGGTGGTTTCAGTGTTTCCTGTGAGTGATATGACAGAGTTTATCAGGTGCTCTTGGAACTCCAAAGCTGTCTCTGGAACAGGTGGGGCTCAGAGTGTATGGTAGGGGCACAGGAGTATGTGGAAGTTAAAGGAAATGTTAATGTGGAGGTGGTGGAATTACAGGACTTTGTTTTGTGTACTTTTCCTGAATTTTATTTTATTTGAAAACTAGCCTAGAGAATTAAGTGGTTCCAGCAGCATAGGTTATCTTGGCAGTGATTAGGATGCAGAGGATCTTGGGAAGGGCAGGGGCCACCTCCATCACTAAGGCAAGGGGCAGCACCCAGGTTTAGCAGCCTACAACAGCCAAACAAGCAGCAAAGGTGCCCCAGGACATCTCACCAAACCACACAAGAGTTCAAAGATAGGCTTTTAAAAAAGGAGGGGGGGGGGTTGGGGGGGGGCACAACAATGGCCCAGTGTGGTCCTCTGGAAGGGACCAGCAGCAGTTATCACTGTGACATGAAGGGGGGAGGGGAGTACTAAGAAGGGCTTAGGAAAAAAGTCACAATGCAGAGGCGTGTGCCCTCTTATCCTTTCCTTCTGGAGTAGCCCACCCGTATATTTTGACAAAAACATTCAATACACAGAAGACAAAGAGGCACATGGCAAGAAAAGCCCACAGACTTTTCTTTTCTCAGGTGGACAGTGTCGCTGGAGAGGGAAAGACAAAAGCCACTCTCATCTGGAGGGTCTCCATGCCCCTGACCTTCCCTAAGAGTACCCAGTGTCGGAAGAACTTCTGGGAACTGGTGGGGCTCGGTAGAAGGCGTGAGAAGCAGACTTGGACGAAATCCTTCAGCAACAACTCGACCGTTAAGACTTGGGGTAAATGGTGGCTAAAGCAGATGCTTTCCCAGTCCAAACCCCTTCCGCACGAGAAGCCCTCGCCGAGAAAACGCAGCCTGCGCGGTGTTGCGAGGGAAGCTGACTCCCTTCAGGCCGGGCTGTCACGCCACGGGGTACCTGCGGGGCTCGGCCACTCCACTTGGCTGCTCTTCTCCCCCGCGCTCCAGGCCACCGCGCCCGACCTCCTAGCTCCCGCTCCCACCGGCAGCCTGGCCCGGACAGCCTCACCCCTCGGCCACAGCTTTCTGGGCGGCACTGCCAGGCAGCTCGGACAGGGCACTTCCTGGAGGGATGCGACGGCGTGTGCCCTCTTATCCTTTTTTTCCCTAGTAGCCCTGACGGGGGTAGGAAACGGGGGAATCTTCAGCCGGAGGTGGGGTGGGCGACCCCTGCTGGGTGCCCCCAGACGGGGGCGGGGCGGTGGTTCCCTTGCTGGGTGTCCCTTGCTCGGCAGGGTCGCATTACCAGACACCAGAACCACGGCTCCGTTCGCCAAACCCGTAGGTGAGGCTCCGGCCCGAGAACCGCGCCCGGCTCGCGGCACAGGAGGCTCCGGCGCAGGAAGGCCGGACAGAGCCCGCGGGGGCCCGGGGCTCGCTGCCCAACCTCTGCCCGGCCGCAGCGCGTTATCTGTAAGGTTGCCCGCCACGTGGCCGCGGCTCCGCGCCCACCCGGCCGCACCCGCGCACCTGGACCCAAGCCGGCCGGCCTCGGCGTCCGCGCCCTGGAACATGTCGGCCGCCGCCCCGCGCCTCTCAGCACCGCGTCGCGGTTCCCGCCTTCCCAGCCCAGGTACCCAGGCCCGCCAACGCCCGTTGGCTGCCGCCCACGCCAATCATAGCCTTGCAGCCTATCGAGGCCCGAGCCCCACCCCTTACCCCCACGCCGGCGTCGCGCCCATAGACGATTGGACGCTGCAGGCACCGCTCGCGCGCATTGGTCCGCGGTCTGGCCCGCCCTCCATCATGCGGGCAGGGTCCGCTGGGCGACCGCCCCGGAGCCCCTCCTCTTCGCCCTGGCGGGTTAGGGCGGGGCGAGGTGGTTTCGGCTCAGTAGCAACTGGAAGCGCTTGGGCGCGCAGTAGCGCCCTCGTGAGGAAGCCGTGGCTCTGCCCGGGCCGCACCTGTCCGCCCACTTCCCCAGGTGCTGTGCCCCGCCCCATCCTAGAGCACTCATTAAAAACAGGCGCAGAAGACAATGGTTAGATCAAGTATTAGTATGTATTTATGCACAATAAAAACATTTACAAGTTGAACCGGAAATTTAAACAGGAGTTTAACAGTTTTTATTATATTAAATAACCAAAACACCTTTTATTCCCAAAATTGGTAAAGAATAAATAATATAATTTACAATATAGTACAAAAAATAACCAGGAAGGACAGGCATTCTGCTTTATACATACACTGTATATTTATAATCTATAAAACAAATTCACATCTCAAACAAGCCAGAAACCTTGGATGATATGGCTTAACAATTATTAAAGCAAACAGCACTGATTGTGCGCCCCAGGCCATGTGCTGCAGCCAGTGATTCCCTATGACGGTAACACAGGGGTGGGTGGGTTGGCGCAGTGCTTCCAAGACCTGAATGACCTCACATGACAAGTTACTGGGAGATGTGGCGAGCTGGACAGCTGGGAAAGTGTACTGTGGGTTTGTTTTTTTGTTTCACCTTTCCGTTTTTCCCCCATAAGACAAACTGCTGTATTTCCTCACAGATACATCTAACAGACCTTAGTGTTCAAGAAGCAGATATAACTATTCCCCTCCTCACTTGTTTTTCCAGTGTCTTGTAGAGCAAGTTTGGACTCAAAGGTGTGATCTTCAAACTAAAAAGGACCTCCCGTAAGAATGAAAAAACAGACAAAACTCCAGGAGTCCCATGCTAAGAACCTGCAGGTACGGGAAGCAGATCAACAGCCTGAAGAAAGGTCCCCGAAGATCCCCACTCCCTGAGCAAGCACCCTAACCCCTACAAGGTTTAGAAAGAAGCACAAGCTTCAAGCATCTTCTCAAGGGCAGAAAGCTCATTATTCTATAGTCACAGTAAAGAATGAGGCCAAACACCAACTTCCTTGATAGCAGAGGTACTTTCTCTTCATCTTTAGAAAAGACAGAGCAGCACGAAGTTCCCAGGCATCAGCAGGATCAGGGAAAGATTTTTCTAAGAAACTGATCTTAGATACTGGACTACCACTACTCCATTGGAAGATGCAGGGCCTAGAAGGCTTCTCTGCTAGTCTTTTAGCAGCTGCCTAACATAAATGTTTGGGATGGGAGAAAAGGCCTCCACTTTCTCTGCTATGAACGACAATTCCCCCTTAACCCAGTAAGCAAATGCTAGCGAAGCTGCAGAATTCTCTGGAATCCCATCAGCTTCATTTCAGAAAGGACAGTTAGTCCACTCCACCCCCTAACCTGCCTGCCACTGGGTGACAAGTGCTGTATTCGGGGCTCCCAAATGCAGTCTACACAACTGGGTAGTGCTGCTACACCAAAAGCCTACAGAAGTGGATCCTAATCTCCATAGTTCTGCTCCTTTTACAGGTAGGACAAAGGGTGTGGTGTCTCAAGGTACTCTACAGGGGAAGCAGTTAGGGAAGGGTTGGCCAGCATGCTGCTAACACAATGCTTAATGGATTCTACCACCTCCAATGGCAGATCAGGCACAGCCTTGGGTCCTCACCTGTAGTACAGACCCAGAGAGACATACTGATCTCAGCTCAGCAAGGTGCTGAATTCAGGAAGAAGACACATGGAACACCACATGCAACCAAGTGTTCAAACACCGCTGACCAAATACCACATTCCCCTTCTCAACTCATAGAGCAGGGGCCAAAGCACAGGCTCTGTCAGGCTCTGGAGGCAAGAGGCCTCTTCACAGGCACCAGTGCCAGGAGGAACCTGGGAAGGGGAGGGGGAGGATGTCCCTCTGTGTCTTCCACTGGTGCCTGCAGTCCAGTACCGCTGCAGCAGCTGGTGAGACCACAGGATGGAGAATGTCCACACCAAAGGTCTATCCTTCCCCTCCACACATTGGCTCCCTTTTTTACTACAGATGGGGAGAGACCAATGGGGGTCAGGGCTGGCCTAGAGGGCCACTGGACAAGTTGGGGAAAAGGAGAGTCAGGAGCAGAGATGGAAGGAGGTGGGTCAGAAAGGGCTGCTGGGTGAAGGGTAACCAAGTGAGGGCAACATAGGCCTCACTTGCCCAGCACCATGCCACACCACATATGGCTGAAGGGTGGTTTATAAGCTTGTATTTCCTGAAGGTGAGAAGGCAGAGGAGCCTTGTTAGCTCCATCCTAGGGAAAGAACAGATGCTAGGCTACCTCCAGAAATACCCACTAGCCTCTGTGTGGATCCAGGAGGGAGTCACCAGAAGATCACAGGGTGGTGAGCTCTTAGATAAATCCAAATCCTGCTCAGGTCCCCTTAATTAGGAAGAAGAAACTTGGGGCCTCAGTGCAAAGGCATGCCAAGGGACTTAATGTATGGGGGACATCCTGTGACAATGTCAGCAAGAGGAGGAGGAGCCTCTGAAGAACAAACAGGATGTCCTCCAATTAGGCAGATTGGCCTCAGGTGCCTAACAGAACCTCGGGAGAAGCTCCAAGACCCATTAGTGAAGTCTGGCCTGCAGTCATGTTAGTGCCTGGGGTATCGGTCCTGTAAAGGTAAAGGACATCTCAGATCACCTGGAAGGAACTTGCAGGGGGACACGAGGAGGAAACCAGCTACACAAAGGACTCTGTTCTTTCTTGTCTGTGTCTCCTAATTCTTAAAACACAAGAAAAACATTTTCAACCAGCTTAACAAAGTCCTACAAAACGTACACAAAACCTGCGTTCAGACATGATTCCTTTCCCCCTTCCTATTACACCAGTCAGAACAAATCCTCCGGACAGGGGAAGCAGAAGGAAAGGGTCAGTGTTCTGGGGAGATGGCACTGGATATGCTGTCCTGGGACACCCCCCACCCTGCCCTGTCATCAGTCTTGGGGTGCAGACACCACCAAGCAGGAGCCTGAGCTGTGCCAACAGTCCCCTTCAACACTATCACAGAGGAGCCAAGTGGGGTGAAGGAGCATCAGAGATTGCAGCAGCAATTTCCCAACACACAATAACCATACCAACGCACAACCCTTCTGAAATGCAAGCTCTGGACTGCCCAGCACCACAGTGGAGGCACAGTACAGGATATCCCCACTCAGACTAGCATGGGCCTCAGGAAGGCAAGGAACCATTCCCACACCACAGCAGTCTCTGATATCAACCATTCTCAGGGTTGGTTCTAGCCTCCCGGGATGTCAAAGCTTCCGTTTGTTAGGATAGGCCTGTGACCAGCTGTTCCCACATGATGCACATCCTAGAGTACAGATGTGCCCCTGTGACTATCTTCTAGAGATTCTGGACTTGACTTGCTTTCTCTGTAGTTTGAAGAGGGTTTTGTCTGCCACAAATGAGCACAGCCAGCCCAGTAAGCCCTCCTCTGTGGCTTCAGGATTCCTCTGCCATAAGGTGCGGTCACTGGGAGAGGTCACCAACAGGGGGGCCGCCTCCACCACTGTCGAACAGAACCTCTCGGCGGCCAGGATCAGTGATGGACAGCTCTTGGGCCAGGTCATTGAACCGAGATATGTAATCAATGCTGTTCTCATTCATCATGCACACCAGCTGGGAATCCACCACCTATAGGAGAGGGAACAAAGGCAGACCAAATCAGAGGACTGTGGCCTGCTATCTGAAATGGCAGCAACTAGCAGCCAAGAGTGGACATCAGTGGAAACCTAGATTGCTGTCCCTCTGTGGTCTGAAAATTTGCTTCCTGCAAGTTTCCCTGGAGAACCCAGTGGGAACTGGGTATATCTGGCTGCTGGCAGCCCCTCCCTCCTGAGACATGGTGGAGAGAGTCCACAGATAGCAAACAGTACACCATGGAAGGCAGAAATTGAGGAGGAGCTGGAAGGCAGAGCAGGGGAGAGAGCCTGTCTTGGGGGTGGAGTCAGAGGAGGACTCTCCAAGGCGTCACAGTTGACAAATGTGGGAGTAAGTCACAAGAAGGTGTGAGGAAAGAACATTTCCATCCGCAGAAACTGCAAGTGCAAGACCCCAGGTATGTACAGGCTGTTCAAGAAATACAAGAAAGACAGTGGACTTGACACAGAGCGGCAAGACAGAGGGCGGCAGATTAGGGAGGATGCAGGACTCTGGCAGGGATTCAAGGACTAGGATTTTATCCTGGGGGCAAAATGTGGGCTTGACAGCCCCCGTGGTTTGCTGTCTGCCTTTGCCAGTGGGGCAGACTCCTCCTGAGCACAGGGGACTGTAGCAGTATCTGCACAGAGCAGACTGTGAATAGATACTCGTTAACAAATTGCACGATTAGTAAATGATTGAGAAAACTTTCTGGGGTTCCAAGAAGAGCTACTGCATCCACTGAATTTTAAACTTCTCATGAACAAACTGAAATTTGTTTCGAAAAGTAGAGCAAATAGTGAGCCCCTCCCCCAGGCACTTGGCACCAGCTTCTGTCCTCTTCAACACACGGCCATGCCAACTTTACCTCTCCCAATAAATTTCTCACTCCGTCCTTTACTGAAATCCCATATCAGACCATTCCCCCACAGGTGTTTTAGATCAACTTCTGGACAACGAGGGCTTGTCCAAATGCAGTGGTGTTCTGAAGCAGGGTTCTCAAGGAATACCCTTTTGCTAAACACTCACTGGCTGTTTCTGCAAGTATGATGACACAACTCACTAAGGACGGTGCTCCATGTGGCTCTGTTGTGTGGCACTGCATCACCAAAGAATCTGACCAAGGGGCACAGTGACTCCAGACCCGGGTTCAGCATTATAACTCCCAAGTGTTTCTGCAGAGCCATCCTCATAGAGCCAAGGATTTACAGTGTCCACACCAACATGAGGAGGAGAAAAGATAAGTTTCTTATGGGACATTTGTACTACAGAGTGTTTTGTAAATAAAGATTCTATGGCCACATTGGTTTAAGAAATGCTACATGTTCTGTGAGGGAGATTCATTACATTATTCTGTTTATGTTCTCATTGGTTGAAGTTTCCAATCACATCATGATTTGGCTCAGAATTCTTCAAAGCTTCCCAAAAGTTTACCATCTCAAGAGTCCAGTCAGGGAGAGATGCCAAGGAGTCTATGGGAAACACCTCTGTGTTTGTTGACCTAAGGTTCCCCCCTCACATGTATGTCTGCCCACAGAGACCTCGGAACATGCTGAGGCATGACATGCAGACACCAGTCTGCTCCAGGAGGTCAACAACAGGACTAACCCACCCAAGGGGCACTCTGGATTAGGATCCACCCCTTTTCTGTTATCTGCTTTGACCAAGTCTCTCTTGCGGCACTTGTGGCTCTGTGCCTTTCACCTTAAAATCACCTGTCTCTCTTTTTCTTTTTTTAAAATTTTTTTTTAGTTGTAGGTGGACACAATATCTTTATTTCAGTTTTATGTGGTGCTGAGGATTGAACCCAGGGCCTCACGTGTGCTAGGCAAGCACTCTACCACTGAGCTCCAACCCAGCCCCAAATCACCTGTCTTTACTCCTTCCACCAGCTCTGCCTCTGCAGACACACAAACAATGTGCAACACCCTAGCCAGACAGAGGGACACTGCACTGGCTGAAAAAGAGTCATGAATGGATTCTAACTTTCACATCAGATGCCTGCCTTAATGTGACCCAAGCTATCATGGCCTGAACTTGGGAGGGGTACGGGCAGGGAAAGGTGGAGCCCTTCTACAGAACCCAATCCCAAGCTCCACTGGGCTGCAGCCGAGACACAGCATAGGACATGCTACTCAAAGGTCCCCTGCTGCCAGGACAGGATCTGATGGTCCCATACCCACATCAGGAAGCTGAGGCAGCCTGAAGTCACACCACTTAGGAAAGGCATGATGAGATGCAAGCCAACTCCACCTGCCTTTAGAGACCCACTCTGCACTGGCCTAGGCTTCCCAGGCCCTCCAGGCACCAGTGGTGACTTGGGTCTGAAGCCTGAAAACTCTCCGTCTGTCACTGCTTGGCAAGCAGTCTTTAATTGCCAGTCTCAGGAAGGAACTGGGGCCGGGCAGTAAAGCTCAGGTTCACGGCAGCACACTTACCTCCGCAACATCAGCCAGGGATCTGGACACAAATGAGTCCCGTGAGTTGCCATCCAACAAACTGGGACCAAGCAAGGAAGTGCCACTGTTAGCTCCAACAGGAGTCGGCAGCATCTTCCGACTCTTTTCTGGGGAGATGAAGCTGGCTGCAGGGAGAAGACCAAGGATAACACAGAATATAGGAAATGAACATAAGGGCTGGCTGGCCACCAAGCCAGGTCCCCTGTGGGCCTCCACCTGCATACTTACGCAAAGGGCTGTGCTCTTGCTAGACTAGCTTTTCTTTTTTTAATATTAAGTTGGTGTACCTTTATTTATTTATGTTTATTTACATATGGTGCTGAGAATCGAACTCAGCGCTTTACACATGCCAGGCAAGCACTCTACCACTGAGCCACAACTACAGCCTATGGACTAGCTTATCTTATAATGACCTAAGAGCCAAATACGACTGTCCTTTGCCAGGGTCCCCAGTGCTGCACTGTCTCAGATCCTCCAACACACACAAAACTTTTGACCCTTTATGTCAGAACCTTACAACAGGCACAAAGGCAGTTCTCAACTGTCAGGATTTGTACTTGACTCTGTACTGTTACTGAAGACAACAGGAACCTATCATGGGGTGCTGGCTCCTCTGCACTCCCAAACCCAGAGCCCCCTCCCCCCCCCGCAGTTGTGTCCACAGTCAGGACCAACCAAGTTCACTGTGTGCACAACATGCCCTGCTCCGGGTTGCTGTCAAGATGGCCACCCCCCCCCCCCCTTGGGCTCACATTGTCTAAAGCCTCCAGAGGACTAATCCCAGATGTGCTACAGAAGCTCCTCCATCGAAGGCAAGGGCATCACGTGTATCTTTCCCTGCATGCATGCTCCTTCCCTCTAACTGGTACTGGAACCCAGGGAGCAAACAGATCGGGGGAGGGCAGACACATCCTGTGACGCTCTCATGTGTGGTTGACACCATGCTGCAAGATGGCAACATCCACTTCAGAATATGTTACGGAGCACACAGAGAGAGAAGCTGAGAGTTCAAAGACGGCCAAATTCTTCTGACCTCAGCCAAGACTGGCAGGAGGCCCAATGGGGAGTGGAGGGGCGGGTAGGCTGGACTAAAGGGGCCACTAAGAACACAAAGAGTGCTCAGCCTCCAACAGGCTGTGGGCCACCAGGTGCACACACCTGTCAAAGCTCATGGTGAGCGGACACTGAGAAGCTATGTACTTCCCACCTCACTCATGCCTCATGTGTGAGAACACAGCACCTTCCTGACTCCAATCCCTGCTGGCCTGAGAAAGCAGATCGTTTCCTAGATACTCACCAAACAAGCTGCTGAGCGAGGAGTCTGTGGAGTCACTGGGGTACCACTGGGGGTCATGGGTGGGAGAGGCAATCCAATTGGTCTGAGGACTACTGGATGGGGAGGGAAGACTCTTGGAACTGTCACTGCCATTCAGTTTTGCTGGAGAAAGAGGGACTCCTTCACCTGTGAACCAAAATCCAGGGTCAAAGATGCTTTCCTAACTCACAGGCAAGGAGGCAGCAGGAGAGAGTGGCTGTGCACTGCTGAACAGAGGAGACCCAAGACACCAGCATGGTCAATAAGAGTCAGTAGGCAAGGACCACAGAATCTTCAGGGTGGCTTTGTGATGCAGAAAGGACATGATTCAGGAGAGCAACAGCAGCATCCACCGTCACAGGGCCAAGCCCTGTGCCCAGAGCTTAGCATATACCCTCTCCATAACGCCTGCATCAGCCTTGGTCAGACACGCTGGGGGGCTTTGAACTCACCTTGTCTGAACCTGCACCTAAGTCATATCAGCAAGGGACACACCACAGCCACCAGGACCACTGCTCTACAGAGGGAGGACTGAAGCCTTGACACAAAAATCCAGCTACTTCCTGAACTGTCTGCCAGGATCACAATTAACCAGGAAAGGACTCCTTTGGACCCCTGGACTGCAGTGGGCCTCAGGGGCCCTCTGGCTCTCATCTCAAGGTCAGGAGCAATCCTACCAGACCACTAGCAGCCTAAAGTTCTACATGCACCTTCCCTGAAGGCACAGCAACTCCTGTAGGCTGCAGAAACCTGATGCTCAAGAATGATAGCTGGACTGGAATGTTCCCAGCAAGTCTGGCAAGTAGGTGGGGGCAGAGCCAGACCCCTCAAAGCAAGTCTGATTGCCTGGGCTGGTGGGAACTGGATTCTAGAAAGGATGACGAGGCTGCTTGCTCTCACCATACTGGCCAGAGCTGATGGCAATCTCGATGATGGAGTCGCTGATCTGCGTGGCAGGCTCCCCCTGTGAGAGCACATCCTCAGGGGGGCCAGGCAGGGAGATGTCCAGTAATGCGGAGACGTTGGGCGGGGAGAGTCGGGCGCTGGAGCCCTCTGAGCGCAGAGGGGTACAGAGGCCATTCTGGGGAGGAGTCTTGGGCAGCTCGGTTAAGGAGAGAACAGACGAACCCTGCTGAGAGGTAGGCATTGTTCAGACACAAGGGGCCACTCAGAACCCAAACAAAAAGACAAGCACAACCTAAGGTTCAGTTGGGCAATAGTGCAGGGTGCTAGCAGTGCCCAAGCCAGGAGGTCAGGCTGAGGTGGCCAGGCCCTGCTTCGATCACAGCCCACAGCTCAACTGTGGACACACAGGTGGTAAGTGGTTGCCAGGTGGGCAGTCACCATCAGACAACCCCCTCCTCCCTGGCCCGGAAGCCAGATCTGAGTAGACAGAATTGGGAGTTAGCCTGCCATTCACAAGGCAGCAGGCAAGGTGGGCAAAAGGAGAAGTCACTGAGCTCCACAGTGTGTCTGTCACTTAGCCCTGATGCATACTCTACCTGGAAGCTGTCTGTTGTTGGCTCCTGCTCTGGCCTAGAGGGGATGCTGAGGAATGGGTCCCTTGTGCCCTGCAGGAACACGAGACAGGCTGGTAAGTGGCTTACCCATAGGCTAGCGCTAGCCTGGCTATGCTCCACAGATCGGTTTAGGCTCCTGGGCCTCCTAGCACCCCAGGTGCCAATGACAAGTTGTGCTTCAGACTGGAGTGCTGCACAGACACTGTCAGGCCATGAGTGCTGCAATTAAAACTGATGTTTCAAAAAGCAAACTCAAGGCTCATTAAGAAATCAGCTTAAAATCTCAAGCAGGCTGGGCTCCTTAGAGCTCCACAGGGTTGACCTACCTGCCCTCCTCAGGCAGCTCCCAAGTAGGCCAGGAAACTAGAGCTCCAGAACAATCAGGAGGGAGGGCCATAAAGACCACTCTCCTCCAATGCATCAAGTGCTTGTGATGCCAGCACAGGGAGGTCTCGAGTTGGCTGTCATCCAACTTGGGTGTGGCTCAGAGCTACCTTGCCATGTATGTCTGAGCTGTGTATCCTTAAGTGTCACACAGCAACCCCTGAGGCCTGCCTCTCCTGGCCTACGCTCCATGGCACACACACACTCCCTGGCACAGTGACTTCTCCAGCCTCTCAGCCAGAACCCAGCCCCATGTCCTGCTTCTACTTAAGATGCTGGTTGCAATGCTGAGCAGCACTTGTGAACACACTCACCCCCACAGGGGGAACGGGGTCTCCATTCTGCTGGGGTCCACTGGAGTCCTGGCCCGGGGCGGTGGCTGTTACCTCATCTGAAGAGAGTGGAGAGATGCCAGACAAGCCCTCGGTAGCCAAGACCGGCAGGGGGCTCCCAGGGATAATGCCTGCACTCTGGGCTGCCAAGTCAACCGCACCTGGAAACAGGAGCAGGAGATCACACCTCTGTTCTGTGTCTCCACAAGGCATGAGGAGAAAGCTCAGGAGAGCCTCTCCCTCATACCTCACTTGGATGCAAGAGCCAATGGCTCCCTTTGAAGGGTAAGGAAACATCAAGGTTTGGAGAGAAAAAAGAATAAAATGCCTTGTGACAAAAACGTTACTGAGGAACCTCACACAGTGCTGTCACCATGTAGGTTGCAGACTTACTGGCCAAGTGATTTGTGGCCTGGGGTGGAAGGACCTTGGGCACAATTGGCCGAGACAGAGCTGCTTTGGTCAAAGATGACTGGATGGGCCGGAATGAGCCTCTCCCTGTAAGGGGGAAGACAGAGTCAGATACATCATCCTGGCCTGCCTATGCCCTCTACAGACACAGCTAGATCTTATGTCATCCCCTTAAATGAGCTATGGGCACCTCAGGGGTGGCCAACGCATCAGACCTTGGACTGACACTCTGCCACTATCATTTGGTTGTACTTTGCTAGGTCTTCTACAGTTTAAAAGTTAGCATGAGAAAGCAATTGGAAGATGATGGGACTTGCAAGTACACATGAAATGTAAAAAAGACCAGTTCTGTCCACAGAACAGGGGCTTCACTGAAAAATTCTCAGGGTGTAAGAGGACTGCAAAGCGCCAGCCCCCTCACTGCAGTCACTGACATACAAGGGCACAATCCACAGACCCCAAGAACACCACTACTCCACAAAGTGCCTTGTTGCGCCAATGAACTGACTGAGCAAAGGTGCCAACAAGGCCAGCTGAGCCCATCCCCAAGGATGCACCCACCAGAGGCCTCTGCCCTGCCAGCTACTGCAGCTGGCCTGACAGGCCTGTGCCAATGGAACCCACACAGAACACTAGAAATGTGAGGTAGAGTGCCGTCTCCAGGCAAGGCCACACTCAGAAGAAGACGAGGGAAAGCGGGCCCAGAGAGGCCCCAGCTCTTACCAGCAACAGGAGAGTTGGACAAGATGGAGAAAGAGCACACATTGTGGGACTGATTTTCAGATGGTCTGGGGAGCAGCGTTCTCTGAAGAGAAAATGTAAATTATCAAGGCGGTAAGACTCCAATGCTGAAAGAGATCACTCCCCAAACTGGGTAACTAAGGAATCCAAGTAAGAGGGAGCTAAGCGTCCATAGATGTCACAAGGATGCCTGGGGCAGTCTGAGGCTTTCACATTTTGGGGGCCCCGTGTCCCAGAACAGTAGGTCCTCCCAGGGAACTGGACCTTCACTAGCAAAAACAAGGAGTGCCGCATGACCTGCCCTGTGTGCAGAAAGCCCCTCTGAATTAGGTGGGTGTCCCCCATGACACACACTTGTTACAGTCCCAGGTACAGGATGAGACAGAGCCTGAGCTGGCTTCCATGCAGCCATGGCAAGAGGGGAGAAGGGGCACCCAACGCCTCTTCACAGGGCTCCTCCTGTGGGTACCTCTCTGTGACAATAGTCCCCAGAAAGTCATCACCCACCCAAACTGGCAGTGGCCACAGAACATTCACAGAGAGCATTGGAGGCTAAGGCAGGAGAGTCACAAGTAGAGGTCAGCCTAGGCAACTTAGTGACCCTGTCTCAAAATACAAAATAAAAAGGGTTGGGGATGTAGCTCAGTGGTAGATGCCACTAGAGCCAACCCTCAGGACAGGAAAAACAACAACAACAACAACAACAAAACAAACTGTCAACCCAAAAGTGTCCCGAGACACCTCAGCCCAGAGAGAATGGCACAGCTGCCATTCTCTGCTGGTGCACAGAAAACTTGGGTCATATAAAGCCTCTCCTCACCCAAAGATCTACCTGGCACTGGTTTTGGCAAAGATCAGAGGGCAGGTGCGGCCGGAGACAGCAGCGCCATGCCAAGGACTCACGCACAACCCAACACATGCTCTGTGCCCACTGCTCCAAAGCCTGGCCCAGTGCTAGACAAGACTGTTTCTGAAAAGGGCCAAGCAGGAAATATTTAGACTTTAGCCCATACTTGACCCTGCCCTTGTACTGGGAAAGTAGCAACAGGCAGGACTGAAATGAATCACAGAACGTGTGTCAATAAAGCTTTACTTGCAAAAATGTTAAAAAGCATGAATATGATCAGTTGTTAGGAAATGCTCAGAACAGACAGTGAAATCTAGGTGCCAGGAGCTGCAGGGAGCCGGGGAACACTCAGAGGTACTGGGTTTCCTCCGGGTGATGAAAATGCTCTGGAGTAGGCAGTGGTGGCTGTGCCTATCCATAAACACACTGAAAGAACACTGAAGTGCACTCAAGTGTGCTCCTTAAATGGGTAAACACTACAGAATGTGTAGTCACGAATAAATCTGTCTTAAATAAGAAACAGCAGGCTGGACTTAGTCCACGAGAGGTGGTACTGAGCCCTGCACTCAACGGCCATGAAGCTCATGCCCAATCGGGGACTTTCCCACCACTGCCAGAGAAAAGGATTAAAATACAAAAATTAAATGTTAGTATGAACCCAAAGCAGAGGTGAAGAGAAATAAAATAAACCATGGGCATCTTCCTTCCTAAGATCTTTTGCGCAATTCTTACTTCTAAAAGAACTAATCTCAAGAGAGAAAAAGATGTCTAACAGTCTAACAAAAGGAAACCTATTAATCCCCCCATGAATTTCTAAGGCCATAATTATTTCATATTTGCAGCTTCCCTTCTGCCCTGTTTGCTGGAGCTTGAATGTGGCCCTGGAAGGTCCACCCAGCACTCCCTCCACCCAGCACTCTGGCGGAGGCCAGGCCAATCAATCCACTCCTTGCTGACTGCTGGCACCAGCTCAGTGTCTCTCATCATGTCCTGGGAAGTCCTCCAAGACTTCCAACCCAGCTCAGACGTTCTTAGAACCTGGACCCCAGAACTTTTGTCTTTTCTGCTCATAATTTTCAATGCAATTCAAAGACTACCTTTACTTATAGGCACCATTAAATTCACTATTTTTGCTTTTACTTTTCCCATTCATAAGGAAAAGAAGCAGCAGTGATTTCCCCTATTTTACACCCTGAAATCCTAAGTCACAGAAGAAACCCAGTGTGTGCTGGCTAGCTGGGCCAGCAGCAGAGCCAGGGGCAGGATGTACTCACCTGGACCACCAATGGCTTCCGCAGGTGCCGGTTCCGCAGTTTCCTGGGCTTTGGCAAAAAGAAGTCTGACTGCATCTGTAAGGGAGACAGCACACCAGCCCTGAGGATGTGCCCTCCATGGCATGGCGGCCCGGCCTGGCACGCAGGCGCCCGGCCCAGCACTCACACTGATGGAGTTTAGGTGCTGCCGGAACGTCAGCTCTGTTTCTTTGCTGGGGGAGAAGAGCTTCCCATGTCGGCTGTTGGGTGGCAAAGTCGTTGGGACAGCAAAGAGGCCACCATCTGAGTCACTGCTTCCTGTACTGGAGGGACCAGCCACCAAGAGGGGCCTTGGGGGGTTCCTTAAACCTGGAAAGGAGAAGGGAAAGCCACATGCCAACACTCTCCCATATAACCTCTCCAGAGTGAAGGGAGTTCTGTTGGGTAGAAAACCTGGAAGGAATTCTGCAACGGCTCTTCAGCTGCCTGCATCTCATCCCTGGAAACATGGCCCTTCTTGCTCATGGAGGTTTTTTTCCCCAATGAGGAAACCATAGGCCTCCTAGAGGACAAGCATGCCACAAATGGTCAACACTTGGTGGACTTCTCAGAACTAGCAGCACCTTTAGGGAATCCCAAACAAACCCAAAGTGGCAGAATGATCCGAGAGCCAACATGCCAATTTACCAAAGGGGGTCAATGGGTGGATTTGGGTTATACACTGTCATCTGCTGACCCCTGATCTAATCTCTAATTTTATGGAAAACAGATCCAGAATAGGACAGAAAACACTATTTAAAAAGTGCTCTCCCGGGAATGCACCCTTCTGCATTCTTGGCCAGGCCCCGCCCCTTACTCTCTATTAACAAGACTGTGAGACTGCACTGATGAACTCAAGAGTCCACAGTCTGGGCTCATGAAGCATCAGGGTAGGTTTCAGAACTGCAGCCCCACTACTCTGTAAGTGTTCTCCATCCAGAAAGAGACAATTAAAGAGGACACAGAACTAAGAAATTTACAAGTAGAAGAGCAGGAGGCAGGACAGGCTGGGTCAACTACCAGCTGGCCCTCATCAGGGAACATGCCTATCTGCAGGGAAGGTTGGCTTTTGCAGCACCTTCCAGAGGGAAACAGAAAGAGGTGAAGAGTAATAAAACAAGCATCTGCAGGAGACTGTGCCCCAACTCAGCAGCAGCCCAGGTCTGCTCAAAGACCACCAGGATGCCCTAGCAGGGGTTATGCCTTAATCCTGGCCACCTGTGAGGCTGAGGCAGGGGGGGCTCAAGGGCAACTTAGCCAGACCCTTTGTCAAAATAAAAGGGCTGTAAATGTGGCTCAGTGATAAAGTACTCCTGAGTTCAATCTAAGGTACAAACAAAACAAAACACCTTCCCCATCCAACCCTCACCCCACCCCACAAAAAAAAAAAAAAAAAAAAAAAAAAAAAAAAAAAGACCACCAAGTGAGACTCTCAAGGAAATGGGACTTCTGTTTTCCCCTTTGTTCTAAGGATGAAATCCAGGCTGCTCTACCATTGAACCACATCACCAGCCCTTTCTATTTCATTTTGAGATAGGGTCTCAATAAGTTCTCAAGGCTGGCCTGGGACTTGTGATCCTCTTGCCTCAGCCTCCCTAAGTAGCTGGGATTACAGATATGTACCACTGTACCTGGCAGGAAATAATCTTCTTCAGGCAGGTCACTGGCAACACAGTAAATCAGAGAAAATATAAAAACAATGACATTCTGTGAATGGAAAATAATCCTGGAGAACTGCTAACACACCAGGACACTCAGTTCAGCTGAAAAGTCACTGTATTTTTTGGTATGCCCTTGTATGCCCACATCTTGTCTAACCTGATGCCAACTCCCCAGGGAGTGAGGCAAACTTGTCTCTTCCAGGATGCACACCACTGTCAGAACACAGGTACTAGGCAGGCATCTGCCTACGGTATCCATGACAACACCCTTTATGCTGAAGTGTGAGAAGGACTTAAGGGCTTAGGACAAACAGAAGCACTCCAGTCCTTACTCCAGGGCAGTCGCTGACTCCCTGGCCACTCCTGGATCAATCCTGGGAAGAGTTGCACGGCTTCTCCTAGGCTAGAGGAGTGAATACAGCCCACACTCATCCGAGATACCCAGCTCTGCCAGGGCAGGAAAGGGCACCTGAGAGCATTCATACTTCTCCCCTCAGGCACTCATGTGGAATCCACCACTCCAGCTGCAATAATCAGCTTACTTATAAAACACCACAGGCTTAACCAAGTAGTACTGATGCCCAGGACATGCATTATGCTCACCTTGGGGTCTAATACATGCAGAGACAGAATTTATTAATTAGCTACCTGGAGCTGGAGGTACAGCTCAGTGGTAGAGCACCTGCCTAACATGCATAAGGCCCTGGGTTCCATCCCCAGCACCAGCAAAAAAAAAATTTATTTCCTAGTTATGGCTGGGGCAGGGTCCACTGTGGTAGGTTACTCTTGTCTTTTTTTCAAGACTGTTCAATTGCTGGCATGTTCCTTAACCAGAATCTTTATTCTAATGTCTTACATGCAAAGAAAAACAGTCCACATAGGTTTAGAAAGAACCAACTCTCCTCAGAGGCCATGAACCACCAACTCAGTATGACATAGCTGCTTCTAGGGCTTTATAATGCAAGAGCCCCCAAGTATCCACATTGCCAAAAGTCATCTCGTCCTCTGATTCTTGGCAGCTCCAGGACCCCATGACTCAGGCCATTTATGACAGGCTTCCACATTCACCCTCCATGCCGATCACTGGACCATGGCTGACCAGACAGTAGGGCAGCCTCAGACACCTGTGCCTTTAGCTTCAGCACAGTCCTTGACCCTGTCAAGCCACCATGACCCTCACCTGGGGAGCAAGGTGCAGCACCAGATGGGAAGGTCTTGCTGCTGCGGAGGGCAGACTGGTTTCGAGGGCAGCGGGGACTCCGGGAACTGATGGTCACCACCTTCCCTGGGGGGGTTGTTGACTGCTCCTCCTGGGCAGGCCTCACGGATGCCGTGGATGTGGCGTTTGCTTCTGGAGCCTGGACAGAAATTGGCCAAAAATGTCCAAACTCAGCACAAAAAAAAAATAAATAAATAAAAAATAACTTTGATGTGAGTGCCCCAAGGAGGTGTGAGTACACCCTTGAGAATTTGGAAGATGGTGCAGGGATCAGAGCCTGATTTCCATGATGGCAAAGGTCGGGGTGTCAAAGACACCTGACCTTGGCATCCCCAAAATCACTCAGCAGCTGGCCAGTTTCTCAAAAACTCACTGATCCAAAAAAAAAAAAAAAAAAAAAAAAAAAAGAAAAGAAAGAAAAGGAAAAAAAGAAACCAAAAGAGAAACAAAAGTACAAATCACCAGCCAGATAAATAATGAAAGCTACTGCTCCCCTGCTTGGGAGAGCCCCTGTATGTCTCCAGTGCTTGCGTGAGTGGTGAGAATGGGCAGGTGGACCTCAGTGCAGGGAAAGGTTTCACCCACTCTGAGCAGGGCCCAGCTGCAGGGAGGAGGTACTGGGCAGTGGAAGAGAACACTCCTTTTAAAACACCCACAGTAAAAAGCCAGTGTAAGACGACTACAGAACCCTTCTGAGTCACAGGAAGAAAAGATTTACACAGCCATAGCTCCCACAGCACCACCAGTCCCAGGGCCTGTCTCCTTTGCCTTACTTCTCCCAACTCTGCCAATCTCCCGTGTCTTGGGCCTCGTGGGGCACTTATCACAGCTCTACTAGGGAAGGAGTTGCAGTAGGATGGAAAGCCACAGGACAGGCCCCCATCTCTGACCCAAGGTCTCCAATCTCAGTGAGCCACAGGCCAGTCTTCTCTACACCTGTATTCCATAGAGTCACCTGGGGTTATCCCTACAGTCTTCGGTGCTATTCTGGAAGCTGCATGTCTAAGTTCCAGGTGATGCTGAGCTGCTGGCAGGCCCTAATGTGAGTGCCTCTGCTGAGCTTCTTGCCCACCATGCTCCACACCTTGTGCTTCCTCCTCCCCTAGGTTCCTCAACCATGTCACTTCTCTCCATGTAAAGCCAAACCTGTATGAACTCATAATCCATCTGGTCACAACTCACTCACCCCCAACAGCCCTGACATTGGGTCTAACCAGGAGTCACCTCACTGCTCAAGCTGCAGCCACCTTCATGACCAGGTCTGGTCAAGGCCCGGGTACACTTCCTGAAGGGCCACACTGACCCACTTACCAGCTTGGGGTTGACCTCCGTGGAGATGAGCCTCAGGAGGCAGTTCAGGAGGCGCTGCTCATGGGGGACCGGGGGACAGGGGCGGGTGGCCCGGCTCTCAGGGCCTAGCACAGCCAGCCAGTCATACTCCAGCTGCAGCTTGCTTGGCTTGCCCATCATGAGGTAGACTTCAGCCAGTGTGAGGCTCTCAGACGTCTGCAGGCTCCAGCCCTCCTCGCGCAGCTGCTGGGCTAGCTGGCTGGCAGGGACCTCTTTTGGGGGCCTGGTGGCAGGCTGTCCCTGAGATGTCAGAGGCTCTGTAGGGCTTCCCTTCTGTTGGGGCTCCTCTGAAGGTACATCTGCTGGGTCTTTAGTGCAAACATCCAGGGGAAGCCCAGGGCTAGGGCCAGGCTGAGGGTCTGGGCCAGGGGAGGTGAGGTCAGGAGCCTCCCTGCTGTTGGGGGTGAAAGCCTCAGGGGAGGCCGCCCTGCCAGGAAGAGGATGATCTCTCCCAGGCCGCGTGTCCGTGCAGCGGCACTGTTCCGGGACGATGAGGTCCTGACAGGACTTCAGGTAGCGGGGTAAGGGGTCAAGGAGAGACAGCTCATCCTCCAGGTCTGGGAGCTGGCCGCAGGCACACGGCAGGGCCCCCGGCTCTCTGATGAGGCCATCCCCGCCCTCTGCAGGAGCTGCTGCAGGGGTCTTCTCGAGACTTGGCCCGGAGTCCTGATGCCCAGGGGGAGGCCTGTCAGGAGCGTCCAGGCTGCTCAGACTTGGGGTGGCCCCCTCCCCAGGGGCACTTTCAGGGGAACTCTCTCCAGAACTCTGCAACACATCGATGGCAGGAGGGGGCCGCCCACCGCCCTTACCCTCAGTGCCACCCCTTGGGCACTTCACCTGGCCCCGGGCTGTTCCCTGCCCACTCTGGATGCCCAGGATCTGGGCTGGGGGTAGCGAATGGGCATCTTTGGTGCTCTGCTTGCACCGGCCACCCTCCTGCCAGTGCACCGTGCAGAAGGCCTTGGAGTGCACCACACGGGCCACACCAGGCAATGGCGTCAGCGTGCAGTTCTCGCCAGGGAACAGGTGCAGCGCCACCTTCTCCTGTGTCTGCAGGGCGCTGGTGTCCGGGAGCTGCCGCTCCTCGAGAGTCTTCCGCTGGGTACACTGTCAAGGAGCAACCCTGCCAGCAACGCTATGGTTATATTGCTCGCCAGGTGTGGGGTAAGGGCCCCTGCCAGAAGCCATATCTGCTCCTTGGCATCACAGGGGCTCAGATATGCCCTTACCCCTGACCTAGGGACTTTCCTCAAGCCATAGACAGATAACGTTGGCCCACGGTATAGGGTCTCTGAGAAATTCATACCTCTGGGGGGGATAGTAGGGGATAGGAAAGGTAGCAGAATACAACAGTCACTAATATGCCATTATGTAATAATGTGAGTATGTAATAGTTGTGATTCTGCAATCTGTATTTGGGGTAAAAATGGGAGTTCAAAACCCAATTGAGTCTAATGTATGAAAGATGATATACCATGAACTCTGTAATGTGTTGAACAATCAATAAAAAAAAAAAAAAAAAGAAATTCATACCTCTGATGCGCACTGTACATAGGGAACAGGGAGGGTCAGAGCCAGCCAACAACACAGGTGGGGCTGTACCTGTGTCACGTCACCCACCCTGCTGGCACAGGTCCTTCCACCACACCATATGGGCAGATGGCTGGCCAGTCACAATGTGGAGAGCTAGTGTGCCCAAATGCCACCACAGCAAGGAGGGGACAAGTAGGGCTCTATACCCAAACCCCAGTGGCAAAGGGCTCCTACAGGGTCCTGTTGTAATAAGAAAGACTAGGAAGTGAGACCCCATTCCCAAATAGGAGGAGCTGTAGAGGCTGGAAGGTTTGTTTAGTTGTGAAAAGATACAACTCGCACTTCCTGGAGTGCCCACTTCTGCTTCAAGAACTCGATAAGGCTGGACACCTTCCGATGCAACTCCACAATCATCCTAAGAGACAAAGAAGGGAGGCTGCCACAACATGAAGCCAAAATCAGAAGGGGCAGGGCCTTGTCAGGGTCAGGGAGGGCACCAATAGGACCCAGGTTCCTTCTCCTAAAGATCAGCCCTATCAACTGAGCTAATACAGATTCCCACAATCACTGAGGAAGTGTCACCAGGTATGGCACTGCTCCCATCATTGCCTGGGGTGCACTGTGTGGGAACTGTGGGTGCCTTCAGGATTTCAGGGTTGGAGTGGCCAGCCCTCACCAATCCTAAGGAAATAAACACCACATGGATGGGGACAAGGCACCAACAGTGCCAGAGCTCGCCCAGTGTGAGCAGCTGGTTTCTGCAGACTCCACTGGCGCAGTATCTGTAGACTGGAAGGAACTAGGAGCACAAGCACTGGAGGGGACCCTTAGTGGCACTGGGCCCTGAGGTGAGGAAGATGTTCTGGACAGACGGGTGGAAATTCCACAACACTGAGAATGTACCAAATGCCATGTGACTGTAAACTTCAAGGTGGCTGATGGTTTATTTTACATTGTGAATCTACCTCAATTTAAAAAAAAATGTTTAAAACAGCCCATCCCTACAGCAGTTCCTTGTGCACACAGCAGACACCAATTTGGGAAGCCAGAGAGAGAGAAGCAGTAGGGGCTTTATGGGACAGAGAGGAGAGGAAGGTTCTGCGGCCACTTGCCCTCTGGCCAAGACTTTCTCTTATCATTCACACTCCTGAGAACCCTGGCCAAGCTCAGCACCTGCAGGGCCCCCATCAGACCACCACTGTGGCAACATCACACCCACACCCTGTCCTCAAGTGACGCCAGAACACTAAGGTGAAACTTGCTCCTTGCATCAACTCCCTGAGGAAAACCCACACAGTACCCTTTATTCCTGTCCAGACTACAGGGACCCTCCTCAGGCTGAAGGCCACATTACCTAAGGCGTGGGTTCTGGGCAAGGCTCTGCACTCGTGCCCAGGCATGGTTGTTCCGTGGTTGTAGCTCTACAGGGACTTTCAGGGGCAGACGTACTGGCTTCTGGTCCTCTTCATCACTGAGGCCTGCAAAAGGGAGAGACAATGAAAGTCCAGAGCAGATCAACCTCAAGGCAGAAAGTAAAGTGCTTTTACCCCCCCCCCCCCCCGCAAAAAAACAACAGAATCAGAGCGCTGTGGACAGACTGCCTTGGGACCAGAGGCAAGGAAGGCAGAGGAAGCCCAGCAAGGGAGCAGCTAATGAAGCCACTCACACACATGCACAAAGGCCACAAAAGATCTGCTCCAAATAGCTCAGAGCCCTCTGTCTTGATACTGCCATGGCTTCTGAGCTAAACTTGATCTACTGAGTGGAGGCACTGCATTTCAAATGGATAAACTATCTATCTGCAGTACTGGGATTCAGCTGGACCAGGCACAGAACTATTCGGCAGAAAACATTCTTAGCTCAGGCTGTTACCAAACAACAAAACAACTGAGCTACAGGTGTCCCGGCCTTCCCCTGGTCACCTACCATCAGGATCACAGAGCTTCTTCAGGGCCCGGCACATGGGTGCTTTGATCCGCAGGTTCCTCCCTTTGTAACGTACTGTGGTGGCTCTGGGAAAAGAGTTGGGAAGAAGTGCTGATGCCTCTGGATCAATACACATAAGAAAGGGCCCCCTAAGGGGCACTATGTAGGAACAGAGGCTCCCATGCTGTCACCCAGGACCCAAGTAAGGCTGTGGCTCTGGACATTCACAACTTTTTTGACCAGGAGATGTCTGCTGTTTACGGGAAACATGCTGTGTTCCCCCTACTCTGGCAAATTCCCTGGCACAAGCTCTTCTCCCAGCCCATTAAAACCATTATTCTGCACTTGGGCAAATGGCTGTCCATTTTTCCACCCATCCAATCTTCATGTGCTTCTCATCCTGGGGCCTCACAAACTGCAAAGCTACCTCACATGATCAGGTGACATATCTCAATCCACCCCTACATAACCTCTATGTATCCTCTTCCTGACTGCCTTGCCACACCAGTGTTGCAACCTATCCCTCTGTAAACCACACTGGTGGGCCCAGAATACAAGCAGCCAGAGAACAGGGTATCACAGGCCCATGCCTGGAGTCCCTGTATACGTTTGCCAGAGCTTCAGTGTGTTACAATTACAAGATACCTATAATCCCATAGACTAGGGAGGCTGAGGCATGAGGGACACAAGTTCAAGGGAGGCCAGCCTCAGCAACTTACTGAGGTCCCCAGCAACTCAGTGAGACCCTGTCTCAAAATAAAAGTAAAAAAATAAAAAGTAGAAAAAGGCTAGGGAGGGCTGGGGATGTGGCTCAAGTGGTAGCATGCGTGCAGCCTGGGTTCAATCCTCAGCACCACATACAAAAAAACCAAAGATGTTGTGTCCGCCGAGAACTAAAAAAAATAATTTTAAAAAATTCTCTCTTAAAAAAAAAAAAAAAAAAAAAGGCTAGGGATGTGGCTCAGTGGTTAAGCACCCCTGGGTTCAATCCCCAGTACAAAAAAGAAAGCAAGAGGACAGTTCCTCCAAAACACAGCTGGAATACTTGTGAAACCCTCCATAAAGGCAGGTGGTTTTAAAAGTGGAGGTGAAGTGAGGAGTGGGCAAGACAGCCAAGACCAGGCTTGACATGGCCCTTAACTCTTGCTGCTATGGGTACCTACTCACTTCAAAACTAGAAAGCACAAGGGATACAGCAGAGTTTCTGATCTGGGAGAAGAACAGGATTCTAGTCCAAGGAAAAGCTGTGGCCTGCCTGGTCTGCATTTCACAGAACGTTCCAGGTGAGGATGTGCCTCACGTCATGGATTTCTGCTATGACAGCCTTTCTGACTGACCCACATCCAGTTGCAATCATATTAGTTCAGAGCTGCTTTTGTAACTGCCACTCAATTTCTGAGAAGTAGTCAGTGAAAAAGTGACGGCACATATATGTGATTCTAAAGATGTGCACAAAGTGACACATTTATCTGTACATATTTATGTTTGTATCTGCACATTTACACACATAAATTCCCTAAGAATAAAATTCATTGGTGTACTTGGGAAGAAAATCTCTGGCGAGGGGAACAGGATAGGGTAGTTGTCTATTTCATGTTTGTGTTTGAAAATTTTCTGAGCATATTAGATAATACTTGTGTAATTTAAAAAAATGTTATTGTGAGAAAATCCTGCTTACAATTGGATATCAGAACATGAACTATAGCTTTAAACAGAATGAGCGCAGGAGGGACTAATAGTTCCCTAATTTGACCTAAGAGTAATGCCGCAGTCTGGCTGGGCACAATTCAGGAGCCACTTGTCAAAAGAAACGAACTTTATTTTTAGAACCACACAGGCCAAACAAAACAGCTCTTCAGGAAAAACCCTCAGAGCCCAACTGCCACCACCGGCTTCCCACAAGCCTCTCACACAAACAGGCCCCCGACTCCAGACAATCACTGGGTCAGGACTTTAATCTCTCCGGAATCCAAATCGGCTGGTGTTCTTCCTGTGGAAACATACAAACAGACCCCCGACTCCAGACAATTACTGGGTCAGGACCTTTCCATTGTCCTGTTAGAATATCTTTCCAAAGTACCTTGGCTTATGTACATTTTTTGGACACGTATGCCTTTCCGCAGCACTAAGTCCTGATGAATCCAAATTTAAAAAGTTTAGAGTAAAAAGGGTTATTTTAAGTTTATCTTTGGGGAATATATACCCCTTTCCAATTCCATCTTTTTGCTTTAATAAGTGCATTTTAATAGTTTGATGAGCTCTTTCAACTATGCCTTGTCCCTGTGGATTGTATGGGATTCCTGTTATATGAGTAATGCCAAATGATGAGCAAAATTGTTTAAAAGAGGTAGAAGTATAACCAGGGGCATTATCTGTTTTTAACTGTTTTGGAACGCCCACAGTGGCAAAATTTTGTAAGCAATGAGCTATAACATCTTTAGTTTTTTCTCCAGCATGAAGGGAGCCCATCAAAAATCCAGAAGAAGTATCAACTGTAACATGCAAATATTTTAATTTTCCAAATTCTGGCAAGTGTGTGACGTCCATCTGCCAAATATGGTTAGGTATCAATCCTCTAGGATTGACTCCAAGATTAACTTGTGGTAAAAAGGTCACACAATTTTGACATTGTTTTATTATTTGTCTAGCTTGTTCCTTAGTTATTTTAAAACGCTTTTGTAAAGTATTAGCATTGACATGGAACCTTCTATGAAAATTTATAGCTTCTTCTAGTGTAGAAACTAAGGGCTCCAGGCAATCCTGTATGTGCCCTGATATGTCCTATAAAGAATGGATCTTTTCTGTCCCAGACTAGACTTTGTATAGTGGAAAGCAAAGAGAAAACAGTAGAGGAAGGGGAAATCCTACCAGCATCTTCAAGGGATACTATAACATTAACTATATACTGACTATCGGAAAATAAATTAAATACAGAATCTTTAAACATCACAAAAGCTTGTAATACTGCATTAAGCTCTACCTTTTGAGCTGATTGTTTGGGTACTAAAAATGTAAAAGTTTGATCAGGTGTAACTATTGCTGCTGTACCATTATTTGACCCATCAGTGAATATATTTGGAGCATTCATAATAGGTGTTTTTCTTGTCATTTTTGGAAAAATTACAGGATGCGATAACCAAAAAGACAATAAAGGATTAGATGTAAGTGGTTATCAAATGAAACATTAGATTTGCACATGATTATTGCCCAAGTATTTAACTCATTAGCTAACTCATCAATTTGATTCATAGTATATGGAGTAATAATTTTATTGGGAGAAATTCCAAACACTCCCTTTGCTGCTTTTATTCCTTTGAGTATTAATTGTCCTACAGCCTCAGGATACCTAGTAAGAATAGTGTTAGGAGAATAAGATAAATGTATCCATAATAATGGACCTTCTTGCCAAAATACTCTGTAGGAATATTTTTTGTTGGTAGTACGATAAATAATAAAGGCAAACTTATATTAATTCTATCCAAATGCATAGTTTCCATATATGTTTCAATGATTTTTAATGCCTTTCTTGCTTCAGGCGTTAACATTCGGGGTGAATTTGGATCTGATGGACCTTTTAGGATATCAAATAAAGGTCCTAATTCTCCTGTTGGTATACCTAGATAAGGCCTTATCCAGTTTATGTCTCCTAATAACTTTTGAAAGTCATTAAGTGATTTGAGTTGATCTACTCGTATTTGAATTTTTGGTGGACGGACCATGGTTGAGGATAATAGAACTCCTAAATAATTAATTGGAAAATGTAATTGTACTTTATCTATTGCTATCTCTAGATTATAATTTTTTAATAAGTTTGTAAGTGTGGCAAAACATTCTAGCAATGTGTTTTTAGTTTTGTGTGCTAATAATACATCATCCATATAGTGAAATATTTGTAGTTCAGGATTTTGATTTCTAAGTGGCTGGATTACTTTGTTAACATAAATTTGACACATAGTTGGGCTGTTAGCCATCCCTTGAGGGAGTACTTTCCATTCATATCTCTGATCAGGACCTTCATGATTCAGTGCAGGGATAGTAAATGCAAAACGTGGACTATCCTCAGGATGAATTGGAATTGAAAAAAAAAAAAAAACAATCTTTAATATCTATAACTAAAACATACCAAGTTTTTGGCAAAGCAGACAATTGAGGAATCCCCGATTGAGCAGGTCCCATAATAACCATCTCATTATTAATGGCTCTTAAATCTTGCAATAATCTCCATTTACCAGATTTCTTTTTGATGACAAAAAATGGGAGTATTATGGGGAGATACAGAAGGTTGTTTATGTCCTTCCACTAATTGTTGTTTGACCAGATCATGGGCTGCTTGTTTCTTTTCTTTAGTCAGGGGCCACTGAGGAACCCATACTGGTCTTTCTGATTTCCATGTAATTTTTATTGTCTCAGTGGCCCTTTCTAAAAATCCAACCCATGTCTGTCTGTTCCTTGATCTATTTGTATTGGTGCTGCTATACCTTGTTCTTGTTTTTCTAATCTTTTTCCTTTCCTAAAACCTTGTCTAGTCATAATAGTGGGTGCATTTTGATTGATGTTATTTGTTAATGTCAAACCTAATTGATCTAGGACATCTCGTCCCCATAAATTTATTGGAAGATAATCCAATACATATGGCTGTATAGTTCCTTCACATCCTTCAGGATCCTTCCAATCTAATACCATTGCACTTCTATGGGGATTAGTCGCCACTCCTAGGCCTCGAAGCGTTTGAGCGGCTTGTTGTAATGGCCAATGTTTTGGCCATTCTTGACGAGATATGATGCTAAGGTCTGTACCTGTATCCAGTAGCCAATTAAATTCATGTCCTTGAATATTTAGTTTTAGCATGGGGCGAGAATCTAAATTTAAAGAAAGCATAGCCCAATCTACACCTGTGGAGCCTAATCCCTTGGAACCTCTTTCTACAGCACAACTGGAAAATTTATCATGTAGGCTTGGTATTATTAGTAACTGTGCTATTCTATCTCCTGGTGAAATTACTGATATACCCTTTGGAGAACTGGCTATAATTTTTATTTCACCTTCATAATTGGGATCAATTACCCCAGGACTTATATCATAAGTCCTTTTAGAGTAGAAGAGCTGCGTCCCAATAATAAGCCTACTGTTCCTTTGGGAAGAGGTCCTTTTACCCCTGTGGGAATGATTTGAACTCCCATCTCTGGAGTTAGTACTGCTCTGGCGGAGGCGCGGATGTCCAACCCTGCGCTCCCTCTGGTTTGTCTGATGAGGGATCTGATGGACAATGTGTCCTGGGCACTACCCTGATGGGGTTGCTGGGTTCCTCCAGTGCTCCGTATATTTGTGGTTTGGGGCCCCGGAGCATTAGGCCCCCCTGTCCATTTTTTGGCAATGGAGCCCGATGCCTTTCTCCACGATATCGTGGATAAACACCTGGTCCTTGTTCGTTTTTTGATAACGGAGTACCCTCTATAGTGGTTTGAGAATGGCATTCATTAGCCCAATGTCTCCCTCTACGGCATCGTGGGCAAATACCCGGTATTCTACTCCTTTGATACCTAGTTTTGTTAAACCCTCCTCCTATGGGGCAATTCCTTTTAAAATGTCCTGTTTGTTCACAATTGTAGCATGTTCTTGGCCTGGCATCTAAAGCCTGTTTTACTGCAGCTGCCACAATTTGCCCTTGTTCATTAATGTCTCTGGCATCTAAAGCCTGTTTTACTGCAGCTGCCACGACTTGCTCTTGTTTATTAATGTCTCTACATAATTTAATATATGTGTTTAAATCTTCATGTTTCCATGGTCTAATGATATCTCTGCACCAACGATTCCCTTGGTCATAAGCCAGTTTTTTTTATTAATGGCATTGCTTGTTCTGTATTCCCCAAAACTCTGGTAGCTGTTTGAATAAGCCTATCTACAAATTCAGCATAAGATTCATTAGCTCCTTGTATTATCTTAGATAATTGACCTTGTAAACCTCCATGTCCTTGTAAAGTCTTCCATGCCCTAACCGCCTCTACAGCAATTTGTGCATATACGCCAGGATCATACGCAATTTGTTGCTGCTGATCCTCATAAGGTCCCTTTCCTAACAACATATCTAGATTTCTCTGAGGATAACCAGCTGCTCCATTTTGCCTAGCCGTCTCCTTGCAAAATTCCTCATTGGCAACCTTCCATAACAGGTATTGACCTCGATTTAGCACAGCTTTACACATATTAACCCAATCTGCTGGCGTCATGTTCAAGTTGTTAATGGATTTGACCAAGCTTACAGTGAAGGGTGCTTGAGGACCATAGGTTGTTACAGCCTATTTTAGCTGCTTCACTATTTTGAAATTTAAAGCATGGTAAATTTGCTGCCCTCCTACCTCAAATACAGGGCATGTTAATACTTGAGATCCTGTCTCAGGATCCGAACTATCAACTGTGGGGGTTGGGGGCCTCCCAGCATATGGAGGTGGCCTTTTTAGTTGGACATTTATGTCCTCTGGTGATAGAAAGGTGTTAGTAACAGTCTCCTGTAGAGGTGGCGCTGTTGGTTGGACACTTACGCCCTCTGGTGATAGAAAGTTGTTAGTAGCAGTCTCCTTTTGTAACTTTCCCCCTGATGGCTTTTTCTGCTCTAAGCTTTGTTCCTCTATCTTTGTCTGAACTGAAGGCTTTGGACTAAGCAAACCAGATACGAATGTCCACAATGGCAATATGCCAACTGGCAGAGTCCCTGGGCTGTTCTTTTCTATTCTTTTTAAATCTTCACCATGATGGTTCCATTGTGATATATTCAACAACTCCTCCTCAAAAAGCCATGGGCTACATTTTTGTATTGTATCAACATATGCCCTGACTGCTCTTGATTTTACTGGGATGCCTCCTTCCTCTAACAATTTACTTAACACTCTTTTGGTTTGTTTTTTACTAATTTCTGATCCCAATTGTACACATGAAAAGACAGCCAGCTACAGCAGCCTCAGACAGGAAGAATAGGCCACACCACTTCTACCTCTCAGGAATAAAGCTGGGTCCCCTCCTAAAAAGGGAAACAGCTGACTGCAACATGAAGAAGTCTCAATTCTTACATAGCGGATTCCAACAATGCCTCTAAAAACTTTAATGTGCTTATTATAAGGCCAGTCAAATAGACAGCGAGGTCCCAAGGTGGCATGGGGGGAGGGGAAAGTTCAATGACTGCTCAAGCCATGGCAGCTACAATCTAATCTACCATTCTTCCACTTGCCCAACCATCCGTCATCCATCCTTCCATTCATTCATTTGCACTGACTTATCTGTCCATCTTTCTATTCACCCATACATACTCATCTATCCTTTCTTCCATCCATCTCATTTGCCTCTTCACCATTCACCTATCCACCCATAGACTCATCCACCCACCCATCCTCTCATCTGCCCCTTCATTCATCCATCCATCAATCTACTCAACTGTCTTTTCTTCAGTCAATCCATCCCTCCATCTGTTCATCTCCATCCTTTCATCCATTCACTCATTTGTTTGGCCTCTACCCACCCTCCATCCAAATACTGACTGAGCTCCCTCTGTGCTTGACACCAAAGAGCAGAGCTGATACTTGGAAAACCTGACTGAGGAAATAAGAAGACCTCAGGAAGAACTCTTTCACTTCCCACCCATGTTTGGTCTGGAGGGATAATTCAGAGAAAACAGGTCTCCAAGTAACATATATATATATATATATATATATATATATATATATATATTTTTTTTTTTTTTTTTTTTTTTTTTTTTGGGTACCACGGATTGAACTCAAGGGCACTCAACCACTGAGCCACATCCCCAGCCCTATTTTGTATTTCATTTAGAGACAGGATCTCACTGAGTTGCTTAGCACTTCATCATTGCTCAGTGTGGCTTTGAACTCTCAATCTCAGCCTCCTGAGCCACAGGGATTTACAGGCATGCGCCACCGCACCCGACTCCAAACATATTCTATTGAGTTAACATTATTGCCAGGCATGGTGGGACATGCCTATAATCCCAGAGATTTAAGGCTGAGGAAGGGGGATCACAAATTCAAGGCCAGCCTGGGCAACGCTATTTTAAAATTTTAAATAAAAATCTTAAGAAAAGGGTTGGGGATGTAACTCGGTGGCATAAAGCACCCCAGGGATCTACCTTCCCCATGGAACCACCTTATCCCAGGTAGAACCCACAGACAACAAATGGTACAGTGGTTCAATATATTAGTAATGCTGGGGTAGGCCTCAGGAATAGTAACCAGGAGGAATGTCTAAAACAAGTAGCAATGCAGCCTGAAGTCAGCTCACAACCTCCTTCAGCGAGAGCTCTGGAAGCAAATGGGCTTTTCTGCTCATCACTGCTTGTCCACGGGCCTCAAAACCAAACAGCAGAGGCAAGACTTCAACAGCAGGCGACTGTGTCATGTGGCACCTGTGTTTGTAATAACCCTAGCTTCCGTTAAACTGCTACTTTGTGACTTCCTTTTTCTTCCTTCATCAAATGGAGTGACTGCACCCGCATTTATTACCAGGGAACCATTCTGAGATGATGATCTTTTTCCTTTTCTCTCAAATGCAAATTCCATGACCAGCCCAAGTCTGGGGCACCACACCAGCCATGTTCTGGCTTACAATGAGATCGGCTGTTGGTGCACCCCCTACCCCTCAGGAGCTGAAAGACAAGCAGACCAGTATGCCCCCAAGGCACAAGGGTGGAAGAAATTAGGGAGGAATCAAAGCCTAAGCTCCCCTGGACAGTCACACACAGGGCCTCTGCAAGCACATCCACTGGATCAAAGGCAGCCTGGCTTTCTTTCTGACACGAGATTATTTTCTTCCTTGCAAAACTACTGGATAAATCTAAGCAGCACATGCTACATTCTATGCCATCACGTCTGTAAATGATGTAACAGAATTTCATTTTAATTTAGACTCTTTCTCAATTCATTTATTCCTTATTTTATAATTCTATAACTGAAAGGAGATTCACAGTTAACTAGAAAAGGCCTGTGTGGGAAGTAAGGGCAAATTAAGCACTCTGTAGCTTTCGGAATTGAATTAAGATGCATTTTTCCACATGCACCTTCGTAATTTATCTCTATTTCTCTTCTGACTGTATAGGTATTAACGCTTGTCCTTAAAAACTAGAGTCTGAGTCAGACACAGTGGTACACACCTGTAATCACAGCAGCTTGGGAGGCAGAGGCAAAACAGTTGGAAGTTAAAGGCCAGCCTGGGCAACCTAATGGGGCCCTAAGCAACTTAATGAGACCTTGTCTCAAAATAAAATGTAAAAAGGGCTAGAGATGTGGCTCCATGGTTAAGTGCCCCTGGGTGCAATCCCTGGTACACATGCTCTTGCTCTCTCATGCACGTGCGCACCTGCGTGCACAAAGAAAAGAAACAACAACTAAGAAGTCTTTGGGGGAGAGAATGGGCACATAAATGAATGAGAAAGTACAGAAGGGCCAGAGACAGAGCTGCATGGGACAGTGTACTCTGGTCTCTGGCAAGGCACAAGAGCTCACTGGAGATGGCACTGGAGCAAAGCAACACCCACAGGCAAGAAAATGAAACTCCGCCTATACTTTACATCACCCACAAAACTTAATCCAAGTACAAAGCCATAAGAACTCTAAAAGAAGCCACAGGGAACAATCTTGACCACAGGTGGGCAAGGTTCTTAGACACCACATGGAGAGCAGACCACAGAAGACAACAATGACAGACAGGACTTGCAAGGCGCTAAGCAACTCAGTGAGACCCTGTCTCTAAATAAAATACAAAATAGAGCTGGAGATGTGGCTCAACGGTTGAATGCCCCCGAGTTCAATCCCCTGAACCAAAAAAAAAAAAAACAAAAAAACAAAAACAAAAAATAAAAATAAACAGGACACAGAAGGCACCTGGAGGTGGCATGTCTGAATATACAGAAATAAACACTAAGCTCAATAAGAAGAAAATTTGAAGAGACACTTCACCAAAGAAGACACACAGAAGGCAAATATGCACACAAAAGGTATCAACTTCATGGATCATCAGGGAAATGCAAATCAAAGCCACAATGAGAATGGCTTAGAACACACAAATTGCACATACTGAGTGCTGGGAGTGTGGGAGCAGCTGCAGGCGGTTTGGCAGTGTCTTGTCAAGTCAGACACTGGCCAGCCATCCTCTCGTCCTGGGGGTTACCAGTGAAATGAAAACCCTTGATCACACAACAGCTTCGTGGCAATAGGCCAACAAACAGGCACACTACTGGGGGCGGGGGGGGGTCCATCTTAGAGACTACATGATTGCTTCATTCAATGAGTTTCTGGAAAAGAGAAAACTACAGGATATGGAGAACAGCATCAGTGGCTGGGTCTTGGCTGCTGGGGACTCCACATCTCCATGTACCTATTAAACTCAGTGACGAGTGGCAAATGCCAATCTGAACCAAGTGCTAATAGGAAAAGCAGAATGCAGAGATAGCAAAAGATCAGGGATTGCCAGGGACTGGGCAGGGAGGGGTTTTCATAGTAGGGAGAATATAGACATGTCATTACACACGCATCGCATCGTCCAAACTGACAAGACGTCAACAAGAGGGAGGGAGCCCTAGTGTAAACGACAGACTCTGGTGATAACAATGTCAGGGGAGGTTCATCAACTAACGAATGCACTACCCAAATGAAGAGGGTAGTACCTGGGGAGGCGAGAGGAGGATATCAGAACTCCATAATTGACACAACTTTTCGTTAAACCTAAAACTGCTCTAAAAATAAAACATTTTAAAAACCCCCAATTCTTAGAGAACTGTACACCACCAAGTGAAAAATATATAAATTTAAATATTAAAACAAACAAACAAAAAAAGATGTCTGTATCTTACCCAGCCAAGACATACCCCAAATCTATCTTCCACAGGGTAAAGTGGACCAGTTTTGCACAGTGGGAGGAGGTCTCCTGCTTCACCTCCTCAGGAGCTTCCTGAGACGCTGGGAGACCACCAATGCCCAGCATGCTGAGAAGAGCCTGGCCACCCTTCTAGCCTGTTCTGCACCTGCCCTCTCCTCCAGCCACTGCACCCTTTTGTACTTCTGTGCCTCCAGACTAAGTGCCATGACATCTCGCTAGCAGCTCCAGGCAGAGTCCCTTTCTGTTACCTCAGTGTCCCCCCTCCATGCATTTCACTGTAAGGTTCAGCATAGGTTGCTGCAGGCGCCCATGAGCACATACCCACTGACAGATCTGCATTCACTGCCATGCCAGTGCTGCCCCCACTGCATACCCAGCATCCACCCCGCACAGACCTACACTCAGACACCTGTAGACAGAAGAACACACTGTGCAGTCTCCCTGCCTCAGTCCCCACCACTGCAGACAGAAGTCTCTCCACCAGCTGTCAAAGCACCTTCTGGATAGTACTGTCAGCACCTCTGAGACAAAACATACCAGGTGAGCCCCCAGAGGAAGAATGACAGGCATCTCATGGGTTCTTCAGTTCCAGCTCACATGCCTCCCTGGGCCTCACTGGGCACTCAATTTGGTCACTTGCTGTGATTCTTGCTCACACTAGCATGCTCTCTGTCAGCACCCACAGCCCTCAGTCACCTTCTCAGGCTTCAGACAGGTGCTACCACAAGGTCAGGTGAGCCTCATAGATATTGGCCTTATTAAGAAAAGGGGAGCCAGACATGGTGGTACATGCCTGTAATCCTAGTCGCTTAGGAGGCTGAGGCATGAGGATTACAAGTTCAAAGACAGCCTCAGCAACTTAGCAAGACCCCATTTCAAAATTAAAAATAAAAAAGGGCTGGGATATGGCTCAGGAGTTAAGCACCCTGAGTTCAATCCCCAGTACCAAAAAAGAAAAGAAAAGAAAAGAAAAGAAAGAAAGAAAGAAAGAAAGAAAGAAAGAAAGAAAGAAAGAAAGAAAGAAAAGGGAAAATCAATCTCTAACTTGCTAATGTGCTACCTTCCAGAGCTATCTTGAAGTTACTGCACCACGGCAGGAGGCGGTGCAGCCAACTTCAGCAACCAAAATCCAACTGGGGCAGTCACCAACCCAGCAATTTAGGAACAGGAGGCTGGAAGGGTCCAGGGGAAATGCAAGGTTACACTGCCATTGCCACCTCCCACTGATTCGCATGGAACCAGGGCTACACCTCTATAAGCAACACCAAAGATGGTGCATGAACTATAGCACACTTCAAGGCTGCTATCCTGTCTGCCGTCCAATGTTGGCTATACCCAAGCTCAAGGACACACCATGTGCCAAGGGCTATCATGGCCAGGGGTAACACAGTTGAGGTACCATTCTTTACCTGCCCTTCCCGGCGCTACTCCTCCTGCAAATTACTGATGGGCCTGAAGATGGCTTGCCCTAAGTGCTCCACCAGGGTCCCAGGCGCTCCAGAACCATAGCCTATGGTCAGTAGCGCAAGGAAACCCTGGGACAACACCATCACCTAGCACACAGCCCAAAAGCCATCTGCCCACCAGTCACTGTGATCCCTTGGTGACTGTTCTTCCCTTTTATTAAAGATCCAGGGTCCAAATCTCACTCCCTACATTTGGTCATCAGGTGTCCTTGGTCTCTGATCTAGAGATCTAGCTGCTCCATATAAACATGATTCTTTGTGGTCAGAAGGAATGTGCTGCTTAGAGAAGCTCTCTTGGGCTGCTTAGTATATGCACTCAGCAGCATGAGTCTACTCTGCGGGAAATGCACCCCATTGGCACACCCCTAGCACTGGGCCTGCCACGTCCTAGAGGGGAATCAAAGGGCCTAGAAAACTGGCTTCATTTGGGGAATTCAACTCAGCCTGTGTACAACATTGCTCAGCTTGACAGAAGGAGCAGGTGTTAAGGGGAAAGGAAGGTGGGACCCTGAGGTCAAGACAAAGATGCTGGGCAGGGTGATCCTACCTCCTCATCCCCCCACAAGCACAGCTGGTGGCCCCCCTTCCCAGTAGTCTCTAATTCATCTGTGTATTAAAACCATCTCTACTCCAAAAGTTCCATCATTCTTAACTTTCTGAAAGCCCTGGCCAGTTGTGGCTCTTTCCTTTGACAATAATATGACCTAGTTTCTGCCATGTGGGGAAAACACAACAGGACTCCAGGTGCTCACCAAGGGAGCACCCAGGAGTCAGGCTTCCAGGGTACAGAAAAGGCTCCAAAGATTCAGAAGGCCATGTTCTGCAGACAGAGACCAGTGAGTTCACAACAGCTCCGAGGAGCTGGTAAGAGCACAGATCAGATGCCCAGAGAAAAAGGAAGTGCCTGCTGGGGTGGGAGATGAGGGCCCCACACCAAGTGAGGAACCCTCCCAGACTGCAGCATGCAGTGGCCAAGCTGGGCCCTGCAGTGTAGCCCAGCAGAGGCATATCAGCTGGACCCCCAGGGCTGAACTAGGGTGGCTATGAGGACCAAGAGGGGAGGGGTTTGGCCAGAACTGGACCAAATGGAAACACACCTAAAGCAGGGAAGTGGAGGTTTTCAAATGGCGAGATTTATAACCAAGACACAGACTTGGCGAATGAGTAGATTTGGAACCCTTCACCCAGAAGAGTGACAAAGGACTGGACAGAGTTGAAACACTAAAGGAGGAGCTGAGGGTGGCCTCAGAGGGGTTAGCGGGGCAGTTGTGGAACTGGAGAGAAGCTGGGGTGCTGACACCCGCCTGGCCTGGGGTCTGGCTCAGGAGACCATCAGAAGCTAGGGGGACTTGAAGGCTAACTACACACAGTGCAGAAGGGCAGGTGCACAGCAGTGCAGCAGGGAGAATCAACAACTGGGCATGCAGAAGTCTTCACACAGCAAGTCCCTATGTAGGTAGTGTCCCTGGAGAGAAAGTCACTAATTCGGGGCCAAGCAGGCATTACCTGAGCTGCCAGGGGCCCTGAGATCATTTGAGCTCTGAGATCAGGAGCACAAGGAGAGGAAAAGAGCAGAGAGCCAGACCAAGTGTTGGCTCTATGGCAGGAACATTCACAGGCACAATAATCAAGGAGAGGCCACTGAAGTGGCTGAGGAGAAGCACAATGGCAAGGAAGACTTTCTAGAGGCCAAGGGACCCACAAGAGCACAGAGGTAAAAAAAAAAAAAGGGGAAGCAAGACCCAGGAACTTCCCAGACCCCAACAATAGAAAGGGCAGACTCAGGGGTCTCGGGACAGGCATCTGAAAGAACCTGAGTTCTAATTCCAAGGATCCTTGTTGGAAATGAAAGAAAACTGCACTTACTTCAGCTTCCTCTTTTGGTGTGTGGACGCAAACGTCCAAAGGGAGCAGACACTGTCCACCTGCCCAGTACTTACCCAACCTGGATGAGCTCGTTCAGCTTCGTGGCATTCTTGTCGTCCATACCTTTGAATGGAAAGGTAGACAAATGAGGCCACGGGGGTCACAGCAAAACAGCAGGTTCCCATGGGACTCCTTCCACAGACTCCAAATCCTGCCACCAAACACTCAAGTTCTTCCAGAAGGAAATCTCTGCAGCAGCTGCAGCCCCCTCCCCAAAATCAACCAGCAAGTCAGCTGACCAGCACAGCTCAGCCAGTTGGCACAGCCTCTGCCCACCCTCTTCCTCAAGGACAACCATGTTCCCTCATAGCTGACCTCTCCTTCCAGAAGCCCCCAATTCCCTGCCACTGCCAAACTGCTGCCTACCCCAGACTGCCTGGTTCTGACAACTCTGCTTCCTCTGGGTACCATGCTAGCCCTGTGTACTTTTCCTGCTGGGCTCCACACCCAGCAGAGTCCATTCAAGGATCCTCGGGTATAGTTTGGAATCCTCAGGACCCTAGGCCCTGCTGAATGATGAATCCAATGCCCTGGTGTTTGCCAAAGCAGAAGTTCCACTTCCTCCAACCTTATCATTGTCCTAAGTTGTGCAGGAAAGCATGTGAGAAGCTAGTGGGAGAACTCAGGTGGTGGGTGCTAGAGTGCTCACTATAAAAATCCTAGGCTCTTTGAATTCTTCTGCATGTTTGGGAGAGTGGAGGACCACAAGCACATAGCCAGGCTGGAAACCAAAGACAAAATGAAATGCTAAAAACAGCCAGAGACAGACTGTAATTCACACAGAGGAAAATGGACCCCAGTGATTGCTGACCCCTCATCAGAACAGTGCAGGCCAACTACACTGGCTGACGCCTTTTATATGATGAAAGGAGAAACTATCAAATTAGAATTCTGTGTCCACAATGGTATCCTTTAAGAAAGAGAATGAAATGAAGGTTTTGCAGGTAAACAAAAACTAGAAGCATTCACAGATGGCACAAGCACATGACAGAAAATAAATAAGTTTTTCAGGTGGAAGGAGAAGGAATCCCAATGGAAACAGGTCTTCAGGAAATGAGAAAGAACATCAGAAAGGGTGAATGCAGATGGGCTCCTGGAAAACTAAACAGGTACAGCACTACCTTCAGATGGGCACCAACCAGTCACCCTCCCTGAGCCATGATGATTCTAAGAGCATTCAGGACAAGGAGGCCCCCAGATTGGCTGGGAGCTCAGAAACACTGGAGCTGAGGTCTGCAGGAAGGGACAGGTTAGGGGAGGGTGGGGTAGGCTGAAGGCTCCACCATTCTGGGCTGGCAGGTTGTACAGAGAAAGGTCTGGGAAGAGGAGGCCAAGGCAGATCACCAGGGCCTTGTGGGCCACATGGGGTCTTCTGCCTTTGTCCTGGGAGGAATGGGAATGAATGATGACAAGGAAGAGGGCAAGGAGCAAAGCCTATGTACTGCTTAGTGACCTGAGACTGCCCAACCCCTGACAAAAGGTTTCTCCGCAGAAGGCACTAGCACCACTGACCCCACACCTCAGTGGGTCCATTCAGGATGCTCAGCTCCAGAGCTCAGGCTGCAGACACTGCAACAGGAACCGAGAAGGGAACCTCTACCCAGAAGCTCTGCTCAAGATGGTGAGGGCTAGAGCCAGTCACAGGCATCACTACATGAGGCATACCACGCAGTTCTGTGCCCACTTCACCGCTTCCAGAGCCAGTCACTTGCTTCACAAGGGAGCATGTCACTCAATTCCTTCAAGCCTGAATGTCCTTGAGTCCTTTTTTAATTGGCTAACATCAGTCCACAGAGAAGCCAAGAGAATGCATGACTCAGTCAGCGTGTGAAAGCTCAAGCTGGCTGTATTAGGACTTAACGTCAGTCTGAAGACCCAAGGCAGAATGAGCCTTGACAACAAAGCTCACTCTAATCTCCAATCTCTCTCAAACTCATCTACCAAGTAGCCAAAGACAGCAGCACATGCACAGTTGCTCACGGAGGCACTAAGAGGTCTTTCAAGAATTCACTTTCCCAATGCCAGGCACAGTGACGCATGCCTATAATCCCAGTGGCTTGGGAGGCTGAGGCAGGAGAATTGTAAGTTCCAAGCCAATCTTAACAACTTACTGAGGTCCTGAGCAATTTAGTGAGACCTGTCTCAAAATAAAACATAAAAAGGGGTGGGGGATGTGGCTCAGAAGTGCCCCTGGGTTCAATTCCCAGTATCAAAAAGCGGTAGGGGGGGCTGGGGTTGTGGCTCAGTGGTAGAGTTCTCACCTAGCACATGCAAGGCCCTGGACTTGATCCTCAGCACCACATAAAAATAAATAAATAAATAATGGTATTGTGTCTAAATATTTAAAAAAAAAAAAGGGCACTTCCCCCCAAAAAGATATCAAAGGATACAACAAAGTGATGGTGCCAAAGAGCCCAGCATGTAACAAGCTAGCCAAGTGGCATTGGGGGTTCAGAAGGGAGAAAGACTAGGGTAAAGGACTCAGCTCCATTTCTAAAAGACCCATATTGGCTTCAGATGCATGAGAGCAAGTAGGTACTTGAGTGTACTATATGGCCAGGCTAGGAAGGACCAAAAGGAATACCCAGGAATCGAGGGCAGCACAAACTGAGCCATGGAGTCAAGAAGTCCACAGTGGCAGGGGTGAGGAGCATCCAGCAGAGCAGCAGGGTACAGCCACAAAGGTGAGCCTGAGGTCCAGGTGCAGAGGCTCTTGATCAGGGAGACCAGAGTTAATATGGGCACAACAGAAAGCTATCTGACCCAGGCATGTGGCATACATCTGCAATCCCAGCAACTTGGAAGGCTGAGGCAGAAGGATCACAAGTTTGAGGCCAGTCCGGGCAACCTAGTAAGGCCCTAAGCAACTTAGTGAGACCCTGTTTCAAAATAAAAAATAAAAAGGACTAGGGATATAGCACCTCTATGTTCAATCCCCTGTACCCCCAGGCTCAAAAAAAGAAAGCAAGCAAGCTGGACAAAGCATAAAGCAAAAATGAACACATGAAAACATCCAAAGGCTCATGTGGAATCCAAGATGGCCTTGGGAGGGCCATAGCACCAGCCCAAGAATGCATGGCACCCAACCCATGATCAGAAGGCCTTCAAGGTGGGACAGAGTTGAAGAAGTAGAGAGTAGAGGGAGGCAGGGGACCAGAAGCCCTGTCCCACCTACAATGAGAGGTACTGAGCATGCAAAGAGGGAGGGCCAAGGAGTAAAAATGAAGCCCTGCGGCTTCAGGGAGGAAAATATTCAGAGGAAAGACAAAATAGGGGAACGAGTCAGGAAGTGCATGTACCACTGGCTCCACAGAGAAGAAGGTAGGGTGCAAAAGGTAAAGGGCAGCTTAGGGCACCCTGGGGCCTTGCCTCCACAGCTAGCCTGTGCTGGTGCCACTGCCCGAGATGAGGACAAGAAGCCGAGGCAGGGTTGGGTAGAAGAACAAGTGCACGTGCCAGCACTGGCCCTGTTGGCTCTGATGGATGGTCACAGCAGGAACAGTGTAATGGACAGGTCAGCACACAGGTGCCTCAAGTTGTGAGGTTGGGCCCAGCTGGCTAGTGGAGAACCAAGACCCGCAACCAAGGAAGGAGGTGAGCACAAGCAACATTCTGAGGAAAAGGACTCCAGGATTCAGAGCTGATCACAAGGCCCCTGACAACAGTGAGGGGTCTACCTGACCAGTGTGGGCTGTGAGAGAAAGGATGGGTCCACACAATTCATTCCAGAAGGTTCTGTGGCGAGAAATCGGAACAGGAAGGCTCTGCAGAGTACTACCAGTAGGGAATGAGAAGGTATGTCAAGACGGTGTTTCCCTAGACTGAAAGGCAGGAGCAGAAGCTGAAGTTACTGTGACTCTGAAGGCAGAGGGATGGCACCCTGGACAGGCAGGAGGATGGAGAGAACAAGGCCAGAGACAGAACCAGGTCCTCTTCTCTGCAAAGGCAGAACAGGAGAGGAGGAAAAGGGGCAGAAAGCAGGGGCTGTGGGAAGCACTGAGGGTGGTGGCACTCTTAGCAGCCACCAGGTGGTCAATAACCAGGCACAAAAAGACAGTGATGGTCAGGACGTGGCCCAAGTGATCACACAGAGTAGCCAGTAGATACCTGTCCTCCCTGGCCTTGCTGCCACCCTGATCATTAGATGACTGAGTGTGGCCCAGCAGGGGCTACTGGAAGGGAGGCCTGCTCCCTTTCTTCTGGAGTCACAGGGAGCAGGGGCAGGGCTGACGCACGCAGGGCACAGATGCTTGAGTGTGCCTACTGGCACCCATGTAAGAAGTGCTCTCAAAAGAATCTGGTCACCATGAGGCAAATGGCAAGGGAGGCCATAGGGAAGGCAATGCCTGGACGACATCATCAAAGACAAAGCACACAGTGCTCTTGGCCTCCAAGCTCAGGGAGACTCGAGTCACCTGCAGGGCAACATCCCTCAGCAGAAGACCCGACTGATGTGTCAAGGCATCCTTACAGGTCTGAGCATGGGCAGGGGGCTGGGCAGATTACCACACCTATTTGGCAGGTATGAAGTGTCTCTGCAACCATGGGTGAGGCTGTGAGGGAGAGACAGGCTGGGGCTCTGAGATCTTAAGTCAAGCAGTGGAGTGAGGACCAAATGTGCTCGAGTGTGTTAACACACGTGCATGTGCATTACGTGCATGTGCATGGCAAGCCCCGAGTAAATGTGGCAACTGGTACCACTGGCATGCCCAGCTAAGGCAGGTCCCTTTCTATTAGTTAAATTTTGTCAAGATAAAAGTCACTAAAGATGAGTGGTGACAAGGAAAGTGGCCCTCCACAAGAAGCCGTGGCAACCTGAGGGCAGGCGGGTACTCACAGCCCCCGATCTTCTTGCGCAGCTCGCCATAGCAGATGAGGCCGTACAGCTCCTGGGACGACTTTTTCAGCCCTCGAGAGAACACTGGAAGATGAGAGAAGGGCAGAGCTTAGGAAGGGGCCCCCCGAATGCCCTGCAGGGCACAGCCCTGCGTGCACAATAATGCTCAGGGAGCATCTCCCAGCAGGCTGGGGCTATTTCTTGTGCTGATCACACAGTTCCTTGGTCAAGTCGATGCTAACCTCAGCAGAAACGGGCAACAAACACATTGGTACACCAGGCTGTTTTCTTAATTTTCAAGATAAAAGTCAAACAAAAATGAGGGGTGAAGTTTAAAAAGTTACTCCTAACAGCAGAGCCAATGTCCCCTAGAGGAGAAAACGCATGGTTCAGCATGGCCAGCTGTCATGGGGGTGGGGGTGAGCACCACCACCCGTCATCTAGCTCTGTCCACTGTGTCCCCCAAGCACAGGGTGAGGCCGGCAGCCCACACCCCAGGGAGCCCCCCTTCCTGCCTGCTTGTGCCTTCACACCCCTACAAACATCCAGCCCTCTGTCACCAACAGGCATTGACTCTATGTAAAACAAACGGGCCGTGTGTGCCCCTCAACGTAGCACCCATGAAGTCCAGTCTCCAGCGTGAAGGGAGTGCTATGAAAGCTCCAGAAGTCTCCTTCAAGAGTCTGGATGGGAAGGCGCCTGCTCCTTCTGCTGCTGCTGCTTAGAGCCACCATGGACACCAACAACACACCGAGGATAGCCTTAGGCACCAGGCCAGGGACCAAGCCTTTCTTGAATGTTCTCAAACACACAAAGTTGAATTTCATGCTGATGTGGAAGCCAAGCCACAACAGAACCTAGAAGCTGTGGGTCATGTCACAGAGCAGAAGCAAACATAACCCACCTGTGTGCTCTCTCAACTGTTCTTTCTGGTTCTCTCCTCAGAAATCTCTTATCAAAGACCTGACTTTCATTTGTGTGTGTCAGGAATATGTCAGTAAATGGCAAATACTGTTTTGAAAACATAATCTATCACAAGGATTCTGCATCTTGGATTGGCTCAAAAAATCTGACTCTGCAAATACCACAGGCCAACTATTCCTGAAGTTTCCTAAGACAAAAACCAAGATCTCGTGGGACTCACAAAGGAAACTGGGGCTCAGGAAATTTTAAAACCACCACTTGATGAATCAAACTGTGGCCCATCCACACAACGCTACTCCTCAGACACGAACAGAAGTGAAGCTTCATGCGTGTGGGTGAGTCCCTGACACATGCTCAGAGAAAGATACCAGACATCAAAGGCCACACATAGCACAAGTCCATTCACACAAAACATCCAGAAGGAACAAGTCCACAGAGGAAGAGCAGGACAGAGGGGTGCTTGCTGGTAGGCATGAGGTACTCTTGGGCTGAAGGGGTATTTTCAATGAGGGTGCAGTACAGAGCACCTCAGATGCACCAGGTATCACCAAGCCACACTCTTTACAGGGTACACTTCTTGGTATATGAATTATATCTCAATACAGAAAATGTTTTCTTAAACTATTGGAGCTGGGCGCAGGGAGGCATGCCTGTAATCCCAGTGGCTCAGGAGTCTGAGGCAGGAGGATTTTGAGTTCAAAGCCAGCCTCAGCAACCGTAAGGCGCTAAGCAATCCAGTGAGAACTTCTCTCTAAATAAAAAGTAAAAAATTGCCTGGGGAAGTGGCTCAGTGGTTGAGTGCTCCTGAGTTCAATCTCTGGTACCAAACAAACAACAACAAAACACTATTGGAAATGGCAAAAAAGAAAACAGCCTGGGGGCTGGGGCTGGGGCTGAGCGGTAGAGCACTCACCTAGCACATGTGAGGCCCTGGGTTCGATCCTCAGCACCACATTAAAATAAAGGTATTGTGTCCAACTACAACTAAAAAAATAAATATTAAAAAGAAAATAAAAGAGCCCCTACTGAGAGAGAGAGAGAGAGAGAGAGAGAGAGAGAGAGGGAGGGAGGGAGGGAGGAAACAACACCAAGAGCACAAGAGTACAGAAAAGTGGCCAACAGGACTTGGAGCCCAGGGACAGGACTGAGAACCACAGAACAGAACAGGGGTTTTAAGAGGTGTCTTCACACTGCCCTATGCTCCCTGAGTCCCTCATAAGGAGCCTCACGTCTCACTTCAGACTCAGAGGGGAAAACAGAGCTTGACTTTCAGAACCTCAGGTCTGTAAAAGACGTATATCCAACTGCAGGGACCAGAGGGGAGAGTTAGCTATGCCTGATACACAAACATGGCAGTCTGCAGAGACCCGTGTCTACATGGGGACAACACAGGACTATGAAAACTAACAACATCCCTCGTCCAATCACATGGAGGCCACAGTTTCAGAGCAACGAGAGTGAGTTGCGTTCCAGGGAGTGACCTTCCCCAGATATCATAGATGCCAGGCTCTTGCACAAACCCTTCCTGCCCATCCCCGCTTTTGTTCTTACTCTTTGAGGAGTGAAACAAACTCACGATAAACTACAGAGGGGCTTTCTTCAACACATTCCGAAGACCACTGAAAACACGACACGTGAAGAACATCACCATTCTGTGTGCTATGACAAGACAGAAAACCAGGAATTCACAGGTGTCCTGGTGACCTCTGACATCTACATGGTAGAGCAGCTGACGATAGCACAGAGGCAGGTGGCCCCCAGCCCTAGCCAACAGGGAGGCCTGTCAGAGAGCCAGAAAGAGGGCCTTTCCAGGGACCAACAAGATACCAGGAACAGGATACACAGTCAGAAGACACCAAGGCTAAGGGACAGTGTGCAGGCCAACAGGAGGACAGGAGTGGGCAGGGAAGCTGGGCCCCACATGGAGATGCAGAGCAGCCACGTGCAAGAGCCCTGAGCTCTGGTGGGACAGAAGAGCTAAGAGGCACAATGTCTCCAGACATGGGGGACAGGGGAGCTCGACAGGAAAAGGTGACGAAGGAAAATAAGTATGTGCTTTCAGACAGTGACACAGGACAATAAGGTATTTGGCAAGCTCTAGGAATCTATGTGTCCCCCTACCCAATCAGCATGTAGGAGGGGCCTCACACAAACAACAGAACACACTCAATCGTTGTGCATGGAATCCGCCAGGTCTCTCCACTTGTCATCCACGAGAGCTTCCCAACCCTCTCTGTGACTTGCTGTCCTCCTTCCTGAAGAGAACTTTCCATGACCAACAAAAATGGACCCACCTTCAGCAAGTCACAGAATATGACATCTAACAAGAAAAGAAAAATGATCGCCATAACCAACATGAACCACTATAGCCTTGGACCCCTTGGCCCAAACCATTTGGTGCTGAGATACACAAAGGAGCCAGGGGTCCCACACATGGCAGCAGCAGTGACAAATGGAAAGAGAACAATTGGTGCTGAACTCAGCACAAAACCTCATGCTGATGGTCATGGGAATGATGGAAGCAGAAGACCCACCAAGTCTACCCAGGGGCACCAACATGTGGAGACAGACAGCCTGAGAGAGGAGGGTGTGTGTCCACAGAGCTCTGCTCCACAGTCAAAGAGGAAGCAAGATGTCAGCTTCTAAAGCCAGGGGAGTACAATACACTACGGGACAAGAGGCAGTAGCCTGGTTGGGAGGACACCACAGGAATGGTGAGAGAAGCCTTTGCACACGACCCGGAAGGCCACCAAGACGCTCAAAGGTGAAAGAAGCAATGAAGCCATAGCTATCCCATTTCTCCTGGGTCAGAAAGAGTAATATCTGGAGAGAAAAATTAGAAATAGTTATAGGTGTCAGAATGGAGCATGGAGAATGAGCCCACTGTGCTGCAGGAATACAGAGCACAACCCAGCATGCTGGGACAGAAAACACACAGGGCAGGCATTTCTCCCAACCTGGGCAGGAAGCAGCAAAATGTTGAAGACAGAGACAGTGAACAGGTCATGGACCAAGTGCCACAGGAGCAACCCAGGGTGCACCAGGCAAAAGCCAGAACTGTACCTAGAGGTGACCTTGTCCCATGACTACAGACAGACTGCACAAACTGAATTCAAACAGTCTCAACAAAGCTAGCTTCCACTCATCCACTCCAGTACACCAGCGCCAGGCCCTGAACAGACTAGCTCTGACATGGGTGGGGAGTGCCTGCAAAGGAATGCTCGGATTCCTGCCAGCCACTAAGCCTGCAGCCTGACTGCCTTGCTCATAGGCAGACCCTGAACCTACTCGCACTCAGAGCCCTTCAAACAAATCCTAAACCAGGAAAGCAGCATAGGGTTCTTAGGGCACGGATAGCCATTCCCTAGCCATGGATCCTGACTGTCAGGCACTGGGCGTGTGGCCAGCCAAGCACAGAGAGGCACATCCTAGGCCCGGCCAGTGACTGGGTGAGGGCAATACGAGAAAGCATGCCCTGCAGGTGTTTGCCGGAAACCAGGCCCCCCACCACCTCGCCGCCACCAGCAAAAGCCAAGTGGCCTCCCAGAGGCTGAGCCTGCGCACACTCACCATTGTCAAAGTCGATGTACTTGGTAATCTTGTGCCAGGTTCGATAGTAGAAGTGCCGCACTTGCTCTTTGTTCTTCACCATGCTTGCAGGCTTGCCCTTCTTCTTGTACTTCAAAGCAATGTTGTTCTGAATCGCTTCAAAGTCCTTCCCATGCTAGAAAACAAAGTCCACCATGAGAGCACTATGGTCAGAACCACCTTCTGTGATGTAGGCGCCGTCCAGAAGGGAGAGGGGGGACCAGCTGTGGGCAAGCAGGCTGTGCTTCACAACTCTAGTCTGCCTGTGAACTTCAACTTCACTTCCCTCAAGTCTCTGGTTCTAACTGTGATAAAGCAGCAAAAGGAATCCAAGGATGGGACTTTCACAGCCTATGGTATCAAAGGGACAAGGGCCTCACTACAGTCTGAATGTGTCCCTTCAAAACTCTGATGTTGTCAGTGTTATGCTATTAAGAGGCAGGGCCTACAAGAGGTGATGAGGCCATGAGGGCCCCCTTCATGAATGACAATGAGGCCCTTACAATAGAGGCTTCCAGAAGCACTTAGCAAGCTTGCCCTTCTGCCTTCTGCCCAGGAAGGACACAGCACACCTCCCCTCAGGAAGACATGAACATTAGGAGCCATGCTAGAAGCAAAGAGCAGACACTGAGCCTTTGGCAGCTTGATCTTGGGCTTCCTGACTTTCAGAACAGTAAGAAAATAAATTTGTTTCCTGTAAATTGCCCAATGTTAGATATTATTGTTGTAATAGCACAAAACAGACTACATGGCCCCAGAGCAGGAGAAATATCAAATCTATTATTGGGATAAACAGCTTAATCCTAAAGATCTTCAGAGACCACGACTGAGACACCTGCACAAGAACACCACTGGCAGACAGGAGAACACCAAAATGGAAGATCTTGGGGTACTTCTACCCAGCATTTTAAAATAAAAGAATGGATCACTCTTCAGAAACACCTCATTTCTGCCAGGTGCAGTGGCACACACCTGTAATCCCAGTAATCTGAGAGGCTGAGGCAGGAAGATCACAAGTTCAAAGCCAGCCTCAGCAATTTAGGGAGACCTCGTCTCAAAATAAAAAATAAAAAAGGCTGGGGATATAGTTTAGTGGTAGAGCATCCCTGGGTTCAATCCCCAGCACAAGAAAAGAAAAGAAAAAAAAACAAAAAAAAAAACCTCACTTCTTTGATCATACAGAGTGTACTCTACATTCAAATGGATGATAATAGAGATATCCACGAAGAAATCCACACAGAATATGCCTGAGACACACCTGGGGAACAGCCTTTCCTTGAAGGCCTCCATGCCAAAGCTGTGCCAACCTAGATTCTGAGAACAACCCTTGTTCCCAGAGAACCAAATGCTCCTCAGTCTCCTCAAACCACTTAGCGAGAGGTCTTGGTTTCTAAATACCACTTCTTGAAGGGAAGCAGAGCCCCCTGGAGAAGTGGGATTCCAGGTCAGGGTGGAGAGAGCATCAGGTAAGCAGGCAACACTTTGAGGTAACAAGGTAAGGCAGGAGCAAGAAAGTCAAGTTGCAGAGGCTCCCAGTGGCAATAAAATCAGCAAAGCCAAGAATGAATTACAACCCACAAAATGAACTAGACCCGTGAGTCCACATTCTCACAGGCAAGTCACTGATGCTTCGTGGGTGCTGGAGAGGGAGGGCTCTTCTTGGCATAGGGTTTCTCAGTTGCAGACACCAACCAATGGAAACAGACTCGGTGAGATCACCATGGGACAAACTGCACTGGTCGGTGATCACTGCTGCCACTGGAACTAGTGAAAGAAGTGGCTCAGAGAAAAGCTAACCACCTGGCAAAGGAGAGACCTGCAGATAACACCCCAACACAGGGACCCATCTCACTGCACAGCTCCAAGCCAAAAGTACCAAGAATTCATGAGGAAACCACAGACAAACCCAAACTGAGGGACATTCTTTAAACTAACAGGCTGGGAGTCCTAAAGACCAACTGAGGAAGTGTCCAGGCTACAGAGGACCTAGGAGTTCCTCCAGCCAAGTGTAACTCTGAGGGAATACCCACCTGCCAACTCAGCATGAGGACTGCAGATGAATAAGCCTATCCCACCCCCTTTCCTCATTTCATGTCACACTGAGAGTATGCAAACATCAGGAAGGAGGATGAATGGCACACGGGTATTCTTTGTACTCTTTATGCAACATTTTTTAAAGCCTGAAATCGTTTCCAAGTAAAAATAATTAAAAACCCAGTAAAAATGAAAACTTGCTTACTGTTAAAAAAAAAATGAAGTCAGGTACTGGCATGTGTCTATAGTTATAGCTATAATATGAAGAGGCAAAGCTAGTATTAAAAGGCCTCCCTAGTGTTCAGCTCAGAGGCCATGTCCTCCCTGTCCTCTGCCTTGGGCAGGAACCACAATAGACACAGATGCAGATGTCTCCTCAGCCTCACCAGGTCAGCTCAGCACTGACAAACAGCCTCTAAGTCTTGTGGCATTTGAGCACACACCTTTAAATGCTCAATGGGAAGTTGCATTTTCCTGATGCAATGGTAAGCCCCTGAAGGGCAGGTTTTTCTCTGCATTCCCAGCACTACTGTGCTATAGTAACACACATTCATAAATTCGTTGTGGTGGCCACCAACACAACAAATTGGCAAAGTTGAAAGCTGGAGAAAGCTCTGTAAGCCAAAGAGATGGAAACTTATAGCCTATGGTGAAAAGTCAGATGCCCCTGCTGCTGCACTGGCAGGACAAAAGGCTGGTTGTGTGGTAGCAAGTCAAGGGCTCTATAGCGAAAACACAAACGGATGGACGGACAGGTAAGGGAAACGAGACCTCAGCACAAAACCTCCACTGAAGCAGATGCCTAGGAGAGATGACAAAGAGGAGGTCCATGGTGTCACCTGCCAACTCCACCCTCAGGTGCCCAGCCACAGGAAGGAGTCTGGATGGCCACCACTCAAGAGACTAATCTGAGACTGGGGCCCAGGACTGTCCTCACTAGGGTGGGAGGAGCAAGGCAGCACTTGCCTCTGCAGGGTGTCTGAGGCAGGAGAGAAGAAACAGACTGAGGCCCAGGACAAGGACAGTGCAGAGTCCCTGCATCCAGTCCGCCCTCACATTTCTGTCCCCTCAGTTAGAACAGCCAGCTGCTTAATTTCTTCTGCCTTTGGTGCTGTTCTGAGTTGGGTTTCCACCACCAGAAGCATAACATGTGTGTGCATGGAAATGGCAGTGTGGGGCTCAGGTGTCCTCAGCAGCAGCCCTAGGTTTGATCCCATCATTAAAATGAATGACAAAGAAGGCAGCAAAACTGTGAGACACTACAGAAGCCCTTAGAGGCCTGTGCCTGACCACCACCACCCCAGCTCAAGATTTCAGCTTCCTACACTTGCCCCCAACTCCCACCTTGTTTTGGTCAGCACAAAACAACATACATGCTGCTTGAGGTCATGGAACCAAGAGCAGAAAGCACTAATTGATGGGTGCAACAGTGACTATCATCACTAACCAAAGGTTTCAGGAGGCCTAAGGACACATTCCCGCCTGGTAGAAAGGAAGACCAGCCCAACAGAAGGGAAGGGACCACTGTACCTGAGAAGGGCAATGGTGGTCAGAAAAGAGGGGCCCCTCCCACTACTTCTAATGGAGATCACACCTCTATAGCACCACTGTGCACATCCATGTCATAAGGCCCTCTGGCCCAGTCTCCCCAAGAGGGAAGGCCACACTGCAGGAGTGATGGCTCCAGGTGAGACATAGCAAGGCTGTAGATTCTGACAACATGATGGGAATTGCAGTTCTATGCCTGATGGTTTGACAAAGTCTTAACTTGGTGATACCACCTCTGCGAAAATGTATTTTATTCTAACACTCTTAAAAAGAACACTTATATTTGTTCAAATTATTTCACATTTACCAAAAAAATGCCTTGTGTGCAACACTTCCTTCTTTCCATGGACAGCTGAGTCACACCACACTGCACATCGTCTGCCCACTGGGATGGGCACGGCAGCCATCAGCCCCAGGAGAGAGCAGTTACCAGCCACAGGAACAGTCAACCAAGTTTGCTGCCCACGTTTGAGAGCGTCTCCTTTTCCAATCACTCTGTAAACACTGGTTTAAATTCCAAAGTCTCATGCCTTTGGTGAATTTCTGTATCCCAGGCTTTCCCATTACCCCCATGAATTAGCCATTAAAAGGATGAGGATTGTTGATCCTGATTCCACATGCCAAATTTGTTGTCCAAAATAAGGAACATGCAAAAAGATGCTCACTGTAGCACTGTCTGTAACAACAGAATCTGGAAGCACCCTCAATAATTCACAATACAAAAACGGTCAGGAAGTACAGGCCTTGGTCAGGCTCATGGGACACTTGGTATCTTCTGCAACTACTCAATTCTGTCACTAGATCAAAGCCAGCTGCACATAGCATGAAAGAATGGACACAATTGTGCATCAATAAAATTTTATTCACTACAATGGGTAATGTGGATTCAGGCCACACTTGAAGTAGAATATTTATAGGCATTTAAAAAAACAAACCGACAGGTGCAGTGGCGCATGGCTATAATCCCAGCTGCTCAGGAGGCTGAGGCAGGAGGATTGCGAGTTCAAAGCCAGCCTCAGCAAAAGCAAGGTGCTAAGCAGCTCAGTGAGACCCTCTCTCCAAATAAAATATAAAATAGGGCTGGGAGGTGGCCCAGGGTCGAGCGCCCCTGAGTTCAATCCCTGGTAACAAAAAACAAACAAACAAACAAACAAATAAACACCAAAAACCGGGACTGCAAATGTAGCTCAGTGGTAGAGCACTTGCCTAACATGCATAAGGCCCTTAGGCCCTTGGTTCAATTCTCAGCATCACAAAAAGAAAACAAAACTTAAAAGTAAAAAAAATTTCAACCAAGCAAAGGAAACATGAAACACCATGAAAAATGCATTTCATATTAATAAGAAAGTATATCCATGATAACTACAAAATTAAAAAAAAAAAAAAACCCAGCTGGGCACAGTGGCACACACCTGTAATCACAGTTACTCAGGAGGCTGAGGCAGGAGGATCGCAAGTTCAAGGCCAGCCTGGGCAACTTAGCAAGACCCTGTCTCAAAATAAAATTTTAAAAAAAGGGTTGGGATGTAGCTTAATGGTAGAACACCTTGGGTTTAATCTCCAGTACTGGGAGCGGGGGGAAAAAAACACCAGTGAGAAAGCCAGTAGGGAGCATGGCCACTTCCTGGGCAGCAGATCTAGGCAGTGGCTTTTCTGTTTGCAGGACCTCCCATTTGGTTTCAGATTAGTGCAACATCTTATGGCATTTAGCTGCTACAGGTATCCCCTGGCCCCTCCTTACTCAGGGAACACACAAGTCAGCCAACTCTGCAGCCAAGGAAAGGCCTGGAGACTAGAATGCATCCGTGAAACAAGGAGAGACAACCAGGAAAGACAGGAGTCAGCATAAGCAACACTTCCTCACAGCCCCTCCCAGTACCAGCTTCTACATCACACATAAAAGGACCAAGATTCCAGGAGAACCCACCCCCAACTCACTCACCTCATACAATCCCTCGAAGAAGGTGTTCTTATCCTCTGTGCTCCATGACTCCCACTGTCGCCGGACCTTCTTGCCTTCCTCCTTTTCAGCCCCTGAGGACCCTAAGTTCCGGGAAGAGGAGCGCGAGCCCCCTGCAGGGGCAGCAGGGGCAACACCAGACCCGTTTCCAGAGGTTGACCCGTTACTGTCAGCTCCTTGGAGAAAGAGGACCATACAGTGACCTGTTCCAGAAAACTGGAGGGCCAGAAAAGGCAGGCAGACAGGTGGGGAGGGCTGGGGCCCACCCTGCAGCCATCCTACTCCAGCTACTCAGCCAGTGACCCCAGGCACCTGGGACACATCATGTCTGGAATGACAGAAGCCCAACCTGACTGACTCTTTAAAACGTCTTATGAAGAGGAAAGAAAGTTAGTGTCGACTGTTTAAACAGCACAGTGATGCCACGGCATCTGGTGTTCCATCCACATAAAAGGCAGATCTGTCCACTCCACAAAGCCACACGTTACATGCATTTCACAGTGTCCCTTGTTCAAATGAGGTGTGGGCTGAAATACACTTCCCATCTGTTTCAATAAAAAGGCTAAATTTCAAGTACAAGAGGATATTAACATGTGACACCACCTCCTTTCAGATGTGATCAGTATTTTAGAACAGGAACATTCAATGACTGAGGGGATGCCATCTTAAGGCTCTGTCCTTGACCCACTACCACACCATCTCTAGACTCTGAAGAATGCCCACCGATCTTGCAAGTTATAGGGCATCAGTCCCTTCCCTAACTTCCACAGACTTCTTCAAAAGGAGCACGATGAAGCCTCAGGGGACTGGGAGGCCACACCCTTTGAGGCCACAGAAAAAGAGCTTTTGTGACCTGACCCAATTCTCCTGCCCACCTGAGTGCATCCTCTTGGAGGAAATGGGAATTCACAGTACATCCATGATACCAGTTTCTTTTATAGGACTATGGGACCATAAAATCCTGAAAAACCTGCCAACTTGGAAATAACCTCATGAGAATGGAAATAACCTCATGAGAATGGAAATAATATCACAGAAGTAAAAGTGCTTTAAAAAACAAAAGCCAAACATTTGTAGATGATTGTTTTAATGCATTCCTAACAAAATAACTGGGGGCATTTCCACTTCTAGTGGGCCCGGGGAAGATAGGCTAGAGACTCAGGCACTCACTTCTCTTCCGCTCTGCCCCCAGGTCTTCCTTCACAGCGAGGTGGAGAAGCAGCTTCACAGAAGAAATGAAAGGTAAGAGAAATGAGAAACTACAAGCCCATAAATCTACAAAGCCTTGCTTGCAAAGACTATCTCTGCACAGAACATGAGTGACAGGTGCAGAGGCTGCCTGGGAGGACACAGAAGGTGGATTCACCCCTCTGTGGCAGCAGGTCCAGCCTGTGCAAGTGTGGGCTGTCACTGCAGATAGTCCCGAGATGGCTTGGTCCAAGCATTCTAACTTCGTGACAGTGTGAAACTGTGAAACCAATTTTCAATTCCCAGGCTGGGGACATGAGCATGACACCCCTGATGCTGGGCAGTGGCACAGAGCTGCCACCCCTGGTCAGTCACATGACCAGGAGGTAAAACAGACTATCCACAGTGGGCTGTACTGCTGGGCCAGGACAATCTAAAGGCTTATGAAATGTGCTTTAAGCTATGATATTTTTAACTTAGGATGATTTTATTGGATGTAAATCCATTATACATCAAGAAACATCCATATTTCAAACAGTATTTGAAAACAGGCCATGGCTTAGCTATCAGAAGGAAGAATATGTTTTACACAGAGAAAATGTTCTTCAGTTACACGGAACGTGTTTGATCCTCCCATTGGAAAAGGTTCACTAGCTTTGATGAGTTAACTTTGTGTGACAACGTAATCAGATAGGTAGAAAGTTGTGGTATATCAGAGGTGCACGGTCCACCACAAGAGGCTATTTAAACAATGATTAATTAAAAAGCAAAGTCCAGCAGGGCATGGTGGTGCATGCCTCTAACCCAGCTACTCAGGGCAGAGGCAGGAGCATCACGAGTATTAGGCCAGCCTCAGCAACTTAGTGAGACCCTGTATAAAAAAAAAAAAAAAAGCAGGGGATGAAGCTCAGAGGTAAAGCACTCCTGGTTCTACTGTCAGTACCACAGGAAAAAAAAAAGAAAAAAGAAACTCAACTCCACCATCACACCACATTTCCAGTGGTCATTGGCCAAATGTGGCTCATAGCCACTCTGTCACCATGCAAAGTACTCTGGACAATGCTGCAACGAAATGTTACAGTTATATGATTAAAGATAAGCTCAAAGCCTGCTTTCCACTCTGTGTGTCCATGGGAAACAGTTAAGGCATCCCTTGTACTATCAGGTGGGCCCAGGTCCCCGCAGAGCCCTGTTCTTTACCAAACCAAACCTGACAAAGCTGGCATCTCCTGAGGTACTTTCCAGGAGGTTGGGGCTGCTTTTGTTGCAGACTTCAGGACAAGTCACAGGTGAATTTGAAACAGCTTTGAAATACCAGAAGATCTGGTTCACATAGAGACTGAAATCCTCATGTACAGCCATTTGAGCAAGGCTATCTGTTCACCTCTGCACACACACAACAGAAGGCCTCACAGACATTTCCAGTTTCTGAGGAACACTCACTGAGCTCTTTTCCCCAACAACAGGGCTTGCTATCCAGCCCTAAATTGCTGCTTGGATTAACATCCGCAAGTCCATGCTGACACTGGGCATGCCTGAAAGCAGAAAACTCAGCCTCTGGAATCCCATAATCACCATCTCTCAACTCGACTTCATGAGACCGCTGGGTAAGTGCTGGCCATCAAGACAAGGAGAGTGAAAAGTAAAGGAAACAGGGGAAGTACCTGAGCTGGAAGGAACCTCAGAGGCAGAGAAGGACAAATCCCATTGGAGGATGTGAAGCCAAGATACACCAGTAAGAGCAGCTCTGAGGCAACACGCCACTCTCCCACAAGCCCCTGGCCACTTGAGATGCTAGGTCTTTCCTTCTGATGTCCCAAGAGTGATCCTTCTACAGTGTAGAAAATTAAAGTGACATGAACATTAAAATGAGAAAGCAATTCACCTCAAGCAATCATTTCTAACACCCAGTATTCCTTATGCTAAACCTCAAAAACTCTACAGAACTAGAACAGAATCACACTTCAGAGAAGAAAACAAGGTACCTGGTTCACCCCAGAACTCTAGAGAGAACACAACTTTCTTAACTCAAGCAGAATAAAAAACAGGAAGCAGGACCAGAGACACTCTGGTAGAATACAATGGCGACCACCTGGGAGAAGCTGCCCTCAGCCCAGAAGGATCTGAAAGAAGCATAAAGGGAAGCTTAAGACGTAATCAAAGGGGGAAGAGCAAGCCAAAGAGGAGGGTAGCAGCAGAAATGTAGGAGACAAGGTGAAGTCAAGACTGAGTGGGCAGAGCTCTTTCTCCAGGGTGGAGTATGTGCCAGGGCCTGAGAGCATGCTCCATGGGTGACCATGGTGCTGGTACCACCCTGGTTTCCAGCAACAGTTTGCTGCTCAGGAGGTTGAGGCTGGAGGCTGGAGGCTTGCAGCCTGGGCACCTCAGTGAGACCTTGTCTAAAAAAAAGAAAGAAAGAAAAAGAAAGGGCTGCAGATATAGTTCAGTGGTAGAGCACTCCTGCTCAGCTCCCAGCACCTCAAAAGAAAAAAGTGAAAGAAATCTGAAGGAAACAGGCTCCCCCAGCAGCAAGCTCTCTGAAACCAAGAATGATGTTTAGGTCCCCAGACCCAAGCCTGGCACAGGCCTCACACAGCAAATGTTCAATGATAGCTCCTGGGCCAGTGCAGACAGATAAGGGACCTCTGGGTACCCCAGCTGCAGTGGCCTCCTGAGGTCTTCTCTACTCCTCACTAGGCCCACATCAGCATAAATCAGGTCCTGAGACCCTCCACCACGGACTGCACCCTTTCCTCTCAGCCCAAGGCAGGACCACAATTCTCCAGCTGCTCCACTGCCACCTGGCTTCTATTGCGCTAGCTTATGTCTCCCCAGTTCCAACAGCCAACTCTTTGGCCTTCCAACCAATCATCTCTTCCATAGCCCACTCTCTAGAACCTGCACTTGAGGGACACAGCCATGTGGCCTAGGCCTCCGACTCTAGCTCTAGACAAGGAACACCACAGTTTCACCTTCACTTCTCCCGTCACCCATGCCCTCTTTCTCCAACGCCCTCATACTACCCTAGGAAGACAAAAATCACTCTTTCACCTGAACTGGAAAAGCTGAGGCACAGATGGAGAAGCCATACCCCTGCTTGGTACCCAACAGGCCTGGGAAGAATAGAACTCGTGCTGTAATAGCACCTTCAAACCACACAAAGCTCAGCTCCGACTCATCCTCACAGTTTAGAAACAGGGAAACTGAGCTACTACACATGAAAGACCCAAGGTCAACAGGCAGCGAGAGCTAAGCCTGAGCCCAGGGCATCTTCCTATGCTATGCTGCTGGACACCTCCACACTGACAGCATGCACCACCCTGTTCTTCTTGGGGCCACCATAACACACGTCAGTCAGTGGGCTGCTTCTTCACACATAAGGCTACTGGACTCAGTTTGAAAGGAGAGGAAACTTGACCTTGAGGTCCCCTCTCACTTTTGAAAGATGAGAAAATCAAGAAATTAAGTGACTCAACCAAAGTCACCTGGCTAATGAATGGCAGGACTTAGAACTTTGGAAGTTTTCTACTGCTTAAAAAAATAAAAATAAATCTTGTAACTTAGGTAAGATACAGAGGACGTCATTGCAATCCATATTAAACTGGAAACTACAATCCAGAGCAGCATGAGGAACACAATGACTGTCCTGGTGGCCCACAAGACTCTGGTTCACTTGGTCCATTCTCTCAGAAAGGCATTTTCAGGATCACCTCATGGAAGAATGTCTTCAGGCTGATCTGCTCCCAACTCCAGCACAGGGAATTGTCCCATGGCCTTTGTCTGCAGCATGAGAAGGCAAGGACCCTTCACAGAGCTACAAACGTGGGAACAACACAATGTGTATTTTCACAGCACCTTCGAGATATGCAAAAGCACAGCTTCACCTCATTTCCACAGTGTGCAGTCACTGTCCCCATTTCAGAAACAGGGAGACTGAGGCTACCAAAACATCAGTCTCAAGGTCATCAAGCAGCAAAAACCAAGTCTGAGACCAATCCTGACATCAAACCACTAAGGCCACCATGGCTACCTCGGTTTACAACACACCCGGTTGAGGCAGAAGGTCCAAAGTGGTCTCCCTGGGGTTCAGTGCCTTTCCCAGCATAGGACATTCTCGTCAGGCGCTGGTTCAAGCACCTTTACTTTCAGGGGCCCAGATGTGGCTAAGGGAAGATCATCTCTACCAAGTCACACAGGAAATGGTTCAAGCAAGCCAATTCCCAGTGAGTGTCACCTTGATGGTAAATTTGAATGCCTTCTACTGGTGCAGTCCAGTAGTCATCCACACACAAGGTTGCCGCCTGACTCCACGTGACAGAGGCTTGACCAACAGACACAACCCTCCCAATGCTCCTCGTAGCACCAGTCTTTGCATATGTCATTCATGTGCTTCAGTTGTGCCTGAAAAGCTCAGTCCAGGGTCACCAGCCTCTGGGACATCCTCCAAGCTCTAAAGATGAGCTCTGATGAGAATCTCTGTGTGACATTTTCCTCTGTCAGCACCAGTCTCTAAAAGTGGCCTGGGCCTCAGTTCTCATAACCCACCGAGCACAGGTGGGTCTGGTCACAGAGTTGGACCACATGCACTGTCCTTAATGTCACACAGGTAGGAGAGGGTTGGCTGTGAATGGGACAAGACAAGTCCTCCTTTTTTTCTCTTGTTCTCCTACACAGGTCTGAAGGCATTCAACACAGCTCAATGTAACTGCCCAAGCATGGCCTAGCAGGTTCCAGGCAGTCCTCACTGCATCTAAGTTCAGAGACTGGACACTTAGCCTGTGGTCTTGTGATAATCTGAAGTCTCTTTCCTCCTGAGAGCACAGAGCCAAGACTTCTCAGCCAGCACTACTATGCCTCAGCCCGGACAAGGCACAGGTCCTAATGAAAAGCTAAGGAGAGTGACCAGAGCAGAGCCAAGAAGAGTCTGCACCTTCCACACACGACCACCTATCTGCACAGAGAAGGGCAGCATTCTCCTGGGGGTTCAGGCTAGGCAAAGGCCCACCAGACACAGATGGATGCTGATTTCAGCAAATTAATCTCCTGAAATACTCTCTTAAGAACACACGGAATCCAAGATGTTGTTGCACAGTTGTCTCCTTCCTCTCTAAACATTATGGTAAGCTCTTTGCCACAAGCTCTACTGACTTGTGTTAAAAGGAACCTGGCCTTCAGGCACAGTGAACAGCTTCCCCTCAGCCATGCAAGCAGAGAGTCTTAGAAGACTGGTGCCATACTGGAAAGAGGTTTCAATCAGCAGCCATGTAGCAACTCCAGGATGGAAGCCCGGTCCCAACTGCTGGTTCAAACCTCTTTTCAGTATGGTGTCAGTGTCTCTAAAGCTGATTACCACAGGTGAGACACTTCAAAAGACATCTTTTGAAACCACCTAGAAACTGGAAGCAGTCCATGGGGTATAGAGACACTTAATTATCCCCACTTATAGACAAAGGAATTGAGGTTCTGAGAGATGGGCTAGTTTGCACAGGGTCAGCCAGGTCATGAACTGGCCAATAGGGAAAGGCATCGCGGATGATGTCTCTGAACTTGGGTTCTATAGACAGTCTCTCAAACTCTGGATTTTAATCTCAAATACATTCTCTGGTCATTCTGGCAGTGTGGCAGAGCTAGAGAAGTTAAGCAAATCCACCCATTTCTGGTTTGCAGTTTACTAAACAGGTTGAACACAGATTTCAACAACAAACTTCAGTTTCTATACTCAACCAAAAGTAAGTTAGGAATGCCAGATGCTCTACACACAGGTACTAAGTGTTAGCTACCATGTCTATCAATTCAAAATGAATCTGGAATCATACTAGAAAAAAATTTTTCATGGAAGTCAATGGAAGAGTCTATTATTATTTGGAGAAAAAAACTCAGTCACACCTGACTTCTTGCACAGCTGATGAAGGCAATGGGGAAGATTCAGGGTGTGGTGAAGTACATCCAAATGGCCCTGGGGACTGTGAGATGCTGGCAGCCCAGAAGAGGCCTCAGCAGCCCAGGCAGGAAGATGGATGAGCAGCTCTGAAGGTGAAGGAGACAAACTTCCCTCTCCTGAGGGCACTGTTATACCAGGGCTTTACTTTGCATTTTACAACTTTAAAAACAGAATGAAAAGTTATTCTCAGCTTTAAGTCCCACACTGGGACAAGAATCAGAAACAGAAGCACCAATCTGGGCAAGCCACTCAGCTGCAAACACAAAAGCAAACCTCCTTTCATCACTCTGCTACCTGGACAACTCCATCTGGACTGGAGGTCTCAGAGCCCTATAACCTCATGTGTGGGAAGCCAGGAAGTCAGTGCTCTCATGCCCTACATTTCATCCCAGCAGCCACTTCCAGAGGGCAAGCCATCACTACTATTCATTCTCTCAAAGCACAGACACTTCTCTGATGGAAAGGCAAATCTGAGAGGTTAAATGAGGGGAGCAAGATCTAAGGGTCAGGCTGGGGATGTGGCTCAAGCGGTCGTGCACTCGCATGGCATGCGTGCGGCCCAGGTTCGACCCTCAGCACCACATACAAACAAAGATGTTGTGTCCACCGAAAACTAATAAATAAATAAATAAATAAATAAATAAATAAATATGTAAAAAAAGATCTGAGGGCCAAGGAGATGGGGACTATGGACTCCAGAGGGACTCCAGGTCCAGAACTTCTGAAACTATCACTACCACAAAGGCTCCCAAGGAGCTTACATGAGCTAGGTTCAGACCAGAGGAATGGAGGTGAGCTTATAAGCAGCAACCGGAAGCTGCTTTTTACAAAACAAACAGTGCCAGTAAAGCAAACTAATGTTTTCCTAACAAACCAGCAGTTCTCATACCAAAATAAACTTGTCTGAGGCAAGTTTTAATTTCTGAAACATACAATGTTACCTTATACTTACACCTTAAAATTAGTATATGCTGACGTCAAATTTCTTTATCAATTAGTAAGGTCATGAATCCCAAAGCCTGTGCTCTTCGGTACTGAATGAGTGAATTTCATGGAACACATTTGAGACAGATCTACCAAAGAAGTAACCTGTTAGCTCTTGAAATATTTTCTTTTTAAGACTACCAGTCTATTTAATAAACTAAAATTAATCTTCCCCAAGGAACTAAGTGAAAGTCTTTTCCCCCCACTGGAAACTCACATTTGCTACTTATAAAGAATGCAACAAACTTGTTCTGAAACAAAAAATAAAAGCAATTCGCCTGGAAATTTTAAGAAAAAACACAAAGCTAAAATACAGATAAAAGCAGACACCCAAGAAGTATGGATACATGGAGGACAAAAATAACATTTGCTGTATTACTTAGTGGGGCCCTAGCAAAGCATTAATATTCTCAACCCCTGGCAACACAAGGACAAACACAAGAGCTAACTCTTGAGGTCAGTCCCTAATCCTGACCCTGACCCTGACCCTAGGGCAGTGGAGGATCCTTCCAGTGGCGCCAAGCTGGCCTCAGTTCAAACCCTATGGGCCATCAGAACCTTCAGGCCCCTTCAAGTCCAGAGCACCTGAACGGAGGCCAACCCTTATCAGCCACCCAAGGGAGTCTGAAAAGCCAGATCTTTGTTGCACTCCCACCTGATGTCCAGAAAACAGACAAGGAGTTCCCTCTCTAACCTGTGTCCCACCAGCCCAGGTCCTCCCGCACCGCGGCCCACGCCCGCCTACCTCTCCCGCGGGGCCCGGAGACACTGGCGCCGCAGCCCGCCGCGTCTTTCCGGGGCCTTTTGCTCTGCGGCCGCACGCTGGACCGGAGGAAGTGGTGCTGGTCTTGCGGGCTGCCCTGCGGAGGGCAGGGCGCAGGCGGCGCTCCGGGGGGCGCGGGGCCGTCGGCCCGCGGGCTGGGCTCGGCCCTCTTTGTGCCACTGCCGTCCTCCGCCGCGTCGCCGCCAGGCGCCTCGCCCTCCAGCGACTCCTCATCCGCAGCCCTCTTGCCCAGCTTCTTGAGGCCTTCCTCCCCGCTGCCGGCGTCGCCCAGCTTCACTGTCATCCTGCAGCGGGGAGAGGGCGAGGCGCGGTGAGGCGGCGCCAGGCGCAAGTTTACCGCCGGGCCGCAACATGGCGGCCGCTGTTGTTCAGCCCGCCCGCCGCCCGGCCGCCGCCCCGCGCCCCGGCCCGCCGCCGCCCTCCCCGCGCGGGGCTCGGGCGCGCACCTGCCCGCAACCGCCCAGGTCCGAGGCCACGCAATAACCGAGCGCCAGCCTGCGAGGGAAGCTCTGCGACCCAAGGTCGCCGCCCGCCCGAAGCTGGCCGCAGGGTGACAAGCTACGGGAGGGAACCCTCTCTCCAGGCAAGAGAGGCTCAATGCTCCTGGGTTTTGCCGACCAAAACGCTTTTGCAACAATGGAGCCCGTTGCGTGGAACAGGTTGGGGGCACCCGGGGAAAGTGACAGCACAGTTATGTCCGGGTCCAGTTGCAAGAATCGGTAGGGGAGAATTGAGTAAACTGTATTTCCGACAATTAATAAAATTTCTGCATTAACTGCTACCTGCACAAATGTAAATTTTTCTTAAATGCAACAACTAAAACTGTCTGCAGCCCAGAAAGCACAGCCACATGAAATAAACTAAAAAAATCAGGTGCATGCCAGCATCTTCAGCGCAGACAAGGTCCGGACTGTGTCCCTCCACATGCGTGGACACGGCGTTCAACAAAATGCTGCACAGGGCCTCAGAAATACATAGACACTGGCAAAACTTGCAACAACACGCTACTGTGAAGTTATCTCTCCCAAAACGGTGTGCAGCAGTTCTCATCTAATGCAACCAACCTTTAAAAACGCTGCCACGGAACAGAACTATGCCAGACACGTACCCAAACTAAAGGACTCCAGGGCACAAGGCACCTCGCCCCTCGTCCTCAATCTGCCCATTTCCACCTGGCCCAACCCCAAGTAACCAAGGCTTCCCGGTGGGCCGGGATGCCGGCCGCCCACTCTCGGGGCAGTCCTTCCCCCTCTGCTAAGTACCGCACGCCAGCCCCGGTGGCGTGCACCAGTCGCGCGCCAGTCCCCGAACTCCATCATTTCCTGACGGAGGCAGGCACCGGCACGGAGGGCCCGGTCCGGCCCACACCCTTTGTCCCATCTCGAAGTTGAGAGGCTCGCCTCCCCGAGGGGCGAGTTGCGTCCGCACCGCGCGGTTCCCGAGCTCTGAGGCCTCCGAACGCAGCCAGCCGTCACCTTCGTCATCCACGCCTCGCGGCAGCTTGGTTCCCCGGCTCCCCGGGCCTCCGCGAGCGTCAACAGAATGGGCCGGGCCCGGCAGCGCCGGCAGCGGCTAGACCGCGGCGCGGGGCTGGGAGCCGCGCGTCGGACACGGTCGCCGAGCGGCGCTGGCCCCGCAGGTCCGCTCCGCGGCTGACGGGGCTGCGGGCGCCGCTGCTGCCGCCGCTCGGCCTCCGAGGCCCGGCCCGCCGCGCTCAACACAGTTCCGGTTACGGCGGCCGCCGACGACGCGGAGACGGCGACGGGGCGGGGCGGGCGTCGCGCGCGGGGGCGAGCACGCCGAAGCTTTCTGGCGGGCGCGCCCCCCCAGCAGCTCTACCATAGGCCAGAAGCGGGCGGGCGCACTCGCACGCAAGGGCTCTGAGGGCGGACCCGAGACGCGAGGCGTGTTGTGACGCCGGCCTCGCGCTTGTGCGGGCCGTGCGTTGCCTCCGATTGGCGGAACGACAGCCAATAGGGTCAACGACCTAGTAGTGATTGGCCGCGGCCGTGTTGACGGATGCGTGAGAAGAAAACGCTGCCTCAGCGCTGCGTCTTGAATCGCGCGCGAACCCCAGCTAGGACCTGCAAGGTTAGGAGCTCAGAGCTGGTGGTCACTTTCCTTCACCGTAGTGATGAAGGAACGTTTTTGAAACTCCAGTATCTACCAAAGTGGGGCTTAAAAAACGAACGGTCCCCTGCATACGTGCGCACTCCACGCCTCTCGGAATTCCACCCGTTCTCCGGAGCGGACACTGCTACTGCTGCGTCCGCTTTCGACGGCACCGTCTGTCTGCAGGCCAGGCGCCGCTGGGGTGCGCACGGCCCCAGGCTCCTGGAGGCGTCGCGCGGCACTGACGTACTGGATGCGTCCCACAAGCGGGAACGGCGTGGGCCATGGCCTGTCGCGGGGAAGCGCTGGCCCCGCGCCCTTCCTTCTGAGGTGACGCAGCGGAACCCGCAGAGAGCCACGGAACAGCACGCTGTCTGCCCGAGGTCGGCATTGTCCCAATCGCCCCCTCCATCCCTGAGCGGCCGCAGCTGGCTGGCGCTGTGCCTCCGTGACTGAGCCGCCGCGGGGAGGTGCGCCGAGTGCTGCCGACCGCCTTCGGCTCTTTCCGCCACTCGCGCGCTTTGGGCGGCCTCGGTGGTGAGTAGCTCTTCCTCTGCCGCTTCCGCCTCCCAGGCGCGGCGTTGTCCTGACAACGCGGACGGCGCAGAGGCTACGGTCAGGTGAGTGATGGAGCCCGGCAAGCGGGCCGGGCCTGAGTCGAGGTGGGCCTGCTGAGCCCCATCCGCGCCCTACCCCGCGACCCCGTGGAAACTGGAGAGCCTTGGCACGGACTGTCACCTCCGGGCACGGTCCCAGGGCCCTAGCTGGCCATGCGTTATGATGTGGGTCGCTCTGGACCGACGCGGTGGGGAGTGGGCAGTGCCATCCGCGTAGACAGGAGTGCAAGAACTCAAAAGCTTCTTGTGCTTTGGCAACCGTCGAGCGTCCTAAAATGATCCCTGTGGTCTGAGTAGACTGCATTGTATCAAACTCTCCTGCGTGACTTTTTCAATATGTCCTTTAGACGCAGCCAGTGACCCTGAGCTCCCCTACAGGGTGACAGTGTAAGGGTGCCCACGGTGAAAGTCGACGCAAGCCCATCCTAGCTCTCCTTGCACAGTGGTATCCAGGAGTAATGCTTCTCTTGCTTTGTTACCACGTGACCCTTGGCGGATTCTTGCCCAAAAGTTGGTGTAATGGAGCCCTCAGGCCCTTGAAGACGGACCCTGTAGCTGAGGAGAGTCAATTGGTTACAATAAGTGACTTGTTTCTCCTTTGGCCCAAAGTTATGCATTTGCTAATTATATATCCTAGATACTGGGAGCTACTTTTAGTCAATAAATGTAAGAACTTGTTTCAAACTGAGGTGGTTAATAGGTTGCAATTAAGTAACTGTTGTTAGCATCTGCCTCCTTGAGTTTACCTTAGTAACTTTTAAAATTATACAGGTAATCGTTATGCTAAAACCTTGTTAAAATGATGATGCAGGCCTCAGTGCTGGCTGGCTTTCATTCTTTCATTTTTTCTTTGATGGCCACAAGTGTTTTTCTTTTCCATCATATCGTGGTCACTCCAGGGTTAGGGTTCTTTACTTCTAATTTTGTATTTTTTCTCTATCAGAAATCTCTTCCAAGTAAAATTGCCTGCATCAGTCCAAAGGAGCATTTTTTAAGTTGCCAAATGCCTTTAAGATTACATGTTTGCTTCCCTTTCATAATTCTATAGTTGTTCTTAGTTAATTTTTCCCCCTTGTAGGTTTCAGCCCAGCCAGATCTGTGTTTCATCATGGCCCTCTACTTTGACCATCGAATCAAAGCCCCAGAAGCAGTTGGGTCCCCTTCCCACATCAGTTGGCACCCTGTTCATCCGATCTTGGGGGTCGCCTCCCTGAGTACAACCTCAGGGGGTGTTGTGGATATCTATCTGGAACAGGTGAGCAATCAGAAGCAACAATTCTGATTTTAGTAGATCCTGCCTTATTTTTCTTTTATTTTTGAATACACTTGTATGTGTGACTACACGAGCGCTGTTCTAGCTTTATCCTTATCAGTTCTCCCTGAGGTCTAGATTCATAAGATTATAAATACCCTAGTATGTGGCAGTTCGTTTACCCCTGCCACTTAGGTTTGTTGACGTATTTAGGAAAACTTAAGACTACTTCAATTCATGGCTATGGGCCTCTAGCATTGTCTTGACTCCTGACCACTCATAAGCTTCCTCTTTGACTCTTTTATCTAGCTGTTTGAAACCATAGTAGTTTCCTGTGGCTGTCATAACAAATAACCACAAACTGAGTGACTTAAAACGCTAGAAGCTGGGCATAGTGATGCAAACTTATAATCCCAGCAACTCGTGAGGCTCAGGCAGAAGCATCGAAAGTTCAAAGCCGTCTAAGCAACTTACTAAGTTGTCTCTAAATTTAAAAAAAAAAAAAAAGTGGGGCGGGGGCAGGGGGGCATCTTGGGGATATGGCTCAGTGATTAAGCATCGCTGGGTTCAAACCTTGGTACAAAAAAAACCAATAGAAATTCTTTCTTGCTCTCTGTAGGCCAGAAGTCTAAAATCAAGGTGTTGGCAGGGTTGTACTTTCTGAAATCTGTTCCATGTCCTTGCCTTGGCTTCTGTTGTTGCCAGAAGTCTATGGTGTCCCTTAGCTTTTAGAGTCTAGTTTCTCCTGCTGGTGTCATATGGCCTTCTACTCAATGTGTTATTTACCTTCTCTTATTACTTTATTTTAACCCAGGCCCTTGTGCAAACTGGATAAGTACTCTACCACTGAGTTACATCCCCAGTCCCGCTTCTCCTCGTGAAAGGACACCAGTCATATTTGATTAGGGCCCACCCAGTGACTTCATCTTAATTTGCTGATATCTGCAGAGATCATATTTCCAAAAGGGGCATATCAAAGATACTAGGGGTTAGAACTCAAAACTGTCTTTTAAGGCACACAATTCAACAATAATGAAAGTTGTACAAGCTCCTCAAACTCTTAGAACTCCCACCACCACTTTCAGTACACAACACACTTCCTACATCACAAAGAAAATTTGAGTTTCCCTCCCAGGCATTCCCCAGCTTTCTACAGGTTCTCTCACCACTATAACTTCACCCAGCTACCATCACCAGTGACTTCTGTGCAACACCCTCTGAGTGTTTGGGGTGTTCACCCAGCTTATGCATGCCCATGAAGCCTTCTAAACAACAGGCCAGAGAGCATGGGACTTTCTTCCAAAGCTGCCTCAGTGGACTTTGCTCTTTTTCCTTTTCCCAGCAGTGCCATTCCCCAGAGCTTATTTAAGGCCTGGACCTATCTGTCTTCCTCCTCCTATGATCTTGGCCTCCCTGGTTGCTTCAGTTTCCATCTCAATGGGTGACTTGCAAACACCTCTCCTGTACAGAAGGCCTCTCAAGCTGTTGATGGAGATAGAAGTCAACTTCTTTCATGCATCTCTTGGGTGTTTTAAAAAGAAACCTAAACCTACACAAATCCAAAACTTAACTGAAATTTTCTTGTACCCCTACTTTTTTCCGCCTCACATCTCCCTGCAAAAGCTGACTGTTGGCACCTATGAAATATACCTGTCCTGGTCCTGATGCCCAGAACAGAGACTTGGGAAAGACTTGCCATTTCCCTGCCTTGTAATTTGTTGCCTGATTCTTCCAGTTTTACCCCCAGATCCTCTGACACATCTGTGGTTTCTCACTCTGTTGACTCTTCCCTCATCCAAGCTCCTGTCCCCTCTTTCCTGAAGAGCAGTACAACTCTCTCAACTCAAGCTGCTGAGTCCTCATGGGCCTACCCCACTATGTTCCCCCATGGTGGAATTGTAAGCCATCACTCCTCACTTCTACCTCCCCACCCTGCTTCACTCTTAGGATAAGCATGGAATTCCCTTATCTCGCTCCAGTGCCCCCAAGGCCAAGGCTCCGTCTGTATCTCACATCACACTCTTCCATACTCCAAAACCTGCCAAAGTCTGCAACATTCCAGCACTGCACCCACTGCTATTTGCAGTGCAGAACTTCACTTATTCTTCTGCTCAGTTCAGGTGTTGATACTTAAGATGGTAGTGACTTGGTGGCCTCATCCTCAAGGCATGTGCACACCCACCCAGCTCCTCTGAAGCTTGCACCGTCTTTCCTGAGCCCCTCTACACACACAGGAAGCTTTACAAGGGCCACACCTGCTTTACTGGTCAGTTCATCCCTGGTGCCAAGTGTATATTGTAATTTTTCTTGAAAAATAAATATGGCTAAATTCCTAAGTGATTATAACAATTTTAGATGAGATTTTTAGATTTAGAAAATTCAAATGTATTATTGCAAAACTAGTTCATAAAGTATACTTCTAGTGTTTCCAAGTGGCACAAGAAAAATTTTAGAATCTCAAAATAAAAATTTATTGGGCCATGACCAATTCATATTCATACATTTCAGGTGTAACTGGAGATTGCTGGTAAGCCCAGCAGAACTGAGAATATACATATTTATACCCTACACTTCTTAGAAAATAAAAAAATAAGGATATAAGATGTACATTCCATTAACTGTCAAAGCAGTGACCTTATTACATGTCACGGAGCCTTTGGAGAACCATTGTACTCTTGGGAGAATGAGAGTAAACATGGTACATCACTGCTAGTACTATTCCCAAAACACCCTTGACCTCTCAGGTACTAGTGTCTGAAATTTGCTGAAGAATCTTGAGGAAATAGCCCTGACCTGCCCATTTTTGGAGGTAGTATTATTGGAAGCCAGTCTTTATCAGGGAGTGCTCGCTGGCATCAGGCAGCATCGTGAATTTGCAGCCACACTCCTTAATTAGCTCACCATTGTGTCATAATGCTGGTTATCTTCTGCTGGATTAGCTCAGCCAGAGGCAAGGTAACATTTCCTTAATAGATCTTTTAATTGATATCATTGCCATGAATCAGGCAGAAATTCCTGAAGTAACTGCCACTATCCACAATATGGAATTTTACCTCTTCTCCTACATAGGGTGAGCATGTGCCAGACACTCATGTTGAGAGGTCCTTCCAGGTCACTTCCCTGTGCTGGCACCCAACACGGCCAATTCTGGCTATTGGCTGGGAAACTGGAGAAGTGACTGTGTTTAACAAGCAGGACAAGGAGCAGCATGCAGTGCCCCCAACACACACTGCAGATATCACCATTCTCAGGTGGAGCACCAGTGGGAGCTGCCTTGTGTCTGGGGACAGGGTAAGTGCATAGTCGTCTACATCCCCCACTATACTCTTACAGACGTGATGAAGGATAGTAAAAGACCAAATTATTTGAAGTATAATTCCCTAAATTCAACTGATATTGTTGGATGTAATTGGAAGTTTTATTTTATATTTGAAGCAAGGCTTGAAATTTTCATTCTTTAGATCTCATTCTATGGCAAAGGTATGTCTGTAATGTTTTAAATGAACTTCAGAAAATTGTATTCATAGAGATGGAGTGAATGTCCCAGATACTGTCACTTTTATGATACTCAGGAGTCCCTTATTTCCAAGGACATGCTCCTCAGTTACCCAGGAGTCCCTAGTCCTGCTCACATAGCTTAGATACAGGTGCTCCAGGTGTTGGCATGCAACAATTTTTTTTTTCCCCAAAGCTGCAGCCTGGAAATCCAAAATGCTGTGATTCTAATCATGTTTAGGAACCTGGTCACACTGTCAGCCAGGAGATGATTACACTAATAAAGAAAAGTCTCTAGCCAGGTGCAGTGCCACATGCCTGAATCCCTGCTACTCAGGAGACTGAGGCAAGAGGATCACAAATTTGAGTTCAGCCCGAACAACTTGGCGACACCCTGTCTTAAAATTTAAAAGAGCCAGAAGTGTAACTCAGTGGTAGAGGAATTGCCCAGCATGCACAAGACTCTGGGTTCAGTCCCTTTTACCACAAAAATAGAGCATGAGAGAAAGATCTGTAAAGTCAGTTATGGGAAGATTACATGAAGAACAGTGCAGATGAGCATCTTGGAAGATGCTACATGGGATGCATCAAGCACCTTAGTGCTCCGCTCTGTAGAGGGGGCTTGGTGCAAGAGAAGGAGCATTTTTGTTTCTCTCCTTTCCTGCATTGTTTCCTCACTGTGCAAGCATTATTCTTTTGACTTTTTTTTGTTTGTTTTGTTTTGTTTTTGTTTTTTAATATTTATTTTTTAGGTGTAGATGGACACAACACAATGCCTTTATTTTTATGTGGTGCTGAGGATCGAATCTGGGTCCTGCCCGTGCTAGGCGAGCGCTCTACCACTGAGCCACAATCCCAGCCCATAACTTTTTTTTTTTTTTTTTTTTAAGAATTATTAACAAGGGCTGTGGCTGTGGCTCAGTAGTAGAGCGTTTGCTTAGCATGTGCGAAGCACTCAGTTCGATCCTAAGCACCACATATAAATAAATAAATGTATTATGTTTATCTACAATTTTAAAAAATTATAGATGAAACCAGTAGTCTTTTTCTTTTTCATAAAACTATCAGTCAAGAATAATCACTTTGATAATAGGTACTGTTCATATTATTTGTATACTCATGTCACACACTGTTTTAGATCTTGCAGAGCTTAAGCTGCTTTTAAAGCTGACTTGATTTGAAAATCCTGTTCTTTCTACAATAAAGGTGATGTCAGCCAGCATTTGGGGATGTTGGAGTTGGTACTGATTGAAAGGAGGGTGGGGAGAAGAGTTGGCACCTGTTAAAATATCTACTTGCCTTGAGCTGGGAAACCCCTTGGGCGGGGTGCTGGGCATTGAAGTGAAAGTGCAAATGGAGTACCTCCATTTGGCAGAGCTTGGCTTGAACCCTCCAGGTACCACATCCACCTGGACAAATTCTGATTGTCGTCTCCTTGCACACTTAGACTTGTCTAGCACCTGCCTGTGCCATTGATCTGATAATTGATAATTTCAAAATTGAACATAAATCATACCTCACCAGATCTTTGTTTCTAATGCCATTCTCAATAAAAGGAGTGAGGGCTTTTTGGAGAAATGACTAATTCTAGGGCTGGAACAGGAAAATGAACCCAGAGAATCTTGGAGTGCCAGAAAGTCAAGAAGTACTTCTAACCGCTCCATGATACGGACCTGTCAAAGGGACACAGGACCCAACTGGAAAAGCTCCTAGTGGTTAAATCTAGACCAGTTTGAGCAAAAAATAAGCAATCCAAAGTAGGAAAATATCCTTGAGTCCATGCTGATGTAGATTTGTGATTAAATGGTAGAGCAGAAACAAACCCCATGTTGAAGAATCCCAAATAATTTGTGGAGACACTCTGCCTTAAGAAGGCAAAACATGGCTCTCCACCCCTTGAGTGTGGGCTGCATGAGGTGGACATACTACCTCCCCCAGGCTGCTGAGGTTAGCTCCCATGGTTATGAGCCCTGTTGACTGTGTGTGATATGAGGGCACTCCCCCAAAACCCACAGCCCCCATCTAGTCATAGGGAAACCTAAGACGGATCCCAGCAGAGGGGCATCCTGTGCCATACCTGAATGACAGGGTCATCAACCAGCAAGGAATGTCTGAGAAACTCACTCCAAGAGGAGATGTGAGGACCAAACATTATGGGATCCTAGGCGAGCTTTAAAAAAAAAGCAATAGGGAAAGCTTCGGAGATCTAAAGTATGGGTGTTAGTTAATAGCAACATAATGGTATTTATTCATTAATTCTGTGAAATGTGCTGTACTAATAATAGGGGTGTCTGGATGTCATATGTGGGGATTTTTTACATTATCTGTGTGGTCTTGGAATAACTCAATCTACTCCAAAATTGTTATTTGTAAAAACTGAACATATTTCAGTTGGTAGCTCTGGAGTGAGTCAGGAGAAGATGCAGAGAAAAGTTTCTGCTTCTTTAAACACTTGAATAGTTTGAAATTTTCTTGGAGCCCATACAGTGGTTTTGTAATTTCTTTGGGTGAGGAACTTGCCTGTGTTCTGCTCTGCCATCTGCCGGTCACTTTTCAAGACAGTTTCGTGCACGTGCTGTTGGCCTTTTGCAGCTTGGTGTCCTGCTCCTCTGGAGGTTGGATCAAAGGGGTCGAGTACAAGGCACGCCCTTGCTGAAGCAGGAATATGGAAAGCACCTCACTCATTGCATTTTCCGGCTCCCCCCACCCGGCGAGTAAGTGTGAGGCTCCTACTAGACCTTGTCTTCCTCCTGGGTGAGTGTGTGGCTCCTGACCCTGAGTGTCTGTTACTGCAGGATTCCTGATCGCCCTGTTATGTCTGCCTTTAGGGACCTGGTTCAGTTGGCAAAGGCAGCAGTGAGTGGTGATGAGAAAGCCTTGGACATGTTTAACTGGAGAAAAAGCGGCTTTGGAAGTTTCCTGAAGATGGGGTCTCAAGAGGGCCTGTCGTTCTTTGTCAGTCTGATGGATGGTGAGAAACTGCAATTGTAATTCTAGGATTCAATGTTTTAGGGGTGTCTGGCAAGGATTGTAAGCTGATGGTGGTACTTTGGGGTGAAATAATGAAAGGTGGGCACACCTGTCTTGGGGCGCTGCATTGCACCAGTTGATTCTCTGAGAACACTGCTCTGTTCTGGAAGAGATAAAACAAGCTTAATTTGTGTTGAAGGGTTTTCATAAGCTTTTAATCAACAGTTTCTGCACAGCACCAGAGGCATTGGTTTTGAAAATACTATTGTGGTTTTTAAATGCTGTCTGTTATTCAGTCTACATAGTTACCAAGCACCTTGCTAGGAGCTAGGGTGAGGCCTGACCAGAACAGAGCTGGGCTTTGCTTCCGTCTGGCAGCCACAGCCAGACCTCATGGGTGGTCAGTGTTAAGCACCATCTATTGATTCCAATACAACTCCTCCTCAGTGTGAGCAAGGATATAGCCATCTCAGCCAAGACTGAAGCCTAAAGGGGAAAGAGTCTGAGAGTCACACCTGTTTTTGTTGTTGGAAGAGGCCCAGGAGATGAGAGATACACAGGTTGACTGATTTGAGGGGGAGGGAATATGTTAATTAATTTCACCAAATAGCCTGACCATGATGTGAATAAGAGGGCAGGTGGCTGTGGACAGGACTGTGGGGTTTGTAAACTTAGAAGGTAAAGAGATGGAGCTGATGGAGAGGGGAAATCAAAGAAGTCTTAGAAGGGACATCTGAGTGGGCACAGCACAGTGAGATGGCAGGGAGGGGATACCTGAGGGGGTGCATGAGGGTAAGGGTCCCTCAGGAAGAAGAGTCTAGAAGTGGAGTGGGACAAGGCACATCAAGGGAAATATATGCTGGTCACTTGGAAGTGGAAGCCTGCCAAGCTCAGAAAGAGCCTATCTCTGGAGGGATGCAGATTCCCACCTGTCCACCAGGAGCTGTGTTATTCCATGGACCTCTACTTCCCTGAATGGCAGATGGTGATTACATTAATTTTTATCTCATGATTACCTGTAACAGTGCATAACATCAAGCCTACCATACACGTGTCTCTCAATACTAGTCATTGTTACCATTAGCCTAGATGACCTTGAACTCTTTAGTGCAGTGAGAACCCAAGTCATCTATTTGGAGTGAGGTAAGAGACCAGGAGGATAAGAATGCTCTCAGCAAAACTGAGCCAGAGAGCCCTGTGTGCTCTCAAGGGACCTCTCCCACCAAGCTCAGATACCCAAGAGGGAACAGAGGAGAAGAGGCACATGGATAAGCTGGCCAGTGTTGGTGCAGAAGCCATGGCAGGGCCAGAGCAGGGGAAGTCCAGGTGGGGAAAAGGGGGCACTGTGGTTTAGCTGACAGAAAGAATTGAGGAGGATGAGACCAGCGCCCAGTAAGACAGCAGACAGCACATCAGCACTGCAGGCCTGGAAGGACAGGGAGAAGGGTCGTCATTTAGGGCCTTGGTTTAGAGGATGCAGGTGCATCTCAAGATAGTGAACAAGATGATAAAAGATTTAGGAGCCTGCAGAATCAGAGGGATCAGCAATGCAGATGCTAAAAATACCCCAAGAGAGTGGTGAAGAAGATTGACAGCCCAGCTCAAGCAGACCTGATTCAGCAGAGGACCAAGGACAGTCCTGATCTAGATAGGCTTGAACCAGTAGTACGGAGACTTTCTGAGATGGTAGCCACAAGATTATGTACAAATGCTTTATTTTAAATTCTTATATTGAAGTTGTTTTATTTTGAAATATTCTTAAGTAGATAGAAATGGCTGCTCATGAGGGTCGTGGAAATAGACTCATCAGAAGTCCCAGCATAGTGACTCACCTCTGTCCCTAGGGACAGTTCACTACGTGGATGAGAAAGGCAAGACCTCCCAGGTGGCATCCACAGACAGCTCCATCCAGATGCTGTTCTACATTGAGAAGAGGGAGGCACTGGCAGTGGTCACAGAGAACCTTCTGTTGTTCCTGTTCATGGTGACACCTGAGGGCGAAGCTGATGAGGTGATGAAGGTAGGTGGGAAAGCAGGGTCCTGGGGCACCTGACTGCCTGCCATGTTGAGGAGCTGGGGTCTGGATTCTCCTGCCTACTCTGCCCTTTCTTTCTTGGTTAGCAAGACTGAAACAGCTGTCATCTTGGTTCTGGGGCAGCTAAACTATTTCATGTCACTTTTTATCATCATAGGACAGTTTGCACTTTGGTGAGGGAAATGGAAAGTTTTCTGATACTTCTGGGCATATGTGGGGACGGTTGCGGGAGCCCAGGCTATGCCCTTTTTTTGTTGTTCCCCTGGTACCAGGGATTGAACCCAGGGGCGCTTAACCACTGAGCCATGTCCCCTGCTCTATTATATATTTTATATAGAGACAGGGTCTCTCTGAGTTGCTTAGGACCTTGCTAAGTTGCTGAGGCTGCCTTCGAACTTACAATCCTCCTGCCTCAGCCTCCTAAGCCACTGGGATTACAGTGTGGCCACTGTGCCAGGCCAGGCTGCCCCTCTGAAGTGGTTAACTCAAAGCCCATGGACTTCAGGTATGGCAAGAATAATACCACTCACCTTGTAGCACCTCATTCAACTTCTACAATAGTTAGGTGGGACATGGGATATTGCCCTCATTTTCCATCCATGTCCAGGAAAAGAGCTTTGAGGAGACTTGCTCAATGTCTGAAAGACCAGATGGTTATCACCTGGTATATGTGGACTGTGCTCTATACCACAGTCTTTCACATCTGTGGTTTGCCCAGGCGTTGGTTTACCCAATGTGTATGTGTTACTTGGGGAGGAGTATTTTTATGTGGTTCCTGAAAGACACCATTGTATCCATGAAGGACAGAGCATGGGATGCTAGCTCTGGAGTCATCCCTGCAGGCAAAGGTAGCAGCTTTCATGTGCTTCTGTTTAAGGTTGCTCAACCACCCAGTGCAGCTCACTGAGGGTGCTGTTGCCTACCATCCTCCTGGTAGTTTGTTGACTTAGACTGTAGAAACTCATCCTCCTTGGATAACACTGAACTCTAAACATATTCCTGTAGATTACAGAGTTAATTATTTTGTAAGTCAATCTGAGTTTGGTCATGCTGTAACAGCAGCTGAGAATGTGGTTACTAAGTCATGTGGATGTGGGGTCTTAGTCAGCCAGGGCCACCCTAACATCCAACCACAAATTTTATGGCTTAATGTCAGATATTTCTCATTTGTAGTCTAGGCCAGTTCTGGGTTGGAAGTCCCAGATCAAGGATGTAGTCAACTCATGTCCTGGCTTGCAGACAGCCCTCTCTTACTTGACCCTCACATGGAGGCAGGGCAGAGCAGGATAGAGAGCATGTTGGAGGTTAGGGTGAGCACCACAGTCCTATTAGATGAGGCCCCGATTGCCCCACCCACCCTAAGGTGTCCAACATTAATGCTTCCTAAAGGCTCTGTCTGCAGATAGAGTCACATTGGTGTTTAGGGCTCCAGCATGTGAACTTTAGGGAGAGAGAATTCAGTCTTAGCACCTGGCTTCAGGTGCCCTGCTCAGCTGCTGAACTGGCTGGCAGGCCCTGAACTAGTTTGTCTCTGCAAAATGGGGATAGTAAGACTAGCCAGAAAGGTGTGGTTGAGACTGAGCAGGGAAGAGATTCCTGCCATGCAGTATGCATTAGGTGGCCATCATTTCACAGATGAGTCATTGTTTGCTTTAGCCTCTCCATACTAAAAACCAAAGATACCTCTCAGTTGTCATCATTTGCCCTGTGTTTCATCCACTGAGTGAGTCTCCATGAAATCACTGAAGACCAGATTCTAACCTAACAGGGTCTCAGCAGGAGCCATGTGCTTTTCTCTGGTTGCTTTTTTTCTTGTACAGGTGAAGCTAAGTGGGAAAAGGGGTCGCCAGGCAGACGTCGCTTTGATTGAGGGCAGTCTTCTCGTGATAGCCACAGGGGAAGCAGTTCTCAGGTGAGAGCTTGTCTTTTCTGTGCGCACTTCTGGAAAATCCTGTCAGGAACAGACTTTTAAGTAGACTTTTCCTGGAGAGAAGAATACATAAAGAAAATTTAGCTGGGCACAGTCATGCATGCCTATAATCCCAGCAACTCGGGAGGATGAGATAGGAAGATTGCAAATTCAAATCCAGCTTCTGCAACATCGAGGCACTTGCAATGTAGTGAGACCCTGTATCTAAATAAGATATATAAAAAGGGCTAGGGATGTTGCTCAATGGTTAAGCACCCCTGGGTTCAATTCCTAGTACCAAAAAATAGAAAGAAAGAAAATATACATGTTATAGTGGCCCCAGAAGTCCCCACCAGCCATCACTGTTCTCCCTGCAGTTTCCACCCTAGTAGGTAGTACAGCCCCAATGTCTGCCCCTGCTCAGATGTTTGGGTTTGTTGTTTGTTTGAACCGGGGGTGCTTAACCACTGAGCCACATCCCTAGCCCTTTTTTATTTTTTATTTTGAGACAAGGTCTCACTAAGTTGCTCAGGGCATCACTAATTATTTTGTTTTATTGAGTCAGGATCTCATTGTGTGGCCCAGGCTAATCTTCAACTCCTGTGTTCAAGCAGTCCTCCTACCTCGGCCCTGTCTTATTTAGCTTGGCATAAATGGAATTATGCATTTTTGGTCTCCTTTGTCTTGCCATTTTAACCAACATGATGTTCAGAGCCTTTCTCATGTTGCCACATGTAGTTTGGGTTCTGTGTTCTTTTTGAGCTAATGTCATACACTAACAAATTGCTCTCTTTAATTATAAACAGAGTGTAAGATAGTCCTAAAAGTAACATTAGCTCTCTATACCAGATTCTGAAGAATGCACCTCTTTCCTGATCTTAAGTGTTCTGCACAGGTTCAGCAGCCCTGAGAGCAGAGGCAGAAGCTACTAACAAGGCCCCTCTATGGGCTATCTTATTTCTATTGTAGATTCTGGGACTTGGAACGAGGAGAGAATTACATACTGTGTCCAGAGGAGAAGTTTGGCTTTGAAAAAGGAGAGAATATAAATTGTGTGTGTTACTGTAAAGCCAAAGGTGAGGCTTCCTGGAAGAAATAGAACAGCTCCCAACATGATGCTCAGTCTGCAAGCTAATTATGGTGAAATTCAGGGGGCTATTCACAGAATAGTAAACCAGTCCTAAATATCATCAGTAAAGGATCAGCAAGTGACAAACTGACTGCATGCACGTGTTCCCTCCTGAGCCCCATGAGACAGGACTGTGTGTGCGCACACACACACACACAGAAGGGATGGGAGGTGAGCCACGGTGATGTTTGGTCCATGCCTTCTGGTGCTTACCAGTGTTGGAGCAAAGAATCTGGGAGCCACTGGACCCAGGGAGAGGCTGATGCCTCAGAGAAGAGGGTTGGAATCTGGAATGCTTCTCAGCATTCACCTTATTCTCACTTGTAGGTCTTCTGGCAGCTGGTACTGATAAAGGGCGAGTAGCCATGTGGAGAAAAGTACCAGGCTCCTGGAGCAGCCGAGGGGTAGAGGGCAAGGACATGTGGACCCTTCAAACCCCTACTGAGCTTGAGGGAAGCATCACACAGATAAAGGTAAGCTCTGCAGGAGGATTTTATGCACTCATTCTCTGCTGCACAGAAATGGAGGGAGCAATCAGCTTTGAACCTAGTTTCATCAGTTACATGAGTTAAAACTACATAAAAATAGCAATAACAAAAAAAATTTAAAGAGCTTTTGGATTTCAGAATTGCAGATAAGAGATTGTGGACCTATGTTTATACCTATCCACCTATCCTTCTGTCTTTACATACATATATACCTATATGTTAAAAAGAGCTTTACTGAAACATAATTTGCATAATCAAATTATTTTTAGTATATTCACAGAGTTCTGCAGCCATCACAATGAATCTTAAAACATTTTATCACCCTAAAAAGAAACTCATGTACATTGCCTGTTTCCCCTTCTTCCAGCCCTAGTATTAGACTTTTTTTTTTTTTTTTTTTTTTGGTGGTGGTGCTGCTGCTGCTGGAGATTAAATCCAGGGTCTCAGCCCAATTTATTTTGAGATAAGGTCCCACTAAGTTGCCCAGGCTGGCTTTGAAGTTTGTGATCCTCCTGCCTTGGCCTCCTGAGTAGCTGGAATTATAGCCATGGCCACCACACCTGATGAGTGATCCACTTTCTGTCTCTGGGTTTTCCTCTTTGAGACAGTTCTTCAAAGTGGAATCATATAACATGAGGTCTCTTGTGACTGGTTTTGCTCACTGAGCACCAGGCTTTCCAGGTTCATCTGCACTGAAGCAGGCGTCGGTACTCCCTCCCTTTAGTGCTGAGTAGTATTGTGCTGTGTGGATGGGCCAGCTTAGCTTTTCATCAGCTTGTGGGCACTGGGGGCTGCTGTAAGTAATGCTGCTGAGAATGTCTGCATGGCTTTCATTTCTTATGGGCATTTGTTTCTTTTTAAAAATCACCATTGTTCATTTGATGTTCTCTGTTTGCTAAGACGTGACCCTTGCACCTTCCTGTTCTTTACAGGCATGACTCATGGCAGCACATGTATTGTGGCAACTACTTTGCAATCTTCCCAAGCCCAACATCTGAACCACTCACAGTTCTTTTTTTCCTTATATATGAGTTATATTCTTTTCTTCAGTGGTTCTTAATTTTTTGTTGAAAACTGAACATTTTAGATAGATTTGAAAGCTTAATATGAAGTTAGGAAACTGACATTTCACATCACCAGAGGAAAGGTGAAATTCTTATCAATTCATAGAAAATAAATATCCCTATGTCATAATCAGAAAAGCAAATTTCTAAAGATGCCCTGCTACACAGAAGTGGAGACACAAGCTAGAAGAGCCACTCAGATGTCTACCTGCTGTCTCACTGCTCAGCAAATCAGTACTTTGAAATTTTTCTACAGAATACATATTTAATCCTTGTGAAAAAATTTTAAGTTTTTTTAATATTTATTTTTTTAGTTGTAGTTGGACACAATACCTTTATGTGGTGCTGAGGATCAAACCCAGGGCTTTGCACGTGCTAGACGAGCATTATACCACTAAGCTACAACCCCAGCCCCTTAAGTTATTTTTTAAAGAATAAGAAAAGGTTCTCGGAAAATGGTTTGCAGATCCTTGTATGGAATGTTTATATGTTCCTCTGGTGTATCTCTGCTTTATTCACACATCTGTTCTTTTTCTTCTAACACGGGACTGAAGTGGGGCTCCAGGAAGAACCTGCTGGCAGTGAACAATGTCAGCTCTGTGGCAATCCTCAGTGAGCAGGCCATGTCATCGCACTTCCATCAGCAAGTGGCTGCCATTCAAGTCTCTCCAACCTCAGTCAATGTGTCTTTCCTATCCACTGGGGCAACACACAGCCTGCACACAGACATGCACATCAGTGGAGTGTTCACCACCAAGGTGACTGCTGAGATTGACCCACAGTGTCTGTCATGAGGGGTCTTCAGTGTAGACGAAAAATGTGCTGAGTTGTTGGGGTAATCAAGATAGCAAGGATCCTGGATGGCAGCTTGGACCATCCCCAATTCCATCCTGGATTATCTTATTTCCTGAATCTTCATGTTCATCATTTAAGAAAAAAGTAAAAACTCAGGTATTTTCCATAACATGAAAGTCAGTTCTAAGCCATGTATGTGGAGGATTCGGTGAACTGATGATAGGCTGACAGCCTGGCAACCCTCAGCGATAGAGGAGGAGGAGGAAGAGGCCAGGCTTGGGGAAGTGTCACAGCATCTACACCTCCGTCCCCTGACCTTTGCTTTTGGATACCCACATTCTCTTTAGGATGCTGTGGCTGTCTGGAATGGAAAGCAGGTGGTGATCTTTGAGCCTTCTGGAGCCGTGTTACGGAATGCAGGTGGGAATCCTCACTCCCACAGAGGGGACCACCACCTAAAGAGAGGGGAGTGGTCAGGGCTGACATGGTGGTTGACGAGAACCCATGTCAGCTCTTAAACCTGTGCCTGTGTTTCCGAAGCCAGTGCTGCAGGCCATCAGGATGTGCTCTCTCAGTTTGCCATCCTTCTACACCATGCTTCCCTTCATCCTGCTGACCTCTGGGCTCTCTTAACTCAGGAGACTTGTCATTATGCTGTCCTAGGGGTGGTTATCTCCTGCTTCTCTGGAAATGTTCCCTGCTCCCTCATGTGTTTCCTTGATTTCAGGGGCCTTCCTGTGTGAGTCCTCCATGTATGAGGACAGCGTTTATATAGTGGAGCCAAACCAAGTTCACACTATTCTTTGTCTCCCCCAACACTTTGTTGCCTAAATTTCTCTGGCATTATTCACGTTATTACATAGATAATTCACTGGCCTTCTCCCCTTTTTTTCTGCAGACTCCCAAAAAATGAGGATGAGCTCCTCACCCCCGTTATACCCCACACAGCAGATACTGAGGTCTTTCTAGTTTTGAGGTGTCATTGTCTCCCTGACCAAACAAGTAGCTTGCTATTAGCACCAGACTAGAACATGTGGCTTCCAGAGTTCCACCTGCATGACCACTGAGCTGTGCTGCTAGGAGAATGTCCAGCTGTGAGTCCCCAAGGCAGGCCCGGTTCCTCAGGAGCTGTCAGTCTCTATGCTCAGAGCCTTGGCTCCCTTGTTGTTGTTGTAGTTGGACACAAGACCTTTATTTTATTTATTTTTATGTGGTGCTGAGAATCGAAACCAGGGCCCCACGACTGCTCTACTACTGAGCCACACAACTCTAGCCCCCTCAGCTCCCATTTTTTTTAATTCTTTTTTCCCTTTTTATATTTTGTTTATTTATTTTGCTGACTTTCTTTTAATTTTTATTTTAATTTTTTTCTCATTTTTGTTTCCATTTTTTATTCCTTTTTCATTTTGGCTTCTTTTGGCTCATGTGCAAGATCAGATAATGGGTTGCTCATGAATCGGCTATAAGGGCCGAGACGCTTAGGGGCTCTTTGTGAGATGCTTTTTCAGCTCTGTGGAAGTCTGGGACAGTGGGCTGCTATTGTTCTGATACTCATCCTTGATTTCAGGGGCCTTCCTGTGTGAGTCCCCAGTGGTCGCCATGTATGAGGACAGCGTTTATACAGTGGAGCCAAATCGAGTTCAGGTTCGGACCTGGCAGGTAGGTAGCTGCTACTTAACAAGTGGACTGTGGTTGTGAAGACAGACACTGTCTTGGGAGCCCAAGCCTGGTGTTGACCTCACCTGGCTTTGTTCATGTCTCCCTACTGGGTGGAGAAGAAACGGGTCCTGAAACAGCTGCTGCACCTATGATTGCTGTGACCTCTGAAATCGGAGAACAGGGCAAGACTTTGTTGAACCTAGAAAGCCATGGGTAGGAAGTAGGAGGAAACACTTCTTGGGCTTAGTGAGCTTCCCAGAGGCTGAGTGGCATTCAGTTCAGGATATGATATCTGCTGTGTCTTAGGGTAGGCCATGTGGGAGTGAAGTCTGCCTGCAGAGTCACAGGCCTCCAGCACACCATCTTTTTCCTCTTTGTCAGTGTGAAGCCAGATACCCATGCCCTGTCCACATCCCAGACGTTTGTTGGAACCTGGGACTGACATGCTGTTAGCTTCCTGCGGCCGCTGTAACAAATTACCACAACTGGGTAGCTTAAAACAACAGAAATATATTCTCTCACAGCTCTGGAAGCCAGAAGTCTGAAATTCAAGTGTCAGCAGGGCAGGTTCCTTTGTGGGAGGAGGGTTAGGTCTCTTCCTGCTTTTGGTGGTACCGGTGATCTTTGCTGTTCCTTGAGTTGTGGAATTCCTCACTCCGTCTTGTCTTTATATGCCTGCTCCCTTGCATCTGTGTCTACTCTTCTGAGTCTTATAAAACAGTCTCCCTAGGGATGTAGCTCAGTGGTAGAGCATGCACTTGGCCTGCAGGAGGGCCTGGGTTCAGTCCCCAGGAACCCCCAGAAAACTTGTCACTGGGTTTATGGCCCACCCTAAGCTAGAATGATCTCATTTCAGAATCCTGGGCTTAATCACATCTGCAAAGACCCTTTTCCCAAATAAGATCATATCCAGGGGCTGGGGTTGTGGCTCAACAGTAGAGCACTTGCCTAGCGTGTGTAAGGCCCTGGGTTCGATCCTCAGTACCACATAAAAATAAATAAATAAAGGTATTGTGTCTGACAACAATAAAAAAATAAATAAGTGGATGAATAAATAAATAAAGCGATCATATCCACTGACTTGAGCAGTCATACCTTTTGGGGATGCCATAGTTAAATCCACTATATGTAGCAACATTCTGTGATTGTGGAGAGCCTTGGCCACAGCCCTGGTTTAGCCATATGGTTTTTATCCAGCTTTGAGCTCTTTCTTGGAACTCAGTGATTACTTAGGGCTGCCACATCTGTGACCTCACACCTCAACTTCTGCTCATGCAGGCCTCTTTAATGGAGTTGTCATTTTTAGTTGGTGGTCAAGAAGTAAACAAGATGGTGATAAGAAAGCCAAAGCCAGAAGAAACAAGGACTACCATGGTGGGAGTGAGACTCAGAGGACCAGGGTCTGTCTATATAAAAGGCACTCCACAGAACACCAGGCCTGCTCAGGCAGGATTGTGGCATGTTCTCCAAAATTCAGGGATGGTGAAAGTGACTTTCTAAAAATATAGATGATGTGAAATCATTTCCCAGCCCCAAACCCTGCAGAGTCTTTTGTTTCACTTAGAGTAAAATCTGACTTCCCTGGACCTGCGGTAATGCTGCCCACATAGCTACTGTTCACCCTCCAAGCAGGCCGCTCCCACCATTGCTCTCTCCTGCCTACTGTGTGGGTCTGAGATACCAACCCCATGCTCTACTTCAGTGTGTCTCATCTTCCCTGGAATGCCACCCTGGGGTCTCCAAATAGCTAGCCCCTTCCTTTCTGTCTTTGCCTCCTTTAAAACATCACCCCAGACAAGACTTGTATCTCTTAAACACTTGATTGAATTATGAGATACACATAGAAGACATAGATGTGTCAAGCTTTGTACTCAGCTCAGTAATTTCCACAAATGGAATGTACCCAAGATATGACTAGCATCCTGGTAGAGCTCCTTCCTCTCCCAGCCTCCCCACCCAAGGGAATCATGCACATGACACCAACAGTGTAACAAGTATCACTGGAGCTTTAACACAGCACTTTCTACAGACAAGGCTCCCAGACCAACCCACATAGGTAGAATCCACCCTCCCCTGCGTACCTTCTGCATCCTGCACTTACCCTCAGGTGCTTCTTACCCGAAATTCCTCCTGTCAGCCTGACTGCTCTCTGTCTCGCCTATAGCAGTAGGCACCAGGGCTTTCTTGGAAGGGCCCCATCTTTCCCCTGTAAAACTCAATTGTGCATAGTGCTGGGCACATGAATTGCTGTGGGTAATATTGAGTGACAGAGGAAATGCTATGACTGAGCCACTGCCTCAGCTCCTCCTCTTTTCCTTAGGGGACTGTCAAACAACTCCTGCTGTTCTCTGAAACAGAGGGAAACCCGTGCCTCCTGGACATCTGTGGCAATTTCCTGATTGTAGGGACAGACTCCGCTCACTTTAAAAGCTTTGATCTTTCCCGAAGGTACAGTTTTTTTCCTGAAACAAAGTATTACATTTTTTGAGTTAAGAGACAATATGGTAAGTAGAAAATGGAATGGATTCCAGAAATCTCAAGTTCTTATTTCAACATTAACATACCACTGTATGTGTGTGTGTTGTCAGGGATTGAACTCAGGCCCTTGCATGTATTGGGCAAGCAGTCTACCTCTACTGCTGAGCTATACCCCCAGGCCTTCATCTCACTTTTTTTTATATGATTTTTTGGTACCAGGAACTGAACCTAGGGGATGCTTTGCCACTGAACCACATCCCCAGCTCTTTTTATTTATTTTGAGACAGAGTCTCACTAAGTTGCTGAGACTGGCTTTGAAATTGTGATCCTCCTGCCTTGGTCTCCTGAGCCACGGAGATACAGGTGTGTGCTACCACACTCAGCTCCACCTCACTTTTTGATATGCCATGTGTCTGGCCTGAATTCTTAATCTTCACATAGTAAGGTGAAGTATGGACATGTTCTGGTGTGAAGCATTCCTGTGTGACAGGTACATGATACTTCATTTGTCAGAACTGTAGGACTTCATGCCCAAGTGTGAACCTTAGCACAGGGAAAAAATAAAAATCATTGAAACATTGGGCGATCCCAGAACAGAATAGAGAAGGTGCTTTCTGCTCAGTCCAGGTGTATTCAGATGTTTGAAACGACCTCAGTGAAGGGAGTGGGAAAAGGTGCTGTTCCAGTGAGCCTGGATGTTGGCAAAGATCTTAATTCAAGGGCAGGAGGAACATGCAGAACACTGCTCTCTGGTTGAGAGGTCTCTCCCTCAACAGACCCAGAAGTCTACTGCTGTTGCTCACATAAATGGAACTTAACCTAATGTGAAATAAGTGGATGATGGATGATAAGAACCGAGGTTCTGTCCGCTGAAAGTGGGCAGGAGCCAGAATGATCCATGGGATGGTGGTTTAGGCCTGAAGATGTCAGGATAAGCCCATGGTTTACCTAACATGGATGTAAATACCACTTAAGCTGACAGTCGCAGATATGTCTCTGCACTCATTGGTGTACACATGTTTCTGTGCTATCAGCTGACTGGGCCTAGAAGCAGCAACACCCCAGTAGCAACAAGCATAACTACTACCCAGATCTTGATTTCTAACACCTTCTACAATAAAAGGAACCAGGGCTCTGGAGAAATAGCTGATTCTAGGTCTGGGGCAAAAAAATAAGATGAATTGTACCATCTTATACCAGAAAGTAAGGAACTGCTAGAAACAAAATAAATAAAGAAGATCTCACAATGACAGGGGTAGGTCAGAGACAGGAACCAACTGAAAGAGCCCAATAGGCAAAGTTGAAACAATTTTTTTAAATATTTATTTTTTATTTGGACACAATACTTTTATTTATTTATTTATTGCACCCAGGACCTCTCACGTGCTACGCTAGGCAAGCACTCTGCCACTGAGCCACAACCCCAGCCCAAAGTTGAAACAATATGAGCAACAAAATAATAAAGTTCATACTGATGTGAATGACCAAGTCAGTCAACAATGGGGAGAAGAGACAAACATTCCTTACTAAAGAATTGATGGAGCCACTCATCACTCCTTCAGACTGGGCTGCACTGAGTTCTGTCCAGAGAGCACAGCGTAGAAGGGGAGGCACTTCACAGTAGAGAAACCCGACATCCAAGGTCCATACCAAGAGATGGCCTGGATGTGGTGCAAGGAGCAGGCACCTCACCTCTGGTTTTCCTCCAAAAGCTCACAACACCACTCCAATAGAGAGATCCCAGTAGAGGAGCATCCTACCCCACACCTGCGTGGAACTGCACAGCTGTCAGGCTTATCACAACCCAGCCAAGAAGAGCCTGAGGAGACAAATGATGTATCAGATGGGTTCAGAATGGACTCCTGGGACAAAAAAAAAAACATTAGGGGAAACAAGGAAAGGTGAATAAAGTGGAAAAGGGCATAAGCTATGCTGTATACATAGTACTATGATATTGGCAGCAAGCTAGATATAGCTGAAGGCCTCTGGCAGGGAGCTGGTCCCAGATAGCTATAGGATAATTGGCCCATTGTGCCACAGGAGATCCCCAAGGCCTGAGTGAAGGGAAAACATGAGGTGCAGAGCAGTATTCTTAGGAGCTACTTGTGTGTGAGCAGAGGAGGGGCATTAAGAACATGGATTTGTATTTGATTGTAACAGTATATGCAGTTTTAGTTGGGCCCATTGGCACATACCAGTAATCCCCATTTCTTGAGATGCTGGGTCAGGGGGAGCTCAAGTTTGAGGCCAGCCTGGGCAACATAATGAGACCCTATTTCAAAAAACAAGAAATAACCAATAGATGAGGTTTAAAAGCTCACTGCATTCTGAGCTTGACTTGTGCCATGTGCACATGTGGTAGCAGGGTGAGAAGCAGTGAGTTGCCAAGCAGAACTCACCCCAAGCTGAGGCCTGAGACAAAGAAACAGGCCCTTTCTATGACCTACCCATAACAGGGATCTCTGACTTGCACTAGATTCTCCCTTTTTTCCTACAGAGAGGCAAAAGCCTACTGCAGCTGCAAAAATCTGGCCGAAGTGATCCCTGGGGTGGGGGCCATCGCTTCTCTCAGGTGCAACGCCAGCGGGAACAAGATCAGTATCCTCCTCAGCAAGGTGAGGCTCATATCCCTGCTGGTGACCCCACCATGCCTCATGGGTCTCAGTGTCCACTGGGACCTCTCCTGCAGGGTCCCATCCTCCCATGCCCTCCATTTCTTACTGCACACCTGCCTGCCCACTTTCGATCTTTTCCTGCCTTTTTTTTTTTTTTATATTTATTTTTTAGTTTTCGGCGGACACAACATTTTTTTTTTTTTTTTGGTATGTGGTACTGAGGATCAAACCCGTGCCACACACATGCCAGGCGAGCGCGCTACCGCTTGAACCACATCCCCAGTCCCTTTTCCTGCCTTTCTATTTCATCAGAAATAATTGTTTCTACAGAGAGCCCTTCACCCCTTCTCTGTTTTGCATGTTTTTCTCACTCAATGACTAAGTTCTCGTTGGCACACGAAGGGATAATAAGGACTGTTGCAGATGAGCCTTTAAAGCATCTTACTTGGTGAAGTAGGATGTGGTGTGAAGAAGGGATCTGCCTCCACCAGCCCTGCTCCTGTGTTCATTCAGGGGTTAATTGCTGGCTGCCCTCAGTGGGGCAGGAACTGAGCAAGTTACTGAAATGCAAGGACTCAACCTCCCCTATGGGTAAGCAGACAAAAGTTACCATGGAGTTTTCATGCTGTGGCGACTATGAGGAGGTGGGTTGTGTCAACAGCCCTGAGCAGCTTGAGGAGGTGTCAGTAGAACTAAGATAGGAGCCATCAGAGGTGAAAGCACAGCAGGCAGAGTGTGGCCTCCCCAAAGGGCAGCCTCAATGGTGAAAGGAACAGCAAGGCTTGTGTGGTCACCTGGCCAGTGTTGGCTTTGGTGCAGAGAGAAGCATGGCGTCAGTGTTGAGGGTGGTTTTAAACTGGATTAAGAGAGGCAAGGCAGATGCAAAGGTTACCCTGGCATCCATCACCAATGTCCTAGAGGGACTGGCCATGAAATGGGAGTGGTAGCCACTGGGCTTGGTAACCTGTTGTCCTGTTTGGGAGGACAGCTGCTGTTGAGATATCTCCCCCGTTTTCAACCCACATAGCATTTGGGGGGGGAGGTGGGCATGTCAAGTTGTGGGGCAGGATAGGTAGGTTTGTTAAGTTAGGGGCAAGGACTGAAGTCATGTCCAGTGGTGGAGGGGGCAGAGAAGTGGGCATGTCTAGTTGGGGGTGGGGAGGGAAGGTTGTGTGTCGGGTTGGGGGCAGCATATGTACAGTTCCATACCTACTAGCAGCAAACTTGGATCTCAAGAGAGGGCTGGCTGGAGATGAGGATAAAGGGACAGGCATTGGCTTGTGCCCAAAGGAGATGCTTCAGGAGGAAATGAAGCAGGTGCTGCTAGCCCCCAAGAACCCAGTTGGGCCCTGAGAAAACCACATAAATAGGTTTGGCCAGGGAGGTGGGCTGCTGAGTGCAAGGTGGCAGCTTAGGGCCCAGAGGAGGTAGACCATTCCCATCTTTCCTTCAGCAGCTGGGCAATGCTGAGTTGTGCATGCCAGGAAATGAAAGCAGAGGCCAGGGACCTTGTGTGCAATCTAGTACCACTGGAAGCCCTTGAGGCTCCAGAGAGGCCGTGGTACTGAGTAGGGACAGTACACAGGGACTGCTTACTCCAAAGGGGCAGAAATGAGGTTGCAGGTAAAGCTGAGGGAGGTTTGTACTGCTTCGAAGATTCTTAAAACAGAGAGGAAGGTCCTGGGGGAAGGGGGATAGAAGAGGGCAGAGTGGAGCAGGAGCTGGCCCTTGCTGTCTCTGCATCTCTTCAACAATGCTCGTCCATGTAACAAAAGCAAGAAATGAGTATAAAGCCTAACCTCAACTAGAACAGCAGAACTGGCAGTGAAGGGCGGCATCCCCAGTCCCACAGGCCCCCATGGCAGCCAACATGGCCAGGATAGAGCCTTCTCATGGTCCTGGAGAGAGGGAGGCAGGATGAGAGGGGCTCCAGACCCATGGCATTGAGCATGAGAGCTGTGTTGCAGGTGCTTTCCCCTCAGTGCTTTCACTTTATGTATTGCATTTATGAAGATGTTGAGAAACTGATGTTTCTATGTAGTCAAACCTATTAATGGTTCCAGTTTGAGATTTCTTCTCTGGCTCTTAAGCTTACAGTATCTTCTGTTTAAACTTTTGGCAAGGGGCTGGGGATGTGGCTTAAGCGGTAGCGCGCTTGCCTGGCATGTGTGCGGCCCGGGTTCGATCCTCAGCACCACATACAAAGATGTTGTGTCCGCCGAAACTAAAAAGTAAATGAATAAATATTTTTAAAAAACTTTTGTCGAATATTCATTTCCTTAGTTTTCCTTTCGAAAGTACTCACATCCCATTTCCTGCTCTAATATCTGCTGGAATAAAGTTTCCCACAGTCTCCTTAAGTTCTGGACATGTGTTCCCCTAGCACTGGTCTGTGGGTTTGCAAAGCCCAGGGCTGGCATCTGAATCATGTCCACTGACCAGAGTTTTGTTTAAGAATGATGTGTATGAACTGCACAACCCAGAGGCTTGTAATGCAAAAATAATAATAATAATAATAAAAAGAGAGCTCATATATAATTGGCATAATTTGGCGTGAACATACTTTGTATACAGAGTTACAAAAAATTATGCTGTGAATGGATAATATGATTGTAATGCATTACACTATTGTCATGTATGTAAGAAATATAAATAAATAAATAGAAATAAGGGCTGAGCTCAGTTGGTAGAGTGCTTGCCTCGCATGCACAAAGGCCCTGGGTTCAATCCCCGGCACCATTAAAAAAAAAAAAAGGGAAATAAATGATTAGCTAGTAGAACTAGTGACATGGTGACATTATCAGTTGCATTTTGTACCTGCTAATTCCCTGGTCTTGACTTTTTTCCCCCCTAGTACTGGAGATTGAACCCAGGGGTATATTTTGTTTTTTATTTTGAGACAGGATCTTGTTAAGTTGCTTACGGCCTCCACAAATTGCTGAAGCTGGCCTTGAACTTGCATTCCTCCTGCTTCAGCATCCCAAACTACTGGGATTACAGGCGTGTGCCACCACACCTGACTCCCTGATCCTGTTATTGATGATTCTGATATGAGTCCCTTATCTGAAGAGCAGCCCAGCACGTGTTGAACCAAGATTCATTCCCACAGCCCTTACTTTGATAGCTTGGCTAGGTCCAGGGAAGAAAGAATGTGAGAGAGAAGTGCAAGAGATGGAGGCATCATGAGCTTATGGAGAGAGGCCAGCTGAAGAAAAACAGGGAGACTAGAACCTCAGGACAGTCTCTAGGAAGAGGACAGCCTCTGCCCCGAGGACAGCTGTGTGTTGGTGCAGCCCACAAAAGCAGGTGCAGAAGAGCTCCTCACCCAGAATCACCCAAGGCAGCCATGTCAGAACCTCTGGGTGGAAGCCAGGATCTGCTCTGTGCTCTGTCACCTCCACAGGCATTTAGGAGTGCTTTCAACAGGAAAGGCAGTGTTCTAGATACAGTTTTCAGGGTACATGAAGGATCTTCAGAAAAGGCTGCCACTGCTAACGCTTCTGGGGTTTAGATCAGTATTTGCCCACTGTTTTCCTCCATAATTGAAGATGGAGGAGGGTCTCTAAAAAGCTGAGGTATAATTCACATAACACAAAATGAGCAATTTAAATTGAACTATTCTATTCAGTGGCACTGAGTACAGTCACATTATTGTACAGATTCCACTTCTGTCTAGTTCTAAAATGTCTTCATCAATCCAAATGCCATAGCAGCTGGGCATGGTGGTGCAGTTGTGCATGGCTGGAGCAGGCGGATCATAAGTTCAAGGCCAGCCTCAGCAACAAAATAAAAAGAGCTGGAATGTAGCTTAGTGGTAAATCATCCCTGAGTTCAATACCTAACACCAGAAAGAAAGAAAGGGAGGGAGGGAGGGAGGGAAGGAAAGAAGGAAGGAGAAAGACAGACTTGGGGGGTTGAAGGAGAGAGAAAGAAAGAAAATGCCATCACCCTTGGCAGTCTGGCCCCATTCCCCTATCTCCTCAGCTCCCTGCAACCACTAGTTGCTTGCTGTCTGTGTTTGCCTCTTCTAGCCACTGTATACAAATGTAACAGTGATGCAGTAACCTGTGTGCCTGCCTGCCTGCCTCTCACTGAGCTTGCTTCCATAGCTCATCCAGGGCTTCAGATCTTTCTTATAGCTGAGTACTACTCCTTGGTAGGGTGGACCACATTTTGCTGACCATTCATCCGTCTTTGCACACTTGCTGTCTCCCCTTGCTCATGAGTAGTGCTGCTGTGAACTTGTGAGTGGAGCAGTCATTTTAGAAAGTTTCCCAGGCCACCCTGGACAGCAGGCTGAGCGCGAGTAGTGTGGGCTTGCTCAGGATAGTGGGTGTGGTGAGCCTTGTGATGCTTCCACTCCTGGCCTATGGTGGACAGTACTTACTCCCTGGTGTAGCCAGCCTCCAAGTGGTGGTGGTGGTAGTGCAGCAGAGGTGGGTACTGGGGATTGAATCCAGGCCGAGTTCACCACCGAGCTATATCCTGTCCTTCCCCCTTTGTTTTTTATTTTAAGAGATGGTCTCATTAGTTGTCCAGGCTGGCCTTGAACTTGCAATCCTCATACCTCAGCCTCCTGAGTTGCTGGGAACACGCAGCTCCAGCCTCCATTTTGTGAAGTTTATTTCATTTTTACCCGGCATGTTGCTCTGTCAGAATTCAGATTCCTACTGATTTCCTGAGTTGATCAACTTCAGCTAGGAAAATATCTCCATTCCATACTAAGAGCAGCTAAACAGTCTTTCAGAATTTGTTTTCTGTTCTCTGACAACATCAAGCAGTCACTTGGAGACTGCAGCAGTGGGACAAAAGCAAGCTGGATCTCAGAGCGTAAGTTCTGAAAGCGTGGCCCACACAGCACTGGTCCAGGCATGTCCCTGAGTTGTCCCATCTTCTCTCCCCAGGTTGACAACAGCCCCGATTCCAAAATCTGCTTCTATGATGTTGAAATGGACACAGTGACTGTCTTCGACTTCAAGGCCAGACAGATTGATCAGAGAGAGTCGCTGTCCTTTAATGGACAAGAGACTAACAAGTAAGATTATGGTTGGGGATTTTGTTGAAGAATGTTGAAAACAGAATTTGCCTATTTCACTTGTTCCTAAGTTATGTTTCAAGCTTCAGAAGTTTACTAGTAGTAAACTTCACAGCATTTACTAGTAGTAAGAACAGGATATATAACAGAAATTTGTGCAGTTGTAGTGGATTCAAGACCTTGGTCTCTGTCCTCCATAGCTAAGGTTCTGGAGTTGGTTGAGTACAAACTTGAACTTTGTCTGTAATCCCAGTGGCTCAGGAGGCTGAGACAGGAGGATTGTGAGTTCAAAGCCAGCCTCAGCAAAAGTGAGTCACTGAGCAACTCAGTGAGACCCTGTCTCTAAATAAAATACAAAATAGGGCTAGGGTTGTGGCTCAGTGGTAGAGCACTCACCTAGTATGTGTAAGACGCTGGGTTCGATCCTCAGCACCACATAAGAATAAATAAAATAAAGGTATTGTGTCCAACTACAACTAAAAAAAAAATATTAAAAAAAAAAATAGGGCTGAGGGTGTGGCTAAGTGGTTAGGTGTCCCAGGTTCAATCCCTGGTACCAAAAAAGGAAAGAAAGAAAATGGAACTTGAACTTTGGAGGGGCTCTGGCCATAGGGTCTGTAGAAATGGCCTAGGAGTCACAGAAAAGAGGCAGTAGAGTGAGCCTCACACCCATTGCTGTCTCCAGCAGAAGGGAGGGTACTGTCTTTGTGAAGAATATATTTGTCTTTCTTCAGAGGTTAATGGAACATACATGTGTAGTTATTTCTGCCACTGAGAACACATTCTCAGGACGGACCTCAAGTGCTTAGAATGGGTCACCTTCATCCACATTGATTCTGCATGAATTTAGGCAGGAAAGCAAGCCGAGAGCGGTGGGGTCGAGTCTCCCCGTGTCAGTGGCATAGAAGCATAGTTAACATCAGAAGTGGATGCATAAGCAGCGAGGTGAGTGCCAACAGGAAAGCATGCCGTGGGCTAGGAGCCGTGGCCACGCCTGTGATCTCAGTGGCTCAGGAGGCTGAGGCAGGAGAATTGAGGGTTCAAGGCTAGCCTCAGTAACTTAGCAAGGCCCTGAGCAACTTAGCAAGATCCTGTCCCAATATAAAATATAAAATGGGCTGGAGAGAGGCTGGGGTTGTAGCTCATGGGTAGAGCACTTACCTTGCACATGTGAGGCACTAGGTTTGATCCTTAGCACCACATAAATAAAAGTAAAGGTATTGTATCCAACTATACCTAAAAATATTTTGTTAAAAAGTGGGGTGGGGGGCTGGGGATGTGGCTCAAGCGGTAGCGCGCTCGCCTGGCATGCGTGCGGGCCGGGTTCAATCCTCAGCACCACATACAAACAAAGATGTTGTGTCCGCCTGAAAACTAAAAAATAAATATTAAAAAAAAAAAAAAGTGGGTGGGGGGCTGGGTTTGTGGCTCAGTGTAGAGCACTTGCCTAGTGTGTATGAGGCACTAGGTTTAATTCTCATCACTGCATATAAATAAAGTCAGTCCATTGACAATTAAAAATATTTAAAAGAAGGGGGGTGTGAGGGGTGGCTGGAGATGTGACTCAGGAGTTAAGCGCCCAGGTTTGATCCCTGGTACCAAAAGAAGAAAAAAAAATGCCATGGGAATCTTTAGGCATGGATCAGTACATCCCTCAGACTGCACCTCACCAGGGTCCTCACCAAGACCCTTCAACCAGTTTCTCAAACTCTTGAGGGTGCATGGCAATACAGGATGCAGAGCTGCCCCAATGCTGGAAGAGCAAAGGAACTGAGTGGTGGCTCAGTGCTTGTTCTAGCATCCTTTTTATTCTGCTCACTACTTTGGGTAGGTTTTTTCATTTTTGGTTTTTTGTTTGTTTTCCTATGCTGAGGGTAAAACTCAGGGTTTGGCACATGCTAAACAAGTGCTCTACTACTGAGTTACATCCTCAGCCCCACTTTCACTAGTTTTAACTTTCTAACACACCTTCTCTTGTCCAGCCTCTGAGTCCCCCTGCCTTGTCCCCTTGCCTTTCTTGAGTGATACCTGCCTCATCAGACCCTTCTGTGGAGCCCTATTGACCTATTGACCTGAAATGCTCTAGCTTGCACCCCTGCTGCTCCCCCAGTTTAACATTCCCATCTTTACTTCTCTCCTAATCCAGCCCCAGTTCTCCTGCTTCAGAACACCTGCCTTTGAGCATCTTACCCCTCTGGGATAGTCAGAGCCCACTTCCCAGAGGTCCAGTTCTTACCACAGCACCCTCTCCAGAGGTCCAGTTCTCACCACAGCACCCTCCTCTTGGCCACCCATATTTAAAACTTCAGAACTAACCTCTTCTTCAAACTCTGCTGTGACCCAAGTCCCCAGTTTTCCCTGTAAAATGTCTTTGAGTTCTCACTTTTCTCTCTTTCGCAGTTCATGGCTTCCCGTGAAGGGATGGCAGTCTTCTTTCTGTCCATTCTTCAGCCCTTGCCAGGCCAGTCTCATACCTAAGGAACCACTGTGTCTGGCACTCAGGAAATGCTCTGTCCAAAACACTGTGCACATCACATCTGCAGTGCTAGAGAAGGGTGTGGCCCATGGGCACATCTCCAGCTCTGGTGCCAGGAGCATCCATGAGGAATGTTCTTTTTCTGTAGGACTGGGTCCTACCCTGCTACATAGCCAGAATGGGCTGATGAGCCAGCAAACCCCCCGACCCCACCCCTGGGTTGACCATGCACCTCTAGAGGAGGCAGATGAGAGTCACTGTCTCTCTCTCAACTCAGGTGCCTTTCCTCTTTTGAAATCTTTTCCATTCTTTTCTCTTGTTTTAATATTTACTTTTTAGTTGTAGGTGGACACAATATCTTTATTTCATCTTTATGTGGTGCTGAGGATCAAACCCAGTGCCTCACGTGTGCTAGGCAAATGCTCTACCACTGAGCCACAACCCCAGCCCCTAAATCTTTTTCATTCTTTAAACCAGTTCCTTTTGGTCTTCCTGTAGTACTTTGTGGAGTTCAGGGACAATAAACCATGAAATTTCAGAGATGAGAGGAACCATGATAAAATAGGAATCATCACATAGTCACCTCCAAGGCTGGAACCCAGGTCTGCATTTATAAGCCTTGGCATCTGTGCTACCTAGCAGGGGGCACCATCCCACTAGTCCTGGCAAAGGGCCTTCTGGGGAGAGTCCTGGACCCTCTACAAGACCTCCAGAGCCCAAGCATCATGTTCTGCATCCCTCATACTACACCTTACCAGGACCCTTCAACCAGTTTCTCAAACTCTTGAGCGTGCCCTGACAAGGTGCATGGCAGTATAGGACACTCACCTGCATATGGAGACTGCAGCCTGATGACTGGATGGGACAAGTGGTGTGGGGCATGGTAACAGGAATGCTCTTCTCATTTGGAGATGGCTCTTCTCTTCTGTTCTAGGAGCCACATTTTTGCAGATGAAAGGCTGACAAATCATGTTCCCGTGAGTCATTTCTGGGATCAGAGCGAGCCCAGGCTTTTCGTGTGTGAGGTTGTGCAGGAGGTGCTGGGACCCCAACCACAGGCTGCAGACAAGCAGCCCCTCACTCAGGACAACGCCAGCCCCACGGTACATGACTACTTTGCCACATAGTGTTTGTAGAAACACAGATGATGGCTGTGTGGCAAGCACAGGGTCTTGGTTACTGGGCTTATGGGAGAGTTAGTAAGGAAATGCATTCATGTGGAGGGGAGCATCTGCCTCATGCTTCCCGCCATTTGAAGGCGTGGTTGCCATTCAGAACTGTTTCTCTGGGTCGGTGGCACACAACCTTTCTTGAACCTAGGAAGCCTTTGGTGTGTGGTGCCTCTCTCTTCTTTGGGCTTGGTACAGTTGCTACTCTACCCTTTTTGTCTCCAGGTTCTCTTGTTATCTCAACTGTTATGTTATTCTCCCTCTGAGTTGGGAAACGTGTTGAAGCAGCTCAGGTGGACTAACCCCAACGTTAGCCCATGCTGCAGTCGGACCTGAGGCAGCCTGGCCCTGCTCCATCTATTCTACCACATCCATCACCCTCCAACAAGGCCGACCACCCAAGTCCTTCCTCTACAGAGCCTCCTACCTCCATGCCATGTGCCCCAGGGTGCCTGAGTTGTACCTGGGGCCTCTGACAATGTCCAGCTCTTTGTCTTGCAGGACATCAGACATTGTGAGCCTCCTTCTAACCCACCTCATTCTCAGAGGAATCTGTGTGGGCTCTCAGATAACTAAGCAAAGGGCAGCCCACCCTGAAACTTCAGGACTTGCCTCACCAAGACAGTGAGAAGTGGGCCTGAGCCACACCCCCAGCCCTATTTTGTATTTTATTTAGAGAGAGGTCTCACTGAGTTGCTTAGAGTCCCACTTTTGGAGGCTGGCTTTGAACTGACGATCCTCCTACCTCAATCTCCCAAGCTGCTGGGATTATAGGTGTGCGCCACCGTGCCCTCTCATTTTCATTTTAAATCTTGAGACAGGAACTCACTAAGTTGCCCAGGCCAGCCTCAAACTAGGGATCCTCTTGCCTCAACCTCCCCAGTCACTGGGATTATAGGCACGCACCACCACACCCAGAGTAAAGATATCCAAGGGGTATCTAAAACACAGAGAGAGCCTTTTTGTTATGCCACCAGCTCAGATAGAAGTGACGAATCACTGATGGTCGTCACAACCTAGGTGGGTTGGGTCCTTCCAACGGAGGCAGATAGCAGTTGAGAAGCCCTAGTGGAAACAGGGGCCACATGCTCTGAGAAGAGTTGACTCTCCTGTTTTCTCTGGGTTATGTGAACTTCCTGGCAGTGTAAATGGAAATGAGAAGGAAAACAGAAAATGATATTTCCACTAAAAACAGTGTTATCCTTTCTTTCCAGGAGGACGTCTTGGTTCTGTCCTTCTTCATTTCCGAAGAGCATAGCTTCCTGCTATATGAGAGTTTCCCCCGGCCTCCCGCCTACCAAGTGCTGGTGGGGATGGAAGTGCCCCATTATTACTTCACAAGAAAGGTGTGGCTCTGCGGGCTCCTCTGCCCTCCCCGGCTGGTGTGATTCTTGTAAGCCTCATGAGGCACTGAGGTGCATGTTAGTCTTCCAGATTCCCCAATTTCACCTCTCCTTAAGCCACTTTAGCCATCCACTGTAATTTATTACATGAAAATCTGCACACACTGATGTCTCCTGGACTAGGAAAAATTCCAAAAAGTGACTTTGCTGTTAGGATGGGCAGAAGTCATGCTGAGCACGTTGTCCCCTTGTTCTGACTCGGGCTAGGACTCCAAGCGCTTCCCTTTTGGGTTTTCTCCTAAAGTCATGTTACCTTTCAGCTCTTCTATCTTTTCATTTTTATTCTAGCTGTTTTTTGGAAATTATATATTCCTGTATTCACTATAGGAAATTTAGGAACTATAATTAAAGAAGTAAAAACCATAGTCAAAAATCTCTATAACCCAAGTGTAGAGGCAGTTGCTGTGAACAGGGTAGTGCCTCCTTTCCAGAGGTTTCATAGAATGGGGTCGTTTTCTGCGCACATGAACACATACCTAACTAGCTGATTTTGAACAAATTCTTTACCTTCCTTGAGACATAGTCTCCTTATAGCCAGGTCCCTTGTAGACCTAAAATCAAATCTGTCTCTGGTTCTGAAATGACATGCTGAATAAAGGGTGCCTGGCATGTCTGCCCAAGAGCATCCTTCATCCAGGAGGACTGGCAGCCTGTGAGTGGCTCCTTTTAGTGGCCTCATCACCCGGTTGTTCTCTAGCCCTGGGGCCTCCAGAGTTGCTTGAGAGGCTTTTTCACCCAGGAGCCCAAGGGACCTGCCAGCTCAGAATTCTGCCTGGGCTGGTGCTGTCAGTGAGCCCAGGTTGTCCTACAGGGTGTAGGGGCTACCGCTTCCCTTCAGAGCTAGGGTATGGCAGCTGCTAGGAGTTTTGATCTCCTAAAAGAAGGAAGCGCTCTCCTACAGGGTCCACGCCTTCCATAGACACATAGACCACCCCTCTGCCATCTCCCTTTTTTTGTCATGTTAGGATGACTAAAAAGTGTCAACTTTTACCTGGTTTAAATGGATCTTAAAAATAAGATCCTGTTCTTTTCTAATTTTGTGCAGATAGCATCTGTTAATTCTGCAGCCAAAGCTTGGGGGTAGGTGATAGACCACAGAGGGACACGCAGAGCAGATGAAGGACCTGAGTGTTGTGGGCACAGCCCCTCTGTACAACCAAGTGAACCAATGAGACTGTATTGCATGGGCTGCCAGGCAGTCCCCAGCAGCGTGAGAACCTACCAGGGCTCTTGCTGGGGTTGGGGCTCACTTTCAAAGGAGGTGGCATAAAAGATCTGAGGCAAGAAGGGTACTGGCCCTTGATTTGTGAGAGTTCCTTGAGCACACATTGCCTGTCTCTGGTTATGGGCTGGCTAGACCTGTGGATAGTTACACATGCACTGGAAGCAAGAGTGAACCTGGCCGCGGCTCTCCAAGGTATGGCATAGAGCAGTATCTCACAGCCGCACAAAGTTGGCCTGACCATTGGTTATACTTCCACGTGCATTAAGATAGAGTTGGTCAGAAAAGTATGGATGTGTCTTGTCAAACACAAGGATTCTTTGTAGGCGTCCTTAGTTGATTTACCTTAAGTAAATCAGCACTAGACTGGTGTTTCTCCGAATTCCAATCTCATTTTGTTTCCTTATATGCTTTAATTTTTCTTTGAGAACTTAAAGTTGGGAAAGTTCTTTTAAATTCTCTCTCTAAAGTTTCCCCCATATGGGCTGGGGATGTGGCTCAAGCGGTAGCGTGCTCGCTTGGCATGCGTGCAGCCCAGGTTCGATCCTCAGCACCACATACAAACAAAGATGTTGTGTCTGCGGAGAACTAAACAATAAATAAACAAATAAATATTAAAAATTCTCTCTCTTTAAAAAAAAAAAGTTTCCCCCATAATTTTCTCATTGTAGGTTTTCGTTTCTTCCACATGTCATGCATCTTTCTTTCTCATTCTCATCTCTCTTTATATGGTTATAGTTGTTCCAGAGAAGAGGTGTGTATGATGCAATCTCAATGCAGAGCCTCAGGTTAGGATTGGTCATCTTGACTCTGTTGTCTACTCAAGACTCTTTGCTTCAAGTCATGAACTGTGTTAGTGTGTTCCCACTCTTCCCACCTAGCTGCATGCCCACCTGAGGACCTCTGCCGGGCAGCCGAGATTCCAGTGCCAGCTCATCTAGCGTTACCAATCAAGGCTTGGCAGGATTTCTCAGCTCTGGGCTGGGCCTGGCCTGGACCTGTGGCACACACCAGCCACTTCACCTGATATTTGCATACAGAAAATGTATAGTTGACCTGCGTTTGCAACCTGTGAGATGTATTTTGCTCCTTTAAAAACTGCCCTTCTGATTATTTGCAAAATGCTTCATTTCTCCCATTTTTCCAGTGCTCACACATTCAGAGGTAGTTGGGGAGAAAGTACAAAGGCCCTTGGTCCCTGAACCTACACTGTGTGACCTTGTCTTGTTGCTCCAGTCTCCTGTCACATGGGATAAACAATCCCTGCCTCACAGAGTTGTGATGAGGAACCAAAACAAGAGCTCCTGTGAGCATACAGGGCATGGTGAATTATGAGAATTTCCTAGTGTATTCACACAGCAAATTGGGTTCTCATCAGACCCACACCAGAGCTGATGGTGTTATCCAGGGGAAGTTTGGCTGCCTCCTTGCAGTTCATTACACCAGGCAGGCAGAAACTCCTTGTTGTTTTGTGTACATTTTTTTAATTTCCACTGGATGCAGAAGCTGCCCAAACGTTCAGCCTTCTGCCTGATCTGACCCATGTATGACCCCTACACTCAAGCTGCTCTGAACAGAGCCCTTGTTATGGTCTGTGCTGTGCTTAGAAGGGCCTCCACAGCCACAGTAGGCCTGAGAAGGTCCAGGTTGAGTGTTTCTCCTCCATAAGACCTGGTCCCTGGGGCTACAGGTCAGGAGCTCGTGGAAACTGAGCTGGAGAGGAAGGTGGCCAGAGTTACCCTTTAAGAAGTCACAGGTGGGCTGGGGCTGGGGCTCAGCAGTATCGCACTTGCCTGGCATGTGTAAGGCCCTGAGTTTGATTCTCAGCACCACATATAAATAAATAAAATAAAAGTTCATCAACAACTAAAAAAAGAAGTCACAGGTGTTAGCAGATCAAGACTTGTAGAGAAGCAGGTCCCAGGAGGGTGTGTCACAATCTCCATAGTATAGGAAATGCTTGTACAGGTTGGAGAGACACCCTACAAGAGAGTAAGTGGGTCATGGGTACAGAAGAGCAGTTAGCAGCAGAAGGGACTGTGGTGGGGACAGCAGGAGTCTCAATAGCTTGAGTTTGGGGTCCTGGTTGGAGGAAGGTGCCCAGGTGAGGAAGTTGGCCTGCACATTGTACATTGTGCCCTGTAGGAACATCTCTCCTTCTCTGGGTGCTTGTTTGGGGAATACGGCACTAGGTTGACAGTTCTTCCAGAAAATTCCAGTGAGTCATCCAGGTTATCATTTTGGAAAATTTTTCCTGAAGTCAGACTACTGTTCTTATAACTTTCAGAGACCTCACAAAGATATATGTTTGTATCTGACTTGGTGATCTCAAGCTGGTAAAAAGTATTTAATGAAACATAACAGAAAATGAGAACAGTCATAGACATTTTAAATGTGAGAATCTGACTTCAGTGAGTTAGAGGCTGAAAACAAGATCACGCCTGGACAGCTTTTGTTGGCCTGTTATCTGTAACCCCAAGCCTGAATGATTCCCGATGATCCTAAAGAAATCACTTGGCCTGTGGCTGAGCAGAGCAGGGTGCCTGTCTTTGGGTAGATTTTCTCCAAAAGAATTAAGTGTAGGCATTACCTTTATATGTGAACTAACAGACACATGGGGCCTTTGTCCTTCAGCCTGGTGAAGAAGACAGGGTGAATTCTGGGCACCACCATGTCCCCCAGATGGTGGCCAAGAGACCCCTGCGAGACTTTGTGGGGTTGGAGGACTGTGACAAGCCCACTCGGGATGCCATGCTCAACTTCAGCTTCTTTATCACTGTTGGAGACATGGATGAAGCTTTCAAGTCTATCAAGCTCATTAAAAGGTGAGGTGACACAGTTTCCTTTCTCCTTGCTATCCTTCTTGACTGGATTTTAAAATATCAAGTGTCATGATATATTGAATGGTATTTTCTCTCAATGAATTGCCACTGAGCTTGGGTACCCAGACGTGCCTAGCCAGCCTCAGGTGGTGCACAGTGTGGCAAAGCTGTGAGCCTGGTTCTGGCATCTGTGGTACTAGAGCCTCTCAGATGTTTTTAATGGTGGTTTTGTTTTGTTTTGTTTGGGGGTGGGGGGCGGTTTGGCACTGGGGTTTGAACCCAGGTGTTCTCTACCTCTGAGCTGCATCCCTAGCCACTTTTATTTTTATAAATCTTGCAAAGTTGCTGAGGCTGGCCTTGAACTTGTGATCTTCCAACCTCAGCCTCCCAAGTTTCTTGGATCATGGGTGCACCCTACCATACCCAGCTGTTTTCATATATTTTGAGTGTTCAGGATACTTAATAGTAGAAAGTTCTGCAGTTGATAAGTCTTGCTGAAAATTTTTGATAACTAAACCCTAAAAACACCAAGGTGAAAATGCAGTTAGAGTTGCTGTAACTATTACAGTCAGGGCCTGGACCTCGTCTCCATTACCTAGGGAACTTGGAAATCCTTCACAAGAGCATTTGATGGATTTTAATTTTGAACGGGTAGAAAAATATGGAAAGGTGTGAAACTCGGTTGCTTGAAGCAGGTGTTGTATGCTGTGATGACTGTGGTGCGGGAAGCACCCTGAGATCCTCACTCCCTGTCTCAGACCAGTGTGGCCAGGCCTTTACTATATAGCTGGAAGGGCCTTTGTCCACATTGGCCATGTAGAAAAGAGGGCCTTTGGTTTGGAGGTGACATGCAGAGACCGAATGGTTAGCCCAGCCTCTCTTGGATTACTTTCATTTCCAATGAGCATGATCAGCCAGAACAAATGCCATAGCCAACTTTAAACCTCAGTGAGCTTTTACATAGTCATCCATATAGTGCTAACAACTGCTAGGAAAGGAGCCAAGTGGAAGAAGGCAAGAACTGAATGCTTACATCAACGTGCTCAGTTGCAAGCATGAGTCTGGTCATTTCTATATACTGTGGGATGAGTATGTCGTAGATGGTTAGTCCATAATTGTTTTTCATTCATTATGAGTCATTTTATGTGGGTTAAAATGTGTGCCATTTTACCATTTGTTCCGGCTAGCAACAGATTCCTGGCACAACATGGGCTTCAGAATCCAAACTGATTACCTTCTTTTCACTGGAAGGTTGAGCACAGTAAACATTTGGAAGCTCTGGGGCAGCCAGGAGGCCAGCTTACATATTGCCTCCAGTGTCAGGTGCAATGTTAGGCTCCTCTTCTGCCTCCTGGTGACCCTGGTCAAGCAGAGGCCCAGCCAGCCAACCACCAGGACTATAGTTATATGCATGGATTGACAGCCCTGAGTTTGGGGGCCAGTTCTGATCCCTGAATTGCAGACCCAGACCTGAGGTGTTTCCTGCCCAACCTAGGGAGTTGCAGACTGAGGGACAGGCTTAGCTGAAGGCAGCCTGGTTCTACAGGCACGCCACACCCACAGAACCTCCGGAGAGGCTAGAGGTCCCCCTGGGGAGAACCAGCAGAGTTCTTTCTCCTCCATGTCTTGTTGATCTGCCATCCCAAGGCCATGGTTTTCAGAGTCCATAGAGACTTCATTGCACAGAACCATGGATAAAGGCCATGTACTCCCACCAGATCTTCAGGGAGATCCTTTCTCCCCTCATAACATCAGCATTAAAGAAATTCCCCTTTTGGCAGTATGGATACGGTAGACACAGTTTTTAGATAAAGTTAAGAGGATTGCATTTATTTTAACTTAGAAAAATAGTCAAGCAAAATGCATACTACTAATCTGATTATGGCATAAAACCATCTGTTATAAATTCTGATTCACTCAAGGAATATCATGGACACTTCATGAAAAACTTCCTGGGTGTTCTGCTTTGTGAAAGGAAATATTACCAGGGATGCCCTCTCAACAGATACAGAATGAATTAATCCCAAAGGCAGGTAGAGAGCAGGGTGCCACATCACCTCTTCCCTGTCTCAGTTTCTCGTCTTCGCCCTTGAAACACATGGCATGAAGCCATGCTGCACTGGCCAAGGGAAATCGTACTGGAGGAGCAGGTGGTCCACGTGACGTATAAGACATATAAGACATAGGGTATATTTGTATGTAACAGAGTAAATATATACAAGTTATCGTACAGATTTATATTATGGATTACCAGACTTATCCCATACCTCTACACAAGCAGACATGGAAGAGTCCCTCCATTTCTAAACTATTCTGTTATAGTGGATATTCATAGGTAAAGTCCTGAGAAGGGCCTCTCAGCATGGAGATTCCACGTAGTCATTGTCTAGCCCACGGCGGAACCGTGCTGTTAGGGAGCGGCTGATGACAATCACCCGGGGTGCCATGCAGTCCTCCCTTCGGTGAAGAATGTTCCAGATGAGCATGGCAGCTGCCAGTGTGGCCAGAAGGCAGGCACCGATGTTTAGGTAGCAAGACCAGGACAGGTTGGTGTAGGGGCCAATTCTGTAGAATGTCACCAACCCAATGACCAGCACGAAGCCTGCAGACAGAAGAGAAGTACTCAGAAAGTCCTGTTCTGAGCCAGAACTTGGTCCAGAGCTCCCCAGAAGGCAAGCTACACCCCTTTCCCCAGCCCCTGGACCTGGGGCTTTGGGTGGGGCACAACTCTGGTAGCTGCAGTGGGTCCTGGAATCTTCCAGGTGTGGGCCTTTCCCTGCTCATAGCATCTCCCTTCTTGGATGAATCTCAGCCAGACCTAGCAATAACTTTGTGTTAAATCGACCTCTGACTTTTATAAATGCTTAGTTCAAAGCAAAAATAGGTGTTTCCTTAATCTTATCTAGAAAGTCCAAATTCCTGTTCTTGTGTGTCATCTTGTTCATGACTTTGCTTTCAGAGGAAGTAAAGATTCTCTTCTTCTCAAGATGGCCTAGAGTCTGTGCACCCAAAGAAGAGAGAAAGGGTGAGAGTGGAGAGTGGAGATTAGGGACCTAAGGAGGGTGGCCCACCCAGGTGGATCTAACACAGTTCTCTGCTTCTGCCCTGCTCTCACTTTGACCTGCCAGCTACATGGATGGGGTAGAATCACCTGGACCAGCTTCTGGGCAGCAGCACCAGGCCTCTCTTCCCTCCCACCCCACCATCTGGGTTTCCCAATAGTTAAGACCTGCAGCTATGCCGGGCAAGTGGCCCACACTTGTAATCCTAACCAGTAGGCAGTAGGGTCAAGAGTTCCAAGCTGGCTTTACCAACTTAGCAAGGCTCTAAGCAATTTAATGAGACCCTGTCTCCAGATAAAAAAAGGGCTGGGGTTGTTACTCAATGGTTAAGTGTTCCTGGTCCAAAAAACAAAAAGCCCTGTAGCTCTACTGTTGCTGCCTTTCCTATCACACAGTAGGCCAGTCCCACTCGTCCCCAGTAGCAGCACCCTCCATGGACCAGGTGACCTGGGTGAGTCTTTCTCATACATAAATTACCAAACTTTCCATTACCTGGGCTGGATCAGATCATATCCCCTTTCTGGGCTTTGCCAAGCTGAACCCCCACTACTATCCCACCATTGGCCTGCAGGCTGACCTGTGTGTCTGCTAGCAATGGCCTTCCACTCACAGAGCCCCAGCTTTCCTCAGAAAACCAAATTGTGGCCCTATGTGGCCTCAAAGGAAAGAGCAGTATCCATAGGCACAGGGAGAGACCGAGACATACAGATGAGGAACAAGACATACAGATGAGGAATGGGGTGATCATAGGCTTTGACTCATCTAAAACACAAGCAATGACTTCAGTGCAATGACATTGCTTCTGGAAAGTATGAGTGAACATTACCTGCCTCTCTTTTGTCCTGTGTAGCAGTAGTACCCACCATGCTGTGGATGTTTGTGTGGTGCTCTGTAAGTTTATGTGTGGAGGGCTTCTGGGTGCTTGTTTTCCACCCATGGTGCACTCTGCCTGCCAGGAACTGCTGGCATTCCTCTCTACCAGCAGAGAGTATGATATCAGCATTTGCATTAGTGGAGTAAAGCAATTATACCAGTGTTTCGTATTACGAAAGTGAAAACACTTTCAGTATGTGTCCCTTCATTTTCATGATGTCTTTGGGTGTGTTTTGCCAACCAATAGTTTGTCATGCTTGGGATTGAGGTAGGGTGGGTACAGAGGGTGCCACCTTGTGTCTGAGATGAGAGGCAGTGTAAGCAGGGCAGGGCATGAGGACTGAAGACAGTAGCCAGCAACATAATGCAAGTAGAAGGAATTTGCCCGCAGAACAGCAGCTGGTGCTGCCAGGGGTCCACCCACCCCTGTCATGACAAATGCTGTGCTCCTTTTCCTGAGCTTCCCTTCAGTTTGTGCATGCTACAGCAGCATTTTAAAAATTTGGTATGTGGTCTCAGATCTAATCCCATAGCATCCTTCACTTTTCTCTCCGTACCATCAAGGGGCACTACCTGGAGGGCTGACCCCACCTCACACCTCGCACAGCTCCCTTGTCTGAGGTCAGGTCGGTTTATATCACTGATGCAAAAAAGAAAGGGTTTGTCTGCAAGTAATTGCTGGCAAGAGACCTTATCTAGAGACTTGTAAGCTACAAGAACTTGATTGAAAGAGCTGACCTTGAACCTTCTGGAAAGGACTGACATGCTTACCAGAATGGAAAAGTTAACAGGGAAGCAGACACCAAGCACTGTCACATGCAAGCAGAGGGGAACCTGCCCTGCCCTCAGGGACCCAGCCTTGTGGGAATAGCACCATGTATCCCTGGGAGCTGTAGTCTCACTCAAGGAAATTCACAGTCATGGCCCCAAATCAAGTGCCTCTGAAATGCGCATCCATGGTAAACAGCCCAGCAGGGGAATTCAGTGAGAGTATGAGCAAGCATTTCACCAGGATACCTCAGATGTAGCCCAGGAAATATCACAGAGGACACACAGGACAGTTCCTGCATGTACAGTCCAAACATAGGCGCAGGAATAAAGCTAGCAGAATACCTGGGTATGGCTGAGTCTCTGGGTGGGGGAAGGACCTCTGAGGGCCCTTCTATCATGTTCCAAGTGCCACTCTTTAGATTCTGCCTCACTGAAGCTGGGCACATGGCAAGCAGCACATATCCAGGTTCACAGCTATGCTCACAGACTTTGTCAGCCCATCTGACACTCCTCCCACAGCCCCACACAGCCGTCAGAAAGCACTCCTCCTGTCTCCCCCACCATCTGAGTTTTGCTGTTACTATTTTGCCATGCTGGGTATCTAACCCAGGGCCTGGTGCAGGCCAGCCAGGTACTATACCCCTGAGCCACCCCAGCCCTCTCATCTCAGCCTATGGTTAAAGACTCAAGACTTCTCATTGCCTTAGAAGGTGACTGCACTGCAGCCTGGCAGACCTGCATGGCCTCCCATTTCCTCCCCACTACCCATAGCTTCCCTGCAGCCACACAGCCCTTTTTTGCTTCTCCAAAATGCCACATCCATCTGATCTGGACTTTTCCTCATGCTGCACTCCCTTTAGTTGACCAGCGCTGAGAAGGAGTGGCTCCTGTCCCCAGTCATTCCAAGCTCAGTTTAGAGTCATTTGGCCTCCTCGCCTGTCACTCCTAGAGCTTGTTCCACTCATTGACCATATGCTCCCACGCCCGTTCCCCATGGTTTCAGCAGTTACTTGCTGAGTATATAATTGAAGACAAATCACAGTAGGTGTGAAAGGAAATGGGCTACAGTGTGGAAAGGGAGATGAAGGGAATATCACCCTAGGCTTTTTTTTAGTGACCAGCACTTATCAGGGGGACAGTTCCCCACTGACCACTGTCAAGAAGACACATTGGAGCTGGTGCCCTTCAGCGTCTTTGTGCATAGCCTGTATTAAGCTGACCTGTGAGACTCACTGCCAAGCTAGGGACCACATAAAGTACCATCACTAGTGATCTCAAATGGCTGAGGCCTAGGGTTTTCCTTTGAAGAACTGGTGTTCTTGGGTGAAGGTGAAATTAAACACTATATCCAGAGGAGCTGGGAAGCAAGGGCTAGGACCTCTCCCAGGGAGTGGCATTTGGTGAGGTCCTACCATCCCAGTAGGCATAGGCATCAACTCTATAAACAAATGGGAAGCCTGATATCCTGGAGCAGATGCAGAGTGGGCAAAGCAGCAGTACCACCTCCTGCCCCAGGCGGCTCCCCCTTGTAGCACAAGATGGAGGCCTGGCCCAGCCCAGACAGGCCCTGTCCCTCAGGAGCCCACTGGGAAGGAATGGAGAGCAGCTCCCTCTGCCTGCCTGGCACTCAGCAGCATTGGACTGAGAGCCACAGCCATAGTACTTTATTGTCTGCTTCTTTCTCCTCCCTCTCCCTTTTTTCCTTTTTGCTTTGCTAGGGATTGAACTCAGAGCTTTGTGTATGCCAGATAAGCACTCTTCCATTGAGCTTTACCCTGAGCCCTTGCTATTTTCTTAAGATCAGCATAGTATGTTTTTTTTAAATAGGCAGACCGTTTTAACCATTTTAGTCTCTTTATTGCTTCCCCAGAGTTATCCATATTGCTTACCATGTACAAAGGCTTCAGAACATGTAACTGCTTCTACAAACACGATTTTTCATGTATTAGTTTAAAGAACACTCAGTGTGTAGATAAATTGATCAAAGAAATGAGACTTCACAGGGGCACAAACAGTCTGGACATAGCCACCTGTGACCTAAAAATACAAGTTGGAAGAGTGAGAGAGATGATGGAGCAAGTATGGCGAACAAGCCAAGTCTCCACCTCTCTCACCACCTGTCTTGAAAACCATGCTTGGGAACCCAGCAGCAGGCAGCACTGGGCTGATTTCCCAGAGTTCCAGGTGTCTCACTTCTCTAACAGGAGTGTGATTCAGGGTCTATACCTCATCTACCTTCTCCAGAACAGTACAAAGGAAAGCCTAGGACTGTGGCCTGCTGCAAAGGTGACTCAAAACACTCACCTGCATGAAGCCCAAGCTTGGATGTTGTTTTTGTGCAGCTTAGAGCACATACTTTTTTTTTTGGGGGGGGGGGCTGCTGACCATATCCCCAGCCTTTTTATATATTTTATTTAGAGACTGGGTCTCGCTGAGTTACTGAGGGCCTCTCTAAGTTGCTGAGGCTGACAGTTCTCAGAACATGGCTGGGCCTAAACCCTGAGAAACCTGAGCACAGGGAGGGGCAGATGAGGCCAGCACAGGGACACTTGTACTGCAAAGAGGGGACCCTGCCCTCATCCCTGCATGCAAGGACAGGCACAAGGGCACAGCTGTTAGCATCAGTCAGCTCCTGTGGTTGGCCATTGTCCATATCCTGCTCTGAGCCCACACAGAAGGGACTTTATGGACCATGCAGACATGTAGAACAAGGGTTTGTCCTTTTTATAACCAGTAGTAGAAAGCAAACAAAAAGAAGAAAGCAGATGTACATTGTACATATGGCTATGCACCATGTTGCCAATCTGGGCCACCTAAGGTGGGTAAAGAGATGTTTAGAGTTGGCTGGTCTGTCACACTGCACTTCAGGCATTATTCTAAAAGTTAGCTTTCACTTTCGGGACCTTCTCTGCTGGGAGAGGCAGGAAGGACTGGAAGGAGATGAACTTGAGCTGAGCCTGGCCTTCATTGAAGCTTCCCACTGTCACTGCCTCTAAAACAAGATTCCCTTTCTCCTTCGTATCCTTTCACCCTGAAGATTCTGCTCCCAAAACATTTTAGTGATGTAATCAGTTTGTCCAGAAACACATCTAAGGGAAGAGCTTCAGCAAACACTCAGTTCTGCACATGGGGTTGATTTCATCTCCATGAAGTCACGTTGCCAAAGCAAACAGCCTCTTCCTGTGCACTGGCTGGCCACAGTCAGTGTGAGTTACAACGCAGCCAGAGCATCCCTTTCCTCTCTCCCTTCCTTCCTGCCTGCTTCCCAGGGCCTCGGCTTCTGTCACAAGGCCTTCCTTTCAGAACGACTGTCTAATATACACACAGGTGGCATCAGAGGAAAGACCCTGGGGCTAACCCCTGACGCTCCCAGCAAATGAGACGCCTGTCCTTCAGATCTAACACCACTGGCTTCCAGAGAGAATGCTGAATAAGACCATCCAGGCACCGCTGGGGTTGGCATGCCCAGCATTTGTGTGCAGCAAGATGATGGTGATCCACATGGTTCTGGGGAGGGGGATCATGTACTTCCACAGGAGCCTGAGGTTCTTGGGTATTCTCAGTTGCAAGAAGGAATGGAGAGATGATGACATGCAGCTGGGATGGTACAGAAGACAGAGAAGTGAATTATTCAGAATAAACAAAGACTAACTATTTTCCCATAACAACCCCCAGAAAACAGCAAAATTCCCAACCAGCTCACGATGTGAGCTTTTCAACAATGTTTATCCTTTCAAGGGTGGATCTAGTCAGCGTCCCTGGGGATGAGCTAAGTGACCCTGAGTATATGGTGAGTTTGCCATCATAAGAAAGTTGTGATTTCCAGAAAGGGAGCTGTGGATGTGGAGCCAGGGAAGGCTTATGGCAGCTTTCTTTACCAGCATTCTGCACTGGCTGTATGGGAGACAACCAAAACCCAGTGTCAGAAGTGGTCTGGGTAGCACCGATGAGTTTAGATTTGCAGATGGGCTCTGAACTATGGAGATAAAGGTGTGAGCAGGCAGAAATGGACACAGGCAAGTTCGTCAATGTGAGAGAAAACTCAGCATGTGGCCCAAGGCCTGACAGCTGGCTTCCATAAACATTTGTTGTTGGAGAGGAAGAGATTGGTGCCTCCACAAAGGACAGCTGGCCTTCCCAGGGTGTACAATGCAAGAGCCCAAGTTCTGCATGTGCGGGCATAGTGGAAGCAGTTTGAGGATGGCAGCTCCCTGTGTGGGGGTCACCCAACAGGACTCCAGGGGAAAGTTAGCAGGACACCACCAGCATCCTCCTGAAAACCCACTCCTGTGGGCAGGGTCATACGTCCCTCCACATAAGCAGATGGCACAGGGTGGAGGAACTCATCCCAGGATACATAGCAACAAGGATACAGGCAGGTGTGGGACCCAGGAGCTGGGTTCCACGTCTGCCTGTATAGATAGAGCACTGGTCCCCAGCTGGAGCACTAGCCAGGACACACCTGGGAAGACTGGGACCATTCTCCAGTGCAGAGCTGAGGAGCCTCCCGAACTGCACTTCTGCAAGCCCCTAGTTCCCTGTCATATGCTGCGTGCGGCTTGGCTCGCATAGGCAGAGGCCAGAACAAGCTCACCACTTTGTAGGCTATGGGCCTGGCCCTCTTCCACCTGTGCCTGCCTACACAGCTGGCAAGACCACAAACCAAGGGAAAGGTGCAGGGGAGAGAAGAGAAGAGACCATCAGAAAGTAAGTAAAAGAACAGACGTGGGAAAAGGACCACAGAGCAAGCTGGGCAGCAGCTGCTCATCTCAGCCCTCCCTCCCCTGGGGTCACAAGCACACAGGCAAGGAGCCTATCATCACTCTTGTTGCTTGGTGCTTCTGGGAGGGCTTCTGTGTATTGTATCTGAATGAGCTGATGGATCAGTTGGTATAGGAACTGTGCCCTAAAGGGGCCTCAGGAAGGAGAGGACAGGAAAACACTGGCATTTTGTGCCTGCCATGCCTGTTATACAAAGAAACCAGAAAGGGCGAAGAAGAAAGCATCTGGTGAAGGACAGAGCAGGGAGGTAGAGTGAACTTGCCTGTGACAACTAGAGTACCAAGAGCCTTGGCCTGTCTTGTCTCCTAAGGACCTTGGCAGACCTAGCTGCATGGACCTTGATGTCACAGGCCTGTCTGACATGCGGAGTGATCCATTACAGGGAAAATGCAGGTTTCCACAGGTATCCAGTGCATGGACAGAAAGGAATGTTTTCAACTTTAAGGTAAAATGAAACCATACTTAGAAAATCAAGTGCAGATGCCAGCACCATGGCACATGTTAGGCAGAACTTATGAGCCTAAACCACCAGACAGCTGATATGCACATTCCTGACGTGAAGACCTGTGGGATGCAAGGAAGGTCCTTTTCCAACCCAGGGCCAGGCGGAGTGTGGCCCTGGTGTCCAGAACCAGCTGTGGAGTCGGGTAGACAAAAGCCCAGACCCTTGTCTCTCTGGGATAAATCGGGAGCTTCCCTTCAGCACATCGTGTTTTTGCTGGTTTCCAGGTTTCTCCAGCCTCCTCCTGGAGTTAGTTGCTTTCCTCCTTCTGTGCATTAGCATCTCCTCTCCCCTCCCTGCCCACCTCACCCCAGCTCTAGGATTGAGGTTTGCTTGACAACAGGTAACAGCAGGCGTTTCCTCGTCCTGTGACAGGACATCCTGGCGCCCTGTAGTCTCTCCCTGGCTTTAAAACAGACCAGAGCACAGGAAAAAACCCAGCGCTAAAATTAGCAGCATGATAGAAGAAAGGCCCATAACTGTTCTCTGTACTGTTTGTCAATGAAATGAGTCTAAACAGACCAAATGCATTTCCTTTTGGGGCAAAGCGGACCTGTTAGGAGAGTCATGCAGGAGGGGTTTGGCAGCCTGTGGAGGCTTGAAAAGCCACCCAAAATGCCCAGGGCTGCTGCCGCCCAGTGTTCTGGCTTTTTCTGCTGGCCTCCACCTGTCTGATGATTTTTGAAGAGTCTGTCCAGCCCTTTCAGAAGTTGTGCTGGCCTAGAAATATTCAGGGGTTGCAGTAACCACTGACACCCTTCACACACCAGGACAGGGCCCCTGGAGGCCTTTGGCACATCTCCAGGACTGCTGCAAAACAGCTCAGTTTTAGTTAATGTGAGACTTTTCCCCATTTTGGTATTTTAAAATGTATTATTTGGAAGCAACACTGCCTTCTGAAACCAGAGTTTTCAGGAGACAAGCTCTCAGTCTGATGTGCTAGGCCCCAAGTAGTTCTAATAATTCCAAATAGGAGTCTTCGGAGGAAGACAGTAAGAAAGACAGCAATCAGTTTGATTACCCTGCTAGGAGGTAGGAGATCAGAATCTAGAACTGTTACTTGCATTTATTTTATGTCACTAAAATAATCTTTTTCCATTTATTTCCAGACATAGCACTTTCTATGGCATCTATTCAGTGTTGTGCTTCCAGAAATCTTAGTTTTTGTTTCTGGGTTTGTTCTCTTTCTAAAATATCTTTTTATAGCCCAATTTTTCCAATCATGTTTTCAAAATCTTCCATTTCCTTCTTGAAGGGATGGAATTCCAGAGGGTCACACATGATGGAGGTCTGGCTTTAGTAAGAACAAGGAAAACTTTTCCTGTTTTGTGGCCTTTAGGTCAGCAGAAGGCAAAGCAGATAACTTTCCTAAATATGTCTCATAATTTGGAATTCTGTGTTTTTATCCTCAGTCATGGAGTAGGAAAAGAGGCAGAATTGATCCTTGATTTCATTCTACCTACTTCATTTATTCTCATAACCAGTTGGGGCTGGGCACTAGGTAAACTGCAGTTGGCTCAGCAATTCTCCCAAGTTCACAATGATAGCCATGGACACCAAGATGCAATTCCTTGTCTCTTGCTACTGAGCCTTGTGTTCTTCCACTGGGACATCATGATCCTGCCTTCCTGCTCTGACTCAGCCACAGGGAAGTGACTTTCCCAGGACTATGTTGCTCAGCTATTCATAGCACTCAGCCCAGTTTCCTTACTATACTCCAGCCCGTTCTAGCCCAGAATGCCGGCTGGCCTCATTCTGGAAATTGCATTTCTCAAGAAAGATAAGGATCCAAGATCCATTATTCCTAGAATGATTCACCTCAGACTTCCCACAGTTTCCTCTGTTGGGACTGTACATTTGACACTGGGAAAGGCTGCGGTTATACACTAAGAAGGAAAGTACCACATGCTCTAGCCCTGCAGACAGGAGCCTTGTGTTTCTGATGAGCTGACTTGTCTCAAGTGAGTAGCAAGAAACTTGAACTTCCCTGGGTTGGCCAGGATCCTTAAAACTCTTTTGAGTCCACAGGCTAGAGCAGAGGTCGTTGGGGGTAGGGGTGGTTACAGACATTTGTCCAGAACCACCAGAATAATTCTCTGGATCATTGACAGTGCTCATGGTCTTGCCCTTTAAAAACAGCAAGGTGTTCTCATGCCCTGTCCCACCTTGCCCATTAGGGCCCAGATGAGCCCAGATGGCAGGTCCAGTGTTCCAAACAGGCTCATTTTCCAATGGCCCAGAGCCATATCAAACCAAGAATCCTGACCTCACATGGGGCCCTACCACACAATTGCACAGGGGTGAGGGAGGCAGGTCATGGCTTGCATCTGTGACAGCCAGAAAAAAGCTCTGTGTGCACACATATATGAACCTCCTCTGTCTTTGGGCAGCATGGGACACACTGGCATGTCCTGTGTCTTAGTTTGCTCGTAAGAAGGGGTTACACTGAGGGAAGGAGGGGAAGCAGCGTTGACAATAGAACATGTGTCTGGCCTTTCTTGTGCCTATGCCTGTGAGCTGGGGCAGCAGGAGGCCAGAGTCAGGTTTGGGTTCTCCTGTCTATCCAGTACAAACCAGTTCTTCCCTGGCTGCTTGAGCAGACAGCAGGAACATGAGTCTCAGTTGCCCCTATGTGGGTTTCAGAAGGGCAGGGCAGGTACAGATCCCATAGACTGGGAAAAGCACATCACCCCAGTAATCTAGCACTGCTTTTAATAGGAAAAAGGTTGAAGAGACACAAGGCCAGGTGACCAGGTTCTCAGTACTCCTCACCCCTGAGTGCACATGTCTGTCTTGCTTTTGCCCACAGTAAGGGAGGGATGAACATGGGGGCCATCTTTGGCCAGGTTCAGAGGTGCAGCCTGTCCCCCATGTCACCCAAGGCCCTGGGGTACCCCCATGACATCAGGAGGCCCTAGCAAATTGGCCAGTCTGATGGGGCTATGGCATGGTCACTCTGCCTGCCCAGAGTACTTACTTGCCAGCTGGAATGCAGCAGCCATAGCCTCCTCCCAGCACTGGGAATCAGGTGACATTAAAGGCAAGCCTGTAAGCCCCAGGACGAAGGTGAGCTGACCCATGGCGAGCGCTGCTGTGGCCACCATATTGCAGGCACGCATCATGTCGAACTGCACTACGGATCAAGAAGGAGAGGGACATGTGGTTAGCACAGGAAGCAGCTTGGAGAGGAGCTGAATCAGGTGCACTGGCTGCACTCATCCTTCCTGGGTCTCTGCTAGGCCTTTAAAAAGACAGTAACTTGTCCACCCACCTCTGACCCTGGTCCTGCCCGTGCCTCTCCCTGGCCACTAAGGGCTCATCACAGTACTAGTGGTCTTGTCCCACCTCAGATGGCCCTTCTCTGGTTTTTGTCTTATTGCAGCAACTATTCCATAAAGACGCCACACGGTGGGTTGAAAGTGGAAAAGGAAGCCTGCACTGATAATGCTCAGGGTCCCTGCCCCCCATGCCGTGGCAGGGGCCCAGCCTTCCCCCTCTGCTTTAGCAGTCAGCTTTTCATGCTGTTACCCCTCCCTCCTCATTCGTGAGGGACTTGAGCCTATGACATTAAGTAACTTGTCACAACCAGCAAGGGGCAGAGCAGGAGCCAAACCTGAGTCTGCAACATCAAGAGCCCCCACTGACTCCTTTCTTCCATCATCTTGTACCCTGCTTCCAATTCTGCTTTCTACCCTACACCCTGGTCCCAGGAGAGTAGACAGGAGGACCAACCCTCTGTAAGTGAACTGATGAGGAAGGGTGGGCAGCAGGGAGGGCTGGTTGCATGTCTTTGAAAGAGAAGCTTTGCCTCTCCCAAGTAAAACCTCATGCAGAAGCCTCCATGGGATTCTGGTGATGGTGTCTTCCCACCATGCTGTCACTTCCAGGCTCCAGGTTATTCCAAAGCCAACAGTGGGTCTGTCAATGAACATGGTTAGAATAGAGGGACTGTGCATGACAGCAGCAGCTCACTTAGCCCCAGTCTTTGGCATTTCCATGTCTTCTTGTGATGGAACAGTAGTTAGGAGGTTCTGAATCACAAAGTTAAGTTGCTGCAGATAGCACGTTTTTAAAAGGCATGCGCTGGAGCTTTAAGGTGCTCTTCCAAGAGTTGAGAGAGAATAGACAATTGGTTTTCAGAATTGGGTCACCGAAAATGTCATAATCAGAAATGCAAGAACCAAGCAAGAGAATAGAATCTCCGAGAGCTGTCATCTTCCCGATGACCACTGCATTGTCACTCTTCATGGCCCAGATGAGGACAAGGAAGGTGGGGAGGCTTGTGCACTGGACAGGGTGGCCTGATTGTGTAAGTGAGCGTAGCCAGCACATGCAACCTATTCTGAAGACTTGTCAGTCCCTCTGCCCACGCCTCACAGAGGATGGAGGGTGTCCTGTCCTTGTGCCTCAGCAGAGGCTTACAGGGCGGGAGGGTGCTTAGTCTTTGTGAGCCTTTTTTTTTTTTTTTTTTTTTTTTTTTTTAAAGAGAGAGTGAGAGAGAGAGAATTTTTAATATTTATTTTTTAGTTCTCAGCGGACACAACATCTTTGTTGGTATGTGGTGCTGAGGATCGAACCCGGGCCGCACGCATGCAAGGCGAGCGCGCTACCGCTTGAGCCACATCCCCAGCCTCTTTGTGAGCCTTTACATAGTTGAAGGACAGTTTCAAACTGCCAACGTGAGCAGTTACATATAGCTTAGTCTCAGTGTTTGTTGAAAAAAGTAGGTTCAGGGAATAGCTCAAAGCACTCTGGCTCAGTAGCACCTTTCCTCCCATCACATGCTGGGCTCTGCACCCTAGCACAAATGATGGGCATCCATTAGCCACTCTCTGTTTCTGTTCCTCTGCCATCCTCTGTCCCATCCCCAAAGCCCCAACTTCCCCTGCTCCCCTTATCTGCACACCAAAGGCAGACCGCCCCCAGGCTCCCTCCTCTCACTCCAGTCTTGTGACCCAGGCAGGTGGGTGACCATCAGAGTTGGGTAAAGCTGCATTGAAGATATGCAGTCCTTGAGGTGAGTCCACAGGCCTTGGAAATTCAACTGTCAGGAGTCTTCTGCATACTTCCTGGCCCACAGTTGTGCCTTTAGTACTGACTGTGCCCAGGGATAACCTCCACACGGGGAAGGGTAAGCAGCAGTGTCACTGAGAGATCCTGGCTGAGAAATGACCTTCCCGTGGTGATGCACACCTGTAATCCCAGCGACTGGTGAGGCTGAGACAGGAGGATTGTAAGTTCTAGGCCAGGCTGGGCAACATAGCAAGACCATGTCTCAAAAATAATAATGGGGATGTAGCTCAGTGGCAGAGCACCCCTGGGTTCAATCCCCAGTACTGAAAAGAAATTATTTTTGCCATGTGCTGGTGTGGTCCTGAACATCTATTTAAAACCCCCATGCTGGGCTGGGGATGTGGCTCAAGCAGTAGCACGCTTGCCTGGCATGCGTGCGGCCCGGGTTCGATCCTCAGCACCACATACAAACAAAGATGTTGTGTCCACCAAAAAATAAAAAATAAATATTAAAAAAAAAAAAACCCATGCTGTCCACCGTGAAGCGAGACCCCTTTCCTGTTGGTCCTTCTGAACCACTAAGGCAGTGTGAAAGAAGCCCCTTCAGCACATGAGTAGAACACAGATCTATTTATGGGGCCCTGTGCCACAAACCATCTGTTCAGGGCCCCATGTGTGCCCCACCCCATCTTCAGGCCAGGATGGTGTCTGTGATTCATGCTCCTTGTGGGCTGCATCTATATTTAGGCTGTGGAGTCACAGAGTCTTCAGGGGCTCTGTGCCACTTCCCGCCACCAAGGATCAGCCTGTCCTGCCCATTGTGTTTTGAGCTGTTTCCTCCATGGCGTCCCCTCCTGTCATTTGGAGTTTGAGCAGCCCTTCCCAGATCCCAGGCTTTTTCCAGTGTTGCGCTTCAACCTGGAGGTAGTGCAGCTAGCTCTGACGCTAGTAGGCCTCATGCACACTGCATATATAAAGAGCCTCACAGACGCACGAAGCCCCTGGTCTGCTGGACAATCAGAGCATCCCACATGCAGTTACTCAACTAGTGTGCTGCCAGAGAGCAAATAGAGGTGCCTGAAGAGTTTATGTTCTTTAACCCTCAGAATAACCACAGAACATGACTCGGGAGATGCACAATGGGTTAAAGGGAGCCCCACTTGTTGGTTTAGGGGCTCAGCATTGGGGCAGTCCTCCACCGTGTTCAGGCACAACTTGGAGAGGAAGAGAGTGGGTAGATGTGGGTTCCAGAATGATGTGGAGAGAGAAGTAGCATTTGAGGAGCTAGAACCCCCAAGGGAGTTGAGCCCTGGTTTGGTGGCCTGGAGTGTGGGAATCAGGGATAACACCATGTTGTTTGCTGAGGCTCAAGGCCTAGGAGGAACCAGGACTTAGCTATTCTCAATTCCCCAGACTGAGGGACCAAACCCTTTGGCTGAGGCAGGTGGCCCAGGTCAACTTGCCAGAACCTTCCTGACTGCAGAACCTTCCACTGTCAGCTCTAACAGGTGTCTCCCCAGTTCCTTTCTTCTGCTAATCTCCCATCTATTTTCATAATACTCCCCACCACCTTTTTTTTTCTTTATCTTTCATATATGAGAGAAAACATATGACCCTTGAGTTTTTGTATTAAGCTAATTCACTTAATATAATGCTCTCAGTTTCCATCCAGTTTCCGGCAAATGACTGAATAAAACTCCACTGTGTGTATATACCACATTTTCTTTATCCATTCATCCATTGACAGATACCAAGGTAGTTTCCATAGTTTGGCTATTGTGAATTATGCTGCTGTAAACATGGGTATTCGTGTATTACTGTAGCATGATGACTTTAAATTCTTTAAAAGGGTTAGGTACCAAGGAGTGGTGTAGCTGGGTCATTTGGTGGTTCCAGGCCTAGTCTTTTGAGGAGCCTCCATATGATTTCCATAGTGGTTGTACTAATTTATAATCCTACCAACAGTGTAAAAGTGTTCCTTCCCCCTCCACACATCCTCACCAACCTTTATTAGTATTCTTGATGACTACCATTCTGACTGGAGTGAGATGAAATCTCAGTGCAGTTTTGATTTGCATTTCCCTGGTTGCTAGGGGTGGTGAACATTTTTTCATATATTTTTGGCCGTTTTATAAGTATCTGTCTAGTTCATTTGCCCATTTATTAATTGTTGTTGGGGGGGGGTAAGTTTTTGAGTTCTTTTTTATATCCCGAATATTAATCCTCAGAAGAACAGCTGCAAAGACTCTCCCATTCTGTAGGCTCTCTCTCCACATTTTTGGTCGTTTTCTTGCTGTACCTGCATGTTTCTGTAAGGTGCCGTCTCCATGTGTAGGACAATATGTGCTCCTGAGGCTCCTTTCCAGTCTGATCTGGAAAACCATCTGTGACTATCTGTGGAATTTGCCATTCTTCATAATGCTCTGTCATCTATACACTTAACTTACTCTGTAGTTACTTTTGCCATTTATGACCAACCCGTAACCTCTCTACTTTAAGATGGTAGACCTCTCTACTTTAAGATGGTAGACCTCTCTACTTTAAGATGGTAGACCTCTCTACTTTAAGATGGTAGAACTGGGGAGGTATTGAACTGTGGCACGACTATTAATAGTATAGGAATGGCCCAGTGGTGTCCCAAGCTCCGCCTGGAAGGCCAGGAAAGACCTCTGAGTGAATGGGGCTGACCACTGCTGGCTGCAGAAGAGTGGCCTGAGAGGCTCTTGTGGCTGGATATGTCGCTGCCGTGAGGCCAGAAGACCACCATTCCCAGAGCCAAGAAGGGAGCATGCACTGACCTCTGGCCTGTCTTCCACCCACAGCCCTGCCCTCCCACTGTCCTGCTCCTCAGCTGGCTCTTGCGTCTTCCTAGCAGCACTGTGACAAAGATTCTGTGAGGCCACCCACCTCATAAGCCACCATGCAGGCCTCTGCATGAGTGTGGGTCCCAATGGCCTCACCACAGGGAGCACTCACAAAGCCACACTCCATCTGAGAAGGAAGAACTCCTGATGAAATTCGTTCCCATGGCCATCCACCTGTAGGATCCACCATGTCTAATATGTCACCGGTCCTGATGCTGCCTGTGTTCACAGCCTGAGATGATCCCCTAGAAAGCATGGCACAAATGTGCCTGGCCAAGCAGGGTGTCAGCACAGGTAGCCAGCCAGCCTATCGAGTCAGGAGTGTGTGATGTCCAGCATGATGCTCATGAGCCTCCTGAGAACGGAGGTGGGACTCTCCTTTTGGGAACACTGGGTCCAGCTGGTCCGCCCCTAGGTTCAGTTATATGTTCATCTGTTCACGGGTAGCCTCAGACTTAGGGAGCCTGACGGAATGCATGAACTACAGGAAGCAGAATAAATGTGAAAAATGAAGCCAGCCCTGAAGTCAGGTAGTCAGAGGGACTCGCAGGTCTCCAGACCCCTGGCTCCTCACAGGGAAGAGAGACCCTGATCACTAATAAAAGTATGGGCACCATAGGAACAAAACAGCCAGCTGATGGGAAAATCCAAGGTCCCAGTGTGACAAAGGTGCTACACAGGGGCCTGGACCTGCATAAGCATAGGACAGGCCCTCATGGCCCCTGAGCCTGCTGGCTCAGGACACCCAGCAGCACAGGGCAGAGTGTCATGGGGTAGCCCCTTTTCCTGTCTCTTGGGCCAGCCCTTGGGGTACTTGCAAGGGAGGCATGCTGAGTGGTTCTGGCTCAGTATTCTCCAGGCAGGACCTCAGGGTGCAGAGCTGGCAGATGTGCCTGTGCTCATGGGGTTGCAGTGTGGGTTCTGTGACCTGTCTTGACCTCACCTCGGTCCTGGGCTGGTTCTCAGGGTGGCACTGAGGAAACCACCATGTCAGCCCCATGACACTGGCCACCAGCCTGTCCATGGGGAAAATCAGCCTGAAGGAGGATGTCGGCCCTAAACTGACTCCACCTGTCCAGGCAGTGCCCTTCATGGCTGCCCCTCCATCAGAGTGCTGATTCTAGACCCCTATGGACTGAGGTGTGGGGTTTAACAGGAGCATTTTGAGGCCGGGCTTAGGCAGCAACTGTCCATCAGCCTGGGCACACAGGTGCACACGAGTTGGAGTGGTGAGTTTGTTATGGGCTATGTGGATAGAGGGGCCTGCTGGTAGGGAGAGGAACAAGTGAGGCTGCTTTTAGGCTTCATTGATGGGAGGAGTCAGGAAGAGGAGCCAACACCATCATCTCCACCTGCACACCGCTGGGTGTGGCGCCATGCTGCCCCCTTGCCAGTGGCTCAAGCCCATGAGTTAGGATCTGTAGTTTCCCTTCAGGAAATGCTGACTTAGGTCTGCTTTGTTCCTATCATGTTTCAGTCTCAATATGTGTTAGAAGTTTTATTGGCAACCAAAATTACCTGTTCAGCCTGTTTTCCTAATTTGGTCTTCTCAGTCCTTCCTGAGAAACTTGGACCATTTCCATTGTTTGAACCAATAATCACTGCTCAGATTCATTGGGGTCAGCTACCTGCAAGTGCCACGTTAACTGAGGAGAAGTATTTAAAGATCGTGCGACAAGTTTGTCAAGTGTTTGGACAGAGCATGCATTCAGTCTCAGGGAAGTGGGAGCCCTGAGGACCGGCAGTGGGGCTAGCACTCAGAAGGAACAGACAGGAATGGGCCTTGAGGGACCAAGGGTTCAGCTAGTCTGAGGCAACAGGCCTCAGCAAGTGGTCAGCAGGGGAATCAGGGCAGCTACACACCCTGCTCCTCCTGCCCCAAGACTGCAAATGCAGGAGGCAGTGGGGGCAGCCTGCTTCTAGCTACTTGGGGCACCTGGGCCATTGAGAAGCCTTGAGGCCCAGGGCAGAGGCCGGGGGCTGGTGGAGGTTCCCACCTGCTAGGTGGGCCAGTGCTGGTCCCAAAGAATAGTGAAAGCCCTGGGACTAGAAACCCTACCTGTGTCCCAGCCCCAAGCCAGGAGGTCCAAGGCCTCCAGGTCTATGTGTGTTGTTACAGCCCACATAAAAGGCAGGCACAGAGCTATGAGTTGCTCGATTTCCTTCTTAGAATGACCATAGAATCCAAAGTGAAGGCTCTCTGCCAACAGGTCACACAGAGACGCAAGTTCAGCTGTGTTTATGTGGTTTCCCACAAGACACCTGAGTTCTGGGAGCTGGTAGAGATTTTTGAAAATGTCCATGTGCTTTGATCTTTTTCAAAGGAAGGCTGTTGTTGGGCACCATGGCGAACACTTGTAATCCCACTGGCTCAGGAGGCTGAGGCAGGAGGATCACAATTTCAAAGCCAGCCTTAGCAACTAAGAGAAGCCCTAAGCAAATTAGTGAGACCCTGTCTCAAAATAAAAATATGAGAAAAGGAGGTGGGGCTGGGGATGTGGCTCAGTGGTAAATCCCCAGTACCAAAAACAAGAAAAGGCTGTTGTTCCCTGCTTGTGAAGGATGAAGGAGGATACACAGACCATCCTTTTTACCAGCTTCTCCACCTGTGAAGTGGGGATGTCCCCAGTCTGGGCTCCCAGGCTCATAGCAGGTCAGGGCCCTGAACTGACTGTTGCACTCAGTGTTGCTCGTGGACTTCCAGGAACAACTCAGAGCACTGAGCAGGCACCTCACCTATGCCTCACATTGTCTTTCAGGCTAGTGTTGCTTCCAAAACAGGCAAGATCCAACTTTGAGACATTGGGGTCTGCGATTGAGACCCCCCCCCCCAGTCAGCAGTTCTAAGGGGTCATCCACGATCTGGGGAGAACATGAATCTCAGCAGAGTGACTCTTGTAGATTACATGTTCTGTAGCAAGTGTCTATTCAGAGCCAGATCCAGGCACCATGCCTTGCACTTTCAGAGTGAGGTTCCCAACTTCCAGGGCAGCAGATAGGCCTTTGGACAAGAGTGGGGAGCCTGAAGGCAGAACAACACTCTGCCTTCTGCCATCATAGAGCCTCCTTGGCCTCCTTCCACATATCCCAGCCGAAGTCAGGCCCCAGGAGTCTCCCCTTGCTGCTACTCACAGCCCTAAAGGTCCTGACTAGTTGACTAGTGTGGAAATTAAGTCAGAACTCAGCCATGTATTCTTAAACTTCTTGTTTATTTTACTTTTTTTTTTTTTTTTTTTTTTTTTTTTTTTTTGGTACTGGGGATCGAACCCAGGGCCTCACATGTACTAGGCAAGAGCTCTGCCACTCAGCTACATCCCTAGCCCAACAAAATTTTTTTCAGCCAAGGAAAAATGTCTTTCATTGACTGGATTACTGTACCTGTCCTTCAGCCATGCGTAATGGCAGAGAAAGCCCCCACTTGTATAAGGTGAATTCCCTGCAGAAAGAGTGAGAGGCAGAGGATGGACCAAGCAGGAGCAAGTCTTGTGACCTTGCTCACCAAGTGAGGGTGGGCATAGGCCCAGTTTCCCTCTCCCAGTGGCCTGGGCACAGCCTTCCCTCACCCAGCCCTTCTGAAGGTGACACAAAAATAAGCAGACTCACATTTCACGGTTCCTCGAGATTCCTGGAAGCCTGCTGTCTCAGAGCCCCAGCCCAGCGCCTCACAGTCCTGTGTGTCCTCCTGCCCAGCTCTGGCCCCAGGGCTTGGGCCACCCCGGCCCTTGTCCACCAGCCAACAGGACTTCCACAGCCCCACGCTGCGCTTGCGTCCGTCCTCCAGCGTCTGGTAGACCCAGTTGGGGGTAAAGGCTGCTGCGTTGTTGAGAATGAGGGAGACGAGGGCCACCAGCACAGCTGTGGCCACAAGCTTCTGGATGGCCATCACTGGCCGGCACTGTCTGTTAGAGCAGAGAGGATGCCAAGTCCCCTTCAGGTGCTGCGTGCCCAGGGAGAGCTAAGGTACTACTTGGGGCAGCTAGAGGACGTCGCCACTCATTCTCCAGCCAGGCACAGGAGAGGGGTATGTGGGGAGAGGCCCATGGAACAGGTCCAGGTGAGCCACTCACGGCCCTGCCTTATCCTCCCTCCTGCACCTGGAGCAAGGCCAGGCCTGTGCTGAAGCCGGTCGCCATGAGGCCCATCCTAGGCAGGAAACAGGAGCACCAGCAAGAATCCAGAGTTGTGAGTGTGCCGTCTTCCTGGGAACCAGAGGCCAGGAGGCCGTGTCCACAGCACCTCTTCTTGCCTGCAGCAGCAGAAAGCAGAATGTGACTCAAGAGGCAGGCGCCGTGGGGTAGTCAGCCTGGGCACTCTCCTCAGAACCAGCTCCCAGCAGGGCTGCGGGTGCAGTGAGAGTTCAGCCGCCTCTGCTGTCTGAGCCCTGTCCCAGTGCCTCCGCCTCAAATGGCAGGTCCTGGAAAGCAGAGCCTGCTGCAAGGAAGTGTGTGTGCGCGCGCGTGTGTGTGCAAGCTCGAGTTTCCCCGTCTCTTGCAGAGAGGAAATGGTTGTTTGTGAGGTGTTTTTGGTGAGCGGGAGGCGTAGCCAACTGCAACAAATAGCAGCCCTACCACAGAGCCAGACACCAACAGGATGTATTTCCTGACGGGAAAGGCCTGGGGAGACTTAACTGCTCCAGCTGTCCCCCTGCCACTGCCCCTCCCCCTCCTGTCCCAAAGAGAGGCCAGGGATGCTAGCCCACATACTCTAATCACCTGTCACATTTGAGCCTGGCCAGCTGCAGAGGCAGCAGCTCTTGTGCTGGGCCAAGGGTCTAGGGACACTATAGAACAGGTCCTCAGGGTACAGCACCCAGTCTTCCAGGTGTCTCCCTGCATAATAGGCACTATAGGCCACAAAGCACCAGAGCCTGCCCTTGAGTAGGGACACACACTGGGAGGGAACAGAGGGAGAGACACCCCTTAGATAGGCTGCTGTCTGCTGGCAGAGGCCATATACCTCAAGGGAAAAGCTGAAGGGGTAGGCCCCACAAAGAGAACCTCCTGCTGAGGTGGTCCCTGAGGTGGCCAGACAAGGTGAGATTGTGGACATGTAGAGGTGGGGCATGGTGCAGAGCCTGGGACAGAAAATGTGGATTTTAGCCATCTGTGCACAATGCTGATGTGACTGTCGTTGCCTCAAGGCCAGACACAGAATGAGACTGGTGACTTGGCATGCTATCATGCTGCCAGGGAGTTGGGAAGGCTCCTTTGTTTCGAACCCATCCGCATCAATGGACAAACACAGCAGAAGGGTCTAATATACCCTTCCATCTGCAGAAACCTCAGCCCAGCACTGGGGCCCATCCTCCAGGGCTTGGGAGTTGCAGGGATGAACACAGATGCAGGTGCCATGTTTCACCTGAACCCACCTTGGGGGGAAAGCACAGTACATCATTTGTGTGCAGAGTCCTATTACCTGCAAGGCCCAGGTGTAGGAGAGCAGCCTCTTGGCTGTTTCCTACCCGAGTGCATTGCCAGCCAGGTCCTGGGTGGCATTTTCCTGACACCAGACTCCTGTTTCCTGGGACTGGAGTCTTTGGTCACATGATGGAATGTGACTTCATAAAAAAGCCTGACTTCGCGCACAGGCTGAAACTGCCTCTGCCCAGCCTATGGCCAGGTGTTGGTCCTGAGAAGCACTGGTCCCTCATTTCCCCAAGGGTGTTCACAGGATTGTTCTCTCTGGAGCCGGCAGTGAACACAGTAGCTGCCACCTGCGTGTCCAGGAGCAAGGGCAGGTTTAGGGCACGTTGTCTCCAGCACTCGGCATTCCTAAGCACACAGTGCAGTAGGTGTTTGTGAAGAGGGCATTTTCCCAAAAGTTGGGAAGGATTTGGTTTCCCTCCATGATTAATTAAATCACTTATTTTTAAGTAGTCTTTAAATGGTTAATTTCCAGTGAGGAGAAAGCAATAGGTCCAAAACCCAGAAACTTTTTTTTCCCCCCAGTACTGGAGATTGAGCCCAGGGACCCTCTACCTCTGAGTCACATCCCCAGGTCTTTTTTATTTTTTTGAGACAGCATCTCACTAAATTGCCCAGCAGGTCGTGAACTTGCCTCTGTCCCTTGAGTAGCTGCGCCACCATGCTAGAAGACATGTTCTGATTATCCCAGCTATTGCCCTTGGGCTAGCTCCGTCCATCTTTTTCTGGAGCTGGGTAAGAAGGACTGCAAGGCCTGGCTTCCTCCCACAAGGGCACCTGGAGGTTCTCAACTAGAGGGCAGCAAGACCCTGGAAGTCCTGTTGTACAGCCTCCACATCAGCTGCCTCTTGCCTTCCCTGCTTGTTTAGGGGCTCCTGTCAACCCTCTAGGTCCATTCAGCCATCCAACTCTCTAGCTGGCAGTGTGAGATTGGGCATGGACAGGCAATGAGCCCAGGAACAGGGTTCAAGTTAGGTATCCTCAGGGGACCCAGAGGCAGGCAAGAGGCTCCCTGGCTACTGTGAGGGCACCTCCCTGTTTTGCTGCTGTCTGTGGTCATTTCTTTCCCTCAGTCTGCCTGCAGCTCCCACATGTGCTGCTTGTTCCTCTTGCTCTCAGAACAGCAGGGAGCATCAGGAAGAATAGAGAAGCTTTGGGGAGACAGGAATGCCACAGGCCCCCTAGCAGCCCATTGTCCTGACTCAGGACAAGTCCAGATGAACTTCTAAGAGCACGGTCTTCCAGAAACTAGGACCATCTTAAGGCCAGCCCCATCCCTGGCCCCATCTGCTTCTCATTTTAGATGCCTGGGAGCTTGATGAGGTGCAGATGTGGTTACTCACCACAGACTGGCTTGGACAACAGGAAATTCTCAAGACCTGGACACAGGACTGGGGGTTGGGGGGTGTTTACTTCTTTGAATTTATGTCAGATTAAAAAATCCCAGAACTCTGCGCTGGAGTCGGCCATCCCCATCTTCAACAAGTTGTGTGCAGAGAATGTCAAGAATTTTGTAGGGGAAGTTTGCAGCCATCTCTTAGGGTCTAGGCTCTTGCAGCAAGTCTGTATTTGGCTGGGAAGGGGCCCTGCCCTCTCCAAGGCTTGTGCACAATGACCTCAGCCCAGCAGGGAGGCCCTGTTCAGGCCTGCAAGGGGCCTTCCCAGCTGCTGTCTGCCTGGGTGGGTCTGCACTTCAGCATGCACTTTTCAGAGTTCCCACTTGATAGAGACTGCTCCTGGGACCAGGGCAGTGTGAAACAGCCAGGCCTTTGTCATGGACAACTCTCTATGTCTCTGTCCTATCATAAGAGGCAGTGAGCACAGCCTGCCTGCCAAAGAGGAGGGGCCTTGGAGCAGACATCAGCTGACTCTGCCCACCCCACTACCTAGGCTCTGCTTGCTTAGATGGTTTTCCACTGATTAAACACAGACAGGAGCCATTTGCTTTCCAATGACAAGGCAGAGGAAAGGGAGCTACCCTGGCGAGTAGAGGCAGCAAAGAACCATAGTTCACTCTGTCCAGGTATAAGGATGCTGGGCCTCAGGAAACAGTGAAGAATAAACAGGATGTTTAAAAGGTCATTGATATAGGAAGATAAAGAAAGGCTTGTGTCTAAATAGCATCTTGCATTTGATGAAACAGGTCCATATACTTTACCCACTCAGTTTGTACAGCAGGCCTGGGAGGGCTCTTGTCCAGCCTGTATGTGAACACAGAAGTTCTATACAACTTGTTAGAGCTGTGTTGTGACCAGGTACTTTGAGATTCTAGACTTGAACACTGTATCCCACATACTGTCCCTAGCTGGTATTTCTGGAACCTGTAATTGTCTTGGAGAGCTCTCATCCACCTGGTTGGTAGGTATCCCATAGGGCCTTGGGGTGGGGCCCTGAGAACCCCATAAAGGTTGACTTCGCCTGGGCCATTTAGAGACAACTGGTTTTTCTTTTTTTGTGGTGCTGGGGATGGAACCCAGGGCCTCTCACATGCTAGGCAAGTGCTGTACCATTGAACCACACCCCATCCCAAACACCTGGCTTGCACCTGTGGCGCATCCATTCATCACCTCAGGATGGAAAAGAAAGGCAAGTCTCCTGTGTATGTAAGGGAAGGAGTTTGAATGGTAAGACATTTTGCCTGCTGTCCCTTGACAACCAGGTAGTACACAGTCTCTGACACCTGGTACAGAACTGGCTGCAGCAGCAGCTCCTGCAGGGAGGAACCCTGGGCTCCAGCTACACTGTGCTGAGCAGGTGTCTGTGGCATCTGCTGCCTCACAGGTGCTGTTAGCCATTTGGATTCTGAAGCAAAAGGGTTAGGGTAGCAAGGACACTTCCTGAGAAAGTAAACCAAAGATGTTGCCCAGCAACCTGGTCCTCCAGAGAGGCAGCACTTTGGAGCATCCCAGAAATTGCTGACCAGTGTATGACAAGTCCCAAGAGAATTAATCAAAGGATGAACCCAGTGTTGGGTAAAGGAAGGTGAACTTTTCCAGAAGTCCTGGATGAAAGGGCGGAAGAAGCCTTCCCCAGCACAGCACCATGGCTTTATGTTGCCACATCATTCAGTTCAGCTTTTAGTCAGGCCTTACCTCACACCCATTGGCTGCCAGGGACCTTGCTGCCAGCATACATAAGGCATGCCTGCCCTTCTGTCACTCGTTAATACATAGCTATTCAATCAACCAAAGTTCTACAAGCCCCGTGCAGAGCCAAGGCAGTATTCACTGGCTTGCAGGAAAGGGCTCCTGGGTGTGCAGAGTCATAGCCACAGACCCCCACAACAATGGCCATCCCAGTGGACAGACCCCTGCCCTGGGTGCACATGAGCTGACACCACTGGTGCTTCCATCTTGAGAGCAGCTTTCACTCCATTTCTGTCCAAGTCAGGGACTCTGAGACCTAGTCACCCATTTGCCACAGAAGTACCCACAGTGGGACCAGTCCTGACCAAACTACTCTCTCAAGAAGCCCCCCTTCCGTCCTTCCGCCTGGGGCAGGCCATAAGGGCCCAGAACATTCGATTTGCCCACCCTGAGTAGCCTCCCTCACCAGGACAGCTGCCCTCCAAGTCTCTCTGTGCGTGCTTCTGAGTCAGTGAGGCTGAGAGGGAACAGACCGGCTCTCATTGTGGTCAGGGCTGTATCTGGAGGGAGCAGCTGAAACGTGATAGGTGGATCTGGGAAGGATGCTACCACCCACATGTCCACAGGCTCCACAGCCCCCCTCCCTCCCTGGGTTCGCTGCATACACGTCTGTATGTGCATGAGAGTACGTGTGTGCTTACATGTATGTGCATGTGTGCTGCCACACTGCCGTAGTCTTAGAATAGGAAGGCCTGCGTGTAGCAGACAATGCAGTAAGTGAACTTCTTCCCTTTGCCTTTCTTCTACTGAGTGTCCCAAATTTTCTGTGGACCTCTGTGTCTGAGACCTCAGGCCCAATTTCAGATCTGAAGACAGTCCAGGCAACATCATGGACAGGTCTGAATGGTTGAGGAAGGTTGAGGCTCACAGTGGACCACCCATATGAGGGACCAGGAAGTGTCTGCCACCCAGACCCCTCATCTCACTTCCCCTGCCCAGCTGATGGGAGCTGGGGCGAAGCCATTGCTGCCCTTTCTCCCCACCAGGCTCCTGGCACTGGGAGGTGGTTTATGAGAGGTTGTGCCAGGTCTCCTGCTCTGTTGCAGCAGAAGGCTCTGTCTTAGACCCAACTTGGTATGTGTTTGTGACAAAGAAGAGCAGTGCTACCGAACCAGCAGCAGAGCTGTGAAGAAGTAAGAGATGATGACCTACACAGAAGGACACCTGTTAATGGGGCCCTGTCCCCACCCCGCCCCCAAGACCTTTGGGATCAGGGATGTCACGCCATGCATGTCTGGCTGCCACCCCAGAAGCACCAGCCTTGGGGCTCAGGACACATCTCACCTTCCTTCTTTTTGGGCGATGGGCAGTAGAGCCTAGTCTGCAGTCTTGCTATGCGGAGCACATGCCTGAGAGCCATGCACGTTGACAGGCTGCTGAGCGAGGAAAGCTAGCAGGACCTTGTCTCCTCTGCCCACAGCGAGACTGTATGGGAGAACATGGCACGCATGTGTGTGAAGACCCAGCGGCTGGACGTCGCCAAGGTGTGCCTGGGAAACATGGGCCATGCCCGTGGGGCCCGAGCATTGCGGGAGGCTGAACGGGAACCAGAGCTGGAGGCTAGAGTGGCCATGCTGGCCATACAACTGGGCATGCTGGTGAGTGAACCATAGTCCTCCTGGGATGGACAGGCAGACACCACCCTGGAAGGCAAACCAAGGAAGGCCACACACCTGAGCTGAGCCTGCAATAAAGAGGGCAGAGGTTGCCCACACAGACCCTCCTCACTGGGGTTTGGACCCCAGGAGAATTGGGTAGGCTGACAGGCAGGGCAGAGGCCAGTTGCTAGATTTCTCAGGACCCTACATGGCAGACAGAGGGGAGGTGGTGGGTATACTTGTCGGGCCACATGTTCACAAATGGAAGCCCCTCGAGCTAACCTCTGGTCTTTGCCTACTCCCTATCTGCTCTCTGTCAGAGCTCATTATACACCAGCTCTCCCAGAGCAGCCAGAAGATGGCACCCCCAGACATAGGCTAGAGCCCTGCCATAGCATCAGATGACTTGCTGCACACATGGGCAGGGGGCAGGCTGCCCACCCACGTGTCAGTAGTGGGGGATGACAGCACTGTGCCACAGGGCTTGCTCTTTTGCAGGAGTGCACAGGGGTTCCCCTGGGGCATGGCAAGGGCAGGAGGGCAGTAGAGCCAGTTCTTCCCTTGGCAATGCTCAGGTGGGCACAAAAAAGGTGCTGGGGGTGAGCAGTGCTTGTCTCATATATGTTGGCCCATGCCTTATGTCCACATGTGCAGTGTCCGTCCTCCCTTAGTGTGCGCTGCATCTTTCTCAGGAGCCTGTTGGTGGCAGCTGCCACCCTGTGCCCTCCCTGTGCAGTGAGCTCCACACAGGACATAGTGACCACCACCTTATCTCCTGGAACAGTCTCTCCAGGGTGCCAGACCATGGCGGTGATAGTGCTCTCTCTTCTCCAGGAGGAGGCCGAGCAGCTGTATAAGGAGTGCCAGCGCTACGATCTCCTGAACAGGCTCTATCAGGCCTCTGGCCAGTGGCAGAACGCCGTGGCTGTGGCTGAGCTGCACGACCGCATCCACCTGCGCACCACCTGCTACAACTACGCCAAGCACCTGGAGGCCAGCGCTGACCGCGGCCTGGCCCTCAGCTAGTGAGTGGGGTTGCCTGGGCCACAGCAGCTCCCAAAGGAAAGGCCTGCCTCCAGGTGGCCAGCACCCTCCTGGGGGGGGACTGTCAAGGACAGCACAGGTCCCCTGTCAGTAGGAGAGCCCTAGAGACCCGGGCCACTTTCCTCACATGCTGGCCTCTATGTCCAAGGAAGATGATAAGACTGTGGTGTTAGCCACTATACTTAGATTCTCTTCCATAATCTGGAACTTATGTGAGGAGCCCTGAGCTATGACTGGCCTCTTGAATCCACACAGCTTAGGACACTCCATTGTCCCTGAACACAGCACACAGGCCCCAGGGCTGCAGGCCAGGCACCACGCAGACCACTGCCCTGACCTGTTTCTGACATGGCCTCAGATCATGGGGCCAAGACCAAAGGGACCATCCATCTCTCCCTCCATAGCTACGAGAAGTCTGACACCCACCGCTTCGAGGTGCCCAGGATGCTCTCTGAAGACCTGCAGTCCTTGGAGCTCTACATTAATAAGATGAAGGACAAGTCAGTGTCCCAGCGGGCAGCACTCAAGTCGTCCAGCAGAGTACTGCTTAGGGGCCCTTGCTTCTTGTGGGAGTATAGGAGTGTCCTCTTGGTTCCCAGTGCTAGTCCTGGGATACAAAGACCCCTTCTGTCCCTGGGCCTCTCCCTTCTGGTCTCCTGTGGAGACCTGTTTTTCCCTAGCTGGTCTGAGTGTGGCATGGGAAAATGGTCCTACTGGGGAGAACAGGACTTAACGGAAGCCCCGTGGCCCTGGGGGCTGCTCTGTAGGACGCTGTGGAGGTGGTGGGCCCAGTACTTGGAGAGCCAGGCAGAGATGGATGCTGCCCTGCGCTACTACGAACTGGCACAGGACTACTTCTCCCTGGTCCGCATCCACTGCTTCCAGGGCAACATCCAGAAGGTGAGTGTGTCCGGGAGGAGCTGGCCTGCTCAGGGAGTGTGAGACTACTGGATTCTTTGGGTCTTTCTAGGCTGCCGAAATAGCCAACGAGACTGGAAACTGGGCAGCGTCTTATCACCTCGCCCGGCAGTATGAGAGTCAGGAGGAGGTGAAGCAGGCGGTGCATTTCTACACGCGGGCACAGGCCTTCAACAATGCCATCCGCCTATGCAAGGTAACAGAGAGGACAGCCTCTGGTGGCTTCTCCTGGGCAGAGGCCAGACAGTGCAGCATTGCCGTTTTCAAGGTTTTATTCTGGGTGTTTTAGCCCGGCGCTAAAACCACTGGGTGTTACCCCAGCAGCTCGGGAGGCTGAGGCAGGAGGCTCACGAGTTCAAAGCCAGCCTCTACCAAAGGTGAGGTGCTAAGCAACTCAGTGATTCCCTGTCTCTAAATAAAATACAAACTAGGGCTGGGGATGTGGCTTAGTGGTCAAGTGCCCAAGTTCAATCCCGGGTACTCCAAAAAATGGAAAAAAAAAAAAAAAGTGTTTCAGTGGCAAGGGTGGAAAAAATCATGGTGCACACCCCCGTACCCTGCCACTGTTTTCCACATCCTCTTGGCTCTGCCTGGCTTCCTCCCATCTCGCTCCCTCCCTCTGATGTGGTGAAGCACTGAATGGCTGCTGGGTGCTCTGGCATCCAGTACTCCTGAGCCAGTAGGGGGCAGGCTGAGTGTAGCCTCATGGACAGGCAGGCACCTACCTCATCAGAAGCTGTTGGACATTCTGCATCCATAAAAATGTCCCAGCCCAGGGGAGCTAGGGCTGTGGCTCAATGGTAGAGCACTTGCCTGGCACACACGAGGCACTGGGTTCGATCCTCAGCACCACATAAAAATAAAATAAAGGTATTGTATCCACCTACAACTAAAAATATATATTTTAAAAAATGGGGGCTGGGGCTGAGGCTCAGCGGTAGTGCACTTGCTTAGCATGTGTAAGGCATTGGGTTCAATTCTCAGCACCAAATATAAATAAATAAAGGTCTATCAACAACTAAAAAACAAAACTAAAAAAAAATTTTGAATGTCCCAGCCCAGGGTCTCGCTTCTGGAAAGATCCCTCATGTCAAGTATCTTGCAGTGCTTTGTAAAATGAAACACTGCAAGTCCTGGTACACAGACCCATTGAGGCATGGTGCTGGCTAAAAATCATGATGGAGGGCTGGAAGTGCAACTGAGTACAGAGGCTTGCGTAGCACTTTATGAGGCTTTTATGGTGCTACCAAAAAAAAAAAAAAAAGAAGAAGAAGAAGAAGGCATAAATCACCTGGCAATGCCAAACTGAATGGAAGCAGACACTCAACTGACCATATTCACAAACCTAAGTGGGTTTGAGCGTGCTGAACAGGAACTGCCCACTTAACCCTGCCCCCACCCAACAGGAGAATGGCTTGGATGACCAGCTCATGAACTTGGCCCTGTTGAGCTCTCCGGAGGACATGATTGAGGCAGCTCGTTACTATGAGGAGAAGGGCAAGCAGATGGACAGGGCAGTCATGCTGTACCACAAGGTAAAGGGTCAACCCCAGTTGGGGACCCACGGGACCTGAGGGGGAAGGTGACAGGCTCCTGCAGAGACCAGGGACACTTGTCTTTGCAGGGCTCCAAGCGACCCAGCTGGGTAAGGTTTGGGGTCCCCTGACCCTGAGCAGGCACTCAGAGCTCCACCACTGTCCACAGGCTGGCCACTTCTCCAAGGCCCTGGAGTTGGCCTTCACCACCCAGCAGTTTGCAGCCCTGCAGCTCATAGCAGAGGACCTGGATGAGAATTCAGACCCCGCCCTCCTGGCCCGATGCTCTGACTTCTGCATTGAACACAGGCAGTTTGAGAAAGCCGTGGAACTGCTGCTGGCTGCCAAGAAGGTGCAGGATTGGTGGGTGTGGGACCCTGCCCACCAGGTGCCCAAGCTTCAGGAAGGGAATAGCTCCACTCCCTCTTGGACTGTGGCTGCTCCCTGTGCTAGAGACAAAGGGCTCTGAGAACAAGAGGGCACCCTTGCCTCCTGCTTACTGTGTCTCCAGGTCAGCCAGGGAGTCAGCACGCCTGTGTGTGTGTTCACAGCACACCACATGGAGTTGCACATCTTACCTTTCATTTATTTATTTTTTGAGACAGGGTCTATCTTGCCCAGGCTGGCCTCCAACTCAGGCCCTCCTGCCTGAGTAACTGGGACTACTGGTGTGCATCACCCACCCAATTTAGTCATTCTTTAAGGGTACAGTGCCAGAGTGCTGAGTACATTCATGTAATTACCCAACCAATCTCCATAACATTCGTGTCTTGCCCCTTGAACAACTCCTCACTCCTGTCCAACACCTGGCAATCCCTCTTCCACTTTCTGTATTTATGATTTTGGCTCCTCCGGGAGCTTCAGATAAATGGAATCAAACAGTATTTGGTTTTCATATCTGGCTACTGTTGGCACAGCCTCTTGTCCTCTAGGTCCCAGTGCTAGGCAAGCACTCTACTTCTGAGCCACAGCCACAGCCCCTTCACTCATTTTTATTTGTTTGTTTGTTGTTGTTTATTTTGTTTTATGTGGTGCTGAGGATTGAACCCAGGGCCTTGCCCATCCTAGGAAAGCACTACCACTGAGCCACAACCCCAGCCCTTTCATTCATCTTTTTTAAGCAAAAAAATTGCTCTCAATAGAAACCTGATGGATACATAGAAAACTGTAAATTATCCAAAATTTTAGCCTGTTCATATTGAAAGCTCTTTCTTCCTGAAGCAAGAGTTAGATGTGCAGTTTTGTTTCTTGCTACTTAGCAATAAAAGAATTCTTGCCCAAGTGAGAAGGCACATGCCATTTTCTTGGTCAGAAAGACCTGATGAATCCATGTGGAGATCTTTCTTGAGGAAGTCTGCAAGCGCTGCAGCCCCAAGGGGGGGGCCAGAGGATTTCCTAACTACAGAAGTTGACTCTGCAAGCCTCACAGTGAAAACTTGGACAAGTCAAAATAACCAGTGAAATCTGGAAAAGAAGACTAATAAGAGGCAATTGAAGCTCCCAGATTATAAAAGATACCACATGAGATCTAAAAGGATTGGGGTCTTGTACATGAACAAGCATCCAGATCAGGGGGAGTTTTAGAAAACTCAAAAACCAGCTGGGCATAGGACTCGGGAGGCTGGGACAAGAGAATCATTCAAGACTAACCTCAGCAACTTAGTAACACAGTCTCAAAAATAAAAATGGCCGGCGACTTATCTCAGCACTTAAATGCCCCTAAGTTCAGTCCCCAGTACCAAAAAAGAAGAATTATCCCTAATCCTGGGTTCAGCCCCCAGTACCAAGGAAAAAAAGAAATTATAGCTGGGCACAGTAGCACATGCCTGAGACCCCAGCAGCTCTGGGGATTGAGGAGGTAGGATCATGAGTTCAAAGCCAGCCTCAGCAACTTAGTAAGGCCCCAAGCAACTCAGTGAGACCTTGTCTCTAAATAAAATATAAAGAAGGGCTGGGGGTGTGGCTCAGTGGTTAGGTGCCCCTGGGTTCAATCCCCAGTACCAAAAAAGAAAATAATTATTCCTTTTTTTCCCATATCAAATATTTCATTCCAAAAAAAAGAAGAAAACAGTATATTTTCAGAAAGCTCTAGAATGTTAATAGCATGAGAGAAAATAACATGAGTAAGCCTATGTCCTTTAGGTTGGTGTGTTTGAAGTACCCTTGTCCCTTCCTCTTATCCCTCAGCTGCAGACAGTGGTCACTGTGGAGTCACAGGGCCTGGCTTCCTCTAAGAGTGATAGATGTGAGGGCCACCCAGGCCCTCAGGCCTCCTCAGCAGCTCCAGGTAACAGCCCCTTATTTCTTTGGCGCTCTCACAGTATCATGAGGCTCTGCAGCTGTGCCTAGAACAAAATATGATCATCACTGAAGAGATGGCTGAGAAGATGACTGTGTCCAAGGACTCTAAGGACCTGTCTGAGGAGTCCCGGCGCGAGCTGCTGGAGCAGATAGCCAACTGCTGCATGCGTCAGGGCAACTACCACCTGGCCACCAAGAAGTACACACAGGCCGGGAGCAAGCTGAAGGTGAGGCCAGCTGGGCCACTGCTGTGCCTTTGGCATGGTTCTCCATTCTCTGGTTTTCCCGAGCAGGGGATGAACTTTTCTGGCCAGGGCTTTGAAGGAGTCCTTTGGGGATCGTGATATGTAAGGCCTATTAACCTGTCCTACGTCCAACACGAAGCTCATCCTCTGATTAGCAGCGAATGGAAACTGCCAGCCCCAATCACCCGAACCCTGGTCTTCCTCTGCCTAGGCCATGAGAGCACTGCTCAAGTCTGGAGACACGGAGAAGATCGTGTTCTTTGCAGGCGTCTCCAGGCAGAAGGAAATCTACATCATGGCTGCCAACTACCTGCAGTCCCTGGACTGGCAGAAGGAGCCGGAGATCATGAAGAATATCATCAGCTTCTATACAAAGGGGCGGGCCCTGGACCTCCTAGCTGGCTTCTATGATGCCTGTGCCCAGGTACAGATCCTCCTGGGATCCCCACAGGTTTAGGGAGGGTTGGGAAGCCCCTGGTCCTGACACATCTCCTCATGCAGGTGGAGATTGATGAGTACCAGAACTACGAGAAGGCCCACGGGGCACTGACTGAGGCCTACAAGTGCCTATCCAAGGCCAAGGCCAAGAGCCCCCTGGACCAGGAGACCAAGTTGGCCCAGCTGCAGAGCAAGATGGCATTGGTGAAGAGGTTCATCCAGGCCCGCAGGTGTGTCCCCACAGGAAATGGGGCAGGAAACACAGACAGCTGGCCCTGAACCCTCATGTGCCATGTGCTCTTGGTTTGTACCCCATGACTTTTTTTTTTTTTTTAATACCAGTGATTGAACCCAGAGGCACTCAACCACTGAGCTACATCCCCAAGCCTTTTTATTTTTGAGACGGGGTCTTGCTAAGTTGTTGAGGCTGGCCTTGGATTTGCACTCCTCCTGCCTCAGCCTCCTAAGCCACTGGGATTCCAGGCATGCACCAGCACACCCAGCTGCAACCCATGACTTGCCTACCACCTTTACAGGGAGAGTTTGGACTGACTGCAAAAGATCAGACCAGACCAAGCTTTTGTTTCTGATAGATACTCTTAGAGGAGTTCTGCTGAGCTCCTCTAGGAGGCCCCCTCAGAGCTAGGCACTACCTTGGGAAGGCTGCTCCAAAAACCATCAGAGCTGGGCACAGTGGCCACGCCTGTAATCCCAGCAGCTTGGGAGGCTGAGGCAGGAGAATCAGCAACTTAGTAAGACTAAGCACCCCATGGTTAAGTATCCTTGGGTTCAATCCCTAGACACACAGGTCTGGTCTGGTCAAGAAAAGGTGTGTCCCAGGGAGCCCTGGTCAGGGAATGCAGCCACCCTGGTGGGGTTATGCTGAGGGAGGGGCGGTTGTGCTGCACAAGGTAGTCCCATCAGGTGGAGAGGAGGCCCAGGCAGGCAGCACATAGGGTCTAAGTATTTGGTGGATCGCCTTAGTTTTTATCTCTTGGTAGGTAATTGAACTTTTCAGACTCACTCTGCCACCATGTAAACAAACATCTGTGTGCTCCCAGGCACTATTAAACAATGTGCACTAAGCAGACTCCTCGGAGGTTGCTGCCTGTGTGGCCTTATGACCTAGGTCTCTGACCTAGGTCTCCCAACCTGGGCTGCAGGGGTCAGGAGTGAAGGATGGGTAAGATGTAGTCTTAGCCACAGGACGGGGTATGTATGAATGAAGAGGAAATGAATAGGGGGTAGGAGTAGCCTGTTAGGGCTCAGCTGTCCATAGTGGCACAGTCAGCATGGCTGGAAGGATCCTGGACCCTAATGGCTGCAGTTGCCTGCCCTGAACCAGGTTACATCCTGCCAGGTCCCCTCCCTGGTCTCTGCCAACCTGTGTTTAAGCCAACCCTTCTGCCTTGGGCAAGGTGGCACATCCCTTGCCACCCCCCTTCCATGTGACACTAAGCAACCCCCACATCAGTTGTAGCCTAGAAGCTTCTGTTCCCTCTAGATTCTAGGGCAGCAAGAGGATTACAAGCCCCTGATCTTGGTGTCCAACCATAGGACACCACACACTTGTGAGCAGGGAGTACTGAACTTATGAACAACCTAAGGAATTAATGAACTTAATTCACAGAAATTACCTTCACAAAAAATTTGCCCTCCCCCCACCATTCCCAGAGCTACCACTATAAGACATATACTGAACTGCCCCCTGGCACACAGCAGATTCTGGGTTCAGGACTCAGGCATCCCCTTTCTCTGGGCAGGACCTACACGGAGGACCCCCAGGAGTCCATCAGGCAGTGCGAGCTGCTCCTGGAGGAGCCCGACCTAGACAGCACTGTCCGCATTGGGGACGTCTGCAGCTTCCTGGTGGAACACTACGTGCAGGGGGAGGAGTTCCAGATGGTGAGGCACCCAGGTCCTGGTGCTCAGCTCAGATGTGGTTTTCAGTCTTTATCATGGGCAGTGGGGACTGAACCCAGGGCCTTGTACACTTTAGGTACACACTCTACCACTGAGCTACTGCCTCAGCTCACAAGATGAGAATTGTAACCCAGGGCCTTGCACATGCTGTGCAAGCATTCTACCACTAGGTAACATCCTCAGCCCTTCTATTTTTTGAGACTGGCCTTGAACTTGTGATCCTCCTGCCTCAGCCTTCCAAGTACCTGGATCAGAGGTGTGCATCATTGGGCCCAGCTTTGTTCATTCTTGAGGAAGCTGTCAACAACACACCCACATGTGAACCAGCACGTGTTGACCACAACTTGTCATTGGTCCTCAGTCAGCCATGCTGGGCATCTTCTCATGTACTTCTCAATTCGTGGTCACTGTACTTGGTTCTTGCCTTCTTATTGTTGGGTCACCTTCTCTGTCTTCTAGATACGTTTCCTTTATCAAACACACCTTTTTGTAAGTCTCCTCCCAGACTGAAGGTTCTGTTCCTTCTCTCCTCTGCTCTAGCCACTTGGGCCTACTGTCCTCTGGCTCTACTCACTCTTCTGTCCACTCACCCAGTATTTTCCGTGTTTCATTCTGGGAAGTTGCTATTGCTCCGGCTTCATCATCTCTCCTTCTGTCATGTCCACCAATGTTAATCCCACCTAAACTTTTCATCTCAGACATTGTTTTCATCCCAACAGTCTAATCTTCAACTGAATAAGCACGCCCACTGGACCTGGCTGTGCAACCTCGACTCCAGGCTCTTTCAGCTCCTCACTCTTCCCTCCTCTTGTGTTGGTTGAGTCCTGCTGTGGCCAGGCTCTACTCCCGCCCCACTCACCTTGTCCCACACACTCAGCATGGCTCCTGATGTAAGGTGATTTGTGAACACCCAGGAGAACACTCTTCCATTCCACTGGGCTGCCTCCCACCCCTAGCAAGTCTCTGCATATAGGCTGATTGCATGAGAGTGTCAGTGACCCTTCCAGAAAGCAGATTTTTACCTTTACTTGCATGATCATATTCTTCTCTGTGCTTACTAGCTTTATCTATCCAAAATAAAATTGTTCCAAGTATTTCACTATCTTTAAGCCTTAAATACTAAGATCAAATTGTTATTTCTCATTAACAATTTAAAAGCTGCTAAAAAAATTTTGATCACATTCTGAATTCATGTGCCCCATGGGAGTGAGCCCTAGAAGCAGCATAAAGCCCCATATATCCTCCCCCATTTGTATGTGTCCCTCCCTGAGGATGAAGAGACCTTAAGAATAGTGCTCTGAGGCTAAGGCCCATCCTGCCTTGGCCCTGGAGCTCCATCATGAGTGTCACCACTGTGCCCTTCCACATGTCCCCCTGGCAAGACCAGATGAAATCACACAGGAAACCCATTGACATTTCCAGTTTACAGGCCTAGGATCAAGGACCATTCACACAGGAGATGCGATAGAATTGGGATAAATCTTATACTAAGCTGAAATAAACAATGCCTGCCCTTCCACCCTCCCGCAGCAGGTCCACCACCATCCAGGGAGCAGTTTTAGAGGGAATACAATTCTGGAACTCGAACCACATTCTTGCTCTGGGTTGCCAGAGCACTCTCTGGGGTTCTGGTTTTCAGTTGTTCATACTGGCCACAGCCTGAAACATACCTTGCCCTGGGACCCATGTCCCCTTGTAAATACCAGAAACCTCAAAAGGCATGCTTCCCTGCTTACAACCCCTGGGACAGAGTGGGTACTTCATGTTGAGGTGACCTTATTACAGTGAACAGACAAGATGGCTCCCTTGGCTCTCATATGCTGAGGTGTCCACTGGGCCTTTAAGTAACAGCTGTTCCCTCTGCCCTAGGCCTACAGGTACCTCGAGGAGATGCGCAAGAGACTTCCTTCTGCCAACATGTCCTACTACGTGGACCAGCAGACAGTGGATGCCGTGCATCAGGGCCTGGGACTCCCTCTGACACGTGTGGTGCCTGAGCAGATCTGCCACAACAGCATCGAGGACCATGATGAGGTGGTGGAGGAGGTAGAGAATGGCCCCTGATGGGCCTTGGCCATTGTCCTGCTGCTGAGATCTCCTTCTGGAATTTCCAGTCTCTAGTCATCTCTTTTTTGTAGGGGGGAAAAAAAACTTATTCATATCATAACAAGTAAGCAGGGCCCAGCCCACAGTGTGCAGAGGACTGCCTGTATCCCTAAGCCTTCCCTCAGCGTTCCTGCCTCAGAGCACTTGGCAGCTTCCGTGGTGTTTTAGTTTAATTCCTTTTAAAGGAGCTGGATTCAGTGGATTCAGCTTTCCCAGGTTCTCCTGACTACCAGTTGTGGAGTGGAAGGAACTTGTGGAACTTGGTGCACTGAGGCTGCACCTGGGTCTTGGAGATGCCCATCACTGCTAATCACACCCACACCCAGATGGCTCCAGAATGGTTCAGCAGGGACCACTGTGGCCAGGCCCGAGTCCTGTCGGTCACACCTACCACCAGATGTTGACACTCCTACAACTCCAATAAAGCCTACTTTCTCAGAGGCCTAGGCCCCTTCCACCCCTCTTTGCCTCACACTGCACTCCATTTTCATGGCTGCATCTCATAGTCCTCTGGGAACTGAAGTCCCTGCTCACTGAAAACCACAAAGGAAGACTTGTGATACCTCCTGCCCTATTTATTCTCCTGGTACAGCACTGAGCCACAGGGCCAAGGGCCAAGCCTGCTCTGCTACTGGGCTCTGAGCAGCTGCTTCCTTCCTGCTTCTGGCATTCCCTGACCACAGGGCCCACTGGGAGCTGCAGGCCAGCACTTGGGTTGCTCTGCCTGTGGAGGCCAGGGCGAGGCCCTCCATATTTTTAGCTGAACACACCCTTCCTACATGCACGCACTGGGACCGGATGGCCCTCCAGACCTGGTCAAACTGCAAACTCAGATGTTACAGGGGTCCACTCTTTGAAGCCTTCCTCCCACCCAGCAGGAATGCCTAGGGTCCATCAGGGACTAGGAGGGAAGGGAGAGGAGTCTGTCTCTGAGTCGCTCCAGAAGCAGCAGCGCTCTCACGGCCAGCTCCCTGCAGTTCTCATCAACATCCTTCTCAGCCACATCTGCCAGGTAAAAACAACACAAGTACATTGCAGGGCCAGTCATTCCTGTTCCCGACAACCTACCTCACTCACTTGGCAAAGGGCTCTCTACCATGGAACAGGTGATGGAGACACCTCCACTGGGAGGGAGGGATCCAGGCCACAGTCCAGTCACATAGCTCAGCTATCCTGAGCACCAACCTGGGTTAAAACCAGCCTGAGGAGATGAGCCCTGAGCTCCTGCAGTTCTTCCAGACTGCATGTGAGGAGACAGAGCTGGTGCTTCCACCCCACCAGGACTGACACAGAGAGAGGGGCCAGGTCCTGAATAGAAGCCTGGGACTTTCCCAAAGGCCACAGGGAGACAAGGACAAAGGAGGCAGGGGCTCTGGGCATCCCTCACTTCCCTTCAAGGGAGATAAAGCCCTCTGCTTCTCTGAGACACAAACTCTGGTGGTAAGCCATGCTCCTGGGACCTGGCACCCCAAGCCCAGGTGCTAGGGAGAGGTCAGATGATGGCTGACCCTCTCCACAGCCACCAAGCCTGCTCTTGGCTCTTCCTGGCACCCAGTGATTCATCTGTTCCACTTCCTGTGGACAATGCCCATTCAAACTAGGACTGTGCCATGGCAGGAGCTAGGCAGGGAAGAAGCCCACAGCTAGGATGGAACAGACACCAATAAAGTCCTCACTATCACCAATGGGAAGGCAGTCTTCCTACAATGATCCTCCCCAGAGTCGCCCACCTGGGGCACCTGCAGCATGTAAAGAGGGACCCTGCCTGGCCCAGATGCCTGACAAGCAGGTGGAACTTGGGCCTAATGAGGGGGGCCTTCCACAAGCCACATGGCTTCAGCAGGATAACCACAGCAACAGAAGATGCCCGGCCAGAAGCCCAAGAGGCAGGGCAGCTATGAATCACGTGGGAGCCTCAGCTGGACCCTATATTGGGGTCAAATGGAAAGAAAAAGACATCACAGAGCATCCCAGGGCAGCTGGAGGGCCTGTCCATGGGTCCAGCTCAGGAGCCTGGGGGGTGTTCAGTGTCTGGAGCTGGGAGGAAGGGACAAAGCACGGCGGACACTACACCTCTAAGTCTGGGTGCAGGCTCCCAGCACTTCCACTACCTACATAGCCTTCTATCAGGAACCTCAGTGGATTCCCCAAAGCAACCACAGCCATGACTGTCCTCTCCCCCTTGTGCCCCATGCTAGGTTAACCATATTTCTCAGCACAACAGGGAGGGACATGCCCAGATGTCCTGCCTGCTTGGCCGCTACAGCCAGGGCTACTCACCTGCCAGCCAGGACCTGGTTTCCAGCAGCTCATCTGGCAGATCCTCTAGTAATCGCTCTGCAGGTACGCTGAGGAGGACAGAGGAGACCGCAGAAAGCAAGCCCCGGCGCACGTAGCTACCAAGCAAGAAGGCAGAGAAGGTGAGGTGCAACTCTGTGGCCAGAGCCCCTAAACAGCACTGCCAGAACTGCAGGGACACTTCCCTGAGTCCAGCAGATCAATCCGCAACACTGCGCATTGGGCCTGATCAGGCTACCTCCCACCACATAGCCCACACCTTGCTGCCAGAGACTCCACGCCCACAGCCCACAGCCCACTCACGTGTCCACATGGAAGCGAAGGGCCCACACAAATTCCAGCAGGGCCTTACCCATGCGTACAGCCACCTGAAAACCAGCAGAAGTATGGGTACCATGTTCAGCATGCCACTCCCCTTACCCAGCACCCAAAAAACACATCTGATGCCCCTGTGCAGCTTCACACAGGCCTGTCCTCAGGGCCATGGTAAAGGGAGAATGTCAGGTACGCAGTGCTCCAGGCCCGTGACCGTGGCCATCACCCCCTCCCACAGGTAGGGCCACACAGCACTTGTGCCATCAACGCGAACACTTGGGTGAAGCCCACACTCTGCAGCGGTGGACAAGATGTGGCAGGACCTGAAATTCCCACTTTCCAACTCACTGTGGTGTTGACTGCCAGATACATCAAGGCCCCCAAAGTATGGGTCAGTCTTCCAAGAACCAACTGGTCATCTCCCAAAAGGTCAAAGGTCACTAGAGGCCTGCAACACAGAATCCAGTAGTGGCAGAGCCATGGCACCTCAAGGCTGGCTGTCTAGCCCCAGGGATACAGAGGGAGAGCCTGGGTCCAGAGGCTCTGCAGAGCCTTCTTGCTCTAGTCACCACCCAACCCCACGAGGCTCCAGTAGAACCAGGGAGAAGGTGTTCCCAGAGGCCCAGAACATATGCTGGGCTCAGTGAGAAAGAAGCACAGCTTCTCCACTCTTGCCTGAGGGCCACACCTGATGGTGGGTGGGAGCTCAGTGCTGACCAAGGCAGAAGGAGGTGAGCAAGTGGCAGTCGGGGTGGAGAGCATGCAGGGTACTACCAGTCCATCCATAACCCTGAGACCAGGAGTGGACGGACACAGCAGTGACTGACACACTGCAAAGCTTAATGGCAGAGGGACGCTTCCAGAAAACTTCACATTAACTTAAGAACAACCAAACATGTTCCTGCCCAAAGTCCCACTCAGGCCCCATGCTGTGATGCTTTCTCCAGCCAGCAAGTGTGTCCAGACTGCAGAAATCCACTCACCTGTCAAAATGATGAATGAGGGGGAAAAAGAAACAGCCAGCCACGGAGGCGAATTCATTGGGGCCACCTGCTGGCTCCTGCCAGGGAGAGCCCTGCCAAACACAAGCACAACACCCCAACCTGCATGAGGTGCCTGGCCTCATGTCCCAACCCTGTGTGCAATACATTCAGAGCTGGACAGGCCTCATGGTACAGCAACCCTTGGGCACTGGGATGTAAGCTTCCTGGCCTCCACCCCCACCACCCCATGACAGTTTCTCATCACCAGACATCCCAGGGAAAGCAGGGCCAACCCTGGGTGAAAACCCCTCATGATTCTGGGACTTCTCACTTCTGCATTTGTATTCACGTGTTAAATCCACACTGGTCTGACTACCTTTGATCTGTACCATAAACTCACTTCAAGGAGCACCAGTGTTGGTGCCATCCCTGCCCTAGGCTCCTGCCACCCCCTTGGCACAGATAACACTGGAGGAATGTAATTGTTTATCCTACCACCCAGAGTGCCCTTTCCCTATAAGGACCTGACCAAAGCCCTAACTGACCTTGGAGAAGTGCCGGGTCTTGCTTCTGATCCGATTTTCTACAACCACCCTCCAGTCAGGAACCATGACACTGCCAGACTGAGAGGCAGGTGAGCACTGGGTGCCGGGACCCACGGAACTGTGTTGGGGAGACCGCCCAAGGCGCCCTGGCCGAGACAGCTCCTGGGCAGCCAGAGTCAGGACCTAGAGGAGAGGAGCAACCAGGGGAGTGCTGTGGCTCTGGGGAAGGACAGTCTTTAAACCAAGCCCCACAGAGCCCCAGACCAGCAACAGCACCCAATAGCCCTCACAGTCTTTTGACAAGGCAGGTGTTCTGGAAGCCACAGAGAAAGTCATCTCCAGTGCTAGTGGGTCTCTGCGCCTTGCTGGGAGGGCAGGCAAGAAGGTGGGGCACCCCAACCCAACCGCCACCTCTCCCTGAGGCTCCCTGGCCTCCACACAGAGCCACTCCTCTGGAGAAGGCAGCCTTAAAGGATGACCAAAAGCATGCTCAGCAAGCGAGCCAGTCTCAGGAGAGCAGACTCGCTGCTACTGCTGCTGCTATATACACGGAACACCCACAACAGGCAGAGCCTCGGGATGAGGGTGACGGCCCACGCTGCCTATTCTATGATGTTAAGAGACCATGCTCCTCACTAAGCACTAGGAGCCCAGCCCTGCTCTGAGGCCACCATTCCTGGCAGTCCTGCCACAGGCGGTCCTTCGCCAAGGGCCTAGCAGGCATCGAGCTCCTCCCACACGTCTCATGCACTGGTTCATTCTTTTTCATAGTTGGATAATACTCAGCCATGGGGACACCACATTTTGTTTATATTTAAGTGGTGCATTTTGTTATTTAAAACAAAGGAACTCAGCTGCCAGAGCTCCTGGTCCCCACAGTGGTGAACCTGCATACTTGGCTACACTCAAACAGGAGACAGAAGTCACCTGGCCTTCTCAGATCAACAAAGTGACTTGGGGAGGCTTTGGTCACTGTCCACATAGGTTTTCACCTCCCCACAGTAGGGCAGCTTGGAACTGACTACAGGGAGAGGGATCCAGAAGCACTCACATCCAGGATGTCCATGCGCTGCCGGAGGCTGTAGTTCAGGGCATAGAACTGTGAGGTCAGGTGCTCAGCTACCTAAGCCATGCAGAGAGAGGCCAATGAGGGCCAGGCCCAGGCCATAGACACACTTTCCAGGCACCAGTCAACCCTGCACGAGGTCAGTTACTCAACTGCCTGAGCCAGGCAGAGAGGCCACTGAGGACCAGGCCACAGGGCACACCCTCTAGACACCACACCCAACCTAGTAAAGAAAGCTGTCAGAGTGCTCCCCACTGTGGGGCCACCCACACTGGGACTTACCTGGGCTGGGTCTGTGACTGTAACAGCCACCAGGGCTCTCTGGCGCAGTTCCTCAAATCCCGCCACACAGGTCCTCTCCTCCAGGTGCAACAGTACCCTGGCCAGCTCCACACTCACCTACATGAGGACTGCAGTCAGTATGTTACATGCACCTCAGAGCCTGGGCCACCCACCTGCTGCCCACCTAGCAGAGGCTCCAGGTCTCCTGGAGACGCGCAGAAGCCAGCAAGATGTCCCCTCTCTCCATGACCCAGGATGCAGATGGCACAAGAAGAGCTGCCATCGTAGGGGACCTGCCACCAGAGTACTTAGCAACCTCCCCCTTTGCTCTAACACCCTCTTCTTGCTCACCTCCCGTGTGGCCTCAGGGTTCCTGCGGACTAGGCCTTCCAGGGCCTTCAGGGCGGCCTCCCAGCGCTCCACATCCTTATCCTCAAATGTGGTCAGTGCTACACAGAACACAGAAGGCCTCAGTCATCTCAGCCCCAACCCTGAACAACCCTGATGGACCCAGCGTGTCGGGGCAGGGTGGGAAGACCTCAGAGGAAATAGCTGTGAGGTGAGACCTACAGTGTGACCCCACCAAGGCTCACCTTCCATGCAGTCCCGCACATACTGAGGTGCCTTGCTGCTCTTCAGCTCTTTGTCCCCTGACATGTCGTAGGGGATGAAATCATCATCACTGTAAATGAGACAAAACAGACAATGGAACTGCCCACTCTTAGTGAGAAAACTCAGACTCCGGTGCCACTTATGTACCCCTCCTCAAGGGCAAGTCCTGAAAATGCTGAAACTCACTCCCCAAGTCCCCAGAGCCTTGAAAAGCCACAGCACTGCTGCAGACCAGAAGGAGGCATTGGGGGGTGGGCACAGCCACCCCACAGCGTGCACCCCACTGTGCTGGTGACCTGCACAGCTCAGCTCTGCTGTGCAGCCAGTGCCACCCCTCAAGCACAGAAGCCCAGCCCTACCTGTCCAGCTCCGAATCAGAGCCCTGCAGCTGAGCTGGGGGCACACTACCCTCCATGGTCTCTGCAGGGGTCTCTGCCACAACTGGATCCAGTGATGAGCCTCTGGGAAGCAAGAGGAACAAGCATTCAGGATTGCCTGTGGGGACACTCCCAGCACCTCCACCCACTGCTTCCCTAACTCCTGTCCTGTGAATGGAATCCAGAATGACAAGGTGTGCACACACACAGGGTGGGGATGAGGGATGTGAAGACCCTCACCTTGCCTCCAAGGGGCTGTCTCCCACAGGCCGGGGAGTGGCCAAGGCCAGCATCTCACGGCTCAGCTCATCATCTTCATACTGTAAATACAAAACATACCAGTCATTGACACCCACCAGACTTCAGACACCACTTCACTGCAGTCAGACACAGTTGGAGCCAGGCCTCCTCTAAAAACATCTGGATCCTGTTTAGTAGCCTGTCCTTTTCTAGAGCAAATTCCAAGTGTGCACCCTGACTTGAGGGTGGTACTCAGTGTGCCAAGGCTACAGAGTCACTTCCTCATGAAGGAACTGGGGCTCCCCAGGAGACTGATCCCCTGAAGACGTCCCAGGGAGGAGGGGATGTCTGCCATAAAGCCGGGCAGGGCCCAGCAGTCAGAGAAACATGCTGGCCACACAAGTGGCATTCACACCAGGAAGCAGGCAGCAGAGAGGACAGTCACTGTTCTGCCTGCCCAGAGCAGCCTGTGGCAGACCAGCCCCAGGGCAACAGCTTCCCTCACCCCAACCTCTCTAGAGTTCCACCTCCAGGGATTGTGTCCTGAGGAACACGTGCTGGTGCGTTCAGCCCTAATCCTTGTGATCACCAGGAGCTGAGGTTGACACCCACCACTCCTAGGCCTCAGCCCTCAGTGTAGCCAATGTGGGACACTCCATGGGCCTGGGCCCCAGGAGGGGAGGTACCTACTGAGCTGGAGTAACAGGGAGATCCGGAGCCTGTTCACCTGGAATTTCAATGGAGGGCCCTCAGGGTGGATCCGGGCGCTGATGACCTCGGCCACGATCATGCCTAGGCGGCGCACGGCAGGCAGGCTGCTGTCCAGGCGGCACTTCACACCTGCCATCATGCTGGCCAGCAACTCTGGAAGCACCAAACATGCATCCTGAGGGGTTCTCACATGCCTGGGGCGAGGGTGTGCCCTCACCACCTGCTCACCTTCCCGGCTGTCCCGCAGCTCTGGCTCCCCAAGGTGTGCCAGGCAGATGAGTACCGCCATGCTGATGTAGCGCTGCTGAGCCAGGGGCGTGTGTCGGACAGCACTGCTGCTGCCCCAGGTCTCCAGCAGCTCCTTTAGCGCCTGCAGGCAGCACAGCACCAGCCTGTCAGGCAGCAGTTCTGCCATGGCCCAGGATCATGTGGTGCTAGTGTCCACAGCCACCCCAAAGGCTCCAACAGGAGCAAAGTTGGGACCCCCAGCCTTCCCTTCTCTTGGGGTCACCACAGGGTCAGAGGCAGGTAGCACTTACCTGTATGAGGAGTGGACGCCGCTGGCTGTCCATGGCCAGGTACCCCAGCAGGCTCTGCAGCATGGGTGTCTACAACGAGAGTGGTGTCCTTAATGAGGCAGAGGCTGCCTTCCTGCATGAGGCTCCTGAGGGTGAGCGTGTCATGCCCAGGAGTCCAGGCTGAGGACTAGTATGGTAAGTGCCGCCCTCCACCTCCTACTGCTCCTCAGTACCCTCTGCTTCTGCATTTGTCAGTTTTGTTTTTGTTTTTTCCTCAGTGCTGGAAATCAAACCCAGGGCTTCAAGCACTCTAGGAAAGTGCTCTCCTGCTGGGCCATACCCCAGCGCAGCACTCGTCAGCTTGGGCACATACACTTTTCTAAGGAAATTTTCTATCTCATCCATGTTTGAAAACCAGTCGCCATCAAGCTGCTACATTTCAAAGGTCCTGGATTTTTCTACTCAGCCCAGGTGCAACTTCCACCTCAGCACTGCCTGCTCTGCTGTTCAACTTTCTCTTTGTTCTTTGTTTTCTTCCCTTTTGAAAGCTCTCTTGCTGAGCTACATCCCTAGTCCTTTTACTTTTTATTTTGAGACAGGGCCTCACTAAGTTGGCCAGGCTGGCTTTAAACTTGTGATTCTCCAGCCTCAGTTTCCCAAGTAGCTGGGCTCATAGGCATGCATCACGGCAGCTGGTGGTGCCATCATGTTTGTTGTGTGGGGCTTGGGTCACTTTATCTAGCACTATGCTGTAGCACCGTTATTCTCTATTGCTACTCATTTCTGGTCCAGCAGCCCCATCACCCGGAATGACAGCCAGATGTTCACGCCAGTACTTGGGTTTATCCCATTGGTTGGCTATATTCTGGGGGCCTCAAATGCCCTATAGGACAGGGATTGGGGGCCATCTCTGGCTCTCTGTTTGCCTGGACTGCACTGTCCACCTGCCTCTCTGAACCCCACCAAGGGCATGAAGCCAGGGTTCAAGAGGCTGCCAGGCCTCCTGCCTGCTTCACCCCCATGCACCCAGGGCGAGTTGGCTCTACCTCCACTTTGGCCCCCACCCATCCTCTGCACAGAGGCCAGGGTAGGTCTGGGTAACACAGTCAGGTCTGGATGCCTCTGCTTAAACCTCAGCTGCCCACCCCAACCTGAAGCAGCCCACCCTTGCCACACCTCCTGCTCTCTGGGGCACAGGGCCCACTGCCAGCCGGCTTGCTGGGACCAGTGTTCAGAAGCCAGCCACACAGTCCTCCTGGCCAGACTTCTATCAGGACCATGGCTCTGCACCTGCCAGATCCCCTCAGAGAGGTCTTTGCAGAGCCCTGCAGCACTGAGGCTGCCTCCTAGGTCCCACAGTGCCAAATGTGCCATGCTATGAATTACATACCATGGTTTATGCAGGTAGCACTGTCTCCCTGCCTATAACGTGAGTTCCTCAAGGAGAGACTACGGCTCTTCTGTCCACCTGGGACAGAGCTGGGCATACTGTGGGCATCAGTGCACTGCTGGTCCCTCCTCAGGCCAAGACATCTGCTCTTGCTCTCCCCTGCCCAACCACCACAGCCCTCCAGTCACAGCCTACACTCCAGGCCACAGGGACAGCTGCACCATGTCTGGGAAGCACTCAGCAACCAAGTCCCAAGGCACTAACCCCCTTGGGCTTGCTCGGTGTTGTGCAGCAGGGCCTGCAGCCCGGCAGGGCAGTGCTGCTGCTTCACTGACAATTCCCAGGTGACTGCTCTACCTGTTTTCTGTGGCTGGGAATCAAATCCAGGGCTTTGTGCATGCTGGGTACACATTCTTCCACTGAGTTAGCCTCTACTTTTAATAGTGATTCTTCTTATAACCAAGGGTGGCCTTCATAAGCCCTGCCCTACATTCTCACCGTGCACCGGTACTGCATGAACAGAAGCTTCCGGGTCATCACAAACTGGGCTTTCTTATTCTTCACCACCAGATTCCCCAGTAGTCGTGACAGGACCTCAGGCCTATAAGGCAGGGTCAGAAGAAGCCAGTCATGAGTGCCTAGGAGGTGGGTGGCAGGCTGGGAAAGCTCACCCTCTGATGGCACCAACAGCCTGGCCCTGCCACTTGCTCACTGTGGGCCTTGGATAACCTCAATGGGTCCTTAACTTCCCTCCCCCAGGCCTGAATGTAGAGACTGGGTCCCACTCCTGAGCTAAGAGGGTCAACATAGGAGGGAGTCCCTCCCTGCTCTGCCAGGTCCAGGGTGCATACTTCTTCTAGAGCAGGGCAGCAAGCCTTTGCTGCACAGGGCCAGAGGGCACATGCTTTAAGATTCATAGGCCAGTCTCTATACCAAACACTCAACATAGCAGTTGTGACTGAAAGCAGCCACAGGCAAATATTTAAATGAGTTAGTATGGCTGCATGCCAATAAAATTGTGTGTGTGAGTGCGCACCTAAGAGAAAAAGATCCTCCTGCCTCAGCCTTCCAAATAGCTGGGATTACAGGCACACAGCACCACGGTGGGCGCCAGTAAAATTTTATTTACAAAAAAACACCAAATGAGCCAGATATGGCCCAAGAACAATAGTGTGCAAGCATCAGATCTAGAGTATGGGACCCTGCTTCCTTCAGCAAGCAAAAGCCCAACAAGCCCCCAGCCAGTGTGGAGAGACAGGCTGGATTCACCTTCACTCATCACATAAAATCCCACACATAGACATAAAAGCTGGAAAGAAAAAGAAGAGGTGGGTACAATAAAAACAAAAAAAACAAAAAAGGTTAAGCTGGAGACAAGCCAGATACCAGAGAAGGTTCCAAAGACCGAGCAAGACCCCCACTGAAGTATCCGTGACAGCAGCAATGCATCTTCACCATCCTAAGCCCAACAGCTCACAGGAAAGAGCCCAGAACCTGCAGGGGAACTTCCACAACATATACCAGGAACCAAACATGCAGATGGTGAAGGATGCAGGGAAGGAGTCCACACACATCTGGAATCAAAGACCACAAAGCCTGCTCTCCCCTGCCCAACCACCACAGCCCTGGGGCAGACCTGGGAAGCAGGTGAGGGCAAGGTGCGTGAGCATCCCTAGGGCCCAACAAGGCTGCTTTTAAGAGTGCCAGCTGCAGCGCGCACACACACACACACACACACACACACACACACACACACACACACACGAGGAAGGATCAAAAGGGCATTGCCACACCCAAGTCAGAGATGACACCCACAGCACAAAACCACATGTAAGGAATGGTGAGTCAGGGGTGAGGCAGGAGGAGTGAGCTACAGTGCAGGGCAACACCATGACAGAAGGACAACACACAGTGTGCAGGGCGACGAAACATCTGCGGGCTGCTTCTCACACAGTCCTCCTGTCCAATAGGGCTTGGGAGAACACCTACACTGTTTTCACGAGAAAGAAACAGGATCCCTAAGTCTGAAAAGAGCTGTTGCCTCAGCAGAGATTATGGTTCCCCCAGTGTGTGGACTTGGGGAACCCACCGGGCAGGAGACCTTCTGTACTAAGCCGTGGACACATGTGGAGGCTCCACTGGCAATGATGAAGGTGGGCACCATCAGTGTGTGCATTTGCACAACCAGTGGCCAGCCTAAATCAGCAATACTAAGGCAGCACCAGCCACCACACCCAGGGAGTACAACAGGACAACCGGCTACAGCAGGGCCACCAGGAAAAGCAGCACAGGGAATGGCAGCTGCCACAAAGCCCACTCCCCACTCCCCACCCCCAGAGATGCACTGACTGGAAAGAGTGCTGTGCTGCTTACCCCAGAGTGGCCTCCACCAACCCTATGAGCACAGCCTCCATGGCCGCGTCCGGCACTTGCTCCACTAGGCGCCAGCAGACCCGCTGCCACAAGCAGCTGCCCTGGGTGAGTGCTGTCAGTTGGGGCACCAACCTGCCCAAGATCTCCTCTGAGGAGACACAGAGAGGACATGAGCCTCAGGAGCTGCACTCAGCCAGGGGACCACTGGTCCAGTGTACACAGCACCACGGCTCACCAGCCAGCACAACTGAGCCCCAGAGCTCTGAGCCCTCAGTGGACCCAGGGCTAGCAAGGGGACCCCCCAAAGCACAACTGAGCCCCAGAGCCAACCTCAGTGGACCCAGGGTTAGCAAGGGGACCCCCCAGAGCACAACTGAGCCCCAGAGCCAACCTCAGTGGACCCAGGGTTAGCAAGGGGACCCCCCCAGAGCACAACTGAGCCCCAGAGCCAACCTCAGTGGGCCTAGGGCTAGCAAGGGGACCCCACAGAGCACAACTAAGCCCTAAGACAAACCTCTGTGGACCCAGGGCTAGCATAGAGACCCCAAAGAAGGCTGGGACCAGCTCCCACTGCTGCTGAGGGGCTTGCAGTGATTCTCAACCTCTCCCAAGGGCTGAATGGGAGAGACAGGTGCTGCTTCCCCCAAGGCAGGCCCTACTCACTGTGTCTCCCCTGGATGCACACTTTCCCAAGGACTCGAGACACAAAGGAGACAGAACAGTGTAGGCCACCTGGGAGAGAAAGCAAGGAGGTCATGGGACAACACACACAACACCTGACCAAGTGGACAGACCTGCAGAGACTTGAGGGTGCCAGATTCCTCCTGGGCTCTGAGTCCCACAGAGGTGTAGGTCACAGGGGACTTAGGGTGTTGGGCCTGAGCACATGGAAGGACAGTGAACCACAGTGGGAACTCAGCACCACAAGGAGATTGAGTTAAGCAATCAGAGTTAAACAAGCTGAGCTGAGGTGCAGCTCAGGCCTGAGTGAGCCCATGATAGAAATAAGAAGGGAGGGGCCATACTGCAGGAAGAGGCAAATCCACCCACTGGCCTTGCTTTACAGGCCACTGACCCATGGAATCACACTGCCCCAGACACTCCTTTCTCTTGAAACTGGAAGCCATGCCTGTGAGGCCCAGAAGAGGCAGAGCCAGCCCCAAACAGCACACAGGGTAATACCTAGTGCTCTGTGAGCAAGCCACCAGCAGCACTTGCCTCCAGACCCAAAGACCTCCCAGCACCTTCACCTTGCCATGGGAGCCTGAAATGCCATTGCCAAAGGCATATGAGACAAACCCAAGTTGGCAGGGGAAGTGGATGGAGAAGGAGGGGATGACAGCTGAGAAGAGGGGCAGGGAGACACAGCACTCACCTCGGAGAGAATCCACCACTGACTGCAGCGCCCGCATGGCCTCCTCACCCAGCAGTGGGAAGTAGTTCTGGGGGAAGAACTGGGCCAGGTTATCCTGCTGCAGATGGTTGCCCAGGTGGTCAGGCAGGCTCACCACCTTGCTGAGTAGTGTCTCCTGGAGCAGGGGAAAGCCAGGCTTCATCTGCGGCCTGCACTGCTCCTCCATCAGGGCCGCTACCCTGCCCTCACTCAGAAACCTGGCCAGCAGCTCTGCCATCTTCATCAGACGGAAGCTGGGGCTGAACAAGGACAGGTGTATCAGGCAGAGCCCCTAAGCCTGCTCCAGGCCAAGGGAGTCTCCACAGCTCCCCCTTAGACAGGTAGTCCCAAGAGCTCCAGTAACATTTTGTCTTAACTCATAAGCTGAAAGAACATGCTTTGTACTCCACTCCTGAATCAGATACAAGTGGGGTGAGTGCAGCTGGGCCCTACCACCTCCTCACTTGCTCTCCGTGGATTTTCACAGAGTACATGCTTTTAATCACAGCAACTTCTAAAAACCCAGCTTCTCAAAGACTCCTCAGAGTCCTCACAAGGACTGATCTGTGTGTGATCTGATGCTGAACGTGGGAACTGCCTGGGGCTGGGGGGTTCATGGCAGGCACGTGTCAAAAAAGCTGTGCTTCGGGCTGGGGATGTGGCTCAAGCGGTAGCGCGCTCGCCTCGCATGCGTGCGGCCCGGGTTCGATCCTCAGCACCACATACCAACAAAGATGTTGTGTCCGCCGAGAACTAAAAATAAATATTAAAAATTCTCTCTCTCTCTCTCTCTCTCTCTCTCTCTCTCTCTCCTCTCTCACTCTCTCTTTAAAAAAAAAAAAAAAAAAAAAAGCTGTGCTTCCCTGGAAAACCTGAAAATGTCCCAAGAGGCCTTGAGAGCTGCCACTGTGCCCAGAAAGCCTCACTGCAGGGCTGGGACCACGAAGCAGCAATGCTAACTGCCTAGGGGAGCTGGCTGGGGCTGCTGTGATGTGAACACCCCTCCTCCCGCCGGGCTGCAAGGTCGAGATGCCGGCAGGTCCTCCCCATCTTAGAGAACACAGCCACTATCAGTTGGGGTGGGGGGGGGGGCAGGTCGCAGGCTCTGTTCTCTCCCTGGCACCTTCCAGGATGAACCCTGCAGTTCGCAATTCCCCAGGCCCTTCTGTGCTTCCAAGTCACAGGCCGCTGCACAAGCCCCCAGCCTCACTCACCCGGCAGTGCCCTCGATGGCCTCCATCAGCGCTAGGAAGGCCTGGTCAGCAGGGCCCTCCAGGAAGAAGCTGTCCCAGAGCTGCTCCAGCCGGTCGCCGGGCGACAGCTGCAGCCAGCGGGGGCTCAGCCTGCCGACCAGACAGCGCAGCACGGCAGCGAAGTGCTTGGCGGCGAACTCCTCCTGCTCTCCGGGCAGCGCGGGCTCCGCGGTTCCTCGCAGATAGCGCTGCAGGGACTCCAGGGCGGAGAGGACGCGGCCACCGTCCTCAGAAGACTGGAGGATGTGCACCGCTTCCCGGACGCTGAGTCCGACTGCACAGCGCGCGGGCTCCATGCTGCCGGCAGCCGGGCGCCCGGGACAGCGGGATCCCTCCCTGAGCGCACCGGCTACCCGGCCTGGCCCGGCCTCAACCGGCGGGCGGCCGCGAGCTCCGGTCCCCGCGTGAGGCGTGACTTCGGCCTTCAAAGCCCCCGCCGCTCCCCGCTGGGTTCCGCGAATCTGCAAAGGCAGGCGGCACCGCGCGTGTGCGTCTGCGCGGCAGGGCGGGTCCGATTGAGGGAGGCGGGTGTGCTCCTGATGGGGCGGGGACCCGCGGCCACGTGACTGTGGGCTGTGCGTGCGCTCCCCAGCGGCTGTGCTCCCCACCGCGCTTGAGTTCAAATGCTTTGAGTGCAGGCTGCACGCAGCAGAGGCGATTGATGGGATCTGGTAGCCGCTGGGAAGGTGCTGTGTAAACTAAAGAGGTGAAGCATCAGGTTCCGTTCCACAGTTGCTCTAGCCACGTGTCGAGGGCTCCCTAGGTCCTAGGGCCGGCGGCCAACCTCCTGGACATCCTGGGCGTGGAACTATTAACCACCACTCAAAGAAAAGACCACCAACTCCAATTTAAATCAAAATAAAGCAAGTTTGTAATTCCTACCGGCTGAGGCTGTCTCTCCCGAAACCAGTGGGGACAGAAGACAGCCCCGCAGCTCTCTAGGAGGGCACCTTTATAGCTCAGAAAGTGCAAAAAGTGTGTGTGTGTGTGGGGGGGGGGGTCTTGAGAACTTACAGATAACAGGATTTTAACAAGCATAACACAAAGGCAGGTTAATGGTCCAGCACTTAGGGAGTAAATTTAGATCCCAACATCAGAATTTATGAGGCGCCACTAGTTTCAGAGAGGGTCGTTATCTGGCCAGGGAAAGCCAGGCATGGGTGAGTTCAAGGCACCGGCAGGCATTTAGAAATCGCAGTAATATATAGATTTAGAAATCGCAGTAATATATAGTAAAGCCAAAATTAACTTTTCATGCCTTGTGAGGAGACGGCTCCCAATCTTTTTTTTTTTTTTTTAAGTGAGAGGGGGAGAGAGAGAGAGAGAGAATTTTAATATTTATTTTTCAGTTTTCAGTGGACACAACATCTTTGTTTGTATGTGGTGCTGAGGATCGAACCTGGGCCGCACGCACTACCGCTTGAGCCACATCCCCAGCCCGGCTCCCAATCTTAAGAGGGAATTAGGCTGGGTTTATCAGAGCACCCCCTTGAGGCAAAGTGGTAATACAGTAGTAGAACCCTTGCTGGTAGTGCATGAAGTCCAGGGTTTGTCCCCAGGATGGAAAATTAAAAAACTAGAATGTTCTAATGACTTCCCTGGAGAATAGGTAGGCTTCCCCTTTGGGAAGGGGTGACATTTCAGCAGAGGTGAATGTGGGGGGAAATCTGGGAACATATATTCATTCCACAAACATAAAAGCATCCTTCTTGGGCAGGGGCACTTAACCACTGAGCCACATCCCCAGCCCTTTATGTTTTTTATCTTGAGAAAGGGTCTTGCAAGTTCAAAGTCAGCCTCCACAATTTAGCAAGGCCCTAAGCAACTCAGCCAGACCCTGTCTCAAAATATATAGGGTGTGACTGAGGGCATGACTCTGGTTAAGCAACCCTGGTTCAATTCCTGGTACCAAGAAGAAGAAGAGGAAGAAGAGGAAGAAACAACAACTTGGAAGGCTGAGACAGGAGCATTGCTTTAATCAGCCTTGGCAGCAGAGTGAGACCCTGTCTAAGGACAAAATAAAAAATAATCAAGCTGGGCACCATCGTGCTCTCCCATAATCCCAGCAACTTGGGAGGCTGAGGTAGGAGGACCTGGGCAACTTGGCAAGACCATGTCTCAAAATAAGAAAAGAGCTGATGATGAAGCTCAGTGGTAGAGTGCCCGTAAGTTCAAATCCCTGCACCATAAAAGAAAAAACAGACAATAAATACATAATAATTAAAATCACCCAGTCCTGAGAAAAAATAAGGTGATGGCTAATCACATTTCAGTTCCCTTTCCAAGGGAGAGAAAGCCTCACAGGATGTGGCTGGGCATGGCTGGGATGCTGGCACCAACACAGACCTGACTCCAGTGACTTCCAGGCCCCTGCTGGGTTCCCTGTCCTTCTTCAACTTCTTGGTGGTAACATGAGTCTATGTGCTTCTGCTAAAGCCATCAGTGCTCGCCCACCTCTGAGCTCACAAGACAAGTCCTTGCCCCAGCAGAGTAGCTTTCCAGAAAAGCTGTTTGCATCTGTTTTCAGCTTGTTTCCCTGGGAACCTGGGACCCACAGAGCCAGTAGGCTTGAAGGCAGATGCCTTTCCCTAAGATGGCAGGAAGTGCCTGACCCCCAGCCAGGGCCACGGAAGGAAAACCGCTCAACTGGAGAGCCAGGAGGAGTGGGGGACGAGGCAGACACTGGGGCCTCGGCCACCTCCTGTATCCTGAAGAGATTGCTGGAGCCCCCTCTTCTCTCAGCATGGGTTGGCCAGGGAGGATGACCCTGTCTCTCCTCCTGGTTTTGGTGCCCATGTATCTACATGGGGCTTCACTGCAGAAAGCTGGATCAGCAGGGCAAAGAAAACCATTTTTTGAGAGGCTCCGTAGACTAGAAGAGCAGGTAGGTGTACCGCTCTTGGATTTTTAAAATTGGCAACAAATGAAGGTTGGATGTTGAACAATTGTAGCGGCAGGTGTGAACTGTGAGCCAAGCATCCAAGTAGTTTGTGGTTCTTGCTAGCAGTTAGCAGTGCCCTACCCTACAACTGAAAACCAGGGAGGGTTTGCCCGGCTCTACTCTGAAAATAAGGGGAGTGATGTGTGGTTGGCAAGGGACAAGAGACTGTATGGAGGCTCTGGAAGGCCTAAGGAGCACAGCTGTGGGATCTAGGGAATCGATGGTGCTGGGCACAAACACTGGGTGTGGGAGCCATGAGGTCCCCAGTCTATCTCAAAGCAGAAGGCATGGGTGGCCCCCAAACTCCTGTGTGGGGTCTGCAGACAGTGCCCCAGCACCACAAGTTTCTGCTTTGAGCCCAGTCAAGCACACATGCAGCCCAGCCCAGCCTGCCTGCAACTGAAGCAACTAGCAGTGGCCATTTAGAACCTGGGATGTGGGGCAGGATCAGACACTGCAAGGTGAACCCATGCTCCCCAATGCTGCAGTGGGGTCTGAGCTCCATCGCCCCCTCTGAACTTGGCCCCCTACCTGCATCTCCTAGTGTCATGGCAAGGGTCACTATGCAGTGCTGACCAGGAGCCCAGCACACAGAGGTTCTTCTGAGGTGTGAGCAGGAAGGCCTTATCCCTGCCCATCCTGACCCCTCATAACTTCTGTGTCCTCTTTACAGTTTCGGAGGTTCCAAGAAGTGACCTTAACACAGCTGCAGGGCATTGCCAACAACTACAACATGTCCTATGACATTGATGCCCAGTTACACAGCCTGGCAGAGGAGAGCCAGGCTGTGGCTCTGACAGTCAACAGGTCACAGGCCGCCATCCAGGGGGACCTGGCCCACCTGAAGGCCTGGGTGAGGAAGACTCAGCACCGAAGCCGGAAGGTGGACATGCGACTGCAGGCCTTGGACTTGGCCCTGACTGAGAAAACCAGGCAGTGGGTACAGGCAGGGAAGGAGCAGAAGACACAGAGGGATGTCATTTCAGGCCTGGCCCTGGACACACAGGCCCTGCAGGATGCACTGGTCAGCCTGACACACCAGGTCCACAGCCAGGGTGCCAGGCTGGCTGCTCTCGAGGGTCAACTACAGATGACCAGCCCTGGCACTGCAGCCCCAGGGTGGACCCCAGCCCCAACTCCAGATCAGCCTGTGCACCCGGGCCCACTGATGCTGCTGACAGACAGGCAGGACCTTGCTCCTCACCCAACGGAGTCCCAGGACTTCACTGCCCATCTCCTGGGCACACAGAAGCCCCCAGCCCCAAGCAGCCATTGGGCACCTGGTGGGGCTGCTACAGTCCCAAGGGATCCTCCTCAGGGACCAGGAGAAGGTAAGTGCCACAGGCCTGGCCCCCTCCCCATGGCTTACAAGATTCCTGTAGCTCCTCCTGAACCCGTGGTGCTCCTGCCACCTCCACAGGCTTTCTCCCCATGAGGAGAGGACATTGACTTCACACTCCACACTCCCTTCTCCTCATCCAGGTGGTCTCCTATCTGCGGGTCCCAGCAGTTTGGGCCCCCTGTTCCTCACGTTGAAGAAGCACCTCTTGCAGAGCTGGTTAGGTCCTGAATTACTGGATGGCCCTGTATAAACACAGGGCTCAGAGAGGGGGGTGGGAGGGTCAGAGAAGGGGTCATGAGGACAGAGACAGATTGGTGGGATGCACTCTGAAGACAGGAAGGATGGCTAGTGCCTCCAGTAGCTGGGAAGGGCAGGAGATTATGTCTCTCTGGAGCCTCCAGAAGGAGCTGGTCCTGAAATACCTTGATTTGGGCTCTTTATGACTTGCATCAGGCTTCCAGCCTCCAAAAACACAAAATAGTAAGCCTAGGCTGTTTAAAGACACTAAATTTGTAGCAATTTGTTACAGCAGCCAGAGGTGCCCTGGTGCTAATGGTCATCTGCTCCCCTTCTTAGGAGACTGCTCAGGCTTAACTAGGGACTGAAGGCTCCCTGGGAAGGCTAACCTCATTCTTAGCTCCTGCCTGGGGGTGGCACATCCTGAGGGCAAGCAAGAGGAACTAGAGGAGCCCTCAGCCTTCCCAGCTCAAGCTGTCCTCCAGGAGGTGTGGCTGCAGGGCCCCCCCAAGTCCACCCTCCAGAGTGAGGACCATTTCTGGGGCTCCTGCTGCAGGGCTGACTCCCCCTCCCTCTGTTTCTAGTTTGCAACCTGGGTCCCGTGTTCACATTCCCGGATGCCTCCCCTGAGAACGTGATCTTCCTCAGCCCCAGCTTCCTCACAGCCCTACGAGCTCTGTCCTTCTGCAGCTGGGTCCGCACATCCTCTGGCCACCTGGGCACCCTCCTCTCCTACGCCACTGAAGAGAATGACAACAAGGTGGTACTGCATGGCCGAGACTCACTGGTCCCCGGGTCCCTCCATTTTGTGATCGGAGACCCAGCCTTCAGGGAGCTGCCTCTGCAGCTGCTGCTAGATGGCCAGTGGCACCACATTTGTATCATCTGGACATCTGTCCAGGGCAAGTACTGGCTCCATGTGGACCGCAGGCTAGTGGCCACTGGCTCCCACTTTAGGGAGGGCTATGAGATCCCTCCTGGAGGGTCCCTTGTGCTGGGCCAGGAGCAAGACAGTGTTGGTGGAGGGTTTGACAGATCTGAGGCCTTTGTGGGGAGCATGTCTGGCTTGGCCATCTGGGACCGGGCACTGGTCCCTGGAGAGGTTGCGAACCTCGCCATCGGGAAGGAGCTCCCTACTGGTGCCATCCTGACACTGGCCAATGCCTCATGGGTAGGCAAGTTTGTGCAGAGGGCCAACTGCACCTGCCTGGAGCTTTGTCCATAAGGCCTCACCCTACTGGGGCTGTGGTCATGTTCTGGGTTAGCAGGAGGAGCAAGCCTCCACCCATTCCACAGGGCCCCTGTGTGCTGTCCAGGGCATTCCTGCATGGGGTGGGGTGGGTGGAATTGCTGGAGACCAGAGCTGCCTCTTCCCAGGCTGTGGTGTTCTTTTGTGCTGCGCCTTCAAAGCCTCAGGTCACCCTGAGTGGCCTTGAAGTGATGAAAGGCCAACAGAAGTCTTGTTTCTGGGGGTTCCCCTTCCTCAAGACAGCAAAGACAGCATCTGCATGTCACTGCCACCTCTCAGGGCAGTTGGGAAAGGTTCCTATGGGTGAGAGCTGTTCCCGCATCCCTGTGGAAAGGCTTCAGCGTGTGCTTCCTGGCCCTCAAGACCACAGTCCCTCCCCAAGCACACTGGGGGCCTTTGAGGCCAACTGGTCAGTCCTGTTCTCTCATGCTTGGTGGCTGATGACATCGAGGATAGACCAGCTGTGCTGCTTCATCAGCTTCACGAGGTATCATTTTCACATTATAAAGTGCACCAATTTAAGTGTATACTTCAAAGATTTTTAGCAAGAATACTGACCTGTGCAACCATCCACATGATGTAGTTTTTGAGTATTTCAGTTGCTGCTCAGCACTGCCCCTGTAGTGACCACACCTGCCCCAGCACTGGTGACCCTCTTCTGCATGGATTTGCCTGTCCTGTTCATCTCCGAGGTGGACTCACACAGCACATGGTGGCTGAGTGCCACCCCATAGTGTGAATGGACCACATTTTGTCCATCATTCCCCAGCCGATGGGCATGTGGGTTGTTTCCAGCTTTTAGGTCCTATGAGTAAAGCTGCTATGTGCATTCTCCTACAGATCTTTAGACTTCTTTTGTTTCGTGGTGCTGAGGATTGACCTTATGTGTGGCAGGGAAGCACTCTGCCATCAAGCCTCACCCCAACCCTGAGTGGACACAATTTTGTTTATTTTGGACAAGTCCCAAAGAGTGAATGCCATAATGTAAATTCATCTAGACATTTTTTCCCTATTCATTTTTCTTTATTTTTTTTTTTTGTGAGGGGATGAAATGGGAGTGGGGGTGGTACTGGGGATGGTATACTACAGAGCTACATCCAGATCTTTTGTTTTATTTTAAGTCAGGCTTCCCTAAGTTGGTGAGGCTGGCCTTGAACTTGAAATCCTCCTGCCTCAGCCTCCAGAATCACTGGGATTACAGGTGTGCACCATCACGCCTTCCCATTTTAAAAGTGCAAAAGCAGATTAGAGAAGGCCCATGCCTAGGCCTGGAAGAACCCTGGAGGACCGCTGGAGGACTAAGGCCCTCTGAACCTCATGTATGGTGATTTCAGTTCTGTAGAGGCCTTGGGTAGCTATCCACCTTTACCCATGGGAAGACAGCTAGCCAACAGGCACACACTTCTGGGGGGACAGTGCCCCAAATTAGCACTGCAGTCTCACCAGCATCTCTCCAATCTCAGTGGACCCCACACTTCTGGCCTCCCCCAACACTGCCTGTTCATGAGTCAAGGTCAGGGAGGTATTTTCATACTGGAAATCCCCATGAGCGCCCATGTGACACTCCCCTGAATCACTGGCTTCTGCTTCTCCAGGGCAGTAAAACTTGATGAAGAACCCATCTTCTCTGATTAGTTCTTAGATGGGGGCCAGCCTGGCCAGCCTGGCTCTGAACTCTGGGCTCAAGCAATTCCCTGCTTCAGGCACCCAAGCGCTGGGACCACAGGTGTGCACCCCTGTTCTTGCTAAGAGCCCTCCTTCTCATACACCTCATCCTGCCATTTCATTTCTCATTTAACATCTTTCTTTTGGAAAGACTGGCAATCTGATTGGTCACTGTTTTTGGAGGAACAGAATGCTAGGTCCCAGCATAGCCATCTTGCACAAGACCTTAGGAGCTGGCAGAAGTTGAGCCTCTCACGGTTTGATTTCAAAACTCTTGATCATCCTCAGCCAAAGACAACAGGTAGCTTCCTTCACCCAGTGCAGAGCCAGGGCAGAAGACCCACAGGGTGTTATTTCCACCCACTCCCCCACTTTCAGGTTCTTACCACACCCTGAGGAACAAAGATGTCACAGTAGTCACAGCAGTGTTTGGTCAAGTCCCCAGACTTGGAGCTCCTTGCATTCTGCAGAGGTGGGTGTCACTGAGAGTGAATATGTTCAGGATGCTTGTTGGGGTGGGGGCTCCAGCTGGGCAAGACACTGGAGCAAGAGTTTGGAGTTGGGGCAAGTGAGCAGGGTCACAGGCAGTGTCAGACAGCATGGTAGGAGCCCAGGGACGGGGGGAATTGGGAGCAGGCAGATCTGGGAAGCCAGCCTGGTTTAGGAGCCAGGCAGTCTGAACATGTATCCAACAGGACTCACCATTCCTACTGGAGGCAGAAATAAAGTCACCTATACACTCTCAGGCATAAACCACATCCCCCTCTAATGCCTCCAGACTCTTCCTTTAACCCAAATCTATTCCATTCCTGGGTAAGGAAAACAAAATGACCCCAAATGGTTCCAGGAAGTGAGTTCCAACAAAGAGCCACGGGCTGGTTTCTTTTCTCCCACAGCCACTCAGCCCAGCCCATCTGTTTTCTGACACACACATCTGTCCCTAAGATGACACATGGGGGGAGGGGCTAGCTCAGTGGCAGAGCATTCACCCTGCAAGTTTCTGGGTCCAGTCCCCAGAAGGGACTGTCTTTGGAAAACAGCTCCACCCTCCACAGAGATGGTCCACCCTCCCTGGTACTACCCTGAACCCTAGGAACTAGTCTTATCATGACCTGCCATGTCCATGCCACTATTCTGCTTAACTCTTCTGCCTACCCACCACCTTCCCCCAAACCCTACTCGCCTAGAAGACCTAAGCCCGTGACCTCCACTGAATGGCAACTCATTGCAGTCCTGTAGTCAGGTGGCAGATCCCTGCTCCCAAGGGGCATGGGGAGCCAGGCACCACGGCACACACCTGTAATCCCAGCAGCTCGGGGATGGAGGAGCTGAGGCAGAAGGATCCCAAGTTCAAAGACAGCCTCAGCAACTTAACAAAGACCTAAGCAACTTAGTGATACCCTGTCTCAAATTAATAAATACAAAGGGCTAGGGACATGACTGTGGTTAAATGCCCCTGGGCTCAATCAATCCCAGGAACGAAAATGAAAAAGAAAGAAAATTGTTTTTGTAACTTCACAAAAAGCACTGCAGAGCAATCAGGGATCAGTGTATGCCTGTCATTCCAGCTACTGGGGCAGCTGAGGCAGGAGAATTACAAGTTTGAGGCCAGCCTCAACAACTTAGTGATACTCTGTTGTTAGGCTGTTAACATAACTATGTGTTAATTAAGAAAGTTAAGTCAAGCTAACTCTATTCTGGCCAGACACCTCACCCTGCTCCCCCTCCTATTCCCCCTTCCTGCAAGAGTCCACTCACCCAGAGGCTGACACCTCCACCCACCTGCACCCTGACCATAGTGCTCCCAGGCAGGGGCCTGCCAATTCCAGGAGCTGGTGGCAATGTGCCTTCTCCTCATGCCCCTCCCCCTTTGTGGTTCTAGAGGTTTTGAAGCTTGCTCTCCACCTGCAATAGCAAGGGCTAAGCCCACCCCCCAATGTACAACCCAGGCTCTGCCGAGGTCTGCTGCTTTCTTTCTGCGCAGAGACAGCCTTATCTGGTTTTCTGACAATAACAATAAACTTGCTTCTGCTTGGCTTCAATGTGTCTGGGTGATTTTCAGTGTGTTCTGTGCCACTTTCCTTACACCTGTCTCAAAAAATATAAGTGGGTTCAACCTAAGAAACAAAACAGTAATCATGGGGAAAATTCAAAACCCCGTTGGACTTCCTTCCTCTTATTCTGGGTTTAGTTTCTATTTAGAATTATTTTGGGGAAGGAGATGTTCTATTATCTTCTCAGCCTTGGAGACTCAAAAAAACTTTTAAAACCTAAAAAAAAGTTGTAAGACTAATACTTTGCACACCATATACATGTACCCTAGAGTGATCTTTTTTTGTCACCACTTAAAGTCTGTATTTCACATGGATTCCTGGACTGGGGGTTCACTGTCACCTGCCTGTTCCAGTGTAGACCCTGTCTTACCTGTGATGGGTCAGACCTTCACCATGAAGCTCTAGTTGCTTCCCAACACGACCCTGGGCTTCCTTCAGCATGTTTACATTTCCACGTGGACATCATGGAGATGATACCTTTTCTGCATCTTTCCCAATGCTCTCTAGGATTGATTTATTGATCACTTTTCCCCTCCTAGTACTAGGTATTGAACCCAGGAGTCTTCAGCTCTTTTTATTTTGTATTTTGAGACAGGGGCTCACTAAGTTGCCAGGGCTCATCTCAAACTTGTGATCCTCCTGCCAGAGCCTTTGGAATCATGATTTTCATCTTCTGGATCTGGCAGATTTGGTGCCAAACATGATCAATCTACAATCTGATTATTGCATTTTTTTTTTTAGTAAAACCAACAAAGAACAAATGAAGTAAATAAGCATTTTCCCCCCTCTCATTGCTGGGGACTGAACCACGAGGTCACACATACTAGGCAAGCACTCTTCTTCAGCTGCATCCCCTACCCCATTAATAGTCTTGACATCCACATGAGCTTCAACAATGGTCTGCCATTTTTGGAATGGACGGTGAGCACAGCTGTCTTGAGTAAAGTCAGGCAGGCAGTTTTTTTTTTCCTTCTTCTTCAAATCTTTATTTTGTTCGTTTATTTTTATGCGGTGCTGAGAATCGAACCCAGTGCCTCACATGTTCCAGGTAAGTGCTCTGCCACTGAGCCACCACAACCCCAGCCCCAAGCAGGCAGGTTTTGACCTGAACTTTTTTTGAATTTTTTAAATGCAGCTCCAACATTGGGCAAGTCTCACTTCAAAAACATGGCCCTTCGGGATGGTAAGTTTGGGCTCTTTGAGTCCTTGTGAGTAGTGGTTTTTCCAAGCATCCTCCCCTCGGGCTCCCGCGGCAGCGCTGGCAAGGGCACCCAGGCTCGCACTCGCCAAGCAATTGCCCTACCACTGCGCTCTCCAGAGAGCGCGCCACGGTTAGTCTCGGTTTGGTCGCCCCGTTTTGCACTGCCTCTGTCCTGGCTAAGTGCCAAAGGCCACCTGCAAGGACTTGACAGCGCCTCGCTTCTTGTCCTACGGGGAGCTGCACACTGTGGCCACCGGGGGGCGCGACCAGTCGCAGCTCCCGAGAGCTAGCGTGGGACTGTCACACTAGGAAACAGCCCCTTCGGTGACACTGCCATCTAGCAGGTGACACCGACTGTTCGCCAACTGTCCGCAGCGCCAGGCCCCGGGCCGCCTTTAGCCTTCAGCCTCCCCGGGGTCTCACGACGCCGGCGAGCGGAAGAAACTTGCCTCGGCTGGGGCGCCCCGGCCCGCAAGGGCTCTGGGAGACGTCTCGGCGTGGCTCTCCGCGGCCGCCGTCTCCCGTCACGTGAACGCGGGCAGGTCACGTGGCGCCGGAGCGGGTCACGAGAACGCTCCCAGGCCGCGGCAGCTTGCTGCCGAGTCCCGGCTCCGCGGGCCATGGCCAATGTCTCCAAGAAGGTGTCGTGGTCCGGCCGCGACCGCGACGACGAGGAGGCGGCGCCGCTGCTACGGAGGACAGCGCGGCCGGGCGAAGGGACGCCGCTGCTGAACGGCGCCGCGCGACAGGTAAGGCTGCGGGGGCTCGCGGCGGCGCCTCTCAGTGGAGCCGGAGCCGGAGCCCGCGCTGGGCACCCGCCCGCCGGCTCGCTGCTGCTGCTTTTTCGTGGTGCGGGGCATTGAGCCCAGGTGCGCTCCACACCGAACTGCACCCCCAGCCCTTTTTATTTTGAGGCAGGGTCTCACCAAGTTGCCCAGGCTTGCGGGTCTCCTGCCTCGGCCTCCTGAACCACTGGCATGATGGCCACCGTGTCCTTCCGGCTTTCTCAAACTGTGATTTTATTTACTGCTTTTTGAATCCCAGGATATTTTAACAAGTTAGATGGCAGGGTTTGATATTTCTGTGAGAGTGGCTGAGAACCTTTCTGTGGAGATTAGTCCTGACTTTGGGCGGGTTTTTTTGTTGTTGGTTTTTTTTCCTTTTTTCGGTACTGGGGGTGGAACCCTGGGCTTCACACATGCCAGGCAAATACTCTACCGCTGAGCCACACCTCCAGCCCCACTCAGCAGGTGCTTGGCCATAACTCCTGTCTACTAGTCTCAGCACGAAATTGGATTTGGAATGTGCATCCAATGCAGTAAGCATCGCGTGAGTGGGTGAGAACGGGTTCAGCTGTCATCACAGCTTGCGTCTTTAAAAGCATCAAGGTTGGGAGAAGGATTACTGTTTTGCTTATTTACCCCTGGGTCTGTCTGCCTGTGCGGATTGCATTAACTTTGAGTCAAGTGAATTACTTGTGTTGATGGCTTGGTCTTTGTAATTATCTTTCACCTTTTCTTCTGTTTTAGATATGTCTGGCAAACACACAGTGTTTAAAGATTGGGAAGGGCAAAAAAACCAAGCTATTTTTGTAAACTTATATGAAGGCTTTTGCACTGCCTGGGAGATGTATCAAACAATGAGAATCAAAGTCTGATGGTTGCTGGTAGGAAGCAGCTCAACTCCCTTGAAGTGACAGCTGCTTGCAACCCATGATCTGAAGTGGTTAGAGTGGTTGGACTGTGTGATTAGCTCTTTTCCTCTTGGGATGTTTCTGGGGTTTATGTGTTTTCTCTGTTTCAAAGTAAAGTAATCTGAAGTTAATAAAACAGAAGAAAGAAGAAAACTGGGCTGATAGGTTAAAAAAAATGGAACTTTGGCAGAGGTGGAGTTTGGGTTTATTCTAGAAATGAACAGGCATGGGGTTTCCTGTTTTTCTTTGCAAATAGATACAGGAGTTTGTGTGTGTGTGTGTGTGTGTGTGTTTAAAGAGGTGTTGATTTCTTCCTTTAAGTGTCATTACAGGCTATTTTATTTGTAGTTAGTATTGATTAGCTGCTCTCAAACAATTTAAACCATGTGGTTTGCCTGGGACACCATAGTGCATTAATCAGCTTCTGTCCCACTACAAATAGGCCCAACACCCTGGGAGGACTGTGCAAGGCACCCCACTAGCACAGGATCCTCAGGCAGGAACAACAGCAGTAGACAAAGGGGATGTGTGTCTGGGACCCCGCAACAGTGTGGATTACACTGTGGGGTAGGAAGGTCAGACCAGTGAGCTTGAGTTGGCTTTGAGTTTAACTCAGCTCTGGTGGAGGCCAGAAGGAGGCTGGGGCCTGCAGTGCTAGGATCCTGTCTGCTTCACCACACTGCACAAGCATAATCTGGAGGCTAGGCGTCCTGAAAGACCTTTGCACAGGAACATGTGACCAGCCGAGCGGGTCTTGAGCATGGTCTTTTCCCTGCCGGTGCCTCAGTTTTGTTATCTGCAAAATAGTTAATGCATGGATAGCCCTGAGCATGGAGCCTCTCAGAAAACATGTTTTGAATGAGCCTCAGTTGTTCCTAGTAATGTAATGCAGCAACTCAAGAGTGACTTGTCTTTGCAAATGCATTAGTGCGTGATGCCCTTAACAGCATTTTTTGTCAGGGGGGGTCTCCTCTGGGTGGGCAGGCTCATGGGTAGGTTCAGTGGCACCCCAGTGCTGCAGCAGACAGGGCTTTTGAAAGTTTTCCTAGGTCCAGGGCCCTTGTACCAACCCAGGCCCACAGCTGCTGTGGAGAGTTCTGGTGAGCAGACACAAGAGCTTGCTCTGCCTGTCTCTTGGCCCTTCGGGGTTTGTTGCAGGAGTCCCATGATTGGACGGTGGCATGGTTGCTATCTTGGCTAGGGCACAGGTGTCTGAGCACCATGAGATTGCTGCCATGGACAGGGCAGACTGGAGAGTGGCCTGTTCATGCCTGGACCCCTATGGAAAGCTTGGTCCCTTCAGAATCTGTTCCTGTTCCCAGACCCATTGTGCCAAGCACAGGGTGACAGTGGGAGAGGAGAAGGATGAGGTCACCAAGCCGGTCATGGTCATGTGTGTGGACAGTTGGAAGAACAGCATTTTGAGAGCTTTTTGAGGGAAGTCTGAGCCAGGAAGAGTGGAGGCAGGGCAGGGTGGGGGCGGGGCACACTGCAGTGTTGGTAAATCCAGGACATACCTACAAACGCAGGGAAACCAAGAGTCCCAGCAGAGGAGGCTCTCAGGTTGGTGTGGGACTGTGTCCTGCCTTGGCAACCCAGAGCTACAGATCACGGGATCTGAGGGCACTGTTGAGGAGACCTAGGGTGTAGTGAAGTGGTGGGGAGGGTCCTCTGGTCATCCCCTTGAACTCTGTTCTCTTCTAGCAAGCACTGTTTGTTCTCAGCCCCTCCTAGAAAGTCCTTGGCGTTCCCTTGCCCTCTACCTAGCCCCAGCCCCACTTTGCTTAGGGTCAGCAGCTCCGCCCCAGAAGCTTAGGTGGGCTAAAATCAGCCTAGGACACAGGTATGGTCCATGGCCCAACAGGGAGCAGAGTTGAGGGATTCAGCTGGGCCTGGACCTGGTTGGAGGGCCCCAGGAAACCCCCAGGGGCCATAGTGCACAGTCCCCACAGCCAGGACTGCTTCCACTGTCCCTGCACTCGCTGCATTCTAGCTGCTCTTCTGGTCTTGGGCTTTGACTCCTTGCATCCGCCAGGTCAGCCTAGATGCCTTCTGCTCCAGAGGCCCTTGGCCACTGTGTCTAAAGCAGACCTTTTGCTCTTGTCGCTTGCCTCTGACTGTGTGTGCTCAGCTTTGTGTGTGACCTGGTGTCCTTTCAAGTTCCCGGCTTGTGTCCTCAGTGCTCAGTGTGGAGCTTGGCAAGTGGCAGCTGTGCCTGGGATCTTGGGATACATGGTGGACAGCACCTACCGGCAACTGATTTTCAAAAAATGTTTTTAAAATTGTAGTAAAAAGCATATAACAAAATTTAGCACTTTTTCTTTTTAAGAACATAATTCACTAGTGTCTAGTATATTCTTGTTGTGCAATCAATCTCTAGAACTTTTTATCTTGCAAAACTAAAACTTTGTTCCCACTAAATAACTCTTCCTTTCCCAGGCAGTGCACTCTATTTCCTGTCTCTGGATGTGACCTGGTATGGTGTATGGGTGGACGTGCAGTGTCTCTGCTGTTGTGACTGGCTCAGTTCCCCAGTATCGCATTGCAAGCCCTGGGGGGTGGTGCATGGCAGTGTTCTTTCCTCCTGTGGCTGATGGAAGCCACTGCCTGGGCAGGCCTTTTGTCTGCCTGGTGGTGGGTACTTGAGCTATTGCAAGTGATGCTGCAGTTCCTTCGAGACCTGGCTTCTAGTTCTTAGAGTAGCTAACCTGGACGTGGAGTTGGTGGTTTGTAGGGCAGTGTTCTGGCTTTTTCTGAGGAGCCACTAGACTGTGCTCCATGTCATTGGCTGCTCCATTTTACACCTGAAGCAGCTCCCTGCCCTGCTGGCCCTGTTGCTTCCCGTCTCCTCTGCGGTGCCCTCCTGGTAGGTGTGTGATGGCAGCTCACTGGGGCCTGGGGCACCCCTGGGTGTGCTTACCAGCCAGTGGGTGCTGGTGTGTCTTCTCTGGAGAGAAGTCTGTTTTGGGGCTTGGCTCTTGTTGGGGTGAGTTGCTTGGTTTTCGCAGGTGATTCGCAGGACTCCTTTCTATGTTCTGCCTGTCAGTCCCTTGCCAGATGCCATGATTTGCACAGATCTCCTCCTGTTTTGGAAGTTGCCTTTTCACTCTGTTGATGTTTCCTTTGACCGTAGAAATCTTTGATGTGACTTTCAAATAATTAGGGCTCAGTGGAAGGTTGCAGTGCTAGTGTAGGGCAGACCCTACCTGGTCTGCCCCCAGGTCCTGCAGCTGGTGTGGAAGCCAGGAACTGCTATAGTGCCCTGCAGCAGATCCTTGTGAGCCCTGCCTTAATACATCAGTTACCCAAACTCACCCTTGTCCGACCTCCTCGAGGTCACGCCCATCCCCAAGCTCTCCTCTGCTGGCTCCCGCAGCTCCCACTCCAGTCTGCCAAGGTAGCTCAGCAATGGGGGCGGTGGGGGCCTCTTGGTGGTCCTGCTGTTGTGCCTTCCTGTTAGCCTCCCGGTCCTTCATGTTTGGGGCTTTGCCTCCTATTGCCAGGCAATGCCCTTGAAGACTGTATTTCTGCTCACCTTGCATACTCTCAGGCCCAGGACCATATGGTAGGCTGGCGCACATCTGCACGAGGATGTGGGGACACCTGAGAGTCTCGGCCTAGCCTAGCTTCTGCTCCTGAGGAATGGGGCCAGCTTCACAGAAGAGGGGTCCTGGGAGCTCCCTGTAGCGATGGGAGGAGGAACCTTTGGCTATGTGTCTGTGGGGGACTGACTTGGAATCCGCCTGCCTGTCTGCCATGCCAGGTCCTATGAGGACTGGGGCCTGCAGAGAGAGACAGGAGCTCCAGGGGCCCTGAGAGCACTGGGCTGGGAAGGTCAAGTTCTGGCAACTAGTTGGGATGTGGCTTGGGGCAAGCTCTCCAGAGTGTCAGGTTCCCCATGCACACCAGCCTTCAGAGACCTCTGGCCTATAAGTTCCTTTTCTGCTCTGGTTTCCTCGCCTGTTGGCTAATCACCAGCTGGGATGGGGTGGGGTGGAAACAGATGGAGCCCTGCTGCAGGACTCTGTACCTCTCCCTGCCTCCACAGAGCCTTTGTAGGGGAGGGCTGGTCCTGAGAGCAAGAAAGGTACAGGGAGAGGAGTTGGTGGAAATGCTGGCCACCAGGATGGCTGCTGCTGTCTGGGTGGAGACAGCTCTGGGTGGCCTAGACATGGCATGGAGTCTCCTCACTTCCAGGTACTTCTTTCCCCTCATGGGCATGTTTGCTTTCTAACACAGGCAGCAGACTGCCCACACATGGCTCTCCCTCAGCCGAGAAGCTGGCCCCTCTGTCTTCCCACCCCAGCCCTTTTGTGAAGGTCTGGGACATGGTTGGGAGCAGCTAATCAGATGGTCTCCGGACAGAGGAGGATGGGCTGGGCAGGTCTGGGTACAGCCAGGAGGTGTTCCTGAGTGGGTCAGGGCCCCCAGAGTCAGGGGAGAGTCACAACAAAGGGCATTGCTGCGCGAGCTGAGCTGCACCACCCTGGAGACTCAGTGGGGCAGGACCCACCCAGTTCTGTGCCACAGGCCTTTTGGGAGATGTGCACATACTCAAATCTAGGCGTGGGGCAGAGAGGCCATTCTGGACGCAGTGCTGAGGAGGTGGTAGGCAGTGGGCCCCTCGGGATCTGGGTGAGTGGGGAGGGTGGGGCTCCTCAGCACGGACACTGGCTGGTCTAGGAGTATCTCCAGCCCTTCATCCTGGCAGGTGGTGAGCGCTCCATATCCATCCTAAAACAAGAGATGGGCACTGGGCTTCCCGGTGGGCCGTGGGGGTCAGGAGCAGGCCTGTCTCCCGCGGGAGGAGGGTGGTGCCAGCTGGGCAGGGGTGGGTGCATGGCACGTTCGCGTGCTCACAACCTCTGTTCTGCTCCTAGTCGCCTCACTCCGTGTCTTTCCGAATTGGACAGATGAGCAATGTGGAGCTGGACGATGAGCTCCTGGACCCGGTGAGTGGTGGCTGTGCACCCTTTCCTACCCCTGCAGAGCTGCGTCCTACCAGCAGGCAGAGGGCTCGCACCCCACTGTGCCGGGGCTGCCTGCTGCAGTTAAGCAGAGGAGGAGGAGGGCCTTGGAGCCCGAGGCCCAGCAGAGTGAGCCAGGCGTGGGGCGCCCTGTCCAGCAGTTGCCATGGGAACATTTCCTGCACCCCCACCAGCTGGCCGCTTGCACCCTGCCTTGTGGTACCTGTTGTGGTTTAGATTTGTCCCTGGGCTGGGGATGTGGCTCAAGCGGTAGCGCGCTCGCCTGGCATGCATGCGGCCCGGGTTCGATCCTCAGCACCACATACAAACAAAGATGTTGTGTCCACCGAGAACTAAAAAATAAATATTAAAAAATTCTCTCTCTCTCTCTCTCTCTCTCTCTTTAAAAAAAAAAAAAAAAAAAAAGATTTGTCCCTGATGGCTAGCGATGCCAAGTGTCCTCATCCACGACTGTGGAGAAATGCCTGTGTGGAGTCTGTGCACATTTTTAATTGGATTATTCTTGTTTTGAGGGGATTTTTATTTGTTCAGCTGGTTTTGAGTGTTAAACCCAGGGCTTCAAGCATGTTAGGCAAGCAGTCTACTACTGAGCTATATTGCCAGAACTTTTTGAAATTTTGAGATAGGGTTTGGCAAACTTTCCCAGGCTGACCTCAAATTTATGATCCTCGTACATCAGCCTCCAGAGTAGCTGGGACTGTAGGCAGGTACCACTATCCCCAGCTAAGAGAAATTATTTTGGGGGAGCGTGAGTGGCTGGGGATTGAACTCAGGGGTGCTTTACCACTGTGCTACATTCCCAATCCTTTTTATTTTTTATTTTAAGACAGGGTCTTGCTAAGTTGCTTAGGACCTCACTAAGTTATGGATGCTGGCCTTGAACTCATGGTTCTCTTTTTATTTTTAGTTGTAGACAGACACAATACTTTTGTTTGTTTTTTATAGTTGTAGATGAACAGAATGCTTTTATTTTATTTATTTTTACAAGGTGCTAAGAATTGAACCCAGTGCCTCACACATGCTAGGCAAATGCTCTGCCACTAGGCCCCAGCCCCAGCCCAATACCTTTGTTTTATTTATTTATTTTTATGTGGTACTGAGGATCAAACCCAGGTCTCACACATGCTAGGCAAGTGCTCTACCACTGAGCCACAACTCCAGCCCCCGTTATTTGCTTTTCAATAACTGAGTTATGGGAGTTCGTTCGTTCGTTCGTTCTTTCGTTCGTTCTTTCTTTATTTTTTGCAGTGTTTGGGATAGAGCCCAAGGCCCTAGAACACTAGTAAGCTCTCCACCACTGAGCCATACCCCTAGCCCATAGATGTTCTTTCTATATTCTGGACACAAATATTCTACTAGATAAGTGACTGGTAAATACTTTCTCCCACTCAGTGGGTTTTCTTTTTGCTGTCTTGGTGTTCTTCGATGCACACATGTGTTTATTTTGATGAAGTCCCAGTTACCTGCTTTGCACTACTTGTGCATTGGGTATGGTGATTGAGAAGCCTCCGCCGGAGCCAAGGTCCTGGAGACTTGTCAGTCATTTTCTGTGGTATTGGGGATTGAATTCATCTCTGGCCCTTTACTTTGAGACAGGGTCTGTCTAAGCTGCCCCAGGCTGGAATCACAGGCCAGCACCACTATGCCCAGCTGCATTCTACTTTAGACACTGTTATAAACAGAATTGACTCTTTTGTTTGTGGTTATTTGCTGCAAATGTAGAGGAAGACAGTTCATTTTGTACCCTTTAATCTGACTGAATGTATTTACTCATTGTAGTAGCTTTCTATATGTGAGAAATTCTGGCAGGAACCTTCAACTTAGAGGTGATTACGAGTGGTGAGAGCCCACTCTTCATCCTGGCTGGGCGTATCCCTGCTGCTCACTTGTGGTGGGGTACTGCCTGTGGGCTTTCTTGGGGCTTCCAGCAGGTTGAGATGTTGGCCTGCCTTCTGCTGTATTGATGTTTAATCAAGAAGATGCTGGATTTCTGCCTGTCCCAATGGCCCCATAGCCTTTGGGCTTCCGTCAGCACAGTTTCCTGCACAATCTGGGAGAGGTGACTGTGGGTGCCAGACCTACCTTGCCTTCTGGAACAGTCCACCTTGGTGGTGTGGCTGGGCTCCTGGTGCACAGATCTGATTGAGGGTTTCTGTATCTGTGTTCAAAGGGAATGTTGGGCTGCAGGTCCCTTATGGTATCTGGCCCACCTTTGGCATTAGGATGAGGCTGGCTCTGGGACAGGTTGAGATGTGGCCCCTTGTACCTTGTTCCCAAAGAGCGTGTACCTTTGCCTTTTTCTTCCACAGGAAAGGGACTCGTCCCACCCCTTCCCTAAGGAGATCCCACACAATGAAAAGCTCTTGTCCCTCACATATGAGGTGGGTCCCCCTCTTCTGTTACTGGCTTCAGACCCTGCCCTCTCGAGCCTCCCACCCCAGCCTGGCTGCACTTGCATCTATCTCCCCTTCAGTAACTGATCAGCAATTGCAGCCCCTGCTGCCTTGTTCCGCAGAGCCTGGACTATGACAACAGTGAGAATCAGCTGTTCCTGGAGGAAGAGCGGAGGATCAACCACACGGTGAGTGGGTGGGTCCCTACCCTCCAGCTGGGCCCTGTCCTCAGGCTGGACAGTGCTTCTGCTCATCTCCCTTCCTCCTTGTCCCCAAGAGTCTGGGTTTTGGAGCCACTCTCTGTCCCTCTGGTTTGTCCTTGGGGGAGCCCTAAGCTTGTGACCCTTGATAGCACATACTCAAAATGGCAGGAGTGTTGTTGTCCTCACCAGGAGGATGTTCTTGAAATATCAAGTGTGGCTCCAGGACATCCATAGCTGATTGGAAACTTGTTGGACCCCGAAGTGCTCTGTAGTCACTGAAATGTTGTTTAAAGACTGAGACATTGGTCAGAGGCTGCCCTTGGGAGGACTTGGGTCCCTGAGCATGGTCCACTGTGCAAGGTGGGGACCTGACTCCCAGGAGCCCCTCATGCTGGTACCAGAGCCACCTGCACCAGGGCATCTGGCTGCCACCCACTTCTGACCATACCTTCCTCAAAGCAGGCCTTCCGGACAGTGGAGATCAAGCGCTGGGTCATCTGTGCTCTCATTGGGATCCTCACAGGCCTTGTGGCCTGCTTCATTGACATTGTGGTAGAGAACTTGGCTGGTCTCAAATACAGGGTCATCAAGGACAGTATCCTTTCAGCTGCCTACACAGAGTGAGGGTGGGAGCTGGGGCTCGGTGGTGGAGTGGTCAAGTGGTGCAGTGGCCAGCCCTGCAAGACATGGCCAGCTCCTGCCATGAGAAGTCTGAGCCGTCCAGTGAGTACCATCGCCGTGCTGGCAGCCAGCGGCCTCTGTGCAGGTGCACTCTGCCCCAGTCTGACTGCAGGAGTGGGGTAGGGTTGGCGGGTGTGGGCTCAGTGATGCAGCGCCCCGTCCCTGACAAGCCACCAGATATTGACAAGTTCACGGAGAAAGGCGGGCTGTCCTTCTCCCTGCTGCTGTGGGCCACCCTGAATGCCGCCTTTGTGTTCCTGGGCTCCGTGATTGTGGCCTTCGTAGAGGTACACCTGCTGCTGGAAGTCCTGGGTACTTTAGACCAGCATGACCTGGGTCTTAGTGAGTGAATGGAGCCCCTTGGCTGGTGACTACTGCTTTCTATTAGTGAGAATCAGGTGGTGCCTGTGGAAAACCACTCAATGAAGGCAGAAAACACGTCGGGGTCTCCTCATCCCAGGCTGGGCAGAGCCACTGCTGCCCCAGCAGCACAGGCCTACGCACACCCCACCTCATCCCACCTACCACACAGGCCCGGCACCTTGCCCTGGCATCGTCACAGCTGGACACAGGCGCTCTAGGGCCCGGGTCTCGGGGACAGGGCTAACTGCCCAGAGACCCGGGTAGAGGTGGAAGCAGGACCAGCCTTCCCTGGGCACTGCACACGCCCACCTGAGGTGTCATCCACCCGAGGCATCCCTTCATCCTAAGGCATCGTCCCTCTCATGGGCTCCTTTGCTTCTTGTCCTCACTGTGGGGTGCTAGAGGAAAGAGATGCCAGTACCCAGAGCCTTCTGCTGAGTATAGAGCGGTGCCCCATGCAGAGGAAGCTGTGCTTGCTTGGTGCATGATGATGTCCTGTCCTTCCTGGGGCAGGCCCCCATCCATAGGGATCTTCTGGCTCTGCCAGCAGTCCCTTCCACATCTGCAGGGTTATCTGGGAGGTGGTTCTGGGCAAGGGGGCAAGAACCTGTACCCGAGGCCAGCCTTCGCCAGGCCGGGCCTCCTGCCTCGGGGCTGCCCCACTCCTTCCACTGGCCCAGTGGCACCTTCCTCTTCTTCCAGCCAGTCGCTGCCGGCAGTGGCATCCCCCAGATCAAGTGTTTCCTCAATGGGGTGAAGATTCCCCACGTGGTGCGGCTCAAGGTGAGGCACATGTGGGGACCCCGGGTGCAACAGGTGCTCCTCCAGGGACTGTGGAATTCAAAGGCTTATCTTGTCCATTACCCCTCCAGACCTAGCCCAATGGCAGGGACTGGTCTTGGTATCTCTTACGTGGTGCAGAGAGGCTGAGCCTGCGTGTATGTGACTGCAGCCACAGGGAGTGTGTCTGTGACCAAGGACTGTGGTGGGCAGTGTTTGAGAAGCTGAGCGGCCAGGCGAGAGCGCTGGCCTTGGCCCACCCTTCCCCTTTCTTCAATGCTTTCTTTGGTGTTCTTCATGCTCAGTATCCTCAGTAGCATCCCAGTTCCATGGGGGCTGGGCCCCCAGCTGTTAACATTTGCGTAGTCACTCTTCCTAGCTCGAGATGGCCAGGGGCTGCTTCCTGTCCCCATCCCAGGAGTGGGTAGGCAAGCAGCGCCCTGCAGGGCCTGTGCTCTATGGCCAGGGCAAATCAGTGTGGCCATACTCCAGGGAGCTGGCAGCTGGGAGAGTCCTGCACTTTTATAGAGTACGATGGACCTGGAGCTGCTGGAGATGGCCTCTGACCTGATTCCCACCCAGGGTGACTGGAACCTTCCAGAGGGTTGCTCTGCCCTGGCTCCTGCCCCGGCATGAATGCCTTCAGATGGGCGTGGGAGGCTGTATATCCATGCAGGAGTCACCTCTGATGAGTCTGTAGGAGGGGGCAGGGAGGGAGGACAGACCCACCCCCTTGCCTGGGGAGTGCTTGGGCCGACAGAGGGCGTGCATCCCCTGCATGTGTGCTGAGTGGGAGCACAGCTGCCCCCTGCATGTGCGGTAGTAGGAGGACCAGGAGGAAACCCTCCACCAAGGATAGGGCTGTGGGCAGCGGCAAGCCCATGTGGCTTTGTGGCTGTGGTGCCTCCTGTGCCCGTGGCCTTGCTGCTCAGGTGCCGGGAGTTCTGCCCTTGGCTTAGAGGCTGTGCTTTCCCTTGTGTTCCAGACGTTGGTGATCAAGGTGTCCGGCGTGATTCTGTCTGTGGTGGGGGGCCTGGCCGTGGGAAAGGTAACTACTATGGATGCTGCCCCAGCCTGTGTCCCATCCCTGTAAGTCACCGAGGCCCATGGGTGTCCCTGAGTGCTGCTCACTGTGCTTCCAGGAAGGTCCGATGATCCATTCTGGGTCTGTGATTGCCGCGGGAATTTCCCAGGGGAGGTCAACATCACTGAAGCGAGATTTCAAGGTGAGCCCCCCACATAGACCTGTGTATGACTGTTCCTCAGCCATCACTGCCCCATGCGGAGTCCCACTGAGACCTATGTCTTGGCTCCAGCAGGGCAAATAGCCTGTCCTCACCTGTCTCTGCCCGAGGGACACCTGGCCTGGCCAGATAAGGCAGACACCGTTCCTCCACTCCCACCCAGTGGCCTCTCTGACTTGCCCTATGGTTTTGGTGCTGTGTGGGGTGTGCAATTATGTGGACAGGGTCTGTGGCTCTGCCCTGGCCGCCTGCAGTGGCTCAGTCTTCATGTATATCCACGACGCTTGCTTCTGAGACGTTCTGGGATGGCTTCCTGCCATCTGCCTGCAAGGTCCCTGGCGTTTTGATGGGTATTGCACTGAATTTTTATGTGAGTTAAGAGAGAATGAACATTTCTATAGTACATGGTCCTTTGTTTTTGGTATTGTGTGTTGAACCCAGGGGTGCTTTACTGCTGAGCTATACCCCAACTGCTCTTGTTTGTTATTTGGAACAGGGTCTCACTAAGTTGCTGAGGCTGGCCTTGAATTTACCATCCTCCTGCCTCAGCCTCCCAAGGACCAGGGATCACAGGTGTAGCCACTGTGCCAGCCAGAAAACAATCCTTTTTCAAGATCAAGGGTAGTTCCGGTTTTCTGCTCTCTTGGTTTTTTTTGGATCTCTTGGTTGTGCAACAGACTCCTGACAGGCTTCCTGTGTGCACTGTTGCAGACAGGCTTGGCCAGGGCCCATGTGCTAGCAGCCTGCATGGTCACTTGTGGTGGCTGGGTCAGGCGGTGGCGTTGTGAAGCAGAGCCCTCCCTGCTCTGGTCTCTCAGGCCTCCTTTCCTTCTGAAAGGTGTGCTCTGGAGCACCTGCCACAGGGCCCTCGGCCTCTTCCCGTTTCAGATCTTTGAGTACTTCCGCAGAGACACAGAGAAGCGAGACTTCGTCTCTGCAGGAGCAGCAGCTGGGGTGTCAGCTGCTTTTGGAGCCCCTGTGGGTGAGCAGGGATCCTCCCCACCCGCTGCCACTTGAGGGAAAGGAGACTCTGGCCTTCGGACCTCGTCAGAGATCCCTCTTCCTGGGGCCTGGGGTGGGCGGTGCCAGGGTACAGTGCCCTTGCCCCTCAGGTGCATGTCAAGAGTGGCCACTGCCTTCCAGGTGGAGTCCTGTTCAGCTTGGAGGAAGGTGCTTCCTTCTGGAACCAGTTCCTGACATGGAGGATCGTGAGTGCCTTTGACACCCCGCTAGGTCTCCTGAGGAGAGGCAGCAGGGCAGAGTGGACATCTCACCCTCTGTGTTGAGCCTTGTCCACCTAGGCGGCTCCAGGGGACTGGCCTTTGCCTTCCCTCACGTCCTCTGCTAGCTTGTCTCCAGTGCTGTCCACGGTTGTGCAGTAGGTTCAGCCTGCTCAGTCCAGGGCCCTCTTGAATGACAGGAGCCTCAGCCTCCCAGCCTGGCTCAAGGTATCCCCGGGGTGCCGGTGGCTGAACTGTTGGCCTTTCTGTCCCACAGTTCTTTGCTTCCATGGTTTCCACCTTCACTCTGAATTTTGTTCTGAGCATCTACCACGGAAACATGTGGGACCTGTCCAGCCCAGGCCTCATCAACTTCGGGAGATTCGACTCGGAGGTACCCACCCCGCCCTATCCTGCTGTTCCGGTGCCAGGATGGATGGCCCTTCATTAAGGCTAGGGTGGGAATGCAGCCTGGGGAACTGAGCTCTTCCCAGCCTCAGGGCCCTGTGGGTGCTCAGGGTATGTGTGGAGACCTGCCCAGCAGAGCCTTGGCGCCCCTGTGCAGGCGCTGACGCTGGGCTGCATGAGCTGCCCAGACTAGCTAGACTGACAGCTGGGACAGACCTGCGTAGAGCACTCACGTTTCTACCGGGGGGAGCTCTACGGCCCTGTGTGCAGGTGTGGGAAGTGCCACACACGTGGGCAGGTGTCATGACCAGGCATGTCTCGCTTTGTCCCCTCTGTGCCACAGAAGATGGCATACACCATCCACGAGATCCCCGTCTTCATCGTCATGGGCGTGGTGGGTAAGGCCCTACCCTAGGACAGATGGCTGGAAACCTGTGCTGGGGCGTGGTGGGTAAGGGAGGACTGTCCACCCCGCCACGGGGCCCTTCTCCTCCAGGTTCCTCTAGAGGGGCCACTGGAAGTGGAGGGCTCAGGAATGTCCCAGATTTTTGCATTCTGCAGTTTTCTCTCCCTTGGAAGTTGCAGGGGCAGTGATGGGATCCCCTGGAGCAGAGTGGGCCCAATGGCCTCCATGGTGAAGGTCCCCTATCCAATCACTGCTAAGGACCAGCAGTGATTCCGAGTTTGGATTTTTGTTTTGAATTCTAGTACATTTTCATGTTCATGATTAGATACTTTGGGGAAGAGACCATGTTTCAACACAGAGGTCCTCTGTCCCCTGCTGCTTGTGCACAGGGGGCTACCTAGGAGTTCTTATAGTACCTGCCTTAGGTTGTAACCTGCCGTGAGGATGTGGAGTCTTCCTTCTGTGGGTCTTGTCTGTACTTAGGAATTTGGGTTTCAATTTTGTGGTGAGGAGCACGTGAGCAGTGCTGCTCTGTGAAAAGAAGGCAGAGCCTATAGAGTGTGTTGGTCCTCTGTACCAGGGTCCCGGCTACTCTGTTGCCGGGACCCTTTCCTCCCTGTGTGACTGACGGGAGTTTGCCTCCTGGTTGTAGGTGGCATTCTTGGAGCCGTGTTCAATGCCTTGAATTATTGGGTGACGATGTTTCGAATCAGGTGAGAAAGAGCCTCTGTCTTGGATGCCATGTTGATAGCTGTGGTTACATGGGGCCTGTGAAGTGGGTGGTCTACACTGGCTTAACTGGGGAGGGGGACCCCAGGCCTGAGGTTGGAGAGCCTCCAGAGAGAGTATGAGGGCTCCTCACCCAAGGGTCAGCCAGGGTAGGTCTGGTAGCTCTGACTTAGACACCATTGTCCTTCCTGCACATGGTCAGCCTGTAGGGAGCAGCTCTGGGCTTGCAGAAGCACTCACCCACCCCCACCCCCACCCTGTTCTGGCTCCAGTGACAGCTACCAGTGGAGCAGGAGAGCTGGTGGGAGCACTTCCCACAGCAGAGGTGGGGGAGTCTTGCTGCTGGGAAGCCTTAGTCACTGCAGGGAGGAAGATAGCTAGGACGCCCTGGAGACTGGGCAGATTGATTATTAAGCCTCCCGGCCCTCCTAGTAGATGGCCTGGTCAGGTTGCCATGGTAGCCGCCGAGGGTGTCCCTGCAGTGATCGCCCCTGGCTCTTGGCTCCAGGTACATCCACCGGCCGTGTCTCCAGGTAATTGAAGCCGTGCTCGTGGCTGCTGTCACTGCCACCGTTGCCTTCGTGTTGATTTACTCGTCCCGGGACTGCCAGCCCCTGCAGAACTCCATGTCCTATCCGCTGCAGGTAGGCTTGGGGCCCAGATGGGCAGGTGCAGTCCTGGGGGCCAGCCTCCAGCCTGGCTTGTATGCTGCTCCCTGCAAGAGGAGCTCCAGAGCCAGCTGGCTGGTGCACTGCAGACCTGTCCTGTCTGGGGTGGCATGGTGCTGGCTGCTTTCACTGTGATCCTCTTCCCAGACTAGTTTGAGTGCTCCAGATGGGGCTTGAGCTCTAGGCTCAAGGAACACAATCTCCCAGCCACAGAGGAGCCTCATGGGGATGTTCTTGGCCGCTTATTTGTAGTAGCCCAAAGTGGCAGCTGCCCACATGTCCATCCACTAGCAGAGTGAAGTGCCCTTCCACAGCAGGAAGCTAGCTGTGGCCCAGATGAGCCTTAAAAATGTGCTTGGTGAGAGGCCAGACACAGGGCCTTTGCAATTCCCCTTGGAGGTAGGATGAGGATGAGTAGCCCCTTCCCAGGGTGGGGGCAGAGGGGGAATGAGTTCTGGTGGAGACAGATGGGAACAGACTTGCAAAGGTAGTCAGGGTCACAGTGGACAAGCCAGCTTTGCTGCAGCCCAGCTCTGCCTTAGCCCAGGAGGGGCAGGCCTGGGCCTGGGGCTTGCAGTGGCTGGCATCTGGCCGCTGGCTCTGGCAGTGTGCTCACAGGGCCCCTGGCTGCCCATTTCCCCAGGCAGCAGGGGCAGGGTGGGCCCGAACATAGCCCCAGGGCCAGCTGCCTTCCAGCTTGTTCCCTTCCGACCCTGCAGCTCTTCTGTGCAGATGGCGAGTACAACTCCATGGCTGCAGCCTTCTTCAACACCCCCGAAAGGAGCGTGGTGAGCCTGTTCCACGACCCGCCAGGTGTGCCTGCTGGGGCAGCGGGCAGGGTCTCAGCCCAGCGGTCCTTGTCCTGGGCTGGAAGGGTCGTCCTGCGTGGTGCAGTGTGCCCGGGTTGCAGAGGTCACCTTGTGGCCAAGCACCTGGAGGGCGGCCAGCCAGGTGTCCAATGGCCATGCCATCCTCTTCCTTTCTGGGGTGGCCTAGGGCTGCCTCTGGCTCACCTCCCACTGGATTCCGTCAGGAAACCTAGCCTTCTGAGTGCCAGGCTGTCTGACAGCGGTGCAGCAGGTGCCCAGAGCCAGGCTCTGCACACTGGGCCACACAGAGCTGAGCTTTCTGGTGCCTGTCTCAAGCTCTGCTCCCTCCTGGCCTATCACAAGGCCAGTGAGGACATCTGTCCTTGATTCTGGGTCTATGTGTGTGTATGTGTGTGTGAGGGTTAGATTTAGCAGAAACCCTTTTAAGTGTGGAGCAAGGTAGGCCTGGGTCCCCTGTGTGCACACCAGGGTCTTGCAACCGGCTATGGTTCCAGTAGTGTCTGGCCATGTCTCCTGCAGGCGGTTGCTTGGTGTGGACTGTGCCTTCCCCACAGACCTCTGCCTTCCCTGGCCTACTCCTTTCCGGTCCTGCTGGCCTGTACTATAGCACTCTTTGCCGGGGTGTAGGCAACACCTCCCTATCCCACCCCCTTGCCCTCCTGGTCCTCAGCCTTCAGATCTCCATGTTCTGGCCACCTTGGTTGTTCCCTCTCCACTTAGCCCAGTCTTCCAAACCTGACCTCTTAGCACCTTGTCCAAAAAGAAGCTGCCTCCTGGGACTTGGCTCAGCCAGTTGCCAAGAGTGGCTCCTGCCCTGGCTACTGTCCACCCTCCCAGATGTGACATCTTCCCAGAATGCAACCAGGAGGACAACTTCGGAGGACAGGCTCTGTAACTCTGGCCATTTTGGACCACAGGGCCTGTCCTCCGAAGTTGAGCTGTGCTCAGACTTGGAGGAAAGACACCTCCTAGTTCAGCTGGTCAGTTTGAAGTCAGACTGAGGACAAGTCTAGCAGGGCTGGGAGCCCAGATGCTTCCTCAGCAGCCTATGTGACTCCCCATCCCAATGACAGTCGCCTGGGTACAGGCTTTTTGGGGATCATGGATGGGCCACGGATGTGGGATCTAGGCTGTCACCCTGGGCTCCGCATCTGCTCTGCTGGCTTGAGGTCACTGTCACCACCACTTCCCCTTCTGGTTCACCAGTCCCTTCTTTTCCCCAGGGAGGTGGAGAGTACCGAGCCTTCACGGAGCCTCTTGTCTTGGGTCTCAGGGGGCCTGGCTCCCTGGGTATGGCCACATGGACCAGGTGGGGCAGTGCACACAGGCATGAGTCAGGTGGGCAGTCAGTGGTCTTGCTCCCCCAGGCTCCTACAACCCCGTGACCCTGGGCCTGTTCACCCTGGTCTACTTCTTCCTGGCCTGCTGGACCTACGGACTTACTGTGTCTGCAGGCATCTTCATCCCGTCCCTGCTCATCGGGGCTGCCTGGGGCCGGCTCTTTGGCATCTCCCTGTCCTACCTCACGGGGGCAGCGGTGAGTGGGAACTGGAGGAGGGAGGCTGGGGCCCTGAAGTTGAGATTCCCCTTAATCCCTTGTCTAGGGGCCACTGCCAGAGACAGCAGGGCGCCCAGGACAGGTGGGCAGCAGCAGGTGGGCTATGCTGCTGTACTGTGCACGCTGCAGACTGCGGGGACATAGCAAGAGTAGGGAGCCCAGGGCTAAGGGACAAGCTGGGTCAGGCCCCGCCCAGCAGGGCCTTCCAGCCCCTCCCTCCTCTTGCCTGCCTCTACAGTGCTCTGGGTTTTGGTTTTTGCTTTGTGTTTTGGGTCTGTTCAACTTTTCAGTTATCCAATAAGATTAAAACATCACCAGACAGGTCACAGTGATTGGGTGCTGGTGCACGCCTGTCATCCCAGGTACTCTGGGAGGCTGAGGCAGGAGGGTTGCAAGTTCAAGGTCAGCCTCAGCAACTTAGCTCGAGCCTTTCTCAAACTTTTAAATAAAATACAGGGGCTGGTGATGTGTCTCATGGATAGAGTGCCTGGGTGTAGTCCCAGCACAACAGAAAAGGGGAGGCTGCAGTAAGGAGTCCGTACCTGCCCCACTTCGCTGCCCAGGCTCGCTCGGGGCTCTCGGTGCTCTCAGTGCCCTCGGTGCCCTCAGTGCCCTCTGGCCTCTCTGGCATGGTTTATTTCGGTTTGGCTTTTCCTTTACCTGCCACCCTCAGTACCAGGGATTGAACCCAGGAGTGTCCTACCACTGAGCCACATCAACAGCTCTTTTTATTTTGTATGTTGAGACAGATTCTCACTAAGTTGCCCTCATTAGCCTCAAACTTGCCATCCTCCTGCCTCAGCCTCCCGAGTCCTGGGATCACATGCATGGCCATCGTGTCTCAAACTGAGACACATTCACATGGCATAAAATTCTGCCTTTGGAGAGGCACAGCGCCGTGGTTGTGAATGCCAGCTCAGCACCCTGCTCAGCGTCCTGTGGCACAGAGTCTTCTCCATCTGGCAGGGAGCCCATTTCTCCTCCCTGCCCTCTGCATTTGCCTGTCTTGGACACTTCCCATCAGTGGGTCACAGTGTGTGGCCCCTGTGTGCTGGGGCCTGCTAGAATCCCCGCCGGCTGGGCACTGTTCTTTGGTGTCTAGGCCTGCACTCAGAGCACCTGGGCCTGGGCGAAGCCTTGTCTGCCCAGCTCACTAGCATGACCAGCTAGTGCAGTCTGCTCCCCCGCCTGTGGTAAGGTGCCCCTGGGTCAGTTATAGAGTGGCTACACAGAGGGTGTGTGACACCATGGGGTGGCCAGGCCCTCCTGGGTGCCTCCTGGTGGGTTTGGTGGGAGCTACTGCCACATGGACTTCTCCCTGGGTTGCCTCCCACAGATCTGGGCGGACCCTGGCAAGTACGCCCTCATGGGTGCTGCGGCCCAGCTCGGTGAGTCCTGGGTCCTGCCTGGTTGACAGGGTGGGCCCCATGAGGTCAGCAGGGCTCATTCTCAGTAACCCACCTGTGGTGAGCACAGCCAGAGCTGGCCTTGCACATCCAGTCGGCACTCGGTTTAAAAGAACAGCTTAGGCTGGGGCAGTGGCACAGGCCTGTAATCTCAGCAGCTTGGGAGGCTGAGGCAGGAGAATCACAAATTCAAGACCAGCCTCAGCAACTTAGACAATCCCAAAATGAAAAATAATTAGGGCTGTGGCTCAGTGGTTAAGCGTCCCTGGATTCAATCCCCAGTACCAAAAACAGAACAAAATCAGAAGCCTGGGAAATAGGCCTGAGGCAGAAGTTGGCACCACCCCTGGGGCATGACCACACCAGCAGTCTCCTGGGAGCTGGGCCCTGCTGAGCTGGGCCCCGCTGTCAGGAGGATAGGGCTCACATGCACTTCCTACAGGAGGGATTGTGAGGATGACCCTGAGCCTGACGGTCATCATGATGGAGGCCACCAGCAATGTGACCTACGGCTTCCCCATCATGCTGGTGTTGATGACTGCCAAGATCGTGGGTGATGTCTTCATCGAGGTATGTGGGCCATATAACTAGATATACAGGGAAGGGTCCCTGTGAAGCCACCTGTAGAGGCAGGCACAGTGTGTCTGGCGCCCTGCCTCGGGGGCTAGCATGGTGGGGGGCCCTTGGGGAAGCACTGTGTTATTGTGATGCCTGTCCCCCAGGGCCTATATGACATGCACATCCAGCTGCAGAGTGTGCCCTTCCTGCATTGGGAAGCCCCAGTTACCTCACACTCACTCACCGCCAGGTATGGCCGGCCAAGCTGCCACTCAGTCTCCCCCCCCCCCCCCCCCCCCGCCCCATGGGCTGCAGGGCCACAGGTCAGGGAGTATGGTGCTTCATGCTGGACGCTCTGGGTGGCAGGTGGGCAGGGAGGAGGCTGCATTCCTGGGGGGGAAGATGCCCCAGCACTGGGCTAGGCTCCCGATTCCAGCAGAGTCTTGGGGGGTGGGGGGGGTGGGAGGCCCCTGGGCTCCAGTTTCTTAGTGTGACAGCCTTGTGCCATTGAGCATCAGCGTGGCACACCGATGGCTATTGAGGACACCTTGTGACAGGAGGGCTGAGTCCAGTCTGTGCTGGTGCCCCAGTGACAGGCGGCCTTGGGGGTGGCTTCCCTGGCAGAGAGGTGATGAGCACTCCCGTGACCTGCTTGAGGATGAGGGAGAAGGTCGGCACCATTGTGGACGTCCTCAGCGACTCTGCATCCAACCACAACGGCTTCCCTGTGGTGGAGGGTGTGGACGGCACCCAGGTACTAGGCCTGCCTTGCACTGGGTGTGCAGCAGGACCTTGGTACCCATAGAAGGAGATGACCAGAGTCACCCGGTCTACAGGAGAGCCATGCCCGAGGCTCATGGTCCTGACCCAATGGGGTAGTCAGTGTGACAGTGGCTCTCACCTTGTCAGGAGGCAAAGGCTGGACATGAGCTGCTGCCATATCCCCTCTCCTGATGGGGTCATAAGACGTGGACTTTGGTGGAGGGGATTAGTTTGGGGATGCATGTCCTCTCCAGCCAAAGCTGCCCTCTCTTGACACCTCACCCGCGAGCCCCGCATGGGGGCGTGGCTCAGGCCAGGCTGCCCTGTCCCTGGTCTTGGGGCTCAAGGGCCCTGTGCAGTGAAATGCCTGTGGCAAGGCCAGTGCTTGGAGGAGCTGTGATGGTGCTGCAGCCGGGCAGGCAGGGCTGCCTCTGAGCCCACGTTTCTTGCAGCCAGCCAGGCTCCAGGGCTTGATCTTGCGCTCCCAGCTCATCGTGCTCCTTAAGCACAAGGTGCGTCAGGCAGCCCAGTGGGGAGGGCCTGGGGTGCGGCCCCTATGTGAGTACCTGACTGGCCACTGCCCGCAGGTGTTTGTGGAGAGATCCAACATGGGCCTGGTACAGCGGCGGCTGAAGCTGAAGGACTTCCGCGATGCCTACCCACGCTTCCCCCCGATCCAGTCCATCCACGTGTCCCAGGATGAGCGGGAGTGCACCATGGACCTCTCAGAGTTCATGAACCCCTCGCCCTACACAGTGCCCCAGGTACCAGAGCTCAGGGCCTCCTAGGACATTGTAGAGTGGCCACCTCTGATGGACACAGAGGCAGGGAGAGTGGGGGCCCCTGTTGCTACTCAGGGAGGGTCTGTTGGGGGGAGTCCCCAAGGCACCATACTGGGGGTCGGGCCCAGACGGACAAGAGTAGACTGGCAGACCTTCCTGGGTCAGGGTGCAATCCCGGCCAGGGTGGGCCCACTGAATGCTGTGCCTTTGCAGGATGCATCTCTCCCTCGGGTTTTCAAGCTGTTCCGGGCTCTGGGCCTGAGGCACCTGGTGGTCGTGGACAACCGCAATCAGGTGGGTCTGGTAGTCTGTGTCCTGATGGGCTGGCCAGGTCATGGGCACTTGCTCTTGCTCCCATGCAGGTACATGGGTGTGAGACCCAGCCTGGCCTGTTCCTGCATCAGTGCTGGCACAACAGCTGTACCCCTTACTCTGCCACGTGCCAGCCTCAGAGTCTGTCCAAGCTCTAAAGGCTCCCCTGGCACCAGCCACGTGTGGGACAGGTGGGGTGCTGGCCCATGGACTGTGTGACCTGGTGTTGCTTCTGTAGGTCGTCGGGCTGGTGACCAGGAAGGATCTGGCCAGGTACCGCCTGGGAAAGGGAGGCCTGGAGGAGCTCTCACTGGCCCAGACCTGAGGCCCGGCGCCCCGCCTTGGGCGGTGGCACTCCCAGCCCCTTGCACCTACTAGGGTCCCTGTCCTCTGGGGGTGTGGCACTGGGAGCAGGCTTCCCCAGACTGGGCCAGTCCTTTGCTGTGCAGGTCCACCCCCCACTTCCTGCCTCCAGGGTCACGTGTGCAGCAGCACCTTCCCTGGGACCGAGGGGAGGGGCTGGCGTGCACATGAGGTAGATGTGCCACATCCTGCCTATAGTGGCTTCTGTGGTTCCTGTGGGAGACCAGCTCCTGCTGACCACTCAGGAGCTGGTCTACCACTCCCGGCCACAAGCTCAGTCTCACTTGCTGAGAGCCCACAGCATAGGGCCCCTGGGCCTGAGCAAGGCCCAGCCTGAGCCTCAGTGGCCAGGGCCTGGGAGCTATGTGGCTCCAGGGCAGCTCCAACAGGGAGCCCCATGTGCACCCCTGGGTTTACACCCAACTTGGGCAACCCCAGGTCCAGAGGACGTGGCAGATGGGCTCTGTCCCAGGGTCTGGTAGCTGTGGATCATCTTAGTGCCTGACTCCCAGGTCCTGCCTATCACCCTAAGTACTCCAGAGCTGGGGTCACCCCACATGTGTACAGCAGCCAGAGGTCAGCCTTCCCATTAGCACCCAGGGGCCTTGGTACCGGCTGATACATCTTTTCTGACAGCAGCAGATGCCACTAGAGGTAGCCTCCTGCTGGCCTCAGGACTTCCAGGCTGTCTTAGTGGCTCTGGGATAGACCATTGAGAATCAGCCAAGAAGCTCCTACCTTCCCACCCACCAGCTGGGCAGCCACCTTCAGACAGATGACTAGATGTGGTGTCCCTGTGGCTGCAGGGCCCCTCCTGTGGGATCTCTATGTCCCTGGCATATGTCTTGAAAGCCACATGAGTCCTCCTATGTGGCCCCAGGCTGTGCTTCCTCCTCTGCTCTCCATGGGCCCTGAGTGTGAGAAATAAAGGACCAGCCAGTGCCAGCCTCCCTGTTCAGCCCACTGGCACTTGCGGGGCCAGGGGTTGGGCGCTGAGGTGGTGGTGACTGGTGTGTGGCACCAAGCCTTCCTGTGAGCACCATGGCCTCCCACCCTGCAACCTGGGGAGCTGCAGACAGGTCAGGTCTGGCAGATAGCCATCCGCCCTCACTGGGGCCCTGCCCTCCTCCTCCAAGCAGCTCGCAGCCATTTCTACCACCCCTGCTCTCTAGGCCAGGAAGCCCCACTCCTGGGCGAGCCAGGATACTGGGGAGTCCCTCCCCCAGGACCCTTTACTCCACAGGAGGCCCTGGCAGGTGGGCCTGGGAAACAAGGCAAGAAGAGCTCTGGAGGGGCTGCATCTGAGTTGGTCCTCAGGGCGTGAGAAACTGCCAGGCCCCAGAGGCGTACCAAAAACGCACGTGCAATCTCTGTACACATTGTTTTGTGTTGGTCACATGTTGGAATGACATTTTGGAAATATTAAGTCAAATAAAACAAATTGTCGTAACTCCTGTCGTCCTGGCCTCCTTCATGGCTGATGGGAGAGCCAGAGGTGCCAGCAGCCCTGAGTGGTGGGCACCTCCTGCAGCTTGCCCCTGGGTCTCTGGCCTGGGCTGTGGTCAAGACTGGTTGGCTTGGTTTCCCTCCCTGCTGCCCCTGGAATAAGCCCCTTTGCAAGATGAAGCTGCCCAGTGCCCCTCAGAACCTTCTAGAAGCTGGCAGTTGGAGGCCATCAGGATGGGACAGGTGAGGGCTCAGGTCCACTGGCAGTTGGTCCATGACCCACAGGGTTCTGGTGAGGAAAGAAAAGTTCCAGAATAGCTCTGTTGCCCAGTTGCTCCTGCCTCCTGTGGGACCCTCTGGGAAGAAGGCAGGATGTAAGGATGGCTTTTCGAGTTGCAGCCCTCCCGCTTCCTGAGGCCTCCTAGCCTTCTAGCCCCACTTCCCTGCCGCACCCTAAGTCCCCATCAGCCCTGGCCTAGCATCCAGCTCTGGGCAGCCACCGGGACACTAGGCCCAGCGTCAAAGCTACAGGGGGGACAGCTGGTGAAGCCATGTCAGGTGAGCCAGATGTGGGGTGTGCAGTCTGCAGTGGGAGGAGCAAGGTACCGGGAGGACCACACAAGACAGCTCAGCTCTCCCCGTGGCTACTGCCAGAGCTACTCAGGGTGGTGCTGTCTTGTGTCTGCTACCCAGTACTGTGTGTTCTCTGGCAGGTTCTTGCAGCTCTCTGAGCCAAGCCCCTACCTGGTTTGGGTGGTGCCTAGCAACAGTAGACAGGCTGTGCTCGGGTGGCTGGTGGGTATTGCCAGCAATGTTGGGGTGCCTGTGGGCTCCAGCAGGAGCTGCTGTCTGGGGGTGCACTCCCAAAGCACTTCCTTGCAGAGTTAGCTGACAGCTCCCTGTCAGGGGTTTCGCCCCACTCTCAGCGGAGCACCGTCTCGCTGGAGGACCTGGAGCTCCTCCTGGCCGAAGGCCTGACCAGCCCTGAGCCCTTGAGTCAGGAGAACTCAGAGTCCAGCCACCTGGCGTCCAATGCCTGTGTCCCCGAGCCAAGCACCTCCAAGCGCTGGGAGAAGCTGGAGCAGTGGTGAGCCCTGCAGCATAAGGCAAGAGGACCAGGGAGGACCATGAGGAGGCTGCCCTGGTGACCACCTTCTCCAACCCTGGCCAGGGTGGGTGACCTGCAGGCTGAGGTGGCGTGCCTGCGCGGACATAAGGAGCGCTGTGAGCACGCCACCCTGAGCCTGCTGCGGGAGCTGCTGCAGATGCGGGCCCACGTGCAGCTTCAGGCCTCAGAGCTCCGGCAGCTGCGGCAGGAAATGCAGCAGGTGGCTCAGGCCCCTGAGAAGGAGGCATTGGAGGTGAGCTATGGCAGAGGCGTCAGTGCCCCACCCCAGTCAATCTCCCCCTCTCTCAGGGGTTAGTCCTAAGCCCAGTGCCACCCCTGTTGCTCATCCCTAAGCCATGGCTCCAGGGCACGCCCACTGGGCCTGCGCTCCAGCCTGCCCAGCCCCACACCTTCCGCTTTGCAGTTCCCTGGACCCCAGAACCAGAATCAGATGCAGGCTCTGGACAAAAGGTACCTTACACTCCTGTGGGCATGGGCTTCAGCAGGTGGGAGAGGCTCAGGCAGTGGCTGGCACCAGGGCCCATGGGGATTCGCTCAGGATTCTGTTTCCCCAGTAAACTGTCTTGTTAGGGTAAGCAGTACCGGTATGCGATCCAACTCAGAAAGCTCGGGTCTCAATGCCCCTGGATAGCTTGAGACCCCGAGAAGGCAGGGGGGCTGATGATAGGGCCCCATGGCCAAATCCCCAGTCCCAGAGGCTGCCCAGCTGCTCTGGGCCTGCAGAGGCGCTCCTTGTGTGCCAGGCTGGTGGAGGTCCGGGAAGCCTTGTCCCAGGTCAGGAGGAGGCAGGCCCTGCAGGACGTGCAGCGGAAGGGTGCCCAGCAAGAGGCCAACCTCAGGTGGGCGCCACCTCCCCAGGCTGGCTTGGACCCACCCTGTGCCCCCAGCACTACCAGCAGGGCATCCCCTGCCTCGGTGCTGAGCCACTGGATGCTGGGGACCACAGACCCATGGTGGACCTCGTAGGGGCTGGGGCCCTGCCCTCCCTCCCTGGGTCCCTTGCTGGGACTCTGAGGTCTGTCTCCACTCCCACGTTGCCCTAGCTGAGAAAGACTGTCCCATGGTTCCACCAGCCTCTTTGGCTCCCCAGTCCAGTCCTCTAGCTAGCTTAGCTGGCGTGTGCACCCGCTTTCCCTAGGCTGACTAAGCTGACCGGCTTGCTGAGGCAGGAGGAGCAAGGCCGGGAGGCGGCCTGCAGTGCACTGCACAAGAGCCAAGAGGATGCCAGCCAGAGGGTGGACCACGAGGTGGCCAAGATGCAGGTACCACAGGGAGGCCAGGCCCGGCCCTGGCAGGGGCCCCTGGAGGGCCCCAGCATCCTCAGCCTGTGCCCTGGCCAGAGGTGGCTCTTCCCTCCCTGCTGATGGAACTTGGGGAGGACCTCTCATCCTGCACTGTCCCCCATGGTGACCTCTTACCCCAGTGGCCCTGCCCATTGAGATCAGTTACAATTATAAAAACTCAACTTGGTTCCTAGGCCATGTAAGCCGCCTTTCAAATGCCAGCAGCCACAGGTGGCCAGTGGTGCAAGTCTGGGGTCCTCCTCACAAAAGCCCATTGGAGTGGACATCTCTGGCTGCCACAGCCTGGGTCAGGGAGGGGAGCAGTGGAGCCAGAGCCCCCTCCCAGCTGTTGGCAGCCTGAGCCTTCCTCTGTGAAGCAGGAATTCCAGGCCCCCATGCTGCCTCCCACTCAGGACCCCCAGGAGTGACCAGCTCCTTGGCTCTGCAGACAGATCCCTGGACTGCAGCCTGTGCCCCACACACCCAGGCAACTCCAAGGCAGGGCTCATCCCACTGCTCCCATGTGGCCCCTTCCCACTGCCGCTGGGAAGCTGATATGCTGGTGCCAAGGTGAGGGCAGAGGGCTGAGGGCTCCTGACACTGGATGTAGGGGAGCTGCCCCTCCTGGGGCACCTGCCTTTTCCTCTGAGCCCCAGAATGTCTGAGGACTTTAGGGCCAGGGTCAGCACACTATGGCCCATGGTCTAATTTTATTTGTTTGTTTATTCATTTGTTTTTTGAATTGGCAATTCAACCCAGGTTCACTGAGCTATCTCCCTAGCCCTTTTTGCATTGAGACTGGGTCACTAAGTTGCTGAGAGTTTTGCTAAGTTGCTGAAGCTGGCCTCCAATTAGTGACCCTCTTGCCTCAGCCTCTTGATTTGCTGGGGTTTCAGGTGTACCCACTGTACCCACTGCCTAGTTTGTAAATAAAGTTTTATCAGCACAAAGCCAGTAAAGCACATTTAGTACTGTCAATGGCTACTTTGAGGTCACAACCACAGTGTTGAAAGGTTTCAGCAAAAGTCCTGTGAGCCTGAAACATTTACTGTGGGGCTGTATGGGAAAGTCTGTGGACCTTGCTCTAGGGCACCCTCCTTGTGCCTCCCTCCCCTAGGGGCCTAGGCAGAGTGAGGGCTTCCCCGAGGCCCCCACCCAACCATGGGCAGGGCCTGAGTGCTGGGGCTACTGGTAGAAGAGCTTTGTGGCTGTGAAGAAGGTGCCTGATGTCTGGACCCTGTGAGATGGAGGGGAGCACACTGGGCTGGGCTTCATCCCCCTCCCGCCCCCGCACTTTCACACCCTTGGTGTAGCAGGGGTGCCGTGGCCCTGCCTGCCCTCTGCAATGGGCTGTCCCCATGTGTGGGGGAGTTGTCTCAAGTGCACCTACTGCCCTGCCCCAGCCCCAGCTCTGGCTAGTATCTGGCCCTTCATCTTCCCTGAGCCTGGTCTCCTAGGGATAGTGGCCCCTGCCTTTCTTTCCACTCAGGATACAGTAGATCCAGTTCTGCAAGTCCCAGGGACAGCAAGGGGGATGTGACCTGGGGCTGGGTGGGATGGGATGTCCAGCAGGGAGGCTGAGGGTGACACTGGGCCTCTCCCCAGGCCCAGGTGACCAAGTTAGGCGAGGAGGTGAGCCTCCGTTTCCTGAAGAGGGAGGCCAAGCTGTGCAGCTTCCTGCAGAAGAGCTTCCTGGCCCTGGAGCAGGTAGGATCCTGGGCCAGGCCGGGCACCCTCGCCCATGTACCCAGGCCAGGCAGGGGCCTGGCAGACAGTGGTGTTCCTGCAGAGAATGAAGGCTTCTGAGAGCACACGGCTGCAAGCCGAGGGCAGCCTGCGGGAGGAGCTGGAGGGTCGCTGGCAGAGGCTGCAGGAGCTGACGGAGGAGCGTGTGCAGGCCCTGGGGGCTCAGCACCAGGTGGGCCTGGTGGGTGGGCGTGGCCAGGGCAGTCTGGGAGAGCACCAGCTCAGGGCCACCTCCTCTGGGACAGGAGGAGGAGGGCCACCTGCTGGAGCAGTGTCGGGGCCTCGACGCGGCCGTGGTCCAGCTGACAAAGTTCGTACGGCAGAACCAGGTGTCAGTGAACCGCATCCTGCTGGCTGAGCAGAAGGCCCGGTGGGTGTCCTCTGGCCACGGGGAGCTGCCTGCCCAGGCAGGCCACCCAGAAGTCATCTACCTCCCCTAGAAGGCACTAGCAGAGCACTAGGACTTGTCCACTGGGACAGAATAGTGACCCTCTAGCTGGGCCCTGTCCCTTCCCTAAACCTAACTCTCTTGGTGGCACCCATGAGAACATCCTGTCCTCTGATCCATGGGCTCTCCTGGGAGATTCCAGAGCGAGCTAGCAGCCGTGTCCTCTTCCCTGGCCTGATGCTGAGGGGCAGGCCAGCCTCAGCTGAGAAACAGTGTCAGTGTTGTCAACCCACAGGGATACCAAGGTGTGCCTGGAGGAGAGCCAGGCTGGGGAACTGGCCTCCTTCATGCAAGAGAACCTGGAGGCCGTGCAGCTGGCTGGCGAGCTGACCCGGCAGGAGATGCAGGGTGCTCTGGAGCTGGTGAGGGGTGCCCAGGGAGAGGGGCAGAACACACCCTGCACATGACCATGGTCACTCAGCTGAGGCCTCCCTGACCTCCTCCTGTCCCCTGCAGCTCCAAGAGAAGAGTCAGGTCCTAGAGGGGTCAGTGGCCCAGCTGGCCAGGCAATTGAAGGACCTGAGTGACCACTGTCTGGCTGTGAGCTGGAGGCTGGACCTTCAGGAACAGACATTGGGCCTGAAACTATCTGAGGTAAGCACCAAAGGGCAGTAAGGCACATTCTGGAAGGCCTGGGCCCTGAGGGCAAAGGTCTGACTAGTCCAGCTCCACTGGTGAGACCTGAGGCTGTCCCTAGGGGTGGGATGAACAAAGGTGGTAGCCACCCATGGCCCTGGCGTTCATTTCCCTTTTTCTCCTGCATCATCGCTGAGCTATAACCTGTAGACCGGGCCATCCCCTCAGGTGTGCGACTCAGTGGGTTCCAGTTCCTTCAGAGCTGGGAGCCCTGTTGATTCCAGAATTTTTCATCACCACAAATGGAAACCCCAGACCACCCATCAAGTCTCCCCAACACCCCAGCCCCTGGCCCCTCAGATCCATCTCTGTGCTTGTGGCCTTGCCCACAGGACCTTTGATGTCAGTGAAGTCACACACATGTGGCTGCTGTTTCTGGCTGCTCACTGGGCCAGGCCCTCACAGTGTATCCTCCTGGCAGGGTGACATCCCCTGGTGTGAGCAGGCCACCTTTTGTTTGCACACATGCCTGCTGAGGGACGTGTGGGCTGTTGTTATTTTTGGCTTTGGGGAATCATACTGCCATGACCATGAGGGTCTACCCTTTGATCTTGGGGCTGGAACCCCCAGGTCATCCCTGCAGCCCCTCTGGGCACACACTGGTCAGAACAGCTCATGACAGGCCCTCTCCTGCAGGTGACAGGCCTGCTCTTCGTCCCTGTCCCTTTCAGCTCTTGGTGGTAGAAGATCTGTGCCCTTCTTCTCAGGGTGCATCTGTGCTGAGCCTGGCAGCCCACTTGACTGGGCTCTGGGCATGGCTGTCCCCCTAGGTGGCTGCAGCAGGCCTGGGCACAGACTGCTCAGAGTCAGAGGTGGATGTGGGCATGTGGCCTTCAGGAGCTTCTTCCCAGCCTCCTGGGCCTCTCCATGTCCTGGCTCATAGCCCTGTCCTTCTGCCTGCCTGAACTCTTATCTGGGACCCAGCCTTCTCTGTGTCTGAATCTCAGGTGAAGACTGAGTGGGAGGGTGTGGAGAGGAAGTCCCTGGAAGACCTGGCCCGGTGGCAGAAGACAGTCTCAACTCACCTGCGGGAGGTGCAGGAGAAGGTGGACGGCCTCCCGCGGCAGGTGGGCCTAGCTGTCCAGGCTCTGCCAGCCTAGGGAGCTGGAGGGCTTCTCCCACCCCTCCCCTCTCCTGCCTTCCTTGCTGGGCCTGGACGGCCCGGGGCTCCCCAAGCTGGCTGTGCTCAGGGTCACCCCCCAGGTTGTCCGCGGCCTCTATTTCAGATAGAAGGCGTCTCAGACAAGTGTATCTTCCACAAGAGCGACACAGACCTGAAGATCTCAGCCGAGGGCAGGGTCAGGTGAGGGTGCCCCTGAGAAATGGGCAGAAGCTCTGCCAGGTGCCCATGGCAGCCCCGTCCCCTCCCTGGCCTGGCCAGTCCTACTCTGGGCTCACCTCTCCTCTGGTGCAGCTTCCCCCCTGCCACCCACTGGGAATCCCCACTTTCTGCACTGGAAGGGGGCAAGGCCAAGTCCTCTTGGGCTCCCTTTGACCTATGGCAGCTAGGGGAGGCACCTATCTGTCTCGCCTGGACTCCATAGCTGCCCTCGGTGCCCACAGAGAGTTCGAAGTTGGTGCCATGAGGCAGGAGCTGGCTACCCTGTTGTCCTCTATGCAGCTGCTCAAGGAGGAGAGCCCCGGGAGGAAGATCGCTGAGATCCAGGGACAGCTGGCCACGGTACCTTGGGGCCCAGGGAGACCACCATGCCTGGACACTTGCCAGAGCTCCCAGTGCTCAGGGATTCCAGGTTGGGCCCTGGGGCTGGCTGGACACCAGAAGGCCACCTGTGTCTTGCCCATGACAGGGGCTATGTTTAGTTTCAGAAGCAAATGATAAAACTGGAGAGCAGCATGCAGGCCCACAAGACCATCCAGAACCTTAAGTTCAACACAGAGACCAAGCTGGTGAGAGGGGCTGGGGGCTCCCAGGGCTGGGGCAAGCCTGGCCCTGCTCCCTCTAGCCCTGCACTCTGCCCAGCAGCCCAGCTGGTACCCAGCAGCCTTTTCCTGAAGATGAGGGCCTCTGGTCTGGGCTGCCCCCACCCCTGTCGTCTTCTCCCATGTTGTGTGATCCTCCGTTGTTCTGCTCCCCCCCCACCCCGTGGCTCCTGGGTAACACCAGGGGCCCCTGTGTCCTGCAGCGCACAGAGGAGATTGCAACCCTGCGGGAGAGTGTGCTGCGCCTCTGGAGTGAGGAGGGCCCTTGGCCATTGACACTGGGCAGCAGGCGGGTTCTCATGTCCCTGGTGAGGCAGCGGTTCTTCATCAAGGACGTGGCTCCTGGAGAGCTGGTCTCCGTGAACTGCTGGGGCGTGTATCAGACTGTGAGGTGGGCAGCAGGGAGCTTGGCGGCAGCCCCTCAGGTTCCAGGTCTGGGGTAGGACAGGGAGGTCCCCACAGGGAGGGAAGGTGGTGAGAGGTGCATGCCATGATCCGGGTCCCTGGGCAGGTGGCTGCAGTGGAAGACCGTCCTCATGAACCTGGTGGTCCGGCAGAGGCAAGGCGTAGTCTTGAAGACATCCTACCAGTAGCCTGCACCCCAGCACACGTCCTTGTCCCTTTCCCAGAAATAAATGTGCTAGCTCTTGTACCACATGGGGCCATTACTCCCTGATACCTGCCAGTGAAATCCTCCCCAAGGGCCTGTGTGACTGACACACAGGTTGGGCAGCGGGAAGGACCAAGACCAGGAGACCAAATTCCCCAATCCCTAGGGTCCTTCCTGTCCTGCCCAATCTCTCCCCCGCAACTCAGGAGCCCCACATCCCCAGGAGAAAGGGTCTTGGCCTGTCCAGAGGCACCTAGGCCTACTGCTGCCAGGACCTACGCGAACCCCCCAGCAGGAATGAAGACACTGGGGCTGCAGGCTTGTGGCTGACCACCTCAGGCTGGGCCCAGCCCTGCCAGCTGACCTGTCATCCAGAGTGCTGCCCGAGGAAGCCACTTCTCAGCACTCATCCAGGGAATAAACACCCATGTTTACTCAAGTCAGGCGCCTCTTTCTGCCTCTTAAGAAAACCCAGGCTCATCTGTGTCCTGGCCTTGCTGCCTGCCTATGCTACACCAGGGGCTGTACCAGGGACAATCAGCACTGGCCCTGTGGGGCTGCGGGTGGGCTGGCCCTTGCCACTGACCTGAGTCATAGGGGATGGCCTGGCAGCGATGGGGCCTCCCCTAGAGGGGTACGTGTGTAGGCAAACACCCCTAGCCCATGACCTCAGGGAGCCAAAGCTCCTGCCCAGGTTCTCCCTCCTGTGGGCAGAGCCCTGGGGGCCCCTGTGCAGAGTGGGGTGCTTCTAGAGGCTGAGGCCAGGGGCTGGCTCAGCCTGGACACCCTCACTAGTCTTGCACCCTTGCCAGTCCTGGTGACCCCTGGCAGTAGCAGCCATAGGCTGCAGGACAAGACCAGAACCTCCTTTGGGGCCTGGAAAGGCCTTGCCTGAGGTGGGCAGCCAGGTCACGGCTATCTGGAAGGAAGAAATTCAGGGAGCACGAGGAAGAGTCTGGGCACCCTAGGAAGGGCGGCCTTTGCTGCCCCCAGCACAGCCTTGACCCAGTCTCTAGGCTTCGGTCAGTTGTGTCCCCTCCAATGCCTGAGCACCCCCACCCTGCAGCTCAGGGCTGGCCTCAGATGACCAGCTGGCCAGCAGGTCACTGAAGTCTGGTGTGCCAGGGTGGAGAAGGCCCAGGGGACTGGGCGCCGGCTCCTTCCAGAAGGATGGGGGCAGCTTCCTCTGGGTCATGGGGGTGATGTGGCTGTATTTCCGCTCCAGCCTCAGTCTGTGGCCGGCTGATGCCCTGGGCCCCAGGAACTGCCGCAGCCCATAGTCAAAGAGCTCAGCCAGGGGTCCCAGTGGCAGTGTCCCATCCTTGCTGAAGCCTGACCTGTGTGCCTGCACCTCAGATCCCCTGGACAAGTGGACCTCAGGCTCAGTGGCCTCCTCGTCCTCTGGGGCCCCGCCCTGAGCCAGGCGCACCAGGTCAGCATAGTACAGCTCTCGGGCTGAGTGGCTGGCCAAGTGGCTATCCTCATAGACATCACAGGCATCCGGGTCCTGCCCCTTGTCCTTAGGACCAAAGTACCGCTGGATGTCACCACTGATGAGCTCTGAGAAGCGCAGCAGCCGCAGCGGAGTCTCTGGACTGTTGGGACCTTGGGGAGCCACCCCTGAGTTCTGAGGGGACCCCTTGCCCTCTAGCTCCTCGCCCTCCCTGTCCTCATTGTCCTCATCTTCCTCTTCTTCCTCCTCCTCCTCTGAAGTTTCAAGGGGCTCTGGGTCTGAGCTCAGGAAGGGCTGGTGGGACTGCAGGGGCAGCCGGAAGCCACAGAGAGGCCGGATCACGCCAGCAGCCATGTCCTGAAGTCACTGGAACTCCTGGGGCCTCTGTGACTGCAGGCAGTGACTGGAGAGGGAGATAGCGGGCAGGTGAGCAGTCAGAGCTCAGAGCCACATGTGCAACCCAGAGAGGGCTCCCCGGCTCTTTCCTCCCACAGCTCCCAGCTTCCCTGGCCCAGCTCAGCAGGGGTGAGGTTGGCAGAAACTGCAGAGGGTGGGCCCAGGGGTGCGGTGGGCCATTAGCAGGAGCAGTTAGATCCCATCTTTTAGGTAGGGAAGTTTTGGGTGCAGGGAGGATGTGGGGGTGGGATTAAGCCACTACAATCACTAAAATCATGGCCACTCCTGGACCAGGGAAAGCAGAGGGAGAGAAGTCCCAGGGGGTCAGCCTTGCCCAGGGCTTCCAGAGTCCCTCCCTGGGTTGCTATGGCCTCCCAAACCCTTCCTAGAGTCCTTGCAGTTGCCATGGGGGGTGGTGGGGGTAGGCATGAGGGTCCAGCCCAGCCCATTGCATCCAGCCTCAGACCCAGGTTCTGGTTGACTTCTGATGAGGTAAGGATACCTGGGTGGATATGACCTAGGCACCTCCTGCTGGGAGGATGATGTGGAAGAATCTGGGAAAAGTGGGGTCCAGGAACCTTGTCTGCATCTGCACGGGAAAGCCAAGTGGGTGCACCCCAGTGAGAGGGAGGAAGAAAGCAGAGCTGAAGGCCCAGAAGCCCAGGACCCAGCTCATCAGGAAACAACACCTGTCTCTGTGGGGGCCTGGGTGTGGGTAGCCAAGGCCCTTGGACATGCACTCCTCAGGGTCAGGATGACTTAGGCACTTGTCCCTCCCCTGGGGAAACAGAGGTAGCTGTACACAGTCTCCCCCACCTGGAAGCCACTGTGTGACCTCACTTGCTCAAGGTGCAGGGCCCTGTACTGTCGGGATGTCCAGGCCTCTGGGGATGACTGCTCACGGAGAGCAAGACAAGACACCTTCCCACAGGGAGAGCAGTCCCACAGAGGACCTGGGAGGAAGCCCCACGGAGCCATGGCCCTCCCCACTCACCACCAGGCCCTGGGTCCTACCTGGCCTCTGCTGCACCTCTTGCTCGGCAGGCCCACCTCCACCTGGATGCAAGCATTTATAGCTGGGCTCTGCAGCCGCCTGAGGCTGGCAAATATTTGGCGACAGCATTGTCATCGCAGACTGGACAAATAGAGCCCGTTTGCTTTAGCGCCCGGCAACCAGGGCCCCGCGGGGGGAGCGTCCGAAGACCAGCCTCACCTGCACGCATCCTGCCAGGGGACCGTGGAGTGTTTGCTGCAAGCCCAGCTGGCCCACACCCTGGACCCGAGGACCCTTATCTCTGCTGCTCATTGGGCCTGGTCCAAGCCTTGTCAAATAGGCGGAAAATTAAATTTCATGCTATTTTGAGTTCTTGAGTAGGCCTCTTTAGAGGACATCCTGCCTCTGCAGTGTGCTGCACAGACAGTGCTTCACTGGCAGCAGGGCCCTGGGCCAGCAGGAGGCACAGAGACCACAAGGCCACTAGGATGGGCTAATGCAGGTGGCTCCTGGCCTAGCCCCCTCCAGCCATGCAGTGGGGGGAAAGGGTTCTGGGCATTTGTGCCCAGTCTCTACCAGCCCAGATGGGGCCATGATGAAGACCCTGCCCAGCAAGGCTGCCCCTCCCACCTACACAGAGTTGCAATCACCCAGTGAACCTACTGCTGGCCTGGGCTTCCCCAGGGGCCAGACTGAGATGGCTCCCCACCTCCCATTCCAGGCCTCCTCCTGGCTGAAGCCACCCCAAAGTGGAGTTGAGAGACTCTGACTCCAGCCAACTTGCCCGAATCCCACTGCTGCTGGTAGGACTGGTCCTGCCCAGCTTGGCTTGGGCCATCAAAGGCCTCACAATGCTTGCTGTTCTTGTTTCCAGCTCCTGATCTCCAAGAGGCACATGGACACCACCTCCCCTTTCCCAGTTGCTCCCCCTCCAGGTGGGGGGGCGGCACCTCCCACCCTCTGCCATCTCAGCACAATGGACCTGGCCTTCCCTGCAGCTGGATCCCTGCTGGTTACTGCAGTCCTTTCCTCAGCTGGAGGGCAGAAAGCTTCAGGAGCCCTGCAGCTTGGGAGCTGCTCACATCTCACAGTGAGGCTGTTTGAGCTGTAGTAGAATGGCAAGGGGCAGGTCATCTGCATGTCCAGAGAGAGACTTCAGGCTGTAGGAGGGTAATGGCATCATCACAGCAACCAGCTGCCATTTATCACTACCTTGTCCCTGGAAGGAAACCCAGGGGGTGATGCTGAGGGCCATTACCAAGTAGGAATGACGCATCGATTTCCTTGCCAGCGTACCCCATGTTAAATTTGCTGTGACCTTGCATGTGTGTTTGAGAAAGATGACCCTACTCAAGGACGAGGGTGGATCCAGGATTAGGGTGTATCCTGCAGTTTGAAGAAGTATCCCGCTCCTTGGGTTAAGGGCGTTCCCAGTTTAAGACCTTGGGTTTTAGGGAAGTTCGATGTTGAGGATTATTGCTGCTGGAAATAGGGCGTTCCTGCTACCTGAGCTCCTTTTGAGTTCTCGTGAGATTCAGAGAGCATTTTGGGAAAAAAAGCCTCCTGTAGTAGGTGAATTGGGTGGCTGGAGAACTGGGATTGCCCAAGAAAGTGTGTGGAGGCCTGTGTGAGTTCGGGAATAAAGAATTGCTGTTTGAATCTACAAAGCTGTGTGGTGGCTCGTGATTCTGTGCCCAGCCAAGACTGCGGCAGGGTGACCCAGGCGAGACCATGTCCAGGTAATGCCAATGTCCTGGGATGAGGGGCATCTGACCAGGTTCAATCCTGAGCATCCAGACTGCTTGGGGATCTCTGTCCCCATAGACTGACCTCAGGAGGTTTTTCTTTTTTGTACATGAGATTGAACTTAGGGTACTTATCCACTGAGCCACATCCCAAGCCCTTTTTGAGACAGGGTCTCACTAAGATTTTTAGGGCCTCACTTAGTTGCTGAGGTTGGCCTCAAACTCATGATCCTTCTGCCTCAGCCTCCCAACTTGCTGGGATTACTGGCATGTGCCACCACACCCAGCCTGACCTCAGTTTTTTTTTTTTTTTTTTTTTTAGAGAGAGGAGAGAGAGAGAGAGAGAATTTTTTTTAAATATTTATTTATTTATTTATCTTGGTTTTTGGCGGACACAACATCTTTGTTGGTATGTGGTGCTGAGGATCAAACCCGGGCCGCACGCATGCCAGGCGAGCGCGCTACCGCTTGAGCCACATCCCCAGCCCAGAGAGAATTTTTAATATTTATTTTTTAGTTCTCGGCGGACACAACATCTTTGTTGGTATGTGGTGCTGAGGATCGAACCCGGGCCGCACGCATGCCAGGCTAGCGCACTACCGCTTGAGCCACATCTCCAGTCCCCTGACCTCAGTTTTGACCAAGTTTGAGACTTCAGGATCCAAAGACACAGGCCCCATCCTGGCTGTGGGGTGGTCCTGCCTCAGCAGGCTCCTCTCTGACCCAGTGCAACTCAGCTGTCAGACCAGATCTTCAGGAGGCGCAGGCTCCGAGTTACAGGCTGCTGGGGCACATAGGTCCTGCTTTGTGACCATATTCAGCCCCTTGCCCTCTTGATGGCCCAGGGGCTCCTGCTCTGATCTTCCCAGAACCCCAGAGCTGGACCAGGGCAGAGAGTGGGGCACATCTGCTTCTGCTTAGAACCATAGTGCCCCATGCTGCTTGCTCTTGGAAGGATGGGCCCAGGGAAGGGGCTGAGAATAGGCTGAAGTCTGTGTGCTGCCCACTTCCACCTTGGAGGTAAGCAGCAGAGCAGGCAGTCAAGGGAACTTGGGAACCTGCCAGAGGACCCAGGAGGCATGTTGGTAGAGGCTGTGCAGGTGCTGTGAGCACAGGCAGTAACCAGTTCCCTCAGAGCAGCCCTGGCCTGTGTGGCCCCAGGGCGGGGCACTGCTGTGAGGGAAGACACACTGCCGTGCCCTTGAAAATGTCCCGCCTGTGTGTCCAGAGGAGGGGCTTTGGGGGTAAGCTGCAGGAAGGCAGAGTATTCCAACTGAGGACAGAGCCTGAGCAGACCCAGGTGCTGCTGCAGAGCTGGGAACCTCTGGGGTTCACTGGGTCCTTGTGAAGTGGAGGCAGCAGGTCCAAGGCAGACAGAATGGACAATGCTGTGCTAACGGCTTTGAAGATGGCAAGGGTGACAAGGCAAGGGGTGCAGGGGCCTAAGAAGCTGGAAAATGCAAGAAAGCAGGTCCCCGCAGGCTTCAGAGTGTGGCCTGCTGACTGGATTCCAGGCCAGTGAGGCCCACTTGGAGCTCCGTGTGTGTGTGTGTGTGTGTGTGTGTGTGTGTGTGTGTGTGTGTGTGTTTAAACCTCGCAGCTGTTGCTGGTTCCAGCATAGGCAGCCTCAACCGGTAGCGGGCAGCGCGTGTGCAAGGCCTCATGGCAGCTGTGGAGCTCAGATCCCCCCAGCCACAGGGAGAAGCCAGCCTAGGTGAACTCAAGTCCCAGGTGAGGCCATGAACACTGGACCTCAGCTCATCCCTCTACAATGGAAGAGAAGATCTGTGTGAAGTGATCTGTCCAGCTGCTGTAGGAGGAAGGCATGAGGGGTCCTGACCCCCAGGGCCTGGCTTTTACCCCCACACACCTTCTTCTTTCCCATCCTTTGATTGAGGCATCTGGACAGCAGGACTGGGGCTGCAACAGGGGTTTGGATCCTACAACGAACAAATGCAGAGATGCCCATCATGTTGCTGAGAGAGGGCTGTCTACTAACAGTCAGACCTTTGTCCTGGCCTAGAATGATCCTGACGTTTTTCTCTGCCTGAAAAGAAATCAAGGAGGAAACCCAAGCCTGCGATGCAAACTTCTAGAGTAGAGAAGATGCTGGAGCAGCTAGGGTAGGAGTTTGGGAACAGGAGCTTGGCAAGGCCTTGGGGACAACACCTGAGACTAGAGAGGGAGGTACCAGGGTCCCACAGTGTGGACTGAGGCATGATGATGGAGGAGACCAGGCAACTTAAGGAGCAGTTCTGCAATCCAGCGGGAGTTCAACAAGTCATCCCCTTCCTCACTCCACCTGAGCTTTAGGCCAAGTTCAAGGTAGACCAGGTGTCTCTGGCTTTTGTTTCTGGTGAAGCTAGGTTAGTGAGTGACAGCCTAACAGGGAATCTTGGGTCAGTAGAGAGACTCACTTGCCAGGAGTCATTGCCTGTACATGTCTAGCTGGTGTTGGGTGGGTAGCCAGGCCCAGACCAAGCAGCTTTGTGTCCCCCAGCCCCCTGCCAACCATCTGGGCCCCTAGAGGAAGCTGGTGCCTCAACATATGTCCCAGCACCTGCCTGGCTCTCACTGTGGGCAGTGCTGGTCCTGCACAGCTCTCAGCCCAATGCCTTCACCAGCCCCCACCCCCACCTGTTGTCAGGTCTCAGGCCCTGGAAGAACAGCTCTGTCCCTCCAGAGGCAAGCTCTGCCTGTCCCCAGGCACCCCATATTGATCTTCCCAGGAAAATCAATAGCTCCAATATGTCAACTCTCAAGTGGCGCTACAATAAATTACCCTGCCATTAAGCACACAAGGGCCGTAGCCTCCGCTCCCCCCCCCCCATTAGTGGGACATTAGGCCTCCCTTGAAATTTCTCTGTGTGCTTTGAGATAATGCAGGCTGAGGTGTTGGTTTATATCCCCAGGGAGGGGAGGGTGACTTGGAGTTGTGGCCTTTTCCTCTCAGGGTTCCCAGCCAGGCCACTGGGAACCAGCATGCCTGGGAGGTGAGGCACCTCAGCAGCAGGATGTGAGGAAGGACTGCAGGGCTCAGTGAGGCTAGCAACTGCCAGAGGGTCCTGGGAAGCAGAGCTTTGCCCTGGGTTGGATGCTGGGTTGATGCTATGGTGGGGCCACTGTAAGTAAGCACTACACACTGGACAACTTAAAACAATAGAGGAGCCGGCACAGTGACACACACATATAATCCCTGCCACTTGGGAGGCTGAGGCAGGAGGGCTCCAAGTTCGAGGCCAGCCAGAGCAATGTAGTGTAACTCTGCCTCAAAATTTTTAAAAAAGGGGCTGGTAACGTGGTTCAGCGGTATAGCACTTACCTAGCATGTGTGAGGTGCTGGGTTCCACCCCAAAACCACAAAACAAACAAAAACAACAGGGCTTCTTTACCTCACAGCCTTGGAGACCAGAAGTCCCAAACCAGGGATACTCCCAGTGACAACTGGGGAGATTGTGCCAGGTCTCACGCCTGTCAGTGCAGTCTCAGCCAGCAGACACACCATTTCAACCTCTGCCTGTGTGGTTATTTGACCTTCTCCCTTCTGTACATCTGTCTTTTCTTCTTGTAAGGACATGTGTCACTGGTTAGCCCACTCTGATGTAGCATGACCTCAGTTTAACAACATCTGCAAAGACCCTGTTTCCAAAAACTGCCATACTCTTTTGTTTTCTGAGGGGGAACTACAGGCTCAATACAGTATCTTCCATTATCAGCAGTAGCTAGGAAGCTCAAGGGGGCTCAGAGGATCAAGTTACCCTCTAAGGTCTCATTTCTGTTTCTGATCCATGACAGTCATCAAGACTGGGATGGGCGCCCTATCCTGTTCTGTCCTGGGTGAAGCCCCAGTCCCTGCACTGCCTTCTCACCCAAACCCTGCATGGCTGGCCTGGGCAGTTTGTGCTTAGCCACCATGAAGCATCTCAACCTGAAACAGCACCAGTCTGAGCCGGTGGCCCCTCTGCAGCTCCATTCAAGCCTGCAGACCCTTGACCTCTTCCTCCAGGAAGCTCTCTAGACCACCCACTATCCACACTTCAATCGCCCCCCTCCCATGCACACTGGGTGCTCCCAGGTCCCTGCAGGGAAAGTTGGTGTGCCTGTGATTCTGGTGGGGCTCTGAGCTGGAACAGGTGGGGCGGGCCCATGGAGCTGGCAACAGGTGCCTCTGTTGACACAGCAGCTCTGAATGCATCCTGGGCTGGGCCTGCTGTTAGGAGGGGGGCGGGGACGCCCAGGTGTCCTTGGCTGGAACAACTCTAGGCTCTCCCGACCTAATGCTGTGACAGCATCTCCGGCCAGGAATATCTGAGCCAAGTGCTTCCCTCGCCGGGAAGCAGGCACAGAAAGACATCACACGTTCCAGGTCACGAGGTAGCTTTTGGATCTGATTTTGTGCCATCCCCAGAGCAGATTATGGCTCCCGGAAGAAATCTTAAATGTGTATTTCTAAGTGAAAGAAACCAAGATGAAAAGGCTGAAGCGTGAGTGGCGGCACCCCAGAGCAGACGATAGCTTTCGCCCGACATCGAGCGCCAAGAGGGGGCGTGCGGAGAGCAAACGACCTACAACAGCGGGAAGGAGGTCGGTGCGTGCTCGGCTGGTCCCAGTACCGCTGCCCAGGCCGGACGGATAACTACACTTCCCAGTAGGCCGCGCGGTATCTGGGGGCGGGACCTAAAGCGGAAGTGCTCGGAGGAGTACGTCATTTCCGCGGCGCGGCTGGGCTCACGTTCCGTAGTCGTGAGGCCAGGTATTGCGGCGGCTTCCGATCCTGGCGACGGAAGTGACGCAAGCGGCGCGCCGCCGGGAGGAGGTCGCGATGAGCCGCGTCCTTTGTGCGCCCACCGCAGGGTGAGGACCTTGCCGTCTTGATGGGCCATGGCCGGGGCCCAGGCCAAGGCCAGGCGGCCCATTCACTGCTATCTCCTTTGTAGGGCCATACGGGCACTCAGGCTTGCGGGCTTGGCTCCACGGAACCTGCACTCGCCGCCGGCTGGCCGGGCCCAGCCCGCGGACGATGAGGAGGACCCCGAACGCCCCCTTCGGTTTTCCTCCAGCAAAGCCAGACCGTCCCGCTGGACCGTGATGCATTCCCTGGGGAAGGAGCAGCAGCGGCCCTGGTGGAAGGTGCTACCCCTCAGCCTCTCCCTCCTGGCTCTGGTCTCCTGGTGCTTCCTGAGGCAGGAGAACGGCGCGGACCAGTGGTTGAGACGCGTGCTGGAAATAGAGGGGCCTGAGCTCGGAGACGCCCCCGAGGAGCCCGGCGCGCGCCCGGCGAGAGCCTCGGGTGCCGGCTGAAGGACTGGCGCTCGTGGCGCTGACACGCGTGAAGGCAGCGGGAGGTCGGCAGGAGCCTGCTCCTTGTCTAACACCGTTGCGCAGTGATTTCGTCCTAAAGACTTCTCAGATCCACGGGGAAGGTGTTGGCCGCATTGTGTGCCGCTGGATTTGGGATGTCTTTGTACAGCCTAGTCATGTCGCCAAAGCAGTCCTGGCGGATACTTGCAATCCAGTGTTACTTTGCAGACCATGTGCTTTCTGAAACACTATAACTGACATGAGTGTTAGAACGTGCTATTCGTAAAGAACATCTGTTGGTGTTAGTTTTGTATACTACTAACAAATTGAAAATACATTTTAATACAATGATGCACTAAGGCGATTCAGGTGATTTTTTTCCTTTTGTTACATCTAATTGAAAAAGTATTTTAGTAGGCCAACAACCACCTTTTTAAAAACTGTAGTTTGTTTGTTCATTGTGGTGCTGGGGATTGAACCCAGGGACCCTAGCCATTTATTTTGAGACAAGTCTCTCAAATGCCGAGGCTGGCCTCAAACTTGTGATACAATTTCATCTGAAATTGCTGGGATTACAGGCTGCACTACTGCACCTGGCTGTGCAGAACTTTATTTTTAACATGTCAACAACTTTCTGTTGTAGGAAACAACTAATAAGTATTTCTTTTGTAGATGGACACAATGTCTTCACTTTTTAAAGTTTTTTTTTTTCAGATATAAATGGACACAATACCTTTATTTTATTATTTTTATGAAGTGCTGAGGATTGAACCCAGTGCCTCACACATGCTAGGCAAGCGCTCCACCACTGAGCCACAACCTCAGCCCTCTTTGTTTATTTTTATATGGTGCTAAGGATTGAACCCAGTGCCTCACACGTGGGACGCAAGTGCTCTACCACTGAACTACAGCCCCAGCCCAATAAGTATTTATTTTCACAAATTGCAATCACTATTTTGGATTACCTGAATATAGTTTTCCAAGTGTTATGTAAGAACAAACTTGCTTAATTTGAATTAAATACAAAATATTATATATAAGTAGCTTTCATTTACTTGGACTTCAGCTGGAAGGCTTTATTATCCTGTGTGGTGCTGAAGGTACTGTCCCCACCGTCCCCGCCCCTTCCCTCCACCCCCCATGCATGTTTGAAAAACAAGTTTTGGGCCACTAGGTGTAGCAGTGTACACCTTCTTACAAGGACCTCTCTGCAGAAGTTGCTGAGGATCTGCCACCTTCATAGACTACCAGGAACTGGGGTGTGTACCAGCATACTCATTGTTGAAGGACTGAGCCTGAGGCCTAGGAAAGACTGCCTAGGCTTAACTCCCCTGGCCTGGTCCTAGAGGGGGCAAAGAACTAAGGTGCTTTCTCTTTGCTTGGGGTGTTTGTAACCTGTTTAGCATTTTGTTTGAGAGCAGTCATTCAAACCAGAACTCTTACTTTTACTCTATCTTTAAGAACTTTTGTGTTAACAAAAAGCTTTTATCTTTTGTTTTGAAGTGCTGGGGATTGAACCCAGGGTCTTGTGCATGCCAGGCCAGCACTCTATACCACGTCCAGCCCTTTTTAGTTTTAGTTTGAAATAGGGCCTTATTAAGTTGCCCAAGCTGATCTTGAACTTGGGATCCTCCTGCCTCAGCCTCCTGTGTAGTTGGGATTATAGATATGTGCCACCACACCTGGCTTAAAGTAATTTCCATATAACAAAGCAATATATATTCTTTTCTAGAAAAGATAGTAAGCAAAAGAGAACCAGAAGCACCAAATGTAACCACTTTGAATATTTCATCATTTAGTTTTTTGTGTAACTATAATATTGTTTTTCAAAGACACAGTGGGTTGGTTTGTTTTGTTTTGTTTTGTTTTACAGTGCTAGGAATGGAGCCCACAGCCTTCAGCATGCTAGGCAAGTGCTCTTCCACACTGACCTGCACCTCCAGCTCCTGTGGGATTTTTTTTTTTTTTTTTTTTTTGTACTGGGGATTGAACTCTGGCACTGGACCACTGAGTCACACCCCCAGCCCTAATTTGTATTTTATTTAGAGACAGGGTCTCTCTGACTTGTTTAGTGCCTCCCTTTTGCTGAGGCTGGCTTTGAACTCATGGTCCTCCTGCCTCAGCCTCCAGAGCTGCTGGGATTACAGGTGTGTGCCACCGTGCCCAACAATGTGGGATTGTTTTTAATGACAGGACTCACCCTGTAGCACATCCTGAGTGCATCCAGGCTGTTGGCTTCACACTGGTCAAGGGATCCTCCTTTACTCATGACACTGTCATGAGTAAAGGAGGATCCCTTGACCAGTCAGGGACAGTGGACACACCTGAAGTTTCCAAGGGGTGACAACTGAGTAGGGTAATGGATGCACAGCTAGTTAAATCTTTTATTTAACTATTTTTTGTAGAGTGCTTGTCTTATTCCCTTATTCCTTGCCCTCCTGGCCTGGATGCCAACCTCCAGGAAGAGTACTGGCAGGTTGGCATCCCCAGGTGAGTGCCCAGTGGGCATCTGCAAGGAAGAGCACCATAGTACAGAGGCAACATCAGGGATGTGTAAACTGAGCTGCAGGGTAGAAGGAGGAGGAAACTGTCGGAGAAAGAAAGGGCTGGGAGGCTGGAGATGTGGCTCAAGTGGTAGTGTGCTTACCTGGCATGCATGAGGCACTGGGTTCGATCCTTGGCACCACATAAAAATAAAGTAATAAAAAACTGTCCCACAAATGTGAAATAAATAAATAAAGAAAGAAAGAAAAAGAAACGGCTGGGACTGTAGCTCAGTAGTGGGAGTACTTGCCTTGTATGCAGAGGGCCTTGGGTTCAATTCCCATTCCTGGAAAAAGTTTTATTTTCAAGGGAGAGGAGGTTGACTAAATGGCCACGTCATGTAAGCTGCTAGGCAATAAGTAATGTTGGAAAATCCTGGTAGTGCTGTGCATTTGCTCCCCTCCCCATCGCAAAAAAAAAAAAAAAAAAAAAAGGGATACTACATTCACAATAAAACCCTGGTGGCTGGGCATGGTGATGCACATCTGTAATTCCAGAAACTCCAGAGGCTGAGGCAGGAGAATTGCAAATTCAGCCTCAGTAATTTAGCAAGATTCTGTCTCAAAAACCCCTAGTGTTACTTTATGTGTAAATATGTCACCATCCCAGATTTTAAAGAATATTCTTCAAAAGCATGGGAAATACTATTGGTGTTGTAACCTATCAATTTTCTTTGATGTCTTTCAAGAAGATGTCTTCTCCAGGAGGGACCTTCATTCAACAAAGTTCCTTTTTCTGGCTGTATGTGTGCTTCTTAGTTTACCTTCCTAGGCTCCTCAGGTTTTGCCCTTAAGTTTGAGGGCTTAGAGTTACCCCAGATATTTTCATCTGTGCATGTTCACAAACTGCAAGATGTTTGTTCCTCTGAGGAATCCTTGGGCCTTGCATGCTTCATTCTGCTTGACTTACTTTTTTTTTTTTTTTTTTGTACTAAGGATTGAAACCAGGGGCACTTACCACTAAGCCACATCCCCAGCCCTTTTTAAATATTTTTATTTAGAGGCAGGGCCTCACAAAACTGCTGATAGGTCCTAAGACTCTTGGATTACAGGCAAGCGCCACCGTACCTGCCTTGATTTGCTTTTAACATGTGTTCTTGATTTTTTTAAACCACTTAATTTCATTCAAGATTAAACTTTATATGTAAAGTTTGTAGAGTTAATAATTCATTTAGAAAAGTGAACATATAAAAAAGTTTTCTTGGGCTGGGGATGTGGCTCAAGCGGTTATCTCGCTTGCCTGGCATGAGTGCGGCCTGGGTTCGATCCTCAGCACCACATACAAATAGATATGTTGTGTCTGCAAAAAACTAAAAAAAAAAAAAAAGTTTTCTTGGTCTGAGTTTGTGGCCCAGTGGTAGAGTACTCACCTAGCGGCACTGGGTTCAATCCTCAGCACCACATAAAAATAAATATTAAAGCATTTTTTTTTTTTTGAGAGAGAGAATTTTTGATATTTATTTATTTATTTATTTTAGTTTTCGGCGGACACAACATCTTTGTTTGTATGTGGTGCTGAGGATGGAACCCAGGCCGGACGCATGCCAGGTGAGAGCGCTACCGCTTGAGCCACATCCCCAGCCCAAAAATAAATATTTAACATTTTTTTTTTAAAGAGAGAGGAGAGAGAGAGAGAGAGAACTTTTGATATTTATTTTTCAGTTTTTGGCGGACACAACATCTTTGTTTGTATGTGGTGCTGAGGATCAAACCCGGGCGCACGCAGCATGCCAGGCGAGCGCGCTACCACTTGAGCCACATCCCCAGCCCCCCCCCAAAAAAAAAATATATATATATATATATTTTTTTTAAAGAGAGAGTGAGAGAGGAGAGAGAGAGAGAATTTTTAATATTTATTTTTTAGTTCTCGGGGGACACAACATCTTTGTTGGTATGTGGTGCTGAGGATCGAACCCGGGCCGCACGCATGCCAGGTGAGTGCGCTACCACTTGAGCCACATCCCCAGCCCCCAAAATAAATATATATAAAAAAAAAAAAAAAGATATTGCCCGGTGCAGTGGCACATACCTGTAATCCCAACGACCGGGAAGGCTGAGACAGGAGGATCGGAAGTTCAGAACCAGCCTCAGCAACAGTGAGGCACTAAGCAACTCAGTGAGAGTGAGACCCTGTCTTTAAATAAAATACAAAATAGGGCTGGGGATGTGGCTGAGTGGTTCAGTGCCTCTGAGTTCCATACCTGGTACCAAAAGAAAAAAGTTACCAGCATGTGATAAATTTTAATTTACTGTGTTATTAGCATTTCAAAAAATAACTTACATACTTGGACAAATTATATTTGTATGTTATTCGGTGTCTGATTCTGATGTTGTTTACATATAGATCACTGTTCCCAGAAATGGAGTACATTAGTTTCCAGAGGGTCAGGACCCTTTGCCCTCGAGCTATTTCCTTTCTGGACAAGTCGCCAGCATAGAGTTTGCTGTTCAGTAAGAAACCCAAGCGACCCACCTGCCAAGGGTGCTTCCCTGTTTTATCTTGCATATAAAATGTCTCACGACGTGTATTTACGAATCAATGTATCGCAACCCTGGGCTCTCCCTCCTGAACTCTCCCACCTGGGCCCTCTGACCCGCCGCCGATGCATCCCTGCTCATCCTGTGCGCATCTGCCCCTTGATTGCCAGCTTCTTGCATTCCTGTTTTAGGAAGCAGCTCTACTGAGATGAAATTCATGTATGATTCAGTTCATCCATTTAAAGTACACAATTCCAAAATCTCCAGTATGTCGCAGGGGCGACCATCGCCACGCTGTGGTTTTAAACCTTTTCCTGCTAAAAGGAGCCATGTCCGCGAGCAGTCCCCGCGTCCCCGTCGCTCCCCTGGCGCCCCAGCCAAGCCCCGGATCTGCCCCGACCGACGGTGAGATCTCAGGTACCGCCACAGCTGCGTGCGCGTGCAGGGGTCGGTGTGCGGGGGCGCGACCCGCTGCGGGCGGACCGGGGCGGGGCCTGGGCGGGGCCGGCACGGCTGGGGGCGCGGGGGGCTCAGTGCGGGGGGGAGATCCGGGGGCGGGGGCGCCGGCGCGGCGCATGCGCTCTGCATTGTTTTGACTGAAAATGCCGTCGGTTTCGAAAGCGGCGGCGGCGGCGGCGGCGCTGAGCGGGTCCCCCCCGCAGACCGAGAAGCCGACCCACTACAGGTCAGTGCCCAGGCCCCCGCCCGCGCCGTCTGGATGCTGGCGCGCCGCCGAGGCGCAGGGAGCGGTCCGCGCGCGCCCGGCCGGGCCTGGGTGTCGCCACCGAGGTGCGCCCGCCGCCCGCGCCCCCGCCGCCTGGCCGGCGGCATTGAACTAAGGGACTGCGGCGGTCCACACTCGAGCGCCGGCGCCCGAGAGGAGAGGCGGCGCCCGGGGCCTGGGGTGGTCCCTGGCCGGGGCGGGGGCGCACGCCTGCGCTCGGGGTCCACGCGTCGCTGGCTGGGGATCGGGGAATAGGGCCTGGGTTAGGGTGCTGAGGCGCTCCAGGGCTCTGGATGGGCGCACGACTGTCTGCACGCAGGCTGCCGCTGACAGAAATCGAGAGGCGGCGCCCAGGATTTGGGGTGGTCCCTGGATTGTTGGCTGAAGGCCGCGCCTGGGGTCGCAGTGGGCATCTCGGCTCTGAGATCGCCGTGTGGCACCTAATGCTGAAGGTCGCATCTGCACTAGTGATGGGCAGCTTCGCCTGGTGTCTGGGGAGTAGCGCCTGGGGGCCATCTGGAATCTGAACGGGGAGGCGTGCCTAGGGTTGAGGATGGAGGACTGTGTGTGGGTCTGGGAAGTCGCGCCTGTGTTCTGGGGACCGTGCCTGGGACTGGAGAACCTTCCCAGGCGGGGCTAGGGTACGCTTCTCTGGGGTCAGCTGGGCTACGAGTCAGGGGCTTTGCGCCTGGGATTGGAACCGCGTTTGGGGTTTGGGAGTTGGCGCCTGGGGCCCGGGAACGCCCCCCCCCCCCCCCCCCCCGTGTTCAGTCACCTGGAGTCATATAGGCCTGGGGGGCGGGGAATGGGTGTGGGGCGTGTTGTGACTGGGATGGACCACTGCACCTCGGGTTCAGAACCGAGCTGGATGGGGATGCGGGGATCCTCTCTGTTGCATCTGCGAGTTGTGCCTGGGGTCGGAGAGTTCGCGCCCAGGCGGGTTGGGCCGCCTGGGATCATCTGAGCTCTGAGACGTGGTGGGAATCTGGGCGCCCAGTGAGGGTCGTGGCACCACCCCCAACCAGGCAAGGAACCTGCCCCTGTCCACGAGTCCGTGGGGCCGCCCACCGGCGACCGCAACGCTGTTTGTCTTTCCAGGTATCTAAAGGAGTTTAGGACGGAGCAGTGCTCCCTGTTTGTACAGCACAAGTGTGGCCAGCACAGGCCGTTCACCTGTTTCCATTGGCATTTCCTAAATCAGCGTCGGCGCAGACCACTCCGCAGGCGCGATGGCACCTTCAACTACAGCCCTGATGTGTACTGCTCGAAGTATGACGAGGCCACCGGCCTGTGCCCCGACGGTGACGAGTAAGTGGGCCCACGTGGGCACTGCGGGCCTGGACATGGCCTGGACGTGCTGTCAGCAGGCACCCAGGTTCTGTTCAGCGCCTGGTACCTTTGGAGGAGTTTACCCTGAAGTCTTCCAGTGTTGGGGTGGGTTTGGGTCAGTTGGGGAGGCATCCTGCGCATTTTAGGTATGACTCATATAGTTCAAACTGAATCCGCTTCACTTCTCCTTCTTGATTTCCTCCCCATTCTCCACATTCCTTCCTTAGGATCACCCCACAGTAGATGTGGCTTTGAGGTTTGGGATCATTTTGAGTAGTTGCTTTAGGTCAGAGTGTGTCAGAATGTTTGCTCACACTGTAGAAGGTGTGGGGAATGTTTCCTTTCTTACCTTTTACATGCTTAGTTTTTGTATGTGCCTAAATGGTGCTAAGGATTGAACCCAGGTGCTCTATCACTGAGCTACCTCCCCAGACCTTTTTATTTTATTTTGAGGCTGGGTCTCACCAAGTTGCTGAGGCTGCCCTCCAATTTGGGATCCTCCTGCCTCAGCCTCTTGAGTCCTTAGGATACAGGCTTGTATCACATGGTTACATGGGTACTTTAATTTTTAAAAAGTTAATAGGAAATTATTTTATTTGCAGACTGTTGTTTATGTAACAGTTTGAAAGTTAAAGAAATCAGAGTTTGTTTGGATTGATTTTTTTAATGCCTTTCCTAATGGTGTTATTAACAAATGTCTTTATTTTGAAATAGGGAAATAGGGAAAGTCCAAGCCAGGTGGTATGTTCCCATGAGGGTTTAAGGTGGTATTAGAAGGTGTGGCCTTCTTTTGTTTGGGGAAGGCAAGGGGTGGTCCATTCCTGACTGTAGGTGAGGTGACAGTCAGTCTTGAAGACTGCATCTCCTGACCCTTTGAAGGGTTTTGATTTTTGGGGTGCCCCTCTTTTGATGATAGCTCTCATGGTACAACACAGAGACCCATGTGTTATCTGTTTCCCTTTATTTAAAAAAAAAATAGTTACTTCCAGTGACTAGAAAGTAAACTTCAGTGTGCGTTATACTGGGACTTGAACCCAGGGCCTTGCACATGCTAGGCAAACCCTTTCTTAAAATTTTATTTTGAGACAGGATCTGGCTAAGCTGCCTAGGAACACTCCCTGCTCCCGCCAAGTGCTGGGGAACTAACCCAGGGTCTCACATTAGGCATTCTACCACTGAACCACATTTCCAGACCCCAGAATCATCCTGCCTCAGCCTTCTGAATTGCTGGGATTAAGGTGTGTACTACAGCACCAGGCTCCAGGAAGTTAAAAAAAAAATTAACTGGGGATTGAACCCAGGGGCACTTTACCATTGAGGTACATCCCTAGCCTTATTTATTTTTTTATTTTTATTTTGAGGTAGGGTCTCACTAAATTGCTGAGGCTGGCCTCTAACCTTCAATCCTCCTGCCTCCCTCTGCTGGGATTACAGGTGTGTGCCCCCTCACCCACCTAGAGAGTAAACTTGATATATGGTGATCATCTCATAAACTGTTTTTTTTTTTTTTTTTTTTTTTTTTTGTGTGTGTGTGTGTGTGTGTGGTGCTGGGGATTGAACCCAGGGCCTTGTGCATGCGAGGTAAGCATTCTACCAACTAAGCTATATCACCAGCCCTCATAAACTTTTTTAAAAAAATATTTTTAGTTGTAGATGGATACAATACCATTTATTTATTCATTTAATGTGAAGCTGAGGATTAAACCCAGTGCCTCACACGTGCCAGGCAAGTGCTCCACCACTGAGCCACATCCCAGCCCTCATAAATTCTTTAACACTGGCTGAATGTTTTTTAGTGGAACACCAGGTCATTAAACAGTTGCTGTTAACCTGCTAGAGTATCTGGCTCCACCTAGTTTAGATGGTGTTCTTCTAGAACTGTTTTATTTAATTGCTTTTTGAGCAGCTGCTTCCTGCAAATATGCCTTTAGAAAATAGGTGACTTTCTGTCTAAGGCCTAGGCTCAGTTTCTAATTGCCCAGCTCTCCTGGTCTCTTTGGGGCGCTAATGCCTGAGCCTGGAACTGGTATCTACTGGAGTGCAAAGACCAGGTCAGTACCTGGCTTGTCTGACTCCATCCAAAAATCAGGCCTGGGAACTCCTTGATTTTATTTCCTGGTGATGGTTTTAATGTAAAAAAGCCCCCCTTTGTGTGTATATGTATGTGTGGTATGTGTGCGCTACTGAGGTACTTGTGCACACTAGGCAAGTGCTGTATTACTGAGTTACATCCCCATCCCAGAGTGCCCTTTTACCAGCAGTTTTGGTTTCCAGATCTTGGATATCTTAGTGTTAATTCAGTCTTTTTCTGGGCATTTGGGTGGTGTCTAGTTCTTACTGGAATGAACAGTGCTGCAGTGGACACCTATCAAGAAGTTGTCAACATTAGCTGTGCTCAAAGAGTAATTTGATGACATGCACTTATTGCAGATGCATTAATATTCAACTGAAATGGCTTGAAGTTTATCACTGAGACACAGAAGTGGGACTAGGATGCTGGTTTGATGTGTTGGATGCATTCTGTGTGTTTTATTAAAGGTTTTGTTTCTAATTTTTGTTGAGTACATGAAATGACTTGCTTTATCCCTTCCAGAGTGTTTGACAGGCTGCCTCCCCTGGGACTCTCTCCTTAGTAATTACTGCTCCATCCACAGCAGAGGGACTTTCTCATCCCTGCACACATGGAATAGACAGTTTATCTCACTGAATTACATATTCTGGTTTCATAAGGTTGCCATGGAAATTGTAAATAGATAGTACCTTTCAGAGAAAGGGTGGGGCTTTTCTTTTATTTCAGATCATTAGTTCTTGAAATTTCTATCTTGGGCATATGTATTACTAACCTATTACTTTTTTCAGTACTGGGGACTGAACTCAGGGGCACTTTACCACTGAACTACATCCCCAGCTGTTTCTCATTTTTTATTTTGAGACAGGATCTTGCCAAGTTGCCGAGGGTCCTGCTAGGTTGCTGAGGCTGGCCTCGAACTTTTGATCATCCTGCCTCTTGAGTCGCTGGGATTACAAGTGCTCGGACACTGTGCCCCACCCAACCTATTATTTTAAAAACATGAATATGCATCAAAAAGCAAAGACCCCTCAGCTCGTGTCAGGCAAAGTAAGTGTTCTTGACACTGTCTGAGCACACCTTGGGGCAAGAGAGGGATGGGAACCCCAGGAGGGCTGGCACTCCAGTTGTCACTTGATTGGCAGTTCTGCTGTCACTTCTCAGTTATCCCTCCTCTTTTGGCACTCCCACCATCACCTCCACCATCACCCCCTTTTCTCAGTGGTCACCCTCTTTTACTCCTCCCTGTCATCCCTCAATGGTGCCTGGAGTGTCCTTCCACATACCCCTCGTGGGCACCCACCTCCGTCACTCCTGCTGTCACCAGTCACTCCCTTATTGTCGCCTCTCTTCTCACGACCCTCTTCATAGGGACCACCCTTGGGCTCTCCCACAGTCACCACCCAGCACCAGCCTGCTTTTGACCCTGCAGCCCCTCTGAAAGGTCTACATCCCCTTTGTTCTGGCGGACACGCCCCTTTCCCTGCGCGGGCCATGGTTGGCCGTCCCGGGTCACGTGTACTGACGCCCCACCCCCGTGGGAACCAGCCTCCCAGTGGCGCGAGGACCGCGTGGGCTGTGGGGCCGGGAACCGTGGGGCGCGAGTTCTGGCGAGGGGTCTGCGTTCCCACCGCGCGCCCCCATGTACAGGTGTTGCGCGGACTATAAGGAAAACGCCTCTTTTGCGGAAGTTTCTGGGGTCTGGCCACAGCTACAGCCGGCAAGCTGGGCCTTGGCCCAAGCGCCTGGCCCCCAGTCCCGAGCTGCTTCTACTCCGCACGCGGGTTTTCACACTGGAGCCCACGGTGGTTGGCACCTCCTACCTGCACGAGAACACGTGGGCACGCTTCGGTGAATGGCGGGTGCATTTTTTATTTTTTACCATACTGAAGATTGAACTACATTCTACAACTGAGCCACATCCCTAGTCCTTTTTTTTTAATTATTTTTTAAATATATTTTTATTTGTATATGGACACAATACCTTTATTTTGTTTATTTAGTTTTTGTATGTGGCGCTGGGATAGAACCCAGTGCCTCGTGCATGCTAGGCAAGCTCTCTACCACTTAGCCACATCCCTTGCTCTTTTAAAATATTTTATTAGAGACAGCTTCTCGCTGAGTTGATAAGTGCCTTGCAAAGTTGCTGAGGCTGGCTTTGAACTCATGATCCTCCTGTCTCAGCCTCTCCAGGTGCTGGGATTACAGGTGTGTGCCACAGTGCCCAGCTATCCCCAGTCCTTTTTATTTTTTAACAGAGGGTCTCACCAAGTTGCCACCACTGGCTTCATGGAACTTGCCATTTTCCTGCTTCAGCCTTCCAACTCACTGATATTAAAGGGCAGTGCTACTATTCCTGGCTTTTTTTGCTTTTTGCTTTTTTATCTTTTTTTTTTTTTTTTGTAATTGTAGATGGACAGAATGCCTTTGTTTTATTTGTTTATGTTTATGTGGTGCTGAGGATCGAACCCAGTGCCTCATGCATGCTAGGCAAGTGCTCTGCCACTGAGCCACAGTCCCAGCTTTGTTTTTTGCTTTTGAATAATTTTTGGTTCTGATCTATATAATTAGCAAAGGAACTGAGGGGCTCCTCCAGAGATCCATTGTAGTTTGAAAAAACTCAGATAGTCCCCAGCTATTGCAAGGTACAAAGTAACCCTCTTCCTTTTGTTAACCTTTCTCTTGCCATTGTCCCTAGGGGTGTGGACCACTAGAGCACCTTCAGTTTTTCCTGTTTTCAATAAAAATTGGGCTCAACCAGCCAGTGGAGCTCAACTTTTGCTGTTGGCACACAGGTCTGCCTCCTGTTTGGGGGCTCCTGCAGTGGAGTGGCCTTCTCTTCTCACTCGCCCTGCAGTGTAGCCCTCCCCAGGCTCCCCTGGTTTGACTTTTGGGGATCTGGAACAGGGGTGCCTTGTCTAGGTGAGCCTTGGCTCTGAGTAGACTGGAATTCACACGTGTAATTTTACAGGAACTGGTGAGAGGTCCTTGCTACTTTCTGAGTTTCTAAGAAAGACCTACTATTGGGGCTCTTACCATACTTGTCTTGCACCTAGTGTTTCTATGGAGAGACCTTTTTGTGTTTCATGTGACAAGTCACAGGACCTGAGGCTTAGATGAGAGCTGCATGCCCTGCAGGTGACTATGAGCCATGGTTGTGTAAATGAGGAAGCCAAGGGCAGGCCCAACCATAAATGTAATGTTTAAGAGAAGAAACACAGTCCTTTGGCTTAAGGGAATTACAAGGAGCCACCTTAGCTGGGATCTGTAATAAAGCTCCTGAGGCTGAAGTGTGGAGCCTCTGAGTGACAGTGCTCCAGTTCCTCCTACCCTGAGTGGAGCAGAGCTGGAGGAAGCTGGGGCTCAGCATGGCAGGTGCAGAGAGGGTGCTGGGGAGGTAAGGTGGTGCCATCTCAGGACATGCCCAGTTGATGTTAGGTTGGTTGATTGGAGCTAAAGTCTCTTGAGCCACAGTGACCAGAAAAGACTGTTAGGACTGTCTTTCCTAACTACACTGCCATAAAGACATGCTGGTGAGGGGTGTCCTTCTCATGCCAAAGCCAGAAAACTGCCTTGAGCACTGGAGACCAAAGGTCAGGGTCCTGCTTCGATGGTTCTGAATAAACACGCTCAAAGTAGCCCCCACCTTCCAGGAGCTTCCATACCCTGTGTCCCTCAGTAGCATCCCTAGAGTTTTCCCACCCCATCCAGAGACCCATTTGTGCTCTCTTTCCTCCATGCATGCATTTTCTGTCTGAAAAATGCAGAAGCATGTGTTCTGGCAATTTTTTCAGACTAGCCTCTCCTGTGAAGATCCCGTGTACACATTAATAAAACTCATATGCTTTTCTCTGGTTAATCGGCTCTTATTTTAATTGGGTTCCTAGGTCCAAAGAACCCACACAAAAATGTGAGGGGTGGGGGGGAACATCCTTCCCTAATCAGATCTGTGGGATCTGGGGCAAAGGTGGGCTTGCTGCAGGGCTGTGGCTGGTGAGAGGTCCCTGACCCACTGAGAAGAGCAGCCCCTGGAAGCTGGAGGCTGGGGGAGTGTGGGGCATGGGCTTATCCCAGGACCCTGTTGCCCAGCGTTCGAGAGGAAGGGCAGGTCTGAGATGCCCCAGCTCTCCCAAGGCTTGCCTTCGGCAGCTGCTGGGAGGCCATTCCTCCTCCTGTCTGTGCCTCTGCTTTTCTTGCCACTGCCCCTTGGTGTTGTGTGCTGTGTTTTAGCTGCCAGCTGTGCTTGTGCTCCTAAAGGCTGGGGCACCGTACTTCACCGGGTCCCTCAAAGCCCGGTGGCTCTCTCGCACAGTTCCTGGGAAGTTCTGATTGGCGGGCCCTCTGGGGAGTGTGGCACACACTGGCTTGAGCTGAAGCCTCCCTGTGCTTGATCAGACTCGCTGGGTGGGTCCGGGAACCCACCCTTGTTCTAGGTGAGAGTTTTTTGAAGGAAGTGGGCTGTTTGCTGTGCTCCTGGAGACTTGGCTGGAGTCCCTGTTCCTCCTGAGCTGGATCATGGTCCAGAGCATGGTGGCTGAGCTATGTCTGGTGGCACCACAGTGCCATGACATCAGCAGCTGTTTTAACCACAGTCTGGTCAATTTTGAGTGGGATTGAGATCACACCTGTCACCAGGACACCAGGGGCTCCCTCCTTCTCCTCCCTGGTTGTCCAGGGAGCAGGGGGCCACTCTTCCATCTTTTTGTGGTGGTTGTTGTTTTTTAATATTTTTTAGGTGTCAGTGGACCTTTATTATTTATGTGGTGCTGAGGATCGAACCCAATGCTTCACACATGCTAGGCAAGTGCACTGCCACTAAGCCGCCCCAGCCCCAGCCCCCTCAGCCCCAACCCCCTTCTTGCTTCTTAGATATCCCTGGGGCCAAGGTATTTTCTTTACATTAAAGGTCAGATGGGGGGCTGGGGATGTGGCTCAAGCGGTAGCGCGCTCGCCTCGCATGCGTGCGGCCCGGGTTCGATCCTCAGCACCACATACAAACAAAGATGTTGTGTCCACCGAGAACTAAAAAATAAATATTAAAAAAAAATTATCTCTCACTCTCTCTCCTCTCTCTCTCTCTCTTTAAAAAAAAAAATAAAGGTCAGATGGGGATACAGCTCAGTTGGTAGAATGCTTGCCTCATATACACAAGGACCTGGGTTCAGTCCCCAGCACCACAAAAATAAATAAGTAAAACCACTTAAAATAAATAAATAAATAAGCTTAAGCTCAAGTTAGGCAAAGTAGCACAGGCCTGTATCCCAACAACTTGGGAGGTTGAGGCAGGAGGACTCAAATTTGAGGCCAGCCTTGGCAATTCAGCAGCAACTTGTTTCAATATGTAGTTCAGAGGTGGAGCACTCCTGGGTTTAATCTCCAGTACCAAAACCAAAAAAACACAAAACAACCCTTAAGGTCAGCTCAAGCTTTGAAGTGGTGCAAGGAGCAGAGGTGCTGGCCCAGCAGAGGGTAGTGCCAGGTAGTGGGAGCCCCTCTGTGCTGGGGAGGGGAGGCCTCAGCCAGTGCTGTGGTTGCCATAGCAATGGTGTGGTGCAGAAACAGTGCCCTGAGCAGTGACCTATGAGAACCAGGAAGGGGTGTGGCTGGTGTGGTGCCAGCTCACACTGCAGGCTGATGCTGTGCCTGGCCTGCTGCCATCGGCACAGCAGGGCTGGCCGCCCCCCACCTCGGGCCTGCAGCAGCACATGAACGCCAAGCTGCCATTTCTCATCCTGTAGCATAGAGGGTTAGACAAGGTGTCCCCTGCCACACTCAGGCCTGCAGCTCTGTCCCTGGCAAGGTAGACATGGACAATAGTGAGAGGTGAAAATCCTTGTCCTTAAATTTGGGTGCTTGTGATGAGGACCCCTGCTTTCTCTGCCTTGCTCCTCAGGCCACTGGGGAGAAGCACAGGGCCTAGTCATGTCAGGGAAGGCCCCGCGGGAGCCAGGCTGGGAGGGAAGCAGGTCCTTCGCATGTTCCCTCTCCTCTCCTGTTTGCAAAGCTGTTCTGGTGGGACCAACCTGGAGGTGCCCAAAGCCCCTGTGCGTCACAAATGCTGGAACCTTCCAGATCATCTCTGCTCCTGCTCCACCCCTTCAGTGTGAACCCCATTCCCACACCCTGTCCTGCTGCAGGAGCTGCCTGTTGCATGTAGTCCCAGACCTGCTGTGTGGCCATGAGGGATGTATGGCATCACCCCATCTGCACTCCCCTGCTTCCCTCCCAGCCTGGCTCCCATGGAGCCTCTTCCCTGCCATGTGCTGGGCCCTGTGTTTCTCCCTAGGCCCCTTTCCTCTCTCCATCTTGGAGTCCCAAAGGCACAGGAGCCGGGACACAGGCCACCACCATTCTCAGTATGACTGGTCAGGGAAATGACATGACCTGAGTGCAAGGTGCAAACTCAAGTGTAAAGAATTCATCTAAAAGCTAAGAAGGAGCCGGACGTGGTGGCACACGCCTGTCATCCCATCAGCTCGGGAGGCTGAGGCAGGAGGATAGAGAGTTCAGAATCAGCCTCAGCAATGGCGAGGCAGTAAGCAACTCAGTGAGACCCTATCTCTAAAGAAAATAGAAAATAAGGCTGGGGATGTGGTTCAGTAGTCGAGTGCCCCTGAGTTCAATCCCCAGTACAAAAACAAAAAACAAAAAAAAAAACTAAGAAGGATGCTTTTCATGGAAATTCAACTTGCTCTTCTGTGCATAACCAAGGGTTTTGCCACAAGGGAGTGCTGAAGGGAAGGATCCCAAAATAGGAAAGCAGGTGCTCATTCCAGAACACAGCTCCTTGCAGTCAGACCAGATGTCTGCCTGGAGGAGAACGGAGTCAGCTGCTCCCAGGTGTTGAACAAGGTGGCAGCGAGGCTCAGGTTGTCTCCAGCCCACAGGAGCCACACGGAGTGCTTGCCCCTCTGCTTCCAGGTGTCCTTACCTGCATAGAACAACGGGGGACACAGAACGCAAGTACCACCTGCGCTACTACAAGACGGGCACATGTATCCACGAGACGGACGCGCGCGGCCACTGTGTGAAAAACGGGTTGCATTGTGCTTTTGCACATGGCCCCCTGGACCTGCGGCCGCCCGTGTGTGACATCAGGTGAGTGAGACCAGCTCACCTTTCTGTTGCTTCCAGCATCACTGGCCCAAAGCCTCTCTTTCTGAAGCCCAGTTTATGAGAAAATTGCTCTTCTCTTCAGACTTGGTGTTTCCCTCTGTATCCCATGGTGCTCAGCAGACAGGTCGTAAACTCACACTTGTGTGTGGGCTGCTGCAGGAAAGCCAGTCCTCCCTTTGTTAGTAATCCCTTTGGTACTAGGGATTGAACCCAGGAATGCTCTGAGCTGCATCTCCAGCCCATTTTGTTTTTTTTATTTAAAAAAAAATTTTTTTAGTTGTCAGTGGATCTTTATTTATTTATATGTGGTATTGAGAATCAAACCCAGGGGCTGGGGTTGTGGCTCAGTGGTAAAGCGCTTGCCTCGAATGTGTGAGGCACTGGGTTCGATTCTCAGCACCATATATAAATAAAAAAAAATCAAGGTCCATCAATAACTAAAATGAATAAATAAATAAAATTTAAAAAAAAGAGAATCAAACTCAGGGCCTCACACATGCTAGGCAAGTGCTCTATCACTGAGGCACAACCCCAGCCCTTGTTTTTTATTGTGAGACAGGGTCTTGGTAAGTTGCCCAGGCTGGCCTCAAACTAGCAATCCTCCTGCCTCAGCCTCCTGAGTTGCTGGCAAGTCCTTCCTAAACAAAGCACAGCCTTTGTGTGGTTAGGATTTGGGTTGGGACTATTGTCATCCCAGGAGAGAGCAGCCCCAAGGCTGTGGCGACCCCATCCTGAATGGTCCAGAGGCAGAATGCATGGAGTGGCAGCCCAGTGATTCTGGAGCTGAGCATTCTCTTGCCTTCCTCTCCCCATGAAAGGGCTTGGGATGCTGCAGAGCTGTGACCACTGTGCTGTTGGTTACAGGGAGCTGCAGGCCCAGGAAGCCCTGCAGAATGGTCAGCCTGGCAGTGGGGATGGCGTGCCTGATCTGCAGCCTGGGGTCTTGGCCAGCCAGGCCATGATTGAAAAGATCCTGGGAGAGGACCCCCGGTGGCAAGGTAAGCCCTTGCTGCTGCCTTCCACTTGGGACCTGCTTGGTTCATTTGTGTTTGTAAGGTGACATACAGGGTGAATTATACATATATATATAATTTTTTATAATGCATTTCAGTCTGATTAGTTATCTTTATTAATATGCAGATTGCCCCAATTTTGGCCAGTGGGAGCTTGTTCAATTTCTCCTGACGTCTTTAACACAACACTTTGAACATTGGTATCTTCATTGCTTTCTGATGCTGTACCCCAGGCTCTTCTTACTCATGCTCTGCCTCAGACCTAGAATCCACATAGGATAAGGATTGAGAACGCAGGACTGGAGCTCCACCTCACCATTTGAAAGTGAGCAGTTCAGGGCTGGGCTGCAGCTCAGTGGCAGGGTGTTTACCTAGCATGTGTGAGGCCGTTTCCATCCTCAGAGCCACAAAAAATAATTAAAAAAATAAAGTGGCATTTAGTGCACTCACAGTGTTGTGCCACTACCCTTTAGTTCCAGGATGTTCTCGTCACCTGGAGGTGCATGCCCATGAGCCTGCCGCCTCCAGCCCTGGCACCACCAGCCTGCACCTCTCTCTCCCAGGGTCTGCCTGTTCCAACATGTAATATGGGTAGTGAAGTTCCTCCATTTATTTTGGCACTAGAGATGGAACCCAGGAGCACGCTACCATGGTGCTACACTCTCAGCCCTTTTTTCTTTTCTTTTCTTTTTTTTTTAGTTGTAGGTGGACATAATACTTTTAATTAATTTATTTATTTTTATATGGTGCTGAGGATTGAACCCAGTGCCTCAGACGTGCCCAGCAAGCGCTCTACCACTGAGCCACAGCCTCAGTCTCCCTGCAGCCATTTTTATTTTATTTTGAGACAGGGCCTTGCCGCCATACCCACAGGCCAGCTGAGGCTGCCCTGAATTTGTGATCCTCTTGCCTCAGCCTCTGAATAGTTGGGATGACAGGCATGCCTTGCTCCTGCTGGCAGCCGAGTCTCCTTGAGTTCTGACAGTCCTCCCCCTTGCGCAGCCGAAGCTTCCTGTGCGTGGCTGATGCTCTGGAGCTGCAGTGCGGGTTCTCTTCCTCCACATGCATTTCTTCCCTGGAGGAGCAAGTGGCTCGCTGCTGTGAGTCCAGGGGTAAATCAGTAACTGTATTGTGGAGGCTTTTCCTGATCCCCTCCCAACTCTGCCTCCTCCCTGTAGCTTCCCTCCCCCTGGACTTTGTGGGTTCAGCTCCCTCTTTAATTCAAGGGCAGTGCTGACAGGCTGTGGCCTCAGGGCACATTGAGGATATTGGGCAGGGAGCAGGGATACCTGCTCTGCATCCCAGAGACCCTCCTCTGTGTCCCAAAGGTATTCCTGCACAAGTCTGTCCCCAGATCAGAGATGGATGCTGGAACTGAGCTCTGGGGGCCAGGCTGTGGCCTGAAGCCATGCCTGGGTCTGCTTGCCTGGTTCCTTTTGTGTTCTGCTGTCAGCTGCCCTGTGGGCAGAACCCTGACTCCAACTCCAAGTGGACACCTAGTCTAGTCCCTTGGGTGGGAGGTGATGGGCCCCACATGGCTGTTGGATAGGCTGGACTCCAGTGGGAGAGACTCAGGCTAAGCAGGAGGAAGGAGAGAGAGGAGGTGGCTTCCAGAAACCTTCACCCAGCACTTACTGCTTTTAAATGACTCCTGGCTTTTTTTTTTTCCTTTGAGATAAAATTTGCATGCCATAAACTCGATCGTTTTTTTAAAAAAGTACATGTTATTTCTTAGAGCAGTTTTAGGTCCACATTTTCCCTGTGCTCCCTGCCCAACTGCCGGCCGCAGAGTGGATCGCCTCCCACGGCCGCCATACCCACAGGCCAGCACATCCTGGCACCTGAGCTGGGTTCGTGTTAGGGCTAACAGCAGCATTTCAAAGGGCCCACGTCAGTTGTTCTTAGCACATTCCCATGACCATCACTTCTGTCCGCTTTGAACAATTCCCCTCACTTGGAATCCTAGGCCTGCTACAGACCCTCCTGCCCTCCCTAGCTGGGGCAGCCGGTCATGTGTCTGCCTCTGCGTTTCCCTGTTCTGTGCACCTTTATGCATGGGGTCTCAGTGTGGCCCCACAGCTGGCTTCTCCCCCTCCGTGTCCTTGGACATTCTCCTTGCATGGGTGTCGGTGTCTGGCTCCTTGTGGCTGAGTGATGTTCCGTCACGTGGATGGACACATGGGCCACTTGGCTACCTTGCTGTTGTGCTCGTGTTGCTGTGGGCACGTGGGGCCAGGGATCTGTGCGTCTGTGTTTCAGACACCAACTTTGTGCTGGGCAGCTACAAGACTGAGCAGTGCCCTAAGCCACCACGCCTGTGCCGCCAGGGCTATGCCTGCCCACATTACCACAACAGCAGGGACCGCCGGCGGAACCCCAGGAGGTTCCAGTACAGGTGAGCCAGGCCAGGCCCAAGGACGCTGGCCTGTTTTGCAGGTGTCGCACCTGTTGGGGCCCTTCAGGTGCACGTGCATCCTGTGTCAAGCCCAGCTGCTCCCAGTGTCTGGGCCCCTCGCCACCCTGCGCAGGTACAGGGGCATGTGGCCGATCCTCTCTGTCCCTGCTGTCACCTGTTGCTCTGTGGGGGGTGGGTTGCCTCCTCACTGCTCCCACTCTGGGAGTGCCTGCAGTGAGGGTGCGTGCAGCAGCTTCAGCCCTTGGGAGAGGAAGATGTCTTGAGGTGGGGCTCGTTGGAGGCAGGATGGAGGCCCAGGAGGTGGGTTCTGCCTCAGGGCTGGCAGTCAGAGCGCTGGGTCCTTGAGGCTGGCCTAGCGCCCCCCTGCCCTGGCCTGCCTGTGAGCTTGGGTCCCACCTGGACCTGGGCACCGGGCGGCCCTACTGTCTTTCCAGGCCAGGCTGCCTTCTTCCAGCCGCCCTCCCAGTGCCTTCCCCACTCCTGGCCCCACGGGCGTCTGGGCCGCTGAACCTTCCTGGGCCTGCCTCCAGCCCCATTGCCCATGTTCAGCCTCTTTCTGCAGAGTGCCCTCTGGTGATAGTCGGTGCCCCTGCATGCCCAGGAGAGAGAGGGGGTTGGCTTATGGTTCGTTGCTCTTCCCCAGTAGCTCAGAGAGGGACTTGAACATAGAGCCACAGAGCGGCCATCCTAAGCTTTGGCCGCCTGCCCTCCTGAGAAACTGTGCATCCCCTCGTGGGAGGGGTGGAGGTCATGAAAGAAAAAAGGAAAGGTCTCCGGTGGGAGTTTTCCATTAAGTCCAAGTAAGTAGCAGTGAGGTGCGCTGACCAGAGGGCGCTCCAGGGGGCGAGGCCCTGGTACCTTAGCTGTTTGCTTAGGATTTTCAAGTGGAGGGATCAAAATTCTCAAGACTCGGGGGCTGGGGTTGTAGCTCATGGCAGAGCACTTGCCCAGCATGTGTGAGGCACTGGGTTTGATTCTCAGCACCTCATATAAATATATAAAATAAAGGTCTATCAACAACTAGAAAAAAAAAATATATATATATATATAAAATTCTGAGACTCCACTCTGGAGCAGCGGCATGAGCTGGCCCAGCAACTTCCCGGGCCTTTCATGCTGGCTTGGTGGGATTCCGTGGGGAGTGGACAGGCTCCCGTCCTCCTTACTGGCTTCAGGTTGGTACTTTTCCTGATTTCCTCTGTCCCAAAGCAGGGCAGAAGCATTGCAGGGACACTCTGCCCTCCGCCCAGGAGACATGTCCTCCAGTGACTGCCCTTGTCTCCAGGTCCACACCCTGCCCCAGTGTCAAGCATGGGGACGAGTGGGGGGAGCCCTCACGGTGCGATGGTGGGGACAGCTGCCAGTATTGCCATTCCCGCACGGAGCAGCAGTTCCACCCGGAGGTAGGTGCCAGGGCAGGGCCTGCCCCCTGGCTAGGGTCATCCATGGCCTGGGAAGGGAGAGGTGGGGCGACTCCCCTCTGGCTGCCTCTGGGGTCCCTGAGACTACCCTTGGGTTTGTGACTCACTGGAAGGGCCCAAGACTCAGAGAGCCTGTTGGTCCACAGTATGCTTCTTAAGAACACGGATTAAGGGGCTGGAGCTGTAGCTCAGTGGTAGAGCGCCCGCCTTGCATGTGTGAGGCACGGGGTTTGATACTCAGCACCACATAAAAATAAATAAAGATGTTAAAAAAAATAAATTAAAATCAGTCAAGAAAGATCCACAGGGCCCACAGGCCCACGGCTGCACCCTGAATCCTGGGTGAGTGACCTGCCCAGCTCGGCCCATCCCCAGGGATGTGGAGGTCACCTAAGTGGGCAGGACATGGCCTTTGGAGTCCCTCAGGGGTGTTTGGCCCTGGCCTGCTGATTCACCCTTGCTGCCCCGTTGCCAAGCAGAGCACACTTGCGTCTGTGTTAAGAAGAACCCTTCAGGGCCCTGAAACTGGGAGTGCAGGCAGGCTGGGGAGCAAAAGGGCAATGGGTGGGCATTGCCAGTCCCTTTCCTTCCCTGAGCAGCAGCATAGGACCCTGTGTTGCCCCCAGCCCTGAGGGTGAGACTCAGCTGAGCGAGGCGGCCATGGGTCTGGAGTGGAAACACCTACTGCCTTCCAGGAACTGAGCTTGGGTCCCTCACAGGACACATCAAGTGCAGTGCCATCTGCCTGAGATTTAGCAGACAGGGTCACAAGAAAGGCCTTGCAGGCACACACCCCTGTGAAAGCTCTCAAGGAGGAGGGGCTTCAGGACCAAGGATGTCAGCTTCTGTCACTAGAGAGGAAAGGTTTATTCTGTCAGCTTTGGAGATGTAGCCTAATCGGGGCCCAGTAGTGGGCAGCATGCCAATGGGAGCCATGGCCAAGCAAAACCACTCACCCAGAGGCCAAGTGGGGGGAGCTGAGGACCTCCCACCAGACCCCGTCCCAGGTTCTACCTCCTGCCAGCAGCACCTCTCTGGGGACCACACCTTCTAACATGTGGCCTTGGGGAAATTCCAGATCTAAAACATAGCCGGGCATCCACACCTGCCCTGGGCATCGTCATGGTGTGATCTGGAGTCTCCTTTGTGCTGTGATGGTGTCAGCTCTGGTCTCACGGAAGCCCAGATCTAGTCCAGCCTCAATGCTTTGTTTTCTAGATCTACAAATCTACCAAATGCAATGACATGCGCCAGACCGGCTATTGCCCAAGGGGTCCTTTCTGCGCTTTTGCACACGTTGACAGTGAGTACACAGCTGAGGACAGCTGGGGCTGCACACGCACGTGCCAAGGCTCCCGGGGCCTTGCTGGAGTTTCAGGCCTTCCAGAGCAAGCTCGAGGCCTGCAGAAGCAAAGCGGGGCTCAGCACTGGGTCGGGGGCTGGGGGCATGTGGAGGCGCCCACTCAGGTTCCCAGGGTGGAAGCCAGTCAGCACTGTGTGAGCCCAGCACCCTGTCTTCTGCGCTGCTGCTGGTGGGCACTATGAGAAGCCCAGGAGGTTCCCCGTCTCCAGGCCTGCTGGGCCCCCAGCTGCCTCCTGGGGAGCCAGGTCCTTTTACCATGCACTGCTGTTCACCGCTTCCCTGCACCTTGCCCTGAGCCTACCGTGCTGCTGGGGCTCAGTGGCTGTGTCCTTGTGGAAAGGGTGTCTGTCCACCCCAACCTCAGGAGACCCTGGGCTTGGCAGCTCTTCTTGTTCGCTCTTGTGTGTTGTTTTCTGCGGTTCTCGGGGTTGAACGCAGGCCTCCAGCATGCTAGGCAAGTGCTCTGTCACAGAGCTACATCTCCAGCTCGCCTGGTTTAGTTTTTCTAAAGATTTAGTGACACTTAAGGTGATTGGCATAAGGTGGGGCAGCAACGCTGTACAGGAGCCCAGTTGTGTCTGTGTCTCTACGTTTCTGGGCTCAACCCAGGCACCTGCCACTGAGCCCCTTCCACCCCTGTTCCCACCTGTTCCTTTGGTGTTAACATCCTTAAAGGCCTGAGGCCCGAGGGCAGGGCCTGTTGCTGTCTTGCTGTCCATCCTGTAGGAGGATGGTTGCTACTGACCAGTGTGCATTCAGCCTTACCTCACGGGAGCCCATCACCCCATGTGTGTGGAGTGTGCAGCCAGCAGCTCCTCAGTGCCCGCTGCTCCTCTTTCTTGGCAGAGACCCTTGGGACCGCAAGCGGCTGGGGCTGCCGCGATCTCAACTCCACCCACAGCACCTTGGCCCACAGTGGCCAGCCTGGAAATGTAAGTGGATGGCACTGGGAGAAGGCCTCATGTCGTTGGGTGCAATTGAACTGTTGGGGATAGAGATGGACATGATATCTGGGCCATGTGGCTGAAAGCCCAGGGAGTTGGTGGCTTCTCCTGCCCACACGCTCGCCTGGGCTGGCAGGGCAAGCCGCCTGGCTGTGGCCGTCCTTAGCAGGCCCACCCTCTCTGGTCTCTGCGTAGCCCCATGGGTGCCATCAGGAGCCTGGGTGGGGGGAGATCTTTAGCAAACTGTGTGGTCTGGGGTGGCATCTCGCCCCATCACCGCAGTGTCCTGGGTGTTGTATGAAGGGGGTCTTCTACCTAGAGAGAAACCGCTGCAGTCTGTGGAGGACAGACCCCGTGGTGGCCACCTACAGTCAGTACAGGATTAAAACCCAGTCTCATAAATAGAGCAGAAAGGCCTGGGAGTGGCTCAGCAGTAGGGCTCTTGCCTAGCATGCATGAAGCTCTGGGTTCAGTTCTTAGCACCAAAAAAAAACAGTGAAGATGATCCAGGTACAGCTCAGATAGAGGCTGGCCTAGCCCGTGGAGGGCCTGGGTTCTGTCCCTAGCACTGCATTAAAAAAAAATAGAGCAAAACCTGCCGCTGGCTTCCGAGACCTGCTGGGATGTGGGAACCCCCCAGCTCGCTCAGTTACGCTGCTCTGCTTGGCACACATGAGTGGCCGGCTTTCCAGAGTGCGGAATGTGGGTGGACCCTGGGTGCCTGATCCTCTGCAAGCCCTGCGCCACACCCCATCCTAGCGATGTCTACCCCGCAGGTACTACGACTTCCCCCTGAGCTGAGCTGCAGAGGGGTCTGTGGGTGAGCTTGGGGGTCACCCTCCATCATGGCCTCTAGTACCTTCTCCTGCACTGGGGTCTACAGGTCGCGCACATTGAGGGAGGACCTGGGGCCCCTCCCTGGAGTGTAAGCACCCATCTTGGGCAGCAGGGATCTCCACCTGCAAGGAGGGTTGGAAGTCAGTGTCTCCTGCATGGTCTGTGCTTTGGGGCCTGGGCTGCTACCAGCACTCCCATACATATGGCCTTACTTTAGCTATGTCATGGTGCTGTGAAGCCCTCCCCCCAGAGACAGTGGCCATGGCAGGCCTCTGCAGGGCTGCCTCAAATGCCCACCACAGGTGCCCTCCGGAAGCATAGCTGGGCTGATCGTGGTCAACACCTATCCTCCTGTGTAGGGTCAGACCCAGCACCCCTTGCACGAGGCAGACCCCAAAGGTCTTGGGGTCCAGCACCACAGCATCTTTCTCCTCCTACCACCAGTGCAGGGAATGGAACCGAGGGGCGCCGTATCCCTGAGCTCCACCCCCAGCCCCTGTTCTTCATTTGGGGCTGTAAAAACTCGGCCCTTTACGGCACAGCTCTGTGGCCTAGCCCTTGGAGTCCCTGGGGTTCCAGAGAGCCTTTCTGCCCCACCAGGCTTTGAGAGCTGGCATTTTCAAACCCCCAGTGAATCTTACATTTGTGTCTGTTTCAGTCCTTGCTCCCTCCCTGCCTTTCCCACACCAGGGCTTTTCTGTTGCAGCCAAAGCGCAGAGACCTGCTTACCGAAGGCAGTCAGAAAGCCGGGGAGCCCGAGAGCAAGCAGGTACAGCCTGAGGGTGCACGCGGCAGTCAGTTTGTTTGCTCACTGGTTAATGTCTGTTCTAGAATTTTCTTCTTATCTGTCTCTATGTGGCCTTTGATTTGCTGTTTAAAAACATTTGTATGGTAGCTTGAAAACACCACCACCAAACCCCCTGACATTTTCTGTTGGGGGAATCAGGTGCCATCAGAGCCCCTTGGTATCAGTCAGTTGCAGCATGTGACAAAGTGACAGAGCACCACAGATGGAGCAGCCCATGCTACAGAACTTTAGGACTCTCAGTCCTGGAAGCTGAAGGCTGGAGGCTTGAGTCCGAGGGCAAGGCACGGGCTGGCTGCTTCCTGCTGAGCCCTCTTCCTGGGCTTGGGGACACTGTCCATGTCCTCGTGCACTTGACCCTCTGTGTGTGCCTGTTTCCTGATCCTCTCTCATTAGAACCCCAATACATGAGGACTAGGGCCCCCCATATGGCTTCACCTTACCCTAATAATGACCCTGTTAGCAGGTCACGTGCAGATTCCTGGGAGCTAGGACTCCTGAGTATGGAGCTGGGGTTCGCCATTCAGCCACGCTCTGCCCTCACAGGCCTGGCTTGGTCCCTGGGAGCAGACCTGGGCCCCTCCTAGGGACTTTTCCGCCTGGGGCACCTGTCAGTGTGTCCCCTGAAGTTCCTCTCGCCCTCCTCGGGAGGCTGTGGCGGGCCTTGGTGTCCTTAGCCCCAGGCCTCTCCTGCACAGCTGACGTTGGTTCAGACCCAGTTGCTTGTGCTGAAGGGACATTTCCTGACACCACCTCCTGAGGACTCAGGGACGTGGTCTCCTTTACTGTGAGATAGCAGTGGGCGCTGTGGGGGGGTTCTAGGGTAGCCTGGCCTCTGAGTTCTTTGTGGCCCAGGGCAGCTGGTGGCCGCTCCGTTTCCTGCCTGTGTGCCTTGGCTTGGTCCTCAGCGAGGCATGTCTTCCTCCTTGGCCCTGATGCCCTCTGAAGCAGCCGTGGGAGGTGCACGCTGGCCCGCTGCCTGCACTCCTGTGCAGTGGCTGGCCGGCACCCTCTTCCCACAGCTCAGATGGACCGCGAGCATTTTTTAGCCATCAGGTATTTTTCTTTTTCTTGGGGATACTGAGAGTTGAAGTTGGGTGCTTTAGCACTGAGCCACATCCCGGCACTTTTATTTTGAGATGGTCTTTCTAAACCAGGCTGGCCTGGGACTCGTGATCCTCTGCCTCGGCCTGGAGGACCTGGCTGGCAGGCATGGGTCTCTGCGCCCCCCACCCCTCCAGCCTTGTTGCGCAGGTTCTGTGTATACTGCTGGGATTTGTTGTTGCATGTTCCTACATGCACATGGGACACAATGTAACAGTTTGGCAGTACCACTCCCCAGCACTCACCCTCCCTCCTCCCTCCACCTCTTGGTCCCTTTCCTCTGCTGATCTCCCTTTGATTTTCATGAGATTCACCCCCCCCACCTTCTATTCCTTTTTCCTCTTTGGATATTTTTTTGAATGAAAGTAAATACCTTGATTCATTTGTTGGTTGTTTTTTTTTTTTGTTTTTGTTTTTGTTTTTGCTCTCAGGGTTGAACCTAGGGTACTTAACCGGGAACCACATCCCCAGCCCTTTTTATTTCTTACTCTGAGACAGTATCTCAATAAATCGCTGAGGCTAGCCTTGAACTCACAATTCTCCAGCCTCAGCCTCCCAAGTTGCTGGGATGACAGGCATGTGCCACTGTGCCCGGCTATAGTGTTTTGTTTTGTTTTAATGTATATGTTTTAGATATAGATGGACAGAATACCTTTATTTAATTTATTTATTTTTATGTGGTGCTGAGGTTTAAATCCAGGGGCTTCAGCATGCCAGGTGAGCACTCTACCACTGAGCCACAGCCACAGCCCCCAACCATGGTGTTTTTTATATGTCCATCATATATTCAGTGGACTCCAGTACAGCATAAACATAACTATATGTGCGCTGGGGAAACAAAATTTCCTGTGACTTCGCCGTGACTTGGGGCCTTTCTGGGACTTTGCTTCATAGCGGCATCTGGAGCTCAGCACACAGTGTTTGGATCTCTGAGGTCCCCTGTGCTTCATTACTTACTAGCTAAAGGGAAGCTCTGAACCACATTTACAAAAATTAGCAGGACAGTTGAAAGTAAAATACGACTTAATTTAGTTATATTGTGATTTTTTAAAAAGCAGAGTAAAATCAACATGGCATTAAGAATCTGAAATGTGAAATGTTGCCAGTAAATGCAGTCAACAAGCCCACACTCCTCTATCTTAGGTCCTGGGGGAGCCGGGCTGGGGCCAGCTCTCACACCAGCCCCAGGCTTGGGCAGGAAGACCCTCAAGGTCACTGCTCTGGGTCCAGCTGCCGCTCTCTGGGCTGTGTCGTCGGAAGCGGGCAGGGCCCAGCGGCTCTTCCTGCTTGTTTGGGCCCAGCGGCCTGGCCTGGACAGCTGTGTGGCATGGGTGCCCCTGTGCCATCTCTCACCTGCACCCAGAGTCCCACTCTGTGCCTGCCCAGAGCTGCCAGACAGGAGGGGGTTCCCACAGGGGCCTCAGGCAGCATGGCAGTCTCTAAGCTGTTGTGGGGCCTCTGGTCACAGAAAGGCTAGAGTGTCAATGGCCCCTAGGTCAGCCTCTGAGACTCTCAGGTGGACAGCATGGACTGTGGCTCCCTGGATGCCTGTCCACATCAGCCCTGCCACGGCTGGGAAGGCGTTTTCCTCCCTGTGACCCCTGTCTCCTCTGTGTTTCATGCAAGTCCTTATGTCCCTGCCCCCATCAGTTTCTGGGGCCTCAGCCATCTGTTTGGGTAGGGCTCAGGGGAGCTCTTTGTCCAGCCCACTCCCCAGTTGCCATCCCCCTTCCTGACACCTCCTTGCCTGGGCAGTGCCACCTGCAGCCTCAAAAACCCCTTGTCCATGGGCCTGTACTGTAGCCATGCTGGCATGCAGGATGCACAGAGCACAATGACCTGGTGTCACTGTGGAATCAAGGTGTGACCACCCAGCAGCTGCATCCACAGGGCCTCTGCTGACATTCCATGCAGACTTCTGAGATACTGCCAGTGATGTGCCAGGACCCACTTGGGGACTCAGATTCGTATCCCAGAGGCTGTGGGGTCTGCATCTCTGTGGTGGGGGCTGAGCCTGCACGCCGTCTCCGCAGCCCTGGGAGGCAGCACACACGTCAGGCTTGCGACCCTAAGCTCCTCACAGACTCGTTTCCTAGCTAACATGCAGGCTCTTCAGAGAGTCACCTCAAGTCACCATCCAGCTCAGCCCCGGTGGGCATTGCTCCTCTGTAGCCTGACAGGACCCAGAAGTGAATGGAGAAGCTTCCAACCCTGGGGTTAAGAGTGGCTCCTCAGATGTGACCCCAGAAGCACCAGTGAGCACAGAGTGGTGTAGGTGTCATCAGAGTGGAAGAGCTTTTGTGCACAAAAGGACTGTCCACCAGAAAGCAACCCCAGGGGCAGGGCACATCCCCAGATGTGGACTGGATGAGGGCCACAGGAAGCAGCTTCACAGCAACAGAAACAACAGCCTGAGTAACATGTCAGCCAAGGACCTGAGCATATGTTTCCCCAGGAAAGACACTGGCCTGGAAGCATGTGGCAAGGTGCTCAGCCTTGTGGGGTCAGGGACTCGGGGGGACTGGGGGTGTGCTATGGTGCAGCCACTGGGAAATGGCACAGGGTCCTCAGATATTAAAGGTGGAGATGCATGAGCTGCAGTTCCCCATGAGCATGCACCCAGAAGAGCAAGAGCAGGGCTGGCATGGCATCCACACCCACGTCCACAGCAGCACTGTCCACATGGACCAAGATGTGGAGATGACTCCAGCATCTGCTGGTGGATGAGTAAAATGTGGTCTGTCCATACAGTGGAATATTATTCAGCCTTCAAAAGGGAGGAAATATGGATGAAGTTGAGAGATGGAATTAGCTTGGCCTGTCATAACAAAATACAACACACGGGTTGCTTTATTTTTTTTTATGTTTATTTTAAGAGAAAATCTTTTTTTTTTTTTTAGAGAGAGAGAGAGAGAGAGAATTTTTAATATTTATTTTTTAGTTATCGGTGGACACAACATCTTTGTTTGTATGTGGTGCTGAGGATCGAACCCGGGCCGCATGCATGCATGCCAGGCGAGCGCGCTACCACTTGAGCCACATCCCCAGCCCACACAGGTTGCTTTAGATGACAGATGTTAATTTCCTTACTGCTCTGAAGTCCAAGATCCCATCTCCATTGTGTGTGCATCCTGAGGCCCTGCCTCTCTCATCAGGACAGTTGTGCAGGGGCGCCCCATACCCTCATCTCACCTAGCTACTCTTCACAGGCTAGTAGTTGCCTTGGGGGTGTCCACAGGGAATTTGGGTGGACACCTCAGTCTCAGAAGGACGTCATGCTGAGTGAAATAAGTCAGCCTTGGAACCTGAGGTCTTCGGGCAGCTGTGCCTGGGGGCAGGAAGAAGAGGGGAGGTGGGCGATGGGAACCCCAGTCAGGGTTTTGGGGGCGAGCTGCAGCTGGGCGGGGGTGTGCAGGGTGCTCAGCAGTGCAGTGACACCACCACAGGGTGCATGTGGAACAGTCAGGGTGGCAGATCTTGCACTGTGTGTATTGCACCACAAAAAACAAACAAAAAACCAGCAGATAAAGCCCATGTGAGGAGGAGGGATCCCTTGGCAGCTACTCCCTGGCCCCAGCCTGCTGTTGAGTCCTGTTGAGGGGACCCTGCCCTTGACACTGCTGCTTTGGGAAGAGGACAGGTGTGGGTGTTCTTGTGGGTGGGGCGGTCTCCTGGCATCTCGCAGGGCTTGGAGTCAGCAGGTACTTCCCTGCTCCCAGCAGGCTCAGCAACATGGGCCTCTTGGGCCCCTCAAGTGGGGCAAGTGTTCTACCGCGCAGCTGCCCCCAGCCTTTGTGGTTTTTCTTTTACTTTTCTCTCTTTCTTACATAACGAGGGAGGGATGGAACCCAGTTGTGCATAACCACGAAGCCACATCCCCAGCCCTTTATTATTATTGTTATTTTGTAATTTCGAGACCAGGTCCCGCTAAGTTGCTGAGGCTGGCCTTGAACTTGTGATTCTCCTGCCTCAGCTTCCCAAGTCACTGGGATTACAGCTGGCCACTGCACCTAGCAGGCTTGTCTTAGCTAATGAAACCCCCTGTGATCTGAGCTGTTGCACCACCACCTGGTAACTTTTCCTGCTATTTTGAAGCAAAGTCCCGGCTGCATTGGGTTCTAACTGCAGAGGGTCGGTGTGACTGGCCCTGACGTGGCCGGGGTCTGTGGCCACTGTAGTGGACACAGCCTTGCACTCTGCTTGGTCCTCATCATGGCGTCTTGTCTTACGTGGAGTGTTCTCTGTGTGGCCAGGTGCCTGGTGGTGTGCTTTTTACCTTCTACCCATCTAATGGCTGTGGCTTGGCTGGGTCTCCCTTTCTCAGGGGAAGAGGTCACAGGATGGTGCACATGGCTCTCTATTTACATCCCCAGGCATTATCCTGCATGCATGCAGGCCCAGGCCATGAGAGTGGGGAGGGGTGGCCCCCCAGCCTGGCCTCCACTGCTTCTGCACCTGCTGGAGCTAGGCCCACCTGTAGGCTTCTTTGAAGCATCATTTCCTGCAGAGGAGTCAGCAGACATGCTCTGGGTGTGTTTGCTGCCTGCGGGGAACACTGGGGTGCACAGTGCACAGCTGGAAGAGCCCACCCCTCACTTCTCGCTCTGGCAAGAGGAGTGCACCGAGGCTGTCTGATGTCACGTGCGGCTCCTGCTCATGTTGTTTGTGTGTTTTTGAACAGAACCACCTCGCTGTGTTTGCAGTGGTTCACCCGCTGGCCCCCAGCGTAAGCTCCAGTGTGGCGTCCAGCCTGGCATCCAGCACTGGCTCAGGTAGCTCTTCCCCCACCGCTGTGCCCGCCCTCCCTGCCCGCGCCCTCCCGCTGGACCCCGCCGGCAGCACCGTGGAGGCAGTCCTAGGTAAGTGCAGACCTTTGCTCTTCTCTCCAGGCCCCTCGCCCAGCACCTCGTCCACAGGCCAGGGAGCCTCTCTGTAGAGGCCCCCAGCTCCCTGAGGCTGAGGTGCTGTGGGCTTTGGAGGAGCCCATCACCTCAGCCCCAGCGGCCACCAAAGGGCCAGAGCAGACGGTGCCTTCCAGCCCTGGGCTGCTGCAGATTGCAGAGAAATGAGCACTGGCATGTGGCTAGGAGGGCAGCTGAGGCGGGCAGTGCCAGTAGTAGGGAGGGGAGCCAGGACAAGGTCTGCAGCCAGCACACAAGCTCCCAGTGCCTCAGCCCCAGCTTGGGGGAGGTCGTGGCCAACTGAAGCACTGGGGTCTGGGGACTGATGGCTGATGTGGTGGAAGTGAATGGGTGAATGTCAGAGGCCCAACCGGAGCCCAGAGCCTGGACACAGGGTGCAGAGCCAGAGGGTGAGCTGTTGCCCAGGGTCGGGGCCAGGGCTGGTTGGGGCCAGGGCTGGTTGAATGGACTGTGGTGCATCCATGGAGAGTGACACTGGGATGCTCTGAGTCCCTGCTTCTCATGATGTCCAGTGCCCAACTGGCTCCAGCCTATGTCTTTGTCCCAACAGTGAGGGACAGAGGGAAGGATGGTGATTGTGGTGATCTGAGTCCTCTGTCCCTGGTTGGCTCTGGCGCAGGCCCAGCCCAAGCCATGGTGGGGGATCTGGAGCATGCCAGACCCTCCTTTCCTATCAGGCTAGGAGGGAGGAGGGCTTGGCACTGGGAGGACACCAACCCTTGAGCATGGGCCAGCACAGACCCGCTGGGGAAGCAGAGCTAGACCACTTGTGTGCCTGTGTTGAGGTCCCACGTGGATGCACAGGCTGGCCAGGTGGCCTGCCCTGAGATGTGTCTTACCCAGAGGGACAGCAGTCACTATGGCCGAAGCGTTTCAGTTACCACCCCCGTAAACACCAGCCCCACTGTGGCTCCATTTGGTGGGAAGATTAGGGATGATGCCCTCATGGCAACAAAGAGGGAACCTTCCAACTGCCACTTGGGTCACAGACCGTGGACCCCAGAGGCACAGTGGAGACGATCCTGCCTTGCATGGTGCCCACAGGGGAAGCCTGCTGGCAAGTGTCCTGCTAAGCCCCCTGTCCTCGGGCCCACGCGGCTCTGCTGGGCACCCCAGTTTCTTGGAACCTGCACTGCCTCACAGAGGCTGGGCCTTCCCACCCTGCATTCACTTGGGGTAGGGTCTGGCCCTTCCAAGGGTCCCTTTTCCATGTCACCAGGATGTCCTGTGGCCAGCACATCATCCCAGCAACCCTGGTAATCCTATGTGGTCTCTGTTGTGGGTTGGCTTCATCTGCTGAAGAACCTTCTGGAATTCAGGACTCATCCCAGCCCCATGAAGCCACAGGCAGCAGCCCCTGCTGCTGAGTCTGGGCAGGAGGCAGAGGCTCCCAGGCCTAGCATCCTCAGCAGGTAGCATGCTCTGGACTGGTTCTGGGAGGGCCTGCTACAATGTTGCCTTCCGTGAGGGCCCCAGCAGGCTGGCCCAGTGCCCTGTGGATTGCACAGCTCCAAGGCCAGGAATGGCTTCTGCCCCCACTGGTCAGACCAGGGGTGTGGAACCCTGTACTCCTGGGCCCTCCATGCAACAGTAAGCTCCAGTCAGCGGGCATTCCTTAGAGCTGTGTTACCTCTGGTGGCAGCCAAGTGTTTTCTTCTGAGCAGAAGCAAACCCACCTGTGTTTGCTTTTGACCTCCATCTTGGGGTCAAACATGTTGCTCTTGAACCACGAAGATGCTCACATCATGGTTCATGTGGAGTTGCCATGGTACACGACCCGGGGCTTCCTTGAGCTGCACCCTCACTGTACATGTCCCCATCAGAAGTTGGGAGGTCAGCCATGAGGCAGGAGGTCAAAATCTGCAAGATGACAGAACACAACACAGGCTGAGGTCCCAGGAGGCTCTGGCTCCTGACACAGCCTTTCCCCTTCGAGGGAGCCAAGTAGTTCAAGAGGAGCAGTCTGCGTTGAGTGTTCCTGCTCCACACTCCTGAGACTCCTGAGACAGTGGGCTGTTCAGTGTGGGCAGTCATGTCAAGGAAATTAGATTTCTTTGTCTAGAAGAGGATGCGGGGCACATGCATGTGGGGGTTCTTTTCCCCCACTTAAAAAACTAGCCAAAAACCTATTGGCGTAAGTGGCATGTTTCAGGGATTTTAAAAATAGATAAGCACAAATTCCATTTTAAAAATAAAGTCTATGATCCCCAGTGTAAAAGGAGTAATGGTAAAATTTGACCAAAACAGCAAATATTTGGGAAAATTAAATCCTCCCTCCCAGATGATGGAGGCCACATATGAGGCTGATCACCTGAGTAAAAAATGGCACCAGTGTCCATGTACTTTCAAAGGGCAGAGAGGTGGCCCTACTGAGCACTTTGGATTGGCAGGTGTGTGTTTTTGGTCATTGGGTTCAGCCTCAGTCTGCTCCACCTCATCACCCCTGTAGTGGCCTCAGGTTGGCACAGGGTCTCTGAATCACCACCCACAGGTAAGGAGGCAGATAGTGTTTCCTCAAGGCCCATCTTGACTCTGGCGCCGTTTTGGTGCTTGCTCTACAGTGAGCTTTTACTCCCCAGTGCCGCTTCCACTGTTCCTCTGACCACCACCCCAGGTCTCAGTGCTGCTGCACCTTGACAAGAGCTAGTCTTGGAAGGTAGCCAATCCTCAGCTGCCTTGGCCCAGGAGAGGCTGCCCCTGCCCAAAACGCTGAGACCCTTCCTGTGTTCGGTGGTACCGGTCGCTGCTCTCGAGGGTTTGGGGACCAAGAGCGTGGGCTGGATGGCTTTTTCCCGTGGCGGTTTCATTCAAAGCACGTGGCGCGTTAAGGAAAGGGAAAGGAACGAGGAGCTATGGAGTGACTGCTGCTTTCAGATGGCCTGTTTGGGGTCTGGCGCTGGCCCTGCCGCCGGGTAGATTTCACTCTCCGCATGAATAGGCCTCGGATCAGAACCGCTGAGAGCAGGCAGTGCACCGGGAGCGAGGAGCAAGGACGGGCGGCCCGTGGGGTTCGCGCGGGCCAGGTGTACCCCGGGGCAGGCGCTGGGCTCCCAGGCCGCCGTGGCCTCCGCGGCCTCCGCAGAACGGGGCGTGCCCCGCGAGCGCCCGTTCACGCGCACCTGCTCGCCAGGTGCTGCGGAGCGAGTGGGGGCGGGCCGTCACGTGGGCGCAGGGTCGCCGTGGGGGCGGGGCCATCACGTGGGCGCGGGGCGGGGCGCGGGCCGGGTTTGAATGGGCGGCGGCGGCGGCGCGGGGCGACCGTGGACGGTGAGTCAGCATCGGCGGCGGACCTCGGGTGCCCGTCGTCTCCGCACCGTCAGGCTGCTGCTCCTCGTCTCCCCAGGTGCGCGTCCCCCTCTTCGCCACCGCGTGCCCGTCCTTCTCCCCGGCCACCATCCCCCCCCCGCGCGTTTCCTCCTCTCGGGACGCGCTTTCCTTCCCAGGTGCGTCCCCTTCTCCACGGGCGTATCTCTCAGGTGCGCATCCCCACCCTGGTGCACCTCGTAGGGTCCACGTCTCTGGACCAGGAGTGAGCCGCGAGGTCAGGGCCAGGTTTCCCTGGGGCTGCGTGACGAGGTACACACATGTGTCTCCACTTCGGAAGCCTGTCTCTGCTGGGATGCTTCTGTAGGGGCCGCGTCCCCGGGGTCCTTCCGCCCTCCCGGGACCAGCCTGCACCCCTTCTCCCAGGCGTGCCTGACCTGCTGCGCGTTGCTCTGCGCTGCAGCTCAGCTGCAGGTGAGCGCTTGCCTGGGGCTCCTTCATCCCTTAGTCGGAAATGTCTGCCGCCTGCGCTTAACCAAGATGGTGCTGGGAGCAACCTGGAGCTTCGGAGGTTCCCCCTTCTGCCTTTAGCACTGCGTGGTCTAAGTGGCTCGTCCCTGTTGTCCCTGCCCCTGGGGGGCCCCCCGCAGTGCCTTGTGAATGCTGTGTCATCTCTGGAACAGCCGGTGCCAGAGCCATTACTCAGCAGCTTTCTGCTGACTTCTTCTTGCACCCAGGCGGCTCCTGGCGGTTTAGCAGGTTGGTTCTGGGTCAGGTGGCTCACACAGGCTTCACAGGGCTTCTGCCATCAGGTTCACCTGGAGTTCCAGTGTCTTTAAAAGTCAGTTCTTAAGAATGTTCCATGTGGGTCTGACCTTGGGAGCAGAGGCAAGGCAAGAGTGGGACTGCTGAGGACGCTAGCCAGGTAGTGTCCTCCAAGCTGCTCTGAGCAGTTTCCAAGAAGCAGTGGAGGCCATGGATTGAACAGGCCCCCTGGGATCTGTCCGGTCAGCTGGTGACCCTTTCCCTAAGCTAGACTGCAGCTGAGGGCTGTCCCAGTTTGGCTCTTCTGTTACCTGCTGAGAGCTGGGGGCCCAGCACCCTCCTGCTGAGTCATGGAGGGGCCGGGCCAATTCAATCATTCATGGGGAAGAAAGCCCCCATCCATTCCTTTGTGCCTTAGTTCATCAAAGTTTCTGGAATTCTGTGGGGGTGGGGTGGGGGTGTGTAAAGCATGGGGGTGGGCAACAGGACCTCTTTCACCTCATCTCAGGATTTCAGGTGCAGAAGCTACCACCAGGCTACCAGCATCTGGGGTATGAGAGATGGGGGCAGGCAGGTGTGCTCTGTGAAGGATCGGGCACTTGTCCTCTACCTGCCCACTCCAGCCAGTGCTGTTGTGGGCTGCATGCAGAAATGGAAGCAAGGGCATCCCATGCAGTTTTGGATGCTGAGCAGATCTAGGACTAGGGGGTGGTTCTTCCTAAGTAAAGCTGAGTTTGGTGCTGCCCTCAACAGGGAGCAGGGTGGAAAATCAAGGGAGGGGCCATGGAATGCCTGGACCAACACACTAAGGGGCTTAGGCTCAGGCTCTGTTCTTTCTAGAAAGTTGGGACTCTGGGATGTGATGGGTTTCACCACAGAAAGGTCATCCCAGAGCTGGGCATGGTCGTGCACGCCTGTGATCCCACTTAGGAGACTGATCTAGAAGGATCCCAAGTTTGAGGCCAGCCTGGGCAAGACCGTGTCTCGAAGTAAGAAGGGATGGAATGTAGTTCAGTGGTAAAGTGCTCCAGGGTTTGGTCCCCAGTACCAAAAACAAGTCAAGTCACCCTGTGGGTTGCAGGCTCGGAGCAGCTGCAGAGCTGACCATGTGAAGTCTGGCCTGGCTGGTTTGGGTGGAGGGAGGAGTGCCTCAGGATTCCCACAGGGCTGGGCTGGTATAGCCCTTAGGACCTGCAGTGCACCCGCTCTCTGGAGACCCCTGAGGAGTCATGGCAGTGGTGCTGCAGAGACCCCAGGCCTTACCTGGTAGGAGCCCCCACCCATGCTGGGGACTGTCCAGGGCGTTGGGGGTTAGGGCTAGAGAAGCCACTGTGTTGGGTGTGGACCAGGCTGCAGGAGAGGGTGGAAATGTGGAGGTGGGCCCTCGGGGTGAGGAAGCTCTGCAGAGGGGGTTGCTCTTGCCAGAGGTGGGCAGGAGGATTAGGCCCTGGTGGCAGTGTAAAGGGGCCACTGCACATGGCTGCAGGGCGGGGAGCAGTTGGGGGGCAGAAATGAACAGAGAGGCTCAGGGAAGACTGGGGTGGCCTGGTCAAGGAAGCGCAGAAGGATCTGTGGGGTTCAGCTGGTCCTGGTGTGAGCTCACAGCATGGGACAGAGAGAGATCCGTGGGTGGAGGGAGCGTTGGGCTGGGGTCTGTGAAGGAGAACATAGTTGAGCAGTGTCACCAAGTAAAGGTTGGGTTGTGACTCCCAAAAAGACATGGCCAGTCCTAAGCCCCAGTGCCTGTGAGTGTGGCATAATTTAGAAATGGGGTTTTGCAGATGTCGGAGTTCAAGAAAAGAGACTAGAGGGGACCCTGACATGGTCACTAGCATCCTTAGAGGATATGTGGGTGCAGACATTCAGGAGAGGCTGGGGGTGGAGCAGAGACTGGAGCTCTGTGGCCATAAGCCCAGGACTACCTAAGCCCTCAGGAGCTGAAGAGGTAGGAGGAGCCCTACCCCCAGACTTCGCCCACACCTTGACTTTGGACTGGCGGCCTCTGGACTGTGGGAGGTCATGTTCCTGTGGCTGGGAGCCCTGTATGTGGCCCTCTGCTCACCTGAGGCCGGGACACCAATAGCCCTTTTTCCCTGTAGAGCAGAAGAACCCCAGAAACACAGCTCAGAGGTGTATCCACCATAGGGAAACGTCCAGGAGGCAACAGACCTGTTGATCAGGGAGATGTGTGGCGCCCTGGAGCTGCCTCTGGCCAGTGCCCTCCATGCCCTACTCTGGCCTCTGCAGGCAGTCTGTCTCAACATGCCTGTCCTCTGCTGTGGCCCTCAGGGCAGCAAGGTGGAAGCCCGGGCTGCATTGCCCCTCCTGCATCTTGCCCCTCCATCTCTGGATGAGACATTCGAAGTCCTAGACCTGTCCTGCCAGTGGCCCTCCCATGAGAGTGGCCGGGTCTTGGCTGGAGGCCAGCCTCTGCCTCCACTCACAAGGCCTCCCTGAGACATGAGGTCCCTGATCACCATAGTTCTGGCTCATTGGCATTGTGGTAGGGTGGTGAGGACAGTTTTCTTCCAGGTGACTGAGCTATGCCTCAGTGCCCTGACAGTTCTCAAAGCAGAATCCAAGGGAACAGTTTCTTGCAGCACGGCTGCGTGTGAGCCAAGCCCTGTGCTCTGCTTAGGGATGTAGAGACAGGTTCACAAACACAGGAGGGAACTTCTGGCCATGCTGGGTCCGCCACAGGCCAGTGTCGAGGCATAAGGTCTGTGTGCTGCTTGGACTTGGCAGCGTTTGGCCACCTCTTTGTGGGGCTCCTGGGTACCAGGCATCAAGTGAGGGGTGCTCTGTGGCTGGCTCATGTGGGCCTCATGGGGGCTGACCTGTGCCCACTGTGCCGAGGGATGAGAAGTGGATACCAGCAATGACAGAGGGACAGTGAGCTGCCTCAGGGATGGACCCCAAGTCTCCCTGCCCCGAGCCCATGCCCAGTCTTGGGTGCAGCTGGGACTCCAGCAGCACCTGCTGGTGGTGGGGATGGCATCTCTTATTCTGTGGGTATTCTGTCCCTGTGTGGGTCATCCGTCTTCCATGTGACTCCTGAGTCCAGCATTTTAGACATTCCCAGCCTTGTTTTGGGCTCACCTCCCCCATGGTTCTTGGGATGACCCTGTGCATAGAATAGGCATCTACTGGCCCTTCTGAATGGACACGCCTCCCCAAGAATCCTGGCCACACTTGGGCCCATCCAGCTCTGTGTTGGATCCAGGCCCATTGGGGACCTGGGGTTGTGGTTGGTTGGTAGCCGCCTCTTGTCCTCTACCAGGCACTGTTTACTCTGGGTATAATATGTGATGTCACTGTTGGACACGCCCAGGGGACTTGATGACACCTGCACCAGGCCGCTGGAGGGGTGGGCTGAGGTGATGACTCCACGAGCCGTGTGTTGCCCTAGTGGTGCCCACAGGCAGGTGTGATGAGGGTTCCCAGGTTGTCACCTCACTGTGGAGAGGAGGGTTGGGGGCCCTTCAGGGCAGGCAGTTAGGGGTGGCTTGTGGCTGCAGAGTGGGATTCGGTGTTAGTGGGGACTGAGGGGTCCTGCAGCCAACAGGGGTACAGGTTGGGCCACACAGCCGAGGCCCCATAGGACCCTAGAATAAACCAGGAGGAAGGTGCCCACGAGACCACTGTGTGCCCTGTTCCCTGCAGACCTCTTCTGTGGACTTGGCTGTGACTGCTGGGACAGTGATGCTGCTCTGTGGGTGTGTCCTGGTGGCCCCCTCTGGTGGCAGCAAAGGCTGTCAGACCCCAGGGCCAGCCCTCCAGATGCACCCACTCGTGCTGCATGTGCTGCAGTCTTGGGAGTCAGATGTGGTACCTCAGCCAGTGACCTGATCCAGCCACTGAGGCAGCCGCTGGACCTTGGAGGAGGCCACAGCCCTGGAGGCAGGGAGGGAGGGGCTGAGCCCTGGCATAGGGCAGGCTGTTTCTGGGGTCAGTGGTCCTGCATCAGGGCACTCCGTCCTACAGGAGAGGGCCAGACACCCTGCTAGTGTTGGTGCCTCAGTTCCATTAACAGGCAGGCCTTGGAGCATCAGAGGAGGACAGCTAACAGCCTTGCCCCTGCCCGCTGGGTTGGTGGCAAGGGCAGCTTCTGCCCCTAGGACACCAGTCTGCCACAGTCCTGTGTAGGGTCCTGGCCACCGCGCAGCCATCAGCCTTAAGTTCCCCCTCCTGGAGATCCTCTCCAAGTTGAATCTTTACTTGGTCAGATTTGAGGCAGGATCGGGAGGGCAGGAGCTGGGTGTGGGGGCTGGAGCATCCTTATCCTGAGGGCCTGGGCTCTGGAGGAGAGCATGAGCCCTGCTGGCCACTGGCGCCCAGCCCCCAGCAGCCCTTGGGCTCTGGGTCTTGCTCCAGGGCGGGCAGGGTGAATCCCTGCATTGGCACAAAGGTTCTGTGAGTGACGTGGTCTGGTCTCACAGGTTCTGCCTTAGACCTGCGTCTCAGTGACGTCAACATCGCTTCTCTAGATAAAGACCTGGACGAGCAGGATCCCTGTGACCTTGGATTGTCAGGTGGGCACACTGAGCTGCAGCTGCCCTTGCCACACCTGCAGAATCCACCTGGCTTGGGGCCTCCTGACCTTTGGCGGGCCTGGGTGAGGGTGGGGTTTGCCACAGTCACAGCCTCCTGACAGGGCAGCACCTCCCTGGCGCTTACTTGGCCTCCTTTGTCAGGTCCCAGGCCGCTGGCAGGCTCCGCACCAGTCACCATCCCGGGCTCCCTACCTCGCTCACCATCCCTGCAGTCATCCTCATCCCTGTCCACCTCCCCGCTCAGCTCACTCTCCCAGTCGCTGCCAGGGCCACTTGTCTCCTCGGCCATGACGCCCCCCCAGCAGCCGCTGCCCCTCAGGTCAGAGCCGGCCATGCTGGGCTCCGCAGCCTCGTCCTACAGCTCTTTAGGTGAGTGCCCCCTTCCCCACCATCACTCCCGCTGCCTCTGGTGCTTGGAGTATGTCTCAGGTGCTCTTGACCACAGGGCACCTCACCTGCCTGGAGGGGGCAGTGCCATGCTCGACCCACACCGTGCAGGAGAGTAAACCAGCGTGGTGCGCTGGTAGCTGCTTGCGTGGGCTGTGTGCCAGTGGGTGGGCTCACTCAGGAGGGACCTGCTGTCCCCGGTGGTGGAGGTCTGCTGCAGAGCTGGGATTGAGTCCCTAGGAGGTGGGTCCCTGACAACAGCCCTGGGAACAGCACCCCCTCGCCTCTCCATGAAGAGAGATGTGTCCTGTGGACTGCCACATTTTAAAAGAACACAGTTTGAGATGAGGTCTCGCCATGTTGTTCAGGCTGGCCTCATCCTCCGGGATTCTCCTGTCTGGGTCTCAAAGTAGAGCGTGGGTGTCTAAGTGGCTTGGTCCCCCTTTCTGATGTCACACGAGTAGCATATGTGGCCCAGGAAAATAGAAGCTCCTTGGTCAGGTCTGCACATGGAGTGTTTGGAGAATGGCTGCCCCATATGCTGTCCACAGGAGCCCTGAACTAAGTTCCTTTCCTGTCTCGTCTCCCAAGGGATGGGGCTGTGCCTCAGTGGCAGAGCTCTTGCTGAGCATACTAAGGCCCTGGGTTCAACCCCCAATTCCACAAAAAGACTCCCCAAGGGGTTGGGAAGCAGGCCTGCTGGAAAGGCCTGGTGTGACCAGCACTGTGGCCTGTGCCAGTTCCAGAACCTATCCTGAGCTGGTGGAACCTCCCCTGGGGGAGCTAGTCCTGGAACTGGGCTCCATGAGGGCAGGAGCACACACAGAACCTCCCAGGTCTCTGCACAGCACCATTGTCTCCATACCAGGTCTGAATGGTGTTCCTGGGAGCATCTGGGACTTTGTCTCTGGCAGCTTCTCTCCCAGTCCATCCCCCATCCTGAACACTGTCCCTGCCTCAAGTGCAAGTCCACACAGTGCGGAGCTGGCCCGGGTCAGGCGGCAGCTGGACGAGGCCAAGAGGAAGATCAGGCAGTGGGAGGAGTCATGGCAGCAGGTGAAGCAGGTGAGGCAGTAGGCACTTGGGCGGGGCCCAGCCATGTGGGCGAGGCAGTGGGCACCTGGGCAGAGCTCACCCTGCTGCCTCCAACCATCCTTGGGTTTCAGGCCTGTGACGCGTGGCAGCGAGAGGCTCGGGAGGCTCAGGAGCGGGCTCGCATGGCGGACAGCGACCGGCAGCTGGCCCTGCGGAGGAAGGAGGAGGTGGAGGCCCAGGTCCAGCGGCTGCAGGAAGAGCTCGAGGGCCTGGGCCTGTCCTCATTGCCCGGGCTGCGAGGCTGTGGTGACGTGGGTGCCATCCCTCTGCCCAAGCTGCACTCCCTGCAGAGCCAGCTGCGCCTGGACTTGGAAGCTGTTGACGGGGTGAGTGCTGGGGTGTGGCAGTGCCAGGAGCTGTGTTCTTGGAGGGATGGGGGCCTGCCTGGCGAGGGTCTGGTGCTACTTCTGTCCCTCCCCCCCCACCGCCCTGGGTACCTCCTTTCCCGCCAGGCTGGCCCCTGTCCTTCACCTTCATGCTCTTCCCCTGTTTCTTCCTGCCGGCAAGCAGGAGGCTGTGCCCTCCATGGAGAAGGTGGGCCTGTCCACCTCACGGGGCAATGGGAACTGTCTGGGCCGTTCCTAGGAGTGATCACACCAGGTCCCTGGGCCCCACCTTTTATCCTGCCTTTTTGGCATAGCATAGAACTCACCCATTCAGCGTGGCTGGAAGCCCCTTTCACACCAGGTCATCTTGTGGAGCCTCTGGCAGGTTCTGTAGCCCTGCTTTCCCCTCACCCTCCAACCGTGGCCAAGGCCACAGCTTGCACCAGTCTGGCTGCACCCGCTTGGTCAAGGGTCCTGCTTGGCCCACATACTGAATACCAAGCTGCTGCACCTGGGCCCAGTCGTCGTCCTAGCCAGTCCCTCCCCTGTAGCTGTAAGTGGCTCAGGACCGGCTGGCGGCTCCCCTTTGTGGGGCCCCTGGCCAGGTGTCCACTCAGCCCTGATGTTCTGGGCACCTCTGATCCTGAAGCCGCAGCTGCTGTGTCTTCCTGGGATGCTGCCCTCTGCCTGGAAGACCCTGGGCCCACTGGGCAGGTGGCCTTAGGCTGAACCAGCCGTGCCTTCTCCACAGGTGATCCTCCAGCTCCAGGCCAAGCAGTGTGTGGCCTGCCAGGAGCAGGCCCCTAGCACCGTCTTACGGCCCTGCCAGCACCGTGTCCTGTGCGAGCCGTGTGCAGCCAGTGCGCCTGAGTGCCCCTGCTGTGAGGGTCAGCCCCTTCCCTGGTGACCAGAGGTGGGGCCTCGTTCCCTCCAGGGCATGGGTGCAGAGACTGCAGAGTGCCACAGTCACGACGCGAGTCCATGCCTGTTGCTACCAGTGGCCTTTGTGGCACTTTTATCACCTACCACGTCCCACTGGCGTCTTCAAGGTATTCTCCAAACCCTAAAGCACCGCAGAACCCACTTCCTGTCCCCGTGGTAAGCACCGTGGAGGCTGGTGAACAGAGCAGGTTCGGTGCCACGGTCCTGATGCTGCAGTGGTCAGGCCACTGGGGGGTCTCTTCAAAGCACTTTGTAAACCGAGGAATTTAGTTTTAAATCTTATAAGCTGCTTTCTAGGTCCATGTTTTTTAATATATGATAACATGAAGCTTTATGTGTACTGTGAACTTGAACTTTCCCATCAGTTGCTGTCAACTCATAGTGTGGTGAATATATTAGATTTCTTATTCTGAACTACTTATGAAATGAACATTTATCTAGTAGTAACGCCAACCTAGGATTTTACATTTTCAAATCAGTGCAAACATAGTATTTATAAGCAGAGTAATTATTGAGATGTGCGTTTGGATGTTCTCGACTTTACCTAAGGAGCTCTTTCCCGAAGTGTGCAGGGCATGTGCAGCTGGCTTTGTTCTGGCACAGAATAGACCCCAAGCACTCGGGCCCCTTTAAGTGCCTGTGCCTTGCACAACAAGTGAAGGAATCGGTTCCTTTGGTTTTTGTCTTCTCCTGGAGGCTCTGAGGGCCAATGTGGTCTCAGGAGTGTGCACCAGAAGGGGTAGATGTTAGGACTCTCAGATCCATGCTGTAGACAGCTGTGTTCCCGTGGAGCTTCTCAGATGTCTGGGGCACCCTGGTTCTTCTTGAATTGGGAAACCTGCACCTCCCACACTGCAACTGCCCGCAACTCCTGCTGACCTGATTCAAGAGACTGCAATGGCAGTGCATGGTGGCCAGGGTGATGGCATTGGTGACAGTCAATTGAGTTGTACGTCAGTTGTGATTAGAGCTCATCCATGTGACCAGCAAGGTGCCTCCGCGGCCCGGGGCCCCAGCTCTGCCATGCTGCCCCTGCTCATCAGCTCCTGGGGCCACAGTGGTGCCAGGCAGCCTGGCCTCAGACTGTGGCAGGAATGCTGCTAAGAACAGTCTGAGGTGCCTGGGGAGAGAAGAGAAGTCTGCCATGTTTGCAGACCTCACCTGGGTGAGCAGAGGGACATCTGTCAGGTGCACTGTGGGCTGGGTGCCTCCTCCCAGGGCTTTGCCAAAGACTTTAAGTAGCATTTTCTAAAGTGCAAAGTGACTAGGTAAACATTTTTATCAGTGACCAAATTAGAATGTATTTAATACAGTAGACTATTTAAAAAGCAATTTCTAATATAAGACAAACCAATAGATTGTCATTTCAAAGGAAGTGAATCCGTGACGTCCCACAGCTAGTCCACTACAGAAGGTACCTATGGACGTGGGTTAGTGGCGCTCCTGTTTCTTATCAGTGATGACCTGTTAGCTCAGTACCTAGACATTACATATATTTTGTGCTACTGTTTTTGCTGTTTATTTTTGTTAATATTTATGCACTTGTTTCCATTTTGGGCCTTTGGTCTTTTTGGAGATAACAGGACAAAATTTATTACTGGTGTCTAGCCTAAACATTTTCAAATCATAGACCTAAAACTCAGCTGTTTTTAATGGTTTATCTGTAATAAGCTACTCCGGCCAGCTCTTTTTGTGGAATTTGGCCAGTGTTCCAGTGAGTCTCCAGTGCTGCTTCTGGGGTTGGGATGGTGGCAGAGGTGAGGGGCCACAAGGCAACAGCTAGGACAGCAATGGTGCTGGCCTCTGTGCACTGGCTCTTCTGGAATCAGGAGGGCACTGGAAATAGGTATGCAACAAGAATTGCCCAGGAGTGGGTCAGCAGTGCAGGATCCCAGGATGCTACCCACTGATCTATTCTGGGCGCCCAAGAGCACAGCAGTTGGGGAGGCTCAGGGTCCCGTGGGCAGGTGATGGCAGTGGGGTCCTGGGCTAGGGGTGCTGAAGCCCTGTGGTGACTCTGTGCTGGTGTTCCTGATGTCTGTCACCCTCTAGTGTTCAATCAGTGTCCCACACTGACTGACTAGCCATGGGGTGGTGTGTCCAGCACTTAGCTGAATGTGCTGAGTCGGATTATCCTAACCCAGAAGGTCGTATTTATAATGTGTGATCATTTACTTGTAGAGGACCATTTAAAGTTGTTAACATCTGTTTAAATTTTTTTACACTATATGCAATGGTTTACAGAACTCATGGAATTATTTTTATCAGTATGGGAATTAATTAAAACTTTGAATCTTTATTTTGTCTGTGTTTCTGAGCACAATGCCTGGCCAGCAGGTCGTCATGGGTGCCTCTGCCTGGTGGATAGGCCCAGGGGAGCCTCATCTTCCCTGCATAGGTGGGCTCCAGGGCTCTGCCTGCCTGCTGCAGGACACAGAGGCTCTGCACTGTCTCCTCCTGCCCATGTGGCTGCCCAGGTCAGGAGGTGTTCCCACGCAGTCCTGGATCACCTCTCAGCTGCTCTGAGACCCCATCTGTGGGAGAGTGCTGGCCCAGGTGCTCAGAGTGGGAGGTTTCTGCAAGACACCAGGCAGGAGGTCAGGTCCTGCCCCACGGGCAGCAGACCTGAGTCAGGCTGGGGGCCCTGGTCCTGGCTGACCTGTGGGCTTGGCGTGGGGGATGTGGTGCTGGCTCAGCAGACTGGCAAGCCTCTTTATCTCCTTTGACAGTTCTGAGTGTGCCTGGAACAAGAGTTCCAGTAACAGGTGAGACCCCCATGGGAGACACCAAGACTAGGAACCCTGCCCTTTCTCTCTACCTTCTTGCAGTTGTCCAGGGTCTCAAACCCCAGGCCTGTTGTCCCTCCTTCTTGCTGGGTGGGTTCCTTTTCTCCTGGACCCTTTAAGTAGCCAGCATCCTCAAAAAGTGCCCTCAGCGATTTCTCATAGCCCTGAAGGTGGAGGAAAGAGATGGAGCACCGACTGGGGGCCAGCAGGGGGCCCCGCTGAGCCTCACTCACCTGTGGGGTGATCAGGTCATCAGCCAGTTCCTGCTCCACCTGTCCCCACCGCTGCTGCAGGGCCTCTGGCAGGGTCGGGTACACTGAGAACCCAACAGAAGCCAGGCTCAGCCGAGTCCCCATGCCCCAGCCCAGCCCCCATCCTGAGTCCTACCTAACAAAGAATGGGGGTGGCAGACAAGGGGGGTCTCAAAGGTCAACGCATAGATGCAGGTGCTTGGCTCAGACACATGGGCCAGTCGGTTGCTCTTCCCACAGGTAAGCTCCACCTGGGGAGGGAACCTCAGTGGGTGGCTGAGGGAGAACTAGGCCCTCTACCGGGGTACCCACTCAAGCCCCACCTTGCTCTGCCGGCTCCGGGAGCGGCAGGAGTCACCGTCCCGCATCCACATGCCTGTGAAGGTGTTGTTGGTGATCTCCCACTCCTGCCAGATGCTGGGGAGGAGGGAGCATGTGAGGCAGGGGTGGGGACAGGGCAGGGCAGAGCCCCCCCATCCTCTGCCTTGCTCACCCGAGGATCCCACTGTAGGCGTTCCAGCGGAAGGTCTGCTCATGCTGGGTCACGTTGTGGAATGGGCAGAATTCATACTTATACCTGGGGGCAGAGGGGGTTCGGGATCCTCGGGTCTGCAACACCCACCCCCTGCAGGCCTGCCCATACTCACGTGGACTCCACCAGGCTGAAGCACTTGCCAGAGAGTCTGAAGAGATGCGTAGGCCCTGGAAGAGGAGAGGGCTATGTGAGTCCAGCACAGATCCGACACCCACCAAGCCAGGGGACCAGCAAGCACCAATCTCCTTTCCCCATAGAGCCAGGGACAGCCTCCAGGTTGCCACCAACAAAAAGCACCATTAGGCCCGCCACACAGGTTCTGTGGTGTCCACATCCCTGTAGAGACAGCAGGGCTGTGCTGTGCCCAACGCCACTCTTAGCAGGGACCGTACGCCCGTGGCAGCCCAAAGAGACACCAGGTAGGACTGGGAAACAAGCCTTGGTGTGCAGGACTTGAAGGGCAGGTGCAGGCTCAGGAAGATAGGAGGACCAGTCCACAGAGATGGGCAGAGCTTTCTCAAAGGACCAATTTTCAACAACAGAAATCACGAGGCATACAAAGAAACAGGAAAAAGACCACCTAACAGAAAATTCTACCAGAAGAAAATGGAATGGGCTGGGGTGTGGCTAAGTAGTAGTGTGTGCCCCTTCATCCTGGGTTCCCTCTGTGCACAAGGAACTGCATCTTGGCGAGAAGTTGCTGCCAAAAAGGAGAAAGCAACTAAGGTGCACAGCTGGCTTTCTGTCCCTCATTTCTTAGGTGCTGCAGCAGTGGCCTCTCCCGCCAGACAGGATCTCCCACTCCTGGGCTCCAGTGGTCTTCCTGCCTCAGCCTCCAGAGCAGCAGGGATGTGTGTGTGCACCACTGTGTTAGCCTATAGCGACACATTTTATCACTACCATGGAGGCTACATAGAACACCCTTGAGTCATACACATCCACTGTTTTGGTCCTGGGGATTAAACCCAAAGGTGCTCTATCACTGAGCTACATCCTCAGCACTTATTTTTCATTTTGACACAGGGTCTTTGTAAGCTGCCGAGGCTAACCTCAAACTTAGAATCCTCTTGCCTCAGTTTCCCAAGTCACTGGAATCATAGGTGTGCACCACATACGGCTATAAATCTGACTTGAATTTGCACAAACTCAACCTTACTTACAAACAGGAGCTACTCTTGCACACGTCCATCAGGCCCGGCTCAGCCACCTATGTTACAGCTCACGTCTCGACTTATGCTCACAGACGTATAATTAGTTTTTATGCATTTGTTTTCTAATTATACAAACCAGAGAGAGGACAGCCTGGGCCTGTTTGCCCGTGTGCCTACCTCTAGTGGAGGACTTCAGCCTTCACCAGCTACTGGCCAGGGCCTCTACTTCCAGCCAACAGGTTCCATGTGGCATTTCTGCTAAGGTGGGTCAACTAATAACAAAACCCCAGGGTGCTGCTTCTCTAGGAATGTCCCCACCCTCTTTTGGTGGGGTGCTGAAGATTGGACTCAAGCATATATTCTGGAGCTTTGATGCCTTAAGAGACTTTTTTAGCTCCAAAGACAAATAGATTGAAAGTGCAGGGATGGGGAAGACATGGAGCTGGGTGGTTGCACTGACTACCTCAGAAACTGCTAAACGACACTGCATGTGGACCCAGAGTTAGCTCGCCAAGCTGTGGCGCTGGGGCTGGTGGGACAATGGGGAGGCAGAGTTCCACCATCAGGCTTGGAGACACCATTCTTCTACCTTTATTTTTCTTGCAGGGAGGTACTGGGCCCTGACCTTGGAGCTGTGACGTAGCCCCAGTCCTTTTGCTTATTTTGAGACAGTTGTTGAGGTTGGCCTTGAATTTGCAATCCTCCTTCCCCAGCCTTCCAAGGGATGACAGGCATGTAGCACAACACCCAGCAATATTCCACTTCTAAGGGACGTGAACCACACTGTGAACCAGTGGACCTCAGCTGTGTGCACACAGTTTTTCAAGAACAAGCTGCATGTCCCACCATAAAGCCAGCGCTATTCCACTTGGACTGCAACTAGAAATCAAGAGCAGAAGGCTGGACAGTCAACGCTGCTTCCTCTCCAGTGCCGGGTTTGCCTGAGATGTGCTAGACACCCACTAGACCACTTTGCTATCCCCACTGAAAACCGTCAGCACATTCTTATGCAGTGGGTCACAGAAGATGAGATGAACAAAGACACCAGAACCTACAGGAGGCACCTATGGGATGTGGCAGAAGTAGTAAGTCAGAGACAACTGCAGAGCTTCGGCCAGAAAGCAAAGTGAGCCAGGCACATTGGCACAGGCCTATGATCCCAGCGGCGCAGGAGGATTGCAAGTTCAAAGCCAGCCTTAGCAACTCAGTGAGACCCTGATAGGAAAGGATAAGATAAAGGAAAGATAGGAAAGGGCTGGGGATGTGGTTCAGTGGCTGAGCACACCCTGGGTTCAATCCCTGGTACCAAAAACAAAACAAAAACCCCTCATACTGTCTTCACATGCCTAGAGCAATTAGAAAAAGAAAAGCAAATTAAATCCTCAGGAAGCAAAGGGAGGGGCTGGGGATGTAGCTTAAGTGGTAGCGCGCTCGCCTAGCGTGCGTGCGGCCCGGGTTCGATCCTCAGCACCACATACAAACGAAGATGTTGTGTCCGCCGAGAACTAAGAAAAAATATTAAAAAAAAAAAAAAAGGAAGCAAAGGGAAGGAAATAATAAAGATCAAAGCAGAGCTAAGTGAAATACAAAAAATAAACCAAAAGTTAGTTCTTTTGGAAAAGTCAACAAAATTGACAAAGCTTTAGCTAGAATGAAACAAAGGGAAGCCTCAAATCCTTCAAACCAGAAGTGGAAGTTGAGCTATGCTACCAAATGCACAAACAGAACAGGGTTGTGTGAGAGGATACTCTAGACAGTAACACAGCAGCATACACCAACCCAGGGGACCGCACTGGGGACACCCTGGCTGGTAAGGAGATAGGTGACCAGACTTCTAAAACAGTTCCTAACCCTCTGCACGGCCTGTATTTCCAGCCAGAGCAAACATCATGCCAAATGTCAAACTGCAAAACAACATGTTGAATGTATGCTTACGCTAAAACCTGGGGGGTGTGGGGGCCCTAGGAAACCAGCCAGGTAGAGTGGCTCACATCTGTAGTCTGAGCCATGTGGGAGGCTAAGGTAGGAGTCTGGGGCCAACTGGACAAGACAGCAAGACCTGTCTCAAAACTATGTAAGTCAGTGGTAGAGCATGTGCCTCATGTGTGCAGCTGGGTTTGTCATGCCTCAGCACCACACAAGACACTGGCAAACTGAATCCAGTATGTTAAAGGATTATACACTGTGAAGTCACCTTCCTCTCAACACGGGGAAAATCAGTGTAACATACCACATTTAACAGAGTGAAGGGAAACCGTGACTTAAAACTGATACAGTGAAAGTACTTAACAAAATCTAATATGCTTTCCCAATTGAAAATATAGGGGTAATGGAAGGAACTTCCTGAGAAAGACGGGGACACACACCCCAGCTGACAGGGTGAAGGGCTGAAAGCTCCTTAAGACCAGGAGCAGAATGAGGAGCTCTGAGCACTGCCCTACCCTGGTGCTCCTTAGTAGAGCAGCTGAGTGGAGGGAGGACGGGGGTGAAGTGTCCTGCTTGCAGATGCCACAGCTTCCAGGAAGAAACCTTAGGTGTCAGCAAAACTTGCCCGGCCAGCCTAATGGTATGCATCTGTATTCCCAGCTGCTCACAGGCTGAGTCAGGAGGAGGCAAGTTTGAGTCCAGGCTGCACAATTTAGAGATGCCCTGTCTCAAAAAGGGGCTGGGGATACAGCTTGATGGTGGAGCATGCCTGGGCTTAATCCCAGTACTGCACAAAAACCTCAACCAAAACAAACATGCCTGACCAGGGCTGGTGGACATGAGCAAAGCTGCACTGAGCCATCCAAGTCCATTTATAACAGCATCAAAACATTCAGGGGAGGGATTCAGAAATAATACCCTCCAGGAGAGGAGGGGAAAAAAAAAGTATACCCAAAATTGCAAAATGTTGCTAAAAGAAACTAAAGACATGCATGGAAAACACTGGTGCTCTACTCCTGAGCTATTTTTTAGTTTTAAGTGGATACATTTTATTTTTATGTGGTGCTGAGGATGGAACCCCGAGCCTCATGCATGCTAGGTGAGCTCTCCACCACTGAGCCACAGCCCCAGCTGCCCAGACCTTTTTTATACTTTATTTAGAGACAGGGTCTTGCTATATTGCTGAGGGCTGACTTTTAAACTCACCATCCTCCTGCCTCAGAAACTGTACCTGGCCTGATTTAATGTTTCTAAAATGACACTACTGGGGTTGGGTCTCAGTGGTAGAGCACTCACCTAGCACGTGCAAGGCACTGGGTTCCATCCTCAGCACCACATAAAATAAGTAAAACAAAGGTATTGTGTCTGGGTACAACTAAAAAAAATAAAATAAATAAAAATGACACTACTCAAACAGAATATAGATTTAATGTAATTCCTATCAAAATCCTAATGGCTTCTTTGCAGAAATATCCATTCTAAAATTCATATAGAATCTTAAAAAAAAAAATCTTGAAAGAAAAACCAAGTTGGAAGACCTCCCCCTAAGTGACATCAAGACAGTGTGGAGAGGCTATGGCTCAGTGGCAGAGAACTCACCTAGCACATGCGAGGCTCTGGGTTTGATCCTAGGCACCACATTAAAAATAAGTTAACAAAATAAGGATTGTGTCTATGTGTAACTAAATGTGTGTGTGTGTGTGTGTGTGTGTGTGTGTGTGTGTGTATATATACACACACAAACCATATATATGACAGTGTGGAACAGGTAAGCCAGAAAGGGACCTGGACATACAGCCAAATCGTCTGAAAAGGGGCCAAGGCCACTCAGCTGGAAGGACAAGCCCTCTGAGGCACACTAGGAAGGTAGGTGTCCATGCACTAAATGAAGGTGGACCTTCACAACATCTATAGACACTAGCTCTAGACGGATCCACGAGGTTAAAACTACGCTCCTGGAAGAAGATGGGGACGCTCGACAGGGACTTCCTGGACCTGGCACTGAAAACAGATGATAGCAGCAGAGTCAGGCCAACAGACCCGAGAAGGAGAAGCGGGCATCGGGGGCCTGTCCGGACGTGCACCAGGCACATGCTAGGCTCTGGGCTCTGACCAGCCCCAACGGGAAGGGTATGAGGAAACGTGAAGGGCCAGCCATGGAGTGGGAGGGGACACCTTCAAACCACCTGACAAGAGCTTGACATGAAGAATAACAGCAATAAAACCACCAATTTAAAGACCAGCAAGACTGGAGAGCCACTCCTCTGATGGAGCCACACAGACTACCCACAGGCACATGAGAAGGTGCTCACCACTAAAACCCAGGCGGATGTGCAACCCCGGTAGCAGTGCACCCCTCTAACCACCCACTCTGGAGGCTGAGGCAGGAAGAGCCAGGTTCTAGGCCAACCTTGACAACTTAGCAAGACCTTGCTCAAAAAAGGAGCTGGAGATGTAGCTCAGGGGTAGAGCACCTCTGGGTTCAATCCCCAGTACCAAAAACCCACCCCAATGGGAAACTACTTTGGGGTTAGGACGGCTAGCAGCAAATGCTGGTAAGCATGTGGAGGAACTGGCATCTGAGCTGCATGTGGGAACTGCTGAAAAGTTTGGCAGTCTTTCAGAAAGCTGAACAGTCACCACAGAATTCAGCACATCCACTGCGGTGGGGCTGGAAGCAGAGGCTGGGACGGCAGCACACTATGTCCACAGCAGCAGTATCCCCGGCATCTAGAGCATAAGGTGCTCGTCCAGACAGTGGAGCTGCGAGGGAGTGGGCACTGACTTGTGCACAGCATGAACGGTCTGAAGACGCCCCCGAGTGCACCAGGCCTGGCTGACACCTGCCTGCCCACACCTGAGCACCCATCTCCTCCTCCTCTCCACAGCCCCCTTCCAAGAACCATAGCTGGGACTTCCCCCACATCCACCACCTACCCACCGAGGATTCCTGAACAACTCTGCCCACTGGACCCACTCACAACTCCTTCATGAATATCCCCCACCCTGAGCAAAACCAAGCTCATGGCCTGGCCCCCAGCCTTGGGCACCCCATCCTAGTGAGAGGCCCCACTTCTAAGGCTCCTTCAGCCATCCTCCCAGCCACTTGCTTCTGCCTTGCCCCCTCCCCAGATCCAAGGTCAGGCCCTGCCAACACCTAATCTTTCCCAGCCCCCACTCCTGCCCACCAACACCAAACCAAGGCAAATTCCTTAGTGTCATGCTCATCTGCTGTGCCCCATCTGCCTCTCCACACCACAGCAGTTCCAGATCATCCCCTCAACAGCCCCTGCCCATCTTGTTGCTGAGCTGGGGCACAAGGCTCCTAAAGTTGGTAGGGACCCTGGCCCCTGTGCTCCCGGGTCCCCTTCCTCCTCAGTATATCCTGCTGCTTTCCTTCTGAGACCTCCAAGCCCACCAGCAATGACCACATGTATTTCCGTTTCAGCCTAATTCTCTCCTTCCTTGGGCTGAAGTTGTGGTTCAGAGGTAGAGCTCTCACCTAGCATGCATGAGGCACTGGGTTCAATCCTCAGCACCACATAAAAATAAAATAAAGGTATTGTGTCAGCCTATAACTAAAATAAATATGTTTATTTTAATAAGATAAGTCATAAGGGGGTATGTGGGGTGCCATGTTGCCAATGCACTGGCTCTAGGTTTATAGTCAAAGAGAAAACAATTAAAACACACACACATGCCATATGTTGAAGGAATGTCAATGCAAGAAAAAATTAAAGTGCACACATCTGACTACACAGCTACAGAAAAATCTATTCTGGAAAAAGAACACCACATAACAAAATGAAAAGATTGATGAACTAGGAAAAATTATGTAACTTACATCCAAATGAAGTGGCACAGTCCCTAACACAGAATTCCCAGAAAACACTAAATTAATGGAAACTCAAGTAGAACAAAATGGAATGACTGTGTGCACATGTCTGCACATGCACACAGAGCCATGGTGTTTCTGGCTGCTGTCTGGCAAACCTGTGGCCGGGAGTTGTATAGGTGGAGCACAGTGTTGCCACTCTCTTTTAGAGGGTATGGACATGGCACAGCTTCTGTGGAGGGCAGTGTATCCACGGCAAAAGCTCCATGAAGGCACTCTTGGGCCAGCAATTTGCCTCCAGAACATCTTCTGGAGCACACCTAGGCAGCTGCACAGACCAAGCCCCACTACAGCAGAACCTGCAGCACCAGTCTACACGCAAACCCCAAAGGCCATCCTCTGGAAACATGGGAAAAATTATGGTATACAATGGCTTGTTAGAAAGGGAGAAGGCAGCAAAATACTCAGCAGAGAAAAAAAGCAATTCATGCTGGGGCTGTAGCTCAGTGATAGAGCTCTAGGCTAGAATAAGTGGGTCTCTGGGTTCCATCCCCAGTACCAAAACAAATAAAAACACCCCACAACCAAATATAAGGTAATCCACAGAACAGGAGAAAAGATTTGCAAACCAAGCTGTGCACAGTGACACATGCCTCTAATGTCAATTACAAGGGAGACTGAGGCAGCAGGATCCCAAGTCTGTGGCCAGCCTGGTCAGCTCAATATGATTCCATGTACAAATAAAAAAGGGGCTGGGGGACTGGGGATGTGGCTCAAGCGGTAGCGCGCTTGCCTGGCATGCGTGCGGCCCAGGTTTGATCCTCAGCACCACATACAAACAAAGATGTTGTGTCCACCGAAAACTAAAAAATAAATATTAAAATTCTCTCTCTCTCTCTCACTTTCTCTTTAAAAAAAAAGGGGGGGGGCTGGGGATGTAACTCAGTGGTAGAGCATGTGTTTAGCATATGTAAGGCCCTGGGTTCTCTCCCCAGCACCAAAAAAAAAACAACAATAGAAAAATTAAAAATACAAACCTTGAGAACATGATGCTGGAATGCAATATGTCAGACATAAAAGGACACAAATTACAGGTATGCCACCACTCACAAGGTACCTACAGTGATCAAATTCACAGACAGCAGAATGACTGCCAGGGCTAGGTGGGGAGTTAGTGTTTGATGGGCAGTTTCTGGCTGGGAGTATGAGAAAGTCCTGGAAATGGAGGTGGTTATGGCTACACAGCAACCTGATGGACCTAATGCTGCTGAACCTGCTCACTTAAAAGTGGTTATAATAAAGCTGCGAATGTAGCTCTTGCCTAGCACCCAAGGCCCTGAGTTCAATCCCCTGGGGGGCATGTCCTGGAAGGGTGCATCTTTCTTCAACCTTGCTTCTGCTTCCTGACCTCACCTTAGCTGAGCAGCTTTCTTCCACTGGGTACTTCCCCCATTATGTCCTACCTCACCAGGGTCCACAGTGCTAGAGTCAGCCATGTATGGACTAAGATCTCTGGAGCCATGAGCCCCAAATAAGTTTTCTCTACTCTAAGTTGTTCTTGTAGGGCATTTTGGTCACAGTGAAGAAAACGCTGATTAAAACAGTGCTCCCCACCCACATGGCATTTTCCATGCCCATTCTATACAGTCTTTCTTACTTCCTGTCTACTGCCCATCCTGCACCCTACTTGCAAGGCCAGCTCCATGAGAACAAGCACTGGTATGTGCTGTTTACTTCTGCTATCCCAGCACAGGTCCTGACACACACAGGTGTTCAACAACAAAATCCTTGGGTTTCTGTTTTCTCCCAGCAGACCCCTGGAGAAGTATGAGGAGTGTACAAGGAGGCCATCAGAACAGCCCAGGGTTTCAGTCCCCAACTGGCTTGAAGGCTTGGCCTTGTGGAGCTGAACAGAAGGCAAGTGAGATGTCCTCACTGTCACAGGTAGCACTGTCCTGAGACAAGGAAGTTCTGCGTGGGACTATTTCTAACGATCAAAAATGTAAACCACCTGAATTCCTGCAAGCCTACCAAGGTTTAGACTACCCAAACAGCAAGTGAAAAGAAAACTTATACCCATCACCATGAAGACATACAGTGAGTGACGGCGACCACGACACATCAGCCAAATACTCCTATAGTACTACTGTTAAAAGACTTTAAAAAGAGCAAAATCGCAAAACCTTACTACGTAAAGTTGTACGTGTGCACTATCGGAATGAAGGCACGGGGACGCCTGTGGAAAGACACACACCAAAGCGCTAACAGCGCCGCCTCCAGGGAAGGGAGGGGAAGGACGAGGCCAGCGGGGAACCCAACCCCGCGCAAGAACGCTCTGGACCAGCGGACGCAGAGCCCGAGTTCGAGGCCGCCCGTCGCCCTGCACTCACCAGAGAGCGGCGACGGCTCCCGCTTGGGCTGCAGGCGGTTGGTCTGGGGCAGGAACGGATTGTTGAGCCTAGGGGAATAGCAGGTCAGGGCCGCCCGCCGCGCGCCCGCATCGCTCGCCCGCTCGCCCGCTCGCCCGCCGGGCGCTCACCCGAAGGCGTTGGGCTCCTCCACCACCTTCATCTTGGCCGCAGCCGCTGGCGCGGGCCCTGCGGGGAGGAAGGCAGTGAGCGGGCGCGGGGCGGGGCGCGCGGCCGCCGGGGACGGAGGACCACTGACCGCGCGCCGCGAGCCCGAGGAGCAACAGCAGCAACAGCAGCAGCACGCCGGCCACTCCGGCCGCCATGGCTCCGCCGCGCTTCACATGACACTGGCGGCCCGCGTGGGGGCGGGGCCGGAAGTGGCGTCGCCAGAGCGACCGGATCGAAGCGGCACCGGCGCGTGCGCAGTTGCCCAGGGCCGGGTGGTGTCGGCGCGGCACCCGTCATGGGGCGCAGGAAAGCGGTTCGCGGACCGGGGGTCGAGGGCGCCCACGCGCGGCGTCGCCCGGGCCACTCCCTGGAGGCCTTCGCCAAGGAGGTGGACGCGGCTTTGCGGGGTGAGTGCGAGGGGGAGGGAGAGGGGGTCGGGGCGCCCTGGAGCCCGCGCTAAGGCCCGGGACGCTCTTCTCCCTGCGCAGCGTCCGTGGAGCCCAAGGAGGTCGAGGGCGGCGCGGGCCCGGCGGCGCTGCCCTGCGCACTGGCTATGTGGGAGCTGGGCCACTGCGACCCCCGGCGTTGCACCGGCCGCAAGCTGGCCCGGCTGGGCCTGGTGCGCTGTCTGCGCCTGGGCCAGAGGTTCGGCGGCCTGGTTCTCAGCCCCATGGGCACCCAGTATGTGTCCCCCGCAGACAGGTAAGCGGGGGAGACCTGGGGACTGGCGAGGGGAAATAAGTTTTCTCCAGGTACTGCCTTAAAAGCTTGCCCAGGTAGCCCTTTGCCAGTGTCTGGGGTAAAGAAAGGACGCTCCCTATCCCTTGGGAGGCCAAGTTCCAGGGGTATACCTCACTTAGGGGGCCATCACCAAAGTGGTGCCAACCCCCAGAACTTAGCCTATACTGTTCCTGGCAGACAGCTGGTGGCACAGTCTGGGGTTGCAGTCGTAGACTGCTCCTGGGCCAGGTTGGATGAGACACCCTTTGGGAAGATGCGAGGGAGCCACTTGCGGCTGCTTCCCTACCTGGTGGCTGCCAACCCTGTAAACTATGGCCGGCCCTGCAGACTTTCCTGCGTGGAAGCTTTTGCTGCTGCCTTCTGCATCCTGGGTGAGTTTCAGGCCTGTCCTGACAGCCTAGTGGCCTCTGCTCCCAGAATGGTATTTTCTCCCATCAGACCCCTGGAGAAGTGTGAGGGGTGTACAGGGAGGACATTAGGACAGCCCAGGGTTTCAGTCCCCAACAGGCTTGGAGGCTTGGCCTTGTGGAGTTAAACAGAAGGCAAGTGAGGTGTCCTCACTGTCACAGGCAGCACTGTCCTGAGAAACTTTCTTCTCAGCATTCTCAGGGAATTTGTGGTCCAAGGAGAAGCCCAGATGGAGACCCATGAGACCTGGGGACAGAATTGATGAGAATGTTTCTCAGGAGAGGGACAGGCAAGGAGATTGGGCGGGGGACAGTCAGGACTGTAGTTTGGCAACCATCAGCTCTCTGGGATGGCAGCTGCACCCAGCAGTTGGGGTGAGGAGGACACATTCCCTAGAAGGATTGCTGACATCTCTGGGTCTTGTTTCCTATGCTGTTAGGCTTTTCAGATCTTGCCGTCATCTTACTGCAGAAGTTTAAGTGGGGCAAGGGTTTCTTGGACCTGAACCGCCAACTCCTGGACACATATGCAGCCTGCAGTGGACCAGAGGAGGTGCTACAGGCAGAGCAGGAGTACTTGGCCAGTGCCAAGCATACTCCCCAGGAGGAGGAAATTGGTGAGGCCTGACGTAGGTGGGTGCCCTCTGCGGGAGGCCCTCCAGACCTGCACGTTCTTCTGAAAAGCCTAGGGTCTCAAGAGCTCACTCAGAGGTCACTTTCTTTTCTTTCCTCCCTTGGTTTAGACCCCTTTGATGTGGACTCAGGGCGAGAGTTTGCAAACCTCAACAGGCCTGTGACCAGCACCCGGTAGGTCTTGACCTCTACTGCTCCTGTATGTGAGGATGGTGTCCTAAGCAACCCCTGGGTGATAACTGCAGAACACAGTGCAAGTCTGCTGGGGAGGATCTGGCCTAGAGAGGGCAGGGCCTAAGAGAAATGTGCCCTCAGCCCAGGGATGAGTGCATGAAGGGTGAGGGCTAAGTGAGGAGTGCCTTAGGTGCCACCACGAGGGGACACATTCTTCCCTTCCAGGCTGCCCATAGATATAGATGACAGCAGCGAGTCTGAAGACCAGGGGCCTGCTGAGGATGAAGGAGGCAGTAGCTGCTCTCCAGAGGAGGAGACTTCAGAACCAAGGACTGAGGCCAGGACCCCAATTGAGACTTGGAAAGAAATCAAGAAACAGCAGAGAGACTGAGAATTGTAGATACCACATACATTGTTGAAGCTGTGTGATAACAAAGTCCAGGAATGTGGGGACAGCCAGGCCTGGCAGCGTTGTGCTCCTCTCCACATGGGAATAACCTTGCTTGAGATACTCTCAATGAAACTACAGGTTGAGAAGTAGCCCCTGGTGTGAGTCTGGTTCTTCGCACTTAGCCTGGGGTTGGGGGACTGCTTGTGAGAGACTGGGCCATGGGATAAGTGATGTGGTCATGCATGTGTTGCAGGGAAGGACAGCTGACCAGCTGATGCAGAACCCCTGACTTCCCTGTCACCCTCCTATCACTGGTGACATATACCTCCTGCCAGGCCCAGGAGCCAGGTGGGGTCTGGAATCCCACATGATTTTCCACAGACTTCTCTGTTCATCTGTGGGTGAGGGCTGGCACCCTACCCTCTACTTATCAGCCCTGGCAGCTACTGTCCTCCAAAGCTTGGGTCCTCTAAACTTGACTCAACCTGTGGGGGCCTTACTCTTCCTGGGAGAGATAGGGTAGACCTTCCTCTGAGAGGACCCTCCAGGCTAGGGTCAGCCTGGACCCTAGCCCACCATGCCAGTTGGGGACAGACCATTCTTTGTTTGGGGGCTGACCAGTGAGTGCACTGGAGGGTATTGAGCAGCATCCCTGGCCCCCACCCTCTCATACTAGTATGTCTTTTCTAGTTCTGACTACCTAGAGTGTCTCCAGACTGCCTCATGGCCATGGGGAGCAAGGTTCTACTGAGACTAGGGAGCTGCCCACCTAATGACCAGGCCCATTGTAATCTCTGCATCCAGGATGTAGCTGCTGGCCAGTCCTTCCAAGTTAGCTTGTGTTCAGGGTGGGATGTACTGGGGCACAAGGGGTTCATAGCACACACCAAAGGGACATAGCCAGGGCAGATGGAAGCCATATAGAGTCAGCTATGGCAGTTGAGGGCCTCAGTGAGGCCTGGCTGCACAATGTGGCATATGGGGGGCAGCGGAGTGTTCAGGGGTCAGCCTCCATGCACTTCTCCAGTTCCTTGAGCTTCTTGACGAACTCTTGTGCCTCCTTATTGGTGCGACCTTCCAGCATCCTCAGTGCTGACCTCACTGCAAGTGGACAAGAGGGCATGTGGGAGCCAGGCCCACTGCCCTGTGTCCCCACCACCACCCCACGCTCACTCACCCTGGGCTCTGGGCCGTCGCAGGTGCAGGGTGATGGGCTGCCCAGCCCTCGAGCCCGCTCCCACCTGGGGCCTCGCAATGCCACTGACACTGCCCAGGCTGAGGGCAGCCTCCCCAGCAAAGTCATTGGTGGATAGCCAGTCATGGTCCATGACAGTGAACAGCACACAGGCCCCACGGTGGCGGCATGCTTCTGCGGGCACAGAACTGCAGAGGAGGCAGTCAAGAGCCAGCCATGGACCTGTGGGCCAGGCTGGGATAGGCACAAGGGACAGGATGGGCACTCACAAGTGGAAGAGCTCGTCGAACACTGGGTGCAATGTCCGGGCCTTGACCTGGGTCCTCTGGCTGCGGACCAGTGGGAAGAGATGAGGTGGGCCCAGTTCCACGATCACGAAGGGGTCGCTCAGGCCTGTGGGGCACAGCCGTCAGCAAGCCCCCAGCCCCAGGCCCCCCCCCCCCAGCCACCGCTGCACCTGACCATTAGCGTCCAAGGGGAGCAGGTCTGCAGCATGCAGCACCTCCACGGCCAGCCGCTGCTCGGCTGCCTCGTAATGGCAGCGGACACTCAGGCGGCCAAACCGGTTCTGCTCCAGCGACCTCTGCGGGAAAGGCCAGTAAGCAGGGCTAGGGAGCCAGGCAAAGGCCACACAGATGGCCGCCATCCTACCTGCTTGAGCTTGTCCAGGTAGAACTGCTCAATGCATTCCCGGGTGGAGCACTTGTGCAGACGCAGCTCTTCCTCCAGCCTCTGTGAGGAGGGGTGCTGGTGACTGGCCACATAGGCTACTGCCCTCATGGCCCCCTGGCTTCATGCACTAGGACAGGGCCTACCGTGGGGCAGTAGGCTGAATGTGGTGGCCCCCAGAGGGGTTGGGCCTCACCTTGTAGCTTCCATCCCTCAGGCTCTCCAGGGGCAGGCCCTGGCCCTCAGCGTGGAAAAAACTGACAAGAGCCTGAGGCAGAGAAAAAAGAGGGAGATACATCAGGGGGTCTGGCCTGATTGAGTGTGGAGCCCCAGTAGGTGGGTCTTGGGCACCTTGGCAGAGCCACTCATCACACCTGGGATGGACAAGAAGTCCCAGGAGACCAGGGAAAATGCCAGCATCTGAGGCCAGACTCTGTTGTAACAGGTGGCCCAGGTGCTGCTGGGCAGCTAGGCTGTGGGGAAGAAGTGCTGCCCAGTGGGGAACAGGAGAAGCCAGGCAGAGGCTGGGTGTCCCAGCAGGGGCCCAATCAGAGGAGGGCCCTGGGGAGCTCCTCATGGCCCTACCTCCAATGTGAAGTGGAAGCGCCCGTAGAAGTCCGCAGAGACATCACTGTTGGCGCCCAGCGCCTGCAGAATGGCCTGCAGCAGCAGCTCCCAGAGGGCCTCCAGCACCCTGCAGGCACACAGCCTAGATGAGTACCTGGAATGCCCCATCCCACCTGCCCAACCTGCCCACCTGCCCAGCAAACCTGCTCAGGTTCTCCTTCACCAGCGAGGCATTCAGCAAGGCCAGTTTCTCGTCCAGGTACTTCATGAGTGGAGCCACAGCCTGTGGGCAGGGGTCCTCAGGGCTGGCCTGAGCCTGGACCCTAACCCACCCCAAGCACACATACACTCACAGCCTCCTGCCCAGGCTGGCACGCACCTCATCATTCTGAATAGAGTCAGGGGAGAGGCTGATGTGTTGCACGTACTTCCGAATGTCAGCCACCATCTGAGGGGAGGGCAATGCTCAGCATGAGGGTGGGGATGCCAGGGACAGCCTCCACACCCAATGCCAGGCTCTGCCACGCTGCCCACCTTGGAGGTCAGGTGTGCCGTCACAGTGTGGGCCTCCCGATGCAGGTCCTCCTCCAGGGCCTGTATGCAGCTGAGCAGGGGGCGGGGAAGCACCCCCTCCAGCCCCAAGGCCCCCTCGGGCCATGCCAGGCCCCTCAGTGCCTGCCCTGAGGCCCTGCGCACGAGCTCCACGTTGTTGAGCACCACACAGAGCTGGGGAGGAGTGGCCAGGCAGGTGGCTTCAGTAGGTGGCCCCACCCAGCCACCACAGGGCCTCACCTGTCCCACCAGCCACTCACCGGCTCACTCACAGCCTCGCCAGCAGCTCCAGGCTGGGCATCCACCTTCTTCCGCAGCAGCTCAGTGTAGAAGAGGGCAGCCTCACACAGGTCCTGGGACGGGAGGCAGGCTGGCACTCAGGACCCCTCCTCTGCCCTGATATCCTCATAGCCTGCTCCCCTCACCCCAGCAGACAAACCTGGCTAAGCTGGGTGCCCAGCCCCTGGGCCTGGGCAGGGTCAGGCCATGCCAGCCGGACCCAGAGCTCCTGGATGTGGCTGAAGCAGAGGCTGGCAGTAGCTGCAGAGCTGCTGTGCCTGGACGAGGCATCCACAGGCTCCAGCTGGAAGGCAGGAGGAGGGCTGAGTGGCAGGGGACATGGGACGAGCCCCCGTGTGCTCTGGTGGAGCAAACACTTACCGTGTCCACATCCACAGCTCCCTGAAGGCGCCACTTGGACTGGTCCCGCAGCACCTGCAGCCAGAGCTTCACAGCAGGCAGGAATGGGGTGTGGATGCCGGCCAGCGCCAGGGAGCGACTGTCTCTGCAGTGGGAACTCACTCAGCACTTGCCCTGATGCAGACTCCCCAGCCCAGCAGGTTCCAGGTTCAGAGCCCCAAAGTGGGCATCTGGGAGAGCCTCCTTCACAGAGCCCTGATCTCAGGTCCCAGAGCCTATCCAGAGGAGCCAGGGGCACAGGTGTTGAGGCACCCACCGGCCGGGGATGTAGCTCCAGAAGTGCTGGATGTCAGCCAGGGTCAGGTAGAGCTCAAAGAGCCCCGAGGCCACTTGTAGGGTCATCTTGGGGCTCAGCTCCTCCGTCAGCACCCATGCCTCCTCGGCCACCTGCCCAAGATGGCAGGATCATGCCTCTGCCATCAGGGAAACTAGAGCCCTGCCCAGCCAGAGGTCTCTCCCCACTCCCCACAGCCAGTGGGCACCCAGGGTTGAGGACCCTCCTCACCAGACGCTCCAGCTGCCGGAAAGTAAGGGTGAAGAAGTCCACCTTGAGGATGCTACAAAGGACAGAACTCAGTCACCTGCTCCCCACCAGCGGGGCCAGCCAGCCCCCACCCTGCCCTGTACCCAGCCAGTATCAGCACTCAGGACAGGGCCTACCCATGGAAAAGGCTGGCGTAGATGCCATAGCAGGCCTGCAGGTCCTCATAGATGATGTCTGCCAGTTCGACAAGCCCGGCCAGGCGCTGTGGTCCTGGCTGCAAAGAAGCCTGGTTTGCACTGATCTCCCAGCCCCTGTGCCCACCACAACCAAGGCCGCCTGGATCCTCACCAGCTCTCGAGGACTCTTGGCACTCAGGAGCCTGTCGTACCACTCACGGTTGCCCCTCTGCAAGCGTCGCCAGCAAGGCAGCATGGGTTGGAGAGAAAGGAGATGGCAAGGGGCCATGGACCAGCAAGTCCAAGCAGGGCTGGGCTGGGCAGGGCCCATGGAGAGCCCAGGCAGGTCCAAACACACCTTCAGGGCAGCAGCGATGTCCATGTTCAGCTCCGTCTCAAAGGGGCAGATCTCAAAGGAGGGCTGGAAGAGCTGCAGCTTGTCCAGACACCTGGGCAAGGACAGCACACTCACGGGGGCCCAGCCAGCACCCACCCCACCCCACCCCTGCTCACAGCTGCACCCACTTCAGCAGCAGCTCCAGTCTGTAGACGGCTGTGCTGTTGGTGGCAGGGAAGTAATCCCGGAGCTGGCGCAGCAGTCGCAGCCCGAACTCAGAGAAAGCAGAAAAGCTGTCGGCCAGACTCTCCTCCTGGGGGAAGGGGGTGTCTTCAGAGCTAAAGAAGCTGGAAATAGTGCTGGTAGCCCTGCTCACTGATGCTGGGGATCTCCTTCCCTGCCTTGGCCAGCAGTGTTCCCCCACCTACTGGTTCTGTCCTAGAAATGCTGTCCATTGGTCTCCCCCAGAGTGGTCTCCCCTGCTGGCCTGTCCTGGTCTCAGCACCCCACACACTACACCAAAGACCCCTGGGCCCCTGCATCTGCTGTCCCCTGTGCCCTGTCCTGCCAGTGCCCATGCTCTCCTGCTGTTGCCCACAGCCCAGTCTGCCCCGGAGCCTCCTTCCCAGGTCACTCCAGTGCAGCCTGCCACCTCCTCTGTGTACAGTGTGCATTGTCCCACACAAGGGCCTGGTCCCTCTGTCTTTAAGCTCAGGAGGGCAGAGCAGGACTAGCCCCCAGCACGGACATGGCCAACAGTAAGCAGGCCCCTGCTGTGCCCACCTGCTCCTGGGGTAGCAGGGGTGCCTCCTCCCAGTGTGCCTGCATGTCCTCCAGCAGCCCCAGAAGGTAGCCGTAGTCGAGAGTGCGGGTCTGATGGTGGCGGCTGCTGACTTGCCAGTGCCTGCAGGGGCCCAGCCCATAGTCAGAGGCATCTGCCCAGCCCTGCCCACTCACAGCCCGCCCGCCCACTCCCACCCATGGCCTGCAGAGCCCACTCACAGTACAGCCAGCTGCAAGGGGGACAGGTTGCTCTGGGCTCCGTGCAGACAGAGCATGGTGGTCCCAGGCCCGCTGAGCTCGCCATGCCAGCTGCTTGAATTGGGCTGGGAGCAAAGGTGGAGGGTGGGCAGAGGCCCAAGATACCCTCCACCACCATCCCCTGCTCTGACACCTGGTCCAGCTGCCCCAGGCTCCCAGAGGTGTCCACTACCTCCTCCACGCGATGCTCGAACCGCAGCACACGGCTGAGCAGCAACAGGTAGGACAAGAAGCCGAATCTCCCACGCTGGCTCATGATGGTATCCCTCTGGAACAGAGCCTGCCTGTCACCAGCTCTGCCCCAGCCCGGTGGGCAGGGGGCAGGGGTGCAGGGCAGGGCTTCTTCGGGACCCCACCTGCGTGGTGATCAGCCTGAGGACCAGGTGACAATCCCCCTGCACACGGGAGGCACTGGAACGTGGTTCCAGCTTGAACCAGCGGTCTGCTCCAGCCACGGGCACCTCCTATGGGGTGTGGGGGGGTGTCAGGCCTAGGGAACTCTCCCCCATGCCCACCCCCACAGACCCATGGAACCCTGGGGAGAATGTGGGAGGGCTCAGGGGTGCCCAAAGGCAAGAGGCACTTCAGGCAGCCCCTCCCTGCAGCCCAAGGAGAGTGGGAAGCCCTTGGGGGTCAAAGGTCATGGCCACTGCAAGAGCCCCCATGCACGTGGCAGGTGTTCGTACCCGCACTGGGATGTTGAGGCACCCCAGGAAGTCATCCGTGTGGTCCTCGGTGGGCCCTGCCGTGCCATTCGCTCGGGCTGACTTAACAATCTGCTTGAAGTACCTGGGCAGGACTGGGTGGGCTCAGGCCAGTGGCCCCAGGAGCCAGTTCCCACTGCAGGTCCCACCTGTGACTCAAGGGTGCAAGGCCCCCATCCCATACCTGCTCATGCCCTTCAGGCCAATTACTTCATTCAGCTTCCTGCATGCTTCTGCCAGGGACACATCATCATCGTGGTCCCTGGAGGACAGCATGGCTTGTCTGGCACTCCCAGCCCAGGTCAGAAGCCCCCAACTCCCTCCCCAACCAGAGCCACCCACTCCCCTGTAGGACTCAGGCCCAGTACCAGATGTCCAAGTGCAGCTGGTCAGTGCTGACATCCTCAATCTCACTGTGGGGACAGAGAGATGCAGGTGAGGGTCCTGGGTGAGCCTCTGCCAGAGCTGGACTGAAGGCAAGTTTAGGGGCAGCAGGGAGTGGCCACGAGGTCCTGCTCTCCAAACAGCTTCTCAAATCTGCCTCTGCACTGTTATTAGCTGTGTGGCCATGGGGGCTTGATGCCCCTCTCTGGGCCTGTGTTCCCTCCTCTGGAATGTAACCAGAATGTGAGGCATGCAATCAGCACCCCAACCCCTTTGAATTGCCTGGGACAGCACTGAGATGGGGACCATGTGAGCCATCATCCTCAGGACACGTGGCCACCTGTGGGGTGGGGGCCTTACAACAGGAAGTGCTCCTTCCAGACGGGGTTCAGAGTGCTGCTCTTGACCTCGGTGACCTGGATGCACTTGGCTGGCAGCGGGCCGCTGCGCTTACTGCCCTTACGGAAGCTGAAGCGCTGCTCCTTCTGCCCACTCTGCTCTCGAGGAGTGCCCGAGGCCGGCAAGATGCCCAGCATGCAATAGGGGTCGCTGAAGCCTGAGACACAGCAGGCTCAGCCCCGTGCCGTGCCCACCCTCCGTGGCTCAAGCAGACCTGGGCATGGCTAGGGGCCCTAACTCACCGTTGGGGTCTTTGGCCAGAAGGTTCTTGGCACGCATGACAGAAACTTTCAGGGCATACGTGGGGGCCTGTGGACAGAGGGACGCTGAGAGCCCCAAAGGGCTAGGCAGCCCAGTGTGAGCATCAACCCGCCCCTGAGCCTGCCGCAGGCTGCAGCAGCTCGTCATTCCACCCAGGAAGGCCACAGCCTTACCTTGGCCTTTTTCACACGCTCAATGGCCTCAGCATGCTGATCTGGGTTGGTGCCAAACACCTGTGGGTGGTAAACAGGTGGGAGGGGCCCAGGTGAGCCCTGAGGAGAGGCTGGCTACGACTCTGGGGCCTCAGGTGCGTGAGAGTCAGAAATGACCACCTTGCACCTCACAATGCAGGGGTTGGGAGTGGGCCTGCCCACCCTGTCCCGGCGCCTAACAGGAAGCACTGTGGGCATGTGGCAGTGAGGTCTGTATGGCCAGGACAGGGGAAGAAATAGAGTTGTGGTGTGCTGTCCATCCATTGGTTCACCCTCTGTGCATCTGTCTGTCCCATCTGACCTTCTTTGTGACTGCCCCTCCCTCCTGCTGGGTAGGTCTGCCAGCCTGTGTGTCTGCTCACACATGCCCATTACACCTGCTTGCTCATGCAGGTGTGGGGTGCATTCTGTCTACAGTCAGGTGATGGGTGGGGTGGGGGCAGGGCAGCTGGCTCACCTGCTGAAGGTAGGCCAGAAGGACTTCTTCATCATCCACCTGGTCAGGACTCATGGTGCCTGCCCGGTGGAGGACTGTATACAGGGCCTCCTCATACAGCATCTCCACCTGCACAGTGCTAAACTTCAGGCCCTGCTGTCCACTCCCTGTAAGCCCAGCCCCTCACCCCAGGCAGCTCCTCCCACTGGCCCAGCAGAGCCCCTTCCTCAGGACTTTTGTACCTGCTGGCCCCTCTGTTCACCTGTCCGTCCCATCCATCTCTGTTGTCAGCCTGTCCTGAAACCCTGGGCGCTCTAACCTAAGAACAGGAGTCAGAGCCCCCTGGGGCCGGACCAGCACTCCCTTACCTCCTCCTGGGTCAGGGCTCTCAGGCCACGGTTGGAGTCCACAGGCTCAGCTGGGGCTGGTGAGCCACTGCGTAAGAGGACCTGCGAGGGGTGCATGGGTGATGGTCTGGGGGCACGCAGGGCCTGCATCCACCACCACTGCTGGACAGGGGTACTCCAGAGGAAGGAGTGAGAGGAGAGTGGAGACCAGAGGTGGACAGGGCACAGGAAGCAGAGGTCCCATGCTGGGCGGGGCTGCAGCACCCAGGCCCCTACAGGAGGGTGTCCTCACCTCAGGGCACGGCAGGCCCTGTCTGCCTTCCCCCTTCTTCAGGATGAGACGCATGTGGGCAAAGAACTCCACGCCATCCCCAGGTTTCCTGGGAGAAAGGCCAGGTCAGCTTTGGCTCCAGGAGGTGCTGGCCCTGTGCCCCACTACTCAAGGGGCCCACACAGAGGACGGGGCCTAGTGATGCCCACAGCCTCGACTTCAGACTTCCTGTGTCCCTGCTTCCCACCCGGGTGGGAAGGCCCTTGGCAGGGGTCTGTCCCTGGGCACCCACCAGGCCCCTGTGGCAGGCTCCTGCAGGTCCACACTGGTGCTTGCGGGCTCCTGTTCCGTCTTGCGGCGGAAGGACGGGCACACCTGCACCTGCCTGAGCACGCTGCTCTTGATCTCCAGTAAGGTTGACATGGTGGGGACCTGCAGCAGAGAGTGTGGCCACAGTCCTAGGTCATCCACTTTACAGAGGTCACCCAAGGGAGGCGTGGGAAGGAGAACAGAAGGGATGGCAGAGGCCTGGGAGCCTGCTCTCCACTTTGGAGTCTGGTAGGGCCCCAAGGGCTTCATGGACTCCTTCCAGGTAACCAACTAAGGTCTGTGTCCTCTGCAGGGTGGCTCTGAGGATGTGGGAGCAGATGCCATCAAAGGTGGTAGAGGTGCCCAGCTCAGAACTGGCGTTCCATCTGGAGCTGCTGGACCTTCACAGGGGATGTTCTGCACAGCCATGTCTAGGGCAGGGGTCCTTGTCTCTGGGGTCTCCTCAAGAGGACCGAGATACAGCGGAGTGATGCCAAGCTCCCCCAGCCCCACTCAGGGCTAGGCAGACAGCTGTTACCCAGGCCCTCTGCAGAGGCCAGAAAATCACCCTGGTGCCACAGAAGAGCACAGGTGAGATGGGCCTGGAGAGCCAAGGGGCTTATAGCCTGGGTCTTCTGCCCACAAGTCCAAGGTGGGGTGGACAGGAGGGGGTTGATCAGGAGGGGGTGCTTGGGATTCCTTATCCATCAAGAATAGCAGAGGGAAATGCCCTATCCTTCCCCCAGGCTGCTTAGAAAACCGGAGGGGGAAATATCCCCACAAAGCGGAGCTTGTTTCCCACAGTCAAAATAACAAGAGATGGGCATGGTGGCACACCCTGCAATCCCAGCTACCTGGAGACTAAGGCAGGAGTATCACAAGTTCAAGGCCAGCCTCAACAACCTAGCTAGACCTTGACTGAAAATTTTTAAAATTTTAGGGGCTGGGGTTGTGGCTTAGTGGTAGAGCCCTTGCCTAGCATGTGTGAGGCACTGGGTTCAATTCTCAGTACCATGTAAAAATAAATAAATAAAATAAAGGTAATGTATCCATCTACAACTAAAAAAATTTTTAAAGATTTTTTTTTTTTAATTTTAAAAGGTGTGGGGGATGTAGCTCATGGTAAGAGTGCTGTTGGATTCAATCTCCAATACTGCAGTCTGTCAATCAATCCCATGAAAGCACGTTGCATGCAGACCAGACAGGAGAAGCTTCAGGGTGCTGGCCCCTCCGCTCCCCTCTCTGTCCGTCCTTATCAACTGAATCACTCTACTGTATCCTACATGGACATCAGGAACAGCTCAGAGGAGGAAGAGTGGCCCTAGGCCCAGGAGGAAGATCCTGTCCTGTCCCCTCTGGAAAGCCCAGCCTACTCCCTGTCACTCTACTCCAAAGCTGGGCCAGGGTGGGGACCACATGAGCACATCTGCCTAGGGCTGGGATGCAAAGGGGACACCATGGCTCTAGGATAGGAAATTAGGAAGGATGCCCTCCCTTCCAGGTGGCGCACCCTGGATCCCACCACATGTGCTTGGAGGACACAGGCCCCACCCACCGTGTCAGGGAGGAAGGCTCAGCTGACGTCACACCTGCATCTCCCTTTTGGTGGGGGCTGTTTCCCCTGCAGACCCCAAGTCAGAGGTAAGGACAGCAGCTGGTGCACTGTGGCTCCCAGAGCCCCCTCCCACTGCACCCCCAAGCCCAGGGCCCACCTCTGTCCTGGGTCAGGGCTTGTGTCTTCCCCACAGAGTTGCGGGGAGATCCCCTCTCCCCTAAGGAAAACTGTCTTTCTACCAGGCCATCCCCATCCCACAGAACCCCCTCTCAGGCTCCCTGTCCCAGCCCAAAGGCCTCAGGTTTACAGGGGCCCACTCAGTCCACTACTGGGCCTTTGCACTTACTGTCTGGGTCTCTCTGATGCTCACTCATCAACCCAGACATGTCAGCCCTTGCAAAGGGGGACCTTAATTTCCATCTCACAAAACAAGAAATGGACCAGTGGGTTTCACTCTTTCCCCAAGACCTCAGGGGCAGGCAGCCTGTGCAGGCCAGCTCCCATTCAGGCTGGCTCCACCTTAGAATGGTAAGCTCAATCAGGAGCAGCCCAGCACACCTGGCTGCACACTCAACAGGTTCCTGCTGCCCATGGAGCTGCCTCTGGTGGGAGGCTCCATCCTGGCCTGTGCCCACCAGCTCAGGCCAACACCCTCGACCACACTTCATCCTGCTCCCTGACACTCCAAGCAGGGTTCCCTATGAAGGGGCTGCACTTGGGGGCCAGAAATGAGGCCTCACTGCCTTCAAACCTATTGGTGCCCCCTGATGCCCTCCCCTAAATGTTGGGGGGCTCAGGCAGGACGCTTCCTAAAGCTGACACACCTGCAGCTAGTCTGGAGGTCCCCAGGGGGCCGTGAGTCACAGCCCCTTTCCTCTCCAATTGAGTGGAGAAGATGGCCCCCCCTGAACCCCAAAGCCAGCTGAGCTGCTGCTTCCTGAGCTGTTGCCAGGGCAACCGCCAGCAGCAGCTGTGTGACAGGCACTGGGGGCTTGCAGGCCAGAGACAAACATGACGCAGGAGCCAAGCAGCCTGAGCCACAGGCTCGAGGGGCATCCTGGTGAGAACAGAAACATTCAGGGCAGAAAGGAGGGTCACACGCCCCCTCCCACACTGGGCCCTGGACACCTTACCTGTTTAGACTCCAGGCAGCCTAGAGAGGCGTGCCAAGTCTCCCTTGTCTCAGATGGGCAGTCTGAGGTGTGGGGCTTAGGAACCCACCCAAGGTCCCAGAGACAGCAGGTGAAGGCCTGAGGTTTGCTCAGGCATCCAAGCACTAAGCTGGCATATCCTGAGGCTGAGGATCAGCTGCCTCCTGCCTAGCCTGTTGCTAGAACAGGGCAGAATCTCAGCATCAGTGTCCGTGCAAGGTGGCAACCCTGTGCTGCCTGACTGGGCAGCTGGTAACCGTGATGACCCAGCCGTCCAGGCCCTGGGAGCCACCTGCCAACGAGGCTGTGACCACGCACCCCCCGGGAGGGACCTCATGCACACTGCCATGACCAGTGAGCACGCGACTGCCTCCCCTTGGTGATAGCACCAGAGGCACTGGCTGCCTGTGGGCCTCCGTCAGTCCTGGCAGGGTAAGCCAGGTGCAGGGACCCCCAACTCTCTGGTAGGCCCAGATGTGACTCTACCTCCATCTCACTGTATGTCCGCTTGGACAGCGTCACAGAGCCGAGCATGGCCACATCCCTTGCCCATGACTGGCCCCCAGGGCAGTGAGCAAAGCCAGGGAGGCCAAGGTTCTGCTACCCCAGCTCTGGACTGTGCCAACCCTAGCAGCCCACACTGAGCCCTGGCTGCAGGAGAGAACTGCAGGGTGGCACTGGTCTGTGTGACAGCTCGGGGCTGGGGCTACAGCAACTTGTCCAGAGACAGGATTCAAACCCAGGACTCTGAGGCCAACCTGTCCTTGCTAGGCCATTTGGGGCCTATTGGCAATGAGGCCATGAGTGGGGGCAGCTGAGCCCCAAAGGCCTTCCTGGTCCCCAGTACATCATAAACACCTTAGGAGCACTGGAAGGAGATGGGGTGCACTCTTAGTACATTTGGGCCCCCTGGAGAGTGTTCAGGGTGTTTGCTGGTGTGTGTGGGTCACGAAGAAAGATGTCTGTCTCACGTGTTGACTTACCACACCCTCCACCTTGGTCTTCTCTCTTGGTTTCCCATCTTCCTCTCCAGACCTCCTTGGACCCTCTCCAGGTGTCCATGGATTCCTGGGTCTCCAGGGTCCCCCCTGTCCCTAAGCAGTCTCCCTGCACTGGCCAGGCAGTGCCTGCTACAAATGCTGTTCCCGGGTTCTTATCCCAATCTAATCCTTGGAAGGGGTTTGCTCTTGAACAAGCTCTGCAGGGGCTAGACCTGAGACCAGCAGAACAGGGCTGGGGCACTCCCACATGAGCGGCAGAGTCTGAACCTGGCACCTCCTTATTCTCTAAGGCCCCCTCTTACTTACCTGTCTCCCTCACTTTTGGGGGGTGTTCCGGGTGTGGGTATCTGTAGGAGCCCTGCTCCCCAGTTCTATTGGGGTCTCTCTTCTACTGGAAAGTGAGCAATCAGAGCCTGACTTTGGGACAGGTGTGGTGTGTGATATTTTACCAGCTGTTCTGCAGACCCCAATCCAGGCAAAAGCCCTCAGCTGTGGGACTGAAATTCCCTAGAGGCGAGGGAGGGGTAGGGCGCAGCTGGCACTGGAAGGGATTTTCGGGGGCATGGGTCCCACGAGGGTATTCCCAGGGCGGGAGGGACTAGGCGCTGGGGAGCGCAGCGTGCAAGGGAGGGTGGCTGGGAAACGTGCGAAACATCTCCTGGGTCCTCGGCCCCGCCCCCATCTTTGGCCTCCACTGAGGAGGGGGCCCCCGGGGTCGAAGTGGGTCGCCAGGGGACTGGCAGGCGGGACCGCAGGTGGCGGGCTCCCGTGCCCCAGCCGGAGGTGCGGCGCTGCTCCCCTCCCCCGCGCACCGCAGTGCGGACCCCGCCACCGCGCCCCAGACTGCGCGCTCCGATGGCAGGGCCCGTGCTAGCAGCTGGAGAAACACTGCCCCGCGACCCGCCCCTCCGACATATTCGACCTCAGTGTCCCCAGGGCCGAGGGCGCTTCTTTGCTACCTTTCCGTTGACCCAGCCTCTGAGGCTCCCCGCGCGATCCCTGTGCCCGAGGGGGCGGACTGTCTGCCCGCCAGGGTGTGTGTGGGGCTGAGCCCAGACCGCAGCCCGACGGCACCGGGCGCGAGCCTGTGGCACTCACCGTGGGCCAGGGCGCAGGGCCGCGGGGAGGCTCCTGCGGACACTGCTCTCGTACGGGCTGGGGACCGCGAGGCACAGCGACCGCTCACAGCCGTGCGCGCCGGAGACTGAGCACTGCGGTGCGGACGCGCAGCGCGGGCGGGGGGCGCGGGCGGGGGCGGGGCCTGACCAGGAGCCTAGCTTGCTGCTCCAGGCCCGCCCCTCCCGCCCCCGCGCCTGGGGGCTGAGCTGTGGTCCCTGTGTCTCTAGGCCTGCTTGGGAGACCTACCCAGGGTGCGGGGCTGTCAATCAACCCACAGGTGGGTGCGGAGAAGAAGCCGGCTCCGTGCTGTGTATGGACACCCGCTTGGCCGCCCTCGCCTTCCCCTCAGGTGGTTGGCAGCATAAAGGGGGGCTGTCGGCAGGGTCTCCTCCCTGGGCCCCAGGAAAGCCAGAGTCGCAGAAACCCAACTGACGCACCAGGAACAGCACAGACTTTTCTGGAAGGGCTGCATGGCCATCTCCAGAAGCACACTCCCAGCCTAGTGCTGCCCTACCCACACACACCCAAGCCCAGGCCCCTAGTGGACTTGGGTCTGGGGACCTCGCCACTGCGGGCCGGACCGCTCTTTCTCAGAGGTGTAGTCCACTCTGCGGAAGGGGTCTCTGCAGGCGATAAACCTGGTTGCTGTGCGGGTGGGAGATCCAGGTTGAAGGCCTTGGTGATCAGGGCCTGCTGGACCCTGATGTGCTCTTCCCTGCCCACCCTCCTGGTCCCTCTCTGGGCAGGGTTTCCCACTCAGCCTCCAGACAGCTGTTCTCAAACCTGAGCACACCACACATGATCCCTGGAGGGCTCCTTCCATTGCTGGACCAGCCCAGGGCTTCTGGCTCACTGCTGGGGAAGAGGGTCTGCATGTCTGATAAGTTTCCTCATGCTGTAGGTCCAGGAGTCACGTTAGGGAGCTGCCCAGAGGGGCTTGGACTTGGAGGGGCACAGGAGGCCTGTGGGACCTAGCCCTGAGCTTGGCAGGACACTGGTAAACTTACTGCTGGGGGTCCAGCTTTTACCAAAGGGCCAGTCCCCAACAGCGGGCCTCCAGCAGGGTGAGGAGCAGGGAGGCAGAGCTGGAGCCTGTGCAGCTCAGACCTATCCGCAAAGATGGCCCCTCTGGGAAGGCTGCGGTGGCCAAGCTGAGGGAAGGCTGGGACTGGCCTCCAGAATGGACCTTGGGGCAAGTGGTGGACAGTTGCAGATAGCTGAGCCTTCCCTGACCTGACTGTCCAATGGTCCTCATAACTGGTCACTGAAGTGGGCTCCTGAGGAGAGGTCAGCCTGGCTACAGTTCCCCAGTCCAGGGAAGATATAGGTGGTTTTGCCCCTTGTCTAGGGACATTGCCATCTATCTGGACTTCTGGATCCCAACTCACATCTGTGCCCAGCCCTCTGTGCCTGTCTGAGGGATGGCAAGGTGGTTCTCCTTTAGGGCCCTTAGCCCCAGGCCCTGCCTCCATCCTTACCCAGCCTAGCCAGGCAAATGGGGGATGGCAGGGGAACTCGGAAATGCACCAACTGCTTGGGTCAGGGATGTCAGGTGAGCAGGGGAGGGGTCTGAGCCTTGTGCCCCCAGCTGGTCCTCAGCAGGGGAGGGAGTTGGTGTGGGGGCACTGACCTCCCTCCCAGGATCTGGAACTGGTGCCCCCACCCCTGCAGTCTGACGTCAGTTTCTGCTAACTTGTTGGAACAAACAGGTCTGGTTGTCATGGTGATCATAATGGCTTTGGGGTGAAGGGATGAGACTGCAGTGGCTGTAAACAGGAAGTTGGGGGGGGCACCTACCGACTGCCAGGGAGGGGGCCTAGCAGGGCCACTGCAGGGCCTCTAGCCCTTCAGACTAACCTCCTTTCTGCAGGGCTAGGTGGACCTTTGGAGACCTCATTCTTCTACAGACAGGGAAACTGAGGTCCAGACATAGGAAGGGGTTTCTCTGAGGCCACAACAATAGGCGAGGTCCCAAACTCAGGGCTGGGTCTCAGTTCCCCCAGGATAAGATAAATCCCCAGACCAGGAGTAGTATCGTGCATCAGTAACACCACCAACTCGGAGGCTGAGGCAAATGGATCAAAAATCCAAAGGAGCTAGGTGCGGTGGCACACTCCTGTAATCCCAGTGGTTTAGGAGGCTGAGACAGGAGGATCACAAGTTCAAAGCCAGCCTCAGCAATTTAGTGAGGCACTAAGCAACTCAGTGAGACCCTGCCTCTAAATAAAATTCAAAATAGGGCTGGGGATATGGCTCAATAGTTGAGTGCTTCTGAGTTCAATCCCTGGTACCTCCCCAAAAAATGTCCAAAGGAATTGCTGGGTGCGATGGTGCATACCTGTAATCCTAGCGACTCTAGAGGCTGAGGCAGTAGGATTTCAAATTTCAAATTCAAACCTGCTTCAGCAACTTAGCTAGACCCTGTCTCTAATACAAAAAAGGGCTGCAGATGCAGCTCAGTAGTTGAGCTCCCCTGGGTTCAATCCCTTGCACCAAAAAATAAATAAATAAATAAATTCTGGAAGCCCTAAGCAATTTAGTGAGAACCTGTCTCAAAATAAAAAAAATTAAAAAGGGACAAAAGGGCTAGGGATGTACTCAGTGGTAGAATGTCCCAGGGTTCAATCCCCCGTATGTAAAAGCAAGTGATAATCATCACCCCCAGGGCTCTTCCCTCCACAGATTAGTTTAGCAGGGTGTTGAATGGATAAGTGACATCCCATTCAGTGACCTATTCCTTCATTCTACCCTGATGGGGTCTGAGACCAGGTCAGATGGACCTGGCCCTGATACTCCTGCTCCAGTACCTTCTCCACTGCCTGGTGCCTCTGTTACCCTTGTCTGTAAAAAGAGTTAACAGCTACACCCCTGAGGCTACTGGGGGATCTTGGTAGGCCTGTGTCTGCTGGAGTCTCCCCGCCCCCAGCAGGTGGGATAGGAACTGCAGAGTCCCACTCAGTTCCCAACTCTGTGGTTGGGGGTGGAAGCTCATCCTTGTGTTGTCTGGTGGCTGAGAAAGAGGACAGGAAGGCAAGTCCCCACTCTCCTTGTGCCTGGGCCCCAGACCCTGCTCTCCTGCTCTCAGACCAGTGCCTACAGCTGCTGTGCTCTGAGGTGGGGGGCAGAGAGAGGCCATGCAGGTGCAGGACGGCCTCCATGCAGGTGTGTTGGGCCAAGGGGCACACCCTGCCTAGACGCCATTACTGCCCCAAGAATCCTCGCAGAAGCCGAGGTTTGCTCCTGTAGACCACTTACAAGCCTGGCTGTGTGCACGCTCAGTGTCTCAGGCTGGAAAGGCTGAGGCAGTGTGAGAAAAGCACCAGGCTCATGGAAAAAAAGCACCAGGCTCACCTGCCTGCTCCATGGATGCTGAAGGGTACCCATGAGGGCTTCTCAAAGTCCAAGTGACCTGCTAATTATCACAGGGACACCCTCTGGTGGCATCCCTTGGAATTACAGGCACAGCTCCCACAGTTAAAGCTTCTTCCACTGTCCCCTCCCTTCAGGGTCAGAGGCAGGGAAAGTGGGGCACCAAGAACCTTGGGTTATAGACAGAGGTCCCTAGCTGTTGTGGGGCTGGAGGATCCTGAAGATTGCAGAAAAGGGGTGGCTGTGTGGTGGTCTGGCCCAGTCCTGGCCTTTTGCCCAAGGTGCTATCTCCTGGGCTGGGGGTCACCGGGGTCCATATCAGAAGCTCAGTGGGCATTCTCAGGTCTTGGTATCACGGTGGGTCTGCAGTTTGTGAGGAGCCCTGGGTGGGGGAAGAGAAGCAGACCAGCACAGGACCCTGTCAACTGAAAAACAAAGGGTGTTTCTGGACAGAGTGCCTGTGAGGCCCTGCAGCAGAGGGCCTGTGGAGCATGAGATCCTGGTGCCTGCTTGCAAGCAGTGCTGCTTCCCAGGAAGAGCTCATTCCTGCATTCAGCTCTTTATTGGGACCCAAAGGGGCAGAGGATGAGGAGACAGGAGACAGAGCTGAACATGGCACCTGTGCACTGGGCTCCTCCATGCCCATCATCCTATGCAGAACATGGGCTGCGGGAGCCTTTATCCTGCCCAAAGGGAGGACCCTTTTAAGGGCGTGGAAGCCTGTCTTTCATCAGAGGGGGCATCCTGAAGGAAAGACATAGATGGCTTGGCCTGGAAGGGCAAGGCCCCGTGAGATAAGCCTATCCCACGCATCCAGGAGTCTTGTCTCTTCCCCACAAGAGCTCAGATATGGCAGCCTCTGGACAAACAACCTTTGGGTCAGGCCAGCAGACAGGCAGAATGGATAGGGCCATTGGCTCCAGTCCTTTCCCATCAATGGTCCAAAGCCAGGGTCACCACCATGGCCTGGTGGCTTCCTCAGAGGGGTCAGCAGTATCTGGAGGCCTCCAGAGGGGTTCCTTGCCCTGTGGAAGTCCCTAGCCCGCCCAGTGTCAGGGGCAAGCTGAGGACCAGCTGCAGGGAACAGGTCCCCAAATCCAGAGCTTCTCAGGCCCCTCCCTGCTGTGGCTGGCTCAGACTGGTTCCAGCAGGTCCAAGTCAGTGCTGGGCCCTCCAACCTGGCAGCTTGTTGCCATGGAGACCCCTGGGCTGGAGGCCTGCTGTCAGCAGCTCAGAGGCTGCCGAGGGAGCCCAGGTGGCCTGGGGCTATGTCTATGGGGACAGGCATGATAACTGGACCAAGGCTTCGGTTAGACAGCTCAAGAAGGCAAAGGGGGGGCTGGGGATGTGTCTCAAGCGGTAGCGCGCTCACCTGGCATGCGTGCGGCCCGGGTTCGATTCTCAGCACCACATACAAAGAAAGATGTTGTGTCCGCCGATAACTAAAAAATAAATATTAAAATTCTCTTTCTCTCTCTCCCTCTCTCTCTTAAAAAAAAAAAAAAAAAAGAAGGCAAAGGGGACCATAGCAGACCCTACCTAAGTCCTGGGCAGCAGCCATGTGCTGTGGTCAGGATCTCTGTGCCTCCCATAGCCTGGCTGACCCCAAGTCCCACGGGCTAGAGATGGAGGTCCAAACAGGATGCCATGGCCCAAATTCCTGTCCTGTCTACGGTCAGTTTCCCCTAGGAAGTGCCCGGGGGCCAGCTCTGTCTGCACTCACAATGGCCTGCCTGCAGGAATCCCTCCTTGCACGGCCAGTCCTGGACACACCAGAGTCCCAGAAGCCCTGTCATGGTCTGAACTGAGAGCTCTCCCCTGCACACATGGGAACCTATAAAGTTTGGTGTGCCCTCTCCGAGACCCACTCCAGGCAGCAGGGGAACAGCTCAAAATTCTAGGTCTCAGGGCCCAGAACAGTGTGGAGAGACATGGGGACACAGGGCATCCACCTTGGCTTGAGTGACATCACTGGCTGCTGAGGTCTGATTCTGGGGGCTGGAGGCCGTTGGGGGCCCTGCTGGGCAGGGTGAAAGATCAGAACAGGGCCCTGAGGAGGAGGAGAGTCTGCCTAAGAGGCTTTAAAGCCCAAGGGGATGGGTCAGGGCAGGAAAGGACAATCAGAGGGCCACAGTTTGTGGAAATGCTTTAATTCGAAGATTCTTGGATACAGTGGTTAGTCTGTTGCCCACGATTCCTTACTAGCATGGGCCTCATGCTGGGAACACCCTCCTCCCTCAGGTGAACACAGTTATCACATTGCATGTTCTCATGTTACGCGTCACATCTTTGTTAAGCCAAGGACCGTGGTACAGAAGGAACATTTCATAGCCAAAGTCACTACAATTTGCCAGAAACATCAGTTACTTTAGAATACTATAAAATATATTGAATTTCCATATATTAACCATATACATGTGTAACTATAACTAAATGTAGTCAGTTGTTACAAAATGACATTCCAGGAGCAGGCTACAAATGAGGGAGCGGAATTCCCCTGGCAAGGCCCTCTGTCTCATTAACTGCCAACCTGAGGACTCCAGTTCCAGGGCCCACTCCTTTCACCTGTTCCTTAGGTTCTGGGGGTCCCCCAATGCACTGGCCCTGCCCTCTTCGTGGATGCACTTGGTCTTCCAGGTGGGAGGGCAGAGTGGCTGCAGGCCTCAGCCAGATCTCAGAGCAGGACAATGGGCCATCTCTGCCTGCTGCATCTCCCTGTCCTGAAGGGCTTGCTTGACTAGCCCTGCCAGGCAGCTCAAGGTCATGGTTGGGGAGCAGCTCCTCCTCACTGGTGGCTCCAGTTCCTGTAGGATCAGTGGACAGCAGCACCTCAGGGCTTCCTGTGACAAGACACACCCAGGCCAAGGGCCCGTCAGGCTGCCAGGCTAGATGCAAGCTGGGGCACAGGAGGGCCATGGCTTGAGGCTGCCTCCTGGGGGGGCCACAGCAGTCACAATCAGTTGGGAAGGGCAGATGCTGATCGCAGCTGGACTGAGCCACTGTGTCCTCCTTGCTGGCTGCAGCTGCACAGGCACCAGCTTTGGGTGGGAACACTTTACAAGGGTCTGGACACGACTCCGACTTCACCAGGTCTGCACTCCAGGGCCCAAAGATCCAGGGACAGGAGGATGGAACCTTGGACAGACCCCACATAGTCCTATCCAAACAACAGGACAAGATAGTGCCAGGGGCCTGAGCAAGGGCGCAGCCACTGGCTGGGGAGGCTGGGCACACCAGGTGCCCTCTCCCTGTAATGATGATAGTGCAACAGAGCCTTTATATAAACAGTTTATTTACTCTAAACAGCAACACAGACAAACGCCATATAAACACAAAGGAAGAGGTGCGGGTCGAGACGCTGCTGACTTTGGATAGGAGGCGCATTAGCAACAGCCAGGTTCTGAGAGAAGGGTGTGGGAGGGAGGGACAGGGACTTCCACACAGCCCGCTGGAGGCCGGGACAGCTCTGAACGGTGAAGCATGCCTGCATCCGAGCAAAGGAACTAGCTCCTAGGGGCTTACCCAAGTATAAAAGTTTATAATTTTACAGCAGTTGAAATACTGACATCAATATTAAAATAAAAGCAAGTTTTACATAACAATCAAAAATACAAAAGACTGAAGGAAGAGACCCTGTATGAAAAACTGGGGCAATTCAGCGAATTGAGAACTGTATGCCAGTGGCGGAAATGGAAGATGGCGCCCGCCCAACCCTCCCAGGCGACCGGTAACTGCACGAGTGACTTGAGATTTGCAAAAGGTGTAAACAAGTTCTTGCCAAACCAATCCCTTCCTTTTGCGGTGCCACAGGGTCGCCGTCTATGAGGGTGCAAACTTCTTGGCTTGTGCTCGAACCCTTTTCTCATATTCCACTCTGTTTTGGCTGAGGAGGTCAAAAGAGAAGAGATAAGTTAGAAGGCAACAGTGTGGCCCACCTCCCAGGCTGGAGGGCCACTCAGGCTGCCTGGAGAAGCCAGCACCCACCAAGCCACTGCAGGGCAGCAGTGGGGTGCAGCCTTGTGGCAGAAGGCGGGAAGGCTGCAGAGGCAGGGGAGCTGGGTGGGGAACCCACACTAGCTCCTGGATGGAGGGTGGGAGCAGGGAAGGAGGCCATCAAGAAGGGAGAAGCAGCAACCTCCATGTGGAGACTCCACAGCCAACCGGACCTCCATGCAGTAGGCAGAGAGGCCCCACAGGCAATGAGGGCTGCAGGAGGGGTGGGGGCAGGTGGCCTGCAACATAGTAATCTGTGCCAAATTCAGTTTTCTCTTCCTTTTCTGAAGAGTGCAGTAGTTGCTCACAAGTGCAACCCCATTACTGACCAGCATGGGCAGCCTGGTGGTCCCCCACTTGGGGAACATCACCACATTGATGCTGAGCTTACTACATACACCAGATGAGCACACTGCATATAGCCTTGAACTCCAGGCCCAAGTGATCCTCCCACCTCGGCCTCCCAAGCAGCAGGGATTATAGTTCCACTGTACCTTAATCAGATGTTTGCAATTATTAGATAGCATTAAAAATTGTGGTCAAGAGACTGCTAAGCACTAGTTTTTGCTCCTCATTTCTAAAACTAGACACGAGCTTCTGGTGGGCTTTCCATGTAGCTCTCGGCTCAGACAAAGGTGCAGGAGGTAGCCTTGTGCAGAGTGCTGGAGCAGCCCAGGACACGGGCCATCCTGCATGACCCACTTGGGCAAAACTGGCTGGCCAGGCAGACAACCCCACATCAGGAAGTAGTGTGACCCTGGCGACATTTGTGAAGCTGGACTCCTAGGGACAGGGATCTTAGCAATCTCATAACACTGGGAGCTGATTTGAGACCCCATGCCACGCCAGCTGTGTCTGAGTGAGTGAGCTTCCAGGGTGCTCCCCAAGAAACAGGTCTGGAGCTCTTCCCAGCCCTGCTCTTGGCCTGAGCCAGCCCCCAGCCTGCACGCAGTTCAGGCCCAAGGCTTTGAGACATCCCCAGGGTTGATGACAGGCTCTCGCGGCAGGGCCAACCAGAAAGGCCCAATGCCCAGCACCAGCGCAGGCAAGGGCAGAAAATGAGGATGTGCATGCCAGTCCTGGGTGTGGGATGGGGAACAGTTCAATAGGAAGGTGATGGGCCCAGGGCAGCAGCCCAGCAGTGCAGGACCCACCAGGCGCCCTCACCTGCTCTGCTGTTCACCAAGAGAGGCTGGGTGATGAGGCCCCTGCCCAGCAAGCCAGCCTGCTGGAACCTGGGAAGGGACCTGAAACTTTCAGGACATTTCGCCAAAGGTGCTTTTGGGGTGGACGGTGTCACAGAGACCTTGCTCAGGTGAGAGAAAGCGCACACAGCAAGCCAGCAGCACGAGCCCCAGGGACACAGGACACGGGGCCACACAGCACAGCTGCAGGCCTCCATGGAAGGGACACGCAGCGCACCCACAACAGGCACGCACCCTCCACCAGCAAGAGGCCAGCTACAGCCAGACAGCTGGGCTTGTTGACAGTGGCAGCACAAACTGACAGAGGCCATCCCAGAGGCTCCAGGGCACTGCCTGGAGGCCACCAGGGAGGGAGACACATAGCACCTGGCCATACACCCAGGGAGAAGCACATTTCTCAAGAACCAGCACCTTCCCCTCCTGACCAGCTCCAATTCAGGAAATACCCTTGGAAGGAACAGACTACTAGTGATAGGGGTCAGAGCCCCTCTGGGTCCCAGGCAAGAGGGACACAGGGGGATGCTGCTCTCAGAAAGCCCTCCACTCCGTTCCCCTTGGTGAGGGTGCCCATGCTAGACCAGCTGGGGGTCTGAGACTGTGGATGGAGCCCTCAGGGGCCAGGGGGCCCTAGACACCAGAAACGTGGCCCCTGCTGAGGGCAAAGGTCTTTCTTGCTGGCGGACCCAATCACACCAGGCCCTGAACCCTCAGCAGACAAGGCAGGACCCAGGGACCCCACCATGACAGCACCACAGGAAAACGTGGTGGAGGCCAGGACTGTGCGAGGCTGTCACTGAGCAGCTCCCCTGCGCTGGGACACAATCCCCAGAGGAGCTGCGACAGTGACGGGGTGTGCTGTGCTAGGAGACACTGTCTCACAGGCCCACAGAAGCTCATGCCACCCCACTCTAGCGCCTGCCTCCAGGCCGAGCAGTGCCTGGCCCCACCAGCCCTGGTTGCTGTGCTCCCTCCCGACGGCCCCTGCACATGCAGCTCAGCCATCAACAGGGCTGGCAACGGACACATGCCACACCCTGCGCGTAGACCTAGCCACCCCGAGTGGCCATCCCATCCTCCCCTCTGTGGCACCACCCTGGGCTGCCGGCAGCACCTGGCTCTCCTTCCGACAGACGGCCTGGACTGCACTTCAGGGAAGGCCTGCAGCCAGCAGGCCAGTTACTACTAACCAGTAAATCGTGTAGGCCTCTGCTTGAGCGGGGTCTTGGATATTTGGTTCATTTAGAAGTTCCTGTATTCCTAATAAGATCTGTGCGAGACAAAAACAAGAGGTCACAGTGCGTTCAGTGGCTAGACAGGTGGTCTTTGCCAGGATGAGCCCAACAGGCCCGGCCAGCCCACATACCTGCTTGATCGTGATGGCTGGCCTCCAGTCCTTGTCCTCCTCCAGAATGGACAGACACACAGTACCAGAAGGGTACACATTTGGGTGAAACAGCGGTGGCTCAAATTTACCTGGATGAGGGGGAAGGAAGGAATCACTGTTGAGAGGCAACTCTTAGCTTCTCCACCACCCTCCTCCCTGGTGCTGGGCCTTTCAGGGAGAGAAGCGAGGCCAGGAGAGGACGGGAGTGCAGCACACACATTTCCTTCTCAGAAACCGGGCCTGAAGAATGTGACATCTCTCCCAGGGCAGGAACTCCAGGGACAGCAGACAGCCAGGAGCGGGCCAGGCCAGCTCAGCCCAGGGCCCCCTCCAGAGAGGACTTGGGAAGGTGTGGAGTGAAGAGGCGCAGTAGCAGGTGAGGGTGGACAGCTGGAGCTCTCCCCATTTTCTTCAACCCCCCGCCACACCCCCAAAACAGGGAAGAGGAAAGCCTGCTGGTTGTGGCGCTCCAGGGCGTCTCATCTTTCCTCTGGGCAACCTGCTTCTGGTTTTCTGTGTTTTATGATTTGACCACACCCAGAGTGCAAGTGCAGCCTGGTCAGTCGCTGGAGAGAAGCAACCCACCAGCACCCAGGAACGCAGCGGGTACCCTCCCAATGCTGCTCGCCAGCCAGGCTGCTCCTGCCTGCAGGTGGCTTCCTGGGCCTTCTGCCTTCGGCCACAGTGCACGTGAGCAGGTGGGGCTATGGAGGCGGTAGGCTGCAGAGAAGGTTTGTGATGCTCCACTGAGTAAGGCTGCTGTGCTGGGCGTGAACTCTGGTGTGCACAGGGCCAGGGCAGCACCAACAGGAGTTGCCAATACCAGGCCTCTGGGTGCCCCTTTGCCTCTCCCCTGAGCTGCAGAGGCAGAGCCCCTTTCTTGGGTCGCCATTCGCTGGCTGCTCCTGAGTTCTTGTTCCACCTCCCACTGCCTGGCAGGACCTCCTCACACACTCTGGACACAGACCTTCCTCACCCCTATGTCTTGGGAACCCTGTGGGCTTGCCTTCCTGCTCCTTTAATGTACCTTATTGCAAACTAAATGCCTAATTTTAATTTAATCTGATTTACCAACCTCATTACTTCTATCAACAACTTGCATGGAGAAAGAATGCACACCACGAATACCAGCCCCCTGCCCCTGGTTGGCTTCCCTCCAAACTCAGCAGTTGTCCTCCTGACTTTTAACTCACAAGGAGCAGGGCCTGTTGTTGAATCCTACAGAGAGGATATAGCCCTGTGTGCAAGGTTAATAGCCCCTCCATGCCACTACCAATGCACACCTGGCCCATCTCCAGCTCTGGTTATTACAGATGGGACTGCCTGGGTCTCCTAAGGCCTCCCTCTGTGAATACACACGCTCCTGGGTATCCTCCAACACGGAGTATCCAGGTTTAGCTCCAATGGTCGTGGCAGACAGCCTTCCAAAGAGAAGCTCTCAAACAAGCACGTGAGGTATCTTACTGCCCGGCACCTTGCCGCATCTGCCCTTTTCTATAAGACAGCAACATCCAACCAAGATGCTGCCTCTCCTCTCCGGTGATGAGCAGCTGGATTTCCCTGTATGGACTGGCCAACTAGACAGCTCTGGACAGCTCTTCTGTGAAGGGCCTGCTCCACCTCGTGGTGGTTTGCCTTCTTTGTGACCTGTAGAGTTCTTCTCTTTTCTTTCTCACAGGACCTTGCAGCAATGGGGATGAAACCCAGGGCCTCAACCATGCTAGGCAAGCTCTACCAAGCTGCCCTGTCCCATCTTCTCTGGGGTTTGCTCCTCTCCCTGTATCTCCTGATGAAGAGTCTTCAGGCCAGTCCAGCTGGCTGATCCCCAAGGGCCAGTGTTCTGTGCTTTCCTGGGTGCTCTCGCTGATCCCTGATCAGAAGACGGCCTCTGTGCCTCCTTGCCTCCCCTTCTGCTGGCGCTGTGAAGCAGGCAGGGTCATCCACAAAGGAGACAGCTCTCTTATCCACTGGTCATCCCTGAGGCCAGACCCACTACACCTAAAACACACTACACGGCCTTTCTGGTCCACCCACTCTTCTGTGGGTCTGCCTGCCTGTCCTCACACCTGTCCCAGTGTAGACTTCCATGCCCTGAGGCAAGTCTCAGTATCTGATGAATGGCATCTGACCCATCCATTGACAGGTCTGGGTACCCTCTGCCCTGAGAGCCTCAACCTGGGTCTCATGACATCCCCAGGACTGCACGAGCCCTGACCATTCCTGCCCTCTGCATTTCCATATGCACTTTGAGCCTGCTGGACTCTGGGGACTGCATGACATGTGCAGAGCAGCCAGGGATGTGGCTGCATTCCCAGAGTTGAGCCCTCTGGGCCACACAGCAGAGCCTGCTGACTGTCTAGCTGTCTTTTGCTTCTTCCAGAAAGGCCTTGGTTTCCAGCTAGAGACCTCACCACACCTGGTGGGATTCACTTCAAGGCATCAGATGCTATTGCAGATGGCTTAGTTTTACACATTCATGAGCTGCAATTCTACGGAAATAGGTTTCAGCAGGTTAATTGTTTGGCAGCAACCCTCCCAAGCAGCTGGTGACCTGGATGCTTCTTCCCAGGTCTCCTAGGGGACTTTTCCCACCTTGATGCATTTGCTTGGATTGTGCAGCAGGGTATCAAACGAAATGGCTATGTCTGTCTCATTTTTAGGTATTTTCCCCTCTTAATTAAAAGAAGTCATTACAAAGTAACTGTGCCCAACAAAAGGAATCCAAATGGCTGAAGACAACCTAAAACAAAGTTAAGTCTCCACTTCTGTTCTGTTAATAGTTAATTTTGAAGCTTTCCTGTGGGGCTATGAGAATGTAGAAGACTTCTCTCAGCAAAGTTCACACCTAGAGCTTCCCCTCTGGGCCAGGGCTCTTCCCAGCACCCACTGGCCATGCTATACATGGGTATCTAGCCACAGGAGCAGGACTGATGACCCCTCCCCGCCCAGGTCTTGCCTAACTGCATCCAGATAATTTTCCAGTGGCCACCATTTTAAACTCAGCTCAGGCTTCTCTGAGCAGCAGTTTGAGTGCTCTGTCACTCAGGCTGCAGACAGCCACATGAACCCTAATAGACAATAGCTGGGTGGCAGCAGACTGGGTTAGGGTGCGATTCTGAGCCCTGGTCTTGTTGTATGCCTGTCCCCACCAGGGCTGGAGTGCCTGTAGGCACAAAGTGAAGATCCTCAAAGCTGACAGCCACAGAGGGTGCAGGCAGTCCGGGCCTGGGAGCTTCCCCACTGATCAGCTGGGATCAGAGACTAAGCCGATCATACGCACTTTCCACCCCAGGACTGGACAGACTCAAATCTACAACCTGCACAGGAGACTTAGGCTGACTCGACCAGAGCTGCTTTGACCTCCCACACTGCACCACAGCACCGGGGCGGGGTGGCAGCCACCATGGCTCGGGCAGCCCAAGACTCTGAAGACAACCACAGGTCTCTGTAGGAACTCACATTTCGGTGGTGAGGATGGATAATCATCTTTGAAGAGCATCCGCAGCTTGAACAAGCCTCCTTCCCACGGAGTCTGTGGGGAAGTGATCGTGATTAGGTGTGCCGCTTGTGTGCAGCAGGCAGACCCAGGAGGGCTGGTTTCCTCATCTCACCAGCTCCCGGGGGCCAGAGACCCAACACCCTCAGTGGCATTGTGGAGACTTGCTCTGAACCCGTGGGAGAGCTGGAAAGGAGCAAGGGCAGCAGCTGGGCTCTACAGAAGGCAGGGGCCCTCAGAGAAGTCAGGATCCACAGCTCATGGGCTGCTCTAGGACATCAAAGAGCTCAGGTACTGCAGGACATGTGCAGAGCAGCTGGGGGCATGGCTGTATCCCCAGTGTTGAGCCCTGAGAATCTGGGCCCAGCAGCTTGCATTCCCAACCTCAGATGCTTCAAGCCACCTGCCTTACATCTGGCCTGGACAGGGACTAGTAGTGCTGACCCACAGCCAGAAACCCCTCCCAACCTGGAATCATGGGGAGCACCAGGGTATACCTCCTACCCCAACGCAACGGGCAAGGGACATTCTCAACAAAGGCTGGGGATTCCACCTGTTCCACTCAAGAGAGCCACACACAAATGGACCAAACACATCTCTGTTCGGGAAAACAAAGTCCTACTAGAGATAGCTTTGCTCAACTCAAGGGGACGAAATCTGGGTGGTAAGTACCCCCAACCCCCGGCACAGTCCAAGTACCTCAGGGGTTCACAAGTGCTGTGTGTGTGGATGGCCATTAGAGTCATGGGAGGCCCTCACACTCAGATCTCCTTCTGACACACAATGAGGGCAGACAATGAGCTCAGGGACACCCAGATGAGCCGAGGCCACCACCCAAGTTCTGCATGCGAGGGAACACTCCAGGAGTGCATGCATGAGATGGGCTCATCCTGCCCTTGGGGTCCCATGTACCTCACCACATCCTGAGGGACGGGCCAGAGCCCAGTGCTCAGCCAGCTCCCAGAAGCTCCTCACCATGCTCTCACATGGGCCCTGGCCTGGCCCCCGGGCCTGCCCTCCAACATGATGCCCTAGGAGGTTCTTTGTGCTCCCCACAACCCAATGGGTCTGACCATTCCCCACAGCTATGCCCACTCCAAACCTAGCCAGTGGCTACTTCCTTCTGATTTCATGTCCCCTCTGGACTGAGGCCAGGCCAGAGCTATGGATATGACTGGCAGGCCCACAATGCTGAGGGCTGTGGGCCCTCACAGAGGGTGAACACCTAAACCTGAGTCCCTTCTGGTAGTTCTGCTCCTGCTAAAAACCAGGACCAAGTCCTCAAGCAGCTCTTACCCCCTTCTTTCCTGGGATAGCACATTCCCAGTTCATCAGGTTCATCGTGCCGTCTGGGTTCTTAGTTGGGACAGCCACAAAGCCCTGAGAGAAAACAGCCACAGAACCAGGTCAGCACCATGAGCCCTTCTCATCAGCACAAAAACCAACTGCAAAACCCCACCCAGTGGCCACAAGCAGGCCACAAGACCACATGCAGGGACCTCAGGGCAATGAGGACCGTGCCCTGGGCAGCAGAGAAACAGAGTCCTTACAAAAGGATGGTCCTTCCTCCAAGCTTTTCTCTCCTGGGCGAGTCTGCTGAGGGCGATCCCCGACATGTTCAAAGTCCCTGCAATAGACGAGACACACCACAGGGTTAGCAAAAGCAAACCTCAGGTCCTCTGCACCTCCCAGCACACTGGCCAGAGTCGGCAAGCCATGTCCAAGGAGCAACTGACCAAGGCTCTGACCCAGTCCAGCAGGATGTCTCCTCTGCAAGCTACCCCCAATATACTCAGCATCACACTCTCCATATTCACCAGGACACTACTAGGTGGGCAAGTGGGGCAATATTGCTGTGCCCCTTCCCCAGGGCACTTTTGGAAAGAGACAGAGGTCTAAGGCCATAGCTGTGCTCTGCCCACAGGACACACACTCCCCAGCAGACACAGAGCATACCGGTCCTGCCTTCTGTCCCCCATTCCACTTTGGGACTCCCAGGAAAATGGTAGGGTTGGCAGGGATACCCACAGTATCACCTGAAGACTCATGGTACAGAGATGGGGCCCTCTCCTCATGATGCACTAGATGTGGGGGGCTGCTGGGACCCCAGCTTAGCTCAGACCTGGCCAAGAGGACAAGCCATTTTAGCATGCCAGTCTACCTGCCCTCCTGCAGCCTTGCCTGCCAAAAGTGTGCTGACTACCTGTCTGGAAGTCTGCCCCAGGACCCTGTGCAACAGATGGTCCCAAGGGAGGGCTTGCCTGTACTGCTCAGCATCTGTCCTGCAGCACACCAGGACACACAGGGCCTCCAAGGCCCTGACCCCACCTGGCTGCCACCTGCTTCCTCTACCACGCAAGTCAGGACTCAGCTACTGCCAAGCTTGCCAGAACACTAGAACCTAAGGTCTTCAAAGCCATTGGGAGCCCAACACTCCAAACATACCAAAGCATTAAGCGATGCTCTCACAAGACCAGAGCATTTCCCCGAAATGGCCCACACTAAGGGTCATGGGGTGGGGTGGAGAGCAGCCTCCCCTGTCCTAGAGAGAAAAGGCCCACATTGAGATGAACCTTGGCCCTTAGCAACCCACTCGTGGGATTGTGCTGGGCTGAAAACACCCATCTCCCTCTAAGCCAACCCCAAAGTCCCCTTGTGGCTGGGCCCAGCTTCAACATAGCTGTGAAGCACTGAGAAAGGACATACAGACCCCTGCCCAAGGCACAGTCTCAACTCAAACCAGCCTGATTTGTGGTAGGAGCTTCCCACTGCAGCCTCTGGCTGGCCCCCACCTTCCACTCTCCTCCTCTGATGCCCTCAACTCAGGCCACCCACTTTGCCCACAAGGCCACAAATATCTTAGCAATCAAACCCTTTGCCCAGCACAAGCCCAGGCAGCCTCCCACCTCCCCCAAATCACTCACACTGCCACAAACCCCACTGGCTGCACCAGCAACATAACCAGGAGCCCCTCACTACCCTTGGAGCACAGCTGTTCTTAATGTGGCCCCACAAGCAGTACCACCTGGAAAGCAAGCCCACTGAGCTCTGGGTGGAGTTCTACACTGGGGTCTTAGGTGGCATTGGGAGAGGGCTGCTGAAGACTTTAAACCCAAGGGTATTTCACCACTGAGCCACATCCACATCCCTTTTTAAAAATTTTACTTTAAGACAAGGTTTCCCTAAGTTGCCTAAGCTGGCCTTGAACTTAGAATCCTCCTGCATCAGCCTCCAGAGTTGCTGGGATCACAGGTGTGCATCACTGAGCCCAGTTCTTAGATGACTTCTGACACTCTAACCATATAGGCAGAGAAGCGGGGTTGGGAGCCACCAGAGGCCACCAGGTGGCCTTCAGCATCACTCCAAGAGCCCAGGGTTCAGGAAGCTGGTTAGGGTCACCACAAACTACCAATAGGGCACAGGCATTTTTTAGTGGTCATGTGCACTTGGGTCTCATAAGAAAGAAGGGTAGGCCACTAGGGCAAGAGGAGGCCACAGTGGCCACTGGCTCCAACACCTGAGCCCAGAGCATATAGTTGAAGGCTCCTACCTTTCCTGGCCTCAAGATTAAATCTATAATAGGCACACCAGGCTCAGACCCAAATCAGAACTGTCCTTCACCACCACAGAGTGCTTGTATGCCAACTCCTCCCTCCAGAACAGGACAATACTGTCTATGAACAACCATGGATGCTAGGTCTGCCATAAAGGCCCCCCACCCCCTCAATGGAACATTTCCCCCTTCAGGACACTCAGGATTGGGGTGGCAGTGGCATTCTTGTAAGCAAAGGGGAGACAGACACAGATGGAGAGCACCTGTCAGAGAGCAGGGAGCTGCCTGCTTAGGAGGGCATGAGGGACAGAGGAGGAGCAGGGATGGTGGGAGCAAATCAAGGGTCTGACAGCTGCCAGGACTCCATCACAGGACACCTCTCTGGCTCCCAGGACAGGACAAAGGAACCCACAGAGGCACCTATCCCAGTACCCAACTGTGATAGTCTTTGGTGTGAAGACATTGAGGGGTGGTCCAATGAGATTGGCTGTGCTTCTTCCCAAGGCCTGGCTGCCTCTTTAATGTCCTCTGCCCCAGAGCACCCTGACATCAGGGGGTGGGCCCACGGGAGTTACTGACCCAAATGAGGCCTGGTTCCCAAGACAGGGAGTTCCATTCCTGCTGGCCTCCTGGTGTCCAGGAGAAAGCACCCAATCTGTCACAGAGCAAATCTGTTCATTCAAACTCCCACTTAAACTCAGACCTGTCTCCCCTAATTAACAGCATCACTTGATGACCAGCAAATGTTATTAACTATATAGAGCAGGAAAGTTTTCTGAGACAAAGACAAAAATAACCCAGAACTATCAAAGACCAAGCAAGGCACAAAACCCATGCAGTGTGGGGAGATGAGAGCTCTGCCCTCACCTCTCCTGGAGCTCTCACAGTGGACTGCGGGGAATGCAGAGCTACTTACAGGCTGAGTAAGGTGCTTACCTCCCCCAGACTCCACCTGCCCGCGTGTAACAAGGGCTCGTAGTACTATGACATGCACGGAGAAACCTCTGGCGGCGGCTCTCCATCCAGACGCACTTCTGCATGCACCATGCACTCTCCCCTCAGGCCCAGCCACATCAGATCTGTCCCAGGACCCAAGCTATTTCTGGAGCAAGGTTCCAAAACCCGAGAGGAGCCAGACACCCATCACTCCAGACCCCAGAAAGAGGACCTCTATGGAAGCACATCGTAAATTTCGGCTCTATGCCAGCTTCCTGTTGGTTCGCTACAGCACCAATCCTCTAAAGTACACAGGAATGACCAACAAAACCCTAAAGACAGGTTCGGCAATCCCCCAGAGGGAGGAACTAAGCTTTGGCTCCAAGGATACAAACCAAGGCAGCTGCTGTAACGCCAGGTGCGCAGGTCGACGCGGCCCACTGACCACGGCCTTACCAGAGTCCCGCTCACCCAACTACCAGTGTCCACCTCCGTCCAGCAGCCCCGCGGATACTAAGGGGGATGCCGGGAAACTACAGCTCGTCTGATGTCGGGACGTCGGGTCAGAGCACACCCCGTGGACCGCGACGCAAACCCGGGTGGCCCAGAACCGCGGGGCGGGCGGGAAGGAGGCCGTGGGCGGGGAGAGGCAGCGGCCCGTGACCCCGGCGGCTGCGGGAGGCCGCAACCTGGGGGAAGGAGGCCGCATCTGGAGGAAGATCGCGGACGAGGAGGCAAGGAGGCCGCGTCGGGAGTTCGCGGACCGAGAGGCAGAGAGACCGCCGGGGAAAGGAGGTGGCGGACAGGGAGGCCCCGGCGGGAGGGAGTTCGCCGACGGGGAGGCCGCGGCGGGCTCGGCACTCAGCGGCCGACGGGGGCGCGGGCCGGCGGCAGCGGCAGGGCCGGGCGGCGCTCACCTGGGCGGCCGCGGCCCGGCGCGTCGCGGCGGCAGAGGCGGCGGCGTTCCCTTTGTCTCGGGACTTCCCTCCGCGCCCGCCGCGCGCAGCCCCGAGCGCAGGACCCCGGCGGGCGGGGCGGGGCGGGGCCTGAGCCGGGCTGCCCGCCGCGCGCCTGCCCCGCGCGCCACCGCCGCCGCCCCGCGCCCCGCACCGCCCTTGTCGTCGCGCGTCTCTTGTCGCCCGCGCCCCGCCGCCGCGCTCCCGCCGTCCGGGGCCGCACGGGGAGTCCGCGCAGGGGCCGCCTCTCTCGGCAGGCGGCGCCACGGACGCCCGTACCCTTAAAGGAGCCGCGTCCCCGGCGCGAGGGAGCGTCTGCAAACTCCCCTTCGGAGTGCGTGCGTCCACTCGAGGACACACCGGCGAGCCGTGGGAGGAGCTGAAGGCCGAGACCCCCAAGGGCTGCCCGGATGCCCGGCGGGCACCTCCCGGGGCACGGGCCTCGGAGGTCTCCTTGTGGTCAGGGCCCGGACCCGGGGGACAACGACCGCTGAGGCCTAAGTATCCCCCGAATCGTCGCAGGACGGTGACGATCCCCGGAGCTCAGCGCCCTGTGACATGCCTTGCAATTGGCCAGCTCGGGGCGATGGGTGGGGCATTCCGCTAATCCACCCAATGAGCTGAGCCCGTACAAAAGCCCGAACAAGCGCACACCGACGGGCGGAGACGTGTGAACGGTCCCTAACCCGCTGTCTGCCCCGGGTGGGGGAGGGGCGCAGCTCGGTGCCTTGGGTGGTGGGGCGCGTCCACAGGGACCCTTCCCGCCCCGCGCCTCGAGTCCGCCCGAGCCTTCCGTGGCTCTGCTGACCAGCCGCTCACGTCCAATGGGCGGCCGCCGCGTGCGGGACATCCCGGCCCCTGGGAGTCGGCTGGGCGCAGGACGCCCGTAGGGACAAGTGTCTGAGCCCCGCCAGGATCAGCTCGGCACCAGACTCCTGGGATGGCTGAGACGGAGATGTGCTCCCGGACAGCGGAGAGCGGCTGCCTCCGCTGCTTCCATTCACTCCCGCCTCCTTCCTCCCCGCTGTCTTCCCTCTTAACTTACTCGCTCACTCTCTTCCTTTCTTCCGTCTCTCCTTGCTCTTCTCCTTCTCCTTTCTCTATCCCCGTCCCTTCTCCCTCCCTCCCCGTGGTCTCCTTCCCTATCCCTCTCCGTCCTTCCCCAGAGTTCCCAGGGCATGGACCACGGGTCCCTTGTCCGCTGGTTCACCTCTGGCCCAGTGCTCGCTCTCATGAGCCATCTGTGCAGGGCTCCCCTGTGCTCCCAGCCATCCTGTAGATCTTGTGGGTCTCTGCCGGGCTGGAAGGAGAGTTGGGGCTGCTCCCTGCCCTCCCCGACAAATGGAAGGCTTCCAAGTCTCTCCCAGACTGAGCTAGGTCCCTGGATGGGCCTGGCCTGGGGACTGTCCCTTCAGCAGGTTGACTGCAACACCCCATCCAGTCTCTGGGCCCTTGGGCCTGAGTGGACCTGCATTTCTAACATGCACCACATTTGAGCCTGTCCTGGGCTAGTGTCTGTGGGGCTTTCTGGAGGGAAAGTGAGGGTCCAGCACCAACTGTAGTCAAAGAGAGGGCAGGGTTGGTTTGGAGGGGTCATGAGGGATGTAGTTTGGGGAGGTAGACTGGACATGGTGAGTGATTGTGGAGGGCCTAGACCTGATCCTGTGGTCCATGAGGAGCTATAGAATGTTATGGAGCAGGAGAAGCAAGTCAAGGCTCTGGTTCCTATTCTGTGTGTGGTAAGGGGATAGAAGAGATACTGGCCCTCAGCTCTGGTTACTGAGTTCCAGACAGCATAGAGAACTCTTTTCCTTATGGACAATGGTGTGAGGCCCAAAGACCCTCATGTTGCAAGGGATGTGGGGACTGGTGGGAGGGAGGAAGGGGTGTTGGGCTGGAGGAGGGCAGGGGGCCACCTTAGATATGGGATCCTCAGCCCAGAAGCCTTTGGTGAACACCTGTACCCTGCACACACATTCTCAGAGGACAAGGGACTTGACTGGGGGAAACATCAGTGGGGTGTGTATGTGAGGAGTTTGTGCAAAATCAGTGGGTGTAAAGTCCTGGGGAGGGTTCTAGCTGCTGCACCTGCCCTTGGCCTAATCCCCTTGGGAGGGGCACAGTGAGTGTGGGCTGCCTGGAAGAGGGGCAGGACCCCCTCCCCTGGGTGTTTCTTCCCAGGCAGCTGGGACAGGGCTTTGCACCCACCCACAGGGTTCTGAGCAGGGTCTGGCTTCAACAAAGAAGATCCACATGCAGGAGTGTGAAATTTTTTTTTAATATTTATTTTTTGGTGTAGATGGACACAACACAATGCCTTTATTATTTTTTTTATGTGGTGCTGAGGATCAAACCCGGGTCCCACCCTTGCTAGGTGAGCACACTACCACTGAGCCACAATCCCAGCCCCAGGAGAGTGAAATTGGACCCTTACCTCACACCACACGGAAAAACCAGCTCAAAGTGGAAGAAGATGGGAAAGCCCAATTCACAGTGATTTCTTGGATGTGGCACTGAAAGCCCAGGCAACAGGCAAAGCTAGATACATTGGATTTCAACAAAATGAAAAATGGGTGCATGAGAAACATGGTGCAGAGAGGATCCATTTGCAAACCTGTTGTCATCTGATAACACATTAATATCCAGAACATGCACAGAGCTGCAGCCCCACAAGAACAACATTGCCCCTCTCCACGCCAGATCCAGATCCTCCTGCTCCCATGAGGGCTACACCCCTGTCCTGCAGCCCCACCTGGCCAGGCCAACTTTCAGAAGATATAACAGGTAGTTATGACCCTGGCCCTATGGTGCCTTCCCACCCTCCTAAACTCTCAGAGGGAAGCCTCTAACCCCAGTGGGCTGGGCCCTCTATCTCTGTCCTTGTAACATCCTAAGCAGGGAGGCTGGCCAGGCTGAAGGTGCAATATCCCCTTACTTCCATGTAGAGACAAGTGACCTCCCCATTCATCACAAGTATCACTGGGCCCAGAGAGCAGGTACAATGTCCAGAGTGCCCTCGGTTTGCCCTGGACTCTGTGCCCTAATCCCCTCCTACCCCCAACCATGCTCATCACTATTAAACTGCCAAATTGGGCTGGGGATGTGGCTCAAGCGGTAGCGTGCTCGCCTGGCATGCGTGTGGCCCGGGTTCGATCCTCAGCACCACATACATACAAAGATGTTGTGTCCACCGAGAACTAAAAATAAATAAATAAATATTAAAATTCTCTCTCTCTCTCTCTCTCTCTCTCTCCCCCCCTTAAAAAAAAAAAATAAATAAACTGCCAAATCGCCAGTGTTGCTAAAGAATGGTGAGGATCAGGCTGGGTGCTCAGAACCTGGCTGTGGTCCTGCCTTGGACTCTGTGTCCCCCACAGATGTCTCTAGTTCTGTTCATTCTTGGCTAACAGAGAACTGAGAAGCTGGAGTGAGAAACAGCTGGCTGGCTGGGGCACGGCAGAGGAAAAGGGGTCACCTGCAAGAGTTGGGAGGTCCTCCACTCCCTTGCAGGAGGCCCTGGGCACTGATTTTGTCTGGTTCAGAGCTGTGCGTCTTTGCATCCTCCTCAGCTGACCAAGAGCATCCTGGTGTGTGGGGTGTGACCCCCTGTCTGCTCCTACCTGGCCAGCCTTTCATTCATTCCCTGCCCAAGTACTGAGCTCAGGCGAAGCCCGGGTTTGTGTTCTTTTAGGGGTGAGGACAGTTTGCTGCCCAGCGCTCCTTCAGGAGAATGGGAGAAGGCTAAGCATGTGTCCCTTCCCTGTACATCCACAGCCCTGTACCCTGCCAGAGCCTTGGCCCAGCCTCTTTCCTGCAGCCCTCAGATGACTCCCAGGTCCCTGCACTTCTGCCCACTCCTACCTCCTCGAATTTGCTTGTGTTGTCCCCTCCACCTGCATGCCCTCCCTTACTCAAATGACAGCCTGGTGGCTCCGTACTTTGGTGGAAAGCAGACAGTGGGGCCATTGGAGGATGGAGGTAACGAGGTCTGCAGGGGCCAGGGTCAGAGCTCTTTTGGGGCACACTGGGTTCTGGGTGCTGAGAGACACTGCTGACAGCATAGACCTGGGTGGGCTCGCAGTGCAGGTGCCCAGGCTTGGATGAAGGGACATCCAGGAGCCAGTCCGTTTGGCTCTCAGACGGCACCCAGAGCCCAACAGAGGAGCCTGCAAAGGAGCAGACATACTCTCAAGGGGAAGGAAACCACGGAGATTTGTCAAAGGAACCGCTTGAGGCATTTTCCAGGACCGAATGACCAGTTGGGCAAGGGCTCCTGGGGAGGGCTAGCAAAGCAGTGCCTGATGACCACCCACGTGTCATGCTCAGAGGATGCTTGCAGCTTCCGCTCTCTGCCGCCCCCGGTGGCCTCATCCGGGCTAGGTGGGGCTGGAGTGGACGACGGGGCCGACAGGGCCTTGGGAGCTCTGCGCCGAGCCAGCGAAGACCCCTCCAAGGACACCGGGTGTCTGAGACCGGAGCCGCACCTGCAGAGTGGGCTGTGGTCGTGTTGGGACGCGGAGGACAGGCCGCGGGCACTGACCAGTAGCTAATATTTCCAGTGAACGGCCATGGACCTGCAGTCATTTTTCTTGATCACACGGGGGCGCTGTGCCACAGCCCTGGGGAGGGGCGGGGCCGGGGCGTGGCTGCAGGTCGCACCTATTCCCCTGATGCAGTGCAGGTAACCCTGGGCTCGCGATTTATAGGCGTTGTAGATTCCCTGCAAGGCCGACATTTTAAACTTAAGCTTCTTAGGTGGACTTAAGAGACTACAGAAATGGCTTATACTTTTGCACAGATAAATGCGTGTGTGCATGGGGCTGGGGATGTGGCTCAGCGGTAGCGCGCTCGCCTGGCATGCTGCAGTATCCAATCCAGTCTGCCACATAAGATTGGTCATTGAGCCATCTCTGTTCCTGCTAATCTGGTATAAATGAGTCAATAGATGAGGAAAAATAAAATTTAAGAAGTGTTCAATGTGCCGGGGCTGGGGTTGTGGCTCCAGCGGTAGCGCGCTCGCCTGGCATGCGTGCGGCCCGGGTTCGATCCTCAGCACCACATACAAACAAAGATGTTGTGTCCGCTGATAACTAAAAAATAAAATATTAAAATTCTCTCTCTCTCTCTCTCTCTCTCTCTCTCTCTCTCTCTCTTTAAAAATAAATAAATAAATAAATAAGTGTGTGTGTGCACACATGCTCGCTCAGTGCCCCCTTTGGGGGGTGCAGTCTGTCTGGATCATTTGTTAACCTTGGGAGGGACAGGTGGCTCAGCTCTCTGGGCCATGCTCTTCTCAGCTCCAGGAAAGCAGGGACATTAATGTACTCTCAGTTCCAGGAGCAGTAGCTGGCACGTGTTGGGTGGTCAGTAATGATTTCCAGCCAGTGTCTCACTGGACATTAACTGAAGATGGGTGGACTGAGTTGGTTGGATTAGACCAGAAGCTTGAAATGAAAATGGAAATGGTAATGGTGGGGCTGGGATTGTGGCTCAGCGGTAGAGCACTCCCCTAGCACGGGTGCGACCCGGGTTCGATTCTCTGCACCACATAAAAATAAAGGCATTGTGTTAAAAAAAAAAAAAAAAAAAAAAAAAGAAAATGGAAATGGGTTTATGAATATGGAAAGTGAATTTCCACCTTTGCACCACCCTTACAGACTCAGGCCATGGTCCCATCTGTACACTTGGGCTCCAGTATTGCAGTGTCTCTCTGTCCCACACAGGGGACAGGGGTGAGAGTAGCCCTGGAGAGGGAAGTGGGAGCTGGGCAGCCAGCTGGGCTGTGGAAGAAGGGGAGGGACCCCTGGTGGACAGACAGAGGGAGCACTGGAAGAGAGGTGGTTCACTGGTGTCTCAGTCCCACCTGACCCAAGACCCAGAGGGAAGGAGCCAGGGAAAGGCTCCCAGTGTTGAGATACAGTGCTCAGAATTTCTCACATTCCAAAGTGGTACTGAGTCAGCTCAGCTGCCTTCCCCTCCTCTGTTGTGCTCCCAGGTGAGAACCTGATGTAGCCGACATCCACAAGTGTGGCTAAATTCTCTTTCAGGTGACTGTGCCTCTTTGTCCACAAGCAGAATGATGGTACCTATTCCACTATCATGGGAACAGTGGCTGTCCAAAAGTATGTCCATGTCCTAATCTAGGAACCAACAAGTTTACATTATATGGATTTCCTATCCCCACAGCCTTGGAAGGACATGCAAGAGATACTGGGCACTTTGAGTTCCCTTTGTCAGACACCAGCAGGCAGGAGGAAGTGCTGCCATATTGGCAGGGCCATTCGTCTCTTGGTGGCCCCTATTAATTTTGAGGCAAAGCACAAAGGCTACCTTTGGCCTGGGAAGTCCTTGTGACCAGAGTAGTCTATGATACCAGGCAGTTTCAAAGTCGCCAGTGGTAGCTGGGTAGGGCCTCTGCTACCCAGTAAAGGAACCTGACCAGCTCTGTTGGGTCCTTATAGTGGCCCCACAGGACTATACACTTAGCTCCCTGTTTCCCCAGGAAGAGAAACTCCCTGGTCCTGCAACCACTGTTCCCAGAGAAATAAAAAATATGAAACAGGACAGGAGAATCCATTAATTAAATTTTTTTTTTCTTTTCTCTCTTCTGGACACCAGCAGGCAGGAGGAAGTGCTGCCATATCTTTCTTTTTGCTTATCTCTCTTTTGCTACAGTCATCCTGCTGTTAATTTCTTCCTATGACTTTAAATTTTCATCTATTGCTGGCGTGGTGGCACATGTCTGTAATCTCAGCAGCTAGGGAGGCTGAGGCAAGAGGATTGAGATTTCACAGCCAGCCTCAGCAATGGAAAGGCACTAAGCAACTCAGTGAGACCCTGTCTCTAAGTAAAATACAAACTAGGGCTGGGGATGTGGCTCAGTGGTCCAGTACCAAAAAATAAATGAATAAAAAAATCTATTGTATTTTTGCCTCTTTTTTAACATTTATTTTTTAGTTGTAGTTGGACACAATACCTTTATTTCACTTATTTTTATGTGGTGCGGAGGATTGAACCCAGGGTCTCGCAGGTGCAAGGCAAGCACTCCACTGCTGAGCCACAACCCCAGCCCATTTTGCCTCTTTTTCAATTGAATGTTTTTAATTATAAGTTGATGTGGTTTAATTTGCACTCATGGCTTCTGTTTAACAACTCCATTAAAAGTTCCTAAAAATCAACATTGGCCTTTTCAAGCTGAACTAACTCTGTGAAGGGGTGTAGGAGTTCACCACTTCACTGCTTTCTTGTCACTTCTTGTGTACCAGTGGGTCAGAGAAGGCAGATTTTCCCAAATGGCACAGCCAGGTTGTGGGTAAGCCCAGAGTGCTCACAACCTCCTTGGCACTCCAATCCCCACCTCCTTGGTATGATGTCTTTTTCTCATTTGTAAACCTAAGCAGCAAAATTGTCCTTGGAACCTTAATGGGAACACCCAGACCTAGTGGTCTAAGCAGCACTGACCAGGGGCTGCAAAGGAAGGGAGATTTTAGTTATGAAATAAATTCCCCAGGTTGCAGCCATTGGACAAAGGACTGTGTCTTGCAGGTTGTTCATGGTTGAGGGCCCCTGAAGACTTATTCCTGGTGATGGTATGCAGGTGAAGCCAGAATTAGACAGGCAGTCAGTATAGATAGATAAATCAAGTCAGGTCAGATCTAGGAGGTCAATTTTGAGTGAGTCCAGGAAGACTGCCCCCTGAGGGATTGAAATGTTAATTCCTTCAGAGCCCTTCCTCCACCCATATCACGAACCTGCCTCTGCTTCAATCTGCTGCCAAGGTAACCTGTCCTAGGAATTGCCCCTCCTTACAAGGAGTTAAAAGGTTGTTAATGTGTCCCGGGTTGCAACATCCTGCCCTTCCCCCCTCAGCCCACCGGGTTCCCACCTTTTGGCCATCCCTGCGAGCATTCCTGGGCCTAGCCTAGTCCTGTATGCAGGAAGTAGAAAGACAGGGGAAGGGCAGAAGAACACAGGAAGTCTAGGACATATGAAAAAGGCAGAACACCTTGCTTCTTGGGATACCAGAATACCAGCTATGGCCCCCTTCTTCTTCCTCACCCCTTTTAAAATCATCCCTGCTTTATATGTTTGCCTCGGCATGCTTCTCTAATGTTCAAACTTCAACATGTGGGGAAGCAGGACTTCACTGTCACGGATAACCGGTGGTATCATGGGGAACTGGGCCAGCCTGCTAGGGAGGCAGCTGGGTGTTAATACCATCCCCCTGCTTTCCCAGGGCTGGTCTCTTAACTGATCCCAAATTCCCCATTTTAACCTGGCCTGCAGGGAGGGTGCTAAAGACCCAACAGGGAGAGAAAGTCAGGCTCCCACTTTAGTCAAGTCAGGCCCCCTGTCTTCCTGTATTCTGGAGCTGCAAGGGTCCCACAGTGTCTCCCTGGGGGTTGTGGGCTCCTTGTCCCTGTAGTGATGCAATGTCGCTCCTGCAGGAGGACTCAGGCTGGGGCTCAGGTTGGTGGCAACCACAGTTGACCGTTGTCTGATTAACCTGTTTGCAAGGCTGTGCCCAACAAGGCCAGGGGAATTGGAGTGTTATGCTCGAATTCGGGAACCCCAAAGACCACCAGAGACCCAAGATCGATGTAAGCAGCAAAGAGGTGTTTATTGCAAGCTAGCTCGGTCCTCCGCACGCACACACAGCAACTGGTGATGCTGAGAGGCCCCGAGCCCAGGGTTTGCAGCAGTTTTATACATTCTTTGGAGAGGGCAGGGACTTCACATACATCATAGCAAATCATCACACACCACGGGAAAATCAAATAACAACTCTAAAACATGATTAGCACATTCACTGGCGGGAACAAGTTGGGTAGGGTTGATTGGTCAGTACAAAAGGGGTATTCGTTTGAACTGATTGGTTTGAGCCAAGAGGGGTGTACGTGCTGAACTACATGGTTTCCCAATATGTTATCAACCACCATAAACTACTGGGAGGGTCATCTGGCATCCCAGGTATTTCCCTGACTCATGCTGATTGGTGGCTGCTAGGGGGCTACTATGGGTCCCCACCTAGCCTGACTGAGTCAGGGACACCTGGCGCAGCAGATCTCTCTGTTATTTGTAGATAAATAACTTAGCAGGGTGGGAATGTGCTTAGGAGTGCTCTGTGGGTTTTTCCAAGGACAAAGGCCATGTCCCTTCCTTGGACAGTTTTGCTCTGAGATAGAGGCTGGTTTTTCAGGAGGGAGCTGATGACTGGTGAGGATGGGTCTCCACAGGGTGGCCCAGTACAGTCATGTCAAATCCAGTGGCATTTTAACATTCTGGGGACACCAGTGCAGGGAGCAGAGGGCCCCTGGTGAACAGGAACACATAGGGCTTCAAGGTCTTGGACTCATTAACCTAGACCTGGAGCCCTCATTCCTCAGGCTGCAGACAGCTTCAGGCTGAGTCATTCCCACCCCCCAGGGCAGGAAGGATCCCAGAGAGGGGATATAGCACCCACACTGCTCCTTGCTCCTCTGATTCCTGCTGTGGCCCCACTCCCTCAAGCCCCAGCCTCAGCCAGCTGGGGGGACATGGAGGATTCAAGGTCCCCAGTGCAAACCCTTTATTCCCAAGAACAGTGGGCACCTCAGGCCATGTGGAGGGGCCTGGCCCGGAACCAGAACCAGGAGGAGCCGTCCTTGTCAACGTGGCTGGCCCTGAGCACAGGGCCCCTCCTCAAGTCTTTCCACCTTCTCCGGCTCAGGCACCTCTGTGCTGCAGGCTGGGCTCCTCCAGGAACCTTTAGGTTCCTCCGCAGCCCAGCTGCCCCCAGTCTCCTTCATACAGAGCTGTCTTTGTTCCCCAAAGTACCCTCCCCCGGGGCTGCTCCACCCATCTACTTCCTTTGATGAAAAACAAATGTCTCCCAGAGCTGCCAGGAGGAGGTGGCAGAAGGACCAGTCTAGTGAGGAAGCAGCCCTACTCTGAGGGCCCCAGACCCTGGGAGCCAGTGCTTCTCTGGCCCCAGCCTGGCCCTTCACCCAGGATGCTGTGGTTGCTGCTCCTGGCTCCCCCCTTCCTGGGGAGCTCCATTCCTCTGGCCCCTTGAGTCCCCAAACCACCCCCATCCCATGCCTTCCCGCCCCAGGACTCGTCCCTACCCCCAGGGCTCACAGGACCATTCCTAGAGTTGCATGGGCATTATCCAGTCTCCAGGAGCCTTGCTGCCTCCTGAGCCCTGGGGAGACCCTTGTCTGGTCCCTGACAGCACCTCCACGTACCTTCCCAGACCCCCGCCCAGGACTGGAGCTGGTATGCCCAGCGGGGGCTGCCCTGTCTCAACCAGGAGGTTCCCGTGGTAGGTCAGCTTGAGGTTCTACAACATGGGGAGGAGACTGTGGGAGCACGTCTGAGGAGAATCCCTCATGTTGGGGACCGCAAATCAAGTCAAGATGGTGCCTGACAGTTTGCCAGGAGGAGTGGTTTGTGAGGCAATGCCACCGAGCCATTAAGATGGTGGGGATTCCTTATTGGCTGACTGCTGTATCTAGATGATGCTAATTGAGTCAAGCTGTGTGTAATCACTTAGGTATATATACCTCTGCTGTTCCGCAATAAAGCGGTTCCCACTACCTTGAGTTCCCGCTCAGTTCCCGCTGAGTTCCTCCGCAATAAAGCAGTTCCCGCTTCAACCTTCAAGTTGCTTGTCACCTCCAAGTTATTTTGCCCAGCAAATGGTGGCCCGTACGGGGAACTCGGGGGTAAATGACAAGGTAAGCTGCCCGTCCCTAGAAATAGATAGGACAGGAGGAAAGCTGCTTGCCCCTGAGGAAACAGGGCGAGAAGATGGCTGGCCATTTCAAGAAAATAGAAAAATTGATACAGTGTGTTTTTGTTTTATTTTGTTTCATTTTATCTTAGTGTGTTGTGTTGTTACGGAAATATGGGATCAGAAGTTAGTAAAAATCAAACCGAAAGGGTGTTAAGTAAATTGCTGAAGGAAGGAGGCACCCCAGTAAAACAGAACAGTTAGGGCATACGTTGATAAAAGCCCAGGAACTTTAGTCAGAAAGAGGAAGAAAGCTCAGAAGAGGATGGACTATCAGGGAAGGAGTTACAACAAAAGGCTGCTACTAACCACTTTTCCTCACCAGAGGGTGTGTGAAGTGCGTGGCGAGGTGGATGCCGCGTGCGCAAGCCGGTGGAGGCGCAGCAGGGACTTTCCAGCCAGCAGTGGTCACCAGCCCTTCCCCACCCCCCCACCTGGGGAGCAGGACACCACTGCCATGAGCCCAAGCCTGGTCGGCCCGGTGGCAGTTCGAGTCTGGGACACTCCGCGGGGCCGTAGGTTGCCAGGGGACAGCTACCAAGGATCTTGTCACCTTCCTCCTCGAGAGGGTGGAAAAGAGCCTCCAAAGGAAATTCCCCCCAGGGTCCACTTCAGGATTGGCCCTGCTTTATAAAAAAAAAAAAGGGGGGGGGGACAACCTGCCATTCTCAAGCCTTCTGAGCTTTATAAATGCAGGGTTAGCAACATCTCAAATCCATAACAGCTGATATCCAGAACTCCAGTTTTCAATTATGGTGATAGCATTTACCTTCAGATGCTTTGGTATTTTACAGCTTTCACCACAGCTGCATCAGCTTACAGTTATTATCATTAAAGGTCCTGACACAGTGATTGTCTGGAGCCGGGGGTCTGTTTGTGTGTTTCCACAGGGAGAACAGCAGCCGATTTGGATTCCAGAGAGACTAACTAGAGCGATTTCTACAGACCAAAAAGAAGATGATTTGGCTCAAATCCATAACAGCTGATATCCAGAACTCCAGTTTAGCTATCCTTACATCTGCAACAAAGGTTCTCCCACACCTGGAGGCTAATGAATAATGAGCACCATTGAGGCCTATTTCAAATGTAAAAAACCTTGAAGCTTACTTGTGGGAATACCTTTAAACCCATATGCAAGTTACAGGAAGAAGGATGAGATATCCAAAGAAGAGTCAAACCCAGGTGGTAGCCAGGATGCTTTTTTCAATTTTATTTTTTGAGCTCATACAGACCTAGGTTAATGTTTTTCTGATCTGTTCTATTTTTTGATCAACTGTGGAGTTTTTAAACATTGCAATGGAGATTTCACCTGTGAAAAGCTACAAGGCCTCTACTATTGTGTTATGTGTGCACACTCGTGTTATGTGTTGTATGTCTGTATGTCCATATATCACTTATGAGGAACACTCATGGAAAATTTAAAAAAATGGATCCAAATATTTTTTATTCATGTGATTTAAACAGTTTAATTTAAATTAGGTAAACAGATGAAAGTAAAGATGTCTTTAAAATGTGAACAAAAAAGGAGGTTAACAGATCTGTTTGTTTACTTTCACCTTTCCTTTTCATTATATTTAATAATTTTATTCAGGATAATGTACTAAATTGTTCAGAAAATTGTTTTCTTAGTGCCTGCTGGAATGCTACACAATTTTCTTTAGCCATTATTGCCAGAATTCCTACTTTAAGACAAAAATAGAAGAATTTTCAGTATTACTGAAAATCAAATGAGACTTCAGAATTATAGCTACCATCATCACAGCTGTTGCTGTTTCTGCTGCTGCTGCTGCTGCAGTTTCTGCGATAGCTATCACACAAACTGTATAAACTGATGCATCAATGAATAATGTAACTCAACAAGTAATGCTCAAAGAGTCGATTTACTTTAAGAAGAAATAGACATATTAATGGATTCCTCTGCTTTAAGCTGCTTACAGAACTTGCCTGGACTATGTATCACTTATATGCATTATGAACTAATCTATTGATACAACAAATTGTAATAGTACCAGGGTATCTTTGCTGACAGTGTCATCGGTGGTACAATTTTTCCAAGGGCTTCTTACTTGGAGCCATCAATGGTTTGGTATCGTGGCATTTTGTATCCTCCTCTTTCTGCTTGTGGCAGGTTGTTTATGGTAAACCACTATGGTCGCTAAATATATTGGGCCGGTAGTCAAAGACGGGTAAGATCCAATTACAATGGTACCAACCTAAGCCAGGAGGCTGACGATTTGAGGTCAGACCATCCAATGACTGGTAAGGACCATATGTAGTATTGGACAACCTAAGACAGGCACGGTCCCTAAACCACACACTTGTTGTTTAATAAAACAAAAGGGGGGGGATGTTGGGGACCGCAAATCAAGTCAAGATGGCGCCTGGCAGTTTGCCAGCAGGAGTGTTTTGTGAGGCAACGTCATGGACCATTAAGATGGTGGGGATTCCTTATTGGTTGACTGCTGTATCTAGATGATGCTAATTGAGTCAAGCTGTGTGTAATCAGTTAGGTATATATACACCTCTGCTGTTCCGCAATAAAGCGGTTCCCGCTACCTTGGGTTCCCACTAACTTGGGTTCCCGCTAACTAGGGTTCCCTCTACCTTGAGTTCCCGCTCAGTTCCCGCTGAGTTCCTCTACAATAAAGCAGTTCCCGCTTCAACCTTCAAGTTGCTTGTCACCTCCCCGTTATTTTTCCCAGCCTGACTGCGGCACCCTCATCCACCCTCAGTGAGTGCTGACAACTGCCCACTGTGTTGAGCCATGAGTGGGCCCCACCCATTTCCTTTGCTGGGTATAGATGGGCACCTGGAGGGGGCCAAGGGACCAAGGGTGGGAGGCAGGATTTTGGGGGCCCCTCCCTGGGCTGCAGGGAAGCCTTGGCCCTGAGGGTGTGGTCAGATTCCTGGGCTGCTGCAGAGCTTGGCCTCCCTGAGGGTCTGGCCAGCCTCCCTGAGGGGCTCCTGCTCCCCTCTCCCAGGGGGCAACTGGAGGCTGTGCCTTCAGGGTGCAGGTGGGGCAGCTGAGGTTCTATGAAGATGACCAGCTGGCAAAGGTGGCTGAGATTGTCCGCCACCCCAAGTACAATGAGAGCCTGTCTGTCAGTGGAGGTGGGGACATCGCCCTGCTGTGTTTGGAGGTCCCCATGACCAGCAGATGCACCTGGTCATCCTCCTGGCTGCCTCCCTGAGAGTCTCCCAGGGGACAATGTGCTGGGTGACCTGCTGGGGCAATAGCAGAATCTAAAGTAAAAGGTAAGAGATGCTTAGGTGGGGATGGCAGTTGGGACATGGGTATAGGTAGCTGTAGTAGAAATCCCCCCTCAGTGTGTCTTTGGGATCCTCTCTGTGGCAGCAGCATACAGAGCTGGGCTGCAGACCTCTGGGCATCCTGGGCTGCAGCTGGTACAGAAGCATGCTCTCTCACATCTGGCGGGGTTTGGGGGTTGGGGAGGGTGGGGGGGCCTGGTGTTGTTGGCAATCCAGGGGCCAACAGGCTTGCGGCCCCCTGATCTCCATCAAGATGACCCTGCTTGCCTGTGTCCCCCACCCTCCCACAGTGTGACTCATCTTAACATAATGAAATCTGAAAAGACCCTATTTCCAAATAGTGGCAACCACAGTACTGTGGCTGAGAAGGAGGACATGTCTTCTGGGGCACTGCTAACCCCTCAATGGGCACTTGATGTGTTTCTGATTCACTCCCCACAACCTTATTTTGGTGATACTGCTGCTTACTTTGTAGAAAAGAACCCCAAACTCGGGAAGGTTGTCCTTTGCCCCAGACCCCCAGCAGTGAATATGTGTGGGAATGTGTGACTGGCCCCATTCCCACCCATGTGCACCCCAGGGAGAGCCCTAGGTGACTCCCCCCTTCCTGAGGGTGGTCTCCAGAGGATGCTGCTCCAGAGGCCCACAGGCTCTTCTTCCGCCCCCAGATGAAGGTGGGGGAGACCCAGCTCTGAGCCAATTGTACATCCCCTCTGTGGGCCTCTAGCAAGGCCATCTGCCTCCCCACTTGGGACCCACCCTGCTTCTCCCAGCAGAGCCCCTGCCCTTGCCCTTCCACTTGCCAGAAGTGAAGGAGAAGGTCAAGGGGAACAAGAGCTGTGGTCTGAGCTGTGGCTTTGCCTTCCCTTCACACTCCTCACCAGTTTATCAAAAACGACAGGCTAACGGCTGGGACCCAGGTCTGTGGCCCTCGCCAGGTGAGACCCCAGATTCTCTCTTCTGTCCCCTCCTGGCCCAGGAATTGGGATCCATCAGACTCACTCCCCACAGGGTGACTCCAGGGGGCCCCGCATCTGCACATAGAACTGCACCTGAGTCCAGGTGGGGGGGTGAGCTGGGGGGGAACCTCTGTGGTCATGACAACCTCCCTGAGGTAAGTACTAGGTGCCCTGGATCCACCACCCTGTTCCCTGCTTTCCTGGGGCCTTAAATGGGCCAGATCTGCCTAGCAGAGGAGACCCAGCCTTCTGTGGTGATGCTCCTTCAGGCCACTCATGTTCCAGCCAGCACCCAGCTGTCCTTCCCACCCCTGCTCCATGTCAGCACTGTCTTCAGCCTCGTCTACTTCCTGTGCTCAGGAGAGAGGCAGGGGAGGCCCCAAAGGTGGTGTCCGGGAAGGACTTGCAGGGTCTCCTGCCTTCTGCTCTCCTTGGATCACATTAAACTGCAAAGCCTTCTTCCTGTGGCTGAGTGTATTTGTCCATGTGGGGCCATCCTCTGGGGGTCCTTCAGCTCAGGCCCTTTAAGGGAGGCAGAATGGAGCTGAGAGGGGGGCTAAGGATGCCCTGGGCCCGTGTGCTCCCGTCTGGAGGTCCAGGGCTCCACTAGGGAAAGGAGCTGCTGAAGATCAGCCTGGCTGGTGGCTTCCCTTCTGCCCCCTCCCCTCTGCCCACTCCTGGGTAAGGGAATAGCCCCCATGGTGGCTGATAGGAGCCAGGTCCACAGACTTCCTGGGTACAGCGCAGCTTGCAGAGACTTCTGTGCCGATGAGGGATGGCCTGGAGTGAGGCCCTGGGTGGGCTTGCAGGGCTGCACACACTCCTGACCATGGCAAGCCAGGCTTCTTTGGGCCAGAACTGAGATGGGGCCACAAGGATGCGCTCAGCTCAGCAAGTGGGTCCAGGTGACCAGTGTCTTGACTCCAACTGCAGCTTCTCCTCCTGTGATCCATGTGCAGTGGCTCTTGACCTTGGAAGGAAGCAGAGCCTCCAGGGTGGGTAGCGGGGTGCTTGGTTCTGCCACCGCTGTCTGAAACCCTGGCTCAGGGCTCCTACCCCTACAATCCACGGGAGACCTCCCATGTGGTCCTGAGCATGAGTGCCCTGCGCCCCTGTGGTGGTGTGCACATCCCAGTGTGATCTGAACCCTCAGCCCCTGCCTCAGGCCTAATGCCGTCTCTCAGGGAAGCAGGGGCTGAATTCCTTCAGAGCCAGGCCTTTTCCCACCAGAGAGGGGCAGTGTGGGTAGGCCATGCCTGGGATCTGCAGCCACAGCCCACATGCCCTCACTTAGTCAACCTGTCCAGCCAACACCCCTTTGCTGGCCTAGGCTTTGTGTCCAGCTACACCTGTGCCATTGTCCACTGGTCACCCAAAGCAGTGGGTCCAGGAGGCCTATGGGGCTCCCTGCTGGGAAGCCTGGGTCTGGAGATGGCCTTAGTGACAAGAAGCTTCAAGCCAAGCCAGCCTGCTGGGCTGTGGGGGAGAAGGCAGGGAGGCATGGCGGTTTACAACTTGTCTCAGTGAAGCGGAATTAAAAGAGGTCGTCAATATAGGTAGGCAAATCCAGTGAGCAAGGAGGCCAATTAGGGTCCGGGAAATTGGAGCGGGATTGAAATATTAATGTCTTCAGAGCCCTTCCTCCACCCTAATCAAGAAAGACTTCCCCTGCTCCAACCTGTTGCTAAGAACCTGTCCCAAGGAAGTTATAAAAGTTGTTAATTAATGCACCCTGTTCCCCCATCCTGCTTGGCCCCTGCAGCCCATCTGCTTCTGCTTCTCACCTTTTGGCCATGCCTCTAAGCATCTCCGGGGCCTAGTACACAGGAAGGAGAGAGATAAGGGGAAGAGACAGGAGAACCAAGGAAGCCTAGGACTTTAAAAAGACAGACTGCTCTCACTTCTTGGGATACCAACTATGGCCCCCTTCTCCCTCCCAGGAGAAGTCTATGTGATGGACCCCCCCCCTTTTTTTTTTTTTTGAGAGAGAGAGAGAGAGAGAGAGAGAGAGAGAATTTTTTTAATATTTATTTTTTTAGTTTTCGGTGGACACAACATCTTTATTTTATTTTTATGTGGTGCTGAGGATAGAACCCAGCGTCCTGCACATGCTAGGCGAGCGCGCTACCACTTGAGCCACATCCCCAGCCCCGTTTTTTTTTTAAATATTTATTTATTTTTTTAGTGGTAGTTGGACCCAATACCTTTATTTAATTCATTTATTTTTATGTGGTGCTGAGGATTGGACCCAGGGCCCCAAGCATGCTAGGTGAGCGCTCTACCTCTGAGCCACAATCCCAGCCCCTATGTGACCCCTTTTTAAATAAACCCTGCTTTATATGCTTGCCTCAGCGTGCTTCTCTAATGTTATACTTCAACATGTGAGGGAGCAGGACTGGTCACTGGTAAATGGCAGTACCACTTGTTTTCCTGGCGCTTCTCTTTAACTGTCCCCAAACTTTCTGAATGGAAGAGCAGAACAGGAGGAGAAAGGCCAGGCTTCTGCTCTTGGTCCTGAGCCAGTTCCTGGGTCCTTGCCCTTACCCTTAGACTGTCTCCTGGTCATCGTGGCTCCTTGGCCTGCTGTGGTACAAAGGAGGCCTGGGGCTGGGGCTCAGGATGGTGATGCCCATGGTTGATGTTTGTCTGATTAACCTGTGTTTGCAAGGCTGGGCTCAGCAGGGCCAGGGAGCATAGGATGGGGCCAATGGCCGCGGTGGGCCCAGCACAGGATATTGATACCTGCTTTCCCACATGTTGAAGTTTGAACATTAGAGAAGCATACCAAGGCAAGCATATGAAGCAGGGTTTATTTAAAAAGGGGTCACATAGACTTCTCCCACGAGGGAGAAGGGGGCCATAGCTGGTATCCCGTTATCCCAAGAAGTGAGGTGTTCCACTCTTTTTATATGTCCTAGGCTTCCTTTGTTCTCCTGTCTGTTCCCCCTAATCTTTCTCCTTCCTGCCTACTTGACTAGGTTCAGGAGTGCTAGGTGGGAGGGCCAAAAGGTGGGAAACAGGTGGGCTGAAGGGGGAAGGGCAGGATGGAGTAGGCAAGGACACATTAACAACCTTATGGCTTCTGTTGGGAGGGGGAATTCCTGGGACAGGTTACCTGGGCAACCGGTTGGAGCTGGGGCAGGTTCTTGATAAGATCCCACAGGGGACTGTCTCCCACATCCCAGACTCACTCAAAATTGGCCTCCTGGATCCGACCTGACTCGATTTACCTATCTACACTGACTGTCTAATTCTGGTTTCAATATGAGCGTCTCTTGTGTGGCCTCCGTTTTGTGCTGGGGAGCCCATGAGTAGCCACATATCCAGTCACACCACTCTGTATTCTTTGCATCATAGGAAGCTGGACTTCAGATTGGTCCCAAATTCAATCCCAGTGTGTCTGGGGACCTGTACATGCTCATGGCACTTGGAAGGGATCCTCAGCAGAGCAGAGCATTCAGAGGGTCCATTGGATCTGCAGTCCACCCACTGCTCTGGCGAGCCCAGTGTCCAACTGCACCCTCTGAGGCTGTAACAATGGTCCACTTTTTACTCTGAATGCAGCCCTTGCTGCTCTGCTACTACAACTGATTTTTTGGGGGGTACTGGGGATTGAACTCAGGGGCACTCAACCACTGAGCCACATCCCAGCCCCAGTTTGTATTTTATTTAGAGACAGGGTCTTACTGAGTTGCTTAGCACTTTGCTTTTGCTGAGGCTGGCTTTGAATTCTCATCCTCTTGACTCAGCCTCCTGAGCCGCTGGATTACAGGCGCCACTGGTGAAGCCAGATTTAAAGTTAGGTAGTCAGTGTAGTTAGGTAAATCGGGTCTAATACCGAGTGAAATCTAAAATGGAGGCCATGCTGGGAATGACTCAGGGAAAACACAGGACAATTCATGGAATGTTGACGAAGTCCCGAAAAGGCCCTAGGCCAAAGTCCACCTCAAAGAAGTGTTAATGAACAGCCCCCAGCAAACTTAAAGATAGCCCATCACAAAGAAGTGTCCCACCCCTCGGGCCTTCCAACCTACATTCCATCCCCAAAACTATAAGAAGGAGAAACAACTGCACTGCCACGGATTCCACCTCTTGGGTCCCCTTCTTCCTCCGGGAGAAGTCTTTTCTGCTGTCCTTTAATAAACTTCTAATTTCTACTCTGACCTTGCCTCGGCGTGCTTCTTTGGTGTTATTCTTCAACATCGGGGGAAGCAAGGACTCGTCACCGGTCAACAGCGGTATCACTGGGATTACAGGCGTGCACCACTGCAATTTATTTATTTATTTATTTTTATTTTTATTTATTTTTATTATTAATTGTTCAAAACATTACAAAGCTCTTGACATCATATTTCATACATTTGATTCAAGTGGATTATGAACTCCTATTTTTACCCCATATTCAGATTGCAGAATCACATCGGTTTTTATTTATTTTTAAAATGAACATGTTTCTTTCTCTTCCTCTCTCCCTGCTTCTCCCTAATCACTCCCTGTCCTTAATCGCAGTGGATTTAGTATTACCTTTCTTCCCCATCCTAGGTAGATTTATCTGTCCCTGAGCACACACTCACCAGACTTTGGGGTTGGCGCCAGAATATCTCAGAAATGACTATCTCCCAAATTAACAAGTGAATTACACCTCCAGACAGAGAACAGTGGAATGTAGCCTTTGAGTCACCTCTTTGAGAGCCCCCTGTTCACACTGATGGGCAGAATCACAGTGTCTGAGACAGGAGTCCCCTGTGTTTCTCCTTTGCCAGCAAAACTATAAACCTTCCTTTCCCTCAAAACCATGTCCTTGTTATTTTATTGGCATCAGGGACGAGGACAGAGGTTTTGTCAACAGTGCTTGGTCTCTCTCTCTCTCTCTCTCTCTCTTTTTTAATATCTTTACTTCATTTATTTATTTTTATGTGGTGCTGAGGGTTGAACCTAGCACCTCGCACGTGGTAGGCGAGTGCTCTACCGCTGAGCCCCAGCCTCAGCCCAGTGCTTGGTCTCTTGCTGAACATGATTTCTGTAAGAAGATGATGACAGCCTTTTAAAAATCTTCTTTCCAAATCTAATCTTTTTATTCCTTTTTCTCTTTTCATTACCCTTGTTAGGACTCTAAAAACATTGAATAAAGTAGAGACGGAACTCTGTGTTGTCTTTTTTGTTTTTGGTGCTGGGGCTTAGAAACAAGGGCCTTGTGCACACAAAGCAAGTACTCTACCAACTGAGCTACAGCCCTAGTCCTCTCTTTTGTCTTTTTAAAGGATGCTTCCAAACCTCCATTTGGGATAATGATTCCTCTAGGATTTATCTTTTTTTCTGGTGCTAGGGATTTATCTCAGCACCACTGAGCCATCTCCCCAGCCAAATTTTGTATTTTATTTGAAACAAGGTCTCACTGAGTTGCTCAGCACCTTGCTTTTGCTGAGGCTGGCTTTGAACTCATGATCCTCCTGACTCAGCCTCCCAAATCACTGGGATTACAGGCATGTGCCACTGTGCCTGGCTTGGGTTTTATCTTTTGTATTTGTTTTTGTGATGCTGGGAGTTGAAGCCAGGGCCTCATCCATGCTAGGTGAGTGCTCTGCCACTAAGCTACATCCCTAGACCTTTTTTAAAAAATTTTTTGAGACAGGGCCTGCTGTGTGCTGAGGCTGGCCTCCAACTTGTTATCCTCCTGCTTCAGCCTCCTGAGTCACTGGAATTACAGGCATGGACACAGTTCTCGCCCCAGGACTGATTTTTATAGTTATCTTTTACCAGGCAAATAATTTTTTTTCTTTCCTTTTCACTGAGTTTTATATTTTACATAGTGAATTGATGATTAATTTTTCACACTTACTGAGATCTTTATAAGATTTCTTTTTTCCCCCCCTTTGGGTACCAGGGATTGAACTCAGGGGCACTTGACCACTGAGCCACATCCCCTGCCCTATTTTGTATCTCATTTAGAGACAGGGTCTCACTGAGTTGCTTAGGGCCTCGATAAGTTGCTGAGGCTGGGTTTGAACTTGATATTTTCCTGCCTCAGCCTCCCAAGCCACTGTGCCCGGCTGGGTTGCCAGCTTCTTAACCCACCAATTTAACAGGCTTGTGCCCACTTCAACTCTCTGTCCTGTGGCTGAAGCCAGAATTAGACAGGCAGATAGGCTAGGGTCTGATCCAAAGAATGGAGGGATTGAAATGTTAATTCCTGCAGAGCCCTCCCTCCACCCTTATCAAGAAAATCAGCCCCTGGCTCCAACCCCTGGCTAAGGTAACCTGTTCCAGGGACTGTCCCTCCCTACAAGGAGTTTTTAATTATGCCTACTTCCTGCCCCATCACTCCACCTTGGCCCCTGCAGCCCATCTACTTCTCACCTTTTGGCCATCCCACCAAGCATCTCCTGGGGTCTAGACCAGTTTGCAGGAAGGAGAGATAAGGGGAAGAGAGCAGGAGAACAAAGGAAGCCTAGGACTTATAAAAGAACGGAACACTCTCACTTCTTAGGATACCAGGATACCAGCTATGGCCCCCTTCTCCCTCCCAGGAGAAGTCTATGTGACCCCTTTTAAATAAACCCTGCCTTATGTGCTTGCCTCGGCTTGCTTCTCTAATGTTCTTCTTCAGCACGTGAGGGAGCAGGACTCATCACTGGTAACTTGGAGTATCATGACTACTGATGCTCAGAACTCTCAGGGTTTGTTTTGCCAATTTCTGACTTCTTTTGTAGGAAGTGTCGGGCACCATTTCTTTAACTGAGTCTTTGTTTTCTAATTTTGGAGTTTCTTACAAGGATTCTAATACTTTTTTTTAAACTTTTATGTGCATTTATTTTTAGAATTTTTTAAATATTTATTTATTTTTTAGTTCTCGGCGGACACAACATCTTTGTTGGTATGTGGTGCTGAGGATCGAACCCGGGCCGCACGCATGCCAGGCGAGCACGCTACCGCTTGAGCCACATCCCCAGCCCTATTTGCATTTATTTTATGCTAAACTTATTTAATTATTTTATTTATTTATTTTTAATTTATTATTTTTGTTTTTGTTTCTCTGGCTTCTTCCAGGATCTTTTTCTCCTGGTTGAAGAACAATTTGTTCCTTTTCACTGAGGATCACCCACCTACCTGCATGTTGCAGGGGACTCCTGTGGGGGCGAATTTACCTGGATCCTGTAGGACTCAACCTGGGTGTGTTCAAAGTCACATCTTTTGGACACTTGGTGGCTTTCTGGACCTGCATACCCTTGATGGCCTGGTGGGTTTCCTGGGTGTCCTTGAAGTGGACACCAAGGTTTGAACCTCTGGATTTGCCTGTTGTGTGGGTGTGTGGGGTTCCAGGGAGCCCTCTCAGGCTGCCACTGGGAGGCAGAGGCTTCTCTCCATGGGCAGCTGGAGGCATCCTTTCGTTTCTTTCAGTGCTTTTGTTTGCTCCTTTGTTTTCTGGTGCTGGGGATGGAGCCCAGGGCCTGGCACACACCCACTTAGCCTTCTAAAGTGGTTTTTGATGGGAGCAAGTTTTTTAATTTAATTAATCAATTAATCAATTTCTGAACATTTTTATGCTCTCTTGGTGAACACCTGTCCTTGTCTCTCCTTTCTAAACAGTGCACTTGGGGTCCTCTCTTGTATGCATCTGTGGGCTGCATTTGGACTGTGTTAGAGCCACTGACCCACGGAGGCTGCTCCCACCCCCTTGACTTATTCTTTTGTAGAATTCACTTATTTTCTGTGTTTACTTTCTTCCCTCCCTGCCTCTGTGCTGGAGGGATACATGCGTGGACCTCCCCCTCCACCACACGGATACCATCTAGACTGTTGGTGCTGGGTTACTGGGCAGGGCTTTCTCTTTTTCTTGGGCGCTACCTGTTTTCTGAAGATAACAGTGGCCTTTGCCTTAATCATTGATTTCCTTTGCTGACTGTATCTCTTGCAACATTTTCTGAAACCGTCCTTTCATTTGGCTGTCTCATGGGTCTGACACTGGCTTTGCCTGAGAATGCGCTGCCTCCTGCTTGAGCCGCTGTTCTGGGGAGGCACAGACCAGGCTCTAAGTGTCTTCCTCAGCATTTGAAGCTGCTCTGCTAACAGTGTACATCCCCTGTTGCAAGTGTCCCATGCCGATCGCAGGTCTCTTCGTGGGTATGGAAATTTGTGGGCAGTGTGGGGAGGCAGTGTCCCTTCCATAGGGTGCTGTGGTCAGCCCTTTAGTGTCTGAGGCCCAAGAGGAGGAGTGGCCACCTAGGCAGGCAGGGTCCGGGGGACAGGGCGATGGCCTGGGTCCTCAGCCTGAAGCCCCAGTGTTCCTGGGGGCTGTGGAGATCCAGAGCCTGCAGGGGCATGGCACTGTGTGCAGACAGGGGGCATCTGTTCTGCTGCCACATTTAGGGATCCTTCTAGGCTGAAAGCCACTTGATGTGTGGCTTTAGTGGACCAGGGTCACCTGCAGGCATGGGAGGGGGCTCCAGAGAGACCTGTCAGACAAGTGTCTCTGTCTTCCAATGGCAGGGGGCAAAATTTGGCCCATAACAAGGAACTACTCCATGCTGGACCTGAAGAGCCCACGGCCTCCTGGGGAACCAGGAGAGATGTCCTCCCTTCCTCTCAGGGTCTGTCTTCTCTCAAATGCACACCCCCACACACCTGGCAAGAAGTCCTCATATTCCCAGACTCTTGTAGAAGCAGATTCAGGGTGTCTTAAGCCAGGGTTGCAAGGGCTTTGGGATCACAGAAGGTTCATGGGAGGGGAGACCAGGAGACCCCACAGCTCCCTTTTTCTGATCAGGAACCATGACATAGCAGTCCCCCAGAGACCCACCCACCATACACAGTCCTTAGCCTAGGGACACAGAGAGGCCTGAGGAAGGCATCAGGCATCGGAGACGACTGTCACTCTTTGGGGGCCCAGGCCTGAGCCCTCCAAGTTTGGGGAATGCCCCGAGGGTCTCGGCAGGCCTAGCCTCTCTCCTCCTGTGTAGTCTCTGTCCTGCCTCCCCAGCCTAAGTGCTGTCCACCACCTGGCTCAGCCCACAGGAGGGACCCAGCTGTGCTGGAAGCCAGAGGGGGGTAGGGGTGGGGGGGTAGGGGTCCCGGTCCTGGCTGCAGTCAGTGTCCTGCCCAGGTGGCCCCCAAGGAGGTGGCAAACAGAGCTTGGGCCCCTCTTCCTCCATCTTCACCTGCATGTGGAGGTCACTGTGAGGTCAGCATGCCAGGGCCCACCTTCCTGGGCCTCCCACCCACACAGACCCTTCCACAGACCTCCGGATAACAAGGAGGCCTTCCAACAGCCTTTCCTTAGCTGAGGTCCCCAGCCCGTGTCTGAGCTTATGGCTAGGAGTCCCTCCAGGCTATGGAGGAGACAACCACAGCTGGGGTATCCCTGGTCCTTCTGCAGCCCCACTGAGGACAGAAGGGCAGTGCCTGAGGAGCCAACCTCTGACTTGTCCTTCACGGTATTTCTCTCCCTTTCCAATGCCACACTCCCACACTCTGTGTCCTTCAGCTACAAGGGGAGCAGGGCATATGCCAGGGCTTGCCCCACCTGGCCCCAGCTTCTGGAGAAGTGCTTGGCCACAGCACTCCCCCAACCCCCTCCCCCACAGGGCTGGTGTGCCAGTGCCCACATCCTGTGGCAGAGGGATAAATGGGGCCTGAGGGGACACCCAAGGAGGGAGCAGGACCGCCCCAGCCATCCCAGTCCATCCTCAATACTCCTGGCCCAGGAGCTCTCTGGTCCCTAGGATGCTGTGGCTGCTGCTCCTGGTTCTCCCCTGCCTGGGGGGCTCCACTCCCCTGACCCCTGGTGAGTCCTAACCCCACCCTACTCCATGCCTTCCCGCCCCAGGACCCGTCCCCACCCCCAGGGCTCACAGGACCATTCCTTGCTGCCTCCTGAGCCCTGGGGAGACCCTTGTCTGGTCCCTGACAGCCCCTCCACGTGCCTCCCCAGACCCCCGCCCAGGACTGGAGCTGGTGGACATCGTCGGGGGCTGCCCTGTCTCAACCAGGAGGTTCCCGTGGCAGGTCAGCTTGAGGTTCTACAACATGGGGAGGAGACTGTGGGAGCATATCTGCGGAGGCTCCCTCATCCACCCTCAGTGGGTGCTGACAGCTGCCCACTGTGTTGAGCCGTGAGTGGGCCCCACCCATTTCTTTTGCTGGGTGCAGGTGGGCACCAGGAGGGGGCCAAGGGGCCAGGGGTGGGAGGCAGGATTTCTGGGGCCCCTCCCTGGGCTGCAGGGAAGCCTTGGCCCCGAGGGTGTGGCCAGATTCCTGGGCTGCTGCAGAGCTTGGCTTCCCTGAGGGTCTGGCCAGCCTCCCTGAGGGGCTCCTGCTCCCCTCTCCCAGGGGGGAGCTGGAGGCTTGTGCTTTCAGGGTGCAGGTGGGGCAGCTGAGGCTCTACGAAGATGACCAACTGGCAAAGGTGGCTGAGATTGTCCGCCACCCCAAGTACAATGAGAGCCTGTCTGTCAGTGGAGGTGGGGACATCGCCCTGCTGCGGCTGGAGGTCCCCATGGCTCTGTCTGAGCAGGTGCACCCCGTCATCCTTCCGGCTGCCTCCCTGAGGGTCTCCTCGAGGAAGCGATGCTGGGTGACTGGCTGGGGCAACATCAAGGACTACAGTGGGTATCAGGGAGGCCTTGTGTCCATTCTATCTCCATTGCTGGGGTGAGGTGGGAGCCCCCAGCCCCAGGTGCTCACCTGGCTCCTCCCCACAGCACCACTGCCTGAGCCCTACCACCTGCAGGAGGTGGAGGTCCCCATAGTGGGGAGCCAGGAATGTGACCGGAAGTACCAGAACATGTCCTTCCCAGACATCTCTGAGAGGGTCATCAAGGAGGACATGCTATGTGCAGGCAGCAGGGGCCGGGACTCCTGCAAGGTGAGGCTCACCCACCCTGTCTCTGTCCTCAAGTGGTCAATGAAGTGGGGACCCAGGCACTCCAGGCAGGGGGTCTTGGAGGTACTGAGTCTGGCCTCTCCACAGGGTGACTCTGGAGGACCCCTCGTCTGCTTGTGGAACTGCACTTGGATCCAGGTTGGGGTGGTGAGCTGGGGCCACAGTTGTGGTCATGCCGACCTACCTGGGGTTTACACCCGTGTGATGAGCTACGTGTCCTGGATCCATCACCATGTCCCCCAGTTTCCTGGATGCTAGACAGGCCAGGACAGGGCTATACGATGGTTGCGACCCCAGTCTTCCTTGTGATGCCCCTGCTTCTCCCCAGTTCTACATTCTCCCTAACTTCTCACTCTTCTCAGCACTGAGACCCCTGCCCTCCTGGCCCAGAGTTTCCTGGACTTCCCTGAATCCCGGGAGAGAGGGGCTCTGAGCTGGTGTCTCTTAAAGTGTGGTGGGTGTGGATGGGTGGCAGGACCCAGGCCTCCTGCTCACGCTGTCTCCCATTAAAATGTGCATTGTCTAAGTGATCTCTGTTTGGACTTGGAGCCCAGAGGTGGACAATGGTGAGCCAGCAGAGTGGCCGTCCTTGGTCAGTGTTCCCAAGGCCACAATGCTGGCAAGAGGAAGGCTCTGGTAGCCTCAATTCACATTGTGATCCTTGGTCTTCAAAGGGAGGCAGACCCACAGTGGGAACAGTCCTGGGCTGCACATCCACTTGGCTGTTTGGGCAGAGCTTGGCTTTGGAGGACCTACCCGACCCGGCACTGCAGTCCCCACCCAGTGGTGTCAAGATACCCAAGCAGCCATTCCAGTTCTAAAGATGGGAATGCTGACTTCACTGTGGTACTCTACAACCTCCTACCCAGAGTCTGCATTGGGCAGCATCTAGCTGAATTCAGTGGGAGGGTCGGGTCCCCACTGACATCTGGGAGGAACCCTCTCCCATGGTTGATGGCTGAGTCCTGCAAAGTTCATAGTGAATTCTGAAGCCCTAGTCCCAGTGTGGTAGCACTGGGGAGGGAGAGAGGGAATTAGTGCCCCAGGAAGCTCGTTAAAGGACATGGGAGAAGAAGGTGCTGTCTATGAGCCAGGAAGGGGCCCTTGCTAGAATGTCCTTAGACACCTGGACCCTGACCCAGAGTTAGTAAGCCACTGAGACCACAGCAGGGGTTGGGACAGCCTCAGCCAGGAGGTGACTCCAAGCTTGGGAGCTGGCTTTCAGGTTGGGGGACCTCCCCTACTTCCTGGGACTGGGAGGGGACCACGCAGGTAAAAGCCCACAGATCTCCAGCAAGCGAGTGAAGTGGGTCTCAGAAGACCTTGTGGGGCAATGCTCAAAAGCCCACAGAGACAGTGAGGGTGGCTGCCAGGGGTAGGGATTAGTGGGGGGTTGGAGGGCACAGGCATTTTTTTTTGGGGGGGGTGAATGCTATAAAATCAGTCCTGGAGATGCTGCACAGCCCTGCGAATGTGCTGAAACCCATCGCATTACACACTAAGTGGGTGGATGGTGTGAGTCTTATCTCAATAAAGCTGCTAAAAAAACAAATAAATTTTAAAAAGTCCACAGTTTTCATTTCACCCCCACCCCCACCCCCACGTCTTTTTCTTCTTTTTGTGGTGCTGGGGATTGAACCTAGGACCTTGCACATATTCGGCAAGCACTCTACCACTGAGCTACATTTCCAGTCCTTTTTATTTTTAAATTTTAATTTGGGACAGGGTCTGGCCTTGAACTTGTGATCTTCCTGCCTGAGCCTCCCAGGACAGCAGGCCCGTGCCACTGTGTCTGGGCCCAGCTCTTCTAAGGTTGCAAAACTAGACACATGTCCCTAGAAGCTGCTGAGCACCTGAGTCCACAATTAGGTCTGGGCCTCCTGGACCCTTGGACATGACACATGGGTGTCCAAGGCTCTTGCCCTGGAGGCAGGGTCTGCCGCAGAATGGTACTGAATGCTGGTGCTAAGTTTGGGGAATCCCCCTGTGGGGACTTTCTGGCTTGTGGGTCAGTGACTTGACATGGCCAATGGGGGAGCCTTGTGTGCAGGATTCCTGGGGTGGGGGTGGAGGTATTCACAATTGGGCGAGGGCCCAGGATGGCAAGAATGGGATCGCCAGGGGAGGCAGGGCTACCAAGGAATCCTGGTGCCAGCCAGCAGTGCCCTTGTTCCTCAGCTCCTTTTCAGTGTCTGGCAAGGACCTGTCCCCAGAGCCGTGGAGCCCACTGGGGCTCTGAGGAGCAGACCTGCCCAAGCTTATTTCCAAACCGTAGGCCCCCACCTCACATCTCACCAGCCCTTGCTGCCTAGGCCCCAGGAGACAGCTGAAGGGACAGGAAGCCCTCTTCTTCCAAGGGCAGTTGTCTAGTGCCCCTGGAGAGGCAGGAAGAGTGTAGGAAGTGGGTCCCTGGCTCCAGCTCACACAGACCTGGCTCTCTCACTATGGGGCCCTGTTTCCCACGTCCTCTGGTGTTCTGGGCTCCTTGTGGCTCGTCTGGGCCCTGGGGCTCTCTGGGGCTGGGGTTGTTGGTGGCTCTGTGTGGAGGATGCCGCTGTCCAGGCTTCCAGGGCTGGTACCAGGCCCCACTTGCACTGTGTCCTTGTCTCTCCTGCACCTGGGGTTCCGTGCCTGTGGGTCCTGGCCCCATTCAATGTTCCCGCTGTCCTGGGACCTGTCCCCATCCCCAGGCCTGCACTGGTTTGGGAGGAGTGGTGACCCCACATGTGGCTGGCGGGCTCACCCTGGGTCCTGGGAGGCACCAGGGCAGCTGTCAGTGGTGAGCTCTGGGCAGGGCCCAGTGTTGGGGTTTGTGGGCATCGTGGGGTCTTGACCTTCAGGAGAGTGGCCCTGACAGGTCAGGATCTTCGACAAAGATCACTGCCAGTGGGAACACGTGTGGGGACCCTGCGTCGGCCCCTGAGGGCACTGGCTACTGCCTGAGCAACAGGAGTGACTCGCTGTCCACCCCTCCTAGGGTGCGAGGGTCTGTGGAGTGGGGGCAAGCAGAGGCTGGGGGATGGCTGAGCCCCACTGAAGATGCCACCGCCTGTGCTCTGCCCTTGCCTAGCTGTGGGGGCTCACCTCTGTGTCCCTCCTGTCCCTTCATAACCTGGGGCCTCCTGCTGGTCTCTGGGGAGGGACGGCTCCAGCAAGGTCCTCTATGCTTCCCTCTTTGGGCACCTCTGACCTGGGAAACTCCCCAGCCCCAAGGGAGAGAGCTTCATCTGCTGCCCAGCTGCCAGCCCCAAGCCCAGCATAGGAGACACCTTGGGGCTGGGTAGGAGGCTTCCGGGAAACCACTGGTGAGTGCAGGTGGCATTCTGAATCAACTGGGCCACCTGAGTGCCATCAAGATCCCAACCATGGGGTTTACAGGAGAGAACTGATTGTGCAATTTACCAAGGGACAGAGCAGAGGCAAATGGCATAGGATATACCCAACAGATGAGGAAAAGGATTGGAATATTTTGGTCGACACATTCAACTACATATTTGGATAAAGATAAGGTCTTGACAAATTTGCAGGATGTCACCAAAGCCTGCAGCAAATGTTCCACTTAATGGTGAAATGCAGGTAGCCCTTCCTCTGGGCCAGGGACCCTCAGGGCCTGCCACCTCCTTGCCTCTGCCCTACGTGGGGCAGGTGACCTGGAACTATAGGCCAGCTGAGAAACCAGGGGAAGGTGTAGGCCAGGCCAGGAAGGGGCCAGGCTGTCCTTGCCAGGGACCAAGCAGCAGTCTTCCTAGACCTCCCAGGGTGCCTGGGACACTGCAGAGGGACTGACAGTGCTTTCCCAACTAGGAGACTGCATGCCACCTGGAAAAAAGTCTGGCAGAGCAGGCGAGGGTTCACAGAGGAGCCAGCCAGCCAGACAACTTGGCCTAACTATGCCCCATGTGGGTGGCCATGGACAGGGAGACTCAGCGTCCCGGGCTACTGATATTAGGGATCGCTACCGATTATTCCTAAAGTGTGACAGCTGAGTCTTTACATGTTTAGGGCAGCTTTGTGCAAGTAGACTGTTACACCAAACTGTTGATTAAAAGAGAATTAATCTGGCTGGGGCTGGGGCTTACAGTGGCAGAGCGCTTGCCTAGCATGTGTGAGGCACTATGTTTGATCCTTAGCACTGCATAAAAAAACTAAACAAATAAAGGCATGCTGTCCATTTACAACTATAAACAAACAAACAAAAACAATTAGTTCATATTTTTTAAAAAAGAAAATTAATCTTTGGTTATAAGACTCAATTTGATAAGAGAATTTTTGAATAAATTGTATTTGGTTGGCATGAAAACTTTAGGAATTAAAAATGCTTGGCTGGCCCTGCTCTGCATCTCCTTGTTATTTTTTGTGGTACTGGGGATCAAACCCAAGGATTCCAGCATGCTGGACAAACATTCTACTACTGACCTACATCCCTAGCCGCTGTTTCTTTTTTTCTGCCACAGGCTCAGTCCTGCTGAAGTTATATAGAGAACACTGGGCTGTCTTCTGGACAGGAAGAGGTCATGAGGCAAGGACTACAGTTTATACTGCGTGTTTGCCTATACTCACAGCCCTCTCACAGGCTGAGGAATGGAGATCAAGGAGCACATGGCATGTCTGTTGTGACTACCGGGATTATAACCAATCACAGGGTTACATGACTCTGGTTACAATGTCATCACCAATGGGATTTGTTCCCCTATTTGTTAAAGAAAGTTGCTTTTGCTCACTCAAATCTGTAAAATTTACATTTGTAAATTGTACATTATAAGATCTATAAATTTTACATGTGTCATAAAAAATAAAATGTATGGCCAGGTACAGTGGTGCACACCTGTAATCACAGTGACCCAGGAGGCTGAGGCAGGAGGATTATTGCAATCTCTAGGCCAGCCTGAGCAATTTAGCAAGACTATGTCTCAAAATTTAAAAAATAAAAAGGCCTGGGGCTTTAGCTCAGAGAACCCCTGGGATCAATCCTCAATAGAAAGAAGAAAAAAAGAAAGAAATCAAACCTATCTGCTCACATGAAAATGAGCATCCGTCCTCTCAGCCCTGCTCTGCAGCCTCACCAGCAGAAACAGCCTCTCTGTATGAGCCCTGTTTCCAGCCGTTTCCATCTGTGCTGTTGGGCTAGTTAGGCCAGCTGTGGAAGTAAACTCAACACCGCGCTCAAGTCAGTTTGAAGTGGAAAGCACAACTCCCAGTCCCCTTGGCTCTGAGGTAGAGGCCCTGATACCCAGGGTGGTCTGGAGGAAGGCTTTCAGGAAGGCAGCCCACCCATCAGCAATTCCCAGAGGAACGGCGCTTGGGCGTATGAAGGTGGCACATCTCCCCAGCAGCACCGCAGAGAGCTTAGCTGGGTGGAAGACAAACAGCCTCATGGGACTCCTTTCACCCACTGCCACAGGCTCCAGTCCTGCTGAATTTCTTGTTTTTTTGAGAGTTTCTCTTTTTTATCGGTGCATTGCAGTTGTACGTGTTCTTGGGATTTGTTGTTACATATTTGTACATGACACACTAGGAAGATGGAGTTTGGCCAGTGTCACTCGCCAGTGCTTCCCACACTGAAGGTCTTATTTTGTAAAAGGAAGCAAAAACAAAAATAAACAAACAAAAAAACATTACAGGGGGATATTATGAATTATCTTCGTTTTCATGTAAACAAAAAATAATTTTTTTGGTTTGTTTTCAGTGTTGGGGATCAGACCCAAGACCTTGCGCATGGTAGGCAAGCAATGCAATGCTGAATTACATCCCTAGATTGTTTTAAAAAGAGCACAAAACCTAGGCCAGCGGGGTGGCTTAGTGGTAGAGCATTTGCCTGGCATGTGTGAGATCCTGAGTTCAATCTTCAGCACTGGAAAGAAAATAAAAAATAAATTAAAATGAAAGAATTAAAAAACCAAAAATGATAAAAGGACAGCAGCGGCGAGGCCCTAAGCAACGCAGTGAGTCCCTGTCTCTAACTAAAAAACAAAACAGGGCTGGGGATGTGGCTCAGTGGCCGAGGGTCCCTGGGTTCAATCCCTGGTACCAAAGAAACAAAAACAAAAACAAAAACAAACAAACAAAAAACAGATAAAAGGAAAGAATTGGTGGTTTTAACCACCTTTAAGTCTAAAACTGAAACACAAAGACTCACGTGGGGATGAGCCATACATGGGAAGGAACATAGTGTCCAGAATATATAAAGAGTTCAGGTATTCAATAAGGGAGCAGCCGACAGGAGAAGAGCGCCAGCCACTTGGGGCTCCTAACCCTCTGTCCTGTGGAGGCAGGAAGGTGGAAACCTCCTTTCCCAGGGTGCACTAGCCGCAGGGCTCTGATGAGAAAGGGGCCCGTCAAACACAAGTGTTCAATGAGATTGGCAGGGGAAGGAGGCGTGGCCTCCCTCTGTACTTCTGCCAGGGATGAGGCTGGCTTTCATGAAAAGTTCAGGGTACAAGAGAAGGAAACAATGCCCACAGTCACAGATCACAGAGATTGTACAGAGTAGAACCCTGAGTGACAGGCGCACAGGCCCTGGCTCCACAGCAGTTACAGCACCCAGGGAGCCGGCTGGCTCTGGGAGAGGCCCAGGCTGTCAGAGGACACCCTGTCCCGGCCTCTCACTAACTCCCCACCTGGCCCTGCTGTCTGTGGTGGGCCTCCTCAGAGCCTGGGCGGCATCTCTACGCCAGCTCCAGCACCTGCAGCCACCCCCAGCTCCCTGCATCCTGCCTGTCGTCCCCATCTGAGGGGCACCAGAGGGGCAGTGGACACCACCCACCCTGACTTGTCACGCCATGTGCCACAGGAAATGGTCCCAAGGACCCCAGAAACACTAGGGACAGTCTCTCGGGTCCTGGGAAACCCCAGCTCTAGCCAAGGAAGCTGGTTTATCCTGATGGGGTTGAACTGGCCTCCAAGGCTGGGCTCCAGGCCCTTACTCGCTGGGTTCCATGACCTTAGGCCTTCAGAGCCCTCGGCTCAGAGACACTGGTGCCCCTGTGCTGGATCCCTCTGCCCAGCCTTTTGCCCAAGCAGCCTTCTTGCGACACTGCCTGGGTGGCCACATCCTTCACCTGAGCCCAGGCATCCTGGCCACAGCCCCTCTGGCCCCAGTCCTAACAGTCACACAACCGGAGCCCCCGGGTCCCTGGTTTTTTCTCTGATGCTATCGCTGAATGTGCTCATGGTAGCCTGGTCCTGACCCTATCAGGGTGACCAGATATCCTGTCCCAGTCCTCGATTCTTAACCACTGTCTTGATCAAGTAGTGGGGGCCGCAGGTGGACCCCTCCATGCTGAGTGGCCCAGGCCCCATGCCTGGAATAGAAGCAGAATGTGTAGTGTTTCTCTGAGGGAGATGGCCCTGGTGTCACTGTTTAGGGGGGCCACACTGTCCCAGGAGGGCACCAAGGGCACAGCCCTGGCCCTACTTCCTTTTCCACTGGTGGCAGCTGCCCTTAGGAGGGCCTGGGTGGCTGGGTGCTCCCTCCAGGCCTCTCCTGAGGCCCCAACATGTGCCCCTCTCCCTCCTCTGTTCTTGCCAGCTGGTTCTGATAGCCTGTGGGGCTCAGCCTCCCTGGACACCCCAGGGCCCCACCTCCTCGATGCCAGGACTCCATTGCCCCAATTCCAGCAGAGACCCTGCCTGGAAACAGCATGGTTCTACCGTGCTCAGTTTGGGTCTCTGCAAGCCAAGACCCAGAGCCCCCAGGCCCAGGTCATGGTCATGGGGCTCTCGGGGATCACCCAGTCCTGTGCAGGGCCCTCTGCCTCCTGCTAAGGTGACCCTTGGTCCAGCTATGGGTCTCCACGGTCCCCTCTGCAGCTATCCCTGTTCCCAAGGTACTGCCAGCCCTGTCACTCACAGCCACTGTGACCTGCATCACCAGCCACCCTAGAGGCCTGCCTGCATCTGGAGCTCAGGGCCAGCCAGTCATGAGAGGGACAGGAATCTCTGTCCCAGTCACCTGGGGGAGCAAGGAGGAGCTGGTTCCTGCTGGGTGCAGAGGCCTGAGGGCTTGGGTGAGATGGCCAGAGAGGAGGTGGCCAGCTTGCTGGCTCCCCACAGAGTGGGACTTTCCACTCAGAGAGAGGTCCAGTCTGTCATGGAGTATGCAGGGGGATGGTGCATGGGGGCCTCAGGACTGACCCTGAATGTGGGGCTGTCCCTCAGGGGCCTTGGGCAGTGTGCCTGCTGGGCTTTCCCGTGGCCAGCAGGAAAGATTGGTGGTGAGAGATTGGTCTGCACTAGCCCAGACAGGAGCAGAGCCTGGCCTGGCACAGAGGTGCCAGAAGACAGAGGTCCAGCAGAGGAGCCTGAGCAGCAGCTCCCCAGGACGTGGCTCCTGTGACCAGATGCTCCCAGCCCAGGGAGCTTGGCCACCATGTCTGGGGAAGGCTGCTGACCTACCCTGTCCCCTGCCGGGGTGCTGAACAACCTCAGGAGGTGCTGGCCCTTCTTTCAGCACCAACCCTGAGCCAACCAGCCCTTCTCCCACCCCAGCCTCTAGGGACATTCTTCCAAGATCATGGTGAGGTCCGAGTAATCCTGACTCTGGCTGACCCAGACCCTGGCAAGGACCTAGAACCCTGTGTTTAGGTCACCAGCCCCTTTTGCATCTCAGGCCAAATGCCACTTCCTCTCTGCCCCTCCTCCAAGCAGAGCACTGGACAAGCCCCCTGCCCACTTCCTGTGGCTGGAGGATAAAGGATAGAGAGGCCCAGGGAGGAGGGAGCCCAGGAGCCCTGGCAAGGTAGGGTGCTGTCCCTGCAGACTGCTGTGGCTGGCCCTGGCCCGCTCTACCCCTGGCCTCAGGTAGCCCAGTACCCTCTGTGTCTGTCCTCTGCAGATGCTGAGCCTGTGGTTTGTGACCCTTCTCTTGGTGGGGACTTCCAGTGCTGGGACCCCGGGTGAGTCCTGACCCATTTGACCCTGTCCCTTCCTCAAGGCGCCTTTGAGCACTGTCCCCAGGATCTGGGGACGTGTGCACGGCCTGTTCGGGCCCGAATTGGGGATCTTGGCCTGTGTGCACCAGGCTCCCTGACCTTCACTTGTTGCTTCTAGCACCTGTTTCACAGAACGACCTGGTGGGCATCGTGGGTGGCCACAATGCGCCCCAGGGGAGGTGGCCATGGCAGATCAGCTTGAGGGTCTACAGCTATCACTGGGCTGCATGGGTGCACATCTGTGGGGGTTCCCTCATCCACCCACAGTGGGTGCTGACTGCTGCCCACTGCATTGGCCGGTGAGTCTCCTCCCTTCTACCCGGCTCTGGGTTGGATGGGGGTGCTAAGTCAGGGGGTATGGGCAAGGCCTGGGCTGCACATGTGGGGCCACTTTGTCTTCCTAGGCCTGCTGGCCTTCTGCAATGCCCCGAGGGACCTAGAGTGAGTTGCCTCCATGGTTTCTCTCCAACTCCAGGAAAGATGCTGACCCATCAGCCTACCGGGTCCAGGCTGGGAATGTTTTCCTCTACGGGGACACGAAGCTGCTGCATGTGAACCGGGTCATCGTCCACCATGACTATGTGAATGCCTTCTTGGGCTCAGACGTGGCCCTGCTGCGTCTGGTGAAACCTGCAGTGTGTTCTGCCAACATCAAGCCCGTCAGGCTCTCCTCCCCGTCTGATAGTGTCACCCCAAGGGACCAGTGCTGGGTGACTGGCTGGGGCGCTATCAGCATGTTTGGTACATACAGAGGGTGTGGCTGGAAGGGTTTCTGCGTGGGACCTACACTTGCTCTGAGAACTGTTGGAGGCCGGGTGGTGCTGGGTTTCTGGGTTGCAGCTTCAGAGGGAATCCAGGGAGTGGCCGAGGAACCCAGGGCACTCCCACCTCGTTTCCCACCCACCGCGGTCTCCATGGGAGCCTCAGCACCTGCACAGGGAAAGCCTGAGCCCAGAGCTCAGTGCTCTGAGAAGGGAAACATTTGGTTTTGAAACACCAGAAGAACACGTTGCTCATCGTCTCTCTGGTGCCCCAATTGCAGGCCTGTAGAGTGCCTGTGTGGAGTGCCAGGGTTCAGGTGGACATGGTCCCTATGAGCTGTGTCTCCACACAGTGTGTGACAGGAGGGAACTGAGGCCAGGGATGCAGAAGGGAGGTGGCCGTGGCAGGTCAGCTTGGGCAAGGGTAGGGTCTAGCCACACCTGTGCTGCTAGCCTCCCTTTTCTCCCCTAGGCTCCCTGCCCCCACCCTTCCGCCTGCAGCAGGTGGAGGTGCAGGTGGTGGAGAATGCAGTCTGCGAGCAACAGTACCACAACGCCAGCAGGCACGGATACAGGGACCAGAGAATCATCTTGGATGACATGCTGTGTGCGGGCAGCGAGGGCCGCAGTGCCTGCTATGTAAGTCCTTTTCCACCTGCCCACCCCCATTTCACCTTTGGGGCCAATACCCAGTGACTCCTTTTCCTCCTAGGGTGACTCTGGAGGGCCCCTGGTGTGCAAGGTGACAGGCTCCTGGAGCTTGGTGGGAGTGGTCAGCTGGGGCAAAGGCTGTGCCCTCCGTGACATTCCTGGGGTCTATGCTCGGGTCCAGTCCTTCACGCCATGGATCCAGCAGCAGATGAGGAGGTACGCCTGAGGGCAGACCACTGGCCTTCTGCTGGTCAGCCAAGCTAGCCAAGGAGAAGCCAGCTTACCTCCCAAGTGTGCTGCTTTGGCCTCAGTCCCCACCCCTGAGTCTATGGTGCCCAGGTCCTCCCTGACTCCTATCAGCAAGCAGGGTGATGGGTAGGATGGGGCCTGGCCTTGCTGTGCAGTCTCTCTAATGAGAGGACCTGGGGAGGGGCTTGTGCTCCAGCATTCTGATTAGTGTCTAGCAGTTGAAGGACATTCGAGCTGTTTATGCTTTGTGGCCATGATGAATAAAGATACTATGAAAATTTGTATTCTGGATTTTGTGCGTGCAAAAAGTCTCCCTTTCTCTCTGGTTATCCCAATCCAGCTCTTTCTCAAGAAGAGAAGTGCCCAAGTCCTCTGAATTAGGGAAGAAGATTTTATTATTGGATAATCACTGAAACTAGTAAAAACTTTAAAGAGCAAAATGTCTTAGAACACACTGGAAAGGTAAAGGAGAAAAAACATCCCAATTGAAAGGTGAATTCTACTTGGAGGCCCTCCACGCCCAGGATGACCATTCTCAGCCTGAGCTGTACTGCCAGCCTCCCTTAGCAGAAGCAATAAGGAATACATAACTGGCTCGTCCCAAGAGCCACCTGATTCACCCTGTCCCACTCCTGTTGGTGCCAAATCCTTTGTGGTATGTTCTTGGTAGACGAGAGATGGTGACCACCATCCCTGGGGGCTCCCTAGGGGTAGGCGTCCTGGGGAGGCACCAGCACCCCACTTTCCAGCTGAGGAAAGTGGGGCAAAGAGAATGACCATCTTCCTGAGGTGGTGCCCTCAGTGGGCTGAATAGCAGCTGTGCAGGTGCCCACCCCCTCCACCCTCTCTCTCTGCTTGGAAGTCTGTCTCTTTGACCACATTGGGTTCTTTATGGACAAGGCTCCCAAATGAGATGGACCCACCATGTTCCAGTGATAGACGCTTATCCGTGGGTTGGGCAGCATACAGTCTCCTGTAGATGAAGGCTCTGGGGTAAGCTCTCCTCTCCCTGCACAGCTTTGTTGTCCTCACTGCCCCAAGACCTGGCCTCCTCTACAGCCCAGTCAACTTCCAGACCTGTGTAATCAGCTGGGAGTGTCTGTCCTGTGCCACAGTCCTCAGGGCTCCCTCTGTGTGACTGTCAGCAGCCATCTTACAACAGAGACTCATCCCAGGCGGAGGCCGTGGTGCTGTTGAGCTAGGCACCTGTGCTCTTCTCCTGTACCAGCATGCTCACCGCTCTGGCCGTGAGGGGGTCTTTCTTCCCCTTGGTCATCCCCTACTGGATGACGTTTGTGGGACATCAGGCAGAATGGTAGGTGAGAGGCAAGGGGCTAGGGCCAGAGGGATGCACCCCAAAGTAAAGCAGAGAACACCCCAGCCTTCTCTCTGTTCTGAACTCCTCCAGTGTCCTCGTCCAGCCAATCCAGGCTACCAGTCCTCAGTATCCTCCTTACCAGGACCCTCAGCTGCAGGTCCCTGGGGAGGCAACCCACTGGGAAGGTACAGCCAGCTGCTTCCCAAAGCAGGCTCTGGTTGCTTCTGTGATGCTGACTCTGTGCTGTAGAGGCTCTGCCTGAGCCCCACAGGCTGTAGGAAGTAGATGTGCACATCATTGCCTGCAGGTGTAGACTTATGTCTGTGAGCCCATAGCCAAGGAGATGCTGTGTGCTAGCTACTTCCATGGCCATAAGGCTTCTGCAAGGGCAGCCCCCTGCCCACCGAGCCCCCAATCCACAGTGGGGCCAGGGAGAGTCACTGAAACTTTAAGGCCAGTGGGGATGTGGAAGCAGAGAATTGGTGATGAACCTTTGCCATGGTTGGCCAAGCCCATCTCCTAATCCTCAGGGACCTGAGAGGCTTTAGTTTTCAGCTGGGGGGGAGGGCGTGGACTGGCTCAGGGAGGGTGCAGACTCTGCCTGTCACCTTGGTAACCTGGTGCCTAGGACTGTCTGACTGCAGCTGGAATCCATAAGTACTATAAGGATGAACCCAGAATTCCGAGCCAGCCGTGGGGGAGTGTGAGGAGGTGCTGCTAGGTACAGGGGAACATGGGTGACTCCCAAAGGGTGTAGCACACACCACCAAGCAAGGACAGAGACCTGGCCTGTTCATCACACACAACTGGAACTCCAAAGGGGTCCCCATGCATCACATTCCCTGGTATCCAGCCTTCCGGGCTCCCCACCCACCTCAGCCTCAGTCTGAGAGCACCTTATTCTGTAGCCTTCACCTGAGCCCTGTTCTTCCTTATTCTTCTTCTAGGATGATGATGGGGACCTCTGGTCTGTTGACTCAGGGACAGGTGCAGGGCACAGGTGGTGATGCTGAGCTTCAGCCAGGGATGTGCCAAGTCTCAGTGTCCTGGAGTGTATGCCAGGTCACTGCCTACCTGCTCTGAGTCCACACGGTGTGCTTCTGCCTCACCACTTCTCTGGGGGCTGATCCCTCCCAAACTTCCCACACCTCTCATCTCTGGGGCTCCTTCTCTGCTCCGTCCTGCTGGGTGTCGACCCCACCGTTCCTTTCCTGTGTGGCCAGTAGACTGCTTTAGGGCAAAGGGCAGAAAAGTAAAGTTTGTGGGACTCCTGCTGAGCAAAGAGCTGGGCTAGAATGGAAGCACAGTTGGGGGTTCTGAGAAGAGTACATGCTTGGGAAACGCTTCTGGCCTGTTCACTGGATCGAGAGCAGGGGCTGCAGGACCAGAGGGGTGCGCTGTTGGTCTGGTGTACACTGGGCCCGCTCCTCAAGCCTCTGCTGCCCTAGGAAGGATGGGCTAAGAAATTTGCATGCCACTCCTTAAAGGGCAAAAAGCTGCCTCCCCCCGTTTTTAAAAAAATTTTTTTGAGTCAGGACAACCTCCCGAGCAGCTGGAGTAGCTGAGACTAACAGGCTTGCCCCGGCTCTTCGGGGTAGCTCTTTCCGTGGTGTTTTGCTATTTTAATGCCCATCATTCTTGGACACTGGACTCCCCCAGTTTGTGCCCCGTGCGGGGGGCGGGAGTGGGTGCGGCAGTGGGGAGAGGAGCTCAGAGGAGCCATGCCCAACCCCCCCACACACACACACACACATCGCCAACCCGCGGAACTTCACTTACAGATGACCATGAACTCCACGACAGCGCCGAGCGCGGTCGCGCAGCCCCAGGGTCTCCAGGACCACCCTGGCAGCCAGCGCGCACCGGTCAGCGGGGGCGGACCCCACCCACCTGAGGCCCACACGACCCGCGCACACCTGGCCGCTCTTGATTGGCTGGTGGCATCAACGGGGGCGCCCACGATTGGCCGCAGGCCCTATGGCGTTAAGGGGGCGTGACCGGCAGTTCCCCGGGCCAAGCTTCAGGGTGCGCCCCGCGCAGTGACCAGTCTCCTCGCCCTCCTGTCTTCCTGCAGATGCGGACCCGGAGGAGGACCCGGAGACCCCTGTGAAGGTGGGACTCCCGCCTCTCCGCATGCGGTTCCCTGCCTACGGGCAGCCCTGGGCCACCACTGGCTTGCGGGCTTCACTCCTGCGCACTGCTTCTGAGCTTGTGCGCCTCGTGCAGGAGTTCCTGGCCCTTGGGTTGTGGCAGAGTGCTGTTCCACCGAAAGGATCGCCAGGATTTGCTGATCCATTCACAAGCTGATGAACATCTGGCTTGTTTCCACTTCAGGCTCTTATGAATAAAGTTTCCGTAAACATTTTTGTGGGAACATAAGTTTTAATTATCTTGGGTAAACACCGAATGGAATTGCGAAGGCATACAGCAGGTTTGCATTTATGTGGTTTCCGAATTATCCTTGAAGGCACTGCGGAGAGTGCATCCCTCTCCGTGGTGGATGGGATCAGTGTCCTTGCCAGCACCTGGGATCTGCAATCTCTGTGGCTTCAGGACTTCCGGGGGGAAATGCAGTGTATCCCACCCGTTTGTTTTTCTTTCTTTTTCTTCTTTCTTCTCTCTCTCTCTCTCTCTCTCTCTCTCTCTCTCTCTCTTTTGACTGGAGATGAACCAGGAGCGTTTTACCGCTGAGCTACATCCCCTGTCCTTTACAGATTTTATTTTTAGACAGGTCCTGTTGAGTTGCTGAGGCTGGCGTCACACTTGAGATCCTCCTGCCTCAGCCTCTTAAATTGTTGGGATTACAGCCCTGGGAACAAGCTTAGTGACACAGACCACACATGCTCAGCTCATGTGTTTGTAATTTGCATTTTTGCCATGGCCAACAGTATTGTGCATTTTACCACGTGTTTATATCTTCTATTTATATAACTTTAGTGAATGTTCAAATATTTCCCCCTGTTTAATGTTTTAATAATTTCATAAAATTTATATACACTTCAAAATGCTTTCAACCCTGTGCCATGAAGAACTGAGATCTAATTGTACAGAGCATGATAAAGCGGAATGGTACCAAGGAGATGAAAGGCCTGAAGGACCTGACCTTCTCTCTGTTTGAAGCAGGAAGCCATGAGCTGAGGCCCAAGTGTCTGCCCACTGCAGGGACAGTGGGCAGTGAGCCCTGGACCTGTAGGGTGGTGGGGGACAACCACACACCTGTGCCCTGGGCAGGGAGTGAGGAGGAGGAGAACAGGGCTCCACCAAAGGCCCCACCTGCTCCTGTATCTCCATGTGGACACTACAGCCCTGGGAACAAGCTTAGTGACACAGACCACACAGGGACAGGATGGGACCCGGCCATCCCTGCAAACCCAGGCAGTGGATGGAGTCCTTGCCACCTTCTCCAGGAAGCCCTCCCTGGATCCTGCAGCTCACACATCGCCAGAGAGCCTCTGGGAGCCCAGCCTCTGGGGTTCTCCTCCTGAGGCCCAGAAGCCTGGGGGAGACAGCTCAGGACTCCGTGAAAACCTGCCCTCCAGGATGTCCTCACATCCGTCCTCAAGTCCCATGACTCCACCACATATCAGATGGGCAAAGCCCTCCAACTGCCCAGACCACGCAGGGCTTCCTCTCTGGCTGGGGCCTGATGACTGAGCTGATTAGGGGCCACGGGCCCAGCCTGAGACTTTCCCACCCCCTCCCCAGCCCCATGCACAGGCTGGGGTTGGAGGGCCCCACCAAGAACCCCAGGGCAGGACCCCTCTTAGGAGTGGGGAAACCGAGGCAGGGTGGCAGTCCTCTGATGGCATCAGGCTGTGGCTCTGCGAGGCCCAAGCCCACCCCCCCTCATACCAGCACCTGGTCCTGGCCGAGGCTTACCTGCATGGTAAGGGTCTGAGCTGGGATGGCGAGGAAGGGAGTGTGCTGGGTGGGGCCCAGCCTTCCTCAGATGGACCACACCTGGGAGTTGGCCGTTGGGGTGGGGGGTGGGACCTACCTGGTCAGCACAGCACAGGGAAGCAGGGTGAGGTCTAGATGTGCCCAGCCCAGGCTGCCATACCCAGGACCCAGCAGCCTCACATTGTCTACCACGCGGCCTGCACAGTGGTTTCATTAATGAGGTTCTAGGCATTAAGTTAGTTAGAAGAGATCGAAATAAAACACACAACCAGTACCTTATTTTACATTGCTAGGTCCCAGATGGCTCGCCTCCCTGGTTCCCGCCTCTAGCCGCCCAGCAGGGCAGCGAGGATTACTCTGGGCTAGCAGGAGAGAGAGAGAGTGAACACGCCTGGGAGTAGCCTTTTATTTGGGGGACAAGAGATTCAGGGGAGAATTCCATCCAATGAAGGTTGAGGGGGGGCTGCACTCCAAGGTCAGGGTCAGTGATTGGGTCTCCAGGGTCAGTGGTCACGCACACCCCCACACGGATGGGCTCTCTCATCAGGAAAGGGTCGGGATAGCTCCGACATAGCCAGAGCGCCTCAGGCCCTTAACGGGAGTCACCCAATCACGTGTCAGAATGGCTCCCCACAACATTGCCCAGTGAGGGTGGGGTGCAGGGTGTTCAGGGAGCCAGATCCACTGAGACCTGACCCCCAGGAGGGGACTTCAGGGCCCTCACCTTTCCCAGCTCCATCCTTGGGGACCCTGTCCCCCTTCACACTGTTGTCTGAGGAGCCCTTGACACCCCTGGATCCCAGTCCTGCTATTGTGAAACATCATCCCATTGGTCCCCTTGGCACCCCTGTGACAGGTGCTGCTTCCTCTCATCTGACAGAGGAGTTCAGGGAGGGGGCGGCCATTGCCTTGGCCATGCCCCCACCTTGCAGGGTCTTCTCAGGCCCATGGAACATGGGTTGAGCCAGTCCACTATTTTGGAGCCAAGCCTGACTTGAAAGCCAGTTCTCCAGGTTTCAAAGGGGGACCTGCACTTGGGTGACTGCCCTGTGGTCGCCACTCAGAAATCCACCTTCGTTTTCTGAACCAGGGCCCTGCAATTTCAGTTTGCATGAAAACCCCAAATCCTGCAGCTGATTGCAGCATTGTGTACGGTGCTTTCTAGATGCACTGCTGGGGTCCTGAAGGTAGCCCCAGTGCTGCCGTCTGCCAGACCAGGGTGTGCGGATGGTGGGGACCAACCCATTGCTCCATGACAAGCCAGGTTATTCAGATCCCATGTGCTTTTTCTTTTCATGCCCCTTTTCTGCTGCAGTATCCAATCCAGTCTGCCACATAAGATTGGTCATTGAGCCATCTCTGTTCCTGCTAATCTGGTATAAATGAGTCAATAGATGAGGAAAAATAAAATTTAAGAAGTGCTCAATGTGCCGGGGCTGGGGATGTGGCTCAAGTGGTAGCGCACTCGCCTGGCATGCGTGCGGCCCGGGTTTGATCCTCAGCACACATACAAACAAAGATGTTGTGTCCGCCGATAACTAAAAAATAAATATTAAAAAATTCTCTCTCTCTCTATCTTTCTCTCTCTCTCTCTCCTCTCTCACTCTATCTTAAAAAAAAAGAAGTGCTCAATGTGATTACACACCTGTAATCCCAGTTACTCAGTACTTCTGGGTGCTGCCCAGGTCCCCTAATCTGTTAGGTCATCAGGCCCCAGGCAGAGAGAGGACGGTTGGGAAGGGCCTTTCCTGTGCCCATCTTATCTGCAGTTGACCATGGGACCTGCAACGGATGTGGCCAAAGGGTGATTGCCGAGTGTGGGTTTCCATGGGTCACTGCTCAGAGGGCCAGAGCTGTCTCTGGCAGGCTTGGTCTGAGCCTTGGACTGCATTTTCATATTTCTTTTTTTTTAAAAATACACCATTTTAATCAATTCATTTTTATTTTTCCCACTTTTTATGGGTGCATTATAGTTGTAAGCACTGGTGGGATTTGTTGTTATATATTTGTACATGCACATAATACATAATGTAATGATATAATTTAGCCAATACCACTCCTTAGCACTTTCTCCCTTCCACCCCAAATACACTATTTTAGAAAAGATTTAGATTCATAGAAAAATTATAACGATAGAAAAAGGTACTCATACTCCCTGCGTCTGATTTCTGCGGTTACTAACACCATACATTGGAATGATTCATTTGTTATAATCAATGAGGTGATATGATACACTATTTAACAAAAGTCCATAGTTGATTTGGATTTCATTACTTTTCCCTGAATATCCTTTTCCTGTCCTCAGGCTTCTCCAGACAGGACAGCTTCTGACTTCCCTGCTCTTGGCCCCAGAGGGTTTTGCAGAGTGTAGTCACGGGGTTTATAGAAGGTCCTCTGTCAGGATTTTGCCAGCTGTTTCTCTCATAGGGGTATTGTGGGTCCTGGGGGAGGACCACAGGGGTGAGTTCCCTGCTCCTCAGCTGCATCAGGGGCACATGTGGCCGTGGAAGTCCATCTTGCTCACCTGGTGGAGAGAGTGCCCAGGTGTGTCCACTGAGCCGGCTCGCCTCCCCAGGTGAGTCTGGTCAGTGCTGTGCAGAAGGAAGCCGTGAGGCGTGGCCATGCCTCACCTCTGGAGAAGCATCCCTTTGTGGAATTCTGAGGGAGACTGAGCTCTTTCTCCCAATTTGATTATTAATTCAGTTACACATTTGTATCTGTTTGGACTCATGAACGTTGAGCTTTGGGTCAGGGCCCAGCAGTCCTTCATCTGTGGCCTTGGTTGTTTTGGCCTGTCTTCAGGGGCTCGATTGGTCTTAAAGTGTCTCTTGCATCTGGTGCGAGACGCCGTGGCTCTTGTGCATCTCCTGCCAGGTGCCCAGGGCCAGCCATCCCCTGGTTCCCTTCAGTGGTAAAGGCACTGGAAACAGAGACTGGGCCACGTGCCCCTGCTGCTAGGGGGTGTCACTGCCTCTTGGCCTTCTGCCACCAGAGCACAGGTAGTCAGTGCCACATGGGAAGGAGATGTGTGTCTATTTATAGCAGCACTCCCTCTGTATGCTGTCCTGAGTCTCCCCTGGTCCAGCACCTCAGGGGCCATGCCAGCCCCTCCCTGAGCTTGCTACAAGACACCAGCCCTCCTGTGCTCCACAGATCAGTCCTAGCACCCTGTGTAACAGCTTGGGTGCTGTTGACCTGCACCTCTGTGAGGGCTTTCTCCAGGGAGCACTGGCCCTGTGCCTGGTCCTCCCCCAGCCTCAAAGCCAATGCCCCCACTGTCTAGGGCAGTCCGTGTCCCCCTCCCTGCTGTAGTTCCTCCCAGGCATGTACCATGGTTCACCCACCTGTGTCCTTCTGGTGGGCTTTGGTGTTTCCTGCTTGGGTTGTTACAATAAAGCTGAAGTGAACATTATTAAGTCTTCTCCCCGAGCTACATTTTTATTTCTCTTGGGTAATTCCCTAGGGTGGAATGGCTGAGTCACAGGGAAACTTCGTTTCTGAAAGTGTAGCTGCTGCAGGGGCTGGGGAGGCCGCTCAGTGGCAGGTGCCTGACTGGCATGCATGAAGTCTGGGGTTGATCCCCAGCAATGCAAAAAAGAAAAAAATAAAAGTCGTTACAGACCAAAATAGGAAAATTCCACTTACAATGGCATCCAAAAGGTTAAAACACCTAGAAATCAACATGGCCAGAAGGTGGAACACAGGTGCTGGGCTGCCTCTATGCCCTTTCCCACATTCCTGATGCTCTGGCATTTGGGAGACTGCCCCTCAGGGCTGGCTAATTCCTGGAGGTGGTGAATGAGTCCCCTGGGACTCACCTGACACCTGTCAGGTGGTGCATAAACCTTGAGAGCCTTCTGTTAAGGCCAGACATGAACTGTCTGAGTTCCTCCCAGGCACGTACCACTCATGGGAATTGTGCAGAACAGGTCAACCCACAGAGATGGCAGACTGAAGGAGAGTGGGGAGACGGGGTCTGCTTTTTCTGGCGGGGGTGGTGGTGGAAATGTTTGCAAGTTTCCTGGAGGTGGCTGCAGACCATGGTGAATGCACTAAACCCTTGGACTTGTTCCCTCTGAATGACAGGTGTCATCCATGCCGATTTCTCCTCATTAGCAAATGTCTAACCGGGAAGGCAGGTTCACTGGTTCCACTGTTCCACGTAAGGAGCTCGCTTATACACAAAAACGACTGTTGAGGTTTCCAGAGAGATTGGTCCTTCTTCACCCTCTCCCTGGCAGTTTGGCCATTCCTTGATTCCTGACACTTGGTCCTGTCAGGCTTTGGTTCAATCTCAGACTCGGGGTTGCTGCAAGCTCCTCTGGGAACATAGTTCTGGACCATTTGAGAACTCCAGTGACAGGCGGGTTTTAAAGGAGAGGTACCTGCCCAAAGCACCACCCCAAGCCCCCTGAACCCTGAGACAGTCACAGGCATCCTGGTGGCTCCTGACTGTCACTGGAAGTCTACCCATTGCCCCAGGGCAGCAGGAGCAGAGGACCTGCTAAAACCCAGGGCACATCAGGTGGCTCCTCGGCTGACAGAGATGGCCCTTTGTCTCCTGGACTCTCCTGAGCCCTGGCTTCTAAGAAGTTCAGGCCAGCACCTTGCAGGGCACCCTCATGCTGGGCCATCTGACGCTTTCTCACGAGTAGACTGAAGTTCTATGCTTTTGGCAAGAATATCACAGGTAGGACTGAGTGCTGCGTCTTGTTGAGGGTGTCCAGCCTGCTGTCCACTTTCACTGCTGGATAAGGGGGGACTGCCAGGCCCCTTACTGTTTTCCCCTTAGTAACTAATACATACTTCATGGGGAGATTTAAGACTATGTAAGTAGCTGATTTCTCATCAGAATTTTAATTAATTTATTTATGACCACACAGACTCATGAGACATCCTATCTTATTCAAATCTTAATTTGTTTCTTTTTCCCAATTATAATGTGGTATGCCAGTCAGATCTGGGGATTCTGGGGGCTCATACAAATTGGCTTCCATGTCTTTTTTCTTTTTTTTATTCACTGCTAGACATTGAGCATGGGGTGCTCTACCTCTGAGGTATATCCCCAACTCTTTTAAAATCTTTTAAGTTTTGGGATAGGGCATCACTAAGTAGCTGAGTCCAGTCTTGAACTTGTGACCTTTCTGTTTCAGCCTCCTGAGTAGCTAGGTTAGCAGCGTGTATCACCATGCACAGCTTCTAGGTCTTTTTCACAGGTCTCAATTTCTCTTGGAGTATTTCCTTGTACAAGATGACTTTCGGCTCTTTTTTTACTTCCTCTGATCTGGACATTTCTGCAGGAAACCCAGTTCCTTTCAGTGGTAGATTGTATTTAGAAACCAAAATCTAGGGGTTGGGTATTTCTCATTGCTCTTGGAGTGTCTCTGCTCTCAGTCTTCTCAGGGGACATGTATGGGGTCATGCAGGTGTGCACATGTGCATTCCCACACTCCCTCCTCACCGTGTCTGCACAGGAAGCCACGAGCTCTCTGTCACCCATGCCTGAGGCCGTGGTCCTATCCCATGGCTCATCAGGTCTGCCCCCTCTCCATCCTGGGCAGCCCCCCACCTAATTCTTCCCCCATGAGCAGCAGTCCTGCCTCCCCCAGGGCTCTCCTGCTCAGACTCTGACCTCACTCTGGGCCCTGTGGCTCCCCTGGACTGCCCGACCTGAGGCTCAGGACTGACTCCAAGGAAAGGGGCTAGGAGGAGAAGCAGGCAGGGCTTCCCCTTTGTTACAGCTCTAGCCATTTTGGTGGTATATGACAGGACCCCTTGGTGACTTCCCCTGCAGCTCCCTGCAGAAGGGTATCTTCATGCCTTTCTGGTGGCTGCTTGTGCCCCTCACTGTGCCTCCGCAGGATCTGCTGCCTGTCACAGAGCTGTAGAGTTCTTCTTTCCTCTTCCTTTCATGCCCTGCTTTCTGGAGTGAGGATCCAGTTCACCTAGGAATGTGGCTGTAGGCCCCAGGACAAAGGGTGCAAGTCCTTTGTCCTCCACAGGACTGGTACCTTGCTCCTGGGCTGCAGATGGCCTCTGGTTTTCCTAGTTTTCAAGTTGGGTGTGGCCCGACCTATCAAGCCTTTTCTTAGGTTCCTGCTTTGAGTCCCTTCTGCGCTTAAGGCAGGGGAGGTTCTCTTTTGTGCTGTGTGACTTTGCTTGTTACTTTAGGTCTATGATCCTCTGTGAATTATGGTGTGAGGAACCAGTAGTTGAGACTCTGTCCCCTGTGCAGACATGTAGATGTGGTCATGTCTGTTGAAAGATATCCTTTTCTTCTGTGGAACGTAGTTGGTGGTGTGTGCTGGTCTCTCTTGATTGCTGGCTGCATTGATATGTAGGTCCCGAACCAAACACCAACTCTGTAATCCCTGCAGCCTTACAGTCGGTCATCTCACATCACATGTCTGACCCAGAGCCAGTGTGGGACCCGGCCACAAGGGAGCAGGATTTGAGGGGAGTGATCCCCTCCCCCACTCTGCCACTACAGGGGTGGCCAGCTTCTCCTGAACCTGCCCCTCCCCAGAGCCTCTGTGGCCCCCATACACCCTGTAGGAGGCAGAGGCCTCCATGGTGGACACAGGCCTACCCCAGCATGGATGGCAGCACCTTCAGGCCAGACATGCTGTGTGCTGGGGGCTGGCATAAATCTGCCAGGTGGGCCTAGGGCACAGTGGAGGGCTTGGGGCCTGGAGTCCAGCAAGACTCCCCACTAACAACCCTGGCCTTCACCCTGCTTTGCCCTCCAGGATAACTGGAGGCCTGCTGGCCTGCCAGGTAGATGGGACCTGGTTGCAGGCTGGCGTGGTCAGCTGGGGCAAGGCTGTGTCCATCCTTACCAGCCTGGGGCCTACAGCCACATTTCCATGTGAACTGGATCCTCACCCCAGAATTGGAGGCCTTGGGGCTGGGAATTCTAGGGCTCCCCTGGCCCCCTCTCCTGGCTGGGCTCTTCCTGCCGGTCTTTCTGCTGCTGCTGCTGGCCTCCTGCGTCCTGGTGGCCAAGTGCTGGCTGCACAGAACCTGGCTTGAAGTTCCCACACTACTAACCCCTGATCCCGGTTTGCATGACCCCCCCCCATCCTCCTCCCTGCAGAGCAAAGATAGAGCAAGGGCCACATCCTAGGCCTGTCCGGGCTCTGTCAGCAGTTCAGTCCCTGCCCAATAATGCCTTCTTTCTGGAGGGAAACGAAGGCTGAGAAGGTGCAGTTATTTGCCAAGGTCTGGGTAGGAGGGTCCACCGACCCCGGTGCTTTCTGTTCAGTCTCATCCACCCCCGCACGCCCTTTAGCAGTCCTGGAAGGCCCCCAGCATCGCCGAGGCCAAAAGACCTGGGTCAGTGGCATAACTTGGTCGTGGCAGGGGAGCCTAAAGGTGCACCTGCGCAGCTGCGTCCAGCGCGTGCCCAGCGTTGACGGCCCGGCTCTCCCTCTGGTGGAGACAGGTGGAACTGCGTCGCTCCGGAAGAAACCACAAACTGTGAATCTCATGATTGGCGCATATAAAATCCGAAGGGTCTCACAGACGCTGGCGCAGACTGATTGGCAAGGCTATGGAGCATAACGAAATACAAAATGCTGTACTTTTAAATTTATTTTTTTAATATTTATTTTTTAGTTATAGGTAGGCACAATATCTTTATTTTATTATTTTATTTTTATGTGGTGCTAAGGATCAAACCCAGTGCCTCACGCATGCTAGGCGAGTGCCCTAACACTGAGCCCCAGCCCCAGACCATGTACTTTTTAATTTTTTAAAAAAAATTTTGGTACCGGGGGTTGAAGCCAGGGGCGCTTAACCATTGAGCCATATCCTCAGCCTTTTTTTTTTTTTTTTAATTTAGAGGCAGGGTCTCGCTGAGTTGCTGAGGCTGGCTTTGAACTCATGATTGCCCAGCCTCAGCCTCCCAAGCTGCTAGGATTATAGGCTTGCCATCGCATCAGGTTCAAAATGCTGTAGTTCTGAATATTATCCACTACTAACTGGAAAATGATCTTGGAAGCCCTAGCAAGAGTGAGGCTCTGGATCAATCCACAGTACCACAATCAATCAATCAAAACTTGAAAGTCAATATCATTTCTATCAGATTTTTTTTTAAAAAATTAAATTCTAGGCATAAAACCAGCACATTATCCTGTTTTTGTTGTTACTTTAAGTTGTCAATTATCTTTATATTTTGGGGGGGAGAGAGTTGCTGGGGATCAAACCCAGAGCCTTGCACATGCTAGGCAAGTGCTTTATCACTGAGCTACACACCTAGCCCCTCATGAACTAGGTATTTTTTGGGGTGGGGGTACCAGGGATTGAACTCAGGGTCACTCAACCACTGAGCCCCATCCCCAGCCCTATTTTGTATTTTCTTTAGAGACAGGGTCTCACTGAGTTGCTTAGCACCTTGGTTTTGCTGAGGCTGGCTTTGAATTTGCGATCCTCCTGCCTCAGCCTCCCATGCCACCATCACTAAGTTTTTGACAGAGAAATATGTCTTTCACCTTTACAGATATTTCCACTTCCAGGACTTTCCTTGGTGTGAGTCTAGATTGTCACCTCTTGTTTTCTTTCTCCTGCAGAACTTCTTTTGACAATTTGGTGACGGGAGGTGCTGGCAAAGGTCTTTCAGCAAGCCAACAATTCATTTCCTTCTAGTAGTCCTTTGACGATGGCTTCCAACCGTCTGCTGACTGCCAGTTTCTGAAGACTTTCATTGATTTCCAGCCCTATGTGATGTGCCTCAGCCTGTTTTTCTTTAATTGTATTCTATTTGGTGTTCATTGAGAGTGTTAGATCTGTTTGTTTATAGTTTCATCAAATATGTAAAGTTGTGGCCATTTGCTCCTCAAACACCCCCGTATTTATCCCCTTTCTCTCCTCTGGCTTTCTGCCTCACATATTCTGCATCCTGGGTCTCTCTCGACTGCACGTCCCGAGGCAGTGTGGGTTTCTCACCCCTACTTGTCCTGCTGTCCTGTCCCCCTCACCCCACCTGGCTTTCTACCCATCTTGTCCCTTTGCATCTGCACTACCAGTTAGTTCTGTCAACAATCCCACCTCCAGTAGAACAGCCTCCCGCAGAGGAGAGATGAGGAGGATACATCCCCTCCCAGGGAATGGAGGTGGGGCTCGCAAGTTCAAGGTGTGGGGGAGAGTGACTGAGTGCCTCTCTGGGAGGGTGTCACTTCCAGTGACCCTAAGACCAGTGGCTGTCCTCCAGCAGAGGTCGATGCTTAGGGCCAGGGCAGCAGTCACTACTCACCCAACCTGGGCTCCCAGCAAATAGCCCAGAGGCTCCATCACCTCTAGCCCCTGATTGGCTCAGTGACAGCCAATCACAGGGACCTCACCGTCACAGCAATTGACTGGTCTACCTCTCAGGCCTGAGCCAATCGGAGCATCCCTTGGAGGACAAGGGTCCAGAGCCCCTGACTCAGTAGTGCCTGCAGCCCCTGCCCTCTGTGTGTCCAGCCACCCTGTCCTGGAGCCCCCTGTGGGCTCCTGTGGTTCCATCTTGCCAGCCCTTAACAGGGCTCGGGATTTTGTTAGAGAATGAATGGAAGCCAGGTCGCTGAGCAGGACAACCCCTGCTGGTTGCATGCTGACCCTGGGGTGTGCAGAGGGCAGGGTGGGGGCAGGGCCTGCACTGCCCTCTGCTGGGGGCCCAGAAGTTGCAATGAGGCAGAATAAGGGCTGGGGTCCTGGAATCCTAGGTGAGGAGGTAGCCCACCTGGGACCCCATGAGCAGCAGTGTGTCAGGAGGAGGGGCATAGGGACAGACAGGACAGTTATCATCCCTGGACTTGGCAGGGGGTGCAGGAGAGGTTTGGGGGAGGACTGCTGGCTGCAGGCCTCTTCTGCTATCCTGCTCTGACCACAAGCCATCCGATGTGCAGATAAAGTGCAGATGGCAGAGATAATGAGGTACCCTCCGGACACCAGAGCTGCACAGATAAGGCCAGAGACCACCCTGCGGGATTCTTCTGTGGAGCCAGTTTGATGGGGAGCATCAGAGCCCCTTCCTGACCCAGACTCATGGTGCTGGTGATGTGACCCTCCCTCAAGTTGAGTCTCTGATCCCATGGGATCAGGGAACTTGGGTGGGGTGAGAGTGAGAACTTGGGTGGGGTGAGGGGGTGAGTGTGCCATCCTGTGCATGGCTCCTTTGAGGGTGGCCCACAGACATGGACTTATGCCCTGCATTCATCTTGGGGAAGCATGTTGGGTAGGACAGCAATGGTCCCTGAATGCCACTGTTCCTGAGGCCTCCTAGGGAGTCCTCTGTGCCTGGGCAGGAGGGGACAAGAGCCCAGTCCTGACAGCTGGGAGGTGTTGCCATTCTGGTACTAGAGATCCAGCGGCTGAGAGATGGACTCTCAATTCCCAGTGCCCAGCCCATGGCACGGAACATTTGGGAGCCCCCATACACAGGGGGACCTGGCAGACCCTGAGCAGACTGGAGACCTCTCATCCCTATACTCCCACTGGGGCAGAGCCTGAGAAGCCAGCATCCCACCCTGGGGGTGGTTTTGTGGTTGCCTGTGCATCCCAACATTAAGGCCTGTGGACATCAGATGGACATCTTGGTGTGGGGGCATGTGTCACATGGTGGCCCTGGGTCTGAGTCATCTACTTCCTCCACATCTGGATTGGAGGTGGAGGGCCCTCTGACCCTAGCCTGGAAGGATAAATGGAGGGGAGCTGGCTGTGTAGAGGAGAATAGGGACTGGCCAGGGTGAGTGTCCCCCACTCAGAGCCCCTGACATCTGTGTGCCCCATCCCTGGATCCCTGAGACCCCAGACCCCTAGTCTGGACCAGTGCTCTGATCCACAAGGGCCCTGGCTCCATTCTGCTCCACGCTCTGCCTACCGGATCCGTCTGGGTTCACATTGCCCCCTCTTCACTCCTTCCAGATGGTGAATCTGCTGGTGCTGGCACTTCCCCTCCTGTCCAGCATGGTCCATGGGGCCCCTGGTGAGTCCTGCCCTAGGCCTGCCCTTTCCCTGCCCCCTGCCCCCTACTCCTGGCTGCACAGCCTGGGGCAGGTGGACTCTGAGAAGCCCAGCATTGTCCCAGGCAGGCGAGGGCTGATCCAGGGTGGGCTGCACCCTGGTGCTGAGGGTGCTCCCTGTCCCAGCCCCAGGCCCAGCTCTGGAGCGAGTGGGCATTGTGGGAGGACGGGAGGCCCCTGAGAGCAAGTGGCCCTGGCAAGTGAGCCTGAGATTCCACTTCGAATACTGGATGCATGTGTGTGGAGGCTCTCTCATCCACCCACAGTGGGTGCTGACTGCTGCTCACTGCGTGGGACCGTGAGTCTCCATGGGCCTGCGGGGTGGGGTGAGGGCCTGGTTCACCCTGTGGCCCCAGATGCTCTGGAGCCTCTGATGTTGGGGCCACTTTGGTCCACCTGAGCAGGACTCTCCTTTCCTAGACATATCAGAGGCCCAGAGTTCTACCGGGTACAGCTTCGGGAGCAGCACCTTTACTACCGAGACCAGCTGCTGCCCATCAGCAGGATCATCCCTCACCCCAACTACTATACTGCCCAGGACGGGGCGGACATTGCCCTCCTGGAGCTCGAGGATCCTGTGAACATCTCCAGCCATGTTCACCCCATCTCCCTGCCCCCTGTCTCGGAGACCTTCCCCTCGGGGACACCATGCTGGGTGACAGGCTGGGGCAATGTGCATGATGGCGGTGGGTGGTTGGACAACTGAGGGCTTGGGCAGGGGGGCACGAGACCACACCATGGTCCCAGCCTTGGGGGTTCCCTTTGTGGAACAGGGAAGGGCACTGATCGACCCCCTCCTGAGGCTGCTCCCTCTTCTTTCACCGCAGCGTCCCTCCCACCACCGTTTCCCCTGAAGCAGGTGAAAGTCCCGATTGTGGAAAACCACCTTTGTGACGCACAGTACCACACAGGGCTCTACACAGGGGACAGCGTTCGCATTGTCCGTGATGACATGCTGTGTGCTGGGAACAAAGGGCACGACTCCTGCCAGGTGGGCCCTTGTCCCCCGCACCCCCCACATGGGCCTTGCCCCAGGCACTGACTCTTATTCTCCCCAGGGTGACTCTGGAGGGCCCCTGGTCTGCAAGGTGAAGGGTGCCTGGCTGCAGGCGGGCGTGGTCAGTTGGGGTGAGGGCTGTGCTCATGCCAACCGGCCAGGCATCTACACCCGTCTTACCTACTACTTGGATTGGATCCACCGCTACGTCCCCAAGGCCCCCTGAGCCAGGTTGGCAGGGTTGCCACCCTGATCAGGCATCATCAATCCTCTCCTGCCTCAGCACACTGTTTCCTTCCCAGGTGGCATCACCCCACCTTCCCAATCCCCCTACCCCTGCCCTGTGGACCCCTCTACCTGCCTCCCAGCCTGTAGGTGGCAGATGCTAATTTTCCTGGCTGCTGTGTCTCATTAAAGCGCAGATAAAGCATCATGGTGGTCACTGTTTTTTTTTTTTTTTTTTTTTTTTTTTTTGGCTAAGGGCATCTCTAGGGAAGAAAGGGGTCCAGGTAGTGACTGGGTGCAGCGGCTGTAGCTATGGGGTCCCTGGCCCCGAGACTTGGTCTGTGTTCATGAGTAGGGCCTCCTCGCCAATGCCTGTCCCTAGGCCAGCTTCTCTTCCACACAAACTTGTTTCTTTTTTATTCTTTTTTCTAGGGGATTAAACTCAGGGGCACACTGACCCACATCCCCAGCCCTATTTTGCATTTTCATTAGAGACAGGGTCTCACTGAGTTGCTTAGGACCTCACTTTTGCTGAGGCTGGCTTTGAACTTGCAATCCTCCTGCCTCAGACTCAATTACAGGTGTGCGACACAGTGCCCTGCTCACAGGTTTGTTTCTGTGTGGTGTGGGAGGTAGAACAACGTGGGCAGCTGAAGGGAGCAAGGTAGAGGACAGAGAGCACCGGTGGCCAGGTGGAGAGAGTATGAGCAGCTGCAGAGCCCAGCCCCACCCACCTCTCCCCATCCTAACCCCCTGTCAGGTGCCTCTGTGTAGCTCCAGTGTTCTCTGGTCTGCTTGGAGCACCTCCAGGGCTTGCCCCTCCCTGAGTGCTGCCCCTGTGACAACTGAGTGCAGCAGGGGTCATTCCTTCTCCCTGCCATGCAGGGCCCTGCGTGGCAGCTGTGTCCAGCTGCTGCAGATGGGTTTTTGGGTTTCCGACTCCAGGCCCTCAGGACTGGGAGGCTGAGCTGTCCAGACATGCAAGGTGCCCAGCATCTGGCAGGTTTGGCGAGGGCAGTGGCTGGGCTCAGGGTGACTTCTCCTTCTGTTGGGGCTTCAGACGTGTTCATGGGCATAGCAACCCACCTGTGCTTCCTCATCCTTCCTTCCACCTTCTGTACACGCAGTGGCAGAAACCCTCCTTTGAGGTTTATTGTGTTTTTATGATTATGAAGGAGGGCAGTGGTTTCTTGCAAGGGGCCCTGCTCCACACCTGGGTCATGGTGGGGCTGTGAGCTCCATTGTGCCCCTCTAGGGTTGGGCTGGAGCCATGAGGGCTGTGCCTTCACCCTGGCCTTGCGCCCTTCCCTGTGGGACTCCTGTTCTGTGCTGCTGTCAGGCTGGGCTGCATTTCATCCGGTCTCCTGGATTAGGCTCCATAAGCTCCGGGTGATTCTTCCTGGCTCCTGGCCGGGCTGCAGGGTTCCTCAGATGTCCAATCCTGCCTTCTCTCCAGGCACACAGTATGTCGTGTGCAGACCGTGAGCTGGCCCCTTCCTCCAATAAACAGTGCACATATGAGAGCTGGTGGACAGATGGGCCCAGGTTTGCCTCCTGGAACCCTCTGTTTGGCACTGACCCTTTCCTTTGCTGGGGAGAGGCTCTGGCTTCTGACCCACTGTCCACATCGAGGTTTCAGGATAGACATGTCAGTTGGGTCCTTGGCGAGTGCTGTGGTTGCTCTCAGGCCCTGTGTGCATCGTTTATTTAGACATGCTCATGCTTGTAAATAAGACAGTACCCTCCTTAGGATGATTCTGAGAACTTCTGGGCAAGAAGAAACTATTGGGATAGGTGGTGGTACTGGGGATTGAACCTGGGGTGCTCTACCTCTGAGGTACCTCTCCAGATCTTTTTATTTTTATTTAAATTTTGAGTTAGGATCTCACAAAGTTGCTGAGGCTGGCCTTGATCTTGCATTCCTCTTTCCTCAGCCTCCCAAGGATCTGGGATTGTAGGTGTGCACCACTACCCTTGGCAGAGAAGATATTTTCTAAAGAAACATTTGCTTTCCTTTCCTTGCAGTCATCAAATACAAAGATGTTGGTTTAATCTGCAGAATCTCTGGAAATGATCTTTTTGGGGAAATGAATGGCCTGCCAGTTCCTCATCTGGACCCTCCTGCTTCTGTCCCTGCTCTGGTAGCCCCTCAGTCTCTTTAGGTATCAGAATCGTGAGGAAGGAAGTACTAACCCTCTTTAGTGTTCCTTTTGGTTTTAATTTTCAATGACAAACTTGATGTCTGCCTATCATAAAAACAAAAGACAAACCTGGAGATATTTTCCTCTCCACCACCACCCCACAGCCCATTTCTCTTGGGGTCACCACAGGTCGGGGGGGGGGTGACCTCCTGTGTTTCATACATCTTTCTGCAAGGTTGTTGGTTGTGCACAGTCGGGGAAAGGGACCAAGGTTCCGCAGGAAAGATGACATATGGGTGTGGGGCAGACCGAGAGAAGAGAGGGCAGGGTGGACTTACTCTTATCTAGCCCTGGATCCGAGCTCAGCCCAGCTCAGTCCAGCCACAGTTGACAGATAAAAGTGGGCGTTGGCCCTATCAGGGCTGCCAATCACTGGGCCAGGCCGAGGGGTGGGGACCCAGCCCCTGTCTTTACTATCTAGGGCTCCTCCCCAGGGACAGTGTCCAGATGGTCAGCTCACTGCAGACAGATGCAGCCCAATGATCTCCCCCCATCCTTGGCCAGGCTGCCCCCTCCCTGAACTCCTCTGTCAGATGAGAGGAAGCAGCACCTGTCACAGGGGTGCCAAGGGGACCAACGGGATGATTTGGGGTATCTTTCACAATAGCAGGCCTGGGATCCGGGGAGGTCAAGGGCTCTGCAGGCAGCAGCGTGAAGGGGAACGGGGTCCCCAAAGATGGAGCTGGGACAGGTGAGGGCCCTGAAGTCCCCTCCTGGGGGTCATGTCTCAGCGGATCTGGCTCCCTGAAGACCCTACACCCTACTCTCTCTGGGCAATGTGTGGCTGATGGGTCCTGGGTATGGCAGCCTGGGCTGGGCACACCTGGACCCCACCCTGTTTCCCTGTGCTGTGCTGACCAGGCAGGTCCCACTCCTTGTCCCAGCAGCCACCTCCTAGGTGTGGTTCATCTGAGGGAGGCTGCCCCCCCCCCCCAGCACACTCCCTTCCTCACCATCCCAGCTCAGACCCTTCCCATGCACCCTGAGCCTCAGCCAGGACCAGGTGCTGGCATGAGGGGTGCTGGGCCTGGACCTCGCACAGCCACAGCCTGCTGCACCATCAGACGACTGCCACCCTGCCTCGGTTTCCCCACTCCTAAGAGGAGTCCTGCTCTAGGGATCTTGGTGGGGCCCTCCAACCCCAGCCTGTGCATGGGGCTGGGGAGGGGGTGGGAAAGTTCCAGGCTGGGCCCGGGGCCCCTAATCAGCTCAGTCATCAGGCCCCAGCCAGACAGGAAGCCCTACTTGGACTGGGCAGCTAGGAGCTTTGCCCATCTGATCTGTGGTGGCGGCATGGAACCTGAGGACAGATGTGAGGACATCCTGGAGGGCAGGTTATCACGGAGTCCTGAGCTGTCTTCCCCAGGCTTCTGGGCCTCAGGAGGAGAACCCCAAAGGCTGGGCTCCCAGAGGCTCTCTGGGGAAGTGTGAGCTGCAGGATCCAGGGAGGGCTTCCTGGAGAAGGTGGCAAGGACCCAATCCACCGCCCAGGTTTGCAGGGATGCCCGGGTCCCATCCTGTCCCTGTGTGGTCTCTCTGTGTCACTGAGCTTGTTCCCTGGGGTAGTGTCCACATGGAGATACAGGAGCAGGTGGGGCCTTTGGTGTAGTCCTGTTCTCCTCCTCCTCACTCCCTGTCCAGGACACAGGTGTGTGGCTGTCCCCCACCAGCCTACAGGTCCAGGGCTCAGGGTCGACTATCCTGTCCCTGCAGTGGGCAGACACCACAGTCCTCAGACTCGTGGCCTCCTGCTGTGCCTGGTGTATGTCCCAGCCTAGGTGTGAGGATGGTGGCATTGCTAGGGGATGTCTGCATCTTGGCTGGGGTTGGTGGACCCAGTACTCTCTGGTCACCTGGGGCTGCTGTACTTGCCACCAAACACCACGAGCTAAAGCGTGGTCAGCTGGGGCGAGGCTGCGTTCATCCTTACCAGCCTGGGGCCTACAGCCACATTCCTATGTGAACGGGGTCCTCATCCCAGAATTAGGGGTCTAGGGGCCGGGAAGCCCAGCACTGTCCTGTCCCCACATGCCTGGTCCTGGGTGCGTGGAGAGCCAGCAGCCCCAGCAGGAAGTGTGGTGCTTCAGGAGGCTGAGCCCTTCCTCTCAGGTCCTGGTGTGCTCCTTGGCCATCAGGCCTGGGCCAGCGGTTACTAGGCAAGTTCCCCCTTGAGGGGCACTTTGTGAGACACAGCAGGCTGGGGCTGGGCAGTGACTCAGAGCTGGCCAGAGAGGGCCCCACATGCTGACCTCAGGGACTTAGCCTTTACCAACATCTGAGGGGAAAATTACGCAAGAACACTCTAACCACGATATAGCGCACAATTTGGGGGCATTTGGCACAGTCGCCAGTTAATGTGATGCCACCTCTCTCAGCCCTGCTTGGCCAACCATCCTTCCCTCCCTCCCCCAGCTGCCTGGGTCTTCCTATTTCCTATCATTCTGAGCCTCCCTTGATTCCTGGGGGTGCCTGCCCTGGTGCAGCCCCCTGTCACTCCAGGAAGCCCTGCTACAATGTGTGGATCATGGTACTTAGAAACCAGCACATGGGCCTCTGGGGTGTCATTTCTCCAGGGAGGGCCAAGCAGATGGGGAGCTGAAGTTGTAAGAGGGAGACCCCCAGGAAGATGGGAGGGGCAGTGGCAAAGTGGAAGTTGGCAGGACGCTGGCCTCTGGAGAACCAGCAGCAACCCCTTCTCTCTGGCTCAGGGTGTGGACAGTCTCAGGTTTTAGATACAGGAGACCAAATCGTGAGGGGCCATGCTGCCCAGGCCGGCATGAGGCCATGGTAGACCAGCCTCTGCTGTGGTGGGTGCTCACTGCTGCCCACAGCTTCTCTGGGTGTGTCCAGGGTGGGTGGGGGCAGTGGGAATGTCCAGGCCTGTGGGCACACTGGCAGTGCAGAGGACTCCTCTTGACCTTTGACTCACTTCTGAGCCTGGAACCTGTCCTCTTCAGCAACAAGGAGGACTATGGGCAGTAGGCAGTCCCAGGGCTCTGAGGCCTTTCTGGCCACCAGACTGGTACTGACTTTGGACATTTCCAGACCTTAGCCAACAGGAAGAAGCATCTGCATGTCTGTATACCTGGAGGGGGGGAGTGGCTCCCTCTCTCCCCACTGCTGAAATCTGCAATCTGTCCCTCTGGATATGTTCCAGCTCAGGTAGCAGGAGCCCAAGATGCCCTCAATTCTCCATACCTGAAGCTTGAGGGGATGAGCTGATCATGGATTCTGATTCGGACTAGACACTGACTTCTTGCCTCTGCAGCTGGCCGCCCTCAGCAGGGGTGCCACCACACCCATCCACCCCACCCTTCCAGATCCTTGAATTCATGTGACTACCAGGTCCACCTGGGAGAGCTGAAGACCTTTGTCTCCTAATGTCTCCACCATGAGGTGAATTGTCCTGTACTCCAACTCCCCTGGACCACCGGCGTCTAGCAGGGACATTGACTTGGTGTAACTGGTCCCCCTTGTGACCCTCTGCAGCCAGATCCTGCCTGCCTCCCTAAGGCCTCAGGCGACTTCCACCCTAGGTTGGGTGGTGACAGGCTGGGACCACATGCTGGAGGGAGGTGAGGAGCCCCCTGACATCCTCTGGACCCTGGCAGGAAGAGGGGAATTTGCTCACCAACCTTGGTGCATGTACCAAGGAACCAGCTGCTTGTGTGGGGGCTGGTGCTCCAGTCTCCCCGGAACCTGCCCCATCCCCAGAGCCTCTGTGGCCCCCATACAGCCTGTAGGAGGCATGGTGGACACAGAGATCTGCAGCCAGTCCTATCCCAGCATGGATAGCAGCAACATCAGGCCAGACATGCTGTGTGCTGGGGGCTGGCATACCCTGCCAGGTGGGCCTAGGGCACAGTGGAGGGCTTGGGGCCTGGAGTCCAGCAAAACTCCCCACCAACCACTACTGGACCTCACCTTGCTCTGCCCTCCAGGATGACTGGAGGCCTGCTGGCCTGCCAGGTAAATGGCACCTGGTTGGAGGCTGTTGTTGTCAGCTGGGGCGAGGCTGCGTCCATCCTTACCGGCCTGGGCCTACAGCCACATTCCCATGTGAATTCCTCACCCCAGAATTGGGGGCCTTGGGGCTGGGAAACCCAGGACTCCCCTCTCCTGGCTGGGCTCTTTCTGCTGGTCTTCCTGGTGCTGCTGCTGGCCTCCTGCGTCCTGGTGGCCAAGTGCTGGCTGCACAGAACCTGGCTCACCCCTCCCTGGTAGCTCCAGGCCTTGACTCTGACACAACAGGAAGTCTCTTAAATAAGTTAGTGTTTATTCTGCTTTGTTCCCGGCCCTCCCTTTTCCCTTAAGAAGCTGAGTTTTCTGTATCAGATTATTGCAACATTTAACCTGGATTTATAAAACAAAGGGAACAAAACAAAGAACTGAATCCCCAGGCCAAAAATCCTGGATGGACAGGGCCCCATGGGGAAGGGGCAAGTGTCTTATTGCGCAGCTTCTGTCTCCCTGGTGATGTGGCCATTCTCAGAGTCCCGGGGATGTTTCTGGAACACTCAGGGGACAGGGCAGGGAGTGACATGGGGACAGAGTGCACTGGGGGTGACAAAGGATGAAAGGACTCAGACTCTGAGCAAAGGTGGGGTTGGCTGCAGTGGCCTCAGGGTGTGAGGCTTCTGCTAGGGTGAGAGGTCCAAGCGTGTGTTCCCTCACAGTCACGTGGACTGCGAGGCTAGAGCTGTGGGGCCTCCATCAAGGAGCTGCCGGTCTTTCCCCTGTCCCCAGCACCTCAGGCAGTGGTGGCAAAACTCAGGAAAACTCCAGACTGAATCTGCACGGTGGAGGCTTGTGGGACCCAGAGGCTGCTCCCCACGCGTGAATGGGTGTCCACCCTTCTCTCTGCTCTTCCCAGGCCCCACCATCCACAGCAGGGGCGAGCTGGGGTCTGCTCACAGCCTGCTTGGGTGCCCCTCTGTGGGGTGCTCCCAGTCCCAGGATCAAAGCCCTGTGTGCACCAGCCCAAGCTACACAGATCCATCTGCACTGTCACCCAGGGCAGGGGTGGCTGGGAGCAACCCTGCTTTCTTTAGCGGGTTTTGGGGAACCGTGAGGTATAGTCCCTGGTCCTTCTGTGGGGCATCTCCGGAGGGCGAGGGTGGCTCTGTTTCATGGGGTTCTAGAGATGTTGTGGCCCCTGAGAAGGAAGCTGTGGGTTCTGGGGTCCCACTGTGGTCACTGTCCAGCAAAGGGTCTCCACTGGGGCCCCCCACATCCAGTGGCTCAAAGGCAAAGCTGGGCACAGTTAGATGCTCTGCTCGGCAGGCCTGGCCCCAACGCTCCGCCTTGGCTGCAGGGTCCCCTCCTGCACCTGGGCCCTCGGTGGGCTCCAGGCAGTCCCTGTGCAGGGCAGCCTCGCAGGATGGGGTCCTGCGCCGCAGGGTGCTGCTGCCACCTTCTGCTGCAGGGGGCCGGGTAGAGCTCTCGTCCTCCACTGGGGGGTCCACAGAAATGCAGGGGGGGCTCATCTTCTTCTTCCTGCGTGACCCCAGGGCTGGCTCGAGCTCAGGGACCCAGGCCTTGACCTCCCTTGGATCCAGGTGGCTGTCCCCGCTGCCCAGCTCCATGGAGGGCCACCTCTGCATGTCCACCCGGCCTGGCTTGTCTAGGAAACCCTGGGCGTCCACACTGCAGAACCTGCGTAGGTCCTGCGCGCTGCCTGCCACCCCTCGGGCCACAGGGGAGGTCACCGGGGAGGCTGCAAGGCTGTGAGTTGAGGCCAAGGGCCAGGGCTGGGCAGAGCTGGTGATGTGGCTGACCTCCTCGTCAGCTGGGTCTGAGGCAGCCTCGTCTCCACTAGGGGCCGGCAGCCGGCTGGAGATGCAGCGCTGTCCGAACATGTGCTTGCGGGTGCGAATGCTGGCAGGCCGTGGGGAGCAGGGTGGGGACCGTGGGGGGCCCCCCAGGGAGTCCTGCCTGGCTGGGCTCTTCTCAAAAGACTCTGTGGATTCCTGGGCACTGTCCCCACGGCCATCAGCCTGCTCTTCCAGCGACTCTCTGCGCATGGCCTCCTGCAGAGACACCAGTTCAAGATGAGGAATGGGACTTTGGCCAGCCAGATGAGGGGGCAGGGAGCTGCTGGTGTGAGCAGGGACTTGTGAGACTCTGAGGGACCGGAGCAGTCCATTGCAGCCATCAGTGGAGGGGAAGCCCTGGAGGCCTGAGCTCCCGAGGGCAGAGCCTGCACAGAGTCCAGGATGTGCTGAGGGGCACAGGGTGGGGCCCAGGCCTCACAGCCCATCTAGGCGCCAGGAGGATGGGATACCCTGAGAGCTCCCAAGCAGCAAGGGGTTCTCCTGCTGGCCACAGGAGCTAGGGAGAACAGGTAGGGGCTGTGGGTCAGGCTTGGCAGGCCAGGCACAGCTAGGACCCAGGAGCCGGCACTCTGCCACTGTGAGGGCCCAAGGCTATTGACTGAGGACGATTCTTGGGCCCTGTGACCAGCTCTGCAGTTATAAGCTGGGGTCTACTATTGTGCTACCATAAACCACCACCTGGCTTGACGCCCTGAGGTCTGCCAAGGGGGCAGATGGAACAATCTGAGCCTAAGGACATAGCACCCGCTCACCCTAGGCCTCAGCACCACCTATCAAAGGGAGAAGGAACCCCATGAAGCCCCCCAGGCCTGCGGGACGAGGGTCCCTACCTGTCTGCAGAGCAGCCGACCGAGGCTGGGGGAGTGGGGTGCACCATGGGGGGACAGGGTACACTGAGGGTCGCTGCCCCTGGCAGGTGGGGATGTGGCTGATGGGACCTGCAGGGAGGCAGAAGGCTCCAGGGGCGGCGAGTGAGCGGAGGTGACCAAGCCTGGGGCAGGGACGCAGCTGAACCAGGTGTCCTGTGCCCCAACCCCGCCATCCCCCACCCGCGACTTGCCAACCCCATCCTCCCTTCTGCCAGCCCCGTCCTCTTGGCCCACCAGGGGTCACACCTGAGGGGGTGCTGCCCGCGTAGGTCTCCATCCTGGCCTCCTGCAGGGGGTGGGGGTGGGGGGCCGTGGCGGGTGCCACGGGCCGGAACATGCAGCTGTCGTTGGGCAGTGAGAGTGTCCTAGACACAGACACCTTGCGCACGGCCAAGAGGGTGGGGCCATCTGGGCCTGTGTCTGGGCTTTCTGGGGGTGAGGGATGGGCGGGGGGCCCCTGCGACATCTCCAGCTCCAGCTCGGCATCCATCTCGGCGTCCTCGCGGGCCTCCTTGTTGCTCTCCTCCAGGTGCTTCATGAGCACGGCCACCACCACATTGACCAGCACGAACTGGGCCACCAGCACGAAGGTGACAAAGTACAGGGGCGACAGTGCGGGCAGGTAGCCTAGGCAGTGCTTGTCCTCACGCGCACACTCCCGCAGTGTGTCCTGCGGAGGCAGCCAGTCACTGCGCTGTCCCTGGCCACCCGGGCCCGAGGGCAGCCCCTGCCTTACCTTCATGATCCCATTCCAGTTGTCCCCGGTGGACACACGGAACAGTGTGAGGAAGGCCATGCCGAAGTTGGCAAAGGTGGCGTGCCTGCTCAGGCCCTCGCAGGGGTTGTCCTCAGTGCACTCTGTCAGGGGGCACCCTGCCCATCAGCATGGAAGCCTCCACCACAGCCTCCCAGCACTGGCAGGACAGCTAGTGCAGGCTCAGCAGGGACGGGGCTGATCTGGAGGGTCCCCACTTGCCCTGGCTCGGATTGGACAGATCTCTGGACTGGGTCAGAGTCTTAAGTGACAATCCAGAGGACACACTGCTAGCACCTGCTTCCTGGCGGCCACAGGGGGTCAGCAGGTTGGTGTGTGCTAAGGCCCAAGTACAGCCCTGCCTGGGGCCACCTCTGGAGGACAGAGTGAGCCACCAGTGCACGTGCTCTAGTGCTGACCTCACGGGGTAAAGGCCCAAGGGGCCAGTGGGAGAGGGGGGAAGGACTCCAGGGGTCTGTGGCCTGCCTGGGTTGGGGCTAGGGTCCTGAGCCAGCTGCAAGCCTGTGTGGGTGGAGGAAGAGGGAGCCTTCCTGACCCCCTGGGACTGATGGTGCCCAGCAGGGAGTAGGTGGCGTGGCCACACTCACCTAGCCTCCCAAACAGCTCCACTCCCAGGGCAGCATAGATAAAAAACAGGAGCATGAAAAGAAGGCCAAGGTTCCCTACCTACACGAGAGAGAAGCAGAACAAGGTCAGCCCTCGGCCCAGCCCGTGGACCTGCTCCCGCACTTGGCCCAGGCAAGGTGGGGTGAGGGCTCAGACAGGGCCTGGACCTGTCCTGAGCTCTGTGACCCTCCTGGCCCTAGAGTCTCCTGGACCTCCCATTCTGGCCCCAGGTCCAGGGCCCCTCCTGAGCTGGCCTGACCTTTCCCTGTCCCCCAGTCTCTAACCCTCCATAGCTCATGCCCACCCTGCTTGCCCAACTGTCCACCCCTGAGCCGCTGCCCTGGGGCTGTCCACCCTCTTCCTAGCATGTGCTCTTCCTGAGGCCCAGAGGGTGTTGCTGAGGGCTCTTGTTTGCACTGTGCAGGGGCCACTTTTGCCTTGGGGTCCCCATGGCAGGGCCCTGGGCCAAGGCTCAGTGGACAGGAGTGCCACCAGAGGCCTTGTCCCTGCCTCCCTGGAGCATCTGTGCAGCCCCGCAGCTTCTGAACAGCTGGCACCTCAGCACCTGCTCCAGTACCCTACAAGGCTGGGTGTGGCCAGGCCTGGACCTCCCTCCTGTCCCCATGGGTGGCTGGGCAGAGGGTGGAGCACCAACCAGCACTTGGGAATGTCACTCAGATGGGGTGAAACATGCTGCTAATGGGGGTGGAGGGCTGGTGGGGCAGGTGGTTGGGCACAGGTGGGGAGGTGGCTGGAAAAAGCATGGGGAGACAGGGGAGTGGGTGGCTGCTGGCGTTGGGTGAGGAGGCAGGCAACTGGGCACTAGATCATCAGCTGTAGGGCAGGACACATGGGTGGTGAAGTGGATGGCCAATAGGCTGGGCCATGGCCAGGGGGAGCAGGGGGACTGGACTCTGTGTAGCCAGGGCCATGCAACTGGTACCTTTCAGCCTGAGGCCAGAAAGGACAGGTGGGACTATGGGTACAGTATTGTGGACATTGGGCCAGTCTTCTACCCACATCAGGCTCACCGTGGTTCCCACTGGCCTCAGCCCCTCCCTGGCTCTGTGGCCCCTGGCCTCTGAAAGTATACTGGTCAGGGAAGGCACTGGTCCCTGCTCTTGCCGTAAGACAGGTGAAAGCAGGTGACCTGCACCCCTCCTCCAGCTCAGCTGAGCTACACACATGGATGTGAGGGAGGAGGGGGATGGTGAGCCAGGCCCTCCCCGAGGTCTTATCCTTTGAGAGTTCACAATGCCCACCCTCAGGTAGTGCCCAGACCCTGACCTACCTGGGGCAGGGCTTGAACCACAGTGTCCAGCAGGGCCCGCATGCCTGTGGCCATCTTCAGCAGCTTCAGCACTAGGGTCAGGAGCTGAGTGTTAGCAGTCATGCTGACCCCCACCCGATGATCCAAAGACCCTGGACACCAACCCTGCGCTCCCTGTCTGGAAGACAGGACTACCCCGTTAGCTGCAGGCATCTCAGGCAACTCAGACCTGTCAGTGGCCCATCCTGCTGTGTCCAGGCCTCAGAGACCATCAGAAGGTCCTACTGACAGTCTAGGGGACCCCAGGTGGACACCTACCACGGGCGATACGGAGCACACGCATGATGCGGATGATGGTGGGGTTGATGGGTAATGCGGCATTCATTTCAATCTCCTCCAGGGCAATGCCCATGATGGACAGCAGGACGATGGCCAGGTCCAGCTGGTTCCACCTGGCCAGCAGAGGGCGCAGCTAAGCACGGCCACCACCCCAGAGCCCACTCAGGGCCAGGGCAGGAGTCTCCTGCCTGCCACCTGCACTTGTCCCAGGACAGCCAGGACTCCAAGAAAACCCAGGGTGCCTCAGGGCTGCTAGGGGCCCCACCAACCTGTCCTTGAAGAACCGCCGGAACCCAAAGGCCACCAGCTTCAGCACAGCCTCAATGACAAAGACAATGGTGAACACGTAGTTGCAATACTTGAGGGCCTCGTCCAGCGACTGGGGGACAGAGGGGCAAGCTGGTTGAAGAGGCCCTGAGTCGTCCCTGCCGACTCTACCTGCTCAAGTGGCCTCCTGCGGTCATGGGGCCCCAGCCCCAGGACACCCTGCAGCATGTGCTTGGGCGGTCAGGTCTCCCATCTCTAGCATGGCACACAGTTGGCGCTTGACACAGCAAGGGCCCTCTCAGCGTGCAGAGCCTGCAACTGCGCCTGGCCACTGTGGCCTCAGCTCTGCTGACCTGGGTGCCTAAGAAGTCTGAGAAGTGTCACCCAGGTAAGGCCACTAAGTCTGGGGGGGACACAGGCCCTCACCCCACCACGCCCTTGTGCCCAGCCTCACAGCAAGGCATGTTCCTCAGGCTAAGCTGCTTCTGTTGGAAGGCTCTGCCATTCTACACCCCAACTAGGGGCTGGAGCCCTTTAACACAGACCTGGAGACACAGGTGCAGGGAGCAAGAGGGGCACAGGCCATCCCTTGCCAAGGACATTTATAGCCAGCCTTAGGCTGGGAGCGCTTTCCTGGGCAGGTGCTGTGGGTTTGGGCCTGGTATTTAAAGAACACCCTTGGCTGGACAGCAGCAAAGCTGGGCTGGACTTGCGGCCGTGCCACTGGGCCCACCTTGGGCTGGTCATAGTGCTCCATGGACATAGTGATGACGTTGAGGCCAATGACAAAGGTGATGAAGAGGTCCAGGTAGTGGCTGGTGCACAGAGAGTGGATGGAGCGGCGTGCCTGGGAGTAGTCGGCGTAGTAGGGCCGGCGCTGGGCCTCTGCAGGGAGAGGGGTCGTGAGCAGCCAGCGCCAAGTGAGCGGGAAAGCTCAGGGAGGGCCCAGCTGTCCTGGTCGGCCCCTTGGGGGCTTGCAGGAGGCCAGAGGAGGGCGTTCTCTTGGAAAGGGACACATGCTGTAGAAAGGCAGTTCTGTGAGAGTCCATGGGCTGGGACTGCAGGGAGGCCTTGGGGTAGGTCGGCCTCCTGGACTGGGAGGTCTGGACAGCCCCCAGGAAGGGTGTAGAAGTTGAGGCGGCCTTCCTGCATCCTACCCGGGTCCCTGCACCAGAACTGCCCTCCTGAAACTTTAGGCTGGCCAGCAGGAGGTCTGGCCATGTTGGCCATGGACCAGCATTGGGATGAAAGGCTGGGCAGGGCAGCCCCTTGTCTATCTCCCAGTCCAGACCCCGTGGGCCCTGCCTAGGTAGGGATGTACCCTGGCCACAGGTAGAGTCCCTTCCTGTGCCATCTCCCAAGGGGCACCTGGTGATAGTGGTCTGGGGTCAGCCTTCTGAGGTCAGTAGGGCTCATGACAGGAAGGCAGGACCTCCCTGGGGATTGCCTCCTCTATGTGCCCCTGAAGGTCTGTCTGTGAAGTGCCCTGCCCACAGCAGCCCTGTAGTGCTGCCAATTCTTGCAGGAACGGTATGGGCTGCCCTGTGCCCCGGGGCCACCTTGGCATGCAACCACAAATTTGGGGCTGAAGGCCTAGGGCAAGGGAGAGCAGGTGCTGACCAGAGCGACCCCCCACCCTGGAGGCTCATGATCCTTGGTCTAGCATGCAGTAACTAGAGAGCTCAGCTCAGCTCAGCTAAGGCAGCCAAGGGGGATGGCAGCTTGCACAGAAGACGGAGCAGCCACAGCCGTCAAAGCCAGGGGACGCTTCATCCCCAAGAGACAGCAGAGATACACACATGCAAGCTGCAAAGAGGAACAGGCCAGAGCGGGGGCAGCGGCATGGACACTGGAAAGCAAGCCACAGCCTCCCCCTGCCCGCTGGCACCTGGCCCTAGCCTGTGCCCACCCTGGGGGACCCCAGCGAGCCTGTGTTCCTTCCCCATGCGGCGTGACGGCCGGCCAGCGTTAGCGGGCTGAGCATGCGGGCAGGGCAGGTACCTGGGCTGGGGAAAGTGCCTGGAAAGACAAGGAGACGTCTGAGGGCCGCAGTGGGGGGCGGCATTGGGGGCCTGCCAGGGGCGGGGCATGCTCGGGGCAGGGGTAACACCAGGGCCCTGCCAGGGGAAGGGGGGATACTGGGGGCCTATCAAGGGTGGGTGTAATGCCAAGGACCTGCCAGGGGCCTGCTGGGGGTGGGGGAAATGTCAGGGGCCTGCCGGGGGTGGGGGACACAGGGAACCTGCCAGGAGTGGGGAAAATGTCAGGTGCTTGCTGGGGGTGGGGGACACTCAGGGGCCTTCTTGCTCCCAAGCCACAGGCCAAACTCTCAGGGGGCATGATGGCTCTTGTAGAGGGGACCCATGGGATGAACCTGTCCCTAGAGAGCAGGTGCAGGCTGGGGCGCCCCGTTTCCTGGGTCCCTTGAGAGGGGACCCTGCCTCCTGCCGCAGTGGGCGCCCCAACTGCCCACGCCTGCTGGCCCCTCATGAGGCCGGGCCCCCATGCAAGGTGGGCCACGTGCAGAGCCATTCGGGTGGGGCTGCAGGCCCCGGGGCTGGTGCCACGGCCCTGTGTGCAGGTACCGACCCGCCACCTCCACCAGGGGCGCCTTACTCCTGCGTCGCCTCTCCAGCCGCCGTTGCCGCTTCTCCTCCCGCCGGCGTGCCTCCTCAGCCTCCTGGTGCTGCCGGCACTTGTGGAAGTTCTCTACCACCACACCCACGAACATGTTGAGCACAAAGAAGCTGACGATGAGCAGGAAGGAGATGAAGTACAGCAGCATCCAGGGGTTGTGGTTCTGCACGGGCTACAGCACAAGAGGCGGTGGGTTGCCCTCTGCCCGCCACGCCCACGGCGGGAGCCCCAGGACACAAGGGGTGACTCTAGGCCTCTGTGGCCTCCCAGCCCGCGCACCTGCTGGTCAATGCCCACGGCGTCTAGTCCGTCATACATGATGTTCACCCAGCCGTCCTTGGACGATAGCACGAACAGTGACATCAGCGCCTGCGAGTGCGATGGGTCACCAACAGGGCCGCGCAGGGGTCAGCCCTGCCCTAGAGGCTCCGCACGCACCGCGCCCACCTGGCCTAAGTTGTCGAAGTTGTACTTGCGCCGCACCCAGCGGTAGTGGGCAGCCCGGCACTCAGCCTTGGTGGAGATGTTCCTGGTGTCGGCACCCTCGCAGTAGTAGAACTTCCCCTTGAAGAGCTGACCGGGCACGGCTGTCACCCGGGGCACCCGCCCAGTGGCCCCCAGACCTGTCCACCTGGGCGGCAGCCCACCCACCTGCACCCCCAGGATGCCGAAGATGATGAAGAAGGCGCAGCAGATGAGTACGATGTTCCCGATGGGCCTGAGCGATGAGATCAGCGTCTCCACCACCAGCTTGAGGCCTGGAGCCCGGCTGATGACCCTGGCCCAGTGGAGGGCACGCGTGGTTGAGCCACACAGCGGCTACCAGGTGGGGTGGGCCACGCCTCGTCTGCTCTGGACACCTGTGGTGGCCCCACCCCATCCTCCCGACTCTGTCCTACCTCAAAGGCCACACCTCCACCCGTGGTGGCCCCCTGTCCTCCCATCCCTGTTCCTGTCCTTGCCCTACCTCAGAGGTCGCAGGGTCCGCAACAGGCGCAGCACGCGCAGAATGCCCAGGATCTTGGCGCCACCAGCAGAGGCCATGGCCACAACGATGTCCACCAGGGACACCAGGACCAGCAACCCGTCCAGCACGTTCCAACTGCTCTGCAGGTAGGCACGCTCGCCCCACAGCAGGCCCAGGGCTACCACCTGGGGACGGTACTTGGGCTAGGTGGGAGGCCCACAGGCAGGGCTATGGGCGGGGCTTGGCAGTGGGCGGGCTAGGGCGGGGCAGTGGAGAGACCTACCTTCACCATCATTTCCACCACGAAGATGGCTGTGAAGATGTAGTTGGAGACGCTGAGGAAGGCCCGTTCCTGCAGGGAAAGTCCGGTGGGAAAGCCGCACTCTGCCCTGCCCGGCCTTGCCCCAGTGGCCTCCGACGGCAACTCACGGTGCTCCCGGGGTCGATGTCTGGCCTCTCCAGGGCGATGGTGATGCAGTTGAGGAAGATGAAGACGAGGACCACGTGGTCAAACATCCGGTGTGCGATGACCTTCTGGCAGCAGGCACGCAGCCTGGGGAGGGGGCTGTGAGTGTGGCTGGCAGGCCCCACAGCAGCTGCGGCCCTGGGGTCACCCGCCAGCCTCCCCTGTCCTCTCACCTGTTCTGCGGGGAGAAGAGGTAGAGGGCCCAGGACTCGCGGCTGCGGCACCACTGGGGCGTGTAGGGCTCCAGCACCTTGTGCAGGCGGAAGCAGCAGCTCTGGGGAGGGGAGGTGGCCCTCAGACCCCAGGCGCTGCCTTGTCCCTCCTGGAGGCCAGTCCACCCAGATGCCTGTTGGGGCTGTCCCTCCCTCCTGTTGTCTGCCAGGAGCCTCACCTTCCCACACTCCCAGGCAATGGGCAGTGACCACAGCGAGTCTACTGGCCAGCTTGGTGGGGCCCCTGAGGCACCCTGCCTGGCAGTCCCTGCCTGCTTCACCAAGAGGGTCCAGGTAGTGGCTGACCACAAGGGAGGGCCGGCCTTGAGGGCAGGGGGCCAAATGGGATCACCAGAGCTGAACTCCACCCCTGGCTAGTCTGCTGCCCTGACCCACAATGGGCCCAAAACGGCACAGGGGCAGCTGTGGGTCTTGCTGGGGCCCACTCACGTCTTCCACATCGTCATCCAGCTCAACTGTGTCCTCCTTGTGACTGTCAATGCGCAGGAAGAATTCACTGGGCAGGGCCACTGTCTGCCCATTACAGTCGTGGAACTTGGCGGGCAGGAGGGCAGCAGGCCGCGGGGATTGCAGGTCCAGTGTGCTGCGGTGGTCCAGGGATTCGGCGCGCCGCAGTGGGCTGGCTTGGGGCCCGGGCGAGGACCCTGGCCTGGAGCTGGTCCCTGGCCTGCCATCCTCGGCCTCATCGTCCGTGCTGCCCTTTCCGTCGCCAGACAGCAGCGATTCGCGCTCCCCACGCTGGCCGCGGTGCTTGAGGCTGGGCGCACGGCCCAGGCTGCTCCAGCTTGAGCGCCGGCTGCTCCAGGCGCTGCTGGGGCCCCAGTGGGCGCAGGGTGAGCTGCGAAGGCTGGCCTGGGGGCGGAGCAGGAGCGGGAACACGCACTGGGCCCACACCCACTGGCAGGCAGGGCCCTTTCCTGGCTGCCAGTCAATGGCTGGCACTTGTAGCAAGCTGGGTCACACATGTGAGCCACCCTGCTGACTAGGGACACCATCCATACTGTGTTCTCATGTAGACCCTAAGCCAGCTGGAGGCTCAGAAATGCCAGCGCTTGCTCATGGGGGTGCCCCTGGCTGCTGTGCCCTGTGAGGGTCAGCGGGAGGGCCCTGGAGGGCTGGGGCCATGTGCAGCACCATTTCCCTGGGTCACTTCTGTACTTGCAGAGGGACTTGGCTGCTGTCTCGGGGCATAAAACTAGACCCACGCCTGGGGCCTCTCCTGGGCTTGCTGTGCTGCTTGACCCCCAAGCAGGAGCTGAATCTCACTCCCCGTGTGCCTCCTGGGGATCCATGGCTCCCCACCATCCTGTCCTAATCCTTCCCCATGTCTCCTAGCTACACACAGCCCCTCCACTCCCTCTGCTCTCCCCTCACAGCCACGTCCATGGGGCAGCGCTTCCTGGAGTTTCAAAGTGACTGAGACACCCTGGCCACACACAGTGGATGCCTTGTTGGTGACAACCCCTGAGGCCGACCCTAGTCCTGTTTCCCAGCCCTGCTCCATTTTTCCTTCCGTGAGCTCTGCTCGACTGCTTTCTCTCATTTTGAGCTGGGACAGTAACTTGCTGGGCCTTCTGCTAGCTTGCAGGGACCACGTGGAGTTTGCCTGCCTGCGCATAGAGCACAGCACTGGCCCCTCAGACTTATGTGGCCAGAACTTTATGAGGCACATGGACTTTTGCTCGTTTCAGGGCAGGAGGTGCTACAAGGGCCTGGGTAGGGGATCATCCTTACCAGAGACTTCTGGTCCCCCTGCTGGGGGTCCACAGAGCTGCTGCTCCCACGGCGTGAGTCCAGGAGGCCGTGGGCCACGTCCAGGTGTGGAGAGCTCTTGGGAGTGGGAATAGGCGTGGCTGCCGTATGCATGATGAGGGGAGGGGGCAGGCTCCCCCGGCCCTCCAGGTGCCCGTTGGGGGTCACCACCAGCGATGACATCTTCATTTCTGGGTGGAGTGGGCCCCGTGAGCTGCCAGATCCCAGGAACAAAAACTCCTCCCAGCCCACCACACCAGGACAGGGATGCCCCCATGCCCGTCAACACCCTCTCACACCTGAGGCTGGCAGGACCCTAAACTTGTCGAGATCCTCCTCAAAGTGGGTGGATGTCTTGTCCTCATCAGAGTCGGATCTGGTGGCATCACCCTGTACCCGCCATGCACAAGGCAGACGTGAGGCTCCCTCGGTGGGCCCTCAGCCATGGAGGCTGCAGTGAGGGGGTAGGGCATGGGCAGAAGGGCCCTGAGACCGCCTGCCGAGGGTGCCCGGGCCCTCACCTCTGCCTGGAAGCCTTCCACCAGGATGGCCACCAGCAGGTTGAAGAGCACGTAGTTGCCGAAGGTCATCAGGGCCACGAAGTAGAGGGCGGCCCATGAGGAAGTGGAGGCCATGCCATTGTACAGCACCACATTCCAGTCCTCCTGCGTCAGGATCTGGGGGGACATGACTCAGGCCTGGCATCAGCCCGAGACCCCTGGTCCCTCGGCCCATCCTTCCCACTCAGAAGCCCCTGGGTGTACCTGGAACACAGTGACGATGGCCCAAAGCAGGGAGTCAAAGTTCTTTCTGTCAGGGACAGTGTCTCCTGTGTCTGTCTTCAGGCTGAACTTGCAGCCAAAGAGGTGCATGCCCAGGATGCTGAAGGCAGGAGCGGGGTGCACTGAGCAGGGACCCTCCATCACCCCAGTGCCTGACCCCCTCCTGGGCCCACACTTGTGGCTTAGGAGGCACCTACACCCAGAACCAAGGTGGACTGTGGAGGCCACTCTGACTCTGGGCAGTGGCCAGGACCTGGGACACCTGTCTCAGCCCTGCTTCGCCACAAGAACCAGCCTGCCTGTGCTGCCCACCCTCCCTGAGCCCTGTGCCCAGGCCAGGATGGCACATGCAGGCACTCAGCAACCCCTCCAGGAGTCTGCATGGTCCACAGTCCCCACCTCATCTGCCTGGAGGCTCTACCTCCAACCCCCACCTGTGAACCGCACCCTAGCACCCAGCACACAGAAGGTGCTTAGTCATGCTGCCTGAATTCAGGCAGCGGTGACGAGCTGACTCCTGAGGGCTCAGGTGGGGACAGGCATGGCTCAGCTGCCCTGGGGGAGGCCGGTGCCCACCTGAAGATGAAGATGAAGAGCATGAGCAGCATGCAGAAGGTGGCCACGTTGTCCATGGTCTTCATGAGCACCACGAGTTGTCGCCGCAGCGCCGGCAGGAAGCGCACTAGCTTCAGCACCCGCAGAAGCCGGAAGGTGCGCAGCACGGACAGGCCTCCATCTGCCTGCCCCACGATCTCCCAGACGCTGCAGGCCAGGGTGCCAGGTGGCGGATCAGTGTGGCTGTCCCGACCTGAGGCCCTCTTCCCGGAGGCAGGATGGCCTCTGCTCTATCACACATCTGGGAGCAGGCTGGGCTGCAGAGGTGCCCAGGGGCTCAGCAGCCTGACTGGCCATGGGACCTGCAGGCTGCCCAGCTCCTGAGCTCCCAGGAGACTTGGGCTCTCAGCAAGTCAGAGAAGTGTCTCAGCCTCGTGCCTCCTGTCCTGACCTCTGTGGCCAGGCCTGGCTCCTCTGCTCCCAATTGCCTGCCCCTGCACTCCTGAGGTCTGTTTCCTCTATGGGAGCCGAGGTCACCCTCAGATTCCCCTGCCACTCAGTGCTGAAGCTTGCTACAGCAAACGCCCAGAGGTGAGCATGATGTAGCCCCAGCTGCCCTTTCTCATCAGGATGGAGGGCTGCTGAGCACCCAAACTGGCCTGCAGGGACCAGCTCCTCCAGATGCCAAACACCCACCGAGATACAGCTGCCCTAATGTGTGGCCCACGTGCCTGTGGGGAGGGGACTGTCCAGAGCCTGAGGTAACCAGGGCCCCAGCCCACCTGAGCCACCACCATCAAGCTCCTTCCTGTGGATGATGCTCTGCATTTCAAGACTTCTGCCTAAGAGCAGAGCTTCCCGGGTCCCCTGGCCTGAGTGGCCACGCACCCACCTGATGACCACGATGATGCCGTCAAAGATGTTGTAGGGGTTCCGGATGTAGCCCAGTGGGCCACAGGCCAGCAGCTTCAGCAGCATTTCCAAGGCAAACATGCTGGTGAACACAATGTTGCTGATCTCCAGAGCATTGGTCAGCTCCTCTGGCTGCAGGCAGGGAAGGGGGTCAGGGCCTCCTGTGGTGTCCTTCTGGGCACTGAAGGACAAGCAGCTTTGGCTGCATCAAGGGCCCAAGGGACTGAGGGCTATGTAGCCACTCAAGAGACTGCTCATTTGTGAGCTACAGAAACAGCACGCCAGGGGTGCCCTCCAGGTGGATAGCAGACCTGCCTAGCCCACCACAAACTCTCTGCTCCCCAGGACCTACCCAACATTCCTGCAATTGCGGCTCAGTGTGCAGGCTGCCACCGGCCTCCACAAACCCTCCCCCAGGCACAGGCCACAGGGAACAGAGCTGGGTGTGGGGCTGGGGGCTGCTGGGTGCAGCAAGTCAGTAGCCTGTCCACCCCCCCGTAGAACCCAAGGCCACGCTGCTGGGGTGGGGGCCTGTGTGTAATTGTGCATGTGTGTATACAGGCAAGCCTTGCATGTGTGACCGTGCAGTGGGTGCGCACGTCTGTGTGCACAGAAGCTCCTCCAGTTGAGGGCTGTGCTGCCCAGGGCCCCACCCTCCTGGGATGGCACCCTGCCTGGGGCCTGCCTAAGGCCAACAGCGGCTGCACTTCCCCAAGTGACTCTGGGAAACAGCAACTGGACATGCCCAGATGGTAGAGGATGAGAAGACCACTCTGGCTGCTAAGGGGGATTTGGCACAGTAGCAACAGGAGCTGGCCCTGGACCTCAGGAGAGGACACCTGCCCTACTGGACCTGGTGTGGCCTCAGTCCTGAGGGCAAGGGTCAGCTGTATAAGAGGCTCTGGTGCCCAGGCAGGTGAGGGGTGCTCGGTGCCCTCTGCACCCCTCCTCCTGGGCCCAGGAGTCACTTCATGGGGGCTACTGCAGCCACCAAGGGCCCCTGCGGGTATGGCCAGGGTTTGGGCCATTTGCCTCTCCCAGAAAGCACTGAGAAGGGCTGGCTGGTTGGATATCCTTGGGCTTAGTGCCTCTGGGTGCCCTGACCTGGGGGTTTTCTGGTGGTCTCCTGGCTCCCACCCTGACTGGGAGAACCTCTGGGCTGGAGCCAGAAGTCCATGTCCACCACTCAGCAGAGGCCTAGCCTGAGGAGTCAGGAGCGTCTGCTGACTCTTACTGCCCAAGGGATTGAGGCTTTGCAGACCTCTCCTTGCTGCAGAGGCCACCACATGGACCCTTGGGGCCTGAAGAGGTGCAGCCTCAAGGAGGCAGGGCTCTGAGGCTTGCTAGTGGCCATGTCCTGGCTCTGACCCCACCCATTCCTCCGAGGGCCCCACCTGCTCATGGTACTCGACGCCCATGCTCAGTGTGTTGACCAGGATGGCCACCATGATGCCACGGTTGAAGTACTTGCTCTCTACGATGCGGCGCAGCTTGCCACTGAAGGAGGCCCAGAGACGGCCTGGCCAGCCTGGCCCGCCGGGGGCTGGTCGCCGTTGTGACCGGCACTGCACACTGCCCTGGCCTGGTGTGTCTGCTGCTGGGGGTGGCTGCATGGGATCGCGGCGGTCGCTGCGTTGCACGTCCTGTGTGAACTCATAGACCCCATGGGCATCTGAGTCCCCGCTCTCGGAACCACTGAACTCAAGCTCAGGGTCCTCCAGGGCGCTGGCACAGTACGGGCAGTTCTTAAGTTCACAGGTGAGTGTGCCCACCTGGGGGCTGGGCAGAGGGCAGGGCACACTCAGGCCTGACAGGCGGCTGGAAGCCCGGCCCAGTCCTGTGGGGACACAGACAGGGTCAGATTTGCACAGAGCGCCAACCCCAGGGCACCAGGTCCCCAGAAAGACCGCCCTTGTCCTGATCCTAGAGGCTGTGATGGGGCCTCATGTGGGAAGGGGGCCTCTGAGGAGGCCTGGAGCAGACAGCGGAGGGGGCCCTGGACAACTGGCATCCTCAGAAGAGGGAAAACACGCATGGGAGAGTCCTGTGCAGCAGCGGGCAGGGGCTGAGGCACCACCCAGCATCCAGCCCCAGCAGCCTGTGGTGCCTGGGCCTCCAGCCCACCATGTTAATGCCAGCTTCTGGCCTCCCAGAGCCCAGAAGACGTTTCTGTTGCTGTGAGCTACCCACCTGAGGCACCCTGACAGCAGCCAAAGACATAGGGCAGACGCATCTGCAGGCACACACGAATCTGGGTGCGCACTTGCACACTCAGATGTCCCTGGGGACCGTCACTGTACACCTGGACACACTTGTACACCCACACGTGCACATGGGGGCATTCATGTGTACACCTGGGCACATTCTCACACACATGCAAACCTGGGGACACATGTACACCTGCACACATTTTTGCACACACACAGGTGCACTTGGGGAAGTCACAAATACAGCTAGGCACACACGTGTACACCAGGGTGCACACATCCCCAATGGTGGCATTCCTGTCACACATTGGGGTGGGGACACTTGAGGTGGGCAAGTTTGTCCCCTCTACAGCTGCACTGCCCACGGACACCTAAGATTCCATTTGCTGACATCAGGGCACACGGTGGCACCAGCGCCGCACCCAGCCAGTTGCCCTCCCAGCTGTCACCGTCCCCCACAGAGCAGGCAAGGCCTCCATCGCTATCCTCCTTACAGGGGCTGGAGCACATGTCCCCTGCTGTCCCACATAGGCCCTGGCACAGCCTCCAGGAAGGCAGGGGACCTGCTCCCCGGGAAGCCCCATGTTTCCCCTTGGGCTGTCTGTCCCAAGCGGGACTCTATACTCTCCTGATCCTTGGGGACCCTGCACCTTGATTTCTACTCCCACACTGCCCAAGCCTCAGTTTATCCACCAGCAAAGGAACCAGCTCCCAGCTACTAGGGGCTCCACAAGTCCTCCCAGGCCACGGCAGGCCATGGATGTGGGCACATAGTCCCCCAGGACCAGGAGGGGCGTGGGAGGTGTGCCAGGCTTTCCTTGCCAAGCTGAGTGCCATCTCAGGGCAAAGACTCTGCTCCTTTGGGCCTGTCAATGGGGCTTCACGTGGGATGGAGAGATGGGGTCCCTCTTCCTCCCTGACTGGCAAGGTGCTGGGTACATAGGCCATACCCCAGGGCGCTACCAGGTGCCCTCCTCCTCCCTGGGTGGTGTTGGGGTCCTTACCATGTTCCCCAACCACGTGCTGCATCTTCTCGTAGGGGCCAGGGCCACCCAGGCTCAAGGGGCTGTGCCCCATGGTCCTTGGGGGCACGGCCCGCTGGCCCTTGGGCCCGGGGCTGGTGCTGCTTTTGTTGCCAACCAGGCCTGAAGGCAGGATAGTAGGGTAGTTCATGGTGCCCAGCCCCGAGGCCAGCTTGAGGCTGGCGGCAGTGGTAGCTGCAGTGTGTGCGACCCGGGCCCTCTCCTGCGGCCCCTCCACGTGGCAGCCGGCGTGGTAAATGCTGTGCACAGACTCAGAGTCAGGAGGCCTATGGCCCAGGGAGGGCGGCGAGCGTGGCGTGCCGGCGGGCACCAGCCTAGTGTCGCGGGTGCCTGGTTCAGGAGTGGGCCTGCGCGGGCTGCCATGGCTGAAGTGGTAGTGGTGGTGGTGGTGGTGGTGGTGGTGGTATACCAGGTGGTGCACGGAGGCTGCGCACCTGCCTGCCCGGCGCTGCCGCTGCCCGGGGCCCTGGCCCTGCAGGCTGCTGCTGGGGTCTACCTTCTTGCGCCAACGGCTCTGCCAGCGTGCATAGAGGCGCAAGCCGCGGCGCTTGACCTTGCGGATGACGTGGCCCACGTACTTGAGCAGCTCCTCGTAGCAGCTGCCTGGCTCTGAGAAGCTGGCCAGTGTGCTGTCGTTGGACAGGTAGCGGGCACGCTGCTCACGCATCAGCTGGTTCTCCCGCTGCTTGGTCTCCGAGAACTGCGTGGCGATCACCACCAGGCACAGGTTGATCATGAAGAAGGAGCCCACCTGCGGCAGGGTGGGAGTGACCACCACTCCCAGGGCACAAGCTACACCCTCCCCTTAGGGGTAGGGCAGGACGCAGGACCACCCTGTACCCCCACCACTCCCCAGCCCACACTCACAATGATGAGCAGGATGAAGTAGATGAAATTGTAGAAGGAGTGGGCGTCCATGACGTAGTACATGATGTCCACCCAGCCCTCCAGCGTGATCACCTGGGGAGGGAGGCAGCTGCACCCTGGCCCATGCCTACTCCAGCTCCCTGGCCAGCAGTCAACACCATGCCCTCCTCATGGCCCTTCCAGGGCCCTGGCCACACCCTCAGTGCCCACCTGGAAAATGGCTATCCAAGCGTAGCCGATGTTGTCGAAGTTGATGGCGCCGTTGTGGGGGTTGAGGTCCCCTGAGCGGCACACGTTGTAGTACTGGTTCCAGTTGATGCAGGCGTTATGGCTGGCCCCCGCAGCCTGGGACTGCACGTAGGCCTCCCAGCCCAATGTGCACTGCATGCGCAACTCCCGGCGGCCGGGGATGTGGGAGCACTTCTGCATGCCGTTGTCACGGCGTGAGGAGCAGATAAAGGGGTTCTCCTCGCCCTCCTCCGTCTGGTAGTACGGCCGTAGGAAGGTCAGGTTGTTGTTCCTGCAGGGCAGTGGGGCCAGAGCCCAGCTGGGTCGGTGCCTGGGTCTCACTGAGCCTGAAGCCCACTGTGCTCCCTTGGGAAGGGGGCTCAGGATATGACCGCCCCACTGGGACTCCCACTCCTGCCCCCAGGAGAGAGAATGTAGGGCAAGAGCCAGTGCGGTGAGCACCCAGGGCAAAGGCAGACCCCATCCATTGGCACTGATGTGGGCATGGTCAGGATCTTGCTAGGGAACCCATGAGCCCACCTGACATAGCTCCAGAGGCCCTGGGCTGTCCTGATGCCCTCCTCCCCCTGATGGACAGGCCTGGAAGGTGGGCCAGGGAATCTCAACCACTCTGGGGGCCACTGGAACTTCCTCGTGGGTCCTTCCTCTCTTCCTGCCAGACCTCCCTAGGGTCTCCCAGACCACTATGAAGGGCAATAAGGGGTCAGAAGCAGATAGTGGCATCTGTGGGGGACTGTCCTTCAGGAGGAGACAAGGAGGAGGCAGGATGGAGCTGGCTGCTCCTCCAGTCAGGCCTCCTGAACTGCAGACTTCTAATGACAAATACTTCACACCCCAGATGCAGCAAGCTCCCCTGGGGCATGGGAAAGCTGCTGTGCCCATCCTGAGCAGGGCTGGGCACTCCAGGACAAGCCGGGGGAAGCCCTCGAGGTCAGGCTCACCAGAGAAGTTGCAGGGGTCTAGGAGAGCAGGGCTGGGTGACCCACAAGTAAGTGGGAGCTCAGCCCCTGCAGGGCCTCTCTACCAGCACTCCCATGTCATGTTGGGAATGCACAGGAACAGGGAGAAGAAACAAACCCAGGCAGAAAAACAAAGAGAGAAACCCAAAGCCAGGACTTTGGTTCAACCTAGGGGGCCTCCAGGTAGGGAGCAACTCCCAGCCTCTGGCCTGCTGGGTGCAGGGCCTTGCATTGGGGGTGTGGCCTGCTGGGTGGGAGGAGACAACAGAGGCGGGGCCTGCTGGGTGGGAGGAGCCACTGTGAGCAGGCCTGCTGGGAGGGTGGGGCCTCACACTGGAGGCAGGGCCTGCACACCTGACGAAGGTGCTGTCCAGGAAGCAGCGGTTCCGCAGCAGGCCGGCCCAGAGCTGGACACCAACAATGCCAAAGATGAAGAAGACGAAGAAGCAGAGCAGGAGGACATTCCCGAGCATGGGCAGCGTGTCCAGCAACAGGGTGACCAGGATCCTCATGCCTGCAGGAGGCAGGGCTGCTGGTCAGCTCAGCAGAGTCCTCCTAGAGGGTCCCTGGGCCCCGGCCCTGCCTGAGCTTTGCTACTGTTCACAGATGGCCTAATTCCCGCTGTGTCAAGTGTGCTCATGTGCGCACTCTGGGTAGCTGTGCTAGTCCCATGGTGACTGGTGTTCCCCACCTGACCTACTGCAGGCCCCAAGGGACACTCCTGGGTCACAGCCACACCAGAGGGGAGCAGGCCGCAGCTCCCCATGGGTGAGAGCTGGCCAGTTCCTGCTCCCTTTGGATGGCAGGGTCCCGGCCACATGGGCTGACTGCACACCTCTGGGTCTGTGTGAGCATGGTACCTCAGGCACAGGGCTGCCTCTTCGGCTCCAAGCAGGAGGAGCTCTGGCTATTCCCAGTAGGAATCGTGCTACAGCACAGCCTCAGAGCCCCTCATTGAGGGGCACGGGGGACAGGCACAGCTTCTGGAGGCAGGCCAGAAGCCCTAGGCCACATGAACCCAGGGCACCAGGAGGAGGGCCAGCCCAGGCCCCAGGGTCCCTTGATAGGTCCTCAGGAGGGGCAGTGCCCTGTTCCTCAAGGTATAAGCAGGGCCATGCTGAGGCTGCAGGTAGAGCCCTGGGCCATATGGTTGGGCATGGGGAGAGGTGTCAAGGTGTCATGGAGGCCCAGGTGCAGGGGGCAATGGCAGAATGGGCCCTGGGTCTTGGGGGAGTCCAAGCCAGGAGGGACACTAAAGTCTCAAAAACAGGGAAAGGAACAGAGTCACAGTGGACAGACACAGTGGGCTGTACTCTGGCCAGCAACTGGCTCAAAGTTCACACATTACCCAGGGGTCAGAGTGGACCTAGGGCAGATAGTGGAATACAGTCTTTAACATGTCCTGGGAATTGTTATGAGGAGCACACGGTCCTGTGTGCAGAGTCACCCTGTGGGACAGGTGCAAAGGCACTTGAGCAGCAGAAGCCATCTGTGGACTGAGCTGGGTCATTCAACTGCTCCCACAGGGTGGCCTGGGGAGGAGCTGCTGGCCCTATTGAGTGGACTGAGCATGTAGAGAATGCTGTGCAGCATGTGAGGAGTCACACCTGCATCCCTCACCTTGCCACCTGGAGAGGTTCACTTTCTCCACAATTACAGTGATTAAGAGGGGCTCTGAGAGGTTCAGTAACTTGCCCAATACCACACAGCACTGGAGTCCTATCTGATCCTGGAGGTTAGAGCAGGCAAGTTGGTAGAAGCCTGACCCATGGGAATTAAGGCACAACCCTAAGCCACGTGTCCTTTGGTGGGTCCTGGTGACCTTGGTTATCTAGAGGTGTTGTCCCCTACCACCACTGTCACACCCTCCTAGGGCAGGCGTACCCTTGCTGGGGCCACCAACTCCAGTCATGCCCTAGAGAGTACAGTAGCCCCTGCCATTCAGTGCTGGGACCAGGACCATGTGAACCTGCCTGCCCATCATGTCCTAGCGTGGATCTCCCCCAAAAGGAGGCAAGTCCTCGGGGCCCAGACAAGCATCAGGGTGGCCCTCCAGCTCCCAGTGCCAGGGCCTAAGTGGGATTAGAGAGCCCTGGAGATTCACCCCCCAGGCTGTGTCCAAGGGAACCCCAGGAGGACTCCATGGGGTGGGCAGCAGGACAGGCAGGGCTGCCTCCTGCCCTGGGTGGGGCCTGTCACTTACTGGGCACGCGGTTGATGGCGCGGAGGGGCCGCAGCACGCGCACCGTACGGATGGCAGAGAGGCTCACGTTGTGTCCGTCCAGGGAGTACTCCATCATACTGGGGAAGCAGGAGGCCCGAGGTTGTCAGGCAGGCCACTGGTCCTGCATCCAGCCAGGCTGGGCCCTGAGGCCCATGACCCGGGCCACCCACCTCTCCTGTCCCTGGCTGCCACCCGGGGAACCCGGTACCAGCCAGCCCCGTGGCTGCGGCCACCTACCCTGCCATGACGATGAAGAAGTCCAGCCTGTTCCACGTGTCGCCCAGGTAGCACTTCTGCCCAAACAGCCCCAGGGCCACCATCTTGATCACCATCTCCACAGCGAAGAAGGCGAAGATGAAGTCATCGAAGGCCTGGTGGGAGCAGAGGTCAGGCCGGGCTGGCCCCTGAGGGCCCGCCCCCCTACCCGCTGCCTGCCCACCTCCAGGATGCTGCAGCGCTCGGAGCGGCACTCCAGGTCCTCACAGGGCCGGAACATGCCCAGGGTCACACAGTTGAGCATGATGACCAGCATGCTGACGTGCTCGAACCACGTGCTGGTGTTAAGGACCACATGCAGTGAATAGCCCCCCTGCCCACCGGCAGGCCAGCCTGGCATACCCTGGACCCCCATGTCCCCAGCACGGGAGGGCCACCCTGGCCACTTGGCACCAGAATGCTTGTCCATTCCAGAAGGGGCCACCAGGTGGCGCCCTGGCTCTGGAGTCCATAGTTCTGGGGAGAATCTGCTGCTGCTGCTGCCTTGCCTCCTGGTTGACTCCTCAGGAACTCTTTGGACAGGGACCCCGTGGCCAGCCAGCTATGCTACCTGAGGCCTCTGTGGGGGAGGCTCCCAGGGTTTCCAGAGCCTGGCCAACCTCCACAGTGGCCGGGCTGTGGGGGGCCACAGGCAGGGTGGCCCACAGCCAGAAGGACCCAGGGTAGGGGAACTCCCACCCCAGGCCTGGCCCATTCAACTTTGGTGGCTTTCCCTGTGCCCCCACCCAGGGCCGCGACCACTAGAGAGCCAGCTAGCAGGGAGTTCCCATGGGAGACCCGGACCTAGAGTAGCTTTCTAAAAGACCACCTGTAGGACACAGTGGGAAAGCCAGGTCTCGCCTGCAGCCCCACCTCCCCAATACCGACCCCAGCCACAGGGGTTGGGCATCCACCCTCACAGCCAGGCCAGGCTCCAGATTCAGCCTGGCTTCATGTCTCCTGGCAGGTAGCCACTAGCCTCTGAGCCTCAGCATCCCTGGGCTTCCCTTGTGGGTCACTGCCCCCTGGCCTCACTTCACTGCCCCCTCACAGGTCATTGTCCCATGGCCCCCTGGCCAGCCAAACCCCCCGACTTAGCCCTCATCAGCTGCTGCCTCCTGGCCACTGGACCCTGGGAACCCTGGGAGCCTCCCCCACAGAGGCCTCAGGTAGCATAGCTGGGAAGTGCCCACTCTGTGGGCCGCTGGCTCCAGGGAATTTCCTCAAAGTCCAGGGCAGCCCTGCCCTCCTCCCTGGGTACTCTGCCCCAGCTGCACGGGGCCCATGTCAGTGGCTTGGTGGGGACAGTGGCTTCCTGAAGTAGTAGGTGGAATTGCACCAGGAAGGGTGCACCCACGGGCAGGACTGCAGTACTGGCAGGAGTGCCCTTGCTGTCGCACAGATGGCCAAGCCTCAGGCAGGGGGCAGGTGGCTGAAGCCACATGTCAGACTGCCCAGCTAAGTCCTGGCTCCAGAGGCAGGTCCTCCCCATCCCCTTACACCCACATTTAGACCCAGCACCATCAGGAGCTGCTGCAGAGGGCACCCCAGGCTCATAGGCTACCCTCCCTGTGCCTACCTGTATGTGAGCAAGGGCCACTGGGAGTGACCAGAGGGTCAAAGAAGCTCCTAGGACTGTGCACAGGGGTGTCAGGACCTCCCCTGGGCAGGGCAGCCAGGTGCACATGGTCCACTTCCTGTCCTGTGAGGACAGTCCTTGTGTGTCACACCACCCTTGATCACACTGAGGACAGGCGGCATCAACCAGTCACATCACACAGAGCCCAGTGACTTCCAGTGGCTTAATTACACAGATGGATTTTCTGGGTCTTAATTAAAATTCTGTAGGTTTTGAACCAATTTCTACAAATCAGAACCAATTTCCACTGCGGGGCAGAGAAAGCCAGGCCAATGTGTGGACAGGTATCTGTGCTGCCCAGGGCCTGTTGCTGGAGGAGCAACCGGGGACTCAGCAGGGTGGAGATGTGGGACTTATTCAGACTGGCAGAATAAAGCAGTCTGTCCTGTGAGGGTTCCCTTAGCCCTAGGCCCTGGGCCACAAGGAGTAAGGAACTGAGAAGCCCAGAGAGGGGCTTGGAAAGGGGGACTAGGTCCCATCCCCGCAGGTCCCTTGAGCAGCAGGTCCTGTGCATGGGGACTCCTGGGAAGTGCCCACTCTGTGGGCCGCTTGCTCCAAATGTGCATCCCCAGACCCCCTGCTCCCTCTCCTCTCTCAGGGGCTCAGAGCCAGTACCCAGCTGGGAAAAGGTCCTGCCTGGGGCTTCAGGACATGGCTCCTGTCCTCAGACCCTCAGGCCTCCTGCTGCAGAGGGTCCTGGAACAAAGGCACTCCCCAAGCCTCCTTTCTGGGACAGGAAAGGCCATCCCTCTTTCCACTAGGACTGCCAGCCCACAACGCCAGCACTCTCTCGCCTCTCAGGCCACAGCTGGGCACTTTCCAAGGAGCTGGACTCCAAAGCACCCCAGACAGACTCCCCAGATGTGGCCTCACCAGCAGGGAGGAGAGCAGGGATATGAGGTGGTGGCAGACGCTGTCCGTGGTGCTGAAGTGGTCACTCCACCTGGGGTCAGCCCAGGAGTGCTGGGCTGGGGAAGGCAAGGCACAGGGGGCTACCCAGCCAGCTGGAGCCATGCAGCTCTTCCTGAAACCACACTTCAATCTGCCCCTCCCTTGGGGGACTTGAGAAGTGTGGTCATGGCTGTTTGCCACCCTGGATCCAGCCCAGGAGCCCAAGGCACTGCCTAGGGAGGGAGAGGCCAGATTCCACACCCTTCTGCTGAGCAGAAGCCACCTTCCCTGTTGATATATGGCTCAGCACAGTCCTAGACCTGGTGCTTAGGGTCCCCACCTGCCCCCACCCTATCTAAGTGACACATCAGGTCTTGTCATGTTGATGACAAGCACTCTCTGAGCAATATCAACACCATATTCCAGACACTGGGATTGATGCAGAGCCTTGAACCCTGTTGTAGGCTTCGACCCTCCACTGGGCACTTTCCTGTCGTAGAAGGGCAGAGACAGGGGTGCTGTTGTCCCTCACTGGGAGGGACCAGCAAGGCCCCAGAGCCCCAAGCTGGTTGCAGCTTGTCCTTGGAACAACAGAAAATGCAGCCACACTAACTGGGCCAGTGATATGGGGCTCCAAGCATGGCTGCTGTCCTGCCCCATGGTCAGAGTGACCCCCAAGCAGGACAAGCACCCCTGGGAATCCCAGGCAGGGACCCTGCCGGGCTGCATCATGGAAGTCAGACAGACACGGCTACACTCTGCTGCTGGAAGGATTAGGAGGCATCTAGCAGCCTCAGCCCCACCCGCAGCCCCCAGAGCAATCTGCTCAGGCAGCTAAGCTCCATTAGGCCAAATCCACAACAGCCTGGCCTGCGTCCTGGCCTGGGCAGGAAGCGGGGCCTATAGGAGTAGGGGGAGCTGGGGTGAGGCTGCCCTCCCGTGTGTGGTGTGCGTTCTGTTCTCCAGTGGACTCTTAGCTGGGGAAGCCCTCCCTGCCTGCTCTGCAGATAGGGCCTGCTGCTTCTGGAGCCCACATGCTGTGCTGGCCACTGCCCCGCCCGCCCTGGTTCTCAGAAGCACTCAGCCTTACTTTTCCAATTTGCTCAAGAAGAAAGGCATGTTTATTCATGGAGAAAGCCCGACCTCGGAAGAAACAGCCCGGCCCCAGCAGGAGCCAGGGTGCTGGGGAACCAGGCATACCCAAGCAGTTCCCTGGAGGAGAACAGGCGGGGCAGAGGACACTGGCAGAGCCCAACGCTGACTCTCTTCTCTACTCCTGTTCTGCCCTGGCTCAGTGACCACAAGATACAAAGGGTGGGGGGGCTGGGATTGTGGCTCAGCGGTAGAATGCTCGCCTAGCACATGCAAGGCCCTGGGTTCGATCCTCAGCACCACATATAAATAAATAAAATAAAGGTATTGTGTCCAACTACAACTAAAAAATAAATTAAAAAAAAACACAAGATACAAAGGGGTTCTGGCCAGTAGATGTCACTGTCAGCAGAGACCTTGGCCTGGTCCAGCAGAGGCCCCTGTCCTCCAGACGGGAAGTACCTGGCCATGCTCACCAGGCCAAGGGAGTCCACGGGTTTTCAGTCCTTCACTACACACCACGGCAACAGATAAAATAGCCTCTTCTCTGGGCCTGGTGTGTGGATACCAGAGACGAGGCAAGGACCCCTCAGGAAGGCTCCAGCCCATAGCAGCTCCACCGCCCCACCCATCTAGACCCCAGGACCACCCAGGACATGGCAAACCTGATCTGCAGAGCTGGGAGGAGTGACCACAGTCTGGCAGTTCCTCAAATTGGCTAAGGCAGGGCTCCACAGGACCAGCAGGCCATTCCTGGGCGCACCCTGAGGCCAGGTCAGAACTTGGCATCCTCCACGGACGCACATCCACGCACCCACTGCAACAGCCATAGGCGGAAACAGCTTGAATGCCCATCAACAGATGAGTAGAGGGACCACATAGGCCATCCACATGAGGGGCCAAGGGCCAAGCCCACGCCTGCTCTGCCACAGACCACCTGGAACCCGCCCCTGCGACGTGCAGCCAAGGCAGAGGGAGAGCGCAGGCCCAGCACGGGAAGTACACCAATGTCATGTAGAGCTCACTTTAACTCGTCCTGTGGTATGCACCACGCCTACCACCATCACACACGGGGTTGGCTGCTTCCCTTGAAGGACAGCTCTGGCAGGCACAGCCACGCAGAGGGGTCAACTTGCCCCACCACACCCCCGCAAGCCCCCCCAGGCACCCACCAGGAGAGCCAGCACAGGGGCCAGCTGATGAGCCTGGGCTGGGGGCTAAGCCTCAGCAGGGGAAGCTAGGCCTTGTGCAGAGGAGCACCAGGCTGGGCTTCCAGCCTGATAACCCTGCCTCAGGAGCCACGCCTATTTCCTGGTGGGTCAGGGTCCCAGGGCCCCAGGGTCCCCCTGCCTGGGCAGGGCCCCACCCAAGGAGCAAGCTGGAAGCCTCCAGGAGTTGGAACTAACCCTGACCTGGAGGACTAGAGGTCCCTCTGGGCAGAAGTTGGCTAAAGAGTTCTGTGTGAGCCTCTCTGCATCCTGTGAGGCCAGTGTTCAGCTCTCCACAGCATTCCCTGCATGGAGGCCAGGCCAACTCTCCTGCCCCAGCCAGGTGGCCACCCGTATGAAGCAGCAATATAGCCTCGGGCCAATGCACCTGCCCAGGCATCTGAGTGTGACCGTCCCCAGACCCCCTTGTTGGCTGACTGGATTAGTAGTTAAGGCACACTCTGCAAGGTCAGGAAGCTTGCCAATGTGGGGGTCCCCAGGAATGAAATGGAAGCAGCCCCTTTGGGACGTACCAGGACATGCACAGCACTCTGCCCACTTGTGGGCTGTCTGGACAGTGTCGGGGACAGATGCTCTGACCTCCATCGTCCCCTCATACCCATTCCAGCCTGAGAACTGATTCCCACACGTCCATGCCAGCAGCTAATCAGTCCCCCAGACCTCAGCTTCACTCCTTAAGACCCAGGGTCCTGTCCCCAGCTCCATCTACTTGAGGCAGAGAGACCACGCTACACTGTATGTCCACTGACCACTGTGTCCCAGAGATAGCCCTCCAGAAGGCCCAGCTCTGCCCTGGCTCCTACCATGCCCCTTCCTGCCCTATACTTGCTGCCTCCAGACATCTGCCTCTCAAAAAGCTGACCAAGGCACTCCCCTGCTCAAAACTCTGCTGAGACTCCCTAGTGCCCTGGGCACAAAGTCCAAACCACAGCCCTCTGTGGCCTAGCCTCAGTGAAGCCATATCTCTCCCACCTAGCCCTGGCTGCTGCAGGGACTGACCTTTCACTCTTCCTGTAGTGATCTCTCAGCCCACAGGATGGCCCTCCCCAGCAAGCCTGAGGTCATCATGGAGGGTCTGAGCAAATGACCAGGGAGGCCTCCATCAGTGCTGGCACTTGGTGGAGCCAATGCTGGGGTCTCCAGTGGCCACCCTGATCAGGAGGCTCTGGGAAAAAGTGGGGCAGAGCAGGAGGGAACACTGGTCAGGGACTGGCCTGTGAAGGTGGACATCCTCCTGGAAGGGGCTGGCACATCTGGAAATGTGCAGGATGGAGCAGAATCTCCACCTGTGGGATGCCTGAGACCCCTGGAAAGAGCCCCAGGCTGGCAGACTGGCCACACGTCCCTGTGGGTACCACCCAGGGTGACAGCCGACGGGGTGCTTGAGCCACTACAGGCAGGGACCTTGCAGTGAACTTGCCAGGCCATGATGGCCATCCTACCTCAAGACCTGCACAAAGTACCCCCCAGACCCAGACAAATCCCATGCCTGACCCATGAGACCTTCTGCCCTGCCACATACCCAGCCTCAAGGGGGAGGTGGTGGAAACCCTAAACCTATAGGACAGGATGGCACCCGGGGAACTCTCAGAGCTGGCTCTGTGACCCTGGCAGCCCCGTGGGCACCTGTCCTCGGCCTCCAGGGCCTCTTGGACAGGGCAGGGCCACTCCTAGGACTCACTGATGAAAAGAAGTCTTCCCTACAGAGGCTATTGCCATGGTGACAGTTGTGACCAGGTGCAGCCCAGCCACCCTGCCCAGTGCTGGGGCCCACAGCTGGGATCTGGGCATTGCAGGGTACGTAAGAAGGCTCCATCTGTTTGGTGAAGGGGTGGGCTGCTGGGAGGGGACTGGGACAGGCAGTTGGAAATGACATGGCACTATGGGGTCAGGAGGCAGATGCGCCCCCACACTGATTCTGCACAGGGAGCATGGGGTCAGCTGGCAGCCCCAGGTTCCCACTGTCCCCAACCTGGGGGACAGAGTGCTGTCCTTGTCTGACCTGGTTCCCAGCTTCCTGGAAGCAGACTCACCTCTGCAGATCCATGCTGACCACCCCCACCCAACCCCTTCCTTCTCCAGGGCTAGCAGCCCCGAGATGGTATAGCAGGGCTGGCTGGGGCAGGGCCCAGGCCTCCCTCATGCCCACTCCATCAGCCAGGAGGTCAAGGTGTCCAGAGGCTGTGACAGGAAGGCCCAGCTGCCTGGGGCTGCTCAGCTTCCAAGGGCACTGAGGGTGGGCCCTGGGCTTGGGGCTCAGCCTGCCCCCCATCACAGAGGTGGTGGGCATACCCGTAACAAGAAGGGTATGATATAGGTTCCAGACTTGCCCATGGGGCAATGCTGGAGTGAGCCAGGGTGGGGTGTCCCTGCCAATTCACCACCTCTGTCTAGGGACTGGGGGTCCCCGGGACACTGAGCTCTCCCAGCCTCTGTCCCCATCCTGGCCCTTGGCCTGTCCATTCTGGGAGACCCTAGGCCCTCTTCCCCTGTGGCCTGGCCCCTGCAGTGTGGCCTGAGAGCTGGGCTGCATGACGCTCAGCTCCATCCGGCTGGGGCTGGGAGCCAGGGAGCAGCCAAAACCGGCCAAACATGGAGCTGTTTGCTCTCCAGCCGCTCAGGGTCACACAGGGGAAACGGGGGGGGGGGGGGGGGGGGGGGGGGGAGACGACTGGGCAGTCCACAGGGCAGCATGCCTTCCACTGAGGCCAGGGTGCAGGAGCCCCTCCCCACTGTGGCCCTGGGCCCAGGAGACCACTCTGAGTGGTGGGCTCCAGCTGCCAGGACACTCTCTTCCTCAGCTTCTCCCTGTGCCAGCAGCCTCAAGCCTCGGGGCCTTCGCCTGAGGTGGCACCCAGGAGGCCAAGGCCTCGAGACTGCTGTGGCCTGAACAGCACAGCAGATGCCCTGGTCCCCACTGGCAGAACTGCCAAGCTAACCAGGCCACACTGTTCTCACCCGGGCTGGAGCACATGTCCGTATGCCTTGGGAGCAGGGGACTGGATGCCCCGATTCTAGCCAAGGGCCCAGCACCAGTGGAGCAGTGCCGCACAGCCCCACCCATGTGCACACACACCCTCCAGGCCTCAGAACGGCCGGGTGGCAGCACCTCTGGCCCCATCCCCATCATTGGGGACCAACGGGAAGATCTGCTGGGACACTACGGGACCTGTGGCTCCTCTAACAAAAGTGTGCTGATTAGGACAAGTGCCCGTCTCTCCTCAGCTCCTAACAGAGCTTGACTCAGGATGTTCAAGGCACACCCCCTGTGGACACACCCAAGCCCACCTCTCAGGTCAGAGGACTGGCAGAGGACCAGGTCTCGTTGCGCAGGAAGGCAGACTGTACTGGCAGAGGCGCCACATCCAGGCCCTGCCAGCCCACTTGGTGGCAGCATGCATGTGGCAACACCAAAGAACAGACCTACAGGCCCAGGGCATTCCTGGAAGTGGAGCCAGCCCCAGCCTGTTTCTCTCCCTCATTTCCAGACCCTCCAGGTTGATCCCACTAATATGGCTCTGGTTCAGCCCTCTAGGTACACCGGGCTTGGGAGCTGTCCCTAGTTAGAGACCCCCTCCCCCAGGCTGGCTTTGCCCTGGGAGCAGAAGGCAGGAGAGGCCAGCATCATCGGGGACAACTTCCTAGTCAGGCCCTGCCCATCTAGGTCCCCTGTAGGGGGGCTCTGCACACACTCCAGGCTGTGGAAGGAAAGGGGGGGGCAGTGGGAATAGAGCTGGGGGGCCCTGGGGAAGATGACCGTCTGCCTGCAAGGAAGGCTCAGGGCCTGCTTTGCTGGAATTCTCTGGGCCAGAAATAACTGCCCAAGCACCACTGCACAGCTGCCTGCGGCCCAAATTAGCGACCCCAGGGGACTGGATGCTCCTTCCATGGGAACGTGGCCTGAGCGCCAGAGCCTGCTGCACCTCAGGTCGGCCGGGCAGCCAGCAGGGCTCACGCTGAGGCTCCTTGCTGCAGGAGAACCAGGTGGACCTGTCTGCACGCAGCACCAAGCCACATCCGACCCCAGCAGGCTGGCAGCCAGGGATACAGGGGTGCTGGCCCAGGGCACCCAGGGCAGGGCTGGCCCACAGGACTCAGAGCCGACCTGTTTGGGCCCTTTGAGGGTTGTTGGCTGTCCAACACATCAGAGCCAGAGGAGTCTGGAGGCTGAGGGGGGTCCCCATCTCTCACGGTCCATCCAGGGGGTGGGCGGGGGGTTGTGCAGGGCCCATCTGCCCATCACTACACTCCCATCTCTCCGATCTGCAGCTTTGCCAGCCCTGCCAGCCCTGCCTGACCAGACTGGTCCAGGCCCCTCTCCCAACTCCACTGCACCCAGCAGCAGAGAGAACTCCACACCCAGAAAGACAAGGCCAGTGAGGAGCTGCTGTTGGCCCTGCTCCTAAGAGCAAGCCCCTCTCATGTCCTCAATGGCCACTGCCCTGTATCCACGCTGAGGGTCCAGAGATCTGGTCTGTGCCTCAGGCTGGGCAGCAGGGGGTGGCTGGGCCCCTGCCAGGCCTGGCCCACCAAATCCTTCCTCAACTCCCGTGACCATGTGCCTCTTGTCTCTGCACATTGCTGGTGAGACCAAAGTCTCACTGGTGTGAAAACCCAGCTCATGTGACGCATGCATGTGCACCTAGGGAGCTGCTCACCCTGCCACATGGGCACACAGAAAGTCACAAGGAGGTGTCTGTCTGCTGGTGTCCAGCATCCAGAGGAAGCCAGGAACCCTACAGCAGGCGCTGCCAGGCAACCAGGCTGTGTCTGAAAAAGACAGCGGCTGGTGGCACAGACCCCACTCTCCCACAGCTTAGAAGGAACACCCTCCAGGCTTTCCGCCCCCACCCTCAGACAAATGCAGACTGACCTTGTCCAGGGGCCCCAGCCAAGCTCCCCACACAGAGCCCCAAGAACCCTCCCTGTGACTCCAGGTGCTAGGGACAGGGCAGGCATCCCCAGGCTGGCGAGCAGTGCACGGGGATGGCTGAGCCCCGCTGGTCCCACCAGGTCTAGTCCAGGCCGCCATGGCTGGTGCCCACTGATCACTCACTTGCCATCATAGCCAGCACCTCACAGGAGGCCCCAGGACACAGTGGCAACCCCACTGGGTGGGACTGTTTTTCCTGGCCTGCTGTCCTGAGGGCTGTTCACTGAGGCCCAGGCCAGCCCAGCGTGTGGTGGACCAAGGGCTTTAGAACCCAAGCCCTGTGAAGGGTCTAACCACAGAGAGCAGTGTCTGGGACTTTCTAGAAAAGTCCCAGGCACTGGGAGTGAGGCTGATGCTCCCCCTCCTAAGTGGCTGCTAGGACACAGAAACTACAAGACAACAGGACACTGGCCATGACTCACCTTCTCTGGCTTCCCTGCCCAGCACAGTGGTCCCTGGGAGCCCCTCACTCTCTCCATCCACCACCCTGGGCTCAGATCTGGCCACTATTAAGCCTCATCTGCTTGCTTAAAGGACTGCTGGACATTCCCAATTCACAGGTGAAGAGAGGCCCAGGGTCACGCAAGTACAAAGCTGGTGGGGCCGCCCATCACCCCTATGTGCCTCTTCCAAGGCCATTGGGAGGCCCTGCACCCAAGCTGTCTACCCCAGCACCTGGGTGGCCCTGCACTCTGACAGTGGCTGCCCTGCTGCCCTCCTCATGCCTGCCTCTGGAGCCCGAAGGCCACTCACTACAAAGGCTGAAGTGGCATCTGGCCTTGGCCCTGCCCTCTCTCCACCAGCTGCATTATTAATAGCAGTGACATTTATTTAAAAGAATAGCCCAGACCCTTGGAAAGTCCAATTTCAAAGTAAATCTAGATGAACTTTGGTTCCCGGGGGCTGCTATCCCTATAAAGCCAGGTGCCCTGCTGCCCAGCCTCAACCTGGGTCTGACATTTACACATGGCTACCGCCATGTCCTCATCCCTGTCCCAGGAGCCTGCTAAAAGCTCAGGACTACGGGTCCTGCTCAAGCCATGCTCTGGTCAGTGTGCAGGGACCAGGCTGACCACACGTGGCTCCTAGTCCTACACACCTGTCTCAGGAGCAAGGTCATTTTCTGCCCAGATATGAGAACAACATGAAAGTGTGCTAGGTGCTGGCCCCTCATGCAGGGTAGGACAGGGACGGCCGCTGCAGCAGGGGCCACAGGCTGCAAACCTCAATGTTATGCCTTAATCTTGAGGTCAGAAGTCTGCGATTGAGTGCTGGCCAGGATGGGTTCCAGAGGGCCACAGCAGCTGCAAGGGAACAACTTCCCCTGTGTCCACTGGGGGCAGACAAGCCCAGAGGGTCTCTCTGGAGGCCTTGTCTCGGGGCGCTGATCCCATCCTCAGGTGCCTCATGGCCTCACGAATCCAGACCTCTCCCAAGGGCCAGCCTCCTAAAATCACCACATTAGGGATAGGATTTCACTGTCTGATCTGGGGACAGAAGCATTCAGACCATAGCGATGGCTTCCTCCCCTCAGGCTCAGTGGCCTTCTGTTACGGGCTCATTTGTATCCCCTGGATTCCTAAGTAGAACCCCAATTCTCAGCACATGACTGCATCACGATAGAGGACCTTTGCACAGGTGACAAAGGTTAAATCAAGGCCACAAGGACAGGACCCTAGTCCAGGTTGACTGGTGTCCTTGCACAGAGTGCAGAGGGATGACCATGTGAGGATGCAGGGAGAAGGCACCATCCACAAGCCCAGGACTGACTGGTCCTAGCCACACTGGGCTCCTGAACATCAGCTCCCAGGATCACCAGGTTAACACACCCATGTGTGTGGCCACTTCCAGGGCCATTATGTGGTACCCTAGTAGACAAACATGGCCCTGCCCATAGTACCCTCTCTTGGGGCCCCTCCCCACCCTGGCTGGTTCTGGCTCACCCCCAAGCTGGGAGCCCCTGGGACAGGGCAAGAGTAGGATAGGACATGGTTGCTAAGACAGGGGTGATCAGACAGCAGCCACTCACCACCACCTAGGGTGGCCCCCATTCCCCTCCCAGCACTGCCCCTCTGCAGATGACTAACTGGGGCTCCAGGCACCTCTCTTGCCAGCTTGGAGAATCCAGGTCTGGCTGCCACCAGGAGCTCCACTGGCTACCTCCCCCCACTGCTCAGAGAGGGGAGTCACACATGCAGAGATAGGTCCACTTGCTGTAGAGGGTGCAGGAGCTGTCCCATGCTCCAGACCAGGGAGGCCCCTGCCAGGCACCAATTAGCTTTGCTTGGCTCAAGCTGTCGGGGAGACTCCGGCACAAACATTTCAAACCACAGTGTCTGCCTTTAATGCACTCAGAGTCTTTAAGCCCAGACCCCGACTGAGCTGCTGTGCCAGCCAACCTGCAGAGCAGTGGAAGGGGTCACACAGAGCCCTGCACAGCCCATCCACGGGACCAGGTGGGAGGAGGCCTGCAGCTCCTCCAGCCCCTAGGCCTGAGGTTGTCCCCTCATCCTGGACATATGGCAACCCAATAGACAGAGGCCAGGAACATAACCCATGCTGCTGGCCGGGGCCTGAGGGGGAAATGGGGACCAGGGTCTGCCAGACATGGGTGCTGGCCTCTGGCCCCTGCACCTGCCTCCCACACCTAGCTTCTCTCCTGCTTTCAGAAACTCCTACTCAGCTCTCAAAACCCACATCGAGGTTCTTCCCCCAGGAGCCCTCCAGCTCACTGAACGCCCACTTCACATCAGGGACTGGTGTCTCTGAGCCGGGTGGCACAGGGCTGGGGAAGGACAAGTGCATGTAAGGCCCACAGGATGTGGCAGGCAGGGCGGGGCACCAGGAATGGGCAGCGAGGAAGTCTCGTCCCAGGCTGAGGAGACCACACACCCCACAGCCTGGCTTCCGGGTGCAAACTCTCTGAAGGGACCTACCAGGGCGGGGGGCCCTGCGCGCAGCAGGCTTCAATCCCAATAGAGTGTGCACTCAGTGGGGCCACACATGAACACCATGCAGTAGGCCTCAGTATGCCTGCAAGAGGCACTGTGCACACACCATGGGTGGTGCACAGCAGGGCCCAGAGGCCAGCCTCAAGGTCCCCTGCAGTAACCAGGGAGCAGTGACCAGGTTGGGTCTGCAGGGGTGGGTTGGGTGCCTCCTGCTGACTGCAGACCCAGGCCCTAGGGAGTCTCCTAGTCCGTGCTCTGCCGACTTGCCCATCTGGCTCCTCTCCAGCTGCTGTGTCTGGATCGATCCCTAATAACTCGATCCATTATGTTGGAGCAGAATTCTTGGAAACCGGCAGGAAAAGGAAGGTTCTGTGAATCGTCTGAGTCATTTTTTTAAACTAACAATGGGCGCCTCCCCCCTCCCCAGCATGGCAGGCTATCCACACGCTGCTGCCGCATGTTTCAGAAGGTGCTGGCTGCCCCTGCTGGGAGAGGGCCCCCCACAGCTCTGCACAGAGCCGGGTCTCCCCTTTCCAGCAGATGGAGGCCCAACCCCTCCCTCCTTCCCTCCAGCTTGGCCACGCCCCAGTTCTCACCCCCTCAAATCCAGCAGTCCCATGGGCTCTGGCTGCCCACAGCTGGGGGAATCCTGGTGCTGGCTCCCTCAGGAGACAGTGCAGGGGAGCCCCCCATCCTAGTAATGAAGGGCTGCATTTACATTTGGCTGGTGGAGCATTACTCCCGCCTCCCAGGCCCGCAGAGGTGGTGTATGCCTCTGGGAGTCCAGCCCCCATCAGAGGGAGTACCTGGAGCCAGCCTTGACCTTGGTGGCGGCCTCAGGACCCAGGGTGGCCCCAGACCAAAAGCCCAGTGGGCCACTGCAGGGCTGGGCAAAATGTAGGCAGAGGCACTGTCCAAGTACACCCAGGGGCCTCGATCCCCAGGTGTCACCCTTCGTACCAGAAAAGCCCAAGAGCCGCCTGTTATGAAAGGCCCTGCCCAGACAGGTGCCTCAGAGACTAGCCAAACAATGCCCTCCTCCCTAGTGTCCATGTCTGGAGAAACACGGCCTTTCCCTGCAACAGGACGTACCGGGACACATGGTCACCATCCCTGTTCTCTATGTGAATCTGTGAGGACTGTTGTAGTTTTCGACTTTCAAACATTGAAAAGGAAAAGGGATGGGACCAAGTCACAGTGGTCACAGGGCCTTGTTCTCACGTCCAGTGGGAAGGGCCCCTGGAGACCCCAGAGTGGGAGTGCCACAGCTGGGCTGGTGAGCAGGAGTGTGAGGAGCTGTACCCCCAATGTGGGGGCTCCAGCCAACACCTCCACACCTACCCACAGCAGCTGAGCCTATCCTGTCCCTCCTGCTGGGTTCTGGGGCAGATGCCACCTACCCAACTGTAGCCCCCCAGGGCCTGCACCCAGCTCGACGCCTCTGGAGCAGTAGCATGTCTGGCACCCCATGCTGCTCCTGGCGGGTGCCTCTCCTGCTAGATGGCAGCTACCCACCATGACACCCTGAGAAGTCCCTTGGTCTGGCCTGGCACAGTTCTGGGACTGTGGCTGAGCAAGTCACCCCAAGGCAGGGCAGGCCAACCTCAGACCCTACCCTGCCCCAGAAGTCAAGCCACCAAGTTTCCCCAAGTCTATGGTCCCAAGAGCAACCTCCTCAGGGCTGCTGCTGGTCTACACAGTCAAGAAGTTCTAGATGGGGGCCGGGGCTGGGGCTGAGCAGTAGAGCACTCATCTCCCATGTGTGAGGCCCTGGGTTTGATCCTCAGCACCACATAAATAAAATTAAAAAAAGGTATTGTGTCCACCTACAACTAAAAAAATATTTCATGTCACCCATGCAGGATGCCTGCTGGGCTGAGGGGTGTTCATTCTGTCCCCATAGCTGCAGGAAGCCAGCTCCAAGGAAGCTGGTCGCTTTAATAATAAATCGTTTAATTAGGGAATCCCCAGGCTCCTGTTAGAATCAGCACAGCGTGGAGCACGGCTGGAGGATAACCTGCAGCTCCCGCCTGGGCTCCCCGCCCCTGCCTGCTGCAGCCAGTACTGAGCCTGGCTCAACACTCTCAGGCAGGCACACCCTGCCTGGGGATGGGTTGGGCCAGGTGCCAGCAGGGTCTGAGCAACCCTGGTGGCAGAGGAGGCACTGCCTCAGCCTGCTGGGCCATGCTCCACCCTTGGCTCGACACTGAGCTCCAGGGGTGTCACCCAGTGTGATGGGCAAGGGAGAGCCCTGGGCTGGCTTGGCCAAAAGCACCTACTGTGCTCCAGTCCACTACAGACCTCTGCCCAGCCCAGCACCTAGGGGCCCCAAGATGGGAGGCCTGCCAGTCGATGGGAGGACAAGGACGCTCCACGACCTGAGCCCGCTGGACATGGGTTAGGGTTAGACTTGGAAATCACCATGCCCTCTAGATCCTTCCAGGGTACTGGACTCAACCACTCATGCCTGGTGCCCACCTTAGTTCGTCCCACTTCCTTGGCTATGCTACCCTGCCTGGATGAAGGAGGAATGGATGGGGGCCAGGAGGGGGCTGGGGTGAACCCCCCACTGTCCTGCACTGGGAACTGGCTATGCAGCCAGAGGACCAGAGGCCTAGGTGGGGACCATAGAAATGGCGTCAACAGGGGCAGACCAGGTGGAAGGCAGGAGGTGGGAGGGGCTGCCAGGGACAGAGGCAGACCTGTGGTCCCCAGCATAGTTCCCGGTTAGGGTCATGCCAGGCAGCAGCCAGTCAGACTGGAGGAGACCCCAACTGAGGACCATAAACCACAGGAAGAATGCTACCCATGGGTGAGGGCTGCGACCAGGTCCTGCTGTGTCCTCCTGCTATAGCTCAGATCCTATGCGCCGCAGAGGAGGGTCCCGTCCTCCAAGTAGCCCAGCCAGGCCCAGGCCCATGTTAGCTCCCCACCCAGAGAAGAGGGCACGGGCACACGCCAAGTAGGTTGACATGGCAACCGGGAAACCAGCCTAGGCCTCAACCAGATCCTTACTCATTGAAAAAGAAATGTTTTCTAATTGATGCTGGGGAGTCCATACTGATCCTCAGACAGTCCTTAGTGCTCACGCAGGGGCCCAGGGCACTTGTGGGGTGAGAGGCCCCCTCCCCCTCATCTGGCTTCCCGGACTCTTTCCAAACCCCAAGGCCAGCCGACAGCTGAGCCTGCCCAGGGACGCCACAGATTCCTCAGCCCTCCAGTGCCCTGGCCCCGCCCCAGGGAGCCCAACTGGTGGGGATGCCTGGCCGGCCTAGCCGGCATGACCTGGCCCAGAAAAAATCCTGGAACGCATGGAGAGGGCTTCTCCTCAGAGAGAGCTCTGCAGAGGGAACTGGTGGTGGGCAGTGCCCAATGGGAAGACGCTCCAAGGCTCAGGGACCAGGTCATCCTGGCACAGACCCTGCACCCACCAGGCAGCTGGAAGCACAGGCCAAGAGGGAGGCACCCGGGAGGGGGGGCGGGGGCTCAGCCCACACTGTCTCTTCCCCCGGGGACTTCAGCTCTGCACATAAACAGTCTAAATTAGGAATTAAAACATCCCGCGATCCCAACCATCCGGCAGACTGTATTTCAAACATGCAGGAAAACACCCCAACTGTGAGCCCTGAGCTGCCCAACATGACCTGCAGCACAATGGCCAAGGACATCTGTGGCCTCCCCACTCTAACAGGCCCATCGTATGAACCCTTTGTGGATATAGCTAGCTGCACCTGGGATCATGGATGGGCCAGGAGGAGCAGGCTGGGTAGGGCTACCCTAGCTCCCCAGGCCCCTGGCAGTCAGGTTGCTCTGCAGACTTCCACCAAGTCCAGAAGCAGGTTGGGGCTCCCTGCTTGCCAGGGAAGGAAGCCCCAAGAACTTGGGAACTGGGCAAGATCCTGCCCACATGGCCCTGGGGGAGGGCAGCAGCCCCAGGCTGGGCCCCTCACAGGGAGAGGGACTGGAGGCCACTAGGGAGCCCAGGCCTTTGGTGGGGCAGCCACAGCAGGTCTGGGGCCAAGATGCCCAAACTTAGGTTGCCAGCTGTAGGCCTTTTTCTCAGGCCAGGAGCCTCAGGACCACCCAGCCAGCAGTAACCTACCAGGCTTGGCAACAGGCACAGGGCAGGTGCTTCGGGCCAGGAGGATGTCTCACCTGTGAACCAAGGACCTTGCTCAGGAACCTGGAGCAGGCCGAGCAAGTGAGATGGGGTGACTAGAGCACAGAGGCCGTGGTGGGAACAGCCAGCACAGGTCTGCAAAGGGCTTCAGGGATGTCTAATGGTGGACAGTGGGGAGCAATAGGTGGTCCTGAGCAAAGGGATCACGTGTTGATTTATGGAGGCAGACTGGGAGCTCCGGGCCTGTCTTAGCAGAGAGGGCAAACAAAGTCCAGCACCATGTGTGGACATAGGCTCACCTCTCGGCCTGGAGCCCGGGTATCTGGCCCTCTCCACATACACCTCTTACTCAACCCTCTACACCCGCAGCTGCCCAGCATCCTGGTCAATCTCCTGTGGGTGCCTCTCTGGGAAACCCACTGGTTAATCCCTATAGTGTCCCAAGGCCATGGGCTAGTGGGGACAAGGGTGGCCTCTGCCCTCAGCTGCCCCTTAGCCCTGGGCCAGGGGAAGATAAGAGCCACTGGGCCCTCCTGTGGCAGGTGTGGAGCACTCTTCAGGTGGACTGATCGGCCATCCTTCCACCCTCCCACCATCCCTACTCAGGTATCACTATCTGCTAAGCATGGAGCCCCTGCCCACAGGCCCCTCAGCATTGCCCCCAAGATCTGGCTGGGAGCAGGCTCACTCAGAAGAGGCAAGGGGCGCTCCAGAGCATGGACCCCAGCTCTGGTCAACTCCACACACTCCTGGCAGGCAGGGGCACTGTGACTGCAGGTCGACCTGCCCCACCCCATCAGCTCAACAGCCAGGGACAGCCAAGAGTGGCATTTGGCGGATGATAGCTGCAGACATGAGCGTGGCCTCAGAGAGCCTTGCCTTAGGTCCCGGCTACCCTGCAGGCTTGCGGATACAGTTCACCTACTCCCTTGGGGGTGCCTTCTGGCCATATACCATGTGCCAAGGGCCGGAGGCCAACTTATAACCCAGCCTCACAGAGCCCGCTCTCCAGCAAACCCCAGAGATGCTGCCTCTGTGCTCTGCATCTAGGGGACCCACGTGTGGCCCTGGAGGAGGGATGGGTCTCCTAGTGAGCCGGTTGGGGCTGGGAGCAGCCTCAAACTCACTAAATGGCTTTATGTAACCTGGGCTGCGGGCTCCCAGGGCCAGGCCGGTAAACCAGAGCCGACTGGGGATTAGTGACAGTCGTTGCCACGGCAACCTCATTAGTGGGAAACGTGTCGTGTCGTGGTCGGAGCGGAGCTCCGGCCTTCTCTGCTCCACAAAGGTAAGAGGAAACCCCAGAGATTCATTAGCAACAGGTTCCCATGGCAACTGCGCCAAGCTCATTAATAATTTTTTTTTCAAGTGTGGGTGTTGAAATTCTCCTGAGAACTGACGGATATCAAGAAAGCACACGCGCCAGCTACTCCCACCCACAGCCCAGGCGCCACTCCACCCGCCAGTGCCTGGGGCACTGGCACCTGTCCCCACACCTGTAGGCCAGGGCAGGGGTTCCCCAGGCAGGGGCAGCCAGCTAGCTCCTGCCCACCAAGATGGCCTTGAACCCAGCAGGCCACATCTAAGCTCCCTTCTACAGCCACAGGCAGGGGCTGCCCACGCTGGAGATACCACAATGTGTCTGCAAGGAGGGGCAGTCCTGCTCCCCTGGGCTGGTGTGGAAGAAGCCTGGCTCCAGGTGCCCCGGGCCCAAGCAGGCACTCTGAGAAACGGGTTGGCAGCTCTGGGATGAGCCATTCCCGCATGGCACAACAATTCTGCTCCTGGTGTTTGTGAGAGAACTGACCCTGGTTCCCAAAGAAACTCACATGTGCCCCTCCCCCAGCACTTCTGACAACAGTCTGGTGCACAGCCCGGGTGCCCTCAGTGGAGAACAAAGCGCCCCAACCACACCATGGGGCATTCACAAAGGACACTGTCCCTGGCGACCATGTGGGTGAACCTAGAATATGATGCTCAGGGAGAGCTATCACAGAGAGCACAGATGGGGAGTGCCCAGAGCAGGCAAATGCAGAGGCCACCGCAGCCAGCTCTCACGGGACCACCAGCGGGCACGGCGTCTCCTCCGCATTATGGCCATATCAGTTTACTGGAGCAAAGGCTGCAGGAGTCTGGGGATGGAGTGAAGACCATGGGACAGCACATCCTCCCAGGTGCCGTGGGGTGTGCGCCACAGCCCATGGAGGTGTCTGGGAAAGAGCCACAGGCAGAGCCAATCGGCCCACCTGGCTCTGGACCCTGAGAGCCGGCAGCAACCTCCACTGAGCCTGGGGCTCCTGGGTACTGTCATGAGGCCCCCATGGGCCAGGCTCTCCTGTCTTCTGCTTTGGACAGGAATGCAGCCCAGCACGGGTGCCTCCAGGGCGAGAGACAGCAAGCATGAGGCGTTTCTGGGTGTAGACAGCAAGTTCCGATGCTCGTGACCCTGACCAGGTCCCTATCCCTCTTTGCAGGGCAGGAAGCACCCCAGTTCCAAGGCCACCTGGCCTTGGGGCCTGCCTTCCTCCTTCCTGCAGTCCCTGTCACCGAGGAGAAAGTGAGAGACACAAGGCCCTCCACGCTCAGCCCACAGTGCACTCACACAGGGCACAGCCCCCTGGCTCCTCAAGGCAGCAGGACAAACCCAGCGGTTCCTAATTAGAAGACAAAATGGGCTTGTTCTCAGTCTGCCAGCTGACCCCAGACAGCCAATTTCGCCCTCAGGAGCCACAGACACGCCCACGCAGGGGGGCGCACCACAGCAGCTCCCTCACTATGGAGGGGGAACTGGTTTCCAGCCTAAACTTCAGGAAGGAAGATGTGTCTGTGGGGGCAGATGCAGTGGGCTGTGGGAGGGGGTGAAGCAGGCAGAGCAGCAGCCCCACGGTGCTCGCTCAGGAGGGAGACCCCACACCTGCTGACAGCCTGGAGAGGCAGGAGGGGAAGGCTGCCTGGCTGGGGCCCTCTCTGACCCTTCAGCCAGTGTCTGGGTGCTGTGCTGGGGTGCCCCAGCACCCCTCTACACCAAAGTCTGCTCAGCCATGACCAGAGCTAAACCAGGTCTCAGTGGGGTGAGGCCTGGCCCCTTCCCTGCACCTGCCCTGGCAGACCCCTGAGCCAGTTGGTCCTCTCCCCACCAGTGACCAGATTCAATGCAAGGCTCTGGGACACAGAAGAAGACGGGGGCCTGAGCTGCAGAGGCCCAGCTTCTGAGACCCAATAACGACGCCCCAAGTTTGCTGTTTGTGAGCCACTGTCCCCAGGTCCATGTGGCAAGCTGTTCCTGTGACACTGCGTCAGGCTTCTAAAACGTTCCTCTGGATGGCAGTGCTCAGCTAACAGGTGGGGTAGGTTCCTGGACAGCAGTCCTGTCTCCTGGAGGCCCAGCCAGTCTCCTTGCACCTCACACCACACTGGGCAAGATTCCATGGTCCCCTCCTCATTCTGGCCAGGCCACTACCACTGTCCCGGCCCCATCTGGGACATCCGTCACATCACAGAACTTCAATGAAACGCAACGACCCTGGGATCAGCCAGCTCAGGGATGTTCCTACTGGCCCAATGCTCAGGAGCCTTCCCTGCCACGGCAAAGGGGACATGGTTCTGCCACATGGGCCACCAGCTGCACTAGGACCCAACCCAGTCAGGAACTCACACTGGCAGTGGGCTCACCACATGCCTCCTCTGGACGTCAGACCTCAGATGGCCTCCCCCAGCCCTGAGCGACCCTGTCCCAGGCTATGAAATCCAAATCCACTAACCAGACTCCCTGAGGCCTCTGTGGGGTTCAGGCATGAACCTCATGAACAGGGCAGGATGTCTGTCCCAGAGAGCCTGCTCTGGCTCCCGCTTTGCTTCCCTGAGGTCCCTTGGAGGGTGGGGCAGAGAAGATGTGGCCAGCAGGGCCTGCATCCAGGACCTGGGGGAGCAGGGCTTGGTGGGGGTGTCCATCTGAGGGGCAGGAAGGCACCCCACTAGGGGTGTGGAGCCAGGCTGGGTGGGCAGGGGCCACATTGCCCACGGCACATCCTTGCCACCTCAGGCAGAGGCTGAGGTGCCCCAAACAAGCAGCCTCTGTGGTACCTGGGCTGCCAGACTCCAGGGTACTGAGGGCCAACACAACGTACACTCACAGGAGGAGGGTGGGGATGGAGCCAGCCTGTGCCCACGCCAGAAAAGAATCAACCATGGCCACAGTGCCTGGAATGGGGATGCCTAACTCGTAAGACAGACAAAAGGTCCCTTGGCTAAACCTGAAATTGAGATGGAAATGTCTTTGCCCAATGCTGCATTGGCCACCCTAACCCGAGAACACTCCTTACTACAAACTCCCAACTTCAGTGGTACCCTGGGTTTCCTCCGGCAGTAAGACCCAGGCCAGGGCCCTGGTGTGTCACACCACAGAGGGTGTCCAGGGGACTGGCATGCAACATCCCAGCCTGGACACAGGCCTGGCGGATGGACACAGTCTTTCACTTCCCCAACTAACCAAATATACTAAGCAGTATAGACACAGGGTGGGAGGGTCCCGGTGTGGCAGCAGGGGTGATGGTCTCCGGTCCCATCTAGCATTGCTGAGCCCTGTGCCACACCAGCTGGTAGAGACTCAGACATCCTCGGGGACAGCCAGGGGCCATGGCTGGAGTAGGAAATACCCAGCTCCCCATCAGCCCAAGGAGAGTTTGTCCATTTCAATGAGGCACTAATGCAGGCTGACTCATCAGACGGCCGCCATGGGTGAACTGTGTCTGCTCCCAAAGACAAAGGGACACGGCAGGGACAGTGCTGTGTGGGCCCTGGGCAATGCTTGCCCACTCTGCACCTTCCTGACAAGCAGTGACCATTCCTGGGGCACACATTTCCTGTCTGTAGTGGCCAGGATGTATGCCACCCAGGCTGAGACTGGGCATAGGCTGGCTGCTCAGTGGGCCCACCAGATCAGACCAGAGCCAGCCTCCTGGGTAAAGTGCAGCACAGCCCTCAGAGGCATCAAACACCCCTGTGCCCCTCTCCTAAGCCCTGATACCCCTAGGGTCCCCTGGGAAAGGCTGAGTAGAGGGCTGTGGATCCTTAAGATGCAGGGCAGGGTCCTCCCAAGGGCAGGCTGGCCCTCAACTTGCAGGATGCCTCATCTGCCCACAGTACAGGACAGACAGGATGGGCAAAAAGCCCAGGGACGTGCAGCCACCTCAAGGGTCAGAATCCCAGAAGGCCCAGACAGGCAGGGGCATCCAGCCACTGTCGGGGTGGAGCCAGGACCGTCCATGTGGCTGCAGGGGTGGGCATCCATGGGATGATGCCAGTTAGCCTGGGGACACCAGGAGGAACTTGAGGGCCATGAACCCCCAATGTCTTCTGAGCTGGGGCCCTAGGGTGGGCTGGGGGTGCAGCTCCAGACTGAAGCTCTCTCTTCTCAGGTGCCTGTAGACAGAACCCTTCTCTATGGACACTAAAGGGGTGGTCCTTGTCCTCCAGGCACATGGGCAGCAGCTGGAGCCTGATACATCCCTCTGAAGCCACATCCAGGGCACCTGGACAGAAGTGAGCAGGCTCAGCTGGGCTCATCCACCACTGAGCCCCACCTGTGCCCCTCAGAGGCACAGGTACGTGCTCTTGCAAAGGGTCCCAGACTCCTGGAGAACTCTTGGGTGGGGAGGCCAGCCAAGTGAACACTCGTGAAGGTCATCTTCAAGGCTGACCCTGGTGGACACCTCCCCTTGGGAGCCCCCTTGCTAGGGATGGGAGAAGTGCTCCACTGCCTCTTGCCACCTCACCCCAGGTGTCAGCAGGACAGCCAGATGGGCCTCTGACCAGGCAGGAAACACTGGCTGCTGTAGCCTCCCCTCACTGGGCACTCAGAATGACCAATTTCACGGTGATCGCCCTCTCCCCGGGTGGCCCTGTCCTCGTCTCAGAGCCTGAGGCAGCACATCTAATCTAATCACGACTTACCCCAGAGGACTGGCTCCCGTTATTGAATTCAATTGCCTCTGGCTGAACCTCCTTCGGGAGGTGGGGCATGCCCATGCTGGGAAGGGGCTCACGCAGGGCTCCCTATGCTCACAGCCTCCCTGGGCGGGCACAGAGTAGGGGTCAGCGTACGAGACAGCTGTGACCAAGCACTGTGGGCTGGGGGCTTCACACAACAGAACTCACTCACACAGGCCTGCAGGGCCAGAGTCCACAGTCCAGGCTCCTCCTGAGCCGGCCCTGGCCTCTCCAGCCCTGGTGTCAGCACCGTCCTTGGTGTGCCTTGGCCTGTGGCTGCACTGCCTGGTCTCTGCTTCTGTTGTCAACGCTGTCCTGACTCTTCTTATGAGGACACCTGTCATCGTATCTGGGGCCACCGTGACCCAGCATGTCCTCAGCTTAACATCTGCAAAGACCCCATTTGCAAATGAAGTCACATTCTGAGATCCTGGATGGTCACAGATTTTGAAGGAGACAAGTGTTCAGTCTGGCACAGCAACCTACGTGTGTGGCCACATGTGGGAGATGTGCTGTCCACCCTCTGCACAGCCACAGGCCCATTTCACAGGTATAAAAATGAAGGCCAGAGGCAACCTGTTCACAAAGGTACTGTAGCATCTAGGCAGTGACCCAAGAGGCTCCAGCCCCTTGGTACAATGGGACCCCAGGGGGAGACCCAGGGCCACTTCTGCCCCTCAGGGAACACAGGTCTGGTTATATCCTAGGCCCTGCGCCTTTTGGAGAATGTCCTCTGAGCTGAGGCCCTGGCCCCTGGCCTCATCTCTGACACTGAGCCTGGTGGTGCCCCCCCATGCAGACCAGGCAAAAAACCCCAGGAGGCCCAGATGCTACTCAAGGCTGGGGTCTGTGTCCCATCAGCCAGTCCCTGTGGCCAGCCACTGCACTGGCCACGTCAGCAGGACCAGCCCTACCACCATTCCCCTGGACTGCATCTGGTCCCTGTGGCTTCTGATGCCAGGCCCCCCTCTATCAATGATCAAGAAAGACGCTGAGGGCTGGGGAGGTGGCTCAAGTGGTAGCACGCTCGCCTGGCATCGTGTGGCCCAGGTTCGATCCTCAGCGCCACATACAAAGATGTTGTGTCCGCCAAAAACTAAAAAAATAAATAATATTAAATCTCTCTCTCTCTTAAAAAAAAAAAGAAAGACGCTGAGGTGACGTGGTAGGAACCAAGGCTCCTATGTCACTGCCACACAGGCAGGCTGGAGGGAATTGCTGGTCACCTTCCTGCAGCCAGAGACTCAGGATCCCTGGAGGCCCAGCCCTGCAAAGTGGACTCACTGACTTCTGGAGGCACTAAAAGCCACTATCCCCTGGTGAGCATCAGGTGTCCCTCAGGGTCCTCACAAGTGAACTGACCTCCTCAGTAGGGACCCCACCCAGGCACAGGTGCAAGGGAGAGGAGAAAGGGTCAGAAAAAGGGCAGGAGCAGTGAGCAGAGGCCAGCACTCGGATGGGGGCCTCTGCAGCCCAATGTGACCACTCCCTTCCCAGGCTACTGTCCCCACTGCACCAGCACTCTACTTCGTCTGGAGCCCAGCGGGAGGGTGGAGGAGTGAAGCTGGCACAACCCAGAAGGAAGAGGACAGAGTGACCAGGCAAGTCACCATACCTGCCAAGTACAGCCCCATGTGGTGCCAGGGGTCAGGCACAGTGTGGCACAGCATTCATGCAAGGCCAGGCACAGGGCTGTGCCCACCAGCAGGAACAGCCTGGGGGTTCGGCCTGGTTCCTGGCCACCCTGCCCTTACCAGAGGCTCAACCAGTGCTGGGTTGGCATCCATGCCCTGCTGTGCCGGATGGCTATAGATCCCCATGAGAACTCAGACCTACCCCTGCATGGCCACCCAAACACAAGGGACAGCCCTGGCCTGGGTCTCCACCCAGGAGTGGGACTGGCATAGGGCCAGGCATGCTGAAAGGGAGCCCACACCCCTGAGGGCAACCCCCAACTTACAGGGGCACAGGGGGCTGCAGCCCAGCTCCCACCCCCAGCAAAAACTGGGCTGGGGCTGTTCAGCATCACACTTGCGAAGGGGTGCCCAGGGGCCCCTGGCAGCCAAGATGGACATTATGCTGGCCCACAGAGCATGGGGCAAGACCCACAGCAGGGCCCACTGACCCTGCAGGCACCGAGGTGGCAGTGAGGTTAGTGGCCTGGCACCCCCATACAGAGTGCTCTGATTCAGCACATTCATCAACTGTCCTCACTAATCAACCCTCTGGGCTCTGACAGCTCTTCCAGCATTCCGCATCCTGCCAGCAGTACCCCGTCCCCCCACCGCAGAGACTGTAAGGGCCAGGGAGGCCTGGGACACCAGCCTTGGGGCACTACACCCCTCAAGTCTGTTCCACGAGGCCTTCCTGAGCAGAAGAGTGGCTGCTCGCAGGCCCATCTGTTGCCCCGGGGCAGACAGAGCACTCCAGGGACCATGCCTGAACCTACTGCCAACTATTGAGCCAGGCAGGGGGCCGAGAGCCAGCCAGGCTCCTTTCTTCTGTGTCCCTGCACCCTGGACTGCATCTTGTCTGGGCTCACGTCTCACCAAGGGCCTGGGGCGGTCAGCCGACTTCACTGTTGCTGCCCAGGATGGGCAGTCAGTCTTTAGTCTCTGTCTGGAAATGCAACCTGAGCTGCAGGGCCTTGAGTAGCTCCAACTGGTGGCCAAATTAACCTTCGAGGGGCGGAGAGCACGTCATACCCACTGGCCTGGAGGAGGAGTGCTGTTCCAGTAGGACCAAGAGCCCCGTGGGCGGCTCAGCACAGCCAGGGCTGATTTCTGACACACAGAGGTAACGAGTCGTGCCCGACCTTGACTGCTCAGTGCCAAGGTTTAGATGTGGTGGGCGCCCGGCGGGGCTGCTTTGGATTCAAGTCAGAGTGTTTGACAGGCTGGTCTACCCCCGCATTCCTTCACATCCTGACCCTGACGCAGGTCTTGGGCCAGCTCCAGAGCCCAACCCAGCCCGCTGCGCGGGGGAGCACCCAGACCACCCTAAGCGCTCTGCTGGGCCAGGAGGAGCCCTCAGCCTGCCACAGTCAGGCCCCCAGCTGGGCGGAGCTTGGGCACTACACTGGGTCTGCTGGCTCAAGGCCAGCACCACCACATCTGTTTGGCCTCAAGGGTGGGGGGCACCAGTGCCTTCCCACCTCCCAGCCTTTGCCCAGTGGTGCCTCCAGCTGCCTTCCATCTATGCCTCTCCTTAATAAGCCTAGGTCCAACACTGTCCCTCCCCTGAAGACTGGCCCCTGACTTGCTATTCACAGCACCAGAGCTCAGAGGGCAGGCTCCAAGTCCAGGCCATCTGCCTGTGGTGCCCACCTGCCTCGAAAGCTTTTGGCCATCCCCCATCTGTCTCAGCTCTGCCAGGTTCCTCACACAGGCCCAGTGTCTGCCAGTGGACAGAATCTCCCCAGGCCCCCATCCCCACTGGCCTCGTCTCTGATCCATCCTGCTCTCCAAGGGCCCCCACCCGCCATGAATAAGAAGACCACAGATCTGGGTGGGTGCTGTGGGGAATCATGGGGGCTTGGCCAGGAGACCGCTGTTGGATGGAGTCACCAAAACCCAGTGCTCACAGGAACCCTCCCCACCACTCCATGTTCCTCACAGACACACAAGGGCCTCTCAGGGAACAATGGGAGAGGCACATGGGGGTCCGGGGAGTGGGCTGCCACTGTCCCAGTGTGGCCGACAGTCAGGCTCCAGGACTCTGTCCTTCCTGACACCAGCAGAAAGGGGCTGCCGATTCCACAGTGCCAGGGGTGATTGGCAGCAGGCAGGAACAAGGCCAGGGAGAGCCACCAGTGCTACCAGAGGTGAGACCTGGGGCACCTGCACAAGGTGCCCAGCAGCACAGGCTGGGAGCTGCAGCCAGGAGGGCAAGAATGGCCAGTCCACCTCACAGCCCACATAGCAGGTGCACGTCTTTCAGCAGATCTCTCCCAAATGCACCAAGGATGCACCTGCCACCCAGAGTCCTAGAGGAGGATGGTCCCTACCAGCGCCTGGCCTGCTGTGGGCTCCAGCTTCATCGCGCCATCCTCCCTGATGGGTGCTAAGCTTCATCGCGCCATCCTCCCTGATGGGTGCTAAGGACCAAGTATGATGTGGCAGTCTCACTTGCAGGACTCACTGGGCTTTGCTGCCATCATGCCCATCATGGTGAGGGAACGTCATGCAGGATGTGGTGAATGACTCTCGGAGAAAAAGTCTAGGGGACCCCTGCCTGGGAGACGCCCACCTGGAGCCTCCTCCAATAGTCTTAGGAGGGGTGGACCACCAGCTCCCCACGGGGTCCCCACACGCTGTCTGCCCTGCTTGCCTTTCACCCCAGCATCCACCTCCCTTGCAGTCCACCTCCTTGTTTCCTGTGGAGGGTGGGCCACCTTCTCCCACCCCAAGATGAGCCCCAGGTGGGAACATGTCCTGAAGACCCAGGCATGGTCCATGCCCAATATGAACCGACACTCCCCAGGCTCCATTTAGCTCTACAAGGCCAGTGGCATTGATTGTGCTCAGGTGTGTGGCCTCTCCTGAGAGAGCCCTGGCATGTGCCAGGGTCCATAGAGAGGCCTGTCCCTCAGCATGGAGGGCCCAGGGCCCTTGGCAAACAGGAGCAGTGCAGACACCAGACCCCCTCTGGTTTCATATCCCACACTTGTGGGATATGAAACCAGAGGTGGCCATCCACTGGGATGGAAGCCGTGCCCAGCCCATAGGATGTGAGGGCAGATGTGAGAAGTTGCCCTGCAGGGCCAATTTGAAAATCTAGGGAATCAGAGGCCAGAATGAGGTGCCCGGGATGGGGAAAGGGCTCTGGGAAGGAGCAACCCCTGGGCCTGGGACCCAGGAACACATGAAAGAGACTTGTGAAGGACAGGCAAGGTTCCAGAAGCAGAGCCCACCCTCCCGGGCATCCCTGCTCAGAGCTCAAGCCCAGGGGTCTTGGATAGCTCCAGGTCCCCAGGGCCTGCAACTTCCAGTGACCAAAGAAGCCCCAAGAGGCAGTGTGGATGTCCTGACACAGTACAGTTCTGAGCTCAGACAGCAGAGGACAGGACAGGGACAAGCTTTCTCCAGACCAGTTCTGCATGTCCTCAATGGGGACACTCACACGACCACAAGTCTGCCCGAGCCCCTGGCAGTCACTGAGGAGCAACAGGGCCAAAAGCATGGATTTTTAAAAAGATGTTGTAACAACTTAAGGCCATCCAGCCAAGGACATGCCAACACAAGGGCTTCTGAGCCAGGCTAGGCTCGACCTAGCTCTGCCCTTTAGCTGCCAATGACCTTGGGGTGTCCTTCAGACCCTCAGAGCCCAGTGACAAGGGCATTTGGTGCCTAGCCCTGGGGGTTCCTCCTAAAGACCTGGCCAGCCCCCTACCCCAAGTGCCCACTGGCCACCTCAAGCCCTGCACACCAGCAGTCCACCTCCCTTGCTCACACAGTTCCCCTTCCCAGCCTCTACGCAACCCTGGGAGGCCCCGTCTGCCAGGAACCAGGATACCAGCAGCTGCCAGGCAGGCGGGCTGGAAGTCAGGAGCCCGGGGGAGCCGGGGCAGAACATAACCCAGCTGAGCAGGCTACAACACACGGGTCCCACCCACCTTCATCTATAAATAAGCCGTGTAGGAGAAACAGTGCTCACCCAGAAGTTCCAGCACGGTTGTATTTTTAAAGAGCAAAATAAATCAATAAGGACAAGAACTGTCCTCGAAGGCTCCTCTGCCATGGACGGCAGCCACCTTCAAGGTGAGACAAGAACACACATGTTTGTGCTGGGCTCATCTATCTGGGGGTTCTGGAAAGGTCCGGGACTGAGAAAGTCCTTTCATGCATTTTAATAGCCAATCAAAGCCCAGCTTAGGTTAGCGGGCATCCGCTAGGAGCGCCAGCCAGGGAGCTGCAGGCTGCTTCACGGAGTGTGGGTTCCTGAGCAAATCGGATTACCTCCGACTCCGAGTTTACCCTCCACAAGAAGGACTAAGGGTCCTACCAACACCAGGTCCACCTGCAGGGAATCCCAGGCCCCTCCAGCAACTAATTCTCTCCAGTTACTTGGCCACACCAACTGCCCATGGCTACCCCTGCCTCTTACAAAATCACCCTCTCCCAACTCCCAGGAATCTCAAGAGCCATGGAAAGCCTCGGCCCACATGGGCTTCCCCAAGTAAGCTGATACCCCACCTGTCCAGGCATGCTGGCTTATTTTAGGACCTCACTAAAGCCTGGATGCACATCCTTATGCAGGGGCCTGGCATCTGCTGGAGGTCACACCAGTCCCCATGTGGCTGGGGCCCCCATAACCCCCACCCCAAAGTGCAGAGCTCCCAGGGGACCCAGAGTAGAACAGTCCTGGGAGCTGGGTTCCTCTTGTGACACCCCTTGGGCCGCAGATACTCTGCATCACCAGTGTTCAGGGTGAGAGAGTCAAACTGCTTCTAGGTACCCACAGCAAGGAGAGTGAGTGGCACAGCAACTCCAAGCCAGCGATGCTACCAGAGGACAGGTTGGCTCTCTCCCCCAGCTGAGCTCCCTGGCACCTTCCAGCCCTCTCCAGAAGGCCAGCAAAGCCCAAGTCCCTCTTGGGGCCATAAGGGCATCCTCCTCCTCAGGCCAGGAAGGGGCCCAGGCACAGGACCCCTGAGGCACTGCCAGCCCCACAACCCTCGGCCCTTGAGGGCACACTCTACCTGCACGAGCACCCCAACCCCACCTTCTCTGCACACAACAATCAACTAGAAGCAAACAACCTCCCTAGAAGTCCTCAGGGACACAACCAGCCCAGAATCAGTGTCAGTGTCAGTGTCAGGTTCAAGACACTCAACTGCAAGGGGACAGGGCGGCCAGGCCCAAGGCCCTCTTCCCCTAGCTGGTTGGCACATGCCTGGGAATGATGAACATGGTCGTTGTTCTGGGGCCTGCCAGCACTACCTTGTTGCCCACTGCCACACCCAGCTATGCCACCTTCCTGCCTCATCACCTTTGATCTGGGTTCTGTAGTGTCGAAAGACCTACAGCCACCCTGTAAGGTCTGTCCCACTCCAGCACAGAGATCGGACACCCATCCACCACCTCTACTACATAAGAAGACAAAGGCAGTGCACAGCCTCTGAGGCAGGCCCAGGCTGAGGCCACAGCCTGCTGTCTCTACCACCACAAGAGTCTCCTTTATAAGCAGAAATGAACCCGACTCACCAGTGTTTGGATTTGACAAAAGAAACACCGGTTTTATTACTTTTTTTGGTACAAATTTCTCTTTTGTATTTAATATTTATATAGTTAAACACACAAGGTAGGGAAACATACACACACATTGCTCATCTTGCCTCTGTCTCCTTGACTCTGACGGAGAAAGTTTATGAGCACCCTGTCAACCCTCCCTCAAGGCAGGCCACCGACCTGCAGCCAGTGGCAGGAAGGAGGAGCATCCACTGCCAGCCACCCTGGGGACCAGCTCCACAGGCGCCTGAGGAGAATCAGGCAGCACCAGGCATAGAGCAACGCTCTTTTTAGAGCCGGCCCTTAAAGGCCACCAGCTGGGGGCCCCCAGACCTCCATCTGCATCCCAGGAATTGCCTCTGGCCCATTTCAACTCTGTTCTGGAACCTTCCTTTAAAGCCTGTGTCCGTGTCACTTCTTGGGCCAGAGAAGGAACTAGGGAGTAGGGGTTCCCAGTGCGCAGTGCTAGTTGCTTCCCTGCCCCCAACCCCAGCTGCGCATGACTTAAATCAGCCCCGGCACCGGCACCGAGTTCAGCCTGGAAAATCGAGTTCTCAAACCAACGTCACCGCCTCTCTACGCGGAGAACGGGCTACAAGCCCTGCACCGTGCACAGCCCCCACAGGTCTCTTGCGCTTAGAAGCGCACAAGATGCAGGTGGAAAACTTTGCTTCCTTACTCCATCCCCTGTGGACTCCCCCTCCCCAAGGAGGTTCCCGCCTCAGACCGGAAGTTCAGAAAGCCTAGAAGAGGGATTCCCGTTCTTGCCTCCATCAGTGGGGCACCGGAGTTGCAACCTCTCCTCCGAGAGCCGCCCCTTCTTACACCCTCTCCTGTTCTGTTCTGACTTGGCTCTGAATCCTGATACCCCATGCGATCGTTAGAGGCGTCCCCACACCCACCCCACACACTGCCATCTCTTTCCGAAGAGCGCTGCTCTCGTGCCCCTGCCCTGCGCCCCCACGCGCCAGGCCCGCACCAGGTCCAACGAGCCAGGGCGCACGAGAGCGAACTCGGAAAGGGTCCCGCGTCCCAGACCCCCGTGCCCCACCGGCCCGGGAAGGATATGGGTTACAGACCAGTCGGAGGCACCAGCTGCGCGGCCGCGTGGTCTGCCCGAGGCAGAAGAAGACGGTCGCCGCCAGCGCCGGGTACGGGACAGGCTGCTCTTCGTCGGCGCCCAGCTCTGCGCCGCGCTCGGCTGCCGGGCTTTCGGGGGGAGAGGCGACCGGCCTGGACCCCCGCTCCGCCTCGCGTCCCGGCGCCCCAGGACTCTCCGGGGACGTCCCTACCGCCGCTGCAGGGCTCGGGGGCGGCGCGCCCAGGGGTACCCGGACCTCGTCCGCGGCCAGCGCGCCCTCGGTCATGGTGGCGGCGGGCAGCACCTGCGGAGGGAGGGCAGGCGGTGACCCGGGCCCCGTAAAGACGCCCCAGCCCCGCCTCGGGCGGAGCGGAGCTGCGGGAACAGCCGCGGCCGCCGGGATGTCTTTGTCTTTCCTTATTAGAGACAAATGCGCCCCCCGCCCTCGTCCGCCCCCGCCCTCCCGCGAGGACTGGCGGCCCCACCCCCATCGCCCGGGCGAAGGGCGGCTAGTGCCCAAAGGGCTCCGCGCCCAAGGCGCCCAAGTTGAGAGGGTCCCAGGCGCGCAGTAAGAGCGCTTCCCCACCGCGTCTCACCTCGCTCCAGAGGCCGGCGGCGTCCCCGCGGGCATCGCCCGGGAGGCGCGGTCACCGCGGACCCAGCCCGGCTCCCGCCCGCGGCCCGCGCCGCCGCCCTGACCCGCACCCCCGGCCCACCCGGCGCCGGCTCCGGCTCCCGCTCGCCCGGTGGTGGCGACGGCGGCGACCCGGCGCGGAGGGCCGCTGGGTGCACGGCGGGGTGGGCGCGGGCCGGGGGTGCGGCCGGGCCGGTGAAGCGGCGAGCGAGCCCCGAGCCCGTCCGCGCTCAGCGCAGGAAACTTCGGAGTGAGCAGCAGGCGGGGGGGGGGGCGGGGCGGGCGGGGGCAGCCGCGGGGCGGGGCCAGCGCGGCCGGGGCGGGCTGAGGGCGGTGCCGAGGCGGGTAGGGGGCGCCCAGCGGGTACTGGGCGGGGACGCCAGGAGGGCCAGCCCTGCCCCCACCCGGGACGCCCTCCCGCCGACATACCCCCACCACGCCACGGCCTCAGTCGCCCGCCCCAGGTCGCGGAGGCTGGTAGACCCCCCCCTCGCCCCCCAGCGGTCCCCCACCCTCCGGCTTCGGGTCACGCGCAGCACCAGGGGGCGCTCGCGGGGAGGCTCGGACGGGGGGCGGGCCGGGAACATCGCCAACGTCCTTCCCCGCCCCCCACTGCAGGGGCGCGGAGGCGGTGCCCCCCTACCACGCCTCGCGCACCGCCCCTTCCCCTACTGCTAGGGTCGGCAGAGGGGGCGGGGCCCGGCAGGCGTGGGGAGGTGCGCGGTGGCCGTGACCGCGCGATGTATGCCCCTCCCCCGCCGCGTGTGTCCCGGGTGTGCCCGAGAGAGTGTGTTGGCGCGCGTGGGCGTCGTGGGGCTTGACCCACTGCCAAGTGTCCATGGGGGCGCCTGGGATGCTCTATTCCTACCCCCCACACGCATGCACCAGCAGTTTCCGCAAACTTGCCCTGTATCCATCCCCCTCCCGCGTGGGGACTGAGGCACTCCAGTGGTCTCGCAAAAGGAATGCATGAAGAGCAGGGCTTCCTGGGATACCCCCTCCAGGGCCAATCCAGCAAGTCCCCCATCAGGCCCAATAAAGGCCCTCTCTCTGCTCCAGGCCCCTGGGTGCATTACTGGGTGGGGAAGAGGTGGCCTCTAAAGATGCCAGGGATAGCAAGACCCATGTGGGTGGGGGAACATCGACAGAAGGGCTGATGATACTCAGACTCCTGACTCCCCACCTCAGGTACCCCAGTCCTGGCCGAGGCTCTGAAGGATTCTTTGCTTCCACAGGAAGGCCAGTACCTGGGTCATGAAACCTAAGCTCCCACGTGTGAGTTCCCTCACATTCCAGCCAAAGAGGGACTCCTTTGCTTTTTCTGCAGCTCACCCCCAGGCCTGATACTGGAAGACTCCCCTTCTTCTCCAAAGATTGGGGTTCCAGGCTGCCCCTGCTGGTGTGGGTGGAAGGCCAGGGCCCATCCTGGGACCCCAGACTTGGAAAGGCCCTGGCAGGCCCTGTGGCATGTCATTTGCTGAGTGAGCTGCAGAGAAGTGGATTTCCAGCAGGTACTGCTGTGCAGTAACAGCTCTGGTGGGCCTGGGGAGGGTGCAGCTTTGCCTGTGGGCTGAGGGACCTGAAGGCAGGAGCCATGGCTGCAGGGATGCGGGTCCAAGGGTGCAGGTCCAAGCATGCAGGCTGCTCGATGCTCAGAAACACCTCTTCCTGTATATGTTAACTTTTCAAGAGGAGGAAAACATTTACTTTATTTTAATGCCACTACTTAGCAGTGAATGGCTGCTGGTTGTAATTAAGGCCCTCAAAGAGCAATTAAGGCCCCAGCCACCAAGGAAAGGGACCCTGGCATGTTCAGGCCCTTGGACACAGCTTGGAGGGAGCTCATTCAAATGGGGCAGACACACAAGCCAAAGCAGTCTCCCTGGTTAGGGTCAGTGGAATGCTTTTTTCTCAACACCTGCCCCCCCAACTCCATTAAGAGTTAGAGTGAAGCTCAAGATTCTTGCTGAGGCTGTTGGTGATCTAGTGGACAAATATTAGTTGGGGATGGACAGTGTGCCAGGCCCTGGTGGAGCCGGAAGTACAGTTGTGGTGACCACTACAGGTCCTGTCCTTATTCCAGGGAGCTTCAATTCCATTGAGTCGGCAGGCCACAGATAAGTGCATGGACAACAGAAGAAAACATTACCACCCAGTTCAAGTGCCATGTAGGCCAAGAGAGACCACCTTGAGGATGGCAGAGTGGCCAGAAGAGGAGCAGGGCTCTTTCCAGCACTGAAGGCCCCAATGCAGAGATCCAGTAGCAGGCAGGAGAGTGCTGGGAATGGGAGGACCTAGAGGGAGCCTGGGACACCTAGGCTCAGTGTGGGCTGGGCAAGGGTGGAGGGCACAGCCTGATTCCTCCAGGGCTCCATGGCGCCTGCACGGAGCTGTATGGTGTTCTGAATGCAGCAGCTGTCACCCTCCTTTGTCACACTCTATCCCCCAGCTGTCTACAGAAGAAAAAGGGTTGTGGATTCCCATGTTTTAAAAAGTATCTGCAATCTGACACAGCCTGTGGCCAGCAGGCACCCACTGCAGACCAGCAGGACCACTTCAGGCCTAGGGGGGAAGAGTCCTTCCCCCAGCCCCCTCTCCTCTGCCATGCCACCAAGCTCTAGCAGGCTTCGTGTGTCTCCGGGCTGGTACTCACTCTGTGTGCTCCGTGTCCAATGGCATTCTGTGTGCCCAGGACCCTGGCTGCACAAGAGTACCTGTTGGTCAAAGATGATTCAGCTGAAACCCAAGTTCACTCCGCTGCAGTGGGGCCACCACTTCCATGTGACACACTAGCCATGGAGAGGAAATGAAGAACAGGTAATTGTGGACAGGAGGTGTGGACGCCTTGAAACTGCACAAGTGTATTGCCTGCACATGGCCAAGGGGGGTGCCGGAGTCCCAAGAGCCTGGGACGATGTGGAACTTGGCATTGAAGTTGTTTAAGCAAACTGTACAGCAGGTTCAGATGTGTCTTAAACCCTCCAGGCCTCTGGAAAAGCAGGTTCTGCTTTTTTGCTGTTTTCTTCCCCCCCTCAAAGGGTAGAGCTTTTGCTTGACAAGAGCTGTTGGGGGGACAAATGGCTGGGAGTCCAGCCAACAGTCACCAGCACAAGGACTCCTCATGCAGTTATGGGGCTGGATTCTAGACTAAGAAGCCTCTCCACCTAGTTGTCAGTGGTCAACTGGAGGCTTGCAGGCCCCTGGGCCCCTCCAGCTCAGCAAGCTGGGGTACCCCTGTTAGGCTGTGTTACCTGTCCAGCTCAGAGGATCCCTCAGCATCCCCACCCTGCCAAGCCTTTGCTCCAGGGCACCCCGTCCACATGCACTGTAGCCCCATAGCCCCTCCATCTGGCCTGTGTTGCCTCTTCCTTCCTCTCCAGCCACCCCCTCCATAGACCCAGGTCCTCCCTGAGGCCCTGTGGGTGGAGGCCCACAGCTTCCCAGAGCTGGAGCAGACCCTCTTCCAGGCACTGCCTGTCCTCCCCGCCTGCCCCCTCTGGACCACAGACCCCCACAGACTAGGTGAGCCTCTAGGCCTCTGGCTTGGCCCCACCCTCAATTATCCAGCTCCCCCCAACTCAGCAGGCCCCATGCTTGGGGGTTTCCAAGGTGCAGCAAGATGATTTTGCATTAAAGACGAGCTTAGGACATGCAGGGGGCCAGTGTGTGTTCCACTGAGCCTGTCTACCAGAGATGCCTGAGCTTGAGGAAGATGACCTCTATCAGGAAAGCACCCCCGGCTTCCTGCTCTGTCCTGGGGTCTGAGGGAAGGGCATAGACAGCTGGTCCACTCTGACTGTCTATGGGCAGCCTGCAGTTTCAGGTGGGCCAGGGCAGGTGTGGACAGAGAGTGAGGCTCCCATCAATGGAGGTATCCCAGCCAGGCAGGGTCAAGGCCAGAGCTGAGGTAGCCTTGCTACCTGCCATGGAGTCTAATACCTGCAGAGGGTTCCAGCCTATGTACCAAGGAGGACCTTTAGGCCTGATTTCAAAACAGCAGTGGGCTGGGATGGCCCCTTGGTGACAGTGGCCAGAGGGTGACAGCAAGGACACCAAAGCCAACTAGGAGTGGGCCCCTGCTGGGCCCACAGGCAGGAACCACAACGGCAGTTGAGTCTCAGGCTCTGCCAAAACAACTCTGTTTATTCAGCCTTGGGCCCAGCTCATAGCAGGCCAGCCACTGGGCCAATGACATGTGTACTCGTGGCACTACACTGGACCTCACTGCCCTGGACCCCTCCTTCCTGAGAGGTGAGTAGCTGGAATCTAGGGGCCACCAGCCAGGAGCCCAGCCCCAGAGGAGTGCAGGGGACCCAGACTGCTCAGCATCACTAGGAAGAGGGGCTAGGGGTGAGACACATGCCCCAGCTCTACTCCTGCCCCTGGGGCACCTTGCTGGAGATGTTCACCCACTGACAACTCCTTCCTCCTCTCTGAGCCCTGGGGTCACCATGTCATGTATGGCCCACTCACCTGGCAAGTCCTCTCCACCTATGGGGACTGGCTCACATCACACGTGAGGTAGCCAGTCACCTGCAGGAAGCCACGTAGGGCCTGAAGACAACCCATTCCCAGTGAGCAGTGAGGTGAGGGCTTTGGAACTGGGAAGCAGGGTTGGCAGGGATAGCAGCAAGACCAAAGGCAGATGGGGCCCGTTTGGCGTCCCCACAGTCTCCAGTGGCAGAAAGGGCACACTGCATTGTGCTAACAGAAGCCATGGGGTGGGGTCAGCGGATTCAACAGATGAAAATACAGATTGCTCAGTTAACTTGGGATTTCAGACAAATGATGAATGACTTTAAGTACATCCCGTTCATTATTTGAAACATGGTAAGAAACACTTGTTTATATCTGGAATTCAAGTTTAACTGGGCATTCTGTGTTTTACCTGGTGACCTACTGGAGGTAGTGAGAGGTGGTGAGGCCCCAGCCTCAGGGGAGCTAGGTGTTCCCCAAGGACACTGGTGCTGCAGAAGCCAGCACCTGGTGGGCTGTGGCTGTGTGCTCCACACAGTGTATCCCATTCTGTCCTGGCTGCATGAGGGAATACCATCACTCGGTGCCTTGAACAGGGCAGGCCTGTCCCCGACTGGAAGAGCACATAGCTGCTGGTGCTTAGTGGATGGAGCCTTCCCACTTCCTCATCTCTCTTACAAGAGCTCCAATCACCTGTCACCAGCCAGCTGGCCCCATGAGGCATGGTGAAGGATGGGGGCAAGACCTGAATTCTGGGGGGCATTTTAACAGACCCCCAGGACTTCAGTGGGAGCCAGGTAGGCCCCCTCAGGTGGGGGTGGCTCCAGGAGGAGCAGAGCCTTCAGCCTGTCCCTTGGGATCCTTGAGACCTCTGAGGTCCTCGGGAGCCAGGGCTACCTCTGCAGCCACATCTGGCCAGGACAGGCAGGAGGTGGACCCATGATAGGAAAACAGCAGGGATCTGGGGTCACATGCCCAGACAACCTCAGCAGGGCATCACCCAGGACTGAGCGCACCTGGAAAGGGGCATGCCAAGCTAGGGGCCCTAGAGTCCAGGCTGATCATCTCTGGCTAGCTTGGGTCACTGTGGGGACAGGGCAGAGGTGGGTCCCTGCAGGATGCCCTAGGCAGTGCTGTAAAAGCAGGGGAAAGCCCTCACAGGCCACTTGAGCAGAAGTTCCAGACCTGCGTTCTGCAATATAGTTGCACCACAAGAACCTGGAGGGAGGGAACTGGTGGGACTCCCTCACTTGATGCCTGGTATATAGTCGGTGTTTAAAAAATGCTTTCTGGGGCTGGGTTTGTGGCTCAGCAGTAGAGCACTTGCATAGCATGTGCAAGGCCCTGGGTTTGATCCTCAGCACCACATAAAAATAAATAAATGAAAAATAAAGGTATTGTGTTCACCTACAACTAAAAAAAAGCTTTCTGGCTGGGTGCGGTGGAGCACGCCTATGATCCCAGTGGCTTGGGAGGCTGAGACAGGAGGATCATGAGTTCAAAGCTAGCCTCAGCAACTGCAAGGCACTAGGCAACTCATTGAGTCCCTGTCTCTAAATAAAATACAAAATAGGGCTGAGGATGTGGCTCAGTAGTCAAGTGCCCCTGAGTTCAATCCCTGGTACCCCCCCAAAATGCTTTTTGACCCCTGGCCAGGGGGCTGTGATTGCATGTGAAGACAATTGGGGGACCCATGACCCCCAGCCTTGCTGGGAAGAGCAAGGTGACCCTGCTTGCAGGTGATTGTCTGGCTACCAAATGACCTGAGCTCTTGTCTGGGGACTCCACCTGGGGTCACATGACATTTCATCTTCTGGAGTCCTGACTTAGCAATGACAATTTCACAAGTTTCAGAGTCAAATGATTCAAACCTGTAACCGTAGCAAGTGAGGATCTGCCTGTTGAGCACAGCTGAGGAGAGAGATGGGTCTCTCTGGTGGTGTCTGCAGACCTGGCCACCGTGTTACCAGGTCTTATCCTTCCTCGTCCTTTCTTACCTTACCCAAAGCCTGAACACATTGGGGGACAGCAGAACCCCTTCACCAGGTCTGGCCCTGGGCACTCTGAAGAGGCCCTGGCCAGCGTGGGCGGCCCTTTCTGCAGGCTGTGCTGTGGAGGCCAGGCAGAGGGAGGAACAGAGAGAGGGCTTGAGGCCTCTCTTGGGTTCTCACATGGCCTGTGTTTGAATTCCAGCTCTATCACTTTCTGGCTGTACAGCCTTGGGTAATTGTCTTGTCCTCTCTGAGAATTAAATTTTCTCTTCTGGGAAACATTTGTTTTTATGAAATGAAAAGTGATGATGAGCTGGCAAACAACAACAAAATTACCACAAGACCCTTCCCCAAAGAGGCCAAAACTGCATTTACACAGAAACCTGTACACAAACGTCTGTAGCAGCACCATTCACAGAGACCAAGAGGCGGGAACAACCTTGGTCCAATAGACAACTGGGTAAGCGAGCTGGTCTATCAGTACAGTGGAATAGTATTCAACCACAAAAAGGAAGGAAACACTGACTCGTGGATGAACTGTGAAGGCATTCTGCAGCATGAAGGAAACCAGGCGCAGAGGACAGGTGTCGTGATGTTTATGTGAAAGTTCCAGAATAAGTCAACCATAGACAGGCAAGGGTGGTTGCTGGGACCATGGAGCTTCTTTGGGGGGTGGTGATGCACTGCAAGTATGGACTGCACATGGTGAAGGATGGGGGCTAGACCTAAATTTGCGGGGGGGGGCATTTTAACAGACCCCCAGGGACCTCATTGGGAGCCAGGTAGGCCCCCTCAGGTGGGGGGGTCCAGGAGAAGCAGGGCCTTCAGCCTGTCCCTTAGGGTCCTTGAGACCTCTGAGGCCCTGGGGAGCCAGGGCTGCCTCTGCAGCGACATCTGGCCAGGCCGGCAGGAGGTGGACACATGATAGGGAAGAAGCAGGCAGGCACCAAGCCCCTTCCCTCCCCGCCCTGCAGGCCTGCTCAGCCCCCTCTGTGGGCAGGAAGGGCCTGGCAGATCCTCCGTCAGAGCCCTTCCAGGCTATGGGGCATCCTTTCTGAAAGAGGTCCCCTAGAGGTCCACCTGGCAGGTACCCCAGATCAGAGGTCAGACAGGCAGGCAGCCTTCTCAGCATCTCTGTCCCCAGTCCATGCCAGGGATACCTCTAGGTCTCCCCTGATGCCCAGCCCCTGGCAGGTGCATTCTTCATGCAGCCCCAGCACCTCTCCCTTCCACCCCGTTCCCCAGAGGCCCAGCCAGGTACAGACCTGGGCACATCCTGCAGGCAGCCCAGTGCCTTCCCCCCTTACCCCAGGAGCTGGCCAAGTGCAGACCAGGCACCTCCTGCAAGCCCAGTGCCCCCCCCCCCCAGCAGATAGCCAACAGGGCCTGGGGGCAGGGGCTTGGCCTGAGGTGCCACCACTACTTGGTGCCATCTGAGGGAGAAGCTGAGGCAGACGGGGCCGGCAGTGTCACATGGAACAGCCTGCAGGCTCCCAGGGGTGCTGAGGGTGGGAGTTGTTCAGGGTGGGGTGGCTTTGCTTTACAGCTTGGTTTTTGTCATAGAACTGAACAGGAGGCAAGACCTACATGACATGATCCCTGGAGGCAGGTGGAGGGGCTGAGGCTGCAGTCAGTGGCCAGTGGGCCCAGGGCTGCAGAACCGCTCATGCCCAGCTAGGAGGTGAAGCTGCTCTCACTTTCCTAAATCCAACCCTGGTGGATGGTTCTTATCTTTATGGTTAACTGGATTAGGTCATCTGCTAACAGACATTTGAACAGTGCCTCTGAAGGGACTCCCCCTCCCAGCTGTGACAAAGGTCAGTGCCCAGAGGCCCCCATCCAGTGTCTGGCAGATGACAGTGGCAGGTGCATGAGCCTGCAGGCCAGCACCAAGACCTGCTCCTTGGCTTTACCGGTGACTCCAACAGCGTTCACCAACTTTACTGTAGATCTTCATGCTTGTTTAAGCTCTGCTGATTCCACCTAACACTGTGTCCTCAGTGGCTGGCCGAAGCTGTGTTGCAGAGTGGACGGTTCAGGGAGGGAGAGCTGCACCCCAAAGGGCAGATGCAGATGATCAGTCTGATGAGAGCTGTGATGGGGCCTCCAAGGCAGCACCTGTTGACCCTCCATGCGCAGCTGCTGCCTATGGCCAGTCTCCATGGCCCAGCATCCCTACACAGGGACACTGTCCTTCCATGGAGAGTGAATAAGGAAGGGTGGAATTTCAGGCTGCAATAGGCGCCAACCCTGGGCCCAGAACTAGTCCCTGGAGGGTTAACCTCCAACAGGTGGCAAGAGCAGACTGGCTCCAGGGGTGCCCACAGAAGTATAAAGAGTCACTATTATTAGTGCTAAAAGACAGACAAACCAACTTGGAAATGATCAGAAGACTAGAATACAATGCCACCAAAAATTCTAGGCAGCAAATAAGAGAGGCAAAGTGCCCAGTGTTATAGTCACCAGGGGCTCAGGTTAGAGCCAGGATGAGACGGCACTTCAGGCCCACTGGACTGGCAGGCATGTAAGAGCATTGGCTAGGTGCTGGGCAGGCTGGGAAGGAGCTGGAGCACTCACACTGCCTGCAGGGCTGCAAATGCTGTGGCCACAGGGAAGAGGGACTCCGGATGTCCTGCATGCTCCTTCCTCTGGGTGTCTATCCTGCATCCAAGTTCACAGCAGCTCCTGACCACAGACCATACCTGGACTCCTCCACAGGTGCCCACCAAGCCATGGCACAATGCCACTCTGAAGACAGAGAGAGCAGACTTAGCACTAAACACTGGCGATGCTCAAGGCGCGTGTGCCTAGTGGAAGGAGGCAGAAAGCAAGTGTGGACTGCAGACTTTTGTTCAGGTAACTTGAAAGGGCAGATTGACCCTGGTGACAGGAAGCCATTGATATGATATATTTCAATAAAACTGCTCTAAAGACACATGTGCAACCCCCTTCAAAGAACTGGACACTCCACGACCACGTGTTTCATTGCATGTGAAAATGTCAACACTAAAGGCAGACTTTTGAGAAGCCTACCGAGGTGGCCATTGCTGCCGCGTCTCCTGCAGCCCATCCTGTCTGCCCTGCGGGCTGCCCCAGCTGTGGATTCTCACACGGCACAGCAAGTTCTCAAGCAGTTTTGATTCCAGACCACACACAGGCCCTCATTGCACTGTCTTCCGCCCTGCTTCCCAGAGCTGACCCCTCTCCTGCAGGTGGAGGACGCAGTCTCTGCCTGCCCCAGGGGCCTGTACAGAGGCCTGCAGAAACACAGATGGCTGGTCCAAGACTCTGGGAGCAGTGGTTGCATGGTCCCGGGGACCCTGCAGTGCCCAGTGTGTCCCCAGACCTGGGCAGTATTTACAGAGCCCCACTGCAGGCCACACCCTTTCAGGCAGCCACAGACAGCCAAGGCTGCTCCCTGTTGGGACAGCTGAGCCCTGGGATCTGCAGGCCCCACCCTTCCCTATTGTCCACCCTCAGACTACTTGGACTCCTCATTTCCCTGATGGGGACACCAAGGCCCAGCGAGAGGAGGAGCTCACCCAGGGCAGACTGAAGGACAGCGAGCGCTTTGGTTCCCTCCAGCCTGGTGCCACAGCAGCTGGAGGGTGGGGAGGACAGTGTCCACCCCTGGCAAGGAGGTAGGTGGTGGATAAGGGAAGCATGTCCCAGCATAAGGATCTTCATTCCGCAACCAGCAGGGTTCCTTCCCCTACAGTCAGGGGAGACCCAAGAGCAGTGCCATTCTGGGGGCAGGTGGGCAGCTCCTGCCCCTCTCACCTCCCCAGATGTCCTCCTTCCTGCCACTGGTCCTGCAGATCCACGTGTGCCACGTGTGCATCTAGTAGCTGGATACTCCTCCAACCTGAAGTTACAGGAATGAGCCCCCTTCCCACCAGCTGCAGGGCTCTGACCACTCTGTGTGGCTGTGGGTGGCCAGAGGCCCAAGTTCAAGACCCAGCTGGGTTCCAGTGCCCAAGGGCAAGGTGCTGATCCCTGAGCCTCAAATTTCCCCTCTGTGGAATGGGCATGGCAGCCATCCCCCACCAGGGTTGCTGACCACCCAGGATGCCCAGCCCCAACACGTGTGAGGGGCCATAAACACTGGCCTCTTAGACACTCCCTGCACTAAGTGCCACACAACAGGTGCCACTCAGCAGGTGACTTAAAGCAACCGAAATGTCCTCTCTGTGCTTCTGGAAGAAGAATCCCTCTGGCCTCTCCCACCCCCCAGTGTGGCCGGCAATCCTTGGTGTCCCTGGGCTGTGGCTCCAACCTCTACCTACCTCATCACAGGGCCTTCCCTCCCTGTGTCCCTGGTTTGTTCATTCCTTTCCTCTCATGGGGACATTTAGGTCCCACCCTGGTGATCTTTTTTTTTTTTAAATATATATATTTATATTTTTTTTAGTTGTAGTTGGACACAATCCTTGATTTCACTTATTTATTTTTATATGGTGCTGAGGGTCGAACCCAGGGTCTCACACATTCGAGGCAAGTGCTCTACCACTGAGCCACAACCCCAGTCCCCCTGGTGATCTTTTATTTTTTATTTTTTTTTAATATTTATTTTTTTAGTTCTCGGCGGACACAACATATTTGTTTGTATGTGGTGCTGAGGATCGAACCCGGGCCACACGCGTGCCAGGTGAGCACGGTACCGCTTGAGCCACATCCCCAGCCCCCCCCCCCCCCCCCCCCCCCCCGGTGATCTTTTATACTGAGGATCTTTTAACACAATTACACCTGTGGTGACCCCTCATCCAGGGAGGTGACGCTCACTGGTTCCGGGGTTAGGATGTGGATGTATCTGGGAGCAACCATGCACCCCATGCAGCCCCCAGCCCTGGCCCTGCCCACCGTGGCAGTCCACCTTCCCAACCACCCGGAGGCAACTCCAAGTCCAGCTCGTCACCTCCTTCCTCTACTCAGCCCTCCCTTTGCCAAGTCGCCCATGGATACCTGGCCCGCTTCCATCTCCTTCAAAGACTGTGCACAAAGCCTCATCTGTGGCCTCGGCAGAGGGCCTGGGGCTGTGCGGCATCCCCAGGAATGCAGTCGGCAGGATGTGTGGGTCTCCTTTATGGCCACTTCCTTCAGCGGTGCCAGCCGCCTGTGGCCACCTGGCAGGGGGCCTCCTTGTATGGTCAGGACTGACGTCTTCCCTCTCTCTTTTCTTCTGCCTGAGTTGGAACATGGACAGCAATCTTACCAGTGTTTTTAGGTAGGTCAGGACAAGCACAGGGCCCACTCTGAGTCCCCGAGAAACAAACTTGGCCACAGAGCCAGGTCTACAGCTAGAAATCTGGGCTCAGGGCTTTGCAGGGATGTACTAGGGCATATCCTGGCCACAGTAGTCACACAAGAAGGTTAACCTGAAAGTCCACCCCAGTAACACCCGGAACCGGCATGTGGCAAACATTATCAGGTTAGTTCACCAGAAGGAGGAAGATCTTCCTAAATGAGGGGGTACAAACCAGGCAGTAGGCTTGGCATCCCCTGGCAGGGACTGGGATGCTGATAAGTGTGAGGATATGGATCAAAGACTAGACTTGAGTCCCTATGAAGCTGGTCCTTGGAGGCAGGGCAGCAGAAAAGGTCCACTCTCAGGTACCATCCATCTGTCCCTGGCCTCTGGGTGGGAGGGAAAGGAGTCCCTGGAAGCTGTCATCTGGGTCTCCACAGTTTCAGACCCATATACTTGCAGGGCTGGAAACCCTCCAGCTGAGAAATCCAGAGAAGCTTGTCCCAGCCAGTGACGTCTCAGGGTGGCAGAGGGACCACCTTCCAGGTGAGCTGCCTGATTCTCCTGCTGGAGCCAAATTCAAAAGGAATGAGTCCGCCAGCACTGTGCTGTGAGTCCCAGAATCTGAGCGGATGCCCTGTCAAGCACAGAGAATGGGAAGGAGCACGTCAAAGGTCAGGAAAAACACAAAAGAGGGAATCAAGGGCTGGGGATGTGGCTCAAGTGGTAGTGTGCTCGCCTAGCATGTGTGAGGCACTGGGTTCGATTCTCAGTACCACATTAAAAAATAAAATAAAGATATTGTGTCCACCTAAAACTAAAAAATAAATATTAAAAAAAGAAGGAATCAAAATTCTGAGGGAAGAAATAAGAAACCATTGGGGAGAGGGAGTGCGTGAAAAATAAAGAGTAAATGGGTAGGTTAAACAGCTAATTGGGCACAGTTGATAAGAGAATCAGTGAGTTGGAGGATGAAGGTGGTAAAATCACCCTGTTGCCCCACAGAGTAGTCTAGAGATGGAGGATAGGAAAGAGCTTAGGAGATCTGGAGGATGGACGCAGGGTCTGACAGGCCTCTAAACAGGCGCCATTGATCTGCAGCCAGGGCCCACCACCTGCTTCTGTGAATAGCACCTTATGGGAACAGCCTTGCCCAGCAATCTACACAAGGTCTACAGCAGCCTCCACACTACACCCACAGGGATGGACCGCTGAACAGAGATGGCTGGCCCACAAGCCTACAATGTTTCCTATCTGGCCTTCTCCAAGAAATGTAGTGAGCCCTGCTCTAGAAAAGTTGCAGAAGAAAGAAAGTAGAGGCAGAATTTGAATTGTTACGGCTGAGAATTTCCCCACGTCAAGAACCCTCAAATCCCAGAAGCATAAGAATCCCACTCAGGATAAATAAATGAGCACTGTGCAGTCAGGCTAAGCAAGGTGTGTGTGGGGGGGGCACAGGTGCCAAGAGGAGAGGAAAGCCCTGGGCTTCGAGGAGCAGCAGGTGGACACACAACTGACTGATGTCAGCAAGGTGAGGCCAGCCGGCCATGGAATGACATCCCAAAGCATGCAGGAAGATGTGGCCACCAGCCCAGAACCCTTGCTTAGCTACAGACACCACCTGACATGGAGGGGGGGGGGATCTGGAGAGAACTTCTTCACCCCAGCTCCTGATGCAAGAACTGCTTCACAGGAAGAAGACCCAGAGGCAGGGAGCATGGCTTTCAAGGCTGAGAAGGCTTGATTTTGTGGGGATAGCAACTGTCCCCAAAGTAATCCACACATTCTAGGCAATTTCCAGAAAAAATCCCAACAGGTGTTCCTTGGTGCATACCAAGGTGATCCTAAACTTGAGCTGGGTGAGCAAAAAGCCAGGAGGAACCGAGCCAATTTCAAGGGAAATTCCCTCAACCAGATTTCAGGACTTGTGGTCATGCTAAAGCCACTAGAACACCAGGGAACAGAAGGGGGAAGCAGGGTGGACCTCCACAGTGAGAAAAAGGTCTCCTGTGGCTGGGTGTGGCATGAGAGAAGTCCTGCTGCCATTGAGGAGGTGCCTGCTGGTGACACTGCCTGGTGTGGGAGCCTGCTCAGAGGAGCCCAAATAAGTGTTCAAGAAAGTCGTGAGCTGCTCATCAAACACGACCACTACTGCGTAAATTATGTAAACGTGCAATTAGCGCCAGAGTCTAAAGAAGTTTCAGTTTAAGGAACATCCTTCATTGCGGGATGAGATATGAACAGTGGCTCATGTGTGGCTTGGGGCGCAACCTGCTCTCAAACTGTGGTCACACTGCAGCCTTAGGGGACAAGAGCAGAGCAAAAAGAAGCCATGAGTGAGAACCAACTGGCCATGTCTCCTATTTCATTTCTATCTACAAAGCTTGGCCACATGGGTGCGTCTCCTACTTTGTAAGTTGCTGTGTGTGCAAAGGCGTGCAGCCTCTGCCCAGCAACTCTCACACCTCAAGAGCGAAAACAGCAGTTCTCAAAAGGCCTCATCAGGTGTGGGCATCATTTATGTAAATTTACAAACACCTGCAGCCACGCGATGCGGTGTGGATCCAGGTGCCATCTCTCCTATTTTACAGTATGTGTAAACTATCTCGTGATTGGGAAGCCAATTTTAAATGGGCAGGTCTAGCACTCAGGGTCCCCTCCTGTGGCTCTAACGGGACCCCACCCGGGCTCAGTCCTGTTCGCTGGTGGACTCGCTGGGGAACCGAAAGGACAGAAGCAGCCTCGCGCGAGCCATCTCTGCAGGGCTGGCTCATAGGTAGAGGCCACGGAGCCCGGGTCACCACCTGAGGGGCCAGGCCAGTGCTCCCAACCCCCCTCCAGATGCCTCCTCCCCTGCCTGCAGGCCTCCAGGACCCTCCCCCACCTCCATAGCGACCCCCAGCTCCCCCGCCCCTTCCCAGGTCCCTCCCCTTGTTCTCTCCCCCAGGGCGCCCCCACTAGATGAATCCCCCCATCCATAAGCCTCCCTTCAGGACCCACCCCCTCCAGTCTCCTTCCTGCCATCCCCGCCACAGCAGCTCCTAGGCCCCTTCCCTCTCAAGTCCCTCCTGCCACCACGGCCCCCTCCTGGCTCACTGCAGCCCCTCCCCACGGCCCCTCCCAGGCCCCAGGCCCTGCTGGCGGCCGGCGGGAGGGAGGGGAGGCAGCGCGCCCGCTGGGCCCGCCCAGACACCGCGGAGAATCGATCCGACTGTAATTGGGGCTTGCAAGAGGTTTAATATTTAACTGGATTAAATATTTAAACAGGGCGGGCTGTCGGGGAGCGCAGCGGCCGGGAGACCGGCGGACAGGTCCTGAGGCTGGTTGGGCCCTCACTCGGGGGACCCGCAGGAGGCAGAACCGGCGCGGATACGCAGTGGCGGCTGAGAGGCCCCGGGTGGCAATTCTGCGAAGGTCATCAGATCATCCAAGAGGGGATCTGTGCCCAGCAAAGAGCAGATGAGCCTCGGACCTCCCGTTTTTCCCTTCCTCCACACTGGCAATGTTTTGTCTTCGCCCAAACATTTGAGTAGCAGGAGCCTGTCCCTCAACCGCTTCTCCAGAGGGGGTGCAGGAGGGTGGCACAGCCAGATGGGGACCAGACACCTGGGCCCTCCAGCCCCTTGGCGCCATGCCCCCACCCCCTCCACCAGTCGGGGCCCTGCCCTGCAGGATTTGGACCCTGCTCTGGGGATGTAGCCCTCTGTCCCATGGCCCAGGGCTTTTCCTGGCCTTCCCCTGGGCTCTGCCAGGCTCTGCCCCCCTGGGTTCCCTGCCACAACTGCTGGGTGAGCTTCACCTGGGCCAGAAAGCCTGCCATTGACCTTGCAGTGTCTTGTGTCCCACCACTGCTGTGATCATGGGGCTACGTGGTGTTTGCTCCTGGTCCCCCTGGGCTGCAGCTTCCTGCACAAAGCACCCCACGTGTCTGGCTGGCTGCTCTGGGGTCTGTGGAATGTCAGCTCAGTGTGGAGGAAGTGAGAAGGCAGCATCCTCCTGATGTCTTGCAGACCCCAGGAACTAGGAAAGAAAGCCCACACCCTGGCCAGCCCATGGCTGCATCTGAGGCCACCCTGGATCTGGAGGTCCTGGGCTGGACCCCAGAGCATGACCATGGTTGAAGGAGAAACAGAGCAGAGAGGGAGAAGCTGAGACACAGGGAACCTGACCTCAGGTGTGCCTTCTGCAGCAGGCAGCCCGTAGCATGCTGGTGGATGTGCACATACCTGGCTCAGGCTTTCTCTAGCCACTGGAGAGCAGGTCTGGGTGAGAGATCACAGGGACCTCCTGGTTGTTGACCTGGGCAAGTGACTTTCCTCTCTGAGCCCCGATTTCCTTACCTGTAACATGGGTTAGTATTTATGTCTGTGCAGAGGGTGGTCGTGTAGCAAAGTGCTTAGCTGGGGCCTCGATATGGTTGCTCTGGTCATCCTCAAAGGGTTTCCAGGTAAGTGAGGGATAGATAGACTGAGAGAAGCTGGGTAGAGCCAGGCAGGGTGGAGGCCTGGTGTTTGGGGGTCTTCTGTGACACCCCTGCCAGCTGCCTGGAGGCTCTGCACAGCTGGGAAAGGGCCTGACCCAGATTCCTAGATGCTGCTGGTCTCAGGCAGGAACTTGCTCACTTGCTTCTGTGTAAGATGAGGCCTGTTCCTTTTATGGAAGGTCTGTCCTCATTCTGGGCTCGACCTTCCCTGAAGAGCCCAGTGCTGGGGTCTTGCCCTGGGGCTGCCTAGAGGCTGCAAGAAAAGAGGCAACCAAAGACAGCTGGAATTGACTCAACTAGGGACAGGAAGATAGGAGGAAGGCCTGTGAGGGTGTTCCACAGGGCCAGGCCTTCCCTCCCCTGTCAGCTTACTGGGCAGCAATATGGCCAGGCCTGGGAATAGGTCTTGTCCCCAAAGGACCCTCACCCAGTCATTGCCCCAAATGGCAATGCTGAAGTAGCTGGTGACTCCAGGATCATCCAGGAGACCTACTGAGGTTGGTGGGGAAAACAGAGGCAGGAATCCTGAGTTTGGGCCAGCATGGTGAGCAGGATCAGGCCCAGATGGCAAGTAGGTGCCTATGGGGCTGAATTGCCGTCTCCCATAGGATGGGGCTGGGCTGCATTTGCTCATCTGGTCTGGTTGCTGGCATGAATGAATGAAGGACGGTGGAGGGATGCAAGCATAGTAGGATGGGTGGGTGGAGGGAGGGATGGGAAGGTGGAGGGAAGGATGGATGATGGGTGGGTGGATCTCACCCACCCTAGCTGTAGGCTCCCCAGGGAACACCTAGCTAGTGGTGTTCTTAGACAACCAAGTAAGGGCCAGCAGGACCAACTTGCCAGGTTGAAAAAATCCAAACCCAAATCTCCTGAGGAGCCTGCCTAGAGTCTGTATATCTGTATACCCGACTCCCCAGGGCTGCAGGGACAAGACAGGAAAGGCTCAGGGCAGAGACTGTGAGCTGGGAGATGTGGGGTGGGAGGGTCGCTCCTCTCTGCTGCACCAGGCTGCCTCCTGCCAAGCTTGGCTCTCCCCCACGCCACTTGGTGATGCGCTCAGGTCTGAGAATGGAGAGGCCCATACAATACTGGCCTGTTGTTCAGACTTTCTTGGGTTTTTTAAGCAGAAGTACAAAAACCAAGTTGCTGACCAGGCCTCTGAGGCCTCCCTGAGCAGCTCCCCAACCCAGCCTTGGCAGCAGCTGGCATCTTCTGAGCCATGCCATGTGGACATGGTGGATGACGGCCATATGGGCTGCAATTGGGGCCTTCCTGGAAGACTCTGGTCCCATGGGTGGACACTGTGATGCTCAGATTGCACCATGAGGGTTGGAGAGGAGCCAGGAGTTCCTAGCAATGGTTCAGCAGGAGCACCAGGAATGTGCTAGAAGATGCTGCCCCTGTGTCGTCCACACCCATGGTGGACATCTGGGTGCTGTGACCTCCAGTGCGTGTGCCCATGCAGGCCCCACATGCCCACACCAAGCCCTCCCCATCTCCCTTGCCCTGAACTGGGCCGGGCTGGCCTCATCCATTGGTGCAGTCATGGCTGGGCCCTGGAGCCCCCAGGCCAGCTTCCTGATGGAGTATCTGATCTCACAGCCCTGTTGGCCCAGACAGAGGAGCGCTCTCAGGCTTGGCGCACCTGCCCTGCACAGACCCCTGCCCAGCCATGGGGGGGCACACAAGGGGCCCGATGAGACTGAGGGGATCTGCTTGGTGGGCACCCAGGGCTGAGGAGTGGGGGCACAGTGCCTGGCATGGCTCAGGTTCTGTTCTCAAGGACAGAAGGAAGCTACTGGAGTTCAGAGGATGGACATTTCCTCAGGGCTCCAGGGTCCACTCCAGTGAACCGTGTGGGGATGGTGTGGAGGTCGGGGTCACTGCAGCTGCCAGGATCCTTCAGGGCTTAGCTGCAGGTGCCAGACCCAGGGCAGGGGACCCTAGGCCCCTGTATCCACCTGCCTGGAGAAAGCAGATCAGAGGCCCCTCTGCCACCACAGAGGTACGTTTGGACACCATCCCTGAACTCCAGACCACCACAGAATGTCCCCAGCCAGCCAAGGGGCCCTGAGTGAGGCTGGAACCAGGACCTGGACTGCATGAGGAGCAGGAAGGCTACAGCAAACCTCTCCGCCCCCAGCCCCTGCCCCCGGGCAGCCGAGCCCTCTCCGGGGAAAGGAGAGGTGGACCCCAGGCCCATAGCTTCTGTGCACATGGCCCACACACTGCTTGGGTGGGAGCAGACTCACTCCCCAGCCCTGAGACCAGGAGCACTACTCTACCGTGTGGGCACAGCCACCCAGGCAGGGTCCCCTCCGCCTTCTCCAGCTCCCGGTGGCTCCAGGAGTGGGCTTCTGGCCACATGACTCCCGTCTGGGCCTCCGTCACCACACTCTGTCCCTGCCTGCTTGTGTCTGTATCCTCTTCTGTGTCTTATGAGGATGCTGTCATTGGATTTGGGACCTACTCAGATAATCCCCATGATGATCCAGGATGATCCTGTCTTAAGATCCTTAACTTAATTACATCTGCAAAGACTCCTTTCCCAATAAGGTCACATTCCTGGGTCCTTGGGGTCAGGTCATGCACGTGGCTGTCTGGGGCCGCAGCTCAGCCCTGCCTGGCACATTCCCCGTGAGTCCATGAGAAGTCAGTCCCCAGACTGGGAGTTCTGGGGAGGACCAGAAGGCCTCCCGCTCAGGTGTCTGATGGAGGCTGAGTGTCAGGGACCCCGAGCTACGTGCCCACCTGCAGTGAGCACCTGGGAGGTGGCTGGAGTTCCTCCTCAAGGCTATGATCTCATCACTGCTAAAGCCTCTTATAATTAACCCTCGGCAGCATCCTTTGATTTTCAGCAACCCTCGAGCCATGCCTACAGCAGGAAGCTGAGGTTCAGCCAAGCTCCCTCGGCTCACACCAGCAGACTGACCTGCTGGTGGCTGTTTTGGTGAACAAGTTCCTCCTTGCTCTGGCCACTGAATGAACTCCTATTCAGTCTTCAACACCCATAAGATCTGTGCCCTTAAAATCTAACTTTTTAATGCAAGCAGTTATTCTTTCTCAGAGGTGAAGACCCTGGGGAAAATACCAGGGCAGAAAGTGGCCTCTGTTCAGGGATCAAGACTAAGTGGAGGGTTGGCAGCACGGGCCTCAGAGGGAGGAGCTGCTGGTGACTACCAGGTGTTTGTGTGACTTGCTGTTGTGACTACAAGTGCCAAGACCAAGGCCAGCTTCTGCTGTGCTGTTCAGGCTACTGCTAAAGGGGGTCCTGGGCTGAGCTCTGAGGTGGGTGCTTCGGGGGGGCAGCCCACTGCACCCTAGAGAGAGGTGGAGGTGGCTGGGTGGCTGGGCTACTGGCTCTGTGTCCCAAGGAGCCATGGAGACTGGGCCTGGCATCTGCACTGGCCCTGCCCCTCCCCCACAAGACCCGGCCCCATCCATCTCCTCCTCCTTGGCTCCTCTGTGGACAGAGCCTGAGTGGCCTGGCAGGGGAGGTCTCCACGGAAACAGCCATGGCGACCAGTTCGTGGGCGGCTGTGCTGAGGACCTCATGACGCAGAACAGCCAGAGCAAGGCACCAGGGTGGGCCAGAGTGGACAGGGCCAGAGGGGGCGGGCAGAGTCTTCAAACACAGCCTCTGGCTCCAGGCCCAGGGTCCTGCAAGGCAAGTGAAGGCCCCATGTTAGTCTGGTGGTCCCGATACCCCAGGACGCTCTTGAGCACAGCTGCCCAGCAGAAAGGGCCCCTGGGGGGCTGCTCCACGGAACCTCTGTTGGCAGCATTGCCAGGCAGGGCTCCAGAGACACAGGCGTATCCTCAACCTGGCCTGTACCTGTCCTCGGCAGAGCCCAGGCCATACCCAAAACCAATCTCTCCAGATCTCAGGGTCTGTAGGGTAGAGAAGTAGATTATCACACAGGAGGGGAGAAGCTGAGTGGTGGTGCATCAGGCAGGAGGGGAGAAGCTGAGTGGTGGGCCTTATGTGGGAGGGCAGGTGGGTACATATCAGATGCCCCTTGCTTGCCTTGGGCCAGGCGAGCCTGTAACAACACAGAAGATGCAGCATGGCAGCCCTAGGAGCCCCTGAGCCCAGACACTCAGCTCTACCCTATTCCTATCTATCAGTCATGCCAGGGAGTCATGCCCCCACCTCTGGCTCCCCAGCAATGCCCCAGTCCCAGGGCGGGCAGCCTGATGTGGCTGAGGAGGCCCAAGCGTTACATAGGCCCAGCTTGCAGAAGGTGCTCTGGCCACCAGCCCCTCTAAACCTCCTGCAGGTCAGAGGCCCCTGAGGGCCTTGTGCTCAGGAGTGGACTTGGGGACATGTGGGGCTCCTTCCTGCCTCTACAGGAACCAGCAGGGGCAACCTAGGCCCAGGTCTCCACTGGCCCTTCAGAGCCTGTGGGGGAGCCTCCTGGTGACTAGAAGCCTCTGCCCATCGAGTGATTCAGATAAACAAAAGGTGCCTCTGCCCCTTGGAGGAAGGCTGTCCAGTGCCTCAGGGGTGGGCAAGTCTGGCCTCTGAGGCGGAGGCAAGCCTGTTGGATAGGAGGGGAGAAGAAGGCATGACCAGACCTTTCCAGGGTGTAGTCAGGGCTGGGCCGGGCTCAGCTTGGGAAGTGGGAGGATGAGGGGACTCGGGCTTGTTGGGGTCCCAATAGGGACCCCAAGCAGTGGTGTGCTCGGGCGAGGCTCCTGGGATCCCCCACTCATTCCATAAACGTGACGTGTGCCTGTGTGCCAAGCCCTGTGCTGCTGGGGGCAGTGACACTGACAGGCTGACCCTGTCTTCCTGGGCTCACCAGCTAGGAAAGTTCCCAGGACCATGGACTCCTGGTCCTCCAGGATCTGGTACAAAGTGGGTGGTGCACAGAATCCAAGAGGCAACAAAGGAGATGCCTACTAGGTGCAGAACAATGGACACTGAGTGCCCATCCTGTGCAGGACATTCAGACTCCACAGGGAAGTACAGGCTGAGCCCAGTGATGGGGCACTTCCCCCCAGCCATCCCTAGGGAGATGGAGTCTGAACTCCATGAGGGGAACAGCCTGGGGTGGGCTGGGGCCTGGTAACCCAGATGTCCCCACCTCCTCCTTTTTCTGTAGGCTAGAGGTGTGTGCGTGGCCCCTGGCAGCCTGATCCCAGAGCATAGTGTTTGGTTCCCAGGCTGTGGCCTTGAAATGCAAATGTCATTGCTCTATTTCCAATAAATAGTTTGCATTTGGGCCTGGAGGAGCCTGCACCATTCCTGGGCTTCTGGGAGAGATGACCATGCCTCCTGCCCCCCCGGAGAGCCAGGCAGGGCATCTTCAGCTCTGCCCAGTGATAGCCCAGAAGTTGGCATGTGACCCCATCATGGGTTTTATAGATGAGCAGCTGAGGCTTACATCCCAGGGGCCCTGGGAGACCCCACAAAAGTCTGGTTCAGAACAGGTCAGTGCCCCATGAACTGCCCAAGCATCCCTCCGCCCCCTGTCTCAGGAGTGGCCCCTATGGGGTCAGTGAGGGATGCAGCTGCCCTTTGAAGGGTGTGGCCAGAAGCCAGAACTGAGGCCTGTTCCTCAAACTCAGACCCCTTCAGCCTGGCAGGGCACAGACAAATAGGCAGCAGTAAGGCTCTGGCCACCCTGGACACCAGGGCCAAGGTGGTAGACCCAGCCCCAGTCCTTCTGATTCTTCAGCCCCTCTGATTCCGTCCCAAACCCACTGGAGCCAAGGGTGGGGAGGTCACTGTAGTGCAGGGTGGGACAGGAGGAGCTGGGTTGGGCGAGGCCACCCAGCGCCCTGCTAGGTTACCTCCAGCCTCACCCCAACAAGCCAGCCTGTGTTTTCTGCTTACTCTCTGAAGTCCAGACTGAATTGCCAAATATCATAAGCTCTGATCTTCCCGTTCCTGACCTGGCTGCACAGAGGGGTTGAAGCTGCCAGTCATCCTGTATGTAGTAGGTGCTCAGTAAGATGCCACCTACAGCCTGGTGTGTGGGTGCAGCCCAGGAGGGAGCCCCTTGTCCCCTGCTGCCCATGTTCCACTGAAGCCCCAGACCATCAGCCATTGCCCCCTTTTCTAGGAAGTTGTCTTGGGACTGGGGGAACCCATGCTGCTCTCTGCTGGGCATCTGGAGAGGCAGAGGGGAATCAGACCCTCAAACACTCTGCTGAGGATGCTGGCGGGACTCGCCTCTCACCAGCAGAAACTGCAAGTGTTCTGCAGGGGGACAGAGGTCCCAGCAGGTGCCAAATCCAGCATAGGCTGAGTCACTCCAGCTCCCAGCCCCTATAGGGACTAATAGCCCTCATTTTCAAACTGCCCAGACCCCTGTCCAAGCTGCCAGGAGAGGGGCTTGTGGATGTTCCAGAGACCCTGGCTGAGGGCCGATGCCCAGGCTGACACTGTGCTTTGAGAGTAAGGAGAGACCTGCAGTCTGACCCCTTGGGGCCAAGGCATGGAGGGGTGCCTGGGCCTGGCAGCGGGGAGCCAAGATCCATCTGGACACCCCCAAGGTCATGGTTGCCTCTGCTTAGGGTCAGCAGATGACACCTGGGACACCATAGGTGAGTCAGACCACCTCTCAGACAGTGGATATCACAGTGATAAACCAGCCGAGCCCCCTACTCTGGGGGTTTGGGGAACACATGTCCCCAGCTCAGAGACAGCGGCTAAGGCTCAGGGCTGAGAATCTGCCAAAGCCAGGAGCTTGGGACCAGGGAGACACCAGGCCCAGCCTGTCCTCCTCACCATTCCAGATGGGCCCACGTGCTCCCAGGAGGATAGGGCCAGTGCCTTGCTTGGGGGAGGGGCATGGGGCCAGCCTGCTTTCAGGTGGGTGGCAGCAGAATCCCCCACAGAGTGAGTTGCAGGAAGGGAGTTCCAGGGCTGGGTGGGGTTCCGGGGGATCCCTGGCTGGGGACGGGGTTTCTGAAGAGGCCCTGGCAGTGCCGTTGGAGGCAGGTATCCTGATCTGCCCTGAGCTAGCCCCTTGCTGGGCTTTCTCTGTGGGCAGTAGAATTGAAGAACTCCTTCCTTGGGTCAGCTTGAGCCAGTGAGGTGCTGCCCCAGGAGAGTGCACCTGGATGGCTCCTACCCTCCCTCCCCAAGCGGCTCAGGAAGACACGGGGCGCTCCTGCCTGCTCTCACAGGCCACGGAAGAAGCCCAGGTGTCACTTCCTCCCTCCACTCAGCCCCTGGTGTTCCTGTCCCTGGCCTTGTCACCCTCTGCCCCCTACAGCTCAGGCCCCCTCCTGTCCTCTGGGGCCTTTCCTGTCTCCTTCCCCCAAAGCCTCCCTACCTCTGGACACTGGCCCTGAGCAGGGTCACAAACCCCAGATACTCTGCCACCCGATTCATTCCTGTCTCTCTAGAGGCAGGGACTTCCACCCGCTTTGTGTCCACGCATTCAGACTGGCTGGGCTGGGCTGGGCTGGGTTCCCAGCCCTGCGGGTGCTATGGGGGAGCAGAGAGGCCACAGGAGCCCTGGGCAGGTGAGTCCTGAGGTGGGAGAGGCAGCTCTCGCCAGCACCCCTGGGAGGGGTGAAACAAGAGGGGTGGCTGGGGCCTGGGCCTGGCTCAGGCCGAGCAGTGTGACCTCAGGAGCTCTCCATGACCAGGTGATGGTTGAGTCACCTCCTGGAGCCCAGGCAATGGAGTGCTCCCACCCCATGGGGACCGTGTCACCCATCTTTGTGCGAGTGCTAGATCATTGCACAATTGGGGATACATGGCCCCTGGTCTCAACTGGGTTTCTGCTTCTCAGAAGGGCTGTCCAGCATCTGCTCAGGTCTAACAGATACCTTGCCTTGGATTAGCATAACCCTCTGTGCCTCAGTTTCTTCACCCAAGGATTGCAACAAGGTCACAGCTCCAGGGCCACTTAGAGGCCTCGGTGAGGCTCTGCATGAGGCGGAGTCCCATTTGCTCTTTTTCTCTGGTCCAGGGTCCCCACCCCAGGGGACAAAGACCCAGGCCTGGCGGGGTTGTGAGGGGAACTGGGGTGTCTTCCACCCACAGCTCACTCCAGCCTGGCAAGCAGGAGCCCATGGGCAGGAGGTGCTGAGTGGAGGCAGGGATGGCTGCGTGGGCGCAGGGGCTCCGGCACAGGCAGGGGGTTGCCAGGCAACCGCCTCAGCATCCGCTGCGTCTCTGCACGTGGGGTGGATAAGCCCCGGGTTCCAATGCGTGTGCTTTGCACTTGAAGGTGCTGCTTTCATTCTGGACAGTGTGTGTGTGTGTGTGTGTGTGTGTGTGTGTGTGTGTGTGTGTGTTTCGGGGATGCTGCCCAGGTGCCCTTCCTTCATGGCATCAAGGGTTGTGTCCAGGGCTGTATCCCCTGGGGAGAATGGAGCCTGCTGAAAACCCAAGCTCTGCTCTCAGGACAGGAGCCCAAGTTCTCCCAGCAACTTTCTGTGGTTCAGAGCTGGGAGCCACATGATGGGGGCCATAGGGGGTCTTCCTGATGCACTAAAAATGTCACCAGGGGCTGCCTGTCCCTCTGCCTGGGCCAAAGTGAAGAGAGACCCACCCAGGGTCCAGCCCTTCCTGGACCATCTTGGGCAGAAACTGGGCCTCAGTGGGGGCCTTCACACCCAGCAGGGACTCCCTACAGGGTGCTCTGAGCTCAGCTCTGCAGTGAGGAACCATGGTGTGTGCAAAGGGCACCTTGGGTGACTTGGTGGGTCCCCAAGAGTTCTGGTGACCAAAGTGCCAGAGCCCTTCCAGGCTGGAGAACTGGGTGCTGTGGGCTCCAGGAGTGATGTCAAGCTGTAGGGGAGGCAGGGCCAGAGGCAAGCTCACGCTGGACAGGCCTCACTGCATCTGAGGTCTTGGAGAGGGGTCTCCTGCCAGCTGAGCATCCAGAGGACATAGTCCCTGCAGGCCCAGTTCCCACCTGTCCACCCTCTTGGAACAAAGCCCATGCCTGGCCAGGGACTGGTGTTCTGCACCTTCTGTGGTCCATCTCCTCCACAGCTCAGGTCAGGGAGAGCGTCCCCTGCACCTCCAGGCCTGCAATCCCTCCTGGGAAGTGTCCAGGGCTGGGTGGATGGCAAAGGCCCCTCATGTGGCTGGGGGTTTACTGTGACCCTGTGCTTCTCTGGACATAATGTGGCTCCACCCTTGGGCAGTGCCAAGCGTCCACCTCTTACTGTCTTGGGGACTCCCTCTTCCAAGTAGCTGTGGCACACCTTCCAACTGTGGCTGTGCCTCACCTGTCCTGAGGGAGGTCTCTGGGTCCCTCAGTGATCTGCGCCTCAGCCGTACACCTGGCCCCTGAACTCCACTTGTCCACTCTCCTGCAACCCAGGGCTGGTCAGGCACCAGCTGGGGCTGCCCCATGTCCTGAGTGCTCAGTGGTCAGCCTGACCAGGATCCAGGTCCAGGCCACAGCAGCCCCGACCTCAGCCTGGAAGCTTCATGAATTGACGGGGGAAGTGGGGCACTGTGCAGGGCAGGAGGAGGCTTTCTGGGGAGCTGGCCTTGAAGGGGTCAGTGCATGAGAACCTCTTGCCCCTGGGGGACCCTGACACCTCCTGCCACGTGCTGGGGAGCAACCAGACTAGTAATTATCCAGAGCCTGATGACAGGTGATAATCTTCCCATCTAATTGTCAAAGCTCTCTCCCTTCAACTGCTCCTCACCCTCGACCCCCTCAGCCCCCTGTCCCTTCCTGATGACAGGGAAGCCCCCAATCCCCTGTTGAATTTAAGTTTCACAGATCCAGTACACAATTCATTCTCAGGGCAGAGCCTAGAGCCAAGGCGCTCAGCACTGGTCCAGGGGGGGCTCTGCAAGCAACTCAAGGTTTCCTCCAGCCCCTGCCCAGCCTGAACCCCTATGGTGGGAGGGTCTCCTGGTGAGGGCAGCTGGGGTCAGGGAGGGATCAGGAGAGGATTGAGCTTATCACACTGAGTGCCCAGTGGTCAGGGCACTCTATAGGAACCTTCTCAACTGGGATGTTGGGGATTCGATGTCTTGCTAGCCAACCTCTCTCTTGATGACCATTTCTTAGTGGCAGAGGGGACAGGCCAGCCCATCTCTCTCTCCGTGGGTCCTGCTGGCTCAGGGCAGCTGAGAACCCCACAGTGGCAGCCCAGGCCCTCCTTGAGGTGCAGGGGTTTCTTAGAATAGTGACCTGGAGGAAGGACTACAGAGTGTAAACCAGCCAGTGAACACGGCCTGGAGATGGGTGGGGCAGACTTGGAGTTGTGCTTGGCCAGAGAGAGCTGGGGTCTGCCTTTGCCCAGCATGGGGCATGTGGGTGAAACTCTAAGTGCCGCACATTGGCAGGTCAGCACCCCCAGCCCAGGGCCTGGGCCCAAGACCCCACCCAGCTACCTTCCTGCTGACAGGGAAACCCCTAGCCCCTGTAGTCGGGGGCTGAGTGCCCACATTCCCCTAGCAGCCCCAGAATGAACCCTTGGGGTGGCCCTGGCTGCCACACAGACATCCTGAGGGATGGGGGCCCTCAGCCTCAGCCCCGAGCCCTCCCTAGGCTTGCCTGCTCCCAACCCCAGCAGCCGTGTCCTTTCAGAACTGATGTCCCTGGCCATGGAGTCTCTCTACCTGCTGGAGGGTTCTGGGCTCACTGTGGGGACAGATGGAGCTGAGGAGGGGGCTGGCCTGACAGCAGCCTCACTGAACCTTGGTTCTTCATATTGATCAGGGACAATTATCCCATGGTAAACTCCATTATGTATCCCACACACCATTAAGGAGTTTAAAAATAACAATTTGTCATGGATCCCGGGGCCAAAGTTCAGGGCAGGATGTGGGCACTTGGCTGAGAAGTGGCTGTAACGTAAAGGTGCACCTCAAGGAGAGGGTGGGATGATCCATGTGCGGACATTGATCTCCCCCACGGAGCCTCCCCTCCTGGGCCTGGCCCCTGGGAGACACTATCCACTCCAGGACCCAGGAGACCCAGCCCCTTCATGCCCTTTCTGACTCACAATGGCACTTGGGGCTGCTACACAGCTCTAGGGGGCAGGGCTCAGCTTCCTGGGACCACTGCCCTAAATGGGAAGTAGGAGTCCAGGGGGACAAGGACAAGAATGTTGGTTCATGAGCAAGGAGCAGAGGGGCAAGTGAGGGTCTAAGGCAGGTCTGGGTGCCTGGGGAGCTGTTTATCCCCTGAGAGGAGCCCTGGCCTCAGGGACAGGCTGAGGGGTACAGGCAGGGGCCCGAGGGGAGATAGGTAGAGCACAAGCAAGCCCCAACTCAAGGGCCCCAGGGTAGCTGAGGATGTGCTGCAGGCAGGAGTGGAGCCAGTGGGAGCCCCTGACCTAGCTGAGCAGTGAGGGGCCTGGCTTGACCCTCAGCCCCCTCTCCCAAAGGTCTAGTGATCCCCACCAAGATCAAGATGGGAGGCTATTATCATAGCAACAGGCCACATTCCCAGATTGCCCCATGGCTATGGGTCTCCTACTCTAGCCAGGACTTAGGGTGGCTGGGGACAGGTAGCCTCTTCTCCCAGATTTGCTAAGGGGACACACAGGGTCAGTTCCAACCTGTACCCCTCCCCTATGGGTGCCATCACCCAGATTCAGTCCTCATGTCTTTCCTGTCCCTCCTGACCCCATCCATCTCCATGGCCCCCTGACATGCCACACTGCTACCAGGCCCCAGCTGGTCAGTGGACACATTGAGTCTCATACTGGGTCAGTGTCTGTGTTAGCCATGAGCCAACTGGGGGCCCTGGCAGCTGGAGGAGGTAGAAAGGTCCCCCCTGGAGCCTGTGGAGGGAGCCAACCCACTGGCCCTGCCACACCTTGAGTTCAGACTTCTGGTCCCGGGGCAGCAGAGCAGGGGTGTCTGTTGTTTTGGCTCCGAGGGCTGCGGGTGCTTGGCTGGGATGGTTCTGGGAAACCAGCCATGCCCGGTTTGTGGTGATCTTAAGGTGCTGCTAGGGCAGTATGAGAGGTGCATGAAGCACTGTCCACCTGGCTGTGGGGTTGGCTGTGTTCTCTAAGAAAATGCTTCCAATAAGCTGGCACCAGCTGCCACTCCCGCCCCTGCCCTGTTTCCCAGGAACTAAGTGGCACTCAGATGCCTCTGGCTGGGTTCTCTCTTGGTCCATGATGGTGAGTTAGGCAAGTTGACTGGTGAAGTGGCCCTCAGGAGACCAGGGCTCTGCAGCCTGGGCTGAGCTGGCAGCTCTTCCAGTCCCTATGAACCCCAATGCCCACTCAGGGTTGAGTCCTTGCTGGCCACTGTCCATCCAGTCAGTGGTGGTCCCTCTGGGACTCTGGCAATGGTGCATACATCTGCCAGAGGATGTTGGCTTTGGGCATCTCTTGGTCAGGCCTAAGCTATGCTTCCAGAGCCCACTATGCTTCCAGAGGGAGGCAGAGGTGAGGGCAACCCCGGAGGCAAGTAGGAGGGCCTGGGATCTGTGGGAGCTGAGCCCAGCTTCAGGAGGGGTCCCAGAGTAGGTCCTGGGCATGGAGGGAGGTGGATAGCCATGAAGTCACAAGGACCAGGGGAGGGGCTGGTGGGGACACGCTGGTGATACGGGCACCTCAGAGTTCAGCACCAGCCCCTAGAAAACCACTCCTGTGCATCTGGAGCGATGGTGTTAGTCAGCACATGGCGCCTGCCCTCGAGTCAAGGCGAGCTCCCCAGAGCACCCTCTTTGCTCTCTCGTTCAGAAAAGCAAGATTTCCAATAATGCAGAGTGCATTAGCGCTGCAGGGAGGGGTCTGGTCCATCTCACTGGCGGCAGCAGTGTCTTTACAGGCCCTTTGTGTGGGCTGCGTGGTGGAAAGTCGATGCATCTACTTAGAGCATGCCCAGGGGGCTGCATGGGGCAGGGGCCCTTAATGGGGAGCCAGGAGGGCTGCCTGTTTGCCCGCCTGCCTGGCTCTGCCTTGTCTTGCCGGGCCCTGCCTGAGTGGTGGGACCTTCCCTGCCCTGGATTGCTGCACGTCTGCTTTTAACCGCTATGTGCAAAGAGCCCTGGTTCCCAGGAAACTCCTGCCCTTCTGGTGGCCTGAGAAGCAGGGGTTTGGGCATGTAGAGAGTGTGCCTTGATGACTGTGGGCCAGTGCTGCCAGGCCCTTCCACTCTAGCAGGCTAGGCACCCCGAGGATCGTTTGCAGCTGCTGTCTCTGGTGAGTGTGTTTAGGGTGCTATGGGACCTTCTACCTGAACCCGTCCTCACACCCACTGGGAGCTCATGGGCGTGTTAGGTTCCTGGGCAGATGCTGTCTTCAGGCCTGGCCCTCCCCATTGCCAGGCAATGCCCACTCTCCTTCCTGGCATTGAGACCAGTCCTTGGGTGGAGTGGACACATCAGAGCTTGTTCTCTGTTGGGCAGCTGCTCCACTCCAGAAAGTGGGTGTAGCCATGGGCTCCTAGGAAGGGCTCTGCCCGGGCCAGTGCTAATGAGGCTGTAGGGATGGACTCTACAGCTGGGCTGGCCCTGGGGTTGGGCATCTCATCACAGTAGGGGTTCTGGGCAGGGGTGGGGGCAGAGTGCAGTGCACCACCAGGCTGAGGGGGGAGGGGAGTGGTGGGGGAAGGTTGAGGTTGGCTTTGAGGGAAGGAGGCCAGCAGGAGGGGATCTCCTTTAAGGAAGGTCACATCAGAGGAGGGGTCCTGAGGCCCAAAGCCCTGACTGGGAGCAGGAGGTGGAGGTGGCCTGAGCAGCAGGCGGGCCGGGCGGGGTGCTGGTGGGCAGGGTGGGGTGGCTGTGACCTGCACTTCTCCTGCGGGCTCTTAGCCTCCTCCTGGAGAAGAGATGAACTCTGAGTGCCCCTGGGTCCATCAGCTAAGTGACTCCAGGCCACATCCACTGTTCCAGAGAGGACCTCTGGGGACCTGGTGTGTGCGTCCAGTCGACATTCTCCAAGTCTATTTTTGGCTGTCTGGACTAAGTGCTGGGTGGGGCACAGACCCTCCCATCTATTTTTGCACTCAGGTGGGGGGCACATGGGGCTAGCCAGACCAGGCCTGCGGTCCAGGGTCCTGACACCCCCCAGCTGCACTTGGTATGCCCTTGGTAGGCTGTAGGACCCCACAGTGTCCTGATCTCAGGGTGGCACTGTGTCCTTCACTGGCCGCCTCCCAGTGGGACAGGGCTGGGGAGGACCAGCACCCTGGTGGCTCTCAGGGTCTGCCCTACAAATGACTCTCCCAGCCCTTATCTCGCTCCAGCACACCCCTAATCAGCTCTGTTGCCCAAGAATGCTCTGCAGAAGATGTTCCCAAGTCTCTTAGCATCACAGATTGCTGAGAGCTCCCAGCACTGCCCCTCCCCAAAGCTTCTTCCGGGACGGCCCAAGGTCTCAGGGGCCACTGCCACGGCTGGCTGAACCCGAGAACAGGGCCAGATTGTGTGGCCACCAGAGACCTGCTGGGAGGGGAAGTGGGCGCCTGGCTGAAGGAAGGTCAGTGTGGGTGGCAGACCCTGCAGCAGCTGGGGACCCGGTGTGGCCCCTCCAAGGTTGCTTCCAGGTCCTCATCCCCAGACCTCACAGTCTGCAGCTCAGGACTGAGCTTGGCTTCTATAAATGCTGCATGGGGCATGTTCTGTGTCCTGACCAGAGGCAGGAGACCCATCTTAGAAAGGTTGTGGAAAAGTCCTCCCTCCCAGCTGGACTGCCTGGGGCTGCAGAGGACACAGGGTCCAGGAACTCAGGATGGAGGAAGCTCCACAGAGACTATAGCCCAGGGCAGCAAGGACATCAGTGGTCAGCTCAAGGCTAGAGAGTCAGGGTGTGATTTGCAGTAGTCAGGGGCAGGATGTCTCTGTCCCAGATGGAACCTGAGGTGTCACCATCCCCTATACCAGCCCAGCCTTCTGGGCCTCCTTCCCCGGCGGGGCCTTTTACCTGGTCCTTCCTATTTGTGGGTAGACAAGTACACCGTGTAGAGACTTCTGCAAAATCACCAGTGAGGCGGGGCTGGATGGGCCCCAGAGTCCCTGCTTTTGGACTCCAATGATGTGCCCAGTGCCCAGCCTGAACCTCCACTGTGGCGGCCCACATCTGCCCACCTTGGGACAAGGGTCCAGTATCCCCATCTGGCTGGAGTCTTCCCTCCTAGGAAAGGTCAGGCCCTCAGCCAGCTGGTTCCACTGGGGTCTGCTGGATCTAGCCAGAGGTGATATGGTCATGACTCCCCACAGGCCCTGCCAAGACCACCAGAGCCTGCCCAGGGTAGGAAACTTCATGGGGGACTGGGGAGGTCAGTTTGTAGAGGACAAAGTGAGGCCAGACCTATCATGGCAGAGAGGGGTTGACCAGAGGTGGAGGGCTGGCCAGAGGTGGAGGGACAGGTCAGACCGCTTCTCTCTTCTCTCTGCAGTAGGTCCTGCCTTTGGCCAAGCAGGGCCCATTCTGACCAGAATCACAGGCCCCTGGACAGAAGCCATGCTGTCCTCCATCCCACATAACTAGAGGACAGCAAGCCATGCTACCCACCTCTCCCCACGGTTGGGACCCTCGTCACCGCCAAGTCCAGGCCCTTTGGAGGCATGTGGTGTGAATGCTGGGAAGCCCATGGAGGCAGCAGGTGGGGAGCTGCCCAGGAACCCAGGGTGGGCTGCAGTAGGTGTGTGGGCCTCTCTGAGCCCTGCACAGTTGGGAGGCATGGTGAGTCCCTCCTGGGGCCACGGGGCTGGGACTGGAACCACCAGCACACTGCACAGGTTGTCCCTGGCAGGTGCTGTGAGCTCTCAAGTCCTATCCCAAGGGTCAGCCCACTGGTGCTGGGTGCCTCAGCCTGGCTGGGGGCTCCTGTGCTGCAGCCCTGGGAACTGGTCCTGGCTCTTCTGGGCAGCAGGCAGGTGAGGCTGCCAGCTCCAGAGGCCTGGCAGGGAGGAGCTGCTCTGATCGCCCACTCAGCACGGGGCCTCTTTACTCTGTGCTGTCCCTGACCCTGCGAGGCTGGAAGGTCTCCTAGCAGTTTACAAAGGCTATGCTGGCGTTTGAGCCATCCTCTGAGGAGCGGGGACTGCCTTGGCCTCAGAGCCTGGCAGCTGGCCTTGTCCCTGGGGGATCACACTCTCTGCCCAGCCCCCAGGTGAGGTTGGAAAGCTTCCAATGGCAGCCCCCATCCCCGCCCAGACCCAGGCCCCTCAGCCCCTCAGAGTCCACCTGCTAAGCCCGGGGATGGGCTGGATTCCCATGCCCCTGGTGCTGCTGCCTCCCCTCCTGTTTCCAGGCCTGTGACTGAGGAGTCCTAGGGGTGTGCTGGGCCCCTCACCAGCAGATCCTGGGACTCTTACCTTGAGGGGAAGCTGAGGCCTCAGACCTTTGACATGGAGACAGATGGGACCCCCGTGAACCCCAGTGGTTCCCTATCCCCTCTGCACCTGGATCCTCTGTGGGGACCACCAGAAGTGGGTTGACCTCTGCGTGTGGCTGGATGCCCAATGGTTGGTTAGCACGGGGGTCACATTGCTACTAGCTGTCAAGCCTTCAGGGCCAGCACCCTTTCCCACCTGCATGGCCTCAGCTTGGACATCAGCAACCTCCACGAAGCTGGCCCATCCTGACCCGGCTCTGCAGAAGCAAAATCTCTGCTAAATCCTCTATTTAATTTTCTTCTCTAGAAAATTGTAGGAGTTCTGGAGATAAAGCTGAGCTGATAAACTGGGGATTTGGCCATTCTCGCAGGCAGCAGCCCAGGATGCCCCCCTCCTCTGCCGTGGGCCAGCACCCCACAGCAGGCCTGCATAGGCAGGCACCCGCCTCCTGGCTCCTTGGCTTCAGGGACACCTGGCAAGGACATGCGAGGGTCAGACCCAAGGACACCCTGGGCCCTGAAAGAAGACAGAGAACTTCAGGGCCTTTCTCAGCTCCTCTGCCAGGGTGGGCAGTGGGCACTTGGGCTGGCCAGGGCTAAAGCTCTGCCCTAGGAGTCCCACCAGCCTGATGGAGACCAGCAGCACCCTCCTCTCGACTGCCTCCAGCCCAGACAGCCAGGGTCTCTTCTGGCTGCCCAGCCTCCATCCAGTTTCTGTGGGTCCAGTCTAGGCCCAGGCCTTTTGCCCACGTCCCTCCAGCTCCACACCCATCATGCTGCCATCAGGGCACCAGGTAGCTTCCAGCCACGTCTTAGTACAAGTCTGTCTCAGACCCTGGATGCCCGGATCTGTAGAACAGCTCCTTTGATGGGTCCTGCCCTCCTGTGGGTGCTTCCCAACTTCTGAGGGTGTGTGTGCTTGTGCCAGGCACTCTTGGTAGGGATGGGCTATTGCCTGTCCTTCTTGTCCTGCCCCCATTGTTTGCAGTCCTTTTCTATAGTGTGGGGTCACTTGCAAGGCAGGGACTGCCAAGGCAGGGGCAAGAGTAGACCATTTCCAGAAAGCCGAATGGACTGCTAAGACTCCCGGGGCAGACATTCTGGGCACTGGGTCACTGGGCTGCCTGATGCAGAGGCTGGGCAGAGCACCTGGGTGCTGGAGGTAGACACAGCTTCCCAGAAGCCAGCTGCTCAGCTTCAAGCAGGTGAGCTGCTATAGGGCCTCGCCTGGGCTCTGCCTCTGTGGCAATATCCGTGGTCCTGGGGCCCCTTCTGCACCTGCCTGAGGCTGGGGTGTGATCGAGGAAGTGGATCACCAGCCTCCTGGTCCACCTGGTCTGCCATGTGCAGAGACACAGTGGGGACTCCATGGAGGGTCACCCCAAGCCCCTGTCACCACACAGGCACGACTTGTGTCTCCTGCAGACTGTGGCCTACAGTGCTCTTCCTCCAGAAAGCCTCCTGGGCCTGCCTCCCCCAAGCCTCTTCTCCCTTGCTTCCCGTGTCCATGTGAAACATGGTGTCCAGTTGCTGCAGGGCCAGCTCATAGCTGTCCAAACTGCTTTAAGTCCTCCTGTTTATCAAAACGTCTTGCTGGTCCCAGGAGAGGTGCAGGGATGTGCCACCCCCTGCACCCCTGCACAGCTCCTTAAGTTGTCGTTCCTGCCAGGATAAGTAGGGGGGCCAGGCCAGGGTGGGGGACAGCCAGCTGGCTCAATCTCTCTCCCAGTCCCACCATGCTGCATGACCTTGGGCCCGTCCTGGCTATCTGGGCTTCCCAGGAAACACCTGTCACAGGTGGAGGCTGTGAAGCTAAGTGGAGGTGACATGCTGGTCACCTGCTGGTACCTTCCAGGCTGGAGACAGCAGGCAGGGGCCTTTGGCCTGAGGCCAGCTGGCCAGACCCAGCAGGAAGGTCCCTCTCACCCAGGCCCACCCCAGTAATGGTATCTGGAGAGTCTCTGGGGACAGGCCATGGTCACTGCTGCTCCAGAAGAAGCTTTCGGCATCTACGTGCCGTGCAGGTACGGGAGGTCAAGGATGACTCAGTTCTCTTTCCCATCTTACACAAGGGCAGTTGAGAAGGCTGATCTGGACACTAGGAGAAGAAACCTGCAGCCAAGAAGGCTGATGCCGTTGGCAAGTTAAAAAGGGAGACCCCAAGCTGAGAAGCCCAAGAGGGGAAGCCCCACTGCAGCCGAGACCCTGTCCTGGCTGGAGGAGCTGGAGATACTCCCAATCTGCGAGGTGTTCCTGAAGGGCCGTGTACGAGAGGAAGCACTCAGCTGCTACATCAAAGTCGAGGAGAAGGAGGAGAAGGTTCTTGCTGCTGTCACAGCACCAGTTGGTGGTGACAAGAACGGGAGGTGCCAGGGTGGTGAGGCTTTTGCAAAATGCCTAGATGCTATCCCACTGCAGATGTGCCAGGAAAGCTGCTAAGCCATGGCAAAACACCCCCAGACAGCGGGTGGGAAACTGCGAGCCAGCCTCACTCCAGGCCCATCCTGATCTTTCTCACCGGGCACCAGGGAGGCAAGAAAGGGGTCTTCCCAAAGCCGCTGAGCAGTGGCTTGCTACTTGGGTCGGCACCTCTTTCCTTTAAGCAAGTTCCTCTGCATAGAACACATCAGAAATGTGCCATCGCCACTGCCACAAAGGCTGATGTCAGCAACATGAAAATCCCAAATACCTCACTGATGCTTACTTCAAGAAGAAGAAGTTGGGGCTGGGGATGTGGCTCAAGTGGTAACGCGCTCGCCTGGCAAGCATGGGGCACTGGGTTCGATCCTCAGCACCACATACAAATAGAAAAATATGTTGTGTCCACCGAAAACTGAAAAATAAATATTAAAAAATTCTCTCTCTTAAAAAAAAAAAAAAAAAGCCCAGACACCAGGAAGGTGGAATCTTCAACAAAGAAAGAGAAATACGAGATCACAGAGCAGCGCAAGGTTGATCAGAAAGCTGTGGACTCACCCCAAACCAAAGCTGTTCCTTATCTCCGGGGCTATATGCCATCCGTTTTTGCTCTCAAATAAAATTTACCATCACAAATTGATGTTCTAAATTTCTTACATAGAATCTAATTAAATAACTGATACATTAAAAAAAAAAAAAAGAGGTGGTCAAGGATGGTCACAGCATTTCCAGGGAGAACTTTGAGGTCTGAGCTACTAGTCAGGCCAAGGTCATGACCCTGGGTGAAACTGGGATGGAGCCCTGGAGTCTCCTGGGCCCCCTGGGGCCCAAGGCCATTATCACAGAGGACTGGTATCAAAGCCGCCCTTCTGTAGCCAGGGCCAGTGACTCTGCGGCTACCCTGGTGGGACAAGACTAGGACTCAACAGAACACTGCCTGGGCGGCATGGGGTGGGCTGAGGCCAGGGCAGCTCCCTACCCATCCACAATCCCAGTGGCCCCTGTACAGAGATGCATGTTTCAGAGCCAGGTCCCACAGCCATACAGCCCCTGGGCCACTGCCTGCAGCTAGCCAGGTGACCATGGCCCTACCCTCTCCAACCCTGTGCTTGAGCAGGGCTCTAACAGGCCCCCTCTGGCCCAGCTCAGGGGCTGCCTGGGGCTTGTGAGGTGAGACCCCACACGACAGGGGCACCTAGAGGGAAGGGACTCTGCAGAGAACTGGTTAGGGGCACCCTTTGGGGCTGCTCTGGGAGGAAGGAGCTCCTGGTCTCTGAGCAGCAAGCACAGTCTGGATGGGACCCAGGGCCTTTCTGACCCCACTGAGGCTCCAAATCCTCAAGGGGAGGGGTGCCAAGGCCCAAGCCCCAGGGAACCATGGCAAGTTCCAAGAACCAATCCTCCCATCGAAAATGTAATTTGGAAACCAGCAAATCCAATAGGCCTGAGTTCCACAAGTGTCCGCTCAGCTCCAGCACCACACCCTGCATAGCTGCCCACCCTGGCCTTGCTCCTGTACTTGACTGCCCAGGCTGTGTGGGGCATGAAGGCCTCAAGGTCACCATTTAGTGGCTTCCACTCAGGCTATGCCCTGAGCAGGCAGGGAAACAGGCTGCCAGGGCCCCTGCCTGGCCTCATAGAGGATGGGGCAGGAGCTATTCTCAGGCTACCTTCACCCATGAACACCTCTGGCTTCTGGACAGAGGGCCAGGGACAGTGGTTGAGAGGGAAAGTCCCTACCCATCCCCCCAGGTACTCTATCCACCAGGCTGTGGAGCCAGCCTCCTGGAGCTCTGCCTGGGACAGAGCCTCATGGGAGCAGGGCCCACCTACCATGCTCCCTGGAACCTGGACACTGAGGCTGAGGGTCACCAAGCTTGGCTCAGCCGGGCCTCCTCTTCCTTTGCAGTCCTCCGGGTGTGGGCCAGGGGATGGAGGCCGGCAGCTCCCCACCACTCTGGCTATGGGAAAGGGCATCCTGTGACGCACAGGCTCTAGACAGAAGGCAGAGCCAGGGGTCCTGCCCAAGTGGTCCTGTGCCTGCAGCCATCTGGGGAAGTCACAGAGAGGCTTGAGGATGGGCCCCAGGCCACATCAGCCCCCAAGGTCCCACCTCCCGTCCCGGAAGGATAGCAGGAGCAGCTGCTCAGTCTGGTCAGGGAAGTCTCAGGACTGCTGTCCCCAAAGCCCTTGTGCATGAAGCACCTGCTGCACAGGTGGTATAAGGGCCACGCTGCATGTGGGAGGTAAGGCCAGGCCAGACCTGTACCTCTGTGACAGCAGCACGGAACGAGGGCCTTGCTGAGAGGTCAGTGTAGGGGAGGGCACCAGGAGGCACAGCCTGGTTAAGGTCAGGCCAAAGCTGGTGTGTCTGAGGAGGAGGCTGGGGGCCAGGGGAACTGGAGGGAGAGGAGGCAGAAAAGGCTGGAGCCACAGGACCCCTGTTGGGGTAGGATGCAGGTTTCCTGCTGGGAGGATAGTGTGTGGTGGGGTGCCTCCAGGGAAGCCAGCAGAGAGGCTGCAGGGCCACCCAGAGCAGGGTGGTCAGGGAGCTGGTGCCCAGAAACATTCTACAGCCAATAGTGCCACCTGGTGCTCATGTTGGGTGTCGCCCTAGCCTGGTTCTCCCTGGCCCCAGGATGGATGGGACGTGATTCCTGGGGTGCAACCTAGCTCTGAGTGACCTTGGGACACACTGGGCAGACCTGCTGCCTCCCTCCGGGGAAGATGTGGCAGTCTGACTTAAGGCACAGGCTGAGCTCAACCCCACACAGCCACCTCCCTGCACTGTCCCAGGAAGACCTAAGCTGGGACAGCTAGAAGGAGCAGATGTGGCCAGGGTCCCAGTAGGCACTGCCCTGGGCTCAGTCTCCCAAGTGTGGAGCAGGGACCAGGTTGGGACTGCTTTCCCTGGGGCTGCAGGCTCTGACTGGTTGAGATGGCAGGTTAGGGGTTGGCTGAGGGACCACTGGTGTGGAGTGGAGCTGGTATGGGGGACTTGGAGGCAGGAGAGAAGCCCCCTCGAGGACTGCAGAGGTGAGGTGCACTGTCTGCACTAGCACCCCACGCCAGGCCCATCCCGGACAGCCCCTCCCTCCAACAGGGCCTCATAAGAGACAGGGCCTCACTGTCTTGCTATTGGAGCACAGAGTCCAGCACAGGGCCAGGCCCGGAAAACAACCCTAGGCACAAAGTACAGATGAGCCAACAAAGGTAACAGAGTGCTTAGGGCTACAGGATCCCCCCCCCCCCCCACCCAAGGCTCCCAGATCACAGGGACACACAGGCCTGGGATGGCCCCCTGCTCTGTCCCCCCTAGAACAGGGACACATAGGCCTGGGACTGGACCCAGGAACCTCCAGGAGATCTGCACCTTAGTCATGGGGGGGGGGGGGATGATGGGGAGGAGCTGCTGGGCCCTTTAAGAGGCAGTTCTGCTGGCCCTGACTTCCCCCTCCCCCGAAGGAGGGGCCCTGCTGCCCAGCAACAGGAGGCCCTTGGTGTGTACAGTGTCCTGTCGCTTGGTCGACCAGGAGCTGCGTTCTCTTGAGATACTGTGGCTGGTGTTGTCCTGCTGACCTCCCTGCTGACTGCCAGTGACCCTCCCCCTTGTGCCCCACCCAGCCCCTGGCTGGGTGGCCAGCACCATGGCGCAGACTGATGTGCTACTGACTAAGGAGCCGGCCCCGCAGACTGTGCCACCGTGTGAGCTATCACCCAAGATGTATGATGTGGCCTGCAATACGGGGGCCTATACGTCCTCAGGCCTGGCCACCACCGGCTTCCGCACGGCCAAGTACCTGATGGACGAGTGGTACCAGAACTTGTATGCCCACTACCACCAGGCCTTTGCGGACCGTGACCACTCAGAGCGGCAGCGGCATGAGAGCCAGCACCTGGCATCGGAGACGGAGGCGCTGGCCCAGCGCACGCAGCAGGACTCCACGCGCAGGGTGGGTGAGCGCCTGCAGGACATGCACAGCTGCAAGTCAGAGCTGCAGCGGGAGGTGGAGGAGCTGATCGTGGATACTGACTTGCTGCTGGCCCAGAAGCTGCGGCTGGAGCGTGCCCTGGACGCCTCGGCGGTGCCTTACTCCATCGCCATGGACAACCTGCAGTGCCGGGAGCGCCGCCAGCACCCCGACCTCGTGCGGGACCATGTGGAGGTGGAGCTGCTGAAGGTGAGCAGAGGACAGCACCTGCCGCCCTAGGGCCCGTCCTCTCCAGAGCTCTGGGAAGTGAAGCCTGGCCCTGGCCCCAGGGCCAAGTTTGAGGCTCCCCCTCCCAGGACGCCCTGCCCTGGACTTCTGTTCTCACAATGGAAACTCAGGCCAGTCAGAGCAGAAGGCATAGGGGCGGGCCAGGAGCTGTTTGCACCTGTTCATGCCACATGCGGCCCCTTCCTCACCTCCTGAGTTTCCCTTCTCTGAATGTTCCCTGTCTCCTTCAAACCCAGCATGACATGGCCTTGGGAGCCCCAGGGGGACTAACAGGCCTGGTTGCTGCTCCTGGGTCTGCAGAATTCCTGAGTCTCTCAAAGTCAGGGCCTCTGTATGCAAAGGCCTATGGCAACCTGAGATTCAGGGAGATAAAGAGCCAGTCCCAGGGCCTCAGGGAGCCCCTGCCCCAGCCCACACTCAGGCAGCAACTTGAGTCCCTCCCCTCCCACATTCTCTCCACATGCCCACCCACTCCCTCCAAGGAGCCCCTGCGAGGCTCAAAATTCTGCCTGCTCAAAATTCCCTAACAAGAACACCAAGGAAGGTGCAGGAGTAGGGACACAGACCACAGAGGAGGAGGGGCGTAGAAACCCTACCAAACCCTAGTCACAGGGAAGAGGGTCCTTCTTACACAGAACAGAAACCCACACTGGGCATGGTGGTGCACTCCTGTAAACCCAGCAGCCTAGGAGGCTGAGGCAGGAGGATCCCAAGTTTGAGTCATCTCATTTAATTTTTGAGGATCTTAATGAGATATGTCTCAAAAATTAAAAGGGCTGGGGGTGTAGTTCAGTTGTAGAGCAAACCTGGGCTCAATCCCCAGCACCCCCCCAACACACCCCCCAAAAGGAAACCCAGCATTCCCCTCACATTCTTGATTCTCTGAGGTCCTCAGAGGGTAAGGCTAGCACTTTCAGTGCACTGGGTGGGCTTTGGGGATAATCTCAGAGCCTAGGGAAACTGTCTCAGGTGACTCTCCCCGCAGCCCCTAGAAGCCCCTGGCAGAAAAACGCCACCAAAAAGGTTAAGAAGCCCAGAATGAGCCCAGGAAGAAAGCTGGCTCACCCTGTTCTCCAGGAAAAAACAGTGGGGTGAAGGCTGACGAGGGACTGGACCTGAAGTTCTACAGGGATCCAGGGCCCATAGTAGCCTGTGCCTCCTCAGACCCTCACCAGGGGTGATAGCAGGAGGGCTGCTGCTCAAGAGGGGTCTCCTCCTCCTCCAGGAGGCTGAGCTCATCCGGAACATCCAGCAGTTGCTGAAGAGGACCATCATGCAGGCTGTGAACCAGATACGGTGGGTCACAGTGGCCCCCAGGGTGGCCTAGGGATGGCCCAGTCTCCAGCCATAGGCTAGCTGTGGGGTAGGACATGGGGGTGTGTGACCCTGTGGCTCAGAGAGGGGAGGGGGCCACCAGGCCAGTCGGTAGCACAGGGCTGACAGTTTCAACCAGGCCAGCATGTGTTCTGAAGTCTCCTACCTGGGGGGCTGCTCCTGGCACTGCTGGCTTGTGAGGGCCCCAGGGACACCCTGGATAGTCCAGGTCCTGGAGCTGAGCTGGAGCCCGTGCAGCTGGGAGGGGTTATGGTCCTGGTGCTGTGTGGCTCCAGACCACCCTTCCCTCCCCAGGCTGAACCGGCAGCACAAGGAGACTTGCGAGATGGACTGGTCAGACAAGGTGGAGTCCTACAACATTGATGATACCTGTGCCCGTTACAACAACCAGAGCACCCAAGTGCAGTTCCACCCACACTCCACCAAGCTGGAGGAAAGGTGGGAACCCCAGGGCAAGCCCAACACCTGCCCACTCGGGGCTGCCCCTGTGGAGATCTTCAGGACTCCTTCCCCCAGACCCCAAATACTCTCATTGCCCAAGCCTCTTAGGCAGCACTCTGTTCCTGGGACCCACAAGCAAACAAGACCCCTGCTCCAGCCAGGCACAGTAGCATAGGCCTGTAATCCCAGTGCCTCTGGAGGCTGAGACAGGAGGATCCCAAGTTCAAAGCCAGCCTCAGCAAAAGCGAGGCACTAAGCAACTCAGCGAGACCACCTCTTTAAATAAGATACAAAATAGGGCTGGGGTATGGTTCAGTGGTCGAGTACCCCTGAGTTCAATCCTTGGTAGCTCCCCGAAAAAAGACCGCTGACCCTGTGCCCAGCATCCGTGCAGTTAACACAGGGCTAGGGAGGCGCCAGGTTGCGTTTCCGTACGCGACCAGCAGAGGGCACACGGCACCCGCCGGAGTCAACACCACCTGGGGTGGGGGGCGGTGGGGATGTGGCTTGGCCGTGGGGCGAGGGATGGGGCGCCATGGGACGTAGCGGGGCCTTGGAATCTCGGAGAAGGACACGTGGGGACGAGGCGGAGTTACCAGGACTTGCTGGGTCACGGGACCGCGGGGGCACCGAGAACGCTACAGGGCGGGGCTACAGGGGCGCGGGGGCACTTGGTGAGGTCACGCGGGGCGGGGCGGGAAAGCACGCGGGAAGCGCCAGAACGGTCCGCACAGTCCACCCGACCGGCCACGTCCCCGCCCGCAGCGCCTCCACGCCCGAGACCTGGGCCAGGTTCACTCAAGACAACCTGCTCCGCGCCGAGCGGGAGCTTCTGGCCTCGGCCAACTTGCGGACGCTCATCGACGCAATCCTGCGGGACACCAGTGAGGACCTGCGGCTGCAGTGCGACGCCGTCAACCTGGCCTTCTCGCGCCGCTGCGAGGAACTGGAGGACGCGCTCCACAAGCTGCGGTGCCACCTGCACAAGGTGGGGGTCGCAGGGGACATACCCGCCTCTGGGAAGCCTACCCTGTCAAAAGCGCCAGCCTGGACACGCCCCCGCGTGGGCACGCCCACTCCTTATGGGACAAGTCCTCCCTGGGACACGCCCACTCCTGGAAATTCTTGCTCCATAAAGAGAGACTGGATTCTCTGCGGTATGCCCAGCCATGAGGGGCCTCCTCAACCCTCCTCTGCCTTCCGGGCACCGCCCCCTGCCCCTGTGAGACCCCAGAAGCAGGCATTCACATCTCACTCCTTAAGCTGGTGTAAAACCAGGTTCCATTGGAAGTTCCAAGTTTCTGGGTGGCTGACCAGCAGTGACAGCCTGCAGGGTGGGCTGGGGTCAGGAGGTGTGGGGCACAGTGTGTCTTGGCCTCTCTCTGACTCCAGGCACTTAGTGTGGCCTTTGCTTGCCTCCATGTCCCAGGGTTGGGGCCTGTTGACCACCAGGGCTCTGGACTCTCAGGCCAGAGCTGGGATGTAGCAGGCTGCACTGGGTGCCCCTGGATGGGGCTCCTGCTAGACACAGCCCTGAGGCTGGGGTCTCCAGCCAGGCCTGGACAGCGTGGCCAGGGAAGGAGGAAGTTCTGGGAGGGAGAGAGGGCAGCCTGCAGGTGCAGGCCTGGCTCAGGGCCATGACACTGTCCTCTGCAGATCCTGAGGGAGATCAGTGACCAGGAGCACCAGGTGGCAGTGCTGAAGCAGGCCATCAAGGACAAGGAGGCCCCGCTGCGCGTGGCCCAGACCCGCCTGTACCAACGCTCATTCCGGCCCAATGTGGAGCTGTGCCGGGACACTGCCCAGTTCAGGTGCCCAGAGTCTCTGATCTCCCTCAGCCATTGAAGCCTCTCACACAAGCAGATATGGACCCTGGATGTGATCCTGGGTGGGGCTTGCATGTCAGGGTTCCATGTCACTCAGGGCTGTCTGATCTTCCTGCAAGGGACCTCAGGGCCTGACAAGCTGAACTTCTGAGGCCACAGGCCCAGAGGAAGGCCCTGCAGGCCTGTCTGCCCACCCTGCCTCTCTGTTGTAGAGTGACTGTGTTCCTTCTGAGGCATGAATGGGTCACATGCTTGTTTTCCTAGTTCATCAAGTCCCAATTGCCCTTCTAACATGAGTCCCCCCTTCTTTCTCCTTCTCTGTCCTTCAATTTGTTCAAGACACTGGAGGCCTCAGCAGGTTCCAGTGGTGGGTACTGTGTCCAGTCATCAGGGATTGAGCCTGGTCAGCTGGCTACTGCTTACCTTGGCCACTTGGTGCTGCTATTGCCCAGGGTCTTGGAGAGCCCAGGGCAAAGGCTTCACTTCCCTGCTGGGAGCAGCTGGTGGAGGTCCTGCATAACTTGGAGAGAAGAGCCTCTTCCTTCACACTGTGGCCCTTAGGGCTCCACCCAAGGGCATGGCCCTGGCCCTGTCTTGCGTGCCATAGGGTCAGCTTCCCTGTGGGTTTCCTGCCTGCCCAGAGTCCCCAACTTCTGGAACTCTGCTCCCCACCGAGCACCCACTCATGCGCCTCCGCCCACAGGCTGGTGAGCGAGGTGGAGGAACTGCACATGTCCCTGGATGCACTAAGGGAGAAGCTCCAGGAGGCAGAGCAGGCATTGCGCAACCTGGAGGATACACGTCTGAGCATGGAGAAGGACATCGCCATCAAGACCAACAGCCTGTTCATCGACCGCCAGAAGTGCATGGCCCACCGTGCCCGGTACCCCAGCATCCTCCAGCTGGCCGGCTACCAGTGACTGCTGCTGGCACCCGGTGGTACTGTGCTGTCCCAAATAAAAAACATATTGACTTTCTGCAGATGCGTGTGGTCCAGGGTGGAGTCCAATTGCTGTCCATCTGGGTACCATCTCCCAACCTGTACAGCCAGGTTTTGCCTGTAGACCCCATTGTCCTGGCCTGGAGAGATGAGGGCTCAGAGCTGAGGGCCAGTGGTCCTATGCTTCAGTGGACATCATCAGTCTAAGTGAAGACAGAGGCTCTCCACAACCCAACTTCACTGTTGCACTGTCCAGTCCAGAGCAGGGCTGTCCAGCTGGGCCTTCCCCTCCCCTCTGGGCTGGCTTCTTCCTGCCATCTCTGGCCTTGGGCATCCTGTTGGGGTCACCTCATGGCTCCTTCCCCTACACCCCAGGCCTTACCCTCAGCTCCTGTATCCTCAGGATGGGCTGATCCTCCCCAGCACCCTGCCTCCATAGGACCCAGGAAGGGGGCTGGTCACACCCTGAAGAGTGGGGAGGAGGCTCTTGTCTCTGAGGCCCAGGCCCACAGGGTGCTAGTACTGCCCTACAGGGAAAGGGGAGAGGAACAGAGGTGCAAAACCATCTGCACATGGACACCTAGCCCCAAGAGCCTGGGCTCTGCTGCCCCTGCCCCCACCACTTGCTGACCCCTACATAGGCCACTCTAAGTCCCTGTGTGGACCCCTGCAGTCACAGACCCCAGGAGAGCAGGCAAGTGCAGAGAGCCTTCCTGGGATCATCATCCACCAGGATGGGGATGGGGCGCCTGAGTGGGAGCAGGGCAGGGAGGGCTTCCTGCGGGAGGCCTTGGCTGCTGCAGTGTGGACCAAGGCACAGAGCCTGGGTCAGGGGAGGAGGTGGACATGCTGGATGGAGAGAGTCCTGAAGCCTCTTGCCCTCTTTGGCATTCTCTGGGCCAGGCCCTTGGCTCCTTGGACTCTCACTGCCCACTGAGTGGGAGAGGCAAACATGGCCTAGGCAGCAGCCTTCTGCTTTCTGTGTGGGTCACTCTCACACAGCTGCCCCTGCCAGGCCCCACCCAGCCTTTGCCTGGCAGCCCTGCCCTTTCTTCCGCAGCCTTGACACCTGCAGGGGAGGGGCAGAAAGCATGGGAGGAGCCTCCAGATCCTCCCTTCAGTAACGTTGCCTCCTGGCCCCACAGAAACCACTTATCATGGCTTGGTCACCACGGCGACAGCCAGAGCCCTGCTCTTGCTCTCTAGTGTGCCATTTAAATTCACTCTGGGTGCTGCCACCATGAAGCTCCAGTGGGGGGACAGTCCAGGGATTCTGGGGCTGGCAGAGACTTGGAAGCTGTGCCTCTCAGCAGTACATGGAGCAGGTGGCCTGTACCCCTCTCCAGCTCATGGATAGGGGCCCAGGAGCACGGCCAGCCATACCACTGTGAGGGCTGAGGACTGTTCATGTCATGTCCACACAGTTCTTCAAAGCCCCTGGAGGCCACCAGGCAGGACCTGGAACAGTGACCCCTCAATAGCCTGCAATCCCTGCCTCCTGCAGTAAACACCCCAGGGGCCAAGTGGCTGGGGTGGGGTCACCAGTTCCAGACCCTTGAATGCCACTACCAAGGAGGGAGTCAGGCTGCCTACCTGGAGAAGGGACAGGAATGGCCAAACCTGTCCCCTGTCCTGTCACTCTGTGCAGAGCTGCTGCCCCATGTTGGCCAGGTGCTGGGGGGTGAGACACTCTCTGCTGTCCCACCACGCCTCGCCCCTCACCGCTAGTGGCAGATCATCACCAGCTCTAGCAGCAGAGTGTCTGCAAAGAGGCTCAGGAGATAACAGCCCTTCTGGGCCTCTGCTGCCAGCCTCATTATCACCTGCAGGCTCAAGCTGCTCTGCGCACCCTGCCCATCAGCACGCGGGGCCCTCGTCCCTGGTGTGGGAGAGCAGCAGGCTACTGGGCTGAGGAGTGTGGGGGTGTGGGGGCTGTTCCTGGGCGAAGCTCTTCACCCCTAATGCTGGGGCGAGGGTGGCTCAGGAGGAGTTACTCTAGTCACACTGTATGTTCCGGCTGCTCAGGCTCCCGGGGCCACCGAGGGTTTGTGTGTATTTGACCCCACACACCAGGGCTCCATGGCAGGTGAGCCACATCTGCAGGGCCTGGTTTTGCAGTGAGGCCGATGGCAACATGGCAGTGGGATGGGCCTTCAGCCTGGAGCTGCCTGACCGGACCACTGGGGTCTCCTACTCTCAATGAGTGCCCTCTAGACTCCCGGATTGTCCAGCCCCTCATCCCTGAATCCATCTGGTCACAGAAGGTCCCTCTGTGGATCCCCTTCCTGCTGAAGAGATCACACAGGGGTCCTAGGGAGGGTAAGAGAAGCTCCAGGTGACTCAGGCCTCCACAGTAGCCAGGAGGACAGGTACCCACCTTGAGCTGCTCCTCTGCCCATAATGGGCCCAGCTTGCTTCTCCTTGGACATGGGGCATTCTCTGCCACCCAGGGGTCTGCTAGGACCCCATGGCTCTTCTTGATCCCAGGAGGACAAGGGTGGAGAGGGAGGGCTGCTCCCAGCTACAGATTTGACCCCCCCTCCAGCTCTCTAGTGACCCTATGCACTAGAGTCAGCTTTGCTTCATACACAGCATCATCCAGCCATATCTGGACACAGCTTCCTGGCAAATCAAGGCATCGCGGCCCCCTTCCAATCGCCTACATTCCCCTATCTGTGCACCCCTGACCAGGCCACATGGTTGCTCTCATAGGCAGCAAAGAGCTGGCCCTGGACTGACCTTAGGGCCTCTGGCTACAGAGTCCATGGTCTGTCCTTCCCCGGGATGGCCAGACTTGGGCAGCTGTAGTGGACTCCGACTCTATGCATGTTACCCCAGAACCCATACCAACTGTCTGCACTCAGGCCACCCCGGGGTGGGGGCCATGGGCCACAGAGCCCCCAACCTCCTAGGCACCAATAGTGTAATACTGACACCCTCTGAGCCCTGCCTGCTGCCTAGGTAGGTCCAAGTGTCCTCCTGGGGACACTGGCTACCCCTTGCCAGTGGAGAATCCCAAGACCCACAGGGGTACTGACTGCAGAGGTGTCAGGGTACTGAGCCTGGCACCTGGCCCTTCCCTGCTGACACAGGCTCCCATTTCCATAGGAAGAAAGCGTCACCCTCCCAGGCTCCTGGCAGGTGGGGGCAGGGGGGCAACCAGCGGGGACACAGAACCCCCTTCCACAACACTGCAGGATGTCTACCTCGGGGACCATGACGCCCAGCCACGCTCTCCAGTTGTCATGGAGATGCCAGTGTCCGTGTCTGAGCTAGGGCTATTTCTGTCCTGAGACTCATTGTCCTGCCCCTGCGGAGTCACCCTCCCTACAATGGCCCCTCCCTGCAGAGCCCCAGGGTGCATGTGCTGCCCGCTAGCTCCTGCCCAGACACTCTCCCAGGCAGAGTCCAGGAGGACTGGGCCCCCGAGAGCCACCAGACCTGAGGGGCCCCAGGTCCCTTCCTGGGCTTTTTCTCTTCCCTTGAAGAGGTTCTTCATCCCCACTGGCTCTTGGGGGGTCCTTGGCCAGCCCCACAAAGTTCAGGGTAAGGGTCCATCTCTCATTGGGGGCAGCTCTGCTGGTATCGGGGAGCACTGAACAGTGGTGGGGAGATGACCCTGAGCCCTGGTACATGGCTGAGGCTGTCAGTGTCCTCTGAGGCTGGAGTTCACCATTTTGACCAGATAGTGACCTTCTCAGCCACTCCAGAGCTGCCATTGGTGCCCAAGTCTCAGAGACAGGGATCCAGTGTTCTTCGGGAACCCTAGGACCTCCAGCACTCCAAGGGCAATGCTGGGGCAGCACAGAGAAGCCCTGTCCACCCCACCCAGCTCCTGTGGGGACATGGTGCCTCCTGACGTCTACAACCCAGGCGAGAGAGCCACTCGGGGGGCTGCAGGCCAGGGTGGGATGGGCGAGTCAGTCATGGGGCTTCAGATCTTCACACCCTCTTCTGTGTTGCCACAGCCCACAGTGGGTGAAGACAGCTGTCCCCAGAGGGGGCCACCAGGCCCTGCTGGGTGCCAAGCTGGGGTGTGAGCTGTCACCTCTGAGGCCAGCAGCCCTGCCCTGGCTTTTGCCAGCCTTCGACAGCCCCTGCCTACCCTCCAGCCTGCAAACACCCACAGCTGGGTCTCCCATCCCCCACCACTGCCTCCCGCCCTTCTCTCCTCCCTGGTCATCAGTGTGGACAGCCAGGGGGCAGGCTGGTGGGGGAGCTGGGCCAGCCAAGCAGAACCAGCAGGCAGGGGTGGGCCACCCCAGTTCTCAGGCTACTCCTGCTGCCTCTCCAGCAGGCAGCCTGGCTCAGGGGGAGTCAGCCCTGGGGAGTCGCCATGTCCCATGTCCCAGGTTGTGGGGCCAAGGCCCTGTGTGGAATTGATCTTTGGCTAACACTGAACACAGCCCTACCTGCCACTGACTGGGGGGGCTCCACTGCTGGGGGTGGGGGGCATGGCACCAAGGGGTACTGTCATTATCCTTAAAAGTCTGCCCTCGTGCCAGGGCTTCTGGGGGTTTCATGGAGGAGTAGGGGCAGACACCACAGACCCCGAACACAGTCTACTCTCCAGGGCTCCCTCTGTCCATGGCCAGATGCTCTCTGTGTCACCAGGTGGGTTGGTGGCCCAGATAGCCTGGTGCACATGGGGGCCATGGCCTGGGCTCCCCACACTAACACGTGGCCTTCAGCACCCTGCCCATGCTCTGCCTGGTCCAGTCATCCCTCCCCAAACAGGGAAGCAACCTTGGTTTCCTGTGGGGAGCAGGCTCCAGCCTGAGGCGCCACCCGCCAGCCTGCCTGCCCAGGCCACCCCAGGCCGCTGCTCATGAGGGGCACTAGGTTGGGCAGGAGGAGCTGGAGCCCTGGCAGGCTGTGCAGCCCTTTGGGGCAGGTGACTGGGGGAGGCCTGGCAGTGGGCAGGGGGCTCTGCCTGCGCCTGGCCCAGGGGCAGTGTGGAGCTGCCCTCCGCCTGTTGGTCTTGGCCATCCTGGGAAGCCGCAGGCGCCAGGCAGTGTGAAAGGCTCCTTTCACAGACTGCTGCAGGACTGTGGGAGCTCACGGGGCTATAGCTGGTAGCGCTCGCCGCTGAGAGGTAACCGGACTGTGGGCTGTGGCAGATAGGGGTCCCCAAGCTACTGGGGCAGGCTGGGCTCCCTCCACCCAGCAGTAACCCCCACAGCTGTTCCCCACCCATCTGCCTGGTCCAGGGTGCCCTGGGCTCCTGGACTCTGGGCAGTCAGGGTGCTGCAATTGGGGGAGCTGCAGCTTGGGAGGGCAGGGTCCACAGGGTGCACTGGGCAGAGCAGCCCTCAGGCGTTGGCTGGGCTCCCACTGCAGCCCTGAGGCCCTGACCTGACACACTAGGGGCTCTAGCAGGCTCCTTCTCAGACGCCACTCTCCCCCACCCCAGGTCTGACCAGGATGGCAGCCCCTGCCCTCATGGTCCTGGTGCTGGTGCTGCCTGCAGGGGCCTGGCCTAGCCTGGGCCTGTCCAGGAGGCCCTGTGTGCACTGCTGCCGTCCACCATGGCCCCCTGCTGCCGTCCCTGGCCCACACACCCCTTTGAGTGAACAGGCCCTGTGGGTGGGGCTGCCCCGTGTGCGGCCCACCATTGACATCTCTATCCTCAAAGGTGAGTGTGCACAGAGGTGCCACCTGCACCCAGCCTCTGCCCCACAAGCAGGAAGCAGGCTGCTCCGGGGGACTGAGTGGGTGCTGGGACTCTGGGGCAAGGAGGGTCCTGAGGCTGGACAGCAGGCTGTGCTTAGCTCAGACCTGGGTAGGAACTTCCCGGCTCTTGCTCTGCACAACCCAGCTCAAACCCTCCTCTGCAGCTGCCTCAGCACGGCTTCCCCTTTGGCGAGTGGTTTCTCACTGTCCTGAGAAGCAGATTGGGGCCCTTACAGATGAGGAAACTCAGGCTGGGGAGAAGTGAGGCCATGGCCTGGGTGGCCTCGAGGCCTGGAGCCCCAGCCTTGGACCTGGCATGGTAATGGGGCCTGCAGGCGGCGGGAGGTGGGGACTGCGCTGACCCAGGCCCTGCTTGCTCCCTGCAGGAGAGAAGGGTGAGGCAGGGGCCAGAGGTCACGCAGGAAGGAGCGGGAAGGAGGGTCCCCAGGGCTCCTGCGGCCTGCAGGGCCACAAAGGCCAGAAGGGGCAGATGGGGTTTCCGGGTGCCCCGTGCCAGCATGCCCATGTGGCCTTCTCTGTGGGTCGGCGTGAGGGACTGCACAGCGTGGAGGACTTCCAAGCGGTGCCCTTTGATATGGAGCTGGTCAACCTGGACAGCACCTTCGACCTGGCCACGGGCCGCTTCCGCTGCAAGGTGCCGGGCATCTACTTCCTGAGCCTGCACGTGCACACCTGGAACTTCAAGGAGGCCTACCTGCACATCATGCTGGACCAGCGGCCCATGGCCGTGCTGTACGCACAACCCAGCGAGCGCAGCCTCATGCAGGCCCAGAGCCTGATGCTGCCACTGGAGGCCAGCAGCACCGTCTGGGTGCGCATGTTCCACCGTGACCAGGACAACGCCATCCATGGAGAGCCCGGGGACCTCTATATCACCTTCAGTGGCCACCTGGTCAAGCCGGCTAGTGAGCTGTAGCTCATGGTCCCGTGGCCTTCACTTCCAGACCTCTGCCCAGTGCAGGGCTTGAGTGGCTGAGCACTGGTGTGTGGGGAGAGCAACTCAGCATCCGGCCTGTCCTTGTGAGGTCTTCCATAGATGGAGTGGCTGCACCCAGTCACAGGGGGCAGAGGGATATCATGGGCCTGGTCTACCATGGTGGCTGAGTGCCACCGTGGGACCTGTTCTATCTGCTCATAAAGGCTATTCCAGGCCCCAGGGCCACACACGGGCTTGCTCCTTGTCAGGGGTTCGGAGGCACCAATGGGGGCTGGGCTGGGCTGGGGGAGGCCAGAGGTTGCAGGAAATTGCTGGTCTTTGAGGGACCAGATTCCAGCAGGAGAAAGACAGCAAACTTCCCGGGGTGAAGGGCGGCACGAGCAGAGAGGGGTGCTGGCTGGGATTGGGAGGCTTGCCCTTGGGATGAAATGTGGCTGAGCACTGGAGGGCTGCTTTTCTGGGTCTCCAGGGTCCCCCGTGTCTGCAGAGGGCTGGGCTGGGGGGAGTTGGCACTCCATGCCGCAGAGCTTGGAGCCAACCCCAGGTCACAGGTGACTTGGCCAAATCTGTGGGAGCAATTATAGGGGTCCATTTGGGAAAGGAGTGTGGGCTGTGTCTCTCTTTCCTGCCCCTGGGTATGGCCAGGCTATGTCCTGGGAACCTCCATACGCCCCCAGGTCTGGAATCAGACTTTGCCTGCCACATGTCCCCGTATGACCTTCCTAATTTCCTTGGCCCCTCTGGCCTCTCTCCTGCTCTGACCTCCTCCTCTCTGGGGCCTCCTTGTGTCTCTTCTCAGGGGCTGTTCCTTCTCCCCATCCCTAGCCTGTGTTCTCTGGCAATGAGACCACAGGGCACTGGCAGGAACAGCGTCTAGAATCACCAAATGGCCGAGCTGGCTGACACTCTGGGAAGGCACACAAAGCTGCAGGCCAGGGTCTGGAAGGTGGCAGAAGGCAGCTGCTGGTGGCCCAGGAGCCCCTCTCCCCTTGGGAGGCACTAGTGCTAGGTTCCAGGGATGCTGGCCCCTTGGGCCTTGTCCATTCTGGAAGGCCCCTGGCCTGAGGAGTACCCCTGTCCTCTCTTGCCCTGGCCCCACTCTCTGCCTCCAAGGGCCTCTGACTGGAGTCAAGAGATGAATCCCAACCAGCTGGGACTTTCGCACCTCAGCCCAGGAGGCCCTGAGGGGACAGGCTCCTCCTTGGCCACCAGGGCTCACCCCAGGAAGGGAAACTGAGGGGAGTTGGGCCCCACTTGCCCCTTACACAGCATGACCTGGAGAAGATTCTCCTATTCTCCTGACCTGGTGTGGGGGACACAGCTGGAAATAGCAGCCCTCCCGGTCACCATGGGGCCAGTGGAGGGGTAGATGCCAGTTACCTCACAGGCCTGCATCCCTGAACCAAGGCTGGAGCCAGAGCCAGTAGTCATTTTTTCCCTCCTACCTGGTGGCCCAGGTGCAGGGACAGTGGGCAGAGGTGGCAGGAGAGGCAGCCGGGGCAGGGAGGCAGAGCTGCAGAAGGTTGGCAGCAGTGCCCTACCAGGCACAGGGCACTGCTCCCTTGTGAGATGGGCCCAACCCGACTCTTGGAAGCACCCCTCGTCCTCATAGAGAGATGTCCACTCCACAGGGACACTGAGTGTTCTGGCTGGCTTCTGAGGACAGGTAGAGAGCTGAGGTCCAGCCAGGGCCCACAAAGCACCCAGCACTTGCAGTTCTGAGAATCGACCTCCTAGAGGAAGGGCCCCTGGTGGGCAGGACTGAGAGGACAAGTGCAGCCCAACAGTGCGGAGGCAGGAGCGAGGGCTGCATGCAGCAGCAGGCCCTGAAGGGCTGGCCCCTTTGCTGTCCACAGGAGCTCATCAGTGGGGGAGGGGGCTTCTTCCAGCCATGGCCAGAGCCTGCAGCCCCCATCCCTCCCCATCTGCAGCAGCCAGTTTCCCACCTGCACTCCCAGGGGCCCTTCCTCCAGGCTTCCCTGGTGTGTCTAGAGGTCTTGTGAAAGTTAAGGAGGAGGCCAGGCAGGGGGGCTCTGGGGACAGGGCTCAGGAGGGGCTTAGGGCCAGGGTGGGGACTGGGGGCCAGGCCCTGGCACCTGGAAACTCCATCCCAGAGAGCCAGCCCCACCCGGGATGCTGAGGCGTGGGAAGCCCCTGTGTCCTCTTATGGCTGGAGTAGCTGGACACACCTGGGCTGGTGGCAACCGGCAGGCACAGCAAGGAGCTGCCTGAATGCTAGTGGTGTGGCAGTACGTGGTGGCAGAGAGGCTTCCCTACAGAGAAGAGGTATCTACACAGGGTATCTACATCCTTCCACTCCTGAACTCCCCTCCTGCCCATCCAGGACACCCATGTTCCTACATCCTGAGGGCCAGCCTGGCCAGAAGGGATCCAGGAGAGAAGTCCCAGCCCAGTCCTGGCTGTGCATCCTCAGGCATGTTGCCTGACCTCTCTGAAGCACCAGGGTGTGTGGTTGGTGCTCACAGGAGTCACACGGTGAAATCCAGGTCCAGTTTCAGCCCAGCTGGCTCCAAACATCCTATGTTCTGTCTCCCCTGCTCTGCAGCCTCCACTTCCCTGTCCTGCAGTGGGGTGCAAAGGGCCTCTGTTTGGGCCTCCAGTGCAGATTGAGCAACCTTGCCTAGGGCTGAGCTGGGTCTGGGTGCTGGGCCTGGAGGAGCCTGCAGACACGGGGGCCAATGTGGTGGCCACTCTCCCTACTCCCACCCACTCAGCACGAATGCAGTCCAGAGCTCTATGGGGGCCCTGGGGCAAGGGTCCCCTTGGGAAGGTAGCCTTGGACAAGGTCTGCCAGAGCAAGGAGAACACCTATCCACACCAGGCTCTGGATGGGGGCACCCAGGAATTCTGGAGGACATCCCTGGACCAGCCACCTTGGACCTGCAGCCTCCTTCTCTGCAGAAAGCCCCACTCTGCAGGAGGCGCTGCAGGGAGTTCCTGATCTCCAGAGCCCAGGAATTGCCCACCACCACACGGGGAGGCAGGGATGAGTCCAGACAAGGGCCCAGGCAGGACCAGGGCCAGGTCTGCTGCCAGGTTGCCCACTGGAGGGACGAGAGCAGTGGCACCTGCTGACAGTAGCACAGCTATCATGTGGACAGGCCAGGGAGGGGACCCCGTCTCTCTGACGGTGGCGAAGCGTATCTGTTAAACTCCATATGCTGGGTTAGAGAAGCAGTGGGACACCTAACCCCCAGCCTCAATGCACTTGTGGGGATGTGCTTAGGGCCACTGTCCTACCCCAGGATGAGACAGCAGTTATTTATTTTTAAAAATGACCAAGAAATGGAAGAAGATGAGAAAGTCACATTCAATTTTCTTCAAAGTGATAAAAGCCCAAGGGGCACAGGCCAGCCCAGGCAGGTTGAGGATGGTCCTCAGAAAGAGGCTGGAGACCTGTCACTAGCACCCTCATTTCCCATCCAGTGAGAGGGCAAGAGTGACAGCCAGGAGCATGGTGAATGCCAGCTGTGAGCCCTTGGTTCAACCAGGAATGAAGGAGGGAAGACCGTGGCTGTGTGGCAATCTCAAGACGCTTGGGAGAATGACCGGGAGCTTCCCCATGAGAGGGACACAGGTGGCAACGTGGTGTCCAAGCACAAGGGAACCCTGGACACCTGCTGGGATGGGCCCTGAGGACAGGGTGCTGGGTGACATAAACCAGTCACAAAAGGGCCAATCCTCTGTGCTGCCATCCTGAGAGGTCACATCCTCTAGGGGAGCCACAGCCACGGGGTAGAGAAGTGATAAGGCTCCTCTCTCCTGGGCCCCTGCCTGGCTCCAGGGGCCCTGGGCCTGAGCCCTCAGGCTGTTCAGAGCAAGGGGACAAACACAGGCTTGGCCAGGGCAGGACAGGCCCAAGTGGGGGAGCAGCAGGAGCCCTGCCAGCATGAGGGCAGTTCTGGGATGCCCTCACTCCTGGCCGCCTGCTCAGGCTCATGACCCTCACCTCGTGAACTTGGGTGGAGGGGCCATGCTCTTGGATTTGCTGGCCCCATCTTGGCCTTCTCGCTGCCCTGCACTGACCAGGGGTGTCAGCCCATAGGAGCCCAGCAGGGCATGAGCCTGGGGGCCGGTCCATCTCCATCCAGGGAGGAAAAGCCCCAGGGCCAACCAATCAACTGCCGTGATCAGGACCTCCTCACACTGCTCTGGAGTGACACTTCTTTCCATGCGCGAGGTGCCTCAGGAAGCATGGGGATAGGGAGCCCCAGAGGTGAGCAGGAGAGAGTCACAAGTGGATGTCCTTGCCTGGATTCCTGGGACCCCACAGCCCCACCAACTCCCACCTTGGCAGACTCTTTGATGGGAGGTAATGGCATCCCCAGCCCCCTGGCCACCTATGCCCCATCTATTCTGCCCAGTGCCTACCCTCACCCCTGCTGCTCTCACTTTCCCCAGGACACCACAGCAGGGTGGGGACATGCCCTCCCCAGCACCCACCGGGGACCCCCAACATGAGGAGGTGGGTGGGCTGGCAGGAGCCACTGCCCAGTCCTGTGAGCCCAGACTTACTCGGCTGCCATCCTGGGGCGGGGAATGCCTGCTCTGCCTGTGGGGGCTGCTCCCCAACACCCACCTTTCCTGACCTGCACCCTGCCCCGCTGGGCAAATAGAGACCTCCTGTCCCCCATCCTCGTCCCTGCCTCACAGGCCGGATTTCCTGAGCAAGGTCACTCTGGGAACCGCTGGAGCCCAGTGGCCAATAAAACCCATCGATGCGGACGGAGCGCCCATAAAGCAGGTTGCCGCTCCCGCCCAGGATGTTTGCCCTGCACCGCCCCCACCCTACTGGCCGCAGCCTGCAGATGGTGGAGACTCTGTGTCCTCTGTGGTGTCTCTGCCCCTCGGTCACATCTGTGGAGACTGGGGACCTCAAGATGTCAATGGGAGAGCAGGGAGCAGCTCAAGGACTCCAAGGGCTGTCCAAGCTCAGGCCTTTACACAGGTGCCCTGAGGTGTCCTACCTTGCCCAGACAGGTCAGGACTGGTCCCAGGGGCCATGGGCTGCATAGAACCTCCCAGAACATCCCACAGGCTCAGCCCACCATCTGAGGTCTCTCTCTCCCTCATGCCCCAACTGGAAGCCAGCATGGCCGTATGCCATGCCAGGGTCAATGATTCTGCCTCTTCAGCACCCTGGGAGCCCACACTCCCCGCCCCAGATACCTGGCCTGGGCCGGCCACCTTGCCCCTTCCCTGGAGGGCCTGCCCTCCATCGGCTCCCTCTCTCTCCAGTCTTGGTGCTCCTGATCTCTCCTGTCCTCCTTCCTTCCCGGAAGCCAGGACAGGGCATCACCTGCTGTCTGTGCTGTCCCAGCCACCCCACCCCAGGCTGGAGAGCTCAGGTCTGTGCTCCTTTGCCTCTGGATCTTCACACATGCTGTTTCCTTTGCCTGGAATGCACTTCAACGCTCCCTGCAACTAAACCCCAGTGGGCACACAGTAGGTGCACACCAGTGCTTGTCCAAGGACACACACTTTCCGATCTCCCAGGCCAGGGGCCCGCACTAGTGAGATGTGAACCAGGTTCAGCGGTGGGGCATCCCTGGAGCTCACTGTCCCTGATGGGCCTCGGGGCGAAGGCTTATGCTGCTCAGGTTGACCAGAGAGGGGTGTGCCCCCAACGAGGGGAAGACTATCAGCAAAGACAGCCAGGTGAGCACCTGCAGCCAGGTGAGCATGTGGGTCCAGCAGGGCTGTGGGGCTGGGGTGTTAGACAGAGGGACAAGGGGTCCTGGGGCTGATGTCTGGACAACGCTACAATTTCACAGGGGCCTCAGACTGAACAAGATGGGGCAGGAGGCTTCCAGGAGGGCCAAGCGTCCTCTGGGGGGGGCACCTGCCTTACTGCACAGAGGCCCTGTAGTCCCTTCTCTGTGACTAGGAGCTGGCCTGCTGGGCTCCAGGCAGGACATTCTGCTGGCCCCACCCAGGGAGGGCCTCTGCCAGATCAGATCGACTGGGGAGGTTGGTCTGGGCAGAGATTTCCGAGCCATCTGCTCTCCCCCAAGCTGTTCCAAGAGGAGCACCTTTTCTCCAAATCCTAGGGGAGGCCTGACAGGAGGTGGGAGCTGCAGAGCAAACAGGCCTTGGTCTCTCCCTGGATATCTTTCCCTGGACGTGCCTTGGGATGCTGGACCTGTCGGCAAGGGTGGGTTTTGCCTGCAGCCCCTGGGGGCAGGCAGAGTTCTATGGAACCCACATCGAGAACACTTCACCTGCCCAGAGTGGCTAATCCCAGGAGGCCAGGGATGGCCAGCCCCAGCTCGGCACCCCAATGACCCCCACTTTGTGAACCCTGCTGCCCACTCCCAACTGGACGTGGCCAACCCATCCCAACCTCGCCTGGGTTCAGTAGGCAGGCTCGGCTGCGGGCCTCACACCTACAACACACTCTGGGTCCTGCTGGCTTCCCACGGCTTCAGGGACAATATTTGCTTTGAGGAAGGATCAAACATTTATTCTCTAATTCATTCAGGGAGCAGGTTCTCGAACACAAGTGCCCTCAGCACACAGAATGAGTGTCCAGGCTTGACCTCTGGCAGAGGGTCGTGCCTGCTGCCCAGCAGCACCAGCCTGGCCTTTGTGCTACCCAGCCCTGCTTAGCCTGGCCCAGCACCTTCCTGCAGGGCTGCGCAGTGCCAGGCAGGGCTGCCCCAAAGCAGTGTGCCCCCTGGGGGGAATCCCAGCAAGGTTTGGCACAGGGGTGCTTGACCCCTGCACCAGGGCAGTTCCAGCCTAGAGGGCAGATTCCTCGGGGGCCCACCCTTGCTGGCATTTGTGTTAACCCACATAGCGTGGCCCCTATGGATGGCTACAGGCTGCCTCCTGAGCCCCCAAGCAGGCAAAAGACAGGACTGTGCTGCCTCGCGGCCCCTGACCTCAAAGACACCTCCCTGCCCCCGCTGGGCCCCTCAGACTAAACCCCTGCCAGTGTGGCCATGCCCTGTCCCTGTGGGTGCCCCTCCTCCATCCCACTGTGGAGCCCCGGAGGGTGCCTCCCTCCCCCCTGGACAGAGGTGGTGGGGTACAGATGGGTGGACAGAGGCCCCAAGGAGAGGGTATCCTCTGGGATCCCAGTTCATGTTGGCTGCCCAAGACCTACATGGCTTTGCACCTGCCACCCCGAGGTCCACATAGCTACAGGGCCAGCAAGGAGCGGGGGTGGCCACTGGTCCCCGGGAGATCTGGGGAGCAGAGGCCAGAGCTGAGCATACAGGGCATTGTGCTCTGTGACCAGGTGACTCAGGGCTCAAGGACAAGGGTACAAACAGAGAGTGGGCAGAGCCCCAGCACAGGCTCACACCAGTGGTCAGGAGGAGTGTCTCCCCACAGCTGGCCTCCTGGAGAAACTGCTCCCTGGCCTGGATGGCTGATGTAGGTTGGGGTCAGGATGGGAGGCGGAGATGTCCAGGCACTTCCTGGGGCATGACCAAACCCCTTCTTCCTCTCTAGAACCTGGCCTGAGCGGGAGGACAGGCCGGCAGCCAGCTGGTCACTGAGGCACCCATCATGCCATGTCCACACCTGCCCTGGCCCCATTCAGCCCCATCCTCACAGGGCCACTGAGGAGTATCCATCTTGTAGCCCCAGGGCCGGGCAATGGGGAGCCCGCAGGACCTGGGCACTGCTGCGGCCTCATAGCCGGCTGGTCTGCATGCGCCCATTGGCCTCACAGCTGCGCACAGGCAGCGCCACCTCCTGCGGCCGTCCACTCTTGTCCGGCTGTGGCTCCACGGTGTCTGCATCCTCTGCACCATAGCCCCCACGGAGGCACAGAACCTTCCGGAAGCTCTGGCGGAAGTTGTCAGAGAGGAAGCCATAGAGCAGGGGGTTGGCGCAGCTGTTGGCATAGGACAGGACCACCACGAAGAAGTAGAGGCCGGCGGAGGTGGGCTCCTCGGGCAGCGTGAAGGCCAGGTTGACGATGTTGACTATGAAGAAAGGCAGCCAGCAGCCCACGAACACCAGCACCACCACCACCACCATGCGTGTCACCTTGCGCTCCGACCGCCGTCGCCGCGAAGAGCCCACACGCACACCTGACGCCTTCACCTTCACCACAATCAGCAGGTAGCAGAGGCAGATGACCAGCAGTGGCCCGAAGAAGCCCAGCACGGATGTGTAGGTGATGAAGGCAGCACCCCACAGTCCCACTGGCTCCGGCCAGCTGAGGTTGCAGGTGCCCCATCCCTCCTGGACGTCAGCGAAGACCAGCAGCGGCAGCGACATGAGCAGAGAGAAGGCCCAGACAGCTGCGCTGGCCAGTTTGGCCACCCGCGGGCGGCGCCACCGGGCAGAGCGCAGCGGATGGACCACGGCCAGGTAGCGGTCCACACTCATGATGGTCAGGCAGAAGATGCTGGTGAACTGGTTGATGCCGTCCAGCGTCATGACCAGGCGGCACAGGAAAGAGCCGAATGGCCAGTAGGAGACTGCGTTCTGTGTGGCCAGGAAGGGCAGCCCCAGCATGAGCAGCACATCGGCCACGGCGAGGTTGAGGATGTACACGTTGGTGACCGTCTTCATCTTGGCGTGTCGCAGTACCACATAGATGACCAGTGTGTTGCCACCCAGCCCTACCACACACACCAGCAGATACAGGATGGGCACAAGCACTGCCCGGGCACCCACCGAGGATGCTGCTCCCCCCTGTGTCCCGTTGTGGCCACCTCCAGGGGTGACCGACACATTCCAGTCCTGCATGGAGGCTGGGAACAGGGGCTCCATGGTGGGGGCCAAGGCCACGTGCTGGCCGAAGCCGTCTCTAGAGAAGAGAAGGACAGGTGCGATGAGTGGGGCAGACGGCATTCCTTCCTCCTGCCTCCCTGCCCCGCCCACCTGGTGGCAGGTAAACATTGTTAGTCATGTTCAACTGGGCTGGAAATCACATTAAGCAAATTGTTTGGAAAACAAGGGAGGAAGGAAAAGCCATGTGGTCAGTAGACAGGCGTCCTGGTGAGCCAAGACAGACGTGGCTGTTGATAGCCACAGTGGCCGCTCTGTGACCTCCCACTCCACTGGCCCTGAGGCCTCTTAGACCCCTAGGGGCAGCACAACAGGAAAGGCACCAGGTGGTCAGGGGCCTCCAGAGCAGGACTGCAGCACCCAGCTGACCTGCAGGACATGCAGTGACCTCAGCCCAGCTCTGCTGGGAGTGGGCAATGCTGGGCTCCACAGGGCCTGGGCCTTCCTCCCCCAGGAGGCTCTGCCAGTGTCCACCTGGCTCTAGGGAATGCTATCCCTGGCACATGATGTCCACCTCCCAGCAGCCTGTTTTGAGAAACTGTGCAGTGGCAAAGGCACCAGAGGTCCCTATACCTGGACAGTGGCCACAGCCTGTGGACTCCAGAGAGGGTGACATGGAGCTAAATGACCTAGGAAACAGCATGGGAGCAGGTGGACATGAGAGATGTACAGAAGGTGCTGGCCAAGGACACAGCCCAGGAGGGTGCAGGACTGGGGGGACAGAGCCCAGTGGGGACAGGCACGTGTGGTATCAGTGGAGAGGCAGAGACAGGCACAGAGTACATCGACATGGCAAGTCCAGGGGTAGGCACACATTAAGGTGCATCTTTCATAGGAAGATGAGGCTCACGAGGGAGCAGCTGCCTGCCCAGGAGGAAGGGCACCAAGGGGCAGCCACTCTGGACCCACAGAGCCCCTGGGCCTGAGCCAGGGCTGCTAGCCACGATCAGTGTCCTGAGTGACCCACGCTATCTCAGACAGGGGATGCTCACACCACTGCCAGTGCTGGGGACACCAGGGATGGGGCATAGGCACTTAAGCCTGGAAGACAAGACAGGACACCCTTCTACTGTGGGGTCCACACCCACACCTCCAGTCACCTAGGTTGCAGGCCAGGCTGCTTAGCACTGGCTAGTTGGCCTGGAAAGTTGGCAGGGGGATGGGCCATGAGCTCACTTCAGGTCCAGCAGGGCCATGGGGGTTACCTGCTGCGCAGAGACTGCGTCAGTGTGTTAGGGGTCTCAAGCAAGGCCTGGACAAAGATTGTCAAGGAAATTGACTTTCTTGGTGGGAAGGTGGTAGGGATTGAATCCAAGGGTGCTCTGCCACCAAGCAGCACCCCCAGACCTTTTTATTTTTTATTTTAAGACAGGGTCTCACTTTCTTTCCAGGCTGGCCTTGAACTTGTGATCTTCCTGCCTCAGCCCCAAGTTGCTGGGATTATAAGCGTGAGCACTGTACCGTACCCAGTCCCTATAAATTTGACTTTTAAGAAGTAAAATGAACAAGTGTCTATTCTTAAAAATAATAGACCTTTGTCATGAACAAATACAGTCATTTAAATGCACAAACAAAACCCAAGCCCAGCAAAGTCCAGATCAGCTCCAGTTTGGAAAGTGTTGAACAGATAATCGGGGAACTGAATGGGGCTGAAGGAGCCCAGCACAGCAGACTAAAATATAAGCCAGGGCTACAGGGCGAAGCCGCAAAGGACAGAGAGGCGTCTCCCGCAGACATGTTGTGTCACCAGCAGAGGAAAGTCATGGCCACTGAGCAGCACAGCATCAAGGACGAGGAGGGAACCCTCAAGAAGACCAGGCAGAGACAAGAGGAAAGCATCACCTGGTGTCAGGAGTGACGGGAGGACAACGTGCTTCCATCAGCAAAGAGGAGCTGCAGCCGGGCAAACCTGAGAGACCAGGCTGCCACCTGGAGTCCTCCTAGTGGAGCGCCCGGAGCCAGAAAGGGGAGGACTGCTCAGGGCTGTGTTGCCCGGGTGGTCAGTGAGGCTGCAGGTGTGTGGTGAACATTTGTGTTGCAGAAACCTACCTAGCAAAAAGTCAAGGTAGATGCCTGTCAGAAATGACTGCTTTTTAAGGCCGTGTGAGGGAGTCCCTCTGGCTGGACTCCAAGTCCTCGGGTCTGAAGGGCTGTCAGGGCATGGGACGTGGTACCCGTTGCTTCAACCAGCATCTGCATGTGGCCAGGAGCGAGTTTGCCTCAGATACAGGCTGCCCTAGAAGCTGGCCCTGGAGGACAGCAAGGGGGCTTGTTTATCTGTCCCCAAGGCCTGGCCCCAAGGGCCTCTCCACATTTCTAAAGGAAGCTGAGCATTTAAAGTAATGTTTATGGCTCCCATGGACAGCTGTGGGAAGGCCTCTAGGACGCCTGTGGTCTGGAGACAGCAGATCCTGTGAGAGGCAAGGTGAGTGACGTGCATGGGCTGCGGTCACCTTCTCCCCACAACACCAAGGAAGGGCTTCTAGCCCATACCCCTGAGGCCTGAGCAGGGCAGAGATGATCAAGCAGCCCTGAAGGTGGGCTGCCCACTGGTGGGGGTGGCTCAGGTCCTTTCTGTCACAGGCCTTGGACTCCTGAACATATGTTTGATCTTAAGTAAATTCCTCTTGTCTGCAGCTCTCAGCCACTCCCAGGTGCCCCAGTTGCCCAGAACCCAGGAGGGCTCAGCAGGCTATCAGGCCTCCACTTCTGTTGCCGGTAACCACGTCAACTCTCCAGTTATACTTCATAGCAGGAAAGAAGGAAACAGGCCCCCATGCTACTCCAGCCTCTTGGAAGCTCATCCTGGCAGGCCATTAATCAGAAGCAGCAACTTTAGTCTCAAAAAGTAGGCACCTGTGAAAAATTGCCCCAGGCCCCTTTCAGATGCAGCAGGAGGGAAGTGACCATGGGGCCTGTGGCACCCAGACCCCCCCCCCCCCCAGGAGAGAATCTACTTAGCTGGCCCACTCTCATGGCACCAGGAGCAGGCCCGGCCCACACACCTGCCCCACTCTGGCTGTGTGCTCCTGAGCAAGCCAGGCTGCTTCTCTGAACCCTGGCTTCAGGAGCAGCACCTCCTGCCAACTGCAAAGTTACTGAACACATGAGATAAGCTCAGGCATGAAGACACCAGGTGCAGGGCCTGGTGCTCAGTCATTGTTCCCACAGGCCACCCTAGGTAGCTCAGCTTCTCCCCAGCATCAGGAAGGGCATCTGCCCAGGCTCCTGGGAGAAGGTGGGCGGGACAAGGGCCTGGGAACAAGGATGGGTCTCAGAACCTGTGTCCCCTGGGCCTGGCAACCATGGTCAGGCCAGCCCCCAATAAAGTCTGCAATAGCCAGCATCATCAGGTAGCTGGAGCTTGGAGAGGTACGAGTGCTGCAACTCAAGGGACTCCCAGACCCCTGCCTCACCAGGGGGAGAGCATACCAGTGTTCTTGTGAGCAGGAGAAAGCATAGACTGCATCTTGGCTGAGACAGCAGCCTAATCCTGCCACCCTCCCCGAGGACAAGCTTCCTGACCTCTGCTTCCTCTGTTGGGACCCCCTCCCCCGCCCCCAGCAAGGCTCTGACTGTGCAACCAATGGCAATCCCCACTCCTGCCCCTCCACTGTCTTTAGGGCAGCCTGGGGCCAGGGGCAGTATCCTCCTCACATTAAGAGAAACAGGTGGGAGCAGGCAGGCCAGAGCTGCACAGCCCCCCTCAAGGGCTCAGAAGGGTCTGTATGGCCAGTAGATATTTCAAGACTACCTTCCACCTCCAGCCCACTTCTTTGGAAATTTCCATGGTTACTTTCCTGGGGAATCAATACTGGGTCATGATCATTAATGTATGGACCACCTCTGCCCCAGAGGCTCCGGTCCCACCCTATTCCCAGAGCTTGGGGACACCTGGCAGCTGGCAGGTTCTGGGGTGGACAGGGTCTGCACCCCACTGTAGGGTATTCTTGATTTCCTGGAGGAGTAGGTATACTTGGAGGTCAGGTGGGCACAAGTGCCCAGCTAGGGTAGATGAAGCTCTGTTCCCAGCAGGCAGGGGTGCACCCCAGTCCCCCAGTTGTGAGAGGCACCTTCAGAACCCCAGACCTTAATGCTGCATCAGGCCTTGGGCCCCAGAGTTGGTCATACTCTACCTGCAGCTTAACTGCAGCTTGAGGACCCTTGGCTGAGTACATGGATCTCCACCTCCCTCCTCCTTCCCCAGCCCAAAGTTGGCCAACCCCACCTTACAAGACGCCTATCCTGCACCCTATGCTCCTACTGCCTCCATACCGTTTCCTGAACCCCCACCAGTCCCAGCCTCAGAGCCCTCCCACCAGTCCCAGAGCACCCTCGGGGCCATCTGGGTTCCTGTAGCTTCTGCCCTGACCTGGGTACAAGGGGCGGCCTCCAGAACGCAGAGGCCTGAGGGCGACGAGGGGAGGGGGCTGAGGAGAGGAAGGAGTGCAGCTGCCCAGTCTGGAGAGCAGACGGAGGGGGACACAGGGCAGCGGCAGGTGAATCCTGCGAGTGTCCCGGGCCGGGTGCGTGGGCGCCTGGGCGCGCCTCAGGCACTGGGTGCGCAGCCGGTCCCCAGGCCAGGGTTGCGTGCAGAGCGCTGAGACCTTTGGAGACGGTAAAATAGACCCGAGCGGGACCTGGGCCGGGGCGCAGGGCAGGGGCTCCCGTGCGGGATGCGGTGGGCAGCGCGGCGGCACTCACCTGGCCAGCGGCTCCCTCCGGTTCCCGTAGCAGTGTCCGCGCAGCGATCGCTCCGGGCGCCGGGAGGGGAGGCGGGTCGGGTTGGGGGCGGGGCGAGCGCGGGGGGGGGTCGGGGCGGGGCGGGGCGAGTGCCGGGTTTGGGGGTGTCGGGGGCTTGCCTTGAAGAAGGGAAGAGACAGTACAAGGGTTGGGTGAGGGGGTCGAGGCGGGTCACGTATGGGCGGGCGGGTCGCGCTCTGGAGCGAGACTGTGGGAGCGGCGCTGACACTTCTGCTTGGCTCCCCGTGGGTCGCCAGCCCTGGCCGTAGGTCATTCCCAACACCTCTGCACACAGTCCCGGTCCTGTTGGCTGTGACTCTGATGAGGGTCCCCGTCCCCACCCCATTCTTTTGCTGTTCACTCTGGGCCGCAGACCCCAGCAGAGGGCCAATGGAGTCCCCCTATAGTCCTTAGTCTGAGGACTGAAGAGAGGGCGCCCTCGCGCAGCGGGAGGCCTAGGGGTTTACCGAGGACTCTCTGAGATGGGAGGAAAAGGGAGGGCAGATTCCTAGCCGGCTTAGTGGTCCTGGGAATCGCAGGATGCTTTGTGTGCCTGCTGGTTCATCTGTGGCACGGTCTCGCTGTAGCAGAACAGGGTTCCCAGGGGCCAAAGCACAGGCGCGGCCTCTGCAAGTGTCACTGGGCCATCAATGCTAGCCCCTGGTTTTAACAAGGAGAATTCCCCTGCTAGGCACAGATAGCTGAGTGGGACCTGAGGAAATCCCACCCTGGGATGAAGTTCCCAGGACCCTTACCCTGCACCTGGAGCCTGGCCACTGTCTGAGTGAATGAGGGGTTCCAGGAGGCACCTGTACCTGGAGAAGTGTGGGGAACAGCCTAGCTGCCTGTCCACAGGTGGGCATGCTGCTGCTCCCCTCCTGTTGTGGCTGGGCAGCTCCCTTCTCAGGGAGGCTGGGTACCCGGACTGTTTTCTTCTCCTTCTCTCTCTTTCCCTCTCTCTCTCTCCTTCTCTCTCTCTCTCTCTCTCTCTCTCTCTCTCTCTCTCTCTCATACTTGAGGTTTAACCAAGGGTTGCTCTACCACTTAGCTACATCCCAGAACTTTTTATATTTTATTTTGAGACAGGTTCTCACTAGATTGTTGAGGCTGTCCTTGAACTTGGTGATCCTCCTGCTTCAGCCTCCTGAGGAGCTGGGATTATAGGTGTGTGCCACTGCACCTGGCTTCTTTTTGTTCTTTATGCTTCTCTATGACTCCATATTTCCTGCTAGGAATGTGATTCTGTTTGTAATGGAGAAAGTGCTTAGAGAACTAAGAAGCCCAGCCTCAAAGCTAGTGCCTGCTATCATGTGGAGGCCCTGGCTGGTCCTTGAGGCTCACAGTACCCTTCCCTACCCTGACTTGGATCTTAATGTTCAGGAAGTCGTCCAGCTGTCCTTCTCCCACCCCCAGACCCCAGGCTCCTAAGGGGCTGAATAGACCCCATCCCCGTGGAGGGCCAGGCACCCAGTTTGGAGAAAATAGAGTTGGAAAGAGGAAAGCCAGCCTGTGGGAGGCAGCACTCCCCACCGGCCCCATGGCTGCCTCTCAGGTTGGAGGAGCTGCCAGGCTGGCTCTGGCTGAGCTGATGTTCTTCTCTGAGGTGCTGCCACAGCAATAGGGGCGGGGGGCAGGGGGCAGAGCACCCTCTGCCCTGGGTAGGCAGGCTGAGCCACCCTGGGCAGGAAGGCTGAGCCGTCCTGGCTATCCAGGACTCCGTGGAAGCAGGCTCAGCCTGTGCTGGGGTCCAGCACCTGGGTCCCATGGGCAGCTCCTTGGGATGAGGTAGTAAGCTGGGCCTGCTGGCTGGCAAGGTAGCCTCCCCAAGCACACAGGTGTGGTCTGCTGCACACCAGCAGATTCAGCAAACCATCTCTACATACCTAGAAAGAGCGTTCCTCAGGTGTCCGGCTGCCCTCAGTGGTACAGAGGTGCCTGTGGTGAAACAGCATCTGCCCACAGCTTAGGGCAGAGCTGAGACATGCAACAAACCAAGAAACATTTTTTAAAAATTAAAAAAAAAATTTTAGTTGTAGTTGGACACAATACCTTTATTTAATTAATTTATTTTTATGTGGTGTTGAGGATTGAACCCAGGGCTAGGCAAGCCTCACATGTACTAAGCAAGTGCTCTACCACTGAGCTACACCCTCGGCCCTTAAAATTTTTTGTACTGGGAATTGAACCCAGGGGCACTCAACCACTGAGTTATTGAGTTACATTTCCCCATTTCTTTTATTTTTTTGAGACAGGGTCCCCCTAAATTGCTGAGGCAGGCCTTGAACTTGTGATTTTCCTGCCTCAGTCTCTGAATCTCTGGGAGTATAGGTGTGGGCCACTGCACCCAGCTCAAAATATATATATATATATATATATATCTTTTAAAGGTAGAAAGTTTTAGATTATAATAAATACAGAGAGAAGCATAATGACAAAAATAACAGGCACGAGGGGCCAGGATTACTTCTCCAGGGAGGAGTGGCCCAGTGAGGAAGAGAGCCACAGGTGCAAAGGTCTGGGGCAGAGAGAAGTGTGTGGCTAGGCAGGTGAGGCCAGAAAGGTGGCGATCCTGGCCAGGTCTCCAGGAGGACTCCTCTCACTGTGTTGTGGGGCCGGTTCTGTTTCTGTCCCACCACTGTCCCTTCTCCCACTTGCTGATTGCCCAGGCCCCCTGGATCAGAGAGCTAAGTGGGAGCAGCCCAAGCTTCCTGATGTGTACACGTCTTGGGGAGAGGGCCAGTTCCAGGCTCAGGAGGTGTCAGAGGGCTGACTGGGTGCATCCAGTCTGACCATGCATCTTAATTTCCACGTAACAAACCTGCTTCAGACCTTCCAGGCCTGGCTGGCTCCAGGAGCTGGGTCAGCAGAGGCAGTCAGTGTCCTTGGCTCCAGACCCTGTGCTGTCCACCAAGAGCAGGCCCTTCTATCTCTGACTGCCTAGGGCTCCCCCTAACAGGGACTCAGGCCTGGGCCTGGCCCTACCCCCAACTCCAGCATGGGGACACTGGGCCCAGCAGCAGCCAGTGTCCCCAGCTCACCACCCTTCAGGGCGAAGACCCAGGTTTCTCATGGAACCCTGCAGCAAGACAGGCTTGACCAACACAGGTCCCTTCTCCAGGCCTGTTCTCCTACCACTGGGAGCGGGGAGACAAGAGCCTGGCCTCAGGCCCTGGACAGGACCGGAGGTGGTGCTTGTTAGAACAGAGCACAGAACAGCCTCTGACCCCTGGGCCCAACCCAGAGGCCAGTCCAACCACCCTATATCTGGGGAAACTGAGGACCCAGGCAAGGGGTCCACCCTGGTTACAGTTATCAGACAACCAAATTCTCCTTCTTCTCTCCCGAGACTCTGGTAGGGACAAACCAGTAAAGGGATACATACGAGCTGTCCTGAGACCCTGGCACTGGGCAATCACAGGGCCCACGGAGACCCTTCTAGGCCAGCCCTGACCTGGGACCCTGGGACCCTGGGAAAAAGCTTGAGGGAGGGACCCTCTGAAGGGAAGGTCTCAAAGACTCTGCCTCCTCTCCCTCACACCTTCTTTCCACCCAGCCCAGGCTGGGTGCCCTTCTGTCCCAGGTCCCTTCCCTCCATCCTTGCCTTGGGTCAGGGCTGGGTGTGGGGAGGCAATAAGCTGGGTCATGGCCCCTTCCCAGGCCCTGCCCTTCCTGGTGTAAGCCTCTCTACTCTCTGGAGATGCCTGGGCCCCACCTTGCCCCCCACAGTGATGGCTCCCCTGGTGGATCCTCCCAGAACCTGCACAGGACCTGTCCCCACCTGCCTGGCAGCCCCTCCCCAACTAGAGCTGTCCTCCTAGCTCCTGGGCCTCACACCTGCCTGACCATCCTGTTTGGGGCTCCTGAAGAAGCCTTCAGAGTACCACTGTCCTGGGATTTTTGATGCCCTGGATGTGGGTCCCCAGGGAGCCTGGGGACAGAGGGGAGGCCTGGGGGTGCCTCTGCCTACCTCTGCCTCCCTAGTTGCATATGCTCTGAGCAGTGCCTGTGCCCAGCCCCATGCTTCCCTGGGAGGATCAAGTGAGGTGAAGCCTGCCTGGGGACACTGCGGAGGTCCAACCAGAACGGGAGGATTAGCAGCTGCCGGGAGCCCTGGCAACCGAAAGATGGCCCCACGGACGTCCCAGGGACGGTCTCATCCCGTCTATGACCCCAGTGTGGCCACGACCCCCCTTCTGGAGCTGCACAGTGGCCTCTAGACACAGCCCTTGCCCCCACCCCTTCCCAGGCAGAGGCCAGGTGTCCCTGCTCAGTGATCATTCACAAGCCAAAGGCCAGCTCCTTCCACTTGGCACACCTGAGGCTCGTCCCCAGGCTGGGGTGCCCCCAGGTGGCGAGGAGACCCTGGTCTCTACCTCCCACCAACTCTTCCCACCAAGCCTTTGCCCTGGCTATGCTCCATGCCTGGTGCACCCATCTCCCTTCCTCCAGGAGGTACCCTGGCTGCCACAGGCTGTGTCCACCACCCTGCAGAAGCTCACAGGAGGCCCCAAGACCTGGGGTTCTCGTTCTCTCTTTTCTTGGGGTCGGGCACACGCAGCCTCCCCATGAACACTGATCAGCACACTCACTGGCCCTGGCTGCTGGAGTGGGCAGCATGGCCCATGGGGAGAGGAGGCAGAAGAGCTTGGCCTCCCGCAGGGCCAGCGAGCTGCCCGCCCAGCTGCTGTGACTTTCCACCAGGCTCCCAGCAGGAGCAGGACAGTCACAGCGCATGCAGGGCAGTGGGCAGCCGTCTCAGAGCAGGCCTGGGCCTATGTGCCACGTTGGAGCTCTGCTGGAGTCCTGCCCACCCCTGGAACAGAGGGCACTGCAGATATTAGCCTGCAACCCGCGCGGGCTTCACGAATGAAGGTTCAAGTCATGAGAAACTGTTAGGGAGTTTTGAATTAAAGAGACAGACTCTAATTACCTTTAAACTAGCTCCAGGACAGCTCCTCCTAGCTCCAGCCTCCAGCCACCTATTGTGGTAGCGAGATTTACTGAAGAGGCTAGCGAGAGAGAGAGAACATGCCAGGGAGTGTGTTTTATTGGGGAACAAAAAATTCTGGGGAAAATCCCATTCAATGAAGATTAAGGGGGGCAGCATCCCAAGGTCAGGGGCAACGATTGGGTCTTCAGGGTAGTGGCCAGACTCGCCTCCGCACGGACAAGCCCTCAGACCTGGAGAAGGGTGGGGAAAGCTCTGACACAGCTATGCCTAAGCACCTCTCACCCAGCCAGGGAGGTAACTCAAATCACGTGTGAGGATGGTGTCCCACAGCAGATTCCAGCCCAGAGGGCGCTCTGAGGTCCAGGGTCAGGTGCCTGCTATGGCAGACAGCAGAACATGGACACCTACCCTGGGTCCAGAAGACAGAGGGTGCTCCTGGAGCCTTCTGAGGACATGCCTTCTGCAGGACCTGAGCCCAGCCCTTGGGGACCTGGGGTGGATGGCCCCCTCCTGACTGCACATGGTTTCATGCTCTGTGGTGCTCCCCCCACTTTAAAATAGGGGTCATATTAAAATGCAGTTTCCCTAGCCATCCCAGGGGAGGGAGGGAAGTGGCGTCATTGGCCACCTGGGTGGGTGGGCCTTACAAGGCTCACTCTCTAACCCACCCTGCCCCTCTGCAGAGCCCAGCTGGGATGGAAGGGGCCCCTGCCTTCTCTGCCTGCTCCTCCTGGCCCCAAGTGCTCAGTGTTGCTGAGGGACCAGGGAGGTGGCCCTTGGGAGGGTACTAGTTCATCAAGTGCGTCTCCAGGGAGTAGCCTGGGTCCGTGGGGTTGCTGAGCAGGGGCAGGGGTAGCTGTGAGTGAGCAGGGCTGGGTGCTCTGTGTCTATGATCCCAGCCTCACAGCTGTTTCCCTGAGCTGGGCCTGGGTCCGTCCTGGTGGCCCTGGGGCTGCCAGACGGGCACAGGGCCATCCACCGTCAAGCCTTCAGGAAATTGCGCATTAAGGCCCGGTTACTGTTCCACCCTAGCCTGTAAGCTCAGCACCATTCAAAAATGACCTGCATGGTGCCACACGCCAGTCAGAAACCTAGTGTTTTCCTGCCCCAAACGGTCCTACGGGAAACAGCCCTGTTTCCTGGCCTTTCGGCACAGACACAACCCAGAGCCCAAGCAGAGCTGGGACCCAGGAATCCCCCAGACATCCCCCCGGGTGTGAGGCCTGCCTCAGCCCAGCCCCAGCAGATGCTGCCCACTGAACAGCACCCTCCTTCCACTAGGGATGGCATCAGGGCCCATTGGTGCCAGTCTTGTGCTTGAGGAAGATAGCAGGGGCCCAGTGGTCCCAAGAGGCCAGTGGGCTGAGAGGAGGGCTGGACCCTATCTGAAAACCCAGGCTTTGGGGCACTCTGATGTGCCCTGAGGAGCTTGTTACCTGGGTGGGCCGGGTCCTTGTGGCCCAGCCTCCTGGAGCAGAAGGGAGCCCTGTGTCCCTCCACACTGCCTGGCAAGGCTCAGAGCCTTGTTTCCATGCAGGTACGTCTGCGGCTGACTCACTCCCAGCTCACTCGAGTCTCTGATTTCCCGCTTGGAGGCAAATCAAAGGAGCACATTTCCCTTGATTTGTTCACATCAATCAACTGTTAAGTCAATAAAAAAAGAAGTCCATTTCACTCACCGGAGGCAAATGGGATATGTTGTCTTCCTAATATGCTGGGATTTATGACTCACCAACTACCTTCACTTCATTTTGGTGTGAAGATCTAAGGGCATTTGGAGACAGAGTTCCTCATCAAGAACACATCACTAAACAAGTCACTGGAGGATGGAGCAGAGCATCGCTCTGGCTTCCTAGCTTTGTGATGCACAGTCACCTGGGCCAGGGGGATTGAGGGTCCAGCCCAGACACCTGTCCCATTGACCAGTTGCACCAGGGTCAGCAGCATCCGCTGCCCTCCACTTAATGACCTCTGCCAGGCTGTGGCCCCAGTGCCCTGCCAGGAGGACTGTTATGGGGCCAATGTCCTGGAGGGACCAGCACCTCTGACTGGGCTGGCCCCTGCAGCGTGCCCTCTCACTTCAGCCAAGGGCTGGCCTGTGAGGACACTGGCCTGCGCAGCCAGCAGTTGTGAGCTTTCAAGAGGACCCTGAATCGTATGCACATGGCCCTGATTTCTGCATGTAGTTGGCAAATTCAAGGACAAGTGTCCAGGTCCTAGGCCAGGTCGGGCCACCTGGGCCCCTGCAGCCCTGGCAATGTCCTTTCCAGTGGCTGGGCCTGCTCCTGCTCTTGCAGCCCTTTAAGCTGGCTGTCATGCCTAGATGTGCTGCCCTGGGGGCCTGGGTGGCATCGGGCACTCCAGGCAAGGGTGCAGTTGGGAGGTCCTGGCTCTGCTCTGTCAGCCCTGGGCCCTGGGCCCTGGGCAAGGGCCACCTCGGAACTCTGCTTCCTTCTCTGTAAAATGTGGACTTAAAGGCTGACTGAGGGTGAAGCTCTGGTCCTTGCCAAGCTAATGCTCATCTAAGTGTCATGGTGAGGGCATTTTGTGGATGTGGCTGATATCCACAATCAGACTTTGAATAAAGCAGATGACCCTCAGTAGCGTGGTGGGCCTCAGCAGATTAGTTGAAGGCCCAGAGCCAAGCTGAGATTTCTTGAAGAAGGAGGGATTCTCCCTTAGGCTGAGCGTTCCCAGCCTGTGCCACCAGGGACCTCAGACTTAGCCTGTGGTCCTGCCAGCCAATGCCTTGCCGTGGCTCTTTACATGTGTGTACACGTGATGTATGCATGGATACAGGGGTGTCTTTAGCCAGACCAAGAAGACTAGAGCCGGCTGGCCCACAGAAAGCTGAAGATCCCCTGCCCCTGGGGCAGATCCAGCCAGTGTCTTTGCTTTGCCCCCACAGCACCTCCCTCCTGTAACACCGAGTTGGGGAGGGATGGTGGGGGCCTGTGGCTGTCCTCCGTTTGCACTGCCCAGCAGCTACAAGAAGTGACCAGGACCAACTTCCCAAGACCCACATGGCAGAACCAGGCAGGGAGGCTCCTGATGGCGCCAGCAGTCACTTCTGTACCTCCCGGGACTCCCAGCCCTCTGTCCACTGGAGAGCCAGCCTGGATGCAGGGCTCCAGGACCAGGAGTTGACACCTCAGTGTAGTAGAAGAGCAGCCAGCTGCTCCTACTGGGAGCAGGGTTCAGACTGGGTGCTGAGGCCCGTGCCCACTCCAGTGCCCACAGCCTTGGGCATCAACAGAGTCCCCCTACTGGGGGACGGTTCAGGCGCACAGCACGTGGCCCTCGGGGCCTGTGGGTGGAGGGCGCCTACCCACAGCAGCCTGCTGGTGCCTGCCACTGTGTCCACCCCTCTCACGTTCTTCCCTGTGCTTTCAAGGCCATGCCCACAGTCTGCATGCCGATCCATGCTTCTGAGCCTCTGTGGGACCCAAAGGTGCTCTGTCACTCCAGGCATGGTGTCCATCCTGATGTGCTGGTCACAGGTAGCAGGCAAGGGTGGAGATGCCCGGACACTGCAGCACTGGACACTCCCTCCAGCCTCAGGCTCACACCAGGGACCAGTGACATGGCCCTGCAGGGCCACGGACACATTCCTTTGGCTCCATGTCCAGGTGTGTGACCTGGGCCAGGCCCTGGAAGAGTCAGGCCACAGAACAAGGCCAGTGATGGTGCTGGTGCCCCTGCCAGCAGTTCCTCATGGCAGTGGGAGTAAGCCCTGTGTGGGACGGGGGCACCTATGCCCCACGGCCTGGGCCTACGGCCTGAGCTGGTAAATAAGGTCTGGCCTAATTCCCTCAGAGCCAGCAGGCCAGTGGGCAGAGCATCCAACTGCCTTGTGAGGCCTCAGTCGGCCTGAGTAGGGGGTGGGGAGCACCCAGGCTGACCAGGGGCACCTGGCCAGGAGCTGTCACCAACCATCACGGTCCCCTACCACAAGGACTACAGGCACCTGGTGCAGTTCCACAGCCCCGAGTGCCATCCCTGAATCTTGCCACCCCTGTAGCAGAGGAGCCAGGCTGGGAAACCAAGCCCCGAGGGCCGAGGACTTGTGCATAGTCCCACTGAGGGCTCCTGGGCAGCTGTCAGACCTGAAGGCTCCTCATGTCTGGCACCTGAACCGGGATGTGGGCTGGCCACACTGAAGACCCCGGGGAGGGTCCTTCCCCTCCTGGCGAGCCCCACTCCAGTCTCTGCTGCCCTCAGGTGTGGCTGGTTCTCCTTGTTGTCAGTGGCCTCTTATAAGAACCCCGGTCATTGGGAACCTACCTCCAGGGTGACACCGCTCACTAGCAAGTGCCTGGCTGGCTTGTCACTTGGCCAGAGTCCCTGGGCCTGGGAGTGCCTGATGGCTGTTCCTGGCCCCAGGGGACTCTGGCTGGGCAATTTATTTGCGCATTAATTCAGGGGGTCTTACAGTGGTTTTCTGGAAATCTCTAAGAGCGCCATCTCTAGCCTCATTAAGGCGATTGGGCCCATGCATCTACAGTTGCATCAGGGCTTCCCTCCTTGCAAGTGGGGCTGAGGATGGGCCCCTGCACCCCACCCACTGTCCCCCTGCACCTGCCATGGCTTCTGTCCTGGCCTGGCCTGCCCTCCCCCATCCTGGCCACTGAGCCTGAGAAGTGGCCGTCAGTGGCACTGGCTCCCCACCCTCCCTCCTGAGCCTCTGGCGTGGGAGCAGGAAGTGGCACTGGACAGACTCTGTGTCCCACGGGATACTCTTTGAAGTCTATCCCTGTGCAGCCTGCCCCTGGAGTCTCAGGTGGTTCTCACTATGGCTAGAGGGATCAGGAGGGGCTGCTGGAGTCCGGGTGGTGACAGCAAAAAGGAGAGTGGGTGGCATTGTGAGTGCAGAGCTCCATGGTGAACCCCATATCCTCTTGGCACCTGCATGGGGAGGGGAGATGCGGGGAATGGATCCTGGCAGGTGCAGAGCTTTCCTGTAGCTGCTCAGCTGAGTGGCAGGGCTGGGTTCAGACTGGGTGCTGAGGCCTGTGCCCACTCCAGTGCCCAAGGCCTTGGGCATCAATAGAGATCTGTGGGCAGCTCGATGGGTGGGGAGAGGGATGTAGGGTCTGGCTTCAGGACACAGAGCCCGGCGTGTCCTGGGGAAAACGGTCCAGTCTGGCCAAGATGGCCACCCAGAGCAGAGACCTGCAGCCAAAGGGGTGAGAGAAATCAGGAAACCTTCCAGTAGAAAAGCCACCTGTGAGATGAAGGGGCTCTGAGGCCTCTGGGTGAGATGCAGGAATGGGCATGCCGGCAGGGGCATCCTGACTGCAACTTGGAGGGGCTGGGGGCACGTCAGGAGGGTAGGGCATGAGCCCCTTCTCTCCAAACCAGGCAGCGGGAGGGCAGGTGGGAAACGGTGACGCTGCCAAGCCCCTGGGTCCCTGCCAGGCTCCATGCTCCCACAGGCACTTTCCTATCGATCCCCATGGCATTGGCATCGTGACCATTGCCCCAGAACAAACACTGGCCTCAAAGACAAATGATGGGCTCCTAGCACAGTCTACACAGGGTGGGGAGTGCACACCCAGACCCCAGGGTCTGCCCCAAGCCCCACCTCTGGACGACTGACCCTCTGTCCCCAAGCCTGCTCTTCAGGTCCTCTTCCTGGGACTCCCATGTCCTCACTGTGTGCCTGATCAGGCTGTGACATCCCCTGCTCCTTTCTGCCCAGCTCCAGGGGCAAGGTGAGATCTGCCCACCTGGACCCCACGTGGGTAGTGAATGGAGGGCTTGAAGGGGGCTATCGGTAGTGCAGGCCCACCTCCCAGGGTCCTGGGAGGACATAGCCCTTCCCCATTCGAGGCAAGAGCTTAGAGGGAACTGGGCTCAGGCCTCCCACAGGCCCAGCACTGGCTGCCCACACATGCTGTTCCCTCTCTCATCCACACTGGGGCTCTGACCTGGGGCCTCCTGGAGGCAGCTGGCTCAGGCGCCTCCCACTGGCTCTCTTGAGTCAAACTGCAGGTGCCTCAGGATCAGCTGGCCTCTGTCGCCATCTGGTAGCCATAGTGGTCCCTGCATGTGACCAGGGTCTGGGGCTGCAGAGGATCCCATCCCTACTGGAGGAGGCAGGTTAGGACAAGGAACCCTGGCAAGAGAATGGGATCTGGGACTGGATGGACCATGTCACCTCTGGCCACAGTCTCTAGGATGGAGATCTAGCACTCTCCATGGCTGGGCAAGGGCAGCTGTGCCTCCTCAGCTGGCCACTCAGCCTCTCTGAGCCTTGATGTCCTAGACAACACAGGGTGCTAATTATTGTCCACAAGTCCACTCTGCCAGGAGTTTCCAGGAGAGCCCTTCCCTAGCCAGCGCCCAGGCCCAAGTCAGATCCTCTGCAGCACCTGCTGGGGCTGCTTGGCTGACTGGCCAGAAGGCTTGCCTAGGCCCCATGTACTCCCTGGCTAGCCTTCTCTTGGGGATCTGCCTTGTCAGCCTTGAGGGCCCTTGAGTGTGTGTGGCATGGACAGACAGGGAAGGGGGTGAGGAAAGGCATTTCTCTGCTCCTCCTTAGATGGGCTGGCAAGAGGCTAGGGACAAGACCCAGCCCCACAACAACCCCATGGCTCCCCTAGCCTTGGCGCCCAGCCTTCCTGCACAGGCTGGTCTGTGGGCGACTGTCCGCCTGCAGGACTACCAGGGGACTACTAAGGCTGTGCTTGGACCTGGCCCTGGGCTGCTCAGCTCTGTTCCCAGTGTCCCCACAGGGGCTGAGCCCAGGTGTCCAGGACCTATCCTGACAGCTGTCTAGATTCCATCCCCGTGTGGGCTCCCTGGGCCCCTCACAGGCTTGAGCCTGGGGACCCCAGCCCCTCCACCTGCCCCTCCCTCCTGGGACCCCTGAACCTGCTTCCAAGTGAGATGATACTCAGAATCACCTCTGGGCCAACATCCTGAGAGGACATCCTCGGCCCTGCTGTGAACAGTTGGAACAGCTAACACAATCCACTGGGGGGCGCCCGTGCCATTCACAAATGTCCCTGATGTGCCTGGCCTTGGTTAAGACCCCAGGATCAGGGAAGGGAGCTTCTCGCCTGTGCCTCTCTTGCTTCATGGATAGGATAGAAATCCCCGGTTTTCAGGGCAAGACCCAGGGCCCAACGGTGGCTGTTGATCTCTCCGAGCTCTCCGTCTCTGCCTGGGGTTGTGGGGATAGCACAGAGACCCTCCTGCCTCCCCCAGCTCCATGTACCCTCTGCTGGCTTTGCTGCTATGGTTAGTGGCCAGCACAGTAGACCCTGCCCAGCAGCAGCTGGCCGGCCACCCTCCCAGCAGCCTGGACTCTGCTCGACAAGGCTGGCCACACCTGCCACGGCAGCTGGTTCAGAATCCCCAAATCCTGGCAAAGCAGTCACTTGGTCCATGTCAGCCAGGCCAGAGCTGACTGGACCTGAGCCCCATGTGGGGCTATCGTGTCCCCACCCAGGTACTGCCGCAGTGGTTTGGGGGTATTCTGTGGGAGATGGATCCCCTTGGTCATCACAGGTGGGGAATACGCCTGACATCCCTGCCCTGAGTCCAGGTGGCTGCTGAGGAGCCTGGGACATCCACCCCAGCGTGTCAGCATGGGACCCAAAGGGCCCTGTGCTAGGTATGGCCTGGGTTAGGCCCTGGACCGTGGGCGGGTCCGAGAGGAGGGGCTCTGCCTCTGCAGGAGCCGCTTGGCCAGCGCCCAGCACCTGAGCTGAGTTTGCTGCTTCACACCTCAGCTGCTACTGACCTGGGGTCCAGCCCTGCTCCCACCTTGCTGGACATCAGGCAGTCAGAGCAGGGGCTAAGGAGGTGACACTGGGCCCTGGCAGGGGGGTCTGCCCCCACCTTCCCAGCCTTGGGCAGCAGGAGGCAAGACGGTGTGGTCAGCAGTTTGCCTTGCCAATGCTCACTTACTCTGCATCATTGAGTGCCTACTGTGTGCTGGTGTGTCCTCATCTCTGGGGTGGACCTACTAAGGGGTTCATTGTGACCACTTTTCCCCAGCAGTGCAGAAAGGTCATCTATGCCGGGTGTGGGGGCCAGCATCTGTTGCTGTACTCTGCCCAAAGGGCTCAGTGGGGGGTTTCCACACAGGCTGGGGGTGATTGTGGTCACTGATCAGGAATTTGGAGGGATTGGTACTACCACATAATGAGCACACCGTGGGGACAGTTTGCTGGACAGCACAGGACTGGGCTTTGTGGGGCCGGAGATGGGTGGGCATGTGTCCCCACACCCAGCCTAGTGTGGGGACTGCAGCCCTGTCCAACCCTCCATTCGCCATCTCGCCCCGCCTTCCCCCAAGCATCTGCAGCAGCTGTGACCCATCCCATGGGGCCGGTCGTCCTGGGCTCTGGGCTCTCCTGGCTCCTGAACCTCCGGCCCAGCTGTCGCAGGGGAGGCCATGCCTGTCCTCAGGGCCAACAGCTGCAGGCCTGGAGCCCCCTCTATCCCTCCCCAGAGCAGGTGTGCCCCCACAGCCCCACCCAGCCTGCCAGGAACTGGTCCCGGGACATAGGCTCTTGGCCCTCATCTGTCTAGCCCTGGGGGGGCCAGGCCAACTCTGGCTTTAGTGTCCTCAGGCCTGGGGGCACCAAAAGCTAGGCCCCTGACCAGCCTGTGTCTATTCTGGCAGAGTGCTCTCCATGGGAAGCCCCTCCTAACCCTGCAAGGCTGGCTGTGGAAATGAGGGCAGGATGCCATGCCCAAGGGCTTAGAGGGGAAGAAGCCCACTTCACCCAAGGAGTAGGGTTCTGTTCCTGGCCCCAGAGATATGCAGAAGCCCAGAGCCCATGTGGGCACAGCCTGTGCCCACCTTTCAAGTGCCTCCCCCTGTCCCCATCAGATGGGGCCCTGCCTACACCACCCTTACCTCAACACCTGGAGGTCACTGTCCTCGCTGGCCCCCTAGCCTATGGGCATTGTCCACTCCATGTGTCCAGCTATGGCCAGGAGAGGGGCTACTGGAGCCATTTGTGCACATCTGTGATCAGGAGGCTGCTGTCCTCTCCGTAGAGGCTCCCAGCAGCCCATCTTGCCTTCAGGTGCCTCCCACCTCTGCCCCACCTGTGGCCCACCTGGCTGGCTCAACTCTACCCATTTCCCTGTTCGAGGCTTCCACACAGAGACCTACCCTGGGCTTCCTCCCACCCCACTCTGGCTCTGGGCCTGCCCCACTGCCTCCCCCAGCCTCTAGGCTCTGTGCCCGCCTCCCCCAGCCCAGCACTCCCTGCTCCCAAAACCTTCTTGGCTTTGCCACTGGACTGTCACAGTGCAGATGCAGCCACCTCTGCCTGTGCGTCCCTTTCTTGCCCTCAGGGCCGCTCCTGGTTCACATGGGGCCCACTGGCAGTGCCCCGTGCACCCTCTTTGAGGACAGGGAGCAGCTCCCACCTAACCATGTGGGCCCAGGAGGACCCAGATGGGGGACCCTTGGGGCTACTGACCTGAACGCCTGTACAGAGGAAAGGCTGGGGCTCCTGGGAGTTGCCCCATGCAGCTGCCCTGTTACCACTGGGATCTTCTCTGGGGTGAAATGACCCCCAGCATTAGCTCCATCTGAGACCTCAGGATATGACCATGTGTAAACGAGGTCATTGCAAATGTCACCAAGTTAAGCTGAGGACGTGCTGGTCCCAGTGGCCCTAGATACAATGACAGGCATCCTCATGAGAAGAGTCACAGAGAACAGTGGTTGACAACAGAAGCCGAGTCCGGAGTGGTGCAGCCACAGGCCATGGCACACCAAGGACTGGAGCTGACACCAGGGCTGGAGAGGCCAGGGCCAGCCTCTCCCAGGGCCTCGGGGCAGCCGGTGCCTGGATTGTGGACTCAGCCTTCCCCACTCGGGAGAGAGCATGTTCCCATTTTTAAAATCCATGACCAGTTTGTGGTTGTGTGTTACAGCAGCCCCAGGGCCCTATTTCAGACCCCATCTACAGCACTGGGTGAGGCAGAGAACTGCCTGGCCACCTCTGGGCCACAGCCTGTCCTTGCTTCAGCGCCAGGTGGGCAGACTTGAGACTCTCCACCAGCCTCCATGGGCTCGTGGTGGCCTCAGCCTGTCCCCTGACTCTTGCACTCTCATGGCCTTCAGTGGCCATTCTGACCCCTGAGGCTCTGCCTAGCCAGGAGCCTCCATGGTCCTCAATTGGACAGCATCACCCTGGGCCAGGGTGGGCAGCAGCAGGAGGGCCAGGTCTCAAGGGGTGCAGAGCCCTGGCGAGCTCCTATCATCCACAGTGCCAGACGCCACAGAGGCCACTAGGCCCTAAGGCTGTACCTTAGCACTCTATCCCCAGTGTCTCTTGGGGACAGAGCAGAGGGCCAGGGTGTTGGGGTGCCAGGCCCTCCAGCAGTGTTTGCAGGACAAGGGTCGGGAGGTCTGGGGAGGAAGGAGGACTCTGCTTCTCCTGCTCCACCAGCTGGGGGTCTGCGGCTGGCCCTGGTTGCCTGGGTGCAAATCAGAGCGCCTCAGGCTGGGGCCTCCCAGTGGCCGGGCCTCTGGGGGCTGAGCCATAGGTCCTGTTTGTCCAGGTTAGCAGGCTCCTTCCTGCAGCATCCCCCACCCCATGGCCCCCAGCCCTCTGCCCCTTCCTTCTGGGTACAGATACCTTGCTGCTCTGAGCCGGCTGCACGCAGGCTGCACCTCTGCAGGCAGGTGCTTGGCCCGGGCTTGGGTCTCCTCTGGGACCTTCCAGCCCTTGGTGATTCCAGTTGGAGGGAATGAACGCCCCAGGGACCCTCCCTTCTGAGAGACACAGTGCTGCCCTCAATGTGCATTTCACTGCCCCCTCCCACTGTTTAATAGCTCCACAGCAGGTCTGCTGTGGCTCTGCATGGGGCATCATTCCCCCAGATTTCTCTTTTCCAGACCTCTGGGTGTCTGCGCCTGCTGGCCGCTTATCATATTTTCCCTCCAAAGAAGTTGTTTTGGTATTAAGATCTGCATTTCAGCTGGATTTCAGCTCTACCATCCTTTTTGGGATTGTGGGCTCCACCCGTGCCCCTGGTGGGTCAGCCCATGGCCCCGAGCTCAGCTCAGGATCCCACCAAATGCTCCAGCCAGGAGCAGGCTGGACCACACTAGGACCCTCAGGCATCTCACTGCCCAGAACAGACCTCACCTCTCGGGAGGCCTCCCAAGGCTCCCAAGAAGACAGAGCCCTTGTTGAGTGCCACTGCATGCCAACGGAGGGACCTTGATACTGGGGTCCCTCCCTCAGGGCAGGGTGAGGTGCTGAGGCCAATGCTGATTGGGACAAGTGTGTGTGGCCCATGCCAGGTGGCCCCTGTGCATGGCCCCTGTTCTCTGCACTATACAGAACCATTCTCCCCTCCCCAGAGGAGCTAGCAGCTGTCCTGAGGCCAAGGTGGGGCAGGCCTGGCGGTGGTACCTAGGTGGCCCTCAAGGAGACCTGCTGCCCCATTCCCTTCCTAGGCCCTGGGCCCCAGGTGGCCTGTTGTTCACCTTCAGCATGGGGGAGAAGACCCCACCCTCTGCATTTCCCTACACCCAGCTGCCTCCAGAGACTGGAGTCTGAGGCCTCCCTTGTAGATCTTGGGAGCTCCCAGCTATGAGCTGAGCTCCCCACCAGCACACAGGACATGGCCCACACAGTGCTAAGCAGGAGCCCACCCTGCTTGGCTCAGAGCACCACAGGGTGCCAACACATGTGCTGAAGGACTAGGTTAGGGGCCACCCAGCAGCAGCCCCCCCAACACTTCCAGGCAAGGCAGAGACAGAGGTCACGGCCCCCAGGACCAGCACACAAGGCGGGAGGAGTCGTTGGGTCATTCCCTCACCACCCCCAGCACCAGAGAAGCCCCGACCTCCACCCATCCCATTGCTTGCTGCTTATCAGGCTGCCCCCGAGGCTGGTGAGGACCCGTCTCTGCAGGCCACAGAGGTACCCACTGTGCTGGGCACAAAGGACAGGCAGGGCAAGCTGTCCTGATTGTTCAGTGCCTTCCCAGCCCAGCTCTGTCCTGTTTGTTGACCACCATCAAGTCAGATTCTGAAACTCTGTGGGCCACTGCCCACCCAGGGCTGGTCCATGCTTCCTGAGCTAGCCCTTCCAGGACAAGGGCTCCTTCCTGGAATGGACCTGGCTCTGTGTCGCACTCAGGAGATGGAGCTCTGTGGTGATCCCAGGGGACATGTGGCAGTCACCCTCTCCCGTCCTGCCACAAGGACCAGCCTGGCCTCCCTGCTTGCCACATCCTCAGGATAAGTGGAGGTTCCAAAGGGCCTGGGGGTGGGTTTGTAGGAGCCAGAGGTGCCCAGCACCCACCCAGTGCATGGGCCCCGAGTCTGACTAAAATTGGCTCTTCCCAGGGCTGGGTGGGGCAGGGGTTATCCTGCTGCCCAGGGGGCTGCCTCCTCTGTCCCACGGAGATGGCAGGGGCCACAGCTCACCTCTGGCATCCCTGACAGCATCAAGCTCCACACCACACTGACCACAGATGGCTGCCGGGGAGAGGCCTGTGAAGCTGCTGACCACTGCCACAGGCCCCTCAGCTGCTGGTGGACACATTTTCTGACCCCCAGGTCCCACTTATAGGACCAAATGCAAAGTCAGAGGAATCCAGTGAGAAATACAGGTGTTCACTGAGCTGAGACTGTGGGGATCATGGGCCACAGCTGGCCCTGCCAGTGTCTGCTGCTGTGGACATTGAGGCCAAGGGTCTTGCTCCAGCACTGGCCTGCTCCTGGGCCCTCAAGACAGGTGATCTCCATGCCCCCGTGGTATTGCCCCCACCCCTCAGCCCAGGGGTGCAGCTGCTCAGGCTGAGGGGCTTGGGGACAGGTTGGCCCCCAGCCCACCTCTCTGGCCCAGGCCACGCCTGAGCTGGCTGAGAACAGCCTGTGGCACCAGGCTGCAGCCTTATCCTGGCCCAGCTGGCTGCCCCCTCCTCCCACAAGTGTGAGCACAGCTGTGGGCCCCCAGGCCTGGGAGGGAATGCTCAGCCTTGCACAAGCCCCAGGATGGAGCTACTGGGGCAGCCAGGAGGAGAGCTCCAGGGGGATTGGCTGGGGCACACTCCACCATGGGGGCTAGGTGGGGACCCTGCCAGGGACCAGCACCCCTGAGTCCTAGGATCTGCTCACACTACTGAGGATACCTGGGTTCAGGGGCCTGAGTATTAGCCCAGGTGGGGGTCTCAGCCCCGGGAAGGTCTCCCCTCCAAACAGTGTCTCAGCCTTGGGCAGGGGTCTCTGTCCCAGATGACCACTCAGCCCCAGGTGGGGGCCACTGCCCTCTTCAGGCTGCCCTGGTGGATCTGGAGTGGTACTGCCTGGGACCACCTGGCACTGGGCTGGGATGATGCCCTCACTAAGGCTAGGAGTGACCTTACAGCAGGATCCCCTGCTCCTTGTCAGGAAAGAACCTGAATAAATCCTAGGAACCCATGTGCACCAAGGCAGGGGGTGTGGGGTGAGAGCTAGGTGAGGCCCCTTCTCCAGCTGCCCCCTGGGGCCATCTCAGGGAGTGCAAGCACAAGACATCCCCTCCAAGTGGACTAAAGCTGGGCCCTACCTGAGGCCACCCCCACAGCCCATCCAGAGGGTGGTGTCTTGGCAGAGCCCACCCAGGCCCAGTCTCCGCCCGTGGGGAGGGGCTGCTCAAAGGGGCCAGGACTTGCCTCCGGCCCTCCACAGGAGGGACTGCCGGGTGTCCTGCAGTGAAGTGAGGAGCCCCGCTCGTCTGCCCGGAGGTGGGCAGATTGCACACAGGCCACTGAAGCTTGGGCTCCCCTGGAGGGAAGGGGTCACTCAAGCCCTCCCCCAGCACTCCGGGCCCCCACGCAGAGCCACTCAACATTCTTTAGGCCCCTGAGGCAAACACTAGGAACATAACTTCCTGAAGCTCTCTTTGTATGATCACTGTGGTTCTTAGAAGATACACAGTTTCTCTGACTTCGGTGAAGAGCACAAGTTGCTGGGGCTTGAAACGGGGAACAGCGTCAGGCCAGGCTGGATCCAGGTGCTCAGCTCTCTTGCCCATGCCCACTGCTCAGCTCAGCTTCTCTGTACCTTACTGTCCCAGAAAGGTGTTCTCCTCTAAACAATGTGCTCTGGGGGACAAGAGGCTGTGTCCCTCTTTTATCCAGCTCAGGTGGACCCTGTGGGGTCACAGGCCACTTTGTGTGGTGGGGGAGGGGACACTGGTAACATTCCCACCTGTTCCACAGAGTCCACGTGGCCAGGGGAAGAGAAGCCTCCGTCCACTCCAGGATTTGTGGGGTCTGAGGCTCCAAGAACCTGGTTCTGAGCCTGTGGTACCTCTGCCAGTGAGGGCACCTGGTCTTCCCAGGTGGTGTCCTGGAGTGTTGGGAAGTGGCCAGGACCACTTCCCCACAGCCCTCTGCAGACCAGGCCTTGGCCCAAGCCCCATATCCCAGGCCTCCGGATGCTGGGGACACCTCCAATCCTCTCCATCTGCTGGGAGCCCTGGGCAGTGCCCTGCAGGGTCCTCAGGGACCCTCTCCCAACGGGATGTGTCGGGGGTAGGACGATGGCTGGGTAGCCTGGTCATCTGTCAGGAGCTTCCTGCCAGGCCCTGGCCCTGAGGAGGCTGAGGCCTGGGGACCAAGGTAAGGCAGGGGCAGGCAGCACCCATGACCCTGGCCTGGCCACTGTTGGGCTCCAGTGTGCTGGAGGGGCCCATGGCCTGAGTCTTACCCAGGAAGACCCCCAGCCCTAGGCAGGCAGATGGTCTTCCCCCCAGAGGAGTCAGGAGGACCGGCCCAGGGCGGGGGCTGTGGCATCTCTGTGGCCCAGTGCGGGTGGGGCCAGCCTGGTGGCTCCGCGCTGCCCAGCCAGGACAGCCGCCCCACACAACGGGGCTCTGAGCCCGGGGTGGGCCTGGAGGCGATGCCCGTCGCCCGCTGTCCGCCCGCTCACAAGGGCCCCATTGTTCGGCTGCGGCTGTGGGCAGCAGGTGGCTGCCCGGTCCCACACGGGGAGGCCCTGCCGCCAGCCGCGCGCGCGGAGGAGGGCACGGCGGGCACGGCAGGGTGGGGGGCTCGGGTGGGCCGGGCTGGGCCAGGGCATAGCACCCAGCCAGTCGCAGGATGAAGGCGCCCATTCTCTGGACACTAGCCCCGCCTGCTCCTTGGTGGCCAGGGCCACAGCCTGGATAGCATGTGGTGTGGCAGCTCAGGCCAGGGCTGGCCGCACTGGGACATGGGCACCAGAGCTGCGGCCTGGACAGTGGTGGGGGCCGGGAGGGGAGGCTGGGTCTGGTGGAAAGGTCCAGCCAACCCCTGGAGGTGGAGAGCCCAAGAGCAGAGGGCAAGCTTGGAGCGCTGGCCACAGCAGGGGCCCACCTATGGGCAGGGCCAGGCTGTTCCATTCTCCCTCAGAGCCAAGTCACGGCTTGACTGAAAGGCCTCCCTGTTGCCCACCAGCGGCCCTCCCGCCCTTCCTGGCCGCCCTGCTTCTCTGAGAGCCCCCTCCCCAGCAGCTCCCACGTGGCCTGTCTTCCGGCAGCTGGCGGGGAGGGGGTGTGAGGAGGGGCTTGGCTGCCTTCCTCCCGCAAAGGCCCGGCTCCCCACCCCCACGCTGCTGGCTGGGACTGTGTGAGGCCCCCGAGCTGCCCCTCCCGGCAGCACTAGGTAAGGACAGCTGGAGCCAGGCCGGTGGCTAGACGCCGGTGGTCAGACAAGCTGCTGGCAACCAGACGCCAAGCCGGTGTCACAGCAGACCCCCGGGGCCAGGTCACTGCTTCACAGAGGGGACGTCCCGGCAGCAGGCTGGGCTCCTTCTGCTGGGATGCAATTGTCCTGGGAGTCGGGTGCCAGGTGATGTGTGGGGTGAGACGTTGGCCCCAACAGCAGGAAACACGATGTGGCCCCAGCCTGACACTCCCCAGGGGCCTGAGGGCATGGATGCTCACACCAGGTGGGGACCTGGGGACCTGCCACAGGGGGATGGGACCAGAATCCTGGCCTAAAGCGCCCCCATGGCCAGCAGTTGCTCTGGACACAGTGCCTGTAGGTAGTGCCCCCAGGTCCCACAGGAGCGCCACACGATGGCCTCAGGCTGTCCAGAAGATGGGCTCAGACGGGGATGCTAAGGACCTGTGTGGGACGCCCTCTTGTAGCCCTGGGCCCTGAGGGCACTCACAGCACACATGTCCCCCCACAGCTCTACAGGAGTGGGGTCTCACAAAGCACCCAGCCCGCAGCCTGGAGAGGCCAGCCAGCCACTGGGCTTTGAAAGCGAGGCTGTCTGGGCCCTTTCTCTTCCCTGGCATCTTGGCCGGGCCTCCCACGGGCCCCTGCCCGACATCTCCCGCCCCTGGGCCCAAACCTGGCAAAGAGGCCACACTGGGCTGGCAGCTTCAGAAGGGACTCTGTGCACAATCCCAGCCTGTTGGCCTGACCACCGCGCAGGGAAGCCGGAGTGCGGGGAAGCGGTTCCAGGCCACTGAGAGGCCTGCCTGGCCGAGGTGTTACCCCTCTGCTGGGCGTGGGAAGACACTGACATACTGAGGGAACAGGTCCCTCCCTGCCTGCCCAGAGGCTGCCTCGCTCAGCGGGGCCCAGTGAGGGGAACTGGGGTCCGGGGAAGGGGCGTATGACCCTGATGAGGCCACCAGCCTCTTCCTGTTTCACCTGTGTGGCCTCTGGGCAGCAACTCCAGGCCAACCCTGCAGGAAGCCCACCAGAGCCTTCTCTCTCCTCTCAGCAGCAGCTCCCAGTGGAGTGTCGGCCCAGGAGGCCAAGTGAGGGGACACTGGCTCCCCAGGCCTGGAACAGCCTCTGAAGCCCCCATGTGAGTGTCCTGCCTCACTCGGATGCCTCGGACAGGGTGCCCCCATATCTGGGGCCTGGGCCTGGCATGGAGCTGGTGGACAGGGCGAGTCCCTACCTCGAATGTGACGAATGTCACTCCATGTGTCCTCTGGGGACCTGCCTCTGAGGGTGAGTGCCCCTGGGGGAGTGAGCTGAAGCTGCCCCGACTTCCCCTTCTTAGGCGTGGGCAGGCTGGCCTGGGCACAGGGGGGTGGGGTGGGCAGGGGAATGGGAACCTTGGAGCCAGAGAGCCCCAGGAGAGAGGCATGGGCCAGGGCTCCCGCCACAGTCGCCTGGCGCCCATCAGGAGGGACATGCCACTACACCATGGCACCAATCAACTCTCCCCCAAGGTTTCCTGGGCCAATCTGGAGCCGGATCAGACGAGGAATTCCACAGCCGGCGGAGCGGAGCCAGGCTTAATGCTGAGCAAACCGCCTCCCTCCCGCAGCCCCTCCACAGCCCGCCCTCGCCCAGGGCTGCCACAGCCAGAGCCCAATTATGGCCTCTGACCAGCCCCTGGCTCCTGAGGGGGCGCAGCTGATGCTCACTGGGCCCAGGGCGCCTCCAGTCCTGCCTGGACGGTGAGTGGCTGGCAGCCTGCTGTCCTCCTGCTAGGAGGGGCAGCAGCTGGACCCCTGGGGGACTCATTGTCCCACGCAGGGCTGCCCTCTGGCCCTCCCTCCAGCAGCTGCCCATCATCTGGCCCTACACCATTTCCCTGCCCAGCCCCTAGGGCTGGACTAAGGCTGGTGTCCCTGTCCTGTGTCAGTCCACGGACTCCTAGCTTCACCTTCCCCTGCTCAATCGCACTAGCAGGTTCATGGAGCACCCTGCCTGTGACCACCGTGCAGCTCTGAGTGCAGGGCTGGGGTGTAGCTCGCTGGGTGTCAAGGAGGAACAGGGCGGGGCTGCCTCAGGAGGAGGGGGCTGCAGGGAGGGCAACCTGGACATGGTGGACAGGTTCTGGGGTCCCCCCTTTGGTTCATAACAGAAGGGGTAGTTGCCCACCCCGCTGAGCTCTGGGGAGGCTCCTGGTGCACAGGTGGGCTGGCGGCATCACCTCCACCCCAGTTCTGCTACATGGCCCACTCTCTGCCCTTCACACCTCTTCCCTTCCCCAGGACATCATTCCTACCACAGGGCCTTTCTGCTGCTCCTCCTGGAATTCTCCACCCCACAGTTTTGCATGTGGGTTCTATCTTCAGACCCAGACAAAAAAGCACCCTCCTCCAAGAAGCCCACCTTGTCCAGCCCCATGTGCCACACAGCCCATTTTTCCATGATGCTTGTCCCTCACGGCAACCCACTGGTGTGTGCACGTGCCTGTCTGTCTCTGGCTTCTGGAGGGTACAGGTCGTGAGCTCTAGCAGGACCCTGCCTAGCACGGGGCCTGAGACCTGGGAGGTACGTAGTTGGGGCGTGAGTCAGAGAACAAGTGATCTTCAGAATCCCTGCTGAAGCTGAAAGCAGAGAACTGGCCTCGGGTTACACGATCCCACCACATCTGGTGCCCAATTCTTCTCACTGAATTAACCAGCTGTTTCGGAGTCATGCATAACCCGGCTGATTACGTTCACTTTTGAAGGTTGATTTGAGTTAAAGGAAGAGAACTGAGCTCAGTACCAGACCATGCACCCAGAGGGTGGGGAGGGGAAAGATCAGCTTCACCACCGCCCCGAACAAAGCTGTGTCCCACGAACGTAGCCATAGATCCCTACCTCACCGCCATACATGGGGACAAGTTAAGGTGGACGGAGGATTGCATCACAACACAAAAGCTGCTCAGTGCTCCAAGAAAATGGAAATGGAGTTCCAACAAAGTTGTTGTGAGTACTTCCTAAACTTGATGCCAACACCAGGCCCATATAGAAGACCCAGTGTCCATGAGCATGCCAGACACCTCAGGAGCTGGCTGCAGTGCTCACTGACCCTGCCAGCATGCAGCCACAAGTGGAGATGATGAGAGCCACTGGGCCAGCAGAGACAGCCCTGACTCCGAGGATGGTTTGAGGTGCTCCCTGGAGGCTGGCATTGGAGGCTGTGTAGAGGCTGGGTCATGTCCTAACCTACTGTTTTCTGGGAGTGCGGTGCTCAGCGTGGCATTGTGGGCCCTGCCTTGCCTGCAGGATGGATAGATGTCACTCCTTCAAAACAGCCCAGAGGCCACTGTGCACTTGATAGGGAGATCCAGGGTCTTGAGGAAGCCTCTGGAGGGTTCTTGCCAATCTTGCCTAACCCCAGGAACTTTCTGCTGAGAACTGGGGCACAGGCCAAGCTTTTTAGGATCCTGAGTACCAGGCGTCATAAATACAGGATGTCTGAAATAAAGAAGTGATGCCTGGCTGTATGGGGCTATTTGAAGTGGAGAGGGGAAGCTGGAGCCCCCACGACCCTCTGCAGCTCTCCACTGGGTTTCACCAGCTCTCTACCAGCCTGTGGCACCACTGGTGAGGTGCGGACGTGGGGCCTCTCCAGGAAGAGGGTCTGAGGGAGCCTGATCAGCAGGGCTGCACCATGGAGTCGCACCAGGCTGGAGCCACACACGGCCAGTCCCACTCTCGGAGCCTTTGCTGGTGGGAGCATGGCCCTTTGGTGACTCTGTTTAATGGTTTCAGGTCCTGCCTCTGTGTTTTAACTCCCAGCCTCTCAAAGAGACCTTCCTGTCTCCCACATCCAGCTCAGCCTGGGCGGAAAAGAACTAGAGAAGGCCGAGGATGGGGCCAAGAGTGTAGCAGGATGGCTTGGCTCAGTGGGTGGCCCTGGGCAGAACCCCTCTGCCCACCTGGACTGGCTGGGCTAGCTGTTGTCTGGGTAACCATGTGGGGAGTCTACACTGGCCTTCGGCAGGTCCTGGGAGGCTCTGGGAGGAAACAATGCTAGGGACCAATGTGTGCTTGATCCAAGAATCATTTAGATACACCTGAGGGGTCTGGACAGCCGAGAGGTAGCCCTCGGCTTCCCTCAGCCCGTGTCCTGATGCTCCCCTGCCTCCTGAGTAGGTTCTTCCTGCTGCCCAGTGCCCACAGCCCTCTCCCCAGGCCCGTCCCTCCTCTCCCCATCTCTTCTAGGGGTCCCTAGCTTCACTGCTGCCCTACCCTCCACAGGGCAGAGCTGGTCTGAGCAGATCCTTCCTGGGTGTCAGCCAGAGCCAGATGAACCCTGTGTTGCCCAGGCTGGCCCTGAGGGGGAGGGCATGCCCCTACCCTCCTCCACTGCAGTTCCAAGGCTACCCAGGGGCTGGGGCAGGGAACAGGAGAGAAGGAGGCCTCAGAGGAGAAGGGAGCCAGTGGTTAAAGGTACAGGACCCTGGGGAGTGGGTGGAGGGCCCTGGGGGACAAGTGTGGGCTGGGGACCCTCAGGGATGCAGAGGGCCCAGGGAAGGAGAGGCCGCAGAAGCTGGAGGCTGTGACAGAGACTCACCAGTGGGCCCTGCACACTGACTCTGGGGAGGCCCCAGGTGCTGGGTGGAAATAGGACCTGACCCTCGGGTGGGAGGTGGCTGCTTAGGGTCCCTGACACTGTCTCTCAGAGTGTTAGGCTAGGGCCAGAGCTCCTGGCCAGGTTCCTCTAACTCGGGCCTTGTGGTCCCCGAGGCAAAGCCCCACATCCCTAATTACACGTTGGGACCGTGGTGGGGACAGCCTGGCGGCGACTCAGGCCAGGCTCTGGTCTCAGAGGGAAGTTTCCGGTCTCCGGGTCCCCTGGTTACCAAGCCCCTCCAGGACGGCCATGGGTCAATGCACGCTTGTGGCCCTCCACTCAGTGTGTCAATGGACTGGGAGCCACCTGTGCCCTTCAAGGTCCCCAAAACCAGTTCCCCTGCACAAGCCAGAGCTCCTCTCCTGGGACTTAAAGACCCAGATGGAGTCTTGCCCATTCTCAGCTAACAGAGAGCCCTCTGCCCAGGGCTCACTCTGTAGCAGGAGGGTCCATGCTCTTAGGAGCCTGAGGCCCAGGCCATCCTGGACTCCTGCTTGGGCACCCTCCCAACCTGGTGGCTGGAGAGTGACCTATCCTCTCCATTGTTCCGGTCAGCACTGTTCAGTGCAGGAGAGGGCCACGGCAAGGTGGGGTCACAGGGCCATCTGGAGGCTGCTGCCCACATGGGGTAACAGGAGCTGATTCCCCGTTTGCAGCTCACGAAAGACCTGGAGGGACCCGCCCCAGGGTTTCACTTTGTCAGGGAGGCACGCTGGAAACCTTTGGTATTCTCCTCTCCGCATGTTCTAAAGGGTCTTGTAATGAGGATATCTTACATTTGTAATAGTTTAAAAAACTTTATGCAAAGAAAAAATGGCGGGCTGGGGATGTGGCTCAAGTGGTAGCGCGCTCACCTGGCATGCGTGGGCCCGGGTTCGATCCTCAGCACCACATTCCAACAAAGATGGTGTGTCCGCCGAGAACTAAAAAATAAATATTAAAAATTTCTCAAAAAAAGAAAAAATGGCATGAACAGCCCAGAGGTTTCTGAGTCCTGACCTTGAAGATGAAGCCGCCCAGCAATTGGGTGCCCTGTGGAGGTGCTCAGGCCACAGACACTCTGCTCCTGCCCCTGCCCCTGCCCCTGCCTGGGCAGCAGCTTAGCGAGCTCACAGCCTAGAGGCAGAAGGAGCTTGTGCAGCCAGAGGGGGCGGGACCCCCACAGAGCCAGAACTGCCCTTGTGGGGCCCAGGCCAGTCCTGAGCTGCCGCCCACCCAGCCCCACAGCTCAGGTGCTGCCCCTGTCTCTGGCTTCGATTCTTTGCAGTCACAGCCTGGTAACTGGCAATTACCAAAGAGAAACCACAAACCACTGTACATAATTGTCCCAAATCCACAAAGAAGCGAAGACACAACTCCCCCTCGGGGGGGGGGGGGCGGGTAGCAGCAAGGACCACCGGTGCTGGCTCTAAGTAGATGCCAGCTCTCAGCAGCAGGATTTTGGGGGCCCCTCCCAGCCCCCCATGAGGATGCCTGGGGGCTCCCCTCCCCACCTGTGTTTGTGTCTGTGATCTGCTTTCCAGGCTCCCTCTGGAATTCCAGCCGCCCTACCCCCCCCACCCACCAAGGGCAGCCAGATCACTCAGCTGGGAGCCGGCACTTCCCTCCCTCAGAAGTTTCTTTCTGTGGCTGGAGTCTGAGGTTGGCGCGGGCAACTGGAGGAGAAAGCTTCCTAATTATAAGTGTGCAGAGAAGGCTGGCCTAGGAAGCACCAGGGTCACATGCTGGGAGCCGACAAGCACTGCCCGCCAAGCAAGCTGAAGAGAATTATGGCTGGGCGATGTCCCCCAGCATGCTCTTCCTCGGTACAAATGTTCCAGAGCCCAACCTGGGCCAGGTGCAGCTGTCTGACCCACACTTGGGCTCCTGGCCCCTGGGAGTAACCACCCCTTGCAGGCTACCTCCCCTCATCCTCGAGGTCTAGGGTGGGGGTAGAGATACTGCCAGGTGCCCCAGGCCAGGATGCCCATACTGTGGCATTAGAGCCCAGGAAGAACCTGGCAGAGAAGTTGGGGGCTGGGGCAGCACAGGCAGGGCCCAGAGGTGAGGGTGAGGGGTGAGGATCTGGCCCCAAGTGCCCCAGCCCCTCAGGGCAGAAATCTCAGAAACTGCTCCCTGGACTTGGGGTGGACAGGTCCAGGGCCAAGTCCCTCCAGAACTCACCTCACATCTCCCTTCAAGGGGACACAGGCCCTGGAGGTAAGTTGGGGGTCCCAAGCTCCTTCCCCTCTGAGACCCCATGGCAGGGATTCGACAGGTGGGTCCATGTTCCCTTGGCCCTTGTGTGCCTGGGCAAAGACCTACCGTGGGTCTCCCTCCTACCCAGACTGAGACCCAGCCACCCATTCACAGGGGCGGGAGGATGGTAGGCTTGTGGGGTCTGTGTATGTGGCAGTGCCCAGGACCTGTTTGACAGGCTGGTGACAGGAGGGAGAGGTGTGCCCCCTTGGGGACTCCAGGTCCTGGTCTCAGCAGCCCTGTACAGGGGCAGGCAGCATGTCCCCCACACCAGGCAAATCCATGCATGTGGAAAGCCTGCCGGGCACCCAGGAGGCATCTAATACATGCAGTTACCTTGAGCGGGAGGGAGAGACAGATCAAGTGGGCACCCTTTCCCAGCACAGATAGCTAGGGGCCCCTAGGGTTCGATGCATACAGCAGCCCCTGAGCCCAGATCTGCCCTGGGACCCACTGTGCCCCAGAATCTGGCTCCCTTCTCTGACCTCTGCTCCTGGACTTAGGTTAATGGCCCCTCATAGAGCTCTCTATTCTCCCCTCCCCTAGCACCCACTCACCAGCCAGACAGGGCCCTGTTGTTCACTGCAGCCCACACCAGAGGCAGGGGGACGTCAGGCCACTGCCCGGAGTACACGAGGCCGCTTGGCAGGGTGGGGGCCACTGTCTTGCTCACGTGTGCCCAGGGCCATGGCTGGCTCTGGACTTCCAGGATGGGGCTCTGGCCTGACTAGCCCACCTCACAGGCCATGGTGAGGGCCTCTATCTGTGACAGGGCCTGCTGGGAACATACCCCACCTTTCACCCAAATGAAGCTGAGCCTTGGTTTCCCTGCCTATACCTCCAGGGAGGAGGGAAGTGTGGAGACAGTGTTGCTGGTGCTGACCTGGGCCCAGGGCCAACAAATTTCCCCTGCTTCCTCATGTCCCTGGTGAGCCCAGCATCACCAGGCAGGACCCTCAGGGTATCCTGAGGGTCACTGCCATAGTTGGCAGCTTCCAACCCTCCAGTCCATCTGGGGTGCATTGGGGGAGGGGACATTAAGAGAGGGTTAGAGGTGTCAGCCACTGCCCCAGGCAGCATCCACTTGGGGCCAGGCCCCTTCAGCACTCTGCTTGTAAGTCCCCTCTCCAGAAGGCTCTCCCCTCCTCTTTCCAGAGTCCAGAGCTGTGAAGGCAGCCCTGCCCAGGGCCAGCACCCCTCACTGGGTTCCTGGGGCCCTGGCAGTCTGACCATGCTGCTGGTAGCTCATCCAAGCCTACCCCTCACCCAGACCAAGGCACCCAGACCTCCCAGCTCTGCCTCCCTGCCGAGGCTGGCACAGTGCCCTCAGGCCCCAGCAAGTCCTGACCTACAGATGCCATGGTCATGGGAGCCACCCCTACCCTCCACCCTGGCATCACCATCTCCACACACCCCGACACTTCTGCCCACACCACCTATGTCCAGCTTTTCTGTCCTCTCTGGTCTGAATCAGCTTGGACCAGATACATCTTCCCTCCCTGAGCTCTCCCCATCCAAAGGAGGGGTGAGTAATTACATCGCCATAAACTGGAAATGCTTTTCAGCTGCAGTGACAGGAGCCAGAAGGTCCAGATCCCACCCGGAGCTCACAGCTGCAGGCTGGGCTGGCTGCCTGGTGGCCAGCAGGGGAGCCAAGGCCCCAGGGAGCAGGGGCTTAAGGGGTCAGGGGCCTGTCTGGGGCTACCCTCCTATTTACCACTCACCCAAGGCCAGACAATTGGAGAGAGACAGATGGACAGCCAGATGGATGAATGCATAGATGGGTGGATGGATGGGGTCTATGGCTGGCTGGCTGGGTCTGTGGATGGATGAGTGGGTGGATGGATGGTTGGATGGATGAGTGGGTAGATGGATGGTTGGATGGATGAGTGGTGGATGGATGGGTGGTGGATGGGTGGGGCTTGAGGCTGGCTGCTTGGCTGGGTCTGTGGAAGGATGGGTGGATGGGTAAGTGGATAGATGGGGTCTATGGCTGGCTGGCTGGCTGGGTCTGTGGATGGTTGGATAGATGGATGGATGTTTGGATTGGTGGGTGGGTGGGTGGGTGATGGATGGATGGGGTTTGTGCCTGGCTGGTTGGCTGGGTCTGTGGATGGATGGTTGGTGGATGGGATGGTTGGATGGGTGGCAGGGGGGTGGCAGGTGGGTGGATGGTAGATGGTTGGGAGGGTGGGTGGTAGATGGGTGGATGAATGGATGGGTGGATGGATGGGTGACAGGTGGGTGGCAGGTAGATGGGTGGATGGATGGATGGGTGGGTGGGTGCATGGGTGGTAGGTGGGTGGTAGGTGGGTGGCGGCTAGATGGGTGGTGAATAAACAACTAACTAGGCCTGGGTGGCAGTGGTCTAGGAGGGGGCAAACAGTGTTCAGCTTCCTTCCCTTGGATGTCAGGGGCCCTTGGGAACAGAACCACCAATGTGGGAGTTCTGTCACTGAGAGGCTCACAGAAGCCATGAAACCTTTGAATTTGGCAGATGGTTATACAGTTGGGCATATCCCATGTAACCCCAAAGCCTGCTCTGATATCTTTCTCATAAGGAATTGGGCACTGAAGCAGTAACTTTGTCCCTTTGAGGATGCTGGGAACAGGTTGGTCCACTTGGAAAGCCAAGCATGAGTTTTAATCCCGATCACTCAGAGTCCATCCCAGGAACCCTGTGTGCCTGCGGCAGTGGGTTGAAGGGTTGCCTGGTTGCGATTCAGTGGAAGATATCTAGATAAGATCATCCTGGATGAAGTGACTGCAGTCCTCAGAGGGTAATCTTCCGAGACAGGCAAGGGACAGACTCTGAGGAGGGCATGTGAAGATGGAGACAGAGTGGAGTCCTCAGGCTATCAGTAACTCCCCTGGAAGGCCACTGCCCTCCATCAGGGGACCCAGACACAGTGCTCAGAAGCAGCCTGACGCGTGGGAACCTGCCGACTCCAGGAGCCCCCAGGCTCCCCGGGGCCTGCCTGGCCACCCCACCCTCTGAGGTCATTTTCCACCCAGCCCACGCTTGCTGGAAAGAGCAAGGACACCTCACGGGGCCAGGCGCTCCCCGGTCGCCAAGCTGGAGGGGAGGAGGGAATGCAGGAACCTGACCAGGCTGCAGTTTATGCAGGAGGCATAGCTGGTGGCTGCCAGGGGAGCGGCTGGAGGTTGGCGGGGCCTTGATCTCTAGGACAGGCCTCGTCCGGGGCTGGTCAGGCCAGGAGGAGCTGAGGGCCTGGAGCAGCTGGGCACACAAATGGAGATGTCCTTGAGGGCCCTGAAGTGGGGGACACCCTCACCAGTCTCAGAAGCTGCCCTGGACCCTCAGCAGCCCCTGGTGGGCTTAGGAATCCCCCGTCACCATACTTTACAGAAATTCAGACTTACTGTGGCAGGGGATGGCCACAGGGCCCCACCATGGCAGACCCACATTTGAATCTAGTGGCTACTAAAGGCCACAGCAGAGGTGGCACTGTCACCGAGAACTACCACGAGTGGAGGGCTTCAGGCAGCAGGATGGCCGAGGCCAGAAGCCTGAGAAAAGGTGCGGACAGGCCTGGGCTTGCTCCCAGGCTCCAAGGAGGCCCTCCGGCATCTGGCGCTGGCAGTCCTGGACTTGGGACTGTGAGCCTCCTTCTCGGCCTCTGTTGCACAGCCTCTCTGCACATCTCTGTGATTCTGTTTTCTAGTCAAGAGCCTGGTATGTCATTCAGGGCCACCCCCCTTCCGTGGGATGACCTCCCCACAGTAGGTCATATTCTGAGTTTTGGGGGGACCCAGCACAGTGAGCCACCAGGGGCACGAGGCCTCAAGTTCAGGACACCATGGGCTGTGCTTGGAGCATGGGTAGCTGTTCACTGAGCCTGGCCTGTGGGGAAGGGGGAGGTGGCCCTGGTCCTGGGCCAGACGGAGGAGTTGGATACACCAGGGCACTAGGGTCACTGAAACAGGGACAGTACCCGCCAGCCCCAAAGCTTCCATTTGTTGGTAGATGCAAATTGAGTGGTCAGCTGGGCCTCATGGAGTGACCAACTAGGGAGCAGCAGAGGGTGTACACATGGGAGGTGGCACAGGCCCAGGCAGGAGGTGGCAGGTGTCAGCTGGGCAGGGAGGCAGGATAGCCTGGTGGACTGACATCATCCCCCAGGGCCACTGCACACCTGTAGGGCTCCATGACTCGCCATGGCATTGAGTAGAAGCCAGCTCGTGGGTCTTCCTAATGGGCTTCCTGGCAGGGAGGGGCTGAGCCTCCAAGAGGCTGTGGAGCCCCACGGCTGGCCAGTGATGCAGACCCCTTCCTAGGAGTGAGGCATGAGCCTGGCAGCTGGAGGGAGGCTATCCTTCATCTTGGGATGTAGCAGGGCCTTCCTGCCTCCCCACAGTGCCAAGCAGCCCAACCCAGGGGCTCTGCCGGGAGTAGACAGGGCCATCTGTGTTCTGTTGAGTGGACAGCCTGGGGGCTGCTCTCAAGGTGGGGTGTTCTGCCAACTGCAACCCCCCAACCTCGCAGGCAGCATTTCTGCCCTCCGGGTAGGTCACTGTAGGCTGTCACCAAGAAACCCAACAAAGTCAAGCCCTTAGCTTTCCAGAAAGTTCCAGGGTACCATGCAGTAGCAGGGTGGCAACAAGCTGTTCCCCACACCCCACAGCCCAGCCCCTGCCTAGGGGAAAGTCTCTCAGGGGACCCTCACCCTCAGCCCCTCTGGAAGCAGAAGAGCATGTTGGGCCTCCCTCCAGGTGGGGCCAGGGGCCTGCTGCTTTCTGGCTGGACGTGCGGGTACTGGGGGTGGAGAGTGCCTGTCCTGGAGCCATCCAGTGCAAACACCAAAGGATTGGAGGCAGGGAGCCTGACGCCATGTGCCACCTCCTCGGAAAACTGGGTGGCATGATCCCACAGCGGGGATGCAGCTCCAGCAAGGACAGGGGCTGATGCTGCCAGGGACCAGGGCACAGAAAGGGGCTTCTCTCCACCTCGGCCTCCTCCGCCCCCTCTCCTGGCAGTGGGCACTGCAGCTCCTGCAGGAGGTGGGGACATCTCTGCCTCTCGTGGGCCAGCAGGATGGGCTTCTCCTCCAGGGGACCCCAGGTGGCAGAGTGGCCACCTCCTATCCTTCACAATCCAAAGGTGGGCTGGGTTTTTGGCAAGGATCTGCCCCAGGGTCTGTGTGATCACCGGTGACAAACTACATTAAGGCTGAGCCTGTGGTTTAAGAGTGGACCTAACCCAGCTGCTGCGAGGTATGACTGCCTGCTATGTGTGATGTGGCCTGACAGCACCCAGCCACCTGTGTTTTACCACGAAGCCACCGTCCCTACTACCACTGTCATCACTGTCATCTGCACTAACCTCACAAGGTAGACTCTGTTCCCTCCAGAACCTGCACCCAGCCAAGGGAACACTGTCTTCGACCTCCAAGATGGACTGTACCTCTTTCCTGCAAACCTCCTCCAAAACAGGGGCCCAAGTGGGGACCTGCTATAGCATCACCACCAGAATGCTTGAGTGTGCTTTCAATGCTCCGTCCCAGAGCATGTGTGATCTAAAACGGGCTGGCCCTGGCACAGACCCCACTCACCTGGCTGTTTTGTGGCTTTGGACAGGTGACTGGGGCTCTCTAGCCCTCGACCTGTCCAGTCAGATGCTCTGTGGGTTACTCAGACCTTCAGGGTGCAGAGAGTGGACCTGCAGGGCAGCAGAGCAACAGACACTCACATCCAGATAGGGAGCCTTGTGGCCCAGGGGGCTGCTTTAGCCTGGACTGGGTCAGCATCTCGTCCTCCATCAGCCCTGCCAGCTTCCCAGGGCTGCTATAACCAGAGACCAGAGAGTAACACACCTTCCTTCACCTGAAGTTCTGAGGCTGAGAGTCAAGGTCAAGGCAAGGGTAGGGGACCTTCCTGCCCCTGAGCTTCTGGGGGCTGTTACCACCTTGGCTTGCAGGCATGCTCTGACCTCTGTCGTCAGTCCATGGCCTCTTCCCGTGTCTGTTCCGTCTCTTAGGAGGAAGACCACTGTTGGATTAGTGCCCATCTTGATCCAACATGACCTCCACCTTGTTAACTTCTGCAGAGACCCTGCAGTGCTGCCTGAGAAGGGCTACGATCACAGGCCCTGGAATTAGCACTTGGACGTATCTTTTTTTGGCACTGAGCACTCTACTGGCACAGACCCCACTCCCCTGGCTACTTTGTCACATCCTCAGCCCTTTTTGTGTCTTATTTTGAGACAGGGTCCCTGTAAGTTTTCCGAGGTCAGCCTGGACCTCACCATCCTTCTGCCTCAGCCTCCCAGGCAGGCTGGATGGCAGGTGGGTGACGCAGAGCCCCGCTGGACCTATCCCTGGGGGATGCTTGCTGAGCAGAGCAGCATCTGCACAGGCCTGAGTGGCCCCTTCCCCACACCTGCCCTTCCCCACAGCAGGGTGGGACCACCAAACCTCTATTGGCCATCACCCGAGGAAGAGGACTTGGGTCTGAGGAAGCAGCTCTGGAACCAGGAAGCCATAGGGCATTTGCATTTCTGAGCTGCCATATTGAAAAGGCAAAACAAAACTGTGATCTGTGGTGATATTGGATTCAATCCCCTTTATCCAGTGTGATCATCACAGCACATGATCAACGTAGAATGAGCATAAGACACTTTGATTTTTTAAAACAGCCTTATTGAGGTATAATTCATGTAATCGGAAGCCGGACCATCGGGGTCACATCCATAGAGCTGCTCAAGGGCCTCCACAGATGCTGCAGAGCAGTCCTGTCCCTGCAGAGAGAAGCCCTGGCCAGAGTGGACACTGGTGACCTCCGGGTCCTGCCCCACTCAACTTCTGTCTCTGAAGTTCCCCATTCTGGGCATTGTCCATAGGTGGTGGGCAGTGGTGTCCCTCTCTGTCTTCTTCTCCCGGGATCCATCCATGTCCTAGTGGCTCTGTGATATTCCGTCCTGGGGACCTACCACCTTACTCTTCACCAAGCTTGGACAGCTTTGGTGTGATTCAGACCAGCCCCCATCAAGGCTGGCACAGGCTTTGGCAGCCCAACGCCCAGCATGTGTGGCACCGGCCAAGGCCACTGCCCCGTGGGCTCCAGCATCTCCACGGCCACCCTGCAATGCCCAACAGGGTTTGAATGAGGCATAGAGTGGCTCTGACCATTCAGAACAAAATAAAGGTGCTGTCCAACTGGCTGCCGTTGTTCATTTTTCCAAATGGACTAAGTGTGACTATTTGGAGAACAGTGGAGGAAGATTCAGACTTCTTAGGCAGTATAAACAAGTACTGGTCCAGAGCACAGAGAGGGTGACCAAGACCCCTGCCCATTGTTCCCTCCCAGACATGCAGATCCCCGGCCTGCTGTCTCTGCCCTCCCCATTTCACCCAGAACACCTTTGTGCCTGGTCCAGTGTCACCATGGTGACGGCCAAAGGTTTTCTTCTCAGGGTATCAGGCATCTAGCCTCTTAGCCGCTTTCCTAGAGCCCCACCCCTGGAGGTAACTTTACCTACCGAGGGCAGCATCTCCTCTCCTGGGGCCCTGCTGGGAAGCAGAGAGAGGGAGTGGGCAGATGTGGATGCTGCCACCTCACCCACAAGGGCTGACAGACATGCATGGTCTCTTCCAAGGCTGGCTGGGGCAGGATCCCACACATGGAGGTCTTGAGGAGTGACCACAATCCTCAACAGATCCACAGCCCTGACAGAGGACCAGGCACCAGGTAGGGCTGGTCAGGCCGATGTTTCCACAATCCTCTTAATTGTAGGTGCTACCTCCCTCGCAGACTGGGAGACTGGGGCACAGAGGGGCAAGCCACCGTGCAGGGACTCCACTTCAAGACCGGGGCTGTGGCTCCCCTGCCTAACTCACAGAGTGAAATGGGACTCATTGCCCAGAGTGTGCCCTGGCAAGCCCAGGTCCAAATACAGTCCTCCTTCCCTCTGGCCCAAGAGTGCTGGCTTGATGCCAGGTCCCCTCTGAGTAGCTGTACACCAAGACCAGAGGTCAGGACCCCTAGGCTCCCCCAGCTGTGCTGCATCTCCACAGGAAGGAGGAAACCAAGAGTCTGACCCCTGGTACTTGTCCCCCAAGAGGACATAGCCTTGGGCTAACATCCCCAGCTCTGCATGTGCCCCGCCTGCCGGGCAACGAGAAGCTTGGGGCTTCTGCAGCACACTATGAGTCACCCCAGGGAATCCCGACCGGCCTCTGGGTGGGGCACAGATGGTGGCGATTGCTGGAAGCACTAGGGAGGAAGGTCTCGCAGAAGCACCTTGGCTACTGGCCAAGTGGATTCCAAGGGAGTTTTCCAGGCACATCAGGAAATGGGACCTACTGTCCGGTCCAGCCCCCAGGGCTCTGCCAAACTGGCTCCTGGAGGAGAGCAGGAGGGTTGCACGACCCTCCCCCAGACACCCCCTGCCCCCTGCAAGCAGCTCCTCAGAAGAGAAGGGGCTGTCAAAACTGAGCTTGGGGACCTAACCAGCTCAGAGCCAGCAGCCCTGGGGACAAGGTCCTTGTTGTCCACCGAAGCTGCCCAGTGATGGTGAACAAGCACTGTCCCCGCTCCAGCTCCAAGGAGTGCGGGTCACATACCCTGGGAAGCTGAGGCTGGAGCACCTGCAGGAGGGGTGAAGTAGCATGGGGTTCTTGTGACCTGGGGATCAGGTCCCTGGGAGAACTGCAGGGACATTTTCCTCTAGGGGAGGCAGGAACTGATGAGATCTCGGACCAGGAACATGGCCCAAACCACCTAGCTCCAAATTTCAGGATGGGGAAGACTCGAAGGACCCCAGTGTCCCTCTGCCACCCAAGTTCCCCCAAGTCCCTGGCTCCATGTCTGGGTGTTGTAGCAAGTCTGAGGCAGAGCCCACCCCACCCTCAGACATGAGCACCCACTGTCCCGGCAGCCCCACATGGCAGCCCAACTGCCATTGAGCCGCCTCTCGCTGAAAGCTGTGTCCCAGCAGGAAAGCCCCGCTCCCCGCCTGGGTGGGGAATTCGCTCTGAAGCAGAAGTTTGCTCAGCTACCTTGAAACCCCCAGCCAGGGTCACAGTGGGGTGAGGTCCACAAGGGCCTTGGGGCAGAAGTCACGGGAGGAAATTCGGGAACCCCCAGCACACCTGCTGGGGTCTCGATGGCACAGACAGGGGTTCTTTCTGGGCGTGGGGGGCACCAGGTCACTGGAGTGAGGTCAGAGGAAGCAGTTGGCAGGCCCAGCCCCTGGCCGCCAGGTGGCCCTGGGGGAGTTACTTCCCTGCTTGAGGCCAAGTTGCACCCCTTCCCCGAGGCTAACTGGGCGTCTCCCAGCCCAGGGCAGTGTCTGCTGGAAGGCCTCCACCTCCCTGCCTGTGTCTGCCTGCTGCTGAGGGGCTCCTGGCATGACCTCACCCAGCTGAGCAGTGCCTGTTTCCAAACAGACAGAAAAGGGACAAACGGACACCCACAGGGACCTGATAGTGTAACCCTCCCAGAGCAACTAACGTCATGCGGAGCAGAAGCCAGAGCTCAGGCCCACTCTCAGACAGAGGCTTCTACCACCCTGGTTCCAGGAGGACCTATGACCATCCTGCCCTCCTGTGCCTGGGACGTTGCCAGGCCCTGTCCACGTTGACTTTGTATATCTCTCCCAAGGCAGTGGGAAGCCAGGGCCACCCCACACTCTCCAGTGCCACAGGGTTCCCTCACCATCCCTAGGGCCCATGCAGGCAGAGGAGCAGAGAAGAGGACAAGTGCCCAGGGCCCCCAGAAGGCCCCCAATGGTCTCCCTTGGATAACCCTCCCCCCCTTAGAGGACCCTCCCCCTTTCCTGGCCTGCCTCTGCCCTCCACCTGCACCTGTTCTGCTCAGAAAGACCCTGCCCCAAGAGTGCTCTCAGATCTCCAGCAGCAGGGAAGACCCATCTGCTCCCAAGTGCCCCTCAGGCACTTGCACACCCACACACTTGCTCATGCCCATGTGCACTCACCCTGGATCACATGCCCGGCTGTGTCTGTGAGCATGAGGGGCTGCTGGTGCTCAGAATGTGTCCTGAGCTTCCTGGCCCAGCCCAGGGGTGCATGGAGGTCCCAGGGTATGGAGAAACTGGGGCACTCTCTTCCAGGTCCAAGCACCTTGGGGTTCATGGATGTGAATGGAGCAAGTCCAGTGCTCTGACCACTCCATGGACCATGACGTGTCCATTGCCCCAGAAGTCATTCCAGGACAGCTGCTCCATGGACCCCAAGGAAATGGGAAGGGGCAGTGTGTGGAGCTGGACTCCAGGCACTGCATGGCACCTCTGCCGCCAAAGGTGGCCCTGGTGAGAGTGCTGGGCCACACCTCTGCTAGATCCGGTTCCTCGGGACACCTGCAACGTGGTGACCCAGCAGAGCAACAGTTGTGGGTGTCCTGAGGGCCCCAGCAGAATACAGGGCGTGAGGTCCCTGGGCGTCAACTACTGCCCAGCACAGCTGCAAAAGCAAGACCAGAGCTGGCTCCGCCTGCAGTGACCCAGCCTCCCAGCTGCCCCCTTGGGAGACTCAGAGGGCTTGCCATTTACTGCAGTGTGTGGGAGAGGGCCCTGGGCTGGGGGCAAGGAGAGCTGCGGGGGCAGGAGCCACCTTCCGGTCTCCATGGCTGGAGTCGCCAGCCTGTGGCTGAAACTGCTGCGCGCAGTGTTCCCTGCTCCTGGTTTCATCTGCCTCTCCAAGAGCCATTCCCTGCTCCCCGGTTTGTGGCCATTTAATCCTGCACTAATTAGATTTCTGCCTTGCTGATGAAGGGGCTCCTTGCATGCCAGGCTGCTGGCCGGCCCAGCCTATGCTTGTTTTGTACAGAATTTTAATTGTTTCCAAATTAATCCTCAGAATTGAGTGAGCTCAGAGCAGATAAAGCTGGTTGCAGAGAGAACAGCCAGCCATGTCCGTATTCCCTGCCCAGAGCTGGCCGCAGCTCTGCTGGGTGACGCTGGAGCTGCCCATGGACATGACGTGATTGCCGAGCAATGTCCAGTGCTTTTCCCGCTCTGCCGCCTCCGAGGGCCCGGCCAGGCTGCCCGGCTCTTGGGGAGTTTTTCTTCTGTTTGCTCTTGGCTCAGCTTCCTACTTAATCCTATTTCCACCAGTTTCTATCCAATTTAGGACAGCTTCTGTAAGTCAGAATTAATTACCCTGTGTGCTTCCCGCCCTGAGGCCTGCCCACTTGCTGCTCCTGGGGCTGGGCAGAAGGAGAAGACTCTCCACACAATAGAGGGGCCTTTGGGGTCCCACATCCTGGCGAGGAATCCCCACAGCCTGAAGGAATAAGGTCACTACCCGCGTCATGAGGACTGGCCCTCCCAGAAACTCTCCCCTGATCCCTCAGCCTCCTGAGCTCCTGACACCCAGTCTGTCCCCAAGGCTGGCACCTTCCTGGCCACTTCCACACAAACATGTCTACCCATACCCTGCTCACAAAGGAAGAGGGCATCTTGCCAAACATGTTCAACACTGTCAGATAAAAATGAATAAAGACTCAAAATTCACAGGCAACAAGAGAAAAAGTAAATAAATTGAACTCATCTAAGTGAAAAACTTCTGTGCTTCCATGGGGAAAGTGAAAAGACAACCCATCCACTGGTTGGGAGAAAATGTCAAACATGGTTTACCTGGTAAGGGTCTGTCTACTCTCCAGAAAATGCAAAGGACACTTACAACTCAACAGTACAAAGACCAATGCAAATAGACATCTCTCCAAGGAAACCACACCAACCATACACAAGCATGCAAGAAGACGCTGGACAGCACTAGTCACCAGGCAGTCCCCTGCACCTGCTAGGAGGCTGCCGGCAGATGCAGGAGGCTGAGCTGGGGGACATGCAGAAGCAGCCCTCCTGCTCTGCTGGTGGGAGCGTAGTGGGGGTGCAGGCATCCTGGAAAACAGCTCAGGGGCTCAGGCAGAATTACCATGGGAGCTGGCGAGTCCACCCCCTGCTATGTGCCTGCAGCACTGACAACCCGAGCACACAACCCTGGCACCTGCAAGTCCGCAGGCTGATCACTGCAGCACTAGGAGATTCCCAGTGAGGACAGACAAGGCTTGGTCTGTCCACACTCGGAAACATTGCTCAGCCACAGAAAGGAGGGAAGCTCAGCTTGCAGAACGCAAAGAACCCAGGAAGGGTGGTGCTCAGGGAGAGAAGCCAGGCACAAGGCCACAAGCTGCAGAGCTCTGACCACGGAGATGTCTGGACTAGGCAGAACTTAGAGACTCTGCAGAGGTCAACGGCAGTCCAGAGCTGGGACAGGGCAGGGCATGGGGCTTCCTTTGGGAAATGTTTTGCCATTGATTATGGTGTGGCTGCTTAGTCCCAGTGCATTTAGTGAAGGTTCTAAAGACCTGGCAGGACACTGGCAGGACACTAGCAGGCTGGTGCCCCCTCTGCCAACAGCGGCCCAGTTGTAGCATATCCGGGGTACTGAGCAGATGTGGGGGGCAGGCAGCGTCTTGCCGCAGAAAGTGGGGGACATACAGAAGCAGTCCTCCTGTTCTGCTGGTGGGAGCGTAGTGGGGGGTGCAGTCTGCCTTGAAAACAGCTCAGGGGCTCAGGCAGAATTACCATGGGAGCCCCAACACACACAGCCCCAGAGGCAGCAGCTTCCAGCCTCACCATGAGTCTCCCTCACTGGGGCTGGTGATCACACTGTCACCAAACTCTCAGGGACCTGGCCTAGGCCATGCTCTGTGTGATGATACATGTGCCTAGCCAAGCGTGGACCCCTCTGCTACAAACCACTTACTTTAGCAGGGTCTAGGGTCCAGCTACCTGGAACCCCCCTCCCATGAGCCTCTTCTGGACCTTCCTTTGCCCTGAGCCAGCAGCTGACACATGTGGCCATGTGGACATTGATCTAAGGAGCATTGATCTGGGGCAGGTCCTGCCTCCTCTTCTTTGAATGGGCCAATGAGACCTAGTGTGATCAGGTGATGCTCGGCAGGGCTGCCCATTGTAGCTCTGCTCAGACCCTGGGATCCTGTCCACCTCCTTACCCCACAGTCCCCTCACACGCACTCACTGCTGGGAAGGTAGGCACCACTCTATCATTCCTCCAAAGGTGGGCTTTCACAGCTGTGGCCAGGTTGGACAGATGCTCGGACCCACATCATCTGGAGGTGTTAACATGGCACAGTGACCAGCCTCCACTGTCCAAGAGGCCTCTGGGTCAGCATGGAAGATCCTCCCCTCCCAGATGGAGAAACTCAGGCTTAGAGGGGCTGGGAGCTGCCAACTTAGAGGGTGCACTCACCCTCTCAGTCCATAGGATCGAAGAGTGAGGGAGACTCAGAAACTCACCTGGGGCCTAGGCTGCTATGGGTGAGTCCAAGCTCTGAATCCACCTGCACCTTGTCCAGACAAGAAGGCAGCTCAGTGGTTAGGGCCATAAACCAGGGCTTCATCAGCTGTGGGGCCTGGAGGAATCCCAGGCCCTGAGGCCACTTCCTCCTGGGTCCCCCAGGTTCTCCTTGCAGGAAGCCCAGGCTGGGGAGGGGTCTCCAGGTCCACACCTCCTTACCCTGTAGCCAGCTCCTCTGGTGATAAGTTCAAGCCATCTGGGCTGGGGCCCTGCATGCATGAGGGGGATCCCCCAAACAAGCCCATCTCTCCCATCAGAGCCCTTCCAATTACAGGAAACTGAGGTCAGGGAGGGAAGGGATGTGTCCAGGCCCTGGAGGATCTGTGGAGGCCAGACTTGGCCCAGAGGCAGGACTGGCTCCTATCCCTGGATTTGCCTGAGTAGGTGGGTGTGCCTGCAATTCACCTGGGGTCTCTGGGGGTCTGTGCCACCATCTCCCCATCCCGCCTCCTTGGTCATCCTGTCCCTGGCCACCTCAGGCCAGAGGCCCACACAACTCCATGGGCTTCCTGGGACAAGTCGCTCTTGGCACTGCCCCCTGACCAGCATCCCGTTCTATACCACACTGACCCCTGCAGCCCTACCTGGCTTCTGGGTTTTCAGCCTGGAACTGTGGGAACAGGCAGAGCCTGGTCCAGCAGGGTCAAAGGCCCTGGGATGGATAGGGCTGAGGCAGACCATCGGCTCTCTCCATTCTGGACAGAACCCCTGCTCTGTGCAGGGTGGGGAACAGCTCACTGCATGGACACTGGGAGCAACAGCTGATTCCATGGGGCAGAGCACTGGCTGCCAAACTGTGATGACCAGGACAACACTGAGCTTGTGGGTCTGCAGTCCCTGCAGGGCCTTCCCAGCATCAGCAGCGACCTGTCAGTCTCTCCAGCTTGCCTGGACTCGCAGTGGCAGTTCGGCTCCTGAGTCACCTTGGGAAAGGCCAAGGGTAATCCACGTTTCCTGGGGACACCGACAGCCAAAGGAGTCCTGGAGCTTGGTTTTCCAACCGACTTAACACTCACCCCACTCCTTCCCAGCAAGTCCCCACAGCGGACTTAGCATGAGGTCCCCTCCCCAGACCCAGGCCCCTGACTGCAGGGCTCCTTGCTGTTACTGAACTGAGGGGCTGAGTACAGCCCCTCAACACCCTGAAAGTGGGGCCCACACTGAGGTGCCCCAAGCAGCCAGAATTCTCCAGCTTCCTCCTGGTCTTGGAAAGGGAACTTCACTAGCAAGGTGATCCCACAACAGACGCTCCTTCAAAACAGACATGAAGCTTGAAATTGGACTGTTTGGGAGGATAATGTTGAGTGGGTAGTGGCAAGGGTGGCCCAGACCAGCCAGGACCATGCTACTGGAAACTCCCACCTGTGCCCAAGCTCCGCACCAACGCTCTTGGCCTTCCTGGCCCTGCTCAGAGCAGGCAAGCATGGACATCTGCTGGAGAGGCCATCAGGTGAGTGGGGGCCTTTCAGCATCTGCTGTCCCCCCAGTTGTGGGCTGCCCAAAGAGGGGCTCAAGCTAAGACATTCTGTTCCTGACCTGTAATCAGGAACGTTGTCATTGGAGGGGCAGAGCCCCTGGGCTCTTGATTCTGGAGGTCTCCCAACACCAGGCTGGCCACACACCTGGAACCTCTGCCCACTGGCCACTCCACATCCTCCTTCTGGCTTCCCTCTGCCCTGGGAGGGTCCAGAAGTCCTGTGGGACTGGAGAGAGGCTCAGGATGTGACCTAAGGGTACCAGGTGACAAGAGAGGAGATGGAGTGAACCCAGGAGCCCTGCCCACTGCAGGAAGCAGCACAGCTATGGCTGCGGCCACCCTGCACCCAGACAGGCAAACTGAAAAAAGGAGACCTTCTCTCTCTGGGTCTTGGAGACTGGAAGGCCAAAATCAAGGCGTGGGCCCTGCTGCACTCCTCCAGAGGCCCCTGGGGAGGTCCCGCCTGCCCCTTCACTCTGCCAGGGCCCTGGCATTCCGAGGCTATGCCCAACTGCTCTGCTGCCTGCCTCCTCTGCAGCCCCTTCTCTCCTGCTTCTCATCTCTCCCTTGGGTGGGCAACTTGGGGAACCAGACTTCCCACACCTGCCTGCTCCTGGGTCTCCTGATTGTCTGACCCTGGCCTTGACCCCGGGATGTGTTGGCTTCTGTCTGTCTCCCCGGGACACCAGGACAGCAGTAGAACCCATCTGCAGCCAGACCCAGGCCTCCAAGACACCTTGCCTTTCCACTTTCCTCCCCTGATGGAGGAGGGATGTCCACTTTGCTACCAGCCTGCAGCCCACCAGGGCACAGGGAGCCTGATCTGTTCTGATGGTGGACAGGGCCACAGGCCTAGTGCTTCTTCCACATCCTCCTTCTGGCTTCTCTCTGCCCTGGGAGGGTCCAGCAGTCCTGTGGGACTGGAGAGAGGCTCATGGACATGGCAGTTGCCCCAGTGGAGACAGCCTTGGCCTGGACTGGGTTCTCTGGAGCGAGCAGCGTGTGTGAGTGGCATGTGTCCCCTCCCCAGCCCATCCTGTCCCGCCCAGTGGCTGTTGCTGGCAGCCTCTGTTTCCATGTCTCGGCCAGGCCTGTTTTCAAGGCTCTCTCCACTGTGTGTGGGGTCACCCACAAGTGCTATGGGGTCACTACCATCCGGCCTCCAGGCACCTCCTTGTTTATCAGGCACCCTCCGCGGCCCTCAGAGCTGCTGCCACCTCTATTTGTTACAGCCTCCCATTTGCACCCCTTCATCCCCAGCAGGGCTGTGGGGGGATGCGCTGAATGGGGGCTGCCAGAGAGGGCCCTAGTCTTGGCGGGAGAAGGGGCAGCTGGGCTGGCCTTGCTCAGCAACAGCTGGGCCTGAATCGGCTGCTGATCAAGGACATGCTGCATGGACGGGGCTAGCCTGGCCAGCTGGCACTGTAAGCACAGCCAGCCCAGCCAGGCTCCCCACCCCCGTTCCCAGTTTCCTTTCTCATGTCCACCCTCCAGGGCATCATCCCTGCTCCCAAATGTGTCCGACAGGCTGGTGTGAACTGCTGACCTATTCATCCCTGCAAGAGTCCAGTGGTCCAGGTGGGAGAATCAGGGACCCTGGGGTGTCAGGGCCTGCATGGCGCCCACTCCTCCTGTGGGAAGGAGGCTGCCTGCCAGACTTGGGCGGGAAGGACTGGACATTAGGAGGGGACAGTTAGTGCACACCCCCAGCTGTTTACACCAGGCCCCAAGCCTGTCCTGGGCTGGGTTCCAGTTACCTGAGCCTGGCAGGGCTGCTGCGGATCTGGGCACGTCCATCCTCAGGCACCCACACCCTCCCTGTGCTGGACACCGAGAGCTATTTCAGACTCCTGGTGGAGACATGGGCCGTCTGGCCAGACTGAGGCATGGCCACCGCCCATGGGCCTCCCCGCCAGGTGACTCATGCCTGCCATGAGTGGAGGGTGGCCCCAAGGACCCCACTCTCCTGCCTGGATGGCGAGGGGCCCCTCCCTGCTCTCGGTGCCCAGCGGGGAGTAGGCCAAGAGCTGCTGGCTGGGAGACTTTCCTCAGCCTCCCCAGGCCCCATAGGATCTGTGAGGCTCTCCCCCAGGGGTACAAGGAGCCTGGCGGTTCTCTGGAAGCCTAGGAGGGTTGGTTTGGTGGGTGGGCCACTGGGGCCTGTCCTCTTGGACCCCAGGCCTGTCCTCCATGGGTATCAATGCCTGTTCCCTCCTGAAGGAGGAAGTTCGACTTAGAGCTGATATTCTGGTGGTGCTTATTGTCCCCCAGGTGTCCCCTCTACCCTCTCCTCTCATTCCACTATCCTGTTGTGAGTCAGGGTCTCAATCCCCCACATTGCTCAGCAATCAAGCAGTGATGGCCATCTGTTCAGGATGTGGTCAAATGGGAGAAGCAGATTCTGAGACTGGGCCAGGCTAGCCCCCATGCCATGGGGATGAGACCCTGGGCAGGGGCTGGGGATCAGCTCAGGGGTCCCAGGGCCCAAGCTCTCTGCAGGAGCTGGGAGCTGGGCATGGTGAGGAGTTCTGCTCTCCTACCCCAAATGCCTCCCCACGTGCCCAGAAATGAGCACCACACATGCCTGATTCCTCTAGCTGATTCTGAACCCAGCCAAGGTCCCCTCTGTCTGGGGATTTGCTCAAGGTCGGTGTCATTGCCTGTTCCCAGTGGGAGGTGAGGTGGTCCAGCCCACAGGCAGCACAGAGCTGCATCCTCGCCTCCCAGCACTGTTCTCCAGAAGATCAAATCCACAGGATCGGGATGTGTAATAACCACTTCCCATTTCAAATTGAAGCCCCTTCCCACTGATCCACTGGCTACTGGTGAGTAATGGTCTTGCCCTGCTGCCTTTGTTCTAGGAGAATCTAGAAGTGCTGTGTGGAGTGGACCTCCCTACCTCCAGCAACCCTGGAGGCTTTCTGCATGGAAGGCATCTCCCCTCAACAGGGCCCTACTCCAGGGCTCTGAATCCAGGGCTGGAACTGCTTTAACCTGCCACCTCAAGGCCACAGCCAGCTGTGATGTGCTGGGACCTGGAGACTGTCTTTAAAGCAGAGCCCTCAGGTGATCTGCAGTGCAGATTCTCTCCAATCTCAGAAGAAATTCTGAATCCTTACAGTGCCCACTTAAAACCCATTCATTCACTCACTCACCCTTTCATTCATTCACTCACCCACTCATTCATTCATTCACTCACCCACTCATTATTTAACTCCCTTACCCACTTACCCACTCATTCACTCATTCCCTTACCGACTCATTCATTCACTCACTCACCCAGTCATTCATGCACCCACTCATTGCCCACTTCCCTCTCCAGGCTGGTTGCTGCTTGCTGGCACCATGTGGGGCAGGCCATGATAACTGGAGATTTTCAAACCATGCCCAACTCTCGCCCCGGCTGGCAAGGGAAGAAGTAAAGGGGAAGAATCAGACAAATTTTGCCACCCTCCAAACCTTCCAATGCCAGCCCAATCAGAGGGAGTGAGCCTCCTGTCACTGGAAGGAATAAAAAAGATGCTGTAGGTGGGGCTCAGAATGCTGCAGAGAGAGCTGGCTGGCTCCCCCTTGGAGTAGCAATTCTGGGAACAAGGTCTGCACTGTGGAACGGAGCCTGCTTTTCCCCCTTCCAGTAGCAAGAATTTGTAAGGAGGAGGTGGACCAGGCCTAGGAAGGTGGGAGTTGAGCTGAGACACAGTCCTCACTGAAGACAGCCCTCCACCCTGCCTTGGTGGGTTTGTAAGGCTCAAACTCAGTTTGGAACCTGGATGACTATTCCTGAGAGAAGGTCCCTCCCCAGCCACTTGTTGCAGGAGAAAATCTGAAGCCAGCAGGGCTCTTGGGAGTGAGCAAAGTGTGGACAGTCCTCCTGGGGCAGTAAGGGTTCCTTTGAAGCAGGCAGATCCCCCAAAGCCCCTTGTGGTGATAAACACAGTTGTGTCCTCAGGTGCAGTGGACACTGAGTATCTGGCTCTCTCCTGGCGTACCTGGTGCCTGTCAGGACATGTGGCACCCATGAAGCCTACATAGGGCAAGGAGACACCCAGAGACTCCCACCAGCAGTGCCAGACAGCAGGACTCCAGGGCCCAGAAGGCCACCAGGCTCTAGACACGTCCCCATGTAGGCAAGGGCTGGGTGGCATGCTGATGACAGTGGCCCCGACCCCATCCAGCTCTGCTTCCCACTATGTGTCCTGGCAGGGCCCTTCCTGTCTCTAGCCTCAGCTCCTGGGCTTTGCAATGGGGAAGAGAAACAGCTCTTGATGAGAAGATCCATGACACTTGTGCACTCAGAACTGGGGAGGTCGGGTGAGGAGGCCAACCAGATGGCCCTTGCTGCTGGGCCCTTGGTCCACCAAATGCACCTCCAACTGTTCCTGGGCCCCTGCTGGGGGCGGGGGGGGGGGGAGGAAAGGTGAACAAACTGAGACTTAATTGGAACAAATTAGGGAAATTCTCCCTGCTTGGTTTCCACAAAGTTAAGGAATCACCCTGCTGTATGTGTGGGTAGGCCTGGGACTGGTCTGAGCTCCTGCCACAGCCCCCATCTTTGCCCACAGCCCCCACTGCTGCCCACAGCCCCATCTCTGCCGCAGCCTGAGGAACAGGCTCCAGGGGCCAACCTTGGCAGCCCGTCTAGGTGCCCTGACTCCCTTGGCCAGGAGGCCTGGCTGGCGCCACCTTGACTCTGAATCAGTATTGACCAGCGCCAGAGTTGGCCTGAGGGGCCTGCAGAGTCCCATGGCACAGCGCTCATGTGCCTGCCACACTGTGAGGGCCTGAAACTGCCCTGGATCCAGGCAGGGTTCTCACGTTTACCTTAGGAAAAAGTTTTTTTTTCAAACTGAGAGACATTCACTAGTGGCTTCTGGGAACGAGGACCTTGGGATTGAGACCTACCAGCAGAGTTTACTGCTATTTGCCATGCTGCAGGTAGGCGGAGCCAAGGGTGGTGGCCTCCCCAAAGAGGTCCCCTGGAGGTTTCAATCCAGGGTTTGACTTGGGGAGGGACTGGCTGTGAAAACAGCCTCCTGCATACATCTGTGTTGTGCTCTGTACAAGGGCCGCATGGAACTCAGATGTACCTTGTCCCCTGGCAGAGACAGTGAATAAACCTAAGGGGCTGAGATACCTCTGGAGCTGCCCACCTACACATGTTCTAGTGGCTTCTGCAGGGCCATGGGGACTGTAGCAGGCTCAGGGGACCTGCTATGTGTCTCCATTCTGGAGACTGGAGGTCCTCACTATGTGTCACAGGTGTCTCCTCCAGTGTCAGCCTCTCCATTGTCCTGCCCTGGCTGACCCCCTACCTGCCTGTGTCCTGGTGGAGTCTTCCTATGAGAGACGGCCCTGTTGGATTAGGGGTTGCCCCCAGGGTCTCCCTTTACCCCGGTTGCTGCTCTCAAAGCCACATTTCCACATCCAGTCAGGTTTGAGATCCTGGGGGGCAGGACTTCTCCAAGGAGTCCTGGGGGACACTCAGCCCACAACAGCATCTATCTCTGATGACCACCCCAGTGGTGGTGACAGTGGCCCTCACCTTAGGAGTGATGACAACCCAATGGTGGTGATGGTGGCAGTCATCCTCAGGAGCTCAGAACCTTGCCACTTGCAGACTCCAGTATCCCTCTGACCCTGGGCAGGGACCTGCTCATGCCCAGAGGGTGGTGCAGAGCAGACCTGTCCACTGCTTAGGGATTCCCAGGCCTCCTGCCCATAGTGAGACAGCAGTGTGGCAGAGGACTCCTGAAACTGCATTTTTTTAAAAAAAATTATTTTTTAGTTGTAAATGGATACAATATCTGCTGAGGATCGAACCCAGTACCTCATGCATGCTAGGTGAACACTTTACCTCTGGGCCCCAGCCCCAGCCCCAGCCACGTGAAACTGGATTTTAATGCAACCCCACCTCGAGGTTCTGGTGCAGCACCTGACCCTGGGTTGGAATGCACATTCTGTGGAATGGGCATAACCAGAGTCCCAATAGGTGGCTGGGTTTTGGGTGTGTCCAGGGCAGAGTGAGGCTGCTGAGCATATTGGCTGCTATTAGGACCAGTGACTTCATAGATCAGGAACCCACAACTAGGCAGACAAGCCCACCATGCCCCCAGCCACAGCAGCACCAGAACAGGCCTGAGCATCAGGAACCTCAAATCCCTCTTGCCTTCCCACTCAAGAAACCTCCTGCTGCCCAGGCATCGTATGGTGTCTGTGGGGTGCTGGGCTTCCTGGCCACTGCCCGCGGGGCCTGCCTACGGCTGGTAGCCTGCTGGGGCCAAGGCTCCTGCTCCCCTAGGATCACCTGCTTTAGGGAAGAGACAGAGCTGCTGCCAGCAGGCAGGCTGCCCGTTACTGAAGCCTGACAGCCGTCGGTCACATGTTGAAAAGGGACCTTATATGGTGGACTCTCCAGGGCATGTTTGCCTTGTGTGGTGTCCAGGCACTCTGTCTGAAAGACAGGGCCTGGAGAGCTCTGGGCTTTCCCCAGGAAGGTGACCTGGAGCCCCGCAGGCCATATCTGGGCTCCTGGCTTGGCAGGGCAGTGTGAGAGCCCCTCCTGGACCTGGGTGGGTAGCTCTTTCCCTGAGCTGGAAAATCTGCTGGTGTGTGGCTGTGGGGTGGCCAGCCCAGGCCTTGGGCCGTGGGCATGTGGGCAGGAGTGTGCGTGCCTGCAGTGTGCCTGCCTGGCTAAAGAGGGCACCAGCCTGGTTCCAGCTCAGCTCCACACCCAGCCTCAGTCTTTGGCCCCCACTCAGGGCTGCTGTATCAGGGTCTCCAGAGTGCTCCCCAGGTAACTGTCCACACCCAGGAAACCTGGGCCCTCCTGTGGGGGCGATGGCTTCCCCTAACAGCCCCTTTGTGCTGCGCCAGTGGCTCCGGGAAGACCAGGGCTGACGGCTGTCCTGGACTCCTGCCCATCCTCCATCCTGGCCCAGGCCCTGGGATCCCAACCCACCAGGCCTGCGCTGACAGCAAACCTGTATTTCTCTAAACTGGAAGCTGCCCCTGGCCTGGGAAGGCCGGCCTGTCCCTTGCTCAGCCAATCAAGGGCAGGTGTGTTACACCCTCCTGTGCCTTGGAAGCAAGCAGCCACAGAGCTGTCTCCCCTGACTTCTGGTGCCACTTTGTGCAAAGCTTTGGGGAAGTCAGGCTTCCCTGTGACAGCAATGCCAACCAACCATCCTGGTGAGCTGCCTGGCAGCCACCTCAGCATGTGGACCTTGGCATTTATGAGGGTGAGATTCATACCACGTAAAGTCAACTTCCCAAAGAGAAGGGCCCCAGGGCATCTGCACTCTGGTGTCACGTGCTGCTGGCCTCCAGGCTCACAGTTCCTGGTGCTGGGCTGCCAAGTGGCCTGAGTTGCAGCCTCTCTCCTTTGCAGTCCAAGTGATATTCCGTGTTTGCCTTCCATCCCAGTGATGCCTAGGGTGTGTCCGGTTGGTGTGTCCAGTTCTGCGACCTTGCTTGGCCCTGTCCCTGCAACCTTGCTTGGGAGGTGTCACCAGATTAAGGGACATGGCCTCCTGGGTGGCCATGAGCCCAGTGACAGTGTCCTCAAAACAGAAGAGGAGAAGGGGATGAGAGAGAAGAACACAGGAGAGGCCCAGTGAAGACTGGGGTGGTGTGGCCAGAAGTCAGGGATGCCAGGAGCCCCCAGGAGCCAGAAAGAAAGGAAGTACCCCCGAGGGGGCCTCTGCCCACACCTTGGCCTTGGGTTTCTGGCCTCTGGGATTGGGAGAGCACATCTATTGCTCCAAGCCAGCAGGCAAGGCACTTGGCAGACGGGAGCCGCGGGCAGGCTCAGCAGTGTCGAGCCCCTCTACAGGCCCCCCAGGCCCCAGGTCTGGGAGCCAGACAGGAAGAGGGGGCCTCGGCATTCCAGTCGCTCCTGCTGCCTGGCCTGGGGGAGCCCACCACAGGCCCCTGGAGAAGCTTGAGGAGCAGCATCTCCAGAGCTGAAAGGCTAGGCTGGCATCTAAAACCTGGGCCTAGTTGGGTGGCCAGTTACCCTGGATTGCCCAAGACCCCGTTGGTCTTGCTTGAGAGCCCCATGTCCTTGGGAACCCCTCCAACCATCATTGGCTGGTTCTCCCAGGACCATGCATGAATGGTTCCCAGCCTAGAGGCCTCACCTCACCCCCCACACCCACCACCCCACACCCCTGTCTCTCCCAGAGGCACTAGAGCCAGGACTTTGTGCCAGTGGCAGCTAGGATTCACTGGTCCTAACAGCTCAGGTTGGCATCGGGTCTGTGGGCCTTTGCAGCAGGTGAAATGGGGGCAGGTGTAAAGGGGACACATCTGTGTGAACTTACCTGCTCCCTGGAGCACCGTCCACACAGGAGGACACCCCTGGCTGCACCCCTACTGAGGGTCTCTGTGTCCGCTCCTGCCATCCCTGGCTTGGTCCAGCTGGTTCTCCTTCTGCCATCCAGGGAGAGTCGAGTCCTCCCAGGTGGGAGTGTTGTCTGGCCACACGCGCTCCCTGACTCTGGGTTAAAACCCCCTGGAAGCTCCAGGAAAGAAAGTGTGGCTCTGATCTTTCAGCGCTGGCCCTCATCCCACATCTGACCCACATGGCCCACGGCACATCTTGGTTCTCACCCAGGCCCAGCATGTTTCCTTAGGACCTAAGCAGATTTGCCTTGTGGCCTCACTCCAGGGCCTAAGAGTTCTAGTCCTGAGGTGGGACACTGGGGCTGGTGGCCTGGTCCCAGAGTCAAGGGTACTTTCCCCTCATCCTGGCCTTGGGCAGAACCAGAACTGGCTGTTGGGGTTCAGATGATGGGCCTTGGGAACTCAGTGGGGAAGGAATTTACCCGGACTTGGGAACATTCTTAGGATCAGGGAGGCACAGCCCTAAGCCATCTGCCACAGTGAGATGGGGACAGGCTCAGCTACCGAGCCCTTCCTACACCTGGCTGAGGGTGTGGGCTGATCCCAGGTCCAGCATCAGCACCCGCCAGGACATAGCAAGTGAAGAGCCTGTGGACAGAGCAGGGCAGGGGGCCCAGTGCCCCTGGTCAAACCCGCAGGAGGGGTGAAGGACGGGTGGGACATCCAGGAGCCTGGTCTGCTGCTTCCACTTGCTACCCAGGTGGTCTGCTCCAGAGCTCCCAGGCCGACAGAGGCACCTCTGTTCTGACCTTCCTCCTACTCCTCCTTGTGCACCCTGCCCACCGACCTCCTTGCTGATGAGGAGTTTGGTGGAAAGGGACCCACCAGAGCTTGGATTTGAGTCCTGCCCAGGAGCTCAGGACTTGGCTGGGCCCTACCCGAGCCCCAGGCAGTACCTATCCTCCACCCCTCCTCTGGGCTTGACCAGGGGCACTGGGCCCCCTGCCCTGCTCTGTCCACAGGCTCCTCACTTGCTGTGTCCTGGCGGCCCCAAGCAGGGGCACTTGGTGCTCACTTACCAGACTGAGTAAACAGTACAAGACATTCCCTGGCATGGCCAGCCTTGGTCCAGCAATGCGACCACCAGTGGCCACCTGCAGCTGGTTCCCTCCCTCCCTCTAACCAGGCTCTTTCTCCCAAGGCTGGGGGGGGGGGTGCATTCTGCAGACTGGAGCTTCCCAGATTTAGAATAAAGGAGGATTTAGAGGGGCTCTGGGGGCTTCATGCAAATGAGCCTGCTCAGGCGGCTTTGCAAGCAGCAGGCACCGCTGCCAGCAGGGAGGGCCGCGCCCACACGCAGCTCCAGATCCGCCACCGCCCACGGACCCTGCGGAATTAGCTCGCGAATGGGAGGAGCAGGTGACAGGGCGCCCTTGCCAGGGGAGTCAGCCCTTCAAGAATCTCACCTCCAAGGGTGTGCAGCACAGGAGGTGGGGGCGGGATGAGGGCTGTGAGACACCACCGAAAGTCAAAATGTAATTTGTCTCCTTCTTTAAGGAGATGGGGTTGGCTTGGTCCCCACGCTGCAGCACGTGACTTCTCTGCCAGATGGGCGCAGGACAACCACCTCCACTGCTCCAGCTTCTGTCTTCCTCCCAGCGATACTGCGTGCATTCCTAAAGCAAAGAAAACTCCCCACTCGGCAGTGGACTGGGGACAGGCCTGTGACATCCATTGGCTGGGCAAGGAGAACAGGGAATGGTGTTTGAAGACAGGAAGTGCCCCAGCCAGCCGCTTCCTCCTCAGGCTGCCTGGCCTCTCTGAGCTCCTGCCAGGCTTGGCAGGCTCCTGTGCCTGGACACTGTGGAGGAGGTTGGTGAGGCAGCATCCAGGGCCCCCCATGTGTACCCAGCTGCTTTCAAGGGTGCTTCTGTCACCGCATGCCTGGCAGCACCCCACCCAAGCACCCTAACCTGTCCACTGGCCCTGCTGCTGGGGCCTGGGGACAGGGGAGTAAATGCCACTCTGGGCCTTGGAATTGTCCTCTTCATGAAGACCTGCTTGGGGCCAAGGGGCACAGGAGGCACCGCCCAGGTATGACCCAGGGGAAGAGAGCCCAGGGGGAGCCTGCTCCAAAGCTTCCTCTGTCCATCTGACTTGGCAGCCCCTCCTTCTCCCAGGAGGCAGGTCCCTGCAGAGAATAGTGTGCTGAAGCCCAGATAACCACAGCAGGCCTTGCTCAGGGCTGAGGTCCCAGTAAAGGGCAGTCATGACCAAGTCACTGACCTTGGGGCCATGAACCCTTGTCTATTAAATCAGGCAGGGACTTCACCAGCCCTGGAGCCAGATCACATGGTGGAGACCAAGTGCCTTCCCTCACTGTCACACGACACCACCATCACTGTCATGGCTCCCCTTCTCTTCCTCCTCTTCCAGCTCAGCCTGGACTTTGGGGTGCTCAGGGGCCCTTGCTGAGCTGGTGAGGGGTGTCAGTCTGCTGTATACAGAGTTCCGCTTTCTAACAGACCCGCCTTTCCCGGTGGGGATATTCCCTGCAATCTAGAGCACTCTTGCTGGCAGAGAATTGGCAGCAGTGGTGACCTCTGCTCCCTGCCTCTCTTCTCCCTCAGAATCTACTAGCTTTGGGGATCAAACAAGGCTGTCATTACTGAAGCTCGTCTGCTACAGGATAGTTTCTTTGCATCTAGAGAATATTCCAGAATGTGGGAGCTTTGGGACAAGGGTCCCTGTGTTCTAGAGTGAAGCTGGCCTGACTTATGTTGCGGTGGGGTGGGGTTCACCCAGTGATAGGAACCATAGGTGACTTAGAAACTAGCTCTTATACAGTGGAGCAGACAATGGAAAGGACCTGATGGGAACCCTAAATGTTTTCTCACTGCTCTATCTGAAAACAGCGACACTGTGTTGCTTTATAACAGTGGGACATGCAGGTTCTCCTGGCCTGTGGAAGTCACCTTGTTGACATTGTTGAGTTGTGTCCCAGAATGTGAAGAGATCATAGCAGAATGCTCCCTGTTTGGAGTTTACGAGAGCTATCTATGATTGTGAACACAATGTGCCCTTCAGCTTTGGCTTCCTGGAGGTGATTGTAGCCTGCAAACTCCAGCAGCAGATGAGACTCTGCTGCCCACTTCCTTGCCAGCACTTGATCTTTCCCTCTCCTGAATGTGGCCATGCTGGCTGGTGGTGCACTTATTAGAAAAGAGACTTTTGCAGTTTCTTCATAACTCAAGGTTACGGTCCTCAACATAGTCACCATCCTAAATTAAATATCTCTGCAATACAGGAGTTGGTGGGAAGTCCTCCCTGGCTATGTGCTCAGGCTCAGTTTCACAGCAACTCCACCTGTGTGACCCCATCCAAATGACAAATGGAGCTGCTTGAGCTCCTGAGATCCCATCATGCTCTACTGCCTGTCATTTGCCCTTTGCATTGCTTCCAGTGGCCCTTCTATAGTTCTGCAATGTGAAAGAGAGCAATGATGACACTGAACCTCCTGCTATTGCTTCTGTACAGCCCATGCCATCATTGAACCTCATCTGAAAGATCTCAGGGACTTTCTCTCTTTCACTCAGTGCAAGCCCTTGCTGCACCTCTACTCATTCACTGTCAATTCGTCAAATACTCATTGAGCATCTGGTCTGTTTTCAGGATGGTCTAGGTGATGGGTACAGGTCATGGACGGCCATGGCTTGACCTTGATGAGCTCATAAGGCCACCCAGGGGCACCCTTCCCCCTCCCATGCTGCAAAGGGGCTACCTCATCCACACCACAAGTGTGTGTTCTCCAGAGATGGGCATGAGTAGTATGGATCACTAGGGTGATTGCGCAGCCTGGTTCACCTGGGACTGAGGGGATTCCCATGACATGGGATTTGCAGTGTTAAAACTGAAAACATCCAAGCAAACCAGCATGAGTTGAGCACCCTCCTTATCACCAGGACTTATTTATGAGGAAGCTGTGCTTCGATTTGGGACAAGTGGCTCTGCCTGCCTCAGGATTGCTCAGGCATGCCTCATGTGTATCTTGACCACTCACTCAGGTCCAGTGAGAAAGAGCAGACTGGAGCAGTCCAAGTGACTCCCTGGGGTGGGGTGAAGGAGTGAAGGAAAATTCCATATATCTGGGTGAACAGGGGTGAGGAATGAGCTCATAGAGCCTGTTCAGAGACAAGACTTGGTGGAAACATCTTAAGGAGGTGAAGCCTCCTCAGAAAACTCCCCTGGTCACAGTGCAGGATTCCTATACTGGACCTGTAGGTCCCTGCGCTTATCTCCTGCTGGACTCAGAGGACAGAGATAGGTCTCTCTCTTTCTCCTTTAAAGCCTGTCACCTGGTACCTAATGGGCACTGAATGGATGAAGGATAAATGGAAGATGGATGGATGGATGGATGGATGGATGGATGGTGGATGGATGAATGGATGGATGAATTGGAGGTCAGACAGGTGAATGGGTGGGTGAGATGATGAATGGCAGATAGATGGGAAGATGGATGAATTGGTAGATGGATGGATAGGTTATGGGTTGGTAAGTGGATAGTGAGTGGATGAGTGGGTAATGGGTGGGTGGAGGGGTAAATGGAGTGTATGTCAACCCCGTGAAGCAGGCCAACTCCTTACTGTTGACACATGGGCATAAGTCCTGTTTCTGTAGGTAAGTGAGGATTCTAGGAGATGTGCACTGAGTAGTTGCTACTCTCCAAATATTGTGCTGAGCACTGGACCCACTCACATGCTCCAAGCTCCTGAGCACCATTCTTGGGGAGGTGAGTACAGATGAGCTATGAAGCAGGGAGGCTGATGACTTCTCCAGGGCTGTATGCATGGGGTGCTGGGGAAACACATGTACACTTGGGCTGCTTGGTTGGACATCCTGCTCCTCTCTCTGTCCAAGCCCCAAACATCAGGCATATGTCTCAGGGTGACCTCCCCAAAACCCCATGGTAAAGACTTGAGCTGCTGAAGCCAGGTCCCCCTGCCTCTGCCCACCTTCATCCCCCACTCCACTATTAGCCCACAAGCTCCTTAGACAACTGAGTGGCCTCAGGAACTGGGGAAGAAGGGAGGTGAGGCCCCCTCCTAGGAGGTGATGCAGGGGGTGCCAGGCCCACCTTAGTCTCATGTGTGTGTTGAGAGGGGACACACACATGCCCATGTCAGATGGCATGTGGCAAAGGTGATGGTACTTTTGAGTGGAGTCTCGTTGCCTCTTTCCTGGAAACAGATATGACCACTGTTGAGTGGAGCTGATCCAGGGCTGTCCCTGCTAGCCCCTCCTCAGCGTCACCCAGCACCTGTCCCTGCTGTCTCAGGTCCTCTGGGTAGGACAGGCCCTCCCTGTGAGGGCCTTGCCACCCAGCCAGGGCTCAAGTCCTCCCACGAGGGGTAGAACCTCAATGGCCTGCACTTTCATGGTTGTCCCAGGGCTGCCAGCCTCTCCCCCAGGATCTCCCTGTGACTAAAGGAGGGACAAGTGCCAGCATTTCAGGGGCCCTGGGCAAAGCCCACTGTAGCGAAGTCACTGCCCCTTATACCCAGCCTGGGAGAGGTTGTTGACCAGCTGGCTGACCTACCCTGCTTGGTCTCAGATCTTCTCATCACCTGGGAGATAGGGAGACACCCTCTTGCAGCCTGTCCAGGTTTCACACACTCCCTCCCAGCCCTGTGTGACACCCAGAGGGGGAAACAGGTATGACTTCCAGTGGAGGCAACCAGGGGCTGGACCTGCAGGGTCAGCTCCCCCCCAAGTTCAGGGGGTGGCACTGAATCACAGAGAAAGGAAGGGACAAACCTCCACAGGCAAGAGGCCATGGGCAGCAGGACCCAGTGACAGGCTCCTAATTAGCTGGCCTCTCTGCTTCCACCCCAGCCTGCACGCCTCCATTCTGGATGATGGGTGGACATTGTGAAGGACACAGCCCCAAGGGGAGCTTGATTTTTCTGAGTGGGAGAGCTGGCCTGTGGCTGGCACTTCTTTGCTGGTGACCTCTAAGTGGTCAGGGCAGCATCAGCCACAGCTGGGCACTGCCTGGCTCCTCTCTGCCCTTCTGTCCTCCTCCCCATCCTTCTCCTGTCCCTGCCTCCCCGCCCTGCTTCTAGTGGTGTGGGAGGCACCCCACTGGTGTTACCGCTGTTGACTGGTGACGAGTCCTTGCTTCCCCAATGTTGAAGAATAACACCAAAGAAGCACGCCGAGGCAAGGTCAGAGTAGAAAGTAGAAGTTTATTAAAGGACAGCAGAAAAGACTTCTCCCAGAGGAAGAAGGGGACCCAAAAGGTGGAATCCGAGGAAGGGCTGTTGTCTCCCCTTTTTATAGTTTTGGTGATGGAATGTAGGTGGGAGGGGTTGGGACACAGGTGGGCCAAAAGGACAGGGAGGACTTTTGGGATGGGCTATCTTTAAGTTTGCTGGGGGCTGTTTATTAACACTTCTTTGTGATGGGCTATCTTCCAATCTGTTGGGGGCTGTTTCCTGGGCTCCATTAACATTCCATTGTCCTGTGTTTTTCCTGAGTCATTCCCAGCATGGCCTCCATTTTAGATTTCACTCGGTATTAGACCCGATTTACCTAACTACACTGACTACCTAACTTTAAATCTGGCTTCATTCCCCCCTCTAATTTGGGAACTCCTTACTGCTGTAAGGAAAGGGGGCGAAGAAGATCTTTCTGGCTTCTTCAGGCTGACAAAAGGGGCGATGTTGGGGCAAGCAGTTTTGGAGTCCCCTTTTAAAAATCGGGTCTATCGAGTGGTCCATGATAGAAGTCCGATTGAGAAGTAATAGACTGGAAGGCCATCTGAGTGATGGGTGGTCTATAAGAGAAACAAGAATTCATTAGTACTGGAACCATATTGATGTAGCAATAAATCCCATAGCACAGGAATATGCCAATAAGTATGATGGCAAAGATAAAGACTAACAATGTTTTCCACCAGGAAGTACCAAGAACCAGGAGCTAAGATATTGTTTCCATGACAAAGTTGCTGAGGACATGGCTTTTATCTGAGCATGTAAATCTTTAAGGATATTTGTCACATTGCCAGAAATGTCAGGGATGTAAACACAACATTTAACTTTTAGGGTTACAGTTGTCCTTCCCTTAAGATATAGTTGAATAATTTAATATCATCTGTTCTTGCAAAATCCTTTTACTAGTATGACCTGTGTCTAATAGAAATCTTTAATTCTGTTACCTAGGGCTGGATACTCATACTAGCAAACACCACGCCTACCTGTGTAGGTTAGGAATAAAGGCCTTAAACTGAAAACTACTCTGGCAGTTCCTTTTGATAGTTATCAGGCATTCCTGTCTGAGAATCTCTTTTGTAGCCTCCAGTTTACTTATTTATGGAAGTTTCATTTAACTATCATTATTATTAAAATGTCCAGGAATAGCTGTGTTTGGCTTTGACTGTCTTTGCTAAGTGTTTAAGATGAAGCAAGTCAAACTGACTTTTGTTTCAATCTATTGTTAACAGTCAGCTGAGTTACTCTGGGTGGGAGTCCTCGGGAACTTCACAGCAGTTTCTCAGTTCTGCTAGTGCCATTTGCGCTAGGATGGGTCCAGGCCTTGCTTGACCATGTGGCTTCCCTCGGAAGCATCAGGGATGTCTCCCTTCTCTGATGACCCTCCTCTTTACAGCAAATGCACTGATTGGCTTCCTGTCCTCCACTGGTCTCATTAATCTCCCTGATCAGGAGGTTATGTGGCCTAGAGTTGCAGAGCCCTTTGGAGAAGTCCCCTATTCCCTGATTCAGACTGACTCAGAGGGCAAGAGCCAAATTTTTAATTTTAAAACTTAATCTTAAACATCCAGCAAAATAAGTTAACAGCCTTATATTAAGAGCACTGAGCTTTAATGTCTATCTCTCTATCCTGTAGGTGATAACTTCTTGTCTTAAATTAACCCAGGTTGTGTGTTCTTAAAGCAGTACCTCTTTAAAACATTAACAGGCAATCCTTAGACCATCTAAAAGCAAACTACAAAACAAAACTAACTAGGGTAAAAACATATTTAGTTTATGTAATAGCTACCTTGAATTCTGGCAGAGTTATACATTATAATTTCCTGTTTGAGATCCTGGCAATCCTGACAAAAACCAACTTTTGGGCACAACCTTAAATGTACTGAAATCTAGCCTACTTCTTTCATAGTCACTTTCACATGAGATGGGACATAGAGCCTTATCTCAAGTAAGGTGGGGCTCTTCATAAATCTTAAATACTATAGTTCTGAAGCTGATCTTTACTTTTTAAACATCATTTTACAAAGCCTACATGAATTGTCGCTTAAGTTCACATGAATATTAGCTAACACAACATAATATCACATCTAAAACATGAATTAAAGGAAGGCTGGAAGCTTCTAACCTCTTGTTGGAAAGTAGCAAAGTATTTTTGTTTTGCAATAAAACCTTTACATAGATTAGGTTCTCATTGACTTAAAAATACATTTAAATTGTATCTCAGTGTAAAAAGTAACATGGAACTTTACTTAACTTATTGATAATAAGTACAGTTATAGAACACAAGTGATATAAATAAATTTCCAACATGTTTTTCTTTTAAGCCTAAAATTACCATACACTTTTAGAATACCAGCTTGATATAATGCTCTTTTTAAAGCTTCTACCTTACAGATTTGTATACCTGGAAGATATGAACACATTAATGGCACCAATTACATTGATGTTTTTATATCAACCAAGTTTAGCTTTTCAAGAAATAACATAGCACAATTCTCTAAAACGATAGCACTTGTTTAACCAGCTGTTTAATTTCTTTAAGATTACTTGCTCAAAAACTTACACTTATAACCAACTTGCATAGACCTTCTTCATCACTTACTTAAACCTCTTCTTCTTCATCACTTACTTAAACCTCTTAATTACTTAAACTCTTAACCAGAAACACACTTTTCCTCTATTAAATCCATACCTAGAACCTTCTAGTTTCTCTTTTTATCTGTTAACCTCTTTCTGTTCACATTTTGAAACAATACTTGTAAATTTTTGAATTTAAGCAGATTATTTCATAGACATCAACATTTTATTAGGGCCTTTTTGAACACCTAGAAAAACTTATAAGCTTAGTTTTAAAGACATCCATCTGTTTACCCAAATTAAATTGAGCCATTTGAATCACGTGAATCAAAGATATTTGGATCCATTTTTAATTTTTCATGAGGGCTCCTCATCTGTCAATTGTCATATCACTGCATGATATATGGACATACACACACACATACCGACATACAACATGTAACACAAGTGTAACACATAACACAAAAGGCCTCGCAGCCTTCTCAGGTGAAATCTCATTGCAATGTTTAAAAAAAACTCCAGTTGATCAAAAATAGAACTTATCAGAAAAACATTAACTTGTCTGTAGGATAAAAATCATGAGCTCCAAAAAAAACATAGAATCTAAGAAAAGGCAAAAGTCCTAGAAAAAATTGACCGGCCAGTAATTAGTAAATGCCATACAATTTACTCTTTGGTTTAATCTAGTTTGAGTTTAGGTAAAAGACACCTTTACTTTTTTTTCTTTGGGCCTCAGATTTGTCTCCTACTGAGTGCTCCAGGCTTCTTCTATTTGTATATCAATTTAAGTCCTGGCTGAGGTCTGGAAGGAACTGGGAAAACTGGAATTTTGAGCAGAAACTTCATGTCTAAGGCATTTTAACCATAAGTCACAATTTTCAGGTTTGGAAGTTGAAAATATGGTAAAAGTTTAAGATACAGTTTACAAGATTTCACATCTTTATATCTTCCTACACTAGAAAAACTTGTTCACACAAAACTGAAAATAGGATCTTTCTTGATAGTATAAAAGCCACCATTAGAAGAAGTTCCTTCAGGATCATTAAGCTACTTTCTTTGTTCTGAAGTTCCTAAAGTGGTATTAAGTTACATTAAATCACCTGGAGAAAATCCACACACTACCATGTATATCTAAAATTAAGCTTTGAAAATTCCCAAGACTGTTGCTAATTAATGTCATTTCAATAAGCCAGACCAACGTTTTAATTCAACACTTTTTCCTAAATCTTACACACTGAGAGAAACAGATACCAAATCATAATTTACTATCCTTGTCCAAATCAATGTACTGTATACCTAGTGAAATCTCCTTAGGCTACCCAGTTCAAAAATTGATGAAAAAATAAAACTGAATGATTGGGAGTTACTTGCCAACTTGGAAGTATTTAATTTCTCCTGCATGAATTATCTGAAATCAAACTAATCAATTACCTAACCCTAACTTTTAACTGCAAGATTACGCAATGCTTCAAACTCATTTAGATACCAGATGTTACAATGAAACATCTTTTAGACACACATTTAGCCTAGATTATCTCCAAGAAACAATCTATAATAACCTTTAAAACAGACCAGATAAGAAAAACTCTCTCCAGGTTTTGAACTTCCATTTAATTATGACTCCTATCAGTGGCACCTTAGATTTCCCCATGAGTGGACCAGATGTTCTCACATAAGGGCAACTATAGGTGTAAAATTAAGGGTCTCAGTGTGACTGACTTTACTGCATTTATGTGGAGTAATCCTTACAGTGAAGGAAATTATGAGGAAATTTCCCCAAAGCGAAAATGGCTCTGGCAGCTGCTGGGAATTCCTCAGTTTCCCTTTCACTTGCAAGATTAGCTCCTTTGGATAGATCCAATCCTAGGCAATCTGGCATATCTCCTGACTTTCCAGTAGAGTCAGTTTTTATCTGCCTTAGGTCTTGAAGGGGGAAGGGGGTATGTACTTTGATCGGCCCAAATTTTTCTCTTGATTCTTTTCCTCAGTGAGTCCAGGATTTTTTCCTTCACATGGCAGATATCATAGTTAAGTCTACTTCACATTGTTGACATAATTTAGGATTTTCCGTTAGAGCAAAGAACATATGGCACCTCACACCATTTCCTTTTTTTTGTAAATTTTATCAAACTGTAAAATTGCATTAAAATTGATATTTCCCTCTGGTGGCCAGGTTTTTCGTATTTGAGGCCAGGCCAAGAAAATGAGGCGCTTTTTCTTGAGCATCTGAGGTTCAAATTTATCCCAATTTTTCAATACGCAGGTTAGTGGTCCACCTGGTGTATTGGAGAGAGAGAAGCTCCCCTCTGAGTGAGAAGAAAACAGGACTCAGGCGCCCACGCTGCACCGGAGAAAACTGTTCTCATTAGGGACGTCTCCCTAAGTTTGAGCTTCCTAAACGGTCCAGAAAACCCGTCTCTCACCTTGCTTTGCCAAGGGGTTTCTGGTCCCCTTTAGCAAATTGCTAGGGTCTCAGTTTGCCCTGTGCCAGAGACCCTGGGAGGATTCAGACTTAAGGGCCTTACTGCTTTCCTCCCGACCACTAAAAACACATTGCAAAAGAGAATCTTGTGCTCTTTTGTTGTCTTTGCTCTGTAGACTAAAGGAGCCGCCTAAGTGTTAAGGGATAGCTTAAGGAACACAGAACATTTTAAACATTGGGGCGGTAAAACAGACTAGTAAAAGTTACCTATGCATCTTAGGGAACCTGGGCAGGTTTTACTAATTATCTTATGCCTTTCTCAGTCCTGCAACCTGAATTGCTAACATTTCTGACCTGCGAAGGAAGGGAAGCATCCAGGAGGAATGGATGCGGGGTTGGGAGTGTTGCGCGTAGCCCATACGGAGGCAAATGTGATTGGGGCTTTCCCTCAGTGCCATTCATCTACCGATCACCCTAGATACCCCTGAGGGCTGTCGGAAGGGGGCTCAAGAGAAAGGAACCTTTGGAAACGTCTGAGAGTAGCCCAGACCGGAATTCCGCAGTTGTTCCAAACTCCTTCCTCCACCTCCACGCATCCGAGGCAGATCGGGATTAGGGACACTGTGTACTCACACCAATTGCTCTCCGGGCCCAGACAGAAAAGTTGGAATCGGCTTTGGCAGAACCCAATATGCCTGCTCTGTACCGAACAGGTGATTGAGAGCTGCCTAGGCCGGGAAACCTCTCACCCGAGTCTTGAAGAGTGGCGGCTGCACTAATTGCGTTTAAGTAGCCGTCGGGTGCCCACCTTATCCTCCAGAAAGAAAGAGAGAAAAAGATGCACCTCAAACAGACATGGGGTGCATGCACTTACCCCGGTGTAGGTCTCGGTATGGGACCTCCAATATATGTTACCGCTGTTGACTGGTGACGAGTCCTTGCTTCCCCAATGTTGAAGAATAACACCAAAGAAGCACGCCGAGGCAAGGTCAGAGTAGAAAGTAGAAGTTTATTAAAGGACAGCAGAAAAGACTTCTCCCAGAGGAAGAAGGGGACCCAAAAGGTGGAATCCGAGGAAGGGCTGTTGTCTCCCCTTTTTATAGTTTTGGTGATGGAATGTAGGTGGGAGGGGTTGGGACACAGGTGGGCCAAAAGGACAGGGAGGACTTTTGGGATGGGCTATCTTTAAGTTTGCTGGGGGCTGTTTATTAACACTTCTTTGTGATGGGCTATCTTCCAATCTGTTGGGGGCTGTTTCCTGGGCTCCATTAACATTCCATTGTCCTGTGTTTTTCCTGAGTCATTCCCAGCATGGCCTCCATTTTAGATTTCACTCGGTATTAGACCCGATTTACCTAACTACACTGACTACCTAACTTTAAATCTGGCTTCACTGGTGCCTGTCCCCCAGCTGGGAGGTGAAGTCCAAAGGGCAGAGCAATCTCCCTAAAGTCCCGGCTGCGTGTAAACACTGACGACCATGTCCGCACACAGGAATGAGTGCACGGATTCTATGTGGCGGTTCTCACTCTGCTTTGCCTGGGGAGTCAGGACCCTGTGTCCACCCTGGCCCGGCCACAATGGCAGCCACAGTGCCCGGCTCCAGGGCCTGCTGGTCGTGCATACAAAGCGCCTGGCCAGCCATTATCATTCTGGAGCCGAAATCCACCCCGGCGTGCATCTCATGGGTCATTCAGCAGCCCTTAATGACTTGTCAGTTCCTTGCCCTGCCATTTTCTGTCTAATTAATTCTTTTATTGTGCACCGGATAAAGAAAGACAAAGGCCTCCATGGCAATAATGATTCATTAGAATGCAGCGCCTTCGCCTCCACAGCTCTGGGCGCTCCAGCCAACTGCTCCGCCCAAAGCGGGCAAGGCGGCCCGCGCCCCTTAACCCTTTGAGGGGTCCCCCTGGGCCAGTTGCCCCTGAAAAGCCCAGACATGAGCCGGTCAAAAAACCTCTTGGGGGAGGGTCCTCTGAGTCCCCTTGAATTTTCCCAGGGTGGATCTCAGGGGAACAAGTCTTACATCTTGGAATCCAGAGGCTCCCTGGCCAGCCCCTAGATTCTGGCCCAGCCTAATGGGGAGGGAGAAGATCCGGAAGGGGGTGCATCCTAGGGAGGGGTCTGGAGACTAGTGGGCTTGAGATTTGACCTAGGCAGCAGGTGCCAGTCACAGGGCTGGGGCACTGGCTGTAGCTGAAGCAGCCCAGTTCAAGGCATCTTCAGGAAAGCCTTCTGTGGGCATGGGGAAACTGAGTCTCTGGAAGGCCAGCGGGCCAGCAAGTGGAGCTTCTCACCATAGGACTACAGAGCTGCCCTGGACAGCAACAGGAGGTAGGTGAAGAGGAGCGGTGCCTGTGGCCAACATGGGGCCCCAGTTTGGACATGCACCTTTGCCCAGTTCACTTTAGCTTTCTCCTGGCAAGCCCACCTCATTCTGCAATGAGCAGAGTGGCAATGTGACCCCAGCAGTATCTCTCAGGCCACGTCCAGCCTGTGCACAGCATGCTCAACCACTGGTGGACCCTAATCTAACTGGGCCTGCAGGACCGGGACATCCTTCCTCCCCAGGGAAGTCATGTGCCTGAAGCCAGCAGGGAGAAGCAGAAAGTGCGGGAGAGATTAGAGGGGCTGGGGTGGGCTGTGCTGCCCTCCAGGTCTCTGTTGCACCTTGGGACACCCTGTAGGTCCCCATCCGAGGGCCTACAGGGAGTCCCAAGGCCTTGGCATCCCCTAGCGATGGCCTCAGGCCTAAGCCAACTCCGTCAGGCTGCTGGGTCACGGGAGTTGTGGTGCCCTCACTGACAGGCCTGAACAGAGGTGTGGGCCAGGATGTCATGGTGCACAGGAAGGGCTGGCCAAGGCCAGATGCTGTGTCCAGCTGTGAGTCCTCTTCCTGCCAATAGTCTTTTTGCCAGGTGCCCGGTGGGAGGTAACCTGTCTCTTTCTTGGGATTCATCTCAATCTGGGGAAGGGGTGCTGGTGGCCCGAGATTGGGTCCTGGCCATGCAAAGGCTTGCCATGGAGCTGGCAGAGTGTGCCCCAGCCAGTGGTCCACACGCAATGCCCAGGGCTTGCTAGTATGTGGTGGCCGGAAGATGTAGGGATTTGCTTTGGGGCTTGTGCTGGACATAGTGCAGCCAGAAGTGGGCCAGCAACAGTCGTCCATCTTTGCTGAGGCTCAAGCCCCTGGGCCTGGGCCTGGGTGTTGAGAGGAAAGACAGAGGCCTGGAGCGCAGGCAGGCCAGAACCTACGGCTCTGACACCCATCTTGGAGTCACTTGGTGAGGCTCTGACACCCACTCTGGGGTCCTTAGAGAGGCCACTGCAGGCTGAGTGCCCGAATCTGCCTCCCTGAGAGTCCTGGAGAATGGGTAGCTGCTCAGGGCCATGAGTTCTCTTGGGAGGGCCACGCCAGCAATGAACCTGTCTCGATGGAGAATCTGCTGCTGAAAGCTGACACAGGCCCAGGAGGACCTTGGGGCTTTTCCAGTCTTCAGAAATGGTGGCCTTGGGCCTTGGCATTTCCCCTTTTTGCCTGCACAGGGCCTTCGGTTCATCTGGGGTCAGAGGTGACGCCGCTGTGCTGGGCAAGGAAACAAAAAAATGAGGAACTCCCCTGGGCTGGGCTGACAGGGTGCACTGCGTACCTGGAAGTTCACCAGCAAGAGACTCAGAGGCCACGGGACATGGGACACCTGAATCTGCACAGGGGTGAACTGCGACCTCTAGGCGTCTGCTCCCTGGCCACAACCTTGGTGCAGTACTGGGGCCCAGCATCTGGAGACTTTTGGGACACCTGGCCTTGGGCACAGCCTCTGAGAATGATGAACAAAGCCACTGCCTGTGCTGCCCGGGAAACAGGACAGAGTGGGCAGGCATAAAATGAAGGAAGGGGAGGGAGTATCTCTGTGCCCCAGACAAGGGTGTGGGCTGCACAGGTGATGGGGCCATAAGTCCTGGTCCTAGGGAAACTCAGAAGCACAAAGACCCCAGGAAGACCCTCAGGAGGCCCAGCGGCACCAGCCTGGGTTGGTGAGACAGAGGGCCCGGGCCCCCAGGAGTTAACACGCAGGAGCCCTGCCAAGTCCAAACAAAACTGGCAGGGCAGCACAGCCCTTGGGAACCTGGCAAGCCCCAAAGCAAATCCCAGCACAGTGAAGGCCTCACAGCTTTGTCCGCGAGCCGGACGCCCGGGGCTCTCCTTGGTCTGGGACATCAATGTGGGAGCTTTGAGAGCCATATGGGCCTGGACAGCCCTTGGCTGGACACAGGACAGGCTGGGCCAGTTCCACACAGGCAGCAGGCTATGAAGGCTGCAGCCATCCGTGAACCTGGCAGCCCCCTCCCCAGATCCTTCAACCCTGGGGGCCTGCCATACCCAACCTCAGGGACCCTCATAAACCAGGGCAGCTCTTCATGAACACTGCTCCTGGTAGGCCCTGGACTGGGTTTCCACTGGGGTGAGGGAGGCATTGGTAGGCTATGTTGAGGACGGGGTGGGAGTCTCCTACTGGGGCCACCCTTAGACCTGCAGCTGCAGCTTCCTTCCATGCTGGGGTCCTGGAGGAAGCACAAGCCTGTGCCCATCCCCAGGCTTGGAAGCCTCAAGAAGCTGCATGCGCAGCTGGACACAGCCAGCCCAGAAGCCCCCGAGCAGCCGTGTGTACCCAGGACTTGGCAAGAGGCCTGCTGCCCCCGCTGCTGTCACTCCCCACAACCATTTTCTCCCCAGAAACTCTCCTCCAGGCAGACAATCCTGCCCAGCTCCTGCAGGGCAGCCTTTATTCGTTCCCAGTTTGGCTCTGAGCCAGCCCTGAAAATGCTGTCAGTGTGGGGCACTGCACAGCACCCAGAGACCAGCCAGCCCCATGGGCTTGGGAGCAAACAGTCCCAACGTCGCCCATCTGGACTCATTTTGCCCACGCAGGAAGCTCCAGGAGGGAGCCAGCCTATCAGCTCACCCCAGAACTGCCCTGCTCTGGGGGAATCTGGTGGGCTCCAGGCCACACATCACCTCCTCACGCCCTGGCCAGGAGCCTTCAGGCCCCAGGCTTATGGAAAGCAACCCACAAGACGTGGCCCACATAGATAAAAAGCAATTTTTTTTTAATTTTATGAAATCGATCTGTACAAAAGTTAGCATTACTTGGTCAGAAAGTAGCAGAACGCAGCAGGCAAGTGACAGCAAAAGTCTTTCCAAACTTGACACTGAAAAATAGATGGCATAAAAATGAGTTTGCTGCGGTTCCCACCCCCAGAAAGAGATATGCAAAAAAAAAAAAAAAAGACCCACTTTTTTTTTTTTCTAGAAAAAGGTAGGAAAAGTAGAAAAAGTAAAAAGAAGCAACTTCTCGGGTGTATTCGACTTTACAAAGTTTCAAAGGCACAAGTTTCCATGAAGTAGACGGTTATATGCTCGGCACACAGCAGAAGCAGGGTGGTGAATCAGTACCAGTCTCTACAACTAGGAGCCCAGAGACATTTAGTGGAGGTTTAGTTTCACAGCTTGGTAGGTGGCACCAGGGCCTCAGAGCCAAGATTGTTCTTTCACTTTCAGGGAATTTCTGTCTTCTACCATTTGGCACAGCCACGGGCAAGGACCAAGTCCTCCCTTCCCAGCCGACCTGATGCCAGCCAGGGCAATCGACTTTGATCAGACCCACAAGGCAGCTCTTTCCTCCTTCCCTCAGCCCTGGCCTCATGGGCCTCTGCATCTCAGGGCCTCCCAGGCAGCCTCCCAAAGCCGCCAAGCACCGCACCTCCCTCCCCCCACCCCCTCGGCAAAGCTTCCTGGCTTTCCTGTCATCTTAAGTTCTACTCTCTGCACAAATCACTTCATTAATTAAAGATAAAATAATACAGAACATAAATACATCCTTAACAGCTTTGAAAACAAACACGTTTAAGCTTTAAAAATAAAAAATCACTGAAAAAAAAATTAAACACAAAAAGAGAAGTGCTGGTCACAGCCAAACCTTTTTGGGAAGAGCTGTGACTACCAGGAACGCCTCCATCTGTGTCAGTCCCAGGCGATATCTGAGTGTCAAGGACACGTGGTCACTGCAGGAACACATCCCGTGGTCCCAAGGGGCTCTCCAGGTAGGACAGTCCAGAGACCTCAGGCCCCTTCCCTCCTGTCCTAGGTTCCATGGCTGCTGATTCCATCCATCAAGGTGCCCAGCCAGGTGCTCTGTCCACGGGTCCTCACAGAAGGGGCACTGGACAAATGGCTATCCGTGCTCAGAGCGAGAAGGGAAAAAGCCATGTCTGTCGGCAGAAGTGTGGAGGCAAAGGGACGTCCTATGTCAGCGCCTGGCTTCCTGCACGCAGACCCCACAGGCACCTGATTGTGGTCACGTTGCCTGCTGCTGGCTGGCTGGCACAGGCCTTTCAGGGAAACAAGGGACTTGGCCATCGGAGGCCCAGCCAAGTCCCCGTGATGAGCATCCTCAGGGCCTGGTCAAGGTGGTGTACACAGGCTGGTCCCAGTTGCCACTGGGGCTGTGGGCCGGTGGCACAGAGAGCCCATTGAGCAGCGGCGAGGCATAGGGCCGGCGGGAGGAGTGGAAGTAGGGGTACTGGTAGAGGCTGGGTGCGTAGCCGGCATAGGGGCTGTAGTAGTTGGAGGCCTGCAGGTCGGTGTAGTCACACTGCGCGCTTGCGAAGGAGCTGGCAGCTGTGGCGGGGGCAGCACTGGTGACGCTGGCCTGGGCGCTGTAGGAGCTGTAGTCGGAGCGACCTGGGGAGCCATGTGGCTGGTCACCATAGTGGCCTGGACTCAGCTGCTCCGTCTTGATGTGCGGCCGTGGGGGTCCAGCCTCAGTGGGTGACGCTGAGGCTGATGGGGCTCCCTTGTGAGCCCACACAGGGGACACCCCGACACTAGCCCCAGAGTGGGAGTAGGAAGTACCCCCATAGGAGCCAGCAGCAGCAGCCTGGCTGGGCTCTGCAGGCAGGGCCGAGTGGCCATTGAGGGGCAGGTACTGGTCGAACTCATGGACGTCAAAGGTGTCCATATTGCTGATGACCTCGCTGCTAAGCTCCGAGATGTCCACGTTGCTGAAGTCGATGTTCTGGCGGCTGCTGTCCACCAGGCGGCGCCCTTCTGGCTTCAGCTCCTGCTTGCCCCCGCCAGCAGGGTGGTGTAGGTCTGTCTTGGGAGTGGTGGGCGGGGTGGGCGGCCCGTGGGTCTGGCCTGAGGAGGAGAGCACAGTGTAGATGAATGCCCCTTCTGTGGGGTGGGGCGGGGCCAGAGGCCGGCACCAGAGGCCGGCACCAGCACCCGGGGAGCGGCGGCAGGTAGGAATCAACGAGTTTTTGTTTCTTTACACTTCCCAGAAATTCCTGCAGTCAGTTCTAGACCTCACTCCTTGGCAGGCCCAGGAAAGAAAATTCCGTTAAGCACTGTTCTACAGGAAGACCCAAGACCCCCCCCCCCAAAGACCAAGATGGAGGAGGAAGATGGCTGGCCTGGCCCCACCAGAGCTAGCAATAATGGGCCACTAGCAGAATGCTGGGCCCTGTGCCCACAACCAAGGTGGATACATACAAGACCCGTTCTTCCCATCCATGCTGAGCAAACTGACGCTCAAGGGCTCTGGCCAGCTAGAACAAGGCTGCCTGGCTGCAGGGACCCCACTCCCTCAGCCAGATTTTAAAGAAGTGCTGCTGACCCCATGCAACCAGCGGCTCACACGTAGCACAGAGCATGTGGGTAGGTCGAGCTGAGATATCTGCATGGAGCACTGGCCATGCAAAGCTGCTGGACCCTCAGCAATCCTGTGGCTTGGGCCCCCCAGTGTGTCAGAAACAGCTGCAACCAGGGGCTTTGGGGGCTTTCCCAGGGTACCCAGGAAGGTTGGCTCTCTGATAGGCGCCTGCCTACCCTGCGGTAAGCCCCTCCCCGGGGCTCAGGCCCACTGCTGCTTTCTCCCAGGAGGTCAGACGCTCAGGGACCTGGAGCCCACCTGTGTGGTCACCATGGTGGTGTGTATCACCATGGAGGCCCGCATCAGCCTTGTACATGGTGCCACCAGGGTGGTGGCCCAGCTCGGCCCCTGAGTCAGAGTCGCTCTGGCCCGTCTTCATGCTCTTCCTCCTCCGTGGCTGGTACTTGTAGTCCGGGTGGTCCTTCTTGTGCTGGACCCGGAGCCGCTCGGCCTCCTCCACAAAGGGACGCTTCTCGCTTTCGGTCAGCAAGCTGCAGAGCACACAGCAGGGCTGGCCGCGGGGCCTGGTGCCGCCACGGTGCAGCCAGCCCGCACGCACATGACCGGGAAGTGGGCTGGGTGAGACATGGCCAAGACACAGGCTGGGGCACTGGACCAGGCCTCCCTCCACCTGGGAACCCGGCCATGCATTTACACCTCCCAGGCTCCAAGCAGGCAGCACTCCCCACTAGGAGCCTGGGGGGCCCGTTGGGTCAGGTCTGTGTGCTTACTGTGGTCAGAGGAATAAGACCCAAACTCTCCACCCTCCTCCTCTGATATCCCCCTTTCCAAGTCTGTTTTATCCCTCCCTTTGGGGCTTTCTAAGGATATGGGTAGGACCTAGCTGAGAAAAACACTATGAACAAAAATCCAGGTGGCGTGGACTCAGCTGGGTTTGCTGTCCCTCCATGACCAGCCTTCCAGAAGCAATGGCAAAGCCCAGCATCTGTGTTTAGAACACATCCCCAGGGCTAACTGCCTGTGGGGCAGGGCTCAGGGGTGCCAACTGGGAATCCTGTCCAATCCAGTCCAGAGTGCCTGACACTGTGCCCCAGATCCAAGGAGAAGCCAGGAACCACAGACAAAGCACTTGGTGGTCAGGTGAAGAGCAAGAAACAGAAACCAGAACCCCAAACCCGAAGTCATCCATCTTAAGCCCAAGCAGAAGACATTTAGCAGGGTGGGCTGTCCCAAGCAGCAAGCCTTCCCTGCTGCCTCCCTGTCTTCTGCAGGCGCCCAGCTGGAGCACACCAAAGAGTGCACAAAGCCTTTCCTGCACTCTTCATCCACTCCTGCCTTCTTTGCTTTGGGATAGATAGCTAGGGAAAGGGAGAAGCGTGGACTGCAGAAGCCAGCAGACCTTTCTGGCTCCCTCTCCATGGGAAATCTCAGGGTTTCAGCCCTTTCTCAGGAGGGAGCACCTCGGATACCAGCTGGCTGCCTGCCCCTGGGCATTGCAGGCCTCCTGATGGGGCTGGGCCACTCACGGTGCCTGTCACAGTCCAGGGCAGGGTGTCCTGGGAGTGGAGGATGCACTGGGAACCGCCACACCAGCCACTGCCTTCCACCCACCTCCAGACCTGCACCTGATGACTGGTCTGGGCTAGCCAGAAGGTATTTTCCCCTTCGGACCCATCATGGAACCGTCAGGAGGAGGCACTGCCAGAGCCTGGAACAGACCACCAACTCCACCAGCCCCTCCACTCCCCCACGAAGTGGTTGTCCACTGCGCTACATCCCCGCTCCTGCCCGTCTTGCCTGACCCTGCACTCACCGCCACAGCTTGCCCAGCGTCTTGCTAAGTTCGGCATTGTGCAGGTGCGGGTACTGGTCCGCCAGCTTGCGGCGCGCCGCCTGCGCCCACACCATGAAGGCGTTCATGGGCCGCTTCACGTGCGGCTTGGCCTTCAGCGCTCCACCGTTGCCACCACGCACGGGCATGGGTACCAGGCTCCAGTCGTAGCCCTTGAGCACCTGCGACACCGCGTCGCGGATGCAGGCCGGGAAGCGCTCGTCCGCTGCCTCGGCTGCATCGCCCCGGCCGCCGCTCCCCGTGCCTGCCGCGCGGCCAAGGCCCTCGGAGCCCGCGGGAGACGGAGGCGCATCCGAGTCCGAGTCCTCCACGTGCGACATGGAGCTGGCGGTGCCGGACGGGCTGCAGGGCGGCTGGGCGCGGGACTCACTCATGTCCAGCATCGGGGCCGCGCGCGGACCGACGCACGCTGTGGAAAGCGCTCGGGCGCCTCCCGGCTGCGCTGCGGCCGCGGCGGGACCCAAGATCGCTGTGCGGGGCCCGGCCTTCGTCCCCGTCGCCGCTCTCACTCTGGCTCCGCCGCGCCGCAGCTCAGTCCTGGCTCCACGACCCGCAACAAGTTTCTTTAAGCGGAGCACGAGGCCCCGCCCCGCCCGGCCGCGGTTGGCCGGCGGCCCCCCCAGGGCGGAGCCTGACCGAACGCCCCGCCCGCAAGAAACCCGCGGCCCCCGCCCTCTAGGACGCACCACGTGGGCCCGCGCGTCCCGCAGCCGGCGACCTGCCCGCCTCTGCTCGGTTCCCCGAAGCCCAGAGGGGAGAGGGGCGCGGTCAGGGCTCTGCGGCGCTCGGTCCTGTGCAGCTCAGTGCGTCCCACGCCGCGAGAGGAAGTGGGGCGCTGGGACCCGGCCGTAGGCGCACGGCGGGTCTGGAGCCCGGACGCCCCGCCTGCACCTCGTGGCGCGGGGACAACTGCCGGCGCCGAAGCCTGGGTCCTCGGCGCTGGGCCACGCGACGGCGGGAGCCGCCGGCTGGTCCAGGTAGCGCGCGCCCCCGAGCCGGGGGACCTGGGTCGCCCGCCGCGTCCGGGGCAGCGGTGGGGGCGCGGTTGCCGGAGCCTGGCAGCCAGAGGGGCGGGCTCTGGGAGGGGCCGACTGACCACTGCCGCTGTCGAGTCCCTGGGGCCGCTGGCGGATGGGGCGGCCGGACGCGGGGGCCCGGGGCCTTCCGGGCGTGACCCTGGGCGGGCGGGCCTGGGTGGTCCAGCGGAGGCGGAGGCCACTCCAGGCCGCTGCGCCTCGGGCGCCTGGAGAGGAGGGGAGGGGGCGGGTGTGCCGGCCAGGGTGACAGCGGGGTCGGAGAGGGGACATTTCCCAGGAGAGTGCTGAGCCCCGCCCCCGCGAGCTGGCCCCAGGCCTGGCAGTCTCCAAGGGTGGTTTGGATTCCTTTCCCAAAATCTAGGGAGGCGACAGGTCTGCCGGTCTGCCACCCCAAGCAGGCCATCTCCCCCTAGCTGGCCTGTGAGGCCCAGGTGACCCTAAGCAAGGCCCCCTTGGTTCTACTGCGCAGTCCCAGGCCCTCGACCCTAGGGTCATAGCTGTCACATCGCAGTGATCCTCTTCCTTCTAGGACAGCAGAAATGGCTGCTTTATTGCAAGGAAAAAAATCCAAAAGGAGAGCCCACTGACCTGAGGGTGGGCACAAGTACACACTCGCCAGTCACCTTACCAACTCAGCTGCCCTTGGGAGACAGTCCAGGGCCACCTCCTATCCCGTTGCTGCCAGACCCAGAGACCATCTCACCCTGGAGACCATCTCCCCAGCCTCCAGGCTCCGGAGCCACCTCTCCACTCTAGTCAGAAGGCTTGGCCCTTGTCTCCTTGGGCTAGGGAACCCTGAAGTCTTGTTTTGGGACACCTTACAGCTTGCACGCTGAAGGTTGCAGGACCTGTTCTTGCCACCTCCTGGGCTGACACCTAACAAGGAGGTGACTGAGAAGGCACCATCTCTGCCAAGTGCTGTCCTTCACATATTGGGATTCTGTCCTCTGAGCACAGGTGGGGAGCTGGCTCCCTTCCCTCTGCCCCCTGCCAAGAAAGACCCCTCCCTGCCAGTCTGTGGTGGCTTTCCTTCCCTCCTTACCTCTCTGTGGTCTTTGAAGCGTCCCAATCGGTGGAGACCACTGAGGGAGGGTGGAGTGCAGGTGGGGCTTCTGCCTGGGCACCTGTGGGACTTACCGTTGGACTGAGAGTCACTCATGCAAAAGAGGAGCTATCAAAGGTACTGAGGATGATCCTGGTCCAGCCAAGCTGCCTCTTAGCCTCTGTTTCCGGGGGCTCAGATCTGCCCCTCCCTGGCCTGGTGCTATTGGGGTCACAGGTCTTAATGATGAGATCCCTTTTGCCAAGAAAGCACAAAGCAAAGCTTGGGTTAGATGCTTGGGATGAGCAGAGCAGCCGCTCTCTGGCCCCCCAGGGGGCGTCACAGGCTCATTTCTCAAGTCCTTAGGTCATGATGAGGTGACTCCTGAGGCTCTTGAAGGAAAGGAGGCTGATCCCAGGAGTCTAGTGCCTGGCCCAGGTCACTCTGACCCCCAGGGAACTGACAGGGGAGGTGCTGGTGGGCAGCCCCTGTCATGCATGTGCAGGCCACCCCAGGATGGCAGGGAGAGGCTTAGCCCTGGTCAGCCCAGGATCAGGCCCTTAGGCCCACTGCAGTCTGCCTGCATGTTGGGGGAGGGGTGCCCTGAAGTCCACCTTCCAGGGTCATCTCTCGGCCATCTCGATGTCTTCAGGAAGATGCCAGCTCCATTAGTGCTGACTTGGGTTCCTGTCCTCAGCCACCAGGCAGGTGCTGAGTGAACACTGGGATATGGCTTCCAGAAAGGGAGATGGCTAAGGTGGGTCATGTGTACGGATTAAACACGACTTTGGGCCAGTACTTTTATGGGCCATGTAGTCAGGGGCACACAGGGTGGAGTGGGTTTACACTTTATACCAGAAGTGTCTGGTCTGATACAAGACACCTGGGCCTCCAGCCCCAGCCCTGTTCCTGTCCTGGCCTGGGGGGCTCTTCCAGGAATAGAGACCCCCTTGCCACGCTGCCTGTGGGAGGCCTGTGTGCAGATGGAGCTGGGAACTGCAGGGCCAGCTGTGGACTGAATGCCATGGGGAGGAGGATACCCACTGTGCTGACCGTCCACTGCCCTTCTCCCTGTCAGTCTGCCTGGCCATCCTGAAGTCACGGAGGCCACTTGTCCTTGTGCTGTCTTTAAAAGAAAAGCACTGAGGGAGGGTGGAGTGGGCCTGTGAACCCCAGGATGGCATGTCCTCTGTCCACAGCCCTGACCTGGGCCTCCCTTGACCTCTTCGTCCAAAGTGGCCTGTGAAGCAGCCAGCACTGTGTCCCAGCACAGCACTGGAGATTAATTGGTGCTTTTAATTGCTTGCTGGTCTGGCAGAAATTAAACAAGGCAACAGAGAGGGGTGAACTGCTCAGAGCTACAGTTCCTAAAGGCAGCTCAGCCTGCGCTGCTGGGTCGCAGAGAGGCAGCAGAGGGCCCTGCTTGGTGCCCCCCAGGAGTCCTACCTCCCTATAACAGACGTTCAGGGCTCTGGGCCAAGCTGTTTGCTGGTCCCCTTTCCCTTAATTTAGTGGTCTCAGGGATGCTGAGAACGCTGGTTGGAGCAAAAGTTCTGGTTGGGGCCACAGTGGGTCCCTCAGTGGAGCTGATGTCTTCTGCCAGCTTGAGAGCTGGCACACACCATCCTTCCACGCACTCTGAGGGTGACAGAGAGCTGCCCACATCCCTGCTTCTTGGCCCTGCAGGGGCAGCATTCCCTGGGCTCCTGTGCCTGGAGCTGGTCCCCCTGCAGCCTGCCCGCTCCTGGCACTATAGCCAGCTGCCAGCAGCACCTTCCCCAGAAGCAGTAGAGTCTGTTGCTAGTGTTTGGACTCAAGCAGGGACTTCTTTGGGACTTCTGCACTTCCTAGGCCCATCCCTGATCATGTGGGGTGGAATGGGTTTGCACCTTGCACCAGAAGGGTCTGGTCTGATACAAGATACCTGGGCCTCCAGCCCCAGCCCTGTTCCTGGTATTCCTTCTCAAACCCCTTCCATGCTTGTTCCCCCACAGCCTTGTTCCATTGCAGTGCCTGCCCACCTGGCCTTGCCCACTGGAACTCTGCCCTTCACCCCCACCAGCTCTATGCCACCCTTCCCTGGGCACTGAGCTCCACTGGGAAGTGACACACGGGCCTGAGAGCAGCCGTCTCATCTACGTGCAAGAGGAGAGCCAGGACACTGATGGGGACTCTTTAGAAAAGCAGCCTTCTGGGCCCACAGGAGGCTGAAATCTGTGTCCACCCTTCCAAGCCCAGCTTCCCAACCTAAGGAGGCTTCTTGCCCATTATGTCCATGTTTGTGACCCCTGAAGTGGAGCCGGTTTTAAGTACAACTACAAAGGCAAAGGGTGACTTGAAGTAGAGCTATCACAAAGAAATCTCTTCTTGGTCAGAGGGGTTCTGTTTGGCTCTGGTCCTGGCCTCCTCTGCTGAGATGGAAGGTTCCAGACACCCATCAGTGCCAAAGGCAAATTAAACATACCCATGAAAAGCTCTGTCTCCCAAGCACTTCCTTCCTGAAAACAGTGAGGGAAGGAGGTTTTAGTCAAGTGCTGCAGTGAGTCCGTGGATGACATGGCTCCCCGGCTATGCCAGGCTGGGGGTGCTGGGGTGCAGAATCCAGCGTTGGGTGAGCCTTTGCTTCTGAAGGTCCTGGTAGGGTCACAAGCACAGAAAACTGGCTGTGCCTCTGAGCCAAGGACCACAGGGCCCGACATTGGGTGGCCCTGCCCACAACACACGCCTGGTGGTTTAAAAGGCTATTTGTTAGGCAGCACTATTGGGGTAACTGATGACCAGCAGAGTGACCAGTCCAGCCCACAGGCTAGGCAGTTTCCAAGATTTCTTCCAATCCAGAATATAATTCCAAGTAGAAGAAAAGGACTAGGGCATTTGGCACAGGGCTATGTTGCTGGGACGCAGCTGCATGGAGAAGCTTAGCTTTCCATGCTGCCGAGAGCAGTGGCTCACCAGCTTGCGGGGCACTCAGGGCCACATCTCCCAGGGTGCAGGGGGAGCAGGGACGCGCAAGAGGAGACCTCTGAGCCAAGCAGAACAGCCGCGGGAGTCACGGTCAGCAAATGGCACAGCACCTGCTTGCTTGCCCCCACCCGCACCTGCCAGCCTCCCACGGGGTTTTGGCCGCTGGACAGTCAGGGTGGGATCAGCCCAAACTGACCACCCCTCCTAGAGAAGACAACAGATGTTAGCATCGACAGGTCCTGCTCCCTTCCCGCAAACAGACTTCAAGACGTGAAAAATTGGAGTAAATGAGGGGTGCACGATTAGATTTGGGCCCAAGCTGGGTTCTTGTGGGTGCCAGAGACAGCTGCAACCACATGTCAGGGACAATGGCCCTGATGCGGTGGGGGCTGCCAGGCTGGGGTGCCTGGGGACAGCTGGACGAGGTGCTGACAGAGGGCTCATTCCTCTGTGAAGCCGCTGCGCAGCTGCTGGGAGTGTGGCCAGCCTTGGGCTGTGTGCCTCGTCCCGGGGGCTGCCCTGGAGGAGGCTGTGGGTGGCTGGGGCGCAGGGCCCACCTGGGTCAGGCGGGCTGTGGTCCCCTGATGCCAACCAGCTCAGTCAGGTTCTGGCAGCTCCTCTGGGGCCCTTCCCTCCCGATTCCCCTTTCTCAGCTCTTCTCCTCCCACAGTCCTGGGGCAGCCCCAGTATCTCAGCTTCCCCTGGCCTCTCCTCTCAGCTTCACATTTCCTCCTAGTTCTTGCTTGAAAGTAAAGCCCAGGACCCTCCCCTGCCTCAAGGCAGAGCTTGGCCTGCAGGTGGCCTGCAGGGTGCAGGACAGCACCCCAGGGGATTCCACCTGGCCTGCAGCCCCCTCTCTGTGCCAGAGCCAGCCTCAGCCACGCAGCTGAGTCTGGATCTACAGAGGTTTTGTTTTTGATGTGGGGCAACTTCTTAGGCCTAAGACAGCTGTACCTTAAACTAGATGCTCCTTAACAGAGAAATAGGTTGATTTGTGGACTTTCCCCCACCAGCAAAAGCAAAGCCTTCCAGGTGATTGTGAAACTACTTTGAGGACATTCTTTGTTGCTTTATTTTTAAATTTTTTATGTGTTTACTTTGTAGGACTGGGGCTTGAACTCAGGAGTGCTCTGCCAATAAGCTATATCCACATCCTTTTTATTTGAGACAGGGTCTTGCTAAGTCCCTGAAGGTGGCCTTGAACTTGTGATTTTCTTGCTTTAGCCTCCTGTCACTAGGATAGTCACTGTGCCTTGCTCTTTTACTTTTAAAATTGAGGTGAAATTTACACAGCATGAAATAACCACTGTAAATGGCTCTTCATACATTCACAATGCTGCACATCCAGCCTCTATCTGGAAACCCACACCCACCAAGACTCACACCCCTTCCCCCTCCCAGCCCAGATGACCTCCGGGCTACCTTCTTTTCCCTTGGAGTTTCCCATTCTGGAGAATTCCTGCAAGAGGAATCACCCAGCTTATGACTCTCTTCTCACTTAGCTTGATGTTTTCAAGTTTCACCCACGTGGTAGCACACGTCAGAATGTTGTTCTCCTTTATGGGCAAAAAGTACCATAGTGCAGTTTCAATTAAATTTAGGTTGAAATGGGTGAGATCTCAGTCATCAGCCGGCCACTCCTTGGGGGGAGCTCTGCCCTGATTGACCTGTGCTTGAGCCAGTTCCAGACAGCCTCCTGGGAAGGCAGACCCAGCAGGAAACTCAATCTGCAGAGGACGCAAGCTCCCAGCAGACCCTTCCGCTGGCCTCACCCACCCTGGGCAAATCCAGAGAGGGAGCACAGAGCCAGCCGAGAGCTGGATGCCAGAACAAGGGGCCCTTTTCTGCTCTGCACAATGCCCCATTGTGCCCTTCTGAAGGGAGGACAATGCAGCCCCAGCAAGGGGAAGCTGAGGACAAAAGAGCCCTTTGTGAGGACTGTCCCCACCTGAAAGGCAGCACCCAGGGTCACACCTGATGGCAGAGCTGCCCTGCCTCGCCTTCCGTCCAGTGCAGCTCTGGCCTCCAGACTGGGACCTCTGGCCTTCAGACTGGGACTCAGAGAAGCTCTGCAGGCTTGACTGTCCTTCCCAAACAGCAGTGCTGTCCATCCCATGCCTGACATCCAGACAGCAAGGAGGAAAGGTGCAGGGCAAGGGCTCCCATGGAAAAACTGTTCCTCCAGTCCCCAAACTTGGAGACCTTGGGCACATGTTGCTGCCCTGCTGGAGGCACAACAGGATGTGGCAGGTGTCCGTGCCACCCACTGCAACATCTGTTATAGGTCACACTTCACAGCTGGGCTCCTGAGGGAGGGTCTCTCAGAAAAAATAAAGGCAAGCTTTGAAAAACTTATATAAGATGTACATCAGTGCTGTTACCCCAGCAACAGGGGAAGGCTGGGGTTGGGATTGGAGAGGAGTCCCAGCAGTTATCCATCTGGCTTAACTTGGAGAGGGGCAACTGTCCACAGACAACCTCTCATGATGCTTGCACTGCAGGTGGGCGAGGGTATAGACGGATCATTTGACCGTGCAAGCATTGATAATTTATATGTCAAAACACTGAGAACAAAATTCAGAAACTAAAGACAAGAAGATGTAATACCAAATAGAACCAAGAAAAACATTTGCAATATACACAAAGAAATAGGACCTTTAGTATGTAAAGAGTGCTAACGAATGAAGAGGGAAAACCCCACACCTGTCTGATTGCTTCCCAAGAGCCCTGCAGTTCACCTAGGGTTGTGCCCACTGTCCTGCGCGCAGCTTCCCTCTGAGAAGTCTCAGGAATGCCTGATTCACCGATCCACAGTCTCAGAGCAACACCCCCCCCCACCCCCGAACAGCGACTGAATGGCTTCTACTATCAGAAGCAGAGCTGCTGGCTTTCGTGGGGTCCTGCTCTGGTCTGTGGTAAGTTCTTCCCTCCTCTGAGTCCTCGATGGCCCCTCTTTGCTCAAAGCCTGTAGGAACGTTGCCTATCTAGTAGGGGCTTAGATGGCTGTGCAGACACCCCCGTGGAATTTCGGGTGGGCTAGGAAGCTGGAGTCGGCCCTGCCCACTCTGTACCCCACCAACTGCGTCGGCTGTCCAGCTTCCTCCGCGGAAAGCAGAAAGGAGGCGCCTGCACCCCGCGATTCTCGCGGCCCGGCCTCCCCTGTGCAGGCACCGGATCCACACGGCAGGGAGCGCAGGACGCACTTTCCATTAGCCTCCATCGCGCTCCTTCCCTAGAAGGCCGGCGCCCGGGACTTTCGTAACACCGGCTGGTGGAACGAACCAAGGAGTGAAGGAATCCTGAGCGGCCCCTGGGCCCTCCCAGCCGCAACGCCCCCGAAGCTTGCGGAAGGGGGGTGCCTGCCCGCGCGTGGGCAAGACCCACCAGACAGTGGGCGTGGTCAGGGCGTGGTCTCTGCGATCCGTCCTCCCCGCGCAGGCGCTGAAATGGCAGCAATGGCTGCGCCCGAGGGGTCACTGAGGAGGCGGAAGGCCGGGGGCTCGGGTCCAGGGCCTGGATCGCCGCTCGCACCAGGACGCGATGACGCTGGCTGCTCCACCCGCCTGCGCACAGGCACCTTCTGGTTGACCAGAATCGTGCTTCTGAGGGCCCTCGCTTTCGTCTATTGTAAGTGCCCGGCGGCGCAAGAAGCCGCCAGCGTCCGACCCCGCGCCCCGCCCCTGCGCGGGAGCCCCCTTCTCCCGCTCGCTCCGCCCCTACGCCGGAGCCCGCCCCGCCCCTGCGTGTGCACCCGCTCCTCCCGCCCCTACGAGGGAGCTCACCGCCCCTCCCCCGCTCCCACCCCCGCGTCCGCCGGCTCCGCCCCCCATCCTCTGGCTCCGCCTCCCGTCTGCCGGCTCGCCCCCTGCACGGGAACCCGCGCCCCGCTCCTGCACGAGCCCGTTCGGTCCCCCCACTCCCCCTCGCACTGGAGCCCATCCTATACCTACAAGGGAATCTATCCCCTGCTTGAGTCCGCTTCGCCCCTGTAGGGAAGTCTATTTCTTCTCCCGGTATCCTGCTCCTTCCTGCGAGTCTGGACCCTCGTTAGGCTACCGGTGTGTGTGCCTAGATTTTCCTTGAGATTGTATGAAGTTGTGTTTCCTTCTCCCTGTATAGGGTCTCAGCGGGGCTGCCCTAGGGGTTAGGGGAGAACAAGGGCTTTTAGCTGGTAACTTCGACATGGTCACCTTTGCCTTCTGTTGCCACTCATGCCCCGCCCTGGTGGGGGTGGGGCAGCTGCCAATCCCAAATACTTCCCACTTGGGTCCCCAAAAACCCTGAATTTTGGTTTGAGGGTATGGTTCTCTGAGCATGTGGCCCAGCCTGTTGATAAGGAAGACTAAATAGAGTCCCCCGTAAGCCTGAAGGCCGTGAGAGGGCCGAGCCAGGACAGCCCTGCTGGGCTAGGGCAGTCACCCTTAGCTCCAGAGGGGCTGTCCTGGCCCTGCCTAGGAATGGCTTTCCATGGTGGGTATAGAGTGTCTCTGCTTCATTTCCTCACACGTAGAAGGAGTTGCTGAAGCTGGCTTGTGGAGGAGCCAGGTCCACTTTGGGTTTTGTGAGAGTGCAGAGGAGAGCTGGGGCCCTGCCCAGCAGTCACTGGGGTTGCCAGTGTGAACTTCCACTCAGTCTCTCTTTAAGCTACTGTGGAAAATAGCCATGCTCGGGGTTGCCTCATCCTGCAGAGTACTAAGGAGTCATTCTGAAAGTTTGCAGGGACACAGATACAGGACCAACCTAAAAGTGCATTTGTGAGACCTCACTAGCATGAAGCAGGGGAGCCTCCAGCACAGATCTGTAAGTTGGGGCTCGGGTTTCCACATGAGCCAGTGGAGCTTTTGGTCTCTGTTTACTTCGGAGGGAACCACTGTAAGCCACAGAAAGGAGCAAATATTTTCAATCTGGTGCCTAGCAATTTGCTGTGATCCGTGCATTTCTTTTCTACCTTATGAGTAAGTGCATCTAGGGAGAACCAGTTTTCTGTCTTCAGGGTTGTGGTTTTCTGGCTGAGAGTTGTGGGCAAGTGGGCAGTCCTCCTGCAAGGGCTCTTTCTAGGAGGTCCTGGATCTCACTGGCACTGCATCACACTGTCTCTCGGGATCCCAGGGCTCTTCCAAGGTGCTATAGGACTTCTCCAGATATTTCACTGGAATGTTGAGTCTTGCGATACTTCCAGCTACTGAAGGATATATGATCAAACATAACCATGTGTGTTCTATGGGAAGCCTCCTGTTGAGAGGCATTGAATTTAGGGAGGCTTGACCTCGAGCACAGCGTCTTACGAGGCACATGACAAAGGTGCTTTTGGTGAGGAGACCTGCTGAGGAAGAACAGGACAGTTGCTTGCCAGTGAAGCCGCGCAGCCAGCTGGAGGCTGACAGCAGTGCTCTGCCTTCCCGGTGCCTCCAACAAGGCATGGTGTATTTGTGAAGTGCTGGCGTGTGTAGGTGCTAGGGGTGAGTTCTACCCAGATCTGAGTGCATGGGTCAGCTGCTGGGCATATGCTGGAGCTGAGGCCAGGCCACCCAGGTCCCTGTCACTGTGGCACGTGGACTTGCCCTGAGAATGCTTGTGGTGCTGCAAGCACCACACTTGCAGCCCACGGTGCTTCACGGTGCATTCACTGGTTTCGCCATCATCTCTGGGGGACAGCGAAGGGCACCGTCAGTCCTGCCTGTGGGTCACCATGAGTGTGGGTAGTGAAGATTCCCTGGAAGGATTGAGGCTTTGGAGGAGGTGGCGGGCCCCTGGACCCAGATTGCTGTTTTCCTGTGATGGGACTTTGCAGCCCAAGTCATGGGATCGGATACTCTAGAGTATGAAATGGCACACACTGTTGCGGTCCCCAAGTGCAATGAGGAAACAGCCTGAGAGTGGGCACTGCATTCAGGGTCACAGGACAATGTGGGCTTCCCTGAGACACTGCCCTCTCCCAATGGTCATTGCATCAAAAAATGTGACCTGTTGTTCTCTGAGGAAGAGGGAAGCTGGCAGAGACCCCCCAGAGCCTTCCTGGGGCATGGCAGGAGGGTCTGTGGCTGCCTGCTCACCAGCTGAGCACAGAGCTGTCATGCCGTTGCCCACTCTAGAAATTAAACAGAAGTACCAGGACACTGTGCTGTGATGGGGAGTGGTGCAGGGACAGGCCTCCAGGGACCATCACAGCCCTTTGTGCAGTGGCTCCAAGCAGTAAGGGATTCTTTTTTAAAAATATTATTTAGTTTTAGGTGGACACAATATCTTTATTTTATTTTTATGTGGTGTTGAGGATCAAACCCAGGGCCCCGCGCATGCCAGGCAAGCACGCTACCGCTTGAGTCACATCCCAGCCCGAATAAGGGATTCTTTAAAGTACCCCATGAGAGGATGTTGAGGAAATGACCAGTGCAGAGCCTCTGAAACCCCTGCTGTGGACTCCTGGAACCTGTGGCAGTGCGGTGTTTGCTAAGGCTGCCTGGAGGCGGGAGGATGCATGGCCTCACCCTGCTGGCAGGTGCTGTGCAGAGGCTAGATACACACTTGAGTTCCCTGGGCTGGACTCAGATGGACTGTCCCCCTGCTAAGGATAGTTGCACCCATGTGCAGGACTCATGTGGGTAAGATTTCTTTAAAAACCTGGTGTAAAGGCTCCAGGCCTGGCTGGGGCCAGATGCAGTGTGCGTGGGTTTGCCTGCCTGCTGCACTGCCCTGGGGAATGCAGTATGCGGGAAGCCTGTCAGGTGCATCCTGGGCAGCTGCTCTGGTGTCCTTGCGTGTGCGGCAGATGACTCCACAGCAGGTGAGGTGAGTCTACATAGCACTGGGCAGAGCCAGGGCTTGTCAGCCCTCTACTAAGGGAAATCTGGTGGGCCTGAGACCACCTTGTTTGCTGAACTTTAACATTTCTTTGGAAAATTTAAGAGAAAAGTAGAACCAAAAGTATCCCTGGTCTTGCTTGCTGAGTCTGCTATGTGAGTCCTCAGGAGGCAGGTGCTGTTCCTCCTCCCCAGGCCTGGTGGCGGGGGGGGGCATGTGCTGCGCGGCTTCCACGGCTTCCTCCCTAGGTGGACAGGTGTGGGCTCTCTCTCACGGTACCAAAGCAGCAAGGTTCTTTCCAGTCATATAACCTGGGGTCTGAGGCTATGAGTGCTGCCGTGAAGGTATGGTCTCTGGGGATGAACTCAGACTTGGGGTTCAAGTTGAGGCAGCTGGGCTTCCACGTGAGTAGTAGTGCAGCCTTCAGCTCTGTGGGGTCACCCTGCTGACAGGCACTGGGGCAGTTAGAAGCCGTGCTTCCAGGGCTTGCTCCCACTCACATCCCTGTGTGTGGCCTTTTTCTCCCAGCCGTGGCATTCCTGGTGGCTTTGCAACAGAACAAGCAGCTGATTGGTGACCAAGGCCTGCTGCCCTGCAGGGCATACCTGAAGAGCGTGCAGCAGTACTTCCGAGGGCGGGGTGCCTGGGATGCCTGGAGCTATGCACCCACCATCATCTGGCTGCTGGACTGGTCAAACATGGACTTCAACCTGGACCTGCTGGCTCTGCTTGGATTGGGCATCTCGAGCTTTGTCCTGATAACTGGCTGTGCCAACATGATCCTCATGGCTGCTCTCTGGGGTCTCTACCTGTCCTTGGTCAACGTGGGACAAGTCTGGTGAGTAGAGCTAGGGCACAGGCAGTGCCAGGCCTGCTACTACACCAAGTGGATGGAGCACCCTGCACATACTCCTCAGGGCTCTTGGTAGCTGGAGGGAGCATGAGTCTTCTTAAATCAACCCAGAGGAGCGTCATGGTCACTTAGGAGGTGGTAGGGGATGCTGATTGCCACTGGGCAGGGCCTTTCTGCTTGTAGAGGTATGTCCCTACTTGGGACTACATTTCCTGCCTGCTCGAGCCATGGCAGATGGGAGACATGGAGGCAGAGTCGCTGGTGGGCTGCTGCACGTGTGCTGAGGGACAGGGCCTGGCCCAAGGCATCCTCCTTCCTCCCCTCCCTGCACTAAAGGAGCCACTCAGCCAGCAGCAGGCACTGTTGGGATCACAGATTGGCCCTGTCCCTGATCCTAGTGTGGGTTCTCGAACTGTGGAGATGGGGGCGCTGGACTTGTAAAGGCCGAAGTCCTGTGGACCACAGATGGACAGGCAGCTCTGAGTGTGGGACAGTGTCTCCTGGACATGTGGGAGGTGGACCTGGGTACCTGTGTAGAGATGTAGCCTGTGGAGGACTTCTGGGGCTCCTTGCAGTGTTCCATTAGGAGCTGTGGGATTTGGCACTGGGGGCCATCTGCAGAGCTGACTTGGCAACTTCCCTGTGACTTTGCCAGGTTATCTTGGTGTACTCCAGGCTCCTGCCCAGGGTCTGGGCCTCCCCTCTCATCATGGGCTTTTCTGGCCCCTGTGCCCTGTGGGTGTGTCAAAGACTTTGCAGGCTGGCACCAGCCTCAGGCTTGAAGGCAGCCCTCCTGAGCCAGACTGCAGAAGAGCAGGCATGGCCCCTGCTGCTTGCCACGGGCCTGGTGTCCAAGTACCACGTCGCCACACTGGCCAGAGCTCTGTCCTCTAGTGAAGGAACTTGGGGCCATTCTAGTTTGTCCACAAACCGTGCAGATCAGGATGCTAAGCTGTGTACTATCCAAAGGAGAACCAAGGGGCTTATTGCAGCTGTGGCTCTGGCCCAGGCATGCTTTATTAGACCTTCTCAGGGGTCACCGAGTGGCCAGACGTGTCACAGTGCATACATATGGAAACTGTTATTTCCTGGACAGGTCTTTATCTGATCTGTCACATTTTTGATTGAAGGGTGAGGATGGACACAGGTTCTCATACAGCCCCTTGATGGATGCACAGTCCAGCAGCTGCCTACCCTGTCCAGGCCCTCTGGCTGCCCCAAGTGGACATCTGTGTGCAGAGTACTGTGAGCTGAGGGGAGCTTGCCTTGCCCATCTGCTTTCCCCAGGCAGGATCCCAGGCTGCTGCCCACTAGGTGACTGACCTTTCCTGTCTTCTGGTGGTGACAGTTGACAACCATATGGTGATTCTGGCTGCATTTTTCTGTGACATCCTGGAGGCTGCTGTGACTGACACATCGTGATTTTAATCCAAACCAGAGGAGGGAGAACTTCAGGTAGCTGTGCCTGATTGCAGCAATTGGAGTTAAAAAAACAAAACAGCCAGGAGCCCCTGTGGTGTACACATGTTGGCGACTCTCTCGTCCTGTGAGTGCCTAGGGCCTTGGGGAATCCTCAGCCAGGAGAGTATGCTGTTTTGCTTTAAAAGGTGCTTTTTACTGATCTGTGATGTGTTGGTCAGGAAAGATCCACTCGACGTTTAAATGTTTGGAAACCACCTTGAGGACTTGTAGAAGTTTAACTGTTTGAAAACCACTTGAGGACTTATGGCCAAGAGCAGTTTTGTGTTTTTTTTTATTTGGAAAGAGGTTCTGTCCCCTCCTGTGGATATGTTGAAATGAGAGATACCCTCCCTGCAGCCTGGACCCTGGCTTCCCCGACAGTGGCAGTTTGGGGTAGCTGTGCTGGGGGAAAGCAGCCCGGGGCTGTGTGAGGGAGGCTGGACCTGCCAGGCAGAGAGGCTGTCCTGAGGGCCAGGACAGCAGCCAGACAGTTGGTTCCTTCGTGCCTCACTGATTTTGTTGAAGAAAAGAGCATTCATTTGGGTCTGGGCCACTCAGACAATGTGCACACTGGTAGCTGTGGCCCTGGCAGGTACACGTCATGCTCCCCCAAGAGTGGCTGCTGCCTGGGACCAAGCACGGGTAGTGGAAAGATGTGTCCATTCATCTAGCGTGCCACTGTTAGGAACAACGCCTGACATTGACGCCTGACAACGGCTGCCTTGACCTGTCTCCCTGCTGTGCTGTGAGCTGCCAGTGCTCCCCTTAGAGTCCTGTCCTGTCCCCTCTCATGGTGACCTGTCACCTCCCTGGTTAGACCAGGGCCCGTGACCAAGCCCCACCTCAGGAGGGAGCATTGGCCGTCAGCCTCTGGAACCTGCTGCAGCTGTTGAGTGTCATCATGGGACGTGTCTCCCTGGTGGCTCCCTGGACGCCGCTTTGCGTTTCCTACAGGGAACAAGAGGCTGTTCGACCCCCGGATGTTGCCAGAGCAGTTTTGGATCCAGAGTTTTGTGAAAGCAGCCCCCTTCCCCCTTACTCGTGTCTTGTATCAGTGTGGACATACTTCTGGGAATTGATGTCCACTTGATTCACATCTCCCTGGTTTTCCTAGCCTGGGACCCCATCCAGGACCCCAGGGAACACATAGGCTCTGGGGTTCCTCTCAGACTTCCCTCGTTTCTGATGCTGGGATGGTTTGGGGAGCCCCTCCACTGGGACTGGCCTGTGGTTCCCCATGGCTGGACGGGAGCTGGGCTTGGGAGGGAGACTCGGGAGGTGCCTGCATGTACCCATCAGGTGACTTTCCCCTGTCCTCCTGTGCCCAGGGCAGGACCCCACAGCAGGACTCTGCACAGGGTGCTGCCTCTGGTCCCCCTGGATCTGCTCAGCCATTGGTTTTATCAGCATGGACTGACACATACATGCTTTGTACCCTGGGTGTCCAGGCTAGGAAGGTAAACATTTAGGACTGGTGGCATAAGACAGAGAAAATTTTAATAACTTTGACTACATAAACTTTTAAGTGATTTTAAAGAACAATCCAACCCCGTCAAAACTGGCCTTTCTTGCCAGGTGCCTTGGTACACGCCTGCCATCCCAGAGGTCGCAGAGCCTGAAGCAGGGGCATCACAAGTTCCAGGCCAGCCTGGGAAGCTCAGTGAGACCCTGTCTCAAAATATAAAAAGGGCCACGATGTGACGTGACTCCAGGTAGAGCATCTCAGTGCCACCAGGGAAAAAGATTGTGGCTTTCCTAAAGCCATGTGCCCCAGCTCTGGTTGCCTAATTGTAACTGGTTTCTTTGTTGACTCGACTTTTCTTAAATGTGGGGTTTCTGGTTCTTTTATCTGTACTTTGCTTTGGCACTGACCCCAAAGTGTTTCTTTGTTGCTATTCAGGATGACACACAGCTCTTCTGTCCTCCACTTCCCAGCCCCTCGTGAGGAAGGAAAGATCCTCTCAGGAAATGTGGAACAAGCCAAGTGTCTCAGGGGTCCTCTTCCTCTTTGGCACTTTCTTCCCTGCAAAGGGATGGAGAAGCCTCTTCAAAGGGTGTACGGGGCAGAGGCTCCTGGTCATTTCCTGCTTCTGAGCCACCTGGAGGAGTGGGGGGAGTCTCAGTCGGATACGTGGACTCCTGCGTCTGGCTTTGCTTTTGGAAGTCATGGAGAGCCATGGGGGCTGCCTCTAGGGCAGCTCTTCACATCTCTAACTCGAGGACCACCAGGGGACCAAGCTGCCCCACGTCCTGCAGCTTGGCACAGCCAGCTCCAAGCTGCTGGGACCCAGGTTTCTTTGTGACAAATAGGCTCAAGGATGCTGCCCATGTCCTTTTGTTCTCTGTGCATTTATTTCACTTTGTGTGTGTGTGTGCGTGTTTTGTATGTGCTGAGGATTGACTCTAGGGCCTCCTGAATGCTAGGCAAGTGCTCTGTATGTAGCTGCATCGCTAGTCCTTTTTATTTTGACACAGACCTCGCTGAGATGCTAAGGCTGGCCTTGAACTGGATCCTCCTGCCTCAGTCTCTCCAGTAGCTAGGATCACAGGCATGATTGCCACACCCATCTTAAAACTTCTGTCACCTCAGAAGCAGCCTGTATCTGGCAGCTGTCCCCCCATGCCCTCCCCAGCCTGTGACTACTAGCCGCTATCTGTGGATCTGGCTGTCTGGACCCTCACACAGACAAGGGCCTAAGCGTGTGGCCTTGTGTCTGCTTTATCTCCACACCCGTCTCAGTTGCAGCATGTGGTGCGTCTTTCCTTCTGCTGGCTGGAGGTACTTGTGTGTTAAAGATGGCAAGGGGATTTCACTCCTGATCCGAGGCAGGTTTTCTGGGTGGGGGCTAGGTGGACTCTTCTGAGGCAAGCGTGAGGTGTCTGGTCAAGCCCAGGCCCAGTCTGCCTCCAGCATACTGTGGGGACTTCACTATGTGGTTTGGGGTCCTCACATGTGTTGGCTGTGCTGCCTTAGAATACTAGCCACTGCCTGCCACAGCTCTGCAGGAAAGTGGGCCTTTCTCAGGTCCTGGCAATGGATCAGAGCCCACCGAGTGCCTGAAGCCCCAGGCTCCGGTGTCCTATGTTTGAGGTGGGTGCCCTCTGAGCACGCAGGCTCCAGGGTGTGGCATTTTCTGTAGTGCTGTGCTTGTGAAGATCCCAGCCTTCCTTCTGCTCCTGCCCACAGCAGCTTCTGGCCACACTGGCCTGGGGCCCTCCCTGCATGGGCTCTGTGGACAGTGTCTATTTGACCACCCAGTCCTGGACCAGGTCCTCCTGACAGCACCGACCCTCCTGGCCTGGGCTTGTGGGTGGGCTTCCCTAGTGGGAAACACAGAGGTTAATCTTATAAATTTGGGGTCAAAGTGAGCCAATTAAACTGAATACAGTTTTTTTCTTTTGTTTTTCAGGTATTCTTTTGGTAAGTGAGATGATTTAGGGAAGGACTGCGGGGGCTTGTTATACGTTGGGGTATGTATCTTTACACACTCTCCCTGGCTTTTCTCTTTGCTTGAGCATCTTCCACCAGCTCTTCTGGTGTGCTGGGTGGCTTGGGTGCAGCCTCTGTTGTCCAACATGGAGTCCTAACCAGGCAGCCCTTGCCCCAGACCATGGCTGGTGAGGTGTGGGAGCTCGTGGGCTTCCAGGTGCTCCAACCTGGCCAGCACCCCCTTCTCTGGGCCCTTGAGCCTAGCGTCCACCTCTGCGTGTGGCACTGATGCTGGTTTGTGCATTGCGTGGGAAGGGGATCCTGGGTCCCCAGGCCATGCTAGGTGGAGCCCCTGGAGTAGGGCAGAGGGCAGCCCAGGTGGACAGGCCGGCCATGGACAGCAGGTATTTTCTCAGTGGGCTCACAGTGGGTTTCTAAGTTGACCTGCACCCCAGCCTTCAGGGAAAGTGAGAGGCAGGTTTTCATTCCACACCTTGTCATCTGTGGTCCTGTGCCAGCGCCCTGACCCTGCCTGGGCCTCACCCATTTCTTAGCACAAGTAGCACCTGTCCCCCAGGGAATAGGCCAGCCAGAACATGGAGGCTCCAGGATATCCATGTTTGCTCTTGGTTATCTGGCATTAGAATCCCCCTCAGAATCCTTCACACGCCCACACTTAGGTTGACAAACCCTTAGTACATTTACTTGCTTAAAATTGTGAGAGTACTGTTTTCCAGCTGTCACGAAGACCGGACTTTAGGGCCTAGAGATCTTTATTAGGGTGGGGATGCCTGCTCCTTGGTGCAGTGAGTTCCAAGTTTGTGAGGCAGAGCAGGCGCACACTGTGGAGACTGGGTGCACTGATGGCTTGAGTAGACTGCTGCTCCCTGCGTTCTCAGGCCCGTGAGGTGGCCAGGCTGCCCTTGCCTTGGATCCCAAGGTGTAGGCCAGCAGTAGTGGGGATTGGCCTCACACCCAGGTTTTCCAGTATAGAACCACCTCACTGAGTCCACGCTTCTGATAAAAGGGGCCTTGTGGGTGGCAGGACCTGAGGCTCTGTGGGCCGGATCCTGGCAGAGCTCACCAGGGCACTGGGCACTGGGCTCCTTGGTGCTCCACACCAGAACAGCTGCCTGTTCCTGCTGCTGTTGGCATTGTCTGTGTTGGTTACACGTTATCCCCACTTGTCTTCAGCATCTAACGACCTCGGGCTCAGAAGCAATTGACTGTTGTCATGCTGCCTCTGATGGTCCCTGAGGGAGAGGACCTTCATCTCTCTGTGGTCACATTCCAATGACGGCAAACAGAGACACGGGCATGAGGCTCACTGCAGCCCTTGCACCTCAGCACAGCCCCCCACTTGCCGTCGACAGCACAGCAGAGGGGTGGGTGGGTCCGAGGCCGGGCACACTGTTCCAGTCTTTCCTCTGGCCTTGCTGGGGTCCCCTGCAGGACTTGTTTTCACAGTGAGCCCCTGGTCACATCAGGCTTATGTGTCATCTTTGTTACTCTGAGCGTGTCTGCCTTGTGTGTCTGTGGTGAGCCTGGAGCTGCCTGCACAGACTGCGCCAGGGCCACACCCCTCAGGAGCTGGTGGCTCGGCAGGAGCCCCACTTCCAGAGCCTCAGGACTGTGGCACCCTTTGGCCACATGCGTTTCTGAGGTCAGCTTCCCTGACATCAACGGGGATGCTGGTTCTCAGGTGCACAGTTGCCCTCGGCACGCCAGCAGCTGCACAGGGCCAGTTAGGCCTCCTCAGGCTGCAGAAGGGTCTGCCCAGTGCCACTCAGAGCACCCATTCCTCTAGCCACCCTGCCATGCCTCCCTGGACAGTGAGGCCTACTGGTGTCCTCCTGTCTCAGATGACCACGTTCCCCAGAACTGTGGCCTCCCTGGACGGCGAGGCTGCTGGTGCCCTCCTGTCTCAAATGACCCTGTTCCCCAGAACTTGTGCTCCTGCTGGCATCTTCAGCTGTCCTAGGTGGTCCCTCTCCATCGTGGTAGCCAGGGGTCCTCTTGGTCAGCAGCCCAGCAGGTCCCCAGGTCTCATTCTCCTATGTGTAGGCAGATGTGGTCACCCAGCGAGTGCAGCTGTGTGAGTGGGGTCGTTCCCAAGACACAGGAAAGCCACACTGATTGCCACTGGCTCTACATCCGCATCTCTATTGAAAGCTGGCCTTGATGAACTCTGAAGGCCTCTGTGTTGGTAATGTGCCCTTCCAAGGCCGAGTCTGAGGGGTCACTTGGTGCCCCGTGGGTGCTGGGTGCATCTTGCCCCTGCAGCAGTGGGCTTCTTGAGGCTCCTGTGTGGGCCAGTTGCACTTTATGGACTCTTTCTGCCCTAGTGGCCACCAGCTGACTTCTAGGCTTGGCAGGCACCCTCCCCAAGTGCACCAGCCCCTACGGTCCATTCCTCCTGGGCCTCCTGGCCCTGCCTGGCCCTGAGCGGCTCACACATGCAGAGGACTGCAGCTGCTTCCAAGCGAGTCTTTGGTGCCCCCAAGGCTTCTGCAGAGTTACACCCAGGCCTGGGTTGTGGAGGGCAAGGGACAGTAGGCTGGTCCCTCTGGGGATGTGATAGGCAGGGCACACTTGTGACGAGGGCCTGCTACCAACATGCCTCCTGATGGGCCCAGGAGGTCCTGAGGGCAGTGGTGAGGTCAGTGTGCATGCTGACTGGGCAGCCCAGGCCTCACCAGGTCCTGGGCCTTGGCAGACAGTCCCGGGGGGAGAGCAGTGCTTTTCCCGAGGATTTGGAGTGCTTTAGGCTCCAAAACATTTTGTGAGTTCTTTGATGGTGGTTTTTGTTTTGGTGGACTTGGGTATGTGAGGGCATAGACCTCCAGGTGTCCTCTCAGGGGTTGTGAGATATGGACTGGCCTTGCAGAGAGCAGACTGTGGCTGGTCACAGGGCCGGTGGGGGGGGTGCGCAAAGGGGTGTCTGGCAGGGCAGTTTTGGAGAGCCAGGCTGGAGATGCCCCTGGGATTGGGGCTGGGTGCCCCTCGCCAGCACCAAGGGCCAGGCATGCTCCAGGATGGAGGCTGTGGCAGCAGAGGTCTGACAGCCAAGTCCTGGGTGGCCTGTGCGCTGTAAGCACTGTTCAGGAGGTGCCTTCTCTTCTCTCCTGCTGACCCATGATGGGAACTAGACACTGAAGAGTCTGGAGGAACTTGGATAGCAAGCCCTATCATACCCCTGGCTGCCACACACAGCCTCAGAGCAGAAACAGGCAGACAGTGTCCGTGGCATCTGTCCTGATGGCACTACAGTGAGCTGTGGACACGTGGGGCCGGGTGGGGGGGCACCATCCACATAACAGGCACAAGGACTGCATCTTAGCCTAAAATAAGCAACCAGCATGGCCATACGCTGGGGGTGGGGACCAGGTGGCACTCCAGGCTGGCATTTCTCTGTGGCTGGCTCATGGTGGGCCCACACTCCCCTGCAGGGCACAGGGCTGGGCTTCCCTCTGCCCTTTGCTGCTTCATTTGGAGCATTTCCGTGTGCACGTGGCCCTTAGTGGTGTGGGGGGCGCCTTTCTTGGCTGAGTGAGCAACTCCCCCGCATTGTTAGTCTGCTTTCTGGGCTTTGCTTGGCGGCCCAGGCTGCATGGGATGCTCATGTGACTGGGACCCTGGAACTCGGGTGTTCCCGTCACAGCAGCACCTCCTGCCAGCTGTTGTGAGTTAGGAGTTACATGCTCCACATGAACCACCACCCTGGCCACTCCTGGATCCATGCTTTAAAACAGCTTAATGAGGGGTTTACTGCCCACCTCCAGGTTCTCATTAAGACTGTCAGTGCTGCAGCAGAGCTTGCCTGCAGGAAGCCACAGGCCTGATCCAGTGGGTTCCAGGCCTGCCCCAACACTGCGCTCCACGGGGTTCTCGTATACTCTGCTGTGGTCCACAGTTCATCCGATTACCCCAGCCCCATGATTGAGAGACAGTCCCTTTAGTTAAAGAATTCTCGCATCAGAGGAGCCAGAGCTGCCAGTCATGAGCCTGCACAGCTGCCACGTCCTACTGACCCCACGCCGCCTTCTTGGGCCTTTTGCTGCATCCCTGTGGGTTTAACCATTTGGCATGTTGTGGGGCGTAGTGGGAGAGGTGCCCTCACAGAGCCAGCTCCTAGAAGCATCATTATAGATTGACTGGGAACAGATGGCCATCAGCAATGGCTGCATTCTCCCTGGGATCACGGAGGAGCCTTCCTGTCCTCCCTGGGATTGCAGCAGAGCCAGGTGCAGTCCACGGGCTGTGGACTGGCAGCAGCATGGTATGAGGCCAGCATTCACTGCTGCCTAGTGGGGACAATTGCATTTCCCTCGTGTTCTCTCTTTGCTTGGTCATGTCTGGTAAAAGTGGCTCAGTCTAACCTAGAAGAAAAGGGATGGTAGAGTCTTTCCCTTGTCCACAGGGTCATTACCATTTTGCTTGCTCTGGCCTCTACCACGGTGTCAGTTTTCCATATCTGGTTCTAAAGTGTGGTGCTTCCTGTTTTTTTGGTACCAGGGATTAACCCAGGGCCACTTGATCCCCGGGCCATATCCCCAGCCCTTTTTATGTTTTATTTTGAGACAGGGCCTCACTAAGTTGCTTAGGACTTTGCTGAGTTGCTGAGTTGCACACTGTCTATCTGTACTTCCGTCTTAAGGATCCTAGAGCACCAAGTGCGTCCTTGCCGTGCTTCCTGCTCACAGTCGTGGACGCACTTCCGGAGCTCTTCCAGCTTGCTCTTGGTTTCACTTAGGCTGAGTTGTGCCGTCGTGGAGCAGCAGGCTGCCATGGACTTGGATCCACAGCATCACCCTGGCACCAGCACTCCACTGCCAGGGTCTCCTGGGTGTGGCACCTAGCGTTGAGGCAGGGTCCATCCCCACCCCTTCTCCGTGTTCTGCTTCCAGTGCCCTGCAGTGAGGGTCTGTCTGACTGGGCGCTCTCCTCCACTAAGCTCCTGCAGCTCCTACCCTAGCTGCCTACCCTAGCTTCCCATCTTGATTCCCCTGCATAACGTTGGGCACTATTTGTCCCCTCATCCCCTCCCCATGGTTGTTTCCTTTATGGGCCTTCAAGGATCTGGTTTTATTTATCAGGTTCTTTTTCTAGTTTAGTTTAAATTTTCTTTTGTGGTGCTGGGCATGGAACCCAGGGCCTCACACATGACAGGCGGGTGTTCAGTCACCGAGCTGTACCTTGTCCCGTCAGAGTTTTTACAAAAGCACTTTAGTTCATTAATTCTTTCTTTTGTAGTTTGCTTCCTCCTCCTTGATGGAAGGGGCTTATCATCCTCCAGTACTGTGAGTTGACAGCTGGATTTACTTTCTGCCTCTCCTGATCTGCTGGCAAAAGCACACATGGCCACTGCCCTCAGCTGTGTCCCCATTCTACCTGCCAGCTCAGTGCCGGTGCCTCTCTGGACCAGGTGCTATCTCTAGAAGTGCTTGGCAGTGCTGCATGCTGGGGGTCCATTGGTCACCTCTGCCTGTCAGTCTGGGTTTCTTTCCACCATCCAGGCAGTGGCCTAAAAACTGTTCTTGTGGTGATTAAAAAACTTAGATGCTTGGGTTAGCCAAATCCTATTGCACGGCTTCTAAAACTCTGCATTACCCTGTTTCACCTCTGCACTCCTAGTCCTGTGCTCCTGACAAACCCCTTTATCCCTGCTAGCACTTACTCTAATGTTCGCATCATTCCTCCACACAGTGTGTTCACAGGGCCACTCTTGGCGTGACCCATTTGATGTTGTCTGTGCACTCCCTGTAAGGGGTGATGGGCGCCATTCTCACGCATCCCTCATGGTGTTCTCACCATCTTGAACAGCTCTGTCACGGATATAGTACTTTAGTAATGCAACGATCGGGCCATCATTTGGAACAGGTGCCTTTCAGGCCTCTGTAGTTGGAGACTGTGGGACAGGTGGCCACCAGTGAATGTGTCCTTCTCTGCATCCTAGGGATCCTTGTGATGCACAGGGTGGGTGGGCTGGTTGTGCTGGCGATGTTCTGCGCCACCAGCTGCTTGTCCACTGTCGTCTCCTTCCCTCCTGTGATCTGGTGCAGTTTCTTAAGCAGGATGACTTCAGTTCACGTGTACGGAGAGACCCCTGGAAGTGCAGATGAGCCGGACCTCATCACTGCTTGTTCACTGTGAGCTGTCACTGTCTGAACAAGAGAAGCCACTGCTCTATTTACATTGCCTGCTTCCTGCCAGGCAAATGCCAAATGCTGGTCGTGATAGCAGCCAGGAGTCCTGAGAAGGGCTTGTGGCCCCTTCAGAGAGTGCCTGGCTGCCAGCTGGCTCTGCACCTCCAGAACCTGGTGCATGTCACTAGAGCTTCCTGGCTCAAGGGCCTCTTGCTGGATGTGGTCAGATGCAGTGCCAGCAAGCCCAAGCTTTGCCGTGTGAGTGGCAGGAAGAGGCCCTGTTGACACAGTGTCCATGTGCCAGTTTCTTTCATAAATGCTTTGATATTTGAAGACACAATGTAAAGGGGGAAGCTGCGATCCCTTGCTGCTAAGGCAGTAGCTGTGTTGTACAGATTTGTTGGAGGGTCAGGTGGGGTGCAGTGTATCCTAAGTCTGTTGCAGCCCCTTCTTGAGAGTGGCCGTTTCCCGTCCAGAACGTGTGCCTCTTCTGAGCAGCCTTCCCCGCCTTCGCCGCAAGCACACTGGCAGCTCTCAGATGGCGTGCTGCTCGGTTTCTGTCTGGTCCCAGCCCTGATGGGAGTCTCTGAGTAGGAGCACACTCCTGTCCCCAGCTGTGTACCTGGAGAAGTGGGTCCAAAGCACCAGAGGAAATCATCTTGTAGGTCCATACTCACAGAGGACTTGGAGAGAGAGTCCAGAGAGCCCCATAGGCCTACCCCGCCCTTTGTCATCATCTGCATCACTGAAACTCCACAACCAACACAGAGACCTGTCTCTGTTCCAGAGAAGCTACAGACTTGTTGGGGTTCTGCAATTTCCCACCAAAGTCCATGGCCCTGTGGCCCGTGGAGTGACCCACATAGCTCCACCAGGTGCTCTGGATACATCTGCAATCCCCAGGCCTGGATCAGCTCTGCGCGGGAGCCTGGTCCCTGTGTGGAGGGGGCTGGTCATACTCGCCACTCCTGGGCCTCCCAGTGGACGCAGGTAGTAATCACAAGACTGTTGTACCCACATAGTGAGCATCGGCTGAGTGGCATCATGCCCTGTGACCTGCCCATTTCTGCCTCCTTCTGGGGAGAAGCTGTAGAGGGGAATCACAGGCTGGGCAGGTTGGCTGTGTCCCTGTCCTGATGGGGTGTGATCTATGCATGCATCAGTGCTCACAGGACTGGCCCGGGAGTGCACCTCCCAGCGTGCCCTGAGCCCAGCTACCCTGCAGAGTCCAGTCTCTCCCAGACTCCTGGAGCTACACGTCCCAGTGCTGGGCTCGAGCATCTGTGGAGTTCTTATACACGTGAAGAGCCCAAGCATAAAGTGTCACAGAGGAACCCCTTTGCAAATCAGTAAGCACACAAAACAGGTAACGTCGCTGCGCTAGATTTGATGACTTTAACACGAAACCCCATGGATGTCGAGGTGGTTATCCTCTGCGGAGACGTCAGAAAGCACAAACTGCAAAGCCGCTGTGGAAACGGAGCAGTTGTGGAGGTGTCAGTAGCCGATGAGCATGTGAAATAATTCAGCAGCCATGAGGCCGCTATATCTTAAACCAGCCACAAGCTGTCTCCTGGGCTACTGTTAGAAGGGCTATTCTTGGGCATTCTGGAGTGGCAGACTTGGTGGGAGCTCTGAGTAGGGCTTCCTTGGAGGATGCATGGTCAGTGGTCAGGAACCTTGAACGCACAGGTCTGTGGGTATGCAGCCCATATCCAGGCTTCCTGACGCAGGATGGAGGACATGCAGACAGACCCAGGTGAGGATGCCCCTCTCTAAGCCATGACAGGAGAACATGGAGATCTTGGAGCTGAGGGGGATGCAGTAGCCATCCGCAGCTCTGCTCAGGAACAGGACGTGATGGAGCCTCTCAGTTACGTGGAGTTGGAGTAGAAGCTTTGCTCCTTCAGGAATGAGGCCAGGATGCACCAGGAGATAGATCTGTGGGAAGCCTGAGCTGTGGTCCAGGTCTGCAGAGCCAACCTTGCTTCTGCTTCTACAGACAGTGGAACTGGGATGATCACCATCAGGACAGGGTCAATCCCCCACATGTCTGTCTCCTTGGGCTGATCACCATCAGGACAGGGTCGAACCCACCCATGCCTGTCTCCATGGGAAAGGCCTCCTCAGGAAACTGGTGGCTGAAACCTCTCCCATTTCAGTTCAGAAAGACCTACTCTCTGAGCTGTCCTCAGAGTCACCTAACAAAATACAGTCTATAAGAACTTGCAGGGCTTGTTGTCCATCTGCACCAGACACTCTCCCGGCAGGGAGCTCTCTTAACGCTTGAGCTGAGCAGCAAGCCACTTCCCAGAGGCCATGCAGTTGACACCTCCACAGAGTTTGCCTCAGTGGCCCCAGGAACAGTCACCACGTGTTGTGACACTGGAGAGGCACATCACCTGAAGAGTGAGAGCCGAGCATGCCTTCTCATGCACAACCACGCTCTGTTCCCATGTGGTGCTGACCCACGGCACTGGTCACAACTTTACCTCCATTCTTGGCTGAAAGAGGGTGGTCTGCAGCCCTGTTCCCATGTGATGCTGACCTATGGCACTGGTCACAGCCTCACCTCCATCTTGGCTAAAAGAGGGTGGCCTGGCATTCAGCAAGTGCCTGCAGCCTGCCGCAGAGAGCAGGAGTTTCCTGAGTGGGAAAGCCACCCGTCTCCCATGTGGCTGTCCACTTTTGCCTCCTGCAGATAGCCCTCAGGGTGGCTGTGGGTGATGGCAGCTCCCTCAGAATGTCACTGGCAGGTAAGCGTCACCCTGTGCAGTGGAAGTCCTGTTTCCTGGTAGTCGACTAGGGCTTGCTAGGTTCTTGGATCTTGACTCATACCCTGGCCACATGGGAGCTTTTGCAGCACTCTTCATGGCCTGGCTCTGGCTGTGCCCTCTGGCGCCAGACACAGGAGGCTCGGCCTGTTTTCCCACATCTCTGTCCCTTGCCTCTCTTCCTGTCCACTGCCCTTCTGTTCTGCTGTTGAGCTCACCTGGTAAGATGCTCAGTCCTGTGACCCGGCTCTTTCTCTGCCCAGTTCCTGTCTGTATGCCTCTGCATCCTCACACATACTCGCAGGTGCTCGACCCCGCTGGCTGTGGAGTGCAGAGCCAGTTGAGAGAGGAAGCAGGCAAGACGCCAGCAGGTGGCACGCTACCAGGTGCCACGGGGGGGGGGGGGGGGGGCAGCACACCATAGGCTGAGGCCTGCTGGCAGGAGCTGTGTCCAGGGATGGTTCCTGGGCAGGGCCACCAGGGTAGGAGGAGACAGGGTGGCTGGCCACAGTCTAGCTGCAGTTTCTGCCTGGGGCCAGCACATGCCTCTCCTTGGATGACCCATCACCCAATAGCTGAAGTGTGATCTTGACCATCCTCTGAAGGACAGCATCCTGGAAGTTTCTCCTGCTGGCACCAGTGTGAGATGCCACCCTTTTGTCCAGTCCCTGCTTGCTACACTCCATGGGGCACACACTCTGGCCTACTTGGCCATGCGGTGTCCACAACATGTTGGGGGCAGGCTGCCCCTCAGCAGCCTTCTGAGCCCATTGCTGCAGACCTTGAGACGGCTGGAAATGGCCGCATCCATAGGTTTCGAGGCACTTGGGAAGGGGTAGAGAAGCCGGGCATCTCCCACAGGCTTCCTGCAGAGCTGTGGGGCTGCCCTGATGGTTGCCAGACTGGGGTGCGAGCTCACCTATGCTGACATGCTGGACTCTGTGTGGCAGCCTGGCCCATCAGCTTCAGCAGGGACACCCTGCTTCTGTGGTACAGGGGGACATTGTGCTAATGACACATGGGACATCGATGTCACCTGGCTGTTCAGGTCCAGGAGCCCCTAGAAGGCAAGGAGGCTGCCTCCTGCACATAGGAAGCACTCGCCTGTGTGGAGTGCAGGCACACGTGCACTGGCCCAGCTGTGGGGTCCATACCTGTGCCGTCCACCACAGAGATGCCTGCCCTATGTAGCCACTGAGATTTACATTCAGCTGAACTGAAGTTTAAAATATAGAATTTCCTCCCCTGGTCACCCAGCTGCATTTAGAGTTCTCAGAGGCCAGGTGGCCAACTGCTTCTTGACTGCCTGGCACCCACAGGGAGCACCTCCGTCCTCACAGACCAAGCAGCCAGCATGGTGAGCTGCACTTGCTCTGGGCTCTGGCATCCCTCCTGATGGGCACACACGTTCATGTCCCTGCATGGGAGGCAAAGGGCAGAGCATCCAGCGGGTGGGTGCGTGCTGACTGTGGAATGTGTTGATAGGAAAAGCTCTGGCCTAAAACTGACTCCGCCCACGGGAAGCGTTTTTGCATTTGTCCGGAAGCGATAATGCCGGCTAGGTCGTGACCACAGGTCTTGCTCTAGGCTAGCCAGTAACACCTACACTGGTCCAAGCAGCAGGGGGCACCAAGCTCAAAGTCTGGTCATCATGGTCACTGGGCACTAACAGGCACCCTTGACAGACCCAGGTATCCTGTGTTGCCGCCAGGGTCACCGTGAGGGTACGGGGGTTACAGGTCACTCCCTATTCTCTGCAGTGCCCAAGGACATCCTTAAAATTCCTCCTGATTCTTTTCCAAGCAGGAGGCCCCAACTGGCCCTCAGAAGGGTCTGCCCCCTAGAAGACACGAGGCCTAGCTGAGTCCTTTGTTTCCCCAGTGGCCGGCTCCTCCTCTGAGCAGGTCAGACTGTATCATGCTTTTCGTAGGCCACCCAGTAGCAAGAACAGCAAAGCCCCGTGACATGACCCATGGCCCAGAGGCCAGCAAGGTGGGTGGGGAGATGGCTGGGCAGGGCCTGGCCCAGAGTGTCATGGCCCAGGGCACTGCAGCTAGCTCTGGACCTGGGAAGGAGGGCTGGGCCGCAGCAGTGCTCCCTCCTGGGACATTTGTGGGGTCAGTCCTCCTGGTACTGCTGAGGGCAGCCTTGGTGTGACAAAGTGGGACATTGCTAAGGAGGGAACTGCTCTGTGGCCATCCGGCAGGGAGGAGGTCAACAGCCTGGGTGTGGCCCCTCAGCAGCACACCTGCTCTCAGGGATGACTGGTAACATTGAGTGGGTACAGTTGCCGGAGCCACTATCAAGTGTGGGGGGTCAGTGGTAACAGCCCACTCTCAAGTGACAGACTGCAGTTGGCCAGGTCAGACCACTGTGCACAGGTACTAAGGGCCGTGGCACTGGGATAGCTCTGTGGGCCAAGCCATTGGCAGGGCGCCCATGACTGCAGCTCCACTTCAGGGTACTGTTGGTCTCCAGTGTCCAGACCCTGAGGCGAGTCCTCACAGGAGACATGAGACACCAGGCTCAGGTGTGGCTCTGCAGAACACCATGTGACCCAGGCACAGATCCACAGTGAGAGCATTTGAAGGAGGCAGCAGCCGTGAGTCCTCCACACTACCTGTGGCTGCCGGGAGCTGGCCTCAGGCAGAGCCTCCACCCGCCCGGTGGAACCTTGTGCTGTGCAGACATGGATGGCCAAGGGCACCTACCCTAAAGTCAGAGGCACGGAGTAATGGGGTCTGGCTCCTCCCCGATGTCATGCGGGGGCTGGCCGCATCCTTCATGGCTGTGCACTGCCTGGAGCAGGAGTCTCTGTGGCTGACGGTAGTGCAGAGCAAGATGTTGGCATGCTATTTCTTAACTTTCCATCCTAAAATACAACCTACAGAAACTCAGGAAACTTTTAAAAGCTGCTGGCTCCCTCCTGGGCCGTCATTAGCAGCCCCTGGGGTGGCAGAGGGCGGGCGGCTCAGAGCTGGAGTGACAGCCAGTCAGGAGGGAGCGCTTTGCCCCTTTCTCCCTGTTTTTAACGGCGAAGCTAATGGATTTCCTGTTCTCACGTGGATGGTGGCTGTCACTTTTGAAGGATCTATCTGTACTCTACTTAATTACCTTAAGTAACTGAAATAGTTTTGACAGAGCTCATGAGGCCTGGTTTTTCTTTCTACAGTGGCCATTGTGGGGACTTGTGCCTCTGACTGTTGTTTTAACCACATTTCTTTTGGGTTGGAGGTGGCTCTGTCTTAGGCACGGTCACTAGTCCAGGTGATGCTGTTCGTGTCTCACCTGTGCATGATGTCTGCTGGCCCATCCAGCCCCCACCTGGCAGCTCACCCCGAAGCCTTCACTCCTCACCGTGGTCGAATACATCTGCATCCCAGCTGTCCCCACCCATGGCAGGAGTGACCCAGGACCACACTGTGAATTGGCTGCATACTGCCCCTGTGGACTTGGAGCATGTCCAAGCACAGGACCTTCTGAAGGCCCCCCTTCTCCCACTCTACAGCCCCTTCCCAGGCTGCTGGACCTCCCTCGTCTCTGCCGTCATAGCCCCCAGGCCCTCCGTCTGGTCTTGGGGTGGCCAGCACCTCACCCACTGAGTGTGCTCCCATCCACTTGTCATCCTGAAGTTCTTGTGTCATTTCCGTGGCCTCCCTGTTCTTTTGCCCAGAGCTCACCTTGGCCTCTAACCCAGTGCTTGCTTGGCAGGGATGCCCCCCTACCCCTTGCCGGCACTGCTCCCCAGGTCTTGGGGTGTGCCTGTCTGCCCTTTCCATGGGAGCAGCTGTCCAGCATGGGCCCTCCTGGCTCCTCCCTTCGCCTCCCCTCCCAGTGTCTGTGCAGGTTGGCTGTGGTGAGTACTCTGGCCCTCCATTGGTAACACATCTTCCCCGGCTCCTGGGTGTCACAGCAGAAGCAGCACAGACACCCACTTCTGCATTGTCATTGTGTGGGAGCAGGCAGCTTAGAGCTCAGCCAGGGAGTGCCAGCCACCCCCCGAGGGTGAGGGGACTCAGGCTCAGGTGGGTGCCAGTTCCCCCTCCAGAGGCTACCAGCTCCTGTCCCACACTGATCGCTTGGCCTGAAGCACCTCTTGCTGGCCCCCCCCTTAGGTTCTGTGCAGTGCACTGAGTCTTGGATCCACTGGCAATGCTTTTCCTTGGTTATTAAAGAGTAAGGATGTTAAGCTGGGCATAACGGCAGATGCCTGTGATCCCAGTGACTCAGAAAGCTGAGGCAGGAGGATTGCAAGTTCTAGGCCAGCCTCTGCAATGTTGCAAGACCCTGTCTCAAAATAAAATAAAAAGGACTGGAGATATAACTCAATGGTAGTGCACCTTGGTTTCTAGCCCCAGTACTGCAAAAAGAAAAGAAAAGCAGACATTAAATGACTTAGGACCTCACCATCCACAAGATGGGCACTGTGAGCCCTCACAGAGTTGAAAGGAGACCTTTCCTGGGACAGTGCATAGGAGTCGCCAAGATGCAGTCCCTGGGTCTGGTGATTTTATGTTAACAGCTGTGGAGGAGCTGCGTGATACGAGTGGTTATGACGTGAGTGATTGCACTTGGAGGCTTATTGCAGAGAAGCCACATTCTCCACCAGAGTCCATGGCAGCCAGCACCTCCCCACTGGTGTGGAGAAAAGGAACAGGGAGGGGTGCAGTAGTTCTGGGCCTAGACCTAAGTGGGGACAGGAAGTGTGGATTCTTAAGTGAGGGCATGTGGTTGAAGTGAGTTCCATTGGGCCTCCCTTCTGCAGAGGCACTGGCTCTCTGCTGCCCAGGGAAGCCTGTGCTGGTCAAGAGCTAGCAGCAGAACACTCCAGCACTTGGGAGCAGGGCCAGGCAGCAGCCCTGAGCAGCACGCTGGTGGGTTATTTTCCCTGGGGATGCATCTTCTGCCACACTGAAGGGGAGAACAGCAACTGCCTGGGCACTTAGCACAGTTGCTGAAATTTGACAAGATATAAGCAAAGAAAACAAGCAAATGGGGCTGCAGTGACCTCCCTTTCCTGGTGTGTCCAAAAGCTACAGCCACCAGGTAGCTTCTGCATCCCTTGGGTAGAGTGGGCCCACCTTGCCAAGACCGTTCTGACCTGGGGAGGGCAAGAGCAGAGGGTCCCGACCCTGGGCCATGCTCAGCACGGCCTGCTGTGTCCATGGAGAAGGCTGCACAAAGCTCCTTGCCAGTGGAGACAGCTGTCTCCCGTCTCTCTGCCTCCTGGCACTCAGGTGTGTCTCTCTGTTCTGGCATTGTATATCAATCACTTTGATCGGTGTCAGTCACACTGCATGTTAGAATTCTGCCCCTGACGTCTGCAGAATGAGGTGGCAGGCTCCAGGCACTAGGGAGCAAGTCCCCCAGAAGATGTGGCCTACACAGTGATTGTCACCAAACCAGCTGCGCCCTGGCCCAGGGTTGCTGGGAGGTCTCAGCAAGGCCCTGGGTCCAGAGGGTGGCTGTGTGGGGCTCAGGTGTGCTCTGCTGCCCTGGGGCTTGGGGGTTTCTCTCACCTACCAGGGGGAGATAGGGTTAGCACCTGTGGACTTAAAGATGCTTCCTCAGAATGTGGCATCTCTGCAGCAGCTCACGGCCTGTTTGTCAGGGGCCTCTCACACACCCCTTGGGCCTAAGATTCACAGGACACGTGTCACAGCCATGTGAAGCACAAGTGGATTCAGCATACTGTTAGCGTGGGTACACGGAGCAAGATCTGGCGGGCGGGACTTGAAGTGGGTTCTTAGGCTGAGGCCTCTGGCTGTGTTTTCTGGTAGAGTGTGCAGCTCCAATGAGGGACTCAGGGCTCCCCCATTTCCCTCTAGATAGGGTGGGGGACCAGGGCTCACTGCCTACAAGCAGCTGCCTGCCATGGTTTCTCTCACCTGCATCAGACCTGCTCATTCTAGGACCTTCCTAGGTGGCACTGCAGCCATGTCGCCCTGCAGGAAGCATGGTGGGCCCAGCAGGCCTTGAGTCTGTCAGGAGGACTCAAGTGCTGCGTGATGCGCTGGTGCCGACTCCCTGCACAGAGCCCCGGAGCGCACCGGGCACCCCGTGCCCAGGTAGGGCAGTGCTCAGGAAGTGGAGCTGCCACTGGGCCCTTTGGTGACAGCCCCCAGATGCACAGAGCTGGGGAGGGCCAAGAGTGTTGAGGCTCGTGGTCCAGGAGGCCTGAGCCCTGACTGCTGCCTTCAGCACCACGTGCCTGTTCTGACACTGCCCTGGAGGGGTGTCCATGCCTCAGTGACTATTGCCCCTGGACAGCTGAGCCCTTCCACCTGCGGGCAGGGCCTGTCAGAGCCATCCAGTGTGGCCCATCCCTGTGTTGCCTGCCCCATCTGTATCAGGTCCAGGTCTTCTGAGGAGCTAGCCATCAAAACACAGACCAGTGGACACCTGGGTGCTGCAGCCCACTAGGTTGCTGTACTCTCCTGTCTGGTGGAAGCGGGTGGACACCTGGGTGCTGCGGCCTACTAGGTTGCTACACTCTCCTGGCTGGTGGAAGCGGGTGACCCTCACGAGGGCCTGGCAGCGGGAGTGCCCTTGGAGGGTGTGCTGTAGCTCTTTTTTCCCCTATTCCAATTGGTTACACGTGATAGCAAGCGCATTTCTACTCGTTAACAACAGAGCACAGCCTTTCATTTCTTTGGTTGTACATGATGTGGAGTCACTGTTTGTGGATCATGCCCAAACCTAGGGTGATGACGTCCTTCTCCTTTCACATCGTTCCCATCCCTACACCCCCTTCCTCTTCCTCCTTCCCCTCTGCCAATCCAGAGTTCCTGTAGTGCAGGCTCTTGCTGTCTCACCTTTAGAGCAGTTTTGGATCCAGAGTTTTGTGAAAGCAACAGCCCCACACACACTATTTCCGTCACTTGCGTCTCATGTCAGCATGGTATACACTCATGGGAACTGATGTCCACTTGATTCACATCTCCCTGGGTTTCCTGGCCTGGGACCTCAGGGAGTACGTAGTCTCTGGGGCTCCTCTCAGACTTCCCTGTTTCTTTCTTTTTTTTAATATTTATTTTTTAGTTTTTGGTGGACACAATATCTTTATTTTTTTTTTATGTGGTGCTGAGGATCGAACCCAGCGCCCCGCGCATGCCAGGCGAGTGCACTACCGCTTGAGCCACACCCCCAGCCCCAGACTTCCCTGTTTCTGACGCCGGGGTGGTTTGGGAAGCCCCTCCATTGGGACTGGCCTATGGTTCCCATGGCTGGACAGGAGCTGGACTTGGGAGGGAGAGTCAGGGAGGCACCTGCATGTACCCAGCAGGACTTTCTCCTGTCCTGTGCCCGGGGCAGGAAGGCCACGCAGCCCATAGCAAGACTCTGCTCGGGGCTCTGTTTTTGGTCCCCCTTGATTTGCTCAGCAACTTATGTCAGTGCAGACTTGTGTCTCTTTATAGCTATGACTTAATATTAATTAGGTCCCATCCTATCAGCTTTTAATCATAAAGTAATCTCTACACACAGCAGCATTCCAGGGTGGATGAGGGGTGCTTCCACACCTGCCAGTACCTGTGCGGCCTTCCCTGTCCCTCCTGGTCCTCTGCAGCCACACATGCATATGTGTGTAAACATGGCGACTCTTGCTGTGAACCACCTGGTTGCGGGTCCTCAAAGCAAATGGCCCTGTCCCCAGCACCCTGCCGGTGGCATCTCAGGGGGAGTCCCCAGTAGCATTGACTTGGCAGGCCACTTCAGCAAATCCAGGAGCACTTGGGCCACTTGGGCTGTCATCGTCCTGCCCCTGGGGGCTCACAGGTGGCAGTGTGGTAGTGGCCCACCCGTCCCCAGCGTGGGTCCTGCTGGTGCCTTGCTCCACCTGAGGGCAGACTCCTCCTGTGGAGTCTTCTGGCGAGCCTCCACTAGGGAAGGGTGCCCCCAGCCGCAACCTCCCACATCCACTTGAGCAAAAAGCCTTCCACGGACCCCCTTGGCAGCACAGCCTGTGATGGGCTCAGACTCGTGCTCTTAAGGCGTCCTCATGGGGTGCGGGGAGAAGGGCGGTTGAGGGTGCATGCCCACCCAGCCCCAGGCCCTGGTCCTGCTCTCAAGAGCTCCAGGTGTCCTTTCCACAGAGGCATGTCTGTCCTCTGGGTGGTGTCTTGAGTTCTCTTTTGACCTGGGCGCGAGGCATAGTTGGTGTTGGCCCTACTGAGTGCACCCTTCGTGTGTTTTGCTTCCCCAACCAGGCTGGGAGTCGCAGCTGCTGGAAACGGGGTTCCTGGGAATCTTCCTGTGCCCCTGGTGGACTCTGTCCCGACTGCCCCGGCACACCCCCACGCCCTGGACAGTGCTGTGGGCCTTCCGTTGGCTCATCTTCAGGATCATGCTTGGAGCTGTGAGTAGGACTTTTGTTGGAATATTTCAGGAACGATGTGCCCAAGACATGTCTGGTAGCTCTGCTGGACCTCCTGCAGACCCTCCAGCTGCCCTCTGGCCCTGCACAGGACGCTTTCTGTGGGAAGCAGTAAGGGCCTGGGGCCTGTTCTCCAGCAGGTGCAGGAGGAGCCAGTGATTGGTTTTTGGTGTCCTCCCACAGGAGTGTCAGGCTTTCCAAGGACAGGAGTGACCTGCCACCGTAATGAGGTGGAGGTGGACCTCCGCAGTCCAGCACCTGGGAGCTGCTGGCTCCACCCTACATGTCTGTCTGGTCTCCTTGGGACCCAGTGCAGCTGACCTCGGGGCATTTCAAGACTCCATGGGTGTGTGCAGACTTCCTTCCTGCAGGGCAGTGCGCATCTCTTCTGTCATGTAGCAGGAGTGTGGCATCTTGTGTGTCCTTTGCCTGGAGCTGCTGCCTGTGCCCTGCTGTGCCTTTCATAGCTCACTGGAGGCTGGAGGTCAGAGGCTGAGGATAGAGGCCCTGCCACTCTTAATTCCATAGTCACCCTGAGAGTTCCAGAAGCGGGAGGGAGGAGGTTCCCGTGGCTCCTGCCTGTGCCACACAGGGCAGCCGAAGTTTGCTCACCTTCTCTGCTGATTCTGGTTAGTGAGCTCTTCATGTTCCTACTAGAATAATCATAGAAAATTGCTTTTCCACCTTGGAAACTCGGCTCTGCTTCTGTTTGCCCTAAGTCCTGTGGGGATCTCCCCCTGGCGCAGGAGGCGTGGCACGAAGGACAAGTCTTTTATGCCACCTGCTGGCAGGCTGCTCCCATGGGGGTCGTGGCTCTCCACCAGAGCCTCCTTCAGTCTAGAATGTTCCACACTGTTCCCTGCCTGGCCTGACTTTGACTCTTGGGCTGGTCTGGTAGCCTCATGGCTCTCCCTGCAGTGCATCATGGGAGGTGGCCCTGCCCACCCTGTTCTGGGCAGCTGCCGCACATCCCCTCTGAGCAGGCATTGGTGCTGGCTCAGGAGGATACCCTGTTACGATATATACCCTGTTGCATTTGTGAGGAGCCCTCTGGGCCATGGGGGCGTGAACTTGCAGGACCTCCTCCCAGCTCCTTGAGGTGGTATCCAGCTCCTGGCCTGACCAGCTTTGCAAACAGCTCCTCTGTGAGGGAGCAGCAGGCCAGTTCTCAGGTGAGACAGGCTCCCAGGACACAAACGGCCACTCCTTTACCACCAGCTGCAGGTCGTTTATGAAGGAGCTCGCTGTATGGCCTCAGTCAGGAGACCCCCATGGAGAGGTCTCCTGGGCCTTCTGGGCAGGGATGCTGGGGTTTGTTGTTTTTAAAATTTTTTCAGTTGTAAATGGACATAACTTTATTTTTTCCTACGAGGTGCTGAGGATCGAGCCCAGTGCCTCACACGCGCTGGGCAAGTACTCCACCACCGAGCCCCCACCTCAGCTCAAGGGTGCTATTTTAATCAAATTTTTCGTCACTATGACCAAAAGACCCAACAAGAACAATTAGAGGAGGAAAAGTTTATTTGGCTCACAGTTTCAGAGGTCTCAGGCGGTAGACAGCCAACTCCGTAGCTCTGGGCCCAAGGCGAGGCAGAACCTCTTGGCAGAAGACTATGGTGGAAAAAATCAGCTCAGAACATGGTAGTCAGGAAGCAGGGACAGAATATAAACCCAAAGTCATGCCCCCAGTGACCCACCTCCTCCTGCCACACCCCACCTGCCTGCACTCCCGCCCAGGTAATCCCTCAGTGGATTAATGCACTGTCAGGTCACGGCTCTCTTAAGCGAGTCATGTCACCTCCAAGCCTTCTCACACAGCCTCCCACGTGAGCCTGTGGGGACACCTCGCATTTAAACCAGAGCAGATGTGCAGGTGGACGTCCCCAGGCTGGCTGCCATGCCTTTCCCTTCCCCCGACTAGTGCTCCTGTGCAGGGTGTCACTGCAGGTCCAGCAGCACCCGGGTGATGGACATGCTGACCTGTGCCTTTTATGAATGGCAGTCACCAGGGGCACCTGAGAGGCTGTCTCTGGGCAGTGGGAACCCCAGAAACCCCCCAGATCCTACTGTTTTCATATGTGGATGTGGAAGCCACCTGATTCCCAGTGCCCACTGCACTTCCTTGCCTGATATGTCATCCAGTGTGTCAACCCTCTGCAGCAGGGTACCTCTGCATCTCTGTCCTCCTGGACGGGGGCTTCCAGGAGAGCACTGGAGGCAGCAGGGCATAGCCCGCCACATCCACTGCCGTGGATAGCCAGCAGCCCCCTAGATGCCCACACTGTGCTTTGGTGTCTCAGGCTTTGTGTCCTGCCCAAGTCAGGTGTATGTGGGACCATGGCAGCCAGGCGAGAGGGCAGGCAGGTGTGTGGGGCCCTCGGAGAGCAGGGGACCTGCAGGTACGGGAGGTTGGGGTGCATGTGACGGGCAGCTCAGCAGTGGCCCTGCCTCCATCCCCACAGGCTGCCACTGTCTCCCAGCCGCTCTCCAGTGGAGGAGGAGGATGGGGTACTTCCTGAGGCACTCAGCCGTCCCTGGAGACCATACCATTGTCTGGTGGTGGGTACGAGCGCAGATGCCCCCAATCGTCAGTAAGCACAGAAGGAGAAACCTTTCAGACTGTGGTGGAGCTTCTTGGGTGTGGCGGTGCAAGCCAGGGCCTGGGAGCAGGAGCCCAGCCCCTGGAGGAGCAGTGGGGCTGTTTGTGCGTGGCTCTGGTGCCAAGAGTTGAGCAGCCCCCTGGGAGCCTGACAGAGCATGCAGTCATTAGTACATTCTCAGGAGCCATTTATGGCACTTTGATTGACTGTTAGTGCCAGCTGGATGGAAATTGCCAGGTGACTAAAAGGTATAATCACTGATATCGTCTTAGGTTGGATATTATTAACCTGCAGTGGGAAGCAGAGCGTCAACTTGATGACAGTGACAGCAGCCATGGGCCCTATGTGGGGTGGGCAGGCGTGGGTCCTGTGTGTGAGGTGGGCGGGTGTGGGTCCTGTGTGGGGTGGACGGGCGTGGGTCCTGTAGGAGGGCAGGGCATAGGTCCTGTGTGTGAGGTGGGTGGGCGTGGGCCCTGTGTCTGGGGTGGGCAGGCGTGGGTCCTGTGTCTGGGGTGGGCGGGTGTGGGTCCTGCGTGGGGTGGGCGGGCGTGGGCCCTGCATGGGGTGGGCTGGCGTGGGTCCACTTTAGGGTTGGCATGCATGGGGCATAGCCCCCCAGGCCTGTGCTTCCCCAGCCCTCTGCCCCCCAGCCCTCTGCCCCCCCAGCCCTCTGCCCCCTAGCCCTCTGCTCCCCCAGCCCTCTTCCCCCCAGCCCTCTGCTCCCCCAGCCCTCTGCCCCCCAGCCCTTTATCCCCCCCAGCCCTCTATCCCCCCCAGGACTCTGCCCCCCCAGCCTTCTATCCCCCCAGCCTTCTATCCCCCCAGCCCTCTATTCCCCCCAGCCCTCTGCTCCCCCTCAGGCCTCTGTTCCCTCGCAGGCCTCTGCTCCCCGCTCAGGCCTCTGCCCCCCCAGCCCTCTACTCCCCAGCCCTTTATCCCCCCAGCCCTCTATTCCCCCATCCCTCTGCTCCCCCAGGCCTCTGCTCACCCAGGCCTCTGCTTCCCCCCAGGCCTCTGCGCTCCCCAGCCCTCTAACCCCCAGCCCTTTATTCCCCCCAGCCCTCTATTCCCCCAAGCCCTCTGCTCCTCCCCAGGCCTCTACTCCCCCTAGCCCTCTGCTCCCCCACCCTCTGCCCCCCCACCCCTCTGCTTCCCCAGCCTTCTGCCCCCCCACCTCTCTGCCCCCCCAAGCCTCTGTTCCCCCCAGCCCTCTATTCCCCCAGGCCTCTGCTCCCCCAGGCCACTGCCCCCAGGCCACAGGGGCACTGAAAATCCTACTCAAAGCCAGTACTAAGGGACTGTGCTCTGGCGTTTCACATTCCCTAGCAGCTCGAGGGTTCCTGAAGCTGATCCTAATGGAGCCCCAGGGCCCGAGGCAGGGTGCCTGAGTGAGGAGCTCACAGAAGGGCTGCCTCTCCCAACGCCAGGTGTCCAGGGCCTGACCCCTGGGGTTCTCTGTGCAGGCCCAGCAGCAGGCACAGGCCACCATCTCCCTGTGAGACACAGCTGCTGCTGCTGCATGCTGCAGACCATGTGGAGTGGGGTCTGCAGGGACTCACCTGTGCCTCGTGGCCCTCGTTTCTGTGGTGGCATCTCTTCCACCATGGCCCAGGGGAGGGCATGCAGAGAAGGCAACCGGAAGTGGAGGGGGTGGTCAGCCTTCCTGTGAGTCTGCTGGAAGGATGTGGGAAAGAATCGGTCAGCAGCCCCCTGAGGGTTTTCCTCGCCATTTGCCCTGCATTCCAGCAGTTCAGTCTTCGGAGCGGCATGGGGAGCTGGCGAGGTCACATGAGTCTTTGTCACAGCTACCTGACGGGCCACGGGGGCTCTGGCTTGGTTAGTCCCTGAGGATGGGTGACGCTGACCACCTTCCACTCACCTGTTAGCCATGCAGGTCTGTTTTGTTCCTTTGCCTGTTTTTTAGCTGGGTTGTTCAATTCTTGGTGTGGAGTTGGAGGTTCATTCTGCACTCTGGATATCAGCCCTTATCCCATGTGAGGGCAGAAAACACCCTCTTACCCCTGAGGCTACTCTTCACTGCCAGCGCCTCTGGTGCTGGCTGTTGTGCTCATACGGTCCCCGCCGAGGCTCCTGTGAAGGCTGTTGGGCTCACGTGGTCCCACTGTCCTCCATGGCTCCTGCGCAAGCAGGGCAGAGCTGTTAGGCTCATACAGTCCCACTGTCTAACTCTGCTTTTGTTGCCTGTGCTGTTGATGTTGAACTCACGACTCATTGCCTAGACCAGTATCAAGGTGTCTTGCACCTTCTCTTCTGGGAGTTTTCTGACTTCAGCTCCTAAAGTCTTTAGTCCCTTGGAGCTGATTTCTCATACAGTGCAAGGGTCCTGTTTCGTTCTTTGCCTTGTTCCCACCTGGGTTTCCCAGCACCCTTGTGGAAGAGACCGTCCATTTCCTGCCGTGTGTTCCTGGCACCCTCGTGGAGGACCCGTTGACATGCCTTATTTCTGGGCTCTCCCCGTCTTAGTCCTCAAGTCTGTTTTTATGCCACCATCCTGTTCTGACTGATGTGCCTTTCTAGTGGAGTCTGAAAGCAGGAAGTGTGAGGCAGTCAGCTTGCTTGCTTTCTCAAGAATGCTTTAGCTGTAGTCTACCAGGTTTACATGTGTGTCTCCATGCAGATTTTAGCAGTGCTCTCCCATCCTGTGGGAAGAAGTGCCACTGGGATTTGGTAGGAAGTGCAGTGCACCTGTGCAGATCACTTTGAGCAGTACCGTCAAGAGGCAGCAAGTGCTGGTGAGGATGTGGAGATGAGGGACCCCTGGCACTGGCGGGAATGTCAGCACAGCCGTCGTGGGAGACAGCATGCAGACTCCTTAGAGTCAGGATAGACCCCACCTGGTGCGGCATTTCACGTTTGGCACCTCTGTAGGAGCCTGTCATCATGTTGAGAGACATCTGCTTCCTGTTTCTTCACAGCTGTGCACAGGAGCCAGACAGGAAGCACCTAGCGTCCACACACAGCTGGATGGGTGAGGGAGCTGTGGTGGAGAAGCAGCAAGCCCTGCCCTTGCAGCAGTTGGTGAGCCTAGGATGAAAGCCAGGCTCAGGGAGAGTGCCTCAGCTGGGCAGAGCAGAGGGTGCCGGGGAGCGCAGAGGACACCCAGAGGACACAGACCCATCAGAAGGCGGCAGGTCCTGGGCTCTGAGGAGCAGCATGGGGGCTCTAGTTGACAGCCTCCCATCCCTCCCCCCCACATAGACGTGGACGTACCAGGAAGGCGGCTCTCATGAGTTGTGGCTGCACACGCACAACCACAATCAATGGGCTTGCTTGATGGTGTCTGGGAATCAGGCCGTCGTGTTCTAAGCCTGTGTGCACAGTGCTGTCACTTTTGCCTCAGCAAAGATAGGGAAATGAAGCTAAAGAACAAAACAAATGATACATTTAAATAAGGTTGGTAGCTGAACTAGTAATATTGGATTAATAGGGACAGGAACATTATTGTATTCTTACAAGTTTTCTGCAAATCTCAGGTTTTTAAAAAATAACTCATTAAGGCTGGGTGTGGTAGTGTACTGTAACCCCGTGACCCAGGAGGATAGCAATTTCCAGGCCAGCATCGGAAATTTAGTGAGGCCCTTCGCAACCTGGCCGGGGATGGAACCCAGTGTTAAGTGTCCCTGGGTTCCATCCCCAGTACCAAAAAAACAGAAATAAATAAAAGTAAATTGTTAAAGGAAAATATACACAACTTTATGTGCATAAATTAAGCAACTTAGATGAAATGGTTACTAGATGAAATGGCTAGAAGAAAAAATAAAAATTCTACATATTTCTGTAAATTGAGATGATGCAAATGAACAAAAAGCACTTCCCACTAGGAAAGCCCAGACCAGGAGGCTTGAGTGATGTGTCCTATGAAGTGTCTCAGGAGGAGGATCCTAGCCTCTGACGCAACAGAGGGAGGGACAGACAGTTCCTCCAGGAATCAGGTGAACACAGCAGCATGTGAAAAGTATAAGGCTCGACGGCCCGTGGGTTTCCCCCAGAGCACTCGGTTGGCTCAGTAGTCAGGGCTAATGCCATTCACCCTATTCACGGATTAAAGAAGCAAGGGGTAAAGTAACTGCGATCATCTCAGTAGAGGTAGAGGAGGCATTGGACACAATTAAACATTTACGATTAACAAAAACAAATTCTTGGCAAGCTAGAAATGGAAAGCAACTTCCTCAACCTGATAAGAGATTAACCGTACAAATAGCCTACTGCTGGTGCCATGTTTAGTGGTGAGGCTGGGCAACTCCATAAACTGGGAACCAGGCTGGGTGTCTGCTCCTGACGGCTACCAGCAGGGATTGAAGATCTTAGCTTGTAAATAAAGCAGGAAAAAGAAGTAAACCTCCCAAAGACTGGAACAGAGGAAGTAAAGTGGCCTGTATTCTCAGAGAGGCTGGTGTGCAGATGGTGCTGAGGACCAGTGTGGGGACCCACCCACTTCACAGGGTCCCGGATCACTGCACAAGTCACTGTGTCCTGCACGCTGGCAAAAACTGACAGGAAACTGAATTCTTAAATGTAACTTTTATAACAATATCCAAAACTACAATATAGGAATGTTTAATTAAAGAAGTGCTGCTTACATCCTGAACACCACCAAATGTTGCCGAGAGGAACTAAAGGGGACTTAAGTAGATAGGGAGATAGACTCTGCTCAAGGTCCTGAATTATGAATTGTTCCCAAGTTGATCTGCAAATTTCATGAAATCCCAAAGATAATCAGCACCGTGCACCACCCCAAGCAGGCACGTTTGCACATCATGCACCCAGGGCCGTCCACTGGGAACACAGGCCAGGCCCTTCCCTGGGAACAGGGAGGAGGGCAGACACTGGGCCCTGCTCCACCTCTGCCCCCGCAGCATCAGGGAACTCCTTGCTGGCCCGGCCCATCCCTGTGATGCTGGGGAGCCTGTGAATGACCTGAAGACTAGAGCCAACAGGTTGCTGGAGTTGGGGAGAGGAGCGCAGGCACTGGAGACCTGGGCGGGGCCACAGCCGGGGCTGTCCCAGGCTGCTGCTGAGGCCCTTCTCCTGTCCTGGAGGCCTGCAGCCTGCCCTGTCCCATGCAGGGCAGGTGTGAGGAGGAGGTGGGTGGCCACTGACTTTCATAAATTGATAGAAGAATTTCTTTTCATAAATTGATAAACTAACACTTAGATGTGTGTGGAAATGCCAAGACCTTTTGTAATCAAAACAGTTTGGAGAAGAATGAAGTTGTAGGAGTTACTCCAAGTGTCAAGGGGCCATGAGGCGGGCTGAGGCACCACAGGGCGGCCTCAGAGTCACACTGAGGGAAGCTGGACACGAAGGCGCATGTGTCCACCAGCCCCTGTCAGGGGTGTGGCACAGGCAGAGCCCACACAGACTGGGAAGCTGCTGGGGAGGGGATGCAGGGTGCTTCCTGGGCAGTGGGAGTGTGTGGGCCACGAAGAGGGTGCATTTACTAATTTCCAGCTGTGGCTTCAGGCCGCTCGCATGTTACTGTGACCTGATGAGGGTGGGCCTCAGCTGGGGAGCCCCAAGGGGGATGGGCCAGAGGGCAGTAATCCCACCAAGTCAGCTCATCTGTTGCCTTGGTTGAGCATCAAAACCATGTGTCTCGAGTGCTGGAAAGAGAGTGGGCTCGGCCACACCCTCCACCCAGACGGATGCCCCAGGGTGCCCCCCACCTGCAGCTGTGGCCCCAGGCATGCTGCTTCCTGTTCTGCTCTGGGTGTCATTGATATAGAGGTGGCATGTGGACGTGGTTCCTCCTTCATGGGCCAGGCAGGGACCTGAAATGTCAGGAAGAACACAGATGTGTCCCTGGGTATGCCTGCAGGGGCTGCCATGGCACCTGGTGCTTAGGCCTGGTTCCTGCTTGACCATCTGCTGCCCTGGTCACAGCTGCTCGCCCTTGGCATGCAGCCAAGGGAGCTGCATTGCCATGGAGCAGCGTGAGTGGCCACCCACCTCCTCCTCACACCTGCTCTGCATGGGACAGGGCAGGCCGCAGGCCTCCAGGACAGGAGGAGGGCCTCAGCAAGGAGCCTGGGACAGCCCTGGCTGTGGCCCCGCCCAGGACTCCAGTGCCTGCGCTCCTCTCCCCAACTCCAGCAACCTGTTGGCTCTAGTCTTCAGGTCATTCACAGGCTCCCCAGCATCGCAGGGATGGGCTGGGCCAGCAAGGAGTCCCCTGATGCTGCGGGGGCAGAGGTGGAGCAGGGCCCAGTGTCTGCCCTCCTCCCTGTTCCCAGGGAAGGGCCTGGCCTGTGTTCCCAGTGGACGGCCCTGGATGCATGATGTGCAAATGTGCCTGCTCGGGGTGGTGTGCAGTGCTGAGGGGCTCAATCACCTTAGTTCTGCCCTTTAGAGATGGGTGCTTGTACACCTGGTTCTGCCTCGCTTCCTGCAGGGGTAATTGTGGCGGGTTCATGCTTTCCTTGTCCAGCGGTGCCTGGGCTCCTGTGGCCAGGGCCGGGCTTCCTGTCAGGGCTGCTCTGCCCCCCATGTGGGGCAGAGCATGGGCCTTCCACGAGGCCCTCAGCAGTCAGAGATGCCCTGAGTACTCTGTCCTGTGAACCTTCCTGAACCGGCAGATGAGTACTCAGTCCCTGCAGCCCTGGGAATCAAATAAAGCCAGCATCCATGTTGCCAGGAATCCTCAGGCCTGGACAGTACCCAAGGAGACACTTATCTTCCACTTTGACCCCTAGATGATTGGGAGGCTGAAAGCTTGCATCTCCCCACACCCCCTCCCAGACCCCCGCTGCCTCCTGCCTGGAGGGTGTGCACACATCCGTCCACTAGAAGCAGCTGTGTGCGGAAGTGGTGCACATCTTCCTCCACCCAGTGGAACCTGCTGTGGGTGAGCCTTAGCTAAAGAGGGTGCAGGCGGATCATGAGAAGCTGGAGAACGTGATTCTGGAGAAGAGCAGGTGAGATGCAGAGTCGTCAGCTGTGGGCGCTGTGTTCCCTCCCCCCTGCTGCTGCGTGCTTCTTTCACTGGTCTTTGTTTTGCAGGTTCCCGCTCCTGTTCTGACAGCATGTGCTGTGTCTCTCTTGGGGTTAAATTGTGTTAATTATTGCTTCATACTTTAAAAGCTAAGAGGCTGATACTTTCAATCTTTATGGAGCAAGATACGAGCTTAGCAGGTGGTTCCGTGAGACACATGTATTGCTACAGCTGAGGCGCTGTGTTTTGGTGTTGGCGAGGTGCAGCTTAGAAGGAGGACAGGCCGGTGTGGCCTGCGAAGTCAGTGGAGACATGGGGTCCAGCCTCCCATGTTGAGGTGACCTTCCAGATGCGGGCTGCAGAAAGCAGTGGCAGGAGTCTCCAGGTTCCTCCTGGCCAACATGCAGGGCTTGACTTCTACACACCCAAGGCCCACCCATCTTGGCAGCCACTCCTGGCCACAGCACCTAATAGGTAGGGCCCTCTGTGCTGCTCATGCACGGGCTGTCCGGCCCTTGTTGATGCAGAACGACATCTGAAGTGGAAGAACACGCCCAGATGGTCAGCAGTTCTCAGGTCAGAGTTGGCAGGGCCGGGGCCGGGGCCGGGGCCAGGGACACAGTGGACCATGTGCCTGGAGGAGCCGTGAGAAATATCCCCTGGTGGCTGTAGTTGTGTCTGAGATGCTGCCGCAAGTTCTGAGGATGTTAGGGAAGCTTTGGGCCAGCGGATTTGACCATACAGATGAGATAGGCAGATTCCTTGAAAAACACAGCCACTAAAACTGATACAAGAAAAACAGGAAATCTGGGTTGCTCCACGTCTGCTAAAGAAATTGAATTTGAAATGAAAAACCATTCCAAAAAGAAAGCCTCAGCCCCAATGGCTTCTCTGGGGAACTCTGTCAAACACGGATGGAGGAAGGAACAGCATTCCCACGCAGACCCTAGCAGGTGGTGGAGGAGGGACACTTCCTGAGTGGTTTCATGTGGCCGGCGTAACAGTGATGGGAACCCCGATGAGGACGTTACCAAAGGAGGTCAGAGCCTGCGCCCTGGTCAGCAGAGGCCCCTCAGGTCTGATGATAGAAGGTGTGCGTTAGCACTTGAACATCACTTACGGCTGGTGGAGCACTGGCCGAGCCTGCATGAGGCTCTGGGTTCTAACCCCAGCACCACAAAAATTTTAAAATAAATATATTAACAAATACATTTTTAAATGTTTTAATAAATTTATTTTTTATTCATTTATTTTTTTATGTGGTGCTGAGGATTTAACCCAGTGCCTCACACATGCTAGGCAAGTACTCTACCACTGAGCTACAATCCCAGCACTGAGAACAAATACTTTTAAAAATCAATTCATGTCAGGGGACGGGGTTGTGGCTTAGTGGTAGAGCACGCATCTAGCATGTGTGAGGCCCTCGGTTTGATCCTGAGCACCACATAAAATAAAATAAAGGTATTGTGTCCAACTACTTCTAAAAAATACATATTTTTTTTAAAAATCAATTCATGTCATTCGCTGTAGTAACAATGAAGAACCATTTTATCAGATCAGCGAAAGATGATGACCCTGACACCCATTCATGATGAAGACTCGGCAGAGTAGTGTGAGGCATGATGAAGGGCATCTGAAAGACCCCCTAATGAACGCTGTCACATGAACCTGGAAACAGGAAGCACCTATGCCCACGACCACGCTGCCACATCATGTCAGGTTTCTCTGCAGTGAAATGAGAAGCGCGAGGCACGGCACTGGAAGAGAGTGAAGTGGTCAGTCACAGACCTGAGCGTGTGTGGAGAACCCAGCGTGTGTGTGAAGCCACTGCTGAGATGGAGCTGGGAGTTAGGGAGGTCACAGGCTGCAGGTCATTGTGACAGATGGCATCTCCTGTACTGTCAGACTTTCGAGAGTAAAATTGTGAACATGCTATCTATACTTGCATCGAAAATCCCTCAGGTACCTCATAATAAATCTGACTAAGAAGGTTTGAGATGTGTGCATTAAAAACTGTGGATCTTTGCTGATGTGCATTTCAAAAGCCCTGAGGTATTGTGTCCACAGAGCAAGAGACTCAGCACTGTGAAAATGTCTGTCTCACCCAACTTTATCTATAGAGTTAAGAAAATGCCTACCAGACCCTTATGAGCTGCTTTTTCTTTTTGAAAAATTGGAAAACTGATTATAGAAATTTTATGCAATCGGGATCTTGAAAATAGAGTTGGAGGGTTATGCTACGTGATTTTACAGCTTATTTTAAAGCTGAAGTACAGTCTTCCTCTAAGCTAGAAACAGATCAGTGTAACAGTCCAGAAACAGACCCATACCTCCCCCACTCACGGATATTCAACCCTGGGGCAACACTGTGCCGTAGTAACTGGGTTACCTGTGTCTCTGGAAGAATAAAAGGAGCTCGAGCCACTGTTTCAGGAGCTCTCTCAGCACAGAGCTGTTCCTGGGAGGAGTGGTAGGGCATGGGGTGGGCAGTGGCCATGCCTGTGCAGCCCGTGGCAGTCCTAGGATACCCAGGAGCACTCAGCCCTCCCCCAGGAAGATGGGGGACTGGGGCACGGGTTTGGGAGTCAGGTGTGCCTCTGCATCCAGACCTGCATTCCCGGGGGCTGAAACCAGGAGCTGGGCGCAACGGCACAAGGGAAGCTTGCTGGCATGGCTCACAGGGCCTTTCCTGTACAAGGACACAGATTCCGTCCACCTCTGCCTCAGAACAGGACTGCTTGTGGCTTCAGGGTCCACACTGCCCAACCCGAGCCCCTGGCCTGCAGTCCAGGAAGTGTGCTACTGGGATGGAGCCTGTTGCTGTGGGCCCCGCAGCTGTTCTGAACAGGACAAACCAGAATTATTTTAAAAGCTGTTTCCATGTTAGAGTGTTCCGCCCCCGAGCACTCTGGGGGATGTTCGGGCCGGGGGATGTGTTGGGGATCGTGGGCGAGAAAGGTTAGTGAACAGGGGGGAGACGCCATTAGCAGAGAAGAGCAAGGAGTTGGCTATGAAACTGAGATGGAAAGAGGCTATGGCTGCCGGCCTCGCTGAGCCAGGGCACCTCTGGGAGGACTGCATGCGTATAAGGAACAGGTGTCAGAGTGCAGCACGACCCCGTGAACGCCACCGCAGCAGCCATGTCCTCGGCATTCCTTGCCTAGCTGTCCTAACTCTGAGATGAGAACCGTTATCCTGATTTGTCTCATGGCATCAGTGTGGGCAGAACTAAAGAAAAGCTCTTTCTTCTTCACTGTCATTCTGCACAGAGAGCATGGAACAGGCGGACCCCGACTCGGGACCCAGCTGCAGGCCTCCCTCCCCGCAGCCTCTTTGTGCCTCTGACCTCTGGCTGTTGGTCCGCGCCCAGCCCATGGCAGCAGGACTGCTAACCCTCAGCCTTGAGCCCCTACATGCCCAAGCTTTCGGAGCTGTCTGGCCGCTCCTCACAGCGCCTCATCAAAGGCTCCCGTGTGTGGGTGTCAGGTGATTCCTAGAGGGTCTCCAGGATTCAGGGGTGGTGCAGAAAACCCATTTAGAATAGTCTTAGGGATTTCTCTTAGTGCACGCTCCCACCCGAGGGGTTCTCTGGCTGGCCTCATGCTGCCCTTGCACACGAGCATGCCGCTTAGGGGCACAGGTGTAGGCCTCTGTCACTCACACCTGTTTCCCAAAAGGGAGAGAAGGACAGTGAACGTGAAACCTCTGTTGGCTTGTGAAGTTGAAATCACCACGTGAAGCAGGTGAATTCCCTGGCGGTGGCCTGCTGAGATGCGCAGCTTCCAGGAGAGAAGCCGCGTCCAAGGCAGCAGAAGCTCTGCATGGTCTTGCAGATCCTCACTGTGGTGAGAATCCTTCTCGTTTCCCACCGGTCAGGCCAGCAGGCTGACGACGGCTGGGGATCATGTGGAGGCCTTGGTGCAGCCCAGCGTACGGCTCACGGCCCGGGGCATCCAGGACGTGCATGGCCCTCCCTCTGCCCCTGAACTTTCACCAGGGGCAGGTCTTGGCTCCATCTGTGGTGCCTCTGGCTCTGGCAAAGCCAGGCGGCCTTCAAGGGGCTAGTATGGTGCAGCCTGGCCAGGCAGTAGACTCGCCCTGATGCTCATGAGAACGCACGTCCAGGCCTCAGGTCCCTTAGAACACAGAGTGCAGGAGCAGCTATCTCAGATGGAGGCACTGTGCTGATTTCCCGCGGAAGGCTTTGTGCTCACCTGTGGCCTGTGGGTGGCCTAGTCCACTGCAATCAAAGTGCCAGCGGTGCCATCCTGTGCCAGTGCTTTGGTGCCAGGGAGCTCTGGGGGCCTGGGATTTGCCCTAGTCAGCTGGACCTGGGGAGTCTGTCTGAGCCAGCGCACCCATGGGTCGCTTCTGCTTAGCAGCAGTGCCCTCATCCACAGAAGGATGGGACAGGCTATGGGACACAGGACACCAGGCAGTTGGTAGAAGGCAGAGGTCCTGGTAGCCTGAGCCGGGGTGCCTGCCCCATCCTGCTAGAGGCAGTGTCCGTGTCAGCCCCCACACCTGCTTGCAGGGTTACAGGGAAGCAAAGCCCCCTGGGCAGAGGGGCCATCACCCTGGCAAGGGCTGAGCCAGAGGAACGAGGTGTCCAGAGCCACACTTGAGTCACAGCTTTCCTTCCCGTACATGAGGCTGGGGCATCCCACGTGCAGCGGGATATTTGAAGCAGGTCTGGGACACATGGACCTCTGAGAGGAGTGCCTGGGTGCCCCCCCTGCTCACAGTGAGGCCATAGCATCTTCTGTCAGCCCGGCACACTTCCCAAGCCAAGATCAGGAGGGTAGAAGGACAACTGTGGGTCGCTTGGCTCCCTTTGGGTTGGCCCTGCTGTGGGCTGCCTGGGGCTCAAAGCGGGCTTTGTGCCTTTGACACTCACTCTGGAAGGAAGACCCCTGGGGCCCTGGTGTCTGCAGTGCAGGAGGAGGGGATGGGAGGAGCACCATTATCCTCTGCTCCAGCAGGAAGAGTTCAGATTTTTAAGTGTCTCATATCTGCTTAGCATTTGAATGACATTTTAATTATTTTGTTTTTTTCTCCTTTTCCTGGTTTGAATCTCCAAAGAGTCCTGCTCCGAGGTTCTGAAGGGATGGGGGTGCTCCCCAGGCTCATGGTGTCAAAGGTAGTGGCTGAGCCTCCCTGCCGGTGGACACGTTCACCAGAAGCCAGTGGAGCCACCCCCGTGGGTGCAGGTAGGGCCTCCTACAGCAGGCTGGCCCAAGTCCTGGTCATCTAGACACACCTGACGAGGCAGAGGTGCCCTGTGAACATGACCCTGGGCATGCCAGGCAGGAGTTCCTTCTGGACACCATCCGCGTCCCCGATGCTTTGTGGTCCAAGCACACCAGTTTCCAAAGACTCCGCTTGACCAGGCAACTCCTCCTATGTGCACGGCAGTGCCCCAGGACACGGCAGGCCGACTTCCACACTGCACGTGGCTCCCCTGCAGTGTCGAGAGCCGGCCAGGGTCTCTAAGACCTTGGAGATTCTCGGTGCTGACCCAGGAGGTGGCTCCTCCAGCTTCACAGCTGAGAGGTCCTACAGGTGCCAGGGGGTCTGTCCTGCCCAGCTCCCTGCGATCGCTTGTCTCTGTCCCCTAGGTGTTGGGGTTACCCACACACTTCTTCAGCGGCCAGACCACAGCTCCACGTGGCCACAGCCCTTCCTGGCACTCCCACTCAGCTGTCCTCTGCACTCCACCTTCCATGAATCCCGCCTGTGCATGGCCCTGGCCAGTCTCCCTGCCTGGATGACTGCAGAAGCTGTGGTCTTTGCCAACCAGAGTAGCTAGGGAACCACTGACTGTGCACTACCCCTGCTGTCCCCATGTTCTTCCCATGTGAGAATTGGTTGTGTTGACTGGGACCCACCCCACAAATGCTAACCCATGTAGCTGGGATAATGTTCTTTAGGGGTCATTATAGTGTGTCATTGGCTGGTTTGGTAAGAAAGCTTGTCAGCTGAAGGCCTTGGATGGTGGTCCCAGCCCCTTCCCCAAGGTCTGACTGCCCTTCCTTATGGTTAGCCAGCCCCCTGTGCCTTCAGTGACAATCTGGTTGTCTCTCTTGTCTCCCTGCCTACACACCAGGTCTGGGTTCCCTGGGCACCTCCTGCCTTCCCATCTTGGCCTTTCCCTATCCTCTCTGCTACAGACACACTAGCCCTTGCCAAACCTCCTGCCCACTGCCTGGTCAGCTGTACTGCACTCTCTTTCCTTGCATGGCAGCCCCCAGCTCTCAGGGCTGCCTCTCTCCTCAGGCCATCCCTATCAATCCATCCACTTGCAGGTTCGCCTCCTGTGTGAACTGAATGTTAGTATGTCCCCAAATTCATGTGTTCAGTTCTGACTCCTTGTGTGTGGTAATGTTAATACCTTCCAACACCTCTGCAAGGGGAGCCCTCATGAAGGGGATTAGTGTCCTAACAAAAGGGTCACCACAGAGACCCTTCACCTTCTTTCCTCCACATGGGGCATAGCAAGAGGTTGTTGACCATCTGCAAGCCAGAAGTGAGCTCTTATCAGAACAAACCATGCTAGTTGACTTCCAGCCTCCAGATTGTGAGAAATAAATCTCTGTTGATAAGCCACCCATCTGTAGCACTTTGTCATAGCAGGCAGAGGCACCTGCTCCAGGCCTTTCTTCTCTGCACCTTTGATGTGCCTGCCCATTCTACCTCTGCTAGGATATGATCATCTTTGTGCCCAGCTAGACCTCACAAGAACTCTAAATGAATGATGGATGGATTGTGGATGGATGATGATGGATGAGTTAATGGATGATGGGAAGATGGATGTGTAATAAGATGACAGATATGTGAGTGAGTGAGTAATGGATGGGCAAATATGTGAAAGATGGATGAATAGATGGACAATGGGTTGGGGGGGTGATGGGTAGATAGATGAATGACCTATAGATGAAAGAATGAGTGTATGGGTCAGGGATGAAAAATAGGTAAATGGATACTGGATGAGTGGGTGATGGCAGATGGGTAGATGGATGAAGGATAGGTGGATGAGTAGGTGTTGGATGATGGGATTGACAGATGATGGATAAATGATACTTGGATTATGAGTGGATGTTCAATAGGTGAATGGATGGTGGATAGATGATGGATTCACCGACAATAGGTAGATAGATGATGGATGGGTGGATAAATGGGTATTGAATGTTGATAGATGATGGATGCATGGTTTGTATAGATGATGGCTGGATATGAATGCATGCACAAAGGGTGAATAGATGATGGGTGGGTGGTTGAGTGGATGTTGGATGGGTGGTGGATAGATTATTGGTTGATGAATGATAGATGAACAATGGATGTGTGGATGATGGGTGAGTGGGTATTAAATGGGTGAATGGAAGGTGGATAGACAATGGATAGGTGAGTGATGTATTATGAAGCATGGACATTTGGATGATGGACAAGTTGATGAGAAGATGCTGGCTATGTGGATGGATGTGCAAGGGATGGATGCATGAATGATGGTTGATGTATTGATGGATGCATGAATGAAGGGTGGATGGATGAGTGATGAGTAGTTGATAAATGATGGATGGAAAATGGGTAGGTAGATGGTAGATGATGGGTGGGTGGATGGTGGGAAAATGATGGACAAATGGTGGGTGGATGAGTGGATATTGGATTGCTGGTGGCTAGATAATGGATCATGGATGCATGAGTGATAGTAGATAGATGATGGATAAGTGGGTGAGTAGGTGTTAGATGGGTGATTAGATGGTGGGTGAATGATGTTTGGTGGATAAATAATGGATGTGTGGATGATGGATGGTAGTTACATGATCAATGGATGATAGATGCATGCATGATGGGTGGATGGGTAGATGGATGGTGGATCAATAATGGATTCCTCATTTACAGATGAATGATGGGCTGATTATGAGTGAGTGGATGTTGGAATGGTAGATGAGGGATGGGTGAATGAGTTAGTGTTGGATGATGGAGAAACAATGGAGGAGTAATAGATGAGGAGTGGATAATTGATGGATTGATGGGTGCATGGATGATGAATGGATGGATGTGTGGATAAATGGATGGTGGATAGATGATGGATGTGTGCATGAATGGATGGTGGATGTGGGGATAATGGATGATGGGTGAGTGGGTATTGCTTGGGTGGTACTATGGTTTGGATATTAGGTGTCTCCCAAAAGCTCATGTATGAGACAATGCAAGAAGGTTTAGAGGGGAAATGACTGGGTTATGAGAGCCTTAACCCAATCAGTGAATTAATCCCCTGACAGGTAGTAACTGAGTGGTGACTACAGACTGGTAGGGTATGGCTGGAGGAGGTATGTCCTTGGGGACTGACGCTGCTTGCTGTTTTGCCTCTGCAGGGCCTGATCAAGATTCGCGGTGACCAGTGCTGGCGAGACCTCACCTGCCTGGACTTCCACTACGAGGTGAGCAGCTGGGCCCGTCCTCGAGGGGTTCCAGTCCCCATTCACTGAGGACATCCCTGCTCCCAGCTCTCTCTGGGGTGGATCACGAGGCGGTGTGCAGAGTGTCACGTGCCTGCCAGCTGGTAGACAGTTGTTTGACCCACCCTGGCTGCAGGTCCAGCTGTCTGGCTTTCCTCGCCCTCTGGGGTGGCAGCTCCCCCGGTGTGCCTTCCCTGGGTACACCTCCATCACCCAAGCAGGTGACTGCCACTCTGTTCGGGTCCCTGGAGGCTGTCCCAGGCCTCGGCCCAGGGCTCCGACTCACCCAGCAGTCCCATCCTGCCAGGTCTGGTGCTTGTATGTGGGTGGGCACGGGGCTGATCAGTGTGCCACAGGAGACCGCGGTGTGTCCTGTCCTGCAGGGCTGTCCTCCATGCCTCTGCCCTACTGCCACAGCTCTGAGGCTCACTGCTGGAGCTTCCAGTCAAGCTTGAGCCTGGCCTCCTGAGTACAGGGTGCTGCTGCTCCCGTACGCCATGCGTCAATCCCGGGGTCCTGGGTGCATGGACATCAGCATTTGTGCTGGGTTTGACCAGCATGCCTTGAGTTTATTTTTTAAGGCCTCGACCCCGGTCAGGTCCTCCAGAAGTCCTGTTCTGCCTTGGGTCCCGTGAGCACCTCCATCCCAGAGTGGGATGCCAGAGAGGAAATGCCTCGGCCTCGCCCGTGATGGGGAGCAGGCTGCCTGTGAATGGCCACAGTTGGCACCCCTGCCCTGAGGACAAGGCCCAGAGACCTCAACCTGGGCAGTGAAGCCCAGGCTGGCCTGTCCGTCAGGGTCCAGAACCAGCATGGCATCCTCTCAGCAAGGCTTTCCTACACTCAAGCATGGGCCGGTGGCAGCAGGTGCTGTGGACATGAGGCATCTGCAGGTTAGGGTTGGCAAACCTGGGAACTGTCGGGATGCCACTGCAGTAGAAGCAGGTACACCAGCCAGGCCCTGCCAGGGCGTGCGTCCTGCACCCAGGGCATGCGCTCCAAATAACACCTGCATTCTGCAGCCCAGGGCTCTTGTCCACTTTCCTGGTTGTGCACTCCACTGTACGTGTGGGACTCATCTCTGAAACAGCAAGGATCCCCGCCCCTCCCCAGGACCCAGTTGGCTGGGATGTGTGCATGGGGGCAGGCTCTCTGTGGGACAGGGTCACATCCATGTAAGCCCTGTGGTCACTGTTGCACTTGGTGCAGGAGGGTTGGGAGAGAAGACTGAAAATCTGTCAGGGCTGCTTTGAACCTGCCAGAAGCCTGGGATGAAGGGAGCCCCTTCCCCCTGTGGGTCAGCCATGCTGCTCTGGAGTCCTGCCATGCCAGCCACCAGCTCTCCTGGCCCAGTCTAGGCCCTGTGATGATGGCTGGCCTAGGGGCTCCAGAAGGACAGCCATGGGTCAGTCACCTGGGTGAGGACTGCTGAGGGCCAGTGCTTGTGCCCACTATGTGGCTGTTGGCCTGGGGTGCAGGCTGGGTTCTGACCTGTGCTGTCTGCAGAAGGCGTGTCATTGGCCCAGCCCTGGCTAGGGACTAGACTTGGCACAGAAGCATGCCCTGAGGGCTGGCAGAGGGTGCTTGTCCTGACTAAGACTGGGGAAGGGGTCAGCTGGGCAGCTCAGGCTGGCCCTGGATGTTAACTGACCAGAGCTGGAGTGGGGGTGTCAGAAGGGAGGACCAAGAGGCTGGGGCAGGCTCTGGGCACGGACTGCGTCTCAGAGCTCCCTTCCCTCTGGTGGGACCTTGGCCTCCACCTCTTGTCAGTCCAGGTCTCCGCACCCATGGCCCACTCTTTCACAGTGTCTAGTTGTAGAGTGGACAGAGCCTCCGTCTCACCTGCGCCCACCACTTCTGGGGCTCATCCTTTGCAGGGTGTGGCCCCGCGTGCTCTGCCTTCCCACGCGGACTTGCTACCTGTACTAGTTGGGTGCGGGCTGGTGCTGAGCTCAGGGTGTGCTTCTAGGTGTCCCGGTCAGCACTCTGTAACATACAGTCCTGCTGGCTGTGGCCTTCTGGACCGCAGGGTGTTGTGCGTGGGGAGCACCTTGGGTCTGTGGCTGCAGCCTGTGGCGTCTGCTCTCCCCAGGAATCGGCCACGCGTGAACGGGGCTGCCAAGGCTGTTGCACGGGACGTGGGTGCTTTTTCCTTTCTAAGCATTTTGGGGAGTGTTTGGTTCTGTTCTCTGACTCCGCCGCAGCATCTTCAGACCCTCCAGTCCCCTCCTGTTGGGCCTCTTTGCTGAGGACCCTGTCGCATCCGTGTTTCACGGTGGAGGGTCTAGTCACTCTGTTCCCTCTTGTGTTTCCCATGGTGCTCTCTCCGCGGCTGTCCTGGGGACTACATCTGCCACGTGCAGTGGGCCCTCTGCGTGGCCTGACACCTGCATGGCCTCAGACGTGCAGCACTACACACTCGCCGTTGGTGTTGGGTGTCACACGATTGCAGCTTCACGTGTGGCGAGTTCAGACTTGTGACCACAGTCCCTGAAGCTCGTCTGTCTCTTGTGTGACATGGAAAATGAATGGTGGAGTCATGAGGAAAGCTGCAGGGAGACTGCCCTTAGACTGGTGACTGCTCCAAGTGGCTCTGTGTACAGCATGGAGATGCAGGTGCACACCCCTCCTCCACCCTACAGAAACCAGGGGCTGGCGAGCGGCTTTTACACCTGCCAGCATGTTGGCTGCTCGAAGTCTGTCTTCCCATGGGGTCAGGTCATGGGGTGCGGGCCAAGGTCCTGCGTTCACATCTCACTGCCAGTGTCTGCTGCACCATGCACTGCAGTCTTGAGGGCAGGGGCCACAGCCTGTGATCCTGGGGACTCTGGGGTTTGCTGGACCTGGCCAGGAGGCTCCGCTCCATGCTGTGTCAAGTGGGACTGCTCTTTGGGAGGTGGTGGCTCAGTGGGGCCCCATGCCCTGACTGCCCCGCCTCACGCTGACTGGCCTCCTCCAGACCTCCTGGTGGGCCTTGTTCTGGGAAGTCCCAGAGTGCCCCTCGCCCTGCGGTCTTCCATAGAGGTGAATCCTGCAGGCAGTCAGAGCTCTAGTGGAGGGGACAGATGCTTGCTCCCCTTAGTGGGTCCCTCGAGCTGGTGGGGCTTGGTGGCTGCCGTGTAGGAAGCAGCACCGAGAGCAGCTTGTGTCAAGGCGCCTGTGCTTCCCTGGCGTTTCTGCATCCAGGCACCGTCTACATGGCTCCGTTCTCCTTCCCTGTGTCTCTACTGCAGTGGCCAGGCAGCTCCAGCTCAGGCGAGCACTGTGGAGGCACCCCCAGAGTGGCCTCCCTGGCTGCCCACCCCTCCAGGGCCGGGTTCTGACTCTCAGTAGTATCACCATGTTGGGCCTCAAGTGGTGCCCCTGATCTGCTCCTGGAACACAGGCAACCCTGCGGTTTGTCCCAAGGTCTCACTTTTTAGTCAGCATGAGCCACCTCCACTGCCCACAACACGTCGGCACCACGGTGCCAGGGAAGAGGTCAGTCACCCCAAAGCAGGCGAGAGCTTGGGCTTCGGGCATGGCCCTGCCTTCAACACACAGATGCCGACTTCCTGCGAAGGCCTCATACCAGGCCCTGGGCTGGCATGGGGACCGGCTTCCTAGGATTGGTGGTGGTGCCCGGCAAGCAGTACTCACCACGTCAGTGTGTGCGCCTGAGATGAGGCATGGCATTGCCATCACACTAAATCCCCAAGCGCACTCCGTGGTGGCTGAAGTAGGAAAATGGGGACCAACCATCTGTTCTTTGAGCTCCCTGCGGAGATGGGCCCTCCAGCTCCCTGGGCTCATGGTTTTCTCCTTAAGATTGTCTCCTTGAGGGCAGATCTACAAAGCAGGACATGAAGCCTGGGCTGTGCTGTGCACATCCTGTACCTGGGGATGGCGCGATGCCTCGCCCGGTCACAGGTGGGCGGCTCTGGCTCCCGGCGCCGCTCCCACCGCCTGCCTGGGTGCCACCTCAAGGCTGCCGGCTCCTTCACAGCTCACAACCAAGCTTCAGTGCAGACAGGCTTCTGCCCCACGAGGGGTCAGCCGTTGGGGCACTGAGCAGGCCCTCTGTCCAGAGGACCAGAGGCCATTCTCCATGGAGCCAGCCAGGCTGGGAGGGACACATCCTAGAAAACAGCCTTCCTTGCCAGGACCGTCATGGCCAACATTGGTGACATCTCCCTCCCAGACGCAGCCAGGCCAGGGCCACTGGCCATGGTCAACCTGTACCTGGTGTTTTACTCCATCTCCATTCCCCTCTCAACCTGCAGGGGCCTGGCCTTCCCCAGTCCAGAGCCCCTTCCCCGGACCCCTGTAGAGTAGCTGTTCTGCCCTTCTTGTCTTCCCCACCCCATCTTGCTGGGATTTCCAGGGGTCTGTGGAGTCCAGAGTCTGTGTCACTGTCCCCATGCTTAGGCAGGTGCTGTCCCATTCCACTCTCATGTCACTCCTTAAAGGTTCTGTCTACTTGGGACACAACCCCTCAAATCCCCTTCGCCCGTGTGGTGGGGTCAGACGCCATAATCCCTGGTCTCTACCACAGCTGCAGAGTGAGCACGTGGGTCCGGGTGGAGCCCTGGTTGGGACGCCCAGTGCTGGTGCAGGAACCCGCGGCCAAGGGTTCTGTCCCCAGCGTAGGGCCATGGGTCACACTGCACAGACCAGGTTGCTTATTTCTGTGGGAAGCATCTTGGAGATGGGCGCCCACCCTGTGGGTGCACCTGCAGAGGGCTGGAGGGCACCCATCTCTCCCCATGGCATGGTTAGGGGAAGACTCCGCTCTTCTCCCATCTAGCCAGCTGTGGACTTCAACTCGGATTGGGCAAATAGCAGGTGCTGCCCACTGGGAGGGCAAACACAGAGCCCAGGAAGTGGGGACAGCCATGGAGGCACTGTGGCCCAAACTGGCAGGGGCTCCTCACACTGAGGCTGGGGTGTCAGGAGCCAGGCCTGATGGGTGTCACTGTTTTAATGTTCTGTGGCCAAGGCCACACCCAGGGGAATGGCACCCAAGAAGACATGGGCATGCTCTTCCGGTCAGTTTTGTTCCTTCTCTGTGTGGATGGCACCCATTGTCTCGTGCTTGCTCAGAGTCACCTGATGTGTGTCGAGGGGCCCCACGCTCTGCACTCCAGCTGCTCCTTGTGCAGCCCCCCAGAGGCCACCTGCCATCTGCCTGTGGCGGGCAGTGAGCCTCCCCAGGCCCCCTTGTGTCCTTCATTTGGGCATACTGGTTCAAAGGAGCTCTTGCAACTAAGGAGTGCATTTTTTGTATTTAGATAATGACAGTTTTAAAGCAGAGAAGGAGTGCGCTCTGCCTCTCAGGCTGGCCAGGTCAGCTCTGTGTGCAGGGCTGGGGGCGTGCCATCCTAGAGCCCCACCACCTGGGTCCACTCGCAGCTCAGTGGCTCACAGGCCTCCTTGTCCCTGCAGACCCAGCCAGTGCCCAGCCCCCTGGCCTACTTCCTACACAGGACGCCCTGGTGGGTGCACCGCTTTGAGGCCCTCAGCAACCACTTCCTAGAGCTCCTGGTACCCTTCTTCCTGTTCCTCGGGCGACGGATGTGCATCCTCCATGGCGTGCTTCAGATCCTGTTCCAGGTGAGTGGCCCCCTGTCCCCTGCACTGGTGCCCCACACAGCTCCTCCCAAGGGGGGACCTGGGGGGGCAGAGAGGGACAGGCACACTGGCCTGGCACAGGCATTCCCCATGTTGTCAGGTTCAGCCCTAAAGTTTTTCCTTAAGTTCTAGAAGTTTCCTTTCACATGCACTATCTGCACCAGGACTGGGATTCCTGGAGCTGGTCCCCTGACATCAGGTGGGTGCCCAGCCCACCCTCTGCCCTCCCAGGCTCCCCTGCAAGGTGCATGACCCCTTCAACCTCCTGGCACCCACACCACCTCTGGACAGGTCTCCTGCAGACATGTCCACAGAGATTCCACAGAGAGCTGCGCAGCCGTGGGCACAGTGGGTCTCCCTCTGTGCGTTGGTGTGCGTGGGGGTCCAGGCCCCTCCCACCCTGCCCGCAGGCTGCGGTGGGCCTTGGTGCCTCATCTCCCATGAGACGAGCTCTGGAGGACGCTGCAGTGTGAGGGGCAGTGTGTTTGACTCTCAGAGAACTGCCCCTGGCCAGAGCAGCATCCCCTTCCACCACTGGCCAGCAGGAGCCCAGGTAGCACGTGCTTTGTGGGTCCTTGTGTCACCATGCTGGGGCAAGAGCAGCTCCTTGTATGGGTTGAGTTCCTTGAGGGCCAGCAGTGTTCAGTGAGCCAACTGGGGAGGGCTGTCCCAGCTAACAGTACACATCTGCCTGCAGAGCCTGGGGTGACCTTGTGGTCAGTGCGTCCTTGGGCTTAGTAGCTCACCTTAGATTTCAGGTGGCTTCCACCCAGGTTCTTCCTCCATCGCTCGGGCTTCGGACTTACTGTTGGCCCTGGGCAGCCTCTCCTTGGGCAGCCATGGCTGCCCCAGGACCCTGCCCTGGGCCTGGCCTGCTTCCCTCCTGGTGTGTGGGGCCACATGTCCTCTGTGGGTTGTGAGGCTGCCTGCGTCGCCGGCCATGCTCTGCTCAGCCTGGAGTCTGGTTTGGCTGACGACGAGGGGCCGGCTTGTCCCTGAGTCTTCCCAGGTACTGAGGTGCAGCCCGAGTCACACATGCTTGAGCACGTTCCTGGGTCTGTGGACTTGGTGTGGCTTCCATCCCAGCCTGGCCATGTGTGTCTGCTGTCCACTCAACTGCCCATGGTCCCCCCAGCCTGGTGGGCAGTACCACAGGGTGCTTTACACACACTGGACATGCAGGGACGTTCCCTCTTTGAGGCAGCTTCAGGGTTGGTATTGTCCTGGGAATAAGGCTGTTTTCAAACTTACTGCCCCCAAAGAAGGCCGTAATGCTCTCAGCTCCCGAGTCTGGACCTGCGGCCTCTTTTCCCCTCATCCCCTATTCTCTGGGGAGTGGGTCATGTTTAACTAGAGCTGGCCAGAGGCCCTGCACAGTGCCTAGCTCGAACACTCACCCTGTCCCTGGAGTCGCCTGCTCTCAGTGTCCCGCAGCCGCTTCACGTTGCTCTTAAGACCTCTCTTGGAGCAGTTTTGGGTTCATGGAAAGCCGCAGAGACTGCAGAGGCTCCCTATGTACCCCCAGCCCCCACATTAGCTCAGACTCAGGACCCACTCAGGGCCACCCTTGCTGTGCTCTGTGGGCTTAAACAAACACAAGGTGATGTGCCTCTCAGAGGGCACAGTGCCCTGAGACCTGCACTCTGTCCGTTGTCTTCCACCACTCCAACCTGCATCTTTTCCTGTCCCCATATTTGCCTTTTCCAAAAGTTCGTGGGGCTGGGTCACATAGGGTGCCGCCCTGCCAGGCTGCCAATCTGGTGGGCCCTAAGGTCCCTGAGTGGGGAGAGGCCCCTCCACAAGGGCTCTGGTGGTACTTTAGAAGTCCTGGTCCAAGCGCTCACCTCCTTTCCAGGCCTGCAGGTCCAGGTGCATCCCTGGCAGATGCAGACAGGAAACTGATGGGCCAGTCCTGGGTGCCTCTGTGGCCTCTGCTCCCTCCCATGGCTCACCGTGCACCTCTAAAGCAGCCAGAGTGCACTGCAGCCCGGGCAGTGTGCAAGTGGCCTTCCCATGTCTCTAGGGCCACAGTGAGGTCACAAGGCAGGCTCCTCCCAGGTGTAAGCAAGTGGGCATAGGCAGGCTGGACACCAGCCTTCTGGGATTCCCCCAAGCGAGGGCTGGGACCCTTGGCCTGAGGGATCTGCTGTACAGTCGGAGCAGGAGGAGAAGTTGAAACTGGGCAAGTTCCGCCACCCGCCCTCAAGGAGGCAGAGACTCAGAGGAAGCCACGGCTCTCAAGTGCCATCCTAGCTGGAGGAAATGGCCTCCTGTAGCCGCGGACAAGCAGAGGAGGCTGCTTCCTCCCAGCTACCATCCCAGACTAGGCCAACCCCAGAAGGCACAAGGTGGAATGGGTGCTTCCCAGGGCATCCCTCCCACGACACCCCAAAGGGCTCAGCTTGAAGTCAGGCCCACCACCAGCCCTGGACCCTCCCCATGTAGGAGGGTGCTTGGGATTCTGAACAGCCCTCCTGTCACAACCATAATCCCTGCATCCCTGGCCCTACCTGTCCACGGGAAGGCGCCCAGCACCTCTGGGACCCTGGTCAGCCCAGGAAGCTGGTAGAGAAACTGCAGATTGGGCAAGTGTGGGGCTAGGCTGCTTGAGCCCAGGAGTTTGGTGACATCATAAACAGAGAAGAATAAGAATTATTTTTGAATAAAAAAACTAGGAAAACTAGTTCTCCCAATGGATCCAGGGAGAGCCTTGAATCCACAGTTCCTAAGCTGCGGTCATAGCCACAAAGCCAACGAAACCCCGCTCCCCTGCACGAAGCCCTCGTCACGCCCGCATATATGGCCTCAGAGCTCCCACTCCTCACTAGGACTAGGCCGAGACCAAAGTCCAGGAGCGTGGGGCAGGGCCATGGGGAGCTGCCCTGGTCCACTCCCACCAACACAGCACAACTGTCGGCCATTGGGGTGGCACCAGAGCTATCCTGAAGAGGACATGCCTTGGCCCCAGCAGCCTGGATGCCACACCCGTGGGCTGGTGGTCACTAGCACTGTCCTCATGAGCTTGTCGTCCTCCTGCTGGACCTACTAGAGTGGCATTGGCAGCTCTCCACATTTTCCTCTGGTCAGTCCTGGTCACCTCCTATTACTCTAGCAGGGCCTCAGCCCTACACCACTTCCTCCCAGCCACCTCGTCCTGAGCAGGGTACCAGCTGTTCTCCCCATCTCGGGCTTGGTCAGTGCTGAGCTGTGTCCATCCACAGCTGGACTTCCATGGGGAGGGCTTTGGAAGTGCAGCACGTGAAGGAACCTACAAGCAGAGCAGGGACAGGCCCCGGGATCTGGGTGATGGAGACCCCAGCCGTGGGCTGGGCAGACTGCTGGCGGGACCCAGGAAGCCCTGAGCACACCTCAGCAGCCACTGCCCCAGGCTCCAGGCTGGATGCTGGCAACATTGCACCTCAGGGTTGGCACATAGCCCTTGGGCCTGATCCAGGCCAGCTCTCCTGGCATCAGTAGAAGCTGCCTCTGCTGTGTCCACTGCAGGATGAGGACCCGGGGCTTGCCCCCTCTGCTGGGGCAGATGCCGTCCCAGAGGGTGGCCCTTGGCTACATTCCTCTGGGCCGAGGAAGCTGCCTTCTTTTGAAGCCCAAGAAAGGCCAGAGGCTCCAGGGAGCTCTGAGGGGATGGCCGTCCTGAGCAAGGGTCAGGTGATCAGCACTGCCAGCATGAGGGCTGGGCTGGCTTTCCACGTTTCCCACCCAGCTGCCACCACCCTCGCTGGGCTTGCTGCCCCCTGTGTGGGCTCCACACCCACCTGCAGGCAGTTCTGCACCATAGGGTGGCCTAGTACAGGGCACGGTGGCATACTCCTATACCAGGGCTAAGCAGGAGGGTCACAGGTTCTAGGCCAGCCTAGGCAACTTAGCAAGTCCGTGTCTCAAAAAGGTTGGGGACCTAGCTCAGTGGCAGCATGCCCCTGGGCTCAACCCCAACACCAAAAGATAAGAAGGGCCTGGAGCTGACAGCCAGGGTGCACTCTAGCTCTGTTCCTTGGGGCATCCTTCTTGCTGAGCAAGGAAGATGTGGGCAGCTGCAGGGGATGGGCACAGAGGGCAGCGGCGAGTCCTGGAGGCCCTGCCTGACGCTGGCCCAGCCCTTCCCCACAGGTGGTCCTCATCCTCAGTGGGAACCTGAGCTTCCTGAACTGGCTGACTATCGTGCCCAGCCTCAGCTGCTTTGACGACGCCTCTCTGGGATTCCTGTTTCCCTCTGGGCCAGCTGGCCTGAAGGACAGAGCCCTGAAACTGCAGGACGAAGAAGCCCAAGGGGCCCAGTCCCGGCCAAGACACGTAGGTAGGACGCAACAAGGACAGCTGCATGCTGGCCAGCCACACCTCAGAAGGGCAGGGGAGGGCAGTTGGGAAGGCCCCTGCTGAATCCCAGGAGCTGGGACAGCCAGACCTCTACAAGGGATTGTGGATAGGAGGCTAGCTGAGGTGTCCCCGGGTCTCCTTGAGCCTGGAGGGCAGCAGCCAGGTCTCAGGGGCACAAGCCAAGGGGACACTGCTGCTCCTTGCTAGGCTTGGGAGCCAGCTGGCAAGACCTGCCTTCCCTCTGCAGGCTGTGCTGTGCGCCGCGTGGTCAACCTCTCGCTGGGCATCCTCCTGGCCTGGCTCAGTGTGCCTGTGGTCCTCAACCTGCTGAGCGCCAAGCAGGTCATGAACACCACCTTCGGCTCACTCAGGATCGTCAACAGCTATGGGGCCTTTGGCAGGTACCGCTGGCCCCATACTGGCCCCTCCACTCTGGGCCCAGGCTGGTGGGAGTTGGAGTCCCCAGCACCTCAGGTGGATGGAGAGCCCACACCCCACATGGCACAGAAGTGCCGCAGACCCACGGGCCCTGCCTCTGCCTTCCCACAGCATCACTAAGGAGCGGACAGAGGTGATCCTGCAGGGCACAACAAGTCCCAACGCCAGTGCCCCCGATGCTGTGTGGGAGGACTATGAGTTCAAGTGCAAGCCCGGTGACCCCTGGAGGCGGCCATGCCTGATCACTCCCTACCACTACCGCCTGGACTGGCTAATGTGGTTTGCGGCCTTCCAGGTGAGGGAGCACTGCCCCACCTCTCCCTCCCTCCCAGGCACGCCCTGGGTGCTTGCAACAGATCACCGTTCTGGCTTTTACCAGTGTTGACAGTGACACAGGCCCAGGGCCCTTGGCCCTCCTCCTGCTGAGCCTTCCCAGTGCCATCCTAACTGGAGGAAATGGCCTCAGCAGGGTAAGGCTAGGGGGCAGGTGGCCGGGAGGGGGCAGAACTATACACAGACAAGTGACCCTCAGGCCAGTAGGCAGCCCACATGCAATAGACCCTTAGTGACCATGCTAAGAATGGCTGGAGAGGTGGGGCACAGCCTGCACCCCAGACTCACGAGCACCATCCCTGCAGACCTACGAGCACAATGAGTGGATCCTGCAGCTGGCTGGCAAGCTGCTGGTCAACGACGCCCAGGCCCTGTCCTTGCTCGCCTCCAACCCCTTTGAGGGCAGGCCACCGCCCAGGTAAGCCCCTCTTGGCCTTGCCTGGGCTTGACCTCACGGGCCACAGGCCATCTGGGCAAAAGACCTGCCCACAGGGCCTCTGGCCCACACCAGCCCTCGGCTCAAAGGGACCTGTCTGGCTTCTGCTCCAGCAGAGGTCTGCCCAGTGACACGGTGGCAGCCCAGGAGCTGTCCTCTTGGGGTAAGGGATTCACTGGAGCCATGGATAGCTGCCAAGCCCAGCTTTCCAGAGACCCCGCAGCCTCCCACGCTGGGGTCTGAGTGGGAGCTGTGATGTGTGTGGAGCCAGGGAGCAGCCAGGGACGAGGGACAGCGCAGTCCCAGCTGGCCGTCCATTCTGACAGAAGATGCTCCTGTTTCCCCTCAAGAAGCCTCGGGGCAGCTGCACCGTCGAGCTGCCCACAGCTGGCCAGGCAGCAGGAGGGCCTAGAGAGGCAGCAGCAGCAGCTGCGCTGTCTGGCAGCCCAAGCAGGAGGCCCCTGGCCAACTGAGGCTTCTGGAAGCCCTCCCCGCACTGCCCAGCACCCCTCAGGCAGGCCACCAGCAGACCTGGACCAGCACAAGCCCTCAAGGCCATTGGTCCCCAGGTTTGCCTGTGGCCAGGCCTCTCTGGTCCAGGAGCTGTGTCCCTCCAGACTTGAGGCAGGTTTCTTTGACCCTCTGGCCAGGCTCCCACCTGGGTTTGTGCCATCCCAGCAAGGCTGTGCAGGGCCACTGAGCTGCCATAGCCCAAGTGCCGAAGGCCTGAAAACCAGAGGCGGTGGTGGTCTCCATTGGAGGCTGGGCACCTGGAGGTGCCAGACCCAGCCCGTCCCTGCTGTGCGTTAGCAGCGGGCTCACTTCTAGGGGAACACTGAATATGGCTACAGAGCATGCACCCCACTGTCTGATCCTCCTGATGAGGGACTGGACACTTCCCTGTTCCCAAGGACAGCTGGAAGCTCTGGATGCTGCAGACACAAACGGTGGCCCTGAAGCAGGGAGGGCAGCAGGCCCCCAGCCACAGCCCTGAGGCAGAGGCTCCTGGGTTTTCTTTCTGCCTCGATAAAGACGGGCAACTCAGAGCTCCCTGCCAGCCAACAGCCAGAAGGTGCAAGGAAAGCTTCCTCTGTCCCCAGGGCAAGGAGCAGCCACCAGGCAAGACAATCACAGAATGACACCACTGCAGACCAGTCACCCTGCCCCAGGACCATGTGGGCCTGGCTGCATTCTGCCCACGAGCTGTCAGAGGCTGCCCAGCAATGGGGGACACACCCCAGTGGGCAGTGAGACCATGTGGGCCCCACCCAGAAAGTAGGAGGTGACTCCTAGTAGAGCCAAGGGCCTGGTGCCAGGCACATGACCACTGCCTCCCAGTGTGACCTGAGGCTTGGCCCCTCCAGCAGATCCAGAGCAGAAGGTAAGGGAGATCAGGGACCTCGTGGCACCCATAGGAGAAGCCACCCATACCAAGAGCCAGCAAGATGTCGACTGGAGATGTGCCCTTCTGCAGACAAGAGGCCTGGGCAGCTGCCGTGCAGGTCCTTCAACCACCCACAACACACGTAGTCCAGCGGTCTCCGGGGAGGAGAGCCAGGACCACTGTGCAGACTCCACTGCGGGTCTCAATGCCTCCCGCTGCAGAGACAGGCCTGCCATGCCTGGAGAACACGTTGCTTCCACATGGTGGAGTCCAGTGTGGGGAAGGGTGTCAAGGAGCCGCAGTTGCAGTCCAGAGCACCAACAGCCTGGAGGACAGTGCAGACCAGGAGGACCGTCGCCTGCACAGAGCACGCACACCAGAGCCGAGGGACCAGAGCCACAGCAGGGCTGACCTCAGTGGACGGCACGCCAAGGAGGGGAGTCACCACAGCCACCAGCGCTGCCGGTAGCCGGCTGGGTCAGGGTACGGCACCCACAGGACTCGCCAGATCTTGGCCCCATGCTGGCTCATGCCTTTCCACACGGCCCCGGCAAAGCTCCTACGGCTCCAGGGCCAAACGCCAAGAGGAGGACAGAGAGCACACGGCTGCCAGCCTGCCCCACCTTCCTAGAGCCACACCCCTTCTCAGGGACACTGAGACCCTCGTCGTTGTGCAGGCCAGAGCACAGAGGAGCCCCCTTCCCCGGGACATAGCGTGTCCGCCATCCTGTGGCCCAGGGCACACATGGGCTGGAAGGACACAGCCACTAGAGGTTCAGGGTGGGGCCTCCCTCTGTGCAGGCTCTGTGCATGGGCGGCCTGGGCGGGCAGGTATAGGGGCCACTGGGGGACTGACCTGCTATTCCTGTCCCCACAGGTGGATCCGAGCAGAGCACTGGCGGTACAAATTCAGCCTTCCTGGGGGCAAGCACGCCGCAGAGGGCAAGTGGTGGGTGCGCAGGAGGCTCGGCCCCTACTTCCCCGCAGTCCGCCTCGAGGACCTGGAGGGCTACTTCAGGGAGCAGGACTGGCCTCTCTAGGCAAAGCCACAATAAAGGCCCACGGACAGGCGCTGCTGTGTGATTCCCTGGTGCCCATCGCCCCTTCCCAGGAGGGCGACCCCTGGTCTCCCACAGGGCAGCCTGGCACCAGGCCTCCAAGTGCTGCACCTGCCCGTCCTCTTGCCCTTACAGGGGACAGCTGCCCAAGCTCAGGAGCAGCCCCGCCCAGGGCTTGGTTTATTCACCAGGGCCAGGCTGAGCGTGCCCACACAGCAGGGGACCGTGCCCACACAGGAGGGGACCAGGCCTGCAACCCACCTAGATGGGGCAGCTCTACTATCTCAAGCTCATCATAGTCTACACCTGTACCCCACATCCTCCCCACATGGTCAGCCTTTGAGGTGTGGACAGAGCCACCGTCCTCCACATGTGGCTGTGTCCCCAGCCTCGTATTAGTGACCTGCAGAGGCCACAGGGATGGCGGCACCATGCCTGGGGGTGTGCTGGGACACCATGCTTCCTACTGGCTGAGTGGGGTGGGTCGCAAGGTGCCTGGAGGAGCCTGTCCCACCCTACCTTCTACCCACAGTGCCATGGCCAGCCATTCTGCAAAGCCTTCCAGGGACAAGGTGGCTCCACAACAGGCCAGCCAAGCTGGGCACAGTCAGGGGAGCCCCCTGTGTGGAGCCTCTCAGCCTGCCTGGTCAGCCTAGGAGGGAACAGAGGGTCAGTGCTCTGGCTCCTGGGGAAATAGGCGCCTTGTGTCTATGGGGACAGATGGGCCTCGGAGCAGGGAGCCTGGAGCCAGCCAGTCTGCCCTCAGCAACCTCAGGGCTGACTGGCTGCCCCAACCCCGGGGCCCTTCCTGGGGCCCTGTGAGGGGTCTCCGCAGGCACAGCAGTGGCTAGAACTGTAGGGACTCTCCTCTGGAGAGGCAAGCCCTGGGGGGAAGCCTGCGGCCACCGCCCCACAGTCCTGGCAGGAAGGCAGGGTCCGAAACAACCTGCAAGAGCCACGGCAGGCCTGGGGGAGGCACCCTCCAGCCTGACAGCCCCCCCAGGGAAGGCCAGGGGAAGGCCAGGCAGGAGCAGCTCACCACCCCAGGCAGCCGCCCGCTCGTGATTGTCTGTCAGCTGTCTGTGTGTCTGCCAGCCACATGGAGCCGCAGGACGAGGACACCAGCCAGGCCTCCTGGGGTGCAGCAGGGCTCAGGGTCAGCTGGCAGTGTCCCCCTGGGCTCTGACTCCAGGTGCCAAGCCCTATTCAGGGAGACCCCCACCTCAGGGTGTGGTCACTCTGGACATCTGCTCACCTGGGGACACTCCAGGGTCCTGAGGTCCTGATGGTGACCGCAGTCACCTCTCCCTCACCAGCCCTACTCCCTGAGGAGCCGGCACATTTGTGTCTGCCCTCAGCTCCCCATGGCACTGTCCATGCAGGGCAGAGTGCCTGGCTGTACTCAATCTGCAGTGGTCAGTGTGGTTTTGGGGGCGCTGATAACAGGAGCCAGTGTGGGGTGGGTGGTGCTTGTGAGTGGGAGCCGGAGACCTGGGACTGTCACCCGCTGAACTGAGGAACCAGCTAGAGGAGCTGGGTGCCCGGGAACTAGCCCAGCCAGGACGAGCAGTAAAGACTGGGCCTCCCGAGAGGCACACAGATGGGAGAGTGGCCTGAGGCTCCACCAGGCCTGTCCAGGGTCCGGTGGCCTCGTCTACGGCAATGGAGCCCCAATTCTCAGGCTCTTGTGACTGCAAATAACGAGGAATAAAGCTAGAACCCTCACAGTCTGATTTCAAACTCTGCCACAAAGCTGCAGTAGCCAAAACTGGCACTGACACAGGTCAGCAGCTTAGAAAAACTCTTACAGACAGCTGTTGACAAGGGTGCTGAGATCCCAGTTTGAAGAATGTGTGGGCCCTTCACACCATGTGCAGAAGTTAAACGGGAGGAATCCCAAAGGAGAACCAACTGCAGACACAAATGGTAAAGCCCAGGGACACCCTAGGACATGGGACAGGTCACCAAATTCACCAGGACTGCATCTCAGAGTGGTGTCCAGAGCATGTAGACACCACCACAGGAGACAAAAGCCCAGCAAGGACCAGGAGGAGGACACGCATGGAGCCTTCTGTGAAGCAGATGCAAATCCCAGTGTGCACCTGGAGAGCACTGGCCATCCGTGGCCACAAGGGGAGCGCAGATGGAGCCTTGAGGACAGAGGGTGGACCTACTGCCTCTACAGTCCCCTGGGACAAAGCTGGGCCCTGCTGTCACACTTCCAGCCATGGGCCCGGGAAGACTGAGGACAACATTCCCAGCATCATTCATGACAGCCAGAGGCCTATCAGTCTACTGATGGGCAGGCCTCGGCCACAGGAGGACCCTGGAAACGAGGTTCTGGAAGGGACCAGGTGCAGAAGTGCCCATGTGACTGCCTGTGGCCACGTCCTAGGAGCAGTTCAGCAGCAGGTTGGGTGGCCCGGAAGAGGCAGAGGCCACAGGAGAACGGACTGAATGCAGTGTCAAGTTCAAGATGACTGACTTTGCAGTTATGTCTGTTTTACATCCGGATTCCAGAACACAGTCCCTGAGTGTCCTGAGAGCCTGGACCTGGCCAGGGACTAGAGACACTGTACAGCACATCAACTGCAGTCGCCAATGCAGGGCCGCTGGCCCCCTTCTGCATCTGGGGAAGACACAGGAGCCAATGGGGCTGGAGACTTACCTTCGCCGCCTGCCACCCAGTGGCTGGGCTGTCTGCATGTATCAGGCGTTGGGGGGAGTCGCTGGACCTTACAGGGGTGGGGTGCCACGTCCAGCTCAGGTAAGGCAGCAGGGGCCACCTGGTAGCCTGCAAACATGTACCTCAGTGATGCCCACCCCGCAGCACCTGCTGCTGCCTGCTCAACCCTCACCCTGCCAGTCATCTCCAGGCCTGGGTAAAGCAGGCTGCTTCCTCCCTGCAGGCACGCAGCCCGGCCCCACCTAGGCTGGACTGGGTCTGGACCAGGCGGCTCGCTACTCTAGGGCTCTGCCCCAACCCCGGTGCAGATAGTGGCCAGACCACGCCAGATGAGGTCAGCCCTGGAACCTAGTGGTCTCAGCCCACAACCTGCCTTGACTTGCTGGGCACTGCTGGGCCCTCACTTGCCAAGGGTTTCCTAGTGTCAATATGCAACTGAGGGATAGCAGAGCCCTTCTCCCAGCACCTGCCATGCCTCAACTTCTCACTGACCTGGAGGCCATCCCTGCAGGCCTCAAGTAGTGACCTGCACAGCCTTATCTGCAACCACGCAGCAGAGCTGAACACGGCCCAAGTGGAGAAGGGGAACACTGTGGGCAACTTGCCCCCCATATGAGCCCACGTCCTAGGTCAGGGGAAGACCCAGGGAAGATGTGGCTGTCATGGCGACCCTGGACACACCATCTCAGAAGTCCCAGGAGGAGGAAGAGGGGAGACTCTTCCAGGGGAGCTCTGGACAGCTCAGAGTATCGGGCACCACCCACCTGCAGAAGCTAGGTGGTGACTCCCACAGCCACACAGGCACTGCCCAGGGCCTCCCCAGGAGTGAGCACAGCCTGGGGGCATCCGCCAGGGAGAGCAGGAGCCAGGGGTTCTCCCACACATGGCTGGCGGCACACCATGGCAGCATCTGATGTCAACACTGATTCAGCACAGTCCTTCCATTAGAAGGGGTCCCCAGGAAGGATGGGGCTGGGGGACACACCAGAAAGGGTGTATGTTTGTCAGAAGCCACTGTGGTATAAAATAGGTGGGTTTCATTTATGTCAGTTACACCCAGCTCTGGACAGGCCCAAGGTGCCATGGTCCTGATCCCCTCTGTGCAGGCTCCGGCCTCCTCGGTACCTGTGCGCACAGCCACTCCTGGGTAAAGTCACTGGAAAGGAGAGACACTGCCACACCCCAGGAGGACCAACAAAACTGCCAGCCCAGTCAGAGGCCCGGTGTGCAGGCAGCAAGTTAAGGCCACACTGCTCACAGGATCAGGCGCAGAGAGAGCTCCCCTGCACTCTTCCAGGGCAGCTGCACCAGCCTTACGCTGCCACAGAGCACCCACACAGAAAACTCGGCCTCCTTCCTGTATGGCTGCAAGCCAGGGCCATGCCTGGGGGCCACCGGGCTCTGGCCATGCTGATGTCTGCTGTGGACATCGTCTGGGCTCAGACTTTGCATGTGTTCCCATCACAGTAACCCATGTCACTCAGAGCCTGCTGTGTTGGGCACGGGGAGCCTTGCACTGGACATGTGGGAAGGGAGAGGGGCCCTGGGCGAACGTACCCTCCACACTGCCCTGCCACCCAGCCTGTGCCATGCCCTGGTAACTCCGCTGTCCTTGGCTGCAGTTTCCTAAAGTCAGCTCTGAGCTCAAGTGGCACAGGCAAGGCCCAAGGCAGACTGCAGCCTTGTGCCTTGAGCACAGCCTCACCTGCCAGGCCAGCCAGGGAGGCTGCCACCACGTGGACGGGCCAAGTGGGACCATACTATACCCCCCAGGTGGCAGGCAACACCCACTTGTCCTCAGGGAAGGTCAGGCCCCTCGCCTGGCTCCAGCAGGCTGCACCTGGGCCCCAGCACTGGTGCCAGCCCTTCAGCTGTGCCCTCCATGGTAGGCATATTAGCATCTCAATGGCCTGGATTCATAGCCAGGGAGCAGCTGCCTGGGCATAGAAGAAGGGGACAGCCTTGCTCCTTGGGGTGGGCTGGGCTCCGTCAAGTGGCTTCCTCTCCCCACATGGCCCCACTCACAACTGGATGGAAGAACACCAAGCACTACCAGCAGTAGCCAGGGCCTCTGTGTCCCTCAATGTCCGCCCCGGGGCAGCCACGCAGCTGCAGGGCTGGGCAGCCAGGCTCCGTTTCTGCCTTTGCTGTGAGCAGAGGTGGGGCCAGGCCCAGGCCCATCAGTACCCGCCCGGCCCAGGAGGCACAGGCTCTCCACCAGCCCCTGGGGAAGCCCCTGGTCCCCACAGCCTGGCCCTTCCTGCAACTGTCTGCCCCCTCACTGGAGCATCAGCTCCACCTGAGGATCGGTCGTATCCCCAGATGATGCCACTGCAGTGGGCTGGGTAGTGTCCCCAAATTCAGATCCACCCTGGACCTCAGGATGTGAGATTTGGGAAGAGGGTCCTTGAGAAGAATTGAGGATTGGGAGGTCTGAAAATCAGTGACAGGTGCTCAGAGAGGAGACAGGAGGAGGGATGAGACCAGGGCAGGAAGGACAGTCCTCCCACCAACCTTAACGGAGGGTGGCCCTGCCCACACCTGAATTCTGACCCGGGGCCTCCAACCAGTGGAAGGATAAACTCTCCTGCTTGAAGCCCCAGGTGAGGCCCTTTATTGTAGCCCCCAGAGATCACACACTGCCAGCCTGGGAGCAGGTGGCAGAATGTGGCCCCGAGTGCCCTCAGTCACCCTTGCAACCAGGGCCAGGTCCCCCACTCCTGCTGGCCCCACAGAGGGCTGTGGATACTGCTTCCCTCACAGCCCAGTGCTGGGGCAACATGGGACAGGCCCAGGCCTTGGGGATGTTCGCGGGGGAGGCCCGCAGGGGAGGCCCACAGGACACCAGGGACGGATGGTACCCACTGGCAGGCGGCATCACAGACACATGAGCTCCCTGGCACCTCTCTGCAGACACTTGGCTGACAGCTTTCCTGAGTGTGGTTGACAAGACCTTCCAGAACAGGAGCGCTCTACCTGCAGCCCTGCCTGCTGGGATGTGGCCACGCCTTGTGCAGGAGCACCCCTACCCCGCCATCCCCCATCTCAAGTCTATCCCGCCTGGGGCTGCACAGCCCACAGTGGGCAGCCTGTCCGTCCTCCCCATGAACACCGAGGGCACAGAGCCAGGTTTTCCAGACATAGGCTCTGGGCTGGCCTGGTGCAGCCTGGAGCCCTGGGGAAGCAGTGGAGGCTGCCAAGCCCAGAGGGCCCCCTGGTGGCGGTGGCCACTGGAAGGCCTCAAGGCAGCTCTGCACTGACCCGCCACACATCACTGCAGAGTTCTCCTGCCACATCCCCAGGGCCAGTGGAGGGCGCCTGAGGTCTCGGGCCAAGCCAGGGCTGATATCACAGTGAGGGGAGGCTCTGCGCCTGCTGGAGACAGGGACATAGACAGCCGGGCGTCACCTGTCAGGGCTGGGCACCACAGTTGTGCTGTAGCACAAGTCCAGGACACTGAACTGGTTGGACACACTCCCTGTGCCTCAGTCTGCTGGCAGGAGTCAGGGACAGGCCTGCCAGCAGGGCAGATGGTGTCCCCCTAGACCCCGGCCATGATGCTCACAAGGCCCCTCTGGACCCAGGGATTCCAGTGCTGAGCCCAGTCCCTGCAGGCAGTGCCCAGGGAGCATCCCCCAGGGACAGGCAGCAGCTGTCTGGCTTGGCAGTGGGTCCAAACCTGGTACATCCCACAATATACCTGTCATATGTACCTGATACATCCCAGGTTCTGCCCTGGTACATCCTCCCCTGTGAACATCCCAAGCACAGCCTGCTCAGGCCCTTCCCTTGGTACCAGGACAGGACCCACTGCCAAACCAGCAGCAGCCTCCTCCAATCCAGTGACAGTGAGGAAACAGCCTTGGTGACAGCAGCAGATTGTCATGCTGAGCTCAGACCTTGTGCCCCTAAGGCAGGGACCCTGGAGGAAGCCAGCAGCTAGGCTGATCCCCACAACCTCACCTCTGAACCAAGAACCAGCAAGGGCCTCCGCTGGAGGCTATTCCCTCCCATCCTCATGGGTCTGTGGGTCCAGCTGGGGCAGGAAGGGGACACCAGGAGACTGACCTGGGTGGCTATAGAACCACCATCATAGAATGGTGGACCTCAAGACATAAATGCACATCCTGATCCCAAAACCTGCAAATAGGGCCCAATTTGTAAAATAGTGTTTTGCAAGTATAATAAGTTAAGAGATCATCCTGGCTGTGGTGGCCCTGAATCAATGAGACGGGCAGACAGCAGCCACATGGCCATCAGCCACAGTCACAGTCACCAGTGGGGGAAGGACCCCCTTGATCCCTGAGGGCACACAGCCTGCCCAGGCCTCAACTGCTGGCTTCCATGGCTGGGAAGGTAAGTCTCTTTTTGGAGACATGGGGGTGGTGGCCTGGCAGAGTAGCCCCGGAGATGCCTGCTTCGTGGTGGCAGCTCCCTGGTGGCCATCTCCCATCAGCCTTGGGGGCTTAACACGCAGGGTTGAGACTCACTGGACACAGTGGTCTCAAGTTCCTCTACACACACGTGCTCAGCACCAGGTAAGAAAGAGACCAGGTATGGCAGGTGCTGGAGGACCCCTGACTACTGAGGAAAATAAACGTCCAGGTCCAAGTGGCCTCAAGATGAATCCCACAACAAACTCAGAGTCTCTTCCAGAAACCAGGGCACGAGGAAGACTCCCCAGTCCTTGGGTCAGGAAAGAACAGTCCATGAAACCACAGACCATGTCCGCGTCCCAGGAGCGTGGAGGCCCAGGCTCAGCGGGAAGGGAGTTGGCTAAGGTACCCGCCCTGTTTAGACTCCAGCTTGTAACCGAGGCTCTGTGTTCCCGGCCTACAGTCACCTCTTCCCAGGGCCCACTGTCGCCTTCAGGGTGGTGCCCAGGAGGCCTGTGCTCGAACTGACCCCTTGGCTCCCAGCAGCCCCAACACAGTTCTGTCTCCTGCTGCCTCTAAAGAAGGGACCCCAAACTGGGTTAGAGCAGCAGAGTCACCCTCTGTCTGGAGCCCAGGGCCCGAGATCACCCCTCCAGGGCTGGTACAGCAGGAGGACACACAGAGAGGTGGTCTCTTCCCCACCCCATGCCACCTCCTTGGCAGGGCCCACCATCCCAGCCACTCTGGCTTTGGGCTCCTGCCACCAAATTAGGTGAGGGCCTGGAGGGTGGGATTTTGTCCTGATAGATGAGTGTGACAATAAGGCCACAAAAGCTCTAGAACAAGGATCATCTGGGATCAAGCCCTTTGGCAAACCATGGCAGGAATCAGGACCACACGGCCAGCAACCCCAGCACCTCACTGGAGGAGTATAGCCGTGCTGTGGAGGGTCCCAGTGGCCCCCTGACCAAGCATCTCCTGGCATCACAGGGATGTGTGGGGTGGCCCAAGATGTCCACAGGGATGCATAGGAGCGTGGGGCTCTGATGGGCAATAGCACGTCCCCAGTGCAGCCAGGTCCATGTGGCCCCTGCTCCCCTGAGCACTCTGCACTCCCTGCCACCTCCCACTCTCCTCTCTGGGCCCCTCAGCACATCCTAGAGGCAGCCCCCCTGTGACCCTAGCCCAGCTCTTAATGCAGCTTTACTGAGAGACACTTCACCTGCCAGAGCGTCCATCCATTTAAGTGCGTCTTCAAAAGGCTCAAGCGTGTCCATGAAATAGTGCCTGCCCTGCCGCCCACCCCCAAGTGTTTTCCTCACCCTGACAAAAGCCCAGGGCCGCACAGCCACCCTCCTCCTGTGCGCAGCACAGCTGGTCTGAGCCTCCTACAGGAGGTTATCAGCTGGAAGCCCTGGGCACCCGTCGGCCTGGCTCAGGCGAGCTGCTGAGGTGGAGCCACGTGGCCAGGGACAGAGCCATCAGGAGAGGGCACGTGCGACCTCATCACTCCTTCAGCACAGTGCTGATGAGCGCACAGAACCCCACGCTTCGCCGTGGCTCTGGACTCAGCCTGTAGCCCTGGGGCATGAGAAGAGGAAGACCCCACAGTCATGGCCCTCAGCATGTCCAACTGCCCAGCGACCCTCTGGGGAGCAGTAGGTGGATATGTGCTGCCCAGGTGCTCCTCACCCCCCACTGCCCCACCCCATCCGTGCCCCTGTGTCTCCTGGAGGAGTCAGTGGTCTGTCCACCCCCTCCTATCTACCCCCAGAGGGGCCTGAAAGCACAGTCAGCTCCAGTGGTCCTGCCCAGTGCCCTGGGGGCTTGAGGAGACATCTGTGCTCTCTGCCCTGTGAGGCTGGCATGGACCTGTCATGGGGTGCTCCTCGCTTGTTGTCTGCCCTTCAAGGAGCAGCCAGGTTGTGGGCAGTCCACCAGCCTCACCTGGGCTTTGGCCTGCACAGGGCTCACCCTCTAGCGGCTCACTTGCAGACACTGGCCTTTTCCTGAGGAGCCGCATCTGCCTCCTATGCAGGCAGAGACCCAGGCTGCCCACATGGGTCTGCAGGACGCCGACTCAGGACTGGCATCGGAGCCCCTTGGACCATCCAGTGTGTTGAGACCAAACAGCTATGGGACCAGGTACCATCTCCTTCAGGGGACCTGGACAGGGCTATCACCCCCAGAGGCCTCCCTGAGAGGTGGGCCAGGCGTTCTGGACTGTCCGGCTCAGGGCAGGAGCCTCCTGGGCCTGAGGGCTGCTCTCCCCACCCCACACACAGACCCCTCCTTGAGCCCAGGCTGTCACCCAAAGGGGTTTGTCAGAGATGACCAGTGTGACAGGCATCCCGTCCCCACCCCACAGCCTTCTTCCCCCTTCTGGACACAGTGGCCCTGTCCTCAGCCTCACAGCCTGGCCCACGGGGTCACTGCTGCTGTGGGAACCAACCGAGGGATCCCAGTTGTAAACAGCGTGAGACACAGGAAGCCCGGTGGTCCCTTCAGAACACAGTATCCAGCCTTAATTCCATCCAACTGTAGCCATTTTAATTATAGCCCTTCCCTTTGCCCATCCCAATGTTAAAATTAGCTATCTGCACAGATTGTACCCCAAGTCCTCCAGTCAGGACACAGGACGCTGCCTGGCTCAGAGACAGAAGCAGGTGGACTGCGTGGCCAGGTTCTGCAGCGCCTCTGGTGCAGCACAGCTTGCCCGGCCTCCCACTTCCCATCGGGCATCTGAACTCCTGTGGCTCCTCTTGCGGCTCCTGGGTGTTTCTAACAAGGGTGTGCTCTTCAAACACCCAAGGAGCCCGTCCCTACACTGCCCTGCTGTGGCGCAGGGTGGCCCACAATGGCACCTGCCTGCCGCCGCTGCAGAGCACATGGTAACAGACTGCCCACAGACTGGCCGTGGAGCCTCCACACTCACTCTCTGGGATTGGTGAGCAGCCACAGCCTGGGGCTGAACAACGTGAGAAGAACGGAGACCCAGGAGCAGCTGCCCAGCACCAAGCCCCAAGCCCCAAGAGGCCAGAGGGGCCTCAGCCCTGCCACTCTCTGGATCTGGAGCTGCAGAGGGAACATTTCTGTTGTTTCCTGTCCCCACCACGGGGACAGGTGCTCTGGGCTGCGGCTGCCCCAAGGTGCAGACCGGGAGTGGGGTGGATCGAGGCTGAGGCTAGAACCACCTCTGCTGGTCAAATGCCAGTGTGACTCTTTCAAATGATGGACACAGGAGGCCTCCAGGAACCAGCAACAGGACACCACAGAGACTGCCAGAAGAAGGGGAAACAGGAGCAGCCTGGGGGGGGGGGGTACGGTCCTGTCTGTGTAGGACCCCAGACCAGAGGAGGCAGGGTTCAGGGCTCCACTGACTAGAGGCAGGGGACAGCCACAAAGTGCCACCGTTGATCACCACGTTGGCAGATTCATATGACCACCAGTGCCGAGCAGAGAGGGACCTGCTGAGTGGCCTCCCAGGACACAGTGCGGCTGGGCAGACAACCTGGCAGGTGACCTGAGAAGTACCTGCATCCCCTCAGGGACCAGGGGAGGCTACTGAATGATCCCGCCCCTGAGGGCTAGGGAGCTGCTTCACCCTGGCAGGTGCTAGGACCATGTCCCAAAGGCATTGGTCACCTCCATCCACCACAGCAGCCACAACCTGTCCCCAGAAGGCAGGCAACATTGGTACGGCAGTTCCCGGGGGGGGGGGGGGGGACGGAGGCAGGTGCAGACGGCCCTACAGACATGGGGTGAAGCCAGGTTCCCACTCGACGCCTCTAGGAGAGACATTCCCCCTCCCTCTTCCTGCTCCCTTTCTGGAACGTAGAAGCCATCTTTAAATCTTTAAAGACAGGGAGTTAGTGTAGCCAGGTAAATCGGGTCTGATGGAGAAAATAGACTCTGGTTATAGTCCAGGACATTGGAAACAGCCCCTGGGAGAATGAAATGTTCATGTCTCCAAAGCCCTTTGATACTCCCCCTCCCAAAAAGCAACTCCTGAGCAGACAGGGGCTGCTTATCGAAGCCCCCTGGGCTGCCTATCACCCCACCTAGACCCTTCCAGCCCACCTGCTCACCCCGGCCATTCCACCAATTCCCCAGCCACTGTGCAGGATGAAGGGAATGAACAAGACCAGGATTCTTCTCCCTAAGAAGAATGCAAGAGAACAGGGGAACTTTAGATGTCTAAAAGGGACAGGACTTTCTCATCCCACAGATTCCACCTTTGGGTCCCCTTCTCCACCTGGGAGAAGTCTGTTCTACCATCCTATAAATAAAGCTTACTCTCTGTTCTACACCTGCCTCAGCGGGCTTCCTGGTGTTACACTTCAACATCTGAGGAAGCAAGACTCGTCAAGGTAACCAGCGGTATCAACCTTCCATCCCTTGGCCATGATAGGAGCCACGGAGTCTTTTGGTCAGTGGGGACGAAGCCCAGCAGACCAGAGAAGGTGGGAGGCAGTCACATGATTCTTCATTAATTTTGCTTTTTCTGTAAGAATTTAGTGAAGGCCCGACCCATCTGGCCGAAGCCAGGGGCCAGCTCCTCTTGGGGCAGACCTTGTGTCCAAGGCACAGAAAACCCTCTGCATCATCCCTGGGTTTCTCTAAAGATAACTGTGGCCTGTTGCCCAGAAGATAAGACTCTCCCAAGAGAAGGAAGCCCAGGACAGGCAGGGATCATGTGGGCCAGCCGGGCAAGGTTGCAGTCCAGACCTCAGCTGACCAAAGTCTTCCTGCTGGGCAGTTCTCAGGCATCCACCAGGACAGGGCCGATCCCTGGCCCTCCAGAGAGAGGGGCACACGGTAGGATGGCAGGGGCCCAGGGAGGGGTCTGACTTGTCCCAGGACCCCCAGAGGCCCCATGCTGGCCTGCAAGTGCTGGATCTGGCTCCCAGTGGCACTGGGCTCCCAGGCCCCACACCCAGGTCTGCCTGCCCGCAGCACAGGGCCAGCATGGTCCAAGCCCGGCTGCTCTCTGTTTGTCCTGGAGCCCAACCCTCAGCTTGTCTGCATCCTCTTTGAGATAAAAATCAAAAGCGGATCTTAGAAGCCATCTCAAAACCATAGAACGGCTGCAATTGAGTAAGAAGGAAGGCTGTGGCTTCCTCTGGGCACTTCCTGCTCGGCCAGGAGCCCTGAGTCAGCAGCACAGCCCACCTGGGGCCCAAGCCCAGGCCCCGAAGGAGCCCTGCTCTGGGCAACAGGCCAGGATGGGACCATGGCCAGAGCCTGTGGCCTAAGCCCTGCTCAGGTACTTATGAGGCCTCTCGTTCAGTGGCACCCCCAAAACACACAACTGCCCATGACCTCGTGGAATAGAGTTCTTGCCAGTGTGACTAAGATGAAACTGAGGCATTGGGGCAGGGGGGGCAGGAGCAGAGCTACTGCCTGGTTCTTTGCCTAACCGAAGGCATGTCTCTGCCTCTGTGAGACTTGGTGACACAGCCTAGGGCACATGTGTCTCTCCAAGGTGAACCCCCTGCTGCTGTCTCAATAGAGACACCCTGAAGCCTGGACACCCACATTCTCTGGAGCCCCCACTCTGGCAGCATCTGCATGTGGCAGGGAGCTTTTTAACTTATTTATGTGGATGTGGTTTTTAAAATTTATTTTTGGTAGTACTGGGGATTGAACTCAGGGTCTTGCACCTGCTAGGAAAGTGCCCTACCACTGAGCCACACCCCCAGCCCTTTTTATGCTTTATTTTGAGACAGGGCCTCACAAAGTTGCTGAGACTGGCCTGAAACTTACGGTCCTCCAGCCTCAGCCTCCCGAGTTGCTGGAGTCACAGCATGGTCCATCTGCAGGGTGGAATAACATCCAGCCCAGCCAGGGAAGGCACAGACACCACAGAGCAGAGAAGCCGGAAGCACAGTGCTGGGGAGAGCCAGACACAGGCCACATATCCCAGCTCCACACATCCCACACAACACGTCCACGGGAGCATCCCTGGGGAGACAGGTCTCCCTCTGGGGTGACAGGAAAGATGGGGCTGCTGGGTGGCTGCACAGGGCTGCATACCACCTGCTTTGACATGGGGAATGTCATGAGAATGTCACCGCAGTGGCAGTGAAGGGCACAGCCCAGGGCTGGCCAGGAAGTCTCTGGCCTGCTCTGAGAGGTGTCCCGCTGAGATCAGAAGGCCACCAGCCTTTCATCTGGCTCCCCGCAGCCACACCCCTGCCCTGAGCACTGCTGCATGCAGCCTTTGATTTCTCCAGTCCTCGGAGACTGGGACAGACACCACCATTTAAGCAGCCAAGGAAGTGACCCCTCAGTACATAAGCTGGACAAACCCTGTGTCCCCCACTGCCACAGAGCCCCTGTGCCTACTTGTTCCCACATGCCTGGGGCTGTCTCGAGGTGGTAGCCAGCATATGGGTGAGAAGCTGTGTCCCTGCGCCCCCTCGGCCTGCAGGCAGTCCAGCTGTGATGATGTGGACAGCAGGTGCCAGGGACGTTCAGCTCACAGCACGATGTGTGCCCGTCACCCCTGGGGTCTGAGGCCAGCCTCACGCCACGTGTGATGGCGCCCAGACGGCCCAGACCTGGAGCCCCACGCTGTGTGGCCGCCCGGGAAGCCACATCCCTCATTTCAATAGGGGTGGAAGAGATCTTGTTGATCCTACCTTCCCACATCAACCACTTGGAGCCTGGTGCCTGTGGCCAAGAGGTGGCTGGTGTCATCTGGGGAGCTGGCCTTCTCACTCAGTTCTTGAGCCAGCACTGGACACAGTGCCCACTTAGAACCTTTCCTGGCCAGTGGGGACAGAGGACTCTGCCCTCCAGGGTGTGCTGGTGACACAGGCCTCAGGATAGGGCCCCCACTGCACATATCCCAGTCTTGCAGTTCAGGGCCTTTGGCTCTACACCCAGGGGCTCCTGCCCACCCACCTAGTAAGTGGGTCCCCTGCCAGCCCCATCTTCCCAAGCAGGCCCCTCCCTGGCACTGTCGTTGGGGTGGACGCTGCATTTGTTGAAATCTCACATTCCCCACCCTCTCATTCTGAAGCCCAGCGGGTGGGCAGCAGACCCCAGGTGGCCCAGTGTTGGAGGCCATCAGTAATGTGTCAACCCGGGAGACCCCATCCTGTGCCCAAGTGCATACACCACAAGAGCTGCTGGGGTCACTGCTCTAGTGCCCATGTCCCAAACCCATCACCTCACAGGACGTTCAGACTAAGTTGCTGGCTTGCTGTTTGCCCCCTTGCAGGTGTGTCCCATGCCTGGGGCTCCTGGGTTCTGGCCACCCAATTCCAGAGCTCAGCACTGTTTGTGGCAGCAGTTTCAGGTGAGCAGCGGCTCCAGGCCCTGGCAGGAGCACATCGTGGTCACAGCAGACCCCTTCCTGCCCATATTCCACCCTTGGCTCCCTGAGGTGGGGACCCTGTCTGCTCATTGTGCCATACCAGGGAGCTGCTGGACAAACGGGGAATGAAGGACGAGTGAGTGAATGGTCAGTGGGTGGCCCTGCAGGCAAGGACAAGCTGGAGTGTGGCAGATGCTGGCCGAAGTCCCTTAGCCCAGGCCAATACCTGCTGCAGCTTCAAACCACATCCCCTCAACCCACAGTCCCCAAAACAGTCCAAAGGATCTTGGCAATGTCATTTTTGGAGGGAGGGCAGAACTGGGAATTGAACTCAGGGACACTCGACCATTGAGCCACACCCCAGTCCTATTTTATATTTTATTCAGGATCTCACTGAGTTGCTTAGTGCCTTGATTTTGATGAGGCTGGCTTTAAACTCATGATCCTCCTGCCTCAGCCTCCCAACCTGCTGGGATGACAGGCATGCACACTGTGCCCAGCTTGGCAATATCAATATATATTTATTTTAATTGTAAATGTACCTTTATTTTATTTATTTATATGTGGTGCTGAAACTCAAACCCAGAGCCTTACACATGCCAGGCAAGTGCTCTACCACTGAGCCATAACCCCAGCCCTGGCAATGTCATTTTAAAATGCGCTCTGAGGCCATCCATGGTGCCAGCCATGGGACCTAAGCTGGAGGCCAAGACCACACAATGGCAGGAGAACAGGCTCTGGGAGAGGGAGGTGCACGGCCGTCCCGGGAGGGTCAGCTGATCCACACCAGGTCCTCCCACCATGGGACAACCGCAGCCACAGTGCCTGGCCAGGTCCCACCACCCACAGCAGTGAGCCCTGAGCTCTGCAGGACCCTCTGCTGTGCATAGCTGAGCTGGGGGACTCCTGGCAGCCTCCTGGCCCCTTCACCTCAGGTGGCCTGAGGCCACTCAGAAGTCTGCTCATGGCCCCCTGGGACTCAGCTTACAGGAGTCAGTGCTCCTTCACCTTCGACGCCCCCAAGAGCAGACCTGCTGCCCCCACCACAGCTATACAGACTGCCAGACCATGCGGGTGCAGAGCTCCCCCCAGGAGCAACGGAGCCTCATCTACTTGAGAATTCTCCACAGCAGCGGCACAGCAGCCTCTGGCTCTAGGTGTCCTTGGTGGCAGAGACTTCACAGGGTGAGGGAGCGAGTTGGCCACATCAGGAAGAGAGATTGGGCAGGGGGACAGGGCAGGTCAGGAGTCCACCCCATTCCTCCTCCCAGCAACCTATGTCACCAGACTATGACCTGCTTTACCAGAGCCACCCTCACCCCGCAGAGGGCTGCAGGAGCCAGCAGACCCCTCTGGCTCCAAGGGCAGGGGCCCAGGAGGGAAGTCATAGAGCGCCGCTGGGCGAGTTCAGCTGCTCCCAACCCTGAACTCCAACTGCTGCTCCCAGGGGAAGCCCCTCCTGGAAACCCAGCCTGGCCACCCATGGGGAGGGGGCGGCCAAGATTTCGGAGAGCACGGCCCGCCCCAGGCCCCGAGACCCTGGCCCTGTTGGGAAACCATCCCCAAAGGCAAGACCAAGGTTGGGAGCTTGACTACCCTGCTGGCCCTGCAGGTCCAGGGACCCGCCAATCTCCTGGAGCTACCCACAAGTGCCTGCAGTTTCAGAGGCGGGGCACAATGAGTGCCCAGCATAACAAGCGGCTCTTCCAGGGGACGCTGCTGGACATGAGGACCAGGAGGACACAGCTCGACCCTGTCTTCACACAGGAAACGAGTGACAGCCACAGCCCAGGAGTCATCTTTGTGGCAGATCCTCTGTGGGGGCAGGGCCAATCTAGGGACAGGGACCACGCAGGGCCAGCCACCTCTGAGAGACTGGGGCAGCTGGAGGACAAGTCTGCCTGGTCCCAGAGGATGCAAGGAGCCCATTGCCACCCACACTTCATGGCTGGCTATGTCCAGTGCTTCCCTTCTTCTGGTAAAGCCGACAGGAAGCTGGTCACTGAGCACTGGCTCCTGCAGACTCCTGACCCTGGCAACCACCACCCACCTGCTCTGTGGGCTGCTGGCCTCTGGCTCTGGCAGTGGCTTTCCTAAACCAGGTGGGCACAACAAAGTAACACCCAACACAGACTCACCATGCTGCAGGCAGCGGCCAGGACACCCATCGAGGCCGGGCACAGGTGCATCTCCCGAAGATGCCCAGACTCCACGGGCTCAGGGAGGAGGTGTGTCCTGCTCCTCCTCTTGCAATGCTCATGGGCTCCACCCTCAGCACCTCAACTAAACCCCATTAAAGAAAGACCAGCTGGGCGCAGTGGCCCACACCTGTGATCCCAGCAATTCTAGAGGCTGAGGCAGGAGGGTCACAAATTCAAAGCCAGTCTCAGGCAACTTAGCGAGACCCCAAGCAACTCAGTGAGACCTTGTCTATAAATAAATACAAAATAGGGCTGGGGGTGTGGCTCAGTGGCTAAGCACCCCTGGGTTCAATCCAGATACTGAAAAAAAAAAAATGAGGAAGAATCGAAGCCCTAAGGGCTGGTGAGGCAGTAGGATTGCTTCTCCTGCCAAAGGTCAGTCCTCAGGACAGCCAGAGACGCCTTCCACTCAAAGTCAGCCTCACGCCCTCGAGAGGCCCTGGGAGGCATTTCAGGCCTTGAGGTCTTTAGCCATGATGCCTGGCTGGCCGCCCAGGGTGTCCCTCAGTAGCCCTGGCCAACCAGAGGTGCTGCAGGGCTCGGATCTGACTTCCCATTAAGACCAGGCCAAGGATTGAACCCAAGGGCGCTTAACTGCTCAGCCACATCCCAGCCCTTTTTATAGAGACAGGGTCTTACTGAGTTGCTAAGGCTTGTTTTGAACTTGGCAATCCTCCAGCCTCAGCCTCCTGAGCCTCCAGGATTTCAGGTGTGGCCACTATGCCCGGCACTCCACAGACAGATCTTGAGGAGCCCCTCACTCCTAAAGGAGGGTGCTGGACCCCCAGTGGGGGAAGACACAGGAGAGCGAGGTCCAGGAGGAGCGCTGGTCCTTGCTCCAGGTAGTTCTGCAGGACCGCAAGCACAGGGCACAGGGAGGCTTTGGAGGAAGCCCGTCTGCCCACTGTTGCCTCGGCGACTGTTGCAGGTGACTCCCAGGAGCATCCCTCCAGCCCAGGGCCCAGGACATCTGATGACCTGTGCTTGGAACAAAAGGAGCAGGCTCCCTCCCTGCTCCCAAAGCCCAGGCCCAGCATGCTCAGTGCTGGCCTCAGCATGTGCCCCAGCCTCCTGGTCTTGCAGGCAGCCCTGGGGAAGAGGAGGCCTGCTCCACAGCCACCCTCCAGCCAGCCCCTGGTTGAATCCACACAGCTGGTCTGTCCCTAAGTGTGGCCTGCGGGGATGCTGCTTTCCACAGCTTCTTTTAAGGACAGCAACCCCAAGGAGAAGTGGGACGTGCCAGTCACAGCCCTGCTGCCTCCCAGCCTGTCAGGAGGTTGGGGGATGGGTCCGGCAAGCAGCAGCGGCTCCTGGGCCTGCTGCAGCCAAGACAGTGGAGCCATGAGCATGACTGCCACCACCACTGTCACCACCAACACTGTCACATCTGCTGTGGTTGAGACATGAGGCGTCCCAAAAAGTGCATAGGTATGAGACAAAGCAGTTTCCAGAGGTGAAATTATTAGATTATGTGAGGTGCAACTTAACCCCTGGATTAATCCACTGACAGGACTAACAGTAGGCAGATAGGGTGCAGCTGGAGGAGCTGGGTCCCTGGGGCCATGCCAGCAGCACCATCATCACTGTGAACACTATCACTACCACCAGCTCACGCACGTCACCTCCACCACCATCACCACCATCGCCTCTATCTGCCCTGCCGCAGTCCCGCCGTTGTTCCCACCATAGGGGGCTGACACTCATGGCACTGACCGCTATCCCTTCCCTCCCTGGTTGACCTAACCCTCATGCCCTATGAGGCAGGATCCCCTGACTCCAGTTTGCAGGTGAGGAAAGGGGACAGGGAGTCCAAACCATTCAGCCAGGAGGCAATACCAGGGTGGGCAGCTGGTTCCTAAAAAGCCCCGGGCATGGAAACCCAGGCAGGATGCCAGCTCCCCGGTGCAGCAGGCTCAAGGAGCACATCCTACCCAGAGCTGTGAGCCCCCAGATGGGGACAGCACCGGCCTGGGCAACTGAGGGGGACTGTCTCAAGATTTAAAGAAAAATAAACATGGCAGGGGATATAGCTCAGTGGTCAAGCACCCCCAGGTTCAGTCACAGGTACCTCAAAAAATAAGTAAAATAAAAACTGAAAAAATTAATAATCCAATTTTCAAAACTAAAATAAGATCAAGAAACAAAACAGCAGCTAATGAGCCAGGGAGAAAGAAAATGGACAGTCAGCTTTGAGGCAAAAGGAGACGAACTAGAAGTGACCTTGAAAAATGAGGGGCGATGTCCCAGAAATGGTCTGAAAATGAAGACCAGCTATTTCCTAGAAAAAAAAATGGCTGAAACGGCCCCAAGCAGTGGGAACACAGGTCGACGGGCAGAGCAGACAGGTGAGGCAGGCACCAGGGGCCGCCCACCCAGAGCTGGGCCTGCTGAGACCTGGGGAGATGGAGACACAGGGACAGCCAGGACCAGCCCAGGCAGCCCAGCTCACACACTGGGACCCATCTGAGCTGATTTCTCCTATCTTTTTCTCCCAGCACTGGGGAAGGGGCCCAGGCCTTTTTCTTTTCTTTTTTTTTTTTTTAAATGGTCTCTGTGAGTCGCCCAGGCTGACCTGGAACTTGCAAGCCCCTGCCTCGGCCTCCTGAGGCCCTGGTGAGCACCAGGCAATTTTTCTGATCTTTATGTGCAATGAAGGGACTGTGAGAAACAAGCTAGAGCTCCAGGACTGGACAGTGCTCACGTAAGGCCAGCGCGTGACACAGACCCTCCAGCACACACCCTGACCCCACGCACACACAGGCAGGTATGGGAGAGAACCCTGTGCTCAAATCCCAGAGTTCTGCGAGGCCCTGGGGGCACGGGAGGGGGCACAGGAGGGAGCATGGGAGGGGGCACCAGATCTTGTGGGTTATTCACACAAAACTATAAGAACAGTAAAGACTCCAGCTCAAACAAAGAAAGAGGAGAGCCACACTACTGGCTGTGAGGCAAGCCAGGCACCAGCGCACCCTGATGTGGACGGGTGGCCGCTGGCCAGCCCCACACCTCACTCAGCCGAGGGCTGAGGGTGGGCGCCCCCTGACCAGCCTGCAGGCAAAGGCTGAGGGCCGCCTTCCTGGCCACAGCACTGAGCACCTGACCTGGGGTTGCTGGTTCTGGGATGGGTAAAGTCGCAAGCAGCCCCCTGGCCCCTGGCGCAGAACAAAGGGACACATGGCCTTCTGGGTGGCCTCCCCAACTCTCCCAGAACCCCGCTTTCTCAGTGGAATCCCACTCCCCTCCGTCTCCCTCAGCCCTCTTTGGTGGTCAGGAGCACCCATAGGCTATGCCCCCCCCCCCCCGAGCTAGACCTTCTAGGAATCCCTGGTCAGCCTGCCTCAAGACTGTCACTGTGTCAAGGACAGTGCACAAGCACAGCCCAAGCTAGGCTGAGACAAGATGACAGGTGTCCTGGGTGAAGGAAGGACACTGGGTCAGCTGTGTGCGAACCTGAGGTAGCACAGACTCCGTGCACCATAGAACACGGCAGCGCAGCCACCAAGCAGGGCGCGGTGCAGCTGGGCAGCTCTGCAGCCCCGGCCTGTCTGTGAGCAGCAGCCGCACACATGCCTGTGTGCCGCGTGTGTGCGTAAGCACAAAGTGTGTGTGTGTCTATCGTGTGTGCACATAGTGTATGTGTGCATGCCTGTGCATGGGGCTGAGGCCCAACCCAGCTCAGGCTTCACCACTGAGCTACTGCCAGGCTGCCAACTGATTTAGTGGCAACTTCCACAACTGCGCCAGCCAGGTCTTCCCGGATAGGGTGCTGAGGGCCTGCTCTGGAGGTGCTTGTGGTCAGCCCTGCAGATGGGCCAGATTGCCTGCAGGGCCCTCCAGGACCTTGGAGATGATGCCATTATGACCACAGCCTTGGCCTCAGCAAGATGGAGGACAGGGGTCTTGCTTCCAGAGGGGCTATGATCATTGAGCAGATCCCCAAGCCTACCTCTCCCCCAAAACCACAGGAAACAGTCCACATCAGACCTCCATCTTTGAGCACAGCAAACCATCCCCATGGCTCCAACTGGGCACATGGCTGCCACACAGGACCTCGGTTCTCAGCCTGGGTCCAGAGGACCCCCCACTGTGACCACCAAGAGCAGGTGACCTCCCGTTCCCGAGAGAGTTGTGGAATGTTCCAGAGGCACAGCCAATGTCCTGTGAAGGCAGAAGCAAATTGGAGAACCCAGCAGTCGTCCTGATGGAGGACTGCAGAAATTTCCCGCCTCTCTCCCGGCAGAGCCAGCACAGGGAACCTCGCTGGTGGATCAGATGGTGCACAGGCTGTGGATTCATTGTCACTATTTTTAAAACCTTCTTCCCTTTCCTGTCTGATTGACTGGGTCCCACAGAGACCTCCCATGTACACAGGAGCACAAAAACTTAGGCGTGTAAAGGGCCCCTGAGACAAGGATTCAAGAACCAGGCCTGGGCACTGACCCTGCATAACCCGAGATTCCACGGCCTGTGGCTCCACCTAGTGGCAACAGTGAAGGCAGCAGGCAGAGGTCCTGGGCCACCCAGACAAGGCGCAAGGACCCTAAGCCCACCCACTGCTGCTCAGGCAACTCCTGAGCCCTGCTGGCACCCAGGGCTGCTCATCTGCCAGAGTGGGGCCTCCTGCTCTGCTTCTACCACCCAAATGCCAAAGCAGCCCCTGCAGTGGCCACGGTATCCCCAGGCTGCCCAGAGACCCTGGGGTAGAACTGCCCCTCTGAGAGCCGCTGTCTCTGTGGTGGGACGGGGACACCCTCGTTTCTCAGCCTGGGACACTTCTAGCTCTGTGCCTCCTCAGGATTGATCCTCGAGGGTCTAATGGGACCTGGAGCGGGTCTGATCCTACCGGTCCTATTTGGTCTCCTCAGGAGTGGGGGAGTGGGCACTGGGGATTAAAGCCGGGGGTGCGCTATCTGAGCTACATGCCCAGCCTGCTCCCACACACGCCTTTTAATTTTTATTTACACCCGGACCACAACCGCGCTGCAGCCCGGCTCCAAAACGGCTGTGCAGAGCCACACCCCTTCCGCTCAGAGCCGGAAGTCGTCTCCCACGGCGGAAGTAACGATACTAGGCCGGTAGTGGGACGGCGTTTGCTTCCCGGCCCGAGCCGGGGACGTTCGCTACCAGGTCCCGGGGCAGCCCCTGCATCGCCCCTGAGCTCAGCGCCTTCGGGGTTCGACTCGGCGTCTTGCGAGCCCCGCCAGAGCGCGGAAACCCCCGAGTGCCGCAGGCCCGGGACTCTTGGGCACCTGTGCTGACCCCCAGTGCTGCAGGCTTGGGCCTCTGTCCCTAGGGACCTTCAGGCACCCGATGCTAACCTCATGCATCACATCCCTGCACTTGATGGCTTCCTGAGGCCCGGTCCCACGTACGGCTGCACAGGGCTGGCACCCGCTCCTCGGAGCTCTAAGCCTGCAGCAGGCAGTGGGTCAGGATGGACCACCCAGTCCACACATCGCGGGCTGCACGCCACTGGCACGTTCTCCGCTGATGTTTCAGAGCCCAGACTCCTGAGTGTATTCTTGCTCCTTCTGGTACTGGCTGGCCCAGGGCACAGAAGCTCCAGGGCCCGGCCAAGAGTAAGCAGTCCAAGGAAAGTGAGGCAGGGGCCCTGGGATGCCCTGGTAAGACCCTGGGAGACTGGTCAGGCAGAGCGGATGCTGATGAGCAGAGCCCTCCCAGGTGGCTGTACCCACACAGGAGGAAGAGAAGGCTGAGCCAGCCTCCCCCTTCACCATTTGTCTGCACCCAGGACCCTGGAGGGGTGGGGGATGAAGAAGTGGCCTCTCTGTCTCTCATCCTTGTTCAGGGTTACATGGTGCCTGGAGAGGATGCTGATGCTCAGCGGTTTCTTCTGGGCACCCCATTGATTTCCTGTATATGTAACAGCCCCCTCACATTTGGAAGAGGGTTATCTGTCAAGTGAGGGTTCCTCAGTAGGTCACCCAGTAACAGGGACGTGGGGTCCCAGAGTGGGGCTTTCCCCATCCACAGCATGCATGTGGACACCAAACCCAAAAAGTCCAGGTGGCTTCTCTATAAGTGCCTTGTCTCTGGCCCTGGGGTGGGTGGTGAGCTTCATGATGGTTTGCTGGGGCACTTGGTCACAGTCACACAAGCAAGCCAAACAACAGCCCTCATGATCCTGTGGCATCTCTCCCACCTGTTAGCATGAACCCATAATGAAAAACCAAGGAATGAGTGGGGACTTCTCTTGTCAGAGCCAGGGTTGAGCTGGAGATCACAAGGCAGTAGGATCAGTTTCCCGTGAAGGCAAAGCTCTTGGGGCTTTGTCTGTCCTGCTGCCCTGCTGCCCTGCAGTCCTGGGTAGCAGCCATCTTGGGCAACATTCATGTCCCGGTGCTTCCTTCCTGAGCTCCTGGGCCCCGGAACTATTCTGACAGGCTGTGACACACCCTCCCCTCCATCTCCTGGGGGCCACACAGTGGCCAGCAGAGACACTGGGTGCACTGCAGCAGTCGATCACAACCTACCCTCCTGTAAGTGCCTGGGAGGGCAGGGAGAATTCGAGCCTCTCTCCACCCACCCTTCCTACTCCTAGAATCCAGAGTCTGTGAGCAATCCTGGAGTTGAGGGCAATGACTTGGCCAGTGTTCATAGGGCACCTACATCCACAAGCACAGGGACTGTCACTACAGAGCCTGCCCCATGGTGAGGACAGATGCTTCACAAGGGGCCCAGGACAGCTGCAAGGCTCAGCAGGTCGCACCCCAGTTCACCCAGCCTGGGGTCATCTGCATAGGCTATGGGCAAGGCCAGCAGGCCAAGTCAGGGGCTGGTTACGGTCACTCCTCTGCACACATAAGGCTGTGGGGGTTCTCCAGTGCTACCGTCCACTTGTGAGCTTTAGAGGCTCTGCAACTGGACAGGCACAGGCTGGACAGACATTTATGGAAACTAGAAGTTCACAGGCAACACTGGCAAGTGCCCCAAAATTTGCACAAACAGAAGGGGTCCCACCACTCAGATGGAGTGCCATGGCTTCCTGCTCACCATAGTCCTGGGCAGACCACCTCCTGACCAAGTTGAGCTGCAGGCACTTCCACATGTGTGTAGACAGGGTGCAGTGTTGTCCTCCTTCCCCCCACCTTCTCTGCAGGGCACCAGATAGGTCCTTTGCCTTCCTCACACCCCCACCCTCTGCTCACCCCTTGTTGTATCCAGCCTTGCCTCTGGGGTGAGGCTGTGCCCACTGCCCCGGCATCAGGGAAGGTGCAGAACAGTGACATCCTGGGGGCACAGCTCTTCCCCTGCTTGCTCTTCTAGGAAGCCTATGGGTGCTGGGGCTGTTTATGTAGTTCCCTCGTGCAGAGTGAGACTCCTGTGCTGTGTAAGGCAACGAGGTCATTCAGAAGTTGGGACACCAGAGTTGAATCCCACCACTGGCCCCATGCCTGGGTGTCCTGAGTGGAGCCTGCTAATAGGCTTGGGGAAGGGCATTCTTCCTGGTCCAAGGACAGACTGACAGCTGTCTCCGCAGCCCCTCTTCTGGGCATACCCGTGCTCACCAGGCTTGGGGACACCAGCATGCCTGCCACATGTGGTCCACTATAGATCTAGACTGTGGGGCCATGAGCAGATCACCACTCCCTAGGAACCTAGTGCCTGTGGAACTCAAACTCAGGTACTCAGGGCTATAACTGGGACAACAGCACATATTGGCCCCTTTTTCAGTGGGGGTGTCTCAGGATACATGCTGGGTGCTGGGATCCATCCCTGGTTTGGCCTCATGTGGTCCCGCAGTCCTGGGACCCATGTGGCAAGGAGCTACCTAGGAGTGCCAGGATGTTCTGGACATGAGCAGGTGGAGGGGCCCTGGCCTGAGTTCAGAGCCCAGACACACAGCCCAGGACATGAACCACTTCCTTAATTGGTATGGCACACTGGCCTGGTCCCTGGCAGGACCCCCTCACAGGCCTGATGATCCACAAGGTTGAGGTGAGCAGGGGACACTGGGCCAAGGACACAATGGCCCTCCTGGGGTCCTGGCTGCCCTGACCCCAGGGCAGGCACCAGGCAGCCCTGCAGACTCAGGAGGGGCAGGTGGCAGTGGCTGCTCTGGGTTCCAACCTGGGCACCCACCAAGCCCCTTAGCTGATGCAGATTAGACTCTGGGGAGGTAGGCCAGCCTAGAAGTCCTGCTTAATGAAAGGACTGGGAGAAGATAAGACACTGCCTGACCTTTCCCAGGTGTCCCTGGGCAAATTATTGACCTTGCTGTCTCAGGGCAAGTGTCCATCTGTATGGGGCCTCTGCTGAAACCAGAGCACCTTGCAAAGTGCTAGCCAGAAGCTACCCAGGGCTCCAGGAGCATGTGGAAAGGCTGCCCATAAATGATTTCTCAGTAGTGCAAGGTGAGTCAGGGCTTGGACTGCCTGTGGTCAGCCTCCATCAGCAGCTAGCCACTGGCTCTCTTCTTTGCCCCACACCAACTCAGCTGCTCACGCCTGTTTTGGGAAACCTGGCTTGTCAGTTGGTGCTGTTGGTTTCACCTGTGCTCTGGCCAGATGCCTGTCCTTCCCTCTAAGACTTGCAGGTGCCAAGGTCTGGGGACCAGCCAAGCAGCTAGAGAGGGTAAGCATGCAGGAGAGATGACATTACCTTTGGTGACATTAACCCAGTCTGGGGCAGAAGCTGCTGTCTGCAGCTCTTGAGGTGTAGGCTTTGTCCTTAGTTCTCATGCCTCCTGCCCACTTGGGTTGGGATAGCAGCTTTGCGGGTCTGTTAAGCATGGACTCCAGGCTCCTCAGGTGTGAAGATGAGTCACAACCACTAAATTGCAGGTAGTGCTTCTGAGGCTGCTGCAGCAGGCTACTGTCACAGAGGACCACTGTCCACTGCTCAAAGTGTCATGGACAAGAGCTGTGTACCTGTGACTTCCTTGGAATTACTGTTGTAGGCTTTGCACTTGTTAAGTCTAAATCACTTTTGAAAATCATTTTCACTCTGGGTGTGGTGGTGCACGCCTGTAATCCCATCGGCTTGGGAGGCTGAAGCAGGGGGACGGGGAGGTTGAGGGAGGGGAAACGCGAGTTCAAAGCCAGACTCAGCAAAAGTGAGGCACTAAACAACTCAGTGAGACCCTATCTCTAAGTAAAATACAAAATAGGGCTGGGGATGTGGCTCAGTGGTCAAATGCCCCTAAATTCAAACCCTGGTAACAACAACAACAACAAAAAAATCATTTTCAAACTTTCTAAGATAAGAAAACCGTTTAGTTTTTCCTAGCTCTGTTTAACTTGGTAAAATAAAACAGTGCCTTTGACATATCCCTGGTTTTGGTTGGAAGGATGGGAATGAAGTCAGCACATCCCCAAGGACATGGGGCCTGGGTCAGGCTGGGCCTTTGTCCCAGAGCCTCCAGGAAAGCCCTTCACAGACCCTGACTGCCCTACAGGGCCACAAACTTCCCAGCCCTTGCAGAGGCCCATGGACACAGGCAGGTGGGTGGGGCTGAGGAGCCCTTCAACTTCCTGGAGAACTGGCAGGTGCTGAGGCTGGGTTGGAGAAATCTCCCTCTCCACAGAGCTTCCAGCAGCCTGGTTGGGGCCAAATGCTGCCTCTCTCCTACAGAACCTGCCCATTCACCTTCTCGGGACACCCCAATCAATGGACCAACACAACCTGCCCTGTGCCACAGGGGCTGTGTCCAGGGAACCTGCTCTTAGACCAACACACCCCTCCTCCTTTGCTTGTGGAGGAGTCAAGCACCTTGCATAAACTTTGTCCTGAGCCCTAGTCAGTGTAAGAGAACCTGGCTCTGTGTTTCCTGCAGGCCCAGCTGGGCATGGACATGGTCTTGATACTAACCCCCAGGCCAGGCCCAATCACACACACCCCCAACCTATGAAGAGCCAACAGAAGGAGACTGTGTGCTTCTCAGTGGCCCAGTTAGTGGCCCAGTTAGCTGAAGGAGCCCCTGGGATGGATGTACAGTATCCACGTGACAGAGGTGGGTCAGCAGAAGGAACGCTAGCACTGCTTCCCAAAAGCCCTCCTCCCTCCAAGAACTGTGGAAGCAGGTCACAGCTGTGGGCTAGAGCTCAGGGGTGCAGAGCCCAGACTTGCCAGGGGCCCTTGGGCTGACTCCAATCTGGTGATCCTAGCCTGCACATGTAGGGAGAGCTTCCAGGGCCATCCTGAGCAGGAAGGTGCAAAAGAGGGTTGGGGTGCTGTCAGCCAGGACAGGGTCTCAGGTTCACAAGAGCAGGTGGCATCTCACAGAGCAGGCAAAGGTACCTGCCTGAATGAGCACAGCTGGCTCTGAACCACCATGGTCCATTTGGCAGGGGGTAGGACTGTACTCCCCAGAGGCTGGACTCACACACTACAGAAGTGGGGCAAGAGGTAGGACCCAGGAGCAGACAGGAGGGCCTTCTTCCCTCCCCTGCCCTGTGGTGGCAGAACAACTCCAGTCCACACCCAACATGCAGCTACCTGTCAGCTCCTCTTGGGGACTTAGGCAGTGGGGCACTCACAGGAACTGGACCTGATAGCTGGACCCACTCTGGTCAAGGTAAATGGCATAAGAGTGGGATCCAGAAGGCTTAGCGCCTGGTTAGGTTCCAAACCAAGACATGCCAGAGCCACTGCCTACCACCCTGAGTTCAGCATGTCACCTCCAGGGCCCAGGCTGGAAACACTGCTGCCTCCAGTGAATGGGGGACATCCTCTGGTGCTCTGGCAGGTCCCCACTTGTCCTGCCTTGTCTGGAGCCTGAAGTGGCTCCCTTCCCCCAGGACGATCTGTTCTCCTGTGCTCAGCCACAAGGACAGCCTACAGCAGCCTACAATGGAGACCCTCCAAAGTCCCTATGTCAGGACACACGCCCAGTCACTGCACATAACGGGCCCTGGCAGGGAAGGGGTGAACACTGGACCCGAGAGGCCTGGCACTCTTGGCTTTAAGCTCCCTGCCCCCTAAACCCACAGTGAAAATAATCCCTCGCTCCCTGGCATGCCCCAGTTCCAGATGCAGCTCAATCTGGCACAGCTGCCACAGATGCAGGTCAGGAATGGGAGGCACAGTGGCCCTGCTTCACACAGCTCAGCAAGAAAGCTGCCCACCGACTCAGGGAGCCCAAGAAGACAAGGCTTTCCTGTCCACCAGCCACCCTGCAGAGTTCTGCACTCTCCTGGGCAGGTTGGGCTGTAGGGCCCTAGGACTTCCCCTGTGACATCACTGCCCCTGTTGCTGTCCACAAGCCCCTAGCTCAGGGAGTCCAGGAGCACCTGCCAAGTGCCAGATCCAAGCCTCCCTCCAGGCCTGGCCTCTACAGGGATTGTTTGGGGAGCCTGGTCCTGCCTCCTCTGGGGCTCTTGTTGCTGCCTGGGGGCCCCTGTCCAAGACACAGCCTATTCTGTGCGTCACCCAAGGACTCCCAGGGCACACCTGAGCAAATAGGATGTCAGGAAAGGAGCCTGAGGAAATGGGGGATGGCCTCTGCCCTGCAGGAGGTGGAGGGCAGGGCCAGTGTGTAGCTCAGTGCCATCACAGGGTCTTTGAAGAGCAAGGGAGAAAACTAACAGGCACGGAGCCCCCAAGGGGCTTGTGGCCAATGAAGAAACCTCCCCCAAACCCCAAAGACCTCCTAGTCTCAGCTGAGCACCTGAGCTGCTCACCACCCACAGGTAGGTGCAGTGCAGGGACCTCTGGCCATTCTTAGCTCAGGGCAGACCAAAGAGTGGCTGTGTCTCCTAGCCCTTGGGAATGGGGGCCGCTGCCTTGGAAGGAGGAACAGGAACCAGAGCAGGAAGCAACTCTGCAGAGACCAGGTCCTTGGCAGGACAGGATCACACCCTGGGCCTACAGGCCACACAATCCCTCCATTGGTAGACACTACTGAGGACCACCTGCACGCTGTGGGCTACAGAGACTGCTGGCCCAGTTACTTTCAGCTGGGAGTACTGGAGCATGGGAAGACCCTGATCATACGGGCCTCTTAGGCTGGGGTACAGATTTAGCCTACCGAAGTCCCAGTACTAGGACAAGGCATCCAGGAGACCACTCAATGGAGTTGAAGAACTCTTAGCCCAGCTCCAGAGCTGACCCTGAGGCTGGGCCAGTCCCACACGCCCCAGGATAGATGTCCCGCCCACTGGGGGATGCTGAGCTCCTAGGGTCAGCCTGGCCCTGAGGAGGCGGTGCCAGTCCCACACGCCCCAGAATAGATGTCCCGCCCACTGGGGGATGCAGAGCTCCTAGGGTCAGCCTGGCCCTGAGGAGGCGGTGCCAGGGCCCAGGTGGCAGGAGAAGGCGGGGCGCCAACCAACACTCTGCCAGCCTCACAGCTCAGACTCACTCCGCACGAACATCATCTGGTCCCCGTCATAACTTGGCCTCTGTCATCACTTGACCCTCGTTGTCACCTTACAAAGTAAGTCCAATGAACAGGTCTCTTGCATAGAGGGAAACCCAGGCCCCAGTACTCGCTTAGATCCGTCCCTCTGGACAGACCCTAACCCCTGGGGCTAGGATAGCTACCCAGCGGGCCAACTGGTGGAGTGACCCCGGCGCCGCGCCGCCGAGCCGCGTCTGTCCTGCGCCGTGCGCGCCACCCGCAGTGCCTGCGTGCGCCGCGAGGTGCGCGGGCGGCGGCCGGGCTCCGGCAGCGGCGGCAGGTAGGGCGGGTGCGGCACGGGCGTGGGCAGGGCAGGGCGGTGGACCCCCAGCCCCAGAGGGGTCCACGCGCGAGCACGCCCACGCCCACGCGGCTGTCCGCGTGCCAGGCCGCTGGAACGTGGGTCTTTAGGAGAGGAGAACTGCATTCCCCCACTGATTCCTGGCTCATTCTCACTCCTGAGGGATCCTCTGCCAACCCCTCCTACCCTGGCCGATTGCAGCCCAGGCTTGAACCACCGCCAAGCCCTTGGCCCTTCCCCTGGCCAGGCTTAGTGCAGCACCCTGGGACGGAGATTCTGCCCAGGACAGCTCCTGGGCCTGAAATAGGGGCGCCCCCAGTCCCCTTCCAAAGTGGAGGATGCCAGGGCTGGGGGCTGAGGAACTGCGGGGGGCCCACTGGTACCCTGGAGTGGGCTGGGAGTAGACGCAGCAAAGGGCTGCCCATCCTCACGGTATCCCAGGTCTCCCAAGAGCTCCCAGCTTGCAGCTCCTCCTGGTAGGATGGGAAGCTGAGGCCAGTGGCCTGAAGGCTGCTGCAGACACTGGCCCAAGGGCTGAGGCCCGCTTCCCCAGACCCTCCACACGCCCCACTCCACCCAAAATGCAAATTGCAGCCAAATCTGCCAAGCCCAGGACCAACTTGCCTAGTGGGCTTTGCCATGCAAAGCAGACACTGCACAGGAGGGCCAGGACATATCCAGCATCCAGGGGTCCTCAGCCTGCCCCCCACTGGATGGTCTGTGGGCCTGACCAAAGGGTGGAGGAGCTGGTCTGGGCACACCAGTGCCTGTCCTGCTGTCCCTGGGGGCAGAGGAGAGTGGCCCGTCCTTGTGTGGGTCCAAGATGGAAGTGTTCAGCAGCTAATTAGCCCCACTGGGCAGGGGGAGGCGTGTGGGGCCTTGTTAATGGGGCCTCATGGGACATCACAGAGCCCTGCTGCGCTGGTCTTGCCTCTGTGGACCCAGGGAAGGACAGGGCTGGACCCCTCCCTCCCCTTGTTCTGGGGAGCTCAGGTCATTGGGGGGCAGCCCACAGTTGTTGTTTCCTCCCTGCCCTCCAGCCCCAGGCTGGCCACTTCCGAAGCCCCTGACGCCATGGAGGAGTGGGATGTACCCCAGATGAAGAAGGAGGTCGAGAGCCTCAAGTACCAGCTGGCCTTCAAGAGGGAGATGTCCTCCAAGACCATCCCCGAGTAAGTCCATCTTGCCTTGTGGTGCCTGTTTCCTGCCTGGCCTCACTGTTCATTTGTGAGCCAGGACCAGGCCCTGGGGCGGGTAGAGGCCACAGAAGGACCTGCACTCACCTTGCCCCCACCCACAGGCTCCTCAAATGGATCGAGGATGGCATCCCCAAAGACCCCTTCCTGAACCCAGACCTGATGAAGAACAACCCCTGGGTGGAGAAGGGCAAGTGTGCCATCCTGTGAGCGCAGGCCCAACTCTGCGTGTGAAAGGTGTGACTTTATAAAGACTTCTCCAGTATCTGTGCTTTGTACATTCCCTGCGGGAGGTGAGGCCTGGGGTCCTGGGGTCGGTACACACTACAGCAGGTCCCGGATGTACAGGCTGCGCCGCACCGCATTGGAGACGCCCTCGTTGAAGCGGAACCAGACCTGGCTCCTGCCCACTGCTGTGCCCATGAGCCACTCGACTGCATCCTTCTTGGAGGCCTCCACCTCTGTGGGGACCACACAGTGGGTTCTGGGCCACTCCTGGCCCCCCACAACCCCACCCCCACGCCGCCGGCCACCCACACACACCTGTGTTTGGGGCTGCAGCTCTCCTGACTATCACACGTCCAAAGAAGTCCCTCTCAGGCTGGTGGGGAAGAGGGGCTGTTAGGCTGGTGGAGTAGCTGGTGGAGTAGTTGGCAGGGCCTTGGGCATCTGAGCAAGGGCCCCGGGCTGGGAGACCTTTCCCAGCCTACTACAGGCTTGCCAAGAGGACTAGGGGCAGGACCAACAGGTGGATCCTTGGGACTCAGAGCCAGCAGAGGCTCCTCACCCACTCCCAGCAACCCTGCCCACACCAGTCCTGATCCTAGGGCCATGCCTCCACCCCGCACCTGCTCCTCCAGTCCTGTTCTTTTCATGATGTGCTCCAGCCTCTGCTTGTGGTTGCATGGGGCAGGCGGCTTCACTGCCTCACCCCCACTGCACCCCAGAAGACCTTCTGGCCCTGGGGGATGCTGGTCCACCTGTAGGGAATAGTGGGATAAGGGCTGGTTGGGCAGACCTAGACCATGGAGAGCGTCCACTCCAGGGCCCTTCCCACCCAGGACCCACTCTGTCCAATGCCCCCAAACAGGATCACCTGGGAGCTGTGCCCAGCCCAGGCAAAGGCCTCTGCCCGCCGCATCTTCTCCACCTCAATCTCCCGGGCAATGAGCTGCTTGGCCTGATAGGTGAGAGGCTTACGGGCAGGCAGATCAGGGAAGCGGCAGACCTCCTCCACGTTCCTGCTCAGGTACACAAGGCAGGACACCAAGGCACCAGTCAGCAGGGCCAGAGCCAATCTTCCCCTTGGTCCACCAACCCCACATAGCACAACCTAAGAGTTGGGTGTGGAACCAGGTCCTGGAGCTGCCCTTTCCCAGCCCCAGGGCATTCTGGAACTAACTGCCTTCAGCCTATTTCCTGAACTCTAAGAGGGGATTAGGTGGAACCCGCCAGGCTGTGGGGGAGCAAGACATCATCCCGCCTATGCCTCCTGCCACTCTGCTCCCACAGAGCCCTGGGAAGCTGGAGGCACACACAGGCCACCCAGGGTGAGGGTGGGGGGCTCAGGAGCCACTCCTATGGGACACTGAGGCCAGGGAAGCAGTCCAAGGCATGGTTGACCCAGAGTAGGACAGGGTCCCCAACTCAGCCACATCTGGAAGAGGCTGAGCTGGAGATGACACTGGTGCCTCACCAAGACCACATTGGCCTTGGTGCCCGATCTGCAGCCCGGAGGCCTCCCCAGCCCTGTGTGCCGGAGGACTCACGGCTCCAGCCTGTAGAGATACTGCCCATCAGGCATGCGTTCCTGGCGGTACGTGAGGCTGTAGGCCAGCATGGTGCCTACGAGGCTGGACAGCTGTTGCTTCTCGCGGGCACTGTACAGCTGTGTGCTTACCTGGGAACAGCAGGACAGGCTGAGCAGGCAGGGCCGCTCCAGCCAGGAGCCCACCCTTCCCTCGGCACTCAGCACTCACTGGCCGCAGCCTGGGCGCAAGGATGTCTAGTAGCAGGCAAAGGGTGTCCAGAACAAGGGCCTGGGGCGTGGCCTGGCTGCGGGTGGCCGGTGCAATGCCTGCCACCAACGTCTGGATCAAGTTCCTTATCTGGCTCATCCGGCTCTGGGCCTGGGAAGAGGATGAGCCAGGGTTGGGTCCCAGAATGTGCCAGGGTCAGACCCTGGACACAGGCAGGCACAGGACACACCTCCTGCTGGCTGCTGGGGAAGGTGACCCGTGGCACATGGCTAGAGGCAAAGAGTACGTGGAAGGCTGCAGGCAAGAAGGGCAGGTAGCGCAGAAGTTGGAAGCTCTGGCCATGGTGGGCAGCGCGCTCCAGCAGGTCATCAAAGGCCAGCCAGTCAAGGGCTGTGCACACAGCACCCATGCTGGAGTCTCTGAGCCGGAGACGCAGGAAGTTGTCGAACAGGCCCTACGGGAAGTGGCAGCCTGAGTCCAACAGCCCATGCCCCGTCCACCCACACAAGTACCACCCGCAGGATCCCTCTCTACCTCCTGCCCACCCTGCAAAGTCCAGGGTGCAGGAATCAGCTATAGGGAGAGGCCGCAGGGACTGAGGAGTTCCACTCAGAGCTCACTTGCTTGAGAAAACCCTGAGGGTAGGAACCACCCACCCACTGCTTCTAGGAGCCCAGAGCCAACGGAGTCCAGCCCCAGCCCCTCCCCAACACAGCCAAAAAGAAGCTCCACCCACCAGAATCCAGGGCACAGAGGCCCTGCTGGCCCCCCAGGGAGTCCCACCCCTGCTGTCCCTCTGCACCATGACTTTCTGGACTGACAGATGAGTCCCAGCTGCTAATCCAAAGCTGCTTAGAGTTGGGAGGCAGCTTAGGGATTCCTGGGGGGCAGGGGTGCCTTTGCCACCTGCTTAAACCAAAACTTCACCCTCTCCTGCTATCCAGAACCCAGCCCTTCCCAGCCCCCAGACAGCTCCCACAGCAGCCAGAGCAACCCCTCATTAGAGATCCAGGTTCCCTGCTTCCCTGCACCCCAAAGAACTCTGAGGCCCATCCGTCCACGTCTTGCTCCTGCCCCACCTTCTCCTCACACAACACTGTCCAGAGAGCACTTGCTGTTCATTGTCCATTCCCTTGCACAGGGGAGAGGTCTGCAATGGAGGGCAGGTACCTGAACCACTTTCTCATGCTCGCCTGCTGAGGTGGTGATGCGCAGGAGGTGGTAGAACCGCTGGGAGGCCAAAGTGAGGGAGCCCATGTCCCCATCACTGAGCAGGAGCGAGTGGGCTGGCAGGGTTGGGACCTGGCCAATAAGTCGCCTGCAGGGGCAGCAGGGTGCTGAGCTGAGATGGAATCTAGTGGCAAGCAGAGGCACCCAGCACTCCCTGACAGCCTCGAAGCCCCGTCCCACCCAGCCCGGGCAGTCTCCTGGGTGGTGTTCTGCTGCCTTTGCTGGTCTAGGTCTGTGCCACTTGCCTAGGGTTGCCTAAGACTTCAGCTTCAGTATCCAGAAAGCCCCTGCTCTGGAATTCCCCTTGGGGTGGGCAGTCCTCAGGAGACCAGGAAAACCAAGTTCCACAGACCCAAGAGCTCCCCACTCCCAGTGCCTCCCCTCTGTCCTCAGGACACTGACCAGGTCAGCATCCCCACTGGGCCCCAAACCTCAGTCAGGGCAGACACGACTGTTCCCTGCCCACCTGAGGCCTGTTGGTCTGGCTCAGGTGGCAAAGACATGGGTGATCCCAGCCACACCCTGAAGCACCCTCCCACCAAGGTGTCCAGGTGGCTTCTGCCACTGACCCTAAGCCATGCAGGCTATGGGGACCCAGGGGTAAGGGAGGCCAAGTCGGAGTCTCAAAGGCCTCCTGGCACTGGGTCTCTGTTGCTAAAGTTGGTGTTGGTCCATACACACAGTGCTGAGCACCGTGGCCATAGTGCTGAGGCTGGCCTGCCACACACTGCCTACCTCTGGGCCCGGGGAAGCTGGAAGACCTCTTGCCACACGGAGAACAGCCCCTTGCGCTGGTCCTTAAGGCCAACATGGGTGGTCTGCACATCCTGTACACTGAGCTCCCGCTGTCCCCGCCCATGCAGGAACTGGAAACAGGTGGCGGGTGAGAGGCAGCACCCTCCCTCGACCTTGCCCCACCTGGGTGCCTACCCACCTGCAAAGTGTTGATGCAGGCACGGATGTCATTGTCTGTCTTCTCACAGAGGGCTGCCAGTGCACCAGGGTCGGACCGCATGCCTTGCCGCAGGGAGACCTACGGGGAGGGTGCCCAAGTGCTAAGCTTGGACCACACGCCCTGCCGCAGGGAGACCTACAGGAGGGTGCCCAAGTGCTGGGCTTGGATGCCATGCCCTGCCCAAGGAGGCCTACAGTGCTGGGGTGCTGGAGTACCTTCCCATTGCTCTCAGAGAACAGCCTGCCCTCAGAGCCCACCTTGTGACCACAATCCTGTTCCCTACAAACAGGTAAATAGCACCCTTCATCCTGTGAGTGACAGGCTGCAGGTACCTGGAATTGGCCCCCAACCCTACTCGACCATCCACCCCATGGGCCAAGCTGGTCCTGGAACCAGTACCAGGGGCCTTGGTAGAGGAGGGGATGAAAGCAAGGGGGGCTAAGATAGGGCCATATCCCCCCACCCAAAGTCTTTGTGCAACCCTGGCTGCATGCTATGCCCTGCTGACCTCCTGGAGCCGCTGCACCAGCCTTGAGGGCAGAGTGGGTGGGAAGTGGAGCAGGAAGGCCTGCTGCTTCAGCTGCCGCAGAGATGGTGCAAACCTGTAGATAGGAGGCCATGTGCAGGGGCTTCTCCCGAGAGCCCTAGGTCTCTCCTATCAGGAGCCCTGTCCAGCTACCCGACTCACTGGTCATTGCAGATGCAGATGATGGGCCTCATCAGGAGGCCCCCCTCTGTTCGGCGCCGGCGGCCCCCACCTGAGGGCACAGCTGGGGCCCCTAGTTCTGCCTCCTGTGGACCCTTGCGGTTCACGATGCTCAACAGAACATTGATGGCAGCCTTCAGGAAGGTGCACAGCAAGGTAATGAGCTGAGGCCCTGGTGCCAGCCCACCCTCCTCTCCAGGGCAGCAAGGAGGCTCACCATGGGGGCCCCATCAATCTCATCAATAACCAGACAGTTGGGCTTTCCGCCTGCACCTAACACTGACTCCATCTGCGTGGCTGCCTCGATGCGAACACGAAAGGCCTCGGGGCTGCGGTCATCACTGCAATAGTAAGACCAGCAGGAAAGTATCATGGGGCAGCAGTGGCCTCAGCAGAAGGGCCTCAAGACATGAGCCATGCCTTGTGCAGAGGCCACTGAGGAAGGCTGCGAACCCACAGACCACACACCCAAGGCCCCCGCGCCTCCATGAGGCAAAAACAACCAGAGCTGGATTTCAGGACTGCAGCCCAGACTCCACCACACATGTCAGAACAGACAGGAGACCAAAGAATAGGGCTTCCATGCTACCCACCTGGCATTCATCTCCACCACACAATACCCAGCATGTTTTGCAATCACGTGTGCCAGCGTGGTCTTGCCCAGCCCTGGGGGCCCACAGAGCAGTGCCACCTGCAGCCAAAACAGATGAAGATGCGCTGCAAGCCATGGCAGGGGGGAGCCTGGCCACCAGCCAGAGGCGCACCCCAACCCACCCAGCCATCACATGAGACTATCAGTCCCAGTACTCAGAGCACAACAGTCCTCAAGACAGGAAAAGAAAACCCTGCAAGGGCAATTTACTTGGGCAACGACCTACCATTCACCCAGATCATGCTGGTGTGGTACAGGACCCTCTTGGGGACACTGACTTTACCAAAATTGTCAAGAGAATAAAATCAAGTTCAAACTCCGAACACCGGTGTTTCATGCCAAACTGACCCCCACAGCCTCTAGAGTAGCTAAAGACCTGGCATCTGTCTCAAACTCACAGATCCTGGAGGCACAACACCAGCTGCCCTGTGGCACAGCCCCAGGCTCCGTGGGTGTGCAGCACAGCTGGACGGGGCTTACCTTCTGCCGGGGTCGCTGGCTTGGATCCAGTTCAGCCTCCAGCATCTCCTCTAGCACCTGTGCATGGCTTTTCCACTTGCCAGGGGCTGTGGCCTCCTTGCCAATCCTTGCTGGCTCTACACTGGACCTGGGCTTCCGGGCAGGCCTCTCATGGCCAAACACCACAAGGTCCCAGAGTTTCAGCCACTTGAGGAGGCAGCGGTTGGTGAACTGCAGGAAGGGAAGGTTGGCCTAAGGGAGGGACCCCTGCCTGCCCCTCACATCAATCTGCAACCATGAGCACCAAGACAGATGGGACACCAAGGCTCAAGAAGGGGAGGGTCCAGGCACCAGTCCCTTGGCAGTGATGACACAATGGTGCCCACACCAGGACCTCCATGCCCACAGACCTGGCCCCAGCCTCCATAACTCCCTACCCTCCCTAAGAAACCCAGCCAGTGAAGTGCTCAGTGCAGGAAAGGGAGCAGGCTTGGGGCAGTGACCAGCAGTAAAACAGCTCTATGCTGTTTCCCCATCTGCAACTCATTGTGGCAAACCAGACTCCCACTTCATTCCAACAGCCCAGTGGACCGGCAATGCAAAGGCCAGCTGGATGCTAGGTCTCTCCCTGTAGTTAACTGAAGCCAGTCACAACCAAGAAGGACACTCACGTCATCACTGAGCAGCTCTGTGTAATGCTTGGGTGCAAACTCATCCACCCAAAGGCAGTGTTGGGATGTGTCTTGGACACCAGCAGTCTCCTGCTCTGGGACCTCCATAGGCTGGGCCTCTTCTTCTTCAGGCCTAAGGCTGGAGAGTATTGTGTCCTGAGCTAATGTGTTCATGCCTTTACTGCTCACAGGGACCATACCAAGCATATACTCCGCAAGAATCAGGCTAAGACCAGAAAGGGTCCCGGGGTGGACAAGCCCACCAAGTCACCTGTGCAGAGTATCTGAGAGCCGCTGGGCCTCCTCCAGCAATCGCTGGTGCCGCTATGCAAAGAGAGGTGCAGGTCAGGACATCTCCAGTAGCCAAGAGCCCCAGCACTCCCCCCAGTAAGCTCTACAGACCCCACCTCATTGTCGACCTGCTCTTTCAGGGAGCTGAAAGACACACCCAGCAGGTCCAGCTGGCCATGGCCTCGCCACTGGACATCCAAGAGAGGGCTCTGGGTAGGACAAAAGCAGCAGTTACCTCTAGACCCCCTCAAAGGCCATGGGTCACCCAAAAACTCCACCCCCCACAGAAGCTGGCCAAGGGAAACAGATGAAACTCTATCTGATCAGGGACAAGGGAGGAAGCCACCCCAGCGGGAACAGGTCCAAGAAAGGGAAGGCATAAAGGGTAGAGAAAGGGAAAGGGGGACCCTCCCCACCTCATCCCAGGCAGTGCACAGGGTGGAGGGCATGTGAACAGCTGGGATGGCAGCAGGGCACCAGAAGGCTGTCTCCTCTACAGCTGCACCCCTCAAAGCAGCTTGGCTCCCCCAGCCCCAGGCACACCCACTTCCAGCAAACCAGGCACCTGCCAAGTCTGCTGAGAGCCCAATGGGGACATGAGGCCTAGGGTTCTTTCTTAAATAGCCCCAACATGCCCATCCCTCAGGAAGGCCACAATCAGCCCCATGCAGACTCCACCTTCACCCCAGTGCCTGTGGGGTCAGCATGCAGCACCAGAAAAACCCGGTCGCCGCTGGTGGATGTCACATTGATGAAATCCTCTAAGACTGGGGGTCGCCTCAGAACAGGATTGCAGGTACCTGGCAAGGCCTGCCTGGAACCTGTATTTGGAGTCCTGGGGAGGAACAGGGCAGTCTCAGGGACTCTGCCTCCTGTCACTCCCAGATGGAGTGCCTGGGCCCACCCTCCCACAGGGCCTAATCCAGGGAAAGGGAGCTTTCCAGGTCCCTCTTGGACAGATGTAGTGTGAGGAGGGCCCCAGTCACACACCCAGCACCCAAGAGTTCAGGGGGGACATCAGGACTCAGTGGGGGCGTGATGTCCCTTGGCGGGGAGTCAGGAAGCAGCGTTTCCTCCCTCTTGAGCCCGAAGTCCAGCCTCTTGACCGCTTCCAACTTGGGTCGTTTAACCTTAGGGGCTACAGAGACACACAGAGGGAGCAGAGGCTCTCCCCTGCCTCACCCACCCAGAGCGCCCAGGAATCATCCCGAGGACCTACTGGGAGGCAGAGGGTCTTCCCTTCCGACAGAGGCATCCACCTCCCGTTTCCTGGTGCTGCGCTTGCGGCTCCCGGGAGATCCTGCCGGACAGGGACTGACCGCCACGTCTCCTCCAGCGATGACCTCCTCGAACGTCAGCTGCGGCCTGCCCGGGGTGAGCTGCTGGCGCTTGGAAGGCGCTGGGAATGGCGTCGCTGCTGAAAGAGGAGTCACGGCAGCCGCGCCCTACCGCCCAGGCCCGCTAATTCCGCCTCACAAGGCCACACTCCTCCGCGCATCCCTCCTAGACCTCCAGGAGGTCACGACCCCCTGGCCCGAGCCCACCTTCCAGCTCGGCCAGCACCTCCAGCTCGGCCGCGAACTGGTTATGGAAGTCATCCTCTACGCCGTGCAGCTGCTCCTCGTAGTCCTCCATGGCGCCCAGCGCTGCGCAACACTGGCTCGGGTCAGCCCCGACGCGCGCTCCAAAACTCCCGCGCCGCAGAAGCCGCGCGCTGCCCCGCCCCGAGCGGCCAGGACCGCCAATCAGCGACCGGGATGCCCAGTGGCTCTCACCATTGGTCAGAGGCGCAGGGGCGGGGTCGTGCACAAAGCCGAATCACCATTCAGTAGTAGGAGCTGCGGAACCTAAGCCACTTTCCATTGGTCCGCACAGCCATCCGTCTGCGGCAGGTGGATCGTGGGCGGGGTGGAGAAGTGCTGCGCGCGCAGAATAGGCAGGAGTCACCACGTAGTGGTGGAAGCCGCGGGCCCACGGATGCTCTCCATTGGCCAGAACAGTCGTCTGTCCGCAGTGGGCGGTCTGTGGGCGGAGCGAAGGCGGGGCTGCGCGCGCAGACTAGTCGGCCGAGAAGCGACTCCGGGTGCCCGGTGGCCCGGCGCGGGGACGTGGGGCTGGAGCCGGGGCCCAGAGCGGCATCGGGGCCGGGACGGCGCTGCCAGGCTGCTTGTCGGTCCTGAAGCTGGAGGGGCGCTCCGAACCGAGGTCTGCCTCTTTGACGTGGTGCCCCTGCCCACTCGGGAAACGGGCCGTAACCCCGTGGGAAGGCTTGTGGGGCACGCTGGACACCCAGGCTGTTTCTCCCAGGTCTGGGGAGGAGAGGGCCCTCTTACCGTCAGCCCGAGACAAAGCTGACTCGCCTGACTTTGGTCGGACTCCCATCCCCATCCGACGCCCCAGCCTGGCCCCGGTGCAGGGCAGCAAGGGCTCCTGCGGATGCAGGCGCACGGTGGGTCTGCACACTGCCTGAGATGCACGGTGCGTGGCTGCAGACCCGGAGCCCGGCACCCCCAGTCCCTAGGGCTCACTCCCACCTGCGAGGCAGCCCCCTCCATGGAGCCAGGCAGCGTGGAGAACCTGTCCATAGTCTACCGGAGCAGCGACTTTCTGGTGGTAAACAAGCACTGGGACCTGCGCATTGATAGTAAAACGTGGCGGGAGACCCTGACCCTGCAGAAGCAGCTGCGGCACCGCTTCCCAGAACTAGCTGACCCTGACACTTGCTACGGGTTCAGGTACACAGTCACCTAGATGGTCTGGCCTCTGTCCAAGGGAAGCTCTGTCATGAAGTTGCTGGCCAGGATAGGACAGGATCCAGCCACCTCTCCCCTCTGTCTCTCCCCAGGTTCTGCCACCAACTGGACTTCTCCACCAGTGGGGCACTGTGTGTGGCCCTTAACAAGGCAGCTGCAGGCAGTGCTTACAGGTGCTTCAAGGAGCGGCGAGTCACCAAGGCCTACCTGGCACTGGTAAGACTTGGATAGTCCCTAGGGTGGGGTGTGGGGACTTGGCACTCCCAGCCCACTTAAGCAGGTCCCTTGGACCAGAGCTCCCCACAAGCCGCACATGGATCAGCCTTCCCAACAGTGGCAGGCTGGCCTGTGAGCTGCATATGAATTCCTCTGCTTGGCAGGTTCGAGGCCACGTCCAGGAGAGCCAGATGACCATCAGCCATGCCATTGGCAAGAACAACACAGAGGGCCGGACCCACACCATGTGCATCGAGGGCACACAGGGTAGGGTAATCAGGGGCAGGGGCCACAGATCTATATCCAGCAGGGACCCTACATGGACATGGCCAACATGGGCAGGTGGGGTTGAACAGGGTCTGGAGGCTGTTCCAGCCTACCCTCACACCCTTCTGTGCACCCAGGTTGCGAGAACCCAAAGCCGAGTCTCACAGAGCTGGTGGTCCTGGAACATGGGTTGTATGCTGGCAGCCCAGCGTCCAAGGTGCTGTTGAAGCCACTTACAGGTGTGTCCAGCATGGGGCAGAGGTCAGTCCCAGGGAAAGGAGCCTAAGGCACAGGCAGCATGGCCAGCTGGGGTCACCCAGCATCTAGTAGAACGGTACGAGGTTTTTGCTGGCTGCTGGCTGTGCTCTGGTGGATTTTGCTGGGTTCTACAGTAAGATCCAGCACTGCCCTGGCTGTGCACTCACAGCAGTCCTAGAGCAATTTCTGCCCTGTGCCCCATCACCTCATTGTCTCATCCCTATCAAGGGTCAGGAAGGTCCTGTCCCAGGCGATTACCATGGGGTTGCATAGTCACAGCAAGGAACCCTACTGGATGTGACGTGGGCCTGGTGGTGTGTGGGCATGCAGTAGCCTCACCCCGCCTGACCCCTGACCCCATCTGCAGGCCGGACTCACCAGCTGCGTGTGCACTGCAGTGCCCTGGGCCACCCCATCGTGGGTGACCTGACGTATGGGCAGGCTGAGGGCCAGGAGGACCAGCCCTTCCGGATGATGTTGCACGCCTTCTACTTGCGCATACCTACACAGGCTGAGTGCGTGGAGGCCTGCACACCAGACCCCTTCCTGCCCTCACTGGATGTCTGCTGGAGCCCACACACCCTATTGCAGCCACTTGACCAGCTTGTCCAGGCCTTACGGGCTGCCTGTGATCCTGACCCCATGGACAGTGGCCCTGGGCCCTGTAGCCCCTCCACACTGCTGCCTGAGCCAGGCCGGCTCCCTCCTGAAACTGAGGCACAGCGAGCCTCTTGTCTGCAGTGGTTATCAGAGTGGACACTGGAGCCAGAAAACTGAGAGCCACTGGGCTGTGTAGGGGGTGCTGGCTCAGTGCCAGTCTGCAGGAGGGACTGGCAGGGCTGGTAGGATACCAGGTAGTCATGTTTGCTGGAGGATTGAGGCTCAGACTGTGGAATAGATGCTTGGCTAGGGAGCTTCCTCCCATGTCCCCTGGAGAAACTGAGGTTCTTCCTGGGATAGTTTTTTTTTTTTTTCCTGGGATGTACTCCTGGGGCCTGCATTTCACAGATTTGCCCAGGCCACTCAGCAGGGAGGGACAGAGCCGGGACCGGGCCAGGCTCTGCCTCCAATATGGGCTCACTCTGGGCTCCTCAGGGCCTGGGCCTGCCTGTCTTTTGTGTTGTGAGGCACTCAGCTCCAGTCTGCCTCTTGAGTTCCCAGCCTGGTTGGACCTTCTGCACCTGTCTTCTTCCTGGCCTGGCCTGCTTCACACCTTGCTTCTGCTGCACTCTGCTGCTGGCCTCGCCTACGTCTGGAGCACAGGGGTGTGGGGGGGCTTCGGAAGAGGCACCTCCCCATGTACTCCTATCCTCTGGGTGCTGCTTCTGCTGCAAGGTCCCACAGGCTTCTGACTGCAGCTCCTGCCACGCCACCATCTTCCTGGATCACACAGCAGTGGGATGCCAGTCCATGCCTTCAGGGAAAGCACAGCCTGGCCTCACCTCCTGTCCCCTACACCTTGGCCAACCACCCTGGCAACAGCTGGGTGAGGATTTGGAATAAATTCTCAGTGCCAAATCCCAAGCGTGACTGAGTGTATCTGATGTGGGGCTCTGGGGTGCTCCTGCCTTTTGCTAGCCCTGCCTCCTGCACATCTCCACTAGCCAGCAGAACCCACGACACCGCTAGGTCCTGGCCTTCAACCTGCCCTCTCTCCATAAGCAGTGAGCCCTTGTGGTTCAGGGTTCTTGGAGGCTGGACTCTTTTATTTTTTAATATCTTTATTTTGTTTGTTTATTTATTTATTTTTAAATATTTATCTTTTAGTTTTAGGTGGATCCAATCTTTTTTTTTAATTTTTATATGGTGCTGAGTATTGAACCCAGTGCCTCACATGTGTCAGGCAGGCACTCTGCCACTGAGCCACAACCCCAGCCCCAAGGCTGTACACTTGATGGGAGCAGAAATGGGGTTGTCCAGTCCCTGGAGGACCCCAACCCTCCTGGAGCATAAATCTGGCCTCAGCCAGGGTCTCTGGTGTAGCCTACAGTCTGGGCCCACACACAGGCTTGGCTCCCGGGGTCCAGAGCCCTAAGGCCTTATCCTGTCGCCCCTGGTCCCTCCCCACTGCAGATTGCGTTCTATGCTGGCCCCACATTAACCCTGGGCAGGATTTCAGCAGTGCTGGGAGTAGAGGTAGCTACCCTTGTGCCCTTGGCAGAACCCCCCTGGGGCTCAAGGCCAATTGTTTCTGCTTCCTGCAGGAAAGGGGGAAGTTACCTGGAGTGGGTCAGGGGAAGCCAGGCCCCCAGCTCAGGGCACATCCCCTCAGCCTTCTGTCCTCTGCTGTTCATACCCCTGTGTCTCCTTCTTCCCACCCAAGGAGGTCTGGTTCATTTCCTATTTTCTCGGGGTCTCCTTGAATGGTAGCAGTTTGGGCCCCTCTCCAAGGGATATCCCTATAGTCTCAGGCCAGTCCAACTTTCTTGGCAGCGGCCTGTGGGCTCAGCAGCCGCCATGCCCACTGCTGCCACATGGGGCCGCCCTCGCCTCTGTGCCTGGGACCCTGAGGCCAGGAGCTCAGCTGCTTGTCAAGGCACATGGACTTGAGCCTGAGACCCTTCACACCCTGGTGCCCCAGGAGTCCCTCCCTGAAAGACCTCAGGCAGGGCTATCCCAAAACACCCCAAAGGGTTGATCAGGCTCAGGACTGAACTAGGAGATGGTGTTCAGTCCAGGTCAGCTATGTTCTCCAGCTTGCTTTTGGACAAAGTGCTCAGTGACAGCTGCTGCAGCCTCAGAGAATGGGTTAGGATGTCTTCAGCAGGCAGGCCTCCAAAGGGACCAGGGCAGGAGGCAAGACTGCAAGAGGGACTTCCCAACCCACCTGCTGGATGGTGCCAGCAGAAGGTTTCCTGGCCCTAGGCCACCCACTGGTAGCTTTCACATTTGCAGGCCCAAGGGGGTTTTTGGAGCCCTTGAATAAGGCCAACAGTTTCTTTCAGTTACTAAAGTTAAATACCCCTACTTTTAAAAAGTCTCCCCATTACGGGTAAGGCCACCTTCACAGGCCCCACCAGGGCCCTGCCAGAACAGGGACAGGGCAGTGGCTGGCTCCGAGGCACATCCTCTATATCCTACTACATGACATCCCTCCCACAGACCCCTCAGCGTCCAGAGCTACCCTAAGACCTTGCTAGCCAGAATCTGTTCCTACCAGGTGAGTTCAGGGCTTTGGTGCAATCATAAACAGTCTCGGCTGCTGGGATCAGTGCTGGGTTTCAGGTGGGCCTGCCCAGGACCCTCCCCCAATCCACTCCCCAGGACCTTGGTCCCCTCCAAACTGGGCCATCTGGACCTCACCGCTCTACCCCACCTCTGCCAGATGTAGTTCTCAGAGCCACTGGGCAGCTGTATCAGCCCAGCTGGTGGCCAGAGGCCCATGCCAAGCTGAGCAGGACTCCAGACAACCAGGCAGCCTGAGCTGCACAGAGCCTCAGCTTCTGTGTCCTATTGAGCCCTCAGTGGTGCTCCTGGCTGGGCCTCTCCAGTGCTTGGGGGGCCATTGTCTGCTGTTGCCCCAACTGTGGGCCCTATAAGGCTCAGCCCAGCTGTGGAGCTGGCTCACAGAGTACTCAAAACCTGGAGTGTAGGTGGAAGTTATGTGGCAGCTGGACCAGCCACTGGGGTCCTGAAGCCCCCTTGGGCCTGCAAATGTGAAAGCTGCCAGTGGGTGGCCTAGGGCTAGGAAACCTTCTGCTGGCACCATCCAGCAGGTGGGTTGGGAAGTCCCTCTTGCAGTCTTGCCTCCTGCCCTAGTCCCCTTGGAGGCCTGCCTGCTGAAGACATCCTAACCTGCTCTCTGAGGCCACAGCAGCTGTCACTGAGGACAGGTGAGACCTGAGCAGTGCCATTGACTGGGACAGGGCTGAGCATGGCACAGCTCTCAGGGCATGTGCCCACACACCCTCTCTGTTCCATAAGCTGCAACACATGCGCACACCTGGCAGCTGTATTCTGCCACTGCAGCATGGCCACACCCACTACCGTGTTGATTCACGTGTGCCTAATGTCCCACAGAGACACCTGAGGACATGGATGAGCTCCAGGGTGCAAGAGCACATGGGCTAAGGTGCATGCATACGAGGCTGTGTGCTTACCTGGAGCATCACCCAAGGGGTGCCAATGCCAGGGCTGGGTTCCCATGGGGAGGGGCGTGTGCTGGGTGGCTGCCAAATGTGAGCTCAGCCTCCTGCTCCTCTGGGGCTGAGGAGCAGGTGCCCGCTATGCATGGGGCCCTAGGGCTGATATGGCAGCATCACCTGGCACAGCCCAGATCCCTCCCCTTCAGGCCGGTCCAGCTGCTATCACTGTAGGAGTGGGGTCCACAAGGCAGTTTAGTTGCATGCCACCCACTGAGTCAGGCATGAGGGTGAATGGGGACTGCAGTGACCCTGTCCCAATCCTCCTGCACCCCAGAGCTCAGCTGCACAGACCAAGATGCTTGGCAGGCTGGGATCACTGACGTCTGGAACACCTGCATCTGAAGACCATGTGACGGGGAACAGCCCTGTCTCTGAGGCATAGGCAGCACCTCTGCCAACCACAGATGTGCTTCCTGCTCAGGTGAGGGGCAGGAACAGAAGCAGGAGCCACCAGCTGGACCAAAGGGCTCCAGGCTGCATATCTGGGCCCTGGGCTTCCTTGAGCAGGCAGTTGAATCCCTCTAAACCTCCATTTTAGCCCCAGCAAAAGGTGGTAACTTCCCTGCCTCCCATCCAGGCCGCGTAAGGTCCAGACATCCAAAAGTACTCAGCCATGAGCTACAGGCTGTGTCCGTGAGGCTGTGTGCTGTCTGTGAGAGGTCAGCGCACTTGGCAGCCAGCAGCACTGACCTCCATGCCTGAATCCATGCCCCAGGACTCAGGTCTCAGTGACAGCACTGGTGTCCAAGACCTGGAGAGGGAAAGGGGGCTGCCTGGGCCACCCAGTGCTGGCGTCTCCCCCCCACTGCCTGCGGGACTGCTGTTTGTGAGAGATGTGTTAATTGGAGGCGCTGCAGCCTGTGGTCCCAGGGGCCAACCTGTGATAAGAAAGGCCCGGTCCCTAGCTCCCCTCCCCCGCACTCCCTTTTGTTCTGACGCTTATTTGTGGGATTGTTTTCCTCCCAAAGGCAAGACCAAGGCGGCTGCAGCCCCAGGCACAGCCTAGACATCCCGTGTGACGTGACGCTGGACATGACCCTCTTGGTGCCTGAGGCCCTCCCCTGCCACAGTCTCTTGCTAGTCCAGGACCTGCCCCCTCGGGACACCTCAGCCAGGATGACCAGGGCTCACTGCCGCTCAGCCGTGGGCCCCAGAGTGGGTAAGATGATTTCTCCATAAGAAGGAGGTACCCTGGGCTCCTCTGGAGCACTCTGGGATGACAAACCCCTGTGGCTGGCCCGCCACTTTACTGTGGGACTGTCTGGTGCTCTGGTTGCCCCTCCTCAGGGGCCCAAACTAAGGGACCTGCTGTAAACAAGGGGAGGCCCCCAGGAAGCATGAGGCTAACCGGGTGGTACAAAACTGCATCATGAACATAGCCCCAGGGGTGCAGTCCTCAGGGTCCCAACAGGGACAAGGCAGGTGAGGCCAGGTCTACCAGGGGCCACTGCCAGCCCCAGCACAGGCCAGGCCAGGCCCCAAGGATGGGCAGGGATTGGGGTAGAGACCCAGAGACACACTGCCTTTCTTGGGAGGGCAGACACCCAGCTCCAGCAGCCCAGGAGACCACAGGCAGGGCTACCTGGGCTGTGACCAGGTTCTCCACTAATGACACCCTCCCTGTGCCCTTTCAGTGCTGGAGATTTTTCTAAATGGTCTGTTCAGGGTCAGTGAGAAAATGGGGTGACCTGGACTCAAGCCTCCACTTCCTGGGCTGGGTTTCCAAGGCAAGAATGTGGCTGGGCCCCCCATCCTGCTGGGAAGCCCTGCTGTGCCCCAGTGCAGAGGGTGAGAGGCTCTGGAAGAGTTGGGAGCTAAGCCCCTGCTCCTCCCATTTTGAGCCTCAAAACAGACTGTGAGGACACAGAGCCACTGTGGGAGGAGGTCTGGCTGGAGGTAGGAGGAAGTTGCACACACACACAGGCCAGAGAACACACTGGCTCCGGTGCACTCGCATACCACACCTCACACACTATCCGACCAAGCCACATGTGCACAGGAGCCCATGTACTCCCGGTCTCCTCCAGAGCCTCCCCTCCAGGAGGACAGGGGTTGGGGGTCAGAGGCCCACCCAGGATACAGGGAGCCTTGCGCAGACCCCAAATACCACTGGCCACATTCCTGCTACCGCTGAGCCCTCATGGCTGTTCTGTTCCAGGTACCCTGGCGAGTCTGGGCCTCACCCTCTTCCTGTCCCTTACTGCCAACTGTTCCCGTTATCAGGCCAAGGGCTTCCCCCAGGGAGAGCCGGACATTGCTGGGGCTGACCATTGGGCCAGGTGAGTGCTGGGCCCCTCCTGGAAATTATTTCCTGTGGCTGATTCATGGTAGGGCAGAGTGGGAGGAAGGGAGGAAGAGGGGTCCTGGATGGCTGTGGAGGTCCTAGGGAGGGACCACGCCCAGGGTCTGCACATGAGGTCCAGTCACATAGGTCCACCATACCCCAAACTGTGACCTCGGAACCTGGCCTGCCTTCAAGGTCACTCAGCCACCTGGCCCCAGACAGCCCAGTAGGTCCAGAGTCCAGCTTTGGTTTCCACATTGGTGGGAGTGGGTCCCCCGCGTTCTCAAGGTAGCAGCCAGCTACAGAGGCCTTGACCATCAAAGGCCCATATGCTTGGCCCCCAAGTCTCCCCATGGGGCTCCAGGCCATCAACCCCAACTGCTGGACCAGGCCACATCATCTTGAGTCCTTTCGGCCCCCCTGTCCCAGCCTGGTCATTTCCTCCCATTGTCTAGGGGTCTCACTCCTCAGCTTGGCACACGGATCAATCAGTTAATGAGGCTGGTTGGGTAGGACCAAGGTCCCAAGGGGGACCAGTCAAGCTCAGGCTCATGTGGCCCAAGACCCCTCTCTGTATAGATTTTATTAGTCATGCCCTAAGGAAGGGAGGCTCAGAGAGATGGCCTTGCCTGCAGTCACACCATAAGTGCCTCCACGACCCTCAGACACCAGAAAATTGGTCAGGGCCTGAGCCAGCTGGGCCTGGGCCCTGGGAGCAATTGCAGATCCCACATGTGAGCAGTTGCCACATGTAGGCCCCAAGCAGCTAGAAGTCTGGCCCCGATGGGGTACTCAGGGAGGAAGGAGGAGGAAGAAAGGAGCAGGAATCTGACCTTGACCATGACCGGACACATCTTGCCTCTTACTCCCTTGGTGCTGGGAGGCAGTATGACTCCAATCCCACGCACTGTATCTGCCTCTTATCTGGGCCTGCCCCTCCCAATCCCTGGGCCCCTCACTGTCTTCTCCTCCTGCCCAGGGTCAAAACCTCCCTCTTGCAAGACTTTTGGTGCCAGCCAGCCAGCCAGCTGCCTCAGGAGCATCTCTCGGCTCTGATCAGGTGCTTGGCCACCCAGCGGGTATCACTCAAAGCCTGGCAGGTAAGCCTTCACAGAGGCAGAGCGCATGGGTATGGAGGGGGAGCCAGGCTGCTGGAGGAGGGCCTACAGGTGGGCACAGGTTTGCACCAAGCCAGACCCCAGCAGAGATGGGCAGGAGGGGGCCGGGGACTGGACTGGGGCAGGGGGCTTGGGAGTGCAGGCACCAATCTGCCAGCTTCAAAACCACCAAGAACATGGCTCCTGGGGCCACCATGACAGGATGCCTGGCCCCCTGTGATGGGCTGTCACTCCTCTGGGCTGGCTTTTCAGTTCAGTCCAAGGTGGACCCCTGGTCATGTCAGCCAATCTGCCTGCAGGTGCTTCTGCCTCCCACCCTGGCGGTGATGAGGGCTTGCCACATGGCTGCGTGATCCTCCCTAGCTTCCTCTGGTGTATAGTGCCCCCTGTGGGTCCTCCAGGCCTCCAGGACACACCCAAAAGTGGGTTCTGCAGCCCACTGATCTCTCCCTGGGGCGTGCCTAAGGATCCTGGGCCATGAGACCATGAGGCCATGAGACTCAGGAAGCATGCTAGGTTGAAAGGGCACTGTGTCCCAGTATAAAATTAGTAGCAAACATGCTCAAGAAAAATCAGAAAATGCAGAAAAGTAGAAAGACCCCACTCCTCCAGAGAAATGCCGAGCTCTTGGGGACTCTCCCTCCGGCCTTCTCTAAACAGGATCCGCTTGGCTTCCAAGCCTTGGGTTGTGCCAGCATTGCCTGCCCAAGGCCCCAGCCATTGCCACCGCCATGTGAAGGCTCAAACTGCAGGAGACAGTCTCCAAGCCCTGCTCCTTTCTTGTTGGCCCCTGGCCTGGTTACTGCCCTTCCCCAGAGTGCCTCCAACCATGCAGAATGGGTTCTTGGCTTTGGTTTTGTTTTGGTGGTGCTGGGGATTGATCAGATATGTATGTGGACTGAGTGGTTTCCTCAGTTGGTCCTTAAAAAGGAGCCCTGAGAAGTGTCTCTAAGGTACTCATGGAGTTGGCTGGCTGTGGAATCCATAGGCTCGAGGGGAAGTGAAACCCCTAGTAGCAGGTTGTCCATCCATTCCCGGTGTTCAGGTGGATTCTGCTCTAAACATCACAGGAATGTTTTACAGATAGCTGATGAATTCCTTAGAATGCCTCAAGAGCACTCACAGAACTAGTTTTAAAATATGGTAGATATTAATCTAACGGTATTACTTTGAATAGTCTAAATGCACCAGTTGAAAGATGGTATGCTTGCCTAGCACATGAAAGACCCTGGGTTCAATGCCCAGCAGTGCAAAGAGAGAGAGAGAGAGAGAGAGAGAGAGAGAGAGAGAGAGAGAGAGAGAGAGAGAGAGAGAACAGTATATTAGAGTGGATCAGAAAAGAAGACCTAGCCTGGTGCAGTGGCACACGCCTGTAACCCCAGAGACTTGGGAGGCTGAGGCAGGAGGATCACATGTTTGAGGTCAGCCTCAGCAAATTAATGAGCTTCTGTCTCAAAATGAGAAGGGCTGGGGGTTCTGGGGTTGTGGCTCAGCGGTAGAGCGCTCGCCTTGCGCGTGCAAGGCCCTGGGCTCGATCCTCAGCACCACATAAAAATAAATAAATAAATAAAGTTATTTTTTAAAAAAAATGAAAAGGGCTGGGGATGTGACTCAGTGATAAAGCAACCCGGGTTCAATTTCCCTGTACCAAAAACAAAACAAAACATACAAAGAAAAAAAAACCTGTGTTGTCTACAAAAGACTACTTTATTTCTATTTATCATTTTGTGTGTGGATGCTTGAGATACTGGGGATGGAACCCAGGGCTTCAGCTATGCTGGGCAAGTACCTACCACTGAGCTGCACCCCAGCCCTTTTTTTTTTTATTTTTAGTTATATATGGACATAATATCTTTGTTTTGTTTATTTATTTTGATGTGGTGCTGAGAATAGGACCCAGTGCCTCACTTGTGTGAGGCAAGTGCTTTGCCACTGAACCACATCCCCAGCCCACTCTGGCCCTTTTTATTTTTCATTTTGAGACAGAGTCATTTTGAGACATTTTGAGAGAGAGATAGACACCCAGGCTGGCCTCCAATTTGTGATCCTCCGGCCTTAGCTTCCCAGGTAGCTGGGATAACAGGCAGGCATCATTGTACCCCGCTAAAACCCCACTTTAAATGTAAACATGTATAGATTAAAAGTAAATGTGTGGGGGCTGCACAGCCTAGCATGAGAGGGGCCCTGGGTTCAATCCCCAGTGCTGAAGAACAAAAGTAAATGGATGGAGAAGCCACACTCCAACACTGGTCAACAAGAAGCAGGAAGCAGCTGCTCATCCAGGCAGAGCTGACTCCCAAGCAAGGACCAAGTGTGCAATTCTGCAAGAAGAGGTGGTAGTCCTGAGAAAGCCTGCACCCGGCCACAGAGCACCAGGGCACTGGGGCAGGAATCTCAGCACCACAGGGGAGGCAGGCCAGTCCACCGAGGTCACTGGGACTTCCACGCACTTCCATGGACACAGCTGGTGACATCTGTGGTGACCTGGTCCCACAATCGCAGAGCACACGTTCTTTTTCTTTTTTCTTTTTTTAAATTTGTGTGTGTGTGTGTGTGTGTGTGTGTGTGCAGCATGTCATCTTTATTTATCATTTTCCTCCTTTTTTTTTTTTGTACTAAGAATTGAACACTCGACCACTGAGCCACATCCCCACCCCTATTTTGTATTTTATTTAAAGACAGGGTCTCACTGAGTTGCTTAGCACCTCACTTTTGCTGAGGCTAGCTTTGAACTCCTGATCCTCCTGTCTCAGCCTCCTAACTGGGGCACTACAGTTGCACCGGAAGGTGGATTTATTATGTATTCATAAGTGCACACAATGTAGCAATCTTGATTGGTGGGGGGGTGCTGGAGCTGTGCCCCACCAGGGCAAGTCCAGACTGGACAGGGAGTGACCTGCTGCCATCCTGCCCAGCTCAGCTGCTTGGCCAACCTTGCCACGTGGCGCGGCCTTCAGGGTGACTTCAGGCTCCACCCGCCTGACCTCCTGCTGTTTTACAAGTGAGTGCTCTACCTCATGGCTCCTGGGGGCCCTGCTAGGCAGGCGGGAGGCCCGGCCCTGCCTCCCTGATGTCCTCCCACCTGCCGGCAGCCTGAGCCAGGTAAGGGAAGCTGACTGCCGGGCCTTCACCCACCGTGCTGCCCAGGGGAACACAGAGCTGCTGGCCAACCTGCCTGACCAGAGGGTGACCCTGAGACACACAGCCCTGGCCTGTCTGGTAGGTGCCCCCAATGCAGACGGAAGGACAGTGAGGCTGGCCTCTGCTTGGTGCTGACCTGCTTTCCCTGCAGGGGGCGCCTCACCTGCAGCTCAGTGCCTCAGACCTGGAGCTCCTCGGGGTCCTGGTGTGTGACATGCAGGCATCCAGCATCGTGACCTCAGATCCTCATGTGCTGCAGAACCTGCTGCGCTGTCCCCGGCTGACTGCTGCCCAGAGTGTTGCCCTCAACAGCCTGCTGGCCAGTGGGAGGACCCAGCTTGGGTGGGTAGGGGTCACAGGGTCTAGGGTGAGGAGGGGTTGGTGGGGTTGGGGGCTCCCCTACTTGAGACAAGATAAGAAGCAACTGGATCTTGGGCTCCGGGGGTCACTGATGGCCACATCCCTACTGACCTCTGACTTCTGCCTCACCTCCTCAGCCCTCAGCCTTGCTCCTTCTGCCTCCAGCCCTCAGCCTTGCTCTGGCCCCACAAGCCATGGGGTGCAGGGTGGGGAATGCTGACTGTCTGGCTGGGTGCCCACAGCAGGGCAGGCTCCACCAGCTGTGAATGGGCACCTGCCTGTACTCTGGGTACACCTGAGAACCTCCTGGAAGCTTCTTCCGCCCTGCTCAGGGAAGGGCAGCAGGTTGGGGGTTGGGATGTTGCCCTTGGCCCCAACACAGTGCCCCTTCCCATGCACTAGGCCTCCCAGCTCCTGGAACCTGAAGGGGCTACAGGCCCTGGGATCCCTGACCACCTACATCAGCCCCCATGTGTGGGCACAGGTACCAGAGGTAGGTGGTGCCAGCAGAGTGGCCATGGGCACAGGGTAAGGTGCTGCCAGATGTCTCCTCCACCAGCCCATGCCTCCCAGCCACTCTGGGGACCTAGTGGGGCCCCAAGACCATCGGAGTCTCTGGGGTGGGAGGAGGGGCCAGGCACCCGTATGATGTGTGGATATCATGCCTACTGCCAGGCTGTGGGCCTGGACTTCTTCCACAGAGTGGTGGCTGCCTGCCGGGCAGGACAGCTCAGCCAGCATGATGCCAGGCACTTCGTGACCAACTTCCTGGAATCCAAGGCTAAATTGGCATCCTGGAGGCCCAAGCGGGGTGCAGGTTGGTGTGACCACCATGGGCATCCCCCAGTCTAGGCTCCCCTCTGGTCTGGTGTGGGCCAAGTTGTTGGTTAGAGGTGAACCTGGGATGTGGTCAACGTCTAATGAGGTCAAAAGTGGAGGTCAGAGTGGAGATGGGCTGGAGCCAGCAGAGGTGGTCAGCTCTGGCCTTGGCTAATGGATCTGGTTATTAGCCCACCCTGCCGGGAGGCCCTGTACCCATGGTAACATCACAGCGGCCACACTGCATGACAACCTGTTCCTGGTGCACTATGACTGCGCCCAGCTCCAGTCGTGCCTGGGAGGCCCCGTGCTCAGGGCCAACCTGGACCCCCTGCTGCAGCACCCCCTGCCTGCTGAGTGCCAGCGCGTCATCAAGGCCAAGCTGGCCCAGGTACAGAGACAGACCCCCGAGGGGCAGGCAGCGGGGCCTGGGCCACTGAGCTCACCGCCTGCCTCAGGTCTACCCACAGGGCATCCCTGAGGACCAGCTGCGGCTCATCACCTCGCTGGTCTACCTCTTCTCACGCACTGAGATAGGCCAGTGGAACATCACATCCATGGACACGGTTGTGGCCCTACTGGCCTCAGATGTGGCTCTGGAGAACCAGACAGAGGTGAAGGTATTGGGGGTGGCTGGGGAGCCGTCTGGTCCACCCAGCCCCACTGACCCTGTCCCTGTTCCCAGGCAGTCCTGCAGAAGTTCCTGGACCAGAATGGTACAGTCACCAGTGCCCTTCTGGTGGCCATTGGGGGCTCCCGCCTCTGCTGGATGAGCCCCCAGCAGATCCAGACCATCCAGCCCTCAGAATTCCGGTGAGCCTCCCATACAGCCACACAGCTGGCCACCCACCTGGCAAGGGTCACCAGGGGAAACCAAGGCTCAGGAGGGAGACCCATCCAGTCTGGGCTGGACTACTGGAGATACATTCATGTCCTAGGGCCACGGTAACAAAGTACCACAAACTAGGTGACTTGAAATAAGTAACGTGTTCTCCAGAACCTCTGGAGGCCAGAGGTCCCAAGTCAGGGTATCAGCAGGACTCTCCCATGGGTGCTTCCAGTCCCCAGCATGGCTGAAGCTTTGGTGCTCCTGCGGTTGAACCCTTCCTCTCCTTCACATGGCCTTCTCCCTGTGTCTGTGTCCATATTCCTCTGTTCCCATAGGGACCCCAGATGCTGGATTTAGGGATGACCTAATCCAGTCTGACTTCCTCTTTTAATCTGATTTCTTCTGCAAACACCCTACTTGCAAATAAGGTCACATTCTGAGGTTCTGGGTAGATGCAAGTTTGGGGGAACCTGCTCAACCCAGCACAGAGGGCAGAAGGTCTCTCAGGGGGCTCACAGCCTCACACTCTGCAGGCTGGCTGGGGTCCTGGACATCTCCTCCTGCCCTCAGAGCCAGAAGGACGTGCTCTTTGCCAAGGCTCGCGAGGCCTTCCACAACACCAGGTCCACGGCTGACTACTACCGCTTCATGCGCCCCTACCTGGGTGAGCCCCGCCTGTGGGTGGTGCCCTCCCAGAAGCGCCCCCTGCCCCTTCTCATCACTGCCCCCCCAGGTGGTGCCCCGGTGGAGGAGCTGCAGCACCTGGCCCAGGCCAATGTCTCCATGGACATCGACACTTTCACCAACCTCAACCCACAAGTGCTCCAGGTGGGGGGCTGCCCTGGCGGAGGGGAGACAGGGCAGGGCTGGCTGGCCCAGGTGCCCCAGATCCCAGGTCCACACAGTCCTGAGTGAGAGGACCAGAGGTGTTCTGTGCCCCTCCTCGTGTTGTCCCGGGAAGCACTGCCCCTGTGGGGTCCTCCTCAGCCACAGAGGCAGCCTTGAGACCCTCCTGCCTCCCTCCCAGAGCCTGAGTGTCAGCAACGTGACCACCCTGCTGGGGCAGAATGTGGGGGACCTGCAGAAGGCCCGCAGCCACCCCACGGTCAGCTCCTGGCTGCGGAGCCTCAGCAGCTTGGCCCGGGATCAGCTGGGCCTGGACGCTTCCCACCCTGGGCCCAGCCCTTCCTATGCAGCCAGCAGGCCCCCCAGCATCACCCACCCCACACTCCACTTGGCCTCCACCTCAGGCCTGCCTGAGAACTACACCTTGGCCCCCATTGCAGGTACAGTGTACACCTTTACTCCCCTCTGGGCCCAGGGCCCTCTGTAGACCCTAGGCTGTCCCTGTGTCCACCTTGCTTCCCCTCACATCAGCCTCTAAGTGCCTTTGGCTTGCACAGTGTCACCTTCCATTGCCTGCTGACCCATTTGAGGACACAGTGCCTCCTCCTAAACCCACAGATCTGCAGAATGGGTGAGGGGAAGCTCTGGGGTCCCTGAGGAGCTAAGAAGAACAGTTGCAGAGGGTCCTCACTGGCCTTCCCACACTTAGCAGCCCAAAGCAGGGGTTCCCAGGGGGGCTGCAGGTGGCTTCTGGTTGGAACTAATAGGTCCCCTCCCTATCTGCCCACAGGAAGCCCCCCAGTCCACCTGGGTTTTTTGCCGCTCTCTGTGGCCCTGCCTTCTGGCCTTCTGTGGCTGCTGCTGCGTCGCACATCTCTGAACCCAGTGGGGACTGCTCATGGAGCACCAGGACCCTGGCCAGTGCAGACAGTGCTGCCCCAGGGTGACCAGGCCCACAGGCACCACATGCAGGAAACAGGGGGCTGCTAGGTGGAGCTGGCCACCTGCCCAGGTTGTGGCTCATACCCTAAGCCCCAGGGGGACAGCTGTGTCCCACCTCTCAGGAGGCCTGCAGGGCCAGCCCCTCATGCCTTGGCTCCCAGGAGCAGAGACCTGACCAGTTACAAGCCCAGGTGGGAAGGAAGATGAGGCCCAAGTCTCCTGCCTCCTCCAGGACACCTGGGCTGGGCAGGACTTCAAGGTCATTGTCCTCCCTGGTGGATCAGAATAAAATGTAAGGCTATCCTGCCACCTGTGTATTTGCTCAGGTCCCAGAGGGGACACAGGGACCCTATTAGCAGGGCCCACCATGTGTCCACCACCTTGGCAACACCATCAATCACAACAGGAAGGCCTCTCAAACAGCCCCCCCAGCCTAGAGGCCCACCCTGGACTCTTCTTTCGTGAGAGTGAGAGAGCTGACCACATGGACCCCAGATTATAGGGTCACAGGAAGCCCACAAGCCACAACCTCCTACCTGGCCCAGTGACATCACAGGACATGCCTGCAGGGCAGGTGCTACTGTTTATTGAGCTCAAACACCCTCAGGGTTTGACAGCAACCACCTGACTGCCACCTGCTGCAGATGAAGAGGTGGCCTCAGCTCAGAGTCAAAGCCAGGAGCACAGCTGGAATGGATGCGAGCAAGAGTCCAGGTCCACGGAGGGGGCATGCCCCAGAGAAGGCCTCTGCACAGAGAGGGGTGACTCAGACCCCCTCTGCCCTCTGCCTTCCCCCCACCCTCCCTGGACTCTGCCCAGGCCCCCTGGCCCACCTCGGGAGCGGAGGTCCAGGACAAGGTAGCCATTGGGGATGCCACCCTGGAGCCCCAGCTCTAGCCTGTCCAGGTCCTCCTGCCGCTGCTGTGAGATCCAGTCCTGCACTGGGCTGTCCTCTTCCTCAGCCTTCAAGTCCCTGACGTGTGGCCCCAGAAGTTTCTGTACTTCAGACACGGTCAGACCCTACCAGACCATCAGGCATTCATCAGGGTCTTCAGGCCCCAGAAAATGGGGTGCCACTGTACCTATACCACCCACGTCTCCACCCATAGCTGGCTGCTGACCTCAGCCTGTACACACTTGGCTCTCAGACAGGCTGGCCCTGGCATGTTGATTGCCCAGCCAGAGGTTGCACCCCACTGTCCTGTCCCGACCTACCACCACAGCCTCAACCGGTAGCTTCTTGAATGTGGCCATGTCTATGGTCATATTCTGCAGGATGAGTGTCCTCAGGTCCTCCATGGGAGCCCCACCTGTGCAGGAAGGACCCCCAACTTGAGGCCATATGACATACCCCAGCCCCATCCTCTGCTACAGGCTACAGAAAGTCCACCTTCTTACAAAGACTCCTTCTTCCCGAGGAGTCCTGGTCTCGGCTTTGCCTGGTAGCCACCTAATCCTCTAACCAAAAAGGGCCAGAGCTATCACCAGAGTCAGAGCTCACCGTCTTAAGTACACATACTTGGAGGAGTGGGGGACAGGATATGGGGGACTGCCCACTCACGCCTACAGAGGGCATTCAGGGAGGCCCTTGACTGGCCACTGCAAATAGGGGTCTTGCCTGCCCCTTGCTCTGCCCACCTGCTTACCCTGCCCTTGCTCTGCCCACCTAGCTTACCCAGGAAAGCCCGGATCCTTCCAAGGTACTCAGGCTGGCTTATATTCCTGAAGGTCACGCAGGCCTTGGAGTAGAGGACATGTAGCTGCCTAGGGCCACATGAGTCCAGGTCCTGGGGTCTGATGGCCCTGGGGACAGTGTGGGGCCAAGCAGTGAGTGGGGACCACAGCATGCTCACCCTGCCCTGCAGAGGACTGTGACTCACCACATGACCCTGGAGGGCACAGAGTGCAGCTGCTCAGCACTGAGGAAGCACAGGTAGGAAGGATGGAAGCCAGCCAGGCTACCCATGGTGTCCTGGTCCAACTGGCCACCTCCCAGCACATAGCGGGCAATCAGGGCAGTCACCTGTGGGAGGAGGTTGTTGAGGTGCCTTGGAGCAGGGAGAGATGGACCCCTACCAGCCAGCAAACTTTAAGCTGTCCTTCCAGGCTGAACAGTACTGTGCTGTGTTCCCCCAGGTCAGAGTCCAGAGTCCCCTGATGCCCCCGTCATCAGGCCACATAGTCCCGTGCCAATGCCCCTCAGGCAGGTGCTCACCTGCTTGTCCATTTTTTGCCCTTTGCTGACATTGAGTAGGGCTTTCACAGTCTCCAGGGAGGTCAGGTTCCACTTGTGGATGTCCTCGGGGCTGACAAAGCGGAAGAAGTAGCCCAGGCGCTGGACCAGGGACTCAGGGTAGCCTTGTGGGTAGGTCTGTGGAGAAGGTGACCATGAAGGCCAGGGCCACTCCCTGGGTGAGGCCAGCAGGCAGTAGCATGTGGCATCAACTACCTGGTCTAGCCTGCACTTGAGGGTGTGGATCTGCTGGTAGGTGAAGGGGATCGCATTCACAAGGTCCATGTGGGTAGACAGCAGGGCACCGTCCACACAGGCCTCCAGTTCCCACTCTTCATAGAAGATGAGGTTTTCATCCACCACCTGGGGCTTCCGGCCAGGGGGGCAGGGCTCCTGCTTCTGGGGGCAGGCCCTCTCTGCAGGGGAAGGCTAGTCAGGGGCCATCGGCAACCCCTCCTTCCTCCCGTGTTGTCTGGGAGACTTGGGGGCTCGGTTTACCCACAGGAGAAATGGGGCGGCTCCATCCCCTCTGAGTTTATGAGTGAACCAGCTGAAGAGCCAGGAAGGGTCGTGGGCCGGGGGAGGGGGACCACTGAGACCCCAACACTGGGATTCTGCCTCAGCCTGATGCCCAACGGGCAGGGCAGGGGCTCACCCTGTGTGTCCCGCCGGAGCCTCATGAGGGTGGCAGGAAGCTCTGGCCTCCGCCAGGATGGGCCCCTGGAGTGGCGCAGCAGCCAAGCAGCCAGGACATCCTGAGGACAGAGTGGGTGGCTGAGCCTCATAGCCCAGAGGCTTTGCAGCAGGGGGCTGGGGTCTCACCTTGGGGATGTCCTGGATGATGGGCTGGTCCAACACAGCTAGCAGGCCCTGCAGAGCGTCCAGCGTTGAGACTGACCACCTCGACGGGGGCCTGTCCAGATACAGGGGGCAGTCCAGAATTAATAGGGGACAGAAGCAATCCCAGCACTGCCCTGGACAGATATTGTGATGGGGACCCCGCGGGGACGCTGACAGGGTATGATGGACGGCTGGCCCTGGCACCCAGCACAGCTGTGGCTACCCATTGTGCACTCACCAGCCACTTACCCATAGGGGGGTCCTCCGCCTTGCAGAACCACTCTGGCTGCCTCCTGCTGGCCCTGGTCCAGGGGCCCTGGGCAGCCTGCCAGCCAGGGGAGGAGGACTGGAGCTGAGTGCACCACGAAGTGCCCAGGCAGGTCACAGGCCAGGGCTCCCAGAGCCCTCACGTCCGCCTTGAGCACCCGGGAGCCGCGCACGCCCTGCATATATGCAGGGGCCTCAGTGCCTTGGGGAATGGCCAAGCCCCCCTCACTGCCTGCAGCCCCTACCCTGTCCCAAACCTGGCAGGCTAGGGCTGCAAGCAGCAGCCGCTGCCGCTCCGAAGCTCTCAGTGGGAACACGTTGGCCTTGGTGATGTGGGAGAAGAGGCGTGCACAGGCCTGGGACCCCGGGGTTGGCGCTGGACTGCGCAGAGGGTCTGGGTCAGGCACCCTGAGCACTAGGCCTCCTGCGGGCCCCCTGGTGAGCCAAGTCCTTGCACTTTGAGGTCCCCGGGCACAGAGGTGCGGCCAAGCCCAGGAACAGGCCCTACTTGAGGAAGGGCGCCATGTCCAGTGAGGAAAGCATCCAGGTCCTTGGGGATGAGGTGCTGGGAAAGGCGACCTGCCAGGCAGCTCAGCCACCAGAGACAGGGACATCTGGCTCAGAAGGCTCTGGCAGCAGCATCCCAATAGGCCCAGGGGAACATGTGGGGACTGACCTGACCATCTTGAGTGCCACATTCTTCTGCTCCGTGGCCAGGGCCCCTCCTGGGCATGTTCCACACTCAGGCCAGGAAGCCAGGGAGGAGGCCTGGGGTGAGGCTGGCTGGGCCAGCAGTGTGCACCCCCTCCCACAGTAACCCTCCTCCTGCAGCGTCCCCCTGGGCTCCTCACCCAGGTGACACACAGAAGGGCAAGGAGTCATTCCTCTGGGAGTCAATGCCCCTCTACCCCTGAGCCTCCAGGCAGAGAAGGGCACAGAGAGATTCAGGCTCTCCCCAGGGGACATGGGGGTGGAACAGGGAGTAGACAGAGAGGATGTGGGGATGAAGGCTGAGGACAAACTGTGGCTGGCACCTGGCCACCAGTAAGGGCACCAAGCCCTCAAAGGCTGCAGGTTCAAGACCTACCTGGTAGAGTTGCTGGTGTTGACCAAGCCTGGGTCCAGGAGCACAGCCTGGGGGACAAGGCCAGGCTGACGGCTCCCACAGGCCTGTGCCTCTCTGGCCCACTCCACCTTTGCCTGGTACCCACAGCTCCCTCCTCCAGGGCATGGGGGAGAACAGCTGTCACCCACCTCCACCCATGACCCGGAGCCCTGCCCTTTTCCCACCAGCCCCTCACCTGTCCCATCTCTGTAACCTGAGTCCTTAGAGGTTGCAGCCACCCTGTGAGGTGGAGGGCATGAGGTTGGAGGGGAGGGCTGGGGGCTTCTCAGGTAGACCCCAACCTGGGAAGGGAGGAGGTCTCTCCCCTTCCCACCTCTTCTCAGTCCCACCCAGCATAGCCTACAGGACATGGAGACAAAGTTGAGGCCCCTGCACCACAAGGTGCCATAGTGCAGGCTGCCAGGCAGGGATCTGAGCTGCACAGAGAGCCAGGGCTTCCCGCGTCCTTCCCCTGGCAGGACACTTCTTCTCCTGGGCACCAGGTCATGCTCAGCCCCAGCCCCACCAGGACACAGGCCTCCTGCCCACAATGGGGGAGAAGGCACAGGGCAGTGGGGCTTCCCCAAGGTTCTGACCCACGAAGGGCCCAGGTCTGCCCTCCCCCTCTCCCTGGCAACCCACAGCCCACCACTGGACTCACCCAGGCTAAGGAGCAGCAGCAGAAGCCTGCCATGGGTGGCGGGCTCACAGGACTCCAGGGAGTGTTGAGCTGTGGGCAAGGCCATGTCCTATGGATGACAGTGCCTCTGATGTCCCCACCTGATCCCCACCAGGCAAGTGAGGGGCCTTTGGGCCAGGAGAGCTCTGGCTGAGCCTGTTGGGCACAGGCAGGAGTATCTATGCCACTGGCCCTGCTCTCAGACTGGCCCGCCCCTCAGGAAGCCAGCCCTCCTGCAGGGAGGGGAGCTGGAGCTGAGTCAGCCTGGCCCCCAGCAGAGAGCTAGGCTTTTCCAGGACCCTTGGGTGGGGCCTAGCCATGGAGAGAGTTTGGCCTCACTGTGCTACCTTGATAACAATTGTTCCTTTATGCCCAGTGGATCTGGGGACTGAGCAGACCACAAGCTCCTTGGAGCGGAGTGTGAGGCTGATGTAGCCGTGTGTGATGGGGCAAGACCAGCCCACCCCACCACAGCCAAGAGCTCCCAGCAGGACATGGTTCTGGCTTTCCTGACCTATAGCGCAGCCCAGCCCGAGGTCTGGCCCTCATGTGATGGAAAAGGAAGGCAGATCCCCCTCGTTGCTGAGGCCAGGCCTCAGTGAGTACTTTGAGGGAGACTGTGGGTAGGGGTGGTCTTCAGCCAGGGCCATCCCGTCCTGCTCCCAGCAGAGAGATGACCCCTGAGGACAGCAGGAGAGGGAAGTTCTTACAGCTCTCCCTGTGCAGCAGGGTGCAGGAAGGGGGAACACATGGAGGGCAGGGCAGGCCGGCTGGAGGGGCCAGTGCAGGTGCCCTGTCTGACCTCCTCCTGGCACACCCACTCCCACACATACACATTGGAATGTGCATGACCCAGGCCCTGTCTGTCCACCCCACGTGGACCAGGCCCCCACCAGCCCCTTGTGAGCCTGGATACTGAGCTTAGCCCCAGGAATTGTGGCTCCTGGAAAACCCCCACCCATTGTCTTGAGATTCCCAGGTAAATGGGACACTGTCCCAGAGGGGCCCGCAGCCCCACCCTAGGGGAAGAACAGGGCTGGAGTGGGCCCTCACTGTGCCCGGCTCCTCGGTGCTCCTTTCACTTGCAGACCAAAGCTCTTGTCTGATTGGCTGTGCTGTGCTGCCTGTGTCCACCTCGGGTCTCCTCCAATGCCCATCCCTCGCCCCAGGGAAGACCTGCCTGGGGCAGACCCTGCTCTATAGGCTGAAACACCACCACAGGCTTCTGCGGGCCCCGGGCAGGGAGGACGGCAAGGGAGAGGTGGGAGTGGGCGAAGAGTATGCAGGGAACAGGGTGTGGACCACTCTCTAGGCGTGGGCAATGCTGGACAGTCTGCTTAAGGAAGTTCTGGGAACGTGGGAGCCAGCCTAGGTGGGGTGCCTCCACATTCCCACCTCTGGCCACGGTTGGGTGTAGTGTCCTGATGCACGTCCCTTACAACCCCAGGCCCTGAGGCTCTGAGTGGACCCTCCCTAGGGCCTGAATGGGCCCTACCCAAGGTGATGCTGAGAATCCAGGTGAGTGGCAAACCTCAGCCCCTCTGCCTCCCTTTCCCCACCTGAAGTGGGGAGTGGAGAAGCTGGACAGTGTCCCAGGCTGTCAAGGGAACAAATGAGGCTTGGCGGCCTGGCGGCTGGGAGAGGCGCTGCTCATGCCATAGGAATGTGCGGGTGGAGACCCTGCCAGGGAGCCAGCCAGACTGCACAGGTCAGACCCTGGCCACCTGGGGAGGAGGACTGCTCCCTTGCTCGGTGGGTGGGGTGGAAGTACCAGGCCCCAGCTCCAAGGAGTCTTGTGTTTCCATTTTTCAGGGGATGGAACTGAGACAGAGAGTGGCCAAAGTCATAGGTCAAGCCAAGGGCTGGACTCCCAGCCAGAGCCTCAGTGGGCCTCTGCAGGCCACACTGCCAGGTCACAGATCCAGGGACCTGCTGGCTCCTTTCACATGTACTCCTGACTCAGGCAACATGAAGAGGAGAAACTATGGCAAGGAACAGTAAGCAGGGACTACAGGAGGTGAATCCACCAGGGCCCTGTGCTCCAAAATGGCAGGGCCACTGGAATCAACCTGCCCGGCCACTGGCCTTTCTTTCCTGGCCTTGGACCACAGCCTTAGTGGAGTGACCTTGTGGCCAAAGGCCCTCACCTCCAACCAGCCCCTCGGATGGCTCTGTGATGCTGATTCCCAGTGTGGAATCTGTCCTTGCTTTCCACAGCTGCAGAAGGTACTTTGGGTGGCTCTGAGGTGCAGTACCTGCCAGCATGCAACGCCCTGGCTCCCACCCCAGCACCAAGAACAAAAACCAACACAAACCCGGAAAGGCTTCTTTTTGTTGGACTGAGTATGCCCCGCGTCCATATCTGACCTTTTCCTGAGAGTGGGTGCTGTTCTGTACAGTTGAACCCAGTGCTAATTAGTGCAGAATTCAACAAGGCTGCCAGTTGCCATACCAGTTTACAAAAGTCAACAGAGAAGTGCTCTCTAAAACATCCTTTCCATCTGGAAAGTGCTAGAGGAAGTACATGTGAGATACAGGGAAGTCCACACTTTTATTGATGAACTCAACATATACAAATGGAGGGTCTGGGGCTGTAGCTCAGCAGTAGAGCACTTGACTAGAACGTGTGAGGCACTGGGTTCAATCCTCAGCACCACATAAAAATAAATAAATAAAATAAAGGTATTGTGTCCAGCTACAACTAAAATATATACATACATATATATATATATATATATATATATATATATATATATACACACACACACACACACACATACACACACACACACATACATTTACACACACACACACACACATATATATGAATACCAATGGAATACAAACTGCAACTTAGGCCTGCTTGAGAGGAGAATGGATCATTTGGAGGATAACATTTATCTCAAATGAGGCTCAAAGTTAATTTCCTGTCATCATAATCAGTTACAGATACTTAATCAGATTGTTAGTGCGGATGCTCCACCATCTGGGAGGTGCTCTCCTGAGGCCACTGTAAAACAACCCTGCTTCACGGATAATAAGAAAATCGCTTATTCCAAGCCCACTATGAGTAACTATGACCCAGGAGCACAGATTCAGGTTACCCTAAAGAATACTTTCAACTGGGGAAGGGGTCACATGAACTTATATAGTCACAGGAGGAAAGAAAGTCAAGAATCCACGGGTTTACAGGACACACAGGGGCGGTGTCCAGTTGGCGGCTACAGAAGGGACTTTGGGTGGCTCCAAGGTCCCAAAGGTGGGGAGTCCCTGCTGCAGAATTCAGATGTCATTTTCATCTCATCTTCATCCCAGTCTCAGCACCAGGCTGGTGGACACTGGAGGTGTCAGAGTTTGGGCATGTTCCCAGAGTTTCAAGGGGAATTCAGAAGGTGTCAGTTTTGGTTGACAGTAAATGGATGTTAAAAAGGGCTAAGGACAGTCCAAGACAACTTTGGCTCTTGATTTGTGTGTGTGTGTGTGTGTGTGTGTGTGTGTGTGTGTGTGTTTGCTGGGGATGGAGCCCAGGGCCTCACACATGCTAGGCAAGCCTCTACCATCTAGCCACACCCCAACCTTTTTAAATGTCATTTTGAATCAGGGTCTCGCTAAGTGGCCCAGGCTGGTCTAACTTGCCATGCTCCTGCCTCAGCATCTTAACAAGAAGTAGGAGGAAGAGGAATAAGAGGGGAGGAGAAGGAGAAAGAAGAAGGCAGAGGAGAGGAGAAGGAAGAGAGTAGGAGAGGGAGGAGAAGAGGGGAAGGGGAAGAGCAGCAGTAGCACCCACTGCAAGTGTGGTTGGTAATGGAGACTGGGCTCCTGTTTCAACTATGGCTGCACAGGAAGTAGCTGACACCAGCTGCTTGGGATTCAGCAGCATTAGCTACTAAAGTGATGGTAATGAAGTGTATGCCTTGCTCAAGAGCCATTTCCCTGTGACTTTGGGATGAATTCTCTAGGAAGCACCTCTGAGTTCCCAGCAGATGTTGGACCCCAAAGCCACATGTGCTGGAGAACAGCCAAGACAGGTTCTTCCTCCCCGAAGGACACCCGGGCCATTATCCCCTGATGACCTGCTCAGAGTGGGGGCAGGTCAGGACAGTCAGCATCTACCCCTGACCAAGTTCTCACAACAGGACCAAGCAGGATGGTGAGAAGCCATGGCCAGCCATAGGCACTTGAGGTTCTCACAGACTCTGCCAATCCAGTTCGTATTTCTGCTCTCACATGGTTTCTAAACCATGGTCAGTTTGGCGCCTATTAGCACAGTCCTCTCAGACTGAGTGGGTCTTGCTGACTGTACAGATCCTCCTGCCTGCAGCTGTAGTTCTCTGCTGCCTTTGCTTGGGGCTGGTTTCCAGTGCCCAGCTCAGCCTCCAGGGCGTGACTCCTCAGATCAGCAGTAGCATCTGTCTACTCAGCAAGAGCCCTGGGAAAGGACTTCCAGCCATTCTCTTGTTTTGATGGACTGTCTTAGTTCTCAGTTCTTCTCTCTCAGAACACCTTTGTGCTAAAAGGCCGGTAGCCTTAGACTTGCTTCCTCTGGCATGCTTCCTCTGCTTCCTCTGCTGCAGCTTCCCACTGAGCCACCCACAGTAAAGGTCTTTCTTTGCTTGGCTGACAAAGGAGCCACAGGGAAACGTCACTGGCTCACAGCCTCGTCCCCTCTCTTCATCTGTGTGAACGTGCTCTGCTGCAATGAGATCTTCTACTCAAATTTCCGAGTTTCCCTACCTTTGCTTTCCTGTGCTGGGCACATCCCTGTGATGACTGCTGTTTGGTGACGTGGACACTGCTGTCATCACACCCAAACACACTGCTTTGCCCTCTGAGTTTTATTCACTTTACTGTTGGCACTGGGGATGGAACCCAGGGGTGCTCTACCACTGAGCCACAACCCCAGCCCCTCCCCAGCCCTTTTTACTTTTTATTTAGAGACAGGGCCTTGCTAAGTTGCTTAGGGTCTCAATAAACTGCTGAGTCTGGCCTTGAGCTTGCGATCCTCCAGCCTTAGCCTCCCAAGCTGCTGGGAATATAGGTGTGGCCACTGTGCCCAGCCTCCCATGTAATCTTTTTATTTTTTTATTTTTGTAGTTGTAGATAGACAGAATGCCTTTATTTTATTTGTATATGGTGCTAAGGATGGAACCCAGTGCCTCACATATGCTAGGCAAGCACTCTACCCCTGAGCCACAGCCTCAGCCCTTCCCACATAATCTTTTGCTATTGATTGATTGTTGAACATTCAATAAATCCAACCCTCTTGAGCTTGGGACTTGCTTTGCAGAGCAGCATGTGGTCTGTCTTGCCTGCACTCTACCAGTGGCACAACCTGCGCCTGGGCGGGACTCTGCTCCCAATCACCCTAGCACTCGCTGAGGGAGGGGTGCTGTGATGCACCGTGACCAGAGGCAGGTGCGCCCTCCCCCCCCCCACCCGCCATCGACAGCCTCTGTGTGCTGCTATCAGGTGGCCAGCTGTGATTCTCTTCCCAGAGGGCTGACACCTCCATCTTCACCAGAAGTGCTTCTTGACCCCTGGCCTGAAGTCAGTCTGTCTGTCTGGAGTCAGTGCAGTCACAATGCTGCCTCCTCTCTGTTTGCCTGGTGGATCGTACATTTTTTTTCCTTTACTTTTTTTTTTTTTTTGAACCCAGGGCCTTGTGCATGTGAGGCACTCTACCACCTGAGCTATATCCCTAGCCCCCCAGTTTTTACAATTTTAAATAGTTGAAAATCAGAAGAAGGCCAGGTGCAGTGGCACACACCTGGAATCCCAGAGGCTTGGGAGGCTGAGGCAGGAGGATTATGAGTTCAAAAATCAACCTCAGCAACTGAGTGAGGTATTAAGCAACTCAGAGAGACTCTGTCTCTACCTAAAATACAAAAAGGCTGGGAATATGGTTCAGTGGTTAAGTGCCCCTCAGTTCAATCCTTGGTACCAAAATAATAATAATAAAAAAGATGATATTTTGTAACACATGAAAGTTATGTGAATCCAGACCCAGTGGTGCACACCTGTAATCCCTGCTACTCAGGAGGCTGAGGCAGGAGGATTGCAAGTTCAAAGCCAGCCTCCTCAGCAATTTAGTGAGGTCCTAAGCAACTTAGAGAGACCCTATCTCAAAATGAAAAAGATAAAAGAAAAAGGGAGAGCTGGGGATGTGACTCAGTGCTTAAGTACCCCAAGATAAAGGAGATTAGGTGGGACTTCTAAGGAGTGGCAAAACGCACCCAGGGGAAGCAGTGGCGGGCACAGCTCTGTGGCATTTGCTAAAATTCACACAACAGCACTCTGCAAGGAGGGGAGCCTTCCTGCATGTAAGTCACATGTGCATGAGCCTAAGCCATGGCGTGTACAAGCCTGGGGAGGCTGAGGCAAGAGGACAGCCTGAGCCCCAGAGGGCCCGGCCAGCCTGGGCAGCAGAATCAGACCCTCCTCTTCCTTGTTGAAAGTGGCCAGTATAGGACAATGACCCAGAACAAAGGGATGGAGAGAGGGGGACTAGGGGGTGCCAAGTGCATCGGGCTGACCTCCCATGACCCGGGCACAGGACCATGACTGTGGGTGATAGCAAGTAACTGTGTTTCAGAATGGCTGGGAGAGAAGGTTCGATGCCCCGACACAGAGAGATCAGTAGCCAATTGCCACCACTGAGCAGTGCCCTGTATACAAGTACTGAAATGCCAACTGTGCCCGTGGGCACACATGGACACCACACATTGATTTTAAAAATGCACACAGTCATGTAAAACTAAAAACAAATCAGAAAAACTAATGTGATTGAAACCAGTATCACCAAGTCAGGTACAGAATATTTCCAACAATGTGAAGATCCCTCCTGTTGTCACTTAGCCACGTCCTTCCCCCTTTTCACCAAGGTTTCATAGATCAACTGACACTTTCAATTGCTGAGTCATATTTTGTGGTATGAATGTATCTCAGTTTGTTCAACTTTTTAAGGCATTTTAAAATCAGTTTTGGACTATTATAAAGAAATTGCTATGAACATTCATGTTAAGTTTTAAAAAATACATTAGGTAAAAACATTTCTTCCAGGGGCTGTGGTTGTAGCTCAGTGACAGAGCACTTGCCTAGCATGTGTGAGGAACTGGGTTCAATCCTTAGCACTACATAAAAATCAACAAATAATGGGCTGGGGATGTGGCTCAAGCGGTAGCGCGCTCACCTGGCATGCGTGCGGCCCAGGTTCGATCCTCAGCACCACATACAAACAAAGATGTTGTGTCCGCTGAAAACTAAAAAATAAAATATTAAAATTTTTTCTCTCTCTCTTTAAAATAAATAAATAAATAAAATATAAAAAGGGCTGGGGACAGGCTATTTAAAAAAAATCAACAAATAAAATAAAGGCATTTGGTCCATCTACAACTACAAAAAAAAGTTTCTTTTAAAGCACTTATTTGAATGGGAAATACAGAAATGAAAATTTTAAAAATCATGTTGTACACCTCAAATATATATAATTCGTATTTGTCAATTACATCAACAAGACTGAAAAAAAAATTTTTAAGAGAGAGTGAGAGGAGAGAGAGTGAGAGAGAGAGAGAATTTTTAATATTTATTTTTTAGTTCTCGGCGGACACAACATCTTTGTTGGTATGTGGTGCTGAGGATTGAACCCGGGCCGCACGCATGCCAGGCGAGCGCGCTACCGCTTGAGCCACATCCCCAGCCCCGACTGAAAAAAATTTTAAGACGACAACAGAAAGAAATAAAAATTATCTAAGTAGAACAAAAAAAAAAAAAGCAAAAGGAAAGAAAAAAGATAGTACAGAGGGCAACTAGTAGCTTTGAGTAGTTACATAGTATAAAAAAGAGGGCAAGGACTTGAGGTGCTACCTCAGGAAACTCGACTACAGAAGCTCAAAGTATAAGAAATGACACAAGTGAATGCAGAGACAAGGGACAGGGCCACCACTGGGGCTGTGCCTGTCGGCCAAGTCACTTGGGTGAGGCAGGAGAATCCCAAGTTTGAGGCCAGCCTGGGCTGCTTATGCCAGAGGAAGCAAAGCAGGATGAACAGCAAGGGCCAGCACCACAGGACAGGGACCCCCAACTAGGCCCAGCCTGCTCTTGTGACTAAAAGGTTCAGGGGTCACTCTAGTTGAACTGGGCTGATTGGGCTGCGCAAAATAACCACACAAGAGACTCAAATACCTTTTTCTTTGGGGTCGCTGTGACAGCTCCTCTGACCTTAAGGGTCCACAGGAAGAGAGAGAGAGAGAGAAAACACACACACACACACACACACACACACACACACACACACACGCTGACCACTCTTATTGAGGAAAAGCTATTCAAATGAGGCAATGGGTCAGGTTTCAGGAGGCTGAGTCTATCTTCTTGATGTCCACTGTCAGCAGGTTGACTGACACCTGGGTAGGCCACACCCAAGAGCACAGTAAGAGAAGGGGACACACAAAAGGCACTTCCATGGAAGATTCTATCCTAAACAGGGCAAGGGGTTATATTACAAAGGAACAGGTGAGCGTAGCTTCACCCATGGGGCGGTAGCAAGACAAGCCTGGGCAGGAAGACACAAGTCACTTGAACCCTAGAAGAGCTGGGCAGTCTAGCAGCATGGGTGCCTGACGCCACATTGCCCAGCAGGGGAGTGTGACTTAGTCACGTGCAAGGTTGGTCTCCCACAACAGCCTCCCCAACGAGGCCAGCAAACGTTCATGTAAACATGGCAGGCGGTGGCAATGTGCTCCACTGCAGGTGGCCTCAGGACTCTGAGTTGTGTGCTGTAAGTAGATGTATTTACCGCACATCAATCGTACCGCAGTAAAACTGAACACCCACTGCTAGCGCAGGAGCTGGGGTGCAGCTCAGTGGTAGAGCACTTGCTTAGTATGTAGGAGACCCAGGGTTCAATCCCTAGCACAGCAAAGAAAAAAAGGAAGGAAGGAAGGAAGGAAGGAAGGAAGGAAGGAAGGAAGGAAGGAAGGAAGGGAGGGAGGGAGGGAGGGAGGGGAAAAGAAAAATGGTATAATATTCAGACACATGGAAAGAAGACAAATGGCTGCCAGTCTCCAGCCCTGGTGGATGGGTGGTGCGTGGTGACTTCCCCCACCCAGAACAGCTGGCCTCCTGTGAATCCCTCATTCCCGAGCTGGCTGCCGGCTTGGCCCCCAGGCTACAGCTGGCCTTTCCACTCTTCAGGAAGCAAAATGACTTTGGGGTTGTTTATTCTGCACATTAAACAGATCACCTTCCTCCTCTGGTTGTGGAAACAAAGGCAGAGTCTGACCCTCTGCAGGTCCTCCCGCAGCTAGGAGCTGGGTAAACTGTTACTCAGCTTTGCTAGTGAGGGCATCTCTGACGTGCTGGGGTCACCATGGAGGCTGGCAGGCAGCCAGCTCCCTGGCAGGACCCCCATTCTCAGAGGCTTCTGCTCTGGCCTCCAAATATTATCTTCAAAACCAGGAAGGCAGCAAGATCCTGCTGGCCTGGGGTTGCGCCTCTGGGGGTCCCTGGCCCACAAGGAACCTTGGGGTTTTCTTTCTTTCCGTCGGAGCTCCCAGGGCACCCAGCCCCTCAGTGGCCATCCCCACCCTCAGGGTTGGCTCCTCGGCCACCTGCTGCTCCCAGCCCCACTGAGCTGCACTGAGCACCACCCCCACCCACCCATCTTCTCAGGGCCCCAGGGTGGCCATGCCGAGGGAGGTGAGAGGCTCCCACTGATGAGAAGCACAGGGGTGCCATTGGAGACAGGGCAGTGGTTCCAGCACCCCCTTATCCTTCCGCTAGCCCTGCAGTCCAGGTGAGGCTTTGAGAGTCTCTGGGCTCCCGTCTCAGCAGAGGGACACCAGGGCAGCTGGGACACCAAGTGGTGCAGCCCAGGCAAGGCCAAGTGGTGCCCCGGTGAGGGAGGCAGACAGAGGGGAGCAGCATGAACTCCCCACCAGACACCTCCCCCAGAACCTGTGGCCTGCTGGTGGCCCATGTGGCTGGAGCTGCTCTCTCCTCTCCCAGGAATGGGGGCAAGGCCCTCTCGAGCAGGGGGAGGGGGACAAGCCACATGCAGCAGGACCAGCAGCACAACCCCTGCTTCTCCTGGACCTCCCACTGGCCATGCTGCTGCCCCCTTGGTGGCCACCCTCCCAACAGGTATGTGCTGAACCCTGCACCTTGGTCCTGCAGAGCTGTCTTTGCCCCCAGGCCCACCTTTCATCGGGACCGTGGGTGTCTAGGGAGGCAGGACCTACTCCACGTATGCAGAGGGAGAAGCTGAGGAGCGGGGCCCAAGCTTCCTCCTCTGTGCCAGTCTCCCTAGCAGTGACAGCCCCACAGATCCCCACTACCATGCCCACCACACCCCTTTCCAGCATCCATGGGAGTGGACCAAGCAGGGAACCAGCTGCCCCACATTCCACAGTCAGCAATGTGTGCGTGTTCAGAAATCCCAAGGAGGGATCGCACACCAGGCCTATCTGCCACTGCCCCTGAACTAGCACCCCAGTCAGCAGCACTCTGGAGGTCAGGGCATGCTGGCTGCCCTGGGACAGCCGCGCCAGTGCCGGGGCTCTTGCCAAGGAGCAGCCACAGTAGGCCTGCTCATTAGCTCTTAATTGTGGCCCGTGCCAGGCCTCCCAGGGCTGTTGCCAGGAGTCCACCTGTTGACAAGATGTGGTGTCCCAGAGGGAAGCCACTCTGTGTCGATGGTGCCACTAATGATGCCCTGCCCAACGGCGATTCCCCTTTGCAGACACTTGTCCACGTGTCCTGGGAGGCCGAGCTGCACAGATGCTGGGGGAGAACAGGTGCACATCAGGCAACAGGGGAAAGGGCCCATCCAATGCCACCAGCCCCCCAAGTCTTCCAGATTTTGGGAAGGCGGCTGCCTGGCCCCCTCACGACACACACTATGGAAGGGCCCTCCCATGGAGCCTTCCCACCCTTCTGTCCCAACCACCAGCACAGGGTCTGGGCCCAAGGTCTACGTGGAAGGCACAGCAGGGGACAAGTGTGGGGTGTCCCCATAACCACTAGGGACCTGACTCACCCAGAATATCCTCAGCATGAGTCGTGAGGAGATCCCCTCATTGGCCACCATGGGAGTTGGCTCTCTGTCACTTTAACAAAATCTCTGAGATAATCACCTAAAAAGAAAACAGGGACTGTTTTGGCTCACAGTCTTAAACAGTTCAGTCCACATGGCCCTATTGCTCGGGGCCTATGGTGTGTGGCACATTATGGTGGGAGGGCAGTGGATGGAGGCCACAGCTTACATGGCTGCCAGGAAGCAGAGAGAGGAAGAAGAGGCCTCCTCCCACCAGGTCCCACCACCTCCCAGCACCATGGGTTGGGGACTGGGCCTGTGACACATGGCAGACCAACAAAGCAGTCCCTGGCTCGCAAGGCTCCTGGAGCAGCTGGCAGGGAGCTGAGTCCCACAGGCAGGAGCAGCTTCACTGACCCAGACCCTGGAGATGCCTGGTGTCTTGCTCAGGTGGCCACCCAGGCGGACACTCACAGCCCCTTTCTCCCTCCTTGCCTGTCCCCTGGGTCCAATCCAGCACCTCAGGGAGCTCGTGCGGTGCCCCACAAGCTGGGCGGGGAGCTTTCATGGGCTTGGCTGCCTCCTGACCTGCGTAAGATCTTCTCCTCTCCAAATTTTGGGGGATGGGGACTTCAACCGGGGAGTTCCTATTGAATGCTGGAGAAGGCGGTGCTGAAATTGGACACTGGGAAACCTACTGTTTACTTTGGAAAATACAGCTCCCCTTCTGCCCTTCCTGTCTCCCCTGCCCTGGCCAGCCTTCCCTCGGGGGTCTTCTAAGCTGTCACAGAGGGCTAGGGATATGGCTCAGTGGTTAAGTGCCCCTGGGTTCAATCCCCAATACAAAAAAAAAAAAAAAAGAGTAAGCTGTCACAGAGCCATCACCCTGAAAGACACCTGCCGGTCCTTGCCTCCACCCTGAGCCCCAGCTGGCCTAGAGCCCAGGGGTATTGGCTCCAGACCCTCAGGCAGTATCCTCCAGTTCCTCAGGAGCTGTCTGCATGGTAGTGTCCAGGGTGTATCTGCTGGAACCTGAGGGTGTGGGTTAGAAAAAGGGCCCATGCAAACAGGGACCTGAATCCATCTCTGACAGCAGGTGTTCTGATGAGAGAGAGGGGAGACAGAGGAAAGGAGTCATGCAGAGAGGCAGAGAAGGAGCCATGTGGCTACAGCCTGGGACGCCTGGAGCCACCAGAGTAGGGAGAGGCAGGAAAGACCCTCCCTGGAGGTTGCAGAAGACCCGGCTTGCCCACACCTGGCTCTCAGAACTCTGGTCTTCACAACTATGAGAGGATGAATCTCTACTGTTCTGAACACCAGTGTGTGGTCATTTATTGTTGCAGCCTTTGGACACTTACCCTGGGGAAGCACACCAGCCCACAGGAGGGGCTGGGCATCACTGGGAGCCCCAGCAGACACCGGGGGGGCCCCACTGCTGGTGCTTCCTCCCACCCAACCAAGGCAGGTGTCCCCTTGCCACCTCCAGAGGGAGCACAGCCAGAGCACCAGGGCGAGCCCAGGAAGGGGTGCATGCCTGGGGTCCTCCTCTGCCCTGACATGTGTCAACCCTGGAATCCCCAGGGTCTGGCTTAGGGACTAGCACAAAGCTCATGGTGAACACTCATTAATGATGATGATGAAACAGTTTGCAAAACAGGAGTCCAGGGACTCAGAGGCCTGATGTGGCACCAGGGTGCAGGGAGGAAAGGCAACCTAAGACCTGCAAGGAGTCACAAACCCACCGAGCAGCAGCAGAACCCAGCCTGGGGTGGGGGGGTCAGAAATACCTGGTCCTATTTTCTGAATCAGAAACTGGCTCTGAGCTGAGGATTTAGCCCAGCAGAAGAGCACCTGCCTAGCTTGTGTGAGGCCCTGGGTTTGACCCCTGTATTGCCAAACAAAAACAAACAAGAAACAACAAAAAAACTCAAACTGGCTATGTTGGCCACCCATATACTCCTTCAAGGGTGACAGGCTGGTGTCTTGAGAGTGGACATCCTGGGAGTTACTTTAGAGTTGCCTCCAAATTGCATGCTTTCTTGAACAGCTTTATTGAAATATAAACTCACACACCATGCAATTAGCCTATTTAAAGTGCACAATTAAGCCGGATGTGGTGGCATACACCTGTGATCCCAGAGACTCAGGAGGCTAAGGTAGGAGGATTGCAAGTTCAAGGCCAGTCTGGGCAACTTAGCAAGATCCTGTCTCAAAACAAAATTTTTATGTAGGGCTGAGGATATAGGTCAGTTGGTAGAGTGCTTGCCTTGCATGCACAAGGCCATGGATTCAATCCCCAGCACAACATATGCACACAAAAAAAAGAGTGTAAAATGTTTATGTAAAGACTGGCATGTATGGGGTTGGGGCTGGGGCTGGGGCTCAGCGGTAGAGCACTTGCCTAGCACATGCAAGGCCCTGGATTCGATCCTGAGCACCACATAAAAATAAATAAATAAGGGCTCGGTTTGTGGCTCAGTGGTAGAACGCTCGCCTAGTATGCATGAGGCACTGGATTCGATCCTCAGCACCAGATAAATGTAAAATAAAGATAATGTGTCCACCTAAAACTAAAAAATAAATTTAAAAAATAAATAAAATAAAGGCACTGTGTCCAAATACAACTAAAAAATAAATATTTTTTATAAAAAGACTGGCATATGGCTCAGAGAAGGCGAGGACTCACACAACCTGAACCTTTTGGGACTGATCCTCTGTGGCCACAAGTTCTCATGGTTTGCCCATGCTTACGCACATCAGAACTTCCATCCTTCTTATGGCTTCATGCCATTCCATTGTCTGGAAGATCCCATCATCTGCAGGTGGCACCCCGGTCACACCCACCTTTGTTCCATTTGTGTTTGCTCTTATAGACTTGGACTTGGGTCTGTGGGGAGGGGGAGATAGACTGAACCCTCCTTGAATTTCAACACATCAAACTCTCTCCTAGCACTGGGAGAAACCCCAAGCAGACTACATAGTCCACACTCAGGCTAAGAGATCCTCAAATCTCAATGGCACCTGCCACTCACACTCCTGATCCATTCCAAGGCATTTCAGTGACACTTAGTTTGTGTTCTCCTTCTCAAAATTGGAGGACTTCTTCAGACTTGGGGCCCAGGGTACCCAGGGACAAGTGTGGCCTGGAAGCCCACCTGAAAGCCTCTTGCTGCTGAGGAAAAAGCCCCACTGGGCTGGGGGAGCAGCTGTGGGGCTCAGGGAGGCCACCAGTCCTGGGCCTGAAAGTGGAGTCATAGACAGGCAATAGTTGCCAAGCAGAGCCCAGTGGGACAACTGTGGGACTCAGAATCCAGACCCCAGGAAGAAGGAAGAAATGTGGGATTACCAGGGATGATCTAGGGCCAAGCCTGCCATGGACCCACCAGGTCAGTCCAAGCATCTGGGGATAAGCCAGATTCAATGCCTGGAGTTTTCTGGAAAATCCCAATAAAAACTGGTCACTAAATGTGTAACTGGACATGATATGGTTTATTAAGGCTTCACAATTGAGACCAGCGACCTATAAATCATTTTTTCTTTCTTTCCTTTTTGCAGTGCTGGAGATGGAATTCAGGGCAACCTGCTAGCCAAGTGCTCTACTCTCAGCTACACACTAGCACTCAGGCTAAAAATTCTTTTTTTTTTTTTATCTTTAATTTTTAAATATTTTTAATTATATATGACAACAGAATGCATTACAATTCTTATTACACATATAGAGCACAATTTTTCATTTCTATGGTTTTATACAAATTATATTTACATGAATTCACTTCTTTATACATATACTTTATATAACAATATATATCATATTCCACCATCATGTCTAACCCCATGATCCCTCCCCTCACCTCCCAACCCCCAAAAGGTCATTTTGATACACAATGATGTATGCTATGAAGTTGTAGAAAAGAGTATATACCTTATAATAATATGAACAGATAAAGTTTTGTAACTAATACATAGCATAATAATAATACACTTGCCATTTAGACATTAATAAATTATACATCTGGCACTACTGACATCTTTTCCAAAAAAAATTGACATCTTTTCCAAAAACAAGGGGAGTTATTTGTGGGGGAAAATGGTATTCTATGCTTTCTTAATATCAAGAATAAATTATTTTCAGAAGTAATATATATTTCAATATAAAAATAAAATAGAACCAGGTTCCATGGCACACACCTCTAATCCCATTGGATTGTGAGGCTAAGGCAAGATAATCCTGAGTTTAAAGCCAATCTCAGAAACTTAGCAAGGCCCTAAGCAACTATGTGTGACCCAGTCTCTGTGTGCCCCTGATTTAAATTTCTAGTAAGAAACAACAACAATAAAAAGAATACAAAGTATTGATGAGGACACAAAACAAATTCTCATGAACTAATGATAGAGTAAAAATTGCTGTTATTTCATCATGAAAACTGTAATATATATATATATATATATATATATATATATATATATATATATGAAATACTCCTCACCAAGCAGCCTAAACCTGTAGAAATTATAATATGTGTGTACCATGACAGTGTACAAGTATGTGATACCATAAGACTAGAGGTATACTTGTCAATACAGTAGAAATATGGGGCCTGGGAGGAAAGAGGAAATTATTCAGAAAAGAAAAAATAATAAAGTTTGAGAAAAAATGGTTTCTGGAGCCCAGAAAGATTTTTGGTTTAATTAGAGTACAAAATACCACATAAGTATTATACTGAAGTTACATCTATTAAATACATCACATGTATAATGGATTTCAAGGAAAATATGTGGAACTTATCACAAACTAAATAAAAATTTACAAAAGCACATAAAATACCATGTGCATAAATAAAACTAATCATTACAAAGACAACTATTTTAACTCAATTTAATATATAATATTTTCCTACCAAAATTTTAGCATGTTTTTCTTTAAACACAAGAAGAGAGCTGGACCTGTTGGTGCACAATTGTAATCCCAGTACCATGGGAGGCTGAGACAGGTGTATTGTGAGCTCAAAGCCAGCATCAGCAAAAATGAGGCCTTAAGCAACTCAGTGAGACACTGTCTCTAAATGTCATACAAAATACGTTTGGGGATGTGGCTCAATTCCCCTGAGTTTAATTCCAAGTACCAAATAAAAGAAAAGAAGGGACCAAAAAAAATTTATCTTAGAAATAAAATATATGTAAAATACCCCAAAACCTTTAATTAAAAAAACAAATAATATAGTTATTGTTATAAGACACATTTAATGTATATTATGAAACTATATTGAAATAAAACATACCAATAAATCATAATATGAATCAAATCTGAAAGCATATGTAGATCAATAGTATTGGGTTTTTTTTGTTTTTGTTTGTTTGTTTGTTTTTTTGCATTTCATTATTTATTTAGATGTTTAAGCTCTCGCACTAAGTTTTTACAAGCTGGTGAACACTGACAAATTATTTCTCCCACAGAACTATAACCACACATTCCCAGACAGTATAAATATATGGTTGAACTAACATTAATACACATCACCATTTTATCAATTACATAATAAAACAAAATTATCAAGTATCCAAATATTAAGTTACACAGCTCAAAAGGCATATAAAATATTAGATGTCTGCTCAATTCATCAGGAGAAACCCACTTTTTCTCTTTTTTTTGCAAGAGGTTGGGAATAAAAAAAAATCACACTTCAAACAAAAAGTTAGTAAACAACTTCTGATAATTATGAAAAAAAAATACAAGAATTTCAGAAACTTTGATTAAGAATTGTTTTACCTACAATAACAGAGCATCTCTACCTTTTAAAAAAATATTTACTAAATTAAAGAGCATATATTCTACAGGTTCTGCATGAGACAAAGGCAACATTTTACTAAAAATATTTAATAGCCCCCTCCCATTCTTTTTTTCAGGCCCTCCCTGTTAAGTTGCACCTCAAAGTGCAAACATTAAATTAACTGTAAGGCTTTTTTTTTTGTCTGGAGACTTAAAGACATGTGCTTCTGTAAAAACTTAGGTTTTCAAAATGGAAGTTTCCCATAACAGCAAAAAATAAGACTTATAGAAAGATATTAAATAAAAATAATTGCTGTAAGAGTTGGTAAAAGGAAAACAAAACAAAACAAAACAAAAAACCCCAATAGGTAAAAGCAAACCTAATGTGTACTGGTATGAATATGGGAGATGTAAACATAAAAAGAGCAGGCAAATAATCATATAGGGCCTACAATGTTTGAAATGACTGAAGGAATAAATCACATAAGGTCTAGAGTGTTCTTAGTTCCTGGAATTTTGGTTTTGTATGATACTAAAAATATACGAGTATTGTACTGGGTATTTTGGCACCTAATCTTCCTAAATTTCTTATGTAAGATTCTGGCATGGAAATAGATTTAAAGACATTAGCTCAATACCGCATGATTTCAGGAAAGGTCAACTGGTACAAATGATAAGCACATTTTAAATTGCGAACAGCAAGAATCTTTTGCTAAGTGTCCAAACAGGTTGATCATAACCCAAACATAGAGGTTGAAATTCTGTCAAGCTTGTGGCCTGGTAAAACTGCTTTCCAATACTCCTATGGAAGCTTCATCAGACTTATTCACCACGCCAACATGTTGGCTAATATGTAGACAAATTAGGTCCCGTCTTAAGTTTCACTTCCAAGGCAATAGCATCAGGCACCCGAGTTTTATTGAATGCAACAGTTGTTTCTATGACCATTGGAGTCTTTGAAGCGCAGCCGCATTTTAGGACGATACTTCTCCAAATACAAAAGTTGCTTGCTGTTAAATGCTCCACGCCGCTTTTGTCTTATGAATTGTACTGCATCTTCACATTTCATTCCGCCTTCAATCAATGCCAGGGCAACAAGCACTGGAGCTCTCCCAAGGCCACAGTAAAAATATTTAATTATTTTTCTGTCTTACATTCTTTCATAGCATCTTTATTAAGATCCTCAAGTACTTGGTGCATGCTGGTGCAAAATGACTTGCTACTGCAGGTCAAGGGCGCAGGCGCCACTGGCTCCTTCAAGCTCCATCGCCAAAAGCAGGCGGCCAGCTAATGGTGAGTCCCTTTTCCGCGCCTGTGGTGCACAAACCCAAGAAGCCGGTAGCAGGGCGCCAGCGGACCCCTGGCCCACCAAGAGTGCCGCAGCAGACAAGCACGTGCCCCGAAGGCCGCTGCCACCAAGGACAAGGGCGGCGGCAGCAGCAGCAGCAGCAGCAGCAGCAGCAAGGCCAAGAAGGCAGCCAAGCCCAGTGTCCCCAAGGTGCCCAAGGGCTGCAAGTGAGCGCCCCGGCCCCACACGCGACAACGTGGAGGGAGACCGTCCCCGCTGGGCCACGACCTCCCCTCCCCTACCCCACGTGCTGCTATGGCCTCCCCCTAAAAATTCTTACGGAAAAGAAATGGGGTTTCCTCAGGTTGATCTCCAAAATACCAGTAACTGGGTCCTAGAGGTCTGTAGAATCAAACTGCTGGGAATCAAACCACCAGAGCCCGAGGGACAACTGCTCCCTACCTGTGGATTTTCCGCACTGCCTGAATCTCAGTCAACAGAAGCTGGGCACATATTGTGTTTCTGGTGTCGCCCTTGGTTCTTGAGCACATCAGTGAGCACAGCACACAGCAAGGCCGCGCCTCTGGGCACTCTCAGGCCCACACCTGGCTGGCAGGTAAGCAGAACATAAGTAGATAAGTGAAGTGAGGAACCCCTCCAGTTCTTTGCGAAGCCAAAGAGACTATGGCGCCAAAGCTGCATTGTCCTTGATCTACATTGCCAAGAGCGCCACAGCCAGAGAAGGCACAGAGAATGGAAGCCTGGAACTTTGGGCTCTGAACATCCGCGAGCCAGGGCGCGAGAGCCGCTGCACTGGGCCGCCAGCAGAGGGCGCGCACCTCCCGCCGCAGAACAGACACGCATGCACCGAGCGGGGCGCTTTCCGGCAGCGAGGCGGAACTCTACGTTGCTTCGCGCCACTTGACGACACCTGCGCGCGGCGCCGGGCGGTAGCGCGGCAGTCATGGCGTCGCCCTTCAGCGGGGCACTGCAGCTGACCGACCTGGACGACTTCATCGGGCCGTCCCAGGTGGGCAGGCAGGCCGCCCGCTTACGTGGAATAGAGATCGGGCTCTCACAGGCGGCTCGCGTGGGACGGGCTGCCTGTGTCGGCCGTGGGGCGGCCCACTGGGGCAGGACGGGGTATTCCGGACGGTGTCGGGGAACGGCCCACAGTCCACGGCGGGGGACAAGAGTGTCAAGGGTGCAGTTCACTAGGGCACATGGGGGAACCAGACAGACAGCAATGGGTGTCAAGAACGGCCCACTTGGAGCCCAGTGGAGGGACCGGCTGCACCAGGCTGGAAGCTGGTGCCCATATCTGGCAGGGCCTGCCTGTAACTGTCAGGGCTCTGCACAGCCAAAGCTGAAAAGCACAACCCCAGATTAACCGAGCGGGGCTGGTCTACAGGGCAGGCAAAATGAGCTGCAGCCGCCTCCTGTGAGGTGGGAAGGAAGTGGCCACTGTGGTTTTGGAATCGCAAGACAGAACTCAAGGAGATGGGAGAGCCCGGACTTGCTCCCAGGGCAGTATGGAGTGGTGACCGACAGATGTCACCAAGGGAAGCATTCCTTGGTTCCCTCAGTAGCCATTAACTTTGACCTCTTCTTGGTGGCTGCACCACTGTCTGCTCTTGGGGCAAAGGTCAGGAATGGAGGTCTCTGCAGATGGGCAGTTTGCAGGCCTAGTTGGTGCTGGCCTTCATACTGATCCACACTTGTGGAGTGAGTGACCTTGATGTTAGACTCCAGTGCCTAGTGCAGAGCAGGGCAGCCTGGGACAGCCTCAGTAGCAGGAAGATGGTGGGTCCATCCTGTCCTGGAGTGTGCCCCTTGGGCAGAGCCTTGTGCCATGGGGCCAGCCATTCTTGAGGCTCAGCTACCTCAGGAGCTCCTTCACAGAACAGGTTTGGGATCTCTTCCTGGTATAGGATTGCATCAAGCCTGTGAAAGTGGATAAGAGGCCTGGAAGTGGTGTGGCCAGGATCCACATCGAGGATGATGGGAGTTACTTCCAAGTTAATCAGGTAAGGCATGGAGCCACAGTCCAGCTGCATGGGCTGAAGCATGTTTTCTCTGCTTCATCCAGTTGCAATGTGGTAGCCTTGAGACTTTCCACGTTCTGCCAGTCATTTCATATTGGTCTGTTCACTGACCGCTGGGGCACCAGGTCAGAGTACTTGGGGAGCAGACTGGGTGCCCAGGCTGAGCAGCAGGACTGATTTGTTCTACAGACATGGTGGGTCCTGCAGCCCTCTCTTAAGTTCTAGGATGAGATCTTGGAGCCTGCCTACTTGCTCTTTTACCAAGTGAACATGAGTTCCCAATGCTACAGTATTAAGACTGACCCCAACCACCTGCCATTTGGGCTTCAAAACTACATTCACAGGGCTGGAGTTGTGACTCAGTGGCAGAGCACTTGCCCAGCATGTGTGAGGCACTGGGTTAGATTCTCAGCACCACATATAAACAAACAAAATAAAGGTCCATTGACAAATAAGTAAATATACATACGTGTGTGTGTGTGTGTGTGTATAAACAAACTACACTCACCACTGGGCTGAGAAATGATGCTCTGTCTGCCTGGCCAGGAATCCTCCCTGAATGGGAATCTTTCTTTGTTCATGGTGTGGGGTGTGCAGATGCCTGTGATGAGCAGGATCACATGGTCACAAGAAAGCTGACTTTTGCTCTTTGCAGGATGGTGACTCAAGGCATGCCATGGCTGGGGCTGGTGCAGCTGAGAGGGCCTGATTCTTTCAAGGGTTCCATAAGTGAAGGGACCCAGGGAAGGTGCTGGGCACACATGGGCACTGCTGTCCAGAGCTGTGGCTATTGATTTGAAGGAGCACTGAAGCCTCCCTTGGCACATCACAGCCCAGGCCTGTGGATTCTTAGCTTTTCAGTGTGGGCTAATCTCAGATGTGGCTGCAGCACAGCACACAGACCTAGTGGGAGGTAGCTCAAAGGTCCTCCAATTCAGAACCTCACCCCTGAAGCTCTCCTGTCTCCAGCTCAAACCAGGCTCATGTCTGTAAGGGGGAGTCAGGGGCTTTAGCTGGGATCATTTTGATTGGAAAATCCATTGAATACCCTCCTAGAGGACCAGCCTGAACACCAGCATCTCGAGGCTCTACCTCTGTCTGGCCGAGCCAGCTCTTGGCATTACCTCCTTTTTTTAGAGCCTATTCCCCACAGGCCTACACATGCACAGCAGGGCCAGCATCCCCTCCAGCAGGCAAGTCTACTGCTTTTGTGCTGACTGAACGCAAGCAAGCCCTATTCATACAAGTTTGATGTGCTAGTTGAGTTTGTCCCAAAAGTTAAGAGTTTGATGTCAGTGTGAAAACTTAGGATGTGTACTAGTACTTGTGTAACATTTTTTAATTTTAAAAAATGTTAAATTTTTAATATTTTAATTTTTAAAAATATTGAGTGGCAGGGCTGGGCATGTGACTCAGGGATTGAGTGCTTGCCTAGCACGTACAAGGCCCTAGATTTAATCTCCAGGACCACAGAAAGTAAATGAAAATAAAAATCGAGTGGCACCCAACTAGACACCATGTTGGCTGCCAGTGTGTTGTAAGCAGAAGAGCACAGGACCCTGTGGGATTTGCACTCCTGAGAGGAGCCCTGCAAGGGGACTGTTGTCCTAGGTCCATGCCCCTTCTGCAGGATGGTGGGACCCAGAAGCTAGCAAAAGCCAGGGTCTCACTGAACGACTGCCTGGCATGTAGTGGCTGTGTCACCTCGGCAGAGACTGTGCTTATCACCCAGCAGAGCCACGAGGAGCTGCGGAAGGTTCTAGATGCTAACAAGGTAAGTGTTACAGATTGGCCCAGCAGCCCAGGGCATATGTCTTCAGGGGCAGCTCACCTGGTGCCACTTGTCCTTCCTTCAGGTGACTCCCAAGTCTCTTGGGTCTTGCCATGCTCTGAGATGCCAGGCCCTAGCTCTCTCCTGAATGTACCCCCATGTGCTGGGCTCCGCTGGGGCAGCAGGCTCTCTCCAGAACCATTGGCATCTGGCTTGACAGGCTAGGAGCTGGATCTTACAAACCTGCAGAGTAAGTGCCTCTCCCCACCTTGCAGACTGCAGCACCCAGTGAGCAGCGGCTGGTTGTCATTTCTGTCTCACCCCAGTCCAGAGCATCGCTGGCTGCAAGGTTTCAGCTAAATCCTACAGACACTTCCAGGAAATTAACTTCATTCTTTAAAAAAATAGGTAGGTGTGGAACCTTGGGTGAATACCATGGCCCCAAACATGGGCGTTGAGCATGGGGATGCTTCCCACTTCCAAGTCACAGTCACTCAGCCCTGAACTCAGACACTTGATGTGTTCCCAGTGGGACTTCATCTTGAGGTTGCTTGACAGCGGAGAGCAGCAGCTCTTTTTTCTTTTAAGATGTTGATGGCCCTCTATTTATTTATGTATTAACTTATTTTTAGTTGGACACAATAGCTTTATTTTATTTATTTTTATATGGTGCTAAAGATTGAACCCAGGGCCTCACATGTGCTGGGTGAGTGCTCCACCGCTCAGCCCCAGCCCCTGGACCTTTATTTTATTCATTAAGCGGTGCTGAGAATCCAGCGCTCCACCACTGAGCCACAGCCCCACACACCGTAGGCACTCATTCCACCCCTGAGCCACAACCCCAGCCCCTGGACCTTCATTTTATTTATTTATTTATATGCGGTGCTGAGAGTCTAGCCTGATGCCTCACACAATAGGCAAACACTCTACCATTGAGCCACAGCCCAGCCCACTTCTTTTTTGTTGTTGTTCCAGAAATTGAAGCCAGAGGCATTTATCCCCTGAGCCACATCCCCAGCCCTTTTCATTTTTTGAGACAGGGTTTTGCTAAGTTGATTAGGGCCTTGCTAAGTTGCTAAGGCTGGTTTTGAACTCACAACCCTCCTGCCTCAGCCTCCCACACGTGTGCCTGGTGGGGAGCAACACCTCTGAAGAGCAGCCATCTGCTCTGACTTGCACTCTTCCCACACGAGGAACTCACCACCCTGTGTGTTTCTTACCTGTTGCTCTGAAGGCACTCGTTCCAGGCCTGTGTTGGACACTGGTCAGCCACATCCAGACTTGGTTGGTCACTGGGCTAGGGGAGGAAATGCGTATCCTGAGAGCCCCTGGCTAGATTGGGGTGCTAGTGCCAGAGTGGCCAGCACCCCCACCCTAGTGGGAAGTGAAAGGGGGTGTTCCCAGGCCCCTTTCACAGAATGTTCCTTTACCTGGTAGACAGGCTAATGCTTGGTCGTCCTCCCATGACCAGGGGGGTCTCTCACCAGAAACTTGCTGACACTGGCCCTATCTGGCTGTCCTGGTCCCTCAGACCCTGGGGAAGCTGGCCTAGGGCTGCGCCTGGTCCAATGGAAGATGGAAATCAGTATGGCACCACCCAAGAAAACAAATTCAAAGATTTTTCCTTCTGGATCCTGGCGGGGAGGGTGCAGTAAGTCAGAAGGGCAGCCCTTTACTGGAGTCAAACAGGTTTCTACAGGAGTTTAGTTGATGGGTTTAGAGCAAGCAGGTACAATTGCCCAGAATCTCACTGTGACTAAGTGGCATTCACGTGGGACTTCTGCACAGTCTGGGGGGATGGGGAACTGTGGGCAGCAGCCCAGGAGGAGGTGGTCCCTTGGAGCTGGCTGTGTAAAAAAGATGCTTGGACATACTGCTATGAGTACCTGGGAAGAGGTGGAGCACTAGGAACTGTCCAGGAGCCTGAGCCCTGCTCCAGTGTGAGAAAGCCAAACCTTAGAAATCAAACAGGAGGGCTGAGGATGTGGCTCAAGCGGTAGTGCGCTCTCCTGGCATGCGTGCGGCCCGGGTTCCATCTTCAGCACCACATACAAACAAAGATGTTGTGTCCGCTGAAAACTAAAAAATATTAAAAAAAAAAAAAAGAAAAGAAAAGAAATCAAACAGGAACCAGGTATGGTGGCACATGCCTGTAATCCCAGCAGCTAGGGAGGCTGAAGCAGGAGGATCACAGGTTCAAGGCCAGCCCCAGCAACTTAGTGAGGTCCTGAGTAACTTAGTGAGACATTGTCTCAAAATGAAAAATAAAAAGGGTGGTGATGTTACTCAGTGGCTAAGCACCCCTGGGTTCAATCCCCAGTACAAAAAAATAAATAAATAAACAGGAGTTCACTGCAGTGGGAGATGCATCACAGGAAGTTGTCCCCTGGCCCCAGGCAGCACCTGGCCTATCCCCATGGCACAGGCTGTTCCATGCTTCCTGGGGCTGCAGTAGAAGCAATTGGTGCCGCTGGGGGCAGTGCCCTATTTTGGGGGATGTAAACAGTGCTGCCCCTGCTGTGGCCAGCACCAGAAGGGTCGCCCATGGCTGGTGCCAGCTGTGGTGGGGTTCAAGCTTGTGCCTTTTTTCCAGGGGCACACTTCGTCTTCGACACTGCCTTCTCAAGGAACTTCAGCCTCCTTGAGAGCCAGCGAGAGTTCGTGCGGCGATTCCGAGATCAAGCCAACTCCAGAGTGGCCTTGCCTGTGCTGGCTTCAGCCTGCCCAGGTGTGTTCATGGTTGTGCAGGTGGCAAGGTTCCAAATCATGTGGTTAAAAACTGACCATACCAGCAGCAAGGCTCAGGACCTGGAGAGCAGGTGGGGAGGCAGAGCTCTTGGACCAGTCAGTACCTCAGGCCTCCTAGAGGAGGCGCCCCATCAGGAAAGTGCCTGCAGTCTCTCCCCTTCTGTGGCCTGGAGGCTGGTACTCCTGGTGACGGGGTGACAGAATGGGAATGCTATCTATGCTGCAGTCACTTTTTGTACAAGTTGGTCTACCCCCTGAGTGTTGCATCGCTGTCAAGCAGAGAGGCAGTCTGTGAGCCACCCAGGCCTGCCCTGTGCCCAACTGAGACCTGTTGGTTCTGCCGGCACAGGCTGGATCTGCTATGCTGAAAAGACCCATGGCAGCTTCATCCTCCCCTACATCAGCACTGCCCGGTCCCCACAGCAAGTCATGGGCTCCCTGGTCAAGGACTTCTTCGCCCAACAGCAGGTAACAGCCTTAGGCCGTGTAGGGCAGCACGCTGGAGAGTGGCAGCTGTGACCCTGGCATTGGTGGCCCTGGCTCCAGTCACTGTGGCTGTGGTCATGTGCCCTCTGGAGGCATTTGGGGTCATGAGCATTAATGGCAGCTGCCTGTGAAGGTGCTCTTCACTCACCTAGAGGTGGCCCAGCCCCTCGGGAGCAAGAGGCCTAAGCCAGGCTGCAATCAGGTGACCTCCACGGGCTGCTGGGTAAACAAGGGCACCTGCTGAGCCATGAGGACTCCAAACTGGTGCCACTGGCCCACAGGAGGTGGGGAGCCTACGCTTCTCCTGACCTTAGTCCTGTGCTGTGCTGCTTCTGCACGGACACAGTCAGGCTTCCTTGAGGTCTCTCTATGTGTGGTGCTGGAATCGAAACCCAGGCCTCATGCATGCTAGGCAAGTGCTCTGGTGCCAAGTCAGGTTCCTGGCCCTCAGATCTCCTGCACCACAACCTGCTTTTTCTGTTGACCCCAGAACCATGAAGGCTGAGGCCTCTTCCTCTGCTGGAGTGGGGTATTGCAGGATCTGTGGCATCCACTGCAGGGCCACGGCATCAGTGAGGAGGCTGCTGGGAAGCAGTGCCAGCCTGAAGGGCTGTTCAAGGCCAGCTGCATGGCCACCTCTCACCTCGCTTGTCACAGAGCAAGCTGTAGTCAGGTGGGACCAAGTTTCTCTCCTCCTGTAGCATCTGGCCCCCGACAAGGTGTACCATGTCACAGTGATGCCCTGCTACGACAAGAAGCTGGAGGCCTCCAGGCCCGACTTCTATAGCCAGGAGCACCAGGCTCGAGATGTGGACTGTGTCCTCACTACAGGTATTGTCCGCACCCAGGAGGCAGGGCATTCTCAGCTGACCCCTCTGGGACACCTGCAGCCCTTGGGCCTGGAGTTCCTTATTGGCTTGAATGGGTCTGGGGGGTGTGGAAAGGCTCCAGTTCAGCCCTCTGACTCACATGTGCTCCCCATTTCTGAGTTGAGAAGTCTCAGAGTCTCTCAAGTACTAGCAAGACAGCAAAATGAACTGCCCGGGAGGCTGGGCAGACAGCACTAGACCAGCACAGTTACTGGTTCACCTTATGCCACCCTGAGGGAATGAGGCAGCCGTGAGGGTCTTCAGAGGGGTCATCCTTTCCCACCTCTGGCTGGGTGAATATGTGGGCCTGCTGGGGCCAAGATGCAGCTGCCAGGCATGTGAGCAGCTTGAGGTTCGAGCGGCTGGAGCACCCGTGCTGTGGTCCCACACAGGAGAAGTCCTCGAGCTGCTGGAAGAGGAGGGGGTCTCGCTCTCAGAGCTGGAGCCAGCCCCTCTGGATGGCCTGTAAGTCAGCAGAGGGAACCAGGCTGCTGTGGGGTGGGCAGTGCCTCTCCTTCCCTCCCATGGCCTGCCCCAGGCCTGAGAGGCACAACCCAGCTTGGAGAGGCCTGAGCTCCCCGGGACAGTGTCAGACACACCAGGGGCCCTGGGGTCATGCCAAGACGTTCCTTTGTGCCCAGGACTTGTTTCCCACCTAGAAAAGCTTGAACACAGCTGTGCTGAGGCCCCACTCTCCTCACCCACACTGACCTGCCCCTTCCACAGGTCCAGCAGCACATCTGCTGAGGAGCCCATCAGCCACCGGGGTGGGGGCTCGGGGGGCTACCTGGAGCATGTGTTCCGGCATGCAGCAAGAGAGCTCTTTGGAGTCCATGTGGATGAGGTCACCTTCAGGCCTTTGAGGTCAGTGGGGTGGCCTGGGGCACCAGGACAGGACAGCCATAAAGCTCCTAGACTGGTGCCTCCCCAGCCCTGGGTCCTCTTGGTGGGCTTGGTGGTAGACCCTGGAGCACTGGGCACAAGTGGGGGCCTCAGTTTCCCCCTTAGCAAAGATCCTGAGCCCAAGGCCGCTGTCCTCAGGACAGGTGGATACCAGTGACACCTGCATCTGGGAGGGAGGGCAAGGCTAGGTCCTCCTTTGCCATGCCTCAAGACCAGCCTTAGGAAAGGGGACTCGCATTTCACAGGTGAGGAGACAGACCTGGGAGAGGTTAAGGTCACCTGGACCTCTGGTTGGAGGGAGCACTCCACTCGTTCTACCCTCCCTCCCCTGCCCAGGAGCAGGGGGTGAAGTGCTGAGTTCCCCTATCCCAGCAGGGCCCCTGTGTGTGTACAGGAGCCTGGTGTTGGTGGTGCATATAGTCTCTCCCATCCTCAGGAACAGGGACTTCCAGGAGGTGACCCTGGAGAGGGAGGGCCAGGTGCTGCTGCACTTTGCCACTGCCTATGGCTTCCGCAACATCCAGAACCTGGTGCAGAAGATCAAGCGAGGCCGCTGCCCCTACCATTATGTGGAGGTCATGGCCTGCCCCTCAGGTGCACCTCCCGGCAGGAGATGGCAGGGGTGGGGGCTGCTGGGATGGAGTTGGCAGCACCCCTCCAGCGCTGGAGGAGGTGAGTGGGGAGAGGGTGTGCACTTTGACCCCACCTGACACTCTTGTGACCATAACCTGCTCTGCACAGGATGCCTGAATGGTGGAGGCCAACTCAAGGCCCTGGACATACCCAGCAAAGACCTTCTCCAGCAGGTGGAGAGCCTGTATAGCATGGTCAGGATGGAGACACCTGAGGATGTGCCTGGGGTCCAGGAGCTGTACCAGCAGTGGCTGCAGGGTGAGAGCTCAGAGCGGGCCAGCCGCCTGCTGCACACCCAGTACCATGCCATAGAGAAGCCCAGCTCGGGCCTGAGCATCAGGTGGTAGGAGGCCTCGAGGTCTGCTGGGGCCAGCGCCCAGCAGCACAGCCTCTCACCTCAGACCCCAGGGCTCTCCCAGAACCAAAAGGAGCTGCACAGTGTGTTAGAGCCCATGTTAAAGTGGGTTCCAGATACACACAGGATTTCGTGGTCTGGAAATGTGACCTGTGCCTGCACACCCCGGGCTCTGTACTGGCTTTGCAGGTAGGGTGAGGGGTGGAAGACGAGGCTGAAGGTTCTCTGAGGTTTGGGACTCTCTTCCACTGGCCCTTCTGTGGACATTGCCTTTCCTGGCCATGGTGGCTCTATAGTGAGGGGCTCCGGAGTTCCTGCAGGTGCTATCCCTGAAGTCTGGAATCACCTGGAAGCCACAGGGCAGGGGGCAGGTGACGACTAGTAGTGTCAAGTATGGGGACTGCTGCAGGAAAGGACATCTGGACTCCTGAAACTAGGGTTACAGAGTTGTGGGCCTAAGGTCAGCTCTGTATCTTAGGCTGCATCCCTGCACAAGTCTTCCCTGGCCATCATGCCATCATGGCTGGGTTCCTGCCAGGCCCGTCTCTGACCCAGTTTCACCTCTGATAAAGGACATGCCCAGCACGTCTGGAATCACTGCTGTCTTGGAGCGTCGGTGCCCCAAAGGGCCTCTCAGAGATTTATTCACTGAGCAGAACCCAGGCAGGACTGCTCAGGCACAGACAGGTGTGTGGCTGCACAGAGGTCCTGCAGGTCTACCTCCAGGAGCAGTGGAGGAGAGTACCACTTGCTGATCCTCAAAGGCTGGGCATACAGCCAGGCAGGTCCACAGAGGCCACCCTTGTGTAGGTCCAGGCAGACTGAGAGTCGTGGGAGGAGCAACATGGAGTTGAGTGGGCCCTGGGTGGCTCACTTCTGGTGGCCCAAGAGCCTCCACTGCAGTGCGAGGAGTGCCTGGGCCTGTGGCTGTGGTGGCTCCACAGCCTGCTGGAAGCAAGCCCGCTCCCTGCACAGCACCTCCAGGACCTCAGCTGGGGCCACTTTGCCTGTGAACTTGCGTACCGCCTCTTCTCTGTAGGGGAGGGGCACAGTGGGGAATGGCTGGACACTAGGCTACCCATGGGGGTGGGAAGGGACAGGGCACTGGATGCATGACAGGACAATACTTAATGTGGGCCTCTCCTGGTGCCAGGGACACTCAGCCCAATTAATGGCCCCCAGACAACTAACCAAATGGCTGCCAAGGAGGTCCCAGGGAAGGCAGGCTGGCATTGCCAGCTGGTTCCACAGGGAGGGAGATGCCTCCCAGGCTGCCTTGATGACTGTAGCTCAAGCCCCACCCAGGGGGAGGCCCCAGACATGGCCATACTCACGCCACCCTCAGGAAGGGATTGTACAGCAGCTCCTCGCCCAGGGTGGATGGCACAGTGGGCACATCATCCTCATCTCTTTTCTGCAGCGACCATAGGCCCTTGTCATAACCAGGCTTTTCCTGACAGTCCCAGCCTGCTTGGCTGTGGCCACAGGGCCACATATCCCATGCAAAGCCAGCAGTGGCCACCAAGGCTAATCATGCTGACCCTGGGGATTCTCCTGCAGCCAAATTCAAAAGAGCATGTGCTCTCCCCACTGCACATCCCTCCCGTTAAGGGGCAAGAAGTGGCCTACCTGGGCCCAAGACAGTTTGGCTCTCACGTGGTCATTGTGGGGCTCCACTGTGTGTGCAAACTCCAGATTGCGCAGTGTGTGCTCATGGCCACAGAACACCTTCTGGAGAAAGGGCATTCAGTGTGCAGAGCACTACTGCAGGCAGAGGTGGGAGGTGCTCAGGACCTGGCCCTGGGCCCACCATCTGGACCCAGACAGGGCATGAGGGTTCCCAGAGGAAGCACAGCACTAAGCAGGGTCTGGACCCCACGCACCGTCTGTGGGGGCAGGGTGCCAAGGGTCTCTGTCAGACTCTGGTACATCTGCTGGGCAGTGCCTTCCAAGTGCCAGCCACAGCCAGCCACGGACAGTGCATCCCCTGTGGGAGGAGGGTAGGTAAGAGGAGATGGGAAGCCTGGTCAGAGAAGATGACAGGGTGACCTCTGGGCTGTGGGTACCCGAGAAGAGGGCAGGTGGGTCCAGGCTTTCATCCTCCCAAAGGAAGTAGCTCATGTGGCCAGAGGTATGGCCAGGCGTCAGGAGGCAGCGCACATGGATGGCCCCAAACTGCAGAGGGGCAAGCGGACCTGTGAGGGCGGGTAGGGGGTGGGTCGTCCCTTCCCGCATTTCCCATGTGCGTACTCAGTACTCACCTGTAGTTCCTCCTCATGTACCAGCATGCGGGTCAGCCCACAGATGCGTTTGTCCCCGCCCATCACCACCATCCCCGGTTGTAGCCGCGCCAGCTCCACGTTGCCCCGAGCGTGGTCCCTGTGGACCCACAGCGGAAGGAGCAGTTACCTCTAGTCAGGGAAAGGCGTCTTCAAGCCTCCGTACGCCCCACCTGTACTCACCAGTGGTGGTGGGTGGTTAGCACCGTGGTCAAAGACACTCCCTCTCGACCTGCGATCTCCAGCAGCTGAAAGGAATAAAGTCATGGTGATTTGGACGTCTGGATGAGCTGCTCCCTCCATACTACACCGCCGCCAGTACCTAGGACAGCGCAGAGGAGGGCCTGTATCCTGCATGCAATTAGCGGGTGCCCCGCTATACAAGGGCAGTTAAGCACTGGATAAAGGACACGCGTGCCAAGGCAGCCCTAATTTAGGAAGCCCCAAGATCATCGGGAGACCAGAGATCGAAGAAGAGGATGGGACAGTCTGCTCCAGCCAGGGTGGGGGATTTGGCGTGTAGCACTCAAGGCTGCCTAGACCTTCAATGGTGTTCCTGCCACCCCCGACCGTCCCTTACCCTCTTGGGCACCGCCACATCCACAGCCACAGCCTCTCGCGTGTCCTCCTCGATGACCAGGTACATATAGTTATCCTCAAGCACAGGAATGACCTTGACTTTCATGGTGGCAGAACTCAGCCACCCCACGCCTCCTCCAAAAGAAGGCCCCCACAGCCTACTGAGCCCTTCTGGGCAAGACGGGGACACGGACAGACACACACGCGCGCGCGCAGAAGGTGCAAAGAGCCCTGCTTCAGGAACTCCTGAAGATCCGCGTGCAGGTTCAAGGCGGCCTCGTTGGGGCCCCGCCTTCCGCTCGCAGCCCCGCCTCCCAACGGGCCCTGCCCCTAGTCCGCAGGCCACGCCTCCTCCCACCATCCCGCCCTGTAGCCACAGAGGGACCCCAGACTCCAGACAGGTGGTCCCGACAACCCCTCACGACACCTGTGCAGATGGCCTGGAGGACGCTCGACTGACCGACGGAGGCAGGGCCTTAGGCCCAGAGGAAGCCTGTCGTTCTACTCGGCGGCTGGCCTTCACTGCCCGGCCAGGTACTGATGCTGGCTGGAGGGAACGCGCATGCGCAGTGGAGTGTGGCGCATACGCCTTGACCTGGTTCCGGACACATGCCGCCTGCTCACAGAAACCTTCCCTGCGCAAGCTTTCCGAGACTGCTACCAGTATTGGAATGTCCGCACCCTTCCTCTCAGGCTAGGGGTAGGGAGGGCTGTATAGCTTATTTACCAGCCTATCCCAAGTTTCGGCCAGCACCTGGAGGTACACCGAAGGCATCTATCTGAAGAGTGTACGAAGCGTTAGCCAGACGCGGTGGTGCACATCTGTAATCCCAGCTGCTCAGGAGGTTGAGGCAGGAGAATCGCGAGTTCAAAGCCAGCCTCAGCAAAAATGAAGCGCTAAGCAACTCAGTGAAACCCGGATGTGGCTCAGTGGTCGGAGTGCCCCTGAGTTCAATCCCCGGTACTAAAAAAAAAAAAAAAAAAAGAAAAGTAAAGTGCACGAACCAGGTGCAGTGGCCAGTGTCTGTAATCCCAGCGCCTCAGGAGGTTGAGGAAGGAGGTTTGGGGGTTCAAAGTCAGCCTCAGCAACTGTATCTAAATAAAATATTTTAAAAGGGTTGAGGATGTAGCTCAGTGGTTAAGGAGCCCTGGGTGGGTTCGATCCTCAGCACCACATAAAAATTAATTAAAGATATTTAAAAAAAATAAACTGGGGCTGGGGATGTGGCTCAAGCGGTAGCGCGCTCGCCTGGCATGCGTGCGGCCTGGGTTCGATCCTCAGCACCACATAAAAACAAAGATGTTGTGTCCGCCGAGAACTAAAAAATAAATATTAAAAAAAAAAATTTCTCTCTCTCTCCTCTCTCACTTTCTCTTTAAAAAAAATAAAAAATATAAAAAAATAAACTGTCGAATCCACATGGTAGGATAGGACATTCCTCGTAAGCACAGCAGTACCAGCAACTGCATTTTTAGTTTCCATATACCGGATCCAGGTGAATGCCCTGGGTGTTGGTCTTCATTTCCCAAATGAGGAAATGGCCCAGAAAGGAGCCGACGCCATAATTGTAAGGAACCAGGTTCCCCAGTCCTTCCTCCCAACCGCCAAACTGCCTTGCCCTGTGGGCGTAACTCTGGCATCTCCAAGACCAACAGAGGCCTTGGCAACGCTGACACTCTGTGGAGCAACAGCCACCAGGCAGCCATCCTAGAGCAGGTCAGGGGGCCAGGTGCAGCAGGCTGGAATTCCTGCTGCCTATGGAGTGGGTGGCAGCCCCAGGGCCCAAGCAGAGGGCCCCTCCTCGAGCCTTGGAGAATGTGAGTCCTTCTAGGACACTGCTGCAGCTGTGGCCACCACCCTGACATCAGTTAGGTCCTTCATCTCCCTCAGAGGCCGGGGTGGGGGACCCTGCACCCTGGGTCTGGTCCTGGCCAGGGAAGGGCTGCCCCAGCTCAGCAGGGTTGGCATGTCAGATGACCCTATCAGTGCAGGGGCCGCAGCCCAGACCTGAAACCCACCTGGGCATGGGGTGAATGGTGCCTCCCTAGGCTGTGCCCCAAGCAGAAGCCTGGCTGCCAGGAGTCTCTTGTGGCACCTCAGCCTGGGCCACCAGCCTGGAGGGAGAGCTTCCGTCAGATCTGGAGCTGAGCGAGGAACAGCGGCTACAGGTGGGGATGGGACCCCAAGGTATTGGCAGAAGCAGGGGCAGCAGGGTCTCACAGGCAGCACTCTTATCCTGGCCACACACAGATCTCCAAGGAGCTGGTCGACCTTCAGATTGCAACTCATCGCCTGCAGGAGCAGCACGAGGCTGAAGTCTTCCAGCTGAAGAGGGAGGTGAGCAGCTGTAGAAGCCCAGGTGTGCCAGATGATCACACCAGGGCAGGTGGTGCCTGGGAGTGCACACGCATTCAGTATCGCCCTGTCCTTTGTATACCGTCTGCTCACCCTGATGACCCACAGGTCCTTCGGCTGGAGAGCCGGGTGCTGGAGCTGGAGGTGCGTGGAAATCATATCAGCCAGGGGCATGTGGACCCAGCAGAGGTCAACCAAGTACAGAAGTTCAATCAAGAAACCCAGGGGCCCAGACAGTCTGCCCACCACAGCCACCAGGTCACCCTGACCACAGGAAGAGCCCAGGTGGGTGAGGCTGTTGGGGGCCTCCTCAGGCACAGTTGAGATGGGACCTGCTCACCCACTCCTCACCCCTGCCTTCTCACCCATGCAGGTGCAACCCAAGGATGTCCTGATCCCTAAGCCATTGAAACTGGAGGATAGTGTGAGCACTCTGTAGCCTAACCTGGGAATCCTCTGGGGTTCTCCCAGCCCAGGGTGGGAATGGGACCCAGAGCTTGGGGTCTCAGGCAGCCAGCTCTTGTGTGCCCTACAGCTGCTGGGAACCCAGGAGCTTCGGGGTGAAGTGAAATGGGTGCTGGAACATCACAGGGCCCTGCAGCAGACACTGGAGACACGGGTGTGAGTGGCCACCTCTCCTGGGTCTGGGAGGGCCTGTCAGGGCACAGTACTCACAGCAGCCATTCTCAAGGGGCTGAGGAACCCCTCACCCTGGCCTGGCTGAGCTTCACATCATTAGCAGGGCAGCCCTGGGCCAGCAGCTGCAGGGAGCACAAGAGGAAGCCAGGGCAGCTGGACAGCGGCTAGCTGCACAAGCAGTGGTGAGCATCACCCCCCACACCCTGTGTGCTTCGAGATCCAGCAGTAGGTATCCTCCAAGTGCAGCAAGATCCCTCCCTCACCCCCAGATGCTGTCCACCTGCCAGGGCCAGCTCCGACAGGCCCAGGTTGAGAACGCCCGGTTGCAGCTGCAACTGAAGAAGCTGAATGAGGAGTATGCCCTCCGGCTGCAGCGCTGCGCCCGAGAGGCAGTGGTGAGCACCAGGCCAGGGGCCCTGTGGTGGAGAGGGGAGGCCTGTGAGTCCCAGGAAGCCCACATCTGGTCTGGGCATGCTGGACAGCTTCAGGGAGACCCTAGGGATGGGATTGGGCCCAACCAGGTCACCCTGCCAGCTCCAGCCCAGCCCCCAAACCTAGCTCCCCCTAGTGCTGCCCCAGCATCAACTCACCTTCTCCAGGGATATGCAGATGGTGCAAGCCAGGCGGCCCTTCAGACTTTCCTGGAGGCCACTCTGCAGGACATCCGGGCAGCACATCACAGTCGTGAGCAACAGCTGGCCCGGGCTGCTAGGGCCTACCGAAAGCACCTGGCAGATCTGAGCCGTAGGCATGAGGAGCTGCTGGCCACACACAGGTGGGCCCCACTCTCATCTGGGCACTTGGGGTGGTATGGCCCTACATGACCCCACGTATGGCTCAGTGTGCAGCAGGAGCAGCCGCAGGCACTAGCAGACCCAGACAGGACAACTGGGACCCTCAAGGCTACCTTTACTACAGCCACAGACCTGAAGCCACTGTCTGTGCCCCTGGCCACTGAGCTCAGCCACCTGCAGGAGAAGGATGAGGTGAGCTCCTCTCTCTGCTAGCTCACACTGTCTAGGGGCACAGAGCTCCAGAACTGACCCCAGTCTCATCCCAGGCTCAACAAAGCCCCAGCCCCAGGGCCTCAATGGCCTGCCTCCTTCAGCCAACCAAGGGATCTTTTATAGCACAGCCAGTTCAGGATGCTGCCCTTGTGCCCACGAAAGGGACCTGGTGAAGCCTCCTCCCAGGAGACCTCAGAGCCACTGTGAGTGCCCTCCTGTGGGTGAGTGGGGAGAGGGCAGATCATACAACACTGAAGCAGAGCTTTCTGCCAGTCTAAAGTGAACAAAATGGCTGGTCTCTGGCCCAGGGTCTTCCAGTTTGTACAGAGGAAGTAAGGTGGCTGCTGGGCCAAGTGCTGATGTGTGAAGAGGGCCCTGCCAGGAGAAAGGCCAATCTTGAATGGAGAAGATCAGGGAGAGCCCATCTGAGGGAGGACCATTTCAGCTGATACCTGGAGGACCCAGGATAAAGACAGGCTGGGAGCAGGTTGCCTGGTGACCTGGCCAGCCCTTGCCTCCAGGCCTCTACCTCCCCAGCTATACAGTGGGCAGGGCTCTTGAAGTAGTACTTCCCAGGGTTTGGAGAACAAAACACCCAATGGGTTAACATCGCAGTAGACTGGGGTCACCATCTGAGCTTGCCCATGGCTTAGCATTCCCTGAGTGGCCATTGGGCCCCTCATGCACAGGAGCTCCAAGGCCTGGGCAGGGTACGGTGTCCCAAATCACTCCAATAAGTTCCAGGTCAGCCCTCAAGACTGCCTCTTCTCCCCTCTCACAGGAGCCTGGATACCAACTCCTGGGCCCAGATCTGCCAGAAGCTCCAGGACTTCGCCCGAGGCACTCAGGTAGTGGGGAGGGCTGGAAAGGGCCCCTCTGCACACTCTGCCCTGGCTTAAGGCTCATGCTCCTCCCAGGCAGAGCTGGAATGTGAGCGAGCACAGCTGCTGGTGCGGGCCACCAAGGCTGAAGAGCAGCTTTCAGAGCTACAGGAGTATGTGGACCAGCACCTGGGAAGGTGAGCTGAATGGGAGAGGACCTTAGTCTGGGTGGGGGAAGATAGTCCATAGTCAGGTAGATGATTTTAACCTGATTCCTCTGAGCAGGTATAAGCAGGAAATCCTGAGGCTGAGGAAGCTGGTGGGTGCAGGGAACCCCTGGAAAGCGGGAACCACACCTCCAGCCAATCCCTAACATCCAAGGACACAGCCGGCCTTCTGAGGAGCACAGAGCAGACCCCTTCATAGCCAGCAATGGAGGCTCCCCCACACCCCAGTAATCCCTGCACCCCACAACCCCACTATCCACAAAATAAGCCTGTGATCTATGAGCCTTTATTGTGTCCAGTCAGCCAGCCTGAGAATTGGGGAGGCTGGGGGCCAAGGCAGAACCAGGTCCTGGGGTGGACAGGATGGGGCAGGATGTGGCAGCAGGTCTGGCATGGTGGACGTCCATGTCGACATCGTAGGCCCAGACCCGATCTAGGCCTTCACCTATCACAGCCACAGGCTGCCAGGTGGGTAGGGGGAAGCGTCCAGATACCACACGAGCCCCGGCAGGCAGCTCCGCCAGCAGTTTATCTTCCAGCAAGGGGAGCTGTGGGAGAGAGAAGTGGTGAGGAGGTGGCAAGGGCAGCAGGACCCAACCTGCCCTTGTCCAGCACCCATCCCCAGGCCTCAATGCAGCACATGCCAGTGTGTGGCCCCAACTCCTGGTGAGGCTGCAGACCTCAGACCTACCACGCTGGGGGCCAGGAACACGGACACGTTTTGGCAGTCCCTCAGGCTCACCTGTGAGAAGGAGAGTCACCGGCAGGGGGAGGGGGCTGGCGGCCTGGGTCCCTGCAGTTTCAGACCTGACCCCTGGCCCACCCAGGAGTCAGAGAAACCTGGGGCTGCCAGAAGGCTGACCAAGGCAGAATCTGAAGCATAATCAGCTGTGGATCTCAGGGGTCTAGGTCCCCTAGGTTACCTTCCAGAGATCCTCACGAAGGTAGCAGACGCTGCCAGCACAACCGGCCCTCCAGGCATGCAACCTCGCAAGCCCCACAAGCCACGGGTTCAGTTCGTAGCCCACAGCCGGGCGGAGACCGCACCTGTGGGCCGCCAACACCTGCCGGCACCAGCAGTTCAGGACCCGAATGTTGGGGAGGGACGACCACACCAAGGGCAGGGAAGACACACATGTACACACAGGCGCCTTACAATTCTGCCGTCTCCAGAGCCCAGATCCACCATTTTTCCCGGGCGACCACGCAGCAACGACAACACATGCTCAACCTGCCGTGCACTGGCGCCTACATAGGGTACCTGGGCGAGATTAAGTGGGCGGGCTGAGGGCCAGAATCCATGGGCCACGTCCCCTCGCAATCACCAGGTGGGGGCAGAATTTGCCTCCTGGACAAGAACTGGAAGTTCTGTGGTGGACTTTCCTGCCGCACCCAGAGCAGGTGTCAACCCAAAGCCCCGCCCAGCGTTTAGCTGCAGTCACTTTTCCGCACACCGGCGCCGTCCCTGCCATTCCAAGGCGACGCCTCCGCCCCACACCGCAACCCACGCCATGTACCTGCCCAGAGTCCCACCCTTAGTGGTCTCGCCCTTCCACACACCCCAGTCCCACCCACCGGCCGGGCCCGCACCCTTCCTAGTCCCACCCCTTCGCAGCCCCGCTCTTAACCCGGTCCCGTCCCCCGGTCAGGGACCGAACCACTCGTGGTCCCACCCCTCCGTACTCCCTGCCCCCGGCCGCGGTCCCGCCCAGCTGAGGTTCCGCAGCGCGGCCAAGCCTCGCCCGCACCTGCAGCCGCAGAGGCACTCGGCGGAAGCCTGGCTGCAACAGCAGCGCCCACACGGCGTAGGCGGCCAGCCCCGAGCTCGCCGCCGCCTGCAGCAGCTCCAGCGCGCCCAGCCGCCGCTCGCGCAGCTCCGTCAGCGCCTCGGCAGGGTCGTCGTGCTCCATGGCTGCGGAACACGCGGCTCAGGGTCCTCCCGCCTCCAAGCCCTTTCCCTCCGCCGTGCCCCGTCGGTTACGCGCCTTCCCAGCGCTGCTCGGGCGAGTACCGGTGGCTGAGCGGAGGCCGGGACTAGACGCCGGAAGTTGCCGCAGGCCCACTGGCTGGTGCGTCGCGCGTTCGGCTCCGCCGGCCCCAGCCCAGAGCTCTCCCGCGGGTTCCGGGCGGCGGCGCCCTGCGGTTGCAGCGGCCCGGGTGGTCAGCAACCCTCGCGGGACACACGGGGCCGCGGCCTGCTCTTAGCCGGCGGCAGTTGGCTCGGTCGTCCCACAATGCGGGCGACTATCGGGGCCTGTCCTGGCATGGGAACGTCCGAGCGGGGGCGGAGGCCCCAGCCTCCCGAGCGTGCACCGGAGAGGGGTGCGTTGGTGGGTCCGGCGGGAAGGGCTTGCTGCGGGCCTTGGGTCATAGCCAAGTCCTCACAAGGCTGACTTGGAGACCGGCGCGGGTTTCGCTGACCAGGACACCCTGGAAGCCAGCCAAACCCAGAGCGGTCCCGGGAGGACATCCTGCAAGCTCCCTCCCACAGCGAGGACCGTTAAGCGGGAAGGGAGGATGCGCTGGAGTTGGAGGGCCAGGGAGGAGGGGCTTGACAGGAAAGACTGGGGCGAGGAGACAGATGTTGGCTCTCTTCGGAGTGTGGTGGGAGGGGCGCCGGATGCGAGAGATTGGCCTCTGGCAGCTGGCCCAGCATTGGGGGTGGAAGGCAGCTAAGATCACCTCCTCCAGAAAGTGAAAAAGGGTTGACTGGCTCCTGGTAAAGCTCTGGGGTGGAGGCGGCAAGGAAAGGGACAGAACCTTGGATCAGGCAGCTGGTCACCTCATCACCCCAGACTGAGGACGAATGTTCTTGAATGTCATTGCCATGTCTGTGCACACAGCCTGGCTTGGCTGCTCAGCCATTCACATCCTGGTCAGGGGACCCACAAGGATGGAAACTGCTTCCAGAAAAGTGGGTGTGCCCAAGGCCAACCCTTCAGCCCCAATTGCAGAGTGTCTTCCATGCCTGCCTGTACATTGGCCCTAGCCTAACCAGACTGAGGGACAGTTGAGACAGTTGTCCCTGGGCAGCAGCAAAGCCTCCGTGCACTGCACTGGGGAGGAGGCCTGTACACCAGCTCCTAGGGACCTATATCCTAGGGGGCTATAACTGGGCCCTCCAAGAGAAGGAAGGATGTGCACTGAGCTCCAGGTGTGGAAGCCCTGTTCTTGGGGGACTCCTTGCATTATTTCCAGTACCTGGAGCCATGTCTGGCTCCAGTAAGGCTCTCCGGAACTGCACCTGGTGACTCTTACACTCACACCAGAACTCTGCTCTTCTGCCTTTGGGCACTCAGCAGCCAAGGCCTGCCTGCCTAAGTTCACACACATGAAGGCATCTCTGACCTTCATGGAGCCCTCAGGCCAGCTCCTGCAGTTCCAGTCCACTTCTTACCCACACCATTTCCTTTGCTATCTCCTCTCTCACTTCTTAGGCCTTGGCCACTTGTCTTCTGGGACTCCTGGAGCACCAAAGTCTCCTGTGCCCTTCTGTCTGAGAAGCAGAGCACTGTTGGAAAGTCTGATTTCTCTGGATGGTTGTGTGGGTAGGATGTTCAGGAACCTTCCAGGCTACATGAGTTGAGGGTCCCCCAGTACACCTGCCCAGTGTATTTGTGGACTGGTGAACTGGGAGGTGGTCTATAAGCATCAGTGGATGTGGCCCAGAGGGGAGGTTGTGGGAACAGGTCTCTGCACTGACTGTGGGAAACTGGCCAGAGAATTAAGCCAGGTACCACAGGTGAGGATGCTACTCAGCCCTAGGGGAAGAACCTCCCCAGAATAGGTGAGCAGTGGGAGAGTCCAGGGTTCCCTCTTTCTCTGCTCCTGAAGATGCTGGGGGGTGGGAGTAAGGGTCTGGAGTCCAAGGGGTGGTCCATGTTGCAGATGAAAAGTGGAGGTCTGAGTGCTGAGGATGCATGGTTGAGGAGATGAGAGGAAACAGTGGGAGGAGACCCAGTAGCGCCTGCCATCCATGGGTGCTCTCCTACCCTCCTCCTCAGTCTCAGGAAGCAGGCAGTTGAATTCATGGGCACTTAGATAGCCAGTCCCCTGGAGGTTCCAAGGCAGCCACTGAGCAGTCTGTGTGGCACAGGGCACTTGGTCAGCCCAGTCTGGAGCAAGGGTGTGTGGATCCTATACAGGTTTGTCCCTCTCCTAGCCTCAATTTCTTGCCTGAAAGACGACAGACCCATTCAACCTCTGGGCTCCATCCTTGCCTCTGCCCCTTTCCCCAGTGAGAGCAGACAAAGATGAAAAGCTTGGCCCTGAGGTCCCCCAGCATTAGAGCTGTGACTCTTTCCCAATAGCTGAGGGGTTGAGGGTAAGCGGAATCTACTCTTCCAGGGCTGGAGAGCCCTAGTGCACACCCCCATGCAGGGGCTTTCAGCCTCAGGGCCTTGAGCTTTGTCCAGGGCCTCACTAGCCCTTATGCAGCTGGGAGGCTGAGGAAGAAGGCAGGGACAGCAACAATGGGACCAGTGGCGGGAAACGGTCCTTAGAGACCCTATTGTGCACCCCACTCGCCGGAAACAGACAAGCAGGATCCCACAGTGGAGACCCCACACCCTGCAGGCTCCTTGCCATGTCTGGATGCTCAGCACGTTGCAGGGGCCTCTGGACAGAGGGGCCCATTCTTCCCAGAGGGCGGGACTGGGCCAAAGATGACTGGCTCACAACAGCTACAGAGGGAATTGGCACTCTGCCAGACTGCAACCCCTTTCCTTCACAGGATGGGCTTAGAGCTGGGGGTGATGCCTACCTGCCTGCCCCCACACACCTGAGGGACCCCAGACCCCCTGGTCTTGGGAGTTATGGCACCTTTTGCTCCTCCTCTGAGCCCCAGAAGCACCTGGTGTTGGAGGCAACAGCCAGCCAATAAGCCAGACGCATGGGTAAGGTCCAGGCTGAGAAGGGGTGGGCAAAGACAGTAGAGGGAAAAGGAAATTAAATGAGGCAGGTGCAGGGTTGTGCTGGCCAAAGGAGACCAGATCTACCATGTGATCAGTATTCTTATTGATTATCCCTAACCCTTGGAAGCAGCTGGGAACATAAATGCATCCAGAAGCCACCCCTTCCCCACCTCCCTCCCACACACCCTCCCTAGCACCCTGTCCCCTGAAAAAGGCCCTCAGTCCAGTGTCACCTCACAGGGGTGGAGGTGGGCAGCCTGGGCAGATGTGTAGGCTCGGGTGAATTCTTGGACGCGAGGGGCACAGCCCAGCCAGGCTTCACCAAAGCGGCTCCAGCCCATGAAGAGGAAGGTGCCTGGGCCAGGGCGGACACCACAGCGTAGCTGGGTTCGAATGAAGGCCTGCCCCTGGCCTGCAGGCCCCCCCATCCCCAACAGTGGCAGTGTCTGGCGGAGGATATGGGTGGCCACCACAGTGATGACAGACTCCTGCAGCTCCATGTCATGTGTGACCCTGTGGATGGTCCCGCGGATCACTGCGGGGAAACATGTTGGCCAGGGGTGGGCCATCAGGGGAGGGCAGGCCCCAGGCTCCCCCACACAGGGACACTCACCAAAGTCACTGGTACATGCAGCCAGGAGGAGCTCCTCATCACTGCAGGGCCTGCAGGCACCTGCATGCAGGAGGGATCATGAGCCCAGGCACCACCAGAAGTGCAGTCACATGGCATGTGTGCACACCTGTAGTCAGGAAATACCCTGGCAGGCAAGAGCCTGTGTGACACCCACCACAGACATGGGGCTGGGGGCTGTGTCCACCCAGACAGTGTCTTGGGGCACTCTTGAACACCCATCTCATATATACATACCAGCATTCGGGAGAGCAGCAGCCCTGCCAGAGTGGCAGGAGGTTATTGTGTGCTCTGGCTCTGGGGTTCCCATCTTTGGGGAAAGAGGTGGAACAGTGAGAGCCCCATCCCCTGCAGGGTCAGGCTGAAAGCTCCATGAGCAAAGAGCTGGGCCTGGTGCCCTGCAGAGGCAGGACTGCGTCTCCATGGTGACAGGGAGGCACACTGGACTTTTGTTGGCTGGGCTGGGGGAGGGGCATGAGGTCACCGCTAGGCCAGTGAGGACAGCTTTTGCCACAGGCTTTGACTCTGCCCGCCATCCCCTCCCCCCCAGCCCTTCAGGGACCCAAGTTTGCCAGGTTGGCCACCCCTTCCGCATTGCTCCCTGCCAGTTCTTTCCTTGATAAGAATCCCGAGGGTGGGGAGCTCAGCCAGAACCAAACAGGTGGATGGCTGACAACCGGCCGGACACTCTGCAGGGGGCTTACAAGTCCCATTCCAGCCAGTCCAAGGTAGGGTGCAACCTCGTGACTCCAACCTCCTCCCATCCAATTGGTCACTCACCATCCTCACCAAGGCCGTGGACTTGTGGAGGCAGTTCTGGGCTTCGGTCTTCACGCAGCTCAAAGCGGAAGGCGGCCACCCGGCGGCTGATGTCGCGGTGCGGTGTGGCCTGCAGGAAGAGGGCCCGGCGCTCGCGGGGACCCCAGTGCACGCAGCGGCCCCCTGCCAGGCCTGGACCCTCGGTCAGCAGCAACTCCAGGGAGCCGCCCTCCCGTTCAGCGAAGACCTGGGCGCCCGCGAAGGGCCGCGCTGGGCGCAAACAGGTGATGCCCGGCCTCGTGCCAAAGTCAGGAGCGCCCAGAGTCAGGCGAAGCGCCCCAGCCGGGTATAGCCACTCGATGGCGCCCTCCACACAGGCCAAGGTCAGCTGCCCCACGCTGCCGGGCTCCTGCGTCAGGCCGCTGGGGACAGAACAGCACTGAGGCGAGCTGCTGGTGTCCTTGGCCCGCACAGCCCGCTTTCCCGTAGTAATCGCAGAACACCGGCGCCCCCTTTGTGAAGGACACCGAGGTCCAGCATTCCTTGGATTCCTGGGGGAAGCGCACTCCCATCTCAAGGTGGGAGCGACGCAGTCTCCCAGATTCTCCAAAAGGGAGCACAGCCGGGCTTGCACGTAGGGCCCCTACCTGCCCCTCCAGCTGCAGCGGTCCTCCGAGTAGCCGGCGCGCACGGACACAGCCAGGAGGCCGCAGCAGAGTGCACAGAACAGCGCCGGGGGCGGCATGGCTCAGAGACGCGCCGGGGCTTCGGGTCTGGGGTCTTGGGGTGCTGCCTCTGGGCGGGGCGGCGGCGGGAGCAGCCCGGGCGCCGCCGCCCAGCCCGGCGCGGCTAGTCCGGGCCGCCCCCAGTAGCTCTGCGCTGCCCTCCCCCCGCTGCCCGGGCTCAGGGGGCCGAGGGCGGGGCGGAACGCTGGCCAATCAAGGCCCACCGTGGAACTTTCTGCCAATCGCAAAGGCTCTCGGGGGCGGGCCCAGTGCTCGGCGGGAGGACTGTCCAGCCCGCAAGGCCAAGTGGGACCTGTGGCTGTCCCTGCTCTTGCGCTGCGTCGCCCTTGCCGTCCTCCATCCCTGCCTTGCCGGTACTGAGCCATCCTGGTCACCACTGTCCTCCGAGTTCTGGAGCCCTAGATGGAGTGGCTGAGGAGGGCTTGGGTCCACCAGAAGAATGAGGGGCGGCTCACCCAGATGTTCCTGCCACGCCCCCTGAGTGGCAGCAAGTCTGGTCCTTTATGAGAGCGGGAGCTGCACTTCTAGCCCACACACCACCCGACCTGGTTCCTCTGCCCCTTCCCCTGAGGCAGCTTGTACCCAGGGAAGAATGGCCAATACCAGGGGCTGGGGATATAGATCAATTGGTAAAGTGCTTGTCTTGCATGTACAAGGCCCTGGGTTCAATCCCAGCACCAAGAGAAAGAGAGAGAGAGAGAGAGAGAGAGAGAGATAGATCAGTAGCAGGAGGTAGGAGCGCTGCCAACCTGTTGCTGCCCTCCAGGACGGGCAGGGTTGAGCTCTCTTAACTCTGTCTTCAGATATACAGGCGTCACACCTCAGGGTTGTTGGATGAATTCTGTGGAGGATGGAATCGTCTGGAGGAGCTAGTATGGGGAAGACCTGTGATACAGGTAATTGTCAGGTAGAAGGATACCCTGTGCCACAGAAGCCGACCCTTCCAAGTCCAGACCAGCTGGCCTTCCACTTTCAAGTGAAGCAGGGGGTCAGGTGAAGCAGGGAGTGGTGAACTTCTGAGTATCAGGGGTCTCTGAGTTTGGCCTGAGGGGTGTGTTGGGGGAGGCAGCAGGAAGAACAGACAGTGTGGGCAAGACTCTGAGGGAGAGTTCTTGACCCACCAGGAAACCTCGAGATGCCAGCCTAGACTCTGAACCCTGTGCCCACTGCCCCAGCTTCCCCTGTAGCCCTGGATTTGCAGCTTATAGCAGGCAGATGAGACTGGAGGGCCCCAGTGGGAGGGAGTGGTTGGAGTCCCCAGTCAGCCCCAGCAGGCTCTCTAGTACTGATGCCCTCTCCTGTCCCCAGAACCTTCTCAAACCAAAGACAGGCCAGGAGCCATGGGACTCAGGTGGCCTGCTGCCTCTGGCTAGGGAGCCAGAACAGAGCATAACAATAGCCAAAAAACGAAAGTAACCCAATGTCCATGGCAAACACATTATATCCACAATAGGTTATTATTACTATTATATCATTCTGTTATTCAAAACAGAAAAGTTCCACACCTGCTATAATATGGATGAGCCCTGAGGAAATGAGCCAGTCACAAAAAGACAAATACTATGCAGTTCTACCTATATGAGGTTCCTAGAGCCGTGACATTCACAAAGGTAGAGGAATAATTGGGTTTTACAGGCTTGGTTTCAGTTTGAGGAGATGGAAGGAGCTCAGGAGATTGGTTGTACACTAGTAAGAATGTGCTCAATACTACTGAACCTAAGAGGGTTGATAGGCTGGGTGCAGTGTTGCACACCTGTCATCCTAGCTACTTGAGAGGCCAAGACAAGAGGATCTAAATGTTCAAGGCCAGCCAGGGCAACTTCATGAGACCCTGTCTCAAAAAAAGGGGGGGGTGCTGAGGATATAGCTCAATTGATAGAGTACTTATCTTGCAAGCACAAGGCCCTGGGTTCAATCCCCAGTAGCCCCCCCAAAAAAATCCAAAATAAATAAATGAAAAAAGGGCTGGAGCTCCATAGTAGATCACCCCTGGGTTCAATCCCCAGATCCAAAAATTAAAAAGGAAAAAAGTGAGAGAGCCTGGTGTGAACAGAAGGTTCATCAGATATTTGAAGAAGGAAGGGGGACCCTTGGGTCAGCTGCCACAGCTGTCCTGGCCCAAAGGCTGCACCATCACCTTCTCCATCATCATCAGGCTGCAGCTACCCAAGCCCAGGCCCCTGGGGCATTTAGTGGGCTCCAGGCGCCCTCTGGAGGCATGTGAGGAGTCAGCCTCAGAATCGCGCCAATAACTCCAGCGTTCACCCAGAGAAGGGGACAGTGTCCTGGGTGCAAGAGACGGGTTCCCAGAGGGTGACCTGGTCTAAGCTGCCTCCTCAACACTACGCTCCTTCTGCTGCTTGCACCATGCCCATCTTTTGGTGATACTTCGATGATGTTGTTACCAAGGGAGAAAACCCAGAGAGAAACCATTTCTCATAGCTCCTGTCCCACCCAGGGAAGCACCTCGGTGCTTCAGCCATTGAGCTCCAATGCCATGGGCAAAGATCCTGAAGGCCATGTGTGGCCTTAGTTGCTATGGGTACAGGATACAATGCACCTGGTGCCTGTGCTCAGTAACTACCTGGAGAGCAAATCAGGGAAAGGTCAAGTGAATGAATAAGGTCCTGACCTTGGGGAACTTGCCGACTGCTGCCAGTTGGGGCTCGCTTAAGTGTATTCACATCAGACCTCGAAGGCTTGAATTCCCCCTGTGAGAGTGAAGAGATCTGAATGGCTGTCCCCCCTTTCCCAGCTTCTGCTCTGCCTGGCTTTGGCCAAGTGGCATGCAGCATCCCAAAGCCTCCTGTCCCAAAGAGGGGTGGCCAGCCTGGGAGAAAATCCTGAGGCCTGGCTTCCCCAAAGGAGCCTTGGAGGAGCAGCCTGATGGAGGTGAGGAGCAGTGGAGGCCTCAGGCACTGCCATAGGGTGTCACCTCTCAGATGCCCACCTCTGCTATTGCACAGCCCCCAGGAACAACCCCCAGAGCAGAGTTAAGGGGGGCAGGGGGCAATGGCCTCAAGACTGATGGAGCTCAGAGCAAACCCAGACCACTTGGAGTGGATGGTGGGGATGGCAAGGCCAGCCCTGCCAGCTTTACTGACCAAGGTGAGCTTGCCTCAAGGTACCAGTGAGCAGAACTCTGGAGGAAATGACCAGAAAGCCCAGAGAGAATATTCAAGTCTCCAGCTTGCACAGGGTTCTCTGCCCAAGTCTCAGATTTCACTGGTAGCCAGGTAAGGGAGAGATGCGGGTGACCTGAGGCTGGCCCTCCCTGTGTCCTCAGATAAGGACTTGGCACTGAGATCTCTACAACCAGGAATGGTCACATGTGCTGCTCTGGATGGCCCTGGCATAGTGCTCCTGGGTATAAGGAGATAGTTTCTACAACTGAGGGATGGGGCTATCAGAGCCATCCAGTAACATGCTCAGTGGCATCCATCATGAGCACTGACCTGGGTCATCCACACAGCTTAATCTATGGAAACTCGGAGTGCTCTCCAGCCACCAGCTCTTTGGGCTGGGGTTCCCAGGAACAGTCAGAGCTGCTGACTATCCCAGGGAGTCTGTGCAACCTATGGCTCCTGCCCACCTTCTGCCCTGCACCTCAAGGTGTGGGAAGCAAGATTCCTATTTCAGATGTTTTTCTTCACTTGCTGAGAAACCCCCCCCCCAAATCTCTGGAGCTGAAAATGCAGCTGCTGATTGATTTGCACTTGAGCTAAAAATAGCTGCTGGCTCCAGCCAGGGCCAGGAAAATATCCCATTGCTAGGAGACGACCGTTGCTGGGAGACCGCCATCGCTAGGCGACTCTGTGTTGCTGCGGTGACAGATGGGCCCTGAGTCATCCTCAGCCGTGACAGGGGGCGGGCCAGGACGGAGCAGGAGCTGAGGGCAGCAGTGCCACACCATCCTCACCCATGGCCACCACAGCCACCTTGGCCACCCTGGCCATGAAGTTCTCACACCTGTGGACATGATCTTCCACAGCCAGATGACCCACCTGCCTATCCCCAAGACTCTCTGCCTATCTCCTCTGCCTCCAAGCAGGGTCAGGGGAGTGGAAGCAGGGTGCCCCCATCTGGTCCCAGGATAAATCATTTTGTTCTTGAAGGGGCTCTCACCATCAGTACTGTGCTGAGATCTTCAGGGTCTCCCTGTAGAGTCCAGACCCATTTCCCAGGAAGGGCTCAACAAGGGGGAATGCCTGAGCCCCATCTGGGGAGGGTGTGACTTAGGTCTGTGGCTCCAGGGCACAAATTCCATCCCAGAGCCCTCAAGGACCTCCCATGAAAAGACTGCAGCAGGCTTCAGAGCCCTCACTCCATGTGGGGTAACATTTTTAGCTCTGATGTTACCATTACCCCCTCTCACAGCCCTCCAAGGCCTCAGGGCCAAATGTGCCAGCAGCCTCTGGTCCTCAACCCTCCTTGACTCCAGGACTGAGGCCCACAGTGGCACAGATGTGGAAGACTCCTCTGTTCTGAGGCATCGAGGCAAAAGGTACTCCAGGTGAGGGTCTCACTACGCGAGGAGTGCTCCAGGTGAGAGAGTGCTTTAGTTGAGGGAGTCTCCAGGTGAGAGGGTCCTTCAGCTGAGGATCCTTCAGGTGAGTCCAGTGAGGGATGCTGCATGTGGAAGGTACTCCAAGTGCCCTCAGGAGCCCAGGTCACAGGCCCTCGCATACCAGTCCCCAGAACTGATAGAGGAAATGAGCATCTTCTGTGAGCTGGCCCTAGTCGGTGCCCCACACTTATACATTCATACGTATATAACTTTATATTTTTTTTTAATGTGGCGCTGAGGATTGAACCCAGTACCTCACATGTGCTAGGAGAGTACTCTACCACTGAGCCACAACCCCAGGCCCAATAACCCATGTTCTCTTTTAAAAAATATTTATTTTGAGGTACTAGGGCTTGAACTCAGGGACATTCAACCACTGAGCCACAACCCAGCCCTATTTTGTATCTTACTTAGAGACAGGGTTTCACTGAGTTGTTTAGCATCTCACTTTTGCTGAGGCTGGCTTTGAACTCGTGATTCTCCTGCCTCAGCCTCCCGAGCTGCTGGGATTACAGGCATGCACCATGTACCCAGCTTCGTACCTCACATTCTTTAAAGGAGATTAAAAGCCACTTAGCAGCCCAACCTCATCAAGGTCAGTTTTCTCTGGGGGTAAATGCTGTTCTCCAAAGACATAAAATGGGACATATCCCCACAGGGAAGCCCCAAATCCTGGTGCTGGCAACCTGTCCTTCCTCCTTCCCCACTGTGTGCTGGGCACCTGTGTTGTGCTCAGTGCCCAGGGGCACAGCAATGGGAAGGAAAACACCCTCCTGGCCCCCAGAGGAGGCTGTCAGCCGACAGCCCACTCAAACACAACAACAGCCAGCCAGCAGACAGACCAGGAGGGCATAGGAAGGGAAGGACTTGGGGGAGAAAATAGCTGTCAAGGTCACCGGAGTCATCCAGGTGCATGGGAATGAGCAGCAGGAGAGACAGTTAATGCAGGTGAGGAGTAGACCACGTTAGGGTGCTACAGGCAAGGGACATGGCACCCTGCTGGCCTCAGGGGATGACCAGCATAGCAGAAACTCCAAGAGCCAGGGATTAGGTAGAGCATGAGGCTGTGGGCCATCAGGGATTGATGTTCAGGGCTTTGAAGAGTGCATCCTGGAATGGACAGAGCCCTGGGAGGGACTGGACCATGCCTGGCACCTGAGGAGAACAGAGGGATAGAGAGATCATGCTGGCAGCCATGGAGGAGGGAGAGGAATGCACCTGACATGGGGAGGGTGACAGAGGTGGAGGGAAGCAGGTGGGACCTCTGGTGATAGGAAAGCCAAGCCACCTTCTAAATAATAATCTCTAATGTCCGTGTGAGCAAACACTATCCTTGCTCAGATTCTTCAAAGGCAGGGCTGCTGATTGGGGCCCATTCCAGGGCTGTGTGATCCCAAATCATTATGTGCGCTGGCCTTCCCCACGTCCCCCCTGTGCACTTGGGTGTGCTCATCTAGTGGAGCCAGGAGCCAGGTCTCAGTGCCACCGGAAGCACTCATAGTGCACACCTGCTCACAGCAGGTGGCAGAAGCAGCTGCTGGAAGGTGACGGCACAGGTAGGACAGATGCCCTCTTAGCACCAGCATCTTCTTGGGCTTCATCCTACCCATCCCATGCCAAGTTGCCTTCTGTGGTCCACATTCAGGCAAGGCCACACAGATGCTGCCCTCACCTGGCTGCAGCACCCTGGACCCAGTGAGGACAGCAAGGAGAACACTCCACTGTACCCCACCAAACCAGCCTGGGTCCAGCCAGCCTGACCCTGCTCTCCATTGCTCTCAGGCCTCATGCCAGTCCCACTGGGCCCTGCTTCCCAACACCAGCTGGCTTCATTTTGTTAAGACACCGAGTCCTTTAACTTTTCCCTGCTTCCAATACCCTGCTCTGCTCTCCCCCACCTGACACTTCTGCCATTCTGTTCCCCAGGATGGGGCACCATTAGCATCTCTCCTTCAGCCCTGAGGCTGCTGGGAGATCTGGTGCACCCTGTAGCCTCTACAGGGACTCCCATATCCATCCTTACTCTGCCTGCAGCAACTACCCTTCCTGACCTCTAGTCCATCTCTGGGGACCTTTGCACTCCACTTCGAGAAACACTCCTTCGTCTCACCCTTCAGGTCTCAGCTCACGGTGACATCCTCAGGATCACCACCCTCTTGAGGTCACCACCATGGTACCCTTTCATCATCACCCTCTGAAGTGATATTGAGTCACTTGTTTGCATGGTTCCACAGGTATGTGCCTGTACCAAGAGGGTTCCTGAGTCTGGCCCGCAGCAGGTGTCAGGGATTGGGAAGCCAACAGGCCTGGTCTCCAGCTCCCTTGGAGGGTGCCAGAGGGTGGGGACAGACCACCTGGTCTCCTCAGACCTGGCTTCCCCTTCCTCGGCCCAGTAGGTGGCAACTACAATCCACTGCACGCGCGGGGCCGGCTCCCAACCCCGAAGGACCGCTGCCTTGGCCAACCGCTGGCACCAGGGATCCTGAGTTCTCCGCCCGCAGGTTGCGGGGTCGCCACAGCTTCGCGCCGGCGGGCCGCTGGAGGCTGCTCTCCGGCCGCACGCGCTGCCCTTCCCGTTCCTCCCCTCCCGCGACCTCCGGGTCTCACCGCGTGCCTGCGTTTGTTATTGTACCGGCGCCCGCAGCGAAGGCGGGTGCCAAGGCGCGCGGGTTCTGGCGCGTGCCCGTTGACCACGAGCCAGGCGCGCGCTGAGCGGGGGTGAGGGTGGGGGTGGGGCGGGGCTCAACATCCCAGGCGCCCCCTCCCGGCTCGCGATCCCGGATTGGTTCTGACGCCGGGAGCGCGCGAGGGCGCGGCGCTTAGGGCCGGGCTGGGGGCGCGCGCGGCGCCGCGAGCGGCCGCGGAGGAGCGCGGGGAGGAGCGCGGAGGAGGAGCGCGGGGAGGAGGGCGAGGGGAGGGAGGAGACACCCGCCCCGCTCCCTGCAAAGCGGCCTTATTTATCTGGGCACAGCCACAGCCTCCCCGGTGGGAGGCTCGGGCGGCCGATCCTCTCCCACCGGGGAGCTCCGCTCCGGGCGCGGCGGAGGGGGCCCGGCGGGGCGCGGGGCGCGGCCGGGCTCTGCCCGCCAGTCCAGCCCCTCGGCCGCCTCCGAGCTTACCGGCGCCCATGCTGGGCTCCCTATGACGCGAGGTCGCCGGGCGGACAGCGTGGCATGAGCCAGGAGCCCAGGCCAAGGTAAGGTGTGCGCGCGCGGCCAGGCTGCGAGGCGGGGAGGGGTCCAGGCCAAGCCACGGCTGTGGCCACAATGAGGAGGGGACAGAGTGGGGGCTTAGGACCTCACAGCCGCCGCCGTCGCCAGGAAAAGGCTTACGTAACGGCAGCCCCTTCCCCACTGCACCCCGCAGCCGCTGGGCCTTCAGCCCTACCAGGCCCTCCGTAGCACCTCGCCCCAGAAGCCTGCCTGATCGAGGCCCGCTCCCCAATGGCAACGCGGTCAGGGCTGTGGATCAGTGCCACTGGAGCCGCGGAGAGGAAGCTCCATGCCCCCGCCCCAGGACACAAAATTGCAGGTCCCCAGCCCCCACGCTTCCTGGCTGGGTTTTGGGCTCTGGGCCCCCTACTCCAGTGTCCTTAGCCCCTGAGTCTAGTGACAGGTGTTCGATGTAATTAAACTCCAGGAGGAACCATGTGGGTATGTGGCCTGGGGGCTGGTCCCCTCCTGGATACCTTCCACTGACATGGACCTGTTTGGAGCTGCCACCCATGATGTGGGGTGGCAGAAGGAGAAGAGGGAGTGGGCTGGCATGTCCCTGGTTTGGGAAGGCCTATTAGGCCTTAGCCAAGGCTGAAGGGCCTTAGATGGGAAACTGGGCACAGGGATCCCATGCCCTCCTGGAGGTTTGGGTGGGTGGGGAAGGCTTCCCACTCACCATCCCAGGAGAAGCCTGTTAGAGCTTCAGAACCCATGGCCCAGCAGCCACTCCTCCGGCCCCTTCTGGCTCTGAGCAGGCAGATTGACCTCTGCAGGAGGACCAGATGGCAGATACCACTTCACCTGCCTCCCTCCCTCAGGCCCCTAGTCCATAGCCATGTTGTTGCTGGTCAGTAGGCAGCTCAAACCTCCATGGTGCTTACTGGACACAGGGCCCTCTCTCCCAGCTGCCCCCTCCAATAAAATGCTGGACAGCAGCCTCAGAGCTGAAGGCCTGGGCTGGGCAGGGAGCCTGAAGCTTTGGGTCTGCCCAGGCCAGGGACTGGATGAGGAGCCATCAGGAAGGAAGGGACATTCAAAGCCCAGCTGTAAACATGGGCAGTGCATGGGGATGCCAGGACTCAACTGGCATTGTTCCTATCACTTCCACTACCTTCTTCTCAACCACTGCTTACCTTGCGCCCAGCCTATCAGCTGAACACCCCACCACAGGGGATGTTCAGGGAGCAGGCTCACCCCTCCAGCCCACACCCACTTTCAAGGTACTGAACAAGTTCTATTCTCCACTGATGAGAGGAAAACAAGTCCCCAGGTAGGAGGGACCTAGGCCCAGGAAACCCTGAACTGCTGAGATGTAGGCACGCCCCCAAGGTGGAAGAGGGGCTATTCCTCTGGCATGCACTGACTGCTTGCAGAACCTGTCTCCTCCCCTGTGCTATGCCTCCAAGGCTGGTGCAGGGGGGAAGGTAGGGAGGGCAGCAATGGAAGCTCTAGGGGACTAGTGGATAGCCCAGAGCCTTCCCACCAGTAAGTAGTCCAGCAGGAACCAATGGCTGCACCCACTGCAGAGGGTGCATGCAGACTATGTCCTTTCATTTGGCAAGCACCCAAAGCAGTAGGTACTAGGGGAACTATCCTAAGCCTTGGATGCTCATATTCTTTAGAGCAGGGGAGCCAGATGAGCCTGAATCCAAGGTCCACTCCTTAGCCCTGCATGACTGAGCTGCCCTGGACTTGATCACAGGGCCTCAGTGTGCTGGAGCATCTACATAGGTCTGTCTCAAGGCCCATGTGCACCCTGGGCTAAAAGTCTTGTGCACCCCAGAAGCATCTCCGACTGAGGGTGGAAGGTGCTCCCCTCCCACCCTCAACTGGAGACACGTGTAGTGGCAGGGATGTGCCTGAGTCACGGGGTTGTCATGGAACGTGTCAGCCTGCACCGTGCCCCCAATCCCAGCTACTGTGGTTGTCACCCTGGTCCATGGGGGCTGCCACTGCAGACAGCCTGATGTGAGTTTTTGGTTACCCATGCCTTGCCTAGCTCCCAGGTCCTCAGCAGGCAGAAGGAGCTGGTCAGTACAAGTTCTCTGGAAGTCACACCTCCCAGAATCCAAGACAGGTTATATCCTGACCTGGTGCTCAGATATGGGGCTATCAGAGATGGGAGAAGAGTCCCCAAAACTGGGGGAGATAAGAGGCAAGGATGTTGGTGGGCATGCAGATTGCAGCCTCTGGAAAGAGAGCAAGAGGACAGTAGGAATCCTGCTGGGTGAGGCTCAGAGAGACCACTAGCCCGAATCCCAGCAGAACACAGAGAATCCCATGAAGCAGAAGAGGACAGAGCAAGGAGCCATGGATGTGCACCTATGCAGGGGCACTGGGGAGCAGATAGCCTAGAGGTCTTGGGTTAATCACAGCTTTCACAGCTTCTGAAAAATCGCCCTCTGAGCTTTGCTTTCCCAACCCCTGGTCAGGTGGTATGGGAAGAGCTCAGGCCAGCAATGGGAAAGAACTAGGCAGCATTTCCCTTGTCTCTCTCTCCTGGAGGCACCTGCCCTCTTCCCTAAGGTCAGGCCAGATTATGGGGGATGGACAGCCAGTGTCTTTATCCCCATAGCTCCAGAATGGGGACTTAGCAGAAAAATAGATGCAAGGTGTCTTCTTTCCCCAGGTTCTGCATATTCCAAGGCCTATCTCAAATCCCCGGGGTCTTGGGAGTCTTCCCAGCAACCACAGTACCAACTCAGTCCCAACCCCAGTGGCCTCCCTTCCCTATGAACACTGATCCCTATCACAACTGTGATTAAGTTCTTGATAGCCTGCCTCCCCTTTCAGTCAGCCTCCTGTTCTCCCTTGAGCCTCTCGGGCCTCTGTATAGCCTTGCTAACTGGGCTGCCATTTCTCGCCTATATTTGCTGTCTGTTCTCAAGAAGTCCCCAAGCCAGCAAAGAGGTGGATAGTGATGACAGCCCAGGAAGTGGGTGAGACCCTGGAGATGCCCAGTCATGGAGGCAAGAGTGGGGCTCACACCTGCAGCTGGAGTAGAGGAATGGGGGACTGGCTGGGCCAGGTGTGAGGGCTGGAGGGGAGGCTCTGAGGCCTACCTGGGTCTTAGGGCCCAATGACCTGGTAGGCAGAAGAGGTAGCTCCTTGTGGGGCTCCAATATGGCCATCTGTGAGTCATAAAACTGCCCAGAGCTGGAGTCCTCTTGGGAGCCCGCAGTGCCCACTGCACTCCTTTAGCTCCTGATGTGACTCTGAGGAGAACAGAGTCCAGTCATCACTCCCCAGGAGCACCCTGATCTGACCCTGGCTTGGGCTCACAAGTTCAGGATAATAACCACTGCTTCTCTTTTCCCCAGTAGCCCCTCCACAGCCTATTCCAACAGGGAACCTCCCCAGAATTCCACTCTCAACTGACCAGAACACACCAGGACTGCAGTTGTCATGCAAGCTTGGTTGACGTTTTCAAAGCCTCTATTCCCAGGGTCAGCTCCTAAGGTGCTTGTCCCGAAGGAAGAACCAACCCTGAACAGCCTGGCAGCTGTGCCTGCACTCCTAGCAGGAAGTTCCAGGCAAGCTCTCAGAGTCACCCTGTTGGAGAGCAGCTGCAGTGTCAAGGCAGGGGGAGAGGGCCTTGGTCACCATCCAGTAGAGTGGCAGGGACAGGCAGAGGGGCCCTTCTCAGAACCCTCCAGTGACCTCTTGTCTAACTGGCAGGAAGGCCCCAGTCTCCCAACGTGAGCTCCGCCTTTTCCCAAGGCCTCAACCCATGGACCCAGGTGTGGTGGAGGCTTCTAGGGCTGGGTTAGTCAGGCCAGGAATGTGAGCAGCCGGAGCCCCCATAGAAAGTGGGCACAAAGTTGGGGAGTGGTGGGGCTGCCTCTGTGGTGCAGTTCCAAGCCAGGGCAGAAGGCCTTGGATGGGAGTGTGGGTTGAGGGTCAGTCAGAAGCCATCCTCAGCCTGTTCCTCCCTCCACAGACGCTCAGACCACCTTGTTTTCACCAGCTCTACCCTGAGGCCTGAAGGTAGGGATGGGACTTGAGCTCCTGCACATGTGAGCTCCCATGGAGGGACCGCAAGGAGTCCTGCAGATGCCCGGGGCACCCACGTGCATCCCCCCAATTTGGGTGCTCCACGTGCACACCCGCGGCTGGGAGCATTTTCAGGCTAAATCCGCACAGCTCTTGGAATATTTCTTCCTTGGTGCCGCCTCCGCGCCTCCTCCGGATCCTAGCCGAGCAGGCCGCTTCTCCCCCCTCCCCCCTCCGCCTCTGGGGGCCCCTCCCTGGTGAGCTAGGTTTGCCAGGCTTTGGGTTTATCGGAACCTCCCCCTCAACCCCGTCCTCCTCTGTCAGCGGCCGGCCTGGCCCCCGGGAGCATGCATGGCCGCTGTCCATGGTGCTACAGGCTGGGCGCTGAAACTTGGTCTGCGGGAAAGGGTGGAGTCCGGGTGGGTGGGGCATTCTGGACGTGGAAATCAGGGCTCCCTAGGTCTAGGGAGCAGGGCACCCATTCTGGGGACACGGCGTATATTCAGCCGGGGGCTCCTCTCCATTCTCTGTACAACTTCCAGAACAGCCTTGCTGGGGCAGGAGTGGAGGCGGTCACGGGCCTCACCCTGGTCCTTTAGGGGGTGCCGCTGTCCTACCGTGGTCCACGTTTCCCTGTACTGACACTGGAGTAGCTCTGTGTTAGGCCTCCTCCACAACTGTGATGACACTGTGACTCACCAGCACCTCAGGTTCCTTATCTGAAAACTGGGGTACCAATAATGGCCACCCCCACCTCCCTCTGCCTCCCACCGTGGTTCCTGTTATCTTGGAAACTGTGGGGGATGGACAGACAGCGTCCTCAGTCCTGCAGCAGCTCTAGATGGAAGACGGCCAAAAGGGGGACAGGAAACTGTTCTCTTCCTGAGGGTCTGCATATTGTATCCACCCCAAGCCTTGGGAAGTCCTTAGGATTCTTCTCAGACACTATATGGTGGTTCTGTGAGACTTCTGTGAGGTGATGGCCCATCTTCATCAGCAGGAGGAGAAGGGAGAACTGGAGCAGCTCCTGCCCTTCTTCTGAGACTGTGGGGCAAGAAGATGGGGACCTGCATGTAGGTTCCTGCTTGGTCCCGGGGTCACCTACAGACCCAAGAAGGTAGATCATGCATTGCTTTTGGTTCTGCCCTGAGGCCCAAAAGCTAACTCCAGGTCGCTGTCCAAGATTTACTGGGCACCATGCAGGGGTTGAAGTGAGGAAATGGAGGCTCTGAAAAGGCCAGTGGCTAGCTGAGACCACAATTCAAAGCGGGGCCTGTTTGGGGTCCAGAGTATGGGACCTCAAGTGTGTACCAGTGAGACCTCTGCGTGTTCTGCTTCCTCAATGGATATTGGATGGGGGTGAGCAGAAGCCAGATGATGGCACTGTGAGTCTCACTGCTTCCCCCCACCATAGCTTTCTGTGCTGTGTCTTGTGCCACCCAGTTATAGCCTGAGGAGGGGAGCTGGACTAGGTGTGGCCTTACTCTCATCCTGTGGGCAATGACCCTGGCCTGAGAAGAGTCTTCCTTGGGGCTCTCATCAGCCAGCTGTGGTCCAAACTTTGACTCCATCATTTAACTGATCATAGCCTCAAACAAGCAATTCACCTAACCTTGGGCTTGTCTTCCTCATCCATACAATGTATACAGTCACCACAGCACTATCCTCATCAGCATAGGTGAAGAATTATAGAAAAAGCATGTGTTGTACTGGGATGTAGCTCAGTGGCAAAATGTTAACCTTGCATTGCCAGAGCCCTGGGTTCGACCCCCAGTTCCAATAAATAAATAAATAGTGTGTCCAGGGCTCACCATGCTGGGGAAAACAGCTTCTCTCTCTCTCTCTCTCTCTCTCTCTCTCTCTCTCTCTCTCTCTCTCTCTCTCTCTCTCTCTCCCCCCTCTCTCTCTCTCTCTGGGCAGACCCTGAGGCTCAGAAGGGTACAAGAGGCCCTTCAGAGAGCTGTGCTGGCATCCTGTAGAGGTGGGTTGCCAGAGACTGCCCCAAACTCTATCCTCAGTTTCCCAGTCCCTGACCAGAGAGTTAGGGTCCTGGTGATAGGCAGAGGAACACAGGTGAAGGGAGTGGTCAGGGACTTCATCTCTCCACCTCCATTGTCTCATGTGTGAAATGGGAATAAGCATCCAAGAGTACCATGAGCAGAGCAGGTTGAGTTAGTGCACACAGTAGGTGCTAAATGAGTACAGAGATCATTGCCTCCCCTTGCTGCACTCAACCAGGGAGGTACACACTTAGAGCTTGGTTCTAGGAGTACCATGGTGGGGGGCACCCAGGGATGGGAAGGAGCAGGCTTCCCCAGCCTTCCCAGAGACTGTCAGACTCACTTGCCCCTCTTGGCCTGTCTGCAGAACATTCGAGGAAGATGTCGAGCCCCGGTGTCAACGGCGACCCCAAACCTCCATGCTTGCCTCGAAATGGCCTGGTAAAGCTGCCGGGCCAGCCCAATGGCCTGGGAGCAGCCAGCATCACCAAGGGCACTCCTGCTGCCAAGAACCGTCCCTGCCAGCCACCGCCCCCACCCACCCTTCCACCTCCCAGCTTGGCCTCCCCGCTGTCCCGGGGCACACTTGCTGGGGGCCCCTGCCCCCTGGCAGGTGGACCAGCCTCAGCCTCGGTGCCTGGACCCCCAGCAGAGCGGCCGCCACTGGCCACAGATGAGAAGATCCTCAACGGCCTCTTCTGGTACTTCTCAGCATGCGAGAAGTGCGTGCTAGCCCAGGTGTGCAAGGCCTGGCGGCGTGTGCTCTACCAGCCCAAGTTCTGGGCAGGCCTCACACCTGTACTGCACGCCAAGGAGCTCTACAATGTGCTGCCTAGTGGTGAGAAGGAGTTCGTGAACCTGCAGGGCTTCGCTGCACGTGGCTTTGAGGGCTTCTGCCTGGTTGGGGTCTCCGACCTGGACATCTGTGAGTTCATCGACAACTATGCGCTCTCCAAGAAGGGGGTCAAGGCCATGAGCCTCAAGCGCTCCACCATCACGGATGCCGGCCTAGAGGTGTGCCCCCAAAGTGGTCCAGGTGGCAGGGACAGACAGCAGAGCTGTATGGGTGTGGAAGGGTATGGAGCACAGAGGAAGCTTAGCACAACAGAAAACAAAGAAGCATATCATTGCTCTAAGGAAGAGCACTGCCAGGGGTCAGGGAGGACTGGCTACATAGTTTGTGGGACCTGATGCAAAGTGAAAATGTGGATGCTTATTCAGAGATGATTAAGAATCTCAAGATGAGCTAGGTGAGGTGGTGCATGCCTATAATCCCAGCAGCTCAAGAGGCTGAGGCAGGAGGATCACAAGTTCAAAGCCAGCCTCAGCAATTTAGTGAGGCCCCTAAGCAATTTAGCAAAACTTTGTCTTGAAATAAAAAATAGAAGGGGCTGGAGGTGTGGCTCAGTGGTTAAGTGCCCCTGGGTTTAATCCCTGGTACCAAAACAAGAATTTCAAGGGGGCAACAGCAGAGCAATTAAGTATGAGACTGAGAAGGAAAGTCACTTCTCACTGGCCTTGGGTGGGTAGGATGCTGGAAGGAGGTGAAAGGTAGTTGAGGAAGGGTCTCCTATTAGCAAAGGTCAGAGGAGCAGTGAACAACCTGCCCAGTCCCCACTATCTGGACTATACCAACTGTTCTGAGCACCTACTCTGGCAAAGCCATGGCTCCTGGGGCCCCTGTGCCATGCCCCTCTTTGGAATGTTGTTGAGGTGTTACACTATAAGTGCAGTCCTCAGAGTTCAACATACTTGCACAAGTCCACACCCAAGAGACTACTGCTTCCTGGCTCCCAGCAGCTCATTCCAACCCATCTCAGGCAATCCTCACCACACCCTGAGGGAGGAGCCTACTGGGGAGGGTTGGGGAGCAGAGCCAGGCATGGCCCTGACCTGTGCTGCCCACAGGTGATGCTGGAGCAGATGCAGGGTGTGGTGCGCCTGGAGCTGTCGGGATGCAACGACTTCACTGAGGCAGGGCTGTGGTCCAGCCTCAGTGCGCGGATCACCTCGCTGAGCGTGAGCGACTGCATCAATGTGGCTGACGACGCCATCGCGGCCATCTCGCAGCTGCTGCCTAACCTGGCAGAGCTGAGCCTGCAGGCCTACCACGTGACGGACACGGCGCTGGCCTACTTCACGGCGCGGCAGGGTCACAGCACGCACACGCTGCGTCTGCTCTCTTGCTGGGAAATCACTAACCACGGCGTGGTCAACGTGGTGCACAGCCTGCCCAACCTCACAGCACTCAGCCTCTCAGGCTGTTCAAAGGTCACCGATGATGGTGTTGAGCTCGTAGCCGAGAACCTACGCAAGCTGCGCAGCCTCGACCTGTCGTGGTGCCCTCGCATCACAGACATGGCACTAGAGTATGTAGCCTGTGACCTGCACCGCCTGGAGGAGCTTGTGCTGGACAGGTGCGCATGTCCCTGCACCCACTGCGGGGTCACCATGTACCGGAAGCCTAGAGTGGGTGGGTCTGAGTCCATGGGCTTCTGGTGTGGGCGAGGCTGCTGAGGGGACAGACAGTGACAGATCTATGGTGTAGTGGGCAGCACCAGCGAGAGCAAAGTGCCAATAGTCGGGGGAACTACAGCAATGTTTGGTTGAACCCAAATCCTTCCCAGAAGCTGGTGCTAGGACGTGCGGGGGGGGGGGGCTGTATTGAAGAGGGGTGGGCTACAGGATGGTGGGACCATCGTGGGTGAGGTGGGGGTTTGTGCTAGGAACAAGGTGGGGTAGGGGGTAGGGCGCGGCAGTTTAGGGGGCGGGTGAAGTGATTTGAAGGTGGGCAGTCCCCCTCTGGTGCCACCACAGGTGTGTACGCATCACGGACACTGGCCTCAGCTATTTGTCCACCATGTCATCCCTCCGCAGCCTCTACCTGCGATGGTGCTGCCAGGTACTGGACCTTCATGCCTTCTGTGATAGGGGGATAGGAGGGCGTGGTGGGGGGTGAGGGGAAAGCACCAGTCCAGCCTGCTTACCTTTTTCCAGCCCCACTCAGATCCCACAGGGGTCTAAGATCCATCTGCACCCATTAGCGAACCTAGAACAGGTGGGGACCCCAGGGTCCTCAACAGCACTTCCCAGCCTCTGGCTGGTGGGAGGGGGGGCGTTGAGAAACCTCCATCTTGAACCCTGCCTCCAGCAACTCCTGCGGCTCCAGGTTCAGTTAACTTGCCCTCTCCCACTTTTGCCCAGGTGCAGGACTTCGGGCTGAAGCACCTCCTGGCTATGAGGAGTTTGCGTCTCTTGTCTCTGGCAGGTGAGACCCTCCCTCCCCTGCATGCCTCCCAGGCAGTGTCCACTACACTCATCTAGTCCTCCCTTGTGCGGATTCACACCTGACTTTGGCTGGCTGAGTTGCAGGTTCAAGTTAGGAGAGGGGCAAGCTGTAGTCCAACTCAGGCATCGCGGGGCTCCTCCCAGAGCCACTCGGCCCAAGGAGGCCCCTGCCACTCAGCAAGGACCTAAGAGCCCAGCATGGGCCTCTCCCACTCAGCTCAAGGCCCATCCACAGAGTGCTGGCCCGCGGGGTCCCAGTTTTCTGTCTCGCAAAGCTGAGCCCCACCATTGTTCCCACTGGTTTGATTCAGGCTGCCCACTGCTGACCACCACGGGGCTGTCAGGCTTGGTGCAGCTGCAGGAGCTGGAGGAGCTGGAGCTGACCAACTGCCCGGGAGCTACACCTGAGCTCTTCAAGTACTTCTCGCAGCACCTGCCCCGCTGCCTAGTCATTGAGTAGCGCTGGGCTCCCACCCAGGCCTCGGGAACCCGCCACGCTCTGGGCGGGGCGAGGGGCTCTTCCAGGCCCCTCGGTGGACCTTGCCCAGCAGCCGCGTATGATCCCGCGCGGGAGGCGGGACGAGTTGAGGACAGCCCCGCCCCGCGCCGCCCTCGGGCCCCCTCCGCACCTCTTTCTGTCTGCCCCGGGCAGGGGACGACCGCACCAGCCCCACGCACGCACGCACACTCGGGGACTTTGTGCATGCCCCTCGTGCCCGCACTGCACGCCCGCCCTCCACCACGCCACAGCCGCCGCCATCACTCGCCCGCCCCGCTGCGGGGCTCGGTCCCTGGGGGGCACTCTGAGCCCACCCGCCCCCCTCCCCCGCCGCTGCCTTCCCTGCCACACCCCACTCTCTGCCTCCCTGCTGTCCCCCATCCCGGGCAGGGCCCAGAGGATTGGGGGGCTGGGTCCCCCAGGACTCAGGGGACCGGAAGAGCCTCAAGGACCTTCAACATCTTCCACTGCACGGCGCCTGGAGCCCTCTCTCTTAGGGGCGAGGGGACTCAGGCCACTGCCAAAGCCATGGCCCGATGAGGAGCCCAACTCCAAGCCCCTCCTCCTCCCCCATGCCTGCCCAACACAAGGGGCCTTTTTCCCTTACTGTTGAGTGGGCAGTCCCTGTTGGCTTCCCCTCCTACCCCCCCACCGCCCCCAACCCCACAGCCGCCCACACTGGCCTTTTACAGATCCTTGGCCCCTGGCCCCTAGGATAGCATTGAGATGGCAATGACCTTGGAATAATCAACATTAGCCCAGCCAAGTGCAGCCCACCTCAGTCCAGGAATGGTACAGGCACCTAGAGAGACCCCAAGTTGGAATCATCCTTAGGGTTGTCAGGCTTGGGAGCAGTCTTGCCCAGCCACAGCCCTGCGCCAGTGGGGCTCAGGCCTGTCAGCACTGCGACACCCTGCAGAAGCGGGCCCAGACAAGGGGTCAGGATCAGCACTGACCAGCGACTCTGATCTTCCAGTGGCCAGCACACCATCCACACTCTGCAAGGAGGGAGGGCTCCATTCTAGCCCCACCCCATTTGCCCCTCCCCAGTTTCCCAAACCTCTTCCTGCCCAAATGGGCTCCAACCGTGTCCGTGTCCTGTCTGATCCCAAGAAGTTTGGAAGTTCTGGGGGATGCTGGCACATCTTGACAATGCTGAGGAGGGGGCTGGGACCCCTTTCCATCCCAACCTTGATCCCCAGATTTAGCATCCACACCAATCTTGGGACACCCTTATTTGGTTGGAAGGGAGTAACCAGTTTCCAGAGAGCCAGAGAGAGAGCGAGTGAGAGAGAGAAAGAGAGCGAGTGAGAGAGAGAGAGATGCTGTTGAAGCAGAGAATCAGTTCAACAGCCCAAAGAGTTCCCTGCCCCCGAGTGCCGAGGAGGCTCCATGTGGAAGTGGTCAGGAGCCAGTTTCTTCAGGCCCTCCTCCCATAGCCCCCCCAGTAGGGAGGGGGCAGCTGTCCATTTGCCCAAAGTATTAATGCAACTGAAGCTGTGATATTTCCAACGACTGTAGGAGGAAAATTTAAGGGGAGAAAGGAAAACAAACAAAACCAACCAACCCCTAAAATCATTTTCTTATTGTACATAACGACCTCATTCTCCTGTATATGCGGAAGATATAACCTTATATTTGGTAAGTGTTTCTTGTGCTATTTTATCACGTGACCTGTTTATAAAAATATATATTAAAAAAAGTTGTAAAAATATGAGTCTGGGTTGTGTTCAGGTCACCACATGATAGTGCAGGAGGTTGTATCTGCTGTGGGTGGTCCTGATCTCTAGACTCTCAAGCACCTCTGGATTCATCAGATGTTTGTCTTTACAACAAATATGTAGAGGCTGCATGCCCCTGCCAAAAATAAAAACTCGGCAGTGATAAGCACAGAAGTTCCCTAACCCTCTACTGCATACAGGCAGGGATGGCACTAAAATCATTACCATAATATTCCCTCAAAAATATTTAGGGTTAGCAGGGTGCATTGGCCCATGGCCTCGAATACCAGCAGCTCCCAAGAGGCTGAGGCAAGAGCACTGCAAATTTGAGGCCAGTCTTGGCAACTTTTTTTTTTTCCTGTCTCAAAAGGAAAAAAAAAAAAAAGGCTGGGGATATAGCTCAGTGGTTGAGCACCTGGGTTCAATCATCAGTAATACAAGGGGAAAAAAGTAAGTATCTAGGATCTAACTCACTACCTGTCCAGAAAGGCAGAAATGAACCTTTTGTCCTGTGCACAGGATAGCTGAGATTAAGCAGGGGCGAGGATGTCTCAAGAGATGGCACTGTGAATTGACATGTTAATTTACTCCCAGAAGAGTAAGGGAGGCTGCAGATGAACAGGGCCACCAACTGAATGAGCAATGTCAGGCTCTGGGAGATGGAATCCCTCTGCGGTGGCCTTCACACCTCTGTGTGACAGACAACTACCAGTGAACAAAGGAGCAGGCTGTGACAAGCGCTGGGGAGGCGACTGTGACTGGTCAGGCCCAAAGGAGCAGGCTGTGACAAGCGCTGGGGAGGCGACTGTGACTGGTCAGGCCCCGTTTGATATGGTGCTAGAGAAGGCAGAGGCTGAGCATTGAAGGATAAGAAGGGCGGAGCTGGCGCTCTGCTAGCTGGACGTGGGCGCCTGGAAGGGGACCTAGCTGCACTGCTGCGGAGTCCGGAGTCTGAGGTTTATTGGCAGTGCGGTAGGAGGCCCCAGGAAAAAGAGGGACCGGACTGCCGCGCGGGGTTCAGACGGGGACCGTGGGCTCGGACAGGCGGGGATACCGCTCCCGCGAGCTGAGGGAGGGAGGAGGGTGGAGGAGCCCGGCATGACAGACTCCGCTGAAGAACCTGAGCAGAGAAATACGCACCGCTATTACAGTACTGAGATTGAAATAAGAAACACGCCTGCCACTCCAGCGACGCCGAAGGCTGAGGCAGGAGGGTCGCAAGTTCAAGGCTCCAACTCGGGCCGCTTAGCAAGACCCTGTTTCAAAATTTAAAAAAAAGAGGGGGCGCGGGGGATGAAGCGCAGAGGAAGAGAGACCCTGGGTTCAATCCCCATTACCGCAAGAGAAAAACGAATTAAGAAATACAGGAACAACTATCGAGGCGGAACCGGGGAGCCCGCGGGCCCGTGTCTGGGCTGCTCCGGGACCCTCCACCCGTACTGCGCCCTGACCCGGAACTATTATGGTGCGGGCGAGAGTTCCTGCCCGCTTCCGGCGAGGGGCGAGTAAATAACGGACCACTTCCGGCGAGGGGCGTGATGGTGACGGATGGGTTCCCCACGCCACGGTGTGCTGCCGGTACATGACTGGAGTGCTGAGGGGAAGACCACCGTCCTTGAGCAGCTCTGTTCCCTGGGTCCCTTCAGCCCTCTGCCTCCTCCCCTCGTTTGCGCCTCTCCGGAGCCCCGCTGCCTCGGGCGCCCCGGGCTGACGAGTGTGGACGGCGGGAGCCACTTGGCTCCCCTGCGGAAATCGACTGACCTGCGGTCCAATGGCGCAATCACGGGAGGTTACTGTTGGAGAGATGAGTGCCTTTGGCCAGAACCAGCCATGTAAGGTCTTCTGGGGAGGTCAGACGTGGGACTAACCAGGCTCAGGGCAGCAGCAGAGTCTTCTGGCAGATTCTGGTGGTTTGGAATTCCCCTGTGATGTTGACTAGCTGATGGACTGCCTTGGTCTAGACAGCAAAGTTTGACCAGCCCAGGCAAAGCAGTGAAAGGTCTAAACTGACAGACACCAGACTGACTATACCAGCCTTCTTCACTGATCTCCTGACCCCACCACCAGTGTAGCCATGGAGAAGATGTCCCGTGTGACTACAGCCCTAGGTGGCAGTGCACTGACAGGCCGCACCATGAACTGCCACTTGGATGCTCCAGCCAATGCCATCAGCGTCTGCCGTGATGCAGCCCAAGTAGTCGTGGCAGGCCGCAGCATCTTCAAGATCTACGCCATAGAGGAGGAACAGTTTGTAGAAAAGCTGAACCTCCGTGTGGGCCGCAAGCCCTCACTCAACCTGAGCTGTGCTGATGTGGTCTGGCACCAGATGGATGAGAACCTGCTGGCCACAGCAGCCACAAATGGTGTGGTGGTCACATGGAACCTGGGTCGGCCATCCCGCAACAAGCAGGACCAGCTGTTCACAGAACACAAGCGCACAGTGAACAAAGTCTGCTTCCACCCCACTGAAGCCCATGTGCTGCTCAGTGGCTCCCAGGATGGCTTCATGAAATGCTTTGACCTCCGAAGGAAGGACTCTGTCAGCACCTTCTCGGGTGAGGCCCACAGAGGCAGGTCAGGGCAGATGTGTGACTCTGCAGGTACCTGTCTAGGCAAGCTAAGAAGTGCTTTGTGCATCAGAGGCTCTCAGATGCACTCCTGGAAATAAGCCAGAAGTAGAAGAGTGGATGGGGGCAGGCCTGGGTGAGGTGTGAGCCAGAGCATCAATAGTGGGGAAGAGGCAAGAGGCAGGACTACCAGGAATTGAGGCTGGGTGTGGCATGAGAGAGGGCATAGCCCCACAGACTCAGCCCAGCTCCAGGTTACCTCATTGCAGGATGTCTACCAGAACCTCCAAGGTTCCCAGCACAGGGATGTGGAGGAGGTGAAGTACACTGTCTAGTCCTTGCAGGGCCATCCCTGAGCCTGCTATCACTTGTCCACCTTGATGAGACCAGGTGAAGCACAAGGCAGAGCCCTGGGGCCTTGGAGAATTTGTGGGCTTCTTAAGACAGATCATGAGCTATCTGTGTTAGAAAAAGGCTGAACACTGCCCTCCCGGCTCTTGGTGTGGTGGATTTGTAGGGCAAACGTGGTCCCTGTGTCCTCTAGTCCTTTGGGCTGTCCAGGCAGCTCCAGCCCCAGGTAAAAAGGTTGGACTCCTTGGTTCTCCTACAAGCCATGGCATCCAGGGGAGTTGAGCAGATAGCCAGGTGGAGTTTCTGTTCTCCAGTACTCTGAAACTCAGTTTTGCCAAGGACTAATGCAACATGTAGATTCCAGGGGAAATAGGCCTGGGAGTTTGTGCAAAAAACCCACCCTAGGAAGACCCTGGGGGCAGTCCTTTCTGCACTCTTGGCCATCTGGCCAGAGGCAGGTGTGTGACACCATCCCACAGCCACTCCAAGTGCTGCCCCCCACACACACCATGGGCCAGCTCCCTCACCTCTGCTTCCAATGATGCCCTGCCTGCAGGCCAGTCTGAGAGTGTACGGGATGTCCAGTTCAGCATCCGAGACTACTTTACTTTTGCCTCCACCTTTGAGAATGGCAATGTGCAGCTCTGGGACATCCGCCGTCCTGACCGATGTGAGAGAATGTTCACAGCTCACAATGGGCCTGTCTTCTGCTGTGACTGGCACCCCGAGGACAGGTGTGGTCTGGGCTGCAGGGACCACAGGGCTGAAGGCCTGTGAGAGAGTGGGGAGTGGCAGGGCTTGGGGGGTCCCTTTTCTCTTAGAAGTCACTGAGGGTTTGGGGGCCTTCCTACAGGGGCTGGCTGGCCACAGGTGGGCGTGACAAGATGGTGAAGGTCTGGGACATGACCACGCCTCGTGCCAAGGAGATGCACTGTGTGCAGACCATCGCCTCTGTGGCTCGAGTCAAGTGGCGGCCCGAGTGCCGCCACCACCTGGCTACATGCTCCATGATGGTAGATCACAACATCTACGTGTGGGATGTGCGCCGGCCCTTTGTGCCAGCTGCTATGTTCGAGGAGCACCGTGATGTCACCACAGGCATTGCTTGGCGCCACCCACACGACCCCTGCTTTTTGCTCTCAGGCTCCAAGGACAGTACGCTGTGCCAGCATCTGTTCCGTGATGCCAGCCAGCCCGTGGAGCGTGCCAACCCTGAGGGCCTGTGCTATGGCCTCTTCGGGGATGTGGCCTTTGCAGCCAAGGAAAGCTTAGTGGCTGCTGAGTCTGGACGCAAGCCCTATGCTGGCGACCGGCGCCACCCCATCTTCTTCAAGCGCAAGTTGGACCCTGCTGAGCCCTTTTCTGGCCTTGCTTCTAGTGCTCTCAGTGTCTTTGAGACAGAGTCTGGTGGTGGCAGCATGAGTTGGTTTGTGGACACAGCTGAGCATTATGCTCTGGCTGGCCGGCCATTGGCCGAGCTCTGTGACCACAATGCAAAGGTGGCTCGGGAGCTAGGCCGTAACCAGGTAGGTGGGGCTGGGCTGCGGGGAAGTGGGGGTGCAGGGGTGCAGGGGCCATGACTTTGGGGTAGGGATTGGCTGCTCTGCCAGCTGCATCCCCATCCCAAGATCAGCACCAACCCTTGTCTTAGTAACAGGGTGTGAAGATCACATAGGCAGAGTGGACCAGATCCTGGGGCTGCCCTCTTGGAGGTAGAGGTCTAAGGAGTCACAGTTGATGCTGTCACCATTTGGGCATGTGCTCCATGCCTTCCTCTTGGTGCTGCACCTCTTAACAGTGCCTAGCCCTCCTGAAGAGAGTGCCTGCTCTGTGCCAGTCTCTCACCCTTGGATCACTCTGCTCATCTTCACATTGGCTGCCTCCTGGTTTTGCTTCTTCTGCTTCCCATGGGCTACATTTTCCCCAGTATGGTTGGGGAAGGATATTGGGTCCCTAGGCAGCTGAACGTTGGTGTGATTCTGTTCAGGCAGGGGGTGTGTGTGTGCCTGGGGTGTTGGGTGCCCAGGACCCTCTGAGTGGCTGGTGCCTGTCCCTAGGTGGCGCAGACATGGACCATGCTGCGGATCATCTACTGCAGTCCTGGTCTTGTGCCGTCTGCCAGCCTTAACCACAGTGTGGGTAAAGGCAGCTCCTGTGGCCTGCCACTTATGAACAGGTAGGTGTCTAGGGCTAGCTCTCCCCAGGGGGTGGGGCTACTGGAGCCCAGCCACCCATGAGCCTTTCCTGTCCCCAGTTTCAACCTGAAGGATATGGCCCCAGGGCTAGGCAGTGAGACACGGCTAGACCGGAGCAAGGGGGACACACGGAGCGACACGGTTCTGCTTGACTCCTCAGCCACACTCATCACCAATGAGGGTAGACTGGAGGGCAGGTGGGGATGCTGGCAGGAGTGAAGCTGAGGCACTCCACAGCAAACCACCCCTGAATGTCCTCCCTCCCTCCCGGGCAGATAATGAGGAAACTGAGGGTAGCGATGTACCTGCTGACTACTTGCTGGGTGACGTTGAGGGTGAGGAGGACGAGCTGTACCCACTGGACCCAGAACATGTGCACCGTGAGTGGGGGCTTTGGTAGGGTGGAGGGAGGTGGCGGGTAGGGCAGAAGCCTAGGCCTACAACATGCCCACTGTGAGTGGGGGCTGGGCAGACTGGGGGTTTGGGGAGTGCAGGGAGGCAGTGGGGTGGCCTAGGCCCACTTGCCTGACCCTGCCTCCCAGCCGAGGAGCCCGAGTACGTGCTGCCACAGGAAGCCTTCCCATTGCGCCACGAGATTCTGGACACACCTTCTGGGCCCGAGCACCTGCAGGACAAGGCCGACTCACCACACGTGAGCGGCAGTGAGGCAGATGCAGCCTCTCTGGCACCTGTGGACTCTTTCTCCCTCCTCTCCATCTCCCATGCGCTCTATGACAGCCGCCTGCCAACGGACTTCTTTAGTGTGTTGGTGTGTGACATGCTGCGCTTCTACGCTGAGCAGGGTGACGTGCAGATGGCTGTGTCTGTGCTCATTGTGCTGGGTGAACGGGTGCGCAAGGACATTGATGAGCAGACCCAGGTGTGTGCTGGGGTGGGGAGGGTCTTCCTAGGAAAGCTCCCATGCCCCAGGCTGTCTGACCATCCTGACCTCCTTGGGTCTCCCTGCAGGAGCACTGGTACACATCCTACATCGACCTGCTGCAGCGCTTCCGCCTCTGGAACGTGTCCAACGAGGTGGTGAAGCTGAGCACCAGCCGTGCGGTCAGCTGCCTCAATCAGGCGTCCACCACACTGCATGTCAACTGCAGCAATTGCAAGCGGCCCATGAGCAGCCGTGGCTGGGTCTGCGACAGGTGGGGCAGTGTGGGGTGGGGGGACCCAGGGACATGTGGGCAACCCAGGAGGCCACAGCTGAGGCATCCCCCACCCCCAGGTGCCACCGCTGTGCCAGTATGTGTGCTGTCTGCCACCACGTGGTCAAGGGTCTGTTCGTCTGGTGCCAGGGCTGCAGCCACGGAGGCCACCTGCAGCATATCATGAAGTGGCTGGAGGGCAGCTCTCACTGCCCTGCCGGCTGCGGCCACCTCTGCGAGTACTCCTGACCCAGCGCCGGCCCGCAGCTCCAGTGCTGGGGTGGAAGGGGACCAGACTTGTGAACGCAATAAAATAAGTGGGAGCTGAGTTGCTGCTTATCCCCGAACGTACCGCGGGCGGGCGGTGTCGCGGTGGCCACAGGATAAGCCTCCACACCACCTTCCGGGGCGGGCCTTGTAGGCTTCCGGCCGTTGCCATGACGACAGTTCGGTCGGGCGCTGGCTCCCAGCGTGCTTCGCGAGGCTCATGGCGCGGGGGCCGCGGGCGCTCCTGCTCGCGCTGGCGGCCCTGGCGGCGCTGGCTCGACCTGGCTCCGGCTCCTGGGAGGCGGGCGGCGGGGGATGGTGAGCGGCGCGGGCGGGAGGGTGCGCTGGGCGTCGGGGCACGGGCGGCGCTGACCGGGCTGTGCCCGCAGGCGGCTGGGCGGGCCAGCGGCGGCAGCCGTGGCGGAAGAGGAGCGCTGTACCGTGGAGCGTCGGGCGGACCTCACCTACGCCGAGTTCATGCAGCAGTACGTGCGCGCAGAGCCCGGGAACCGCGGGCTCAGCCCGCAGCGCGCGGGGGGCGGGTACGGGCGTGCGCCGAACCTGAGCGCGGATCCTCTTTCCGCAGGTACGCCTTCCTCAGGCCGGTCATCCTGCAGGGGCTCACGGACAACTCGGTGAGTGCTGGCGCCCGCCGCGGGCCGCTGGCTCTGCCCGCCCTGCCGCTAAGCCTTCTGCTGGTCCCCGCAGAGGTTCCGGGCCCTGTGTTCCCGAGAAAGGCTGCTGGCTTCTTTTGGGGACAATGTAGTGAGACTGAGCACTGCCAACACCTACTCCTACCGGAAAGGTGAGCTTCCACACCAAGGGGGACCAACATGATTAGTCTTGAATGCAGAATCACCCGGTCCTGACCAGTGTTTTTTCCCCATAGTGGATCTGCCCTTCCAGGAATACGTTGAGCAGCTGCTACACCCTCAGGATCCTGCCTCCCTGGGGAACGGTGAGCCAGACCTGACAGCAGAGGTATGGGACACTTGGGAGTCCCTGGGTGCCAGATCCTGGCACGCGGGGACTTCCTTCTTTGCTGGCAGACACCTTGTACTTCTTTGGGGACAACAACTTCACTGAGTGGGCATCGCTCTTTCGGCACTATTCACCACCCCCATTTCGTCTGCTGGGAACCACCCCTGCCTATAGCTTTGGAATCGCAGGTAGGTGCTCTTTGGGAATCATGTGTGAGGGTGTATGCCAGCCAGTGCAGGTTGTTTTAGTCACCAGCTGCTCATAACTGACTCCACAGGAGCTGGCTCTGGGGTGCCCTTCCACTGGCATGGGCCGGGGTTCTCGGAGGTGATCTACGGCCGCAAGGTATGTACAGGCTGAGGGCTGAGGCTCGAGACATGGGACTTGCTGGCTACAAGACCCATTAGTGACTTCATGCTCCTGCCAGCAGCGTTGGTTCCTCTACCCACCTGAGAAGGCACCAGAGTTCCATCCCAACAAAACTACACTGGCCTGGCTGCAGGACACATACCCAGCCCTGACATCATCAGAGCGGCCCCTGGAGTGTACCATCCGAGCTGGTGAGGTCAGTGACAAGTAGGGGGACCAGGCCAGGCCCAAAAGTGTCCAATCTTTATGCTCCACATCCCCCACCAGGTGTACCATCTGGGCCAGTGAGATTAGTGGCTGGCAGCAGGGGCCAGACCCAAACTTCCCTGACTAATATCCTCTCTGGTCCAACCCTCAGGTGCTGTACTTCCCTGACCGCTGGTGGCATGCCACTCTCAACCTGGACACCAGTGTCTTCATCTCAACCTTCCTTGGTTAGCCAGAGCAGGCAGCTGGTGAGCTTGTCATACACCAGCACGTGCCCCTGTAGTGCTCACAGATTTTATTACAGAGACAGTGGCAGCAGCAGGGGCCTCAGCCCAGCCCACCCTCACCTGCTTTTCCTGCCCAGAAAGGGACAAGGGAGGCTCATGGCCCAGCAAGGGCTATGCTGAAAGAGGGAGCAGTCCAGAGCCCACTAGAAGAACTGATGGGGATGGGCCCAGAGACACAAACTATGTACAGGTTCTGGGGCTTCTGCCTCAGGACCCTCTGGGGCGAGGTCCTCAGTAGTCCTCCACCCAGCCGTTCTCAGAGATGAATGCATCGATGACTTCCTTCATGGCCAGGTTGGGGATGAGCTGTTCCTGGGTCAGGGGGCTCCGAGTCACAGGGTCAAAATGGCCCACACGCTGCAGTTACAACAGGGTCAGGGTGCTCAGTGTGCTGGAGCTGCGCTTCTAGCCCTGGTCCCCAGGCCCATGGCCTTACCTGCAGATGCTCCTCAATGTCTTTGCGGTCATAAGTGATGCCACTTGGCGTGATGCAGGGTTCCCTCATCAGCTCAAAGCTGATCTTTCCACACAGGTAATCAGGGATGTCTCGTTTCTGTAACAAAAGAGCAGTACCAGAGATAGAAAGAGACACTGTTCTAGTACATTCGATTCTCAGGCTTCAGGAAATAGATGCTCACCTTTCTCTTCTCATCTACCTGAGAGAAGAGCTCATCCATGTCCGCCATGTATTTGTCCTGTGAAGAGTGGAGCATGTGTGGGCCACGCGCAGGCACATAACCCAACATCAGTCGGGGGTACCCCTCTGTCTCACACACACACCCCAACACACACACATGGGCCAGGGGCACCCTCACGTGCTTGGCCTCGATGCAGGCTTGCTGGGCACGGACGTGGCCGTCATCCTCATCACCTTCATGGTTCCGCTGACACTCCTCCAGCTCCCTAAGTGTTGACCAGGAGCTGGTCAAAACGGACCTGGGCAGATGTCAGAGCCCACCCAGCCTTGGGCATCTTCCCCCCGGCTTCCTCTGTGCCACCTCAGCTTTCAATAAACACCTGTGCTGGTGACTCAGTTTAACCCAAGAAGGCAGCCTGACAAGGAGCAGGAGGGGCCCACCTCTCGCGCTCTGCAGTGATGAGCCGTGAGAGGTAGGCATGCAGCTCGCTCTCCTGGTGGATGCGCCGCTCCTCGATGCTATTCCAGCGTTTCTTCTTGGCGATGCGCAGAGCACTAGGGATGTCATCCCCAAAGTTGAGCCGCTGCTCCTTGGCCAAGCTGTAAGCTGGGAAAGGAGACTTGAGATTAGTCTGCCCAGCCCATTCCTGGGGCCCCAGGTGCCCCAGGCAAGGCAGGGTGTTGGCCCACCTCGCTGCAGATTGGCAATGGCCTCGTCGTAGCTCTCCATCTCCAGCTGGCACTGACCCAGAAAGAAGTGTGCCTTCACAGACTGCCCATCCAGCTCCAGAGCTCGCCGACAGTCGGCCAGAGCCTGCTCTGGCTGCTGCATCTTCAGGTAGCACAGGGCCCGGTTGGTATAGTACACTGCCACCAGGGGGTTCCGAGTCTGGGGACCAAGGCCAGCACGAGAGGGTGTGGGCCCGCCTTGCCCTTCTGCCCCAGCAAGCTGACAACCCGATGTCCCAGGTCCTGTCCCAGCTTTGGGGCCATGGCTGGAGTCGAGAAACTAAAGGTTTCTCAGTTGTCAGACCCTTGGGTTCTGGCTGACACCACCCTCATGACTCCATTGATTTTGTTAAAGTAAGTTTCCCAATCTTGCTGAGGACCCCGGCCCAGCCGGCCTCAAGCATCCCACCCGCCGGATCCGGGATCGGGTCGCGCATAGCCGCCTGTGGAATGAGATCGCCACCGAGTCTCCGCAGCCCAAAGCCCCGCGGGGCTGGCGGCGCCCGGGCTGGGGAGGAGCGCCGGGCGCGCCCCCGCCCCGCGCACTCACGATGGCGCGGCCGTAGCAGGCCGCCGCCTCCGGGTACTTGCGGCCCACGAAGAGCCGGTTGCCCTGTTCCTTGAGCTCCTGCGCGCTCGGACTCTTCTCTGGGCTGCCGCCGCCGGCGCCTAGACGCGCGCCACCCTCCTTTTCCTCCTTGCCCTTCATGGCGCCGCGCGGCACGGACTGGGTTCCGCTCCCGGGCTCCGCGCCCGGCCGCCCCGCACCCGCACCCCGCGCCGCGATCCGCTCGGCCCGGTCGGGCGATTCGCCACCGGAACTTCCGGCGCGGGGCGGGGTTGCAGAACGAGAACGCGCGCGGAGCCGCGCGACCGACGACCTGGGGGCGGGGCGCTCCCGGCGGGCTCCGCCTCCGACCCCGCCCCGTGGCCCCGCCCCTCAACGCGAACATGGCGGCCCTCAGCAGGCTCTGGGGCGGCGAAGACCCGAAACGCTGGGCCGTCATCTCGACGCGCCGCAGAAAGGTGCTTCGGGAGCGCGCGGGCGCCAGGGGACAGCTGGAGATCCTGGACCACTGACAGGGCGGCAGGGAGGAGAGGGCCAGCAGGTAGGGCGTCATGGACTCCCCTCACCACCCTTCCTCAGGTACTGGGAAGGAGCTGTCAGCGGCCAGCGTGAGGCGAGTGGAGAGGCGGCGAGGGACAACGGCCAAAAGAAGAGCAACGGCGTCCGCCGGCGTGGAAACCACAGCGAGGGGCGGGGCCCCGGTGGGCCGGGCTTCCTCCGGGGCGGAGCCTCGTGCAGGATGGGCCTCGATGGGCCGGGCTTCCTCCGGGGCGGGGCCTCTCCGGGGTCCGAGCCTCCCTGAGCGGACCTCCTTGATGAGGTCCCGCACCTGGGCTTCCCTCAATGCACTGTCTGCAGCAGCTTGTGGCCAACAACCCCCAGAGCTGGTGGTGCAAAGTTCAGCCACTGCCTTTGGCAGCTTTCTGAGGGAGCACGCCGCAGTCACGAAGCTGTGCACCCTCGGTGTTGTGGGTGGCGCCACCGTCTTGGGGAAATCAGGCGCAGCCTGGGCACCTGAGTGCCCTTGCTTGTGGAAAGAGTTGGTGATGTATGACATGGTCTTGAGATCCAGAACGTTGTCCTGAGAATCCCCCCATCTCTTGGGGGGCAGCTGGAACCCCCCCAATTGGCCACAGTGCCAGGCCGGCCTACCTTGCAGTATATTCTCAGGCACTACCTGCTGTACCTGGACCAGGGGCAAGAGAGTGCTGCAGCCCTGAACAGAGGTGAGTAAGCAGCTGGTGGGCTGGGAGGACATCCAGGACCTTATCAGGGAGCACTGTTTGGGCCTCAGGATGATGGACCCCCTCCCCTTGTGAAGACAGTACAGTGGACGTGGTCTGTGAGCCGAAGCTGTGCCAGACCTGCTGCTCGATCTCAGCACCAGCTCAGCCACCCATAAGACACTAGGCTGGTCAAGAAGCACAGGACTCCCACCAAGTGAACCTGACCATGGGCCAGGGCCTGCTAACCTGCCACAAGACCTCAGGACACAGGTCTCTCTGGATGGCAGGCTGACCAAATAGGAGACTGGGTGCCACAGGAGCTCAATAAACACTTGCTAAACTCAGTTTGAGTAGAAGGCCCACGGTCCCTCCCCAGGTGCCACCAGCTCCTTCATAGCATGGGGTCATTGGTACTCCAACTCCACTCTCATCTAAGTTCAGAGGTACAAGGAGGAAGGAAGTCCAGGCTCTCTTCAGTGTGTGGCGGGTCTCCTGTGATCTGGGTTAGGGGCAGAGAAGCCTCCAAAGCCCTGGGACAGGTACCTGGCACCGTGTAAAATATTTATTCATTCTCCCCAAAAGGCTCAGACTGCAAGTCCTTGGGGTGGGTTGGGGTGGGGTTGGTAAGGTGGTGTCTTCTCTGGGGCTGTCTTCAGGGATCTCTGTCCAACCCTGGCCCAGCAATCTTCTCCCCAGGACTGGGAGGGGCAGCCAGGGCTGGTGTTAGGCTTGGCCTCAGCTCAGTGGACTGCAGGGCCCACCTGCCCCACAGAGAGCAGCAGCCTTGAGGTGTCTGTTCACCAGGGGCAACATGCAGGCCTGCCTGGTGGTCAACCCACCGCATGCTTGGCCTAGCCTAGGTGGCCCTGGGAGTAGGTCAGGGCGGTGGGGGGATGTGGGCACCCAGCAGATCATAGGCAAAGATGTTCCAGAAGATGGCGAAGAGCAGGAAAGTGCCATAGGCGAGCAGCACCACCCACCAGCCGCACTGGTCCTGCAGGCGCTCCTCGTAACTGCGCAGGATGGTGAGGCCCATGCTCACCCCCACCACTGCGCCAGCCAGGTGTGCCATGAAGCTGGGCTGTGGGCCCGAGGAGGGCAGTGGTGGGGAGAAGCGCAGCCACACGGCCCGGCCCACCTCAGAGCTCACTGCAGAGGGAGCAACAGGTGGGAGTTGTCCTGTTTACAGACTGCGGCCCCCCATTCCCCCATCCAGCCCCCTACTCACTGCACACCAGGGCCAGCACCATCCTCAGCAGCTTGTAGGGACACCTCATCCCAGCCCAGTTCTGATGGCATGCAGACAGAGAGGCCGTGAGGCAGGCCAGGTGGGCCCCTTCCCACACCCAGCCTCCAGGTGGCCCCATTACCATGACAACGTTGGCCAGGTGTGCTGAGCACAGGGCATAGACCCCTCCAGAGCCCCCCACCACAGGGGCCCGCATGTCCGTGATGGAGACAGTCAGGGAACCTGCAGAGCAGAAGGAAGTGTGAAGAAGCAGCCAGCCAGGGCAGTGGGCAGAGGGCCCACGCCTGTCTTACCTGCCAGCACACCCGCCAGGTAGAGCAGGCTGATGCGGAGGAGACCATGCACCATCTCCAGGGGTACTCCGATCATCAGCTGCAGGAGGGCATTGAACCCCAGCTGCTCCAACCTGGCCGCAGGAGGATGGGGTCAGCTGTGTTGCCCACCTGTCTCCAGGCCCACCTCAAGACTGCATTTTTCTGGCTGAGCTGGCCTGACATAACGGTGCTCACGACAGGCACAGCAGCCCCACTCACCCAGCATGCATGAACATGTAAGTGAGGAAGCGCCAGGCGCGAGCTCGGTGCCCAGGGTGGTACACCAGGGGGCTCTTCATGTACTCGGGGTGGTAGGTCTGCAGCACCCACTTGTTGAGGCGTGCCCCATAGCACAGGAACACGATGATCTGGGGACAGGAGTGTTAGGGCTGGGTAGGGCAGGGCCGTGGGAAGCTCCTAGGGCAGCAGGTGGGCAGGCCCACCTGGGTGAGGGTGACTGAGGCCATAAACACAGGGGGCGGGCAGCTTCGGTGCCGGTAGAAGTACCAGCGGCGGTCTACTTCACAGGGCAGTATCTCATAGGCTACGTAGCGCACAAACCGCTTGTAGACACCTAGGCCAGGCTCATCCAGCAGCCCATCTCGGGGCAGTGACCGCTGTCCATTAGCGATGGCCCTCTTGAAGCTGCTGGAGCGCTTGCTGCTGATCTGGGGGACAGGGACATCAGCATGGGCTGTAGTGTCATCCCCCACAGCACCCTGCCCCTTAGGTTGCCCACAGGGTCTGAGGCCCTGCACTGCCCCAATCTATGAGCCTTCCCCAGGAAGAAGCCACCTGCCTACCCTGCTCTGGCCAGGGCAATGTGCCTGTCCAGGTCTGGGCCACCCCCCTGCTGCCCACCCACCGTGGCACTGACCAGGTCCACCAGTTCCTGGTAGCAGACCTGACCCCGCTCGTTGCTCTGGGCCAGGGCCACCAGCATGTCCAACTTGGCCGGGTCCAGGGGCAGCTCATGGCTGTGCACCAGCCCAGCGAAGGTGTCCGCACCGATGAAGCCTGTGTTCTCAGGGTCCAGCTGCTGTGGTGGGGGAGCCGCCGACCAAGGCTTGAGGGTGCGCCCACCCGGGCTGGCTAAGAGCAGCAGGCTGGTTCCTGGGACCTGGCTTGTTCCCAGGTCCTTCCAGGGCACGGTGCCCGGGTCCCCAGGGTTCCCCCCACCTTATTTCCACCCTCCCCGTCCTGGGAGGGCGGGCCCGAGTCAGAAGACGAGACCACCCTCTCACCGCTGTTTTCCTTGGAAGCTGAGGCATAGGGGCCAAGGGGCACGCGGAGAGGGGGCTTGGGTGGCGGGTGTCCGGCGGGGCTGTCTGGAAGCCCGGTCCCTCCCCCAGCCCGGCGCCGCAGCGGGAGGATCGTCGGGGGGGCGGTGCCGGCCCCCACCCCACGCACCTGCTCCTGGATGAGCTGCAGCAGCGAGCTCCTGTCCATAGAGCCGGGCCGGGCAACGGGCCGGGGTCGGCCGAGGCCGGGAGGGGCTGCTCTGCGGACGACTCCGCTCCGCCCCTGCCGGCCCACTCCGTCTGCTCCGCTCGGCGCGCGCCGCGCTCAAGTCGCGTCACGGAACCGCCCGCCCCGCGCACACGCCGCCACGAAACGCGCGCCCCTCGCACACGGACGCGCCGCCCCGGATGCACGCCCTGGGTAGGAACCGGCCTCCTCCAAGCGGATGGTTCTGATGCAGGCACTGTGTGCGCCCTTCGGACAGCTGAAGCTCCTTCTGCCAAGCTCAGACGGCGATTCAGTCAAGGTGCAGTTTCTAAAACTCCGCCCAATCAAGACCTTCAGCTTTCCTTTGCAGCCTTCTGGGGCTCAAGCTTCAGCATGGGCCTCCCTTCCTCCAAGAAGCTTCTCCTGACCGCTAGGCTTCCTGACTCCCCAAGTTGTGACCCTGCGCTCCCGTCGCTGGGATGGAAGATCCTTAAGTGCATCTGACCAGCAGCAGGTGACCCCTGTTCCTCTCCCCAGTGCCACAGCAAGGAAACCTCATAGCCCCAGGTGGGTAGCAGAGGTGGGAAAGGTCCTGCCACAGCTGCTCCTGCTCAGACGACCAAAACAACCTATTTGCATCTTCCGCCCCCCACCCCAGGGGCCTGGAGGAGTGTGGGAGAATCAGGGCCTCCCAACCGGGAAGCCCCAGACAGGATAACGGGGCATCCACATGGACAGCAGTCTTCAAGGGCAGGGCTGCAGCTGGGAGAAGAGCAGCTGCTCCTGGGGAGAGCAGGTAAACCCTTCTAATGATGGAGGTGATGGGTAAAGAGAACATGAAGCGATGGCAACTGGCCAAGGGCCGAAGTTGCCCACTGCTGCAGATACAATGGAGCTATTACTTCAGGCCACTGGGCCTCAGGGGACATTGTGAGCTAGAAATAGCATCTCCTGTCCAGCCTCAAAGCCAGTGGAACTAAGTTGGCAGAGAGGTGGGGGACATCAGGGTCCAGCTCGAGACCCTCAAATCAGGCATTTCTATGGAGCGGGCAGCACACAGGTTCACTGGGACACCCACTTGCTACTCCTTAAAGGCAGATGAGGAAGAGGGGCTCAGGTTGGGGAAGCCATGCTGTGGTTGAAGGCACTACTCATCTCAGGCCAGAGCTCCCTCTGTCCATGTTTGTGGTGGGTTGTTACAGCAGCTGGTTCACAAGAAGCCCAGGTAATCAGTGCAGCTCAGCCAGGCTGACTTGAGTAGAAAGGTTTGGGGAGACAGTGTTGGGGGCCCAAGGAAAGGGAGGGAGCACAGAGAATGCATGTCAGTGGACATTAAGGCTCTTGGACCACAGGTTACCCCAAACTGGACTTTCCACATTGGCCTGAGGTCACATGATGGGGACTTAGGGATGGAAGGGAGGTGAGGGGGGTCCAGTGACACAATCACACCAAGACAAAGAACATACTTTAGACTGATTCAAGAAAAGCAGTCTTCAGAGACTGAGATCCCAGAGAGGAAAAAAACAAGTGAGGTTTAATAAGGAAACCCAACCTCATGTCTTCTGCCACGGACAAGGCTTCAAACTGGATGGGAAGGTGGGGTTGCACAACAGCCTAGCCACTTACTGGCCCCTGCATACCCACTGACACCAGGAGCAAGGGTGAGCCCTAAGAATTCTGGGTCTAGGGTCAATGGTCACCTTACCCAATACCCACAAAGGTGAGGAAAGGGCCTCCCACCAGGAACATCTGCCATGGAGCCCTCAGGCCAGGCAGTGGAGCTTCTGGGTCACAAGCCCAGGTTCTCAGCACAGCTCAGCCAGGCAGACTGGGTAGAGCTTTCGTGAGGCAGTGCTGGGGGCACATCCAGCCCTGAGGGCACATCCAGCCCTGAGGAAAGGGCAGGGGATGCAGGGGCACCACAGCAGTGCCCCAGGGGCTCATAGTCATGCTGTGAGGCTGAAAGCCTGCACCAGACTGCCCCTGTGGGGCCCCACTAGGTCAGGAGAGGGGGCTGAGAGGCATCATCTGCTCTTCATCAGGATTCTATAGAGTGAGAAGCTGAGGACTGCAGCCACGGTGGCCCCAACAGCCACCAGCATTCCCCGGAGCCAGGTGGAGGTGGGGCGCAGCTCTGTGTGCACCAGGTGTCTGTGAGGGAAGATGGGTACTTAAGGTGCATATCCCCCCACTGTGTCCCAGGCCGCTGGCAGAAGCTAGGCCTGGAGGGCTGCACCAAGAACAGCAATCAGTGCCACAGAACCCCACTCCACAGCCCCCACCCAGCACAGCCAGGTGATCAGCACCCTTAGAGCCCTGGTATAGGGCAGGCCACCCTCCTCCCAAGGCCTTGGTGCAAGCACCCACGGAAAGGCAGCCATGGTGGCCAGTTGAGTGAAGATATCGGTGCTGGGCTGGGCCAGGCCGCTGCAGGAGAATGGGGTGGGGGCAGGCAGCCGGTGCCTGCGACAGAACTCCCCAGGTGACAGGCCTGGTGGGGCGACACCTGCAGGCAGGTCGGCCTTGGACGACACAAAGAGGCAAGGGGTCTGGCCTTCCATGTAATGGTGCTGTGGGAGGAGGGGCTGTGTGAGGCAGGGCCCACCAGCCACCTGCCCCAGAGCTGTCCTCCACCTGCAGGGCTCCCTGTGTCACCCTGCCTTGTACACGGTGGCGCAGAATGCAAAGGATGCAGGATCACTGCCATCAAACATCAGGCAGGCAACATCACAGGCGGTGTCCAGGGAAGTGGCCAGCATGCTGTCCACATCCACCTCACATAGCTGGAACAGATGGGGCTCTGAGGGGTGTTCCCAGGAGTTGGCCTCCCCAACGGCCACCCTGTGACAAATCTACCAGGTGGCATGGGCACATAGGTATCTCACTCCCAGCACTCACAATCAGGTACTTCTCTTGTCCGCTGACCAGCACTGTATTGATAACGTGGATGGGAGCCTCCCCAGAGGATGCCCTGGTGTCCTGGTGTCACAGGGACAAAGAGAGCCTTATGCTTCCTGGTCCCGCACTCCCCACAGTGCCCTCTCCTGCCCCTGGGTCCCCAGGTGGGGACTGGGGTCTCTGCAGATGCTTACCCTCAGGCTGTGGCCAAGAAAGGCCTGCAAGAAGGAAGACTTGCCCACTCCTCGGGCCCCTACCACCTTGCACATGAGGACATTCCGCTGGGTCTGCCCCTTCTCCTGATCCAGCCTCTTCTCACGAGTGACTGTGAGCAGAGACTCAGGTGAAGAAAAATGCTGGGGAGAGGCTGGACCGAGGGCCTGGTGAGGGTAGGTGCCCACCTGTGATGGCCTGTGCCTGGGAGTCCTGCTCACAGAGGGTGGGGTAGCCTAGGTAGCCAAGGTGCTTGAGGCAGCGCTGGACATCCAGGTAGGTCACTAGGCTGGAGGCACAAGGCACAGCGTCAGTGAGGAAGGCAGCAGGGGGTGGGGGCAGGGGTAGAAGGGATGTGCTCACGTCCACTGGCAGAGGAAACCATGCAGGGGTAGCCGGCTGGTGTCAGTGCGGACAGTGCGTGGGAGTTCAGGGCCCCAGGGGGCCACTGGGAACACACTGAAGAGGTTTTGCAGCTCCAAGGGTGAGAGGGCGCCATCATGGTCCTGTGGGCAGAAGGGCCATAGTCACAAGTGCTGGGGAACGGCAAGGGCTGACCAGGGTGGTAGCACTCACCTGGTCATGCTTCTCAAACACCTGCTGCAGAAACTGGTAGCCGCGGTGGTTAAGCTCAGTGCTGCAACCAGGGGGTACATGGAGCCTGCAGAGATGTATGGGACATCTAGCTCCCAGGAGATCCTGTGCTCTACAGTAGTTCAGCTCCTGCCTCACCCTGCCAGCACCATTCATGTGGCCAAGGCCCCTCTGAGGCTCCTATGGCTCCTCAGCTGGGGCCAGGTAAGGAGGATGGCATGGTCTCTGGTACATGAGGCCTGATGCAGGGGGCCCTACTCAACCCAGTCCTCTATACACACAGGGACCCAGGCAGACCAGAGTGAGAGGCCCACACTGCAGAACAGTCTCAGCTGTCCTCTGAGCAGGACCTTACACACAGGTGGGTTGGCCCCAGGACCCACCTACCACTCACCGTGGGCAGAGGTAGTCTGCTGTCAGCTCAAGTGAGTCATTGTAGCCAAAGCGTCGCAGAATAGTCCATGTGGTCTCGTGCCGTCCACGCTGGATGAAGAGTGTGTTCAGGAAGAGGAAGCCTGTGAAGGGCAGAGGCGGGTAGCACCTGGAACAACATGGCCCTCTCCCCACATACTCAGGCTCAACAGAGCATCTGGCCTCACCATCCAGGGTTAGTCTGTTGTCCTGCACGCCGCCCACCACATTCTTGCACACCACCCTTTTTACATCTTCCAGGGCCTGTGGGGCCAGAGGGTGGCCAAAGCAGGACTTCTGTCTCCAAAAGGAAGTGGTTTCAGATCAGCCAAATGCCCCGGAACAGCAGGGCTTTATTACCTAAGGATGGGCAGTTGGGTCAGGGCACACCTGGAAAGCACTGAGCTCCTCATCGCTCAGTGCCTGGTCCAGGTCCTGGTCGGAGAGCCTGAAGATTCGAGTGAGGGCCTGGGTGCACGCAGGCTTCAGCTGCAGGAACATCTACTCAGTACCCTAGCAGCCTTTGGAAGGTCCACCCTGCCACTCCCATCTGCTCACTCTCCATACCCAGAGAAGCCACTGCCCACCTGCTTGGTCTCAGGGTCATACAGGGGGGCTGTAGGATGTAGAACAGCCTTCTGGGCATAGTAGAACAGCTCTGAGATGTTCTTCAGATGTTTGGCAGAACACTGTAAGAGCACAGTACAGGCTCAGAAGGCAACCGAAGAGGACACAGATGTGGGGTCAGGCTGACCACCATGAGCACCTGCAATAGCAACTCAGTGCTTTTGTACTCACCAGAGCCCCTTTTCTTCTCGGCCTTCACCCTGCTTACCTCTACACAGGTCTCTATCTCAGGAAACTGGCTCATGATGGGTAGCACAGCTTCCATGGTGCTTCCTGACCGTAGGTCCACCTTGTTGCCTACCAGGATGATGGGCAGCCTGGGGAGAAGCTCATGGTTACCAGGTACAGGGAGCCACTGGAGCTCAGTCCCACTCCTTCTCCCTGCCAAGGTCCTGCTTATTACCTGGGCCCCCTCTCAGTTCTCCCATTCACCAGTGGAATCCACTTGGTTCGTATCTGAAAGGCAAAGCCTGGCCAGGAAGGGAGGCATCCCACCCAGTCCAAGATGCCCACCCAGGGCCTGCACCAGGCTCAAGGAGAGGAGGGGAGCTTGAGGCTAACTGAGGCCAGTAAGAGAAAACGATGGAAAGCAGGGCCATGTCTAATCTGAGCAGCTACAAGCCCCTCCAGGCACACTGAGATCCTAGACCTCAGGCAGGCCCTGGACCTTTTTTCTAAGGCTATCTTTGTTGGAAAGGGAAAGGAAATGCTGGCTTAAATAGAGCAATCATCCAGGTGGTGCTCTGTGGAGAAATAAGTACCAGAAGCCTGACCTCAACACAGAGATGTGGGGCTTCCTGAAATGCTTAATAGAGATGGGGCTGGTCACAGGCATGGACAAAACTTCCCCTAGGCCACTGACTACTACCTAGTCTGCACTGGGGACTGTTGACAGAGCCAGTGGCAAGGACTTGGGATGGATGGGGTGCTCCCTCCTGCTCACCTTCTCAATCGTGGTCTCGTTAGACACATCGTACACCACACACACCACATTTGCCTGCAAGAACAGCAGCAAGGCACAGGGTGATCAGAAGCTGCCCACTTACAGTGGACAGCTCAGACCATTCCACACACCCCAAGACTCCAGCATGTCTCAAGTGCTTCTAAGCAGCACAGGATGCAGCTCCAAAGCCTGGCAAGCCCACCCTACCCTGGAACCTGACCAATTACAGCAGGTACTCACAGGGCAGGGTATCCCTGGCTGGATCACCCTGGGCCAGGCAGCTTCAGACAAGTCCCTCCCTGCCCCCAAGAGGGAGATACCAGGCCCCAGCACCACAGCTCTGTTTTGTAGGCCCAAGTGCTCAGGACAGACCCAGCCACACCCCTGATGAGCAAGCTACTTGTAAGATGAGACTCCTGGACTCCACCTCCCACTTTCAAGTCACAAGCACCCAAAGTCCAGAGAAGGACAGCAATGTGCCCTGTGAGGGCTGGGGGGCTGCCCCTGGGTTGCTGTGGCCTGCGCACAACTAGTGATGGATACAACCAGGATACAATGGAGACTGCAAGAGCTAGATCCAGGGGCTCTGATAGCAAATGAGCCTGGAGATCCTGCGCAGTGGACCAGAGTACAGGGCAAGGGGACTGCAGAGGAGTTTAAGGGGAGACTGTGCCTCCTTAGATGCCGGGAAGGAGACGGAGGGAGGGCTCTCTGCCTCTGGGCAGCACTGTAGGCACTAGACTGTCCTGGATCCCTGAAGGGGGTGTTGCAGGAGTCCCGCTCTGGATGCTGACTGTCAGGGCCGAGGACCGCCGGCGCCTCCATCCACGCAGCTCCCGCACCTTACGGATCTCCTCCCGGAGCTCCTCATCCGTCTGCTCGGCTTCTGGAGAGAGAGAACCCGCTGCAGGCGCGCACGGACAGGCCCGGCACGGGCGCCGCGCGGGGCCTACCTGAGAAGTCCACGATGTGGGTGGGCACCCGCTCCGGCGTGACGGCGGCGGGGATGGTGATCTCCTCGGCGCGCGCGGGCACCTGCAACAGGCGGCCTCAGCCCGCGCCCCGCCCGCGCCCGTCCCGCGCCCGCCCGCCACTCCGGGCCGCCCGCGCGCACCTCCTCGGGGAACTCCTCGCCCACCAGCGACAGGATCAGCGACGTCTTCCCCACCTGGGCTGCGCGGGCGGGTGGCCGGGCGGTCACGCGGGCGGCGAGACCACCGCGGCCCCGCGCCCCAGCCAAGGTCCCCGGCCCAGCGCCTACCCTCGCCCAGCAACAGGATGCGCACGTCCCGCTTCATGGCTGTGCCCGGTGCCCCGCCCCCGGCCCCAGGCCCCGACCGCAGCCCAGACCCTCCCCAGCCTTCCTCCTGGCGTTCCCCTAGCGCCCTCACTTCCGGTTCCCACCGCGGTGCTTGAGGGACACTTCCGGCCCCGACAGCGCAGCCGCATCAGCGAGCCCTGCGGGGCAGAGGAGTCGAACTGCGGTTGCGCCACCACACGGGCGAGCCCGACACGCAGGTGACGTGGGCGCAGGTTTGGAGACCTGAACGGCCCTCCTAGCTGGTAAGTGGAGCGACAGGGCCTTTGACTAGGAATTGGGCGGGCTGGGGGAGATGACTTCAGGACTGGAGTGACCAGCGGAGGTGAAAGATGGGGCAATAATGAAACAACGTAGCACAATGTAATAAATGTGCGTGTTTATTTAAATTCTAAAAGATAGGAACATCAACAACTCCTTAGAGTAAAAGGCAACAGGTCTTTTTGTTTTTAGTGCTGGGGATAGAAACCAGGGCCTCATACATGCTAGACAAGTCTCTGCCACTGAGCTACATCCCATGCCCTATTGTCTGTTCTGGTCACTCGAATTCTAAGGAGCTTGTTGCTGATGACTTAAGAGTCCCAGCCTGTCCAGGCCATCTGGCTCTGCATGCCACGATCCCAACCTGGCTTTTCTGTGGGTGCCCAGCAGGCCATCAGGGACCTAAGACTGCAGTCATTCTGCATCCATGGCCCATGACCTCCCACACCAGGATCTCATTGTGGGCAGCTGTGAAGAGCAGCCTGGCAGATGGGGTGAACCTGCACAGATGCACAGAGTCATCATGGCCGGTGAAGTCCTGGGCTACCCCTGACATGCAGTCTAAGAGCCTCAGTGTGCATTCTGTGGGTAGACAGCAAAGGTGAGGAGGGCTAGGCAGTGCTCAGTGACCCACAACCCTCCCTGGCCATGTCCCCAGCTAGGCATCAGGAAACCTGAGACCAGAGGGGTCAGGGCTGTAATCTCCACATGCTGGGCCCCACTGTGGAGGTCTTGGCAGGGTGAGGCAAGTCCTCCTTGGTGCTACAACTAATCTTCCACTCACACCCAGTGCCTCCCGCTCTGTCTTCTGAGCCTGTGATGCTCTGGGACAGGTGCCCTCACGCTGCTTCAGGAGTAAGCATCCTGAGGCACATGTAAACTGCGTGTCTGGGAGGCAGGTGAGCCTGCCTGGCCCCACCTAAGACAGGCCCAAGTCTGTACCCACCACACTCACCAGCAAAGCCAATGGCTATGAAGCGTGCCCCTGGAGACAGGCTCAGGGACATGGCAAAGAAGGGCAATGACATCTTCTCCACCACCTGTGGGGCAGCCGGTGTGAGGCTAGGGGTCTTGGCCTAGGCAGGGGGCACTCCCGCTTGGGGCCCAACCCAGGCTCCCTTGACCCCATAGCCCTATGGCCCTGGATGCCTGGGCTGCTGGCCCAAACAGGTATATACACACACCTGCTTCTGGCGGAGGCTGTAGAAGACCACCTCTTCATGTGCACCGAGGCCCACGCACACCAGCAGTGCCCCATCCCAAGGGCAGAAGGCAGCAAGGGAGGGTGGAGGGAGGCCTGAGGCCTGAAGAGGGATGCAGCATGCTGTGGTGGAGTGGGCAGGCACTGTTCCCCCAACCCTCCCTTTTTTTTTGGGGGGGGGGACTGGGGATTGAACTCAGGGGCACTCGACCACTCAGCCACACTCCTACCCCTATTTTGTATCTTAGAGACAGGGTCTCACTGAGTTGTTAAGTGCCTAGCCTAGCTTTTTTTTTTTTTTTTTTTTTTTTTTTTTTTGCTGAGACTGGCTTTGAACTCACAATCCTGCCTCAGCCTGGGATTACCAGAATGTGCCACCACACCTGGCCGCCCCCACACACACTTTTTTTGTGGTGCTGGGGATTGAACATGTGCATGTGAGGCAAGCACTCTACCAACTGACCTATGTCCCCAGCCTCCCACACACACTTTTTAATCTTTATTTGTTTTATGTTCTGTTAAGAATCAAACCCAGTGCCTCACACGCGCCAGGTGGGCACTCTACCACTAAGCCACAATCCCAGCCCCACCACTGGGATGCTTACCTCCAAGGTGGCAGGTGCTGGGAAGCTCAACCAGTCCAGGAGGTCGCAGCAATCCCGCAGCCAGTCAGAGGCCCAGACGCTGATCCTTTGGTCCCTGCTAGCAGCCAGCCACAGGTCTGTGCCCTCCACCCCTAGATCTCCATACTGGGGAAGTGAGGGCTGTGGGCACCTCCTGCCCCGTGCACCACCCTCCCGCCCTGCCACAGCCCAGGACCCTCCCACAGCCTGCTCAACCTTTTTACTTGTGCTCTGGATGGTAGAGATGGGGGCACCCTGGTGGTCACTCAACACACGGAAGGTTATCCCTGTGCGGAGGCGGCTCACAGCCACAACCCCATCCTTGTCTCCAGAGAGGATGGTTTGACCTGGGCCAGGTGGGAACATGGATACCGTGTGAGTCAGACCCCAACCTGGAGATCTGATCTAGGCCTGGGCAGGGGAAGCCACTGCTGTCCTGGTCCTCACCATCAGTGGAAAAGGCCAGGGCCATAAGGGCAGCCCGGTGGGGTTGCATCTTGAGCTCCATTGAGGTACGGGCAATGCTGAATACGCGCAGTGTGCCATCGCTGTAGCCGGCCACCACCTGCTGCTGCTCTGGATGTCCACAGGATGGGGGGCTCCATGCAAGACAGAGGCAGCTCTGGACATCCATATAGGGGAGATCAGCACTACCCCACGGACAAGGCCAAAGTCAGAGGGAGGGCTCAGCAGGCAGGATGCATGGTGGCCTGGGCCCTGACATACCTGGTTCAGCACCTGGAACTGAATCACCAGCTCCATGCTGGCCAAGGACCACACCCGTACACTGCCGTCCTCACCCCCTGTGGCACAGTGAGACTCGTCTGGACTGAAGACCACCTCGTTCACCTGTAGAACCCGGGCAGCTGGGTCTGGGCCTTTCTTTTCTTTTTTTGGTACTGGGGATTAAACCCAGGGGCACCTAATTATCGAACAACATGCCCAGCCAGCCCCCTCCCCCACTTTTTTAAATGTAACTTTTTTTCTATAGCTTTATTTATCTATTTATTTATTTATTTGGGTACAGGGGATTGAACTCAGGGGCACTCGACCATTGAGCCACATCCCCAGCCCTATTTTGTATTTTATTTAGAGATAGGGTCTCACACAGTTGCTTACTGCATCACTATTGCTGAGGCTGGCTTTGAACTCATGATCCTCCTGCCTCAGCCTCCAGAGCCCATGGCATTACAGGCGTGTGCCACTGCGCCCAGCTACCTTATTCATTTATTCTTATGTGGTGCTGAGGATTAAACCCAGGGCCTCACATGTGCTAGGCAAACGCTCTAATCACCGAGCCACAACTCCAGCCCTTATTTTTTATATTAGTGACCCTATCTCACTAAGTTGCTTAGGGCCTCATTAAGTTGCTGAGGCTGACCTTGATGAAGTTTTTAAATTCTTTTTTAGATGTTGATGCTGAGGCTGACCTTGAATTTCTGATACTTTTGCCTCAGCCTCCCAGGTGGCTGAGATAACAGGCCTGGCCACTGTGCCTGGGCTGGGGCTGGGCCTTTCTGATCTAAGCTTCCAGGGTCAAGGCAAGAATTCCCTTCTGCTGCCCAAGTCTGCCTGGTCCACTACACCCACATGGGTGGACCCCACATGCTCCTGGGACTTGGAATTCCACAGAAAACCCTGGCAGCATCTGAGACACAGTGATGTGACTTGTCTCCAGAGGGATGCAGATTGCAGACGAGCCCAGCAGACACCCCTGCTGTTGTGGTGGTCATGACAGTGGTGGCCTGCAGTGCTCAGCACACGTCAAGGCAGATAGCAGATGTGTCAGCATGCAGCTGCCAGTTGGCAATTGAGATTTTGGAGAAAGGGTACAGATGCCACACTATAATGTGGCACAACCAAACAGCCTGGAGCTGAACCTGTTTCGGGTACCCGTGTGAATTCTTGATACGTCTCACCCAAGAGGACTCAGGGTGCAATAGCTCAAGAGGCAGAGGGCTGGTCTAGCACGCATTAGACCCCAGCTCAGTTCAGAAGAGCAAGAGTGGGCCCAGAATGTGGCCTCTGAGCCCTGCAGTTCCACACCACCTGAGTGCCACCAGTGACAACCAGCTCAGCTCAAGGACTCAGGACACACATAGTATGCCAATACACTGGAAGTACTTGGCCATAAAGTGGGAGCACTAACAATAGCGACAGCTGGGATGCACCTGAGGACGGGTGCTCAAGGAGGGAGGCTGGACACAGTCCACTCATAGGAACTGTCCAGAAAGAGCACATCCATGTGGATAGAAAGCCAACTTGTGGCTGCCGGGGCAGAGAGGAGGGGAAATGGGGACACTGACAGGTATGAGGTGTCCTTTTGGGGTGATAAGAATGCTCTGACATTGAGTGTGTAATGATTAATAACTCGATGGAAGATGCTAGAACCACTGACTTTAATAGGATGATGGCTGGGTATGGGGTGCACACCTGTCCTAGTAACCTGGGAAGCTGAGGCAGGAGGATCCCAAGTTCAAGGCCAGACTCAGCAACTTAGCAAGACCCTGTCTCAAAATAAAAAATAAAAAGGGCTAGCAATGTGGCTCAGTGGCAGAGTGTCCCTGGGTTCGATCCCTGGAACAAAAAAAAAAAAAAAATCAACTCAACCTCAAGCTGGCTGGGCACAATGGCACACTCCTCTAAAAGCAGATCCAACCAGACCCTGACCAGACCCTGACCCTCTAGAGACCCAACCAGAATAGACAACAACCCAGCCAGAACTGACCCAACTCCAAGTAGACCTGACTCAGATCTGACCAAACCCGGACCAGACTCAAGCTGACCCAGCCAGAACCAAACCTGACCAGACCTGCCTGGCCTCCTACCAACCCCAGACTGCACTGGATGGTGTTTGCACAGCCAGTGTGGGAGGTGCTGGGGCAGATGGCACAGGCCTTCAATAAGTGAGTTTAAGAAGAAAGGAAGGAAGGAAAGGTCTAGAAGCCTGCAGAGCACCTCAGGCCCCTACCTCACATAGGCACCACAGATTCTGGCCATCCTGAGGCTCCCTATTGGTCACTAGTGAGACATGAAACCTCAGGGGGCAGCCAGACAGGCTTGCTTCCCTGCACAACCTGCCCTACCGAGGTTGGAGACCTCTGAACATCTCAAGCCACCCAGTGGCTCACCTTGCTCCTGTGGCCGCTGACGAGGCGGGTACTACTTCCCTCAGCCCAGCTGACATACCACAGTGTGCCAGCCGTGGTGCCCACGATGCCCATGTCCATGCTGCTGTCGAAGCTGGCACTCACCACAGCCCCATCCAGGGTCAGCTCGCGTTCCATGAACACAGAGCTGGACCTAAGAGCACAGGGACAAGGGGCAGCTGGTTTCAAGGCAGGAGATGGCAGCCAGCTCAGCTTGCCAGGCGAAAGCTGACAGCCATCATGTCTGAGGCCCAGCAGTGCTCCTGGGTGGAGATAGCAGCATGGAGCCTAGGGCTGTGGCCTCTGGGGCTCAGGCCATGCGCAGACAGACCCCTAGGTGACAGCTCTGCAGGCAGCCTTGCCTAGGAGTAGCAACGTGTGCAGGAGTGCTAGTGATGATCTTCAGGGCTACTGAGGACACCAAAGGACCTGCAGCCAGAACCCATGGGTACCGTGTGCAGCAGAGGCCCCCCAGCTCACCTGGCACCAGAGCCCTTGCATCTCAGCTCTGGCACGGCCCCCACGGACCACAGGCGCAGCCGTTTAGTGTTGCTACCACTGACCAGCCTCGAACCCAAGCACAGCAGCACCCCTAGGAGGCAGGGGTGGTTGCAAGCTGCCTTCCGCAGGCCCCGAGACTGGAAACCAGGTTCCCCATCCCAGGGCTAGGTCTGAGCCCTTAGCCATCCAGGGGTCCTCCCATTGGGCACCTACCAATCTCGCCATCATCTGCCTCCCAGGCCAGGAAGCAGCGGCCAACACATGTGTCCCAGACACAGACCTGGCCAGAACTGGAGCCACAGTACAGCAGGGGAGCAGCCCCATAGCAGAGTGCGGTAAGCTCCACTGCCCCCACCTCCTCAGGGACTGGCTCTCTGTGCATCTGGCAGGGCACAAGGGTGACTGTAAGTTAGGGATGTCCAGACTCCATCCCTGAAAACTTCTTGGGAACCTAAGCACCCGAGCAGGGCCTGGCACCTGGAGGTTCACGTCTGCTCCACGCTGCTGCAGGAACCAGAAGGCAACAGAACCTGTGCCCACGCAGGTAAGCTCACTGGCATCCCAGGGGTTAAAGGCCACACCATGCATGGACTCCAGGAGGCAGGCAGAGGACACGAGCTCATAGGTGGCTGTGCTCCACAAGGCCAGTGTGCAGTCACCATAGTCCCCTGGGGATGTGTGGGCAGCCATGTTGTGAACTCAGCCAGCCTCCCCGGGGTCCCAGGAAGCTCTGCTTCTGCCTACCCTACTCACTAACCCAGTGACACAAGAAGTTTGTCATCTGGTGAGAAGGCCAGTGCCTGCACGGCAGTGTTGTGGTGAGAAATGAGCTGCTGGCAGAGGCCCCCAGGCACATCCCAGATGCGAATCTGGCAGCAGGCGGCTGTACTGCTGCAGCAAGATGCAGAAGCCAGGACCTGGTAGGTGAGAGGTGGGCGGTCAGTGGAGAGCATGCAGCAGCTGGCCTGCCCTATCTCTGGCAGAAGGGAGGCTGGGACAGGGTCCTTCCCACTGACTGGGCAACAGCCAGGCCCTGGGCAGGCACCTGGGAGTTGTGGCTGAGGGCCAGTGTGGAGATCTCCTCAGGGTGGCCAAGCCAGTGCTTCTGGGCACCAGAGTGCAGGTCCTCCACCACCACCAGGCGGCCACAGGTATAGGCAAAGAACCCTGCAGCAGGGAGAATGCCAGCCAGGGCCCCTGGGGTGCCTTTTCCCTGTCAGTGCCAGCAGCTATGCAGGCTCACATCGACAGGTCCTGGAGCACCAGACCGCCCCCCCCCCCAGAGCTCCCAGCTGACAACCAGCACTCATTTGTTGAGAGACCTGGCTTGGGATGGAGTTGGGTCCTGCCCTGCTGCTCCTCTGCCTGCACCCCTGGGCCTACCTGTGTCCGGCTTCCAGACCATGTTGGCCCGCCCGTTCCCATTGTAGCCCACCACGGTTCTCAGGCGCAGTTGCTTGGCACCCTCGGGAGGGAAGGAGGTGCTCTGAAGGGAAGCAGACCCTGATGCTGGTGCTCAGCAGTCACCTGGACCCCTGACCCAAACGTGGGAGCTGCTCTGGGGGACATCCCGGCCAGCTAAAATTGGGAGGTGGGGACAGGTGGGGACCCCAGAAGCTCTGGGTGCCTAGAGCATGGGGAGGTTGGAGAGGGGCAGTGGTTGATAAGCGGCAGAGGGTGGGTAAGCAGGCCGCCACCAGGTCCATGCTTGTGGCAGAGAGATGAAAGGAGTGTGAGCACAGGAAAGAAGAGTGTCCCTCTAGGAACAGGCCCTGGAAGTCCTGGGAAGGAGGGCTCCCAGAAGCCACCTTTTTTTTTTTTAAACATGTTTATTATATTTATTTATATGTGGTGCTGAGGATCAAACCCAGGGACCTCACACATGCTAGTCAAGTGATCTACCACAACCCCAGCCCCAGAAGCCACCTGTCTGCAGACAGGGCACAACCAACCTCGGCCAGTGTAGAGGCCTTATAGCGAGCCGTGAAGTGCTTGTAGGAATCTGGGCGGGCTAGAGGCTGAGCCCTCGCTTCCTGGATGCTCCGGGTACCTGGCAGGGAGAAGAAAGAGGCCACAGGATGTTGTGCTTCCTCAAACCCTTCAGAGACTCCTCCCCTCACACAAAGTCCCATACACTGCTGGGCAGTGAGAGCTGTGTCCCACCCAGCCCCATGAACATCCCAGCCTGGCCCTGGCTCTGCAGGTTACCGCATCTTTCGGGGGAAACACCCCAAAGGTCAGGGCAGTCAGAGCCACCTAGGCCCCTTAAGGCCTCAAGACACTTGCACACTTGCGCCTGAGACTTGGTACCCTGTCACCAAGGGTCCCCACCCACCCAGCTGCTCTGAACTGCTTACTGGACCAGCTGTGGCAAAGGGGAGATATGAAGAGTCCTTGGGATCTCCTCACAGACCCCCAGGCCGCACTGCCAGCCCCACCAGTCTCCCTCTCCACAAGCACGGGTGGGCCCTGGCTCTCCTTGCAGAGCTCTTCCTCATTCGACATGCAGAACGTACCTGGAGGCAGCAAAAGGAAGAGGAACCCACACCACCTACCCATCTGCACCCCCCTGGGGCCCCAGGACCCCTGCTTCTCACCATCATTGCCCTCAGGGGGCATGGCACACATGTCCAGCCTCGGTGGGGGTCCCTGAGATGGCACAGGCACCTGCTGCCGGGGGAGCCCGTCGGCCCCACATGCTGCACCCTCCAGCTGCCCGGGGAGCCTGTCGGCCCCACATGCTAGACCCTCCAGCTGCCCGGGACCTGGGCCTGGGGATGCAAGGAGCATGTGGTGTTCAGAGCTGGGCACAGCAGGGTCTGCCAGGGGAGGCAAGCCTCTGGTGGTGACAGGTACATGGATATGGGAGAAGAACAGGTGCCACTCTGCCCAGTCTGCGGAAGGCCCCGCCCAAGCAATACCATGGTGCCACAGGCATCCCCACACTGCCCTCCTGCAGAGCCAGACCACTCACCAACCTCATGGGCTAGGGGCACTCTGGGCATGCTTCGGCCACTGGAGGCAATGAGAGAGGGTGTCAGGGGGGCCAGCGGGAGGCCCAGCTGGATATGGTCAAGGGCAGACACTTGCCTGTCAGGGGTGGCCAGGACATCCCAGAGAAAGATGGCGTCCCCCACGCTGAGTACATGCTGCTGGTCTGGGGTGAAGGCCACAGCCTGCACTGGCTCTGAGTGGCCAATGTACACCTGGGGGCAGTGGGTGTCACATACAGGGACCCTGACTATGGCCAGAGAATGACTGTGCTCCCAGTATCTCAACCTGGCAGTGAGCCCCAGACCTGCAGGGCCAGAGACTGACAGTCAATCGTGTGACATTAGGCCTTGACAGGCAAAATGAAGGTCACCTTCCCTCCCATCCCCTACCCGTCTTATCCCTAGAGAACACTGCACCACCCCTCCTAGGCCCACAGGGGTCTCCCCAACCCCCGTGGAGGCTCCCAACAGCAAGGGCCTTCTGCTTGCCATAGCACCCACCTGGCAGCTGGAGTCAGCCTGTGTCCAGTAATTCCACACCCTGATGGCCCGGCTGGTGGCTGTCAGCAGGAAGTGGGCATCTTCACTGAGGGCCAGGGAGGAACAGGCTATGGGACGGACACTGGGCAGCTGCAATAGAGAATTCTTGGAAAACACCCCCTCATGGTGGGGCGGCAGGCAGGCTGAAGCTTCCCCTTCTCAGAGTGCATCTGTGGCCCCCCGCCTGGCTACAGGGGCTGTGGGAACAAAGGGAAGCGAAGGCCAGGCCACAGCCCCAGGGCTTACCTCCCGGATGGTGCGTCCTGACAAGGCATCAAGAACCACAACCTTGTCAGATGAGATGGACACCAGGAGGTGGCCCAGGGCTACAGGCCCAAAGCAGATGGCCACAGCCCAGTCCAGGTGGTTGCTGGCCAGATCCAGGGTGCTGACATCAACCCGCAGCAGCTGGGGGTAAGAGTGGCTGTTGGTCTCAAATGAGCCAGGGAGGGAGGCAGCTGGAGGCACAGACCTGGGTACCCAGCACCATCCCCAGACAGGAGCCCCGCCTTACCAGGACACAGGGCTGGCTTAGTAGTCCACTTGGCTCAGCGACATCTCTGCCCACAAGTGTAAGGGAAGCTACGGCTCGCTCCCAATGACCTTGGCCTCCTGCCTCCCCCATGAACCCCTTTGTACTCCACACCCAGCCAAGGAGAGCCCCTGGGCCCACAACATCCTGCAGACTCACCTCATTCAGGGAGGCTGAGTCCATGACTGTCACTGTGTACTTAGAGGGGCCCACGAAGGCCAGCAGGCGGCTGTCCCCACTGACTGCCAGGGTGTTGGGGCCTGGGTGGGCATCCTGGCACACTGCGTTCACTGTGGTGGCACAGGGCAGTACGTGGGGAAGCACCTTGGGCAAATGGGCCTGAGGAGGTCCACCCAATCCTGACCCACAGGACACCAGCCAGGGAGAGCAGCATGTTCCACAGAAGCCTTGGCCTTGGGCAGAAGAGCACCCAGAGGCCAGCACACCCCAGGAGGGCTGGGGGCCAGGAGTGACCAAACAAGAGCTCTGAAAGCCAGAGTCCCAGGTCCACAGGGAGGCAGATGCCTCCATTAGTGCTGGACCCCACCTGCAGCCCCAGGTGATCAGCTGTCTATTGCCTGGGGCAGGACAGACGCAGACCCTTCGGGTGAGCTTTGAACCTAGCCCTTGGTAGGGGTCTAGATGAAAGGTTCTGGGAGGCAGCCATGCAGGGCCTGTGGGCCCTGAGTGTCTGGGTGCTGGCCTCCTAGGAGGACCTGCCCGAATGGCGCTAGGAGCCTCACCTGCTACACAGAGGATGGGGCACTGGGAGACAGCACAGCTGTACTGGGCCAGGGAGCCCTGGGAACAGGAGCTGAACAGGAAGTTGCCATCGGGGGTGACAACCAGGCCAGTGATGGTTCCATGGTGACACCTGTACCACATGAGAACAGCCATTGGTCTCAATCCTGGGAACCCAGCTAGGATACAGGAGCCCAAAGAGCCACAGAGGGCAGAGCTCTGGGTACCACTGGCCTTCCTGAAGAAGGCCCTCCTCCATCTGGCCAAACCCCCACCCAAGGGATCCCACAGGCCACCCCAGCTTCCACTGTGGGGTCCCTGTGGGGTCTAAGCCTCTCAAGGACTGGCAGCTGGCCAGGCACTCACGTGTGTTCTGCCAGGACCCCAGCCGTCTCCAGACTGAAGGAGCGCACAGCCCCACTGCTGAAGCCACAGAAGACGGCTGGGCTCTTGGGGTGGAGGGCAACAGCACTGGGGGCCTCATCAGAGGACGTGCAGTCATACAGCTGGAAGGCAGAGGCCACTGTGAGGGCCCAGACACTACTGGAGGACTAAAGGCCTTGTGGGCATCCATCCCCTCCCTGCCTAGCCTGCCTTTGGCCGCTTCCCACCTGCTGTAGGGTGGCCAGGTCCCAGATGCGGACAGTGTGGTCCAAGGACACAGTAGCCAGCTGTCCACGGCTCCGCTCTGTGGAGATTGCCAGCACGGGGGCCATGTGAGAGCGTGCCAGCACAGTGTACTCCTGGGATGGGATGTCCAGGAAGCCCAGGTGGCCTGAGGAGGTGGTGGACAGCACACGCAGGCCATCGGGGCTGAAGCAGACGGAGCTGACAGGGCCTTCCTGCTCTGTGGGTAAGGCAGGATCAGCAATTGCCAGGCCCACTGGTACCAGAGCAGGCCTAGGCAGATGTGCCACTGTGCTGCCTGGCACAGAGGTGCCAGAACAGATAATCTGCTCCCCATAGGCCAAGAGGAACAGCTTCCTTAAGACCACCACTCCTGGACCAGATGGGGCCAGGGCTTTGAGGGTACTTTCCCCCTCATCCCTGCCCTGTGCCCTTCTGCAGAGCTGGCCTGCAGGCGTCAGTGGACCCCATGGCTCAAGACACAGCCCCTGGTCCCTTAACTCCCTGTCTAGCCCAGAGACAGCACTGCCAAAGTGAGAGCCAGAGGACCTGCCCTCACCCACAGGACTCCAGTGCCCCACAACCCCACACAGGCCAGGGTCTCATTGAGCAGGTACAGCCAACACACACATGCAGCCCACCTGCCTCCAGGAGCAGTGATGAGAAGTCCAGGGGCCAGAGTCGCAGACAGCCATCCTCAGAACCCACAGCGCAGACAGTTGGGGAGATGCTGAGGCTGCTGATGGCAATGCCCAGGCCTGCAGAGTATGGGCATTAGCACCTCTGTTGGCCTGAAGCCACTTCCACCAGAGCTGTGTCCACCTACCTGAGCTGAAAGTCGACTTCTGGGGGAGGGAGCTGCCAGGGGTCCGTGAGGGCAGCAGGCGGCGAATGCACCTCACAGCCATGCGCTGGTGGTCAATCTCCAAGATGTGGCCATTACGGCTGCACACATAGCTGCCCCGGGAAGTGACAGGTGAGGGAGGTCTGGGGGCACAGGGAAGGCTGGGTCATGGGTAGTGGGGAAGGGCAGGGCTCACAGTGTGTAGTCCAAAGGTGCTCGGTGGCCATCCTGGGCCTGCACGAAGGCAAGGTCAGTGAGCTCCAGTGTACAGTACTCTCCCAGGTCCACGGAACAAGAGCGTAGTGTCCCACCATGCAGCCGCCACAGCCGTAGGCTGCCTCGCCCACAGGAGGCCATCCTGTAAGAAGCAAGGAGTAGTGAGCACCACCCAGGGAGCAGAGGGGCTGAGGCCAGGACTCTGCTCCAGTGCCAAGGACTGACCATTACCTGGTTCCATCAAAAAAGGCAACCCGGAAGGCCTGGATGTCAAGGTCAGTGTGCACCTTGGCGAGAACCACTACCTGGCCACCACGGCCCACCTGGCCGGTGCTCCAAGCCACCACCACCTGCAAGGAGCCCATGCTGAGCCCTGGGGCAACCTCCAGGGCCCCCTCTACTCCTTGAGGCCCAGCTGAGTCCACAAGTCAGCAGCTTTTCTCTTGTGCAGAAACCAGCCTGTGAGCACTTGGGTGGGGGATCAGGCCCCTACACAGATGCTCCCCAAGATGTAGCCAACTCTGGGACTTCTACAAGACAAGCCTGAGCTGGTATCACAGCCGTGTCTGAAGAGACAATAGAATGTGACCCAGAATTGAGTAAATGAAAAGCAAGAGGCAGCTGGGTGCAGTGGTTGCTCCTTTAATTCCATGGACTCACTAGGAAGCCTGAAGCAGGAGGATGACAAGTTTGAGGCCAGCCTCAGTAACTTGGCAAGACCTTGCTCAAAATAAAAATAAAAAGGGCTGAGATATGGCTTAGTGGTAGAGTACCTGGTTCAATCCCTGGCACCAAAAGAAGAAAAGAAAAAGCAAAGTCTTGCCACGCAGGAGGCAAAGGAGCATGGTTTCCTAAGTTGCTTGGCTATTCTTTTTTTTTTTTAGTTTTGGTCCTTTACTTTTTTATTTCATTTCTAGTTGTCAACAAACCTTTATTTTTATTCATTTATATGCGGTGCTGAGAATTGAACCCAGTGCCTCACACATGCTAAGCAAGCATTCTATCACTGAGCCACAACCCAAGCTCCACAGCTTGGCTTTTTTTTTTTGAGACAGGATCTCAATATGTTGCCCTGACTGGCATCAAACAATCCTCAAACCTCAGCCTCCTGAATAGCTGGGAGTGTAGGTGCCATTGCACCTGGCTTGACTTTTTTAAAAAAGAATGAGTGTTACTTTGATAAGTAGAAGTAAGTGGAAACGGATCTTTAGGAAGCACAGACTGGCTACAGCTCCTGTGTACTTGATGGGGCTGCCCCATCACCCTGTGCCAGGCTCAGTACCGTCCTGCCATGGCCATCCTTGCCAACGCCATAGAGAAGAGCTCCGCTGCCAGAAAAGCTGTGGAAGTAAAACAGGGGTCAGCACCACCTGGGCAATCCCCCACCCAGCCCCAGTGTGGAAGCCTGGTTCCCACCTGAGGGAGTAGATGGTATGCATTGGGCTCTGGAACAGGGACAGGCATCCCCCAGTCTGGAAGTCCCAGAGCCGCACCACGCTGGGGGGCTGTGCCTGGGCTGAGGCCAGCAGTGCACTGCTCCCATCCAGGGCCAGGGCAGAGACCTGGGGAGGCACAGGGTAGAAGGAGGATGTGCAGCTGCAAGAGCAGGCCCACAGGCCCAGGCAGCACCCACCTTGTCTGTGTGGCCCAGGAAGAAGCGCTGCTCCCCAGTGTCAATGTGCAGGACAACAATGACGGCATGGCAGGGGTAAACAACAGACGTCCCATCCTTGGTCCACAGGGCCTAACACACAAGGACCAAGGACCACAGTCACCAGCAGCATCCAAGGCCCCTCCTCACTGCCTGGAGGCCAGCTTCATCTACCACCCAAGTCCAAGGAGGAGCTGGAAGGCCTGATACACAGGTATGCACAGCACAGAATACACCTTCCTCCATCACAAGCACAATCCATGACTTCATACATACAGAAAGGATGGCTAAAACATGCACGGCCTCTAGTACCTGCCTGCAGTACAAGAGCCTGAGTCCAGGGGAGCTCAACAAGGGCCAAGGGCTGCCATGGGCAGGTGGTGAGCACTGCCTCCCCCAACTGGGGCTCTTCTCTGGTAGGCCCCCCTCACCTGTCAGAGCTCCACACAGCTGGTTGAGATCAGGGTGGGCCACCCTCATGGAGCAATAAAGGTGCAAACCAGGGCTCTTGGTCTTTGGAAGCACTTTAACCCAGCCATGGCTATCAGGCTTTGCAGAACAAACAGGGAACACCTAGGACCTGGAAACCCACGTGCACCCAGGATGTTCTAAGCATGGGTGGGCATGGCAGTGTTGGATATCTGGGGACCAGAGGGAAGCCCACAGAGCCTGCAGGGTAAAAGGACCTTGATGACCAAGGGGGCTGGGAATCTCTCCCCAGTGCTCAACTGTCCAACAAGAGGTTCCCTGGAAGCAGCCACAGGATCCTCACCCATTTGGTGCTGTGACCCCCAAAGCCAATGACACCCTTGAGCCTCAGAATTGGGTCTGGGAGAAAATGCTGAAACAGATAAATATGTAGTGAGATCCCAGGAGACACGCCCCACACAAGGCCTGACCCTCTAATGCTGGGGCTGTCTCCTGCCACTCAAGAAAAGGCCATCTGAGGTTGGGGTGCAGCTCCGTGGTAGGGCACTTGCCTAGGCATTTGCAAGGCCCTGGGTTACATCCTCGGCACCACCAAAAGGAATAAGAAAAAGCCACTTGAGTCCCAGGTGGCTCCTACTGGCAGCTTCCCTCAGACTGGAAGCCAGGACCCTGGCTGCCATGCCAGACCCAAGAGCTCTGGGTCCTGCTTTCCCAAGCTGCCTGGACTGGGGTGTTACTTAAGACAAGTCCTTCCTTACTCTTTGTGAAAGACTGCTCACTGGACATGCACATAGGGGTCATGCCCAAAGCTGTCTCCTGCCACCTCTGCATCCTGCCAGGAGCCTGCATGAGCAGGGACACTGAAGGCAGGCCTGCCTGATGTAGCCATGGTGAGCCCAGGTTGGGCAGCTCCTTACCCATACCCCACCCATACCTTCCTTGCTCTGGATGGGCACTCACCTTGCAGGAGCCAGCATCAAGAGCCACAGGCATCTCAGTCGACTTGTGGGCAAGCACATGGCCATTACTGACCACTGTGTGCATGTCAGCAGCCTCTGCCCAGGCTGTGGGATCTTGGGTACTGGTGTTAAGGCCACTGACCCTGGGCACCTCTGAGTGCTCACAGGACAGGCTGGCTTCTGGAAGGAGACTGGGTGCTGAGGGAAACTGGGGAGGCTGTGGGGAACCAGAGCACATTGGTACCTTGGCGCTGCTGTCCCCTAGCCCTCTTCTGGGGGCACTCACGGCTGTGGGGCTAGGCATCTGGACCAGTGGGGATACATTCTGCATGGGCTCTCCAAAGACCACTGGGGGAGGAGGAAGCTGTGGTGCTGGCCCCAAGAAGACTGCAGCAGATAAAGAACCCTAGTGATTTTCTGAGCAGAATGACAAGATGTCTGCTGAGAGGGCTGGCAAGGGCAGGGTAACAACTGGCCCTGCTTGTCCACCCTGCAGAAGCCACACCACAGCAGCTGCTCGCCATCCCACTCCAGACCCTGGCATCCCCTCTTCCAGTGCCAAAGTTTGAGGCCCCCAGCCCACCTGCTGCAACAGGGGAATCACTCTTCTGGACCAGCTGGGAAGGCACTTTTGGGTTGTCCCTGGGAAACCTTGGTGGGCAGGTGGAGAGAGGGTCAGCCCTGCAGGCCAAGGGGCCACTTGCCCGTGCCCAAGGCTTCCTCAGGAGGGCAGACTGCTCACCGGACATGCACGTAGCGGTCATGCCAGCTCTCCCCCTTCGGCACTGGGAAAGCCATTTCTCGAGGCACAGGGGTGACTGGCAGCTTTGCCCTCCGAGCCTCAGCCACACTGACAGCTGCAAGGAGCAGGGCTGCTGCAATCGAGGCAGGCTGGTCCAGCTACCTCTTCTAGCCCCAGGCACGGGTGCTTTGTCTGGCCACTGACCCAGCCACTACCCACACCCTAGGCTGCATTTAGAAATCGGGGGCTCTGGCCTCCAGCTGCATCAATTCAGAGCTCAAAGATGGCATGGTACCCTGGTAGAAAACCTGGGGCTACAGGTAGGGATGGACACACAGAGGGAGGAGAGCTGACACAGATTGGGTGGGGTGTGGGGCCTGGCCCTCACTGGGGTCGAAGCACAGGTCGCTGGTGTAGAGGTTCCTGACCAGCAGGTTGGCACACAACCTGACACTCTTGAGGTGGCCGTAGCGCCGGCTCAGGTAGACTGACAAGATGTCACACAGGTCGAGCTGTAGGCAGGTCCATCGGGCACAAGGGGGGGCCACACCTGCTAGGTCTGCAGGATATATATCCAAGGTCAGCGCCTACCCTAGTGCAGCCCCCACTTCCACAGTGATGATCCTGTACCCACCCCAGACCACCACAGCAGCCTGACTGGACCTCCACCACCCAGCTGTGAGGCTGCCCTTACTAGATAATTCACACTCCATCTTGGTATCACCTTTCCTGGATGTCCTAGCCTCAAAGACAAAAGGGAACTGCAGCCAAGTGGCAGAGGACCTGAACTCCTTGAAGAGACTGGAGAATGACACACGGATGACCTGGCCATCCTGCTGGGGCACAGCAAGGGTGTGAGGAGGGGATGACAGGCTATGGTGCCCACAGGCAGCTCCCATCCCAAGCCCCACACCTCGGTGGACAGGTCCAGATGGATGGCAAAGTGCTTGGTGGGCAGAGGCCGGAAGAGCACATACAGGTATCTCCCAGTTAGCCCCAGGGACTGGGTGCTGGTTTTGGGAAGCAGGATGTAATTGCTGGCAGAGACAGAGCCCTGGATGCGATACACGGTACTCTTAAGGGCCTTGTCCTGGACAAAGAAGGGAGCAGCGTCCAAAGGGATCCAGGGCTGGGCGCGGTGGCGCTCGCCTGTAATCCCAGTGGCTCAGGAGGCTGAGACGGGAGGATCCTAAGTTCAAAGCCAGCCTCAGCAACAGCAAAGTGCTAAGCAACTCAGTGAGACCCTGTCTTTAAATAAAATACAAAATCAGGCTGGGGATGTGGCTCAGTGGTCGAGTGCCCCCGAGTTCAATCCCCAGTATCCGCCGACCCCCCCCCAAAAAAAAAATAAAGGGACCCAGGAAGCACCCAAGAGAAGCGTCCACAACTAGGTTTCCCAGCAGGAGGAAGGCCCCGCCAGTACCGTCACCACAGACACATCGCCCTCCTTGCTGGACCGCTTCCACTCGTCCACCCTGAAGTATCTGAAGATGTTGAGGAACGGGTGCTGCCACGCTGGGGGAGAGCAAGGCGGCTGAGGGCCTGGAGGGTATAGGGCCAGGGGGACCCTCCGCCTTCCTCAGCGCAACCACGCGTGCACGGATGGGCTTCCGCACAGCAAGGCCGAGGCTCCCTCGGACAGGCTCCGAGTGGTGGGCGCGGGGCCAGGTCAGCGGCCGGGCCGGCAGGGCCCCTCGCGGCTCCCGCAGCCCCAGGTACCCCTAGCCCACTGGCCCTGGAGCCTTCCAGACCGGGACCCCAGCCCCCGAACCCGGGTTCCAGGACCCCGGAACGCCCGCCGCGCGCAGCTACCTCTGGCCATTGCCGGGCAGCTCGCGCTTCCCGCTTCAGCCGGCGCCCTCCCCACGCAGGGCACGCAGCGCGGCACCTAGCAACGGCCGCCTGGTAACGGCGCGTCACTTCCGCCTCCATGGCGGCGCCCAGGACCCACGAGATCGCGGGACCCGGCCCCACTGGAGACCAGAGCCTGCGCCCCGCAGTCGCTCCCTAGGGCTGCGAAGGGCCTTCCCGCGAGGTTCTCCTTGGGCGCCATGCACAGGCCGCTCCTGCAGACCCTCCTGTGTGGCGGGACTGAGACGCACCCCACTACGAGTGGGGCTGCACGGGGCAGGGCCGGGAGTGGGAGGGAGGCTGAGCCTCACCTGGGCTCTGTAACCCTCTGGAGGGACCCGGACAGCACCCGCGGTACTCCGGGTCTTCTTGCCTCAAGACGGGCAAGGTCACCCTTGACCCATCAGAAAGGCAGTGCTAGTGTCAGTGCCCACGGGGGCCCACAGACTCAGGTTCCCAAACAACCATGTTTGTCCCCACAGGCTCACTACCCACCCCCAGACCTGCAGGACATCTTTACCCAGTCCTTTTAAGTCAGGCCTGGTGGCCTCAGAGAGTGGGAATTGGCATCCCAAGACCTAACCCCAATCTTGGGTGGCTAGATTCCCATTTCAGGGCCAGTTCTTTAGCCTCTCTAGGCCCTGTTGCTTTGGCAACAGTAAATGCCAATAGGAGAGCATTAGATGGGGCAGAGCTGGGTCCACAGACTTCCCAGCAAAAGGAGCTGGCTGAGGGCCCCAGGAAGACAGCTAGGTGAGAAGCCGAAGACAGAGTTGGACAGAGCTATAGCCCCTGCTAACCCAGAAGCACCAGAGTGGATGGCTGAAGGTACACTTAGCTGACACAAGGACCCCACACTCTCAAGTCAAGGCCACTCCAAAGGGCAGTTTCTCAACTTTATTAGCCTGCAGCTCTTCCCTGCCAGCCCCAGGGGCTGGTCCCTGGGCAGTGAGCCGGACTGAGGTCAGACAGGTTCCACTTCTGGCCCCTGCCAGCTTGGGACAGCTGGGCCAAGGAACCAAAGGTACAAAAGTCCAAATGTGGCACTTCAGGTGAGGCCAGCTTCTAGCCGACCACAAGGTGGAGGATATCATGGCCTTCTCTGGCCAAGGGTCCATCTTGGCAGTGTTCATTCCCAGGCAGCCACTATGAACAGCTGGTGATCCTAGCCAGGAACTGCTGTGCCCACCACTCGTCCAGGTCGATGGGCACAAAATCTGTGGGCAGAGCAGAAGCTGGACAGTGACATCACCTTCCAGACTGGTCACTGTCTCTGCCCTTAAGCTGAGCACAGGCCCCTCACTCAGATTCCAAACAGCAGGCATTGGGAAGAAGGGGTCCAGCTCAGGAGTCCCCTCCCCAAGCCCCTGGCAGGACCCAGGTCAGGACAGAGAGGCTAAGGGAAGACAGTAATATGGAGTAGGGCTCCCTTGGGGTACGGGGTCTGGGAGAATTCCTGGGAACAGGGCTGGGGGCTCACTCTGTAGCCGGGGATCGGGTGTCCTCTCCACGTACTGCACAGGCCTTGGCCCACTCTCACTGGCCTGGCCACCTTCCAGCTGTCGCTCCACCTGCTGCCAGGCTATAGGGGATGGGTGGTCAGGCTGAGCCAGACCCCTGGCAGCCCTTCCCTGCCGAGGGCCTAGTGGCCACCCTAGACTCAGGTCAGCATTGGGAGTAGGCAGTCTTCTGGGTGGTCACAGGACAGACTACAGAGAGCCAAGGAAAAGCACAGCCAGTTAGGCTGCAGCAGGCTGGAGGACCTGGGGTCATCCCAGTTCACCTCACTGGGACCCATAGCCCAAGCCATACCCTCTAGCCCTTCACTACCTTCGGACACAAAGCGGACATTCTCCTCGTGGGCCAGTGTGTAGGTCTCTTGGGTTCTCTCAAGAGATGGGGATGTGGTGAGGGGCCGCCGGCCATTCACTCGATTGAACACAAGTCTTGGCCCTGGACTGTGGGAGGGAGGAGACAGTATGGTCAGTACCCATCCAGGCCCAGGTGCCACCTGGCAGAGCCCAAGGGCAGCCTTGGGCCATGCCCACTGCTCCAGACCAGGCCCAGCCTGGCCCTTCCTCAACCACAGAGCAGTGGCCTGCAGCAGTTGATGGTGTAGGCCTCCCTTGCAGGCCCTGGGCAGTTCAGCTCACATCTGCAAACCTTGGTCCCAGGGAAGCAACTTTGGGCCAGGGAGGGATCACCAGCTGTATCCAACCTTGGCAGAGGCACAGCCAGTGCCCCTCTACACTGCCCTTCACCCCCACCAGACAGGCCTTCAACAGCCCAGGTAGACCTCAGTCATGAGTAGGTCTCTTCCCCAGCCCCACCTGGCAAGCGCATTTACTCCTCTACCTACACCTGATGTGGGAGAACAGACCTAACAGCTGGATGGTCTCTGCCACTCCCACTCCCTGGCTGCCCCCAGGCCCTGAGGGGATGAGGACCAAAAGCCTGTGAGAATCAAATGGGGGAGAGCGTGACCACAATCCAGCCCATTCCCCATGAGCCAGAGACAAGGGGCAATACAAGTGAGATGGCCCCCATGGCGCTGCACAGGATGTCCAGGGGGCCACTGAGCAGGTCCCAGCCAGGCAGGCCCAGGGCAGGGCTGAGCCCTGTGCACATGATGCCCACACGAAGCCCAGGGTGGGGCCGTGGAGGGAATGGAGCCGCACCTACAGCAGGAGGTGGGAGCCAGAGTCCTGGGCTGCGCCTGCCGCTCCACCAGGCACTCGCGGTCCCGGGCGGCCTGCTCGCCTTCCTGGGCTCAGGTGCCCCACGCCGCTCTGGGTTCCTCCTCGGGTGAGAGGGGCACTAAAATAAAGAGGAGGGTCTTGAGGGGCGCAGGGTCCTGCCAGCCCCAGGGCCGGCAGGGTCTTGTTGCCACAGAGAACCTTAGATGTGCAGGTGGAGACTGAGAAGGGGCAGCGGCTCCTCCCCAACCTCGAGACTGCCTGAGCTTCTGCGCAAGCCGGGGCATAAAAGTCTGTCCTCCTCTTGGCAACCTCCCCTTGCCTGCAACCACCCCCACCTTGAAAGACTTCAAACACCAGGAAAGCTTGGAGATGGGACATCAAATTTTTAAGAGGAAGAAATGCAACTGGCCCTATGAACTACAAGGGATCTAGGTGGTGGTGCTCAGGCTGATATGGGGTCCCAGCAAGGCAACCCACTACCCCACCAGTTATATAAAGCCCAGGCTCTGTGAGGGGAAGAAACAGCCCCAGTATGCACCTGTGAAGGATAGCCAACCTATATCAGCTTTTAGGAATGCTGTGCAGGCAAGTGCCAGCCCACAGACCTCCTCTTTTATCACTTCCTCTCATGTTTCCCCTCCACCACTTCCAAGGTAGACCAGCAGCCTATTTTTTTGGCCCAAGAACCTGGGCTGGAAAGAAGTAGGAAGGGGACAGCAACAAGATTCAGCATTAGTCCTGGCCTCAGAGCTCACACCCCTGACCCAGTACCAACCCTCAAGCCAGCCTCCTTCATGTGTTCTTGCTGGCCACAGGCCCTACCTCCCCACCTCTGGTGGTCCCTGCATGCCCCCTACCACCCTTGGGGACAGGTAATCATACTGCCCCATTTTGTCTCCTTCTCTCTCAACAGGACTGCCAGAGGTGCCGATCTAGCTGGCCTGTCCACTTTCAAAGGCAATGCCCACATCCATGCCTAGCCTGAACTGGAGCCCATACATTTAGCAGGTCAGGAACTCTGGGACTGCTGTGTGCCAGCAGGACAGGCAGTGGCCACCACTGCCCTTCTCCCACAATTGGTCAGATGAATGATGGGTGGTCAAAGGTACTAAGCAAGGAAGCTGTGGGAGTGTTAGGTGGGTGATTTTGGAGGGTGGCCCCTGAGAAGAAGCAAGAGTGGGGGCCACATATGGAATTGCCAGAATCTCCTAGCCTAAGGACTAGGACTGGGTGCAACCCACTGACCTCAGAGGAAATGAGAACAGTGAGCCCTGCCCAGTCCAGTAGAACTGAAGGCCACCCCCCTCCTCCGCTTTCTCCTCCAGCATGCCTGGCTTGGCTGACTAATGGAAAACCTCAGGTGTCCACACCACATCTGGTCTCCTGGGGGTCTATGCTCTAGAGAAAACAGCCAGTGGGCCTGGGGGTGTCCCTTGAAGTCCTTACCCACTTAGGGCAATATCATTACCTTACCCTCTTCCTTCCTGCCTCCTTGACACTGCTCCCAACTCTGCCAGGGACCTGCCCTTGCTGTCCGCAGCAATGGAGCCTTGGAGAGGAAGAAGCTCCCCCAGGTAAGAGGTGTGGGTTCCATCAGCCACTCCAGCCTACACCCCCTGACTGAATAACCACAGGTGGCTACACACTAGAGTGCCTCAGCTTCCTCCACTGGGTGGAACAACCAGTACATGGACTGATGTCAGCCAAATGTCCCCAAGACCCCACTCACCCCCTCCCCAGGGCGCACCTCTGGCCTAGGACACTTCCGCCAGAGAGCCTCAGCATGTCAATGTGTCCCTCAATCAGGAAGCACCCCTCTCCAAAAAGTCAGTCACCTGACCCTACATCCCTCCACTTGTGGATTCTGAGCCCCAGCAGCTGAGAGGGGCATGGAGACACAGCACCCCCAGCTGTAGCTAACCTGCAATTCTGGACCCCTGGGGGCTGTCAGTTCTCAGCTTGGAAAGCCCCCACCTCCTGGGGTGTGCCCCACACTGCCTCAGGGAGCCCGGAGCTGATTCTGTGCCACCCCCACCTGGGGCCTAGGCGGGAGCAAAGTCCACAGGCTCCAGAAGGAAACAGTGGAGTAAATTGAGCCAAAGGAGTAAAAGGTTCAACCCTGGGGGAGGAGGCTAACCTCCAGGTCATGGACCCTGGAGGGCAAAGTGGCTGGGAACGAGCCTCCTTGGGGGCACTGGGCAGGCGGCTGGTTAGGAAAGGAAGGAAGCTGCAGGCCCTAAGGCACCGGGGCATTTGCTGGAAAGGAGGGGACTCCAGTGCCCCAGGATGTCTGGGGTGAAGGGCAGAGGGCTGGGGCCTGGCAGAGCAAGAGGGAAACACGTGCACCTCTCCTACAAGGACACCCAGGAGACCTTGAGGGCCTGCGCCCTGGGCAGCTCTTCCCAGCCCTTGACCTCGGCCGTCCAAAAGAGATCCGTTATACAGCCCAAGGTCGCCCGGTGCGTCTGCCTCTGCCACCCGGAGCCCCCTTGACCCACGAGCGGATCACAGGCCGGCGGGCCCCACGTGGCCAGGAGTGTCCACGCTAGCCAGGCCGAGCCCTAAGGCCCAGCCAGGTGGGCGGAAGCACGAGCAAGCTAACCGGTGCGCCCCGCCGGCGTCCACCGACCTCTCCCCAAGGTCATTCTCCAGGCCGCCGGCGGCCACGCTCACCTCGACAGGGGCCAGGGTCCGGGCTGCGGCGCCAAGGGCTGAGCCCGCGGGGGTGGCGAAGCCGGCGGCGCGGGCTGCCGGCATTTCAGGAGCTCACCGAGCCTGCTCTCCACCTGCTGCTGCGGGGGACCTACGGGCGCGGGGAGGGCACGTCAGTAGCCGCGGGTCCGCGATGCCCGCGCCCGCCCGCGCTCCCGACCGCTGGGCGCACCTGTGCGGCGCTGTGCGACCAGCTTGCTGGGCCCCTTGGTGATGGTGTACATGGTACGCCTGCCCGCACCCAGGGCCGCTCCGCCCTCACTCGGCCGCCGTCCCCGCCCGCCGGCCGGATCTGCACCCTCCGACCGCTAGCGCTCCGCGGCGAGGCGGGCGTGGCCCCTTTAAGGGCAGCGGGCGGAGCAGGGCAGAAGGCGGAGCGGCTCGTGCACGATCCCCGGCCCTTAAAGGGGCCGCGTGCCGGTGCCGGACTGGCACGTCTCGCTGGCGGCGCTCCCAGCTGTCGGGCATCTGGTAGTGATGCGATGCTGTAGTGCGGTCTTTGCGACCTCCAGGCGGAGTCCTCCGTGAGCGGTGACTTAGCCCTTAACAGGAGAGAGGGCGCTCTGCCTTGGGTGCTAGGGAGTTTTACTGGGGGCCTCTCTGCATGGGGGTGGGGGTCTGTGCTGAGGGTATCTGTAGTGAGGGGGAACCTGTGCTGAGGGGTGCTCTGCACAACGCTGGAAGCAAGGGAGCTTCTGCGTATGTTTCAAGGTCCTCAACCAAGTGCCTGGAGAGGTCTGGGCCGGTATTGGGAGTCACCTTCATCTTAGGGAGTCTAAGAAGAGAAAAGGGGTGAATTTAGCAGGGAATGGGAAGTAACAGTGCCCCCAGGTGGATGCAGGAAGCCTGGAGGCCCAACACCAGGTCTAAGCTGGGAAGGGTGGAGGAAGGTCAGCTCCACTCCAGCCCCAAGGCTACTCAGAAATCAGATCCTCTGTGTCCCTGCTGGGCTGCCCCAGGTGTCTGAGGCAGGAGGATCGCAAATTTGAGGCCAGCCTGGGTAACTTAGTGAGACCCTATCTCAAATTAAAAAGACTGGGGATGTAGATCAGCGCCCCTGAGTTCAGTCCCCAGTGCTGTAATGTGTGTGTGTGTGTCTCTCCACCTGGCACCTCTTTATTTGGAGTAAGAGTTTTTATAAATGTAATCAAGGCAGCGACTTCAGTATGAATCTATCCTGAATTAAGGTGGCCCTAACTTGAGGGTTGGGGCCCTTTTAAGGGAGAGATCTGGACACAGAGGAAGGCTGTATGAAAATGGAGCATAGGAGCTAGGGTTGTGGCTCAGCAGTAGAGTGTTCACCTAGCATATGTGCAGCCCTGCATTCGTTCCTCAGCACCACATAAAAATTAAAAAAAAAAAAATTGGAACAGAGACTGGAGCAATGTGGCCATAATCTGACAGTTTCTAGAGTAAATAAATGTATTTTCTAAAAGTCACCATGTTTGGGGATAATTTATTATAGCAGTTAAACAAACTGATATACCCAGGAGAGTGGTGGAAGGAGGGATGGGAGGGAGCGCTGCATAGGGCCTGAGAAGGAAAGTGGGGGTGTTGGACCCCCACTGGATAGTGGGGGGCAGGCAATGAAAAGTGGGCAGATGAGCTGGGATCTAGGAAAGAGGCTGGGCCCTGCTGTTGACTTGGGGTGAGGTGGGACATGGCCCACAGGCCCTTTTGTGAGTGAGAATGGCATAGGATTGACCCTCACTCATCAGGCATTGCCTAAGCATCTTCTGTAGGCCAGACCCCAAGACAATGACAGGCTGGGAGGAGGGGAAGTGTGTCCAGGGAATAAGAAAGGATGAGGCAAGGGCCAGTAGGTGCTGCAGGACAAGGGAATCCCTTGTTTCTTTCCACAACATACAACCAAGGACCTGTGGCTTGCTGAGTCCTGGTGATTTGGTCACATGTGGAAAGGTGGCCCCTGCTATGGTGCCTCCTACCCAGTATACATACATCCCTCAGGCCTAAATTCAGTCTCTGGCACTTGACTTCAACAAGGTCAACCCTGGCTATCCAGGGGAATGTTATCCCACAGAGGTCCCAGACTGCTGCTAGCATCTAACACACTTGCCTGCCAGGAAATGTGTGATCCCACACACGGACTGCGGAATAGCCAGTCCGCCACCTCATCTGCTTCTCTGCCAGGCGCTGAGCTCTGGCAGTGCGGAGGCCAGGTGGAGTGATGGATGCAGCAGGGGTGGGGGTGGGGGTGGTATCGGCCAGAGTCCAGTACCATTAAGCACAATGCCATTTGCTGAACATTGTGAACAGTTCCTTAAAGCAGGATTCCTGCCTGTGTGCAGAGAGTCCCAGGGGAAGCCTGGGTTGTGAGTAGCACACCTCTACCTAGGTGGTCCCCTGGCTGTCAAAGTCCTCCAGGTCCTCCTGGAGCTACACCCTCACCTGCTGCAGAACCCAGTCAGGATCACTACCAACACTGTATGTACTCAATATCCACTTCACAGGGCTGGGGCTGTAGCTGGTTTGATCCTCAGCACCAAATAAAAATAAATAAAATAAAGGTATTGTGTCCAACTACTTCTAAAAATAAACATTAAAAATAAAACAAAGGCATTCAGTCCATTTACAACTACAAAAAAAGTTGATAAAAATGAAAAAAATATATATATCCACTTCACAGTGCTGTTTGGAGGAGGGGAAGCCCGCCAGTCCTCAACTGGCTGCTTCTCTCATTTTAAAATAAAAATGGAAACAATACATGGTGCGGAGGATCCAACACAGTGCCTCACACTTGGTAGGCAAGTGCTCTGCCACTGAGCTCCAGCCCCAGCCCAACTGGCTGCTTTCTTGAGGGAGCCATCCTAAGTGGCAGCCCTACAGCATTGTCCCTGGGACTCATCACTAGCCCTCCCTGGTCTAAACACATTCACATCCCATCCATCCTGGCCATTGGCCAACCTTGGATATGCCCTCAGCAGCAACCACAGGCTAAAGTCCTAGTCAGCGGCCACCCTCAGCTCTGGTCCGCAAGACGTGGGGTATGGGGGTTCTTGGCCAGTCCTGACTGCAGAGCACTGCCCTCTGCATTTTCTGGAATCGGACCCTCTGAGAGGTGGACCCTAAGCTGAGTATTCTAAGAAGCTCCCTTCAGTACACACACATCGCAACGTCAGACTAGATTTCATGGGTCTCTGCTCCCGCTATCTATCCCGCTAGGGACCCCGAGCGGGCGCTGGTCATCTCCGTGTTAGAGAGAAGTCCTGAGCATCACTGAGTGCCAGGCCAGACCAACTGGGTCCCAGTGAGATCCCGCAACCAGGGCCCCAAATCGGGCCCTGCCCATCAGGCCCCTTTCACCAACCCCAAGCAAGGCCCTGCCCACCAGAGGGCCTCACTAGGACCACGCCCACCAGACTCCCACTACGGCTCCGCTCCCATCGACAACCGAGTGCCCATGGTTGTCATGGTTTCCATGGCCAAGGCTCGAATGAAAGCTGTCTTCAGATCTGCATTCTCCATCTGCGTTCGTTTTTCGGACTCCAAGATGCATCACGAGACCAAATTCAGGTGACGATAACGCATGCGCTGTGCCCGCTGCGCGGCAGGCTGCGTCATAATTCTTAGGTCTTGTGGCAGCTCCCTTTACTCAGCTGCGCCGCTGGTGTAGTGGTATCATGCAAGATTCCCATTCTTGCGACCCGGGTTCGATTCCCGGGCGGCGCATGTGGTTGTTTTCCCTTTTTCCGATCTCTGGAACCAGCTCCAGCTCACCGCAGCCATGAAGAGCAGAGCAGACTTGAGGGAAGTAGGAAGCACCGGTTCCGGTGCAGGGAGAGACAGGCTCTCTGAAAACACTGGCGCGCAGTGGTGACGCGGTTCATAACCAAGAGGCGTCCATAAACCAGCAGCATCAGCCACCAGGGCCCCTCTCGGGGCTGCGGACCCACCCTTTAAGGTGTGTCGCGCGTCCTCGTGTCAGTTGTCCAACTCCTGGCAGCGCGGTGGCGATGCTGGTGGCGGCGGCCGCGGAGCGAAACAAGGAGCCCATCCTGCGCGTGCTGCAGCAGTACGTGGACCCTGCGCAACGCGGCGTCCGCGTGCTCGAGGTGGCCTCTGGTTCCGGCCAGCACGCCGTGCACTTCGCGCTGGCCTTCCCGCACGCGGAGTGGCAGCCGTCCGACGTGGACCAGCGCTGCCTGGATAGGTGCGACGGGTGCGGGCTGCCAGAGAGGGTGGCCGGGCAGGGGTGCGGGACCAGGCTGTGGAAGCGGTAGAGCTGCGGGCCCGCTGCTCGGCTCTCCGGGCTCCTGGTGAAGCGACTGCAGGGCCCTCTGCCTCTCGCTCATCCGCTGCCCTCCACAGCATCGCCGCCACCACGCAAGCCCAGGGTCTGTCTAACGTGAAGGCCCCGCTGTACCTGGACGTGACCTGGGAGTGGGAGCACTGGGGAGGGATCCTGCCGCACTCGCTGGACCTGCTGCTGTGCATCAACATGAGCCACATCAGTCCCTTAAGCTGCACCAAGGTGGGTGGCTGCAGAGATGTCTCGGGAGAGAGTGGCGGCCAGGATAGCCCTGTCTCCAGCAGGGGTTCTCCAGGGTCTGGGAAGGTGACTCACCCTGCCTTGCCTCCTCCCCCTCCAGGGGCTTTTCAGAGCTGCTGGACATCTGCTCAAACCCAAGGCTCTGCTCGTCACCTATGGGGTGAGTTGTCCTGCCCCAGGTCCTTTCCCCTCTTATGGCCTGCTGGGCTCTGCCCAGGCTCCACCTGGTCCTAGGCTTCCCCTTTTGGGGGCAGAAAAGGGGTGTCCTTTTCATTCTTCAGACCTCAGCCTGCCAGCATGTCCATGGCCCACTGGGGAATGACTGGCCCTGGTTCTATGCCCCCTGTCCATGCAGCCCTATGCAGTCAATGGGAAGATCTACCCCAAGAGCAACGTGGACTTTGACTTGACCCTAAGATGCAGGTCAGAGCTGGGTGAGAGGGGCCTGGAGAGGTGGGCTGGGTGTCCCTGGTTGGCCCTGGCCAAGACCCTACCTTCCTCCCTGCTGCAGGAACCCAGAGTGGGGACTGAGGGACACAGCCCTTCTTGAGGACCTGGGTAAGGCCAGTGGCCTGCTCCTGGAGAAGATGGTAGGCAGGGTGAGCTGGGGTGGAGTGGCCTTCCTGGGGCCCAAGGGCCACTCCAGCAAAGTATTTCTGTAGGTGGACATGCCAGCCAACAACAAGTGCCTGATTTTCCGGAAAGAATAACTTCTCCCCTTCATCCTGCGTGCATGTGCCCAAGTCTGGGCACAAACCAGAACTCCATCCCTATCTCCCTGGACCAGGTTTCTGGAATGACCAGCCCCACCAGTATGGGCTCATGGAACCTGGGCCCAGACTGCCTTGGAATAAAGCACTTTCTGCTGCCCATTGAGTATCTACCACACTGTGGGACGGGTGGGAAGAAGGGTCTGGCCTGTTGGCATCTAGGGCCTCAAGGGACCAGCAGAATGGAGTTGGTCCCCACCTGTGAAGCAGGAGGTCCCCAGGGTGAGCTGCTTCTCCTTGGAGACCTCAGATGGAGCCAAAACCCCAGTTGGTTGAAGACCCCAGCTTGGTAACAGGCCAAGGGGTGGGGACACCTGGAAGGGTAACAATCCCCCACCGACAGCAGCCCATGAGTTCCAGGGGCAAGGAAGAGCTTTTATTCATCAGAAAGATGGGCAGGGTGGGGAAGGGCAGGGCTAATCTTGGAAGCGGTTCAGCAGCTCACAGGCCTTCTTTTCCAGCAGCTCTGATATTTTCTTCACCCGCTTCTCGCTGGCGGCGCGCACGTAGCTGCCAGGGTCCAGCACGGCCACACCATCTCGTACTTCACCCATGATGACAAGTGGCCCATCGCCGGCAGACACATTGGGACAGGGGCAGGCCCAGTCCATGCCGCTTAGTGTCACCTCCAGGTACTTGGTGCCCAAAAACTTGAGGCCCATCTTGTCATCCTTCAGTACGTCGTCCAGAGCCACACGGGCAATGCCGCCCGCAGCCTCTGGTTCCTCCAGCACCTCAGTGAGCCGCCCCACGATGGCAAAGTCACTGCGACACAGGCTCAGCGCCAGTTTGCTTCTGAGGCGACAGGCCCGGCAGGGTGGTGTACGAGGCACAGGGCAGGCGTCCTCACAGCGCTCTCGGCTCTCAAAGTTGTTGCCATTGCCCTCGCAGCCACTGTATAGGAAGGGCAGGCACCGCTGCAGAAGTGGGCTATAGGCCCAGCGTGGCTCCCAGCCCTGGCAAGGCCCCTGCACTGCTGGCAGGGTGCAGGCATCCCCAGGGCCGCGGGTGCAGGCCTGTTGGCACGCCTCATATGTCTCGAAGCCTCGGGTGGCCCCATCACACTCGAGAGCGGGGAAGGTCATGCAGCCTCCGCGCTGTGGATCGAAGTTCCAGAGCACATGATGTGGGGAGGCAGGGCCTGAACAGGCCTGCGTGCCAGGCAGGCACTCTGCCAGAGTGGGCACGCCATGGGCCTTGTCCCTGGCTGGCTCCCGCTGGACCACAGAGAGTGGGAAGTCAGCCCTCAGCAGGCCTGCGGCATTGCGTGCAGTGCAGGTGTAAAGGCCAGCATCCTCTGGCCGGGCATTGTAGAGTACCAGCTGCCCGATGCTAGTGACCACCACATTGCCATACATCTGATCAGGGCGCAGGATAAGGTTCTCCTGCTGGTGGCTCTGCTTTTCCCAGGTCACAGCAGGTGGCGGGCGGCCACTGACCTCGCAGTGGAGGCTGGCCGTGCCCCCCACATGCACTGCTTGTGGGGAGGGACTGCTGTACAGGACAGGTGGCATGGGGGCAGCCCCCAGCGTAGGCCGGGCTGTGGTCTCTGGTGGCCCTGGACTGCTGGGTGGCCAGCTGAGGACATGCTTGCAGGGCACCACGTGTAGGTGGAGGCCTCGCAGGCAGGCCTCAGCATCCATGTAGCAGCGATTGTAGTAGGTGAGGCCGTCGGAGGCACAGGTGAAGTGGGGCTCCTTCTCACAGCGGTCACGGCAGCGGCACACAGGCTGCCCATCCCAGATGTCACAGTCAGAACCCTGCTGTGGGCACTTGAAGCCCTCACAGGAGGCTGCTGTGGTGGGTGCAGCTGGGCCATCTGGGAATCGGGCTGCCACGCAGCTCTGTAGCCCACACACGTTGGCACAGCACTTCTCCGAGGCAGCGCAATCCTGGGGGAGGCAGGTAGCTCAGCAGAGCCCTGAGGCCCTCCCACCTGGCCCAGGGTCTCCACCTTGCCCCTGCTCCAGGGAGTACAGATGCCTGCAGCTACAGCCCCTGTGGCCTCTCCCTGAGCTGGCTTTCCCTCTGGAAAGTGGAGGAAGTGCTTTTTGTCCAGTATGATAAGCTTCAAAGCTGGTCACATATCACCTAACTGAATCTTTAACATCCCCAAGCAGGACTCACCATGGTTCCCTCCCCGTGTGCCAAGGCCCTGGCTCAATGGCAAATTTGGGCTAGGGTGTGGCTTAGTATGAGGGAGGACCTGGTTCTGCCCTGGCATCATACAGAAAAAAGCATCCCCCCACCATCACAGATGGCCATGTGCCAACCCTCTGGTCACCCCTTTCCCAGTGTGAGGGAAGGGCGATGGCCCACAGTAAGATTGCTGTGCAAGGGAAAATTCAGAGGCCTGTGTCCACTCTGGTCTTCACAGGATAACTGCTGCCCAGGCAGGAAATAGACAGGTCTGGTGAGGAAAAGGGGATCCCATTCTCAGACAGATGAGGGCAAAGATAGGGTATGACCCGGGCCCCTTGTATGGGGAATGGCCAAAACCTTGGCGGAAGAATGTGGAGAGCCCCAGTAGGAAGTGGGTTCCTAGGGCTGCCCTTCACCCCCAGGGAAAGGGCTAGGATGGGGCCAAGCACCCAAGACTCCTTGGAATTCCCCACACTCACCTGGTCCCTGGCGCACTCTCGCTCACAGGTGCTCTGGGCGTCTACCCACAGGCTGGGGCTGAGCTGGTTGGGGCACAGGCCGGGGTGGTTCCCTAGCTCTGGCAGCAGGCCAGCCCCCAAGGCCAGTCTGATGATGAGGAACAGAGGCAGGAACAGTTGCAGGGCGGGCATGGGGACCACAGGGCCAGGGGGCATAGCCGTGTGGCTGCCAGCCCCTCCTGGGGCCCCACAGAGCCCAACACTCTGCAGGCATCCACTCTCTGGGGCTACCTGGCTGGCCCTTCCTCTCCCCCGATTATTCTTTGGGTTCCCCTTTGGCCCCTGAGGCTGGAGCCCACTGCAAATGCTCCCCCTGGCCCCAGACAGGTGGGTTTTGGAATCTCAGAGCTCTCTCTGTGTAGCCCTTCCCCTCCCTAATCTGTCTCCTCTCTCAAACACTGCAGGCTGCTCCCAGGTCCTGGTCAGCATAGGGAGAGGAGGGGAGGCTGGGGAGGGGCCAGGGCTCAATAGCGCAGGGTCATCGAGGGGCGGAGAAGGGCTAGCTCTGGCCAGAGAGGAGGAGAGGAGGGGGATGACACAGTAGCTGGAATCCCTCCCTCCATAGGCTGAAGTCAGCTGGGGTCAGTTTCCTTGAAGACCCTCCTCCTTCGATTTAGGGGGGAGGGGTGAGGCCAAGGAACTCAGCAGCTTTTGTCCCCACCCTTTGGTCTCCCATGTGGGGGGAGTTCAGGCCCCTACCTCACCCCAACTGACCACAGGCCTGGGTTTCCCCAAGGCAGGTCCAGGTGGTACCTGTCACCTTTGAGTCCAGGTGAGGCACAGGGGTGCTATTTCAGCCCAGCAGATGGGGAGGGGGTCTGTTCACTTCCTGGGAAGAACACCACTTTCTCCATGTCCCTGTCAGGGTCACAACCTGCCAGCAGATCTTGAAGTACATGTGGAATCTGCAGGGGTGAGGCCTTGGCAGCTCAGGCCCTGAGCCGACACAGAACTTTGCATTCCCAGAGATACCCACTTTGCTGGAGCCTCTGGCTCTGGCTCTGGCCTTGGCCCAGGCCCTTCCTGGGCTGAGCAAGGAAGGGCATAAGTGAGGCCTGCCCAGCACCAGGATATGGCTCCACATGGGTATCCACCCAGGGTCCATAGGGATGGCCAAGTCCAAGGGCCCTAAACGAGCAAAGTCCTACAAACTACCCAGGGCCGGCAAGCACCCAGGAGTCTCTCCCTGCCCCCAGCTGCCTGGCCTGACCTGGGGGCCAGCTGGGCTGAAGGCCCCTCCTCCACTGGGGAGATCAAAGGCTCCTGGCAGGACAAAGGGCCGCTTGGAATTTGCCCTTCCAAACCCTTCTGAGGCTCCAGAGGTCTGGGGGCCCCAGGAAGTAGCCCTGAGTCTGACCTCCTGACCCAGGAGGCAGGGTAATAAAGAGCTTGGTCTGGCCAGAATGGAACCAAGAGATGGCTGCCAGGCGCCAATGTCTCCTGACTTACCCAGGGGCTATGGGGAGCTGGCCCCTGATAATGAGGGGTGGGTGGCTAGGCCAGCCTACAGATGGGGTCAGGACAGGAGCTCACTGCAGCCTGGCAGCCCCAGCATGGGGGTGCCCAAGGCCTAGACCACTCCCAAGGAGCAGCATGTGTCCCTGGAGTGTAGGGCCATCTGCGGAGTACAGCATTCTTATCCTGCTCAGGTCTGACCTCCAGGACATGACTCACCCCTGGCTGAGAAGGATTCGGCAGAGTCCCACCCTTGGGGTTCCTGAAGCTGTGGCAAACTGTGGGTGCTGGAAATAAGGGCTCCACATGAGGAGGCGTTGCCCTAGGACTTGTACACTGTGCACAGACCAGGCCAGCCCAGCCCACCCTCAGCCCTTGTTTACAGGTATGCAAACCTAGTGTGCCTGCAGGTCATCAAGGTCAGCTCCTGAAGACAAAGGGCTCAAAAAAGCTGGGGCTCAAATGGGCAGGCACAAAGCTGTGGTGGTCCCTGTGCAGGGCACCACTGCCAGACCCACCCACCCCCACCACAGCCCATAAAATTGGACTGACCTTACAAAACCAACAGGGAGGGCACAGCTGAGTTACATTTACTGTACAAAGAAACGGAAGAACAGCTCAAAGGACACAGGAATGCAGGGTCCAGCAGCAGTGAGGGTAGTGTTGATATGGTGCACGTGGGACTGTCCAGCTCCTCAAAATGAAGTCTGTGTAGCTCTGTTCACAACTCCAGAGAAAAGGGCATTGCTGGCAGCAACAGGGCTGCTGGGGTTGGGAGATGGTAGAGCCACCCCTGACACAAGCTCCCCAGCACAGGAGCCATCTCCCAGTACAGCCATGGTGCTGCGTCTGCATGTCCACCGGTGCCCTGAAACACCTGCAGCAGGACTGTCCTGTACCACGTGCACTATGAAGGACCCAGAGAGAGGGGTCCCAGCCCAAGGAGGGCTCCTTGGTGGCTGGGGCCCTAGGGCAGGAGGTAGAGTTGAGCACCAGTGAGGCTGAGGGTAGGGGTGCCAGGCAAGGGGGCAGCACTGAGAAGGACCAGGCCATGGCTTCATGGGGTGAGGATAAGGACACTGTGCACCGGCACAAGGGCTGCTGGGAGGTCCTCCAGAGGGGCCCAAGGTGCAGACAAGACTGCTGTCCAGGCAGTACTAAGAAACAGGTCAAAGAGGTTCCAGTAGCATGTGACCTCACAGGCAAAAGGGCACCACAGATGAAAACGAGCTGCTGGGAAAACAAGTCCTGGCAGTGTCTGGAGGTTCAGATGCCAACACTGTCACTCCAGTGTCACTCGCAGATCTACAGAAGGCTCTATAGATCTCCTTGACCTGGAGACCTGATCTATGTAGTGAGTATTTACCGAGGGTGCCCAGTTATAGCAGGCAGGGACCCTGGAATGGCTGAGGGGGGTCCCTCACACCCTGCTTCTCCCCTTTCCTGTAAGTCACACATCCTTGCCTATGCCCAGCACACTGATCTCCAGAGTTATACGCTGGGGCCAAGACCTCTGCCAGAAGCTTCTGGGGTACCCTGTTTCTCACTGGCATGGGCAGTGCCAACACCCCAGGCAAATTGGATGTAAATCTAAAGAACTCCTGTTCCAACTGCACCTCCTGCCATCACTCCTCAAGCCCCTCTTTCCCCAGATGTATGGGCCCTCCTCATGGCTGCTGTGGCGTGAAGAGGCAAGCTCACCACAGAGATGCATCCATCTTCCCTGACAGCCTTTTAAAAAATGTACAAAACAGGCAAAATGTTCTCTATATAAATAAGGAAGGGGAGCCAGGCTCCCTCCTGGCCCAAGCCCAGGCAGCCTGGAGTCTGGGGTTGATTCAGACCAGGGTCTCCGTAGCACCAGCAGCCCAGCTACCCAAAGGCCCCTAGGCCTCATCCATGGAGTGTGCTCTCCCCTCCACCTAGCTGGGTGTGGAGGAGAACCGGACGCTTCCGAAACAGGCTGTGTGGCCAAGTCTTCCTGCCCGGGAGCGCTCTTCCACCACTGAGCCTCCCCGAGTCTGCAGAGTGGTGCCTGCTGGCCTGCTAGGAGATCTTGCAGTTGCTCCGAGAACAGTTCTGGGGAGGGCTTTGGGGTGGGCGGATGGACTTGGACCTCTTGAGACTGTTGCCCTTGCTACTGCTGCCTCCAGCTCCACTGGCCAGGGAGTAGGAGCGACCATGCATCATGACGGCATTCATGCCGTTAGCCATGGAGAAGGACTTGAGATGGCTCTTGATGGTAACGGGTAGTGGAAGCTTGTCAATGAGGTGCACTGGGGTGCAGGAGACAATGGCACGGCAGCAGAGGTCCTGCAGGCTGAACACTGTGGCAGGGGGAATCAGATGGGGGCCAGGAGGCCCACTAAGATATGTGCTGAGGAGCTGCCCTCTCCCAACCAGGACAGGGCCCTGCCCTCAGCCTCCCAGCACAGACACCGTGCAAAGAGTGGCTCCCTCCTGCCTTCCCTCTTAGAATGGAGTGCACTGCAAGGTGCTGCTGCGAGACCAGCAGCCCTAGGAGCCGTGGTGGGGCAGAAGCTGACTTGCTCTTGGAGCCACTCTGCAGCCCCTCCCGTAGCTCTGGTTAGAGTGCAACTCAGCCCAGCCTGGCGGCACCCAGCTCAGGTCTGCACAGTCTGCAGATGCTCCTGTGGCAGAGTAGGCCCAGGGTACAAGAAGGTTCTCTATGGCTCCTGTTAAGAAGGGAGGAGTTTGGGCTCCACTGTGACCACCCGTTTGCCCAGCAGCCAACTGCCAGGAAGCATGGGTCAATGGCCCCATCTCCCATGGTTTCTGGTGGAGGTATGGAATAGGGCAGGCAGAACACTGCAAAGCTGCTGGCGTCCCATCTCCAGAGGGACCCCACATGCAGAACTGCTCACTGCATGTAGCATAATGGGACTGTGGCTCTGGAGGATCCTTCCCATTTTCCCCCCAGCACTCTCAGCTCCACCCCCACATTGCCACCCACCTCGATTGGGCCTCCAGATCTTCTCCATTCCATGCCGCATAAGCACAATGCGTGAGAGTTCGGTGAAGGATTCAATGACATTGAAGTTGCACAGGGGGCTGACCTCAAAGAACGTCATGCAGTTCTTCTCCGCATAGGCACGGGCCTGCTCAGTTGGGACTTGCCGCTTGAAGGCCAGATGCAGCCGGTTCCCAACAAGGATCCGGGGGACCCCAGGTGCGTGCTTGGGTTGGGGAGACACAGTATTCAGAGGCAAATCTCAGGACACACCAACCCCTCAGTCTTAAGCAGACCCCCCCATCACCCACAAGCTATGGAGTGGTCATAGCAGGCAATATACCCGGGTACAGCCTAGTCCTGTGCCTTCCCCTGCAGGGGTGCAGACCCACACCTACCTCATCAATCTCTTTGATCCACCGGTCAATGCCATCAAAGGACCAGCGGTTTGTGATGTCATATACCAAAAGGATCCCCTGCAAGGGAGACACATAGAGGTCACCTACAGAGGTCACCTAAGCGTGGACCCAGGAACACTGGAACAGCAGACTTCGTGAGTTACTAGCATGAACATCAGATGGGAAATGTACCTGCTGCCAAACAAGGGGGCAGGTAGGGAGGGGACCTGAAGGAAACCTTCTGTAAGAGGGGGTGGCTCAGATGCTACTCCCTCCCACCCCTGAGATGTCTTCAATTTCTGATCTCCAGGCACAGCACAGGCATTACTCTGAAACCATTCAAACATCACAGAAGCTAAGCTGCAACACACCCAGGTCTGGGCTATGTGGCCACAGAGCTGCAAGATGGGAGCTGAGTGTCCTTGCAGTCAGTCCAGCAGTGAACTCTGCCCCTGGAGTACTTGGGGGCTGAGCAGAGCTGAACAGAGGCATTTCTGAGTCTTCCAACCAGAAATCTGCAGAGCAGGGTGTTAGTTGCTACAGGAGCAGGTTTTCATGAGGGCTCCCCACAACCAAGCTGAGCAGGATCTGCTATGGGGTCTTTTCTGCTACATCCCTTAGAGACCAATTAGCAGGAGCTCAGCTCTGGGCTGTCTCACCTGCCCTGAGTATCTCTCAGCAGTGACACCCTCGTGGCTCTCCAGCAGGCGCCCAGCCACCACAGTATTCAGCAGCACTCTGAACCCACCCAGAGAGCCACAAAGCTGCATATGACAGAGGACAGGCAAGGGCTGAGAGTGTAGGCAAGGGCAGTGTGCACCTCAGGGCCAGGGCTCAGAGCCTTCCCCTCCAACACACCCTCTCGTTTCTGCAAGACCAGTGTGGCCCCAGGTCTCCTTGAGACAAAGGCCCTATCCTTTGGATAGCAGGCCTAGAACAGGGCCGCATCCACATCCAGGAGGAACCCCTCTAGCCCAGAGGGGAAACCCCCAGGCCAGGCACCCCTATGAAGAACTGACCAACCTGAGCCAGATGGGTGGGCAAAAAATAGTAAGACTTACAATAAATTAACACACACCTAGGTGTAAGCTCTGTTGCTCAGGCACAGGGACCTAGCCTATCGTTTGCTGCAAGGAGAGGGGTGGCTGGGGGGGGGGGGGTCAGTGCTCCCTGAAGCATCATAGCAAGCTCTAGTGTGGCAATCTGAGTCGGAGCCCAAAGACTCCCCTGTCAGGGGGCAGCTCAGCACTGCTGAGAGCCAGGAACAACTATATGGTGGACCGACACTCACTGGGAAAGCCGACAAGGTAAGGCATAACAGTCATGCAGAAAATGAAAATAGCAGAAGTGCACTTCACAGGTATGATGGGTGGTCAGATAGTGAAGCTCAGGGCGAGAGACGGCTGAGTGCTGTGCACAGGATGATGATTTTTTCTCCCCGGTACAGGAAATTGAACCCAGGGGCACTTTACCACTGAGCTACATCCCAGCCCTTTTTACTTTGAGACAGAGTCTTGCCAAGTCCTTAGCGCCTTGCTGAGTTGCCCAGACTGGCCTGAACTCACAACCCTCCTACCTCAGCCTCCTGAGTCGCTGGGATCACAGGTGCGGCCGCTGTGCCTGGCACCATATCTTACAGAATGAGGATATAAACACAATACTGCACAGAGAAGTCTGGGTGGCAGGTGATTTCCACTTTCTTTCTTATGTTTTCCCCATTTCCTGCAATGACACTTGTGTCACATTTTAAAGGAATGAGTAGAAGGCTCACTGAGGCTGGACAGGTTGGCTTTGGCTTCAACTGTGCCCTGAGGTGGTCGAGAGCCCTGGCCACCCCTCCTGGCTAGTGCCAGCAGTCCCAGCTCTCCTCTTGTGTGCCCTAAGCAGGCAGGCCCTTTCTGGTACTGTCTAAATCCAATCAGTTGGGGTTATGAGCAGAAGAGGCAGGGTGGAAGGTCTCAAAGACAAAGGCCAGCACTGGTCTCATTATAGGCAGAAAGACCCAGTAATCATGGATTTGTCTGGGAAAACTATTTGGGGTGAACTATTTGGCAGGATAGCCAAGAAACCAAAATGTGGTTCCTTTTTACCAGAACCAATCCCAAAAGAATCCCAGCATCACTCCTGTGTTTCAAAGAGGCAGAACAAGGGGAAAATAGACTACTTACCACATTTTGCTTTTTTAGTGATGACAGTAATATATGCTCTGATTTTTAAAAGCTAAGTAGTACTCTAAGGCATAAGTAAAAAATGTAGGTGCTCCCCTCCTCCAGCTCCCTGAGTTTCTCCCAGAGGTCCCCATGCCTCCTGGCTCACTTCTCACACACATGATGTCCCCTTCTGGAGCTCAGACCCACCCTCTCTGACACGAGCCAGTTCCCAGCCTCAGATGCTGCCTTTGGTAACAACCTGCTGTAAGGCCCCTTGGAGCGCCCGTTTTCGCTCAGCTCAGCCTCTAGGATAAACTCCTGGAAGTGCGACTGCTGGGTCCAAGCAGGGATGCCCTTCTGTTATGACTGCTTTCTGATCTCCAACCCACACGCCAGAAACACACAGGCTGGAGGCACAGCTACTCTGAGTTTCTGACAGATACATGGATCTATGTTATGAACTGAGATGGAGAGGTGCCTCGGTTAAAAACAAAACTTAGGGGCTGAGGACATAGCTCAGTTAGTAAAGTGCTTGCCTTGCTTGCATACTGCATACACAAGGTCCTGGGTTCAATCCCCAGCAGCCCCACCTCACACACACACCAAAAAAAAAAAAAAAAAAAAATGTATCCAGGTATCATCCTGCAGTCACACAGCTTGGGAGGCTGGGGCAGGAGGATCTCTTGAGCCCAGGAGTTAGAGGCCAGTCTGGGCAACAGAGCTAGATTTCATTAAAAAGGGTGGGGGGGCTGGAGTTGTAGCACAGCGGTAGAATGCTTGCCTTGTATGTGTGAGGCACTGCATTCAATTCCAAGCACCACATATAAATAAGCAAATAAAATAAAGATCCATCAACAACTTAAAATTAAAAAAAAAAAATAGTATTTGACAGGCTGGGGGTGGGGTGAAGCTTGAATAGAACACTTGCCTGGCATGCGTAAAGCCCTGGGTTGGGTTCAATCCCTAGTACCACAAAACAAACAACAGCCAGAGTGAAACCCTCCTGCCTGTTTCCTCAGCACCAGGCTCTGCCCAGGAATAAGTGCCACACTGTGTTCCAACATGTGCCACCCACACCCACAAGTGGCTGCTGTCCTCAGCAGTCATCCTGTATGGCTTTCCATATGAAGCCCTCCTCTACCTTGAGGAACTTATCACTACCACACCAGCTGGTTCTAAGCCAGCTGACCCTGAGCCCTCAACAGAACAGGGCAGTTCCTCTCACTGGCACAGCCAGACTCCCCTGCCCCCAGCCCCAGGTTCTCACACCAGGGTGACCATCTTACTCCCTCCGTGGGTAGCACCAGCCTTCGGGGCCTTAAGAGGCCACCTCTGACCTCAGCCACAGACAGCATATGTGCTTGGCCCATAGGTGCCAACAAGAACAGCCTGTGGCTCCTTGGTGAAAAGTAAAGGGATTCTGCAGCAGCCACAAGACAGTGCTGTACATGACAGGTGACGAGCAAGACAGTGGCCAGAGGCCTCTGTTGGTGCCATCTTCAAGACCCAAGATCCACAGGCCTCTGTCCTCATGAGGGGATCAGAGAATGACACTGCTTGATCTGGAAGGATGGTACACGCCATCAGGGGCTGCACACAAAAGCATTGCTACACTTGCTCTAGAGACTCCATTACCTCCCTGCTGTTCCCCAAGCAGGACACACACAGGAGAGACAGGATAGTACCAGGGCAGGCTCAGGGCTTCTCCTGGGACAAGGCCACTAGGAAGCACCTGGTACTCCCCACCTGAGCCCAAGATGTGCACTTGGGGTTTGTAATTACTCTTCTTAGCCAGGATATGGCAACTAAGAACTTCCAAAAATAAAAAGCAAATCAAAACCCACCTATTGCCATAGATACTTTGGAAAGAACACAGAAATAATGACACCTGCTTTGCTTCCCAGAAAACAGTCTGGCAGAGGCAGAGCTTAATAGTGCTATGGTGGGAACACCACAGGTGAGCCCAGCCAGGCTTACTCTAAACTGCCTTTCCATGACTTCCCAATAACCCTCTATGCCCCACCAGGGTAACTGCTCTCTTTACTATATTGTCTTATTGTAAAAGTCTACATGTTTACTGCAGAAACTAGAAAGTGCTGAAAAGCAAATGGAAAACAATAAACTTTTTTGTTGTTGTTGTTACTGGGGACTGAACTCAGAGGTGCTCTACCACTGAGCCATATCCCCAGCCCTTATTTTTTGAGAAGGGGTCTACTAAGTTGCTTAACCCTCACTAAGTTGCTCAGGCTGGTCTTGAACTTGTGATCTTCCTGTCTCAGCTTCTTAAGTTGCTAGGATTACAGGCGTGTGCCACGGTACCAGGCTTTATCTTTTTTTGCAGTGCTAGGGATCAAACCCAGGGCCTTGAACATGGTAGGCAAACACTTTACCACTACATCCCCAACCTCCAAACATTTTTTTATTTTTTATTTATTTTTTTAAAGAGAGAGAGAGAGGGGGCTGGGGATGTGGCTCAAGCGGTAGCGCGCTCGCCTGGCATGCGTGCGGCCCGGGTTCGATCCTCAGCACCACATACCAACAAAGATGTTGTGTCCGCCGAGAACTAAAAAATAAATATTAAAAATTCTCTCTCTCTCTTTCTCTCACTCTCTCTCCTCTCTCACTCTCTCTTTAAAAAAAAAAAAAAGAGAGAGAGAGAGAGGGGGACAGAGAGAGAGAGAAAATTTTAATATTTATTTATTTTTTCTTAGTTCTCGGCGGACACAACATCTTTGTTTGTATGTGGTGCTGAGGATCGAACCCGGGCCGCACACATGCCAGCCGAGCGCGCTACCGCTTGAGCCACATCCCCAGCCCCAAACATTTTTTTAAATATTTTTTTTAGTTGTAGATGGACACAATACCTTTATTTTGTTTTTATTTTTTATGTGGTACTGGGGATCAAACCCAGTGCCTCACGCATGCTGGCAAGTGCTCTACCACTAAGCACAACCCTGGCTTCCCAATAAAATATGTTTAAAAATAGATGTAAAAGCTGGACACAGTGGCACATGCCTATAATCCCAGTGGCTTGGGAGGTTGAGACAGGAGGATTGTAAGCTCAAGGCCGGCCTAAGCAAGTTAATAAGACTCTAAGCAACTTAGTGAGAACCTGTCTCAAAATAAACAAAAAGGGCTATAGGTATCTGGCTCAATGATAAAGTATCCTGGGTTAAAAAAAAAAAAAAAAAAAATATATATATATATATATATATATACACACACATAATCTTTTTTCTTTTTTTTTTAAAGAGAGAGAGAGAGAGAGAATTTTTTTAATATTTATTTTTTAGTTATCGGCGGACACAACATCTTTGTTTTGTATGCGGTGCTGAGGATCGAACCCAGAGCCGTACACATGCCCAGCGAGCGCGCTACCGCTTGAGCCACATCCCCAGCCCCGCCCCCCTTTTTTTTTTTAATGTTGCCCAGGCTGGCCTCCAACTCTCCAACTCATGGACTCCAGCCTCAGCTTCCAGAGTAGCTGGGATTACAGGTGATGCCATCACATCCAGCTTAACAAGATGTATTTTGGGCTGGGGATGTGGCTCAAGCGGTAGCACGCTCGCCTGGCATGCGTGCGGCCCGGGTTCGATCCTCAGCACCACATACCAACAAAGATGTTGTGTCCGCCGAGAACTAAAAATAAATATTAAAAATTCTCTCTCTCTCTCTCTCTCTCTCTCTCTCTCTCTCTCTCCCCCCCCCTCACTCTCTCTTTAAAAAAAAAAAAAAAAAAACAAGATGTATTTCAATAGCTCGGGGAGGGTGCTGTGGCCATTGTGCTATGTTCAGGGCACATTCCAAAGCACCAGGCAGAAGGCCACTGGCCGCAGCTTGAGAATAGCAATGCACTGTACAGGGACACTGAAAGCAGGTGCATTGAGGACATAGTCAACACTGCGGGGAGGCTTCCACGCTCAGAAAGAGTGTCAAGGAGGATGGCTGTGTGCAATACTGGAGATTGAACCCAGGGGCGTCCCACCACTGAGCTACATCCCAGCCCTTCTGATTTTGAGTCAAGACCTCTCTTGAGCTTGAGACCCCTCCTGCCTCAGCCTCTCAAGTGCGTGGGATCACTGGTGTGCATTACTGCGCACAAGTGCCATTTCTTTGGAGAGCTGTCCAGAAGACCTATGCTTACTATGTCTTGAGGTTTTCTTTAAAAAAAAAAAAAAAAAAAAAAAAAAACACTGATGGGTAAAAAGTCAGTCCCAGAGAAGTTGATTAGAGCAGGCCACACTGGACATTTAATATACAGGCTATCAGGGAAAGCCTGATGTTCATATATCAAAAAATCCCTTAAAAAGGAATAATGTGCTTTGGATATTGGACAGGACACCTGCCTGACCAGAAAAGGTCACAAGAAACCATCTGAAAAGCAGCAAGAGAGTGTCACTGGTCTTACCTGTGCGCCCCTGGAGTAGGACCTGAAGATGGTGCAGAACCGGCCCTGGCCCGAAGTGTCCCTGAAACACATAGGGAGTCAGAGGGACCTGAGTGAGGGGTCATGTCCTCCGCTCTGGCTCAGCAGCTCATCTGGACATCCTGGAGAAGCCAGGTGAGGGAGCCAGAGAAGCGCAGAGAGGGTATGCCAGGAAGATGCCAACTACGCAGATCATGCCAGCCCGGTGAGTAACATCACAGAGGCAGACCAAGAGGGCAGCCCTTGTCTACCTGCTCAATGAGTCCCACTTGGGCCTGGAAGTCCAGGACGTTATTGGAGAACCCCAGAGACCAATGAAATTGTTGTCGCAGACTTTGAAGTTCTGGGAAATGTTTTTTTGTTGTTGTTGTTGATGGGCCTTTATTTTATTTATTTATATTGGTGTTGAGAATCGAACCCAGTACCTCACACATGCTAGGCAAGCACTCTGCCACTGAGCCACAGCCCAGCCCATGAAATGTGTTCTTTAATGTATAGCCCAGGAAAATGCCAGGAGAGGCAGCATCAGCCACTGTGGAAATAAGTCTTTTGGGGCAAAAAGGGCATGGGCCCTGTCAGGACAAGATGCCTTAAATACTCCTGTTTTCCTATCTCAGAACAGAGTCCATTCCCTGCTTGAGCAGGGCCTGTTTAAATGGCAACTACAAGCAGGATATAAAGAGGGTGCCTTCCTATTTTACCCCATGGCTCCCCGTCTCCACCCAACACCCCAACTTACCAGAGCTCCAGCTTGACACGCCTCCCGTCCAGCAGGATGGTGGTTGTCTTGTAGTCAATCCCTGTGAAGAAGCACAGGGGTATGGCAACCCTCAGCAACCAGCCTCCCCAGAGCTCAGACTCCTCAACTGAGCCTGTGCTGCAAAGTGGAAAAAAGTGTTTCCCTGCAACCTGCTGGGGAATAGGGCAGGAGTACTCCCTGTGGCCCCAGCCCAGCCCACCTGCACACAGCAACCACAGGACAAGGCAAGTGCTGAGGTCAGGACAAGGCAATGGCTGCAGGCTGGCCACACCAGCCTTTCCAGGGGCTCTGAGTCCGGCAGGCTGGAAGGACATGGCTCACCTCCACTTTCACCTACTAAATGTGGATTCTGAGGCTAAACTCTCAAAGGCCTGCTGTGGCCCCAGGAACTCACAATTGGAGCATTATCAAGGATGAGGTAACTTAAAGATGTTGTTTCCTTCCCAACCCCTCCTTCCCTTCCTCTTGTGTGTGCAGTACTGGGGATTGAACCCAGGAGCATCCCACCACTGAGCTACATCCCAGCCCTTCTGATTTTGAGTCAAGACCTCTCTTGAGCTTGAGACCCCTCCTGCCTCAGCCTCCCAAGTGCGTGGGATCACTGGTGTGCATACTGCGCACAAGTGCCATTTCTTTGGAGAGCTGTCCAGAAGACAGACCTATGCTTACTATGTCTTGAGGTTTTCTTTTCTTTTTTCTTTTTTTTTTTTAATATTTATTTATTTAGTTTGTTAGTTATTGGCAGACACAACATCTTTGTTTGTATGTGGTGCTGAGGATCAAACCCCGGCCGCACGCATGCCAGTCGAGTGCGCTACCGCTTGAGCCACATCCCCAGCCCTCTTTTTTTTTTTTTACAAAAACACTGATGTGGGGCTGGGGATGTGGCTCAAGCGGTAGCGCGCTGACCTGGCATGCGTGCGGCCCGGGTTCAATCCTCAGCACCACATACCAACAAAGATGTTGTGTTCGCCGAGAACTAAAAAATAAATATTAAAAATTCTCTCTCTCTCTCTCTCTCCTCTCACTCTCTCTTTAAAAAAAAAAAAAAAAAAAACACTGATGTGTAAAAAGTCAGTCCCAGAGAAGTTGATTAGAGCAGGCCACACTGGACATTTAATATATAAGCAACAAGAACCCTGTCCATAGCTCCTGCCCATAGTGCTCAGTCCTCATTCATACAAGCCTTAAACATATCAGGTTCTCCTTTTTTTGTTTTGTACCAGGAATTGAACCCAGGGATGCTTTATCACTGAGCCACATCCCCAGCCCTTTTTTTTTGTTTTGTTTTTTTAATATCTTTATTTTTATGTGGTGCTGAAGGTTGAACCCAGTGCTCACGTGTGCGAGGCGACCACTCTCACTCTGAGCCACAATCCCAGCCCCCAGCCTTTTTTATTTTGAGACAGGATCTCATTAACTTGCTGAGGCTCATCTCAAACTTGTGATCTTCCTGCCTCAGCCTTCTAAGTCACGGGGATTATAGACTGCACCATGGTGTCTGGCAGGTTCTCAGCTTTTATAACCCTTGCTCCAAGGGGGCTGGAAATGGGCATTTAAAAAAAAATTTTTTTTTTTAGTTGTAGATGGACACAATATCTTTGTTTTATTTATTTATTTTTGAATGTGGAGCTGAGGATTGAACCCAGCGTCTCAAGCACGTGAGGTGAATGCTCAACCACTGAGCTACAACCCCAGCCCGGAAAAGGGCATTTTAAACATACACATCACTCTCAAACGATGGTGTCTGTATATCTGTAGGTGTGTCTGTCTTTATATCTTTGTCTGTGTCTCTGCATGTCTCTATATCTCTGTGTGTTTCTCTATTTTTGTGGGTCCACATGCTTCTGCATGTGTCTGTCTCTATACCTCTGCATATCTATTTTTTTGTGCATGTGTCTGTGCATGACTGTGTGTGTATGGCTCTATCCAGGCAGGCAGACCACTTGGCACCCCTTCAGCCATCAGGAGCTCCTTTCAGGCATCTGTTGGCCTAGCAAATTAGTGACTGTATATCAAAACCTTGTTGTTTTGATATACAGCCAATACCATGTTGGTTTTGGTGCTATTGCTCTGTAGTATAGTTAAGATCTGGTATTGTGATGCCTCTTGCTTCACTCTTCTTGCTGAGGATTGCTTTGGCTATTCTGGGTCTCTTATTTTTTCAAATGAATTTTATGACTGCTTTTTCTAGTTCTATAAAGAAGGTCATTGGGATTATAATAGGAAGTGCATTAAACCTGTATAATGCTTTTGGTAGTACAGCCATTTTGACTACATTAATTCTGTCTATCCAGGAGCATGGGAGGTCTTTCCATCTCCTAAGGTATTCTTCCATTTTTTTTTTTCTTTAGTGTTCTGTAGTTTTCTTTGTAGAGCTCCTTCACCTCTTTTGATTAACTCCCAAGTATTTTTTTTTTTTTTGAGGCTACTTGAATGGGGCAGTTTTCCTAATTTCTTTCAGTAGATTTATCACTGATGTATAGGAACATGTTTGATTTATGGGTGTTGATTTTATTTTATTTTTTTTAATATTTATTTATTTATTAGTTATTGGCGGACACAACATCTTTGTTTGTATGTGGTGCTGGAGGATCGAACCCGGGCCGCATGCATGCCAGGTGAGCGCGCTACCACTTGAGCCACATCCCCAGCCCCGGGTGTTGATTTTATATTCTGCTACTTTGCTGAATTCATTTATTAGTTCCAGAAGTTTTCTGATGAATTTTTTTTGAATCTTCTAAATATAGAATCATGTCATTGGCAAATAGTTTGAGTTCTTCTCTTCCTATTCATACCCCTTTAATTTCTTTCTCCTATATAATTACTCTGACTAGAGTTTCAAGGACAATGTTGAATAGAAGTGGTAAAAGAGGGCATCCTTGTCTTGTTCCACTTTTTAGAGGGAATGCTTCTTCTCAGCAAATGAAAGAATCAATAATGTGAAAAGACAGCCCACAGAGTGGGAGAAAATCTTTACCACAAGCACCTCAGATAGAGCATTAACCCCCAGGATATACAAAGAACTCAAAAACCTTAACACCAAAAATAAATAAATAAACACACACACACACACACACACACACACACACACACACATATACATATATATCCCAACCAATAAATGGGCTAAGGAATTGAACAGACACTTCACTGAAGAAGTAATACAATTAATCAACAAATATATGAAAAAAATGTTCAACATCTCTAGCAATTGGAGAAATGCAAATCAAAACTACTTTAAGATTTCATCTCTCTGGGCTGGGGATGTGGCTCAAGCGGTAGCGCGCTCGCCTGGCATGCGTGCGGCCCGGGTTCGATCCTCAGCACCACATACCAACAAAGATGTTGTGTCTGCCGAGAACTAAAAAACAAATATTAAAAAAATGCTCGCTCTCTCTCTCTCTCTCTCTCCCCTCTCTCACTCTCTCTTAAAAAAAAAAAAAAAGATTTCATCTCTGGGGTGAGGAGGTGGCTCAGTGGTAGAGCACTTGCCTAGCATGTGCAAGGCCCTGGGTTCAATCCTCAGCACCACATATAAATAAATAAAATAAAAGATCTATTAACAACTAAAAAATATTAAAAAGAAAAAGATTTCATCTCACTCTAGTCAGAATGGCAATTATCAAGAATACAAGCAATAAAAAATGTTGGTGAGGATGTGGGGGAAAAGGTACACTAATACATTGCTGGTGGGACTGCAAATTAGTGCAATCATTATGGAAATCAGTATGAAGATTCCCCAGGAAACCTGGAATGGAACCACCATTTGACCCAGCTATCCCACTTCTCAGTTTATACCCAAAGGACTTAAAATCAGCACACTATGGGCTGGGGATGTGGCTCAAGAGGTAGCGAGCTCGCCTGGCATGTGTGCAGCCCGGGTTCGATCCTCAGCACCACATACAAACAAAGATGTTGTGTCCGCCAAAAACTAAAAAATAAATATTAAAAAATTCTCTCTCTCTCACTCTATCTTTAAAAAAAAATCAGCACACTACAGTGATGCAGCCACATCAATGTTTACAGCAGTTCAACTCACAATAGCTAAGCTATGGAACCAACCTAGGTGTCCTTTAACAGATGAATGAATAAAGGAAGCATGTTATATATATATACAGTGGAATATTACTTAGCCTTAAAGAAGAATAAAATTATGGCATTTGCCGGTAAATGGATAGAGCTGGAGAATATCATGCTATGCAAAATAAGCCAATTCCCTAAAACCAAAAGCCAAATGTTTTCTCTGATATGTGGGTGCTAATTCACAATGGGGGAGGAGGTTATGGAAGAATAGTTACTTTAGGTACAGGGGAGTGAAGGGAGGGGAGAGGGCCTGGGGGTAGGAAAAATAGTAGAACAAATGAGACATTATTACCCTATGTACATATACAACTACATAACCGGCGATTCTATATCGTGTACTACCAGAAGAATGAGAAATTATATGTCATTTATGTATGATGTGTCAAAGTGCATTCTACTGTCATGTACAATGATTAATCAGAACAAATTCTTAAAAAAGTATAAGGCCAAGCATGTTGGCTCATGCCTATAATCCCAGCAGCTTGGGAGGCTGAGATAGGAAGATCACAAATGCAAAGCCAATCTCAGCAACAGCAAAGCACTAAGCAACTCAGTGAGACCCTGTCTCTAACTAAAATACAAAATAGGGATTGGGATGTGGCTCAGTGGTTGAGTGCCTCTAAATTCAATCCCCAGTACTAAAAAGGAAAAAATAAAAATAAAAAGTATCAGCAGAGAGAAAAATGTAGCTCACAAAATGGAAGAAAATATTTGTAAATCATGTATTTTGTTAAGAACTGAGAGTTCTATAAGTCAACCTGATTAAAAATGGGCAAAGGCCTTGAATAGATACCTCCCCAAAGATGATACACCAATAGCCACTGAGCACAAGAAACCATGCTGAGACAGTGGAATGAATCATATATGAATACATAACCAGTGTAATGCCACATGACATACAATCACAAGAATGGGAAGCTATGCCCCATGTGTACATAACATGTCAAAATATATTCTACTGGGCTGGGGATGTGGCTCAAGTGGTAGTGCGCTTGCCTAGCATGCGCGAGGCACTGGGTTTGATTCTGAGCACCACATAAAAATAAAATAAAGATATGTGTCCACCTACAACTAAAAAATAAATTTTAAAAACTACCATAAAATTAATATATATTCTACTATTATGCATAACTAAAAAAAATGTGGAATATCGCCAGGAAAAGTGAGTCAGAACCAAGCTGCTCCTTCATGATGATGCATGTCTGTAATCCTAGCAGCTTGGGAGGCTGAGGCAGGAGGATTTTGAGTTCAAGGCCAGCCTCAGCAACTTAGGACGGCCCTTTCTCAAAAAAATAAACAAAGCTGGGATGTGGCTCAGTGGTTAAATGGCCCTGGGTTCAATCCCCAGTACCAAACAGAAAAATAAAAATAAAAGAAAGAAACGAAGGGCCAGTGTGGCAAGGGCGTGGAAAAGAGAGTCTTCCATGCACCAGGGACTGTAGTACAACTGCTGACAGAACAAGTATCCACATACCACTGAGCTGTGTGCTCCAACACCGTTGAGACATCAGATCTCTGAGGATGAGGAAAAGTGAGGGCATCTCATGTACACCCTCAGGGAAAGACCTGCCCAGGCCCAGCCAAAGCCCTCTTCCACCCCCTTCTCCTCAACTTTCCCTCTGCTTTTCTGGAGGAAGCTTCTGGAGTTCTATCCTACATGAAACTCAGTGCTGACAGCGGTGGTGCCACAAGAGACCCATGAGGGACAGTGCTGCAAACAGTGATTTTTGAGGTGCCTGCTTGAGACCAGAATTACCACCTGTCCCCCCAGGAAAGGTGCTGCCCTGCTGCCAAGCCACCACTAGAGGGCACTGTGGCTCTGTGCCTGGCCAAAGAGCCAGAGTTGCTGCAGGAGAGCTCTGGGCACCCAGGAAAGGCTGAGGAAGAGACCACGCTTGTCACCAAGAGACCTGGGGCACAAAGAGCTGTGCTGATGCCTCACATATCACACCTATCACCACCACTGGAAACAAAGACCTCAGCTGGACTTCGAGGCCATCCTGCCACTGGCCCAGCTCACTGCGTGACACCCAGAGGCCTACCTGATGCGTTCACTGCTCTTACAGCAGACAAAGGATGGATGGAGCCCAGCCCCTTGAGGGCCCTGAGTTCTTCTGGGATAGAGACCCTATGGCCTGGGCATCAGACCCAGACACTGAGAAGGGGGCTGCTTAGAGGAAGGGAGTGCCTGCTCCCTAGCCACCTGTGTGCAGCACACACTCAGCTGTCCCACACTCCCAGGTAGCATAGCGCTCAGTAAACACAGGCGTGGAATGATCTAGACTTATAACAGTCATGCTGGAAATGGACAAGACTCCCTAGTGGCCACTCCTCTGAGCACAGTCTACCAAGGGCCTTACCACTGGTAACCCAAGGCCACTGAGCCCCAAGATGCAACTCCAGAGCAAGTCTGACTCCAAGAGAAGAGCACACACAGCCTCAAGGGAACAGGAAGGCCAAGCGGCATGGGCCCAACAGGATCTGCACTGAGGTGAAAGGGCAACAGGTCCCAAAGCAGACAGCAGGGTCCAGATAGGACAGGTTCATGAACCAGCTGAGACTAGGGAGGGCACAGAGTTCCTGGGTTACCACTTTTACCTGGGAAATTTAGTCATGGATATCAAAAAATATCAAGTACATTCTTCAAGCTTGGTTTGTCCTCTTACCTCCATCTCCCAGACCCATATCAACTGTGAAGAGTGGTCTGCCAAAACAGGGCTGTAGGCCGGGAGTGATGGCCAGCCTTGACAGCCCCTCATCCTCCCATCAGTCCTGAAACATTCAGCTGCTTTTTAAAAGATGATGGGGTGGTCAGGCATGGTGAAGCACATCTGTAATCCCAGCGACTTGAGAGGCCGAGGCAGGAGAATCACAAGTTCAAGGACAGCCTGGGCAATTTAGCAAGACCCTGCCTCAAAATAAAATAAAAAGGACTGGGATGTACTCAGTGGTAGAGCACCCCTGGATTCCATCCCCCGTACACACACACACACACACACACACACACACAAAAGGTGAGGCTGGCCGGGCGCAGTGGCGTCCACCTGTAATCCCAGCAGCTCAGGAGGCTGAGGCAGGAGGATCACAAGTTCAAAGCCAGCCTCTGCAAAAGCGAGATGCTAAGCAACTCAGTTAGACCCTGTCTCTCAATAAAATACAAAATAGGGCCGGGGATGTGGCTCAGTAATCAAGGGTCCCCGAGTTCAATCCCCAGTACCAAAAAAAAAAAAAAGGTGAGACTGGGAGTGTAGCCCCGGGGTAGAGCATGTGCTCAGCATGCATGAGGCCCTGGGTTCAATCCCTAGCACCAAAAATAAAAATAAAAACAAGTCATTATCAGGAGTTCTATTCCAGGCCTGGTGGCAGGAGCCTGTAGTCCCAGCACTATAGAGGCTGAGGTGGGAGACCAGGAGCACACAACCAGCCTGAGCAACATAGTCAGACCCATTCCAAAAGAAAGTTAAAAAGTTGCATGGCACAAGCATTCAGAACAGAACTGCACTATAGAACCAGCCCAGCTACACAAGCAACTCATGATGACCAAGTGAGCTGGCTCCTGCAGCACATTTGCACTGAATATACACACAGAATAGGTCCCACGGATGTCCATGTCTCTGGGCCTATAACTCAGGGGCCAGCAGTAGGTGACATGAGGCAGGTGGCTTTGCCATCAGCCCTCACCAGCCGTTCCCTTCTTTCCAAAGCCCAGGAAGACAAGCTGGCTCTCCTCTGGAAAGCATCTTTTTTCTATTCTTCAAAATCCAAAATCAGCTCCCCCTAGTCCTGTATCCAGCTTGCCAAGTGAAGGCTCACAGCTACTGAAGGAATCAGGGTCCCTAACCTTCCATCAGACACGTGGCCTTTCTTACCATAAGCACCAGACACTTTTAGTATTTCAGTCTTTGGTCTGCAATATCTTCAATGCTCACTGCACAGTGCTGAGGGGATGGTGCACCAGGTGGCCGCAGAGAGTCCAGTAGGAAAGGTAGAACCCAGAGGGCTAATGAAAGTCCACTTAGCAGGGCTGTGCCAGGGCCACCAGGAAGGGAGCCCTTGTCTGGGGAGGTTTCTCAGAAGAGCAATTATCATTTATCCAATGCTTCAGAGTGAGCAACTCTCTGGTGGGGATGATGGGTGGAGGCTGCTTCAGAGGGTGGAGGGGTACAGCTACTGGAGGCAGAGCAATGAACTGTAACAAGGCCTGGTGCCCAGGTGCCAGGAGCATGGTGGGCTGTGTTGGGCACAGGCTGGCCGGTCTGCTGGGGCCCCCAGGAAAAGCCATAAGCAGCTGGAGTCTGGATGTCATCCATGCAGAGGTCCATCCACTCTTTGTTTATTTTTTTTATATGGTGCTGAGGATCAAACCCAGTGCCTCACAGATGCCAGGCAAGCTCCCTACCACTGAGCCAAAGCCCCAGCATGTCCATCCATTCTTTTTTTTTTTTTAATTTTTTTTAATATTTATTTTTTAGTTTTCAGTGGACACAACATCTTTGTTTGTATGTGGTGCTGAGGATCGAACCCGGGCCGCACGCATGCCAGACGAGCGCGCTACCGCTTGAGCCACATCTCCAGCCCTGTCCATCCATTCTTGTGCCACCTTTTTTCCCTTCATTTTTAAAAATATTTATTTACTTATTCAGTTGTAGTTGGACGCAATACCTTTATTTTTATGTGGTGCTGAGGATTGAACCTAGGGCCTAGAATGTGCTAGGCAAGTGCTCTACCACTAGCCATGACACCAGCTCAAAATCACTCTTTTTTAAGGATATCAGATAATATACTGTTCAGTTAAAAAGGCAAGGCCCCTGAAAGGGCTGGTGCCTCTCTAGGGCCTTCAGCTAGTCTATACCAAGGCTTCACGAGTGCCAGGGGCTCTAGGTGGGTCTGAAGGCCTTACCACTAGTTCAGGTCCACCCCAGTGGCCCTCTAGCTCACCTGACCCTGGTGAGCTGTTACCTCTTGGCAGACCTCCACTAACACATGTACTTATAAGACTCCAGAAGCACTATCATCATAAGACTCAGAAAGAAACTGAAGCAGGGAGATCAGAACACCAGCCTCACTCCTGAGAACAAAGTCATCAGCCAGAGTTCCTGGCTGTGTGTACCACATGGCTGCAACCTCCCTGTCCAAAATTACATGAGCCTAAATCCTGCAATGTCATTCCCAAGTCCTGCCAGGTGCTTAGTGACTCCCAGAGAGGCCAGTGCTGTCTGATTCCTCATCCTCCACCAGGGCCTTTTTCTTTTAACAGCTCTTAGGACAACCTCTTTGCCGAGTGCTCTGTGCAGTTCTCCACACCCCTGGTGCTGGGTAACTCCGTATGCTTGTACTCCTCAGTTTATCCCTCTACACACCTACCTGCTATCAGTCATCTTGACCTGTGCTGGCCAGAGTGACCACTGGGATAACTGCCTAGGTGTCTGATCTTTCCTTTCTTTTTGTTCTGTTTTCAATTTTATTTTCTAGCCTTTCTATGGTGGTTTTAAATACTTCTGCTGATTTGTAACTTCTAGAAGCTCTCTGGAGTCTGGATGTCCTTCCTGATAGTATCCTTGTTTCTCTTCTTGAAGGTAGTTGGCTCCAGCACACTAATGGTGAGATGCTCTCTGAGGTCCTTTTGTGTCTCTGCTTTGGTCTGTCCTTTTGGTGACCTTGGCTGTTCCTTCACACCTCAAAGAGTGACCCTGAGAAGTTGTGGGAAGATATGAGGCTCTGGCTTGGGAACTGGGTGTTCACAGGGGAGCTGTTGGGGCATTTCTCTTGACTACTAGTTGTGCAGTAAAAACATGGCTCCTGCCGTGAGCTCCTATCCACCAGTGCTGGAATGGGGTGCAGGGGCCCCTGTTCAGAACAGATTTGGGGTCAGGCTACTCCTAGTTCCTTGCTTTCCCCACCCTCACCATCCCTGGTAATGTCTGGTGTCCACGGCTCATGTGTCCCCGGTCAGTCTCCCACACACCTGCTCTGACTTCAGCCCATCTTCAAACGAAGTCCAGGGGGTTCTGTGCAGCCCTCACTCGGCCGTGGGAGCATACCCTGTTTCCCAAACTACTGACCTCTTTCACCTTATAGACTCCCATATTTTTAAAATGTCTTTGCTGTTAGTTTAGGGGGTTTTTGAGGCAGTGGCAATTCACTACACACAAGAGTCTTAAATTTCTATGATACACCAGCACCATTCTGGGAGCTGATGGTAATCAAGCCTGACTGTTGTCTAGACCATGAGCTTCAGCAGTGGCTCTTGTGGGAGCTGCATACCCCAAGGGGGTGTTTGGAATCTGTGGAATAGTTTTTTGTTGTCCTGAGATTAGGAGGCATGGGTTAGAGATATCAGCTGAACCACCATGTATGTGGCTCTTCTGTACCATGAGGAACTGTCCTGAGACCCACAAATGTGCAAACACCCAGTCAAGTTTTCATACAGGGAAATACCTGTGCCAGGGGTCTGGTGGGACCTGACTCTGTCCTATGCTAATACTGTGTTTCCCAGGAATGCCAATGCCGCATAGTCATGGGAGAATGAACCTTGCTCAGGATTTTGCCAAGAACTGCTCACCATTCTAGGAAAAGAAATCCCATATAACACAGGCACGAGATGTACTTTGCCTGCCCCTTCCTCACACATGATACAAAGGATTATGTCACAATTTACATCCCATTTCTTTCTGCTTTGCATTACAGATGTGTGTGTACACAGGCACATTCAATTGTGTACATTAGCAAAATTATACTGTCTGCATCTTGCTGCAGGATAGAGAAGGGGAGGCTGCAAGCCACTGTCTAAGAGGGCCCCTGGGCCTAGGCCACATACAGGGGACAATCTCAAATTGGCATCCAGGCCTCCCTGCACTGCCAGTCCCCATGTGTAGTTCTTTGGCAATGATCGAGGACAAACTACAGAAAGGTGAGTGACAAGCACATGGCTGCTCTTTGGCTACTCCAGGAGAAGCCTGAGGGAGGCTAGACAGGCAGGAGCATCAAAATCACCAGGCTGCTGACTCAGGTACTCTCTGAAGGGATATTTCATAGCACCAGTCAGAAGGGCAATGGAGGAATGACAGTCAAAAAGAGATCACTGAAGTGTCAACTTTCTCTCGAATGTGACTTTGTTTTCAATGGTGTTTTGGAAAGTTGAACATAGCTCATGGAGCCCTGTTTTCCTGGGAGCTATAAGCACAGTTGCTGGAGAAGCACAGGAGGAAGGGCAGTGCGGGGCCTGTGAGGGTCACCTGAGTGACAATCTGCTGCAGGCAGCCACTTTCCTGCAGAAATTGATTTATATACCTCAAGAGTGAAGCTGAGCTATCAGATCAGGACTAAGCTGACCTCTGAGAGTTTTCAGTTCTCTTTTTTTTTTTGTGTAATGTTGTTATTCCTCTCCTGAGCACTTTGTAATTCCCTTGAGGTGTACTGTCTCAATTCTTACAGACTTGCATTGTGGAGCCCTCCGAAGAAAGGCAAGTGGAAGTAGAAAGTGTGCCTTGTTCTGCATCTGTCAGACAGTTCCTGGCAGAAAGACTGTGCTAGTGACTCTCTGTGTTCTGCACATAAATCGATTAACCGGAGCAGGGATCTGTCAGAGTGAAGACCCACTACATACAAGCTGGCCGGCAGCTCCAACCTAATGACACTGCAGAGTCAGAGTCAGTATAGATCCACCTGTACCCAACAGGCAAGGAGTGAGTCCCCTGAACACACAATGCACACGTGCTGCCTTGTTCTGCCTAAGGTTTGGGCCTTTATGGAAGACAGGGCAAGAATAAACATGTAGTGCTGGGGCTGTAGCTCAGTGGCAGAGCACTTGCCAAGCATGCGTGAGGCACTGGGTTTGATCCTCAGCACCACATAAAAATAAATAAATAAAATAAAGGCATTCTGTCCATCTACTACTACAAAATTTTTTTAAAAGAATAAATATGTAATTATTCCTCCCCTTTCCAACATAATTAAGAGTCACAGAGGTTTTTATTTGTCACAATGAACAGAAAATGAGAAAAAAAAAAAAAAAACAGATTAAGGAGAAAAGAGGGTGCATTTCAGTTGAGCACCAGAAAGTAGAATGCTAGTGTCCAGGGGAAAGGGAACATTTCCATCCCCAACAGGTTACTCCTGTTGTGCAGCTTCCCTCTCCTCTAAGAAGGGCGGAAACCTCCCCTGAGCAGGTGTGGGCCAAGCACCTCACCCTTGTAGGGAGGCAAGTGAGGACAGGTGGATCGCGTGGAGGGCCACACCAAGCCAGTTGTTGGAGGCTGTGTGCAGGTCCCTTCTTACCAGAAAGCAGAGCCCATGTCAGACTGCCTGAATGCAGTATGCACCAGTGGGTTTCAACACAATGTCCAAAGCTGATGCCCCAGGAGAGGTGGCCTCTGTTCCTTGGTGTGTTGTTTCTTTGGGAGGAAAAAGCAGCTTTGATCATGTGTCCAGAGATAGAAAGTCTTTCATGAAATGGTGGTGTAGAGGGTAGTGGGCTCACAGGCCAGCCCAGGTCAGGCCCTGCAAAGGTTGCCAGTGCCAGCCTTCATGCTGCTCTTACAAGGTGAGGCTCAGAAAGGGCCAGCACTTCCAGGTAGGATCTGGGATGTGCACACTGGCTCCCCACACTGGTTTGGGGACCCTCCATGCAATCCATCTGACCTCATTTGCCTTACCCTGAGGGTAAGATGCTTTGTCCACACCTGCATAGGGAGGTTTCTGACCTCCTCAGAAGAAAAGAGCCACATGCATAGAAAAAAAAAGAGGAGCCTGCAGGAGCTCCAAGAGCTGAAACTTGGTGTAGCTTGCTGAGGGCAGAGAGGCAGGAGCCAGGGCTGGCTTCTGGGACTCATCCCCTGGAGGGTGAGTAGGACCTGAGGCTTGCTTCTGATCAACAGAATATGAATGCATATTCCTTCCAAGACTGTTTCATGAGACTGGATTCTGACTGACTGGTTTTGTGAAGTAAGGCACCCCATGAAGATGCCAGGAACTGAGGGTGGCTGACAGCTCACTAGGAGCTAAGCTTAGAAGGCAACCTTCTCTACTCAATCCTCAGACGAGCTCCAGCCCTGGCTAACACCTCAGTTAGCACCTATGGGAGGCCCTGAGACTCTGTGAGGACCCAAGCAAGCCTGACCCATAGAAACTGTAAGCTAACCAACAGGCTGCAGCAAAATGCAACCAGACCACATAATACCTAGCAGAAAGTACACATACTCTCTTCTGACCCATACTACAAAAATCTATATTTTAAAAACAACAACAACAACAAAAAGAACCTTACAAGGAAGTCTTGCAAGAGGTGATCAAAGTGTGCCTTTCTGGTGACTGGTCCCAACATTGTCAGTCACACTGGTGCTGTAGAGGCCCAGTGGGAGAGGTGCAGGCCCACTCCAAGCAGAGATAATTGGTTGTCACTTCTGAAACTAAGGATTTCCAGCTGACCAAGGTGTTTTTGGTGCAGGAACTGAGAGACCCTTTTGTGTTTGCTATGGTTTAGATATGAGGTGTCCCCCCAAAGCTCATGTGTGATATGACAGTGCAAGAATTTTCAGAGAGGCGGTGATTAGATTATGAGTTGTAGCATAATCACTGCATTAATCCACTGAAGGATTATCTGGGTGGTAACTATAGGCAGGTGGGGTGTGGCATGAGAAGGTGGGTCACTGGGGGCATGACTTTTGGGTTTATATTCTGTCCCTGGTGAGTGGAGCTCTCTCTGCTTCCTGACTGCCATGTTCTGAGCCGCTTTTCTCCACGATAGTCTTCTGCCAAGAGGTTCTGCCTCACCTTGGGCCCAGATCTATGGAGTTGGCTGTCTACAGACTGAGACCTCTGAAACTGTAAGCCAAATAAGCTTTTCTTCCTCTAATTGTTCTTTTTTTTTTTTTTTTTTTTTTAGAGAGAGAGAGAGAGAGAGAGAGAGAGAGAATTTTTTAATATTTATTAGTTCTCGGCGGACACAACATCTTTGTTGGTATGTGGTGCTGAGGATCGAACCCGGGCCGCACGCATGCCAGGCGAGTGCACTACCGCTTGAGCCACATCCCCAGCCCCCTCTAATTGTTCTTGTTGGGTCTTTTGATCACAGTGACGAAAAAGATGATCAAAACAGTGTTCTACCTCGATGATGCAATGTTTGACCCAGACTGAGCAGTAATTTCAGAAATGGAATGGATGAACTGGGCCCTGACAACAGTGAACACACTGGGCTCTAGAAGTCTAAGGGGAATTGATGCCATGGACTGCCCCATGTGAAAACCAGGCAAAGAACATGCTCTGGAGCCTGGCACTATGGCTGAGAAAATTATACAACTTTAGGAATTCTTAAAGCCCATGCACCAGGTCACTGTGCTCCTGAATCCTACTGCTTCAGACAGCATCATGTTGTCAGGAGCATAGCGGGGACATCCTACTTGTGCCACTACATCCACAGAGAGGCAAGTATTTGTCTCCCCCCCCCCCTTGGTACTGAGGATTGAAACTAGGGCCTTGTGCATGCTAGGCAAGTAGTCTTTTTTGGTACCAGGATTGAATCCTGGGACACTCAACCATTCAGCCACATCCCCAGCCCTTTTTTATATTTTATTTAGAGACAGGGTCTTATTGAGTTGCTTAGGCTGGCTATGAACTTGTACTCCTCCTGCCTCAGCCTCTCAAATTGCTACGTTAAGTGCTCTTTCACTGAACTATATCCCCAGCCCTTTTTAAAATTTTTCAATTTGAGACATAGTCTTGCTAAGTTACTAAAGCTGGTCTCAAATTTGTAATCTTCCTGCCTCAGCCTCCCAAATTGCTGGGATTATAGGCATATGCCACCATGCCTGACAAGAAGCAAGTATTCTTTTTTTTGGGGGGGGGCCTTATCAGGGATTGGTACCCCCAAACTCAGGGGCACTTGACCACTGAGCAACCCAGGGTCTCAGTGAGTTGCTTAGTGCCTCACTTTTGCTGAGACTGTCTTTGAATTCGTGATCCTCCTACCTCAGCCTCCCAAGGCACTGGGATTACAGGCATGTGCCACTGAGCCCAGCTAAGAAGCAAGTATTCTTTTTTTTTTTTTAATATTTTTTAGGTGTAGATGGACACAACACAATGCCTTTTTTATTTTTATGTGATGCTGAGGATCAAATCCGGGTCCCGCCCATCTAGGGGAGCACTCTATCGCTGAGCCACAATCCCAGCTCAGAAGCAAGTATTCTTAAATCTTTGCATTCCTTTTTCGTGGGTATTGATGAACAGTGGTTTATTGCTGTAAATTTAAGTTTGTAAAATGATTTTAATAAAGAAATACAGGGCTGGGGATGTGGCTCAAGCGGTAGCACGCTCGCCTGGCACGCGTGCGGCCCGGGTTCGATCCTCAGCACCACATACACACAAAGATGTTGTGTCCGCCGAGAACTAAAAAAAATAAATATTAAAAAAATTCTCTCTCTCTCTCTCCTCTCTCACTCTCTCTTTAAAAAAATAAATAAATAAATAAATAAAAATAATAAATAAATATTAAAAAAATTCTCTCTCTCTCTCTCCCTCTCCCTCCTCTCTCACTCTCTAAAAAAAAAAAATAAAATAAAATAAAGAAATAGATTACAGTAGGGTGCAATGACTCATGCCTATAACTTCAGCTACTCAGGAGGCTGAGGCAGGAGGATTACAAATTCGAGGCCAGTCTGGGCAACTTGATAAGACCCTGTCTCAAAAAGTGGGGCTGGGGATATAGATCAGTGGTAAAGTAATCCTGGAGTCAATCTACAGTATCAAAAAAAAGAAAAGAAAGAAATTGATTAAAACAGGTTAGTGGGCTGGGGATGTGGCTCAAGCGGCAGTGCGCTCGCCTGGCATGCGTGCGGCCCGGGTTCGATCCTCAGCACCACATACAAACGAAGATGTTGTGTCTGCCAATAACTAAAAAATAAATATTAAAAAAAAATTCTCTCCCCTCCCCCCCTCTCTTTAAAAAAAAAAAAAACAGGTTAGTTCACAGGGCAAAGTGAAGATATGGCCCTTGAGATGGAATATTCTCCTGGATTCTCCGGGTGGACCTGATTTATTTATATGACTCCTTAAAAGCCTCATCTAAGTTAGTTAGATGAGACAGAGGGAGAAGGAAAAATCAGAAGCATCAGAGGGATGTGACCCACTGCTGCCAGCCCTGAAGATGGAGGAAGCAGTCACAGGTGACCTCTAAAAGCTCAGGCCCAGTCTATAGCCAGTAAAGACACAAGGATCCCAGTTCTGTAACTGCAGAGAACTCAATTCTGCTAACAACCCAAAGAGCAAACAATCAGACTCTCCTACAGATCCTGCAGAAAGCAATGCACCTGCCAACACCTTGTACCTGGATTTTAGCTCAGGGAAGCTGGGGTCAGGTTTACAACCTCCAGCACCATAAGGTAACACTGTAGAGCAACAAGAGAAAAGAAGCAGAATGGTGTAAACATTACAAAAGGCTATTTACTGCAACATTGTTTTATTATATAGGGTTGGATACAAACTAAAAATAAGTCCACTGGGAAACAGTTAAGTAGCAAAAGGTGGCTCTAGAGGTTGGAATTGTTCTATGGGTGTTACAAAGAAACAGGTATCCCAGCACCAGCCTGGCTGAAATGAAAGGAAAGGGCAAGGGATCCTGCTGGAGGAAAAACTGTTCAACTGCTTGGAAAACTGGTGGTGTCTTCTGAGGCTAAGCATATACATGCCCTACAACCAGTACATCCACTCCTGGGCAAATCCCTCACTGAAATGCAGAGACACTTTGCCAAAAGCGTGAGAATTTCTACAAATGCACTCTTCAGAACAACCCCAAAACAGAAGCCACCTAAAAGCCCATCTTTAGAACAGACCTAGGCACCACGGTCTACACACATGGGCCACAAAGCACAAAGAAGGGAGGACACTAACCATGACAAGGTGCAACCCTCTCCCAGGAAATGTCGGATGAGGCCATAGAGGTTCATATGTGTGACTCCATTATACACAAGATCTAGAAAATGAAGCAAATCTACAGTGACAGAAAGACCAGCAGATGCCCAGTTCCAGAGTGGGCAGGGGTGGTCTACATGAGGACTATGTGTAGAGTTCTCTGTACACTTCCAGATGTTCAAAAATGTCAACACTCATCGAATTCCAAACTTTAAATGCAAATAGGTGTTTTGTACTTAAATTATACCTCAATGAAGTTAACTGATAAGAGAGTTTGATGGCATCAAATGTTGGCCATGAAGTTAGTGACTGGAACTCTCATGCATTGCTGATGAGTACAGAGTGAGAGAGAGCTACATTTTTTCTTTTCTTCTTCTTCTTTTTTTTTTTATACTGAGGATTCCCAGTGCTTTTCATTTTTATATTTGTTTGTTTGAGGAAAGATCTTGCCAAGTCGCTGAAGGTCTTGTTAAGTTGCTGAAGATGCCCTCAAATGTACAGTCCTCCTGCACTGGTTTCCTGAGTCACTGGGGTTACAGGGGTACACCACCTCGTCTGGTTTGCTGGGCGTTTTTTTTTTTTTTTTTTTTTTTTTGTAGTTGTAGATGGACAGCATGTCTTTATTTCGTTTGTTTTATTTTTATGTGGTGCTAAGGATCAAACCCAGTGCCTCACACATGCTAGACAAGTGCTCTGTCCCTGAGCTACAGCCCCAGCCCTGCTGGGTCATTTTTAAGAAATTGCCACACTGTTTTTAATAAAAGATAAAAAGGGCTGGGGAATTCAAACCCTTCTGTTCCCACAGACAATAACCTTGGCTTTATTCACTTGCTGATTATGAGTTATGTGTTTAACTGTCTGTGCCAAATTCTTGCAAAAATTCAATATAATAATTTCTTGTGGGGCTGGGGAAAAAGCTTAGTTGGTACAGTGCTTGCCTTGCATGTACAATGCCCGGGGTTCAATCCCCAGCACCAATAATCCCAGCAGCTCGGGAGGCCGAAGCAGGAGGATCGTGAGTTTGAAGCCAGCCTCAGCAACTTAGTGAGGCCCTAATCAACTTAGCAAGAACCCTGTCTCTATATAAAATTAAAAAGGGCTGGGGATGTGGCTTAGTTCAATCAATGTGGCTGGGTTCAATCTCTGGTACCAATAATAATAATCCATGTTTAATAAAAGTCATTTAAGAAGTTGATGGGACGGGAATATACATCAGTGATACAGTGCTGGCCCAACAAGCACAAGCCCATCAGTTCACTCCCCAGCATTGTGGTGGGAGGGGAAAGATTGTTAATGTAATAATACCTCTCTCCACCAAGAGAAGCAGGGTCATGCTCAGGGACGCAGATGACAGTAAAGGCCCAAGGCTGCCTGAAGGTGCCCCACATTCAGGGGGGCTGTAAAGGAACAAAACCTTGCATCAGTATGACACTTAACATCCAAAGATGTTTCTGACTTATAGCAGCATAGGGGGGAGACAAGCCAGCAACAGGAAGCCACTATTTCACAGCTGAGGAGGTGAAGGAATACCACTGAGCATCCACCAACCCTACCCGGACAGGACCAGGTAGGCAGGAAACACTCTAGAGCCCCAGGACTAAAGACAGGTCTGTCTGCAGGGCTGCAGCCTGCCCTCTCTTCTCTTCTGCTCATTGGTCTTGCAGGCCCTGCCACAGTGGTGTGACAGACCTCAGCCTGAAGGATGCTGCAAAGGCATGGGCACCATACCTGGGCCAGGCCTGATGAACAGCCACCTCTCAGAGCAAGGCTCATGACATGGAGTAGAGCATGCAGCCTCAGCAGTGATCAAGGCTCCTTTGGCCACACTCCCCTCTCCTGCAACAGCGATTTTCTGGACCCCAGCAGAGAACCTTGGCAGCCTGTTATGGTTTGGGTATAGTCTGGATAGCTCCTATGTTAATACAGGAGTGTTCGATGATCGGACTGTGAGGGCTGTAACATAATCAGTTCATTCTTGTTTAAATGAACTACCTGAATGTTAACTATAGACAGGCATGGCAAGACTGAAGGAAGTGGGTCACTGGGGGCACTTCCTGGAAGGATTCATCTTCCCCGTGGCCCCCTCCCCTTTCTCTCTCTGCTTCCTGGCTGCCATGAATGAACTCAAACTTAGGATCCTCCTTCTGCCTCAGCCTCTAGAGGTGCTGGGATCAGAGGCCTGGCCCACCACATCCTGCTCCTCTTGCATTCTTTTCCTCTTGCATTCTTCTTGCAGTTTTTTCCCAGTTAGGATTTAGATGCCGACGACATTTCCTTGTGTTCTTAGATGATACAGGACAACATCCCAGCCAATATAGCCCATGGGCCCCCCACACCCATGTGGCCTAGTGTCTATGCTGGATGCTGCCCATGAGAAGGGTCTGGGTGCAGCTCTATCTCCTTCCTGTTCCACATGCAGTTACCACAGGATTCAGACCCAGGTAAGCAGCAGTTTTTCTGGGATCAGCAATTTCACACCTTTCCAGCTACAATCTTTAAACAGAATAGGAGGCAAAAGGACCCTCTAAGAACCGTATCTCTCCTTTTGTGTCCTTCCCACCAACTTCTCGGCTCCCTGATGTGGTTTCCTTCCTGAAACGGTGTTAAATTTAGTTCATTATCCAAAACACAATCACACTGAAGAAAAAGATGCCAGTATGTATATACAATACAAAAATTCCAACTGCACGACAGCTAGCTCTACTTGCCACTATATACTATATACCTGCCACTTAAGCATTTGCTCTGTCATCTGAAAGAATTCATGACAATGCTAAAGACCCAGGAAAACACAATTCGGTATTCTAATTGAAAAGGAAAAGCAGAAGGAAAAAGGAAACTTGGTTTTCATTTAAGAACTCTCACTGGCCCCCAGCTACACTGCCTGGGGCCAGAACTGGTCCTCTCCCCCAAACCCTTCAAGCAAGCTGTCCTTGCCCACCTTCCCCTAATCATGGCTGACAAGAAGTGGCTTTCCTACTTGAGGAGTTTAGGGAGGACCTGTGCACCTTGGTGAACTTCAGCAGCTTCCATGTTTGAGGACTATCTTATTTACAAAGCAGCACAGTTAGCATAAAACATGGAACAGTTAGCACAGACATGGAAATCTGTTCTCTTGAGGGCAGGTGGGACCAGGTAATGGTAAAGAGATAAAAGGAGGGCCGGGTATGGTGGCACAAACCTGTAATCCCAGCAGCTCAGGAGGCTGAGACAGGAGGATCAGGAGTTCAAAGCCAGCCTCAGCAACGGCGAGGCGCTAAGCAACTCAGTGAGACCCTGCCTCTAAATAAAATAGGGCTGGGGATGTGGCTCAGTGGTTGAGTGACCCTGAGTTCAATTCCCGGTACCAAAAAAAAAAAAAAAGAGAGAGAGAGAGAGAGAGAGAGAGAAAAGGAGAAACCCTAGGACTCATTTCAGATGCCCCCTCCTCTAGGAAGCTACGCATGAACCTCTGCTGGTTCATATGCCTCTGTAGATTCCCATCACATCTAAGCATGCTGCACCTCCCCCAGCCTATTGCATCCCATCTTAAAGGGTCCCTTCCTTGCTGCTCTCAGGCCTGGTGGACTCTGGGGAGGACAGCATATGTCACAGAGCTGGAAGGAAGGCCAGCACCTGAAGGGCCAAACCTGCCTTGAGAAGAGTTGTAATGGTCCATCAAAAAGTGCCAATAATTATGCCAGGCTCGGTGCTGCACTCCTATAATTCTAGCGGTCTGGAAGGCAAAAGCAGAAGGACGGGCAAGTTCAAAGCCAGCCTCAGCAACTTAACGAGGCCCTAAGCAACTCAGAGAGACCCTATCTCAAAATATAAAAAAGGGGTTGGGGATGTGGCTCAGTACCCTTGGGTTCAATCCCTGGTACCCGCCCCCCCCCCCAAAAAGTGGTGCCAATTAGCCAGGTGTGTATGGTATCACACACCTGTAACTGCAGCAATTTGGAAAGCTAAGGAGGATCACAAGTTTGAGACCGGGCTCAGCAACTTACTGAGACCCTGTTTCAAAATAAAAAATGGAAAAGAAAAAAAAAGCTGGGATGTAGCTCAGTGCTAAAGTGCCACTATGTTCAATCCCTAGCACCCCCCCCACACACACACAAAAATAAGTGTCAACTCCTGGGCTAGGGGCAGAGCTAGTGGGAAAGCACTGGCCTCACATGGGCAAGGCCCTGGGTTCTATCCCCAGCATGGCAAAAAAAAAAAAAAAAAAAAAAATCAACTCCAAACAATGATGTGGGTTTCCAGATGCTGGCAGGGGTCAGGCAGGAGCTGAGGAAAGTCCTCTGAGATCAACTTCTCAAGGTCTCAAGCAGTGTACAGAAGCAGCAGGCATGCAGCAACCAGGAAGCCCTAGAGTAGAAATGAAAATGGGGGCAAGGGGAGAAGAGCCATAATCCTCTGCTACTTCACTGTAAGGTTTGCCTGCTTCCCTCCAAATGAGAAGGCTGGACCCACAAACACAATGACCATACTGCTCTCTCTTTTTTTTTTTTTAACTTTATTTTGTTTGTTTCTTTTTCTTTCTTTCTTTTTTTTTTTTTTTTTTTTTAATGTGGTGCTGAGGATCAAAGTCAGCACCTCACACATGCTAGGCAAGAACTCTATCACTGAGCCACAACTCCGGCCCTGACCACACTGCTCTTGACAGCAGCAGTCTCTCTGCCTCTGAGCCTCAGTTCCTCATCTGTAAAATGGGGAAAACAGTGCCTCTCTTACAGGGTGGTGGTAAAGATTAAATGAGGAATAGAGAGAAACGCTCATCAGTGTTCTGGGGACACATTACATATTGGAGGCATTAGCTGTTACCATGGTGATTGTTCCTGTTCCTCCTGGGGCCAAAGCCCTACTAGAAAACTTGGTTTATAACAGAGGACCCTGACAAATCAATCCAGGAATCCCAGACCCGAGCCCCCGGCCAAGTACAGAAGAAAGAACAAACCATGAGGGGTTGCTATGGTGACCATGTGACTAGCACCAAGCAACAGTCCAGGGAAGCTGCACACAGGCTGTCTATTCACTTAAAAACACACTGAGTTAGCATTCCCAAATGAAAACCTGGTGCTAGCATAGAAGCAAGGCAACAGATGAGAACATGGGATACTTGACCTGAAGATGTTTTCTGACTTAGGGAAACAGAGCTCAGAGAAGCACTTCAGGCTTCCCCTTGAATCTGCAGTTAAGAGAGAAAAAAACTCCAAATAAGAGAAGAAAGACATGGACTGGGAGCAAAGCAATATCTGGACTGGCCTCTGGGGCATTGATATGGCATTCTGGCACTGGCTCCAGCAGGGAGATCACAACTTGCACAGGACACAGGCACACAGTGTCCTCACTTTGGGGACACAGCATCATCTGGTCCCGCATACACCTCTACAACCAGGAGGTCCCAACATTCGTAGCAAACCTCCATGTCAGCCTTGCAGTGTCCACAATCCCCTGACTCCCTCCCAAATCCCTGGGCTCAATGGACAGGGCATCACTCAGAAGCTTTCACCAATACTGACTCCCAAAGGAAGAGGGGGAGAAATCAAGTTATACCTGTGGACTCATCTCATTAACCCACACAAATCTCCCAGGCCGCGGCATACAAATTACGTCAGACTTTCCCAGAGACCCCTAACACCCAGGGAAGTTTTGTAGGAACCCAGGTAGGAAGATGTAACTAGTTTAACTGAAGATGAACAAGGACAGGCTTGTGTGGTAGCAAGTAGAAGCTGAATAGGGCCAGTGAGTAGAAGCTGCTCACAGCACACCCTCCCAAGAAGCAGTGAGGCTTTTGCTCAAGAGCATAATTCCCCTGTGGCTACCCGGGGAGAATATCTACTCAGTATCCTGTTCTGTCCCAAAGAGAATAGGACCATTCCCCTAAAGCCACTGCTGCATACTAGGAGAAACCAAAGCCTCACAAAGATCCAAAACCAAGGCCCTAAAAGTGTGGGCACCTAGACAAAGCATCACACTGCTACTGCTCCAAGTGGCCATTCTGATGACACAAGTGTTTTTGAAGCTGGAGCCCAAACTTACTTGCATACCTGTCTTAGGAACAAGCTAGACCTGCCTTCAAGACAGGTAAGTGATCCAGCTGTGATCAAGGAGGAGGTCTGAGTCACCCTAAAGCAACATGCCCCTTACCAGGTGGGGACCCACCTGCCACCTGATCAGAGGAACCAGACAAGTGTAGGCCAAGAACAAGAAACTGGAAACACACTAGGCACTTCTCACAAATGAGAAAAGTTAATATTCACCTATTCACAAAGCAACTAGAAATCCAAAGCTTCCAACTACCACAAATCTTTCAAAGACAGCAGCAAACTTACACAGTGCTGAATCCTGAGAACCAGCAGCTTTGGAGATTCCAAATCCCCAACAGTCTCCCTAAGGAAACCAAAGTGTTCTCAGTCCCACCAAGTTCACCCTGGGTCAGTAAGGTGATGCTCTGACCACAAGTACTCCTGGTTCTGTACATATCTTAATCTAAAGAGCCCTGGATACTGCTATCACCAAACTTGACACTGCAGGACGCCTGCAGGGGCACAAGTGTGCCCAGGCCCTGCCATTAGTCTAAGTGCAGGCTTTCCACACCACTTCCGGCAGATGGACCTCTGTGACACAAGCTCACGGTGTCTTGCAGATCTCCACATTTTATGTAATACAAGTTCCACTTTGGTCAACATACTGTAGGAAAGCACAGAAGCCTGACAAAGGGGATGGAAGAGAAAGAAGGGCCCTATCTCTCCAGCTAGTCACTGTGTGCATGAGGTGGAGTTGGTGGAGTAGCCAGTGGGACTGAGCCAATCCTCTGAAGCACAAGTTAATATCCCAGGAAAACACTAATCCACTATACAACAAGCCCAACCCAGCCTGCACTCCTACATTAGCCTCCTGGGAGTCTGGTGCCAGGAGGCGACAGTACTACTAGAAAAACAATCTGGCCACCTGCCCCAGCAGGAAAATAACCCTGGAATGTCAAATACTAGTCAAGGGGCCTAGCTGGTATAAGGGCCTTAAGTGTGAGCCCCCCACCTAAAAACAAACCCATGGCTCTTCCTCTCTGGTCAGGACCTTCAGGATTTGGCACTGCTGCTCAAGAGGCAGGGCCCTCTGCATCAGCCCAGCTTGACAAATCCTAAAACCAATGGATGGGAGACACCATGCCCACACTCTGGGGCAAGCGATTCAGCAAACTGCAAAGGCTCAGGGCGGTCGGACAGGACTGACAAGAGCCCAAGAAACAAAGCAGGAAGGCAGAGAACAACAAGGACAGGAGAAGTACAATTAGGTGAGACAGCACTTCCCGAGCTTGTAAGGGCCTGTGAAAGGACGGATGCTTGACTGGCCACTAGCTCCGCTGGAATTCGGGAGCCCCGGGATCTTAAGACACACCCCTGAAGGCCCCCGCGCCGACCGTCCACCACGCTTTCCCGGTACACTCCTAAACCCAGAGGCAGGCTCGGGCAAGCGGTGGTGGTGCAATCCACCTTGTGTACGCCAGCCATGCACCCGGAAGTTAAAGGAGATGTTTAATAACATCGCTGCCGAGGTGTTTCCTCCGCGCGAGCGGCAGGCCGTCGAAGCTAACCCCTCGCGGGCTGCGCGGCGGGACCGCCTCCCGCGCGGAGGCTACCGCGCCGGACCAGGCCTCGCCGGTCCCGGGAGGCCTGGTCCGGGCCTCGGCCGGCTCGCAGCGCGCCCTCCTCCCACCCGGCCGCCGCCCTACCGTTGCTGTAGGCGTACGGGGACTCGGCCGCGCCGTCCTGCAGGCTCTCCAGGATCTCGCCCTTGCCCACGTCGCTGTCGCCCACCAGCAGGAACTTGAGAAGATAGTCGTAGCTCTTCACCGGGCTGCCCTGAGTGCCCATCCTCCCGCCCGCCGCGGCCCACGGGCGCCGCCACCGGACCTGCGGGCGGAGGCGGGTGAGCGGCTCCAGGCCCGCCGCGAAGGCCCCGACCGCTCGGCCGTTCCGCCTCACCTCAGCCTTGCTGCTGCCGCCGCCGCCCGCCTCCCGCCGCTTCCCGCACAGCGCCGCGCAACTCCGCCGCCCCGCCCCCGGTCGCGCCGCCGCCATTGGCCACCCGCCGCCCACCCTCCTTGGACCATTGGTCCAGCCTTCCGTCCGTCACGGAAGCCCCGCCCCCACGCTGCCCACACAGAGCCGCGGAGCCTCCGGTCGCCCGCCCCCTCGCCGCCCCTCCCTGACCCCTCGCCGTAGCCATTGGCCGCCCGCCCCCCCCTTTCCCGAGGCTGTTGGAGGGGCTGCCAGTCCCTCACGACCGACCGCCCCCGCCGTTTCCCACACGTCGTTGCGGGGACAGCGGACGCCCCACCTCGCCACCGTCGCCATTGGATACTCGCCTCCCGCTTTTCCTGAACCATTGGTTCCCCTTCACGTCCATCAGCACCCCTCGCCTCTGCGGCTTCCCGCAAAGTCCCAGGCAACCCCTGCAGCCCCACCCACTAGCCGACAACACCTCTCACACTCGCCCGTCCCCCTTGACCACCCCTGACAAACCATTGGGCCGCCGGCACGTCGATCGCACCTGAAAGCCCCGCCCCTTCCCTAACTTTTGCCAATTAGGTGCTTGGAACTCCAGGCATTTCCACGCGCCGCCTCCCCTCTGTGGACTGGTGGCTGGACGGTGGCGGTTCCCGGTTGAGGCCACGTGAGTGCATCCGAGACTATCGAGTCCCCTAGTAAGTTGCTTCGGCTGCTCTCCCAGAGATTCGCAGAGGGCGGCGTGGGGACCCAGTCGGCTGTCTCAAGCGCGTCAGCCTCGTGCGGGGGGCGGAGGCGACCTATAGACGCTCCGAGGCTCGGGGGCGGTACTTCCGCCGAAACACGGGATTTTTGCCCGTGGGCGCAGGCCAGCGTCTGACAGCCACGCTCCTCTTACAAGCGGACCTCTGGTATGGAGTTAGCCCCCTCAGCCGAGGGGACGAAGTCATCTCGGTAGCTGGCCGCGCGGGGACCCGCCGGGCCGGGCAGCCCGCGGCAGGTGCAACGCAAAGGTCCAGCCGAAAGTCTTCGTCAGCCGCTTGCATGAGAAGGCATTCGCTCAAGCCACGTACGTAACAACTTGTGACTCAAAAATGGAGCACCGAAGGTCGCACCCTGCAAGAACTCGTGTCGGTCAGCACAGAGAAAACGTGAACATCCAGAGAAAACGGCCCAAAGATCCATCCGATCAATGATAAACAACATACAGTATGGAGTGTATTACCGTCAATAGGTACGGAGTATTGATCCACGAGTGAATCTTCCAACCATGCATATTACTTAACTCCACTTATTTGCAATGTCCAGAATGGCCAATCCGTAGACAGAAAGTAGGATAGTAAATGCCAGGAGCTGGGGGAGGGGGCACGGGGCAGTGATTGCTTAACGGGTACAGAATTCTTTTGATAGGTGGTGGTCATGCCACTTGGTGAAGTTACTGAAAATCATTGAATTATGTGCTCAAGGGCTGGGGATGTGGCTCAAGCGGTAGCGCGCTCGCCTGGCATGCGTGCAGCCCGGGTTCGATCCTCAGCACCACATACCAACAAAGATGTTGTGTCCGCCGAGAACTAAAAAAAAAAAAAAAAATGTGCTCAAAATGGGTGAATTTTATGACATATATGACACCAAAACCCCCAAAAGTCATCAAAGCTGACCCAAGTGCAGTCCTTTGAGTATGAAGTATTGCTGCTGCATGTGGTCACAGGACTGTTAAGGCTCTCTGCAGAGAGATCTGTGCAGAAGAAGCAGTCATGTCATTACAACGACCATGTGTCTGAGGGCAACAGAGGATGCCCCAGATGCAATACCTCTCAGGTCTGTGTGGCAGACAAGGACAGGCAGGAACCTCCTTCCCCAGCAGCAGATGCTCTTTACACCCCTGGATGGGCAGCACCACACTTGAGCCACTCTCTCTGCTGTCCAGAGCTGAAGATGTGAACTTTGCTGAGTGCCAAGCTGCAGGGACACTGCAGCTTGTTTTATGCAGTGCTGGAGAAGGCTTCTGGGAGAGCCTCCAGAGGGTGGCAGCACCTGGTGAGTGAGCTGCTGAGCCTTCCTCACCTGCTTTCATGGAGAGGCTTTCCTGGTCTCCTCTTGGCCAGGGTGGGTGGGGACACGGGCTTCTGGGTCCTGGTGGCCAGAGCCACACCAAGGCCTCCAAGCTGGGCTAAGCTCAGCTCATTTGTAATCCCAAAGGAGCCCAGAAGTTCTTGCCTGTGTCTTAGCTAAGACCTTTGCCCAGGAGTGGCCATTCCCTGGACATGGGGTTATAGCAGACATGGCCACCAATGCTTACATAAAGGGGATACACACAATACACCTCATGTTCACAGATCAGCAGCAAGGCAGACAGTCTTGGCCCTGAGCTGGTGGGGGGGGGGGTGTTGAGTACCCAGAGAGACCAGGGACTGAGCATTCACTACCTAGCTGGCCATGGAAGGCCTCTTCTACAGAGGTCACTCTGACCAGAGGAGCCTAGTCTCTGGCCTGGCCCCAGCCCTGCAGCACATCTGATGTGTTTGAAGGTCCATAATCTTGCTGGAAGGGAGGGTGGTGAGAAACTGACTCCCCTTTGCAGAGACTGGAAATCACAAACACCTGTGAGGGTCAATTTTGGGCATCCCCTTATTGGATTATGGAATGTGGGGAGAGCTAATGGAGCTTTATTCTGGGTGTGTCTAGGGGAGTATGTCCTGTGAGTCTGAGTGGATGGCACCATTTAATTTGCTGGGGCCCCAGAGGGAGCAAACAGCAAAGGTACAGTGGCCTCTGCTGGAGTCAGGACACACCCTTCTTCTGCCTTAGACATCAGGACTCCAGGTTCTCCAACCTTTGGACCCTAGGACTGACTGAGCCCAGTGGCCCAACTGAGTTCTGAGGCCTTTAATCTCTGAGGGTTACACAATAGCTTCCCTGGTTCTAGGCCTCTGGACTTAAACTGAGCCATACTACCAGTGTCCCAGGGTTTCTAGCTTACAGGTTGCCTGTCATGGGATTTGTTGGCTACCCAAATCACATGAGCCAATTCTCCTGATAAATCCTCTCCCATACACCTATACTATCACACTAAATAACAGGCCACTGGACATAGTGGTACACATCTGTGGTCCAGCTACTCAAGGGGCAAGTTCAAGGCCAGCCTCGGCAGCTTTGCAAGACCATCTTGAAGGACTGTGGGCACAGTTCAGTGGTGGAGCACTGACCTAGTATGCAGGAGGCTTTGAGTTCAATCCCCAGTACAAAAAGAAAAGAAAAACCAGAGATGCTTCAAAGAATAGGATTTATTTAGGAATGAGTATTGTGAACATTTAGCAGCCATAACAAACTGCATTTTCACACAGGTTGATGCAAGGAGAGGCCTTATCACATGCATGGTCCTGGGGATGGACCAGAGCCTCGAACTAGGCAGGTTCTACCACTGAGGTACAGCCCCAGGCTGCCATTTTCTCATTTTGAGACAAGATCTGACCAAGTTGCCCAGACTGGCTTCAAACTTGCAATGCTGTCAGCCTTCGGAGTGGCTGGGATCACAGGCATGTGCCACCATGCTCTTCTCTAAGGGGTGCTTCAAAAGGCAAGGATGAGGATTATGCATACTGTTATGGAACAGCAATCCTTGGCCACAAGGATGATAAGTCAGAGGTGGAACAGACAATGGCTGAGCAGAAGTCCTTGCAGAAACACATTTGGTATGAGGTCCTGGTTCTGACAGTCTTGTGATGACTACTGTTAGGAACCCCTGGTGTCTGAGAAATTGGGCCCAGTCAAAGAAAGGGGTTTGGTGGATGAAGGAGCTGGCCTCCCATGCAGGTGCAAGAATGTACTGGGGTCCAACAAGCACCAGACAAGGTGTGGCCCAAGGGGCCCAGGGAGGGACAGGACACCATCCCTGCTGCTTAGGGACCTCAGGCCAAGGGTGAAGCAGCCAGACAGTGGATGTGTAGGCAAGGCCTCCACTTAGGAGTCCCCAGTTGGCCCCACCCTCCTATGGAGCATCTGAGGAAGGGTGCTGACAATCTCCCTTTGCTAGCTTTGGGTGAGGACTAGAGCCAGACTCCAGCTGAGCCTTGTCTAAGTGAGGGGCACAGGGGACAAAGAGATTTGGTGGTTTTGCTCTTCCCCTCCAGGCTGCCTGCTGTGGTTCAAATGTATCCCCTAAGAGTTCATGGGTTGGACACCTAATCCCCAAGTGCATAGTGGTGTTTGGGGGTGGAGCTTTTGAGAGATAATTAGAGGAAGTCATAAGACTGGGGCCCCATGATGGCATTAGTGGCTTTATAAGAAGAGACCTGAGCTGGGCGCCATGGCAGTTCAAGAGGCTGAGGCAGGAGAATGACAAGTTTGAGGCCAGCTTTGGCAACTTGGTGAGACCCTGTCTCAAAAAATAAAAAGAGCTGGGTGCAGTGGCACATACCTGTAATCCCAGTGGCTCGGGAGGCTGAGACAGGAGGATCACAAGTTCAAAGCCAGCCTCAGCAACAGTGAGATGCTAAACAACTCAGTGAGACCCTGTCTTTAAATGAAATATAAAATAGGGCTTGGGATGTGGCTTAGTGGTTGAATTTCCTTGAGTTCAATCTCCGGTACCAATAAAATAAAATTAATAAATAAAAAGAGTTGAAAACGTAGCTCAGTGGTAAAGTGTCCCAAGGTTTAATGCCCAGTACCACAAAAAATAGAGAAACCTGAGCTGCCATGCATACTGTCCTTCCCTGCGATGCCCTGTGCCATATTCTAATGCACAGTGCTGTGTCAGATGCCATCACCTTGCTCCTGGACTTCCTGCCTCAAATCCATGATTCAAATAAACCTCTACTCTTCAAAATCACAGTCTTAGGTATTTTGTTACAGCAACAGAAAATAGACCATTTCTTTACTGCCTTCTGGGCCATATCACCAGCCCTTAGAGACTGACCTACTGGGACAAACAGACGTTTGTCTCTGAAACCCTGTGCCCAGGAAGCTCTAGTCACTAAGGAGCCCTGGCCCCAGCCTGATGCCAAGGATAGATCTTACTAACATCACACAAATGGACAGAACTGGTGGACACTGCAGCTAGCAGTGAAAGAATGGATGTCCACATGGCTCCAAGTGGTTTCAAATAACTTGCTAATTATAAGGGGAAACACCTTTGTAGTAGGAAGCCTGGCACAGCTCCTGGCCAATAATGTTGACAGCACCAAAGGTAGACAAGTGGACATCATGTGCTCCCAAGGTGACACCCTGTCAAGGACAGCATGCCACAAACACATGAACTACATCTCATCATGAGAATCATGAGACACACCCAAACAGGGCCACTCCTCAGCAGGTAGCAGCTCTCAATGACTGAGGTAGCCAGTGTTCTCTACACAGAGAACAACAGCTGCCAAGAAAATCCCATGATAGGGCCACACAGCACTGGGATGGGCTCAGGGGCAGGATCCTTCCTGATGGGAGCCCAGAAATGGTGGAAGGATGTGGATACGTAGCACAAGGGTAGGCAGGGTGGCCAGGCACAGCAGGGGGGGAAACAGGCAGGATGTATGATGGCCCCTGTCACTGAGCCCCAGCAGCTGCATGCTGCCAAGCCCCAGTCAGAGGCTTCTGCATTTGAGGCCAGAAGCTGGCTACAGGCCTCCTGGAAGGCAGCCCCTAGCATCACAGGGGTCAGAGGCCGCTTTGAGCAGGCTTTTAGTGGGCACAATCCAATGAAAGACCCTTTGGCACTCATCAGCTGGTCTCTACTGGCCCTTGGGAGAAGACCAGGACAGGGAGCTGCTAAGGGACTGCTCTGGACTCCACCTCCTCTCTGTACCAGAACAACAGCAGAAAGCCCCAAGGCCCCTAGAGGCTGCAGGATGGGTGGGGTCGGGTCAGTCCAGGGAGTGACTTACCTCCAGTCCTGCCCCAGGAGCCAATCCCTTATGCCTAGCTGAGGCCATAATGAGGGTATGGTGCCATGTCCTCTGGGGCCTGTGCCAGAGCCCAGGGCCTGCACATCCACCCAACAGCACTGCTGTAGGGAGCCCCAAACAAGAAAACAGGACACGGCAGTCCCCTCAATAAAATCAAGTCTGCCCTGGAAGTGTCTGCCCGCCCCACCCTGAAGCCTCCTCAGACCTGCTGCACACATTCAACGGGCAAGACCATGCTGGTGCTCCACACGTGTGGGAGGCTTTATTGTCACCATGGGGAAAGGCAGAGTCAGGGAGCTGGACACAGGATGCATACCTATAGTCCCAGCTAATAAGGAGACTGAGGCAGGACCACTTGAACCCAGTTATAGACCAGCCTGGGCAACACAGTGAGACCCCTTCTCAAGACAAAACAAAAAAGGCAGGGTCAGGACCCATCCCCACCAGCACCCTCCACTGGGTACTTAGTGTTGCTGTGGCCTGCAGCAAAAGGAATATGGGCAGTCCCAAGTGCCCGAGAGACGGGCAGGGCTCACTGCCCTCAGCACAGACATTTCCACACCACCCAGCAACTTCAGGCTTCCCTCTCCCTGGGGTGCTTGGCTTACACAGGATCCTGGCAGGAAACCTGGGCCTAAGTGCCAAACTACATCCTGGAGGCCACTCGTGGTAGTCCACAGAACTGTCTGCCCAGGAAGGAGCTGCCTCGTTCCACAAGAAGCCAGTGAGAAGATGGAAGATTTCATCAAAGGACCTGTCCCATTGAGTACTGGGCAGAAGTGGGGCAGCCAGGTGGCTGGACACCCAGTTTCCAAAAAGGCAACTCCAGCTGACCAGATGGCCCAGCTTCCAGCAAAAGGGCACAAATGTCCTGTCAACATTCTCCTCACGAAGCAGTCCCCAGGAAGCACCGGCAAACCAGCCTGCCTAGCTCAGGGTGAGGGCTCCGGTCCATAAGGGCTGGGGCTGGATCAGCAGCTGCTTCAACTCCCAGATGGGGTCATTCTACTGCAGCAGCTGGAAGTCCTCAGGGACCTAGGAGTGCATCCTGGGAGGATCCCTCCGCCACACCTGACAGGGTGGGGCTGCTAGGGACCAGCCAGGAAGACCTGCCAGCACCCTCACAGGGTCTGGGTGTGGTGGTACTCCTGGGCAAGCCTGGGGGCTGCCAGGCATCACAACAGACCAGGGGGAGGCTCCCAAGGCAGATGGTGCTAGAGAGGGATGGGGTTGTAGGGTGGCAGCTGACTGCCTGGCAGGGACTACACAGGCCCCCAAGATCCAGAACAGGCACTCAAGAACAAGGCCTGCCCTCACTCAGGAGCACAGTGTGACCTGGCCTGCCCACAAGGTCAATACCACCCTGGCAGAGGGCAGGAAGACCAAGCTGTGCAGTGGTACTGGGAGGGCTGTGGCAGGCCCTCAATCCTGCTTGTCCCCTCCTTGCCTCCAGGGGTAGATAAGCTCTCCAAAGAACAGCTTGCGGCACAGGGAGCCCCAAGAGTGTTTGGGGTGGCAACCACAGCTGGGCAAGCGGTAGGTGTGCACCACACGGCTGTAGGGCAGAGGGTTTATCTGGAAGGACAGGGCAGTGGTTAGTGGGTTGTTAGGAATGTTTCACCCATGTCTGCACAGAAAACACTGGGATGTGGGCACTGTGGCTTGCTGGGCTGACCCCAGGGAGGCAGGTGATCCATATTCCCCTGGAACAGCGAGATGAGGTGGGAGCTATACATTCTCTTGGGGTGCTCCCTGCCAGGGTTCACTTATCTCCCAAGGACCTCCTGGGGCAGGTAAAATCACAAAGTCCTTGGCTGCCTCAACATCTAAAAGACACCACATTGAGCAGGAAGGATTTACCCAAGAGGCAGCCTGACACCTGGAAAGTGTCCCCAAATTTGCCCTGCTCCCTCCTGCAGGAACCAAGTACCCAGGACTATTTAAGATGAAGGAGTTTTATGGGTGCAGAGTCACAGGGCACACCTGCATGTCCCAAGGCTTTCACAAAGTCAGTTCTGTTCCATCCAGAACTTGAGTCCCATAGGGCCCATGGCAAAAGATGACCCAGGCCAAGTGGGGTAGCCCCCAGCAACCCAGGGTATCTGTGACTCTGGGCAGGGGGCCCTCATAGGCTAGACCGGGCCAGGCATCAGTCATGCAGACCACAGTAAATGTTCCAGCCCTGCTGGCCATGGTGCCTAAAAGCCTGGGAGGCTTCCTCTATGGAATCTACCCCTTGGCTCCACTGGGTGCTGGCCCCAGCTGTTCCAGAACCAGGCAGAACATGGTAGGAGTCCCAGTCCTGGGTTGAAATGGAGGGTACAGAGAGGCCTTACCTGCATCAGGAGGCGAAGAGGCCTGCCTACTTCATGCTCTAGGACACGGAACTTCACACCAGCTGTAAGGAGAACAGGGTGCTTAAGAGTGGGTAGGTCTACCCCATGAAGCACATGGGCCCCTCAGACAGCTCTCATGGACCCTGCTGGGGTGCAGCAGCCACTTGCTGATATGGGTGGAGACTTCTAACAGTGAAGACCCCTTCCCCTGGGTGCACCCAGATGGCACCCGGACCTTCTGGGCATATACAGCTTTCCCTCCCCACACCCTGTGGATCTGCCTATTTGGGGCTGGCTCCTAGGTGACGTTGAAACCTCTGAATGTCACTGGCAAGCAGAAGCTGAGGTCTGGCAGGCTAGGAAGAGCAGGATAGGTGCCAGGCGGGTGCAGACTATGCTGCTTTCTTGACAGGACAGGGCATTTGCTGGGTGGTGGCCACCCTACTAGCCTCTGTCCTTCAACTTTTGTGTGGCTGGCTGATCTGAGGACCCTCAGGAGCCTGGCCTGCAGTTCAGGCTCTCTAGCCTAGATCCTCCCAAGGTGGAAAGTTCTGGAAAAGAGCAGGAGTGAAGAGTTCCCAAAGCTAACATGGAGAGGGAGAACACAGCATCCATGGCTTTTCATATGAGGTGAAAAGGACCCTGCTCTGGCCATAAGCCATGGGTGGTGAGGAAGGAGCCAGGCTGCCATGGGGACTTGCTCTGCCCCTGCCTAGTCCTCCAGCCCTGAGGTGAACAAGAGGTTGGGGAAGAGGGCACGTGGGCAAAGCTGCACCTGGGTCCCTGGCCTAGGCCATTTGGAGGCAGCAGGAAAAGTGGTTTGCAAAGATGTTCTCAAAAGGGTTTGTAGGTGTCCAGCAGCAGGGGGATGCCCAGCCTCCAAGGAGGCAGACCTTGGCTCAAAGCTGACAAATGTGTTTCTACATCCTCCTGCTCTGAGTTGGCTGGCAGAGCCACCAGGGCATGCTGGTCACCTTGGACACCACCTGAATGGGTGCCAGATGGTGGCTATCAGGTCATTGTCAGGTCCCCTGCTGTGCTCTAAGCCCCTGATCCAGATGAGCTGACCCACAGCCTCATATCCACCAGGGTCGGCCTTCCTCAAAGGCATCTCCCCTGAGCCAGTATCAGAACACAATGGGGCAGCCACCTGTGGTATGGACTGTGCAGAGAAAGTTGAGGTGCTGGGTGTTGGCTAGACAGTGTAGGGCACTCCTATCACACAGGGTCTGGCCAGCCTGCAGCCCTCATCCCAGTTTGCCTCCAAGGCTGGTGGGTACTATCAGGCATGTGTTCACACAACCACATGGGGCTGGATCTTCCCTGAGCTACAGTCAGACAAGATGTACCTAATGTAGACAGACCCTAGAGCAAGCCACACATATTACAGAAGGGAGGGAGACATAGAAAGAGCTGCCTCTGGGCCTCAAATCTCTGTGTACCTGAACTTCAGCCTAAGGGGGGCCTCTCCCTCCACCTCACTGAAGGCAGCTGCTCAGCAATGTCTGGGACCAGGAGGCCTTGTCTGCCCTGCCATACACACCACGCATGCTACTGCTTCCAGGAAGGAGATGCAAATGTGACAGCCAGTGTGGTAGCTGCTTTGACAGGGCCTGCCAAGTGACTGGTGCTCAGCACACAGCACTCACCTGCCAGTCTGTAGGGCCGGCAAAGCCGGAGTCCAAGGGAGTACAGAGGCAGGGTGTTGACGAGGTCCACGAGCAGATGGATCAAGCCCTGCACCGTGACCACCAGGAGCCGGAGCTGCAGTAGGGGCAACACTGAGGGCTTCTGAGCCAGGACATGACCAGAGCACGCTGGCCATGCCCCCAAGCAGAGCAACCCAACAGTTCTGGGCTATGGCCAAGGTCCCTGACCCTAAGGCCCAGATACCCAGGAGGCAGGAAGGAAACAGCAGCCCTGCCCTGGGCAGAGCCGGGGACAGAGCAGTCAACCCTCCCACCAGGTCAGAGATGGTGCATCCCATGGCCCACGTGCTGACAAATCATGCCAGAGGGCCTGGGCCAGCAGGGTGCTGCCCACCTCCAGCACACAGCAATGAAGGAGCGCTCCTCCACAGCCCCACCTCTTCTTCCAGCATAAGCCACATGCCTCAGAGCAGGAAGGGTTAGGGACCTTTAACTACTCCAGGACCTAGCACTGCCCAGAGGGTCTAGAACAACCAAGCTAATGTGGCCTATGGGGTGGACAGCCTGACCCACAGCTGCCCGTCTCACAGGCAGAGATGGCAATGACCCCATGTAATGATGTGCTTGGCTCACCAGGGTGAACACCAGGTAGTACAGGGCCGTGGTGGGTAGAAGGAAGACCAGGATGGTGAAGAGCAAGGTCCCAATGAACAGCTGTGGAGAGAAGGGGCCGGCACACCTGGCATCACAAGACCCTGGGCAAGGGCAGCCCTTACAGCACTGGCCATATTCTGTTGCCCACCCCTACTGATCTTGCAACTACAGTCCGGATCTTTCAGCCTCCTGAATACACTCAGGACAGCCTGCTCAGGCAGCTTTCTTAATACCACACAGGGTACACCCAGGAGCCCTGTGGACATGGTGCCTCATGGGGAGACTGGCCAGTGGGATACACAGCTCACTTTAGGAAAGACTGTCCCTGTAGCAGGGCTAGTAAGAGAATGGGACAAGCCAGAGTAGGCTCTGTGTCTGAAGCCTCAGGGCCTAGAGAGACCAGGGAGCTGAGGAGTGGAAGCAGGGTCTGTCTCCCAGCTGGGGGAAAACCTGCACTATCTGAAGGCACCCCCTCCCCATAGCAACTATGGATAAGAGCAGGCTGCCCGGGTAGAGCCCAAGAAGCTACACTGGCAGGGCCAGAAGGAATGGAGATGGGGTCAGCCATGTAGGCTAGCTGTAGCCAGGAGCACCTCCCACACAAGCCTTGCTGGTACCTGGTCTAGGTTGTAGGAGCAGGAGTCCACCCGCTGGCGCAGAACATTCCACTTCTTCCCCCGGAAGAGACGCCAGAGAGATGATAGGCCGTAGATCTTTAGGCAGTACAGCCTGCAGGACGCAGGCACTGAGGGCCAGCCAAGCCCACATCACACTACACAGCTCACCCACTGGCCCCAGAGTCTGTTGTTCACCCTGGGCTGGGAGGGCTGCACCCAGCAAGTACATACCTACCTGGCACCATAGACATAGAAGCAATAGATGTGGAAGGTGAGGAGAGCGATGATGTCCGACAGGATGGATAGGGCAACTGTCAGACCTAGGCAGGCTGAGAGACCCACGTGCCACAGGATGCGCTCGATGAAAGGGGACATGAGGTGGATGTAGCCTGGCAGGACAGAGCCAGCCCTGAGGAGATGCCTGAGGTGGTCCTGGGACCGCCCCCATCCCCAGCTTCTAAGGATGGACCCCTCATGGAATTTAAAGTCCACATACCATGCCACTGGCCCTGACCCTCAGCTGAGATGGCCTAGCACAGCAGGCTTCACATGCACGGGAAGCCAGGAAGAGGGGACAAAGGAGGCAGGGCCTACCTGGGCCCCACAGTCCTCCTTAGGTGGGGATCAGGTCCCTGTGCCATGAAGCCCTGCTGGGACTACCCATCCCCGCTGTTAGACACTCACTGATCCACAGGTGAATGTGGTACAGGAAGAAGCGGCCCAGCACCTGGTCTAGTGCCCGGTTCATCTTAAGCCCAGCTGGAGCACCCATCAGCCACTGCAGCAAATGCTGGAGCTCCTCGGCCACGTGCTGCAGGGACATGGTAGTAGGGGGCATGTTGTGGGCAGGTAGGTAGTTTGGGTCAGTATCTGCACCTCCTGAGATTGCCTATAATGGGCTCCTGCTGAGGCCAGCTCATTGGGCAGAGCAAAGACAGTCCATGCATCCTTCCTCCTCAGGTTCAGACTACCATCTCCTAATGTAGGTGGGCAATGTTTCTCAGTCTGGCCATGGAACCTGTCTTCACAAATGAGTTCTGGGACTTGGACCTCTCCCAGCAGGCTCTAGTTGCCCCCTGGCCCACTGGGCACATGGTCCTCAGTGAGCACCAACTTCCACATAAGAATAGAATATTTCTCTTGGGCTGGGGTTGTAGCTCAGTGGCAGAGTGCTTGCCTGGCATGTGTGAGGCACTGGGTTCGATTCTCAGCACCGCATATAAATAAATGAATAAAATAAAGGTTCATCAACATATAAAAAAATAAAATAAAGACTATTCCTCTCCCTCCCATCTCACCACTTTCACCTCAACCCAATGCCTCAACATGTCCAAAGCTGGACAATGGCTCACCTCAAGCCCTGCAGGGAAGCCTGCCAAAGATTCCACCCCACCACCTTCCAATAGAGGCCTGGGAATGACCTCGGCAAAGTGAGAGGATATCAGGCCCAGCAAGGGCCCAGACAACAGGTGGGATCACTGGAAGCAGGGTCCCCCAGAGGATAGGACAAGGACAAGAGATAGTGCAGGGACCTTGAAAACAAGCAGGGAAGCTGGGGAGCCACCCAGGGGAGCCAGGGTCCAGGAACAGCATTGTCCACAGGGGTAGGCCCTGAAGGGCCTTCAGCTTTGCAGCCAAAGCAAGGCCACAGGAGCAACACCTCTGCACTCCCACCCACTGGCAAGAACTGGCAAGAAGAGAAGAACATTCTTTATAAATAGAACTTATTTAATATTTAAGGGATAAGCGCATGGCAGTAAAAAGAAACTTTCATTTTTTAATTAAATATTGATATTTTTGAGCAATTTTGCAAAAGGGAGGTCTAGGACAAAGTTGGCCAAGAGGTAGAGTGTGGAAGCAGCCAAGCCCTCCCCCACTTTCCTTCTGTGCTGGCCTCCATGCATCCCCACAGCCCAAGGAGAGCCAAGAGGTGCTTGCTCCTGCCCCCAGAGTCCTGGCCTGGACATAAGCAAGCCCATCCCTGCCGCCTAGACAATGACAGGGCAGAGACTGAGTCTCCAAAGGCCACGATTGGGCTAAAGGGCAAAAGGAACCACCCTAAGGGAAGACAAGCTCCTAATGGGAGAGAGAACTTCAGCTCCAAGCAAGGGAGACAGACGTGGAAGGCTCCAAGGCATTGTGGAAATACTGTAGGCAGGCCAGAGGGAGGAGCCAGAAGGGCTGCCCCTGACTTGAGCATGGTGCACAGACACTGCAGGGGAAGTCAGGGACACAGACACCAAACTTGTGCCCCTGGGTCTCAGCATGGGAATTCCAATCAATGCAAACAGCCCCAGGCACTGAGAAGTTTCCTGATGCTGACCACAGAGGGCACCAGCAGCCAGGAGAGCAAAACTGATCCCAGAGAGGAGAAGCAATGAAGAGTCACGATACTGGGCCTGATGGGAGGAGGGGCTCCCCTTAAAAGCCTCAACTACAAATGCACATAGGCACCTTCAGGAAGGGAAGGTGGGTACTTGGCAAATGCTGCCCCACAAGACACAGGACAAGTCGGGTAGGCAGAACTCCCAGGTCCCAAAAGACCCCAACAGCACATGCTCAGGGTATTTTTAAGGTGAGGACAAGAAAACTGCTCCAGGCAACAAAGGGGAGTCAGCTTCCTCCAGGAGAGCCCTCCACCCAGGAACCAGGTTCCACCCTGATCCACTCACGTCAGCCACAGGGACGAGAGCATCAGCCAGCTGTCCAATTCGGTTGCTGCTGTGGAGCCAGGACAGCAACATGAGGCCAAGGGCCATGTCCAGGAGCACAGAGACCAGCATGTTGGCCTTCCTGGAAAAGGGTCAGCCAGGAGTGATGTGAGGCAGCCCAGGGAAGCCTGAGGTCACATGGGGAGGCCTGGCTGAGGGCATCAGTGCAACAGGGCTGGTACAGAATGGGGTTGAGGAAAGGGCTGGGCCCATGGCCGTCCCACCTTGGAAGGAGACCCCAAGCCAGGCCCACACCTCATCAGCTGGGCGGGACTTTGGGCCTTCTGGGTGCTGAAGACAAGCGTTAGATGGTCAAGCCGGTTCCGGAGCTGTTCACAGGTGGAGAGCTTACTCCTGATGAAGGGCAGGGGCCACAGTTTCCACAGCCTGCAGGGAACACAAGAGACCAGGGCTTCTGCCTCTGTTCCTCCAGGTGCTCCTTCCTGCTAATGCCCCTCACCCTGCAGGTACAGAGCAAAAGCCAGGCCAGACTTAGTCTGAGAACCCAGTAGCCTCACTCCAGAACTCAGCAGGGCAAGGAGGTTGCAGAGACCCACGGGGCCTAGCAAGGGAGCACAAGTCGGATAGGCAGAACTCCCAGAAGGTGGCCTCCCAATTCATAGAGCCTGCCTTCCTCACAAAGCTCTGCCCTGAAGCACATTTCCACCCATCAGCCTACTCCCAAGGTTAAGTCTCAAGATGGCCCCAAGATGGTATCAGGACCTTCTGGACACCGGGCCTTGCCCTGCCTGCCAGATGGCTCAGCAAAGGTTGCTGGAGCTGACCGCTCCACAAGGAGCATGGCTTTCTCACAAGGCATACCCACAGGCTTTCACATACTAGAGATGTTTGAGGGCTAAGGTAGAAAAATTGCCCAACGGCAACTTGGCTTTATGCATAGAAGTCTGAGAACCAGAGACCCACGTCCAGGGGCACAAACACCATTACGTCTGCCTCTCTGTAGGCAGGAAAAAACTAAAAGGCTCCTAGAAAGTGCAGAGCTACAACTAATGCATGCCTAAGACCCGGGAAAGAAGGGGAGACCTGACCTTAGAAGGCTGAAAGGCCTCCTTCCTCTTCAAATGATTGGCTCTGAGTCACTTCCAAGAATGTGCCTCCTCATCCTAAGTGCCAACCAGGCAGAAGGTGATTTCTCACTGGCTGCTTGGAGACCCCCACCTGTGCAGTGGTCTCTCCAAGGCTGCAGATAGGCTCTGCATGGCCTAGGTCCCTCAGGACACCCCTGAAGCTGCTAGGCAAGGCATGAGGGGGGAAGGGGGCTTTACTCCTGTAGTGACAGTCATGCCTTCAGTGCTGATAGCCACCAACCATATGTCTGACAGGAGAATCAATATCTAGTGCACACGAGCAACTCTTAACCTTCCTGGGTCCTCTGAGAACATGATAAAAGCTGAAGACCTTCTCTGACAGAACTGCACCTCCGTTCAACACATACCTCCACCTCATTCATCCCAAGGCTATCATGAAACCCTCAAACTCACTCTTCACATCAAGATCCCCAGCAGCTCCCACAAGCCAAGTATGTCCCCCTAGACTGCCAGGGGCTCACTTCCCAGGCCAGTGCCCAAGCTTACTCTGAGCCCTTGAGTAGGCAGGGAAGGCAAATCCCCAAACCTCAGGGAAGGAGACAAATGAGGACGTGTAGTTGCTTCCACAGGGAGATAGCACCAAAGAAACATCTCCTCAGGCTGAGAGGGGCTCCCAGCTCCTAAGCCCTCTGTTCACAACACACCCTGGCACTCCTGGCACCGTTGCAGGTGCTTCTGGAGATCAGCGAGCACCCAATGCCACCCCATACCCTGGAGGGACTGCCTCTCCTGGAGGAAGCAATTGCAGCACCTGAAGCCCTGCTGGGTGGAGAAGTGGGGGCAGCAGGAAAGCACTGGGCCTGTGTGCCTCAAGAAGTCAGCACCTCAGGAAGGGCAGACCTCATCTGATTTCTCTTTCAGGGATCTGAGCTATCTGCAGCTCATACCCCCGTCTGGTGGGCCCCCATGCAATAACCAAGGTTGCTGGAAGAACTGGCTCCACCCCAGGAGTAAGAAACATAGGAACCACAGCCACCCCTGGGATGTCCCATGAGATGTGCAGGGGAGGGAAGGCAATTTGAGGTCCCAGGGTGAGCTGTACACCTAAGGAAGGGCCCACATGAGCCTGGGTCCCTGCACACTTGAGGGGCAACTCTTAATGGCCTGCCCATTTTCCATACCCTCCAAATCCTAGGAGCACCTACCGGCAGCCACTGGCTGCTGAGATCAGTGACAGCAGACAGGCTAGCAGCAGGCAGACTGGCCCTGAGGCCCGCTTTGCCAGCTCCACAAGAACACTGGCCTCCACACCCTCTGACTGCCAGTGGCTCAGCCGCACAGGGCCTTCATCATACTGGTCACTGCAGAACAGCACCTCGCTGCGTGCCACCGTATCAAAGACCACAGCCAGGCCCCCAGTACTAGCCATAGTATCTCCATCCTGGTGATCAGATACGACTGTAGGTGGGTGCAGCTGGGATAGCAGCACCTTGCGCTGGTCATAGAAGATTAGCATGACCTGGTCTTCGTTGGGGACATCAGGGGCAGCAGACACTTGCCGGTGGATGGCCTTGCAGCTCCAGAACTTGCTGCCCCTCTCCCGGCACAGCTGTAGCCAAGGCTCATGGGAGAAGATGGTGCCCAGGCCCTCCAGGAAGTGACCCAGGCTCTCCTCAGGTTCTTGCTGACGGTGGCACCAGGTGCCCAGCACGGCCATGCCCACCCGACTGGCCTGCTGCACCTGGGCCAGGAGCTCCTTGACCTGGATGGGGATGAAGGGAAAGTGCACTACAGCCAGCACTACAGCACTGCTCTGCTCCGGGACCCACCGTCCCACCAGCAGGCCACTGTCTGCTGAGGCACAGCATGTTGGGAAGAAGGCCTTGAGCACCATGCCAGGGACCCTGCAAGAGAGGGGAGAGGGCTGAGTCAGGGCATGCTGCAGGACGTGGCAAACAGTCCTAGCAGACACTGGGGCAACCCAGTTCTGGGTTTGGTGGAAGACATTGGTAGGTCTTGGCCACCCATCTCACATGGGCTATGCTCCTGAGGCCAGCCTGAGTGTTGCCCCATGAAGCAGCAACTGCATGTACAATAGCAAGTCAAGGTGATGTGCATGATAGATATCACCTGAAAGGGGTACCTGAGCTACAGGTAAAGGACTCTGATCATCTGTATATTTTTTTCTTTTTTTGTGGTGCCTGGGATTGAACCCAGGACCTTCACACATGCTGAGCAAGAGCTCTACCACCAAGCTGCATCCCTAACTTTTCTTATTTATTTGTTTTTAATTTTTTGGTACAGGGGTTGAACCTAGGGGCATTTAACCACGGATCCACATCCCTAGCCCTTTTTATTTAGGGGCAGGGTCTCACTGAGTTGCTTAGGTCCTCTCTAAGTTGCTGAGGCTGGCTTTGAACTTGCAATCCTCCTGCCTCAGCCTCCCACATAGCTGGGATTACAGATGTGTGCCATGGCACCAGGCTAGAGATTTTTTTGAGCAGCATATGGCAAAATGTACAGTCTCAACAAAGTAAAACAAATTATAGGGGCTGAGGCTGTGGCTCAGTGGTAGCGCACTTACCTGGCATGTGTGAGGCACTGGGTTCAATTCTCAGCACCGCGTATAAATAAATAAAAAATAAAGGTCTATCAACACTACAAAAATATTTTTTAAAAATTACAACTTTTGGGCTGGGGATATGGCTCAAGCGGTAGTGCGTTCGCCTGGCATGCGCGAGGTCCTGGGTTCGATCCTCAGCACCACATACAAATAAAATAAAGATTTGTGTCCACTGAAAACTAAAAAATAAATAAACATTAAAAAAAAAAATTACAACTTTTGGGGGCTCAGTGGCAGAGCACTTGCCTAGCATGTGTGAGGCAGTGGGTTCGATACAAATAAATTTTAAAAATAAAGGTCTATCAACAACTAAAAAAAAATACAAATACAATAAACAAAATATTTTTTAAAAATTACAACTTGGGCTGGGGATGTGGCTCAAGCGGTAGCGCGCTCGCCTGGCATGCGTGAGGCCCGGGTTCGATCCTTAGCACCACATACCAACAAAGATGTTGTGTCCGCCGAGAACTAAAAAATAAATATTAAAAATTCTCTCTCTCTCTCACTCTCTCCCCTCTCTCTCTCTTTAAAAAAAAAAATTACAACTTTAACAAACCAGGATTCATATATTAAGTTAACAAGAATAGGGGTTTGGGGCTGGGGATGTGGCTCAAGCGGTAGCGCGCTGGCCTGGCATGCGTGCGGCCCGGGTTCGATCCTCAGCACCACATACAAACAAAGATGTTGTGTCCGCCGAGAACTAAAAAATAAATATTAAAAAAATTCTCTCTCTCTCTCTCTCCTCTCTCACTCAAAAAAAAAAAAAAAAGAATAGGGGTTGGGGTTGTGGCTCAGTGGTACAGTACTTGCCTAGCATGTGTGAGGCACTGGGTTCGATCCTCAGCACCACATAAATAAATAAAGGTCCATCAACAACTAAAAAAAAAGTTAACAAGAATAAAGAGAGCTGGGGTTGTGGCTCAGTGGTAGAGCACTCACCTAGCACATGTGAGATCCTGGGTTTAATCCTCAGCACCACATATAAATAAATAAAATAAAGGTACTGTATCCATCTACAACCAAAAAATAAATTTAAAAAAAAAGATAAAAATTTAAAACACTGTGCTTCTGGACTGAGGGAAACCAACCATACATACATAGTTAGGCACCCACGCAGTGGCCCAGGAGGTGCCAGAATCTGAAGGAGCCTCCCCTTCACAGCAGGGAGAGCATCCACCGGCCACCACATTCAGAAAAATAGACTCTGCTGTTCTCACAGGGTTTCTGTATCCACTCTGACTCTCCACCCTACCTGCAATGACCCTGAGCGGTACTCATCTTTCCCTGGGATTCCCAGCAGAGACCTCAGATCAGGGCTCCCAGCAGGGGAGTATTTTCCCACCTTTGGGATGTATTTCTTCAACCATATAGTCATCTAGACATGGGGTGGCAGTTCATGGGCCCTGGAGGTATGGAAGAATACCTTCATGTTCTCTCAGACTGAGAGAACACCAGCCTTCCTGGCCCCTCACTATCTCAATGTGGCCTTGGAGCATTAAGAAAAGCCCCAAGCAGCTGCAAATCCTAAACTCTGCAGGGCCCCAGGCCTTTCCTTCGCAGAGATGAACTAGTGAGGCTGAAACCTTTTTGGAGGCACCCCCTGAAAAGAAGGGCAGCTTCTCATTCCTTCACCAGAGTCCTTTCCAACAGGCCTAATGGACAGGACCACCTTGCCCCATATGGTGGTGAGGGCCTGCTGCACCTGGGCCAGGAGCTCCTTGACCTGAATGGGGATGAAGGGAAAGTGCACTACAGCCAGCAGGGTCTGGGTGCCCATGTTTGCCCACCTCGCCTACATAAATGACAGCAGACATCCTGAGCAAAGACCCCCAAGCTGGTGGCCACACTAAGGGAGGGAAACAGACCTTGGACTCAGCATGGGCCTCCAGGTTCAGCACTCATGAAGCCCTTAGAGACAAGGGGACAGAGTAGGACACACATGTCTGTGAGGGCCTCACACAGACACAATCGGCCAGGGCTTAAGAGACCGTGGTGTAATTGCTATCGGCCCTGCAGGTACACCAGACCAGTAGCTGGAGGGTACTTTGATAACTATGGGTCCTGGTTGAAAAGGGTACCTACAGATCCAGCTGCAGAACTCCCAGATGCCCCTTCCCCACAATATTTTGAGAGGGCAGTCAATCAGCTGATACCACTGGAATAACCCTCATGACCAACACGGGGGCCCCATGGCTGGCATCAAGGGCCAATTTCTTTTCCAGTCCCTTCTGCAGGGCCTGACTCCAGGGAACCACTGACACAAGGCACCAGGGGCATTGTGAGAGGGACAGAGAGATTCTGGCTGTGAGGTGCCCAGCATTTGGCTGGTGACTGCCACAGTTGACAACTCAGAATGGTATAAGTTTTTCCTGTCAGTCAACCCCTCAGGACACATCAGCTGTGAGCCTGGTGGGGGACATCTTCCACAGGAACTGAGGGAAACGGTCCATGGCTATTGATGGAAGAGAAACACCTTTGGCCTAACAGTAAACAGATGGTGGGTAGCTGGGTAAGTTGCATGCACACAATCTGTGCGCTTCCTTTGTGTGTAGCATGGTTCATGTACAACGTTTACCTTAAAAGCAAAACAAGATAAATAGCTCCTCACGTCTAAGGAAGGAGATTGGAAGGCAGATGTTTATGTTCCGATCCGTGGGGCGCCAGAGAACTCAACAAATGATGGGGCAAATTCTCATCTCTACTCCCACCTCAGCCTCTAGGAGTGACGGCGGCGCAAGCGAGAGCGCTCGCCAGGCTGCGGGGAATCCAGCAGCCAGAAAAAGATGAAAGAGCAGGCGATCGATAGAAGAGAAGGCGCGGGACTGAGAGGCAGGTAGGATTTGGGCAAGGAGAGCATCTTGAAAGCCCTGGTTGAAAGCACGGCCTGAGCCCGGGCGAGCTCCTCTGCCAGGAAGGAAACAGCCCCCAGCGCGAGGCGGGGGCGAAAGAACTGCTGCAGCGGAGCTCCGCCTCCGCATGAACGGGCCAGGGGACGCGGGGGACACCCGCTGGAACCCTCCTCGGGTGAGGCCTCTCCAGGGTGCAGCTCCACCCGCACGGTTTAAACAACGAAACGAAACTCTCCTGCCTTCCGAACAGGTGAACCTCTTCCGCCCGTCCCGGCGGTGAGAAGCCGCGGCCGGGACGCCCTAGGCCCCGTCGGCGCGCCCAGGCGGGCGCAGACAGGGCGGCAGCGGCGTCCCCGCGGCGCGGACGAGAAAACGAGCCCGCCGCCCGGAGACGCCCCACGGACCCTCGCTCCCGCCGCCCGGCCGGCGGCTCCCCGGACTCCCCGCAGACACCGGCCTCCCCCCTGCTCACCGGCTGCTGCCCCGGGCCGCGCCCCTGGGCGGCGGGGAGGGGACGGGGTTGGGGACCGCGTCGGGCGGGCCCGGGCGGACGACAGCGCTCGCGGCCCCCAGCCCCGCCGCGGCCGCACCGCGGGACACTAGCCCCATTTCCGCCCGCTCTGCGCGTTGCCGCGCGACGGTCCGGCCCCCAAAGGCGCCCGGGCTGCCCGCTGGCCGCGCCCGAGCGTTCCGCGCGCGCGGCGGTCCTGCCTGAGCGGTATCCTTGTCCGAGGGATCCGGAGGGCCCGGCCCTGGGGGACCCCGACGCCCCTTGGCCCCGCCTTCCCGGGGGGGAAGGGACCGCCAGGCCCCGCGTGGAATCCTGAAGGAGCTGTCCGCGGCCCCAGGCCGTACCTCTCACACTACTATCTGCCTATGGGCTGCCCCAGACCTCTGCAGGCCTGCTGTGCGAAGCCAGCTGGGACCAGTTTAGGCCGCAGCCACGGGATTACCAGGAGCACGCACTCAGGAGTCACTAGCCCTTCCCGCCACAGGCGCAAAATCTCAGACCAGGGCAGCTTCTAACATTTATTGTGCACCTACTCCGCTTGCTTTCTACATCTGCCCATTTAATCCCCCACCCACAGGGGCCCGGACATATTGAGAAAATCTCAACAGGTGTAACCACAGATGTCAGTGTCCTGGTGATAGATGGAGCGCCACCTCACAGCCTGCAGGGGCCGGGCAAGGCAATGAAGACCCCTCACAGGTTCGCAGACTGCTGAGTAAAACCCCCAAGCACCCACCCCCACACTTGTCCCCTTTCAAGTCTCATTTTCCCAGTTGTAACATGGGAGAAAAGGCCATGGTTTTTCTCCTTTTTTTTAAAGCACCAGAAGTCTGTCCTCAGAGGAAGGCTACTCAGGACCTGTGCTACCTAGAACCTCCCAACCTTCCTGCCCCGTGCACCTGGAGCTTTTTGGATGCAATCTGCAGAGAATTGAAGACTCAGACAGTCTTCAAAATGGTTTCACATGGGGGGGTGGAGGAGCGGGCACTGAGACTCCAGACCCAGCCTTGTGCTTCCCAGATTACCTCAAAGTTTGCCCCTCTGTTCTGCCTCCTCCTTACCTCTGCTCGACCCAGAAAAGCTGCTGAAAACTCAGTACTGTGGGTGCCTCTGAGGTTGGGGGACACTGAGGGGCCACACCCCTGCCCCAAGCCTCCCAGCCCAGCCACACCCACCCTGCCTGCCTCTGATTAGGATCCTCCCTGGTATGTGCTGGCAAGCAGCCTACCACACCAAGGACCTCCAGCCTCTACTGCCAGCACGAAAGCCCAGGCTTCCTGAGACCTGAGTCAGCAAGCCAGGGTCTGAGTGGACAGGGTATGCTGAGTGCAGGGCCGGGGCACACTGGATGAAGACACAGAGAGGGCCCAGTTTAGGAGATTTGTAGAGGAAGCTTGAAAGGCAGCTAATCTCTGACTGTGGATGAGATGCAAGTACTCACCAAAAGGACCAGGTCTGGGAATAATGGGGGCTCAGAGTCATGAAGCATGGCCAGTAGCCCCAGAAGAGCCCATCAGCCTCCCATGGTGCTTCATAGCCTCAGGCTGGCCAGGCATGGTGAGGCCTGCCCTTACCAGTGCCTATCATCAGGCCAACTCCCAAGATACTGGTACACCTTGATGTGGTTGTCCCCCGCATCTCCCACCACAAGGTGGCCCTGGGGTGAACAGGCCACAGCCAAGGGTCGCTTCAGCCCCTCTGACAACAAACAGATAGGCGTCCCAGCCCTGGGAAACAGGGTCACCTGGTGCCTCTGTTCATCAGCCACAATAACACTGCCCTCTGAATCAGAGCACACCCCTGCTGGGCGACCAAAGGTATGCCCCCTCAGGGTCCCCAGGGAGCCCAGGGGCTGGCAGGCACTGCCAAACAGCCACACATCCCCAAACTCCTCGCTCACAACAAGGCCCCCGTCAGGCTCTGGGCTCACCCAGCAAGGGCCCTCCAGACCCAGCACTGAGGCTGGGGCCAAGGGCTCCCAGGTAGGGCCCAATGTGAAGCTGTGCACAGCCCCACGCACATAATCTGTCACCAGGAATCGGCCAAGGGCATCCACAGCCAGCCCTCGAGGGGACAGGAATGTGCCCACCGTCACCCAGTGCCCCTGAGGGTCCCGGGGAGTGTGCTGAAGAGCATGGACAGCCCCATGGATGAGGTCGCTAACCACCACAAGCCCCGAAGCTGTTACAGCCACATCCTCTGGAACAAAGTTCCCAGCCTCCCGCATGCAGCAGGACAGGCGGCAAATGGAGCGTCCCTCCAGGTCCAGCACATGGATGCAGGGTGCAGCCCCAGCTGTCAGAAAGAGCAGGCCATCTGAGGAGCAGTGCAGGCCTCGGGGCCCCCCTGCAGCCCCTGCAGGTGCCGGGATCTGCCCAAGCAGCCGGGGCGGCCGGGAACAAATGAGGTCTCCAGGCTGGTCCAGTGTGAGATGCAGTAGGGATCAGGTGGCCAGCAGGGGTGCCCAAGAAGTTGGGAAGTTGGGGAGGGAGGCCAGAGGCAGGAGGATGGGTGGAGTCAGTCTCAGTTCTTCTGCAGCTGCAAGAAAGGTGGCAATGGCCCACTGTGGCTCCTGGTGCCTTTCCTGAGGCACCATGGGGCTGATCTGGGGTATCTGTCTGCTCCCCAAGCTCAGCAACTACCCAGATGATCAGGTACCTTGGAGCTGGAGTCTGGGAGATGTGGCCCACCCATGAAAGGCACAGCATTGCAGTGTCCTGGGGTGGGAGTGAGGGAGTGGCAGATAAGTGGCATTTCCCAAACTCACCTGCTCATGGGACCCCTTCCCTTAGCTCCTGCCAGTCTCAGCCCCTGTCTGTGACCAGTTCAGGGAGACCTCCAAGCCCTGATCTGTTAGGTGGGTCCTTTCTAGGACTCGCTGATGCCCCCATCCAGAGTGGCCAGCCAGAGTCCCTACTGGGTCAGACTCCCTGCTCCTGTTGTGGCAGCCTGGCCTCTGTTGTTGGAGATAGGTGGAGGGAGGGGTGGAGCTGCCTGGCAGTTTCCCTGCAGGGACAAATGGGAGGGGCAGTTGGCTAGTCCCAGTTATGCAAGAGCCCAAGGAAGCTCTGGAACATGGACCAAGTCCCCGGGCTGCTGACAACTTCCTGCCTTGGGCCTTCTCCCAAACCCGCACACAGGCCTTACCTTCCCACTTCTGCTATGCGCCTGGGTGCCTCTCAGCCTCACCCAACCCTTTCCAACAGGCCCCATCACAGCCAGAACCAGGCAGCCCCAGGCCACTGCCCCCAGGCAGGACCTTTGCATTAGGGCTTTGGGGAAGGTGACCTGCTGGCTGAGTCACCCTCCTCCCACCCCTCCACAAAGGCAGGTTGGTTCAGACTCTGCTCCTGTCAGGCTACCCCCAGCATGAGGAACTGGGGTGCAGTGGACATGGGGTGCCACAGGGTCTACCTCAGACTCAGGACCTCTGTCCTCAGACACCAGCTGGCTCTGCCCTATAGCCCCTGGGAAGCCTCTGGGCAGAGAGTACTCAGCTGGTACCTGTTGACCCCAATCTGCAACCCACTCTGTGTTCCTCACCCAGCCAGCCGACACCCCAGCTCCAGACACTGCCTGTAACGCCTTGCAGTGGGGTGGCTGTCTGATGCTATCACCAGGCAGCACGGTCAATGGGGCAGTCAAGAGTCCTGCTCTGACTGGCCCTAGCCTGGCTGGCCCAGTCCCAGCTTGGCCAGCCAGGTACAGACAGGAATGGCACCTGGAGGGCAGCTTGCACTGGGCGTTCCCGGTGGCCATGGAGGACATGCCCACCCCCACCCTGGAAGGCCAAGCGGGCACTAGGAGGGAGGCAGCGAGCTGTGAAGGCCACCGATGCCTATCATGGCTGCAGGGACTGGCGGGGGCCCAGAGAAGGCCACATAGGGTGAGCAGCCCTGAGCCACAGAATGCAAAGGCATCATGTAACCACATACAAGCTGTGCTAGGGCAGACTGGGCTGACTGGGGCTGCAGGATGCCCAGGACCCTGCCCACCCCTAAAAAGAAAGTGAGATCATCCTGAGCAGCCCAGACTATGCAGGCATCTCCCTGCCCATCCTGTCTCTGTCCCTAGCCCCTCAAGGAGGGCTAAGTAAGGGCATTGGGATAGAAGGTGGGAGGCCAGCAGGGAGGTCAGGGACACTGCCCACCCAAAATGTCCAGGCTCTGACATTTCCTTGGGAATGTCCAGGGACTTTTGCTGGGGCAGCAAAGGAAGGAGGCCCAGGCAGCGTGTTTGAAGGTGGTATCTATTTAATGTCTATGACTGTGATCAATAAATAACCATGACCTAGCAATTTCCACAAGGCTCTGAGACAGCCTCAATCACAGGCTAGTGGGGTCTGTCCACATGCACAGGCTGGACAGGCTCCTGGCAGGGGGCCCAGGGCAGGGGCAGGGCCATCACACTTAGTGGCTGTGGTTAGACCTCAGCACCTGTGGGGCTCTGCAGGCCAGGGATATCCTTAGGGGTCTGGGAGCCCCCAGCCCGGACACAAGTACCCCAGCCACGGCCAGGAATGACAGGGTCCTCATGGGCCTGGAGGGGAAGGCCGGGGGGTGGGACACTGGAGTCTGCCTCACACTTGGTGGTATGGCTGGAGAAGGGCTCAGGTGCTGTGTGGCCCAGCATGCTGGGAGTCTCAGGGGTCCCCCTTGCCAGTGTGGGGCCCAGCTCAGGCAGTTCCCAGGCCTCTGCTCGTGCCTCAGGTCCCTTGGCAGGCACCCGTTTCACAGAGAGGTCAAGAGGTGTGTCCAGTGGCCGTGCTGCCCGCTCCAGTGCCTGGTGGATGGTGAGCAGCTCTCGACGGATCTTTCCTAGCTGCTCCCGCAGAGGTTGGGGGGCCAGGCCCCCAACAGGCATCAACTGCCCCAGGTACTGTTCCACCCTGGCATAGTCGCCGAGGGCCTGGGTCAGGTCCTCACCCACAGGTCCTGGGCTTCCCAGCACCTGGGCCTGTGACTGCTGGGCGACGGGGACCTCAGGACCTGAGGCCTTGGGGTCACCCAGCTCCTTGTCCTCAGGCCAGAGCATCAGTGAGGAGCCTGATGGCAGGCTGCAGAATAAGAGTCAATCAGAAGGTCACAAAGCCCCCCACAGTGCCCCAGCCCTGCCCCTTGGGTCCCTGACCAGCATGTCACCCATGGCCCCAGGGAAATGGAATAAGGTGCCAGTCTAGGGCTAGGAGCTCCCCAAAGACAGATGAGATGCTCTCAGGTCTCAGTTCTCCTCTGTGGCCTGGAGCCTGTACTCCCAGCAAGTTAGCTTGGAACAGGGTCCACCCCCAACCCAGCCCTTCCCTAAATTTTCCATCCCCAGAACCTGCAGTCCAAGGCACCCACCTGCTCTGGGAACCAAACTTCGCCAGGCTTGAGGAGGCCTTCTGGAGCTCCAGCCTGCTCCCCAGGGGCAGCTGTCTCTGGGGGTCTCCCTCCTGCCCTGGATCCCTGGGGGTGCCATGGGGCCAGGCCCCCCCCAGCCCTGGAATGGGCACCTTCAGCAGCCCAGGAGCCAGAGTCCCAGGGGGTCCCTTAGGGGGCATAGAGGGTTTGGCAGGGCCGGCCTTGCCAGCTGGTAGCCCCAGACTCTGCTCCAGGAGCAGAGGATAATACAGGCGAGGGGCTGGGGTGGCCCGCTCAGGGGACTGTGGGGAGGGGAAGGTGGCAGCGGGGGGCAGCAGAGGGCTGGCTGAGGCCAAGAAGGGCATGTGGGCAGCAGCAGCCAGTGATGGACCCAGGTAGGAGAAGAGGCCAGGGCCAAGAGGGTAGTTGACACCCAGCAGTGACAGGTGGATGCTCTGGGCCTCTGGGAATTCACCCGGGGTGGGTGGTGGGTAGCAGGGGACACGTCTCTCAGGGCCTGCTGAGGCTACAGCCCCTACAGCCATGCTCCTTGTACCACTGCCCAGTTCTGGCTTCCAGGACTCCATCAGGAGCCCACCAGGGCCAGGACCCTTCTGAGCAGCCCTGGCCAGAGTGGGCAGTGACTCTGGAGACCCCTTGGCCCCAGGCTTAGGGCCCTCACTGCAATGGCGCTGGGAAAGGCCGTCAGTGACCATGGCATCTGGCACAGTGGGCTGCCTGCCACGGCTTGGGGGGTCCCCAGAACCATCTGGGGTAGACATGTGGGGCCTGGGAGAGGAGGGGGCACGGCGGCACGCCCAGTCTGGGGAGTCCAGCAGCAGTGAGAGGGAGTCTTTGCAGAGGCTGTACTTCATGTGGTTGTAGAGGTGGGACTTCTCCAGGCACGTGAAGGGGCACTGGAAGCACTTGTAGTTGTAGGGTTTGCCCCAGGGCCGGGGGATGTAGTGTGGCTTCTTGGGCTTCCGAGACCTTGCCCTGGCCCCAGTTCCCACGCGGCACGAGCCAGCCTCACGGGACATGGTGGCTGGCTAGTGGGCAGACTGGGGCACCATGGCTACCTGCAGACAGGGGACTTCAGTCAGCACCAGGTCCCCCAGACTTCCCAATTCCCTTCCTCAGGGCTCCCCAGCTCCAGGAGAAGAGCCCAGGTGCCCCTACCTCCTCTGCCCTGTGGCTTCAGCCCCCTCCCTGAATGCCTCTTCAGGAACCTATAGGGCCTCCAGATTGTCAAATGAAGAATGAGGCACCAGTCAAACCTAACACAGACATCCAGTAACTTTCTAGGGTAAGTATGGGCTCTGCTGATTTGGAAACTACAATAAAAATTATTCATCATTTATTTACCTGAAAGAAAAGTTTAACTGGGTTTCCTGCATTTTACTGGGTGATCCTATACAAATCCCCCTGGCCATGAGTACATGCTGGCCCCTGCAGGCCAATTTCTGGGATGGTCAGTCTCTGAGCAGCCCCACCTCCACACAGGCAGGCACCTGAGAGCATTTGGTAAGTGAATGAAGGAAGCCAAATGTGACCATTGCCCCTCCAGAGACCCAGCCCCTATTGAGCCGTCTGCCTCTGTGGAGTCAGAGGCCAAGGTGAAGACCACTGAGACAGAAAGTAGCAAAGGCAGCTGAGCACAGTGGTGCACACCTGTGTGATCCCAGCAAGTCAGGAGTCTAAGGCAGGAAGGTCGCAAGTTCCAGGCCCGCCTGGGCCACTGAGCAAGACCCTGTCTCAAAATAAAAAATAAAAAAGGGCTGGGGAGCAGCTCAGTGGTAGAGTGCTCTTGGGCTTCATGCCCAGTACTAGCAGAGGCGCCAGTGTCTGGTTAACACTGCGTGTGTGCCTACACGCCTGAGATGCTCCACCATTGTGTCAGGTGGGCACGGGAGATGTCTGAGGGGAGTCAGCCTCACGTGGGGCCAACCCAGGCTGGGGGAGTGGACTTCACAGTATGGCCCCTCGGCACAGCCACCTGCTCGGCCCAGCTCCATCTGGGAGGCTTCAGGCAGGTCAATGACCAAGCCTGCAGTGGCCCTGCTCAGCCAAGACCCTCTTCTCCCCACGCCCCACAACACAGGCTGGCTTGGAAACTGCTCCACACTCCATCTGGGCTGCCACCTGGGCTGCCCACTGCCCCAGCACTTGTGCCTGGGCGGGGTGCATGGTGTGTGTGTGCACACAGGCTTTGGGTGTGTGTGTCGTGTGCAGGTTTGCAGAAGCCCTTGTTCAGCCCTTGCAGGAATAACCTCTGCATGGCAAGCTGATTCTGCACAGGAGGCCTCCATGTGCAGAGAGCCTGGCACACACACACAGCCCTACCCTACTCGGTGGACATGGCTACTCGTACACCAGAGCAGAGTTAGGGCATATGTGTACACACACACCCAAGTACACAGGCAGATACTGTAGGGACTCACACACGGTTACAAGCCCACAAGTGTGGACACACTGTGCCTCACAATGGCCAGGGCAGGACTGGGGATAGCTGGGCAGTTGCTGGACACAGCCTTCCTTCCTGATGGTGATTATGCTTTGCCCACTGCAGTTACCCTTGTGGCCACCAAACACCAGGTGGGCATCTCTATTAGAGGAATGGCCAGGGGGTGGGGAGGGCTATCTTTCCAAATGTTTTGGGCCCCACAGGGCAGCATCGCCAAACCTGGGTGTGGAGTGTGGGCCAGCAAAGGCTTAGAAGAGCTGCAAGTTTGGAAGGAGGCGGCTGGCACGGGAAGGGGCTGCAGACCCAGCTTGGACTTGGTGGGTACAAAGCAGCCCCTTCTCCCTGCCTGGTCCCCCACCCCACAAGATGTAGATGACAGATAGGAGTGCTCAGGCGACAGAGGCGGCTGTGCTGGGGCCATCGATCACCCAGCCCTGGGAGCCACACAGCTGTGCCAACTGGTGCTGCCTCCTACTCCACCTCCCAGCCCAGATTTGGGGCTCCTCCTGGGCCCCTGGACTCAATGGGGGTTCCTCCTGTGCTTCCCTCCAGATCAGGCACAAGAGGGGGGGCTCTTCTGGAAGCCATCTTATCAGCTGTTGACCCATGAGGACCCAGAGGACATCCGGGACCCACCCAGCACCGATGCATGGAGAGAGGACACCCCCACACCGGCACACACAAGAAAACACTCACCTCCACACAGCACATCCCAACCTGTGCGCAGGTGCAAGCTCACAGACACTTGGAAGCATCCCCTTCTGGGGGAGAACCCGCTGAAGGGGGTACTGGGCAGCCACCAGGTCACAGCCTGCCGATCCCCTTGACCACTCGGGACTCTGGGTGTGCCACCCATGGGCTAAGGAGGGAGCCGAACCCAGTCTTCCCCTGGCTGAAGCGCAGCTGGTTGGAACCCAACACCCTTCCCCCGACTCCCCGCTGCGGCGGCGCCAAGGTGGCCCCTGGCAGAGCCCGGACCCCAAACGCAGTGGCAGTGGGGAGCTGGGGGAGCCGCGCTGCTGCTTTCTGCGCCCCGCGCCCTGCCCGGCCCGCCCGGCGCCCCAACTTCGCGGGAAGCGCCGCCCGCCTTACCCGCGTCCGCCAGCCGAGCAAGCCGAGCCTGCGGCGCCCGCCAAGTCTGCGCCAGGCTGCGCGGAGAGGCGAACTTCCCGCCCGGGTCCGCGGACGCCTCAGAGAAACTGAGGCCGGGCGCGGGAAGCGGCCCTCGCTCGGCAGCGACCCTGGAGCCACCGCCGCCTCTGCCCGCGTCCCCCGACGCCGCCTCGCGCCCACCGAAGTTGGCGGCGAAGCGCGCGCGTGCGCCACGGCGCGGGCTCCGGGCGCGGCGACCTCCGACAGGGCTGGGGCGCGGGAGGCGGAACGGCCCCAGCCCAGGACGCCCGCCCCACCTCCTCCCTCATCGCCTTGGCGCACTCACCGGCCTCACCGGACGGCTCGGGATGGAACAGCGCCCGACACGCCGCGGTGCAGCCGAGCCCAAGTGGCGCGCAGGTGCGCGGCGAGTGAGGGGCGCCTGGCACCGTCCCCGCCCCCGTCGCCTGCAGGCTGCCGCGGGGGTGCGCGGAGGCGGCCAAGTCTCCCGGGTCGGCAGCGGCGTGAGGGGGCGTCAGCGCTCATCTGTCAAGGTTGTGGCCCCTGACAGCCGCCTGGCCACCCAGGCTGGGGCTGCGGGCTGCGCCCCAGGACAGGGTGCCCCCCAGAGCCAGCCGGGAGGGACCGCGCCTAGAGCTGAAGCAGGGGAGCCAGCGCGCCCTTGCAGCTTTCCTTGGGCCCGTTGGCCTCTACGGATCCTTTACTCCAAACCGGAGACGAAATGGGTGTGCTCCCCACGCCTGGCCCACAGCCGCCACTGCCTCAGGCTGGTCACCACGCTCTGTCCTCATTCCCCCCTCCCTGGGAAGTGCCCCAGGGCTGCACTCGCCTGCTGTTTCAAAGACCTCTTCTCACTGGCCACACTCCTGGGAGAACCTGTGCAATGGTGAGGGGACCTCAAGGCCCTGGAACACCCAGCACACCATGAATCCGGGCAACACTCTCCCCCAGTGTCCTCATGGCCAGAGCTGTTCTCCAGCTGTCAAAACTGAACATTCCAGGGTCCCACTTCTCAGCCGGTCCTGGCAGAAATTCACCTGATCCATCCACTCCATCCTAGAAGTGGACAGAGATGCAGCTGGGCAGAGCCAGATGATTTCCTTCCAGGAGTCTGCCTGTGATTCTCAGAAGACTCCTGACCCAGAGTTGTGTGGCAATTTTCGGCATAGTGACTCCAGCCAGAGGAGTAGTCACTGCCTGCTCTGTGGAGGCAGAGAGCCACTTGACCCCTGTACACCAAGGCTTCCTGCAGGCTCAGCTACTGATTCCTGGGGCCTCCCTAGCCTAGGTCAGGGGAGCAGAAGTCCTGGGGGGAAGAAGAAGTCCTGCCTTTTTAATGGGGTAGCCAGAGAGGAGCACTGGACCCAGAAGCCTAGCATCACCTGGTTCCGTGACCAGCCAGTTTGTGCAGTGGGGTGGTGGCAGGGATCCCTCTGCTGACCAAGGATCAGGGCCACATGGTTTTGGGGGATGGGCAAAACCTTCCTCCTGCCCCCATGTCACCTTTCTGACACTAGCCCACTCCTGAGGGACACCCCAGAAGGGCTGGGGGATGGGAGGGGTGCTGTGGCCAGAACAGCATGCCATCCTTCTCTCCCTGACTGGCCTGGCCCAGCTGACCAGCTGACCGTGCAGGTGGCCCCAGGCTGGGAGACAGCTTGAGCTGCCATCATGCCAGCAGCCCTGTGGAGAGTGGGGGCCAGGATACCGTCCCTCGTTATGAGCACTGACCAGAGAGGCCAAAGTCACTCTGAGACAGTGAGAGTGAGAGGTCCCAGGGACAGCTGTGTTCTCTCTAGTCCTCACTGGCCAGCCTCAGGCTGACCGTTCTGAGGGTCTGGGAGAAGCTATTTCTGACAGCACAGGGGATGGGCTGGCTGGAGGCTGTGGCCATCATCCAGGGAAGCCCTGGTCTTAGAGAGCTGTGGTCTTGGGGATCTGTGGTCTTAGGGAGTCTGGTCTTGGAGAGCCTGGCTGTGGGGAGCCCTGGTGTTAGGGAGTCTGTCTAGGGAATATGTCATGGAGAGCCCTAGAGAGCCTGTTTTGGGGAGCCTCATCATGGAGAGCCTGTCTTATGGAGCCCATCTTGGGGAGCCTGCCTTGGGGAACCTATCTTAGGGAGTCAGTCTTGGGGAGTCCTGGTCATAGGGAGCTTGGTCTTGTCATGTAGGAGTAAAGCCATGTGAAGCTCAGGTGACTAGGTAGCCCCAGAGGGGGGAGGAGGCCAGGACAGGGTCAGAAAAGCAGGAGGTAGCAGGAGGGGCCCACTCTGCCCAGCAGTGGAGCCCCTTCCCCTACCTGATGGGAGAGAAGAGGAGGGACGAACCCTGAGAGGGAAAGGCACACCCTGGTTGCACTCTGGGGCAAGCCCAGGGTTTGCTTGAGAAGTCTGGGGCTGGGCATGGATGGCTGTCTCCTGCCCTCTGCCCCAGGGGCTCTGAAGCACATCCAATACCACATGGTGGCTCCTCCCTTTCCTTCTAGGTCATGACTCCCTGATGAGACAACCCTTCCCCCAGGGGAAAACCTTGGGCTCTGGGAGGTGGCCCTTGCCTCCTGAGACAGGGACTGGACTCCCCTGTGGCCCAGAGCCAGTGGACCCCTGCCCACACTCCCTGGGTCTTAGTCCTCTCTGCAGAAGAGGTGGAGACTCGGTCTGGCTCCAGTGGGATTCTGGACAGGGGCCCGGTTCCTGGGTGCTGGTGCAGACTGCCCCTCCTCAGCCATTAACCTTCTCTGCCCAGTCTACCACGGCTGCCAGCCTGTCACCTTCATTTCTGCCAGAACTGACTGTGTGGGGGGCTTGTGTGCTGGGCTTAGCAGGCCAATTGGGGTCTGTGGCCACTCAGTGCCTGGGGGAAGACCTGTCCCATCCCCTCAGTGTCACACCCATAGCCAGGACAGGTGTGTGGATGGGCCACCCAGCACCTGTCCAAGAGACACAAGGATGAGATAGAGCCCCCAGGCCAGCCCTGAAGCCCACAGTGGGACTCTGTCTGTGCAGTGGCAGGAGCCCTGGGTCTTTCTGGGGTGGTCAGAGCCACACAGGATGTTTGGCCTCAGCTCATGCCTGCCCACTCACTGAGGAGCACTGGCTGGAGGGCACAGGCATCCTTGGGCTTCACCTTCCTTGATGTGGTCCTAGGGACTTCAGGCTGGGGCAGGTCCAGGGCTGGGCTGAGGGCCGTATTTTCTGAGGGTCCTGCCCAGGACTGAGGCTGAAGACCCTGAGGAGACTGGGGACCTGAGGGAGGTTCATGAGGGGAGGAACAGGGCAGGGAAGCTGAGTGGGCAGGGAGAGCCTGGGCTCACAAGGGCTGGGCAAGAATGTGGTTCCTGGGGTTGGGGCATCCTGGGATCCGACTGCTTCCCTCCTGGACAAATGGCACTCCTGGAAGCCCTTGAGAGGGTGAGAAGCAGGTGCTGTGTGCTGTTGTGGGAGTGAACTCCCTGTCAGGGGAGCAGGGGCCTTTTGGTTCATGAGGGCGCAGCCGGCAAGGCGGTGGAACGAGAGACCCGGGTTGCCCATGCCCCCACCCGGTCTCTGAGCCTGGCACTGGCTGAGCAGTGCCCGGGGCCGACAGCAGCCATATGCTGGGAAGAGAGGCTGAGCGTGTTGCTCTGCGGCCCCCAGGGCCGGCCTTCCTGGGCCTGTCACAGATGATTTTCCCCGCCTGAGTGGCAGGCCGGCTGTCGGGTGGGGCAGTGGGGGCCTGCGAGCTAGACCCAGGTCTAGGCAGTGCTGCCCTCAACTTTGGGACTCAGCTCTCCTTAGGTCAATGCAGGTGGTGGGCCCTAGGCTTGGATTCCCATAGCTTTCCCAGAAGGCATGACTGTCCAGCTCAAAGTCAAGGGCCCCAAGGAGAGCCCAGGCTGCCCAGGGGATGGGCCTTCCTGTTTGAATGTGGGCAGTGGCCAGGGGTCCACACCTGGCAATGTATGCCCTGGGCAGGCAGGAGAGGGCCCCAAGCTGCAGCTCTGTCAGCCCAGCGCCCAGAGCAGGGAGGCAGGGAGGCTGCGACTAATTTGTACACTAAATGCTTCTGACAGGGAGGCCTCACCAGTGAGAACCCGCTGCCCGGGAAGGCTGCTGCAGCATGCTGCGCCAACAGTGAGGGCTAGGAGAGGGCTGGGGAACGGGGCCAAGTGGTCAGGAAGTCGGGGAGCAAAGTGGGGAAGGGTAGAGATGTGGGGAGGGGATGAGGGGCAGAGTGGAGGGGGAGAGGGCTGGAAGACCCTGGGGTGGAGACTGCCAGGCAGGGCCCCTAAGACCCTTGGCATCCACTCCCTGCCTTAGCAGCTAGTCCTGTCTGCTTGAGCTTTGTGAACCCCTCTAGGGCCAGTCCACCCTGCTGTTTACAGGCTGGCTCAGGTACCAGGTGCACTCTAGAGATGGCCGAACTGCCCAGTCCAGCTCACTGATGGGACAGTGTTTGAGACCCACTCCTTGGATTGGCCCAGCCACTCCCCACCTGCTTTCCACACAGTACCTCCTTCTCCTCCTCCTCCAGGACTCTGCCTCAACTTGCATCAAGATCCCCTTCCTGCCTCCTGCCCAATGCTGGCCTAAGGGTCTTGCCTGCTAGTGCCCCCACCTCTTTTATGGACACCTTAGGTTCATATCCCCTGCCTGCTGGGATCCAAAGGGAGGGGAGGGTATCAGCTGGGTCAGAGGGGGAGAGTGTGCTGCTGCTGGCCTGTCGGGGACACCCTGCCCAGCCCTGGCAGTTGTCTCCCAACTTGGACCTCCCTCCTGGGCTGTCTTGGGGCTGGAGAATGCAGAGGCCAGAGGAAGGTGGGTGCCAGGTAGGGCATATGAAAGGAGCCTTGGAAGGAGCCAGGGTCCTAGGTTGCCCAGGGATCTCAGGGGTGGACAGAGGGAGCTTTGGCCAGATACACAGGTGAGCCAGGCCTGGCCCCCACCCACAAGAGGTCCAGCCTGGTGCGCAGACGCGAGGGGCCAGGCGCGAGGGGCCAGGCGGCCTCTGGGCGCGAGGTGAGATGTGCTGTGGCAGCTGCCCCGCCGCCTGAGGCCCGCCCGGAGCGAACACTGCTGGTGGCTTTAATTGCTTTCACATTCGATGGGCTGGCCTATGACAGGCCTCTTACACACAGCGCTCTGGTCGCACACTCCCAGCCCCCGCTCTGCCCAGGGGGTGTCCTCTAGCCCCAAAAGGGGCCTGGGCTGCTGGCCAGAGACAGGCTGAGTAGCTCAGCGTCACCTGTGATACCAGGAGGCCAGGAGGGGACGTGGAAGCAACTGCAGGGCAGGAGCTGCTGTCCCACTCTGCCCCCCTTGCTCCATCTGCTCCTGCCTGGTGACTGATGGGTTCAGACAGGGCCCTGAACACAGCAGGAACCCACTCACATGGACCCTCCTGTCTGGCTGAGGTTGCAGGGTCTGGCTGCAGCTCCTGCCTACCTGGGATACCTGGTCCTTCCTGCAGAGCATCTTCCTGGCTGCCCCACCCCTTAGAGGCTCACATGAGGCTGACCTTGGGCAGCAATGAGCATTCATGGCACAAGCCCCACTGCCCCTCAGCAGGGCTCCACCAGCAGAGACCCCACCTGCCAGCTGGGAACAGCCTGTGCTTCCTGCAGGGCTTGGACCCCAGGAGGGTAGCGACAGACAGAAGGCTCCCTTACAAAACAAAATGATTTTATTTGGTCCTTGGAGCCTGAGTGGGAACTGCCTGTGGAGCCTTGGACAGGGAGGGACTGATAGCTGGTAAAACAGCCTGCGTGTCCAAAGAGCTGACTGTATTTACAGGGTTAAAAACATTCACAGCTCAGAGGAAAGGAGGCCTGGGGAAGGGGGAATGTTTCTCTAGGTGTAAAAACCCACGACCCCCATGGGATGCGAGAGCCGTGGGCAGGCTGGCTGCCTGCTGCCCAGGAGCTGCAGGACAGTGGTGGCCGGGCAGGGGACCCAGGGAGCTGGACTTGTGTCCCTGCAGCAGACAAGAACTCTGGCCTCAATACACAGCTGGGGGGATGCTGGACAGGTAGGCAGCTCAGCTCCCGGGATTCTAATGGGCAGCAGCTATGCCCTGTTGTGCCCATGATGGGCTGGGCTGAGGCCATGGGATGGGACTGGTGCAGGGTGCTGGACCCTGGCTACCTGGCCATGGTCAGGATGCTGAGGACAGAACACCTCGCCAGACAGCAGGGCTGGCCCAGCGCCCTGACCCACTGCCCGTCATGGCTTCGATCCTGGTAGGTGCTCCAGGAATTGCATAGTGTCGCAGGAGGGGCAGCTAGACAGGGACCCCTCTGACCCTGAGCCCTGGCCTGTGGCCACCAGGCACCTGCCTCCTGAGGTGCACTACTCAAATGCCAGGGCTCCAGGGACCCCTGCTTGCCTTCTTGAGGCAAGGAGGCTGGCTGGCTCTTAGGGCAAACTGAGAGGGGAAGCTGCAGACCTTGAGCCCCACAGGGGGGTGGTCCCGACTCTCCATGGGGTCTTGGCTCCTGACCCCAGATTTGGTTTTGTGAACAGAGCTCTTGGTTGCCTCTCCCTGGCAGGAGACCCCACACTCACTGTGAAGGGGCAGCCCCCATTTTGGCCCTGGCCACCTGAAATTGTCCCCAGATGGCAGGTCAGAGTGGCCAGTAAGCAGCCTGTCCAGTTCGAGGTATTCTGCTTGGCAGCTGGGAGGCCTGGCCCGGGGACTGAGGAGCTGGGAGGGGAGAGGAGGGACAGGGCAGGGGTGGGGGGCCCAAGGGAAGCTGCGCCCTGAGGCTGGTGGCTCCCTAGGTGGGGTCCTGAGATTCTGGTTCAAGCGTCCTCCGTTGGGGTCTCCCTCATAAAGTGCGTGTGAGAGGCAGTGGGCAGTCCACACACAGCCCTTGCCCCAGGACGCAACAGTCACAGCGGCCGGGGCCCATGTAGGCCAGCAACTTCAGGTGTGAGTGGGGGGCTGTGGGTGCCCCTGGAGGCTGTCCAGTCGCTGAGGAAGGCCTGGGCTGCCTTGCGGTGTGCCAGGCGGTGAGTAATGGAGAAGCCTGCATTGCCTTCCAGCTGGGACAGGATCACCAGGACCTGCCTGGGGGAGATGGCTAGTGAGGACCGGTGTGGGCCTGGGGGTGGGGTGGGGCCGGGGGTTCCCACCTGTGCAGGGGCGGCACGCTGTCCTGGGTGCGCAGGCTGCCGCGCGTGGACACCACGTTGAAGCTGTCGGAGCAGTCGCACTGCACATGCAGGTAGGCCTTGGGGTGCCGGTTCTCCACCACCACGATGAGCCCCGCCCAGCCATGTGTAAGGTAGTAGCAGGTCATGCCCTCGCGGCCCTGCACATAGCCAACATGGGCAGCTGCCCCCTACCACAGGCCTCCCTCCACCACACAGGGACCTCACCTACCTCATGCCGCTCTCCCCGGCTCTCAGTGAGCAGGATGATGGCGTCCGCCAGCGTGGTGGGCTGCGCTTCTACTGGCTCCACCATGACTAGCCTCGAGCTGTACACCGCAAGCACATGTCCAGGAGGCTCAGGGGTACCTCGCGGGACCCCTGCAGAGGGGCTGGAGGCTGTGGGGGGGCATGTGTGAGGGAGCTGGCGGCCTTCCTGCAGGGTGGGCCTTTGGCCTCTGAGGGAGGGGCCTAGGGTCTAGGGGAACCATTACCCTGCATGGTGGGGGGCCCTGGTGGAGTGGGACTCCAGTGGTTGAAGGCACAGCACACCACTGCGTACTCTCCGGGCTCCAGCATGACGTCACAGTTCACAAACTTCTTGACTGCTCTCTTGCTGTGGGCCAGGAGGCGGCCCAGGCTTAGGCGGCCACCATTGCCGAAGGTGGCCCGGAACACCAGGATGCACAGATCCAGGAGGTGGCTGTCCCCCACGTCCGAACGCCTATGGTGGCAGACGGCAAGCTGGGGCCTTGTGCAGTGCGGCCGTGGACCCATCCTGACAGAGCCCCCTGCCTGCTGCCCACCTGCTGCCCTCCTGGAAAAGGGCAAACTCCAGCGAGGCTCGCTCTAGCACCGTGAGTGCCGTCACGCCCACTGGCCCGCTGGCTGAGTTGGGGAAGCAGCCCTGCACCCGCGCCTCCTGCCAGTCTGAGTGCACCTTGCAGATGTCCACGGAATCGAAGTACCTGGGTGGCAAGAACATGCCCAGCTCCTGGATGCGGTATCCACTTCCCGGCAACTACCCACAGGTTCCCAGCTCACTGCCTTCCAGCTGCATGACCACCCCCACCCCACCCCCAAGCCCTTAGCGTCTCTTAGACCAGCATCCAGTGCCACTGATCAGAAAAGTCCTTCCAGCAAGGAAGCACTTGTCCTGGCTGCTATGCTTGGACAGGATGGCTCAGAACATGAGCCCTACTGACCTGGATCCCAGGTCTGTCCAGAGGTGTGGCTCAGAGCCCCCACAAAGGCCAGGACACAGATGAGCTGCTGCCTGCCCAAGATAGCAGGAGAGCTGGCTGTGCTCGTAGCCAAAGGACAGGCAGGCAGCCCAGGTACCTGATGAAGTCGCTGTACTCCATCCAGAACACACCCTCACTGCTGCCACGTGGCATAAGCTCGCCCCGCAGGTGCCCAGGCCAGTGTGGCCACTCGTCTGACCAGCTGCCATTCCAGGAGAAACGGCCCCAGGGGTTCCGCAGTCGTAGGAGCCTGAGGATCACAGGGCTGAGGGGCTATGTCTACACCTCTACAGCTTCCACCCATGTCCACATATGTGGCTGCCCACAGCCAGCCAGGCCCTACCTTGAGCCCTGGACATCACGGACGTCCAGGATAGAGTAGGCGTGGCGGGGGCGCAGGCCCAGGCTCTCATAGGCAGCATCATCTACCTTCATGTTGCCCCCACCACAGGAAGCACCCATGAGGAACCTGTGTGGGCAGAATGGCTCTTGTTGACTGGGATGGGCAGGGGTGGTGGAAAGGGGCTGCTCCCTGCCTTTGGGACAAATGGGTCCCCAGGAACCACATAGGACATGCCCAGGAAGTTTTGACTTAGCCCTCCACCTTGCCTGACCTGGGGCAGGGGGGGACCATGAGGAAACATGGGGCTGGCTCAGGGATCACACATTGACCAGGGCAGGGCAGGTCTTGAATACCTCCCAGGGGCACCCTGTGGGCTAGCACCCCACCCCTGGCTCCATGCAGGAGGCAATGGCCACTGGGCTCTTCCCACAGCCCCAGCCCCACCTGGGGCAGATCCTGGCCAGGCCTCCAGACCATGGCCAGCCTGCGTTGGAGCACCGTGTGAGTCGCAGGTGCAGCTCAGAGGGTGCTGCCCCCCGCGTCTCCCACCGCTCGCCTCGCCTCTCCGCCCAACGCCGCAGGCCATGGCAGCACCCGCCCCTCTTACCCAGCCTCCTTAGAACTCAGCATTTTGGCCCAGATGAGGTCAGTGTCAACGGGTTCCTCGCGGGGGTTAGTGGAGCTGACCTGCAGCGCCAGGCTCTCGCAGGGGGCGCCGGTGAGTGTGGCCAGGCCTTCGATGGCGCGCCCTGCCTGGAGGGCAAAGTAGGAGCCATGCAGCTTGGCCAGCGCCTTCTCGATGAGGGCCACCCACAACTGCTTCCGCTGCGCCTGGGGAGGGGCTGGAGTCACAAGGCCCGCCTCAGCCCACCCCCCACAGGCCCATTGCCCACCTGCAAGGAGAGGAGGGAACCAGCCTCACACCCCTGCTTATTGCCCACCTGCGAGAAGAGAAGGAAGCCGGCCTCGTCACAGGGCAGCATGTCATCCACCAGTACTGTGGTCCATGTGCCATCCTTGCACAGCCGCACCTGGTAGGCGCCCTCTGCGCACAGGCTGCGGGTGACCATCACCCGTTCGACCAGGTCAGGCCGTTCAGCCAGCACTGCCAGGGCACTCAGGAACCTGTGTGGCGTTAGGCAGCTTCACTAAGTGACCATAGCTGGACCAATAGCCTCACCATCCTCCCTTGGGCCTGTGGGCCCTTGCCAGGAGCCCAGAGCCTCACCAGCAGTTCCCAAGCAGCCCCTGCAGGATGTCTGAGGGCCGGAGGGTGTGGAAGACAGACCATGCAGTGCTGTGGTCCCTGAAGACGGAGCAGTTGATCTCATGGGGCCGCAGCCACTGCTTCACACGCTGCTGGACGCTGTCACCCACAGGGAAGCCCACAGATGCGGGCCCTGGGGGGAAGCTATCATCCACAAAGTTCACCTTGTTCTGTAGGGACCATGGCTGGACATCAGGCCAGGCAGGGTGGCCTCACTTCACCTGTCAGAGGCAAAACCTGCCCTCCCAGCAGAGCCCCAGAGCAATGGCATGGGGTCTATGTGCAGCCCAGACTTCAGTGCTCAGAACCCTGACCTGAGTGGGCATTGGGGAACGTGGCAAATAAGCTAGATACCACAGGATGGTGACAGGCAGGTCACAACACATGTGAGCATAGGGAGGGCAGCTGTTCTTTCAGCCACCTTTAGAGGCAAGAGGATGCCACCTCGGGCTCAGCCTCTGAGAGCACAAGGGTGTCCTGACCTCCAGTTTCAGTGGGGTCTCCATGTTGCCTGGAGAAGCCCTGCCTGCACCCTACCTTTCTGTGGGCTTACATGCATGAAGGGGCTTGGAGCAGCAGTCAGCAGGTGGGGAAGAGGCCTCTCACCTCCCGGCAGAAGGCCACGATGTCCTCCCAGAGAGCCTTGGCCTCGCCCTCATCTGTCTGCCGCCGCTTCTCCACATGCATACTCTCTCTACGCTTTAAGGGCGCCACAGCCCTGCGCCGGGTCACCAGGAGCTGGGGTGTGTGGCAGGCTGCACAGTGCTTGGCCCGGGGTGCGTTGAGCAAGGTACAGGCAGGGCAGGCCCATTGGCCTGGACGCTCAGAGAGAAGACTGGTGGCCTTGTGGGCAGAGGGGCCAGGTCTGTCAGTCCCACAGTCTGGACAGTGGGTGGGGGGTTCACTGTGCTCCTGGAAGCCATGAAGCTTAGAGCAGCCACATACTGTGCACCTGGGGGCAGCTGTGGGGTTCCTGAGTGTGCATTTGGCACACGACCAGGTAGTGAAGTCGGGGCTGGAGGGACTGGCGGGTGTGTAGCGCACAGTGTCCCCAGCTAGATCAATGACATCACTGCCTGGGGAGGGGCTGCAGGCCTCACAGCGGGCAAGGATGGTCCCTGGGGCCACCTCCTCCTCCAGCACACTTAGCCGCTGGCCTGAAAGCAGCTCTGCCAGGCGTGAGGCCCCAGCAGCCGTGGCCCGGCCTGGGCCCTGGGGGGGTCCTTTGGAGCCAGTGGAGGAAGAGGGCTGAGCAGCCTCAGGCACAGGTGGCTGAAGCTGGGGGGGTACTTCTCGGCGGCTTCGGGGCACAGGGTTGTTCTGCAGGGTGGGTGAGAAGGGGCTGAAAGGAGGTACCCTGAGAGCCTCCTGATCAGCAGAGGCTGGGCCTTGGCTGGTGGAGGGAGTGTCAGCCTCAGCACCTTCCCCAGGGAGCACTGGCTGGGGTGGGGCAGGTACTACATGGAAGCCTGCGGGGGCCACAACCTCGGGTACCACCAGGGCTTCCGGGGGGATCCTGGGCAGTGACAGTTTTCGGGGGCCCCCACAGGCAGAGCAGGAGCTGGCCACGGGTGTGTTGTGCAATGTGCAGCGTTGGCAGGCCCATCCACTTCCGGGCTCTGCCCCCTCCTCCTCATCTTCTTGCTCCTTCTCCTCAGTGCATCTTCCAGCTGGCTCTAGGGCCACTATCCCTGCTGTCCGCACAGAGCCCGTCTCCTCCTTGCAGCTGCCTTTTGGCTCCACCAGGATGGTGGGTGGTTTGGGCAGGACCCCATTGATGATGGGCAGCAAGGATGCTCCAGGCACAGGCTCTGGGGTGAAGCCACACACCTCGCAGGCCTCCTTGCCCAGGAAGTTCCGGAATGTGCAGCGGGCACAGGGCCACTTCTGTTCCTCTACGCTGAGCCGCAGGATCTGGTCCAGGTCAGGCTTGTGCCGAGGGGCCTCACAGATGGAGCACTGGCGCTGGCCAGCCGGGTTCAGGAAGGTGCAGCGCGCACAGGACCACTCCCCAACCGCGGCCATAGACCCAGGCGAGTGTGTATGGCTGCAAGGAAAGGCCCTGGTCAGGGAAGCTCCTGTGGGGTCCGTGATCATGATGTCCTATAGATGGTAGGACACCACCCTCCCAGGGAGGGCAAATGGTCCTGGGGGAGGCACCTGCCTGTGACTGCAGAACTGACAAACTGGTGTGGTCAATGTGGGGTTAGGCTGTGCAGTGCCCAGAGCTCAGGGGTTCAGGGGAGCTATGGACAGAGACAGAGGGTCTACAACCTCTGGCCCTCCCTTCTGTTAGCTAGACAGTGATAGTTATGGGGGTATTGCATGAAGTCTGCCCAAGAGGGCTGCTCAAGCACAGCTGAGGCTGCAGGACAGACACTATGTGGGCCTGCCCAGAGGTAGACAGGGAGGCCTGTACCTAGCACTGTTCTGAGGACAGGGCACTCCCTCCCGTCAGGCACTGGAACCAGAGGCTGAGCTTAGCACACAGAGGGAGGCTGCCTACAGCCCTGAATGCAGCTCCCCGGGCTAGGAGGGTTCCTGGGTCCCTGGCCTCACTGTTTGCTCCCCAGGCCAAGTCCCTGCTACTCTTGGATGGAAGGGGAGGCACTGGGGCCCAAGGCAAGGTAGGAGGGATGTACTCCTCCAGGGCCTCACCGGGTCCAGGATTGGGGGTAGGGTGGGGCCCGTGGGGCTAAGCCAGGGTGAGGGGGTCTCCATACTACACAATATATCTTAAACTGACTGTAGCTGCTCTGCCTGCAGGAAAATCAATTATTCTTTATAGTGAGGCACAGGCATGAGGCACGAAGGTTGGGCTTCTATCCCTTTTGGTTTAGGAAGAATGAAAACTCGCCTCTTAAAGGGGGGGGAAAAATTCTCCCCTAGCAACACAATTGTTTCCCAGAACCCAGAGGACTCCAAAGCAGATTCTCTGTGCAGGCAGAGACCCTGCAAGAAAGGTAGGTGGAAGCGTGACTGGATTCACATGGCAGAGGCACTTGGTTGCCCTTGTACACTGTCCACAGTGTAGAGTGCACGGCCCAAGTGAACAGAAGGGGCTCCATAGAACCCTGGGGTAGATAGGGTACACTTGGCTGGGTTCAGAGCCCAGGCCAGGCAGTCCATTTTGACCTGGGATTCTATGCTCATAAACGCCAGAAAGACTTCCTGGAGAGAAGAAACCTGTCCCTTTCCCTCTTCAGAGAAAGGCTCATGGTCGAGGCACGGAGTGCAGCATAGGCATACACAGAAACATGCACACACATGCAAGAGCACATACCAATGGACAACTGGCTCCACCTGCACACCCACTTGGAGCATAGCCAAGCTGGGCAGTGGGGATCTGTGTGGGGCTGACCCTTCACAACCCACTCCTCAGGAGGATTTTCCAGAGAGAAGACAGACTGATGCAGCATTTGACATCACACAACTCTCAGGGCAGAGTGTCTTGGCCCTAGGCCCCTGGTCAGCATAGATTTGAGCAGGAAAAACCTCAAAAACAATAGTGTGGGGTCAAGTCTCTGTACCCCTGGGAGCTGGCTAGCATAGCCAGTGCCCAGCTTATATCCAGGTATGGTGTCTGCTAGTCAGACCAGTACCTGAGAGGACATGACAGAGCTGTCCTGGAAGATGAACTGAGTCAGGAAGATCCTGTCCACAGTTTGGAAAGGTTTAAATGAAAACAGGGTAAGGTGGGAGGAACAGAAAGCAGTGGCTCATTTGTGGTTGGGAGAGGCCTGAAGGACCAGGGACTTTGAGGACTGACCACTTCTGCATGACATGGGTCATGATATGACATGAAAGGATGCAGGGCCAGTACGACAGCCAGGAGAACTGATGGGCCTATCCTTCAGCCTCCTTGGCTCACTTGTTCTACTGCCCATCACTCAAGGCTATTCTCCATTTTGAAGGGTCTGGAAGGAGACAAAGGACTCAAAGCCCGAAATCCACAAAACATCAGTAGACAAGGCCAGAATACTACCAAAGTGTATAAGTAAAAGCCTGCATCAACTAGCCACTTGAATGGCTGCGGCAGGAGGACTGCAAGTTTCAGGCCAGCATTGGCAACTTAGTAAGACCCTGTTTCAAAATTTAAAAAATTAAAAGGGCTGGGAATGTAGCTCAGTGATAAAGCACCACTGGGTTCGGTCCCCAGTACCACACACAAAAAAGAAGGTACTTCAAAATTCTCAAAATAAAATGCTCCCAGATTATGCAGCACACAAGTTCAGACCTGAGGCACTTGTCCTGGAGGACACAGAAGCAAATCTACCTTCATAGGAAACTAGCTAACAAGAAAAGGAAACTGAGGCAACTGCCAGAAAATCAACACAGAACACCTGTTGTGCCCTCAGTTCCCTGGGTCTTGCCAACACTCTGTTCTAGCTGAGAAGGGAGGGGTACAAAGTCCACCTGACATAACCAGGAAATGAGTGCTTGGAGCACATGGAGGCTGCACGTCATAGGCTTTCCTCAGGAAGAGATAAATGAGACAGGTGTCCCATTCACAGGGCCTTAGTCAAAGCCGCCTGACTTTTGGAATTGGGCTTCTGGGGCAGCTGGCCCAGCAGGCCACACTGAGACAAATTCCCCTGACCACCTGTGCAGCCCAATGAGTGACCCTGCCAATTCCCCAAAGGCACCAGGCTTGGTTTGGTGGCTCTCCAACTGTGTTCATGGTAGATTCTGCTCTGGGGGCTTCCACCCGACACTCTCAGGGGGACAAGGGCACGTCACTCTTCCTTGGGCTGGCCACAGTCCACAGCCTGGTTGGCCTTTCTGGGTGGGGTGCATTCTCCTTATCTTTTTCTCTAGGTGGCCAATGTCTGAACCAGTTGCTCACTAATTAAGCACTTGGGCAAGACACTGGACACAGGTACCCAGTTACCAGAGAGAGATCTGCAAACTAGGCTGTCCCAGGCTGAGGTAGTCCATGACTTCCTTATCCTTACAAAGGACTACCTGAGGGGGCAGTGCCTGCCTTTCTTGGCATTGTGAGAATTTATTCAAGAAGGCAATGTGCCCAGGTGTACCTCCTCAGAGGTGTCAGGAGTTGTCACTGCTGCCAGTTTCTGCCCAGAGCCCTTCCTGGCCCACTGGTGTCCTGTCAGAGCTGGGAAAGGGTCTGCCAGACTCCCATGCCTGTGCTTTGCTGCCTGCACATGTGTGCTGGAAGGAGTCCTGTAGGGCAGTCACAGTGTAGTGTCAACTCCTATTTTCCCACCATCGGCTGTATCCAGCTTTCCCACACTGCCCTCTCCAGCCAGCAGGTCTATGGATTCCTCAGGTCTTTAACAGCACTTCCTCCTGATATGCCGTGGAGGCTGCTACTCGCTGTTGCAGATAGTAGGCCTAAGACCAGGCCTCCCTGCAGCGTGCATGGGAACAGGCTATCTGAGAGCAATGGCCCCAAGGGAGGTGTCTGGTGGTCAGGGTGAGTGAGGGGGTAGGGGTGTATCTACGTGCACTGTGAGTGATCCTTCAAGCCAAGACCCAAAGTCTCACAGCAACACATCTATGCTCTGGGCACAGCCTTGGCAGTACAAAGGGCACACTCCAGAGCCAACACCTGTGGTGCTAGTCTGAGGTTTCAGCTTTTCCTGAATGGCTACCACCATTCTCCTGACAGTTCCAGGGAAGACAGTCCTGGGACAACCACAGTGTCAGTGCCCAGAGAGCATGATGGCTGAGGCTGCCTGGAATCCATACCTGGACAGCCTTCCTGAGGTCTCCAACTCTGGTCCTGGGGTGCATGAAAGAGCTGAGAGGGCCTCTCCCTCTGGAAAATGGGCAGGGGAGAAAATGCTTTTCTCTATATTTCTTCGTGATGCTTAGATATTTACTGAATATGTGGAACTTCTCTTTTTGGTACTGGGGTTGAACCTAGGTGCACGTCCCAGCCCTTTTTATTTTGAGACAGGGTTTTGCTAAATTGCTGAAGCTGGCTTTGAACTTGGGATCCTTTTGCTTCAGACTCCTGAGTCACTGAGATTACAGGACTGTACCACCACAGTCTGGTTGAATGTGTGAAATTTCTATGATGAAAAGAACTATGCTAAAGTAAAATTTGTAAGTACGACATTAAAAAAAGATTTTAAAACCTTGAACCTCAAAAAACAAAAATTTGAATTTTTATCAGCACACATGAACTTAATCCCACCCATGCAGCAAGCATGTCAATGCTCATTGCTAGAATGCTGCCTGCTGATGCGACAGATAATGCAGGTCAGCTGTAGTGGCAGCCAGCCTCCACCTAGGCTCAGGGGTTCTGCTCTTAATGATGTCTTTGAGAATATACATGCACGGAATACAAAGATGTATGTGGACAGATGAAAACACAAGAAGATGCTCAACATCATTAGCCACCAGGGAAATAACACTGCACAACATAATGGGTAGTTAGAGTAAAAGAGACTGACCCAATGAACACTGTCTAACATGGGGAAATGCAAGTAGTGTAGCAGGTTCTCAGAAAGTTCCATAAACTCACTGTAAGCCCCAGTAATTCCACTCTAGGATAATCTACCCAAGAAAAAGGAAAACACTTGTCCACACACAAACTTCAACATGAATGTCCACAGCAGAATTGTGCATAAAAGCCAAGTGGAAACAACCCAAGTGTCCATGAGCAGAAACAAGAGGTGGGCTATACTAATGACAGACTACTGCTCAGTGAAGAAAGGAATGGAAGCTACTGTTGGTGCCAGGTATTGCCTGAGGATATCATGGTGAGGGAAGCAGCCAGACACAAGGCCACTTGCTGCATTTTTGGAAAAGGCAGACCTATTGTCAGGAAGCATGTCAGTAGCTGAGGCCAGTGTGGGGGTAGGGATGAGGGTGACTGCAAAGGGGACCTCTTTCAGGGGCAGAGATGCTGCAAATGGGTTTGTGAGGATGTTTGTACAAAGCTACAAACTGACTGAAAATGAACCACACTATTAACAGATGTTAATTAAAATATGTATAGGGGGCTGGGAATGTAGCTCAGTAAGACCCTGGGTTTGATCCCCTCACTGCTCCCCAGCATCTGTGGTGCAGATAAGGGGAACTGTAACATGCTCCAATGCCTTCTTGTGCAAGAGAAGCAGTGCTATTTCCACCAGTGGCCACTGTCCTCTCTCTGCACCTCAAGTTCCCTAGTGGCTCTCATCCACTAGGGTAAGTCTTAGACAAGACATTTTCCTGAAGCCTCACTGATCCCCTCTAGCACCCCCTGATTCCTGGTCTGCCAGGAGCTCAGACTTCTGTACCAAAGCTAACCCTGGAGGACAATTCTCCACATGCGGCCCACAGCTCCATGTGGCCCACCCCTTCCTGTGCCTACAAGATGGCAGGCAGGTAAATGAGCTGTCTGTGGAACCACGGCCAGGTACTGCATTGCAGTTGCCTCAGATTGAGGGACAGGGATGTGTAATCTCAGATCAAAGGCCTGGGCTCCCAAGAGAACGAAGCTACTGCCACCATATCTACCCCAAGGCCCCAAACCTCAAGAGTTTGGAGAGCATCAGGTCTTCTCCAAACCAGCAGCAATGACATGCTGTGTGGAGGCAGCAGATGTAGGCCTGTCACTGTGTCCCCATGCTAGAGCAGCAGCACCACAGGTAGGATTCAGCCCTGAGTCCATGGGATGCAAGCCAGAACTCGTGTGTGAGCCAGCCTCCAGGTTGGCAGCCTCTACCTCCCAAGCCAGTCTAGAGACTTTTTTGGGGGGTAACTGGGGATTGAATCCAGATTATTCTACCACTGAGCCACTTCCTCAGCCATTATTTTTAAATTTGGAGTCAGGATCTTGCTAAACTGCTGAGGACAGACTTAAACTTGTGATCTTCCTGCCTCAGCCTCCCAAGTTGCTGGGTTTAGAGGTGTGCACCACTGCACCTGGCTTCCAGATAGTGTTCACAAGAGCAGGCCACCGGAAAGAAGTGCCCAACAGTGGGATCAGCAGCACATCCTGGCCCAGGAGGGTCCCAGACCTGCTGGGTCCAAGGTGGAGATAACTCAGAGCCTGGATGCCCTTGGCCTTCAGAAGCAAGGTGCCCAAGACCTGAGAGACAGAGGCCCCATCTCCGAGCATGTGCCTCTGCCAAGGAGGGACGCCCTGAAAAAAAGAGGCCTCCTTCCTGAGACCCCTATGGGGCAGCCCTTCCCCACCCTCTTACCTTCGGGCCCGGGGGCGTGGGTGCTGCCTGGCAACCAGGGCACTCCCCCAGATGGGCCCCCCAGGGCCACTCCTACACCAGTCAGCCGCTGCTGGGGGCCCTGGGTATGGTGGCCCCCGGGGGAAGCCGTGGTCTGACTCAGTCTCAGTGGCCAGGGAGGAGGCGGAGCTCCCCATGGCCCCTCTGATAGCGGCCACGATGAAAGCCAGGCCTGGTCACCTTTGGCCGGTGGCACACGAACAGGAGCATGGAGAGAGGAGAATGCCCACGCCGGAGACAGGGTAGCCGGCTGGTCAGTGACACAACAAAAATAAACACAGAGAGAGAATAAAAGAGAAAAGAAACAGTGTGATTTACAGATGAAGCCCTAGATCCTAGGAGGGTTTCCCAGCATGCCAAGTAGCTCTGGGTGTGGGGACAGGCAGGCACAGAGACCTGGGCCTCACCCTGAATATTCAATACTACAGGCTCTTCCCAGAGCCAGGTCCCACAAGGGGTGGAGGTCAGGTTCGAAAGGCTAGCACCCTACAGAGCTGAAGTACCCATCCATCCCTCGGCTCAGGGCATACTAGAGTCCTAGGATGTCACCTTGCCCTGCCCCTGAAACCCAATAATCCCCCAATCACTTGTCTCTGGTTTTCAAAAGTGTTCTATTCCTTAGAAAAGGGATCACATGGCTGTCTTTGTCTTGTGATGGGGCAGAGACCACAAGGATGGCTAACCAAAGGAAAAGGAGGGAGCTGGCAGGGTTGATCCAGGCCTCAGAGAAGGGCACTTGGAGGCCCCAAGAGTTAGAGGAAGGGCAGCAGCTGGCCACACAAACCCACATGGCCCCAGACCTCGAGAAAGACAAGAACCCAAGGTTTACCAAGGCTGAGGGCAGGGCTAGCCCTCTGTCTCTCCTCCAGAGAGATTTACCCCAGGGGTGACCAGAAGGAAGCCTCACTGGGACCTCCGCAGATGGATTATCTGCACTGTGGGAGAGGCCATCTTATTACGCCCACTGGGTAAGGGAGGTTGAAAATAACCCTAGGAGGACCTTCTGAGGCTGACCTACATGGAATACCTGGTCCAAGCTGGGCATCTGGGCTGCCTTTCTGATTGGGTTGATTAATAACAGCCTTCTGTGGCCACAGTGGTCCCCACCCCTGTACCTGATGTTATATGACAACAGTCCTTTCCCTGGCTTCTGCATAAGTCCTAGGGACACTAAATCTGGTCAGGGTGCAATGGTTTACCAAAACAAGGTGCTACATTAAGTATCCTTGGTGCACGGGTAGCCTGGGGTAGCCCTGGTAGCTGCTCCTGTGTGGTAGGCAGATGGGCTGCATGGTGCCTTTGAGTCAGAATGATGGCAGGGAGGACTCCCAGCACTGGGCCTAGCCCCTCCCAGACACCCCCAAGCCACAGGGCTTCAATCAGAGCCAGTCGAGTTCCCTGTGCAGCAATAATGTCCGCCTGACCGCCATCTCCCTCAGAGCGTGAGGGGTTGTTTTTCCCAAGAGGCTGGGGAGGTGGATGGGGTGGGCGCTAGCAAGTCCTGTGGCTGCTCAGGCCTCTCCCCACGGCAAACCAGGCACTGAGCACACTGGTGCAGAACAGGGCTGCAGACCATGGCTTGAGGGTCAAATCCAGTCTGCCAGCAGAACAATGATGACATTTTTAACTGGCTGGAAAAATCAAAAAGAAAACAACACTTTATGGGAGGTGAAGATTATGTGAAATTCAAACTTCAATGTCCCCAAATAGTCATACTGGTAGAGGCCAGCTCATTTATTTAGGTGTCACCTGTGCTTTCAGAGATCATGTGGCCCCCAAATCCAGTGTTTCCTGTCTATTCCCTAAGGAAGGCCTGGGCAGCCCAGGCCAGAGCAAAGCTGCACAGGTTCCGATGCCCTACAAGCCACCCTTGGGTAGCAAGAACTCCAGCTCCACATATCTAGGATGCTTTTTTGTTAAAAATATTTTTAGTAGTTATAGATGGACACAATGCATTTATTTTTAATGTGGTGCTGAGGATTGAACCCAGTGTCTCACACATGCTAGGCAAGTGCTCTACCACTGAGCCACAACCCCAGCCCTAGGATGCTGTCTTGACAGCATAAAATCATCTTACAGGGCATCACTGAGATACTGAGTTCCCTTTCTCAAGCTCTCTGGACTGTTATCATTCAGCTTTTCTTAATGTGGACATGCCACCTCATGGGACTCAAGGCCCATGTGTGCTGGTGGCTTCTGAAGGGGTAGCAAGCAAGCATAGCGGTGAGCCTGTGGGTCAATTTTGAGGATCAAATTCAGCCTGCCAGTTCCCGGGGCTGCCACTGCCAGGGGAAGTCTAGCCAGTAACCCAGTGTCAGTCCCACATTAGCAAGCACTCCTGCCTCTCCTGAGGTTATGCATCAGTGGCAGAGCAGCATGGAACAGAAAAGGAACAAAGAGCTCCTCCTTACAGGAGCCTCCATGGGGAATGGCTCTGGCATTTCTGGTGCTTCCCTCTTGCAGTCAAGCCCTGAGCTGATGGTGAGTGGAAGCCACATCCGTGGAAGAAACTACTCACAGCCAGGTCCTGAACTGGTGTGTTCCAACAGCGGGCCTTGCCCATACTCACTTGTGAATGTAGGAATTGTGCACCTCAGAGGCCACCTGCTTGCCTTGAGGGCACCATATACCCTGCCCTTGAGGGTGCCATGTGTGCTGCTAGAAGCACAAACTCCTGCAAGCCCCCACCTGTTCCCTACTGGTCTCTTAGCAGGCCTGGGGCAAAGATGGTGTCCACCAATACAGGGGAGCACTCTGGCCTGAACATCTCTCTCCCCTGAGCTCAGAGGACACCCTCCCAGAACAGGATCCAATCTGGGGAAATTTCCCAGTGGTCAGGCAAGGAGGCCTGTTGGCAGGGGCATGTGGGGATCTTTCCTGGAGGACAGGGACAACATAGTCCCTTCTTGCTGAGTGCTCAGAAGAAAAGGAACAAAAAGGCACATGTCTGTAATCCCAGCAACTTGGGAGGTTGAAGTAGGAGGACCAAAAATTCAAGGCCAGCCTCAGCAACTTATCAAGACCCTGTCTCAAAATAAAAAGGACCAAGGGATATAGCTCAGAGGTAGAGTGCCCCACACCTGTAATCCCAGAAGCTCAGAAGGCTGAGGCAAGAGGATCACAAGTTCAAAGCCACCCTCAGCAACGTAGCAATAGTGTCTCAAAATAAAAAATAAAAAGGGCTGGTGATGTGGGCCAGTAGTTAAGTGCTCCTGGGTTTAATCCCCAACTTAAAAAAAAAAAAAAAAAAGAGGTAGAGTGACCCTGGGCTTGATCCCCAGTACCAAAAAAAGCAAAGGAACAGAGAAATGGCAGGGAAAAGTGATGAAGACTCTGTCCTGGCTGACCCCAGTCATTCAGGGGACTGAGGCAGGAGGACTGCAAGTTCAAGGCCAGCTTGGCCAACTTGGCTAAAGTCTGTATCCTAGATAAAATAAAAAAGGCTGGAGCTGTAGCTCAGTGGTAGAGAGCTTGCCTAGCTTGGGTGAGATTCCTGGGTTCAATTCCCAGTATCATAGAACAAAACAAAACCCAACCCCACCCTCTGTTTGCTTCCTGGGACACAGCTTTTAGTCCCAATCCTGTTCATGCCACCTTTGGTGGGTAACCCCATGTGTGGACAGCTGTGCAAATGCTCCAAAAGTCCTCCTTTAGGGAGGTTAAGAACTGTACTCAGGGCCTCCATAGGCATAGGGAGCTCAAGGAGCCCTGCCTGAGCTGACGTTCCTCTGGCTCTGGCCAGCCTTCTAAAGAGGTGGTGGTCACCCCGGTAGTCCCATCCCACTTGTCCAAGGACACTGTGGATGATACTTTTCAGGCAAAGAGACTGGGACACACCAGCAGATATGCATCATTTATGAGGCAGACCTCAAGGAGTGCCCAGACTCCCATCACAGCTCCACGACCAAATAATCTGGGGATAGAGTGGGATATTTTACAAAGTAGTGCTGCCCACTCTGTCTCTCTAGATGTAACAGGAGGGTGAGGGCCTTACACAGAGCAGAACACAGTCCCTCCCCATATGACAGGCCTGAGTTGCCCTTCCCAGGGCCATCCACTCCTGAAGAACCCTGGGCAAAGGTCGATGCTCTGGCAAGTGCCCTCTGTGCTTGGCCCATCATGTGTTCAGGTACTCAGCAGACACCAGTGGCCTTTGCTGTGTGCCAGACTCTTTTAGTTACTTGGTCATGGCAACCAGTGATGCTCAGAGGCCCCTGCAGGGTGGCTCACTTTCTCATCGCTGTATGACTTAACACTTTTCAAAAGTCAGAGTACAATGATATGCAAGCCTCCAGGCCTCAGTGGGAAAGGAAGGGTGTGGTGAGGAAGAGATGTTCGGTCTCTAGGCCTGGTAGACTCCCTGCATGAGCACAGCCTGGGTTCTGCACCAGCCTAACCCTGGGACAGCCCCAGCCAGTTCCTTCAGGGCTTTCTTTTGGGAACCACTGCCCTAGTTTTAAATGGGGCAACAGCCTATATCTGGTCTCAGGGAAGCATGGAAGTGAGGCCACCAGTGCCCTGAAAGGACAAGGTACTAATTACCCTGGTTCTACCTGCCCTTTGCCCCAGTCCCAGGGCCCACACTGCAGTAGCCAGAGTAGAGTGACATCACCTTCTGCCTGGAACTGCTCCCCAAAGCTGGAATACCTCACTCCCAGAACAACCTAGGGATGGTACCCAGCAAAGGCCAGGAAGGTGTCCACCCTATCCTGTGCTCCTGATGTGTGTGCAGGCAAAGGGTCCCCAGTACTTGTCCTGTCCTGCTAATCTGTAATACACGCTGCCAGGGGAGAGCAGAGAGAAGCACAAGTTGAGCAGGACAGGACCCTGTTTCCTATACAAAAGGCCATCTTGCCACTGTTTTAACTGCAGCAGCTCCAGTAACACCCGTACCTGGAACAGGATGTGGGGGACAGCAGGAAGAGTGGCAGTCCCAGCCCAGCCTGACACCTATTACCATACCCCAGAATTTCACTCACCTGACCAGGAGGACCCCAGGTCAGATGTGACACCAAAAGTGAGCTGCTGCCTGGGATGATGTTCTGAGCTGTTTCCCACAGCTTAGGGACAACTGGAACCAATGCCAACTACAGAAACTGTGAGAGGAAACAAAGCCTTTGCCTTGTAAGGCGGAAGGACCAAGGACAGGGAGTGAACCTTCCCTCTTATCCCTATAAGAAACCAGGCCAGGACCCACCCCAGGGGAGGACTCAACTGTGACCTCTGCCCCCCAGAACTGGCAGGTTGGCATTCCCTGGGGACAAGTGGAGAGGTCACTCCCCAGAAATGTCAGCAGCTCCCTGGCCAGGCCCCTCAGGGATGGAGGACAAGGGGAAGCTGTGTCAGGGTTTGGGGCATGCACATGCTCCACACCAGTTCTGCTCCGGCATCTCTATTGGGTACACAGAGGGAGCTCCATCTGGGGCCAAGGGCAGGGCACAGGGAGACACCCCCAGATAACAGGAGGACATCCAGGAGAGCAAGGTCCCACCAGGTCTGCCCTTATGGTGTCTTGGAATGACAAGACCATGGCCCCAGTCTTGGAAACATGGTTTTCCTAAGGGGGGTTCCCAAAAGGTGGAGAACCAGAATCTGTCAGAGCATAACAGTAGGTCTGGAGGGGTTCTGGAGCCAGGGAACCAATGAAGGGTCCAAGGTACCAGCCATAGAGAGGGGTCCTCAGCACCCCAACCCTGCTATTCCACAGTTTTATAGCCCAAGCTATCCCATAAACAAACCACAGAACTTGGGAGCTGAATCCAAAGACACCAAGTTCCTGCTGGATTGCTGCCCTGAGTCAGTACACTCCTCCAGAAGTGTCTGGACTCTGGCCTGGGAGTGCCATACAGTCTTTGAGTTTATTTGCACAGGCCAGACTCCTGGAAATGGTTCTGACTGCCCATGTGGCCCAGGTCCTACCTCTCATTAGGGCCCAGAACCACTTGGAGGGTTTCATTGTCCTGCCACAGCACACATGGATGAGGGCCCTTTTCCTGTTCGGAACTCCACCTGTCCCACAACTGAAGTAGACCAGGGACCTGGGGCAGCATGGTGTAGCTGGCTTTTCATTGCCCTGGTTTGAGGACCCTGACCTGTCTAGTCTAGTTCTAAAGGCCTGTGGTCAATTCTAGACCAGCCAGAATGGCAGAGGAGACTGTTCAAGATCCTGTCTTGACTTCCCTCAGCCTGGCACTGCTACAAGGAAAGACCCTGGGCAAGAATCCAGGGGCAGAGCAGCACCATAGACCAGCACCAGTTGGGGAGGGAGCTTGGGCTGCCAGGAAAAGGTGCACAGGTGGCAGCAGGGCTCTGGGCAACAACAATCCCAGTTCTGTTCTTCTCAACACCTGATCACCATGGAGGGACCACTGTCATGGCACTCACTACCCTATCCTTCCTTGGGCACTCTGCAGTCTCCTGCACCAGCTCAGATCTTGCCCTGTCATGTGAACAAGGGACAGTGGATACCACCATTCACTATAGCAGGCAGGATGCTGTCCACCTCAGAGAATGAACCACGGAGGTTCTGAGTTGAAATTCCACCTACTGAAATAAAAGTAGGAGCACTTTCTGCCAACAAGCTTGGGAAGAAGCATGACCTGTCCCCTCATCCTCTCAAGCTGAAGCTTTCCCACCATGTGCTACAGGGCAGCTCTCTTTTAAGTTCCAGATTTCTCCAAGTATGTCCAATCTTAAAAGTTCAGCCACTAGCTCAGGAAGAAAATCAGGACTTAACACTGCATGGTCCATGAGACACAATATAGCACTGGGGCTCTAGCTGTGGGCCTCTTCAGATTAGCTCTGGGACTCCCCACTTGCCCAGGAGACCCTGGGGGCTGGACTGAGAATGTTGGCCTTCTTCAGTATGAGAAGAAGAGATGGGTTTCCTGAGCAGCTTAGGACAGGAATCTGGAGGGTTATCTACATACTCATACTGCTGCATCCTAGGCAGGGACAGGGGGTGATACTGCATGTCTTTTTGTGTCTTAAGAGACGCCTTATTTATGCATTGTGAAAAACATTATGCTCTTCAAAACGGTATTGTCAGGGAAACAAGCACATACTTAGGATTTTAGTTCACAAGTTCAATATTGTTTAATGTGGAATGCTATTTTTAACAGAGAAAAAAATATACAAGACAAGCACTTGGTTTGTGTGTATATGGTGCCGGGGACTGAACAATGGACTTAAAACATGTGAGCCAGCCCTTTTTGAGACAGATTCTCAGGTTGCTGAGGCTGGTCTCAACTGCCTCAGCCTCTGGAGCAGCTGGGATTACATGCATGTGCCACCATACCTGGCTGCACTCTTGTTTTTTGGCACTTTCATATTTCTTTCTTCTCAATGGTGGAAGGAAAACCCTGGCCTGGGTGGTCTAGTGACCCCATTGGTAGCAGAACAGAAATTCCAGGGGCACCCAAGTCCTCCACTGGCCCCAAAGAGAAGCAGACAGGAATACAGAATCCTGTTCCACAGCAGATCTCTTGGCACTTTCTTGCCCAGTAAGTTCTGGCTTCTCCATAACCACCTCTCCAGAAAGGCAGAGATTCCAAATAGCTCCAGAATTTGCTGTCATTCCCATTAAAAGGGCATGGGGGTAGGATTGGACAAGGAGCAGAAGGTCCAAGAGATTCAACCTGCCTGAGTAATTAATTCCAAAGGGCAACTTTTTCAAGAAAAGTGGAAGAGGTTCCCTCTTCAGTGAAGCACATTGCTTTCCCAGAGGAGCCAGAAGCTGCAAGACCTGTCCACAATGAGCGTAGCTATGATGACATTTTTCAAACAGCAGTTATCAACCTGTTTTCCCCCTAATATCCTGAAGCCTTGTCCAGGCATGTCCTCCAGTCTGACCACCATGGAGTTGGAGGTAGGGGCAGTAAAACCATGACAGTGTGTCTGTTTGCCTGGACGGGAGCAGAGAACCCAAGGCACATGTCCCACGTGGTCTCACAACACACAGACTTGCCTGCCTCAATGCCTGGTGAGCCTTGTAGGAGGGATAGCCACATCATTGGACAACCATGCAGCAGAATGCAAAGGGACAGGAGGACTGCCCAGGGCTATATGGCCCTTCTGGTCTTTGCACCAGGCTAGGGTGCCTCTCTGTCCTCCCACAGCTCCCATTCCCTGTACTACATGGGCCTGGCAGCAGGCCCTGTCCTGATGGTACCATGCAGAGTGGCCCATGGAGTGACAAGACTGTGACTAAATAGGTCTCCAAGCCCAGCCTAGTCTACTCACAGCCTTCTCTGGCACCTTCCAGTGACACGAAAGAGTCACAAGCCAGCAAGTTGATTCCTTAGACTCAGAAACAAGCTGTGGTCATATGATGCCACCCCTTCCCCATTTCCAAAGAGGCTACAATGTTACAGAAACAACCCTTACCCCCACCCTAGGCTTCAGAACCCAACTGACCCAGAGCTGCTGTGTGAACAGCTGACTGAGGATGCTTACGGGCCACCTGTTCAGTGCAGGGCTGGACAGAGCTGGGCATGGGGCCTACTGAGAGACAGAAATAGGACCCACCCTCTAAGTGTTTGCACTCAGAAGGGGAGATGTGTGAAACAGGAATGCTGCCAGCAGAACCCTGTACAGAGAGCCAGTACAACACTGGAGCCTGACAAAGACCTTCTGGGCTCTCTTGGCAGGACAGGGCATGGGTTAAATGGCTCTGCAGATCAAGACACAGTGGTAGAGCCTGTGTCCTTGCTGAGAAGTTAGAGATGAGTTAGGCTTTAGGTGAGAGGGAGTGAGGAAAGAGTGGGGAAAGAGAACACCACATGGCACCTCAGGATGTACCCATGGTACCAAGTGCTCTAGTGGATGTGGAAAGGGTACTAGAAGGTCCTACAGAGCTACAGCAAACCAGCAAAAGAACCAGAGAGCCCTCTTCCAAGGACCCAGGGCAGAGTTCAGAGCCTGCATGTGTGATGAAAAGACAGATCAATCCCACAGCTGTGCCTCACAGTTCAGGATGGCCCACAAGGTCAGAATGAGAGTGAAGTGGCAAATCACCAGCATGCCTGCATTCCTGTACGTGTGTTTCTCAAAGAGCCCAAATTGTTTCCATTTAATATCATTTGCCTTCTCAGTATCTGTCCCTACCTGGTGCAGTGAGCAGAGACATCACACTGAGAGCTTAAGGGCTGTACCTGGGGCTGCTCTGTCTGAATGGCCATGAGGATGAATGCCTTCCTTCAGGCTCTTCACAAACCAGTTCATGAACTGCATGTAGTTTCTGGAGGTTTTCAGGCCAGCAGAACCCTGGCTGGCCTGAAACAAGGAGGTTGAAAAGTAGCCTTTGTGAGTCAGAACCTGGAGCTTCAGTTCTCTCCACCCTTCTCCTGGCAGCAAATGCTATCCCTCAGCCAGTTTCCCACCTGTTAAGATGGGAGTTACCAGAGTGCTGCCCCACTGCCTGGGAAGAAGCCAGGGGGAGGTTGGTGTAGGCAGGGTCTGACACGCAGGAGCTTCCACCATCATCAACACCAGGCAAAGCCTGTCTTCCCTTTGTGGAGCGGCAGAGGGACCTCAGGTTCCCCGGTAGAAAGGCTGAAGCTTTCACACAGGTGTAGGGTCAGGGGCCAGAACCAGGCTTCCTTTAAGACCCACCTCCCTTGCTAAGCTACGGAGCTCTGGCTGCCCCTGTCCGCGCCGGGCCAGGGAAACACAAGCTCTTGCCACTCTTTGCATTTAGAAAGTCACTAAAGCTGGACAGGCAGGATTACCCCTGGCCGTCGGCACGCTCCACACCGGTGACTCACTTCCGCAGCGTTCAGCCCAGGGCAGAGGGGAGCTCCCGGGAGGAGTGCAGGCCCGCAGGCAACCAGGGATCACCCAGGCCTGGACTCGGGTTCCTGGCCTCCCGGCTGCTTCCGGGTCCTGTCACCTGCGGTCCGGCCAGGGTCACCCGGCCGCACGCCGGGCCTCCCTGTCAGGCCCAGAGCAGGTGCCGGGGACTCTCTAAACGCCCCGCCATCGCCAAAGGCCCGCGGGGAACAGGGAGGCGGCGGCGCGGGTGGCCGCGGGCGCTCCAGCGGCCGCCCCGGAGTGCCTGGCCGGGAGAAGAGGGCACTCAAGGACGGGCCGGCGCCGAGGCCGCCATCGCGGGCCCCACGAGCGACCCGCGCCGCCAGGCCCCGCGCGACCGGCCGCCCGTGGACTCACCTCCGCGCGCCGGCGGCGCCTCCTCCGCGGCCGGGCGGCGCGGGGCCCCCCGGCTCCCCCGAGAGGCACGCGCGCCGTCGCCGCCGGCTGCGCCGCCCCGCCGGCCTCCCGCGCCTCAGCCGCGGAGCGCTAGCCCTCCCGCCAGCCGCCCTGCACCGCCTCCGAGCGTGGCGCCCACGGCGACATGCGTCAGGTCGCACGCGACGCCACGAGCGCGCCGGGCCGAGCTCCCATAGGGCCGCGCGGCGCGCGAGGCAGGCCGGGAGCTCCGCCTGCGCGCGCTACAGACGTGTTCCGGCCCTGAGGACCCGGGGTCTGGGGTCCTTTGTGAGTCAGAGACCTGTTTCGCCCTAGTGGGGGTCGGCTGCTGCGGAGCTGGGGTCGGGGGTCCGCTGCTGCGGAGCGGGGGTTGGGGGTCGGGCTCGGGCGAGTTCCAGGCGGCTTGGTCCTTTGTTCTCTGCAGCAGGATAGCTGTGAAGGAGCCAGGGAGCAGAAGCTGCAGCCAGTAAGTGTAGCTGAAGGTATCTGAGCATGCCAGGGACCTTGCAGAAGAGGGAGACCAGAAGGATGGCCTACCTGGACCTCGGGAGAGCTGCTGCTTGTGGTCCATTTTTGTAGCAGGATGACGGTGTTTTACCAGTGAGAGAGTGAAGTTTGCTCCATAAAGTCTGAACCCATCACAGTAGGACCTGCAGGTACAAGATCATGCTCCTGGGAGGATATTCATACTTCAGGAGAGCCAGTGAGCCAAAGTTGCGCCATCAGACTCTCCAGATACTTCTCTGGGATACCTGTCCTGATGGGGAGGATGGTGCTTTTGGCAGTCAGGATAGACTCTAGCCTCCTTGAGGTGACAGATTTATCTGTCCTGTGATGCTTGTGATAAGGCGGTCACCTCCGTCTATTTGGAATCAATCAGCCCCAGGCTGAGGGTTAGGCAGTCCACACCAGGGCACCCTGAGGTAGGAGATACACCCACCTCAGGCCAACAGGCTGCCCGGTCAGGGAACTAAGGGACACTAATGGGTACTCTCATGTGACTTGGGCAGGCTCTTGGCTTCCATGTGAGAAGATGGAGTTGTGGATGGGCTCTCAGTGGCTGTGGGCCCCTTCCCTCCCCAGCCTGTTGGGTACCACCTGGGTGGCTCCCTGGCCAGAGGCTAGCGGCCCAGCCTGCAGAGTAGTATGTGTCTTGTGGCCTCCTAGCCAGAGAAGCAGCTGAAGGAATACCTGATGGTTGAGGTTCCTGTTAGCTCACTGCTTGGTTTCCTGAGCCAGACTGTGGAGGTGAGGGGAGGACAGGCACAATAACTGTCCTCACATGGGAGAAAGCGCATGAGGAGCAGTCTTGATACTGTTAAGATGTTGGCTGTGCAAGGAGGGACAGAACAGGGCGCATCTCTGGTCATCTGCATTCATCCTGAGTGTTCTGAGGCACTGCCTCATCAGGTTGACTCTGCTCTGTGCTAGTGAAGTCCTGGCCTGAGGACAACTTAGAAAAGGGGACAGACCTGAGCTGCTGCCACAAGACAGCTGGTGGAGGACTGGAGGCGGCTATCTGCGGCAGCAGCCAGTATCTTCCCCAGATTAGCATGGGGCCCAATATGTGCAGGCTTCTGGGGTCAGCAGTAGTGAGACCCAGATGCCATCAGAGCCGAGGTTCTTGGGGTGGGCACTCTGTGAGCCTGATGTGAGGGCATGAGAGGTTCTGGTCCCAAGCTCAGATTTGTCCTATCATGACTACCCACTTTGTAGGCCACACAACTGTGTCAAAGAATAAAACCTCATGTAAAGAGAACAGAGTTCTTGGCCCTGGCCAATCCCTGCCCTGTGGGCCTTCAGCAAGTGGATGGGCCTAACCAGTCACTCAAACCTGCTGAGCCTGAGCCTTGCCTCTGCTTTCCCATCAAAGAGAATGGACCAAGACTTGAAAGACTTAAGCAGGGGCTCTGTGCAGCATTAAGAGCTGACCAGAGACATCCTGACCAGGCCACTGCACAGTTGCAGGGAAGGAGTGGCCCCCATCCTTGCAGGACATGTTGAGGTCTCCTAAAGGACTGAAGGCCTTCTCTCCTCCAGGAACATGCTTCAGGTGAGCTCCCAGTGGACCTGGGCCTGCTCCTGCCCACCTGCAGGCCCTTCTCAGCAGCGGTCTCTGGGAACCTCATTTAACAATGGCTCTTATACCCACCTTCCCCACCATGTTCCAAGCGAGTGCTTGTCTTCTTTGAGCTGGACACTCCAGAGGGCCAGCACAGCAATCCCAGTGACTCTTGGTGGGGCCAACTGGACTGTGAACATGGAACTAAGAAGCTGCCAGCCCATGGTGGAGAGGCTCCTGCTCCTAGCTTTCAGGTAGATTGGGGCCCTGCTTTATCAGGCAGATCCCATGGGCAGCCCAGATAGATGGGAGGGCAGACCATACCCCTGCAGGCAGAAACTCAGCCTCTGATGTGTCCATGATCCCAAATTTCTATTTCAGTTCTACCCAAGTGTCCAGGAGTCCTGGGCCAGAGGCTCTGGTACTTGGAGCCCCCCTGTAGGCCAGGTTATATCCCTTTAAGTTACCAGCTCTGGGAAGAGTGGAAGCTGAGAAGTCAGCAGAACCCAGTGGGGCATGTAGATTAGTGGTTGAGGGCTTGCCTTGCATGTATTAGGCTTGAGTTTGACCCAAAAGGAAAAAAAAAGGATAAATTCTTATAATGCTTAAGATAACTCAAGAATTTTAACATTCTTGGGGTAGTAATTACAAATCATTCCTCAGCCTCTCTAAGCCTCAGTTTCTCCATCTGTGTCTGACCAGTGGGCAAGTAGGCAGGTCAGTGTGAGGGTGGTGGAGATTTGCAGGTGTGCCATTTGCTGCTCCAGGGACACCTAGGTTGGGTAGGTGTTTCAAGGGGATATCAGACATGACTGCCTTCCAATCAGACATAGCACTTATCCTCAGAACTCTTGGAGTCCATCCTGGGGCCACAACCTTCAATGTTCTTTGCCTTGGGGTGTTCCTCTCACCACCTGGCATGGCCCTACCCTTTGTTGATCCTTGACAGGCTGCATCTCAGGGATAGGGACACCATGAGACTTGCAATTCAGCGGGGTGTGATACCAGTCTGTGCCTAGAAGGCTTGTTCCTGGAGGGGAACTAAGAAGTTGAACCATGGGGAGGGCAAGGAATAGGTCCCTTCCCTCCTCCCCAGTCTTCAGGTAGGGACTGAAGCAGATTGACCATGGTTGTGAAGATGGTCAAGTGTGCATAAAGCATCTGCAGAAACCCACACTTAGATGGTTCCCTGTTTATAGGCACACGAATAATAAAAACGTCCAAACCCGGTGCTGGGGATGTGGCTCAAGCGGTAACGCGCTTGCCTGGCATGCGCAGGGCGCTGGGTTCAATCCTCAGCACCACATAAAAATTTAAAAAATAAAGATGTTGTGTCCACCGAAAACTGAAAAATAAATATTGAAAAAATTCTCTCTTAAAAAAAAAAAAGTCCAAATCCTCTCTGTGGAGTCCTCCAAATTCCTTCTTTGGAATAATAAGGAATATGCTGGGACCTTCACCAGCCCAGGGGTTGAAGAGGCCTAGTGTGGCCTCAGGGGAGGCTTGGGCTGCACTCAGGCCACATCTTACCTGGATAGTAGCTGAAGAAAATAGCCTGGGGCCTGTCCTACCACACCCACCCCTGAGGCAGGGCACTTTTCTAGGGTGAGTTAAAGATCCAGACCCTACCCACAATGGCTGAGTCCTGGGGGTGGCCCAGCCTGGAGCCCTTGCTGTCATGGAGCATTAGGTAAGGGGAAGGGCTTGGCCAAGCTGCAGAGTCAAGATTTTGTGAGGTCTGATCAATGTCCCCAGATACCTGGGGGAAGTCAGGGCCTGGCCCAGGGACACCCCAGCCCACCACCTGCTGGAGGACAGAGTTTGTGTGTATGGTAACAGCTTTAATCTGTGGTGGCTTGACAAATAGGGCAAGACCCTCCTGGTCTCCCACCCTCCTGCTTCCTGGCAGGAAGAGCCATTTCTCTGGGGAACAGAAGCAGCGTGCAGGTTGGTTGGTGTGTCTTCTGGAAGCGTGTCTGTGGCCCCAGCACTGCTGGTGGCCAGCAGGACAGGCCACGGTCATGTCAGGGCTAGGACCTGGGCACAGAGAGGCAGGCTCCAGTACTTATATATTATACATACATATATATATATATATATATTTTATGTGTATACACAGATAGTTTTCTCTCTGTAAAGTATTAAAAAATTGATCAACCTTCAATCTATAAAAAATACCTACTCTACATGATAGAAAAATCTCTCCTCCAAGTTTACATTGATTTACACCCGAGGCTTTCCCCAAAACTGTACAACACAGGGCCACACAAGCTCTAGTGTGGAGGGCCACGTGGAGGCGCAGGGCTGCAGGTGCACAAGGCACGCACTCACTTCCACAGGCTATGGGCCAGCAGCTTGTAAGGAGCCACTGCTCAAGTCCTGGGAAAGCCTGCTTCCCTGCCCTCCTGCACCCTCAGGAAGAACAGCGATTTTAAGTCAGAGCCATGAGGTTTCAGATCCTGGACCGGGGCCAAAAAAATCTGACTTCACCCAAGGCGATGGCAGTCCGCCTAGGGAGGACTGCTCCAGGAGGCCAAGGCAGGCCACACCCAGAGAAGTGGCCCCTGCACCTGGGAGTCAGGACAGGACTGTCCACCATCCATGCAATGAGTTCCAGAGTCGGGATCCCAAGTCCTGACTTCAGAGCAAAGAGTCTCAGTGGGCTCCTGCCCCAGTCCTGGCATAAGAGTCAAGAGTCCCTGAGGGCTACTGCAGCAAGGGTCAGGCCATGGGATGGCTGCACAGCTTGGAGGCCCTTGGGCCTAAAGCTGGATCGAGGTGGCATTTGGCTGGGTGATGTCCTGAGCAGTTGGGGAGGAGAGCACTAGGGGCCTGTGGCTCATAGCCAGACCCTGCACGTGTCAGCCTCACCCACCTGTCCTTCCCACACCACCTTGTCCCATACAGGGGGTCCATCTGGAGCAACCAGGATTGGATGTGTCAGGGTGCTTGTGTGGCTGTCATAGCCCTGGTGGGAAGAGGGGTCTGTCATGAGGGAGTCAGAGGGACTTGCCCCAGCCTGAGACTGCCATGACACTGCACAGAGGCTGAGAGGCCCTGCCCCCTCCCTGTCCACTGTGGACTACAGGCTGGGGGCTCTCCTTCTCCCTCCTTGGTACTGCTGTGCACTCTCTGCAGCCCCACTGCCTGGGCGTAGCTCCTCAAGGTGTGAGGGGCTCTCTGGGTGCTGGTGGAGGACTGAGCAGCCAGGCTGGTCTTGGAGGGACTACTTGACCTCCAAGATGGACGGGTTGGTCTCCATGATGGCCACGATGATCCTGTCGATGTAGTCCTGCAGGCGGAGGTTGATCTCCTCTTGCCTCTGGACAGCCTCCATGAGCTGTGGGGAGAGCACAAGTCAGCATGGGACGTGCAGACCATGGGCACGGGTAGGCAGGGCCCTTACCTCGTCACGGGACACCGAGCTGATCTCCGCAGCAAGGGACTCAGAGAAGGCTGTGGAAAAGAGGCTCCGGGCACCCTGGATGCTGAGGGTGATGATCTGCCCGTTGAGCTCCTCGTTCTGCTCCTTCAGGTTGCGGTTATCCTGGGGACACAGCAGCGTCACATGTGGCCCTGGCCCCTGTTGGGGGCTGGGCTAAGACAGGGACCCGAGCTCAGCAGCCTTCCAAAAGCTTCCAGGCAGGGTGGGCGGGAGTCCAAGCCATACCTGCTTGAGCCTTCGGACCTCCTGTTCCAGCTCACTCTCCCTGGTGCGGCTGTTGTACTCCTGCAGGCCCAGACTGCTACTGCGGCCCCGTCTCTGCTCAGCCTCCAGCCTAAGGAGCTGCAGATGCTCCAGCTGCTTGCGCAGGTCCTCTATCAGCTGTAAGGAAATCATGGGCACCGGTTAGCAGCTGAAAGCCATGCATGGGGAGCACACCACATGTGACAGGGCAGGTGGAGAAAGGGACAGTGGCTCTGTTCACCTCCTGGGTTGCCTCCTTGTCTCTCTGGAACTGGTGCCGCTCATGGCTCAGTCTGTCCCCCATCTTCCTCTTGCTCTCCTGCTCTTCACTGAGCTGCAGCGTCAGCCCTTCGATCTCATCCAGCAACTTCTGCTTCTCCTATGAAAACAGGCACCATTCATGTGCACGAAGAGCCCACCCCAGACCCGCTCCCAATCCACCCCAGCATAGTAGCCCTAGGATCAATTTCTGCAGAGCTGTGCCTAAGCCTTCAAGGCTGCCCTATCTTAGGGCCAAGGCACACACAGGCTACAATGGCAACTTATCAAGAGGCAGGGTGAGAAGGACCTTTGTATAGATGGGACCTAAATCATGGCTGTGGGAAGCTCTATCCTGGCACCTCTGGTTCATGCAAGCCAGACCCCAAGTGATCCTGGAACATCCTCTGGTTTCAGAGCTTTCCAGAGGGCACTCAAGGAGGAAAGACAGGAGGGGAGCTGTGACACAGACACACTCTCACCTCTGCCTGCATATCTAAGGAGGAGGGGCATCCCTTCACTCAGATCCTTGGGAATCTGTGGACCCCAGGGATCTGAGTCCATGGGAGAGCTGGAGGCCAGGTAAGGTCCCGTGTCTTCCAGAAAAGGGCAGCTCCTCACACAGAACAGGCCAGGTGCTGTCACTCCACAATTGGCAGCAGCTCCCCACTCTAGAGGCCCTGACAGTACCTCCTGGCTCCCCTGCTGGTGTCAAGAGCAGAGGGCAGAGGGGCAGCTGGAGTAGGGTGGGGCCAGGACCCCCAGCTACAGTCGGACTGGGGGCTCACCTCTTCCAGACGCTCAATGTTGGCCTTCAGGCAGGGCGTGCAGGACCGCAGCTCACCATTCTCCTCGTCCAGCTGCTGCAGCCTGGAGCGTAACAACAGCTTGGACCACTCTCCTGAAAATATACCTCTAAGGGCAGGGAGGGCCTAGTATCTGGATGAATCCTCCTAGGGGCAGTGGCCAGTCTTGACCCCACATGAACACTCAAGGCTGAAGCTTCTCTGTAGCCCACAAATGCTTCTAAATACTGGGTTTGGAACACTAGGTTCACAGAGAGTTTCAAACAAAATTAGTGTCCGAAGGGCCTGCTTGCTCCCTTTCCTTCCTGGTGCCACTGCTCATCCTGGGGTACCTTCATCATGGCCCACACTCAGCTGGGCCGTTCTTTCTTTCCCTTTTTTTTTTTTTTTTTGGGTACCAAGGGTTGAACCCAGGGTTCTTAACCACTAAAAGCCATGTTCCCAACCCTTTTTTATATTTAAAGACAGGGTCTTGCTGGAGTTGTTTGAGACCTTGCTAAGTTGCTGAGGCTGGCTTTGAACTCAGGATCCTCCTAACTCAGCCTCCTGAGCTGCTGGGATTACAGGCATGTGCCAACATGCCCGTCTGAGCCATACTTTCAACAAAACCACACATGCTATGGATTTCCCACCAAAGCCCAGAACCCCATCCAAGGACCCCCATGGCATCAGTCCTCATGTCTTATTAGTCCCCTGGTCTGAGTCTCCCTGACTCCCCTGCTTTCTCATGACCCTGACAGTGCGCAGAAGTCCCAGCACATCCCTCACGTTGGGTCTCTCTGATGTTTGGTTGGTTCTGTCTGATGTTTTCTGGGGCAATGGGTTTGGGAAGACAAGACCCTATCACCATGTAGAGCCCGTCTTGTCACACCATTCCTGACACTCACATGGGTCACTTGGTTAAGGTACGGCTGCTGGGTGTCCCCTCTGCCAGGCTGCTGCTTCCTGCCCACTCCGTTTTAGAGAACCAGTCCCTGAGTGGAGGCTCAGAGTAGGAGGGACCCACACCACCTCCAGGAAGGAGTGTCTAGGGAAACTCTCTAGAATCCTCTGAAATGAGGGCTGTGTCTTCTCAGATGTTTTTATCAACTGATCGTCTATGCACCATGCTGCACGTCCAGTCTGCACCTGGGGTTGTGCTCCTGCAGGACTGCCAGCTGTGCTGCTCAGGTGGCTCAGTTCTGGCCACTGAGAGATCTTTCAGTTGGCCTAGTGTGCCTCTGACATCACCCATTAGTGGGTGCATGCATGTGCCAGGTCAGTTACCTGCTGGCTCCCCTCTACAGTATTTGTAAATGTACCAGTAATGACACTGTAAATTCCAAGTGTACATAGAAACAATCCTGTCCATTTCCTTTAACAAAAGACAGGTTTGTCTCTGTTGCCTAGGCTAGCCTGGAGCTTGAGATCTCCCTGCCTTGACTTCCCCAAATTCCTGGGATTCTGGCTGGGGTGTGTGTTACAGGGATCTGTGAGTGGGACAGGTCTATAGAAGCTGACATGCTGCAGTCTCTGGATGCATGTTGGAGGCTTTAGAAGAGTTCTAAGGTTCTCCTCTCAGGCTCCCTGTACTCTACAACTAAACTTCTCTGGATCCCTTCCCCTTTCAGGTTGGTGGATTTCTCTGCTCTGGATGCCTCACCTACCTGGCCTGCAGGTTCTCAATTTCGATGCTCTTCTCTCGCTCCATCCTGCACAGGAGCTCCTTCTGCTTCCGGGCCTCTTCCAGGACCATCTCCTGGGCTCTGAGCTCCTGTTCCTTCAACTGCTCCTCCAGGGCATTGGCTCTGAATGCAAAGGGGAAGAGACAGTATTTTTCAGACCTCCCAGGTGCCTGTTCCCAGGGCACTGTCCTAACCCTGGCATCTGCTTGCCCTGTAGATCTGATACATGAGGCTTGGGGGAGGGGCCAGAAAGCACTAGAGTCCAAGGGCCACAGCATTCTGCAGCAAATGGACATAATGGCTGAGCACAGACTCCAACAGGGTGAGCATGGGTTCTCACTGCAGCATGGTCAGCTCATGGTGAGGTCCACACCACATTCGGCCAGGTCCAGGACTCGGTGCTGGGCACATCTGGTGCAGAGGCTACAGAGGGGACACAGCTAGAAGGAGACCAGCCCTTTGCAGGTCTTGAGACCTGGCTCCTTCCATGACCACCTGCAGGACAGGTTGGTCATCTTAGGGAAGCACCAGAGGCCCTGCCCATGCACAGTAAGGCCCATACTGTGTCCAAGCCCCTGTCACATGCTTCTCTGATCCTCTTTGGTGGGTGAGAGTGAAGATAGCAAAGGAAGCTTTGGAATATACAGAGAACCAGGTCCCACGGTGGCCAGTTCCAGGCCAAATGCTCTAAGAAAAACTAGAGGTCTGCGGTAGGAGGAGTGGATAAACCTAACTCTTAGAAACTAAAAACAGGGCTGAGGGACCTGGGTTCAATCCCCAGCCCCACTCAGAAAAGGAATAAAAAGAAAATTAAAACAGGAAAAAAAGTTTTAAACTCAATAGAAGAGTTGAGGAAGAAAACCTGAAGATAATACAAAGGAAAAATGCACAGAAAAACAAAGTCTGAAATTAGGAAAATGAAGAGGATATTATCATTGAGAGAAAGAAATGAGAAAGAGATGACATGGAAAGAATTCTTGAAGTCCCCAGAAGCTGACAGACACACTGTCCAGAGGCAAAGGCTGAAAACCTGCACAGGTTAGCCAGCTCTGGAGCCAACTGAGGTACAAGAGAACTTGGCTTCCCAGCAGCCTGAGTAGGCAGCTCCCAGGAATCATCATCCTCAGAAGCAAGTAGCACAAGTGGGACCAGAAGTCAAGGAGTAAACAGTGAGCACTGGAGACACAACACAGCAGGATGTGAAACGCCAAGGGCAACCTGCACAGGTGCAGGGAGGACGGAGAAAAGGGGCACAGAGTAGAAAAAGCTGCACGGGCACAATGCTCCCAGGTCTGAGTACTCAGAGACCCCAGAAGGCAAGCGCCCTATACCAGAAAGGGGGCCTCACTATTACCAGGGTGGATGTGAGAGGGTACCCTGGTTCAGGGGGTGGGCAAGTAGAAAGGGTCTCCAGGGAAGGCTCAGGATGCACCCTCTCAGAGACGCCACACACCTGAGGCCCCCATTCCCTTCTGCAGCAGTGCTGGCTGGCACTCCACATGGCAACGTGTACCTGTGCTGTGATAGAAGGCAAGTCCTGACTCAGTGCTCCTGAACAGCAGCAGTCTTTTTTTTAAAAAAAATATATATTTTTAGTTGTAGATGGACAAATACCTTTATTTTGTTTATTTTTATGTAGTGATGGGGATTGAACCCAGTGCCTCACGCATGCTAGGCAAGCACTCTACAACTGAGCCACAACCTAACCCACAGCAGCAGCTATGAGTTTCTACCTTGCGTGAGTTGTGCTTAGGGAGGGCCTGGGTTACAACATGAGTCCACTGTTCCCTCATGATTACTTGGATCAAGTGGTTTATGAGGAAACAGGCTCAGAGGGATAGAGTTCTAGCCTGGGGCTCAAGTACAGCTGTGGTTGGCAGCCTGGTAATGGGGTGGCTCAAAGAATCTCTCCCATGGGCCCACAAGAGCCTCTTGGGAGACCCTCTTGGGCTCCTGCCCCTTCCTGACTGGCTGTACGTCACATCCATTTGCTTTCCTGCTACTGAGCAACAGCTACAGCCACAGTCTTCTAGAGGGAAACTATGTCCAGCAAGATGGCCCTGGCCTGCTCTTCCAATGCAGGCCCTGCCCTTGCCCAGGGCCCCTGACCTCCTCCAGCACATACTGTGTCCAAGCCCCAGAGACCACCTGCTATCTCTGAGGCCCTGGCAAATTTGAGCTCTCAGATTCAGTGTTCTTATCTGTGAAAGGAAGATACATCTGTATTTGGTGAGTGTGAGGGTGAGCGAGGGCCTGCAGAGGATGTGGGCTGCACAGTGACCAGGAGCTACAGGCTCCATGCACAGACCAATGCTATGATGGGAATACTTCAAGTGAGTTTCCAGAAACGGGATCTTAAGTTGAGGGGAGCGAGCCACTCTGAATGATTTGTGCCTTCCATCCTGGAGCGGAGAGGCTTTGACCAGTCACTACATCTTGTGGTAACCTGGACATTGCCCCGGTCCAGGAAGTTGAGGGCGTGTCTTCAGACATAGGCGGGTCACCCCTGGAATTGAGCTACACTCATCTATTCCTTTGTAATACTACTCCTTTGCCCTGTTTGGGATAGAATGTTCCATGGAAGCTCCCTTTGTGTGTCCCCCTTCTCTTACTCTGCCTTTGGGTGTGGCCTTCCTAGATGTCAGTCAACTTGCTAACAGCAGATATCACAAAGCTAGACTCAACCCCCTGAAACCTGACCCCTTGCTTCATTTGAATGGCTTCTCCTCAATAAAAGGGTTCAGCTCGTGCTCTCTCTCTCTCTTTCTGCAGACCCTTAAGGTCAGAGGAGACATCACAGGACCCCAAAGAAAAATCTCTGTCTCTTGTGTGATTATTTCGTGCAGCCAAGTTCATCTGGAATGACCCTGAGTGTTTTAGTCGTGAGGAACGTGACGCCATATTGACAGCCCACTGGCTATAGGTTGACCCTGAGCCAGCCTCCAAGTTCTCCAGAAAACTGACCTAGAAAGGCTCTGGGTAAAATCCACCATGAAAAGATATATCTCTTTGTGGGTTTGTTTTGGAACTGGAGATAGAACCCAGGGCCTCAAGTGGGCAAAACATCTACTCTACTCTGTGTTGAGCCATGTCCTGGGCCTATTCTGGTGTTTGTTATTGTTGTTTTGCAGTACTGGGAATTGAACCCAGGAATACTCTACCACTGAGATATGACCCTAGCCCTTTTTATTTTGAGACAGGGTTTTACTAAGTCGTTGAGGCTAGTTTCCAACGTGTGATACTCCTGCCTCAGCCTTCCAAATCACTGGGATTACAGGTATGCAACACTGTGTCCAGCCTTCCTTATGATTTTTTGGGGAATACTAGAGATTGAAAACAGGAGAACTCCACAATTAAGCAACATCTCCAGTCCTTTTTATTTTTTATTTTGAGACAGGGCCTTGCAAAGTTGCTGAATTTGTGATCCTCCAAGCTTTTAACTTACAATCCTCCTGCCTCAGCCTCCTGAACTGCTGGAATTACAGGAGTGTGCCACCATACCTGGCCCCTCCTTAGGATTTTAAACTGTGCTCTCCACCTCCAACTGCTCCCCACTAAGCATCACATCCTAGGTCCCTTGATCCTAGGATGCCCTGTGTGTCGAGGCCCTGGACACCTGCTACAGATCACTCAACAGAGCTTCAGGCCAGTAAGTCATGGCCCTTGAGCCATGCACAGGTGCCCATCCAGCAACTCCAGGGATACCTTATGAGGCAGAGAAGGTATGGGTAGGGAGCAGAGGGGGCTGCAGGAAGACTCACCTATGCACCAGATGTAGGTTCTCCTGCCGAAGCCGACCATGCTGCTCTCCGGCTGCAGCACTGTCCTTCTCCAGCTCTGACACCCGCCTCTCCAGAAAGACAACCTGGATAACAAAATGATGGCTTGAGGAGCAAGCAGAGGCAGAAGAACTGCACCAGGGGACAGGCTGGGGCAGCACAGGACTTCCACAGCTGTTTATCCACTGGACTTGGGTCTACCTGGTTCTTGGAGACTGTTCCATAATCACCACAGTGCAGCTCCCCCTAGGGCCACGCTCACCTCCATAGCACAAGGACACAGGTCATCATCAGGGGTCCAATGCCTCGGAGCCCTGAGAGCACCCTTCTAAATGGCACATGGGATAGCAAGGCTCAGCTCCCTCTACAAGTAAGTGGGGGTCCCTGCTCTGCCAGATATAGCCTATGGAGGAGGTCTGGGTGCCTGGGGACAGAAAGTCCCATTTCTTTTCTTTTCTTTTTTTTTTTTTTTTTAACTGGGGATTGAACTCAGGGGCACTGGACCACTGAGCCACATCCCCAGCACTACTCTGTATTTTATTTAGAGACAGTGTCTCACTGAGTTGCTTAGCGCGTCACCATTGCTGAGGCTGGCTTTGAACTCGCGATCCTCCTGCCTCAGCCTCGCGAGCTGCTGGGATTACAGATGTGTACTATCAAATCCAGCAGCAAGGCCTATTTCTGAAGCCCTCTGTCCCTCAGGGAGCTCACATGATGGGAGATAACACACATGCACAGGTAGGAGAAGGAATGAAGGTAAGCAGAGGAAGGACTCACAGAAAGGTGCAGAGCTGAAGAGGTGGAGCTGCCATGGAGAAGGGCTACAGAGTCAGGGGGCATGCACAGGACCTGAGGTAGGGTGCAGAGAAGGTTAAGAGGTATGAAGAGGCAGGGAATATGCAGAGGAGGCAGGAAACACACAGAGGTGGTGAGTTGGAGTGCAGAAGGTGAGATGTGGTACAGAGGAGATGAAGAGTGGTGCAGAAGAGGCAGGGAACATGCAGAGGAGGCAAGATCAGGTGCAGGAGATGGCATGCAGAGGAGAAGAAGTCAGGTGCAATAGGCAGGGTACAGTAGGTAGCAGCTGCCACCTGCCTGAGGTTCATACTGGCCTTGGAACCAGGGGCCTTGACCATGGTGAAGCTCCCTGCTCTGCTTGTTCTACTCCACTCTAGGAGAGACCCTTGGGGAAAACAGCCTACTCCTGGTACTGCTGGCTGTGCTTCTCCTCCTGATCCCTGAGCACCCTTGGCCCCGCCTCTACATGCTTGATGAACTGAAACTGTGCGTCCCTTAATGCTACTCCCCCAAACTGACCCACACACGTCCACACAGGCACTTGTGTGCTGCCTGAGACATGGGCACGAAGGTGAATGGCTTCTGCTGCTCAGTCCCACTCTCTTCGGCTCCACCCATGAACCATCAAAAGCTCTACTTTTACCCCATGGCCGCTAAACCTCTGAGGGAACTTACTACTCACCTATTCCTGGTCCTTAGTCCCCAGTGCCCAAGACCCACCTTGTCAGCAATGTCTTCCTCTGGACCCTCCACAGGCTCTGGGGGAGGGTCCTCTAAGGCTTCCATGGTCAGGGCCCCCGACTGGTGCAGGTACCTATGGAAAAGAATCAATAGCAGAGGAAAGAAGAGGGAAAACCAAATGACAAGCTCTTCAAACACAAGCACCTGCGTGTCCCTCCGAAAGGCAGATAGCATAGTGGGCACAAGCCTCCCCACCCTGGAGCGGCAGACTCCTGGCCCAGCACTGAGCTAGGGGCTCCCGGCTGTGGCCTTTACCGAAGGGCCAGGAGTGAGCAGGCTGCACTCAGTGGCCTCTGTCCTCCCAGCACTCTCTGGAGCCTGATAGAACAGGACCTCCACGGCAGCTAACGGGAGCAGGGTACTTTGTACTTGGGTGCAATAAAACCTGACGTCACCCACACCAGGACAGGAAGCATGCTTGCCTTGAGCAGGCTGGCAGACACTGACTCTGGCCCTGGGCTCCAGCATGGGCACTGTTGCTCAAGGTTCTCCCTGCAGCAGTGGCAGTGAGGGGTCCCAAGGAAAGGCATGGGCCCTGGGGGTCTTGCTCAGCCTCACCTGGGTCCAGTCATGCCCACAGGTGTTGCCCCACCCATGGCTAGGAGACACCTGACTTTGTTGTCCTCACACCAGGGTGGTGAATCTGAAAATGCTAGTTCAGTAAGAGTCCATATAGTTCTCAGGGCTGTGCAGACAGAGAGCCTCGTGTCCATGTCCTTCCACACTCTGGACCCTCAGCACTGATCCAGGCTCAGAGCTGTGTAACCTTGAGAGAGTGCTCAGTCTCCATGAGCCCCTCTCTCCTGGGAAATGGGGATCTTTAGGCATCGTTCAGATGTGCTTGAGGCCATGTTTACCAACAGCTGCACTACAGATCCAACTGAACACTCAGAGCCATCACACTAAAAACCTACATCAGCTTATCAGCAATGGAGTTCTGCTTCCTCTTCAGCATTGACTGGGCCTGCACACTTCTCTCTTTCCCAATAAATGGTTTGGGAGGTGAGGGACATTGCCAGGTTACAGAGCCACCACTGGCTGCACACAACCTACCACTTCAGCTAGAATGTACATGCAAAAGACTGAAAACTGCAAAGTAAATCACAACTTTCCTGCACTTCCCAAGGATCTGATGGCCCAGGGCTCAGGAAGCTGAGGCAGGAGCGGGCTGAGCTGGAGGCCAGCCAGGGGAACCTGGTGAGACCCTGCCTCAAAATTAAAAGAAAACGGGCTGGGAGGCATCTCAGTGATAGAGTGCATGCAATTTATATGCAGACAGACTCACTGCAGAATGGTGTGCCTCTCTGCAGGTAAACTCTAACTGCCAATACCTGTAAGCAGGGCTATTTTACAACAAAGAATGTCTATAGAGGAAGAGTAAGTAAGTTCTTGGAAAGATGTAAGAGTAAGTTCTTTAAAGGATGAAGCCTTTGTGCCCAGTCCTGTCTCCTCTCCAGCTTGTTAAACGCCTCTCTCTGCTTTTCCCAGGATGTGTCCAGGCACAAGGCCCCAAGAGCTGTTGCTAGGCCCAGTTGTGGGAGGCCAACAGGACATGGCTGAGTGGGTCCTCTCTTTCCTCAGTCCTACCAGACACCATGTGTTGGGGACAAAAAGCTCTAATGACAGGGACATTAAGGTGGACATGCTAAAGAATGTACATCCTAGATTCAGGCTGTGCCTGAGAGCCCTAGGTTCTTCTCAACCAGAAAAGGTGGGGTGCAGACCTACACCTCTGCCTGCTCCAGAGCCCAAGCCTCAAGGGCCATAGGAGCTGCAGCATGAAGAGGGAGGCAGGAGGCATGAGCAGTAAGACAGCCAGAACCCAAGAGGAGCAGGCCCATTTCTCTTTGGCTCATTATAATTAGTGGAAATATTAAAGTCATCATAAAATTCTGAACTTCAGAAACAGAGAAACACTGTAGAAGCTTCCCGAGAGGGAAAAACTGTCACAAAGAAACAAAAATAAAAACACATTAAACTTCTCTGGAGCAACCCTGGCCCCAGAAGCCAAGCAACAGCTTCCAACTTTCTAAAAGAAAATTACTCACAGCCAGGGCCCCACATGGGCAGAGCAGAACTACTCCCAAGGGGCTGGGATTTACCTCCTGGCAGCTCTTTTCTCAAGATAACACAGGAAGATGTGCTAGGCAAAAAAAAAAATGGAGATAAGGGGAAGGAAGGTGGGGACAGAGCCAGGTGATATGATCCCTGAAACAAAGGAACTTGGGGGTATGGGGGAGATGCCCCAGGACCTGGAGATGTCCTGCCTAAATTGGGCAGTGGTGGGAGGGAAACCCTCCGGCCTCCACAAAGGGCTGGCTGTGGAGGCAAGTAAGCAACCTCAGTGTCCTGGGAGGGGTGTTTACATCCCACACCCTGCACAGGGGATCTCAGACTATCACAGAATTGGCCTGCTAGAACTTTCTACAGTACGAAAGCCAGGAGAGACACTGTAGGAAGGCATGGGCTGGGCAGCAGGCTCTGGGACAATAGGCCTTCACTGGGTCTCTGAGATGATCTGCAGCATACACTGGGGGACTGTAGCGTCCTCCAGCCCAGGCAGGGAGCACACAGTAACAAGGGAACACCCAAAAGTCCTAATCTATACTTCCCAGTCCTGGGCCCAGTCTAATCCATGGCCCTGGACATTCTTTCCACAACACATTCCCTCCACTGACTTCTATCCCAAACCATGAAGTAATTTATTTTTCTTTTTTTTAAATATTTTTTTTTTTAGTTGTAGGTGGACACCATGCCTTTATTTTTATTTATTTTTATGCAGTGCTGAGGATCCAACTCAGTGCCTCACCTGCGCTAGGTTAGCACTCTATCACTGAGCCACAACCCCAGCCCCCCCATGAAGAGTAACTGTTAAAAGCTTTTAAAAATGTTTTTTGAAACTAAGATTATCAATGCATTTCACAGTATAGTCAGCAAGCAGTCGAGGCTCTGCCTACCTTGCCACCTTCCTGCTGGACAGCTGCTTGGCTGGGCTGTGCAAAAACCAAACAAACAGGAAAAGTGTCAGGACCAGAGAGAGGAACAGCAGGAAGCAGGAAGCTCAGGCAGAGGAGATAGTGGGTGCAGGCATGCAGCCCCCAGCCCCCTAGCCCTGTCACAGGACACCCATGCAGGACAGCGAGGATGGTGCGGCAGCACCCTCTAGACCCTGATAAGGCAACCAGCCTGTAGCTCAGAGCTGGCCAGGGGACCATGTCTGTCCACAGCACTGGTCAACAGCCTGCCTCAGGCACCTCTGAAGTCAAATGACTGCCCAGAGGCCTGGTCATTAGGCCCATCAGTGGTTCTGACCTAGGCAGCAGCACCCCGGCCCAACACCTGTGGGCAGGGGCTTAGAGTCCTGGGAGGTGGCCAGTCCCAGGGTGAGTGTCCATCCAATTCAGTGATCCACAGTGGCAAAGGCCAAATGCACCCTCCCTCTGGTTCCTGAAGCCTACAGGGTGACCTGCCAGACTAAAGCTCAGGCAAGGAAGATAATTCTCCAGGCAAAGGGGCTGCCCACCTGGCATGGTGGCAGGCGGAGGGCACACTGCTACAGCTTCTTGAAGAGGGACCCCCCCCTCCCCCCCGTCAGTGCTCTGCACACTGACTCAAATTCACCCTCACACTTGCTCTGAAGCTTGTAGGTGGATCCCAGCACACATTTTTGGGTTTCTTATTACATCTTGCCAGCAGAGGGCACTGGAGAGACAGAGTGAGTTCACTAGAACTAGGCTCCTCCTAGTCCCTTAGCATTTGTGCCTCCCAGTGGCCTTCTGGTGGCACTCCTCTGGAGCACACTGTCCAGCAGCCTGGTAGCTAAGTGCTTCTGACAAGACCACTCCGGGGGAACAGCTGTCCTGGTGGCCAGGGTGATTTTCAGCAGGTTCTAGAAGGCAGGTCCCATCAATCCCCGAGAGTGCAGCACCCCTGTGAAGTCTGTTGCCTACATTCCTGTGGGATGGCAGCCCCAGTTACAGGCCCAGACCCCACTCTAAGTGGGCAACAGCTTGCCCTTGGCCTCTGGTGGCAGCTGCCTGCAGCCCTGCTCAGAGCTCTCTGGCCACACAGCCACACTGCTCAGCACTACACTGCCCGTTCGAGGCACCACGTGGCTCCTCTCCTGACTGGGCCCTGCTGGCGTTGGGCAATCCTAGCATCCCTGACACTCTCTGACAACAGGCCAAGGTGGACTGCTCAGGCTACCCAGCAACCCTCAGAGCTGAACAGGCAGTCAGCAACAGAGGTCATGATTTAAACACACCCCTGGATAAGGAAGACTTCTGTTTCTACAAAAGGGATGGTTTTCTCAGACTTCCTGGTACTTGGAAAATGCACAGGAATTGGCAGACATTGTCCACACCTCTGGTGTGGCCTAAGCAGCTTGACATGCCTTCACTGCAGGGTGGTCCGCAGGACAAGCAGCAGCACTCTGCCCACCTCCACTCCTTGTGCCCTGGATGACTGACCTGGGCTCTACCAGTGCCCCTTAGTTGAGCCTGTCTCAAGGAGAAGGGCTTTCTAGCCATGCCAAGAGGTAGCCTAGCCTGTTCTCTGGCCTGCAGGTAAGCAGGGCCACCTTCTGGCAGGTCCTTGGCATTGGAACAGATGGCTTCCACGTGGGAATCCTCAGCAAGAGAAAGACAAGACACATTTCCTTTCACAAGAGGCCTGCACTCAGATGCATTCTCTGGCAGGGGGCACTTCTGCACAGGAAGAACACCAGCCCTCCCCAGCCAAGCCAAGGCTTCTTCGAGAGCTGCACTTCTAGCTGAACACCATGGTGGGTAAGAACTGGGCTCCCCTAAGTAGAGGCCAGTTCCAAACTGCGGACCACTGCAGTCATCAGAGACGGGTTCCTCAGGAGTGCCCCTCAGAGATTGCTCTGCCTTGACAACATTGCCAGGACCCACCTGGCTCCCTGATGCTGCCAATTGACTACAAAGGCTGGGTTACCCCATTCTCTCCAATGTGCCTGGCACTTGCTGGGGCCTATGCTGTGCGGTGCTGCAGGAAACACAGGAAGGAGAGTTAAGCACACACAGATGTGGACAAGGGGAAGGTGGGGCCGCTGAGGCCACTGTCGGGAGGGCTCCACCTAGCTGAAGCCCAGAAGGCACAGGCAGGGTAGGGCATGCTCCACCGGAAGCACAGGTGGCCTTGACGGACTCTTGCTGGAAGGTCTGCCTTTCTGCCACCCTCCCATAGCCCACAGTGCGTCTGTCCAGCTGGAGCCCATGTGGTCACTCACCACCTCTGATCAGCTGGGACTGCTGTGGGAAGCTTCATGAGTAACCATCCCTCAAAGCAGCCTACCCTAAGGGCTTGCCCATGTGCAAAAACAACTTTTCTAGGGTGAGTTTGTGAAGTTGTGAGGAACTGGCAGGAGGAGCTCCCTGAACATCAACCCAAGCTGGGTCTGCTCACAGGACAGGACAAGGAGGGCTGCGATGTAAACCACAGCAGGAGGGAAGAGACACAAATGGGGTCTGGCCAAGGGGCAGCTACAGGCTGGTGTTTAAGACACAGCAGCAGAGCTGGGCTTCCCCTGTATTTGGGTCTCTGGCTGCAGCACAGAGCCGGACCTACTGAGCACACACAACCCTGACTAAATTGGCATTCCCAAAAGCCGTTTAAAAACATGCTTTTGAAGACTAATCTTTAAATTTCCCATTTCAATTAAAGATAATCACTTAGTGAAATGTGGGAAGCAACCTCATACACAATGGACCCTTCATTTCCTCCCCCAAGAAGACAATGGCCAGGAGGCTATTCGTGCAGATGGAAGAGGGAACAGGAAAGCAAGCACAGCTCACAGCATGCAGGGAGGACCAGGCTGCAGGAAGAGTTCCACTGTCTGGATACCCTCCTTTGCTCCAGAGATTGGGCCGGGCCTGGGAAGTAGTCCTCAGCATTGGCCAGACCAGAGCCACCAGCAAGGGGCTATGGCAGCGGGAGTCTTCCTCAGCCCAGAACAGAGAGCAAGGCCATGTGCTGCATCCGTTACCTATTCATCTCAAGATCATTCAGGCGGGCAGAAAGGTCCTCAAGGCGGTTGATTTGTTTGTGGCACTGGCTACAGTAAAACTCAAAAGCCTCGTCAGTGAGGATGCTGTGTAGCTTTGAGGCAAGCGGGTCGGAGCTAGAGAGACAGAAGCGACAGTTCAGCACAGGGGGAGGGCCTATCGGGTTATCTGTGATGCCACATGAGGGCCGGGGATGAGGTGGGCACTGGATGAAAGCATGTTGGAAAAGAACCAGACATAGAACATTCTGGCTCTCTAGACTGCCTGTGTGCTCTTCTTCATCATCACCCAAAGGAGCCTGTGACACATACCTCTTGCTCCAGGTGATGCCCACTAGCCAGATCTATCCTGGACAACGCACAGTACTGGTGCAGCTAATGGCTTCAGTGTAAAGCACAAACTTTCACCAACAAGAAGGTGAAGGAGCTCACAGCTTTCTCTTGGCCAACATGGCAGCAAGCCCTGACCATAGCTGGAGCTGGCCTGTTGTACCGTTCTACACATCAGTGTCAAGAACCATGCACTACAGTGCGCTGCTCACAGGCTGTGCTTTTCTTTGGTACCCAGGGGCACCTAGCCACTGAGCCACGTCCCTGCCCTTTTTAATATTTTATTTAGAGACAGGGTCTTGCTAAGTTGCTTAGGACCTCACTAAGTTGCTAAAGCTGGCTTTGAACTTGCAATCCTCTGCCTTGGCCTCCTGAGCTGCTGGGATTACAGTTTATGCTTTTTTTTTTTTAAAGGTATTTATATTTTAGTTATAAGTGGACACAATCTCTTTATTTTATTTTCATGTGGTGCTGAGGATCGAGCCCAGTGCCTAATGCATGCTAGGCAAGCGTTCTACCTCTGAGCCACAACCCCAGCCCTACAGTTCGTGCTTTTTGTTTGTTTGTCATGTGTGAGAACTGTGAGAAACAGAATGTCATACTCTGGGGATGCTCACTGACCTCCTGTGACTTTGCTTCAGGGGGTCCCTACAACTAGAAGCAGAAGTTAGGAGGTCATCCTTGGAGCAGTAGGGCTCACAGGCTAGTGGAAATTCTTTTAGAAGTTTCAATTTAAGGAAAGGTGGAAAGGAAAACATTAAACGTAGCACAGAAGTTATACTTTTGAATGAAAACTCTGGGTAAGAGGCAAACTACACAAAAGGAAAAAACTCCACAGCAGGACAGAGATACAGGCTCAGAAGTGCCAAGTTCAGCTGGATGAGCCCACTGCCTCATCCCCAGGGACACCTCAGAGGACCTCCACCCCACAGTGGCTTCAGGAACAGCCCTACTGGCATTGCTCTCCACAGGGCTGGCAAGGGAATAATCTCTTCTTCTGGTTGCTGGTTTAGAGACTCTTAGCTTCTGCTGTTGACAGTGGCGGAGAACTATAGGAGCCTCTAGCAGACTCAGGTCCTCAAATAGGTTAAGCCAGGCAACTCTGAACTCTGCTGGGATCTCCTCATGCACAGCCCTAAGAGAAAGTACGTGTGTCACCCCCACCCCAAGAGTTATAGTTCAGTTATTCGAAGCCACAACTTTCCAGAGAGTTTGGGAACGTTGGGTAATTACAAGCAAGTGTATCTGAGGACTTGCTTGAGATTTTAAAACCTCTTTCCAACCAAGCCACAGACCATGGAGTGGTCCATGACCAGGTGCCAAGAAACCGGCATGTCAAGTTCCAAGCACACCTTCAAGCCTCCTGGAGCTGCTGGGACCTCAGAAGTTTGCAGTGATTGGTGGTATGTCAGCCAACTTCCACCCAGATGTAAACTTAAAATCTGAGTGTGGTGCACTTGACATCACCTTGAACACACAAAGTTTTCTCTTACCAACATATAGAATCCAAAACAGAGACACTGGATAACTACCCAGGAAAAGGGAGGGAGGGGGTAAGCTCAGGGCCACTTTACCTGGGAGTGAGGAAAGCGGTGTCACTGCAGCCCAGCTCCCCACTGCAGAGGGCCTCTGAGGACAGCTCGGCCTCACTGCCCTCACCGTAGTCCTCAAAATGTTCCTCGCTGCTCATCACCATGACGACAGCCTGGCTGCGAGGGCGGGGCCTGCAAAGGTAACAGAGGCCACCTGGCTGCACAACCACACCTCCCCACAAGTGAGTTGCCAGCCATCAGCCCAGCTCCACTGTCCTGGGAGAACATGGAAGCAGGTGAAGTTGATTTTAATAAAATACTCAGCCTGACAAACAAAGAGCAGCACCATCCGAATGTACTGGATTCCTCACATCTTCCTTCACAGGACACGTGCTGTGTGTCAGGCACCAGCAGAGCCACACGCATGCAAAGGATCCATACAGGTCCAGCTCTGAGATGCTCAGGGGCAATGCAGAGCGCTCCTCTGGCCAGAGGGAACCACAAGGGACTGGCATGCCAGTAGCAGGCAGGAGGCCCACATGGTGCCCCACAGGGAGCAAGTCCCAGTTTTACACCCACAAGACACGCACGTCACTGCCCAGTCCTGGGTAGCCAGGTGAGCCCAGGGCCTCAGACACAGGAGCCTTCCAGGAAGAGGAAGCACCCTGAGCTCTCTGTAGATCCTAACCATGGCCTCTCTCTCCAAGTTTCAGTCAACCAAGGTCAACCGAGTCCAAGAATATTAACTGAAAAATTCCAGAAATAAGCAATTCCTACATTTTAAATATACAATTTTTTTAAAAAAATATTTCTTTAGTTGAAGATGGACACAATACCTTTATCTTATTTATTTATTTTTATGTGGTGCTGAAGATCAAACCCAGTGCCTCACATGTGCCAGGCAAGCGCTGTTAACACTGAGCCACAATCCCAGCCCCTTCCTGGGGTGGGAGCAGGGCTCCTCCACCTGGGATTTTTTTAAACTGGGGATTTAACCTAGGGGCTCTTAACCACTGAGCTGCATCCCCAGTCAATTCATTTTTTTATTCTGAGGCAGGGTCTCATTAAGTCGCCTAGACTAGCCTTGAACTTGGATTCTCCTGCTGCAGCCTCTGGAGTGGCTGGGATTAAATATTTTTTTACCGAAGTATTTTTTTTTCCCCCAGGTACCAGGGATTGAACTCAGGGGCACTCAACCACTGAGCTACACCTCCAGCCCTATTTTGTATTTTATTTAGAGGCAAGGTCTCACTTGGTTGCTTAGCCCCTCACCATTGCTGAGGCTGGTTTTGAACTCGAAATCCTCCTGTCTCAGTCTCCCCAGCCATTGGGAATACAGGCATGCGCCACCATGCCTGGCTATAGTATATTGTTTTAATTGTTCTATTTATTACAAGTTAACTTTAAGCTGTTACTGTGCCTAGTTTACATATTTTAAGGTAAGCCTTTTCCCAGTGCTCTGCACACAGGAGAAAACACCATCTTTGGGCTCTATACACACAGCTCCAGCCTCCACTGGGTGCTACAGCCTGTGCCTACTGTGTGGAGTGTGTTCTCCAGTCACCCAGAAACTGAACTGCGTGGCTCACCCTAACTACAGGTGGACCCCTTGTGGGGCATGGTGACAGAAGAGGTGGTCCCTGGCAATTGTTTCCTGCTTCTCAGGATCGCCAGGCACCTGGATCCTGTGAGAGAACCCCTACAAGGGAGGGGACTCCACAGGGGCAAGCACACGTGGCCATGGGGCCAGGTGCAGCTGCCCTGGGCCCAGGTGGAGGAGCCCTGCTTCCACCTCAGGAAGGGGCGAGTGACAGGGTATCTTGCACTCGGTCGTCCAAACACTCTTCCTTCACTGAGTCCACAGAAAATGGGAGCTATCAGCTTAAGGGTCAACCAGATCACTGTCACTAGCAAGTTCCTCTAATACCTGCACCTTCAGCATTTCCTAAAAACCATGTCCCAAACCAGACACCGGCCTGTTGTCCTACAACCCTCAGGGCACCACACTGTTTATGCAGCTAACATTGCAGGTCAGGAACCCTCCCAAGACAAACCTCACCCGGGGATTTCCCAGGTCTGGCATTTCCTCACCTCTGACTACCTAATTCAAATTAACTTGAATCAGAACAACACTTTTTTTTTTTTTTTTTTTTTTTTTTTGGTACTGGGGATTGAACTCAGGGGCACTCGACCACTGAGCCACATCCCCAACCCTATTTTGTATTTTATTTAGAGACAGGGTGTTACTGAGTTGCTAAGCACCTTGCAGTTGCTGAGGTTAGCTTTGAACTCAAGATTCTCCTGCCTCAGCCTCCCTAGCCATTGGGATTACAGGTGTGTCCTAATGCGCAGGCCCAGAACACCTTTTTTTTAAAAAAATATTTATTTTTTAGTTGCAGTTGGACACAATACCTTTATTTATTTATTTTTATGTGGTGCTGAGGATTGAACCCAGGTCCCTGCACAGGCGAGTGCTCTACCACTGAGCCACAACCCCAGCCCTTTTTAAAATATATTTTAAATTTTTTTTTAGTTGTAGATGGACACAATACCTTTATTTGTTTGTTTATATGTGGTGCTGAGGATCAAACCCAGGGCCTCATACATGCAAGGCAAGCGCTCTACCACTGAGCCACAACCCCAGTCCCTAAAATATTTTTTTAGTAGTACATGAACACAATATCTTTATTTATTTTTATGTGGTGCTGAGGATCAAGCCCAGTGTCCCATATGTGCAAGACACATGCTCCAATATTGAGACACAGCCCCAGCCCCCAGAACACTTTTTAAGAGCACTGTAACCAAAGTTAACAGGCCTTACCACAGTGCCCCTCTACGCTTGTCCTTCCCTCCGTCCTGCTGCAAGCCAAGGTGCCAATTGCACTTGCTGCTCCATGTCCACAGGGCAGAAGCCCCAGAGGCACATCCCTCCAGGCCTCCACCAGAACAGCACACCTACATGGGACACCCAAACCCAAGGACCTGGGCAACAGAGAGTGAGGTCACGTACAAGGATAGACACCAACAGTAGAGTGCTGATCCATCCAAGTGCAGCAGAGCCATCACCGTCCCAGTCGCAACTCATCTCCCCAAACCACAGCTAGTTCTCAATATTTGCAGATATGGAGGACCCCAGGGATCAAAGAGACTATGAAAAATGAAGCCAAAGGACTTGCACCCTACAGTGAGCTCGGTGCTCAGAGTGGCCTCGACCCAGGAAGACAGCACAGAGCAGCCCCCACATAGCCACCTCATAGGACCCATAGGTGAAGGGGAGACTTGAAAAGGCAACTTGCTCCAGTAGATGTCTCTCTGGGCAATGACCCCTACCTTACACCACACACAGAAGCCAGCTACGTAGAAGTTCATACCTGAACATGAAGGCAAAAGAATCAAGCTTTAAAGAAAGCAGATACAAATATCATAGTAATTATGGAGTAAGCAAGATGCTAATTTTGCTGAAGAAAAATGGATAACCTATACTATCATAAAATAAAAACACCTGCTCCTCAAAATGAAAGGCAGAACAACAAAGCAGGAGAAAGTTTCCGTAACACAGGTGCTAAGGACTCATCTACACCACTCTGTCCTCTGAGGCAACAGAGCCCACCTGACAGTCAAGGCAGGCCACACCCTACCATGGCTACTTCTGCAGACAGTAGCTATGGCACACCTGCCTACGCTCCCCCACTGCCAGAGACCACCTGGCCTCTCACAGAAGCCTGCTGACAACAAACAACTGGGCGCTTCACAGAAGAGGAGCTCAAGGGGGCACTAACCCTAGGAAGAAGTGCACAGCCTCCCAGACTCTGGGCTATGCCACTGCTGCCCCAGAGCTGCAGGCTCCCTGTGGGGAGAGCTCAGGCGAGAGAGAACAGTGGGACCCACAGCCGTCTGTGAGCTGCCCGTGACTGCAGGAGCTGTGGGAACTTCAAAACTGCAGTATGTGCCCCCAGTGACCCACCATAGTGCTTCCAGGGACACACAGGCCACAAGACACACAGTGCCCACAGCAACTTAACTCTCAAAGCTGGAAATAGGAAGGAACTTAACTCCCTTGACATTCCATCAGGTTAAAAACTGTGGCAAACTGGTCCAGTGGGATGGGATCCCCTAATGATAAGGAACAAATGATAGATGCCTATGCCCCAAAACGAAATGCGTCTCAAAACTCAAGGTTAGATCAAAGAAGATGGGTGCTTACAAGGGACCCCTGCGTGCATGCATATGGGTGAGATGGCAGGGCTTGCTGTGCAGGAAACATGCCCAGGAGGAGGCTGCGGGCACCCTGGTGAGGGCGTGGGCTTCCCACAGGACAAGCTCTTCACTCTGAAGAGCCAGCTGGATGGGTACTCAGGCCTGTGCACCAGCAACACTGTAACACCTGGGCTGTGCTGTGCACACTGATGAGTGCTGAAAATGAGGAGAGGTACAAGAAGCAAAAACAATGCAGACGCTCTGGGCTACTAGCTGTGTTGGCTCCTAGCAGTGAGGGGTGAGACAGGGCTGTTTCCAGGGTCTATGTGGGCTGGCCCTTCCTTTTCCTAGCACCCTGGCCATTCCCTGAAAATTTCTAACACAGGATAACTGGGACACCCTGGGGGCAGGGCAGGGAATCAGAACAGGTAGTATGGATAGGGTGCCACAAAGACATCTGATGAGCACTGTGTTGTCCAGCTCCGAAGAAGTGTGCTGACAAGACATAGGAGACCAAGTCAGGGTTTGTCTTTTGAGACACCGAAGCCAAGGCCATTCACTGCCAGGAGAAGCACCTCCCACAAGGAGGCAGTGCAAGAGACTGTGCAGCAGGGTGGCTCTGTGATGACAGGCAGGCACCGCCGGACAGCACGATCCATGGACCACATCTGCCCAGCTGGCAGTCCCCTAGGGGGTGCAGTGGGCACACACCTGCCTGGGAGGAGCAGTAGAGCACCATGGTCAGTCTCCTCCATGGCGTCCAGGCACTCAGAGGGCACAGCTGAGCCACCAGCGCTGTCAGCATCCCCCTCAGGCTGCAGCTCGGGGTGCACCAGGGTGCTGGTGTCCTCATCGGTAAAGGTCTCGCACTCGCTGTAGGTGCTCTCTGAGCCCATGTACGCACTGTCCGTCACCTCGTTGGCCTGGAAAAGAACACCAACAGATAGATCAGCCTGGACTGTGAGGTGACGCTGCTGCAGAGGACATACAGGCCCAGCAGAAGTTCAAAGCACTTCTCTAGATAGAGATAATAGTTTATCAAACAGGATTGGAGTCGGGTTCTGTTTTTTTTTTTTTGCAGGGGGGGAGGCGCGGGGGCGATAAAGGTAAGCACAGACTCCACCACTGAGCCACATCCCAGTACCACAGTTCTTCCATTCTGGGGAAATTTTGGTTTTGGGTTTTGTGTGTATGTATGTGGTTCTGGGGATTGAACCCGGGGTGCTCTACCACTGTGCTGCCCCAGCCCTTTTATTATTTTTTTTTCTGAGATCAGGTCTTGCCAAGTTGCCCAGGCTGGCCTTGAACTTCCCATCCTCTTGCCTTTGTAGAGGCTGGATTATAGGCGTGTGCCATGGCTCCTGGCACATATTTTTTTAAATTAAAAAAAAAAAAAAAAAAAGAGGGCTGGGGATGTGGCTCAAGCGGTAGCGCGCTCGCCTGCCATGCCCGGGTTCGATCCTCAGCACCACATACAAAGATGTTGTGTCTGCCGAAAACTAAAAAAAAATAAATATTAAAATTCTCTAAAAAAAATAAAATAAAAAAAAAAGAGAAAGAAACATGTACAAGAGCAGACAAAAACACTTGGAGTCAAACATTTTTGGTTGTACTGGGATACAACCCAGGTCCTCATATATGCTAGAAAAGCGCGCTTATCACTAAGCCAAAACCCCAGCCTTACTTGGGAGTCATTTTTAGTCAGTTAAATAAGCATGCATAAGACAGATGCAAAGTATCTCAACAGCACAGGTGAAGCCCAGCAGAGCCCTCCTGTGGCTTCTGACATGAGGGCTGCTCACGACTGAGGAGTTCACATCCAGTGGTGCGAGAAGGGCCCTCACTGGAGAGTCACCATCAACTGCTGTTATGTCCAGACTGCTACTCTGGTATGCAGTCAAGGGTTAGTGTCTAAAAACTCACCAGCTTCTAGCTGAACATCTGCTTTTCACTGGCCATGTCTGTTTTTACTTTTACCAACACCTAGCATAGGGCTTGGCATACAGCAGACAATAATATCCATAGTCTGTACAAATGAACTTAAAACTAAGGAATCATTAAGGGGACATTTTCAAATCAAATGGAATTCAATCTCAACTTTCATTAAAATGCACTTGCAGGTCAGGAGCAGTATCCAGCTTTTATTTCATGCTCACAATCTGAGGTTAATGATTTGTAAACAAGTAAGACTTCAGAAAAGCTCCAGTTTTAGCAGGAAAAAGGTGCACTTTAAACCCCAGATCTGGTATCACAAGGAGGATAAGACATCAAGGACTACCCAAAGGACTCATTGAATGTTGGAGTTTCATCTCAAGACCAGGCCTGGGCCTTTGGGCCAGTGGGAAACCCAGCTCCATCCTCACCCACCACTGAAAGCCATGGGACTCAACCTAGAGCCTTGAGGCAGCCATCTCACAGGGGTGCAGGTAACACAGGCAGGTGCTTTTTAAAGCACAGAAATTAATGTGAGAGGGCACCAGTCTCTAGAGGGTAGAAAGCCAGACTAAGATAGGGAACAACATGGAATATGCAACTCTGGGTGTCAGATTACATCCTCAAGTTTTCAAGGGAAACCTAACCTTCTCCAGAATCTAAGAAAATTAATTCATAAAAAAAAAAAAAACTAAGGGAGCGCTGGGGATATAGCGCAGTCAGTTGGTAGAGTACTTGTCTTGCATGTACAAGGCCCTGAGTTCAATCCCCAGCATTGGGAAAAAAAAAAAAAAAAACAAAACTAAGGGGTGCTGAGGCTGTGGCTCAGTGATAGTGCACTTGCCTGGCATGGGTTCGATTCTCAGCACCACATATAAATAAATAAAATAAAGGTCTATCAACAACTAAAATAACAACAACAACAACAACAACAACAAAAAACACACAACAAAAATCTAAGGAATCCATAGGAAGAATCTGCTTTGAAATCCAAAACCAGAATGTCACCTTAAGGCCAGGCATGGTACAGGTCAGTAATCCCAGCAGCTCTGGAGGCTGAGATAGAAGGATCCCAGGTTCAAAGTCAGCCTCAGCAATAGCGAGGCACTAGGCAACTCAGGGAGACCCTGTCTCTAAATAAAATACAAAATAGGGCTGGAGATGAGGCTCAGTGGTTGAGTGTCCTTGAGTTCAATCCCCCCTACTCCACCCCCCCCCAAAAAAAAAAGTCACCTTACAAGGTGTCAACTCCAGTTCCATTCATTGCCCTGAGTAGCTCCCTCCAAACAAGGCAGGCTAGGACCCCACTTGGCCAGAGCTCTGGGCTGGCCTGCTAGAGGCCGGCCCCTAGGGGACAGCACCAGAACAGGACACAAAGCCTAACTCTAGCCTCTGACAATACCTGAGGAGAGCTGCTGGCAGAACAGTACTCATAGGTGCAGCTACAAACTCACCCACCAGCACTTGAAAAACCCTCCTTAGATTTGTCAAAATGTGATTATCAACAAAAGAGCAGGTTCAGCTCTTCAGTATTTAATGAAAATTTTCCAAAAGAATGTTGCCCACTTGCCGGGCATGGTGGTACATGCCTATAATCACAGCAATCTGGGAGGCTGAAGTAGGAGGATCACAAATTTGAGGCCAGCCTCAGCAGGTTAGCAAGGTCCTAAGCAACTTAGGAAGACCCTATCTCAAAATTAAAATAAAAAGAACTGGGAGGTAGCCCAGTAGTGAAGTGCTCCTGGGTTAAATTTCCAGTGCTCCCCACCAAAAAGACCATTACCCCTGGTCACAAGGATAGTCCCCTGAAGCCAGCACCAAGCACTGAGTCCTGGAACAGGGGAGCAGGCAGAGCTACACACCTGACCCTCAGCAGCAAGAACCATGAGGTCAGATCCCAACCAGGAACCCACAGAGCTGGCTTCCTGTAAGCAGCAGCCTCTACCTCAAGGTGGGCCCTCTAGAAAGCCAAACACTTCTAGAGAGCCCTGTGCTTGTCCCTGGCCCTGTGGACCCTGCTCCTCACCTATCACCCTGACATCGTAAGGACAAGCCAGCACTCTTTCCTCAAATGCAGATCGCAGTGGGAACCAGGCGCTTCTCCTTCCAGGGAGGGAGGGAGGCCCAGGCGCTGGAAGCTGCTCATGTCACAGAGAGTTCGGTCAGGGCAGCATGGAACAGATAGCGCCATCCCAACACAGGACAATGGCACAGTGCTACAGACTCTGACTGCCCTGCGAGCCTGGCAGGGACACCATGTGCCAGGTGGCCTCCCACCTTTCAGACAGACCCAGGAGGGTGGCCGCCGCCCAGCCTCAGGCTCTGGCGCCTGAAGCAATATCTACCACTGGGTGGCCCAGCCCTGCATGTGACAGGTCAATTCAACTCAGACTTGTCCCTCTATCTGTTCCAAACAAGGCACCAACAGGGTCTTGCTGGTCTTGTCCACATAGCACTGCTGTGAGCACTTGGGTCTTCCTGCAGGGATAGTAAAGAGCCTCTGAGTCAGAAACAGGAAACCCAGGGAGGGCATAGGAAGTGGCCCAGTCAGGCAGGAGGCCGAGAGCTGGGAGGGCAGGAATACCCAGTTTTTCCCTGCCAAGATGCATGGTTACAGCCAGCTACTGCAGCATATCTCACACACACACTCAGTGAACCAGGAAGCAAGTTTGTTTCCTAGAGGCCTCTCCAGAGAGGCAATGGAGCATCTTGGAGCATATTGCTTAACCACAGCCATGGACGCACCCCAAGTACAGCACCCCTGGTCACACCACACCTGCCAGCAGACAGACCCAGCTTGGCCCAGGAGCCAGCACGTCTATGCCAACAACTTCTATTACTAACTCACTTGAAAAATCCAAGGCACTTCTTAGAAAATTTCACAATTTAATACACTGTCTAAGCTGAAGATGGATGGCCCAAGGCCATTGCGGGTGGCTCCCCCCAATCCAGGTCACGGCTCCTTTTTCCCTGAACCTTCCTCCTCCATGAGACGCTGAATTCTGGGCACAGTACACACTAGCATCGCCTCTTACCCTCAGATGTTAGCCGGTACCTTCACAGGGTTGACTCTGTGCACGGGCTCCAGAGAGGGTGTGCCAGGCAGGGCAGCCTCCCAACCGCACCTCCGCACGGACCAAGTTGCTGTTTTCTCTCCACTCAGTGTGGTCTTCCTATCTGCTACTCATGCTGGGCTGCTGCAAAACCTGTGTGCCTGCCGGAAGCCACATCACAGCATACGAGACAACCTAACTGCTCCCAGACACGCTCTGTTAAGCCCATCGCTGCTGCTGGCCAGGCCAGGAAGGGAGAGGCAAAGTCCAGGAGATGTCCTTGCTGGCTGTAACAAACAGTCAGGGCCCAAAACAGGCGGCTTTTGTTTTACGCTTTGATAACAGTCTGTACTAAGGACACATTTCCATCACCTCTCTAAGGCCCCAGCAAGCAGGAGGCAGCACCTAGGAAACATGGCCAGGACCCCTCTGGGAGGTCTTGTCATCTGGGGGGGCCTCTCCTCTCTGCAACTGCCCACTGCCCTTCTAGAAAGACTTAAGACAAGCTTCCCTCCCAGAACAATCTGGGCAATATCAGCCCCACCTCCCTGACTTGCCCATGAGAATGGCCTCCTCCTTTACAGGCACAAGCCCAAGGGTTCCGGGGAAGCTGCAGCTCATGAGTAGCCAACTGCACCTGTACCCCATAGGTACTGGGCTAGAGCACACAGTATTCCCAGTTAGAAAACTCCATTCTGACTGGAGTCATTTTCAGAAGACCAGGCAAAGCTTATTGATCCCTGCAGATGACCAGGAGCAAGGCTTCAAGCACAGTCAATGGAAGTAACGCCCTTCTGCACTCAAAAAACATGTGAGACTTTTATGATGTGCAAGCTTTCCATTCTTTTAACAGTAGACGCTTTTCATAAGTTTCACAGTGGTATTTAGTGCTGCTCTTCTGAAAATCACACCTGGAAACCCCCAAAAGCAAGACATGGAGAAACGCAAACACCCAGGACTGAGAAGCCAGCACACTATGCTCAAGCTCCAAGGTACTATAGAAGGAGGAGGCCTGGCAGGACACCCTCGCTTGGTCAGAACCACAGAAAGCACAACACAAAGGCAGCTGTGTCCTCCTCGTTAGTGACTAGGTACCAGCACAGGCCCAACAATGTGAGACATTCGTGGGCAGAAGGGTGCACACAAATGGACAGCTTCTGTTGGTTCCATTCAGTAAACCTAAAACTGATCATGTGACAAGGGAGCTGAGGCTCAGAGCACGGGTTCAAAGTCCAGCCTGTTTGCTGCCTTAGCAAGCTGCAGAGGGCTGACTAGGGCTAATGCTTGCTACCCTCCAGCCTCTCTGGCACCGCTGGAGGGCTTAGGTTAACTCCATGTTGTTCCTTGGGGAGATGGGGTTTCACTATGTTTCCCAAGCTGCCCTCAAACCCTGGCCTCAAGCAATCCTCCTCCCACATCAGCCTGCTGAGCAGCTGGGACTATAGGCTCCATGTATTTTGTATTGAAAACATTCTACTTGGGAGGATGAAGCAGGAAGATCCTAAGTTCGAGGCCAGCCTCAGCAACTTGTCTCAAAATAAATTTTTTTAAAAGGGGTGGGATATAGCTCTGTGGTAGGTAGAGTGCTTGCCTACATGCATGAGGCTACATGTTCAATTTCCCAATACTGAAAATAAATAAATGAATAAATGAAGCAAGCATTCCAGACCCAGCTACCAGATCTCCTGCCTCCTGGACATGCTTACAGGATCTTTCTTCACCGTGACGTCCCTAGCTATGTTGGCAACAAGGGACCCACAATTAAGGAGACACATCATCATGACTACCCTGGATACACCTGGGAGCAGGAGGTGGAGAACAGTGGGGCAGGACGCAGGTGTTAAGTCAAATGTCCCCAAACATAAACAGTGCTTGAAAGTTCTTCAAATCTTGCAGACTTCTGCTGCATGCAGAGGGTGACAGTGCTGTCACCACAGAGCCCTGACAGCCCACCCAACCTCTGCTCCATAGATGCCCAAGGGAAACTCCTGCAAGAGCCCAGGAACAGTGTGGGGAGTGAAAGGCCCCTAGAGCTCAGAGTCCAACACCCAAATACCCCCAACCAGGTGCAAAGATGGGACAGATGCTTCATCCCTCATGAGGGGCATCCCTGGCACATGACGCAGCACAAAGAGGAAGAAGCTACACATCAGGCTTGGGCCAACACTTGCCTCGTAGGTGACGAAGTCGTAGAATTCATCAGCGCAGGTTGAGGAATCCTCATCCTGGGCAGGCACCACGCTGGGCAGCTGGCTGTTGGACTCTGTGGATACAAGACCCAGCACTGGTGAGACCACTGAAGCCTCCAGAGGTGCAAGGTGCCACACAGTCAGGAGTAGGGAGGGTCTGGAGTTTGCTGTGGGGGAAGCAAGAGGGGAGAGGCCAGCAGGGCGAGATTGGAGGCCACATCCCCAGGAAGTGGGGTTCCACCGAAGGCTGGGCACTGGCATCAGGGAAGAACAGCACAACTTCATTCCTCATAAAAACCAAAGACCACTGCCAAAGAAAAAGAGCAAGGCACCAAGCCCTTCAGACTCTACAGAATGCCAGGTACTAATAATCCAGACTTAGGAGCCAAACCCCTGGTGACAGGGGAGGCACGGGCTCCATGAACCAGCACAGGACACACCCATCCTGCAGCTGAACTCACAGGCAGTTTACGTTCCCCTCTTCTACTTGACTATCTTCCAAAATACACATTTCCTTTCATAGACAAAACTCATGAGGGACAGACAGAATTCACTGCTCTTCAAACACATGGATCCCACTGCACTTGCCTGCCTCCTTCCATGGGAACTGAGGCAGAGGCAGGACTCACAGGGCAAGGGGCAGCAAGGCAGCTTCTGCCTCCTGGTGTCAAGACACATCAACCACTCAGCATCTTCACCATGACCCACCTGACACCAGCCACATATGGAAAAAGCAGAGTCGAGTCTCTCGAGTGCCAAGTTCTCCTGGGAGAAGCTCTGAAATAGGATGGCTTCCTGCAGCTAAGCTGGAGGGACCAAAGAAGGTTCCTGCTGTGATCTGGACCACATGGGTGAGTACCACATAGGTGCCACAACCCAAAAGGTCTGGGTTAATGGGGAAGCAAGGATGGGCATCCATGGAGCAGAAGGGCATGCTACTGCCCCATCCAGTTTCTAGATGTCTCTCAATAAAAATCAAGACAACTATTTCCTGACAGTGTGCAAACTAAAACCTTCACACATGTGGCAACTCATGCTGTTGTCCTCTGTGGTTTTCATGAACCACAAGTCTTCTTGGGGCTGAATGCAGCATTCTGGGGTGTATGACTGAACCTCTGGGGAGCCAGGAGTAACAAGGTCTCAAGTCCAGTCTTGCCTGACTCTTCAGGCAGACCTGGCCCTTCCCCACCATACTGGCCAAGGTTCCCACACTGGTGTTAGTTGGTTGTAGCAAGCTGCAGCAGAACTACTCAAGCTCATGACGCAGATGCCACTGGCACAGATGGGACCGTTAGAATTCTGCAGCACAGGAGGGCCCATCTTCCCAGGGCAACGGGACTGCACACTTAGTCACAGGTCAGATTGCTGCTGGCAGGTTGCCACCATTGGATGCTGGAGTGCTTGCACTTCTTAAATGGAAATTCAGAACTCAGAAGTGTCAGACAGCCAGCACTCCAGCACCTGGACTCGTGATTCGGATGGCACCCAACCTCAGAGTCCCAGGGAGACCCGAGCACAGCTTGTATTGTTTGTATCCTCATATCAGCTATCTCTGTAAGAATGAAACAATGTTCAATTAAAATTGAAAAATTCTAACTCCCATTCCCCTTATTCTTCCAGAGCCTGAGGTGTACATGAGCCAGAGCAATGGCCTATTTGTAACAAGTCCCTCCCTATCTCACTGTTTCTGAAACAAGGCCTGTAGCCATGACAGTAAAATCTCCTGGCACTTCCCTGCAAACTAGGTCAACACATCACATAGCCTCTGCTAGTCCCCAGTGTCGGCAGCTGTGCAGGCTCCAGGCAAGGTCTGAAAAGCATCCGTGGAAGGCAGTCTGGGCCATTGTGCGTTTGCTCCTTTTTCACACATGCTATGAAATAATTTCAGGACCATCTCTACCTTGTTCATATTTTCACTCTCCCTCCCTGATGAAATCTAAACAAAGTCTCAAAATCACAAACACAGAGAAGCAAAGCCATTGCCTCAGCCCCAGCAGCAGCATGTCCCACATCTGTGGTGCCACTAGTGCTCCTTCCTAAGCCCACATCAGCTCTGAGAGCAGGCCCACCAAGCTGGTGCTGAGACTGGGCTGGAATTCTAAGGCTGGTTCTCTCACAGAGAAGATCCCACAGCACATGGCCTGGCCTGGCCTGGCCGCCTACGCCTGTGGACACCCACTGCCTGAACACTGGCAAAGTCTTCTTTATGAGTGCTATAGTGACAGACACAGTTGCCGGCTCAAGACCCACATGACCCAGGAGCCAGCCTTGGGTCAGAAGCTGGTAGTCTTTCTGCTAGAGGGCCACATTCTTGGAAAGGATGGACAGAGGGCTGGCCAGCTCACTGCAGCCTGACGTGGGCCTTAGCCACCCAAGGCACAACATCTTGGGCCTGGGGATATAACCATTAGTTCTTTCCAGTCACCCAAGTCAAGCCCCCAGGTAGCCCCACATCTCAGTGGCTGAGTTCATGTCAACAGGATCCAGAAGACGATGCCATTGTCTCAGCTCTTTCTCATACCCATTGCCCTAGGGGCTGCTGTTCCTCCCAGACTTGACTTTGTCAGGAGACCTGAAAAGTACAACTGCCCAAATCAGAGGAAGCCCGGTCTGGACTCTCCCTGACCAGCCACACACATAGCACACAGCCAACAGGGTGCTGAGACTACCAGGGAATGTGACCACAGAACACTGCCAGCCTTGTGAGACAGGGCAAGGTGACTGACCAGCAGAGGCCAGTGCATAGCATTCAGCAGGCCACTGAGGCAGACAGGTCACTATAATGTATGTGACGAGAGGAGCAGTCTTGAGGAAGAGCTACCATGCTCACAGAAAGCACGTGGAGTCACAATTGCTGCCTGCTACTTCTCACACATTTGTCACACCTGTCCACGGCCAGCAAGTGACCACGCTGAGAGGCTGAGGGCCCAAGCAGCTCCTACCACTCCCCATCGAAATATGCTGTCTTATTTCCCTCCCATGAATTCTTAAGTGTTAGACTTTTCTACAGAGGCTCTGGCACAGCCCATAACAATTAACACACTCCACCTCATTCTCCCTCTCCTGGTCTTCCGAAGTGGCTCAGTCAATCTTTGGTTACATAAATACTCCATTTAAGCACTAGCATTGTGCAAAGTGTGTTTGTGGCTGGGCTGAAACAGTCTCTTCCATGGTCCCTCCCCATGTACCCATCACCCTTCTACCCCACTCGGGTGGAGCTATGAAGGGCCCCACCACAGACAGCCAGATCCAGGGAATCAGGGTTAAGGTACCACCAACAACCCAGATGCCTGCACAGGGCCAGTCTGTTACTTAAGAATAACAATGAGGTAAATCTGCAGTCAGCCATGTCATACACCTATAATCCCAGCAACTTGACAGGCTTGAGGCAAGAGTACTGCCAAGACTTTGTTTCAAAGTAAATAAAATCTGTTTCCTTTTTTTTTTTCTCTTTCTTTTGCAGGAATAGCTGACTTAAAGTATTTACTAGACTTGTCTGATACCTTGGTTTTCATGGATAACCTACATTAGAAACGGATAAAATACTTTTAACATTGTTAGAAATATCAAGGTGCTGTAAGAAATCAAACCCTGGCCAGGGTCCCTCTCTGGTAATCACACTTCCTGTCTCCCACCCTCCACGAAGAGGGCTCTGGGTCTGGCCTTACAGTCACCTGGGTCCCCGCCTGCTGTACTGATCAAAGCGGTGCCTTGCCCAGGAGCCTTCATGCTGCTACCCACCGGCTTACGTCCTTGCTAGAGCACCAAGGTGTGCTCAAGGCCAAGCTGGTGCCTGCACAGGTCTGGATAAAAATGGGACACAGGGCAAATCAGGGTTTCAGGAAACCCAGCCCCTTAGTGACACTGCCAGGCTAGAATATGGGGCAGAGATAGACAAGACAGCTACTGAAAAGACCTGAGATCCAAGGTCATCCTGAAACTGACCACACTCAGTGACCATGGACCCCCTACCCCCTGCCAAGGTCTGATGGGCCCATGTGCAGCACGAGGGCAGAGGCTATGAGAGAGACATCCTACTGCTGTTCCCAGACCACCAGCCGGAGACAGGGGCTTGAGAAGGAACAGTACCAGCAGAGCTGCGGAGTCTGATTTAAAGGGACAGTGTGTGGGGCAATGGGTGAGTGTAAAGTGTCAAGACCACTGTGAGGACACTGGGCTCGCGCCCAGTACATGGCTACTGCTGCTAGCTACTCCCAGGACAGGAAAACTGATTCCACACAAAGACTTGTACAGAGAGGTCCTCAGAGCTTTACTCCATCAGCCCAGAGCAGATGCCCATTGCAGCAGCATGGGGATGTGGGGACAACATGCAGAGGGACACTAACCACCATGGGAGAACAACAGAGACTCACATGCCACGAAAGTAGACCAGGAGGCATGCGGTGAACAATGTGCTTCCACATATGAAACTCAGGAGAGGCAAGGCCTTTCTAAGGAGACAGGAGAGGGCAAGAAGGAGTGCTGAGAGCAGCCCTGCCAACCTGTGGAGTGTCCAGCTCTGTCAGAGCACAGCCCAGCACACTCAGGTATGCACATTCCACAGGATGCTTCATCAAAGCCTTAAAACACACTCTGAGTAGTGGGGACCGGTATGGATATTGAGCTGTCCAGGGGGTGCACAGAGCATGCTGACTTGAAGTGCTCTCCATTAAATAGATGGATTGCCAGACAAAGACATGCAGATGAGGGCATGGTAAGAAAACCCAGCAGATGCTGCTGTAAATGCACATAGGTGCTTCTGTACAACTTCTTGAGTATTTCTAAAATTTTTCATCAGAAAAACTCAGGGAAGGTCAGCAGCTTCCTAAAGTTGTGGACAGCAGTTTAGACTGTTAACTCTGGAGGACGGGGGTAAGGAGAGCAAAGAACAGGAAGGAACCTGGCAAGGAGTGGAACAGGATGGGTGGTCATGGGGCAGTGCAGGAAGGGGAGAGGCGGTGGAGACACGGTGGGGACCACTGACCTCCATTTTTGATAGCTGTGATGCCCTGGTAGAAGTCTTCAAAACTGATCACGCCGAGCCCACTGGGATCCAAGTACTGAGTTAAGTCCTTCACCTGCAAATGCCAAATGAGAATATGTTACCCACAGCCTTCTTAAAGTTGAGGAGGGCACACACTATGCACTGGACCCTCTCACCACACAGAAGCAGCTTGCTAGAAAGGTACAGAGCTGAAGTAGAAGCCACTGATGCTTCTGATGGAAGAGGCAAAGGTAGCCGCCAAAGTCATTATGAGTGGCTCCAGCCACAGGATGGTGGTATCCTTGAGGATCCTGCACCATGGAAGTAAGATCCTCGCTCTCGGAGCTGACAGCCAGACTCCAATGGGAAGGACAGGAGGTTGCTCCTACAAGGACCTGGAACATTCATGCAGAGCATAAACCACACCACCCAGACATGCTCTCCCAGCAGTGCTGGGTCTCTGGGAGGACAGACCCCTGACATCCATCAGGCTCACAAAAGTATAACAGGGTGGTTCACACCTGGATGATACAGAAGGCACAACTCTTCAGGAAGAACACAAGGCTGTGCTGCCAAGGACAAGTCGGATCTCAACAAAACTTTAAATTTCTGTACTTCAAAAGACATTAGCTAGGGGCTGGGGTTGTAGCTCAATGGCTGAGTGCTTGCCTCGCATGCATGAGGCACTGGGTTCGATCCTTAGCACCACAGAAAAAAATAAGTAAAAAGATATTGTGTCCATCTACAACTAAAAAAATATTTGGGGGAAAAAAGACATTAGCTGGGCACAGTGGAACTTGCCTGTAATTGCAATCACTTGGGAGGCTGGGACAGGAGGATCCCAAGTGGGAGGCCAGCCTGGGCAACTTAATAACACCCTGTCTTGAAATAAACAAACTACATCCCCAGGCCTTCTTATTTATTTATTTATATTATAAATATACATTTATTTATATTATATTATTTTTTATTCATATATCCAGTACTAAAATCAAAAGGACAACATTTAGTAATACCAGAAGGCATGACACAGATCAGAAGAAGTATTTGCATACTTAAAAGTATATATAACTGGGGCTGGGGTTATGGCTCAACAGTAGAGTGCTCGCCTTGCACATGCAAGGTCCTGGGTTCGATCCTCAGCACCACATAAAAATAAATAAATAAAAGTTATTATGTACAACTACAAAAAAAAATATTTTTTAAAAATTATATATAACTGGTAAAGGATCTATATCCAGAATATATATTTAAAAAAATCTTACAATTCAAAAAGTCATATATAGCCAGGCACAGCGGCCCATGCCTGTAGTCACAGTGATTCAGGAGGCTAAAGCAGAAGGAGCCAAGTTCAAGGCCAGCCTGGGCAACTTAGCAAGACCCTTCCTCAAAATTATAAAATAAATAAAAGGGCTGGAGATGTAGCTCACGGGTAGCATGTCCCTGGGTTCAATTCCCAGTACTGTAAGAAAAGAAAGAAAAGCCATACACAGAGGCATGCCTAGTGTCATGTGCCTGTAAGTCCCAGCTACTGAGGAACCTGGGACCAGAGGATCAGAATCACTTGTGGCCAGGAGTTCAAGGCCAGCTGGGGCAACACAGAGGAACCCCATCTCAAAACAACTGACAATGGCAAGCTCTGGAGATGAGGAGAAATCCCCGAGCCTCACCAGGAAACATGATGTGGTCTAGCAGCCTTGAGAGCTATTAGGCAAGTAGTCTCTTTAAAAAGTACAACATGAGCTCATTGTACAGCACAATGACCCCAGAGAAAGGAACAGTGAGTCCACAACAACACTGTGTCCAACTACTCTGCAGAGCCCAAGTGTTTGCCAGCAGAGAAGCCACAGGAAAGACCACAAGTTACAGTTTCATGAAAGGAAATTCTTGGAAAGGACAAGTCAGTGAGATGAAAGTCAGATCAGCCCTGCCTGGGACCCAGGGAGGAGGAGTGCTGATAGCGGCACACAGGGACCCTTCTGGGATGTGGAACTGCAAGGCAGGGCTTCCACAAACTCACATGCACCCTGATCTCCACACTTAAAAGACAGTAGGAAGTTCAAGAGAAAGAGAGAAGTACTGAAGCAAGCACATGGATCTGGCAAAATGCAGAAGGGAAAACTGGAGCATAGGCAAATGTGAGGCTCTGCTGGAGGAGTTCCCCAGTATTGAAGATCAAGCAGAGACAGAAAGAACACACCAGCACCTGGAGAAGACCCACTCCCCAGGCCCAAAGACCCCTTCAAGACTTACGCTGGTGAGCTTCTTGAATTTCAAAGAGAAAAGGCTGTTTAACCCTTTAAATAGCCGCACAAAAGTGAAGTGAGGACATAGAGGAAGCACAGTGGAGCATCACCACTGCCAGCAGCAGCAACAACCCCGAGTGCTTGCCGGCACACCCATGCTGCTGTGGTCAAGTGGGCTGCCAGGCCCGCCTCGGGACTCACCCATCTGCTGATGGCCACACAACACCTCATACTGCTGACTAAGTCTCAGGGTGAGCTTTGGAGGATGTTTGGATAACAGCTGCCCATCATCTGAATTTGAATTTTAAGCATCACTTTTTTTTTTGGTAATGGGGATTGAACCCAGGGGTGCTAAGCCATATCCCATATCCCCAGCCCTTTTTAGAGACAGTGTTTCCCTGGGTTGCTTAGGGCCTTGCTAAGTTACTGAGGCTGACTTTGAACTCCTGCCTCAGACTCCCAAGCTGCTGGGAGTACAAGTGGGGGCCACAACCTCCAGCTTTATTTAGGTGGACACAATATCTTTATTTTTTTTTTATTTTTATGCGGTGCTGAGAATTGAACCCAGTGCCTCACGCATGCTAGGCGAGCGCTTACACATGCTAGGTGAGTGCGCTACCACTTAAGCCACATCCTCAACCCAGCTTTATTTAAAGAAATAGAAACTTGGGCTGGAGCTGTAGCTCAGCACACGTTAGGCACAGGGTTCGATCCTCAGCACCACATATAAATAAATAAATAAAGGTATTGTGTCCATCTACAACTAAAAATAGGGCGGGGGGAAGAAGAATAAACAAAAACTTTTGTTCTATCCATTCAAAACGGCCCCAGGTTGTGGTGCTTGTGTTTCACTTCCCACAAAAGAAACCAGACCCTTGGGAGTCTCTAGAACTGTGCCAGCTAAGCATGGTGCCCATTGTCACACCGAAGCACAAAGAAACCAAACTCCTAGCTGCTGGTTCCACCAACAGAACTCAGGAGCCATGCAAGAGGCTTCCACCAGCCAGAAGTGATTGAGGCAGGTGATGAGAAATGGCGACAACTGCGACAACACTTCAAGCACATTCCAACCCACCAAGTTATAGACCCTGATTATTTAGTCTAAAAAATGTTGGGTTGGGGTTGTGGCTCAGTGGTAGAGTGCTCACCTAGCATGCGTGAGGTCCTAGGTTCAATCCTCAACACCACATACAAATAAATAAACAAAATAAAGGTATTGTATACAACAACAAAAAATAAATAAATGTTAAAAAAAATGTTGGGGGACTGGAGTTGTGGCTCAGTGGTACAGTGCTCGCCTAGCATGCACGAGGCACTGGGTTCAATCCTCAGCACCACATAAATGTAAAATAAAGATATTGTGTCCACCTAAAAAAAAACTTAAAAAAATAAATATTAAAAAAAATGTTGGGGTCGGGGGCTTGCTGGAGAATAAATACCATTGAACTTACTGAGAACAAGCAAAGGAAGGAGCTGCCTGTCTAGCCTGCCGGTCCCAGGTGAGGGCAGCACTGGGCTACGGGAGGGTGGCACCAGCCAGCTCCTGACAGCCTGCTAGCAAAAGGACAGACTGGTGGAGCCAGAGGGCACCCATGCCTTGCTCCACAGTAAGGGAGCACCAGCAGTCATCGTCAAAGTACAAGGACTCACAGACATCACAGCCAGCCACACACCCACCAGAGGAAAAAGACAGAACATGCCTCAGCAGCCAGGGGCACAGCCAGTAACATCCAGCCTGTGAGAAGTTTGGCAGGGCCAAAGTGGTCAGGGAAGATGAAGGAACACCTCATCAACCCAGCAGCACATGAGGATCTCCACAACAGTCAGATCCCAACAGTGCATTTAAAATGCTCCACCCACTGAATTAGAACACCAATTGAACATTTGATGATACCAAGGAATAATGTTAATTTCTATAGATGTGGAAACTCTTGAGAACTCAAAGCACGTTTGATGGATGCACTTACTAAAATATTTGGAAATACCCCCAAAACCTGGGGGCGAGGCCCAGATGCAACCAACTAGCACAACACAACTACTGGGCTGGGGAGGGGCAGGTACATGATCCTGCTTGCTTTGCACAGGCTGGACAGGTATCAGGAGCAGTCGGGGCTCATAGCCAAGGACAGCCACGGGTGCACAAGGAATTAAAGGAGTACTGTACAAGTCCAGTTAGAGGGACTGCCCCAGGGGGCAAAGCACAGGCCCTGAAAGGCAGCCCCATGGGGACATGCAGGAAAAGAAGACAGAAGATATTAGTGCACACACCACTGTCCTTCTCAGGACCCAGCAGATGCCACGGAGACAGCAGAGACAGGGCCCAGACAGAGTCTAGGCATAACCCCGGGGGATCTAGACTCAAGGACTCCAGGAAAGGAGACCCCAGGGAACCAGTTACTACATCCAGCCCTCCCACCACCATCATTATGTACAACAGCAAGTCAGACCTGACTGGTCCCAACAGTATGAGCTCTCAGGCCAAAGTCCCCTGTCTCCTTCAGCAATGGCAAGATGAGGCAATCATCCCTTGACTACAGGGCTCTGCGCATTAGCATGACACTAAGCTCCAAAGTCCATTTATCAGCTGATTTCTTGGGAGAAAAAAAAAAAATAACCAGAGCTCTTTATCAATAGCCTAACTTCTTATCTCAGGAAAGCCTAAAGCACACAAGGTTTCCACAGAGTCCTGCTGATTACTGGACAGTCATCTAATCAGAACCCACACTGGCCATTCATTTCTTGAGATTCCCTAGAATCACCAACACAAAGCTGCTAGCAGTGTTCATTCTGACACCCAAACCAAATACTCTTTAAACAATAACTAGCAGTAGGTCCTTTAGTTACCATATTAAATGATCAAGGATGAATCAAAGTGTATGCTTTTAAGGGTCTATTTTAACTACACTTTCTTCATGCTGTAGAGGATAGAACAATTTCCACATATCTGATGATTTGGTTTCTAATTTTCCAAAGCCAAAACACTCCAATTAGACTGTGAGAAATAACACAATCCACCCAGTCCTGCAAAATCCAGCACAGCCAGAAAAATCAGCCTGGAGGCACAAACCCAAGTGGTCCAAGCAAGCCCACACCTCCCAGCAAGTGGGCCCAGGGCCCTCAGAATCACCACCAGGGCGGGATTGGCAATGAAAAGCATACTAAGGAACTGCACAGGCTGTACACAGATGTGGACGGAAGGAACCACAGCCCCCAGCCACAGTTCCCTAGAACGCCAAGAGCAGGCTGAGCAGCTGTGGAGAGCACCCTATACAGGGAGACACCCCCACCCTGGGTTACTCTCCTTATCACACATGCACCACATCTTCAACAAAAGTACCTGAGAAGCCAAGGGGCTCCTTCCACCATTCCCAGACCACACTGGATCTGCTTAGAGTGGCAGAGGCAACTCTCAAAAGCCTGGTTGAAGTTCACCTACTTTTGGCACGTATACTTCTTTCTAAAAGGCTGCAGAGCAGCTAGGCATGTACAGTGGGTTTTCCCTGCTGGTCCACAGAGAGCATGATGAGACACCTGAGCTGCATCAGCTAACGAACCCCAATGAACACCAAAGAGACAAGCTCACAACCAGGGTTCCTGAGCTCTCCGGGCAGGCAGCCCAGCTGCCCTTGCACCTGAGGAGACTTCATGCACTCTATTCCAGCTGTCCTCACTTAGACTCCAGGAGAGCAAATCCAAACCATCCCGACAAATAAGCAAAGACAAGATTCATACCATTTTCAAAACTCACAAGCACTTAGGAGACAGGAAAGGTATATAATAACTGGTTCTTCATGAACACCTGTGGAAGCAACTTCGAAGTATCTTAAATGCACAAAGCTGTTATTCTCAGTGTGAGTCAGCATCACCTCTGGGACCAAGCAAGGAGTTGTTGTTGTTGTTTGGTGCTGGGGATTGAACCCAGGGCCTTGTACATGAGAGGAAAACTGAGCTATATCCCCAGCCCCTGTATGTCATTTTTTAAAAAGTAAATGCTTAGCTATCAGAAATAGACTTAAATATTTATATTGGAAGAATAACATATGATGTCTGTGTTTTATTGTCTCCACTTTCACACATGAAAAACGTCCACTTTTTAAAACAAAGACTTTGTAAATCACAGAACTACATAGCTCAGTAGACCAAACTAGGAGGAGAAAGCTCAGAAGAGAAAGGGCATGTGTGTGTAAAGTGCTTGCATAGCATATGCATTTCTCTGTTAGGTCATAAAAAATGGGACATTCACTCCAGCTTCCTGCAAACAAAAATCTTGGAATGGAACTGCATTTTAACATATTTAGACCTTGGAGGAAAACTTGGCTTTGTAAATTCACTTCCTTCAGATTACCATCCAGTCCCAATCTCCTGTCCATGACGCTGGGTTCCCCATGCCCACTGTGGAATGAATCAACAGATGGCTTTCGGAAGAGCAGACTCGGCCTGAGGAAGAAAGCCTCCTGGATGGCCAAAACTGCTCCCTGGGTCCAGGCAAGCCACTGCTCCTCTTCCCCAAAGCCTCCCAACTCTAAGGGGCCCCTCTGGGCAAGAGGAGGGGTCCTTCTTGTCTGCATCAATTTAAACACCCCGTGTGCAGCAATGCCAATTCCCTCCCACACAGCGCGGAGCCCACAAACAAGGTAGTCTTTCTGCTATTAGTACTTGTACAGTCTGAAGTCATGAAATTCTGACTTTCCTGTGACAGTCATGAAAACAGTAGTTAGTTTCAAATGCCACAGCAGCAAGAATAGGCAATTTTTTCTATAGGCTGAGCTCTAAAGGTTGATTAGTGATGTGAATATCTGTAGTGCTGACAAGTTCAGCTTGAGTGGGGAGGCTTTGCTGGCTGGTTCATTCTAACAGAGATAACTGCAGTATTCTTAAAAATGCAAAGATGTTTGCTGTGCTATAATCCCAGTTACCTGGGAGGCTGAGGCAGGAGGATGGCAAGTTCCAAGCCAGCCTCAACAACTTAGTAAGTAAGACCTAGTCTCAAAATAAAAATAAAAAGGGCTAAGGAGTAGCTGAGTGGTAGAGCACCCCTGGATTCTACCCGCACTGGAGGCAAAGGAGAAAGGCATCTTTTTTTTTTTTTTTTTTTTTTTGGTACTCAGGATTTAACCACTGAGCCAGATCCCTACCTCTTTTTTTGTATTTTATTTAGAGACAGGGTCTCACTGAACTGCTTAGGGCCTCACTAAATCACTATAGCTGGCTTTGAACTCACAATCCTCCTGCCTCAGCATCCTGAGTCACTGAGATTACAGGTGTGCAACACCACACCCAGCCTGCAAAGATTTTTTCCCCCCAGTACCAAGAATTGAACTCAGGGGCACTCAACCACTGAATCATACCCCCACACCCCAACCCTATTTTGTATTTTATTTAGAGACAGGGTCTCACTGAGTTGCTTAGTGCCTTGCTTTTTCTGAGGTTGGCTTTGAACTTGCAATCCTCTTGCCTCGTCTCCCAAACAGCTGGGATTATAGGTGTGCACCACTGCACCCAGCTGCAAAGATATTTAATAAAACATTTTAGTGATGCTTACTATAAAACTCAAGTTGTTGGGGCTGGGGCTGGGGCTTAGCGCACTTACCTGATACGTGTGAGGCACTGGGTTCAATCCTCAGCACCACATAAAATAAAAAATAAATAAAAATAAAGATATCGTGTCCAACTACAACTAAAAAATAAATATTAAAAAAAAATTAGGGCTGTGGTTGTGACTCAGCAGTAGCGCACTTGCCTAGCATGTGTGAGGAACTGGGTTCAATTCTCAGCACCTTGGAATAAAATAAAAGTTTATCAACAAATTAAAAGAAAAAAAATTTAATTAAATTAAAAAAACCCAAGTCAAGGAGATTTAAGTCAAGGTCAAGGGCATACGTGCTTCCAAGTTCTCATGGCAGAGGATCTCCCTAAGAATAGATGGATACCCTGCCATGTGCTCACTAGGGAAGGCTGGCCTACATTCTCATATCAGGAAGAAAACAAAGTAAAGAAATACTACCACTCTGACCTGGGAACTTCTGAAAGTTGGATACCAAAGATAGAGGACCTATTAGCTTCCCCTAAGAGGTGGCTTTCTATACCTAGCTGTCTAGAGAGCTAGAGAGGAAAACAGCAGAAGCTCATCCCTCCAGCCTGAGTGAAGACAGCCTGCTGAAGGCTGCTGGCTTCAGCACAGGCCACATTGGGGTTCAGGGGCCCTGGACAGAGTCCAGAGGAAGCCTTAACCCTCATGGAGTCTGCTTCACATACCCACTAGAGCAAGTAAGCTGAAGGTCATGCATCAGGATTCATACTTGCTCTCTTCCTTTTTTGGTACTAGGGATTGTACCCAGGGGGACTCTACCATTGAGTTGCATCCCCAGCACTTTTTTTTTTTTTAAGTTGTAGTTGGACACAATACCTTTATTTTAATTAATTTTATGTGGTTGTGAGGATTGAACCCCAGGGCCTTGCATGTGCTAGGTGAGCACTCTACCATAGAGCCACAACCCCAGCTCCTCCCCAGCACTTTTTAACTTTAAGACAGTTTTTGCTAAGGTGCCCAAGCTGGCCTTGGATTTGAAGCCATCTGTCCTCAGCTTCCTGAGCAGCAGGGGTAATAGGCATGGCCGCCACACCTGGCTAGATACTTTACTTTCCTTTTAATTCCAGTTCTCTGAATGTACTGTCATCTCTAACCTTCCTGACGGTATGAATCTGCTTTTACTTTCCACGCTTTTTTCTGCTCTCTGCACTGACTCTGTTCCCTTCAGTGGCTTTGGCTGCCTCTTTTTCTTTCCTGTCTTCCTTGATTCAGGCTTTCCTCAGATATCTGAGGCCCCTGTCTGTCCCTTTTTACTGAAAAGTGGGCACTGGGGCTGGGTGTGAGGCTCAGAGGGAGAGAACTTGCCTGGCATGTGTGCGGCTCTGGGTTCCATTCCTAGCAATGCAAAAAATAAAAAGATTTCTCAAAAACTGAGTTGGGCGTGGTGGCACACACCTATAATCCTAGTGACTTGGGAAGATAAGTCAGGAGGATCCAAAATTGAAGGTCGGCCTCAGCAACTTAGTGAGGCCCTAAGCAACTTAGTGAGACCCTATCTCCTGGGCTTAATCCCCAATCCCACCCCTGACAAAATCTACCTACCCATTGCCCTAGCAATTCCATTTTTGAGGATACAGTACAAATCGTGCAGGAAGACTCAGCTATAAGAAAGAACGTAACAGTAAATAGAGGAATCCAAGTGCCAAGACAAAATCATGACCAAATACATTCTAGCATGTCTGTTCATGTAATGGAGAAACTCTCTGGCCATTAAAATTGTGAGACAGAAAAAAAGATACTGGCAGCCGGGCACAGTGGCGCACACCCATAATCCCAGCGGCTTGAGAGGCTGAGGATTGCAAGTTCAAAGCCAGCATCAGAAAAAGTGAGGTACTAAGCAACTCAATGAGATCCTGTCTCTACATAAAACATAAAATAGGGCTGGGGATATGGCTCAGTGGCTAAGTGTCCCCAGTAACTCCCCCTAAAAAAGGAAAAGAAGTAAAGATACTGATGTCGAGAGGTACTCACAATTGATTTAAACTAGGGTAAAGCTGTAAATTAATTATGACTCTGGTTTTGTCTTAAATAAATAATTTATTATTTTTTTTTAAAGAGAGGGGGGGGGACAGAGAGAGAATTTTAATATTTATTTATTTTTTCTTAGTTCTCGGTGGACACAACATCTTTGTTGGTATGTGGTGCTGAGGATCGAACCCGGGCCGCACGCATGCCAGGTGAGTGCACTACCACTTGAGCCACATCCCCAGCCCCTTAAATAAATAATTTAAAAGCTAGAAGGCTGAAGAGATTAACAATGCTAGACAGAATTTTTATTTTCTCCATCATTCTTTGTTTTTTTTTTTTTTTTTTAGTTGTTGATAGACCTTTATTTCATTTATTTATACGCGGTACTGAGAATTGAACCCAGTGCCTCATGCATGCCAGGCAAATGCACTTCCACTGAGCCCCAGCCCCAGCCCCTCTTATTTTCCTTTTTAAGTTTCTTGTTATTATATGAAAGGCAGCAGTTGACCAAAGAGAAGTGGTTTTTGATTCACACAGTGTAAATGCTCAGAGATTCCCCTGTAGGACTCTTAGCCTAGGAGAGCTAGCACCTACTACTGACTGAACCTAACTGATGCTTCTGCAGAAATGTAGAAAGGTCCCAAGGAGGGCTCCCAGAAGGAGGCTTAAAAGTTAGGCATAGGGGCTGGGGCTAAACAGGTTTGATTCGTAGCACCACATATAAATAAATAAAATAAAGATCTATCAACAACTAAAAAAAAAAAAAAAGATCAAATAAAAAAAAAAAGTTAGGCACAGGGGATGAAGTTGTAGCTCAGTGGTGCAGCACTCACCTAGCACATGCAAGGCCCTGGGTTCAATCCTCAGCACCACATAAAAACAAATAAAATAAAGGTATTGTGTCCAATTACAACTAAATATATATATATATATATATATATATATATATATATATTAAAAGAAAAAGTTAGGCACAAGGTGGACATGTCCAGCTACTTCATGCTCTCTTTCTCCTCACCATCCAAGGAGAGCTGTGTCATCAGGGACAGGGGCAGCTGTGCTGATAGGGACAAACCTTCTCATGAAAGGGCTTTTCATCTACAATAGCAAGAGAACTTTGGATTTGTTTTTCCTGGATTTTAGTAAAGCAACCCACGTAACACCACAATGAAAACAACTTTGTAAACACATGAGAAAGAAAGAAGGGTTGAGAGTGTGGGTGGAGCAGGGAGAGAGCTTGCAGAGTGACTTTCGACTCCCAGGAACTGCACCCCCCCAAAAAAAAAGATGATAGCCTGCTGCCCTTTTTGCTCAATGACCACCTGGCAGGGAGCAGGTAGATCCCGACCTCCTGCCCACAGGGGCCACTCACATGCTACCTGAGACCAAGCAAGGATGCAAAATTCCTTCTGAGATCACTTCTCTGCTTCGGGACTGCCCAGCAAATGCTACCACCCCTTCACAGAAAAGCGATTCTTCTCTACCTACTCTCTCAAGACTGCTCCTCCCAGTGGCGAAACCCACGAAGGGCTTCAGGCAGCTCAGTCCTGAGGGGTGAGCAGAAAGAGCAACAGCAGAAAAACAGTCAGGGTGGAGTCCGCCCTGTTCCCCAGCCAACCTTCTGCTCCTTTTGAAACAATGACACCCTTTATCAGAGAGAAAAGGCTCCAGATTGAGAAGAAAAAAAAAAGCTTCTCCAAATCACAGCCCATGCACCCACCCAGCATGCCCCAAATTTCCTGCTGAAGATGCTTCACCTGGGCTGGGCCTGGGCTGGGCCTGAGCTGGGCAGCAGACAGCACCCAGCCAGGGAGCCTCACCTGACAGGATAATGCCATAGGGATGTTGTCCCTAGAGTACAATTGGAGCTGGGCACAGGACCCACCTGCTCACCCAGTTCAGCAACAAAAGTCAGTGGCACCTCTCCTACCTGCAGGCCAGGCTGCCAGGGCTGTCCCCAGCAGGCAGCCCCAACCGCAGAGCTGTGGGCTTTAGGTCCCACAGGTCAGGATCAAACCTCAGCCTCTTCTCAGCAAGCATCTCCCTGGCCTCCTCAGAGCTGCCTGCCCCTAAGGAGCCTCTGCTCTACAGGGCCAGCCCCACATCACACAGAGCGGCCCCCAACACTGCCAAGTCCAAGCAATCCCACTGCTTTGGGAACTGCAAGGGTTTTCCTCCAGAGTCAAGATGGCCACCTCACCAAAGGGAAGTTACCCTGGAGACTGCTCTCTACCCAACTGCCCCCAGCCAGGTATGATGAAATGGTGAGGCCACAGCTGGGCCCCTCAAGTCTAAAAGCACCTCGAGTCATTCATCCAGGGTAAGCAGTACTGCTCTGGACTGGGTGCAGACCAGCGGAAAATCCTCAGACCTCACCAGCACCACCCATTTGAGACTTAAGAGGAGAAAAGCCCAGCGCTATTTGACAGGCCTTGCAGTTGTCTTAATGCCCTGGGCGCTAAGAACCTCCAGCTCAGAAAGATGAGTAAAGGCCCAGGCCACGGAGGGCTCCACTGAACCAAAGAACCATAGGCCTCCATCAGACCTGCAGCTCCAGCCGCCATCCCCACACTCGCGACACCCCACATAACTTTTACAGAAAGCGCCAAGCAGAGAGCTTATGGCCCACCCAAGGGCTGTGTCCTCACATGGAGGGAGGAAGACAGGAAGATGCCCACTGTAGGAATGCATACATGCTCAGGAGCAGCACAGGGCTTGGGGCTCTAGCCCAGGAAGGCTAGCACCAGCTGCAAGCTAGCCCCAGAGCACATGAGGGATCATGAATGCAGATCAGTCTGTAGGACAAGTTACAAAGTACCAAGCACAGGGATTATCACTACAGAGTATTACAAATAATTTATTTTCATCATTTGCCTATGTGCAACCTTTAAATAATCAGCAACAATGGGTTGAAGGGTAGGTTGGGGAGGTGAGTCTACCCCCAGCAATGTCTCACTAATGGTGTCTGGGGAGCACTCAACTAGGGCCTCAGACTGGTTTTATGAAAAGACAAATGAGAGTTACCAGGACAAGCAGGTACTGATTATGAGGAATGCATCTGAAGACAAATGGAGCCCTCTGGCCCTCTAGGATCGCAGAAAGGGGATGAGGAGCGAGAGCCACCAGTGCAGCCAGGGGTGGCCACCTCTACTGACTTGTTCCCCACCATCAAGGGCAATGAACCTCCTAGTCCTCCCAGTCCTCACCCAGGATTTCCACACACCCTCGTCAAGAATGAGCCTACTTCCCAGCAACCAGGAGAATTCGTGTCTCCTGGCTGTCTCTGAGAGGAAGACACACCTCTGACCTTCCAAGGGTCAACAGGTCCCTAGCCACATGCTACGGACCTCTTTCAGTCAAGAGAACATCCCTCAGACTTTTAGGTGCCCGCTAGCCAGGCCCAAAACATCCATGGCAGATCCATACCCAAAAAGCAGGATGGAGCAGAAGTAGCCTCCTGGGCTCAGCACTGCTCCTGAGCAGGGTAGGACACACTGTAGACTGGCCTCTCCCTGTGCTCCTGACTTCTGAAGAAAGCACTTTCATCCCCATGTGCCATCCAAGCTTCATAAGCCACTTACAGTGCATCTTCAGTAAAAAAGAGAAGCTGAGACTCCATGCAGAAACATGCTCAATGCTCCCAATTTCTGAAACTGTCCACAAGATCACCAGGTCTGGGGCTTGGACTATGGCTCAGTGGTAGAGCGCTTGCCTTGCACCAGTGAGATATTGAGTTCGATCCTCAGCACCACATAAAAATATATAATAAATAAAGATATTGTGTCCATTTACAATTAAAAAAAAAGGGGCTGGGGTTGTGGCTCAGTGGTAGAGCGTTTGCCTCGCATGTGTGAGGTACTGGGTTCGATCCTCAGCACCACATAAAAACCAATAAATATAAAGATATTGTTAAAAGGGGCTGGGGATGTGGCTCAAGCGGTAGCGCGCTCGCCTGGAATGCATGCGACCCGGGTTCGATCCTCAGCACCACATACCAACAAAGATGTTGTGTCCGCCGAGAACTAAAAAAAATAAATAAATATTAAAAAATTCTCTCTCTCTCCTCTCTCACTCTCTCTTAAAAAAAAAAAAAAAAAAAAAGATATTGTTAAAAAAAAATCACCAAATCATAGAGCAGATTGTTGACCAATAATGGCATCAGGTAAATGTGACAAATAATGTTTTGCAGTTTGTCTATATTTAAGAAATGAAGCACATTTACTGAATGTGCTGCTCACATACAAAAACAGACATAATTATGAGATTCCTAGCAGGTGGACTTTTTTCTCTTAATATTAAATGTAAGCCAGGTGTGATGGTGCCTGTCTATAATCCCATGGCTCAGGAGGCTGAGGCAAGAGGATCACAAGTTCAAAGCCAGCCTCAGCAACTTAGTAAGGCCCTAAGCAACTTAGCAAGACCCTATCTCAAAATCAAAAAAATAAAATGGGCTAGGGGTGTGGCTCAATGGTCAAGTGCCCCTGAGTGCAATCCCTAGTAACCAAATAAGAATATTAAATGTGACTTGACCAAGGGAAAAAAAACACAGGCACATGGCAGGGAGGAGGCTTCTGCAGCCTCTGGAAGCAGCATGCTGCTGGATCCCAGAGCACTGTGCACGTGCACGTGCACCTACCACAGGTGTCCCCACGTGAAGGGATGCACGTGCCCCACTGCTCTGTTCCTACCACTGCACTCTCGACCATACCCTCCAGCCTAGTGCTCTCTCCTGGGCACAAATGGCCCTGGATGTCCCAGAATATGTCCTCCTTCCCGCAGTCACTGCCCTGTTCCCCCTGCCCGGAGTTCCACCCTCAGTGGTCTCCCCTAGACCAGTCTGAGCCTACCCTGTCATTCTGTCCCTCTGCCTTCCTGAACATCTCCCTCATCCACTCCTGTACTCTCCAAACTGAGCCACCTTTTGAAACCCTACTTCTTACTAACTCCCCTCTTCTACTTAAACTCTAGTGCATTCTAGACACTCTGGAAAGAGATCTGCAGCCTTGGTCTGCCACACCTCCTGCAGGCTCTCTATCCTTTCTTCCAAAGTGACCCTCTTCTCTGTGCAGCCTCCCCACAGGCTACGCCTCCCCCTGGAAGGTCCCTTCCTCTGCCTCACTAACGTTCCTTAGCTTCAGGATGTCAGTTAAGAAGTCACTTCAAAGAAGAAAAAAATAGCTCTTTTCTGGGATCTTTCCAGAGAAAGTAGGTTGTCCATGGTCAAGCGGCCTTGAACAACCTCCACTTTTGCCCTCACTGTCTGCAGTAGTTTGCAGTGGACAGTCCTACTCACTCTACTCCTCCCACCTTTAACACTGCCCAACACAGGAAAGGTACTCAAAAGGTGCTCACCAAAAACACTTGCTGAGCAGGGCTGTGGATGTTGCTCAGTGGCAGAGTGCTTCCTAGAATGCACCAAGCCCTGGATTCAATCAATTGATTCAATCAATTCAAACAGAGAGACTTGACTTAAAACAGAAAATTAAGGGCTGGGGTTGTAGCTTAGTAATAGATTATTTGCCTAGCACCTGTGAGGCACTGGGTTCAATCCTCAATACCACATAAAAATAAATAAGTAAGGGGTTGGGGTTGTGGCTCAGCAGTAGAGCGCTCGCCTCACACATGCAAGGTCCTGGGTTCAATCCTCAGCACCACATAAAAATAAATAAATACAATAAAGGTATTGTGTCCAACTACCACTAAAAAAAATATTTTTTTATATATATATATATATATATATATATATATATATATATATATATATATAAATTAAAAAGGGCTGGAGCTATATAGCACCCCCAGCCTCAATCCCCAGTGCCAAAAAGAATGCTCTGAAATGCTCAAAAAGCCTGACTTCTCATTCAAGCAGCTGCAGTTCCAAGGTCCAAGACAGCCTGGATGTCACAGCATGAAAACTGGGTTCTGCCATAGCTAGGAAGAGCAACCATAGTCAGAGGTACAGGGCAATGTTCCTAACAAAAACACAACTGCCTAACAAAACTGGGATATCCTAGAGCTACAAAACCTAATGCATCCATGTGGGCTTTGTCACTATGGAAATGTTCACACAAAAACGACAACAAAAAAATGACTTAGAAATCACGTGCTGAAAGGTTTCATGAAGACCACCTTCAGGCGAGAAGCTAAAGTAGCGCAGAAGAGTGCCACTGCCTGCATGTTCCCAGCTTGTGCCGCTTACAGCACCTACTCTACTTAGATCAGTGGGCCTTGGAGAAATCATGAGGAAAAGATATAAGTGCCAAGCTCAGTGTGACAGGTGGACATGTGGGACACAGGGAAGGGCTTAGGCACAAATGAAGGGGGTGTGCTCAGACAGATACCTTCATGCCCTTCTGAAAACCCCCTGGAAAATAACACCAAAGAGACACCAACATTCTGGAAAATAAACAGGAAGGGACAAGTGGGCATTGCACATGGACAGTGACCAGCACAAAACCACAGGCCCAGCCAGGATCAGCAAACAGGGCAGGCAGCAGGCATCACCTAGCATCTACACAAGGTCCTCCCAGTCTCCCCAGGCAGTGGCTGTTCTACCCTACAGAGCAGAGTCAACACAACCAAAGGTGCTCCCAAGGCCAGAGGGGTAGATGGGAATCTCTACCTGGAAGAGAGGACAGCACAATAATGGAGGAGTCCAGGAACACAAGTTGACCCAACCCCAAGCAGAGGCTGGAAAAGAAAACCAACCAGGAAAACAGGTGATTACTAACTACAGGAAAAGCGAAAGGTTGTGCTAGAAGAGAAGTGATCACAGCACATTCCATGAGTTGACCATGAGCAATATTAGCAATCAAAACTGGATAAATAGAATGCTATATAACCAAAATTACAATTAACTCCAATGAAAAAATGGACAGAAGGGAGTAAGTGGGTGTGCCTTCCACAGAACAAGCTGACAGAAATCTAAACCGGAGGACAAACGCAAAGAACATTCAGAGAGAGGGCCAAGAGTGTCTGGGAGTGGAGGAGGGTGGAGCAGGTGCAGCCTGCTGAATGGGGTGCTGCACACTACCTCACTGGAGGGACTTAAATCACCCCAAGTACAAAAAGAGCATGGCAAATTGAGGCTGGAGAAAACCAAGGAAGGTGTGAGCACCAAGGTTGCAGGCCTCTGTGTGGCTAGAGAGAGTCTCTCTGCAGCCTGGAGGCCTTGAGGCACTAGCAGAAGTGAGTGCCTTGAGGCACTGAGGCCTGGATGAATTCAGCAGAGTGAGGGAAAAGAACAGCACAGAACAGGACTTGGGCTGAAGGCCAACCATGCCTGAGCACACAGAAGGAGCTCTCCACCAGCAGATGAAGACCAGGAGCAGCAGCATCACAGGGCCCTGATGGCCTCCAGACACTGCTATAGCCAAGCCTACGAATCACTCTGGCAAGCCCAACATGGGGTGCAATGACTCCTGCGGACCCTGGTGTCTGGTGTGGGGGAGAGGGGGTCCTGCAAGACCAAAATGAATCTTGTGACATTCTAGAACACTTTGCTTCCTCTTCTGCTTACTCTCACAAATGTGCAGCAACTTTCAGGAGCTCTATGACACAGCAGATGGCCTGCAGAATCAGGCAAGGTGCAGCTCTCCTCAGACTGCATAAATGTGAAACAAGGTTGCTCTCCCCACCAATTTTATTTTAGAAGCAGTCATGTTTCATACAAATGCCATTTATGTTAACCTGTAATGGGTTATTATTTTTATTGATTTCACTTATTTATTGCAGTACTGGGAACTGCATCCCAGCTTTTTATTTTTTACTTTAAGATGAGGTCTCTCAGCTGAGGATATAGCTCAGTTGGTAAAGTGCTTGCCTCACATGCACAAGGCCCTGGGTTCAATCCCCAGCACCACAAAAGGGAAAAGAAGAAGAAGGAAGGAAGGAGGAAGGAAAAGGAAGGAAGGAAGGAAGGAAAAGGAAAGAAGAAGAAGAACAAGAACAAGAAGAAGAAGAACAAGAACAAGAAGAAGGGTTCAGCTAAGCTGCTTAGAGTCTTGCTAAACTGCCCAGTCTGTGCTCAAAACTTCCAATCCTATTGCCTCTGTCTCCTGAGTAACTGAGATTACAGGTAAGTGGTATCACACTCAATATCATTATTGTTTTTTGATGCTCAAAATGCCTCAGTTTGGCCAAGGGAACTCCTCTAAGTGGCTCTTTTGTTGATATGTCCCCCATCAATTTCTGATCACTTTCTTGTTTTCTGGTACAAGAAAATTCACACTTGGGGCTGGGGATGTGGCTCAAATGTGCATGAGGCACTGGGTTCGATTCTCAGCACCACATAAAAATAAAAATAAAGATATTGTGTCCACCTAAAACTAAAAAATAAATATTAAAAAAAAAAGAAAAGAAAATTCACACTTGCCTGCTCAGAGCCTAGAATAAGTCATTTATTTATTTATTTCTCTAAGGCTCCCTGGACCCCTTAAGAGAAATAATTTTTGGTACACATCACCTGGAGAACAGGTAGGTGTCACTGCTCCTGGACCTTCAATATTTTTATCATAACTGATACTGATACCTCCAATTTAAATCTCAAGACCACAAGGTTCTTCCTCATTTTTTCCATACCACATTTTTATCTTCTTTCTCCAGGGAACCCTAGTTCCCAGAATCAATATGTTTATTACCTTCTCTACCCTAAAACATATGGGGAAGAATTTTAGGTTCACTACCTGACATGGCTATCAACAACAAACTACTGTGTAGCAAGTTTCTTTGTGTTCTTTTGAATGTATTCTACTAATCCTAAAGTACTATATCCAAGTTGCCTAAGTTACTTTAAACTATGGGTCATATGTTACTAATTCAATAAACGTTTAGGTTCATTTGTTTCTATTTTAATTCACTTTTAGATTTTTTCCCTATCATTGTACTTTGAATTAGTTTTGAATAGGTAGAGTATTTGCATGGATCAAAACCCTAAATTATGTAAAAAAAAGTATTCTCAAAGAGAATTTCATTCATATCCAGACCCCATACACTGTTCCCCTACGTACTCAGATGTTACCTTTTTGAATTAAGTTTCTAGTCTATCCTGTCTATGTTTCTTTCCTCCCCCACCCCCAGGGATTGAACTCAGGGATACTCCATCACTTTTTTATTTTGTGACAAGGCCTCACAAAGTTGCTTAGGGCCTCACTAAATTACTGAGGCTGACTTTGAACTTGTGATCTGAGTGCCTCAGTCTCCTGAATCGCTGAGATTTCAGTGCCAAGGCCTGGTACTCTTCCTATTTCATTTTCCAAAAAGAAGCAAATGAACTATTTCCTCTTCTTTCTTATTTCACATTCTTTCCTCCTAATTTTTTTCCTTAGTCTGGCCTCACTTGGTTGGACATCTACATGGCCCTCCTGGGGTGACCACTGCCTCAGGCAGGTCAGGATCAGAAGTGGGTATCAAGGAAAAGAGAGGCCTAGTCTGGGGCATCGGGGTCACAAGCTATGGCTTCTTGCACATCCCAGCCTCCTCTGCCCCAGCACTCGGGCCTAACCACAGAAGCTTGGCCTCCACTCTCTTGTCTTGTCTTTAACTGGTGGTGTGAACCATTTTTAAGTGCACAGTTCCCTTCCACTTCCACTGAAAGGCTCCTGTTAAACATCCGCCCAATGACTGCCATCTATGATGTCTCTGGGAATCGTGATCCCCACTCTTTGCTCCCACAAAGATGCCCTAATGTGTACTCCCTTGTCACTTACTATATCCTTACCTCCTCCCAGTTTACACGAAGGCCCTTCCTGTTCTCTACAGCTGCAAGTTCTCGACCATGAGACCTGGATGAGCATCTAGATGGCTTCAATGTTTTACAGCACAGATAATGCTATGGAGGTACATCTTCAGAGTAGGTTACTAGGCATGATATTGCTAGGCCAAAAGGTAAATGCTCACAGACATTGAGAAATCCTGCTGCAAAGGAGCAGTGGGCATGAACAGCTCTAGGCACCTTTAGACAACTTATGTAAAAGTTTGTTTAAAAATCATCAAAATCAAAGCCGGGAACAGTGATGCATGCCTGTAATCCCAGCAACTAGAGAAGCTGAGGCAAGAGGATCACAAGTTTAAGACCAGTCTGAAACTAGTATCACAGCCTCCGCCCCTAAAATTTTATCAAATAAAAATTAATACTGTCTTCAATAAGCATCTGTACATGCTAATTTGATGTTCTATATAATTCTTTAATTTACTGGAAAATCTGAGTTTCTCTAGATGTGCTCTGTGTATCAACAGAAACCTTAATTAAGTCAAAGCAAAAACATGCAAATGTTTTATCTTCAGAGCTTAAGACACAAGCATTCCTTCAAGACTCGTCACATGCATGATTTTCACATTGTATACATTCCATCAGTTTAGCACACTGCTGTATTCACTGGTGAGTGCCAGTCAATGAGGCTAGTGTCTCTATAATTATCACCTTCAAGGATTACACAATAATTTTAAGGGGCATCTAAACCTCTTGTCAGGTATTTCAGATTGTTTCTGGACTTTAAACAAAATGAGCATGTGGAAGGGAAGCAAGTCATGAGCTTGGTGCCCTTTATAGCACTGTCTACAATCTCTTTCTGTAAATTGGATTGTAAACTGCAATAGTCCTTAACAGATAATTCCGAATCTTCCTAGGGACAAGTAAAGCTTAGGCTTCCATTAAAGTATATGTCTGAATTGATATTCAAGTATACACTCTGTTTGTTTGTTTGGGGGGGGGTTACTGGGGATTGAATCCAGGGGCACTTAAGCACTGAGCCACATCCCCAGCCCTTTTTGTATTTCATTTAGAGACAGGGTCTCACTGAGTTGCTTAGCACCGCTGCTGCTGAGGCTGGCTTTGAACTCATAATCCTCCTGCCTCAGCCTCCAGAGTCTCTGGGACTATAGGTGGGTGCCACCACTCCCAGCCAAGTACATATTCTGAATTGATAATAGAAATCAAACACAAAAGCCGATTCAAACTTGGCTTGGTGGCACAACACCTATAACCCCAACTATTCAGAAGCTGAGGCAGGAGGATCCAAGTTCAAGGTCAGCCTCAGCAATTTAATGAACCCCTATGTAAAAAAATAAAATAAAGCCAGGCACAGTGGCACATGCCTATAATCCCAGTGGCTTGGGAAGCTGAGACAGAAGGATAGAGAGTTCAAAGTCAGCCTCAGCAATGGCAAGGTGTTAAGCAACTCAGTGAGACCCTGTCTCTAAATAAAATACAAAAAGTAGGGCTGGGGATGTGGCTCAGTGATCAAGTGCCCCTGAGTTCAATCCCCAGTACCTAATAAAACAAAAAAGGCTATGAATGTAGCTCAGTGGTAGAGCACTTGCCTAGCATGTGCAAGGTCCTAGGTTTAATATCCATTACAAAAAAAAAAAAAAAAAAGCAGCAGCAGCAGCAGATTCAAAGCAACAGCCATGGGAATTACATCGTTTTTTTGTAACATGAAACACGTTATATGCATCTTAATTTACATATTAATGTGTAAGTAGCTATCTCTGGGTGATAGGAATACAAGCAATCCTTGTTTTTTTCTTAATTTACTGGTATTGTTTAGCTTTTGGAGATCAAACCCAGGGCCTTGTGCATGCTGGGCAAGAGCTCTACCACAGACCCACACTCCAGTACTAGTTTGTGTCTGTGTGTGCATGCATGCATGTGCCTACAGTAATGGGGCTTGAGCCCAACCCCACACCTTTTTATATATTTATTTATTTTTAATTTTTTAGTTATCAATGGACTTATATTTTATTTATTTATATGTGGTGCTGAGAATCAAACCCAGTGCCTTACATATGCTAGGCAAGCACTCTACCACTGAGCCACAACCCCAGCCCCTTTTTATTTTTTATTTTGAGACAAGGTCTCACTGAGTTGCCCAGGCTGGCCTTGAACTTACCATCCTTTTGCCTCAGCCTCCCAAGTCTCAGATTTCAGGAAGGTCTCACTGGGCCTGGCCATAGAAAGGCATTTTTTGAGACACAAACAATGCCCCATAACCCAAGCCCAATCAGGAACGTCAACTGCCCCTTGGCAATTCTGTAATTCTGTCGACACCCAGACCCAGAGCTATACACACCTGCTGGCTCACATAAGTTCATATACTTCACTTCCACTCACAGCCTAGTCCACACACATACTCTCATTCACACACTCACACTCAAGTCCAAAGTCAGGGTAGAGACTAGAAAGAACACTGAAGCAACGAAAGGCACAGTCCAGTATCCCCAGGAATTGCCAACTGCCCACTGGCAGGGGTGCAAGAATGGGAAACAGGAGACCAGCAGGTGGACACTCCTTCACCAGCCCATTCCTGCAAGCACTGAGGAGGATAGGCAATACCCACCAAGATTACTGAAGGGTGCTCAGCACTCAGTGGCAGTTTTCTGAGAAGAATCAGTGACTACTAAAATGCAATAGGTTAAGTGAGAATAAAAATCAAATGTGAAGAAGGTCTTTAGGGTTATAACTAATTCCTTTCAGAAGGCAGAACAGAAAGGAACCAACCCCTCCCCACACGCAGATTTCACATTACGACCTCCACTGCATGACAGGTTGGTGATCATTATCAAGGCATCAGCCCCCTCAGTGTGAGGACTCCTGTCAATGAGGAACCTTCAGAGAAAGTCAAGGCCTTGAACTTCACACCCACTTCCCAGGCACATCTGACTATAAATCCTGGCTTCAACATGCAACCATAACCCTCCCCTGTGGCTCTTTCCCCCTTTTATCTCCACACAAACCTAACACTGGGTCATGTTACACCACACTTGATCCACCAGCTGAAATAAGGAGACCCAAACGCCCTGCTGCTGCTCAGAAAGAGGGACAAGGCCCTCTGTCTGTATTATAAATGGGAGCCACTCCGATTAAAGATTCAGATAACCCACTTAAATAATTTACAATCCTGCCTTCATAAACAGGCTACACAAAAGACACTGGACATGCTGCCTCTGAAAATTAGACAAAACCCAAGATAATCGAGTTGCTACCATCAAAGACAATAATGTGATTGGCCTAGGAGTCTCACAGTCAGTATTTTGAAATCCTAAGGTAGAAAGTACAGAAATTTATGGTCTTTACTGTTATTATCTGGCTTATCTGAACTGTCCCTAGGGATTTAGAAAAGTGATGAACCTTTAAAAAAGAACCCTTATCTTTTAGATATATATACTGAAGTATTTATGGATGCAACTACATGATGTCAGGAATCTGCTTCAAAAATACAGGGAGGTCCTGGGCGCATTGGTGCCCACCCAGTGACTCAGGAGGCTGAGGCAGGATTGTGATTTCAAAGCCAACCCTAGCAAATTAGCGAGGCCTTGAGCAACTCAGCAAGACCCTGTCTCTAAATAAAATACAAAAAAGGGCTGGAAGTGTGCTCAGTGGTTAAGCTCCCCTGGGTTCAATCCCCTGTACCAAAAATTAAAAATTAAAAAACAAAACAAAACAGGGGAGGAACTGGGCAAAGCAGCACATGCCTTTCCTCCCAGTGACTTGGGAGGTTGAAGCAGGATGATGCCAAGTTCAAGGAAAACCTTAAAAACTTAGCAAGCCCTGTCTCAAAATAAAAATTAAAAGGGCTGGGGAAGTAGCTTGGTGGTAAAGTGCCACTGGGTTCAATCCCCAGTACCGAAAAAAGGGAGAAGAAAGAGTTTATAGATAAAGCCAGATTGCTGAAACTGTGGAGACTAAGCAAAGGCTTGGAGCTCACTAAACTATTCTGTCTAATTTAGCATGTGTTTCCATTTTTAAAAGTTTTTAAACTGGGCACAGTAGTGCATGCCTGTAGTCCCAATGGCTCTGGAGGCTGAGGCAGTAGGACCATGGGTTCAAAGCTAGCCTCAGCAAAAGCAAGGCGCCAAGCAACTCAGTAAGACCCTGTCTCTAAATAAAATACAAAATAGGGCTGGGGGTGTGGCTCAGTGGTTGAGTGACCCTGAATTCAATCCCTGGTACCAAAAAAAGAGAGTTTTTAAGTAAACTAGGTTTGGTGGTACATGCCTGTAGTTCTAGCAATTCAAGAGGCTGAGGCAGGAGGATTGCAAGATTTACTAAATTGCCAGCCTCAGCAATTTAGCAAATCTCTCAGCAACTTAGTGAGACTCTGTCCCAAAACTTAGGAGAAAAAAAAGAAGGACACAGCTCAATGGTAAAGTAACTCTGGGTTCAATTCCAAGCACCAAATAAATAAATAAATAGATCTCAAGATATCTATCATGGGCTGAGGTTGTGGCTCAGTAGTAGAGCGCTTGCCTAACATGTGTGAGGCACTGGGTTCAATCCTCAGCACCACATATAAATAAATGAATAAAATAAAGGTCTATACATAAAAAAAAAAAAAAGGTATCTATCATGAGGGGTACCACTCCTACTTTTCTCTAAACTATTCCACTATCAAATATTTCTGGTCTTTGCTCCTCTATAATGTCTTCTGACTTGGGACTGGGAAAAAAAAAAAGCAAACCTGAGTGGTAATGCACAGATACAAAAAACAACCTCTCATTACACTGTACATTATCTGATCCAAAATAGTAACTAAGATAGCTCAAAGGAATGGAGAGCTTCTCACCACCACCCTGAAAACTTATCCAGTTCTGGGCACCTAAATCAGCCTGTACTGCTTCTTATAAGCAGTGAGAGAACAGACAGAAGACCACACCACAAGATCCCCTCCACACTCCCAACCCACCAAGTGCTGAGACACGCACTCACCCCCTCTTCAGGTTCCACCAGGAACCATCAAGCAAAGAATTCTGACCCATTTCTTCTTTGTGATTACAAGCTCAGTCCCAAACAGAAATCCAAAATTTGTTCCAACAAGATCAGCTGGGAAGATCATGACAAAAAAAAAAAAAAAAAATGCTTCTAAAGAGAATTTTACAGAAGTCAGTATGATGAAACTTGGCAGAACATATTCTGAGCCACCACACCTAAGAAGCCAGCTATGCGTGAAGAGCCAATAGACCTAGTTCTTTCCCTGCTCTAGCACTATCTGTGGGTCTCTGGGAGAGCTACATAGCCTTCTGGGCTTCCAAGCATGTGAGCTGCAAAGTGGGGATGAATCCTGCTTGCCCAGTTCCCACCTTGGAGAACCATGGCACCTATTCAGTGAAAACACAAATGGGCAGTCAGGTAAAGAAAAGCAGATGTGCAGCTGGCCTGACACTTCTGTGTTAAGGAAGCAAGAGGAAGTTTGGGGAGAGACACATCACCAGTGGCAAAAAGGAAAGGCCTTAAAAGAACCTGGACCAGCAACCACAATTCAGCTACCTCCACAGAAAGTCATCAGTGACACATTTCTGCCACCTAGACCCACCCGAACAGTATAGTGCAGCCCAGAGTTAAGCAGGTAAGCACCTGGCCGACCTCCATACTGATGTGCAGGAGGTTGTAGGCCTCAATGGTACTGTGGGTACTGGGGTAAAGGGGGGGATACATGGGTCCCTTAAGAGTTTCTTTTTAGTTCTTTTTTGTTGTTGTTTATGTTTTTGGTACCAGGGATTGAACCCAGGGGTGCTTAACCACTGAGCCACAACCCCAGCCCTTTTTAACATTTTATTGAAGACAGGGTCTCACTGAATTGCTTAGGGCCTCACTAAATTGCTGAGGCTGGGTTTGAATTCACGATGGTCTCCCTCAGTCTCCCCAGTCACTGGGATTGAGTTCTTAATGTTGCCTGGGCTGGGTGATGGGGCATGACTGTAATCCCAGCGAATAAGGAGGCTGAGGCAGGAGGATGGTGAGTTCAAAACCAGCCTCAGCAATGGACCAGCTAAGCAAATCAGTGAGACCCTGTCTCTAAATAAAATAAAAAATAGGGTCGGGATGTGGCTTAGTGTTGAGTGTCCCTGAGTTCAATCCCCAGTACCACCCCGCCCCCAAAAAAGAGTTATGGTTGACACCCTCAGCAGCAGTGTGTCAATTTTACCTCTTGAAGACTCCTGGCTCCAACACCCATATGTATTTGAACACCCTTAACAAATGTTTGCATGTGTAAGAAACATGAAAATGAGCAGATCAGCACTTTGGGGATTTCCTATCACTGGAGCAAACCTTTAAAAGTGGACATGGTCTCCTGGTTGATGTCTCCAAGTCTTAAGAATACACACAGCCTGATGTCACCTCCACCTGAACTCCAGCAAGTGCTGAGGGAGACAGGAAGAGCTCAGTCTTGAGATCAGTGTCCCCAGCAGTCACAGGCGGTGTGCGTGGGACCCTGTGCGCACCTGGCATCCGCTGTCCAGCTGAGCATCCAACCCCTATCACAAAGGTGGACAAGGCCCTGGTGGAGTTCTGCTACACTTGGCACGTGGCCTTGGGCTCCCGTTCCTCCCTTCCCGCAATTGCTCACGGAAGGTACAGAAGGGAACATTTTTTATTCCTTCAGTAAGCGCTGTCTCCCAGACTAGAAAAGACGAAATCTAGAAGGACCAGTGCCAAGCATGCACAGCAGCCACCGCGCTCCAAACAGGCGGCTAAGGGTCTGGCCTCTGCGGTGCTCCTTCCAGCTGCCCAAGGTGGGCACCGGGGGCTCAGCACGCACGCTGCTGGTGCAGGTCCAGATCCGGGGAACTCAGCCCAGAAAGGAAACGCCACCCGAGCTGAGCGAGGCCGCCCTGTTACCTGCTCTGCCCCGTAGACGGTGGCGAACTGGACGAAGTCCTCCATGCGGACGAAGCCGTCCCCATCCGCGTCCAGGGCGTCGAACACAGCGCGGAGGCGCGCGTCGTCCTCCAGGCCGGCCGCGGGCTCGCCGGGTGGCGGCGGCGCGGAGCTGGGGTCAGCGGACGGGCCGGGACGCCCCTGCGGCCGCTCGCCCACCGCGCGCGCGAGAGCTGGGCACGGGCCGCGGCGGGAGGGCGCGCAGAGCGCACGGTCCCCCGACTCCGCGGCCCCGCTCGCCGGCTCGCCGCGGCCCGGTGGGGAGGCCGGCCGGCCCGGCTCCATGCTCCGGCCGGGCCGAGCTAGGCGTGCGGCGGGCGCGGGCGGCAGACAAAGGCGCTCAGGGCGCGGCGGCGGGCGCGGGCATCCCCGCGGCGGCGCGGGCGGGCGCGCGCGGGGCGCCCGGGTTGCTCGGGCTGGCGCTCGGGCCCTGCTCCGCCCTCGCCCATCCTGCCCGCGCCTCAGCGGCCCCCGGCGCGGCGGCGCGGCGGGCGCGGAACCATGGCGGCGGCGCGGCCGGAGGGCGGAGGGCGGAGGGTGGGCGGAGGGCGGCCGCGGGGCCGGTGGCCGAGCGGAGGCGAGAGGACCGGACGAGAGATGCTGAGGTACCGAGCGTGATGTCGCACGGCCCCGCCCCATGCGGTTAACGTCAGCGCGCCGCGCCTGTGTCCCCGCCCCGCCGGCGGGATATAAAAACGGCGGCGGGGGCAGGGCGGATGCGAGTCTTGGCGGGATCTGGTAGCAGTCTGGGTGGTGCGGGTGATTGACCGAAGGTGCACGGTCCTTGCACGTGACGACCCCAAAGGGCCAGCAGAGGCGCTCACTCCGGGCTCCCAGGTAGGTGCAGGGAGCGCTGCGCTGCAGGCGCCGCGCAGAGGTCGAGTTGCTGCAGAGGTCTCGCGGGAGGCAGACGGAGCACCTTCCGGAGTGTGCGGGCCGCACAAATGAGGCCACCTGACTCGCACCTCAGCGTGCGCGGCGACGGGCTGAGGCCCTCGTTTTAAATCTGTTCACGGGATTTGTATTTTGGCGGGGGGAGTACCCAGGGGCACTTTGCCACTGAGCCACATCCCCAGCTTTTTATATATATTTTTTTTATTTTGAGACAGGGTCTCGCTAAGTTGCTTAGCGAGAAAATGGCAATAACTCTTAAGTTGCTGAGGCTGGCCTGAAACTTGCGATCCTCCTGTCTCAGCCTCCATAGCTTCTGGGATTACAGGCATGAGGAGCTGATCTCTCTGGTCAGCCTCCCAAGCCCTTGGCTGTCGTTAGCAAGTGGCCTCTGTCCCTAGTGTCACTGTCATCAAAGGGACAAGGTCATGGACACCAGGCATGGCAGTGGCAGAACAGGTGAGCATCCCCCGCCCCCAGCAGGTAGCCAAATTTAGCGTTCCTGAGCGAGTGTGAGCAATATTTTTCACACTTGGCAAACAGCTCCAGGTGTGGTTTCCTAAACAGCTTTGGCAAGAAACAAAGGAACTGAACATGCTTCCAGGTGTACACCCCAGGAGCCTGCTAATTAACTGAGTCATCTCCCATGGCAAAATTCCCAACATGTAGCACCAGACTTGGTGAGTCTGGCTTTGAGAAAAGAAAGATGAGACTCAAAGTCAAGGGTGAAATGTTTTCTCTCATAAGCGGAAGCTAAATAAAAAAAGGGAGGGGTCTTGAAAATAAAAGGGAGATTAGTACAGTAGAAGTACACCAAGGGGGAGAAAGGAAGGGCGGGAAGGAAGAGCAGGGGAATGAAATTGACTAAATTATTCTAGGTGCATGTATGAATATACCACAGTGCATTCCAATCTTAAATGTAACTATAATGCATCAATTAATGAATAAATGACCAATATTGTAGAGGAAGGGTAACAGACCAAGGAAGAGAGAGAAGGAGGTAGTCCAGGGGGATTGAAATGAAAAAAACTGTTATGTGCCTTTATGAATATGTCAAAATGAACCCTACTATTATGTATAATTGTAATGTTCCAAATCTCTTTTAGAAAACAAAAAAGTAAGGAGGGGTTCCCTTCTCAAACCTTATTGCCATTTTCTAGTAAGAGATGTGTCCATCCATGAGGAAGATGCTACATTCAAAGAAAAAATCACCCCCAGTTTTGTCAAGAGCTGGGCTTTAGCCAGGTAGCAGCCTCAGAGGCAGTTGTAATAAAGGATCAGCCTTTGTAAATGGGGTGTAGGTAAGGTAACAGCTCCCTCTGATCCTAGGTGCTAGATTCTGAGGGACAGGTGCTCCTGCATGCCAGTGCTGGAAAAATGTCCATTGCTTACCTGGTAGACCTGCCCAAGTGGAACCACCACGTGGAAAGTATGCACCTTCCTGCTAAACCGCCACGCTTGTGATCCCAGCCACTCCAGAAGCTGAGGCAGGGAGGTCTCCAGTTCAAGGCCAGCCTCAGAAAAATAGCAAGCGCCTGACTTAAACTAAAAAATTTAAGTCAGTAAATTAAAATGCTTTAAAAAAAAGAGCTGGAATGTGTCTCAGTGGTTAATCCTGAGTTCAACCCCTCATACACACAAAAGGTCACTGTGTGAAAGATGAAAGGCACAGGTTCCTGTCCTCTGAGAGGACCCACCCTCTCCCTTGAGAGTGTACCCCTTCCCCTTTCCTATTCCTTCTAATAAACTCATATCTATAACTCTGAAAGAAAAAAAGGCAACATAAGAAATGAAAAACAGGGTTGGGGTTGTGGCTTAGTGGTGGAGCGCTTGCCTAGCATGTATGAGGCACTGGATTCGATTCTCAGCACCATGTATTAATTAATTAATTAAAGATCCATCAAAAACTAATAAAAAAATTTTTTTTAAATGTAAAACAGGGCTGGGGATAGAGCTCAGTTGGTAGAGTGCTTGCCTTGCATGCACAAGGCCCTGGGTTCAATCTCCAGCACCAAAAAAGCGGGGTGACTCATAGTAGGATAGGGAGGGAGAACATGGAAGGATTAGATTAATTCTAGATAGGAAGAGGGGTGGGAGGGAAAAGGAGGGGGCAGGGGATTAGCAAGGATGGTGAAATGTGATGGTCATCATTATACAAAGTACATGTATGAAGACTTGAATTGGGTGTCAACATACCTTATATACCAATAGAGATAAGAAAAATTGTGGTATATATGTGTATTAAGAATTGTAATGCAGGGGCTGGATTGTGGCTCAGTAGTAGAGCGCTTGTCTAGCATGTTCGAGGCCCTGGGTTCGATCCTCAGCACCACATAAATAAAATAAAGATATTGTGTCCAACTACAACTAAAAAATAAATATATTTAAAAAAATTGTAATGCCAAAACAAAAATGAAGTACATGTATAATCGCATAAATTGGCATGAACATACTTTATATAGAGAGACGAAAAATTGTGCACTATGTGTGTAATAAGAATTGTAATGCATTCCACTGTTGTGTATTTTTTTAAAAAAATATTTATTTATTTTTTAGCTTTCAGCGGACACAACATCTTTGTTTGTATGTGGTGCTGAGGATCGAACCCGGGCCACACGCATGCCAGGCGATCGCGCTACTGCTTGAGCCACATCCCCAGCCCTGTTGTGTATTTTAAAACAAAAAACAAAAACAAAAATCAACATGTTTTCGAGAATCAAAATTTTTTAATTAAAAAAACATTAACATCAACACTGTCCAGCTCAGTCAGCTGTTCAGACCTGCCATGTCTTCTTTGTGGTCTGTTAAGTTACTTAGAACCTTGCTAAATTGTCTAAGCTGGCCTGAAACTTGTGACTCTCCTGCCTCAGTCTCCTGAGTCACTGGAATTACAGGTGTGGCCACAATGAGCAGCTCCCCACCTACTTCCTTGTCATCTTTATAAGTCAATTTGAGGGCATGGGGAATTGACCAGGGCTTCATATGTGTTAGGCAGGCGTCTTGTCACTGAGCTATGCCCCAGCCTACCACAAAGACTTAAAGGTAGTTTGAGTAGGTAAATGAGGGTCTGTTTCCAAAGTGGGCACCAGCCAGCCAGCACTGAGGGTCGCATAGGGCTGGGTACCTGCACTGAAAGTCCTGCATCGTGGAGCTTACAGTTCAAGATGGAGCTGGCCCCGTGGGAAGTTCCAGCAGGATGGGTAGAGGGCCTGACTAAGTGGCCACAGTACTCTCCCTGGGAGGCTGCGGCCCAGAGGGGCGGAGCTCTGCCTAGGTTTTGCTGTCTCCTGTTGGTTTATTTAAAGAAATGCACCTTTAGCTGTCCCTACTTCCCTTTGTTCTCTGGAAAGCCACCATATATGAAGTTTACCTTTGTCCCTCAGGCTAGCCCCTTCTCCTCACCTTTTGTTTGTCAAGGGGCTGTGGATCGGGGCTGGGGATGTGGCTCAAGTGGTAGCGCGCTCGCCTGGCATGCGTGCGGCCCGGGTTCGATTCTCAGCACCACATACAAACAAAGATGTTGTGTCCGCCAATAACTAAAAAAAAATAAATATTAAAAAAATTCTCTCTCTCTCACTCTCTCTTTAAAAAAAAGGGGGGGGGCCTGTGGATCTGTCACACCCAGATGTTAAGGGCTGGTAACCATTTGTTCTGTTTCCTCTTCCCTTTTCTTCCATCCTCAGTACTTTTACATTTAAAGCTAAATACTGTATTTTGAAAATGGACCACTAGACTTTCTCTCACAGTGAATCAACAAACATCCATACCATGGAATACAGTTCAGGAATAATAAGGAAGGAACATGAACTCACACAGCATCATGGATGAATCTCAAAACATCAATATTCAAGAAAATGAGCCAGCAGACAAGGGTACGCATTATGCAATTCCAGTGCTGTAAAATTCTAGAAAATGCAATTCAGCGCCCAGTTCAATGGCCATACCTGTAACCCCAGTAATTTAGGAGGATTATAAATTCAAGGTCAGCCTGGGCAACTTAGTTATATCCTGTTTCAAATTTTTAAAAATACTGGGGGAATAGGGGAAAGGAAGAGGTGATGGGAATGTCCAGTAGACAGGACTTCAGTTTCCTGTGTTCAAATATGAATACACGACCAGTGTAACTCCACATTATAGGCAACCACAAGAATGGGAAGTTTTACTCCATGTATGTATGATGTCAGAATACATTCTGCTGTCATATATAACTAAAAAGAACAAATAAATAAAAAAGAAAATAATAAATAAAATGAAAAGAGCTGGGGATGTAGCTCAGTGGTAGAGTGCCCCTGGGTTCAATCCCCAGGGTTGTGGGATGGAAGGAAGTAAGGAAAAAAAATAAAAAGAGCTGGGGTTATAGCTTAGTGGCAGAGCACTTGCCTTGTACATGTGAGGCACTGGGTTCGATCCTCAGCACCATGTTAAAAAAAAAAAAAAAAAAGACAGAACTATAGGGACAGAGAATAGATTAGAGGTCACCTGATGATAGGGCAGAAGTGAAAGGAAGACATGACCAGCAGGCAAAGACTGGACAGGTGATGTGCATGCTCATAACCTTGACTGTGACATCTCAGGGGCCCAAATAGCTGACACAACTCATTCAAGAATACACTCTGGGGGGCTGGGGATGTGGCTCAAGCGGTAGCGTGCTCGCCTCGCATGCGTGCGGCCCGGGTTCGATCCTCAGCACCACATACCAACAAAGATGTTGTGTCTGCCGAGAACTAAAAAAATAAATAAATAAATATTAAAAATTCTCTCACTCTCTCTCCTCTCTCACTCTCTCTTAAAAAAAAAAAAAAAAAAGAATACACTCTGGGGGCTGGGGATGTGGCTCAAGCGGTAGCGCGCTCGCCTGGCATGCGTGCGGCCCGGGTTCGATCCTCAGCACCACATACCAACAAAGATGTTGTGTCCGCCGAGAACTAAAAAATAAATATTAAAAAAAAAAATTCTCTCTCTCTCTTTAAAAAAAAATTATTAAAATAAAGGGGGGGGCTGGGGATGTGGCTCAAGCGGTAGCGCGCTCGCCTGGCATGCGTGCGGCCCAGGTTCGATCCTCAGCACCACATACAAAGATGTTGTGTCCGCTGAGAACTAAAAAATAAATATTAAAAAAAATTCTCTCTCTCTCTCTCTCTCTCCTCTCTCACTCTCTCTTTAAAAAAAAAAAAATACACTCTGCATGTGTGCAGTCTTTCATGTCCCTCATGAGAAGGCTGCCTACATTGTGCCTTTTAACATGTATTCACCAAGCAAAGTGAGCAAGAAGTCAATTTTAGGTCTAGGTCACACTCCCTGCTGGCCTCTGCTATGTGTTTACTGATATTTTATTCAGTAGGAAGAAATTTTTTTCTCACCTTCAAAATTGGTAAAGTACATTTTTCTTAGAGTAAAAATAGAGCATGAGTTTGTAAGGTACAGTTTAACTCCTCCTGACTCAGCCCAAGGTTTTGCAGATTTTCTTATTTTAACATCTCAGTTGAAGTTGCTGGCACCGGCTTCCTGTGATGACAAAGCATCTCCAGCCACCCCGGAGCTCTTCAGAGCCCACATGGCACCCACCATGCCTCCCACACACAGTGCGGCCTGTGGGGAGGCTCCTAGCCCTGGAGCTTCCTTTCCATGGCAGCTCAAAGCTTTTGACCTGGGGCAAGGAAAGCCTGTTCAAGTCACTGCCCACTTCATTGTCCACATCTCATGAGATGCTAGGGAGTTAAATGTTAATTTTTTATATCTCTGACACCTGTTTCTCATTCCTTTTTTGGCGCCATCTGCCATCTTTCCACTACTCTCTCCAGGTTATCCATATCCCCTGGCACCAGGCAAGGGGCCCAAGACCCATGCAGTCACATGGGACACACACAGAGGCTTATCAGCATGCTTGGCTGATATAAGTCTATAAGTGACCTAGGTTGGTGGAGGACAGGACCCAAAGTGGAGGATCTGGGAACCCAATTTTCTTTTTGGTACAGGGATTAAACTCAGGGGCACGCGACTACTGAACCACATCCCTAGCCCTATTTTATATTTTATTTAGATACAGGATCTCACTGAGTTGCTTAGTGCCTCGCTTTTGCCGAGGATGGCTTTGAACCTACAATCCTCTTACCTCAGCCTCCCCAGCCACTGGGATTACAAGTGTGCTCCACCAAGTCAGGCCTTGGGAACCCAATTTTGTAGAAGCAGTACTCTCCAAGCCTTGGCTTCAGGGGGAACCACCATATTTACATTCACAAATGAATTTATTGAGGGAACTGACACATGATCCAAGCAGAGCAAACCATCTTTCCTAAGAGTTTGGATGTCAACTGGCAGAAGGAGCAACCTGAGCAGGTGGCAGCTGGGCTGCGATGCCCAGGGGGTGAGGGAAGGAAGGAAGGGGTAGGGATAAAGGTTAGTGATGAGCTCTGCTCAGCTTGCACAAGGCCCTGTGTTTGATCCTAGCACAGAAAGAACAGAAGGAAGGAAGGTAGGTTGTTTTATTTCTGGGTTCCAAAGGTCTGTGTCCCAGCTTCTTCCCAAAGTTCCAGTGCACTGCCCCACCCCACCTGGGAGCCTGTGAAGGACCCAGAATCCCCCAGACATTCCCCCCTTGGATCTAAAGGGCCAGAGTGGGTCTGCCACATGCCTCCAAGAGAAATGCCTGATGTGTCCTAAGGGAAAAACGGGGGCCTACACACCAGCCCAGATCTGAGGCCAGCACAGGAAGTTCTAATCTGGAGACCCCACCTGCCCCACTCCTCCCCAGTTTCAGTAGGCTCAGGCCTCAGCACAGAGCCAAGCACAAGTAAGATGCTTCTGGCTGCCTGGACATGCATCCTGGGGAAGGGGCTTGACTGGTGCCAGGCAGCATTGTCTTGTCTCATAGGATAAAGGATGAAATGATGTGGAAGTCAGAGAAACACTTGCTAGTCTCCAGTGTTGCAGCTGGCAAGGTTCTCTGGGATCCATCATCTCATGCTCCCCACCTCAGTCCAGGAGCCTACATGGACACAGGCAGAGAGAAGACAGGAAACCACTGGAGACATCAGCTCCTCCTAGGAGAGTCACATTTTAAAATAGGGTTTTAGTAGATTACTGAGGCTAGCCTGGAATTTATGGCTCTCTTGTCTCAGCCTCCCAAGAGATTGGAGTCACAGGCATGGCCACTGTACCCAGCTCAGCTCACATATTTCTGGGTCCCCCAGCACTTAGCACACAACAGTGCTCACTTGGTGAGTGGACTAATGTCCAAGTGCGAAGATCATCCTCAGCTGTTTACCATGGCCCCATGGGGTGACAGAGCTTTGGCAGGTTTCACAGAGTCCATGCTGGGAAGGGAGGAGGGAGAAGAGCAGAGAGGCAGACCCTAGCATCTGGGAAAAACCTTCCAGCAACAGGAAAGTGTGGGGAGTAGGCGCTGGTCCCAGGGTTTGCAGCACATTCGGGCCAGAGCTGGCTTGCTCAGGGTTACCATGGCAACAGAAGTCAGTTGGTGGAACTCCCCAAATCATCACCATTTATTCTGAACATGTTTAAGGTTCTCTCTGCTTTATGAAACATGAGCACACCCAGATGCTCACTGCGGCCCCTGGATCCCAGTGACATCTGGGAAATAATCTGCACACCTCATGACAGGGTGGAGTAAAGAAGTTGGGATTTGTCTGCTTGTTCTTTCAACAGATGCAGCACACAAAGCCTTTCAGCACATTCACCTTCTTCCTGAACCATTGTTGAGGATATGGTGCTTTGTATCTTGGCTCTGGGTGTTGTTTTTATGTATAGTTTTCAAAGAATGAAATTTTGTTTGCCCAGAACCTCATACATAAGAGGTAGTGTTACCACTGAGCCACACACCCAGTCACAGAGGATGAATTAAACAGCTTCAGCCATGGCAGGGGGAAGCTTAGCATTGTCAGGGCCTGTCAGCTTCCACAGCCAAGGATACAGAAAATTCACTGCCCAAGGCTCATATAGATGAAATTATCCTCCTTGGGTTGGGTGGGTAGCTCAGTAGTAGAGCCATTGCCCAACATGCACCAGTCCTGGATCTGACCCCCAGCACCACATAAAAAAAAAAAAAAAAATACAAGTTACCCTTCCTTTCAAAGAACCTGGCATCTTTTCTATCTTTAAAGATAACCAGGGCTGGGGATGTGGCTCAAGCGGTAGCACGCTCGCCTGGCATGCGTGCGGCCCGGGTTCGATCCTCAGCACCACATTACCAACAAAGATGTTGTGTCCGCCGAGAACTAAAAAATAAATATTAAAAAATGCTCTCTCGCGCGCTCTCTCTCTCTCTTCACTCTCTCTTTGAAGAAAAAAATGTTTAAAGATAATCAGTGGCTTGGGAGGCTGAGGCAGGCGGATTGAGACTTCAGAGCTAGCCTCAGCAAAAGCAAGGTGCTAGGCAACTCAGTGAGACCCCATCTCTAAATAAAATACAAAATAGGGCTGGGGATGTGTCTCAGTAGTCAAGTGCCCCTGAGTTCAATCCCTGGTATATATCTCCATAAAACCAGGTACAACCATGCATGCCTGTAATCCCAGCAACTCAGGAGGCTGAAGCAGGATGATCACAAGTTCAAAGCCAACCTCAGCAACTTAGTTAGGCCCTGTTTAAAAATAAAAGGAGCTGGGCTGGGGTTGTGGTGCAGTGGTAGAGCATTTGCCTGGCACACATGAGGCACTGGGTTCAATACCCAGCACCACATAAAAAAAAAAAAATAAATAAAATAAAAATGTATTGTGTCCATCCACAACTAAAAAATATATTTAAAAAATAATAAAGAGCTGAGCGTGTAACTCACTGGTTAAGTACCCCTGGGTTCATCCCTGATACCAAAAAAAAGATAATAAAGAATAAAAAATCCTGAGGGTGTGGCTCGGTGCTTATCTAGGCCAGTTCCTATAGCCAGGCTGCCTTCAACATCATGTCTCCAACATGACTATAGAAAGACATACAGCCCTGAGGCCCACTTCCTGGCTCTTCTGTCCTCTTGGAGGGAATCTTGAGGATGGGTCCCAGAAGGGGGCTTCTTTTTAACCAGACCAGTTGCTGGGCAATGTTCCCATCTTAACTGCCTTCAAGGGCAACAATCTGATGGCCACAACTAGCAGGCTTAGGGCTTCTCCCCTGATGTCAGGCTTCATGGGGAAGGCTAGCAGGCCCCAAGCTGCAGCCAGAAAGCTCTGTGCATTCCAGAGGGCTGGTGAATGCCTCTGCTTCTCACTCTCCATGCTTCCCTAGTAACTATTTAACTGTTTTCTTTATATATATGTATGTGTGTGTGTATATACATGCACACACATATGTACATATACATATATATAATCCTTTAAAAGTATTTTTATTTTTTAGTTTTCAATGGACCTTTATTGTATTTATGTGCAGTGCTGAGAATCAAACCCAGTGCCTCACACATGCTAGGCAAGTGCTCTACCACTGAGCTACAGCCCCAGCCCTATTTTTTTTTTTTTTTTTTTAATTCTCCAACAGCACCACACTCTGGCCCCAAATGTTTAACCAGCAGGTGCAGCCCAGTGTAGAAGCTGAGCTGCCTACAGGGAGCATTCCAGCAGGCCTGCCACCCACTGTACTTGCAATGGCTGAGGACAAGTAAGGTCACCTCCTCTCGGGGTGATGGCCTGAGGCCAGAGCACTTAATATATTACACTTCAGTGGGGCAGAGAATTTTCCAAGATGAGGCAACTCCCTGGGACCTTGCTGACTGCCCTGCCAAGTGGGTCTTGTCCCTGTATGGGGATTGGAGCACCATCCCCACAGTTGCCCCTCCAGGCCACCAGGCAGTCCCAGGCTAGGAGAGCAGTTTTCACCTAGGACAGATTGAGGCTTCTGACTCCTGTCTCTGAATGACTTGTAGATAAGCAGGACACCTCCCCAGATCATACTGAGCTTTCTGGCTCATTCCAGGGCAGCATGGCTCAGATAGGGCCTCACCCAGGGTTGTTGTACCCCACTCCTTTTGGAGCCCATCTCCTAGAGAGGGCAGGCACAGTCACCAGCATCCCACCTTCTTTTGCTGTGAACCAGGGACCATGGAGTTTATGTCCTGGCCAGAGAGCAGTTAGGAGGAAATGTCCCCACTGAAGCTACTGTTAGGCGGGCCAGGATAGGAGGGGCTGAGAGTCCTGAAGTGTCCACTAGCACCGGTGGCCTTCACACAGGGGCCAGCATCAAAAAGGCACCCTGACTGCCAGAGACAGCCAGTAGCCAGTGTAGACGCAAGTCCCAGATGCAGGCCATGGACGGGCTCCAGGTGCAGCCCCCATTTGCCAAGTCCTTACAGAGGACCTTCAGGGAGGATGAATGAGGCTGGACATCAGGTGTACCATGATAAGGCTTGGAGGATGGGGGATAAGGATCTCTGCTAGAGTGGCAGCACAGAGCTGCTGCTGACGAGCAGGCAGATGTATACACCCATAATGCCTTCCCTCATGCAGGTACCTACAGCTACTCCCACTTTACAGGTTAGGAACAGCAAGTTGAAATCATGGCTTTCTAAAGCCAGTGGACAGCTGTAAACTCAATACTGTTTGCCAATCAGTGAAACTACATCAGACATCTCTTTCCTGGGACTGAAGCTGAACATGTCTAGGGTTTGAGGTGGAGGTGAATTGGGAAGCCAGGGAAGAGGGAGACCAGTAGGCTATGGGGAGGAAGCTTCCTCCACAAGGGCAGCCATAGGGCTGAAGCCTTGGCTGGAAGCCTTGCTGCTTGCCCTCCCATGTGCAGAATGGCCAGGAGGAGAAAGGGCAGTAGGAATGTCCAAGTTGAGGAGAGGCAAAAAAAGATGAGAAGCAAGTGCAACCCTACCTCCAAAAGACAGAGTGAGTGGTTCTTTTTAATGGTCTTCTTTTTCCTTATAAAATTTTCTGCAAAGCCAACGTATATATTTTTATAGCAAAAAGATACTGCATTTCCTGGAAAAATTCTAGGAACTGTGCTCAGATGCCTGTGTGAGAGGTTGCAGGCTGGGCTCACTGGCTAGTCACTCCTGCCCAGGACATAGTCTGAGGAGATGCAGAGTGCAAGTATAGCTCAGTCCTGAGAAAGGGCTGCACTACCAGATCCAGTGCTCTTGGCTTTGCTGTGGACTGCAAAACAGACAGTTCCCAGAAGTATTCCCTGTTTCTGGATACGATATTGTGTATCAAAAGTTGTATCCCTCCAATATCTTCCAGAAACTCCAGCAGAGGCTGAGGTCACTGAGGAAAATCAAGTGGCACTGTATACTCCTGCATAGCTGAAGACCCCATCGGCAGCAACCCACATGTACTCAGGCTGGGGCAGGAGCAATTATACAGCTCCACCTTGCAGGGCATGGTCAGGAACATCCAAGGACACAGGTAAACCCCAGAAGCAGGAGCAACACCTCACCTATAGCTTAGCAGAGGAGGATTCGAAGTCTGCCAGCTGCTTGGTGTCATTAGGGGATGTCAGCCAGGCCCCACCATCAACAACCAGCATGGTCCCGGTCACAAAGGAAGCCAGAGGGCTGGCCAGGTAGAGCACACTATGGGCAATCTCCGTCTTGTTTCCCAGCCTCTGCAGAGGGCTCACAAGGGCCTTTGTGCTTACTCTGGCCGGGGAACCACCTAGAGGGCAGGAAGCAGGGGCAGGAAGAGGGGGGCCTGCAGTGAGCCCTAAGACCAGGGTCCTCTACCCTCCCTAGCCAGCTCTGCCTCTGAACCACATCTGAAAACGATGGATGGTGCTAATTTCAGCAGGCCTAGTGGAGCAGAACAGGATGGCTTTTCAACCCCCCAGGGTTCTAGCAGTATTTGTGGGTGCCCAGTACCCTGAGTGACCCCATGGCAGGTCATGTTCCCCAGAAGACTTACCCAATCGCCGTAAGCCCTCTGTGCCACTGATGGGGCCTGGGGCAAGGCTGTTGATGCGAATGTTCTGGGGACCCCACTCCACAGCCAAGTGCCGTGTCATTGCATCTGTGTGGAAGCTGAAGATTTAGGGAAGGTCTAAGGAAGCAGGGGCTGCTGCTCTGTCTCCTAGAGTGGCTTAGGTGTGAGTGTGGGCCTAGGGTCAAGGCTAGGCCCTTTCCTACCCACCACTGGGCTCAGGATCACCTGGAGAATGTGGCTTCCAGGATGGTCAGGAGAAGACCCCCTGGGAGCCCAAGTTGAAAGACCAGAAGGGTTGCCCATACCCACAGCTGCCTTGGCAGAGCCTGCGTGCACCTGAAGCACCTGCCCCCGGAGATTCAGGGTAGCAGTGATGTTCACGATCACCCCTCCATGGTCCTGTAACACAGGAGGGTGGGGGTGGTAAGTCGGCAGCAGACAGAGGGGAGATCCTGGCCGAGAGGACACCCACCCGGAAGAACTTCTCATAGAGCACACGAGACACATTGAAGGTGCCAATGGTGTCAATGTCAACCACAGTCCTGAAGGCATTGAAGGACAGAGCACTGGCGGGACACAAGAAGTTTCCAGCTGCACCTGCAGAGGAGACAGATGATGATGCTGAAGTCTGGGGAAGATGGGGGGCCAGGAGGGCAGAAACCCAAAGGGAGGGTGCACAGTGAGCCCGACACCCAATAGGTGGTGAGCAATGCTGGACAGGGTAGGAGACTAAGTACTTGGATAAGTTCCTGAAAGGCAAGAGTAAGACAGGACAGTATGTTATCCTCTGAGGAGTTTGGGATCTGTAAACAAGAACTTATTTGAAATTAGGGTTTGTTTTATTTTGCTTTTGTACTAGAGATTGAACCCAGAGTGTTCAACCATTGAGCTACATCCCCAGCCATTTTTTAAATTTTGAGACAAGGTCTTAGTAAATTGCCCAGACTTATCTCCAACTTGTAAGCCTCCTGCTTCAGCCTCCTGGGTTGCTGGGATTATAGGTATGTGCCACTATGCCTGGTAAATACAGGGTCATTTCAGATGCTCTCAAATTGAAGTCATACTGAATTGGGGTGAGCCCTAAATCCCATGATGGTGTCCTTATAAGAGGAGAGGATACAAAGATGTGCAGAGGGGAGGCTGTGTAACGACAGAGGCAGAGATTAGAGCCATTGTAGCCCCACTCCAGGAACAAAGGCTTGCCCCACACTCTGCACTAAGATAAAGCCCCAGAGCAGATTTTCTCCTGGAGCATGGCCCTACTATCACCTTGACTTTGCATTTTCTGGCTTCCAGAACCATGAGAGCATTTCTCTTGTTTAAGCCATCCATTTTGTGGTACTCTAGAAACCAATATAGGAGATGTTTTTAAAGGAATTTCAGCAGAGTGAACCTTAATGTAAACTACAGACTGTAAATAATATATATCAGTTGGGTGTGTGGCCACACCTATAATCCAGCAATTCAGGAGGTTGAGGCAGGAGGATCACAAACTGGAGGCCAATCTCAGCAACTTAGTGACAGTCTTTTACAAATTAAAAAGGGCTGGAGCCAGGCGTGATGGTGCATATCTATAATCCCAGCAACTCAGGAGGCTGAGACAGGAAGATCTCAAGTTCAAAGCCAGCCTCAGCAACTTAGCAAAGCCCTAAGCAACTTAGTGAGACCCTGTCTAAAAACAAAAAATAAAAGAGAGCTGCGGAGCTGGCTCAGTGGTTAAACCCCACTGAGTTAAATCCCTAGTACCAAAAAGACAAAGACAAAAAAAAAAAAAGGACTGGCGATATAGCTTAGTAGTAGGGGACCCCTGGGTTCAAGCCAGTGTCATTAAGAAAAAAAAAAGAATCAATATTGGTTCATCAATTGCAACAAATGGAAGATGTTAATAATAGGACAACTATGTGAGGTAGGTATGTGGACTTCTGTGAATAAATGGTTAATTATTCTGTAAATCTAAAACTATACTAAACAATGGAGTCTACTACTTTATGTATGTGTTGCTGGCATTAAACCCTGGGTCTTACAGACATCACTCTACTATTGAGCTGCTCCCCAAGCCCTGTTACTTTTTTTTAACTGGGAATTTCAGGACAAAGGGAACCCCTGACTTGTGATTCAGTCATGTTCATAGGGCGTCCTCTTGAGCTGAGATTGAGCTAACCTACCACTTGGAAAGAACAGAGCCAGAGGCCTGGAGCTTGGGTCTTGCAGGTGTGTGGATTAGAGCTGAACCTGGTGCAGGTGTTGGGGCTCTCTGGTACCATCCCTGACCCTCCACCAGAGCTCTGGGTCCTCTCAATTACCATACTATAACCATCAGAAGCCTCTAGCCTCCCTCAGCATCAAAGCACTGTCCAACGCACCATTAATAAGGATATCGATTTTGCCAAACTCCTTCAGTGCCTGGTCCACAGCGGCCATGATGGCTGGGGGAGCTCGGACATCCATAGATAAAGGGAGACACTGCCGGCCAGTAGCAGCAATCAACTTCTTGGCAGCCTAGAGCCAGGAAAAGAGGTGGGTGGCCAGGAAGAAAGGTAGGCCATAGCCCTGGCCTGAAGAAGAACCTTCAGAATCTGATGCAGATGATTAATCTCAGTTCCACTAAGACCCTGCTGCTCCCACTCTTGAAGACACCACCTGAAACTGGCCATCTTCTTGGCACTAGTAAAAAATGGGTAAGACATCCCACACTCTCCACTGCCTTTAACCTGTTCCCACCCTGTCCCTCTGGGTCACCCTCCAGGCCATCATCACAGATCAATGGAAGCCCAGATGATTTCCAGTCCCCACTTGAATTCAGAGTTTCCCCCCAGGTTGAGGACCTAGTCAGTGGGATGATGACCTTCATTGCCATGAAGAGCCCAGAGAACTCTCCTGGGGCCAAATTATCTTCTAAAAAATGATCCCCACAGAACAAATAATCAGAATTTTAAGTCAAAGGTGTCTCTGGGAGTCCACTTCCACTGAGGCTCCATATTTGAGAGGGGAGCAAGATTTTGTGTCAGCATCCCCTGGGCCTCAGGACCTTCCCAGCCCAGGCTCAGGGCCCCAGAGCCACCTGTGGACAGGCCACAGGAGAGGCTCTCTCACCATGGAAACTCTCAGCAGACTCCTGCTGGCGATGACCGTGTGGCAGCCATGCCTGCAAAACCAGATGGCAAGCCTGAGGATAGCAGTTGTACCAGTGGGTTCCCTCAGGGTCTCAGGTAGAGTATAGCTGGGGGCAGAAGTGCAACTGGCAGAAGGCACAGGGGCCTGAGCAAGACTGAGCAGCTCTGGAGGGACCTCAGGTAGGTACATGGTTGCCCCTCCTACATGGGCCAGGTCTCTGGGATATATCAGCCACATGGGTATGTGGGACATGGTGGAACAGTAGAGGTGAGCCACTGACATCAGGCCCAGACCTTCCAGGTCCCCTGCACAGCCCTATATGCTCCACCCTCCTTCCTAGAGGCTAAGGGAAGGACAGAGTCTATTCTCAGGCAGGGTGCTCCCCTGGCCCACTCCCTGACACTTCCACCACTGGCACCTGTAGACAAGTTCCATGGGAGACATGGTATCCCAACTAACCCTCACAGGAACTCTAGGCATGGGTGGCCATGTTCTGCATGAGGCCATCAGCCCTGAAGATGAGTCCTCCTGGAGTGGGTGTATCCCAGAGTCTCTTTCCAGTGGAATTCACCTCCACACTCTGTTCATAGCAAAGGGGTCTGAGGCAGCCCACCCTGATCTTCAGCTCTTAAAAGCCTCAGGAGGCTCTGAAGCCACAGCCACACAATCTCCTGATCTATAGGAGACCCCCAAGTCTTGCCACTTCTAGAAGCACTTGGCTCATCCCCAAGATCCAGCCAGGTCCAGGCAAGGGGCAATAAAGAACATCAGGGGAGGGACCCAGAATAGTGCTCACCGCATGAATATCTCAGCAATCCGGAACCCAATTCCAGAGCCACCTCCTGTGATAAAGGCCACTTTGTCCCTGAAACAAGAAAAGAAGTGACTTTTTAAAAGGTCACTGTTAAGGTCACTGTTGGACGTGGATATAGCTCAGTTGGTAGAGTGCTTTGCCTCACATGCACAAGGCCCTGGGTTCAATCCCCAGCATCACAAAAAAAAAGAAAAAAAGTCACTTTTGTTGAGCATGGCAATACACACCTGTTGTCCCAGCTACCCCAGAGTCTGAGGCAGAAGAATCATGAGTTCAAGGTGAACCTCAGCAACTTAGCAAGACCCTATCTCAAAAAAAAAAAAAAAAAAAAAAAGGCTGGGAGTGTATCTCATAGGTAGAGCTCCCCTGGGTTCAGTCTCCAGTGCCACAAAAATAAATAAGGCACAAGGTGGCACATGCCTATAATCCCAGTGACCTGGGAGGCTGAGGCACGTGGATCACAAATTCAAGGCTTCACCAATTTAGTGAGGCCCTAAGCATTTTTTTTTTAGAGAATATTTATTTTTTAGTTTTCAGTGGACACGGCATCTTTATTTTATTTTTATGTAGTGCTGAGCATCGAACCCAGCGTCCGCGCATGCCAAGCGAGCGCAGTTACCGCTTGAGCCATATCCCCAGCCGCCTAAGCATCTTGATGAGACCCTGTCTCAAAAAATGCTGGGGATGTGGTAAAGCGCCCTGGGTTCAATCCCCAGTACCACATAAGTAAATACTGTCAGGGAGGGCTGGTGACCTGTGGAGGACTTTGGTCCCCTGAACAGGCCCTTCCATCCTGTTGGACTTTGTACGAAAATAAAATGCAATCTTTTAGGCTTTCTGGATCTTTTGGGGGTAAAAAATGATTTTAGAACTGGGGTGTAGCTTAGTGGTAGAACGCTTACCTAGGGAGCACAAGGCCCTGGGTTCATCCCCAGCAGCAAAAAGGACAATTTTAACCAAAATTCTCTGAGAAAGTTATCAACGATACTTTTTCAAAACAGACAACCCCCACCCCCGCAGTCCCTCTAGCCACCTTCCCAAGATTTCTAAGCCTGCCAGTCAAAACGGACTTCTCCACTAAGCTCGCTGGAGATCCGGATGCGAACATCTGCGCACTATCTAACCCGCTCCCACAGTCTGCGACCCATCCGCATGTCCCGCGCGGCCAGGGCAGCCCAGCTTGGCGCTCACTGAAGCAGGTCCGGGCAGAACAGGTAGCGGTACTCAGGAAGACATTCGTCCTCTTCCACGTCGGGCGGCAGCTGAGCCATGGCGCTCGGGGCAGGACAGGTAGCAGGACAGGTGGCAGGAAAGCCGAAGCCTCTAGGCTCTGAACTTGAGGCCACCAGCCCTCTGCCCTCAACCAACCAGGAATGGAGACCCGCCGGCCACGCCCCAGAGGCCCCCGGATTCCTCGCCCCTCCCATCCCAGGATGCCCCACCTCAGGCTCCTTCCCCGGACTTCCCACCCCGCCTCTCCGGGCGCGGGGCCCACTGGGAGTGGGCGGGGCCGCGCGCAGCGGGCGCAGGCGCAGTAAGGGGTGGAATCGCGTTTTGTTAGTCCTTCCCACCGGTGATGGTAGGTGACCGTTCTCCACTGACACTCAGACTACTGGACTAAGGCCAGTTCGTGGGACGCTCGGCGTGCGGACGTACCCACTTCGCGGACAGCTTTCCCCGTGGTGGATGACCTCGGGAAACTGGGGCCGAAAAGGCCGGGGCGTGCACGCAGGACTGCCCCTGTGCCGGGTGGAAAGCGTCTCGGCACTTCGCCCATGCCATCTGTAGCTGCTCAGAGGCCGATGCTGAGAACCCAGACCCTAGACCTCCGTCTCTCCGTGTCAAGTGGGGAAGTGACAGCCAGGTCGGCCTCCCCGTAACCTGGGCTATAGAGAAGCAACCTCAGGACCCATGGATGTGAGCAGCTTGTGGCAACGTGAAGATATGCAGACGCCAAGTGGGCCCCGTGGCGCTGGCTTTTAATTCCAGCAGGTCAGGAGGCAGAGGCAGAAGGATGGCAAGTCCGAGGCCAACCTCTGCAGATTTAGGGAGACTGTCTCTAGAATTTTTTGAAGTCTGGAATGTAAATCAGTAGTTGAACACTTGTTTAGCATGCATGAAGCCCTTAGGTGCAATTGCCAGTGCCAGAAAAAAAAAAATACTACTGCTGGGTAGCTCTTGGTGTTGAATGAAATCAGGCCACTAAGTGGGAGGCACCATGGTCACAGGCTCATTGTGCCTTGTGTGGTCCTAGTCCCTACCTCTCCCTTCCTGCCACTCTCCTTCAGCAGAATCAGACTGGCTAGGCAGAGTTCCGCTAGAATTTCCCCAGATTTCAGGCTGGAGGGCTCTGGACTCCTGCCTGATTCATACAGTCATCAAAGTCAGGGAGCCCCTTCTGTGTGTGCAAGGCAGGAAGCTTCAATTTTATTACTACTTCATAAAAGCATCTTTACTGTCTCAGAAATGGCAGAAGACAAAATGAGCACACCACCCCCATTATAAGCAGTGGATTTTAATGTGTCTCCTTTGGAGCAGTTAAGGTGACCTCTGAGGATGCCCAAAGGTTGTCTGGCACTTTGGTACAGAAGGATTTGGTCCAATCTTGTTATGATTTAGGATACAGAAAGGCACATAGAGTTGGGCCTCAAACTCCCTTGGGCTGGGGTGGGGCAGAAAGTGAGCAAGAAAGTGGTTTGGGGGAGACAGGATGGGTGTGGCTTGAGTTGTTGACCAAAGCAGTTGGTCCTGGGTGGTTGCTGGGGCACTGAGGGCAGCACAAGCCCTCAAGCTGGGTAGCTGCTGCTGTAGTGGCCCCCATCTGCCCAGTTCACCAGCTCGCTGCTCTGGAACCACAGCTGGATCTCTCTCTGGGCCCCTTCCACTGAGTCACTGGCGTGGATGATGTTCCTGTGCCAGGTGACAAGTAGCTTAGTCTCCAGTGTGCACCCGAGGGCCCTAGGGTCAATCTGCTGCTCCCCTGCACCCAAGGGAGCAAGCAGGTGACTGCAGAAGGAAAAGGAAAAATAGGAGCCAGAAAACTGCCATCCCAGCTTCTGGGGCCAGCCCAAACTCTGACTTTTGGGAACCTCCTTTCCCCACCAGTGTCCCACACCAGCCCTTCAGGGTATCTGGCAGGACAGATAACACACAACACAGAGTACAGTCAAAACAACAAACAATGAGAATGTGTCATCATCAATAAGTGCATGGAAGGGCAGGAAAAGAAGTTGTTCTAGTCAGTATTATTCATGATGTCCCACTGTCAAGCCTCTTTGGCTTCACCCCCCACCAAGGGTGAGGAAAGCTCTGTCACATTTCTGTGACTGAGTGCCTCAGCACCCAGCCGGGGAGTGTGACCCAAGGTTGGTCTCCCACAGCTTCACCCGCCACCCAGCAAGAAACCCAAGCCTTGGGATCTGCATGCTGTTGCTGGAATGGCCCTCCTCACCCCACAGCAGGCAACCCAGGTTTCAGGCTCCCAGTACCTGCTGATGTGGATGCTGAAGTCCCCCCGGATGGTCCCAGGGGCAGCCTCAGTGGAGTCACTGTGTCCTATCATGGCCCTTGAGGCGCGGACCACATTGTACCCTTCCCAGACCTGCAGTACAGAGCTACAAGTTGGGGAGAAGTGAGGAGCACCAAGAGCCCAGGGCTCAATCCTTTCCCTGTGCTTGGTGGAGGACACACCCACATTGCACATCCTCCACCCTGGTCCGGTCATACCATTGCCACCACGGGCCCAGAGCTCATGTAGCTGATGAGGGCTGGGTAAAAGGGCTTCCTCTGTAGGTCCTGGTAGTGCTCAGCAAGGATGCTCTCGGGTGCCTAGGTAACATGGGAGAGGGGTAAGAGGAGTCCCTAAAGATGAGCCTGCCCCCAAAAAAAACTGGTGTCCTGACCTCAGGGCACATTGCAGTTAATACCTACATAGGCTGGCATCCCAGACAGATACCTCCCCACACCTGCAAATACCAAGCCAGAAAACCCCCATGACACTGGATTGGGCTGTGAATGGCCAAGAAGCACCCCCAGTACCTCAAACACTACAAGGGCTCTGATACCTGCAGCATCTTCATGCCAACCAGCTTGAAGCCCCGCCTCTCAAAGCGCTGGATCACAGCTCCGATGAGCCGCCGCTGTACCCCATCTGGCTTCACTGCAACCAGGGTGCGCTCCTGGGTCCAGGAGGGCCCTCCTTTAAAAGTGGGGAAGCTTAGGGCTGCCATTACCTCACCCTTTCACATCTCCCCAACCTGAGTTCCTGCCTGGGCCCAGACAGCACTAGGCTTCAGAGTGCCTTTATGCAGGGCAGCTCTAGAAGGAACAAGCACAGCACTCCCAAACAGGAACTACCTCCTAGCACTGCCTCCCAGGGGTACCCAAGGCAGCCTGTCCCCACAGGTTTCTCCCACACAGTGGCAAAAACTGCCCAAGACTGGTGCAGTGGTGTACACCTGTAATCCTAGCAGCTCAGGAGGCTGAGGCAGGAGGATTGTGAGTTCAAAGCCAGCCCAAGCAACTTAGTAAGACCCTGTCTCAAAAAAAATTTAAAAAGGGCTGAGGATGGGGACTGGGGATGTGTCATAGAGTTGGCGAGCTCGCCTGGCATGCATGTGGGCCAGGTTGGATCCTCAGCACTACATACAAAGATGTTGTGTCTGCCGAAAACTAAAAAAGAATAAATATTAAAATTCTCTCTCTCTCTTTAAAAAAAAAGGGGGCTGAGGATGTAGCTCAGTCGTTGAAGGGTCCCTGAGTTCAATCCCTGATACCAAAAAAAATAAAAATAAAAATAAATAAAATCTGCCCAAATGGAGAATGGAGCTAGCTTCTTTTGAAAGGCATATTAAAGCCAGACATGGTGGCATATGCCTGTAATCCCAGCAGCTTGGGAGGCTGAGGCAGGAGGGTTGCAAGTTCAATTGCAGCCTCCACAATTTAGCAGAGCCCTCAGAAACTCAGATCCTTTCTCTAAATAACATACAAAAAAGGGGCTGGGACTGTGCCTCAGTGGTTTAGTGCCCCTAAATTCAATCTTGGGTACCAAAAGAGAAAAAAGGCATCTTAATTAGTCCCGAAACCAGGGAGGCCCAGCCTGGCTTAGCCTGAAGCCCACCTGGGGACCTGGAGAAGCTACACTGGAAAGTGCACACCACTTGTCCTTAAGGAAATGGCAGGTGCTGTCTGAACCCCAGCCCTGTCACATTGTGAGGAGCCCGGAGCCACCTCTGGTGTAGGCACCCAGAAGAGGGGAAGTGCAGATGGGCCAGGCAGTGGGGACACAAGGGGCTTAAGACTGAGAGGAAAGATGGAGGGGTTCCTATTCCTATCCATAATTGAGGAGACTGGCGCCAGGCAGGAACTCAGCAGCTGTAGGACATCAGGCTTGACTCAGACCAGTCCTGAGCCTCTCTCCAGAGGGCACTGCGGGGTGGGGGGGGGGGGGCGCACCCTCATCGTCCTGCAGCCCCAAAGCACTCCCAGAGCAAGGAGCATCCCAGACCTTGGATGCCGCACAAAAGAAGATGGGCAGAATGAAGGAAAAATACCAAGCCGCAGGCCAGGTGTAGAGCTCCATCCTCAGGAGGAAAATTAACCACGACGTGCAGTGCGCAGGGCAGCAAATGGAGGGGGATCAGCACACCCCTCGGGGCTGAAGGAACCCGGCAAGACCTCCCTCCACTAGCTTATTTGTTTCCCAAACCAGCGATGGTGCTGGCTGGTTTGTGCCTGGGGGAGGCCGTCCGCTTTCCAGAGCGCATGGAAGAAAAACGATATTTGGCTCTCAGGAAGCGCACTGAGGGGAGGCCGTCAGGGCAGGGGTCCCACGCAGGGCTGGGTCAGGCAGCCTTGGGCCTGGTGTCCCGACTCTGGCCCAGTTTGTCCAGGAACTGACTGCCTCGGCAACAAAAGCTCCACAGGGAGTCCCCTATAAGCCATCGGTCCACTGGGACCGCCATCACGCTCGGGGTTGCCATCTGGCCTTTGGGTTTCTTCTGCTCTGGACCTTCGGCACCCCCAGAGCCAAGTAGCCTGAGGCTTTGGGGCTGCTGGGCCCTGCAGGGCGGGAATGCAAGGAGGGCGCAGGGCCAAGCCCGCGCCAGGCCCGCGCTTCCCGGCTGCCCGCCGCACGTGCGCGAACAAAGACCGGGGCCGCCCGCCCGCCTCCCGCCCGCCTCCAGCCCGCCGGACTCACCCGAGCTGGGGCGCACCAGCTGGCGCGGCCCGCACAGCAGCGCCCGAAGCGCTGCACGCCCGTAGAGGCCGCCCATGATGCGGGCGGGCCCGGCGCCGCGCGCTGCGAGGCCAGGGCGGGGCGGGGCCGCGCTTCAGGACCGCCCCGCGCGCCCCAGGGGCGACCCGAAGAGGCCCACTCCCCACTCCAGGCACGTGGAAACCCTCCGAGTCGGTTTCTGTTAATATCTGAAGCAAATAAAATTTCATAATGAGACCCAGCTAGAGTTAGTTCTGCCTCTGTTACCAACGCAACTGTTTGATATTGGAGACGGAGTCAGGACAGGGCGCTCTTAGGGCTCCAGACTTCCGGATTCTTCTTCCTAATTAGGAGGAAAAGACCGGTCACCGGCCCTGGAGCCCAATAGGGAGCTAACAACAGGCACTTCCCTTAGGGGCTATGTAAGTCCCTAAACCACACCGCTGCTGCTGCTGCTACTGCTGCAGACGCTTCCGCCTCTACTGTAGCCTGCGCTGAATAAACTCATCTCTGGATGACCTTGTGTGCTCCCTCACTTTCATACTTAGAGTGGTGGGGTCTTTCATTAATGCCGTGACTCAGATTGGGCTCCCCTCACCCTCACTAGGTGAGGACCCCAATCCGGACTCACCCCCACCGGCCCCAACTCGTCCCCAGTCCATTTCCTTGGTTGCAGGACCCATATCCACCACGGGTCTTCAATTGGTAAGTTTCCCGCTTCTTGCTTACCCCTGCAGGTGGACTCTCAGGGGAAACTGACCATGGGTCGTCAGACAGTACCCCTGACCACCTGTGGGAGGGGAATACACCCCGCCTAGGCCTTTAATCCTCCTACCCCGCAGCCCTGGGCACCCCCCACCCCCACCCCCGCATTGATACCGCCTGGTTATCGGTGACAAGTACTGCTTTCCCACGCAGTTGATGTTTGAATATTAGAGAAGCATGCTGAGGCAAGCATATGAAGCAGGGTTTATTTAAAAAGGGGTAACAGACTTCTCCCGCCAGGGAGAAGGGGGCCATAGCTGGTATCCCGTCATCCCAAGAAGTGAGGTATTCTGCCCTTTTTATATATGTCCTGGGCTTCCTTTGTTCTCCTGCCTTTTCCCCCTAATCTTTCTCCTTCCTGCATACTTAACTAGGCCCAGGAATGCTAGGTGGGAAGGCCAAAAGGTGGGAAACAGGTGGGCTGAAGGGGGAAGGGCAGGATGGAATAGGCAAGGACACATTAACAACCTTATAGCTCCCTGTTGGGAGGAGGAATTCCTGGGACAGGTTACCTGGGCAACAGGTTGGAGCTGGGGCTGGTTCTTGATAAGATCCCACAGGGGACTTTCTCCAACTTCCCAGACTCACTCAAAATTGGCCTCCTGGATCCTACCTGACTCGATTTACCTATCTGCACTGACTGCCTGTCTAATTCTGGCTTCAGCATCACCCCATCACTTCCCCAGCCCCCTTTTAGTCCCCCTACAACCTGTTATAAAACTCAACCTTTCTTCACATACTATCTCTAAGTGGCCGGTGCTGAAGGCATTGTGAGGGTTCATGTTCCCTTCTCCCAAATTGAGAAGTGCCTGGGCTCATACACTTCCAACCCCTCCTCATACACTGAGGAATTTCAATACCTTTTTCAGGCTTTAACCTCACTTTTCACAACATTTACATGATCCTGGCCAATACTCTTCTCCCAGAGGAGCACAGATGAGTCTGGGTGCAAGCCCATAATTACGCTGATGAGGTTCATCAAACCACCTCAGCTCACCCACCCAATAGGCACTCAGGCAGTCCCTGACCAGGACCCTAATTGGGACTATAATACTGCTGCAGGATTAGCCCTGAGGGACCAATTTTCCACCTGCCTAGTTGCCAGACTCAGGCAACTCAGAAGGCAGATAACTTCAAAAATCTCCAAGAGATCATTCAAGACAAAAATGAGAACCCCCTCCACTTTATCTTAGATAGGCTGACTCAGGCCCTCCAACAATATGCTAATTAAGACCCCAAAACTCCTGATGGGAGACAGTTCCTAACAACCCATTTCTTCTCCCAAAGCTACCCCAACATAAAGGCCAAACTAAACAGGTTGGAAAGAGGGCCTCTCACCCACAGAGGTGCTGGCGCTGGCCTTCAAGGTCTACAATAATAGGGAGGAAAAGGCCAAATCCCACAAATACCAGATGCTGGCTCAGGCCATTCGGGCGTCCGGCCCCCCCTTCATCCTCTAAAGGACCTCTAAATGGCCCACCAGGGCCATGCTTCAAATGTGGAAGGGATGGCCACTGGGTCAGGGCTTGCCCTAACCCAAAGGTTCCTATCCAACCCTGCCCAAAGTGCCAGTGTCCCGGTCATTGGGCTGTGGGCTGCCCTGGAACCCGAAGGGGGCCAGGGAGGCCCACAGCCTCACACATGACCTTCTGGGACTAGAGGTGGAGGACTGACAGGACCCTAAGGTTTCCTTCCCTGACGGCCATCACAACACAGGAACCAAGGGTCACACTCATTATGGACAAACACCCATGTCGGTAGGCGCCCAAACCTTCATGCCTAGGATCACTGCCCTAATCTCCTGCTCATTCCTCAGGGTCATATTCTCCCACCAATTCTTGGTTATGGCCCAATACCCAGTTCCCCTGCTAGGGCGAGACATCCTCTTCAAATTTGAGACATCCATCACTTTCAATCTCGACAAGTCTCCTACAATCTCTCACTAATCATGTCCCCTTCAATAGAGGAGGAACTCCCCCTTTCCTTTCCCCCAAAGTCAACCCCAAGGTATGGGACACCACAACCCCATCACTTGCACACTGCTCCCCCGTTATTATTACTTTAAAACATACAGATGCCTATCCATGTCAACCCCAATATCCGCTTCTCTCTGCCAGCCTGATCAGCCTACAGCCCATCAGTCAAGATCTCTTAACCAAGGACTTCCTCAGACCCACCCACTCGCCTTTCAACACTCCTATTCTAGCAGTGAAAAAACCTAATGGCACCTTTCATTTAGTTCAAGATCTCCGGCTGATCAATGAGGCTGTTAAACCCATACACTCCTTGATTCCAAACCCATATACCATCCCATCCTCTATACCTCCTTCCTCAACTCACTTCTCAGTGATAGATCTCAAGGATGCTTTTTGCTCTATCTCCTTGGCCCCACAGTCCCAGGACTTCTTTGCTTTCACACAGATCCTGAAACACGCCAGTCTCGCAAACTGATCTGTACGGTCTTACCCCAGGGCTTCCGGGACAGCCCCCTATATTTGGACAAACTTTGGCCACTGATCTAGATGACCTGTCCCTCTCACAGTCCCGATTACTATAATATGTAGATGTCCTACTCCTCTGTAGTCCCTCCCTGGAATAATCACAGAATGACATCTCACTTCTTCTCAATTTCCTAGCTGAAAGGGGCTACCGGGTTTCTCCTGCAAACTTCCAACTTTCAAAGGCCCAGGTTACCTACTTGAACCTGTCCTGTCCACTGCTCCATGGCTACCACCACCAATCACAAGACTTATATCAAGCAACTACAGACTCCCAGCACCATAGAGGAAATCCTTTCATTCCTGGGGCTAGCAGGATACTTTAGAACACGGATTCCCAGTTTTTCTCTCTTAGTGAAACCCCTATATGACCTTGTCAAGTCTTTCCCCTCCAAGGTCCCTACAGGAGACCCCGTCCAGCCTTTCCAAAAACTCCAGCAAGCCCTTTTGCAAGCCCCAGCACTGCAACTGTCTGACCTTCAAAGACCATTCCTTCTGAACTGCCATGAGAACCAGAATCTATCCCTAGGAGTGTTGGGTCAAATGTTAGGCCCCTTGTTTGCCCCTGTGACTTATCTGTCTAAACAGTTAGACCCTACTGTTTGGGTGTGGTCACCATGTCTCCACACCCTGACAGTGGCCTATATCTTGCTCCTGGAAGCTACAGGTTAACTTTTGGAGCACCTATAACAATTGCCAGTACCCATCATCTCAAAGAACTCCTAAGATACAAGGGACTCCAGACTCTCCTGCCTTGCTGCATCCTTTCCCTCTTAGTGACTTTTATACATGACACCTCTACCTCCTTCCTGGCTTGCGTGCCCTTAAACTCTGCCTCCTTGCTCCCCATTTCATCTACCCATCCCTTACACAACTGCAGGGAGGTCTTGAACTACCTACACTCAATCTTCCACCCCAATCCCCCAAGCCCTACAGACTTTTCTCTCCACCTTTTTTACCCTGTCTTCAACAAACAGTTCATTAAAGGCATCACCGCTGCTTTCCAAGTCTGCCAGCAAGTCAACCCACAAACCCCCCTAAAACCAGGAACCTTTCCTACTCATCAAGCTCAAGGTCACATCCCCAGAGCCAACTGGCAGGTTGACTTTACGCACATGCCTGAGGTGAGGTGTTATAAGTACCTTCTGCTCTTTATTGATACCTTCTCAGGCTGGGTCAAGGAATTCCCCACATACCACAAGACAGCCTCCACTGTGGCCGCCTTCTATTAACTGACATTATACCAAGATTCGGAGTACCCAAGTCCTTCCAGTCAGACCTGAATTTATCTCTCAGATCACACAACAAATCACAGCATTCCTAGATTACCCTGGCACTTCCACATCCCTTACCATCCACAATCATCTGGCAATTGTTATAGGTGCTCCAAAAGTTAACTTTATAGCTTCCAATCACACTGTTAAAGAAATTTTAACCCAACTTTCCCTCGAGGTTCACCGCGACTAGGTCAAGCTACTTCCCATGCCTTATTCCACCTTAGAGTACTTCCAAAGAAACTCTCACAACTCTCACCTTTCGAGGTTCTTTATGGACGGATGCCCGGTTCTGCCCCCTGGCCTCACTCCTTCCCCCCTGGCACCTGGCTGAAAACCTTTCCTTTCCTCTTCTCTCCTTCATCCACTCTGAACTTTGGAAACATGAAGACCTCCTATTGCCTATAATATGTAGATGTCCTACTCCTCTGTAGTCCCTCCCTGGAATAATCACAGAATGACATCTCACTTCTTCTCAATTTCCTAGCTGAAAGGGGCTACCTGATTCATCCGATATTTCCCCGACCTTCCCTTTAACCTCGGGCATGTGGGTCTATTATACTCCCCTTTCCAAGAGCGCAGACCTTTCCCCCAAATGGAAAAGACCCTTACAAGTTGTCCTATCTACCCCCACAGTAGCCAGACTCTTGGAAGGATCAGCTTCGCTGTCCCCTTGGATTCACATCTCCAGACAGAAGCTGACTCCCAGCCGCGCCAAGGAGGAACAACATTCAAACACCTCGCTTGCACTACCTCCTAAACTCACTTACACCTCTCACCTCCACCCTGATAGGCCTCTTAAGCTCCGCATCTCCCAGACATCATGCTAGCCTTGCTCACAATGCTCTTACACGTTTTCTTCCTCCCTCTTCCCAGGCTTGCCCCCAATTCTTGCAGTACCCCGCCATGCATGTACACTTTTCAAATTTGGAAGCTTAACAACCATGGTCAGGAAACCCATCTACTCAATCAGTCCTCCTGCCCATTAGCTAGCTGCCCCTCCATCACCCTCTCCTTCAATGCAGTCTCCACTTGCGCCCATCAATGTGGCCATGGTTTGGCCAGCTATCCTAAGTTCTTATGCTTTGAGGAGGACCAGCGAAACGACGCAAGGATCCCTTGGGCTGGGTAGGCTGCCCTTCCTGGAACTGTGAATATCATTGGTCCCATCCCACCACGGGGAAATCCCAATGGGGAATCAGATCGGGTGCCTACAGTCAACCAGTGGGTCCCACAATGTTACATTTCAGTTTCCTGATCCCTCCTCTTGGCAATACAGGATAGCAGCTGTAGGCTTCTACAACTCCAACGGGTACAGCAGCAGAGGGAAAATCATCATAAAAAAAGATTATTACTGACTCCTCACAAGGGGCCTACAACGTCTCAATGCCAACCAAATTCACACCAAGTCACAGCACAAATCTTTAAACTGCTCCCTACCTTCTCATGGGATGGGATATTAACACTCTCCCTCCAGCTCCTTCACAAGATTCTACTTCCAGCTTCTCTTCCTGCTTTCTCTGTGTACCTCTCTGGTGACCCCCACTGGCCCCTGTTGCTATTAATGCCACCCACCTCCACTGGGTCCTGCCCAGCCACCAACAGCCCCATATCTCCCACCCTACACCTGTCTTCCCCTGTTCATTAACATCACCACCTGTTGGGCAACCACTTCCTCATTCTGCCCCAGGGGGGACCCACGACACCCTCAACATCAAGGTCACTCTGCCTCCTCCTGCGCTTTTCCTCTGCAGATCCTACCTGTTCTCCTGCATCTCCCTGACCACGCTGGGGCCTGTTACCCGTCATCCTTATCCCCAGCCTCACCCTTTGCACCTTGGCCGAGGCTGAGGACATCCTTACATCTCCTGAGAGTCATCACCATAGGAGAGCAGCCGTCCTGGCGGGAGTCAGCCTTGTGGCTTCAACAGCGCTTCAGGGGTAGCCATTGGGGGCGTTGGTCATTACTCAATCCTCTCAGGAGCTGGCAGACCTTGGGGACAAACTCACACAAACGGCAGAGGCCTCCCTCAGCGCCATCCACTCCCTCCAGGCCCAACTCTCCTCCCTGGCAGAGATCGTCCTCCAAAATAGACGGGCCTTAGACCTTATAACAGCTGGAAAGGGAGGCACATATGTGTTCCTGGGCAAGGAGGGCTGTGATTATGTCAGCCAGGCTGGGATGACCGACCACAGCATGCACAAGCTAAAGACCTCAGGGAAAAGCAAGAACAATCCTTCGTCCGAAATGCATGGAGCCCATGAGAGAGTCTGCTTCCTTGGCTATTATCTTTGCTGGGGCCCCTCGCTGCCATTTTTGCCATCTTATCTGTCATTCCTCATTCCTTGCATCTTCAGATGTCTCAGCTCTCAGATCTCAACAATCTCTAATCAAATTTTCTTTTTTTTTAAGAGAGAGAGAGAGAGAGAGAGAGAGAGAGAGAATTTTTAATATTTATTTTTTAGTCTTCTGCGGACACAACATCTTTGTTTGTATGTGGTGCTGAGGATCCAACCCGGGCCGCACGCATGCCAGGCGAGTGTGCTACCGCTTGAGCCACATCCCCAGCCCACTCTAACCAAATTATCAACCAGCTCCTTCTTAGGCATTATCAACCACTCCCAAGAGAGGCTGACCCATCCCGAGGGGACCTCTCAACGCTATAACTTCTCATGTACCCCACCAACTTCTCGCTGCCCCGAGGGCTCTTCACTTCAAACGACACCACCAGTCCAAGGTCTCTGCTGTGCCACCAGGGATTCATCAGCGGCTAAGGCCTCTTGATCTTACTGCTTGTAACAGGATTGTCGATGTCTCTCATGATTCTCAGTCTATCCTCCACAAATCTTACAAAGTAATTATCTATACCCTTCTCTTTGTAGCCCCTGTAATTGTGGCCTGTGTGATCTATGGAGGAGAGGAATGACTTTGGGACCCCCAGCCAGGGATGCTTCCGGTCCTTCGTGGAGGCAATTCAGGAAGATGCATGGCTGTTCCCTGACCTCCTCATCGTGTCCAACTGGGAGCAGGCCCTTGAAGAACTATGGTTACAAGGCACCTTCATAGACTTCCCCCACATCCCGAAATCACTGGCTTTGGCAGGCGTCTACTGATTTGGCTGATATTACTCACTGACTTATTAACTTCCCTATCCAGCCCTCTGCCCCCAACACTCCTCCTCCTACCCCACAATGCTCCTGACTCAGCAGGAATTAGCCAGAGGACTCGGTGTCCCTTACATTTTAATAAATCAAAAAGGGAGGAATGTTGGGCACAGAGTGAGGACAGGGCCAAGCCACCACCCCACAATGGCAGCCGCCCCTAGGGCTCTAGGCTTCCGGCTTCTTCTTCCTGATTAGAAGGAAAAGTCCACCAAAAGAGCCCCCCAAAAGACCGGTCACCTGCCCAGGAGCCCAATAGGAAACTAACAACAGGCACTTACCATCACCGGGCAATTGTAACCCTGCACATTTCCCTCAGGGGCTATGTAAGTCCCTAAACCATGCTGCTGCTGCTGCTGCTGCTGCTGATGCTTCCACCTCTACTGTAACCTGCACTGAATAAACCCATCTCTGGACGACCTGATGTGCTCCCTCACTTTTGTATTTCGAGTGGTTGGGGTCTTTCATGTGATACGTTTGTCCTGCAGTTCTGGGGAGCAAACCCTGAGGTTCACACATGCTAGGCAAGCGCTCTGCCACTGAGCTACGTCTGCAGTGCAAGTACCCAGGCTATTTTTCATGGAAGGTCCCACATGAGTCCTAATTCACCCCATTTTGCCCAACACGACACCGGCACTAAATTCTGGGGTCAGTTTCTTTGGAGCGGCAGCCTTGCAGGACCCGAGGCTATCCTGGAAATCACATCTCTGTTCTGAGGAGGACTCTAGAGAGTGGACCTGGATTAGGAACAAGGGGAGACCAGGGCTTCTCAGCCTCTGCTTGATCCCTGATTTTGAATGGAGAAGATCCGGCATTTATTCTCAGCAGGCCTCTGATGGGAATGCTGAATCATTTCAAAGCGAATATATGGGACAAACTATGGTCATAATTGCAAACACAAACAGAAACCACAGATAAAATAATGAGATATCATTAGTAGATATCAGCAAGACAGGCATGGTGGCACATGCCTGAAATCTCAGTCATTCTGGAGGCCGAGGCAGGAGGGTCTCAAGTTCCAGGCCCACCTAGGCAATTTAGTGAGGTCCTGTCTTAAAAGAAAGGGGGCAGGGAGGCAGGGATGAAGCTCCATGGAGATGCGATACTCCTGGGTTCAATACCTATTAGTGAAAATCAAAAATATGGGGCTGGGGTTATAGCTTAGTGGTAGAGTACTCACCTAGCATGCACGCGGCACTGGGTTCGATCCTTAGCACCATATAAATGTAAAATAAAGATATTATGTCCACCTAAAACTAAAAAATTAATTAAAAAAATAAAAAATACTTCATTTGAAATGTTAGATCAGCTAGATCTTAAGAAGCTTTTGAACAGTATAAATTCTTTTGCTACTACTTTGAATAGAATTGTGCCACAGTCTTGGCTGGGCACAAGATCACGAGCCACTCACACCTTGTAGATTCAAACAGCAATTCTTTATTCCCGAACTCACACCGGCCTCTACACACGTTCTGGGGAAATCCCAGTTCTGCTGCCGCCCAATTCACCTACTCCACGAGGCTTTTCTCCAAATACTTTTTGAATCTCACGAGAACTCAACGGGAACTCAGGCAGCAGGAATGCCCTATTCCCAGCAGCAATAATCTTCAACCTCGAACTTCCCTAAAACCCATAGTCTTAAACCTGGAACACCCTAAATTTGTCTTAAACTGGGAATGCCTTAAACCCAAGGAGCGGGATACTTCCTCAAACCTGCAGGATACACCCTAATCCTGGATCCACCCTGGTCCTTGAGCAGGGTCACCTTTCTCAAACACACATGCAATGTCAACAGCGAAATTCCAAGGCAAGTCCATTTAACATGGGGTACGCTGGCAAAGAAATTTCGATGCGTCATTCCTACTTGGCAATGGCCCTCAGCAGAATTGGTCTTCAGCTATTGAGTGTGAGTATATAAAATACATTTGACTTTTATATATTTATTTTGAATCTTGCACCCTTGCTGAACTCATTTATTATTTTGTTGTTTTTTTTAGAGTGGCAATTCCCAGGGCCTCATACATGCCAGGCATGTGCTCTACCATGGAGCCTCATTCCCAGCCTCATTTAATAGTTTTAACAGTTTTTTAGAGACTTCCATGAGACTTTGGACATAGTATAAGAACAGAGGAGGGACTGGGATTGTGGCTCAGTGGTAGAGCGCTTGCCTAGCACATGCGAGGCGTGAGGCCCTGGGTTCGATCCTCAGCACCACATAAAAATAAAGATATTGTGTCCAACTAAAAAATGAATATTAAAAAAAAATACAGAGGAGGCAGGGTGCTGCCTGTGATCCCAGCACCTCTTGAAGCTGAGGCAGGAGGATCACGATTTCAAAGCCAACCTCAGCAACAACGGGGAAGCACTAAGCAACTCAGTGAGACCTGTCTCTAAATAAAATACAAAATAGGGGATGGGGATGTGGCTCAGTGGGCGAGTGCCCCTGAGTTCAATCCCTGGTGCCCCCTCCCTCTCCCCCCCAAAAAAAGAAAGAAAGAAAAGAAAGAACACAGGAATTGGACACAGTGGCACATGTCTATACTCTCAGCCACTCGGGAGGCTGAGACAGGAGGATTCCAAGTCCAAGGTCAGCCTCAGCAAGACCTTAAGCAACTTAGTGAAACCGTGCCTCAAAATAAAAAACAAAAATCACTCCGGATGTACTCTGGTAGAGCGCTCCGGGGTTCAATCCCCAGTACAGGAAAGGAAAGGAAAGGGAAGGGAAGGGAAGGGAAGGGAAGGGAAGGGAAGGGAAGGGAAGGGAAGGAAGGCGGGAGGGAGGGAGGGAAGGTGTCAGGTCGGTGGCAGTGACTTAGAACAAAGCAGCCAGGTGCTGGCGGAAACACCTGTCAATCATCAGGATCTCCTGACTAACACCTGTCAATCAGCAGAACCCCTGGCCAATCCTGGAGTTCAGCCAGTTCCCCTGACCAACTCCAGCGGGACAAGGGACCCTAAAAATCCCCTTTCCTGTCCCAAGCCCTTTCCTTCCCGCCATGAACCCCATAAAATCCCAGTCTGGTCAAGCTCCCAGGCGGTTTCTCCTCAGACCCTTCTCCAGTCCACTCTGTCCGTCTCATCCAGTTCCGCCAGGGAGTGATATCTCAAATAAAGCCTCCTTTGGCAGACTTTTTAAATCTGCCTCCTTTGGTCCCTGCCTGCCTCACCTGATCTTACAGAAGGAAGGAAAACAGAGGTAGCTTTACTTCTTCTTTCTGGGTGTCTTTTATTTCATCCTTGTCTAGTTGCTCTGGCTTAACTCTCTGTACAATATTTTACAGAAGTGGCCTTCTTTTTCCAGGAGCTTAGGGTAGGAGACTAGTTGCTGATTTGAGAATGTACTTCTTAGTACAGGTGTTTGCAGCCATACATTTTACTCTAAGCACTGTTTCAGCTCAATTCCCTAAGTTTTGATATGTTTTGTCTTCATTTTCATCCATCTCAAAGTTATTTTCTGATATCTTTTTTTGACTTCTTATACTCTGAAAACATAAAACCATAAATCATTGTTGAAAGAAATAAAATTCTAAATAAATGAAAGAACACTCCATGTTCATGGTTGGAAGACTCAATATTGTTCAAATGGCAATATTCTTCAAACTGACTAGTAGATTCAAATCAATCCCTTTCAGAATACCATCAGACTTCTTTGTAGAAACTGCCAAGTAGATCCTAAAATTCAGTGGACTTGCAAGAAACCCAGAATAGCCAGTAAAAGCCTGAAAAATAACAAAGGAAGAAGACTCACACTTCTTGACTCAAGACACACCACATAGCAACAAGAAACAAGATAGTATGCTGGGCATAGTGGCACATGCCCACAATCCCAGGGACTCAGGAGGCTAAGGTAAAAGGACTGCAAATTTGAGGCCAGCCTCTGCAATTTAACAAAACCTTGTCTCAAAATAAAATAAAAAGGGGCTGGAGATGTGGCTCAAGTGGTAGCGCGCCCGCCTGGCATGCGTGCGGCCCGGGTTCGATCCTCAGCACCACATACCAACAAAGATGTTGTGTCCACCGAGAACTAAAAAATAAATATTAAAAATTCTCTCTCTCTCTCTCTCAAAAAAATAAAAATAAAAATAAATAAAATAAAAAGGGCTGGGTGAAAATAGTATGAAGGAGGGTTTGACTTTGGGTGTAGGATGGGAGAGAGCAGCCGAGGGTGTCTGAGGGCCTCAGGCTTTCCTGCAATATGTGCAGGACAAGCACCTGCCTTCAGCTAGAAGGGAAATAGAAGATGAGGCTGAGTATCTGCTAGGTCAAGGGAAGGGTAGGCAATCAGGAGAGAACTTCTCATACTTGCTTGCTCTCCAGAACAGGGCCAGAAGCTAAGAAACACCCTTAGAAATTAAGTACTGCCCCTTAACTCTGGTTATTTGACCTAACTGAACTATAGTTTGGTTGGTTGGTTTCCATTTGTTAAATTTTTTTTAATAGAAATAGATGAACACAATACGTTTATTTTTATTTGTTTTATGTAGTGCTGAAGATTGGACCCAGTGCCCCACACATATGAGGCAAGCACTCCACCACTGAGCTACAGCCCCAACCCTCCATTTGTTAAACTTTTGAAAGTTGTACACAGAGCACACCTTTGTGGTTGGCTGAAAAGCACACCAATTGTGGGATCTCCTGTACCCCTTCTGCAACCTTCTCCCCACAAGCAGTCTACTCTGGGGCCAGTGCTCACTGGAGTCTGAGCTAGGGAGGGGAAGGGTAATCTGGTTTGCCTGGAAATACGGATATATCCATGTTAACCAACAACTGGATCTTCCTGCTTCATAGGCCATCTTTCAGAAGACCCACAGACTTGTCTAAAAGATGCATCAATATTCAGAACATATCTATGAATTATTCACTCAACCCTCTAGGAGCTCCCAGGTTTTTGCAAATGCAAACAGTTCTGCAGCAAACACTTTTGTGTATCTGTCCCCAGGTCCTATTTTTCTATTTCATGTTAATGTTGCCACATTATCTTTTAAAGGTTGGTTCACATTCCTGCCCACAAAGGGTGAGGTGCCCATTCCCTGGTAGGGCAATAAGTGCTCCCCCCTACTTTTTTTTTCCTAGCCAGGTGACTTCTTTTAATTTATGGTTCCTTAACTGCTAGTGCAGTGAAGCCTTGCTTCCTGTGGCAGAACTCCTTCCATTGTTCAGCTATCACTTAGCCCTGGAGAGGAGTTCTGCAACCTCATTCCCACCCATCTGGGGACCTGAGGCACTGGAAACTTAGACACAGAAGCACACTCCGGAAGGTTGTTGGAGTGGGGAGGACTGAGGGGGACTCTGAGCCCAGCCTGGGGCAGCAAATGGGGCATCCTCTGCTGACCATAATTGCTGTCCAGGCACAATTCTGGGTCGCTTCAGTGGCTACAGTGTGGTGCACTAAAATCACAGCTCAGCAAAATTCAGAATCTGACCTCTATCCCTTTAAACTGACAACTGCCTGGGAGCCTCCAGCAGTCAGGGGTAAAGAGGGCCCAGCCCACATTCCAGGGGGGAAAAATATAGGATCTCAGGGTCTCCTTCCTTCTAGCCAACACTCTCCATCTGCCCTTCTCTGGCCTTGGACTTGCAAGGTCAACTCTCTTTCCCCAATACCAGTACAACATTCCAAAGATTCAAATATGTATAGGGCCTCCTCACCATGGTTCCAGGCACATGGTTCCCCTCCCCCAGGATCAACCAGTGTAATCTGCTGATCTTTCCTTCCCAAGACAGCCTTTGACACCGAGAGTGAGATGTATTTTCCCCCCCTTTTCTTCAAAAAATGGTAGCTTTCTGAACACCCTGTTCTGCCCATTTTTTTTGTTTTGTTTTAGTTTTTCTTTTTCTGCCCTTTTCCAGCTAATGGTGCTGTACTTGGTAGCACATTCCCAAACAACAAAGCAAGTACTTTACAGTATTTGCTTCATGATATAGATACTTCATGGTTCCAATTCCATATATCCATATATTACTACTGATCATCCTCTAGGTGTATCTATACAGAATAGTGGTGGACAAGAACAGCCTCCTACTTCTGAGGACAGCAACAGGTAGACTTCAGCGGTGAATTACCAATCCAGGCTGTCTGCTCCTGCTAATTTTGGGTCCCCGAGGCAACCTAATCTCCCAGCCTTACACAATCCACCTTTCCTGTGTGATCAAGCTTGTTGGTCTGTGATTTGTTCCGTAGGAATAGTCATCTGAGTATCTGTGTCGGTTTCCAGCAAGGGAGGGGGCACCATTCCTGTTGGTTTGCCTGACCTTGTGTAGCATTTTGACCATTTTCAAAGAGCTTTTGTGTTAATGGTCTGCAGGAGATCTTCACTTATTATTCTTAGGATCACCTCTGCCGGCTTATTTAATTGGAGCACCTCCCACAAACACACACAGCACGCGCGCGCGCACACACACACACACACACACACTTTGCTCCTGCAGTTTTGCTCTGCAGAAAGCTTTTCACCTCTTTGGTTTCCCCAGTCTTGCCTCTCACACCTTCTGGGTTTTCCCCTAGGGTTTTTGTATACTAATCCTTAATCTGCATGGAATCTGCCAGCAGGTGAGGAGCTAGTCCCACCCACCTATGTGAATCTCCACCTTTATCCAGTTAATAAATTCCCAAAAGTGCAAGAAGCGACTTTCCATGAATGGGTTTTACCCATCCTGATAGCGGTTTCGTGGTATGATGGGCCTGAGGCCACGCTAGAGGACTCAGCTATGAAAGGCGCACCAATCCTCACGCGCCCAGGGCTCTGGGGCCCAGAAGCCCCTGCCACCTTGTACCTCCTGCGCGTTCGAGAAGTGCTCAGCGTGCCCCTTAGTTCCGAGTGACCCCTCTGCCCCGTATCCCTCTGTGCGTCCCGCGTGACCCCTCTGTTCCCCGTCCGTCTGCGTTCCACTTGGCCCTCCGGCCCTCATGCGTCCACTCTGTCCCTTTCCCCCACGCGTCCTACGTGTCCCTCCACCCAGGGCCACAGGTCTCCCCTGACGCTGCACGCGGGGTCGCGGCCCCACGCTGTCGTCTCCGGCGTCCCCCGCGCCCCTCCGGGTCCGCGCCACCCTTCCTGCCCTCCCCACTCCGGGCCTCGGCCCCGGCTCCTGGCGGGGCGGGGCCTCGCAGGCGGAAGTGCCCCGGGCGCCGGCGACCCAACCCGCGGGGCAATGGGAGCCCGGACTCCGGACTGCGGCGGCGGCCGCAGAGGCGGCGGCGGCTGCCCGAGCGGCGGCGGGGGCGGGCGGCGCGGGACGCGGGCCGGGTAGCGCCGGCCAAGCGCGGAGCTATGGGCCGGGCCGGGACCGGGGGCGCGGCGCGGGCAGCGGCGGTGGCTGGGCCGCCTCTTCTGCTGCTGCTGCTGCTGCTAACTCGGTCCCCGCCGGCCACCGCCGGCGAACACAGGAAGAGCGGTGAGCGAGCGCAGGACAGCGGAGCCATCAGGGGTCGCGGCGGGTGGGGGGAGGGCCTGGGGGCGGGGCCCGATTGTGACTCACTGGGGGCACCTGTGCGCTCACCTGGCGCCAGCGCTAGGCCTACGTCACCACCCGGTGGCGCCCTTCCTGATGCGCTCGGGCGGAGAAGATGCCTGTGCTCCTTCTTCCGTTCCCCGGGCGGGGCTCGGCCAGGCCAGCCCTTCGGAATGTGCGCTTCGCTCCCTCCTGCTCCCAGAGCGTTCGGGTAGCACACCTGAGCGCGGAGGTGGAGGGGCTCAGGGGCCCGGGTCGAAAACCCGCTGGGAGGAATGGTGGGGTTGGGGTTCTAAGGGCCCCATCTCCTCTCGCAGGGCAGAGGTGGAAGAAAGTTGCTCAGACCCCGGAGTAGGGGTCCCATATGCACCCCTTTCGTGGTGCCTCCCCACCCCCAGTGCAAACACTTTGAACTTGCTCGTCTTGCTTCCTGGAGGCTGTACTCAGTTGATCTGAGGCAGCCGCTTGCAAGGGCAGATCTGGAGGAAGGGCGCCTCCTCTTAGCGAGGAACCTGCTTGCTTCCCTGAGGTTTCCCATCCTTGACTGAGATCCAGTGAGGTGATTAGACCAGGGTGTGCCACCCCTCTGGGTTCTGCTTAGCACTGGGACAGCCAGGCTGTCTACACTTCAGTCCCTACACACCCTTACCTCTAGACTGTAATTCTGGCTTCTGGGGTTCATCTAGTGCTCCAGGGGCTGGCTCCTCCACTTCCCTGTGCTCAGCCTCTCCCTCTTTCTCTGAAATACTGCTCCTCTAAGCTTCTGTTTTTTGAGGGCCATGCCTTCTGGTTTTTGAGGTTGGTGCAGCTTAAAAGACAGTTTTTCCTGAGGACAATGCTCCTGATTAAATGCTACCCTGGATTTGATTACTCCACTTTCTCCTCTTTTTCCATCCCCTGGATGAGACCCTGGTGAGGGTGTCACTGGCAGGTGGTGCAGGGAGCACCTAGGCTGGGCAGGATAGGGTAGAGGCCTGGTGACCTGGATTAGACCCTATCAGGTCAGCTAAAAGGCAGGCTGCTAGTGACTTCTGGGCTCTGAGCATGGCCAGGTCCCTAGCTGGTGTGGAAGAAGTGAGACAAGGGTCTCAGGGCTGGCTCAGGGACTTCCTTTCCCCTTTCCCCACCCAACCCTTTATCTATGGAGTGTGTGGGACAGGGAATGGTGCCTATGGCTGGTGCTCCTCACCCTTCCTGATATCACATGGGGCTCAGCTTATCTTGCTGACTACCATATATGTCACCAAGATACTAGAGTGGGCATCTGGGCAGGGAAATTGGGTTGCAGAGCCTCCAGGAGCTTTGGAGGGGCTGTGTAGCCCTGGGGACATGGGATCAAGTCTTAGGGCAACCTGGAACTGGTCTCTTATCTCTTGTTTATCTGTTGAAATATCACAGCTACCACCTAGGTACCAGGAATCCTCAGACTGGCATTGTAGGGGGCCAGTAAGGGTTTTTCCCATGGACAGTCAGGGAGCTGCACCTGCAGGGTGTTCTCCCTTCCTGGCCCCTCAGAGATGGGATGCCTGACTGGATGACCGTTTCTTCAAGATCCTGCAAACCTGAGGCCAGGAGTATGCCCTGCCTCAGTTCCCAGAACTTTAGTTTCTATTTACATTGTCATATCACCTGAGAGCCTACAGCAGCTCCTAGCTCTGTAACCACAGCCTGGAAAGTGGGACCTGGTGACTAGTAGACACCTGAAAAGCCTGTGATGAGTTGTGGGCAGAGCCTACTCCTACCCAGCCCCCATGCCAGGCTCCTCTGGTGCTCCTGTGACTTTGCCAGCAGGCTGCTGTCGTTTCTCCAGGTGCCTCTATGGAGAAGTCACGAGGCTGGCAGGGGAACCAGCTGCTCACCTGGCTCCCTCCCCATCCCTGGGGGAGGCCTGTGCCAGCCATTCTCTCAGTGAGGCAGAGGGAGGCTTCCTGAGTAGGAGTGCTCAGCCCAGAGAGTGAGACCAGATGCTGCTGTTTCTTCCTGAAGCACTTCACCGCTTATTAACCTTGGCAGAAGGAACACTGTCCATTCCGCTGTCCATTCCGCATCTGACCCTGGAGGGGAAGGGGTCCTAGTGAGGGGAAGGGGCACCCGTGGCCACACAGGGCTCCAGAAGTGGATGACCAAGTCCATGGGCCCTTGCTTTCAGTCTTCATAGCCACCTTTGGATGTGTGCCCCAAGGGCAGTTAAAGTTCTCACCTACTTGGAGCACAGAGGCCAGCTGTCCCTTGATCCCCATGCCTGGCCAGGCTTCCGACCTGGGGTTCCCCCATCAGGGGCTTTTTGTGGGTCGGGATCTCTGCAGGCTAGAGAGGCAGGCAGCCACTGGAGTTGAGACTCTTCACCTGTGCATCTGTGCCATGGAGCAAGGAGTGTGTCCTCTGGTCAGTGCCCAGGGCAGTCATCAGGAGGGGTGGGGACTCCTGCCTGACCACCTCCTGTGTCCTTCAGCCTCCACCTCTGCCAGACTGTCATGCAGTTTGAGTGATGGGGCACACTGGAAAGCAAGAGAAGGATTAGGAAGCAGGGAACTGGGGGCCAGGGCTGGCTATTGGGAGCTTCTGCAGGATGAGAAGTCCCTTTGGCCATCAGGGGAGGTAGGTGGAGGAATGGCTGCCTGAGGGAGAACTCCAGAAACCAGGGACAACCTCCAGGGGCCAGAGGGCAGTGAGGACCTTGGTTGAAGTTGAAGTTGGCAAGACTGGGGCTGTAGCACAGCTCCAGGACTTAGTTTCCAGAGTCCTTTCCTTTTGGGGGCCTCTGAGTGCAGCACCTAAGCCCTGCCTCATTTTTTTTTGCTGGAGGCAAGAGGGCCCTTGAACTGGCTGACTGTGCCTTTTCCTGCAGTGGTCGGGCTGGTGTCAGAGCACTTCTCCCAGGCCCCACAGAAGCTGTCCTCCTACAGCTGGTACGGCAGCATCCGGCTCTTCCATTTCCGTGTGCCCCCAGACACTGTGCTGCTGCGCTGGCTGTTGCACGTGTCCTGGAGCAGCGGCACGCCCTGCACCGATGTGGAGATCACCGTGTAGGTACCCAGCCTCCCACCTGCCCACAGCATCCGCATCTGACCAAGGTCCCTCACTTGACCCCTGACCCCTGCCCTATCCTCCTACCTCTAGGCACTTCCGCCATGGGGCCCCTCCCGTTGTCAACCCGCTGGGCACCAGCTTCCCCAACAATACCATCCAGCAGCCCTCCTTCCAAGTCAGGGCACTGCTGAGCTCCATGCTGCTGGACAACACCTCTGTGAATGTCTCCCACCCAGCCCCTGGGGACTGGTTTGTGGCCGCCCATCTGCCCCCCTCCTCCCAGAAGATCGAGGTACAGGTGAGGGGACTCACCTGTAGGGGTGGGGAGCCCCTGAGTGTTTGGATGGTCTTTCATCCCCCTCTTTGGAGCAGCCCTTGCTCTGGGTTCAGCCCTGTGCCCCAAGACCTGCTGCTCGCCATATACCCTGCATTATCTGACACCCTAAGCTTCTTCTCTCCCTAGGGCTTTGCTCCCACCTGTGCCTACGTCTTTCAGCCTGACATGCTGGTCATGCGGGCGATGGAGGTCTCCATCCTGGAGCCTGATGTGCCCCTTCCGCAGACTCTCCTCTCCCACCCCAACTACCTCAAGTGAGTGGGGCCTGGGGCGGTCTGCAGGGCCCAGCCTTTGGGTCCTGGGCCTTGGGGTCCTGCTGGGAAGTAGGCTGGATGCCCCAGCTGAGTGGGTTGGAGGAAGCGCAGAGCCTGAGGGAGGACACCACCTTGTGCAGGATCTTCGTCCCCGAGTATACCCAGGAGCTTCTGCTGGAGCTGCAGGGCTGTGTGTCCAGTGGGAGCCTGGGCTGCCCTGTGCGTCTCACGGTGGGCGGGGCCACCCTTCCCAGCAACTTCCAGAAGGTGCTGACCTGCACAGACCCCACACTGTCCTGTCGTCTGTTGCTGCCGTCACCACCCTGGGGCCGGTGGCTACAAGTAACAGCTGAGAGCCTGGCGGGGCCCCAGGTGTCAGTGGCCTTCATAGCCCAAGCTGCCCTCACAGGTGGGCTGCCAGGGAGGGCTGGGTGGGAGTGTCTCTTCCCCATCCTTACCCCCAGGCTTTCCTCCAGCTGAGCCTGGTACTCTTGGCAGCCTGCAGGCCATGGAGCATGACCTTCCAGCGCCTTCTGCGAAACAGCCCAAACCAGAGCCATGATACCTCCGTGGGCCAGCTGTCCCCAGGCCCTGCCCATCAGGGCCTGGGCAGGAGCAGTGGGGTGGGCGGTGGCGCCTTCTGCCTCCTGAGCTTCCCGGTCATGAGGGAGGACATAGACACAGTGTCTGTGCGCTTTCAGCCCATGGACGGGATCTCGGTGCTGGTGCGTTCTGACGCTCCCTCCCTCTTGCGGCTCCGCCTCGACACCGGCATGGACAGTGGGGGTTCCCTCACCATCACCCTGAGGGTCAACAAGGTACTGTCCTGATAGCCTGCTGGGCCTGTCTGCAAGTGGCTAATGCCCAGACTTGGCTCAGGGTACTGGATAACCTACCTAGGCCTTTGTGCACTGACTTTGGCACCCTCTTGGGTGAAAGTGACACCAACAGGCATGAGGCAGCCTGGCCCTGTCAGCAGATCCCAGAGATGAGCTTGAGGAAGGGGCTATGGAGTCACTAGGATCAGAGACAGCTGGAGGCAGGTCCAGGAGGGAAGGCTTGGGGTGAGCCCTGATCCAGCAGGAGCCTCAAGAAAGGCACTCAAGCACTTGCCAGCCTCCCTTGACGCTCTGGGTTCCATCTCCTGAACGGAAAGAGAGACTGTGCTAGGAGTGGACACCATGCCACATCTCCAGGGGACTAACCCTGTGCTGCTTCCCCTTCCAGACTGAGGTCTCAGGGGACACCTTGGTGGTGGCCTGTGTGAATGCTGCCTCAGCCTTCCTCAGCTTCAACACTTCACTCAACTGCACCACAGGTACAATGGGCAGGCAGCACCTGGCAGAGTGACTGGCAGGGTGACTGGCCGACCCCTCCATCCCCTCTGATGGGCCTTCCCACTCCATGCAGCCTTCTTTCAGGGTTACCCCTTATCTCTGCGTGCCTCCTCTCCTGTGGCCAACCTCATCATCCCCTACCCAGAGACAAGCAGCTGGTACCTCTCCCTGCAGCTCCTGTGCCCTGAGAGTCCTGGGTATGTAAACTGAGCTGAGGCCAGTGGCTGTCACAGGATGAGGAGTGTGGGAGAAACCTGGCTCCCTACAGAAGTGAGGAATTACTGTCTCCATGTGTCAGGGTGGATCCCCCTTTCTGCCTGGCCATCCCTTCCATGGCAGCCCTGGCAGGGGGAAGGAGCATCAGTCCAGGCTGTTGGAACCTGGAGCTCAATTCTGGGTTCATTTGTCCATGAGCCTGTTGGGAGCAGTGGTGCTAAGTTGGCTGTAAAGGGCTGCGGTCAACCTCTTCATGTCCCCTCCTTTCAGGGTCTGTGAACAGGCCATGGTCCATGTAGAGACCGTACTGTACCTGGTGCCATGTTTGAATGACTGCGGACCTTATGGCCAGTGCCTCTTGCTGCGAAGATATAGCTACCTGTATGCAGGTTGCAGCTGCAAGGCAGGTGAGGGCTTGGGACCTCCACACCTAGGGACAATCTTTGCTGACACTGGTATCCCAGCCCTGTACATCCCCTGTGGAAGCCTCACCAGGACTGCAGAGAGGACCCATGCAGGCAAAGCAGGGCCAAATGGTTTCTCCCCATTCTCATGCCTGCTATGATCCACCGCCTAGGCAAAAACAGTGAGGTGTCTCCAGGGGTAGTCCTATCTGCTGACCTTGGCTCCCCTACCCCTGGCCTACTTATACCTGCCCATGTCTATACATACTTGCCCACACTTGTTTTCCCTGTCCCTGTCTGTTTCTACCTGTCCATACCTACCCCCACTTGTTCACACCTGCTCACACCTGTCCCCACCTGCCCATTCTTACCCACACCTGTGCAGTCTGCACCTGGGTGATGGTAGGGATCTGGAATTCAGAAGGCTTCCCACTTGGAGCCTTGGCCCCAGGTGCCTGCCTCAGGCCCCTGAACACTGCATGGCCCCCAGGCTGGCGTGGGTGGAGCTGCACTGACAACAGCACGGCCCAGACAGTGGCCCAGCAGAAGGTGGCCGCACTGCTGCTCACCCTGAGCAACCTCATGTTCCTGGTCCCCATCATGTTGTCTGTGCAGCGTGCCTTCTTAGTGGAGGCCTCTGTCTACTTCTACACCATGTTCTTCTCCACGGTAGGCATCTCCCACCCCTCTGGGGACCCCTGGGGGGGGGGGATGTCTGGGCTGCTGCTCACTGCCCCATCTGGCAGTTCTACCACGCCTGTGACCAGCCAGGGGAGGCGGTGTTGTGCATCCTCAGCTATGACACACTGCAGTACTGCGACTTCCTGGGCTCTGGGGTGTCCACCTGGGTCACGATCCTCTGCATGGCCAGGCTGAAGACAGTCCTGAAACACGTGAGTGACCTGAGACTGGGCTGGGTTCTGGGGAAGCATAGGCCCTTACATGTAGCATGTACAAGGCAGTAGGCAGTGGATAGTCATGGCCCTGAGCCTTGATTTTCACATGACTGTCAGCTATCCTCAGAAGAAGCCGCAGCAGCTGTGGAGAAAGAATTCTGGCCGTCAGAGGACACCAGGAACAAGGTCATGAGTGGGGTTATGCAAGGCCCTCAGCCCTTGTCTGGGCCCTGCTCACAGAGGAGCCCACCCCAGGTCAGGCCTCCCTAGGAAGCCCCACTATGCTCCTGAGTTCCATGATGTGCAGGACACTTTGGAGTTTTTACATGGCAGCTGGACCTGGCCAGTGAGATGAGTCTCTGGTTCCCGTGTATTATATTTTCTGCCAGGTCTGCTCTAGGTACTGCCTCCAGGGGCACCAGGGAAACCCTATGGTCAAGGCACAGAGGTTGAGGGAAGAAAGCTCCAAAGTGCGGGAGTCCGGCTGGGCTGAGTGTTGGGCCATGAACCTGCAGGTTGTGAGCAGAGGCATCTGACAGAGACTGGGGGTGGGAGTCCCCCATAGGAACTATCTGGGGGAGGACTGAGGCTGCCCTGAAACCTAGAGGTGAGGGGGCAGGCGAGTGTGTGGGTGCAGAGCTGCCGCATATGGCTGTCCAGATTGTTTCCTTCCTCAGAGAGGGGCATCATCACCTCATCCCCGGAGGGGCCTGCCAGGCAAAGTCAGTTCCCCCTCCAGTGCCTAGCCAGTGTTCACCTGCGGCCATTCTACAGGAGCTGGAGGAGGATACTTCTCTCTTCCTGGGCAGAGCAGAGCAAATTCTGCCAGCAGCTCCAAGTGGGGTGGGCAGAGGTGTAGGCGGGTAATGGGGTGCAACGGGATGGCCCATGTACCTGTCTGCCTGTCATGCTGGGTGCCATGCCCCAGTCCAAGACTGTCATGACTCTGCAGTCATTCCTGTGTCTCATCCAGGTCCTGTTTCTCCTGGGCACATTGGTCATCGCCATGTCGCTGCAGCTGGATCGCAGAGGCATTTGGAACATGATGGGGCCCTGCCTCTTTGCCTTTATGATCATGGCCTTCATGTGGGTAAGGATCCAGGGCAGGCTCTAGAAGCAGACAGCCTCACACTCGGTCCTGTTCCTACTATCCAGTCTAGGACCCAAATGCCCCACCTCTGCTGAGGGCTTCTGGTGGCACCTATAGAAGCCCAGCCTGACTGTGTCTAAGACCTGGGTCTGAGGACCAGTGGCCATGTACCCTTGATCCCTCTCAGCAACCCATTCTCATGGTTTTGCTGCCCAGATCTGGGCAGCCCCACGACCACTGGTGCTGGACTCTTGGGAGCAGCCAGTCTATGCCAACACTTGTATGGCTGTTTACTCCAGGTACAGCGCTGCAGGCACCGGCACCAATGCTACCCGACGTCATGGCAGCGCTGGGCCTTCTGTCTTCTACCTGGTATCTCCATGGCCTCTATGGGCGTAGCCATCTATACCTCCATGATGACCAGTGACAACTATTACTACACTCACAGCATCTGGCACATACTGCTGGCTGGGAGCGCGGCTTTCCTGCTACCACCACGGGAAGAGCAGACTGAGCCCTGGACCTGCTCACAGAAATTCCCCTGCCACTATCAGATCTGCAAGAACAATCAGGATGAGCTATACACAGTGACTTGACGTAGCCAGCTTGGGGACACCTGCTACTGTAACTTCTTCAGTCAGGAGCAGGACCAAGGGAGAGGAGCCCTGTCCAGCCCTGTCCAAATTAGTTCCTAACGAAATAAAATTGCCCTGAGACCTTAGCTCCCTCCTCTAGAAGGAGGGATCACCACTCCCCAATTCAACCAGCTCCCTTGCTTCTGCTGCTGAAGTCCTCTGCAGGTCTCAGCAATTTCTGCAGTGGCCCCTGGAAACCACAGGTACCATGTGCTCTGCTGGCCTGAAATGGCCAGAGGTGTAGAGAAGACTCCCTGTTCCCCTGTAAAGTTGTGATGTGAGACCCACATGGCCAAAGAGACCCCAGTCCACTGAGGGTGGCAGCTGGGCATTCCTAGCATCCCTTACATTCTGCCCCTGAATGCCAGCTGCCTCAGGTATGGGGACACCCCCACCCCCAGTGGCAGCAGCTGCAGTGGGAGAAAACAAGATCACCAAAGAGCTGATTGACCCTCAAGGATACAGCAGAGCCCTGCCCTTCCCCTGCTCTCTGCAGTGGAGCCACCATCCTGAGGAGAGCCTCCTGGGGAGGAGGCTACTCAGCAGCTCTGAAGGCCCCAGGAGGCACACTGTTGCAAGGCACTTGTGTACTGCTCACTCCAAGGTCCCTGCCTTGTCTGGTGAGCATCCTTTTGGGCTGCCCCCTGCACAAGGCCCACTGAAGCTTGGGGAGGAGTCTCTGGAGACCCAGCCCAGCCTTCCTGCTCCTGAGAGCTCTGCCCCCAGACCTAAGTGCTGTTTCCCTTTGAGTGGAGAGAAGGCCCCTGGAAAGCTGGTGCTGACGAGGACCAGGAGGCGGCCCTTCCAGCTCTGGGGGCTTTCTCTCTGGGCCTGTGCAGAGCCAGGTCTTCTGGAGTTCCACCAGCCCCAGGCACCTTGCGCACAGCCACCAAAGCATTCCCAACCTCTAAGAGGGGAAACATGCATATATGGTGTTTCAGGGGGTAAAATATTCCAAGGCATACAGACATATTTTTATGTGATTGGTGAATTCAATATTATACAGTGATTTTTCAAGCCAATTGAGTCACTACTTTTTTTCCCCCCATTCTGCTTCCTTGGGCGGGAGGAGGCGAGGCCCAGGATAGCAAGCCCCGCCCTGCCCGTACCGCCCTTCGCGGGCCCTTTCTGGGCCGCACTTTGTCGACGATGCCTTTCTTGATTCGCCGCCGTCTCTGCCGGACTCTTTCCTTGGTCCCTTAGTCGGAAAGGAGGCGGGACGAGGTTAGACAGACGGGCTTCGCGGCCATTCAGCGGCGAGCAGAGGTCGCGGCTGCCTGGCGCACTTCCGGCTCCGCTGGGAGCAAGTCGTGGGTCACCGGCGCACCGCGATGCCGCTGCACAGGTTCCCGGTCCGCCTCTGGAAGCAGCTACAGCTGAAGCAAGGCCTCTGCGCGCGCCTGCCCGCGCACTTTCTACGCTCTCTGGAGGATGCGCAGACGCCCGCCCCCGTGCACTACCGGCCCCACGGCGCCCGGTTCAGGGTCAACCCCGCGAACGGGCAGCGGGAGCGCGTGGAAGATGTGCCCATCCCCATCTATTACCCGCCCGAGTCCCAGCAGGGGCTGTGGGGAGGCGAGGGCTGGGTCGTGGGCTACAGATACGTCAACGGCGACAAGGTGGGTGCGCCCGGATCCGGGTGGTGCTAGGTCAGAAACAAGGAAGGGGGTGAGGCCTGTGTGCTCAGGAGAGTGGGAGGAGGGGAGGTCGGGGGTCACCCGCCTGCTTTGCTCGGCCGTGGGATGCTAATTCTTGTGACACTTGAGGGCTGGCATTGCTCCTTTGTGGGCAGAATTAGAAAGGCTGAGACCCAGAGTCGGGTTCTTTGCAAGGGATGCAGCCTGGCTCCTGAGTCTGCTTCTGTTGGGACTCTGCTGCTGGCTTCAGAGGACACATTTCCGGTGACACCTCCCCTGCTACTCTTTGTCTAGCTTTCTTGTGCAAAGCTGTGTGTTCCTCTGGAGCATACACACCAGCAATCTTGGGGTAAGGATGGGGGAAGCTAACCTCCAGTGAGCAGCCAGGTCTAGGCTGGGGCTCCTCTGTCCATTCCCAGTGGTTGGTGGAGTCTGTCTCCAGAAAGCATGAGGACTTGGGGAACACCACAGGCCCAGCCTACCAGGGAGAAGCAGCAGCACTCACAGATCTCTGTTGCACCTCAGCTCTCAAAGAGGGTGAAGAAGGTGTGGAAACCACAGCTGTTTCAACGTGAGCTCTACAGTGAGATCCTAGACAAAAAGTTCTCCGTGACTGTGACCATGCGGACTCTGGACCTCATCGATGAAGCCTATGGGTTTGACTTCTATATCCTCAAGGCAAGCACGGGCTAGTGACAGTGGGATCTGGTGGCCAGTCAGACCTCAGGGAGGCCAGAGCAGCACCACAGTGGAGGATGTGGTATCTTGGGTAGAGGGTCACTGGTAAAACAAGTGTGACTGGGCCCCCTGAAGCTTTCTGCCCACAGGAGAGTCACTCACTGTGGGTAGCTGACCTGTCCAAGGGGCCTGAGTGAGTGTGGCCACCTCCTTCCTGCTCTTGGAATTGCTTCTGTCCTCATTCACCCAGGCCTGTGTGCTTGTGCTGTCCACCACGCTTGGCCTGCTCTGGCTAGAAGCCTGACAGGGCTGGCTGGCAGGGTGGATGGGGCCCTGCTGTCAGCACCTGGTCCCATGTGAGCCTCCCGCCAGACCCCAAAGGAAGACTTGTGCTCTAAGTTTGGGATGGACCTGAAGCGAGCAATGCTGCTGAGGCTTGCCCGACAGGACCCGGCACTGCACCCTGATGACCCTGAGCAGAGGGCAGCCATTTACCACAAGTACAAGGTAAAGGCTTCCCCATCCTGTCCTTCCTGTTGCTTGTGGCCCCTAGCCAGCCCCACCTCACTGCCCTCCCTCTGCCTGCACAGGAGTTTGCCATCCCAGAGGAAGAGGCTGAGTGGGTGGGCCTGACGCTGGAGGAGGCTGTGGAGAAGCAGAGGCTCCTGGAGAAGAAGGTATTCGTGAGTGTGCCCCAGTCCTGCTGGCCTCTCTGGTGCCACAGGTGGAGGAGTGTGGGGGTGCCGTCTCGGGGAAAGCCTGGAGGAGAACTCACACTCCAGCTGTGCCTGGGAGAAGCATGGCAGGCATCTGCCCCTTGAGATCCTTCTCTCTCCTGCACCAGCCTCTCAGTGGGAGGAATAGGACTTGGCACTGTGTGTTAGCTGGGCCACCCAACATCCCCCAGGCTCTTCCTGGGAGGGTCTGGTAGTTCCAGGATGGGGTCCTCCTGCAGCATATCAGCTGGTTGTCCCATTCCCTCTGCTCAGTTTATCTGAGACCACAAGGAAGGTAGGGGTGGGCATGGAACTCCTGCAACTCCCAGGGAGAGAAACCTTGTCTCTTGGGTGGGCTCTGCCCTCCAGGTTGGCAAGCAAGCTGGCATGACTCTTTTTGATGGAGCCTGAAGGCCCTGCCCTGTCGTGCCCAATTCCCCTGGATGTCTGGCCAGGGGTGGCTGGTTTCCTCCCACCCCAGGGGCCCAGTTGCTCTAGGCTACCATGAGCTCACCATGAGCCTCTTCCCTTTAGGACCCTGTACCCCTGTTCAAGGTCTACGTAGAGGAGCTGGTTGAGCAGCTTCAACAGCAGGCGCTATTGGAGCCCGCAGTGGCACTGAAGAGAGCCAGCAGGAAGTGATCACAAGCCATCCTGTTTCTGATCGTCAGGCATAGCTTTCCCCTGTGAGCGTTTTAGCAGTGAGGACAGAGTCTGGGGTGGCCATAAGGACCACCTGTGAGCAGTGTGAACCCTGTTCTTGTGTGGTAACCACAGAACTCCTGGGGTAGGCTTTTTGGAGGTCTGAGGGGCCTTTCATCCCAAGTTCCCCAGAAGGCCTGGTTCCAAGCAGAGGGCCTGCCCAGATGGGGGCACATGCTGGGCGGCATTTGTTATGCCTGTGGGATTGAGTGAGTAAAGTCTGAGCTAAGCTGTTTGTGTGGGTGTGTTTCTTTGCTTGGAGTACTGGAGTTCCCTCACCCCTGCCCCAGAGACCCAGTGTGGGCTGTGTACACCTGTGGCTCCAGCTGCCATCTCCACTGAGCCATGGTGATCATGCTTTAGTTTGGTGCTTTCTTTACTCTGGGAGGAGGTCCCAAGTAGTTAAAGTGTCTGGGTGTAACAGGAGTGTACTTGCCACTTCTCATTGCCTATCCCTGCCTGTTACAGAATGTTCTTCAGAGCAATAGAAGGGACGCTGCGGTGGCTCTGGGGACTGAGGATGCCCTCTTTGTGCTTTGCAGGAACTTGGAGGGGCTGCTGAGGGCAGCTTTTAAATTTTTTTCCTGTAGTACTGAGATCAATCCCTAGTACCACAGAAAACCATCGTGCCTCAGCCTCCTCAGTAGCTGGGATTAAAGGTGGGCACGTCAGCACCAACTTCTGTGGTCATACAGAAGGTGGGGAGAACACAGACTTAGGGACTGCCACCTCAGTGCCTCTCTTTCCTTAGCAACCCCCACCCATCCTGCCGGTTGGGGTTATGGCTTGAGGTGGAAGCTGAATCAGGCACTGTGAGGGTTGGGGTGCACCTATCCTTCCCTGAAAGCCCTGAGCACTGAGGCACCTCAGTTCTCTCAGGGACCATGGGAGCATTTTCCCCAGGCTGTGTGGAAGAGGTGCTGGTGCATGTCCTCAGCGCCATACCCTGGCCATAGCTGGTGCAAGAAGAGAGAGGGGACATCAGAGGCCACTGGCTGAGGAGCAGGGGGCTCCCCAGGGTGCTGCGGGAGCACCCATGCCTGGGCTTTGCTCACAGCACAGAGTCCAAAGGGAACATGTAGCTGGCCCTGCAGGGACAGGAAGGTCTGGAAGGCTCCATAGCCCATAAAGAGGTTTGTGAGGGTTGGGGCCTGAATTAGGGTCAGAGCCCAAGGGATGTACCCCCAGAATCTCAGTCTGTCCCCAAGTGTCCTGGTGCTTCCTACATTATCAGTGTCACATAACACACCTCTTTTGTGTATAATTAAAAAAAAAAAATTCCCAAAACAGTGCTTGGTCAGCTCTGGTCCTCCCACAAGGCTCTGCCCAGTTGTCTGAGCCATAGATGTGGCACTGAGGTCTTTGGCTCCAGCCAGATTGGTTGTATTCTGGGCCTGCCACCCAGTCCTGCTGTTTTCATGCCTGGGGCTGGGGCTGGGCCTAGGCCCTTGCTGGAGAAGTGCCAGGAGGTCCCCAGCCTGCTGACTGGGCCCTGCTCACTTTCTGCCCTTTAACCACAACCAGGCCCCCAGGCGAGCAGGACTGTGGGGTTTCTTGTGTCAGTCCATGGGGCTTCTGGGGTCAGGCTGGCTTGGAGGGGCATGTGGTTGGAGCAGGGTAGGGGTCAGGTGGGACTGCAGGCCTTGCAGACTGGGCAGGCAAGCATCATGTCCTGCCAGAGTTGACTGGGGGTTGTGGCTCTGGGCCCGAGAGCTTATCAGGTGATGGAGGCCAGCCACTGCAAGGCTGTGGCAGAAGGGGCCACACAGCCTCCAGGAGTCCGAGGCTGTTCCTACTCCCCTCAGGGAGGCCAGACCCAACTGAAGTGGGTGCTGGGTGTGACCTTGGCTTACATCCAAAGCAGCCTTTTTAAGGTGGGAGGGAGCGTCAGCTGTATCAGATTCTCACAGATGTCTGTGACTCAGAAAAGGATAGTGGTCCTCGGTGAAACTAACCTGGGTCTGGGCCTTTGGCCATGCTGCTGCCTTCTGAGCTTGTAGGCACATGGGGACTGCGTCCCCTCAGACACTCTCACATACATACACACATGGACCTGCACAGGTAAGGAACGAGGAACAGAGCTGTGAGCCCCCGATGACCCTGCCCATGCCTCCTGCCCTCCTCCACCCTCCCTTCTGTGCCCCTGGACTACACCTGCCAGCCTTCTTCCTGCTGAGGGCCTGCCATGGAGAGGTCTGTGCTGACCAAGATCAAACCTGCAGAAGGCAGAGCTGCCCTGTGCTGGCCCACACCCTGGCCCTGCATCAACTGGACCTGACCAGCCCTCAGGGGCCAAGACACCCCTATGTGTTCTGGGACTGAGTCCATATGTTTTTACAACAGCAGAGCCTAAGGTCAGTGTCAAAGGGGCTGTAGGTGTGGAAGAGGTTGGGTACCAGAGTGGACCCTCACTGCTGCTGTGGCTGAGCTTTGGAGGCCCAGAAAGAGGTGACCCATCACACCACCTAGAGATAGGACAGGCAAGGCCAGGAAGGCAGGTTTGGTGCCAGCTGGGGTGGAGTGGATGTGGGGTGGTTAGTGGGCCCTGTGTGCACTGGCAGCCCAGGGAGCCAACATGAGGTCCATCCACACAACACACCCACCTGTGCACGTCAAACCTCCACCTCATGTCCTTTGACGCCTCCTCCCTCACCTGTGCCACCACAGTCTCTGATAAGGTGGGAACTTTCCACTACCTTCAGATGGGGTCAGGTCATGTGGAGTCCCCAGGCTCCCTCTAGTCCCTGTGAGCCAGTCCCAAGCTGGAACCCTGGGCCCACTGAACTCACCCTGCAGCATGGGCCCCACATCATCCTGGCTGCCTCTGGTACAGGGCACCCCAGCCTCTCCCAGCCCATGCCATGCCCCAGAATGGGCACATCTTCTTAACCACTACCAGCTGGCTTGGGCCAGCATCCCCATCCACACCCTGCCCGAGGACTACACCTGTCTGCTGGTGGCTCCAGCATGTGGGGGAGGCTGGTTGAGTCCAGGGCTCTTTCTGTGACAGGGCTACTCAGGCTGGGTTCAGGTCAGGCCAAATCCAGGGGCCAGTTAAGTAGCTGAAGTCCTGATGCTCAGACTGGCCATAGCTTCAAACCAACAGTGGCCACATCCATCCTGAGCCTACTTCTCTGGGACCAACCCAGCCACCCCTGAGCCTGCTGCCTCAGATGTAGGAGCCTCAGGACCCATATGCCAGCCCCCTATTCCTAGGCCCTGGCCTGGGTAGAGGCCACCTCTATGACCTCACAAGCCTCCTGGGTCTGCTGCAGCCCTGGCTTCTTCCTGATAACTCAGGCTTGTACCTGCTTTTTAGCCCTAGAACTGATCATTCTGCTCAGCAAATGTTCCTGGGCCAGAAAGTGGGATGGAGGCTTCAAGGGCATTCAGGAGGTGTTTAAAGGATGCTTGACCAGGTGGTGTAACTTCTGGGGCATTTGGATATGACAGGCTGTTTTGATTGTCACAGAGACAGGGATGAGGTGGCTTCAAGGCAGCTCCCAAGATGATCAGTCCATGAAGGAATGGTTCGTGACACTCTTGCTGAGACCAGGGTTTATGTGGGATATCGAGAAAACCTTGCTAAGGGCTGATGTGGGCAGATGGGCTCTGCAGGCAAGGAGTGCTCTGTACTCCAGAGGACTTGCAGCCATGGGGAGAACAGGCACAGTCCAGTGTGTGGCTGAATGTGCTCAGGCCCCAGAGTCCTGCCTAATGGAGACTCAAGGTCCATAGGGAGTAGAGGCAGGCTGGTGACCTTGGAAGGCCCTTGGGAGGGAATTGCAACCATAGGTCGATGTGTTCAACAGGCTATGGCCTGTGAGGGTAGAGCAGAGTGATGTGCAGGCATGGTTAAGCTGGTAGGCTCTTGGCTGTCTGAAGTAGGTTGACAGCTTGACTTTGCCCACCTAGGTTGGGAAGCTCTCCTTGCTCTTATTCCCACTGCCCACTCACTGTTTTCTCACCAGATTGGGCCTGGCTTTCTCAGCCCCTGGGGCAAGCCTGACCTGAAGTCCTACTCTCAGCAAGAGCTGCAAAGGGACTGCAAGGTAACTGTTCCTATATCCGCCAGAGACAAGCCATGAGAGAGACAGGCCCCTTTCACACTGGACATGCATGAAACACACGGAAATGCTCAAGAGCTGGTTTGGGAGCAGCTACCATGCAGCCACACCCGATCGCCCCTCCAACAGGACCCTGGCATGGGCCCATTGGCGGCGCCGCCTGCTCCCTCAGCAGTCAGGAGTGGCTTGGGGGTGGCGGTGTCTAAAGGGGCTGGTTGCCATGGCTACCATAGGGTTCCGAGGCCCGTCATCTGGTCCTTGCCTCAGCCAATCGGCGGCGGGAGCCCGAGCTGCAGCCTAGAGTCCCGCTTCTGCCTCCCAGCCACACAGTGGCCAAGAGCAGGGACCCGCTTCCTGGAGTGGCTGGAAGTGGACAGCCGGCTGAGCCCATCATGGCGGACAGCAGGACGGTGGGGCGCGAGCAGGCGTATGGAGCCAGGCAGGTGAGGTAAGCCAGGCGGGTGGACAGATGGATGGATGAACAGGCCGACAGGTGGACGGACGTGGTCTTGCAGCCCATTGTTCTTGTGGCTGCGGCCCTTCCCTGGGCCCACCCACCCTCCGTTGTGCGCGCACATGCACATACACACACACACACACACACACACACTCCCACCCTCACCCTTGGGCCCTCTCCCCACATGTCCCAAGGAAGGGTCAGGGGAAGAGACAAAGGAAACCACAGGAGGCAGATGAATCCCACTGCACCACGGACCCAAAAACCGCCCTGGTAGGTCTCTCACGTCAGACTTCACACAGAAGCGGCATCAAAGGCTTTCAACTGGCCCGGGCCCTGGCGTTCTGGCCACCGTGCCTGGGCTCAGCGACATGCCGTGTCAAGTCAGTGTGGATAAGGAGCATTTTTTTGAGAAGGGGAAAAAAAGCAACAGAAAAAACTGTCCACCTATATAACAGGGAGCAGCCAGCCTAGATGGATCAGACGCGCCAAATCCCATTACTCGGGACTTCAGAGCACAGACCTTGCACGGGCAGCTGCGATTAAGAGCTTGTCAATGGAGCCCCTTTGGAGATCAAAGGGGCCATGCATGTGCGTGTGAGTGTGCGTGCATATGTGCAAATGTGTGCATACACGTGTGTATGTGCATGTGTGTGAGCAAGGGTACGTGCTCTGGGGTGACAGCAGAGGGACCCTGTACTGCAGCACAGTGGAGCCTTTGTCGTGTGTCCCCTGCCCACCTCAGCCACCCTCTATGTTGCCCATGTCCTTGCTGCTATGACATGCATGGGTATATCTGGGGGGCCAGGCACAGGCAAGGCCTGGCCCCTGACACCCATGCCCTCGGAAGGTGATCCTGGCAGGGCCCAGTCCCCTGCCTGGGCTTCCATGTTGTATTTGTGTCTGATCCTTTCCCTGTGTCCTGCCCAGATGGGCCTGCAAAATCAGGGTGCAAGCCTGCCTGTGGGCAGGGCTGCGTACAGCCACCCGACCACACTCCTGCTGCCCACAGAGCCTCCCACTCTCAGCTGGCCTGGCAAGTGCATCCTGGGGGTTCAAAGCTGCTGTTGATGCGATTGTTAGGTTATTAGGTAAACTCTGAGAAGCAAATCTTTTAATCCACTGTGGCTAATCCAGTGCACTTTTGTTTGCCACGACAGATTCTACAGCAACAAAGGGGCTGGAGGGACCCCAGCATACATAATCACATACTCAGAACTTGGCCGCAGTGGCCGTAGCGTTCCTAGGCAGCTGAGAGAGACATCTTGGGACAGCAGTGTAGAGGGCGGCAGCCTGGAGAGGCACGGGCAGAGGAGGGGCTTAGGCAGGTTGATGATACTGGCAGCTGCCTGCCTGGGTGACACCTCCTCACCCCCACAAGGATGTTCCCTGGTCACCAGCTGCTGCTTCCTGGGACTCTGCATGTTTGGGACTCACTGAGATGAGGGAGGTGGAAGAAAAATGACAACAAGCGTGCAAGGGCACCCAGAACCTGGAAAGGCCTGTGTGGACAGAGGCTGTCAGGACGGGGAAGGGTGTCCAATGAGGGAACTGCAGGGGTCTGTGAGCAGGACGGCAGGTATGCCCAAGGTGAGAACAAGTGGTGTGAGGCTGTCAGGGAGATGTAACTTTAGCTGAAAAGGCCCTCGGAGGTCATGCCCCCACCAGAGGACACCACCTGTCCTGGGGAAATGGCCCTGGGGCTGAAAAGAGGCCCTTAGCTCTCTGAGGACATATCTGAGACACCTGACTGGGCCAGGTCAACTGTAGTCTTCCTCAGGCCACTCAGGTCTATCCCTGGAGGATTACACAGAGCTCTGTGGGTGAGGTTGGGTCAGGACCCTCACTTTTCCAGTAAGGACTCTCCAGCTGAGAGGTCTCTTCCCTCGCCAGACATAGGCAGGCTTTGGGCCAGTGGCCACCCCACCAATGTCACTGAGGCTCCAGAGTTGGAGTTACTAGGCGTGTAAGCACATTTCTCGTCTCCTCCCCCCAGGCACCTGAGGGTGGGATGGGCAGGTGGCTACCCCACCTGCCCTTACTTCTGTCCCCCAGATACATCACTGAGGTCAGAATGCTTTCAAAAGGCAGTGTGGGAGGACTCCCCTTAGAACAGCAGTGGTCAGTCTCTAGTCAGAGGGTGGCCAGTACCCTAGGAGGGAGACTGCTGTGGGACCCATGGAGGTGGGATAGAGAACTAGCTGAGCCCTACCCTGGTCTGGTACCACTGTTTTCCTGTTGGCCTTGGTAGCCCAGCTCTTAAGACCTAGGGCCCATAGGGACTTGGGGTGCTGTGTCAGATCTGCTGGTGTGGGAACGTGGGTTTGCTTGCTTCAGGGGGAAAGCATGATGCCAGCCTACTGGGCCTGTGACAGATAGTAGCTCTGGACTCTGAACCAGAGGGGATGAGCAATGACTTCAGCAGGAGTTTTCTAAAAGCCATGCCAGCAAGACTGATTGTCCACTCTTCACCTGGCATGTATCCTGGGAGCAGGAACCTTCAGGGTCACCCATTGCAGCGACAGTTGTGTCAATCCTTATTCATAGAGTTTCAGTGCTGGAGCCGGGTTGTGTGAGCCTGCTTCCATCCCCCAGCCCCAGCTGCTAGGCTGTCCAGAGGCAGAGAACTCTAACAGCAGGATGGTGCAAAATGGTGGCTGGGAAATAGCCTGGAGGCAAAGGGAGGAAGGGCCCCTCAAGGGCCATGTCAATGCTTAAATGGCTGCCAGATGCAGAGTTGGGGCCCAGGGAGGCCCCAGCCCACAGTGACCACAGAAGCAAGGCAGCCCAGGAAGCCAAAGGCAGAACACATGTCTCAGGAAGGTGGTGGTATCATCTCACCTGTCCCCCGGCCAATGGGGGGCTTGGTATACGATGTGACAGCCACAAGACTGGGCTTGCAACCCTGTTCACCACTACCCACAGGTCAGCTCTGTCCCTCAGGGTGTCACTCCTGTGGGTTAATTCATACTGCCATTAATGGGAAGATGGTGCCTGCTACAGAGGCTTTCTAGTTGTAGTAGTAATATCACTGTGGAAACTTCCTGAAGTATAAAGAACAACCCACTCATAACTCTGCTTTTTACCAAAGACCTTATGAGTACCCTGGGATAAGTTCTAAGGTTTCTTGTTGTTGCCCCAGCTCCGAACTGATAGAAAAGACTCAGGGACACTAGGGCCAGGCGTGTGATGCGAAGGCAGCTGGCTGGCAGTCAAGGTTGGCCTTACACTTGGCACTGGAACATCAAAATTCTCCTTTCACAGTGTGTTCAGAACCACAAGTAAAACCACTTAAGATCTTCAAGTGCTTCCTCCCACAACAGGGAACTAATTTGTTTGCCCACCTCCACCTCCCACATCTATGGATTGGGTAATGAGGGCAGGGAAGGGATAGACAGGAACAGGCCAAGCCTGGGACCCCCCTCCTCTAGAATGTGATCAGATCTGTCTTCCTTGTCCTCCCCTCTACAGCTGGTATGTGGACACTGGTTGTCTTCCCTCTGCAGCTGCCCTCTTCTGTGTTCTCCCCCACAGCCAGGCCCTCCTCTGCAGGTGTTCCAGGGGCATCTTAGGTGATGCCCTTCTCTTGTTTATAAAGGATGTTCCTCATCCAAGTGGACAAAGTTCATTTTGTTTCAAAGTATTCCTTTTACGTCTACATCGACACATCTTTTTTTTTTTTTTTTTTAAACCAAGGATAAACTCAGAGGCACTGGACCACTGAGCTATATCCCCAGCCCTATTTTGTATTTTATTTAAAAATGGTCTCACTGGGCTGGGGTTGTAGCTCAGAAGCAGAGCGCTTGCCTAGCATGCGTGAGGCATTGGGCTCAATCCTCAGCACCACATAAAAAATATAAATAAATAAAGGCATTCTGTCCATATATAACCACCAAAAAAAAAAAAAAAAAAAAGATGTTCTCACTGAATTGCTTAGTGCCTCGCTTTTGCTGAGATGGCTTTGAACTTGTGAGATCCTCCTGCCTCAGTCTCCCAAGCCACTGGGATCACAGGCATGCACCACCACGCCCAGTGACAACATAATTTTTGCTTTGAAGGGTTTTTTTTTTTTTTTAAGAGAGAGGGAGAGGGGCTGGGGATGTGGCTCAAGCGGTAGCGCGCCCATCTGGCATGCGTGCGGCCTGGGTTCGATCCTCAGCACCACATACAAAGATGTTGTGTCTGTTGAAAACTGGGAAATAAAATGTTAAAAATTCTCTCTCTCTCTCTCTCTCTCTCTCTCTCTCTCTCTTTTAAACAAAAAGAGAGAGAGGGAGAGAGAATTTTTTTTTAATATTTATTTTTTAGTTTTTGGCAGACACAACAGCTTTGTTTGTATGTGGTGCTGAGGATCGAACCCGGGCCGCACGCATGCCAGGCGAGCACGCTACCGCTTGAGCCACATCCCCAGCCCCCCGCTTTGAAGGGTTTTGATTGATTCATGGAAAGCCTGAACAAATGTCAAGGAAATTAATTAAATCTAAGCCTTTACTGGCAAACTCCAGCTCCCCCAAAGGCATTCACATCCAAAAGGACTCTTTCAGAAAAGAGGGTGCCAAGTTCTCAGAAGCAAGGCCCCCAGTGCTATGCCTGTGAAGCAGGCCAGAGACCTACATGCAGAAGACCTTTACCATAATTAATCAGAAACATCCACCATATTTGTGGCATGTTAAGTTCCTCTTAGCATGTCAGAAAGCTTTTTATCAGCAAAAACTTGTGCAGAGGGCATTGTGGTTGGTAGTCTCCTCTTTTTGTAAATGCCAGGTTTGTAGAAAAAGAAAGAAAGAAACTTGTGAAACCTCTGTCTGGTCTCAAGGATGGAACAAACAGCACTTATCATATGAACCTCCCAAGTCCCCCACCAGTGGGTATAAAGTTCAAAGAATTTCTAGACTCATTGCTCAGAGAAAGAATTTTTAGGAAATAGCCCCCTCTGAACCCTGCAGTCGATAAACCTGCTTCCTGAAAATTCCTCAGGTTCCAGCCTCTTCTGTCCCACATCACCTGCCCCTTCCTTCCTCAGTGTCTCTTTAGGCTAGCTCTGAGTAGAGGCCTCCAGAGGTCCCTCCTCTGGTCCTACCTCCACCCCACCCTGTTCCAACACTGTCCCTCACGCTCACACCACAATCCACCCTAGCAGGGCTGCATATTTTCTGCAGGCTTCCTGATTCCCTTCCTGTCCCTGCAGGGCAGGGGCCCCAAGGAGCCGGAGGCCCAAGGGTCCAGTTCTGGTCCCAGGGCTGGGGGACACCCACCACCGTGGGCCAGGAAGAGGATGGACGTGGACTTGACCCCGAGAGCCTGGCCTGGCCGTGGCAGCAGCTCTGTAGAACTGAGGCAAGCACTGGGGCCCTGGTTTGGGAGCGGGGAGGTAGCCCAAGCCCAATGTGTCAGAGGTTCTGCTATTTGTGCAGCCTGCCCAGGACTTCCTGAACTTATAGTGGCCTGCTGGGCCATGAGAGCTATCTACTGCTGACTCAGTGGCCACCCACTGTCCCCTCTAAGCTCTGGGACTAACTGGGCTGGGAGGGGCTGCAAGGAAGCTTCCAGTGCCAGCACTATTGGACCTGGGGCTATCCTGGCAGTTTATGGGTGAGTAGAACACCCACTGACAGGACCCACTGGGGCTGGTGTTGGACTAGCAGTGCACCTTGAGGCATAGTGATGGACCAAGGAATGAACCTTGGCAGACTGGGATACTCCAGTAGCCCCTGTTGATGCCACTCCCTTCCTACAGCAACCCTGGGCATCCAGCACTATGCTGAGTCCCCAGACAGTCAGGCAACAGGGGCTAGGCCTGCGATGTCTCTGCACATGCTCACCCCAGGCAGGTGCCACAGGTGGGCAGCAGGGTGGGATGTGGGTTGGTGACTCAAGAGCCCCAAGCCAGGATTTCTGTGCTTGCCTAGAAGCTAACTATGCAGGATAAGGGGCTGGGTATCAAGGATGAACAATATCCAATAGATATGATAGTGGCATTGGGAGAGCATCATGGTGGAAGCATTGAGGTGAGCAAGTGACTAGATGCACTGAGGAGAGGGTGGTAGGTGGGACATAACATCAGGAGTGGTCCTGAAATGGTGTGGGCTCCTGGAGTGCTCAGAGTTTTAAAGTAGAGTGTAGGCCAGGTGATGGCTGTCAGCTAAGGTGTGGGTTGGATGGTGAGCTGTGAGCCTTGGATGTGCAGAAGTGAGCCTGAACTGCTTGAGGTTTTATGGCTGTGTAATGAGGGCCCCTGTGAGGTACCAGGCAGATATAGCTCTGTGAAGCACAGTGTCCTGGCTGTCATGGGGTGGCAGACAAAGGACAGCAATTGCTAGTGCCTGCCTCCTCTCCTTGGGAGTGGCTGAGGACTGGGAAGGGCCCCAGGATTGGGAGAGGTGCTGGTTCTGACAGGATGGTAGTGGAGAGCCGGTGCAGGGGCTGTTGCCAGGTATGGCTGCATATTCCCTTGCCCGCTGTTGAGTGCTTATAGCTGTGGGCCTTCTGTCATGCATCCAGTGGTGGTGGGCAACATGGAGTTGGCCTGTTGAGCTTGGGGGCTCAGACCTGAGCCCTCAGCAAAAGATGTCATGGAGATGGGGGTGGCAGAGGACAGGACACACAGAAGCCCTCCTTCTCAGGCTAGCCTGGACTAGTAGGACCCTTGGGCAGCAGTGGGAAGGAGAGCCCTTGACTGAATTTGGATGGTGCCTGGGAGAAATTAAGGCAGAGGGATCTGTGTTTTGGAGCAGCACTGGCCAACCCTAGCCCACAGCTCTGGAGATTTTACCTCCTGTCCAAGTGGCAGCCATCATTTATTGTGTGTCCTCATCCTAAGTCCCTACTGCCTAGGGCAGAGCCACAGTCGACCTTCTGGAGGTTCTGGACAGCAGTGGGTATTAAGAAAGGGAAAATAGGGGCTGGGCTTGTGGCTCAGTGGTAGCACACTTGTCTGGCGTGTGTGAGGCATTGGGTTCCATCCTCAGCACCACATAAAAATAAATAAGATTATACAATAAAAAAATTAAAGAAAGGGAAAATAAAGGAGCTGGACAGCCACCAGGAGCTCATATCCTGATCAGCCCTGCCCTGTCCACGACAGCCCAACCCCCAGGACATCTGCTTTCATAGGCATCTCGCATGCCTTGGGCAGGCGGTGATGGTTCCTGACTTAAGAGCCTCCTGTCCAGGGCCGGCCAGGCAGGCATCCAGCTTCCAGTTCTTCCTGCTTCAGCTCCCTCGCCGAGGGGACTGGAGGCCGGCTGGGCGCCGGCCGGACTCGGGAGCCCTGAACTGGTAGACACCCAGGGCCGCCTTCGATGTTGTGAGTGGTAGAAAAGCTCTGCGACCCGGCATGCTCACTGCGGTGCTCACATCGGGCCGGCCTTCCGCTCAGCGCAGGCTCGCTGAGGCTGCAGTCCTTGAGACCCTCCCAAACGCACTGCCGAGTCCTGGGGTCTGCAGTTAACCCGGACAGGCCCAAGGCCCGCCTCCTTCTCTGCGCCTGCGGCTCCTCCCCAGCGCGAGGTCCCGCCCCGATCACGCCCCACCACCAGCCCCGCCCCCGCACTTCCGGGCGGCGCCGGCGGGGGCGCTCGGCCTGGGCTTCGGCGCTCTGGGCTCCGACTCCGGCTCCGGCCCCGGCCCCGGGAAGCGATCGCGGCCGCCACCGCCGCCGCCGCCGCCGCCGCAGGAGCCTGCGGGAGTCGGGCGGGAGCCGCGTCCCTGCGGAGCGGGCCTGTGAGAGCGGGCGGCCGGGCCTCGGCGGCGTCCGCGGCCTGCCCGCGCCCGCCTCCGGGCCTCCGGCCGCCAAGCCACCGCAGCCGAGATGGGGTCCGCCGCGGGCCGCGCCCCCGCCGGGGCTCGCCCGCCGCGCCGCCGCTGAGCGCATGGGCCGCGCTGCTCCGGGAGCCGGGCCCGTGGCCGCGCCGCCACAGCCGCCGCGCGCCGGTGAGTAGCGCGGGGCCGGCGGGCGCGCTCCTGCGGCGGGAGGGCCTGCCTCCCGCGCCGCCGGTGTAGGCCGCGCTAGGCCGGCGGGCGCGGACCCGGAAGAGGGGTCCGCGGCGTGCGCGCGGGAGGCGTGCAGGGGCCGGGAGTGTGCGGGTAGGCGACCAGGTGTGCGGGCCATGGGGGTCCGAGGGCGTGTGGGGCGGAGAGTGCGGAGAGGTGTGCAGGTGTGGGGCTGCGGGACGTGCGGGACTGGGAGTGTGCCGGACAAAGTGCGTTCCAGGAGGCGTGCAGGAGTGCTGGCTGTGCAGCCTAGAGGGTGTGCGGAACCCCGAGTTTTCCGGGAGGCATGGAAGAATGCAGGGCGTGGGGGCGGATAGGCTTTCAGGAGTGCGGACTGCGCAGCCCTAAGGGTGTGCGGGGCATGGAGCGTGAAGGGAGGCTTGCGGGATGTTGGCTGTGCGGATTGCGAGGGGTTGCTAAGCTGGGAGTGTGTGAGGAAACGTGCAGGAGCGTGGGCTGTGCAGGCCCAGGGTGGGCGGGGCGGGGATTGTGTTGGGAGGCTTTCAGAAGTGAAGCCTCTGCAGCCTGAGGGAGTGGGGGCGGAAGTGGGAGACTGAGAGGGTGCTAGGAGGACTGCTTGGTGTGCTAGAAAGGGCCTTGACCTTGGGTTGTGTGAACAGGAAAGGGAGATGGTCTCTACAGGTGGACATGTGGTTGACATAGTGTGGGATGCCTCCTGTGGTCCCTGGGCCTGGTCCTTGTTTAGGGTGTCTGAGATTCCAAGTAGCTACTGAAGCCAGGGTGTGCGTGGTCCTCCCTCCCCTCACCCTGCCTCCTCCCCCATAAGTAGGAATGGTGCCGCGACCACCACAGGAGGGCACTCTGTGGGTTCAGCCTGTGGTTTGGCTTGTTTCAAAAACCAGTTGTTCTGGAGACCGTACCCTTTCAGGTTGGGGGCCAAAATACAGATCTCTGTCTTGGGGTAAGATCTTAGATTCTGTCTTCACCACAGAATTTGAATTCAGCCTTCCTCCGGCCCCCACCCCCGCATGAAACCAGAGCTGCACGCTTTCAGATTGGCATGAGGACAGTAAGGAAAAGAAGACACATCAATCCTCTGGGGACTTTTCTCAGCCCATCTCCAAGAGGGATTGTCACTGTACTGTGAAACCTTTTTGCTCATATGCATGTTCCCTGGATCCACAGTCCCTGTTTTAGAAAATATACGCAGCTGGACTCCTGTCTGCCCCAGAGAGCCAGCACCAGCTGGTTTCAGTTTTAGGAAGTCCCATTCAGGAACAAGTAAGTGTGCGAAGCACATAAAACATGGTGTTTTGTTTTGTTTTGAAGTGGGGATTGAGCCCAGGGGCACTTAACCACTGAGCCACATCCCCAGCCCTTTTTATATTTTGAGTCAGGTTCTCATTAAGTTGCTTAGAGCCTCTGTAAGTTGCTCAAGCTGGCTTTGAACTCATGATCCTTCTGCCTCCTTAACCACTGGGATTACAGGCATGTGCCACTGCACCTGGCAGCACAGTGTTTTTGTTTGATTTGCAGCATGTGTTTTCTTGTCTTTGATTTCTTGTTTCAGAGAAGCTGAGTGAACTTTTTTGGGCTGCGCTGGTCATTCAGAATTTAGATGATGGGGAAGGGTATAACATGGGAAACAGTAGCCCTGACCCACAAGAGTGTCATCAATAGACGGTTACTTTCACACTTCATATAAATCAATGTTTGGAAGTTATGTTTGTGTAAAATAAACACATACACAAGCCTATAGCATCAAGTTTGCTGACATGGTACCCAGAAGTGTGTGCCTTGGTGTTGCCCAAGGGAATTTTGAATTTTAAATACCATATCAGACTTCACGTTCCCTTTATGGAATCACTTTATTGATGGTGGTTACAGGCTATGGGCCAGATTTGGTGCTCGTGGGCATTGCCTCGCCTGAATTAATGTAGCTGCCTTATGTGTGGTATGTATGTGTGTGTTCCCTAAATGCTAGGTATGCTTCCCTGGGGGAGCTTGGAGATTTGGGGGATTGGAATGTTTCAGCATCAGTGATATGTGGAGGTGTTGGTGTGCTTCTAGGGACCTGGAAGTTCTTTTTTCAGTTGATGACCAAAGAGACTTGAGTTATAAGACATATTTCCTCTGGGCTCTGAAAAGCAGTTTAAAATGGTTAGGAGAGACTGGGTTTACACAGTAAAATGTGAGTTTTGAAGGGAAGCTGCAGTTCTGTAATGAAGGACTGTGTCTTGAATTTGCTGCCTCCTCTATTGCACAAGAATAGCTCAGCATCTGAAAAAAAGCTGTGTCTAGGACAAGCATCTTCTCTTCAGTGCCAATCAATTGAATATTTGTAGGTACGCTTTGTTGTGAGACTATTGTGTTAGGTGCTGAGAGTCCTGCTGTAGTCACTCATAGGGAGGCCTGAACGCTTTGGAGACAGCAACAGTAGCCAGCCTCACATTACAAACTACTGCTCTTCAGTTCCCAGTAACTTGTTTTTTTCTCAGGGCTTGTGAGCTGACTGCTGTGTATCTGGAAGGGTGGTCAGGGATGCAGGCCCTCTTTCCTCTAGTGTTAACCTAGACAAGAGGAAGCTAGACATCATGAGATGATGTGGAGCTGTAGACACCCAGGGTGCTCACTCTGAGATGATGGGGCTCAGAGAAAGTGAGCTGAAAGGGGGGTTCTGTGAGCAGCACAGGATCTTGATCTGAAGGAACAAACAGGCTGGCCCTGCTGAGGCTGAGATGACAGTCTTCTAAGAAGTCTGTAGCTGTGATGATGTTGGGCACATATTGGTGACCCTCCTTTTTTGTATGTGTGACTTGTCCCTCTGGCTTTAAGTAGTGGTTGGCAGGTGAAGAGTATGCAGTGAGAATGTAGGTGTGGGGGTAGATTTCATGGAGGCTAGGGCCCAGCAGTGTGCAGTGGTAGCCAGGGAGAGCCCCCTTGAGTTGGTTCTGGGGGGCTGACTTTGTGCGCTCTGGCTTGTTCAGAGCTCCAGGTGTTTGACCTGATGGTGTATAGTCCCCTCTCCAATATGCTTGGGTAGGATCCTTACATTCTGTGTTAAAAGGATGTAAGGGCTGTGTTAAGAGGCGCAGCCAGGGCTCTTGGGCTCCAGGTCTTGCTCGGGGGCAGTCTCCTGCACACTTTCCATCTACTAGTGGCAGCAGTAGTAGTAATAAACACCAGTTTGTATGTATGAATACTGTTTTCTTTTTATCAAGAACTAGGGATAGAACCAGGGGCCCTCTACTATTGAGCTATACTCTCAGCCCTTTTATTTTTAACTTTGAGACTGGATCTCCCTAAATTACCCAGGCTGGCCTTGAACTTTCAGTCTTCTTGCCTCAACCTTCTGAGTAGCTGGGATTACAGGTCTGTGTCATCATGCCTAGCAGAATAACCTCTAAGAGGATGTGTGGTTTGGTTTTTCAGCTTAGGGAGTTAAATCAAATGAGCTATATGCTTCTTTAGCCAAAAAGCATACTTGTATTTAGATTTAATTTGTTCTGTACTTTTTCTGTCCCTTAATGTCCCCATCCACCATTTGTTTTCAGAAGGACATTTTCCTCATAATACAGGTACTCACAGTTTAGTGTAATTCTGCATTTCTAAGGTTGCCTGCATTGATGACTTCTGAATGCCTACTTGCTGTGTCCTTGTATCACCAATCCCACTGTATTGAAGGCAACCTGTGGCCAGCTGCTCTTTGAGGTGTGTGTAGAGTAGGAGAAATACCTGGCTGAGTGCTTGCATCTGGTGCAGGCATATCAAATATGAAGTGATGCAATAGCAGAGAGCAACAGAGGCTGTGGGACTTGGAAGATGCACTCCTGCTATAGATCTATAGTGTGCTTCTCCCATTTCTAAGTGTTGACAACTGGGCAGGTGAGGTGATTATTTTTGTGTGTGAGGGACTTTGTGTGTGAGCCCCTGGTTCCAGGGGTCAGGGTTGAGAGTACCTTTCCTTTCTCTAGCCCTCCTGGTCATTCAGCTCTTGAGCCAGAATGGTTGGTCCTCAGACCCCTGGTCTCATGGAAGGGCACTTTAGGGGAGAGGTATCCTTTGTGTTCTGGACATCCACTTAGTGTGAGAGGCCTTCCTGTATTTTAAGCTCTCACAAGTCATATATGATATAGAGCATACTGTGTGGCCAAAATATGTCTCTGCTGGAAATGGAACTGGCTTTCTGCTTTGAGTGAGAGTGGGAGGGCGGTGCCGTTAGCTTCGTCTCAGAGAACCTCTGATAGTGTCCCAAGGGCCACCTTCCTAACCCTTGTCCTCTTGATGGTTTCAACAGGACAGATTGCCTCCCCTTGGAGCCGTAAGTACTGATGTATTAGGGTGCAGCGCTCGTTGTTCATTGACGCAGAGTCCCAGAATGAGTGTCCAGGAGCAGGGTTTCCCCTTGGACCTTGGAGCAAGTTTCACTGAAGATGCCCCCCGGCCCCCAGTGCCTGGTGAGGAGGGAGAACTGGTGTCCACAGACCCAAGGCCCATCAGCCACAGTTTCTGCTCTGGGAAAGGTGTCAGCATTAAAGGCGAGACCTCAACAGCCACTCCGAGGCGCTCAGATCTGGATCTGGGGTACGAGCCTGAGGGCAGTGCCTCTCCTACCCCACCGTACTTGCGGTGGGCCGAGTCACTGCATTCCTTGCTGGACGACCAGGATGGGATCAGCCTGTTCAGGACTTTCCTGAAGCAGGAGGGCTGTGCTGACCTGCTGGACTTCTGGTTCGCCTGCAGTGGCTTCAGGAAGCTTGAGCCCTGTAATTCAAACGAGGAGAAGAGGTTGAAGCTGGCAAGAGCCATCTACCGAAAGTATATCCTGGATAGTAATGGCATCGTGTCCAGGCAAACCAAGCCAGCCACCAAGAGCTTCATCAAGGACTGTGTCATGAAGCAGCAGATCGACCCTGCCATGTTTGACCAGGCCCAGACGGAGATCCAGTCCACCATGGAGGAGAACACTTACCCATCTTTTCTCAAGTCCGACATTTATTTGGAATACACGAGGACAGGCTCGGAGAGCCCAAAGGTCTGCAGTGACCAGAGCTCAGGGTCAGGGACAGGGAAGGGCATATCTGGATACCTGCCCACTTTGAATGAAGATGAGGAGTGGAAATGTGACCAGGATGCGGTGGAAGAGGATGATGGCAGAGATGGTGCCCCCCCCAGCAGGCTCACTCAGAAGTTGCTCCTGGAGACAGCCGCCCCGAGGGCCTCAAGTAGACGGTACAGCGAGGGCAGAGAGCTCAGGTGAGTCACCAGGTGTCTGTTTTCTGTGCTCACCTCTGAGACCTGGAGAAGGAACAAGGGAAGGGTGTTGGTGACGGGATCTTTTAGCCCAAGCTGAGTATATGGCTGCCGCTTTGGTCATGTCAGGGTTTGATTCCATATTTGTCATGTCTGTGATGTTGAGAATACTTTCTTTGAGAACAGACTGCGCGGCTTGGTGTATCATTAGGAATGTGGAAGTTCTCACAAGTCATAATGACATTGGAACTTGATCCTGGAGCAGTTAGACTTGTGTCCTCTTGCACAGAAGTGGAGACACAACTCTCTGGGCTAGGTAAAGGGAGGAGTGGACATTCAAGTGCATCGATGCATGGAGAGTTCCGGTAGCTTTCTATAGTGATCCTGCAGGGTTGTTCCTGGCGACTGAGGCCTGGTGGGGAAGTTTCTGAGTGCTAGGAAACTTGTGGGACTTGTGCTTGGAGTCGAGGATTGGACCCTTTAGCTTGCTAGCTGTGTGTGGGTGTGGTAGGTCAGTGCAAGGCAGCCTGGATGTTTTGTCTGGTGGTCCTCACCAGTTGTGCATGTGCATGTAGGTGCACATGCAGCTTGGAGGGAGCCACAAAGCTCTCAAGAAGTCTCTACAGCTTTGAAACTGCTTCTTCACTCTTTCCCTACAGTTTGGCTTTCAGGTTGCCGTCTGTTGCATGTGTGAGCAGAACGCTTGCATTTGCTACTCCTTTCCTGAGCTGGTGCCTGGGGGACTTTAAAGATCTGTAAGCATGAGGCTGCCGCCAGGTGCCGTGGTCCTGGTGCAGCTGCTAGACATCAGGACCAGCTGCTGTGGAGAGACTGGCATGTGCTGATTTGCATAGGACTCACCCTTCTGAGGGTTACCTGAGAGTGGGACCCTGTAGTTAAGTGGTGGTCAACGTGGATTGACTAATGGTTTTCTTTTTTTTTGGTACCAGGGATTGAGCTCAGGAGCATTCAACTTCTGAGCCACATCCCCAGCCCTATTTTGTATTTTATTTAGAGACAGGTTCTCACTGAGTTGCTTAGTGCCTTGCCATTGCTGAGGCTGGCTTTGAACTCACGGTCCTCCTGTCTCAGCCTCCTGAGCTACTAGGATTACAGGCATGCACCACCGCACCTGGCTTAATGGTTTTCTTTTTTGGGGGGGCTGGAGATTGAACCCAGGAGCTCTTAACCACTAAGCAACATCCCAGCCTTCTTTAATTTTTTTGTTTTGAGGCAGGGTCTCTTTAAGTTGCTGAGACTGGCTCTGAACTTGTGATCATCCTGTCTCAGCCTCCAGAGTGCTGGGATTATAGGCGTGATCACTGCTCCTGGCTGTTTGACTAATCTTTTTGTTCCTTTTTCTTATTGTCAGCCAAATGCTGCTATTAATATTATTTATTTTTTTTTCTTTTTTGGAGGAGAGTACCGACATCGAACTTGGGCACTCTACCACTGAGTCACATTCCCAGTCCTGTTTTATTTAGAGACAGGGTCTCATTGAGTACTTAGTGCCTTCTAATTTGCTGAGGTTGGCTTTGAATTCATGATCTTCCTGCCTCATTTTTCGGAGCCACTGGGATTATAGGCCTGCGTTACTGCACTCCGCCTATTGTTGTTGTTGTTGTTATTATTATTATTATTATTATTATTTATTTTTTTTACAGTGTTGAGGATTGAACCCAGGGCCTCATGTATGCTAGGCAAGTACTCTGCTACTGATTTATACCCCCATTCCTAAATGCTTTTATTTATTAGTAAGTTTTTTAGGACAGAATATGCCTTAAAAATATCATGTTAAGCTCAACACAGTGGCCCACATGTATAATTCCAGCTGCCCGGGAGGACTGGGGATGCAGCTCAGTGGTAGAGCACCCCTGTGTTCAATCCCCAGTACAAAAAAAGAAAAAAAAAAACAAAAAAACAAATCCTGTTAACTGTAACTAACAGTTTCTAAAGCGTAACCTAAGCCAGGCATGGTGGTGCATACCTATAATCCCAGCAGCTCAGGAGGCTGAGGCAGGAGGATCACAAGTTCAAAGTCAGCCTCAGCAAAAGCGAGGCGCTAAGCAACTCAACGAGACCCTGTCTCTAAATAAAATACAAAATAGGGCTGGGCATGTGGCTCAATGGCCAAGTGCCCCTCAGTTAAAAAAAAAAAACCCTAAAAAGTTTACAATAGACTAGAAACTTTGTTAAGATGACACTAAATTTGAGAATTTGAGGCTTAGGCTGCAAGAAAAATATTGAACCCAGGGTGCTTAACCACTCGAGCCACATCCCCAGATCCAAATAAAAAATTTAATATCTTATTTAGAGATAGGGTCTGCTTAAGTTTCTTATGGCCTCGCCATGTTGCTAAGGCGGGGTGTGGTCAGTAATTTGTAATCCTCCTGACTCAGCCTCCTAAGCTGCTGGGATCACAGACTTGGCCATCACACCCAGCTCAATTCTGATTTCTAATTTTAGAAACAATGGCGTCTACATGTCCTGGGCCAGCCCATCTGAGCACTCTTCAGTTCTTGATCATAGCAGCAGTACTGCTGTTGTTCTTTTTGGTTTGCTCTATTTGTAATACACAGTGTTTGCTGTGAAATGAATAGAGCATGTGGGCTGCTTCTGCTGGGTGGCATTTTAGCTCCCTCATGGAGCTGTTGTTGGTAGCAGAGGGGCCTGGAGTTTAGGAGAGTCCCTTCTGCCATGGCATTGTCCCACCCAAGTCTGCCTGTGGTACAGTGTTGTGGTTTAAAGTTCTCTGATGTTGGGATCTTATTAGCACTGAGGTGTTTTTGTTCTTTTTGCAGTGCTGGGTGTCTAACCCAGGGCTTGGAGTGTGCTAGGCAAGTGCTTGGTCACTAACCACACCCTAGTCCTGGCTCATGTTGATTCTCATTTGGAGGCACTCTGCTTGTCCCCCAGGGTTCAGTTAGAAGGCAGGAAGTGGGGAGTGACACCTGGGCTTAGAGAAGGGGTTGGCTGACTGCAGCCCTCTCCTTCATGTTCTACTGACCCTGCCCTCCTGATGGTCAGTTTTGCTTTGCTGGCTCCCTTGTGTTGGACATGGCTACACAGTGAACTTGGGCTCTGGGCCTCCTTGTTTACAAGTGCTGCCACAGCATCAAAGGAAGACCCTGCATTTGCCAATGTGGGGGGACACTGGTGCCACTGTGTCTTATGTGTTCCATGTTCTGAGGGCCTGAGGCTGTGCTATTGGCTTAAACTATGTAGGGCCATCCTGGAAGGAAAGTTGGGTGCCCCCAGATAGCATGGCTGCTTCCCAGGTGGGAGAAGGGTGATTCCTCAAGGGAAGATTGAGGCTGAGAGGGAAGCAGCGACCACACACCAGAAGGAGACCCTGAGCTCAGCCTCACTTGCTCATCAGCTGCAGTGTTGAATTGTGTGAAGGGATGTGTCAGGAGGGCCATCTAGGACAGCTGTACATCAGGGGGCTTAGCTAGGTTCCTATAGTGTGGGCCGCTCTGCTTGGTGCTTGTTGGTGGCATCTACTCTGCTGTTCCTGTCCCTATTTGTCTGAGTATGCCAGGTGATATTCATATAGGTGACTTGAGGAAATTCAGATGAGTCTTATACTTAGCTCTCCATCAAAACCAAGAAAATAGGATACTTTTGACCTTTTTCTGTATTTGCTATCCTCCTGTGGCCATCTGGAGCCCCTGGGCCCAGGTGTCATGGAACTCCTCACTGGTTCCTTCCTTTGCCTCTGTTTCAGCTGGTGTGAATCAACAGGCTTCTGGCTGCTTACTGAATAATTGGCTGTCGGGCCCAAGGACCACAGCACACTAGTTGGCCGGCTTAGGTTTCAGTCCCCTTGGAAGGCTGGCTTGACATACAGGTGCCCAGGGTAGGCCTGGAGCAACCTGGCTGCTGGTGGCAGAGGTTTCTTGGCATTTCAGTTTGCTGCCCTGACTTTCCTGCCAGCTGAGAAGACCCCGAGGGCAGAATCTCCCTGGGTATCTTCTTTTTCTTTTCTTTTCTTCTCTTTTTCCAGTATTGAGGATTGAACCCAGGGCCTCCTACATGCTAGGTAATCACTCTACCCCGTGCTACATCTCCAACTATTTTGTGAATTATATTTTGAGACAAGTTCTTGCTAAGTTACCCAGGCTGTCCTGGAACTTATGTTCCTCCTGCCTCAGCCTCCCAAGTAGACAGGATTACAGGCGTGCGCCACTGTGCCTGACTTCCCTGGATGTTTTCTGTGCCCTACTAGGACTAGCCCACTCCAACTCAGGAGTGGTTTCTATGACCATAGCCAGAGACTGGACCATGGATGCCATTCAGAGCAGGAGCAACTTGATGGTTTGGCTGAGTTCCTGGCACGAAGTGCCTGACCACTCAGAAGACAAGAGTGTCCTTTCAGGTCCAAGACCAGCACTGCTCTCCAGGCCCCTCAGAGTTTGCCTGAATGACTGTGGGATCTTCCTGTTAGTTAATTGACTATTTCTGGTAATGGCTTAAAAGATCAAGAGAAGAAATTGTGAAAAGAGGAAGTGCCCAAAGTATATACAGAGCTTCATTTGGAAGATGGACCCTGGCTTCTGAGTCAAGGGAGTGAAGTTCTCTGGTAAAAAGCATCTGGCTGCAGAAGAGAATGTAGTCTGTTGTTTCCGAATCTGAAGACATGGGATAGGCTGATTTGACTTCTGGCCCCTTCTCTTCAGGGTCATTTGTGACAAAAGGCAGCTCACCTGTGAAGCCTGACCTCTGACCTCCCTACAGCCCTCTACCTTCTACTGTAGGCCTTGTTGCAGGAAGCTGAGAGGAGAGCATGGCCCTGCTGCCGTCCCTGGCATCTTCCAGATGTGTGGCTGGTACAACGGGTGAACTTCGTCCCTGAATAGGCAACTCCAGAACAGGGTACCGGAGCTACTTCCAAAGAGAGCCTTTATATACTACTGTCATGCTCAGAACCAGAGTTGGTGGTGCTTCCCTTGCCTTGGTGGCTGGACAGCTCACAGGTCTTTTAGGACTCAGGCTCCTGCCCAGCACATTGTGGTCAGGAGGTCTGTGACCTGCAAGGTGTGCACTGGTGTGGCTTTCTCTCGGTCTCTCTTGGAATGTGTACTTCCTGTTTGATCCAGGTCTAAAAATAAAATGTTTTTTGTTTGTCAAAATCCAAGGGAAACTTTAAAAATTATTCCTGAACTAAGTGACTGGAAGAGCCACGTTTCCTGCCAGAACTTTCTGTATGCTTGGAGAATGAGAGACTCAGTGGCTGAATTTAGGGCCTGCTTGACTTCTGTGGAGGTGTCCTGCCTATGGTGTGACTATACCTCTCTGCATTTTTCTGTGAAATGGGGATAATGAAGTAAGGACCTGCCAATTGAGGGTGTCATGTTCTACCTTGAGGTAGTGCCTGGGCAGAGCCTGCACCCCTAAATCTGCACCCAGCAGCTGCTCATGGGCTTCAGCTGTGGCTGAGTAGCAACCTCAGCATCCTCTGGATGCAGACAGTGTTGGAAAGAGTGAAATTCTCATCTGGGTTACAGATGGTTACAATTGTGTTGGTGAATACACACTCAGATTATAGTAACCAGATTTCCTTAGGTGAGGTATATCAATTCCCCACCCCAACTTGTTCCTCTTCTAAATTCTCTAAGCTTGAAAGTGGCACCACCAACATCAAATCAGCCCAAGCCATCTTGATTTTTTTTTACTTACTTGCCCTCATCCAGGTCAGCAGTAGGCCCTGGTGGATTGCCATCAATAGCACCATCTCCTCTTGCCTCCCACTGCCTCCAACTGGATTGTTGTAGGAAGCTCCTGATGAGTCTTCCCTGCATCCTCAGAGGGGTCTTTCATAGGTGCTGTCCCTTCTTCCAGGGCTGCAGAGCCTTCCCACGCACCAGGAGTGAGACCTGAGGTCCTTGGGTTGGCTCACCATGCTTGCATTCATGGACATCCTTCTGTGGGCAGTACTCTAAAAGTGCCCATTCTCTGCTGTGGTTGGTCTGACACGTTGCCAGTGTCCATGAAGTGCGTGGTCAGTGGTCAGACTGCAGAAGTCTCAAATGGAGAAGCCCTTTGAGAGTGTCAGTTGCAGTCCTGAGCTTCAGGATGTATCTCTGCTTTGGTGTGTTTCTGAACAGGTTATGTGCCTCCACCCATGGCTCTAAATGTTTCCTTTTAATACGATCTTAGCTCTTTTTAAAACTAACCTTACTTTTGATTGGAAAACATGGACATAAAGAAAAGTTAAAATAACCCTAAAGGGTTGATAGCTGCATTTAGTTATCCCCAGCCTCTGCCTTTCCAAGGAGGCCACTTCTCCTGTTTCTCACCCTGTGGTATTAGTCTGTCTGGAATACCATTAAAAAAAAAAAAAAAAAAAAAAACAAAAAAACAAAAAACAAAACAAAACAAAAAAAAAAAAACACCAGACATTGATTGATTGATTGATTACACAGTCAGAGCTGGAGTTTGAAATCAGAGCATGGGAGGTGGGTATCTTTCTGAGCCCTGCCCCCCTGGGGGGGGCATGTATACCTTGCAAGTGTGCTCACTCCCTGTGGGTCACAGGCTTTGTCCTTATCCCACAGGCAGCCCCATGAGGGGGCTTCAGCTCATGAACTGGGTGCGCTTGGTTTCTGGCAGAGTCCTGTGCTTGTGTTGCTATTTTTGGGTTCTCATGATGTTTTCTTTGTCTTTTTCTTTTTTTGTAGCACTGGGTATTGCACCCAGAGTATTCTATCACTGAGGTACACCCCCAGCCCTTTTGTTTTTATTGTTGCTTTTTTTACATTTTTTTAAAGATGTTGATAGACCTTTATTTTGTTCATTTATTTATATGCGGTGCTGAGAATCAAACTCAGTACCTCATACATGCTAGGCAAGCGCTCTGCCACTGAGCCACAACCCCAGCCCCTTTATTGTTCCTTTTGAGATAGGGTCTTTCTATGTTACCCAGGTTGTCCTAGAACTTGGGATCCTCCTGCCTAGGCCTCTTCAGTTTCCAGGATTACAGGCATCGTCACCACACCTGGCTGATGTGATTTCTTAAATGATTTTAGGGTTGCTTTTTGCATAGGGTAGTATTGTCTTGGTTTCTGTCTTCCTGGCTGATGATGTGACCTGTGATGCCCTTGGTTGCCTGCTTTCTATAGACCTGAAGGCCCAGTGAAGGGTGAGTGTGCAAGGCCTTCTGGCTGGTGAGTCTGGAATGTTGGGGTTGCCTGCCGGCTTTTGCACTTGGGGTTTAGCAAATAGTTCTGTTACAAGTGTGTACCACCGCACTGCACGGAGGGCTCTTCTTCATTAGAAGATCACTTTGGGGTGCCTTGAGCACCCTTGCGGCCCCTTGTGAGTTGAAGCCCTGCCCTTCTTAAGAACACACTGTTCTGTGCAGTGGGCTTCCAACATTGTCAGCACAGATGAAGCACTGGTGTGTTAAAGTGAATTGGGGCGTGCTTCTCCCTCTTGGGGTCTTCTTATTGGGTCTTCTTGAGGAGTTCTTCATCTTAGAAGACTTGGTCCCTTTTTATGGTAGCAGACTGTTGTGGAGAATGAAAGCAGACCAAGGGAAAGTGGCAGGTGTGGGCTCCAGAGAGATTGAGTCTGAGCAGACAGGAAAGATTATACTATGTGGCACTGTGCAGCTGGCTGTGTGACAAGGCTTCTCTAGGTCAGGAGACTGGTGAATCAAACAAACAGAAACCCTTCATTCATGGAGCCGGGTGCTGATGGAGAGATGCCTGGTGGAGATGAGTAGAGCGCCCAGTGTCTCAGGGGACAAGTACTTTGGAAAACACTAGGTAAGACAGCAGAGCAGGAAGGGTTGAAGTTTTTTTGTTTTGTTTTGTTACTTGGGACTGAATCCAGGGGTGCTTAACCACTGAGCCACATCCCCAGCCCTTTTCTACATTTTATTTAGAGATGGGGTCTCGCCAAGTTGCTGAGGCTGGCTTTGAACTTGTGGTCCTCCTGCCTCAGCCTCCTGAGCCGCTGGAATTACAGGCGTGTGCCACTGCGCCCAGCTTCTCCCAGCTTTCTTGACTGGCTGCTGTCATCATTGTGGCCATGGAAGCCATGCACTGTGGACCCCCATCTTCAGTCGCTGGCTGGCGAGCGGGTGAGGAGTCATGGGAATATTGCATGGGACGTGATGTCGTGATGCCTGGGGGGGGGGGTCAAGTGACTTCCTGTCTGCCCTCGCCAGGGTCTTGGAGCGGGGGGGCCTATGGAATCCATGGGCCCATCAAGGGTTGGCACTTCAAGGTAATGGTGGCAGAGACATGCCTTCGAGATCCTCATAATGGGTGAGCATCAGAGGGATGCATGAAGGCCACTCATGAATTGTCCTCATATCTTGGTTCTTGGACATTCCCTTCCTTTGGAGTGTGAGGCTCATGGTGCTATGTGGAGTATATTGAAAACTTTGGGGATTAAACATTTTGCTGGTGAACAAAAAGATTTGCAAATAAAAGCAGTCCAGGCCATTTTTGTCTTGTTTCTGTTCTTATGTGTGGCAACTGTGGTCAGCCTTCTGTGGCTCACAGGGACACTGGATGGGTCCTTGTGGGCTGTTACCACAGATTCACTTGGGTGAAGTGAGGCTCCTTTAAAACATCCTGCTAAAACAGTGTGGAAAAGACCCTGGGCAGCAAGGCGGGTGATATGCTTGGAAGCAGAGCACTCAGCTTCTCCTGCAGGCTCTCCATTCATGGAGGAGGCTTCTTTTACTCAGCTGAGTCTGAAAATCACCCAGGTGTGGGGTTGGGACATGAGTCTAGTGAACCTGATGTGGGGTTTCTGGTTCCTGAGTTATTTCAAGAGAACAGATCAGGGGCTGGGGATGTGGCTCAAGTGGTAGCGCGCTCACCTGGCATGTGCGGGGCGCTGGGTTCAATCCTCAGCACCACATAAAAACAAAAAAAATAAAGATGTTGTGTCCACCGAAAATTAAAAAATAAATATTAAAAAAATTCTCTCTCTCTCTCTCTCTCTCTCTCTCTCTTAAAAAAAAAGTCATGATTTAAAAAAAGTGGGGGGCTTAAAAAAAAAGAGAGAGAACAGATTAGATATTTTATGGATAGACTTTTGACCTTAACCAGGCTTATAAGTATGAAGATTTTTAAGATTTTTAGTAAGCCATGCTTTTTAAAAGTCATTGTTCTGGTCTTGTAGCTTCAGCTGAGACCTGGCCTCCTTCAGGTGAGTTCTTCGAGGCCCTGAGGACTGGTTTTGGGTGACAGACGCAGACCTCTTTTACAAAGGCTCAGTAAGTCCCCTGCACCTGTCAGAGTGCCATACTCAGTATGACTGTGGCTGAAGGGTACCCACACGGCTTTGGAACCAGTGGTTCCCCCAGTGTCTGCACAGTTCAAGGCTTGAGGGAGGAGCTGACACTTAATGTAAAAAATTTTCTTTCCCCTCTTTTTCAACCTTATCACTCTTCATCAGATTTGGGTGCCCCTAAAACCAGTTCTGAAACCCATCTGTGTAGATCCAGGCCCTGAAGGGCTTGTGCTTACCCTGGGGACTCAGGCAGCCAGCCCTGCAAACCTGGCTCCTATGCTGTTTGAGGGTTCAGGAGCTGAGGAAAGCAGCCTGTAACTTCAACAGCCCTGACTAGTTGGTCCCTGAAGCATCTCCTGTGGGGCTTTGTCATTTTTAAGGGCTCCTTTTTTACATACTTGAGTTCTTCTTTCCAGTGACTGCTCTGCAGCTGTACCATACAGAGCACATTGTTGTTGCAGGCAGTTAGGAGACACATTTGGTGTGGGAACGAGAAAATGTAGGTGAGCGGGCAGTGGATGACACTGCTCAGCCTGGCCCCTCTAGATTCTTCTCAGCATATATACAGCCTTCAGTTTCTCCTCAAGAATAGGATCCTGGGGGCTGGGGATATAGCTCAAGCGGTAGCATGCTTGCCTGGCATGCTCGGGGCTCTGGGTTTGATCCTCAGCACCACATAAAAATAAAATAAAGATATTGTGTCCACTGGAAACTAAAAAAAATAAATATTAAAAAATTACAAAAAAAAAAAAAAAAGAATAGGATCCTGGGGCTAGGGATGTGGCTCAGTGGTAGTGTACTTGCCAGGCATGTGTGAGGCATTGGGTTTGAATCTCAGCACTGCATGTAAATAAACAAAATAACGGTCTTTCAATGACTAAAAAATAAATAAATTTTAAAAATAGGATCCTAATCCACATTATCTACTACATGTACAAAAATTTTTTATTTCTATTTTTTTTTGCAATAAAATCCATCACAACCGCTATTTAATGGTTATTTTTAAAAATATATTTATTTTTTAGTTTTAAATATTTATTTTTATGTGGTGCTGAGGATCGAACCCAGGGCCTAGAATGTGGCAGAAGAAAGCTCTACCACTGAGCCACAATCCCAGCCCCTAATGGTTATTTTTTATTATTATTATTATTATTATTTTGGGGGGAGGGTATCAGGGATTGCATCCAGCGGTGCTTTACCACTGAGCCCCATCACCAGTCCTTTTTATGTTTTGAAACAGGGTCTCATTAAGTTACTTAGGGCCTCACTAAGTTGATGAGGCTGCTGGGAACTTGTCATCCTCCTGCCTTAGTTTCCCAAGCCACTGGGATTATAGGAGTGTGGCATGCACCTGGTTCGAATGGTTATTTTAAATACCCATAGGTTGAGTAGCACAGAGTGTAGAACTGGGCCAGAGAGCAGATGCAGACGTGGCCTGCTGCTGCTGCCTCCTCTGTGGAGCTTGGTGGTGGTGTGGCGGTCGTGCTCCAGCTGTGCAGTGTCTCTTGGGAGTACCAGCCTTCAGGCTTCATGGACTTGCTGTTCCAGAGCCTTGGATTTGTTAAAGCATTTGAATCAGTTAACTGTGACACAGAACCTTTACCACTGTGTCCACCTTCCAACCGGTGTGTGGGACACGGAGCCAAGGACAGTGTGTGTCCAGGCTCTCACTGTATGTGGGACCCTCAACCCCGGGCTGGGTGTGCTGTTAACTAGGATGCTCAGGGCCTGGAGTGATGACTCTCCCAGTCTGTAATTGTAGGTGGTGTTGTGTTGGATAGGAGGCCAGGGTTCTCCAAGGTGGCCCCCTGGGGCAAATGTGAATGCCACCCCAATCTGCTGTACCTTCCTTCTGCAGAGCACATACCCTTCCTGACCCACTGTGTGATTTTGACCATAAAGGGCCTTCAATGTGTAATTTGAGGTGAGTGGGTGGAGTGTCAGAAGTATGTGAAGAAGAAGTAAAACACCTGAAGCAGAGTGAAGCTCCACCCTTACTGCCTGGTGACTCATTCTTTTCGCCTTTTGTGGCCTCCCATCATATCCTGTCCTGTGGAGGTATCCCAGAGTTCTGATCTTCCCGAGGAGGGGGCCATCCTAGTGGCAGGTGGGTCCCAGGGCAGCCTGGCTGTCCAGCCTCACTTCATCTGGGCCTGTCCCTGGAGGTGGCTTGGGAGGCTTTGACATGGGGGGTGCAGATGGGGGGGCTGACATCCTTGATCCCTCAGGGGTAGAGGCCAGGCTCTATCTTGCATGGAAGAAATATTCCTCACATAACACATATCTCGCCTCTGCACCTAAAGATCTGTCCTTTTTGATCTTTAGGTGCAGAGGCGAGATATGTGTTATGTGAGGAACAGTATTTCCATGTGAATGTGGGTCACTGCTGCTAAAAATTAGAAGCAGGATGGGGCATGATGGCACACATCTGTCATCCAAGAGACCATGGAGGCTAAAGCAGGAGGATGGCAAGTTTAAAGCCAGCCTTAGTAACTTAGTAAGACTCCTTTTCAGAAATGACTGGGGATGTAGTTCATTGGTAGAGCACCCCTGGGTTCAATCCTCAGTACCAAAAAAAAAGAAGAAGAAGAAGAGAGCAGATCTTACCTGAGTGTGAGTGTATGCATTGGACAAGGCTAATTTGTAGCGAGGAAACATGCACCTGGCCCTTCTAGCACTGCTGTCTGTGCCTTCCAGTGGGAAAGGAGTTGCCTTATTGGGAAACCAGCCTTGCCCTCCTTCCCAGGCCCAGGACTGGCAGCTCCCAGACTGTGAGCAACACAGGATCTCAGGCAGACACACACCAAAGGCTGGCGGTTTCTTGCCTCTGGGCTAGGGTGATGCCTTCTTGTCTCACTGTTGATCCATGAGAGCGGTGGAGAAGACCCAGACTTGTGTCTAGATTCACACTCTGTTGATAGGATATGAGGGTGGCAAGGGGCACTGGCTTTTGCTTGGCTCTTGGGGTCAGGGTGGACTGCCCACTATACAGTGCTGTGCAGTGTGGCTGTGACTAGGAAGTTGGGGCATAACTCTGCACATACTGCTGTGCTGATGGGAGGCTGGTGTGAGCAGCAGTGCGGAGGACTCCACGGAGTATCCCAAGGAAAGCCAGCCAGGGAGGGGAGCTCTGGAGTGACAGTGCAGCATTCTAGAACAGGAAGGCTAGCTGCTGGTGACAGACAGTGGCATGGCTGGAGTAGCAAACAGATGAACTCTAAGGGGTGCAAAGAGTCTGAGGCACAGGCCTTCTGGCAGTGGCTGTGAGCGTGCTGTCCCTTGTTTGTCTATGGCTCAGGAACTCTAGCTTTAGAGGCAGTTTTCTTGTGCTCATTTGTCTGGTGGCTAGGTGTAGGGCCTGAGGGCTATGTTCCTGAAGGCTGGCTGGGAAGGGTGGTTCTGTTCCCTGTGTCTGTGGCACACCCCTTTCCTCTGACTGTGCCTCTGCAGGGGTGGAGTGCAGAGGGCTTTGGCTTCTGTTACTCTGCCAGGATACCCTCCTCCTCCTGGGATGCATCAGAACTCTTGCTACCCACTCTGCTGTCGGGGTATTTGGCAGCCTAGGAGCAGGTGTGTACTTCCTGTCGGCAACTGTGCTATGGGCACCTCCTGCCCAGGAGTGCTCTGTATTCAGGCTTCTGTCACTCTTCTGTCCCTGGGGAGTTTGGCAGGAGAAGGTTGACAAGCCAGCCTGCAGGGGACCTGGTCCACATGGTCCTCCAAGCCCCACCAGGCAACCGCCTGTTGAGTGCTCCTGAGTGGCTTCCTGAGACAGCTCAGGAAGGACCAGTCTGGAAAGCCACCAAGTAGAAGGAAGCTTTCACTCAGGGATGAGAGCCAACACAAATGGCCTTGCTGAGCCACGGTGTGATCAGTAAACACTCAGAGGACACTGGGCTAGAATGTCCCTGCAGGGAGGCCACTGATTGGGGCAAGTTGCCCTGGGTGGTGAGGTACAGCTCCCTGTGAACCCATTTCATGCGTTTTCACCTGGCTCTTGCTCCTGTGGTCCAGCAGGGAACACATACCAACTCAAGCTACACCCTCAATTCTTTATTTTGGGAGGCTAGAGGGGGCGTCCATGGTCTGTGCTAGGGTCCTTCCCTATACCAGCAAGCATTGGAGGTGGGGATTGGTAGAGGCTGAGCCCTCACCTGAAATCAGGTGTGTCTAGGCTCAGGCAGAGCCGGACTGAGCTGAGGTGATGCTCAGGCAAAGGACTGGAGACTAGTGGTGGCCTGCAGGCCCCAGCACATCTGCCCCATGACTAATGGACTCTTTTCTCACCTGGAGAGCTGGAGGATGTCGCCAGGAGCCAACAATTCTGGGTGTGGAATTAGTGCTGTTTGAGTTGGGTCTCTGGGAGGCAGTAGCCTGGGGACGTATGGGTGGGAGCACCCCATCAAGTTCACGGAGGTTCTGTTTCCAGGTGCTGGGGTGATGATGGGGCCAGCAGAAGCATACCCTGGAGCAGGTGGGAGAGTCCTGTGTCTTGGGTGGACATCACAATTTCCATACCCAAGTGTCAGCCATTCCTGTTCCTGGGACAGTGTCCTTTCTGTGTAGCAGTCCAGCCGAGAGATCAGGACACTTTCCAAGTCTTGCAGCACCCGAGACTGCCTTGCCTCTTATCACTTGAGTTTGGGGACCTGCTGCTTAGCCATGCTGTTGCCTCTCCAGGGCTACATCCTACCCAACCCCATGATCTAGGCTCTCTGTGGGAACCAACCTGAGCTCCATGTAAGAAGTCATCCTGTGCTCCCTGGTTTGATTTTTATGCTCCAGGGACACAGCTCTCTGAGCAGCTGCTTATGCTCCATGGGTATGCTTAAGGGATATGTGGAGGAGACAGCTTATCACACATTGTGGGTGAGTAGACTTTGGAGTGGGACATTGTCCTTGGACAGTGGCCTGAGGAGCCATCTGTTTGGATTGTGACTGGGCCCGGGCAGACATCGGACAGAGTTGAGAAGGGTTTGGGTGGGTACACATTGGGCTACTGTGTAATCTGTGATCCACTGTGTACACAGGGCTGAGCCCCAAGATACAGGCCACTTCTTCATCATGGACTTACTGAGGTGTGGGGATGATCCATATTTGGCAGCAAGTGGAACCTATTCCTGGTCTTGGGCACCAGGGCCTCACTGAGAAGCCAGCTCTTCGTGTGGCAGGTGGGAGGGGAGTGCTGTGTGCCAAAGTCTCTGCAGTGAACCACAGTGGAGTGGGTACCGAGTAGGGGTGGGCAGAACCGATGGGGTGGCAGGCCCACACTGAGGCCTGGGCGAGTAGGGGAAGGAACGGGGCTAAAAATGCCCAGTGGCCACAGAAGTGATTGTTGGAGGGGGTTTTGCAGGAAATGTGGGATTTGGGATAGGTCTGGTGTTTTGGCTTGTGCTTGTTGCTCCGGCACCATGTTGAGGAGGCCATCTTTGTTGGATGGCATTTGCATTTCTGTCAAAAGTCAGTTGAGCATGTTTGTGTGAAGTATATTTTGAGGACTGCAGTGAGCCTAGCTGTGCCACCTGGCAGTGTGGTTGCCACACACAAGCCTCCTCTGCAGCTCCCAGCTGCTGTCAAAGTGGGTCCTGCAGTACAGGTAACACCCCCTTACCTGTCATTGGCTACAGCAAGCTTTGTCACATTAGCTCAGTGGTGCATGTGTTTTCAGAGGCCAGAGCTGTCAGCAGTGCTGGTGGTCTGCACTAAGAACCAGTGCAGTTGTCCAGGAGTTTAGAAGGAAAGTAGGTGGCTAGCGCCCCCCTCGATTTCTTCCTTCCTCCCATCTGAGTGTCCCTCCTCTCTCCCTCCTCCTCTGACCACATTGCTCACTACACAGGGAAGCCTGATCTCCACTGGGTTGTCTGCACTTGCCTCCTTGTCATCTTGTAGAAGAGCTCTCATGTATATGGAAGGCACTTCTGTTGGGTGGGTTGGGAGGCCGAGTCAGAGACAGGTATGTGGAAGGCTTGATCCTGCTGGAGTGGCCAGGTGGTGTTGACAGGAGAGAGTGGAGGCAGGGTGGGGGCCTGCAGTGGGGACTTCTCTCTCTCACTTGAGCTTTTCTTTTTGACTAAATGAATGTTTATAGAAAGTTACCAAAGTTTGATATTCTTAGTGGCAGTAGCTATACCTAAAAAGAGTTGAGCACTTAACCTGGGAAAGTGGCAACAATGGTGTCATTGGAAATAGCTCATCTTGATACTCAGTAAAGAATGTGATGCTGAAGGTTGGCACCTGTGGGGCTGCTCATGTCAGGGAGGGAGGCTGACCCTGCATGCTGGAAGGCATACCAGTATCCTGGTTGATTATGATCAACCCAGTTTGAGGCTGCTGAGGCCTGCCCTTCCCAGCCCATTGTTTCCTGCTCTGGAAATGCCCCAAGTGGACCTGGAGGCCAGGTGGGCTTTGTAGCCAATAGCATGGATGAAGGGCCAGCTCTATGCTCCTTCCATTTCTAGTTACGTGCATAGAAACCAAGCTCATGTGAGCATCTGTGCCTATTGAGACATCTTCCCAAAGCAGGGACAGGTGGAATGGTGCCCAGGCCTGGGCCCACTCATAGGGACTGGGGAGGGAGGGAGGGACACTGGCCTTTTCTGGTCCATTTTTCTTCCTAAACTGTTGACACTTCTAATTCGTACAGTAAGATATTCAGATAATTCTGGGGATGTGGACTTAAAGGGCACTACAGGCTGCCACTCATGTCCCCTCCTTGTTTGCAGGTATGGACCCTGGCGGGAGCCAGTGCACTCCTACTACGTCAGCTCCGGCTGCGCCCTGGCCCCCGCCGCCAGTGCCAACGACAGTGAGCAGCAAAGCCTGTCCAGCGACGCTGACACCCTGTCCCTCACAGACAGCAGTGTGTAAGTTGCACCCACACAGTGTGCTGCAGCCTAGCTTCAGGCTGCTGGCTCTGGGCTCTGCCCTGGCCTGGGTTTGGGCTTTGTCTCTAGTTGCCCCGAGTTGGCCTAGTGTAGCCAGGCACAGGTGGGCTACGCTGTGGGTGGCACCCCTAGAAACCTAGCTCAGGCTAGAACCCAAGTACACCATGCCTGAAGCTGCCTGGAGCCTTGACAGAGGAAGGTCCAGGGACATGTGGAGGCAGACTGAAGGTTCTGTTTTCTCCTTAGCTGTGTAATCTGGTGTCTCGGTTGAAAGGTAGGCACAGACCAGCAGGCAGAGGAGCCTGCTGCAGAGTAGGAGTGCAGTCTCTGGGAGGTTGTGTGGCTGCAGAGACACCTCCTTGTTGACACTGCTCTGTACACACCCTTGGTGTGGTACAGAATATTGTGTCAGGCGAGCCCTCCTGGAAGCTGGCAGTCTAGGGTGGCAGGGTGATGCAGCTTCAGGTGCTGAGCCCAGTTCCCCATGGTAAGGGGTGGTCAGGCGAGCAGTCTGCCCACTGTGCCACAGCTTCATCTGAGCTTCTGCATCTCCTGCTATCACAGTAAGTCAGAAGCACATCCCTGCATTGTCACACTTCTGGGGAACCTGTGGGATGGGAATGTCCTGTGACCGTCCTCAGCTCTGTGGTATGGGCCAGAGCTTAGACCCACAGCACGTTAGGAACAAGACAGATCAAAATTTATTTGTTGAAAAAATTGATAATAATCAAAATTGGTGAACACAATTAGTATTATAACATGATGTTACCTAGAAAAAGCATATTTTCTTAAATTTGCAAATTTCCTTATTTGGAAAAAAAAGAAAGAGACCAGATAAGAGCTATACCGTGGATGCCCCATTTAACCTGGGGAGTGGTTTGAAGTCTCAACTTGGTTGCCCATGGATCTCACAGTGGCCAGCTTCCAGTCTGTTGCCATTTGCCCTCTCCCCACCAGGGATTGCTGGGGAGTGGGAGGGTGCTGAAGCCTGGGAACACCTGGCTTCCCTCCAGAAGCATCAAATATGGGAGAACACCTGTGGTGTTGAGCCCAGTAGCCAGCCCTCACCCAGGAGTGCTCTTTCCAGGTGTCCCTCATCCCAGGTGTCCTATATAAAAAAAACACTCACCTGTCCAGACCTGAAGACTGACCTGAGAGACACAAGGTATAGCAAAAAGCGAGGCTTTACTGACGGTCTTGAGAGATCGGGTATCTAGAGGAGGAGACTCCCCCCCTTGGGGGGGGCAGTTATAACCAGCATTTTATTCCCTCGAGTGCAAGGTCCCTACCCCGGTTCCCCATTTGCTGAGTATTATGGGGTGCACGGTCTTCCTGTAGCCTAGGTGTTTCTGTCTCCTGTTGGGTTATTTAAAGAAATGTACTTTAATTGCACCCACCTCCCCTGTTCTCTGGTGGTGGGAAAATCCCCTTGGACTGAGTGCACTTTGATCCTCTGCCCAGGCGCAGAGAGGCTCAGGGTCCTTGCTCACACACCTTTATTCTGTCCTCTTGGAGACGAGCCCGAGACCTTTCTGTGGTTAGAGTATTTAACAGGCCATCCCATCCAGTGTGGAGGGGCACCTACCCAGTCCTTCCTGTCACCAAAGACTGATGGCAAGAGGAATGTGTGGCACTCCAGCATCTCAGTTGTCCTGTCTCCCGACTCTGGGGCTCCTTTGCATCATGCTGGCTCCAGCTGCTGCTGTGCCCAAGAAGCTTTGTAGCAGTGGGAAGTGTGCTTGGCAATGTGCAGGTGCTGAATCTGGTGGCTGTCCTGTTCGAAGAGAGCCCTGCGGCTAGCTACCCTCATCCTGTAGTCCCAGAAGACCCTTGAGTGCCACTCAGATCTGTCTCTGCACTGGCCTGGAGGAGACAGTCCACAGTGTTGTGGGAAGTCCAGCATTCAGCAGTCTTGGGGCATCTCAGCTGCTCCTTCTGCAGCCCTCACATGTTGTGGTCCGTTTGGCAGCCCCTTGCAGGCACATCATGGCCCTGGCCTAGGGACAAAGCAGGGTCTGCAGATGTTTCAATGAAGAGCCAAGCCAGCAGTCACTAACTGAAGCTTTGCAACCACACACTGTCACCTATTCTAACCCTGCCCTTCAGAAATCAGCTTCGAGATGTAAAGCAAGCAGAGCTGAATTTTGTTGAAATGCTCAGTAAATACTAGCTGGAGGAACATACTGTGGCTAAGCTCCTGGGCTTTGCTATCATGTATGAATGTGTGTGTTATGCAAGTCTGTATGTGTGAGAGTACATCCATGCCTATGAGCATGCGTGTGCTGTCCTGTGTACGTAAGCACGTGGACTGCTGTACTCTGGTGGTTGTTGCCACCATCACTGATTGACTGGTGCTCTTTGGAGCCTTGTTTCCCCTGTGAGTTAACAGCTGCCATTTTTCTCTGCACAGGGATGGAGTCCCCCCATACCGGACCCGTAAGCAGCACCGTAGGGAGATGCAGGAGAGCATCCAAGTCAACGGGAGGGTACCTCTACCTCACATTCCTGTAAGTACAAGCCCCACCATGCTCCCTGTTCTCGTTCAGAGTGGGGCCACAGGGGCAGACAAGCCGGAGAGGCAGGTGCCTGACTTCCTAGAGGCTCAGTCCCCTCCAGGCACCTGCTCTGACCTGGATGACTCTGGAGCAGCAGTGTTGCAAGCACCGTTTGCCTGAGCCCCAGGCTGGGGGCTGCACAGCCGTGCATGGTGGCAGGACCTGTCCTACACTTGGCTTCATGGTACTCTTTTCCTGTTGCTGTGAGCAAGATGCCCACTTGAGGGAGAGCAACTTGAAGCTTTCTTCGTGACATGGAGCCCAGCTCTGGCCTTCTGCAGCCCCCTGACAGTTTCTGTGAAAGCTGGCACTGCTGTGCTCCAGGAGAACTTTGAGAATCAGCTTTTTTGAGGCTGAACAGTAGGCATCTCTGCTCAGACACCTTGACTACAAGGCTGCCTGAGTTTTGCCTCCTGGACCAAGTCACAGCGGCTCCTCAAGTGCTGGCGGCTACGAGCATTCACAGCCAATCTCCATTGGCAGAGTACCCTTGTCTACAAATGGAGCAGTTGGCTTTCCTTACTCTGGCATACTGATGTTGAGCAGAAAGATGCTTTAGGGGAGATGAGGGAAGCTAGTTGTTGCACGTTGCCCCTGGGCTCTACAGTGGTGAAGGGGGAACCGAGCAGGTGTTCAGGAGCCTCACACATATTCAGGCTGCACTTCTTAGTTGTGTCTTTTAGCTTTTGGGGCAGAACCTTTAATTTCCAAATTAGGAAACCATGTTCATGGTTGAGAAGAGAGATGCTTGTTTATTCTTTCTTCTGGGAGAAGAATGGGTGGGTAGCTGTGTTGTCTCCCTGCTGTCCACTTACAAAATCAGAGAATGCTGTAGGCTTTGTGTATGCAGTGGTGTGTATGTTCATCTGCACATGTCCTCAGGTGCCTGCCACTCATGCGTCTGGAGCAGCCTGGGCCTCAGCAGAGCAGACAGCCTGTTCCCAGCCAGGCCTCCCTGCAGGATATGTGTTTCTCAGCTCCTGTGCATGGCAGGAGCACAGATGTGCTTAGTAGGTATCTACACTCAGACCAGGGCTCAAGTAGAGACCTGGAAGAGGAAAGGCGGCAAGAATAAGGGGGACATACCCTGTACTCAGGACTGGTGTGCCCCTGACCCCACCAGCACAGCAGCAGTCTAGGCATCAAGTCAGTGAAAGTAAATTACGGTTCATGAGTCCACACCAGTGTGATGGGAGTGGGTACCTCACAACACCCCCTGTGCATGGGGAGGACCTCTCAAGCCAGTGCTGAAGTCTGGCCAGAGGGGACCTGTGAACACAGGGGAGTGAGATTGGCCAGAAGTTGCAGTGCCGGTGCAGGGTGAGGGCCTTCTGCAGCCAACCTCTGATTTTCAGAAGCCAAGCATTCTGGACACTAGGGGAGACTAAGACCAAGGAGGCTTCAGGCGTGTTAGAAGGAGGGAGGTCCTTGTGGCAGGAAATTTCAGCAAGACCAGGGTGTAGGGGACAGTGGGCAGCTGAGCCCTCTTGGATGCTCTCTCTGCCATTCGTGCCGCCTTGCTGAACCTTGACGATAAAAACTGTTTGATTGAGTGGGTGAGTTAAACATAAAATAGAGAGTGTTAAAAAAGCCTGAAGAGCACATTGGTGAGCTGGGTCCAGGCTTGAAGCACTTCTTCCAATGCAGCAGAGAAGGGCTAGAGGCTAGTCGCTGGGAGCCTGTTCTGGGTGGGGAACACAGATCCCAGGTTCCCGATAATCACAGGAACTCAGGAAGACAGAACTGAGGAGGCGTGGGTGTTGGTAGGCCCAGAGCCCTGCCCTTTCCTCAACCCCACGGCCCTTGTGCTTGGGCCCTTTGCTGCAAGGTAGGGTGTGCTGCATCTTGCGGGAAGCAATGGTGTGAAGTTCCATCCATGAGCTCCTCCTTCAAGGACAGCTCTGGAGTAGATACCTCTTTCCTGTTGGGACCTGTCAGTCAGGGTGTGGCTGGCAACAGGTGGGTCTGGTCCCCTAGACAGTACCAACTTGGAATGGGGTGTCACCATGTGCTGCCCAGGAGCCTGTGCGCTCCCTTTCACTAGAGGAACAATCTGCAGAGGCAGGGAGTCCAAGGATCTGGCTTGGGGCTTGCAGTAGGTGGGCCAACCAGGACCTGTGGCCTCCTGTTGGAACTGCAAACACCGTGTACCTGTCTGGGGGTCTGTTTTATTCAGAAAGTGCCTTGTTCTGAGCCCTGCATGTCATGTTTCTCAGCCTTTGCTTGGGTTTCTTTCTCCCCTATACTACTTGGTCTCTCCTCTGGTCTTGTAGGTGAGACATGGGTATGCACGTCAGGGCTGTGCAGTGTCTGCTGCTGGGAGGGCAGGGGGGAAAGCACAGGCGACGCAGCCCCCTGCCCACATCTTCCCCACTTGGCCTTGAGCCCCCATCACTAGAGGCCAGATTCTGCATGACCTCAGAGGGGCAGCCATCTGCTGGCTGTCCTCAGGCCACCTCCCTTGTCCACTAGAGCCCCTCTCTGCTCCTAGCTTAGGAGGAGCTGGGTCCTTTCCAGCTTAGACCTTGGTGGCTTGAATTAGGTGTGGGTGTGAGTGGCGCTGGGAATGGAATCCAGGGCCTCACCCATGCTAGAAAAGCACGTCACTGAGCTATATCCCCAGCCCTTTTTATTTTATTTTTGAGACAGGCTTTTTTTTTTTTTTTTTTTTTTTTTTTTTAAGAGAGAGGAGAGGGGGGGGGAGAGAGAGAGAGAGAATTTATTTATTTATTTTTTATTTTAGTTCTCGGCGGACACAACATCTTTGTTTGTATGTGGTGCTGAGGATCGAACCCCGGCCACACGCATGCCAGGCGAGCGCGCTACCGCTTGAGCCACATCCCCAGCCCTTGAGACAGGCTTTTGACAAGTTGTCCAGGCTGGCCTTGAACTTGCAGTCCTACTGCACCATACTGGCTTGGAGTTTTAAATACATTTTGTCACAGGGACATCATGGGGTGGGTAAGATTGGCCTGAGCCCTATGTGACAGGAGTGCCTTTACAGGGTCAGGCTGCTGCGTCCACAGCTGTCCTGTGCTCAGAGGTGGCATTTCCTTGCTTTTGCTCAGTGCACTCCAGCTAGTGCAGATGGATCTGTGGAGCGTGCAGGTTACTGGCCAGGCCAGCAGCTGTATGGTCGTGCAGGCCTACTGATGATCTTGCGGCTGTTTTAAGGTTCAAATTATTTTAAGGTAAAGCCTCCCCAAAAGTTAAAAGCACTGTCACTATAAAACGTTTCAGATTTACCTTCTTTTAGAAAGGAAAATTTCTGGGCTGGGATGTAGCTCAGTGGCAAAGCGTCTGCCTTGCATTCGCAAAGCCCTGGGTTCGACCCCCAGTTCCAAAAAAGACAAAAAAAAAGAACCCCACCAAGACAGGAAAATTTCTTGAATTCCAGAGCTCTCCCTGTGCTCTGAGTTTTGTGCCTCCCATGCTTTAGCAGACCCCTGTGTCCACACCGATCCATGCACACTCCAGTATGGCACTACTGGCAGGCCTGTCATGGGTCCCTGCCAGACAGAGGCCCTGAAGGTGCCCTGGCACCACATACCCACCTTGGGCCTGCTGGCAGCCATGCCACATGGGTTATCTTTAGACTCTCGTCCTTGGTGGCCTTGTGCACTGAGCCTTTGCATGCTCCCCTGGTGTCATGCCCTCAGTGCTTTCATGAGCACAGGCTGCAGGTGCTCAGCACAGGGCGCAGTGCTGGGTTCAGAGTGCTACAGCCTGCTCATTCAGCCTCCAAGTCTGTCGTCCCTAGAGTCCCTACCTCTGGGCTGAGTGCAGACAAGGGCAGGGGCAATGAGAAAGTGTGCTGGAGTAAGAGGGAAGAAGAGCACCTGCTGTAGACAGAAACTGTCCTCAGCACACATGCTGATGACCACAGAGGCGGAGGCCTCTGTGTGGGGCATGCTGCCTATGCCCATGTCTTCCTGCAGCGTACCTACCGAATGCCAAAGGAGATCCGCGTGGAGCCACACAAGTTTGCTGAGGAACTTATCCACCGCCTGGAGGCTGTCCAGCGCACGCGGGAGGCTGAGGAGAAGCTGGAGGAGCGGCTGAAGCGTGTACGGATGGTGAGTGGGCTGTGCTCAGAGCTGCATCTGCACTGCCGTGTGTTCCCCCACTCGGATCCTTGAGGTCAGCCCAGCCCCTGCTCCTCCTGGCACCATGCTCCTCTGACCCTCTTGTCTGGCACTCTGCACCCTAGCAGCACCTTCTCACTCTCACAGGCCTAGGGGGCCATGTGGCCCTGTACTGGGAGGAGACCCTCAGGCTCCCAGCACCTGACAGACCGACCGGGTGGTGGGCCATGCAGCCCTTTGTGCTGTGCCCCATTGGTGGCCTGGGCCACCTGAGGCAGATAGCCAGTGCTGCAGACTCTTCATCCTGGCCTTCCCCTTCCTGTCAAGACCACCACATGGGACTCACACCCTGGGCTTCTCTGTGCCACTCATAGAAAGGCCTCCTCTGCTCTCCTTGCAGTGTTTGGTGACCATAAATACTTTGAAAATGCAGGCATTCCTATTTATATGAGTTTCCATACCTGAAGTTCAAACTGTGATGTCTAAGGAATTATTTCTCCACCACTCCCTTGATGTCCTTATTTAACCTGTGGGCTCAGCCCCCCCCAGGCCCTAACACCCCCAGCAGGCTTGCCTTCTCATTTGGCTCACTCACACTGCCCAGGTGAGCACACAGAAGAGCCAGCAGTGCTGGTCTGGGGACAAGTGATTGGGCAGATGCTCCTCATGTAGTGTAGTAGGGAACAGACCTGGTTCCCTTGCCACTGAGACCAGCAGCCGCCTTTCCCCCCACCCCCACCCCGGGCAGCAGAGCATGAGTGTGAGAAGGTGCTGGTGGGGACTTCCCATATGCTAGTTAGTTCACCCTCTCCACATCCCTGGGGATGACTCAGTGGTTCCCCAAAGTTCAAGAATCTGCCTGAGGCCACCTGCCAGCAGCGGTGTACAGGCCTCACTGCCAGGAGGTTCTGGCAGACAGGAGTGAGATGCTGTCAGGTGAGCTGCTATTCACAGGAGCAGCTCTCTTGTCTGGACACTCTGTGATGTGGCCCAGGAGCCATGTCGCAGCTGGCATCTGGTGGCACTGATGGTGCTAAGTGTGCACACACTGGGCCAGCCCTCTGGGGGTGCCAGCGGAAGCCTCATTGGGTAGTTGAAGAGGAATGTACATAGCTTTGTCCCCAAACCCAAATATTTGGAGCAGCCTTAGCATGCAATCGGAGCTTCCAGTGCTGAGCCCTGGGTTTCTGTTGTGACCTTGTTAGTGTTTCAGTGTACATAGCAGTGTCTCAGACTTCATCCTCTGCTATGAGAACGGCCCTGGGCACATCACAGCTAGCTCTAGAAATGTGCTCAGGGCAGACCAGGAGAGTGCCACACTGAGCTCACACAGTGGGGCTGCTCAGCTACCTCAGCCCTGCCCACCCCCCAACTGGCCAGATGGGGTGGCTCTGCCCTGGGCAGGAGGACAGTGTGTACCAGCTCAGCAGGACCTGGCCGGCTGCCCCATGGGAACAGAACTACCTTCTCTGACTCAGAAAGAAGCATGTGTCTCCCTGATACCAACTGGGGGTGGGGAGTTCTGTAGGTAGATTCTTCCAGCTCAGGCTCCCCTCAAGCTATCACTACCATGGGCTGCCTCCACTTCTGGGCATGGTACCTCTTCCAAGCAGTCCACAGTGATCCCAGTCTGCCCCATGTACTGTTCTCATTATGATGTAGATGGTAGTCCTTTTTATGAAGGAATAGTCTCATATCTTTAAAATGTATTTATAACCATATTATTAAAATAAATTATTATCACTATAAAATTTTGAAAATAAAAACACCAAGAAGATAGTAAAACCATTAGCTGCAGTTAAATTAATCTAGTGTTCCAAACCCAACCAGGGTGGTGGGTGTAGCCCAGAGGTCAAGCTCTTGCCAGCATATTTGAGGACCTGGGTCTAGTCCCCAGCACCCACGATGAATAGACCCCAAGTTGGATCCTGCAGATGCAGAACCATTAGGACGATCTGACTGTCCTCAGGCATCTGGCCTTCCCCTCTCTACTGCTGCCTTAGGAATAGTGGCATTGCCAGTCCAGAGATACCCTTAGCTAAGAGCTGTCCCCCAGAGTTCCCAAGCCCCATAGGCAGGCAGCATCCACTAGCTATGCTCTGTCCCACAGGTCCCACAGGTGCCAATCGACCAGCCACCCTGCATGTGCCTCGGCAGCTCTGGTACACAGGTCCTAACTGCTTCGATGCTTTTGCATTTGTGAGGAATTTGGTGTTCAGTATCTTGAAATGTGTTTGTATTAAAGTGGGTTGTAAGTGGGTGCAGTGGCCACGCCTATGGTCCCAGCTGCAGGTTGTAAGTGGGTGCACTCCTGTGGTCCCAGCTGCAGGTTGTAAATGGGTATAGTGGTGCGTGTCTGTGGTCCCAGCTGCTCAGGAGCTGTTGTAGGACATATGTATGGCAGTAAAATTAAGGAAAGGAAAAAAACAATTAAAAAAAATACTTTATTGAGAAACTTAGGAAAACTAAGTCCAGGAAGAGTTTTGTCAGTGGCTCCCCTCGGTGTTTATCCTCTTGCCACTGCCCTCAGCCTGCAGAATGGAGTCAGCAGGGTCCAAGGAGGCTCCAGGGCCCTTGAAGGCTTGAGCTCGTGGTGTCCTGGAATTGGACATCTCTTCCTGGCCTGACCACATCCTGAGGGGGGACAGTGTCTCTTGACCTCTGAATCACACTTGCCAGTCCTTGCTCTCATTTGGCGCTCCAATGTGAGGTTTCTGGGTGCAACTGGTGCTGAAGGTGCTGCCTGTCCCCACAGGAGGAAGAAGGTGAGGATGGAGACCTCCCCTCTGGGCCCCCGGGGCTGAATCACAAGCTGCCTCCTGCCCCAGCCTGGCACCACTTCCCACCCCGCTATGTGGATGTGGGCTGTGGCGGGCTGCGGGATGCCCATGAGGAGAACCCCGAAAGCATCCTGGACGAGCATGTGCAGCGGGTCATGAGGACACCTGGCTGCCAGTCCCCTGGGCCTGGCCACCGCTCCCCCGACAGTGGGCACATGGCAAAGATGGTGACATTGGGGGGTGCAGCTTTGGGCCATGGGAAGCACATGCCCAGGTCCGGGATGAAGCTGGATGTGGCTGGCCTGCACCACCACAGGCACGTTCATCACCACCTGCACCACGGCACATCCAGGCCCAAGGAGCAGCTGGAGGCCGAGGCTTCTCGCAGAGCCCAGAGCAGCTTCACATGGGGCCCAGAGCCTCACGGTCACGCAACCAAGTCCCGTGGCTGCTCAGAGAATACAGGCGCTATCCCCAACACTTGTGACCTGGCCTGTGGGTGAGTTCTGCACCATTGGCTGCTTTGGGAATGGCGGGGTCCTTGTCCTGTACATGATGGTGAGTGGCCAGCAGCAGGGCCAGGGTGCCAGGCTATCCCTGTGGAGGCCCGAGCTTCCCTAGAAAGTCATAGGAAACCTGGGCAGGAGCCAGGTGGGGTCCAGGCACAGGATCAGGGTCTGGGTAAGGAGGGTCTGCTTGGCCCTGAGATAGGAGGTGGAGGTCAGGGCTGCAGTCCACCGTGTTTCTCCTGGTGGGTTGTGGGTGACCAGTATAGCTTCCCGTGGTGTGCTCAGGCAGCAGCAGACTGTTGTAGAGGTAGCCACCTTGCAGTGGGCACAGTGCCCTTCTGTGGAGTGTCAGGGGCTCAGAAGGCCATGGAGAAGGTCAGGGCAACCCCCAGGTCTTGCTCTCACAGGGGAAAGGCAGGCGCACCTTCCAAAAGGAGCTCCAAGAAGGTGGACCCTGGGAAGAGTGGCAGCACCGAGGTGCCGGGTCCTGCCGAGGACGCAGAGAAGAACCAGAAGATCATGCAGTGGATCATCGAGGGGGAGAAGGAGATCAGCAGGCACAGGAAGGCTGGCCATGGGTGAGTGCCCACAGCGCCGGCCCCCTCCCCAGAGCTAGCCAGCAGCCTCTCCAAGGGCACAGAAGCCCTCCTGCTCTGTGGAGGTTATTCCTGGCTTTGGGCCATAAGCCCTCCCCCCGAGGGGGCCAGCTCAGGACAGGAAAGCCAGCAGCCGTGGGAGATGCCATCTGCTCTCACTTGCTTGTTCCCAGCCTTGAGGACAGAGGCTACTCTGGGGTGGTGTGGAGTGAGGGCCCCAGGGCCAGCACCACATGTTGTGGACCTCAGTATCAGCTCACTCCCCTGTATCATCCCATGTCCCTTGTGTGTCCAATGCCACAGAGAGGTGTCAGCCCATACCTGGCCAGCACAGACCACCCTCTTGAGGACTTGAAGAGAGTAATGGGAGCCCTATCTGCCAGTGGGGCTTGGGATTGTCAGGGGAGGCAACTGTCCATCCCCTTTGTTTGGGGCCACAGAGCCTGTCCCCAGGGTTTCAGGGAGCCCTGTCCAGCTCGGGCTAGGGTGTGGGTGGGCTTGTGGTTTCTCTCCAATGGTTTTTACAAAGGATGGTGGGCTGTGTCCCAAACATTTCCCCAAGAAAGGCAGTTTCTGTGGTTGAAGAGATAGTGTGCATGGATAGCCCTTGGGGTAGGGGGGCTACCTTCAGTGTGGGCTGCTCCTGGCGAGTGTCATGGAGGCAGGTGAGCTAGGGCTGGGTGCCCTGGCCCTGTCTTGAGGTGCCCCTGCCTGAGGCGACAGCCCTCTCTGATGTCTCCCCCATGGCCCAGAGACTGCTGTGTCTCTGCTGACTGTTCAAGGGTTCATTGGTGGGGTGTTGTGGATGGAGAACACATTTCCAGGGCACAGTGAGGGGAAGGCTGTGATTGTTAAGTGGGAAAATCAGGGAAAACTACATGCGTACCTTCAGGCCAGCTATGTTATGTGCTTTTAGTGGGTAAGGGGATGTGTATGTACTGAAAGTGGCTATTTATAAATTAGGGTATTGTGAATTATTTAGTTTTTCTTTTAATTTCCTGTATATTCCAGGTTTTCCACCATGGACTTTTTTTTTTTTTTTTTTTTTTTTGGTGGTGCTAAGGGTTGAACCCAAGGCCTTACGTGTGCTAAGCAAGTGCTCTGCCACTGAGCTATATGTGCCCAGTCCTGAAAACTTATTTTTATTTTTACTCTTTAAATTTTTGGTACTGGGGATTAAACCCAGGGATTTAACCACTGGGCTATATCCTCCAACCCTCTTTTTATTTATTTTTTTTGAGACGGGGTCTCTGTAAGTTGCTTAGGGCCTTGCTAATTTGGTGAGACTGGACTCAAATTTGCCATCCTCTTGCCTCTGTCTCCTGAGAAGCTGGAATTTCAGGCATGCACCATAAATAATTTCTTTTTAATTAACAATAGTATGTATAGTATATGGTGTATGGTTTTAAAGAGTTTGCATATATTGTATATGGTTCACATCTCAGTAAAGCTGCTAAAAATGAAGTTGAAAAACCCACGAGACAGGAATGTACCTGCTGAGTGCTAGGAGCTCACCAGCCCCTGAAGCCGGCTTCAGGCCTCAGCTGCTCCCGCCCAGTGCACTGGGACTGCCATGCTTGTCCTTGCTCCCCAAGGTCTTCGGGAGCGAGGAAGCAGCAGGTTCACGAGAGCTCCAGGCCCTTGTCCGTCGAGCGCCCTGGGGCTGTGCACCCCTGGGTGAGTGCCCAGCTCCGCAATGCTGTCCAGCCCTCACATCTCTTCATTCAAGACCCCACGATGCCTCCCAACCCGGCCCCCAACCCCTTGACCCAGCTGGAGGAGGCCCGCAGGCGTCTGGAAGAGGAGGAGAGAGCCAGCAAGCTGCCCTCCAAGCAGAGGTGGGTGCAGGCACTTGATCAGACAGCCTGCTGCCCCTCTGCTGAGGCTGCAGGTGGCCCTGCTGTGGGTCTAGGTGGGATACCGGATGTCGCCACTGCCCCTGGGGGAGGAGAGCTGGCGTGTTCTCTGGCACCTGTTCTGGTGGAGGCCACAGATCCCCAACTCAGCAGGGACAGGTGACCGTCAGCCGCTGGGTAATCTGGGCTCTGTGGTGGGCAGGACTGCAGCCAGCACTGAGGCCCAAGCGCCACACCTGCCGCCTGCCCCTTGAGGCAGCATCTCCCCTCTAGGGCAGCAGCATTTTCTCTCCAGGCGAGAATGCGCTTCTGACCCTTTGGCTGGAATTCCCAGTGGGTCAGGTCTCTGTGATACGTAGAGATGTGTCCCTCACCAGGTCCTGGGCCATGGTCACAGAGGCCCCTGTTTCCCTCAGAAGTTACTGGCCCTTCACTGAGCATCTCGGGTCCTCCCAGCTGTGGGGCTGCCCTATTCTGGGCTGCCTAGAGGATAAGGCTGGGTTCAGCAGGCTTCCAGCCCATCTGCTACACTGGTGTCAGGTGACACTGCCCTGCCACAGACCTGTAACAGGCTCTGAGCCTGCACCCACTTCAGAGCCAGGGTGACAGTCACCTGAACCGAAGGGGCAGCCACATTGCTGTTAGCCTTCTTCACTCCTCCTCTTTGTAGGGACATTCCCTCTTGGTGCTGAGATCCTATGCATGTCTGGTTGGAGCCTGCCCTAGTCTGGGTGGGGTGCTCTAGGAAGACACCTGCTGTGGTTTTCTCCTGGCCTGGGACATCAGCTGATCCACAGGAGCTGCCTCTGCTGTGCATTTTGGGGTGCAGTTCCCATGCCATGGTTCCATCTGGTGGCTCCAGCAACTCCAGGTGTAGGGAGAACCCTGGAATTGCTGGGTTTATCTGTCTGTCCAGGGGATGGGCTTTTTGCAAGCAGCTAGATATACGGAACAAAGCAGAGAAGGACGTGGCCTTGGGCCTTGTGGGCCCTGCCCAGGCTGGTCAGGGTGGAAATCATTCTCAGGGCAGTTCAGCAGCCTATCCAGACATGGGGCCCTGCAGAAGGGCACTGTGACCCCAGGACAGGTCTCCCTCATAGGACCAGGGATCCCCCAGGGGCTCCAGATTGCCGAGTAGGGCCCCTGTGCTTCAGGGGAGGCTGCAGGTGGGCTCTGCAGCACAGAGGGTCGTCCCTAAGGATGAAGCATAGCTTTAACTCCCAGATCAGTGCTCCCAAGTCATGTCTCAACTCAGAACTCAGAAACCTGGGGCTGTGCACCCCTGGGTGAGTGCCCAGCTCTACAATGCTGTCCAGCCCTCGCATCTCTTCAAACGTGGTGCTCCAGACCCAACAGTCAGGCGCCCTGGTGTGGCGTCCCCTCCACCTCCCACAAGCACATTCCCCTCCCCTTGCCCTTGGCCTTCTGTCTGGCAGCACTGGCCGTGGTCCCCTCCCCAGTGACGCGGGTTGTTCTCTAGGTATGTGCAGGCGGTTATGCAGCGGGGACGCACCTGCGTCAGGCCAGCGTGCACACCTGTGCTGAGCGTGGTGCCAGCCGTGTCGGACTTGGAGCTCTCCGAGACAGAGTACGTGTGCCTGGAGGGTCCTCCACTGCCACCTACCCCAGCCAGTCTGGCACACCCCTGCCAGGTCGAGTAGCTGTTCTGGGCATGAGTCCAGGCACCATGTCTGAGGCAGTTCTGGAGAAGGGGGCACCAGCTCCCACCTTTCCTCCCATCCCTGTCTAGGAAGTCACTGCTGCCCTGTGGAGATAGGCCAGGGTGCATCTGGGCCCGTGGCCTGTCCACACAGGCACTCCTACTTTGTGCTTGCCTGTGCCCAGGCTGGGGTGCGTGGGGTCGCAGCCATGTCCCTTGAAATGGTACCAGGGGCTTTAGACAGGGCTCACTTGGTGTGGTTCATGGACAGTGTGACTGGCCAGAGCCAGGAACGAGGACCTGCCCTGCTGCACATGGAAATGGCCGACCTCCCCCTTCCTGGTTCCTGCTCCAGGCAGGTGTGGGGGGCTCACCCCAAAGAGGGGCGTAAGGATGGGATCCACTGTGTAAACAAGGGACTGCAGAGCCCCCGCTCCAGAGCACTCCTCACCTGCTCCTCCTGTCCCTGGAGAAGCATGTCCATTGGAGTGGCACTTCTCTAATGGCCTCCGTGAGCTCTGAGAGTACAGTACTGAGGGAAGGTCTAGAAACACAGGTGCCTGGGAGCTTGGTGTGCAAAAGAGTTACACTGCCAAGGTGGCCCATTCACCTGGGGGCAGGGAGACAAGTGCCCATTGTTGCCTTCCTGCCATGAGATTGGCTCTGGAAGCTTCTGGTGTGCCCAGCTCAGGGACCCGAGGCCAGGCCCTGTTGTGTCTGAGCAGCCTTTGGGAGCACAGGGTCGTGACCTGCCTTCCCAGATCTAGCAGCCGTGTGGCACCTGCCAGGAAAGGGCGCACCTCCTTCTGGGCAGGATGTTGTATTGGCCTCATCGGCCCTGGAGGTTTGGCCAGCTGTAGCCAGTGGGAACTTTTGCTTTGAGGTCTGATTGCCCTGTCCTGGCCCTTCGGATATTTCAAGAGCTTCAGAACTTAGGTATTAGTTGGGTACTAGGGAGTGGCCACCTGGTTGTGGGGACAGCAAGTGCTCTGCCTGGCTACAGCAAGAAGCCGTGTGCCTACTTCATGTGGCGGGTGGGCACTATCTCCCACCAGGCAATAGGACCTGTCCTGGTAGGCCACTGAGGACTGGCCAGGGTGACTTCCATGTGGGCAGGGTCTTTGCAGGTGTGGAGCTGCTGAGCGAGGGCCCCAGCTGCCCTGAGCAGGCACCAGCAGGCCCAGTAGCTGCTACTCTCTCCTGCAGGACGAGGGCACAGCGGAGGGCGGGCAGCGGAAGTGCCCAGCCCTGCGACAGCATCGTTGTGGCCTACTACTTCTGCGGGGAGCCCATTCCCTACCGGACCCTGGTGCGGGGCCGCACAGTCACCCTGGGCCAGTTCAAGGACTTGCTGACCAAGAAGGGCAGCTACAGGTAAGAAGAGAATCTGGGGCCTTAGTGAGGTGCCGCTGTGCAGGAAGAGCTGCTTTCCCACCTCCTCCTGCCCTCGTCTGCACCCTCAGCCTACTGCTCCCAGTCCTGGGTGTTGCCTGCTGCTCCATACTGGGCAGGTGGGGGAGTGGGTAGCATCAGGTCTGTGTCTAAAGGTGGGGAAACAGGCCCAAACAGGTCGGTGTATGTGCTGGGCTGACCTGGGCTCCAGCCTCACAATTCAGCTCCTCCTGCTGAGGCCTCCGGATCCCTGAGAAGGGCAGAGGGTGGAGAGGGCCCTGAAGGCCAACCTCAGAGTCAGGTGGAGGCTGCTAGGTCAGTCTCTGTCACCGAGTGGCTACGGAAAGAGCCCAGCTCTCCACGCCCGCCTGCTCCTCATCACAGCACCTGGGCCTGACCAGGGCTCCCAGGGCTCTGGACACTTCCCAGCAGGCAGGGAGCTGGCAGCACCACAGTGGTCACTGCACCATATGGCTGCATGTGGACGCAACTTGTGGGCTCTGGGAGAAACCCCTCTCACTGGCTGCGGCCCCATCCCCAGGTACTACTTCAAGAAGGTGAGCGACGAGTTCGACTGTGGGGTGGTGTTTGAGGAGGTTCGAGAGGACGCGGCTGTCCTGCCCATCTTTGAGGAGAAGATCATCGGCAAGGTGGAGAAGGTGGACTGACATGAGGCCAGCACAGCACAGCTTCGGAGCCTGGGGTCGCGGGGAGTACCCAGCAGTGCCCTTGGTACCTCAGAGCAGTCCCAAGGCTGGTCTGTCCTGCCCAGGAGAGGGAGGCCCACCACAGCAATAGCAGAGTCCCCGAGCCAGGCTACCTGCCTGGAGCTGCAGGAGACCCCAGCAGCCCCTGCTGCCCACCTCGCAACCCGCAGGCCTCACTGGTCCCGAACGCCAGTGTCACTGCTCCCCCTGGACTTGCCCCGGCACCCGGTCAGGCCCAGGCTGGGTGCAGGGGCCCCTGCAGATTGTACTTGTCACTGAGTGCCTTCAACATGCCCTCTCTCGCCTGTCACTGTGTGAATCCCGCAATGAGCACTGTGGGGCCTGTCTCTGGCTGCCAGCTCAGCGGGTGGGGACCCTCCTTTCTAAGGGCCCATGTAAATATGTACATTTCTCAGGCCAGGGCCAGCAGGGGGCTGACCCAGCCGTTTTCCATGCAATGACTTGTACAATGATCTTTTCAAGGTACTTGGATAGCAATGAAATAAAAATTTTTGGAGCTGCCTTGGCTGTGGAGTGACTGACTACAGCTGATGGGCCCAGCTGAGCCCTGCCATCCTCAGACCCATCAGTGAAGGTCATGGTGGAGGGGGGCACTACAGGCAATGGCTGCAGAAAGGCCCCACATGGTGCAGCGGGCCCAGGAGGCTGAGGCTGGCCACGGCCGTGCTGCCAGCCTTGCCAGGAACCACACACTCAGTCCAGGAGCAAAGCTCTTTATTCACGGAGCACAGCTTCTCCAGCCAGGATCACCTGCCACTTGCAGTTGGCAGTGATGTGGTGGCTACAGCTCCTCCCGGGGCCCCACACTGGAATTGGCTAGTGGCTCCTAGAAAGGGTCACAGAGGCCCAGCTCAGCTCTGCCCTCAGCCCACCCCAAGTCCTGTCAGCCCCACCTGGAGGTGACCTGCCCAGGGCTTAGAACCCTGGATGGGGTGCATACCTGGAAGGGGGCTGTGGGTGCCTCTGCTGGCAGCTCACCCCCACTGTCCAGGAACTTGGAAAAGCTCTCCAGGTCCCTGTTGCCCTTGTATTCCATCATCTGGGGAAGAATGGGAAGCTAAAGGTGCTTCCTGCTACAGCCCACCTGCGTCAGCCCGGAGCCAGGCCTGACTGCCCCAGCCCCAGCCCTAGTTCCTCACCTTCCGATCCCGCCCTGCGGGGAAGTACAGGAGCCTGGGGAAGCCAGACACAGTGAAGGCCTCCAGCTCATTAGCCGTAGCGTCCAGCTCGGCAATGATGATGTCTTCGTGGTCCCTGTACTTCTCAGCTAGTGCCTCCCAGGCCGGGGCCATCTCCTTGCAGTGGCTGCACCATGGGGCAACTGTGAGGTATCATACTTGGTTAGCCGGGTCCCCACATACCCACCTACCCACCCACCCACCAGCCTCAGTACTCACAGAACTTGACAAAGACATTCTTGGTTTCATCGAAAGCCACCTGCTCAAAATTCTTGCCCACAAGGGTCTTGACGGGCCGCTGGTCCCAGTCAGGGGGGACCTCTTGGCTTAGCAGGTAGGGCTGTGGGCCAGGCCGGGAGCTCTGGTGTTGTGTGGGGAAGGACCCCAGGAGTGGCTATGCCCTCCCTGCCCCACCCTGTGGCTCTAGCCAGCTCACCTTGAGTTTCCCACTGAAGACCATCTGGCAGAAGGCTGCCACGGAGGCTGAGGTGATAGGCCCCCCGCCAGGGGGTGCATACTTCTTAGTGGTCTCAATGTTAACCAAGCGCAGGGTGGGGGCCTCCTCAGCCTTGAGACCAAAGTACTGCAGTACGTGGTCATTGCTGGCATCCACGTCCACCACCACAAACAGCACCTGCCAGCAGAGAGTCCATGCTGGGCATCTTGCCACCGTGTCACCCCTTCCTCCTGGTCCCCCATTACCTGCCCCCTGAGCGGGGGAGCCGCCTCCCGGAAGCCCTCCAGGAGCTCCCTATGTGAAGCCAGCGTCTGGTTGACAAACAGCAGCAGGTGGTTGAGGATCCTGGCGCTGAAGATCCTCCGGGAGGTCTGTGGAATGGTTTCCTGTGACTCCCAGGGCCCAGCCAGCCAGCTCTGCACCCCCAGGCAGCTGAGCTCACCTGGTTGCTGAACTCCGTCACCAGGAGCATGCTGTGTGTGATGAGGAAGCGGGACAGGTCCCCCAGGTCCAGACCCAGCTCCTCGTCCACTGGGAAGTCGGCCCGTCCTTCATCGAACTAGACACCAAGAGGGTCACCTAGGGCCATAGCCCTAGCCCTGACCCCTGCCTCAGCGCCACTCACCTTCTTGAAGAGGACCACAGTGTCCTTGGTGAGGCCAAACTTCTGAAACAGCTTTGGCTGGTCAGTGAAGCCAAATGTCATGTCCAGGGCATCGCGGGCCAGGGCCAGGAAGGTGGCCACATCCTCATCCTCCAAGTCCTACACGCCCAGATCTTGTGAGGCTGGCAGGTACCACTACTGCTGCCCCCGTGGCCTGGCCCCCAGCCCAGCCTACCTGGAAGAAGCCGATGACAACCACGTCCCCAGCATCCATCAGTGCCTGTGCACCCTCTTCATCCTCCAGCCGGGTGGCACTGGACCCCACCCGCCGCTTTAGCCACTCAACGATGCCCTTGGCCTCCCGGGGGCCTGTGGAGTGTGCCCTCAGTCTACGCAGGCCCCAGCCCACCCCACCCCAGGCTGTGCCTACCCCACACCTGTGTACTCCTCGGGGTGCGTCCGATTCCCATCACGGAAGAACTTGAGCGTGGGGTACCCTGTCACACCAAACTCCTCCGTCAGCTCCCGCTCCGCAGGCCCATCCACCTTGGCTAGTGTGGCCGTGACCGACTCAGCTGCTAGCAAGGCAGCCGCCTTGCTGTATTCAGGGGCCAGCGCCTTGCAGTGCCCACACCACGGGGCGACTGGGGGATGAGGCCATGAGTGCCAGGCCTGCACAGCCACAGCCCCTCCCTGCAGATCCCGAGGGAGCAGGGGTGTGCTGTGCACACTCTTCTTAGGCCCCACCCAAGCCTGGGCCATGGCAGGGCTGAGATCAGGAGTCAGATTCTCCAGGCCCCCAAGCTTGGGGCACAAGGGACAACAAGGTATGGCTGGGGTTCCTGGGACACACATGGCTGCCTCCTGAGGCTGCCGCGAGGACGGATTTGACATTTATTTACTAGGGTGTCCACAGACCCAGATCCCCATGCTTCTGTAGAGAGCCTGCAGAAAGACCCACCACCAGCAGCTTGGAGAAGTGGCCGTGCGGCAGGACGTCAGCCCGAGGACACAGATGGCCAAACAGGGTGTTCTCATGTCCCCTGGGCCTCCCCGCATAACCACCACCCCTCCACACTCCATCCCAGAGCTCCCTGCCCTAGGGTGCTCCTAGGAAGCTGGAGTGCTGGGCACAGTGCCTCTGGGAAGATCCCCCAGTCCACAGGGCTGGGGCTGGAGACCCTGGGTAGTCCCTGTGGCCCCCAACCCACTGGCCCAAACACTCACAGAACTCCACCAGCAGGGCTGGGTACTCCTGCAGGGCCAGGCCCAGGGTGTGGTGGTCCAACACCAAGACCCCATCCTCCTTGGGGACCTCCTCCCCAGGGGTATCCTCCAGGAGATCCTCTGAGGGTCTCTCAGGTCCCTGTCCCTGTCCCTGTAGGCCTGAGGCCCCCAGCAGGAACAGCAGCAGCACAGGCAGAAGCTGGCCGTCCATGGCAGTGCCGGGCCCGGGAGGCTGGGGTAGATAAGGGGACTGGGGACCAAGCAGCAATCGCCACGTAGCACCTGGGCCCTTTCTCAGGGACGATAAAGCTTGAGAGCACCCCCTTGAGGGAGGGGGAGGCAGAAAGAGGCCACACGGAGGGCAGCGAGACGACATTTAATGGGGCACAGCGCCAGGCGGGATGCAGGACAGAGAGAGGGCAGGGTCTGGTCACTGACCAGGGGCCAGGGAAAGCTTGGGGTCCCTTGCAGCAGTGGACAGAGGTGGGAACAAGGGCCAGAGCCAGGATTCAGCCCTTCCAGTCCTGGCAGACGCGGAGGCCCCACTCCCAGGACAGGTGGGCTGTCTTGTCGTCGTCTGTGAAAAGGGACCTGACAACGTAGGGGCCCCGCACCAGTGCGCCCCTCGGAGCCTCCTCCACTGGAGTCACGAACTCGTACTCCTGAGCCCTGGGGCCATAACTGCCTACCATGTAGACAGCCCTGTCCACTGAGAGAGGGACAGGATGTCAGGGCTGCCCTCCACCTGCCCCACCTCACCCCCACCCGGCCCTCCACACTGCCCTCACCGCGCAGGCCCCTGCGGAAGGTGTGGTGCACACACTTGAGGCCACTGACGATGTCCTTGTTGACCTGTGGGACAGACGGCGTTAAAGGTTCCTCTGGGGCCAGGGCACTGGCCGGCCGGCGCCTCCCACCGCAGCTGCCCTCACCTTGAAGGTAACCTTCACCTGGTAATCAACACCCTCCTTCAGGATGAACGCCTGGCTTTTCAGCGCAGCCAGGTCCCCTGGGAGGGAAATGGCAGGTAAGCTCTAACTCCAGGGCGGGCTCATCCTGCCTCAGGAGCCCCACGTGGGGTGTGGTGCCCTCAGGGTTTCAGGATGGGCCCAGGGACTTGGGATGGGGCACAGGGGTCCTAAGAGGTCTCTGCTCCAGAGACAAATGGTGGTGGTCTGCAGAGGCATTACCTGTGAGGTCCATGGTGATGGGCCCTGGAGCTTGCTCCGAAATCAGCGTCAGCCTGGTCACCTGCACGTTAGGCAGGCTGGGATCTGAGGAGGAGCAATGTCCATAGCATGCCCTGCTGCTCCCCACCCAGGCACAGCCCTCTAGGCCCAGGTTCCAAGCCCATACCCACTACAGGTGGCAAAGTTCCCAGCAGTGCTCTCTTGTACTGGGTGAGGCTCTCGTCCTCAGGGTCCAGCTGCCGGATCTCCAGGGCGCTCTTCTTCCCAGGTGCCTGATACTCTGGCACAGCGTCGTCCAGTGCCTCCTCCAGTGGTGTTGGCCCCCCCTCCTTGTCAGCCAGGAGAACTGGGAGTTGGAGAAGGCATATGAGGTGCTGCCCCCAGCTGATCCTGGCACTGGAGCACCCTGCTGGAGCACCCCCACCTGGCCAGCTGTGCCTCCCACTGCCCAAAGGACTAGGAAGGAGGCAGGTGGTGGAGCTCAGAGGGAGGGTGAACCAGGGAGAGCAGTAAGAGGGCTCCCAGGGCATAGGCAGCATCCCACCTGCCTCTCCCACAAGAGCCCTGGTGGCTGGAGGAGGCTCCCAAGGCACCTGGCCAAGGGGCATCCTTGGGGTGCCAACTTGCTTCTGGCCAGATGTCCATCCAGGGGCCCTCCCTGAGGCCAAACGTGGAGGAATGATGACCCCAAGTGGGGAACCACGGGGCTGGGACTACTGCTAGAGTGATGGCCCCGGGGCCCTCCAGGGGGTCCCTACCTCTGGGCCCTTCCCATAATGCTCTAGCCCCCACCCATGGAGCCTCCAGACTAGGGTTCTCTGGAGCCCCAGCCCCACCTAGGGGAGAGACCCGTGCCTCCCTGACTTCACACGCGCGCGACCCTGGGCTTCCTTCCCCTTGCTGGTTGCTGGGAATCAAGCCCCCACTCCCGCTGGAGTCAGGCCGGGGCAACGCCAGGAGGTCCCCACGCGCCCCCAAAGTTGCCGCCGGGAAGGCCCACCGCCCACGTGGCCGCCACCCGGCCGGCCAGCCGCTCACCTCGGGCGCAAAGCGCCAGCCGGAGCAGTTCCAGCAGCTGCGCCCCCAGCTCGCACGCGTCCAGGCCCAGCATGGTGGCGCGCGGCCCGACGCGGAGCCGCCGCCCGGCTCGGCTCAGCCCCGGCGCGACTGCGGTGAGCTCATCCCGGCCGGGAGCGCCCCCCGCGCCCAGCGCCGCGCCCGCGCCGCGCGCCCCCAGCCGCTCCGCGGACCCCGCGCAGCCCGCAGAGACGCGCGTGTCGCCCGCACGGCGCCGGCACCCGGCCGTCCCCGCCGCCGCCGCCGCCGCCGCCGCCGCGGCCCGCCCCGCCCTGCGGCGCCCGCAGGAGCCGGGGTCTCCCCCGAGCCCTCGGGCGGGGCTGGGGAAGTGCAGCAGGTGCGTTCCCCCTCCCCCCTGTGTCCCCCGGCTCTCATTAGCTGCAGGCGGCCAGGCCACACCTGGGCCCAGCAGCCCTCCGCCGCCCCTCCCCTCCGCCCCCGCGCAGCGTCTGGGCAGCGGGGACTCCCGGGGCCACCTAACTTGGTGCGGGGGCTGGCACGAGCCTAAGGGGACCTCGGCAGGCTGGTCTGAGCACCCTGAAGCTCAGTCTAGGCCACAAACACTAAAGGTTGTGCCCGCAGGGCTGGTTTTTATCTGTAGGGGCCTGGGGACCCAGATAATTCGGGAGGTCCTGCCCTCTGGGAGAGAACCATGAAGAAAATAGAAGGCGAGATGAGGGGGAAGCCAGGGTTTCTTGACACCTGAGAGCTGTGGATGGGTGTGGGGGGTCAGCCAGGGCAGGTGAGGGGTGAGCAGACCCTCCGCAGGAGACAGACCAAAGGCTGGGTCTGAATAAAGGGGGTTGCCCAACACCAGATTGAACCCCCTTTCTTAGACACCTCTACCCCATCCCCATTTCTGGGGACACCCAGGAATCAGACCAGAGCCCCACTGTCTGAGCAAAAGGCCAGCCCTCTGTGCACTCTGGCTGGGTCTTCACCTGGCCAGTCTTTCCAAAACAGAATCCTGCAAAGGGGCCCTGGAGACCCACCCCTGCTGCCCTTTTCTGAAGGACTGGAAGTATTAGGTCACTTGTCTCCAGGGGACAGCTCCAGCTGCTGGTGGCCTATAGCATCCAGATGTTCACTCAGTCTCAAAGCCAGCCTGACACACACCCCACCCTGTCCCCTGCCCACATACAGTGTGTATGGGAGTGGGGAATGGGTGACCTGGGATCTAAGAGGAAGAGTTCCTGCCTATGAAGGTGCCCCCTCCAGCCCCCAGCTCCACTGCCCCATGTCATTCTGGACCCGCACTGCCAGCACTGGTAATGGATTTAGGTGGCCATGTTTGGATGCTCCTGGCCCAAGGCCACCCTACCCACCTCCCTCCATCTGACCTCTGGCGCAGGGAGAATAAATATAACATATAGCATTTCTGCTTCTTATAAAGGGCTTCCTAATGGGGCCTGGAGGGCCTGGGCATATCTCAGGAGGGGATGGCCAAGCTGCTGGAGAAGGGACAGAAAGTGCCTGGACCCTGGGAATCTGGGTAGGGGGTGTTGAGACCTCCCTTCTCCAGTAAACCCCTTTCTATAGTTCCAGGGCACCCTGGATCTCTGCCTGTTCACCTGCTGTCCCACCCAATCTCCTGTGTAGTTAAGGGGATGTGGCCATTCCCCACTCTTCTCCCCAGTCTCTAAGGACCCCTGTTCAGGAACCCACGGTGTCACACACTCCCAGCAACCTCAACCACAGGACAACTTTGACACAGGGAAAAGCCAACACAGCTCCCATAGTGCTGGGAACCACTCGGACCAGCTCATGATCATGGTCAGGGTCACACCAACCTGTGGCACCCACACAGGTCATGTGCGGTGGGTGCCGTGGTTTGCAGAGAAACACTCCTCAGGCTGTCAGAGACCCTTCTGACCCCACAGCAGTGACTGCTGCCGGTCCCGTCCGCCCTGGGGGACACACACTGGCAGCCTGGGACTACCGCAGGCCCGAACCCTTGTTCCTCTCAGGACCCTCCCCTGAGCCTCTATTTGCTGGTTCCGCTCCAGGTCCGAGTCCACGCCCTCCGGGCCCCCTCGTCCAGTGGAAGGTGCGCCTCGCCCCACCTCCCCAGGCTCAGGCCAGGCCAGACCTGGGAGGGCATCCCTGGGTCCCTGTCGCCCCTGTCACTGCCCTGCGCTGCAGGCTCTCCAACACAGACTGGGCGGCGGGCCTCTGCCCGAGGCCCCAAGGGTTAACCCAGGCGGGAGGGGCGGGGCCGCTCGGACGTCCACCGCTTAGGCATGGCCGCTAGCCCAGCGCCCCGCGGCGGGCGCCCCCGCGCGCAGAGGCCGCACCTCCGCAAGGTGGGCCTTCCAGCCCCTAGGGTCCCGGGGGGGATGGGGGACGCGCAGGGGCTGGCCTCGCCCGCTCTAGGAGCCGGGTCCGGGGACGCCGCCGAGACGCCCCTCACGGCTCCCTCGCCCAGATGGAGCGGATGGTTGTGAGGATGCAGGACCCTGACCAGGGCGTGCGGACGCGGAGCCAGCGTCTGCTCATCACTGTCATCCCGCACGCGGTGACGGGTGAGGCGCGGTGAGGGCCCTGGGGGGGAGCAGGGAGCCAGGCCTGCGCCCACCCAGCCTCTCCCGTGCAGGCGGCGACGTCTTGGAGTGGCTGGTCCGGAAGTTGTGCATCTCGGAGGAGGGTGAGGGTCGGCCAGCCCAGGGGCTGGGGAGGGCGGGCCGGGAGGAGCACTCACTCACCCCCCCGCAGAGGCTCTACACCTGGGCAGCCTGCTGGTGCAGCACGGCTACGTATACCCGCTGCGCGAGCCCCGCAGCCTGGCGCTCCGGCCGGACGAGACGCCCTACAGGTTCCAGGTCAGGCCTTGCGCCCGAGCGACCCTGCCTGCCCCCCCGCCTGTCAGGGGGACTCCGGAGGGGACTCGGGAGGGCGGGCCTGCTAGCGCTGGAGGGGGGTGTGGTGAAGTCACCGCTGGCGATTCACCGCCCCCTCCCCAGGAGGCTAGGATTGGAAGTGTCCCTGTGATAATGACCAAGTTAAGGGGTGGGGGTTTCAGTTTCCTGGGGCCACTCCAAGACCCCCATAAAAAGGCATTACCTGCGGAGAACTCTGCCAGCTGCCTGCAGGGGATGTCCTTAAGCCTCCACCCCTGAAGAAGGAGGCTGTGTTGGGGTGAAGACAGGATACCTCCACCTCAACGTGTTATTCAAACATGATGGAGCCCCCTTCCTGCCCTTCCCAATCACATCCAAGAATCAGACAACCCTAAGCTCGGATGTGACTACATCCGGGACTTGGGCAGGCCCCCACCCCTACCCTATCGGGGCGTGGGGAGGCAATCTGTGCGCAAAACCCTAAAGCATGAGTGGACTCAGTTCAAGTGGTAAGAATGGAGAGTGGTCCACTAAGCTCTTGGAGGTGGGCAGATGGCCAGTGGTCTCCTGGACGGGAGCTGTGAGGGTGAGGGCAATATATGGGTGGTAGGGCTCAGGAGGTGCCTTACATCGTTACCCCACAACATGGCTAGACTCCCTACTTCTGGACCAGCACTCTGTGGCCAGCTGCTGAGTTGGACTATGGTGAGTGTGGAAGACCTGGGGCTAGCACCAGGCCAGCTCCCAGGATTGGGCAGAGCTTGTCTCTGCAGCCTGTTCCCTGTCTTTCCAGCCATCTACTTGACCAAGAAGAACATACAAAGGCAGGGAGCCCTGGTCACCCATGAGAAGGTGAGGCCCAGCAGGCTGAGTCTAGCAGGAAGAACCCAAGCCTCACAGTCTGCCCCAGAGTGTGCAGCTCAGACTTTGAGACAGTCCATACCCACTTTGCTCTTGCTGGGCAAGCCCCCACCCCACCCACCCTGAAGGGGCAGCTAAATGCTCCCAGAGCCAGAGAGACAGCCCCTGTACAGGGCCTCAGGGGAGGGCTGGCCTCCATTCCAGGTGGAAAGATCACACACACACACACACACACACACACACACACATCACTCGCTCCCTCACTCTCACTGAAGAGGTGGGGTCCATGTCCCAGAACTGGGTATGCAAGGGGTCACCCACTGGAGACCTCATGTCCCCAGGAGCACTATGACCAGTTGCATAAGAAGATCAACCACACCTGGGACCTGGTAGTGATGCAGGCTCGGGAACAGCTACGGTGAGCCCTGTCCCTGTCTATGCCCACACCCAGTGACAACAAGCCTGGCAGTCCTAGAACCAGAAAACATCCCAGGCTCCAGGTCCTGAGCAGAGTGGGAAGGGGGGACTCTGCTTAACCTCCCGCTTCCTCCAGGGCAGCTAAGCAGCGCAGGAAAGGGGACAGGCTGGTCATTGCATGCCAGGAGCAGACATACTGGCTGGTGAACAGACCCCCGGTGAGTCCCTGGGACATGAGGGGGTGGGTTTGTTGGGCACACATGGGGTCTGCCTCATCCTTGGAACCTTTCCTGAAACTCTGACTTGAGCCTGTAGGAATGACATGCCCTTCCTGGTTCTGGTGGGTGACAGGAAGCTGTCATTCTGTGATTCAGTTGAGAACCCAGAGGTGACACACTCAGGACTGTGGCTGCATGTACCCCCAGACCACAGGACCAGTCAGATCCTTTCCTGGTCTAAGGGAGGGCTATAGGGGAACCTTGGGGGACTGAGGCCTTTGTGGGGGCCAGGAGGAGCTACAACAGAACTGAGCTTTGGGGTGCTACCTGGGACCCTGCCTTCCCCAGACTCAGGTCCAGCAGGTGATTCAAGGCCCACTCTATCTGGGGAACCATTCTTAGGGGTGGGAGTGAGTAGAGGATAGAGCTCAGGATCAGGCGAGGCTTGGTTGCTTGCTCATCAGTTTCCACATTAAATGATGAAGAGCTTCAGAATTGGGGTCCCTAGGGGTAGGGACCTAACACCCCAGCTTACCTTCCTTCTTGCAGCCTGGGGTCCCCAATGTGCTGGAGCAGGGCCCAGAGAGGGGCTCCAACAATGCCAATCAGGTGCAGATGGTAAGCGTCTGCACATACACCTGTCCTGGCACACACACCTGCCCTGGCCTACCTGCCCATGGCTCATCCCACCACCCACCATGGGACAGCTTGGGCTGTGCTCCATCCTCCTGTCCCCCTTCTGTCCTTTAGTCCACACAAATGTCCCTGATGTGCCACTCCAAGGGCCCTACTCTACTTCTGGTATAAGCCCCCTCCTAACTCTTGTGCTCTCTCTTCCCACCTGCTGCCTGGGTGCAAGTAAGTGAAGTGGCCCTGGGGGAGGGGAGGGGAGGGCTCTCCCCCAGACCAGGACTGTGCCAGGGAAGTGGGAGGGTGGCAAGCAGGGCTATGGCCTGCACCTGGACCATTCCACTTCCCTTCGGGGCTTCTGTGGCCTGCAAACCACAGAAATCAGGCCCTGGACAGGCAACTACTCTTACCAAAACCAGAGTCCAGAAAGATTTGTGTCCTCTTGCTGATGGAAAGTGCTTATCTCAGCACCCTAACTCTTCCTGAGTAAAGGCAGTCAAAGAGCTGGGGCAAGCTAGAGTCTGAAGTACACATATTCAGCGCCATACCTTGTGCTGGTTGTGGAGCATAGGGAGCCTGGGTCAGCCATCCTGCTGGACCTGGGGTGCTGTGAGGCCCCAGGTTTCTGAGATAGAGTTGAGTTCCCCAATGTAATGCCAGTACAAGGACTTTTCACGTATGTATGTGTTGTTTAAAAGAATACTTTAAATACCTCTGAAAATATGACAAGTTAAACATAACTGGGGACATCAAGGCCACTCGGAACACCTGAAGGTTCTATGGAACATTCTAGAAATCTCCAGACTAAAGGCTCCCAGAGATCTTCCAGGTTTAGGGATAGGAGAAGGGACTTTTCTCTAAAAGAGTCAGGGATGCGGTGCTGAACCTTCCTCTGCCACGTCTTGTGAGGCAGGCACTCTGCTCTAGGGGCATTGGGCAGGTGGGTGTCCAGTTCCGAGGGGAGACCTGCTGGTCATGCAGCCACCTGTTCCTTCCAGTCACAGAGCTTGGACTTCTACAAGCGAGAGGTAGGTCCTGGGGGAGGGGGGTTTGGGCGGTCCATGCTCCAGCCCAGGTCCTGATTCAGAGTTCTGGCACCCTAGATAGAGTGGTTGAGGAAAGCGCTGGGCCGAACCCGGGTGAAGTCCTCCATCTGCCTTGAGGCGTGAGTCCAGGCGGGCAGGAAACCCCCAGCCCAGCCCCGTTCTGGACTTGCTTGCCCCTGAGGCCCCTCTGCACTGCCTGGACTTCTTCTAGGTTCCTGACGTTCAGCCACCAGCGAGGCCCACATGACCCTATCCTGGCAGGATGTCTGCCCAGCAACCCCTGGGTCACAGATGACGATGCCTACTGGGCCATGAATGCACCCACGTGAGCACAGGGCCGTGGGACCATGGGTGTGCCTACAGCTTGGGGGGCTGGTAGCACCACTTCCCCTCAGCCCTACCCCTCTCCTCCCAGGGTAGCTGTGCCCACGAAGCTTCGTGTGGAGCGGTGGGGCTTCAGCTTCCGGGAGCTCCTGGATGACCCCATGGGGCGGGCCCACTTCATGGACTTCCTACAGAAGGAGTTCAGTGGTGAGAAGCCCCATACTCCTTGCTAATGGCAGGCTGCTTGAGGGAGGCTGCTGGCTGGCCCTTCCTCCCAGGCTGCCGGCCAGCTTGGGATCCTCCTGTCCCAAGAAGCCTTGGATCCCCATCTTGGCTACCCCTGGGTAGGATCTCTGACTTGGCTCTCCTGGCCCATAGCGGAAAACCTCAGCTTCTGGGAGGCGTGTGAGGAGCTGCGCTTTGGAGGGCAAGCCCAGATCCCCACTCTGGTGGACACTGTGTACCAGTGAGTGTGGTGGAGTAGTACTGGCTGGCCAGTGTGTGGGCATGTCCAGCCTGAACCCCCAGATGCCATCTCCATCCCAGGCAGTTCCTGGCCCCAGGCGCTGCCCACTGGGTCAACATCGATAGCCAGACGATGGAGCGAACACTGGATGGGCTGCATCAGCCCCATCGCTACGTCCTGGATGATGCACAACTGCACATCTACATGCTCATGAAGAAGGTGGGCCCCATCTGGGCTCGTGTCCCCACCCAATCTCATGGGGCCCATCACAGTGTTGGTTGCTTTTGTTACGTTACCTGTTTGGATTTTGTCCCATGTATTATCTCTAGTGCCGGCGTGTTTTCCCCGCTCCTCTTGTCAGGAGCAAGGGCAGCCCGCCCTCTACTGTATGTGCCGATTTCTACCCTGTGTGTCCCCAGTCCCCTCCCGCTCCTCTGTGGCTGGTGCTTCCATGTCACAACTCTATGCTGTGGTTCTCCAGTGTGCAGACCCCATAGCAGAGTCATGCTTGACCCTTCCTTAGTTATCACTTTTTAAAAAAATAATGAGTTGGGCCCCAGTATTGGCCAAGGGTGGTCAGTGAGGCTTGGAAGTTATTTTGGTTTGGGTGGCACTGGGGTGCCATTTTTATTTTGAGACAGGGCCTGGCTGAGATGCTGAGGCTGGCCTGGTTTACCTCTCCATATGTGTGGGCACTGTAGCTCCTGGCTATCTTTTGTTATATTGTGGTCCCACTAGATGGGAGGCAGGTCTCCTCAGGTCTGTCCCTTGATCTGGGCAAGTCAGGGTGGCTGCTGCCAGCCCTTTTCCTGTCAGGGCCTCTGTGTAGGCAGGACAAGACCCCAGCAATGCTGGGTTGGACCCAGTGCCTCATACGTGCTAGGCAAGTGCTGTCCCCTGAGCTCCAGCTCAGCCCAGGATGCTGTCTCTGGCAGGACTCCTACCCGAGGTTCATGAAGTCTGACATGTACCAGGGCCTACTGGCAGAAGCTGTGATTCCACTGGAAACAAAGAGACGGTGAGCCCAGGCAGTCCCTGTGCCCAGTGAGTGGTGAGGGCCCTGCAGGGAGGAGACAGGGCCTTCCTGCCACTTATCTGGCCTCTTCTTGCCACAGGGTATTCCCATTCATGCGGAAGCCTCGGCTCTCGAGCCCCAGCCCTGCTCTGCCACCCACCTCTGGGGAGCCCTCAGCAGCTGGAAGCGCTGCAGGTGGTGATGAGGAGAGCTAGGAGGCTCACCCCCTGCCAGCGACACCTGTGATGGTGGCCACCCTCTCCTGCACCCCGTGGCACTCAACCTGAGTCCAGAGGGCCCAGCCTTGCCAGCCTTTCTCCAACTTCTCCTTTCCCTCAGACATGACATCTCCTGCCCAGAAGGGACTGGTCCTGGGGAGGGATCTCACTGGTCACGCTTGGCCAGGAAAGGACTTGTTCCCAGAGAAAGGGGAGGCCAAGGCCGAGGCCATGCGGAGCCCCTGGCATTCTGCAGCCTTCAGCTCAGCACTGGGTGCCCTTCCCCACTAGAGAACACTAAGACAGCTGGCACAACAGGACTCCTGTCATGAGATGAGAACAAGCAGGCTTTTGGGTCCTCCACTCTACCCAGGCACAGCTCCCCCGCCCTATGACCCTAATCCTGCTGAGACCATTCCAGCCTCTTCCACCTACTCTCGTGTGCTGCCCATGGCACCCGCCCCAGGTTCAACAGATGACTCCATGCTGTCACTCTGACCAGGAGCCTCCCAGTTCCCTCAGGGCAGGTCTTTGACAGGATGGCACAGCCAGTGTCCATTCTTCCCATCTAAACCTTCCTTTGGGCTACTGGTGTTATTCCCTCTCTGGTGAGGGTACCCTGCTTCCCCGTACCTAGGCTAAAGGCATGGGCTAGTTCCTTTTGAGGTGCCACCCACCCACAGGGCTGGCCCACATCCTTTTCCCATCCACTGTGGTGCAGAAATAAAAGGACCTCAGCCCTGCACTGGTCATGTGCTGGTGAATGCACATGGTGTGAGCACGTAAGGCATGTGTGTGAGAGCTGGCCACAAGGCAAAGGTCAGTGGGCATGGCTCAGGTGTAAAGGTGACCTCCCTCAATGTGAGTCTCTCTGCCCCAGACTCTCAGGCTCCAGGCTGCGCTGAGACTTGGGGAGGTGGAGGGTACAGTCTGTGCTCTGGCAGCCCAAGGTGAGCAGGGGCCTGTGAGGATGCTGGCCAAAAGAGGAAACTGCCAAGGAAGCGCTCATGGGAGGGGCTCCTGGCATTAACACAGCACCTCCTGGGAAGCTGTGCCCAGCCTTCTCTGAGGCCCTGAAGTTGCAGGGGCACAGCATGGGCAGAGCCTCTAGGACCCTTGAGTGGCCATGGTCATGGTAACAAGTTTAGGAGGTGAAGACTGTGGTTGGAGGGAAGCTGGGAACAGACTCCTGTCCTCAGCAGTCACCAGGTGACCTGCAGAGCACTTCCCCCAGGGATGGCTCTACTGAAGCCCCCAGGCAAACCCTCTCTCTGCCCCTGGCAGTTCTCATATATGCCACTGTCCCTATAGCCTCTCTTATAGCCCCTCTGTGCTCAAGTTCTGTAGGCTGGGTTGCCTTTATTTTTCAGGGACAGTGGACCTACTTCCTAACACAACACCCAGTTGTTCAACCTTAACCCCACATCCCCACCCCAGGCCTTCCCAAGGAGAAAGAGGAGCAAGGATACCTTAGAGGCTACGAGACCAGAGCTGTATTTAAACCACAGCAAGCTCTGGCAGGCTCCTCATTTCCAGGCTGCATGGCATCTCCCTGAAGCCCCTCACAGCCTTGCCCTGCCCCAGTGGCAGCAGGTGCTCACCCAGCCCTCTACTGCAGGCCCATGCTGGCCCAAGGCTGCTTACATGGGGATTGGTGCCCTGCTGGTCAGCAGTTCTCAAACCCCAGGACTCGCTCCCAAGGCTGTGTGGCGACTGCTGGGCCTGTAAATTCCTGTCCAGTAAATTCCTGCTTTGCTCCTTGGGCAGACAGGCAGATGGCGGGCTCACACCAGACCACAGGGCTCTTCGAGACAGTGCACGTTTATTCTGTAGTTTCTGTGGTGACTGGCATCATCAGGCTCTTTGCTACAGAGCTCAGGTTCTGGTCTGGGCAGGGCTGCTCCTTGCAGAGCATAGCAGTTGCCCTTGGGCCTCAGGAGCGACAAGGCACAGAGTGAGTCCTACATCAGGTGAGCACCAGGGAGTGGGGCAGGAGGTGCCCCCATGCCCAGGGACATGGGGCCTCTATTGGACAGCAGCTCCTGTGTGCGGAGGGCACAGACTGACACCAAGTGGATGCACTAAGGACCTGTGAGCTGTGGTGCAGGCCCCCTGCCCACCTGTAGGGGGCACCCCCACTCTAGATCCGTATTCCTCTCCCCCCATGGGAGCTGCTTCATCTGCTCTGGGTAGGCCTGGAGGGCTGCAAGGCCTCAGGCCTTCCCCAGCACCCATCCTCTGATCTTCATGATCCCAGGGGTCAGTGCAGAGGGGAGACCAGGCAAGAAGAGGAGGGGCACGCAGATCAGGCCTGGGAGTTGCACATTCTACAGTGGCTTCTCTGGCCTGGGAGAAGCTGGCAAGGAGAGGGCACAGAGTAAGGGTGCCATGCCACAAGGTGAGCTCTGCTCACAGCCCAGGAGGCTGCAGGGGCACCCTGGCCTGCTGAGACCCTCAGGGCATAGTGAAACCCAGTGCAGCTCAGTGTGCACATGGAGTGCTGGGTCAGGGGCCTGGGCAACCCCATGTACATCCTCGGTCGTGACCAGTAAGGCCGTGGCTCCCAAGTGGACAGTGGTCACCAGGTCAGGAGTGGGGATTCTATAGGAGGCTGAGGGAGGGGCCCACTTCCCAGGGTGCCTGGCTTCTGCAGTTGGAGTCTTTCCACGTGCTGCAGCTGGTTCCATTTATACCTAGCTTCGGTACCGTAGCCGGGAGAAGCGGTCCCTGATGGCCTGATCACTGTCTGGCCCGCCGTCACCCAGGCGAATCACCCTGCTGCCTGGGACAAGGTCTCGTACCTTGTGCTTGGTCACAGAGACCAGGCCAGGCACATTGGGGCTTGCTGGGCCAGTCAGGAGGACATAGGCAGCATGGCGACTTGGCTCAAACAGGAGCGCTGTGGGGGAGAAGCTGTTAGAGCCTCTCAGGGTCAGCCAGAGCAGACCTGGGTGCCCGGGCCCACGACCACACTCACCATCGAAGGCAATGATGTGGGCAGAGATGTTGACCAGCTCCAGAAGGACGCTGGGCAAGGTGGGGTGGAACATGTACAGACTGTGCTGGGCGACTCTGGGCTCCTGGAGTGAGGACCACCAACAGGCCTCAACACTCCCGCTGTCCCCAGGCCAGGGCCACACCTAGGCAATACTCAGGCCACCTTCAGGGATGCCTCACTACAGCTACCATGCCCAGCTGACACCCACCAGGAAGCCCCCCTTCCCAACCTGAATTTGGTCCTGTTCCTTCCTGGCATTATTATATCAGCTCTCCCCAACACAGAGACCCCTGTCAGCTCTAGGAGACCCCTCAGGGCACGTTCCCCACTGTGGCCCACTCCCACTAGGCTTCAGCTGATTTGGGATGGGCCAGCCACCAATGGGCAGGGCTATCCCGAGTGTGTTTCCCCATACCATCTCATTGGTGCTGGCCAGTTCATGGAGGCCCCAGAAGAGGAAGGCCGAGCGGTGGTCAGCAGTTGGCAGACTGGCAGAAGGTGGGCCCCCAGGGAAGCTGGGGAGGGCCTGGCTCCACAGGACAGCCCCACTTCCAAGGTCCAGAAGCAGGATCTGGGGAGGGAGGGGACACTGGGGAGCACTGGGATAAACTCAGGGCTTACATGGGCACACATGCCCCTAGCCATGCCAGCATGGAGGCAGCTGCTCTCTCGGGGGCAGCCAGAACCTTCTCTCTGGTCTGAGGGCAGCTGCCTCTGGGGCCACAGTGCTGCTCCTCAACTGTGTCAAGTTGGAATCTCTGGAGGAAGTAAAGCCCACCTGTCTATCAGTGCCAGTTCCATTTTCAATGACCACGGCCAAGGTGTCTGGCTTGTAGTGGCCAAGGATGGGTTTTCTGGAAGAGGAGAAGAAGAGTTCACAAAGGATCTCTGTAAAGAGACTAGGATGAAGGAAACACCTGGGGACAGTGTGCCACTCAGTCCTCTGTGTCCACACCAGGACAGGGCTGGGGATGCCCATATCTGGCCCCAGGACTAGGAGATGACCCTCAGAACCAGAGGTTTCACTGGCCCCACTATAGGGCAGGGCAGCACCAATGGTTAGGAAAAAGGCCTTTGGCAGAAGAATGTGGACCCCTCCAGCCTGCCCCCCACCCTCCTACCAGCCAGTGGGGTGGGCTGCAGAAGCCAGGAGGGGACAAGGGGATAGACTCCATACCTCATGACCTGGACTTCACCGAGGGTCCACCTGGGTGTCAGCTCCTGTCCATCCAGGAGCACACAGGCCTCAGAGCTCACAAGGAGCAAGTCCTGGCCAGATTTCCCTGGAACGCTCATCAAGTAACGGACTGCTCCAGAGCTGGACAGGGGAGCAGAAAGAAGCACATAGTCCCTGGGCTGCCTCACACCCCACCAAGCCTGTGGGGACTGACTCCTGTAGGTTCCCACAACATAGCCCCACGCCTCAGCCCCCCAGCTGGAGGAAAAGCAGGACCCTGGTAGCTGGGGGGAAGATGAGCATCCCACCAGGGAGCTCTCTCCTGAATGGGACTGGACTCTGGTTGCCCAGGGAGGAGGAGGAGGAGGAGCATCCCACCAGGACACTCTCTCCTCAAGGGACCTTGGCTGCCCAGGGAGAAGGAGCATCCCACCAGGATGCTCTCTCCTCAGCTGTGCTTGGCCTCCATCTGTCTGTGTCCCTTTTCTGAATACAGGATGGTCTCACGGCCCAGAGCTGCACAGTGGCCCTCAGCCTGTTTGGCTCTCTTGTTGTCCTTGCAGGTCCCAAAGCCCAACCCGTGGGACAAACACCATGCTCCAGACCAACCTGTGCAGAAGCTGCTTGGTGGCAGAAGTGTTGAGCATGCTCTCCCAGAGGGGGTCTCTCTTGAAGGGGCTCTCTCTCCCAGTCACCCTCTCATAGAGACCCTTCACAGAGCAGCTGCACAGGGAACTTGCTATTTAAAACAGAGGAGCAGGAGTTACCAGGGTCACCCCGCAGCCCCACACCCAGCATGCTGCCACCCATGGTCCAGGTGCTTGGGTCCCCTGAACTTTGGGATTAACCAGCACCTCTGTGACAGAGGGCAGCAGATGCCCTGGGGGCAGAAGCCAGCTTCCCTACATGCTGCTTTCTCCAGGGCGCTGAGCTCATCTGTTGAAGACCAGCACTCCTGTGAGTAGGAAGCGCCCCCTGGGAACGCAGGGGCTGGCATACCGCAGGGCAGGAGGATGTAGTGCGCGCCTGTCCGGGTGACATGGAGGAGCAGGCCGCTGTCTCCGTCCACACCGAGGCTGCCTCTGTGGCCAATCTGGCGCCCAGTGCTGCCTGAATAGATGTACCCACTGACCTGCAGTGACAAAGGACAGTGGAAGAGAGGTAGACCTGGACCTGCAAGAGAGTCTAGGGTCAGACCTGATCCTCTCTGGGAGGTGAAAGTGGACAAGGAGGCTGAGAGGAGGCAGCATGGGGCTGGGACTGGGGATTCAGGAAGAGAGCAGTGTGGGCCGGCACCTGTGTGGCCTCCCGGGTAAGGATCAGCAGGTCTGGAGCCCCATCACCATCGACATCAGGCACTTGGAGCAGAGGGCTCAGGACAGAGGCATTCCCACCAAAGCTGCTGGGTTGGCTCCACAGGGTCTCCCCTAAAACCAAGCACACCATCACTGTACAGGTGTACACTGCAGACACCTTCCCAGCAACCTTGCAATGGCCCTGGGGAAGTCATCCACACTCAGGGCCTGTGGCCCACACATTCAGAAATGGGAACATGTGTGAATGGGCCTGACGTCCTGTCAAGAGGAACAGATGCTGTGCTGAAGATATGGCACGCCCACGTGAGCAAAGATGGTGGCCACTGGAAAACGGCAGTGTCACTCCTGGAAGACTTCTCTTCCTGGACTCCACCCGGGACCTCCTACTCCTGGGCACTGGGCAAGGGCTGCTCCAGAACACCCAGGGCCAATGTGACCCTTCCCAGCTAGGGGCAGGGCCTGATCTGGGCCAAGTGGCACCCACAGGTGTAAGCTTCTGCCAGGAGAGAGTGCCTCGGAGCCAGATCCTTGGTCGGGGGCCAGGGCCTGTCCTCACCATGCCTTTCTTCTCCCAGCCCTCTACCTAGGGCCCACCTGTGAGCAGGTCCACTGCAGTGAGAGAACTGGGTCTTCCCACAAGGACACAGGCAGACGACTTGCCATCTGACAGCCGGGGCACAGCACAGTCCACCAGGGCCACATCTTGGGCCACAGGCCTCTCCCAGAGCACGCTGCCATTGGCCCCTGACACGGCAGCCACAAAGGCACAAGGAGAGGAGAAGCCTGAGGGGAGAGACCACAGCCTCCAGTCAGCTGGTGCAGCTGGCCCTCTTCACGCCCTGCCTGCAGCCCTGGGCCTGGGCCTGGCCCTGCTTCCTTTGTCTCTGGTCCCTAAGCTCAGACTCACAGCCCCAAGTGGGTGATAGGGCTGAGCCTGCCTCCTTTCCTCTTCCCACTCCTGGAAGGAAGGAAGAGGGATGGGATGGTTTCCAGAATCCCACCACTTGCCTCCCCAAACACCACAAAAGTGAGAATGTGACCCAGAACAAAGACCCCTCTCCCTGTAGGGAGCCCCTCCTTCTCAGATAAAACCAAAATACCTTCGTCAGCGCAGGATTGGTTGGAATTGTCAGTGCTGTTGGTATTTTTATAAAGAAAGACAACATCTTGGATCCTGTCCCTGTTTATGTCTTCCATGGCCAGAAAGTCATAGGTAACTGAAAAAGAAGCCACGGACCGTGTTCCACAGGCCATGCCTGTCTGCAGAAAGGTCAAGTCTAACATGACCCACTGCTCTGCTCTGCCTGCTACTGTGAGCAGGTTTTCCCCCACACTGAAAAAAGCAGCAATTCTTCAGGAATGTGACAGGCCAGGCAGATCCTAGCAGGTGTTGACATAGGCAGGATGCTCAGGCAGTACAAACAGGTGCTTTAAATGCTTGGGTTTGAGAGGGATCTTCCCGGACTAGTTTAGGATCCAGACAGCTGCACTCCGTCCACATACAGGCCTACTGCTTCCTTTTATTCAAGTACTCAAACGATACACTCTGTCTTAAAATCAAACAGCAGAAGAATGACAATGGGCCCTTAGCTTACACAAAAGCTCAAAACGAATCAGTCCAAAACAGAGCTAAAACTATAAAGTGCTTTACACAGGGAAGTCTACATGGCATTGGATTTAGGAATGATTTTTTAGACATGATGCCCAAAGCACAGGCAACAGAACAAAAAGTTGATGAGACTTCTTCGAAGTTCAAAGCTTTTGTGCATCTAAGGTCACTATCAATAGATTAAAAAGATGACCCACGGGACAGGAGAAAATATTTGCAAGTCATATGCATATGGCACAAGTGTCCAGATTATAAAGACTCCCATGGCCCAATAACAGAACAAACAACGCAGTGAAAAATGGGCAAAGGACCCTAAGAAGATACACACGTGGCCCCTCGGCACATGAAGAGACAGGCCACATCACTAGTCATCAGGGAACTGCAAGGCAAGACCATAAAGAGGCTACTTCAGACCCACTGGTGTGGCTGGCATGAAGGAAAGGCAGGAGGACTGCTGCCACACTGGGGGGCTCCACGGTGGGAGCCCAGGGTGCTGCCGCCAGGAGGAAGGCCAATCAGCCTCTCGGAACATGAGCTGGAAGTGTGCTCAGGCGACCTGTGGTGCTAGTTTTTTTGTTTGTTTTGTGATACAAAGGGTGGAGGCCAGGGGTGCTCAACAACTACTTCATCCTCAGTCCTGTGTTTTGTTTTTGAGACACACCCAGCATCTAATGGCTTCTACCTCAGCAATTTGAGTTTTGTTTAACATCCCCAAATCCATTACTGTAATATACCATATGGATAGTATGAAGGGAGTACCACATAACCACCTCAGAGACAGAGAAGGCCAGCACACAGCCACACCCTCCATCCTAGGGACTCGGGAGGCTGATCACAAGTTGGAGGCCAGCCTTGATAACTTACCAAGACCCTATCTCAAAATAAAAATAAAAAGGGCTGGGGTGCAGCTCAGTGGTAGAGCACCCTGGATTCAGTCCCTAGCATGTCATGTGAAGTGATAGCTGTCACACTTGAGGCATATGAAACACCTGGAAAAAGTGACTTTACAGAAACAAAAAGCCTAGCAGGCACAAGAACCAACCTATCCTCCTTCCTTCCTTCCTAGGACCAGGAGAAGGGGATGAGAAGGGGACGAGGCGGCGGGGGGGGGGGGGGGGGGGCAGTGGTCCTGGAACCTGGGCAAGTGACAGTAAGTGAGGCTTCATTGAGAAATTCTCTTTATCCCCCCAAAGAAGTCAAGTATGCAAAGCAGCACTGAGGTCACTGCCTCTCCCACCCACTGCCAGGACAACTGTGCATGCTGTCCCGAGAGGAGGAAACCAATTCAACAGGCACACTTCACTCTGGCTAGAGCAGAATAAGCCTGTATGACACCACCCGCTGCATATCTCCCATGTTTCATGACACCTGAGTCTTTCTGCCAGTTGTATGTTTTATAGAAAAAAATATGAAAAAGAAAGTAACCAAGCCAGTTGCGGTAGCCACATGACATGACTGTCACCCTAGGGACTAGGAAAGCTGAGTGGGAGGATTCCAAGTTCAAGGTCTGCCTGGGCAACTTAGTGATTCCCTGTCTCAAAATGAAAAATAAAAAGGTCTGAGGATGTGAGGTCATTGGCTCACGTCCTCATGTTGGTTAAGCACCCCTGGCTCAATCCCTAGTACCAGAAAAGAATAAAGGAAAACAGAAGAAAAGTAGCTGCGAGCTGTGTGTGCCTGTCCACCCAACCGAAGAAGTGCTTCTGGTTTCACTGAGGCTGCTCTGGAGCACCCTAAAACCCCTGTGGAGGTGTGGTTTTCAAGTGGGGCACAGAACTGGCAGACGCTTGGTTGACTCACTGTCAAAGACCACAGTCCTGCCCCCTCACCTGCTGCGTTGTAATCAATCCTCCACATTCGCTGGGACTCTGGTCGGTCTGGACACGGGATGATAAATGAAACAACAAACACCACGAAAAGGCAGGTAAACAACGACAGGAAGAACGCCACAGTGCGGCAGCGAGACAGCCGGGTCTGTGGAGGTGTGCTTTTCAAGTTATCTTCATTCTTCAACCTGTTCCCCAGATTTTCCTGTGATTTTCTGTCTTCATTCTTCAAGGGGTGGATTTCGGCTTCTAAATCCTTGTTGTCCATCATTCTGTCACATCCCAAAGCTTAGCTCCTGGTCACTGTATCAGTAAAACAGGAGCAGTTAAGGCCAGCAGCCAGCAGCTGCAGCTCCCCGCACATGCGCAGCATCCAGTCTTCCAGCAGTCTGCTGCAGCTGCCGCTGTCGACCTCAGCCCCAGAAATACAGCTTCCTGAGCACTCAGGGTGTCGGCCTGAACAGATTCCACCCAGCAGGCCTCCAGTCAATCTGGAAGGCACACGGGTGTGCACAGCAGGCAGGAAGGGCACTCTCACACTGGGGCTTCCTGCCTGCTGCTCCAGGGCTTGGCCAAGCTCCTGCCCTTCCATGGGCACAGATGGGAGAGGCTGCTGGAACAACGTTCTCACACGTGGACACCCTTGGGCACACAGACTCCAAGTTCAAGGAATCTCAAATGAAGATGGGCTGTGGCATCTCAGCCTTGCCCCATCGTGTGACCTGGGACCATGATTGGATTGGTCTGCAATTCAGTGCCCTTATCTGTAAAAGGGACATAATATCTACTTAGGAGACTAGAAGACTATTTTAAGGATTAAATCATTGTGCATGTAATGCACTAATAACAATAGTAAGCACTCAAACACTAGCTCCTTGTTACAGCAGTAAGACAAAGTGTGTATCAGCAGAAGTGAGGCACAGAACGAAAATGGACAGGGGCAGGGAAAGCCAGACTCGGAGTGACAGCCTCTGAGTCCCAGCTGCGGAGGGAGGTGGAAGGTCTCTGATGGCCCAGTCCCCTCCTGCTGCTGGTTGATGGTGGGTGTGGTAGGGATACCTGGAGTGGCCATCTCAGAAACCCAAATGGAAAACATACTTGAAGATGGGAAAGCTGAAGTCCAGAAAGAGTGGGGCACTGTGAAATCTGAAAACCACCTCTGCAGCCCTGAGTTGTTTGTGCTGTAGGATGTGAAACAGAAACAGGCTTATGCCTTGCTGCAGCAAGAGATCTGTAATCCTGGTCCTTTTCAAACAGCCAAGCTGGTGCCCTAACTAATACAAATTACATGGAGAGGATGGCAGGGATCACAGGATCAGGTGAGTTAAAGCCTTCATCTACCCAAATAGGAAGCCAGCAGTTCAAGCTGGAAGGGCAGCAGACAGAGGGCCCCCAGAAGACTGCTACTGAGGGATGGGTCTGGATGGACCAGACAAGAGACTGTTCTTTTCTGTTTTGAATTTTTCGCTTTTTGACTTTCATTGTTTTTCTTTATTTAATAAAAATAATTCATTGAAAATCCTGTGCACATACCCACTAAAATGGTTTTTATTTAAAAAATTTAAAAAAATGTGAGTGAGGATGTGAGAAGTGGAGCTCAAACACTGCTGGTGGGAAAATGGTATAGCCATGTGGGGAAACAGGCTGGCGGTTCCTCAAAAGCTAAGAAGAGGGGCTGGGGTTGTGACTCAGTGGTAGAGCACTCGCCTAGCATGTGCAAGGCCCTGGGTTCGATCCTCAGCACCACATAAAAATAAATAAATAAAATAAAGGTATTGTGTCCAAATACAGTAAAAAAATTAAAAAATTAAAAAAAAAAAAAGCTAAGAAGAGCCGGGCATGGTGGTCATGCCTGTAATCACTGTGTTCAGGAGACTGAGGCAGAAGGATCACAAATTGGAGGGCAGCCAGCAACTTAGTGAGACCCTGTCTCAAGATGAAAAATAAATAAATAAATAAAGGGCTGCTCAGTGGTTAGTTAAGTGCCCAGGTACAAAAATAAATAAATAAATAAAATAAAATAAAATAAAAATAAAGTTAAGCAGAGTTACATGCTATCCAGCAATTCTACTTCTATATACCAACAATAATTTAAGGCAAAGACTAAAACACTTATAAATAAATGTTCATTGCTTCATTATTCACCATAGCCAAAAGGGAGAAACACCTCAATGTTCATCAACAAATAAGTGGAGGAACAAATTGGTCCGTCCTTACAGGGCCGCCTCTAAGGTGAGGCTGAGGGGAGTGAGCCTCCAAGGCTACACCCCCTGGTACAACTCAGACACCCGTGTCCACGTTTGTCTGACGCTGTGTGCATGAAACACAGGACAGGCACATCTACAGGACATTAAGTAGGTCAGAGACATGGGGAAGAACCACTCAGGAGTGGGATTCCCTTCTGGATGACAGAAGAGTGGCGATGGTTACAAAATACCACAGATGCACCAAATGTCACTGGTGGAAAATCTTATGTCATGTGTGTCTGAGCACAACTGAAAACACAAACCTGTGTGCCCTCTCCTCAGTGCTGAGGCATGAGTTGAGTTTTAATATCTTGGAGATCAGGAAATGTGTGGCTACACAGGTAATGAATTGGACGCAAGGGAAATCAAACAATGAGTCATGAGGGGGACTCATTAAGCATGGGAAGGTGTGGCAGGAGCTTTGTAGAAAACGCAGCTGGATGGGGCTGGGGATGTGGCTCAAGCGGTAGCGCGCTCGCCTGGCGTGCGTGCAACCCGGGTTCGATCCTCAGCACCACATACCAACAAAGATGTTGTGTCCGCCAAGAACTAAAAAATAAATATTAAAAAAAAAAAAAAAAGAAAACGCAGCTGGGGTGGGGAGGGGGTAGCCAGGGGCCTGGACTGCAGTGGCTTGACAGCAGGACCAGGGGGCGAGGCACCAGTGCCAGGAGAGACCTCTGCTCTGTAAACATAGCTCTACGCCCCAGGTTCCCAGAAGGGACACTTGAAATGTTTCAGAAGTTCTTTTAGCAATGCTAAAATTCTAGATTTCTGTCTTTAAGGCATTCTTAAGGTCTAACCCTTTGGGAAGGAAACCTTAGTTCTCTAAGCTGTGGCTGCCCTCATTACCAGAAGCCAGAGCACCTTCCGGGCACTGCAAGCACCCTTAAGCCTCAAGCACTATGCAAGAATGAGGGGTGCTGCTCTCTCTCTCTGCTTCCTGATCATCATATGAGTTGTTTCCCTCTGCCACACTCTTCCACCATGATATCCTGGCTCACTTTGAGCCCTGAGGAATGGAGCCAGCATTCTATGGATTAAGACCTCTGAAACCTGTGCCAAGGTGCCCCCACAATGCCACAGAGAACTCACAGAGAAGCTGCATCCTTTTGAGGGAAATGCAGGAACACTTGACCTCTGTTGGGGTGCGCTGTGAACCATCAGCTCCAAGAAGTTCACGTATTCAACATTAGATCAGTGATGTCACATCTTTGTACAGTCGGGTTTTTACTGATGTAAAGAGTGAGCCTCGTACAAAAATCAGTAATGATTCTGGAAATAAGTGTGATTATGTCCAACCCGATTGGAAGGTTTCAGAAGGTGTGTGATGGCTAAGAGGTACACGCATTTTGTTAGTTAAGAAATTTATTTAACAATTAAATACAAATTATTTTTCTTCCAGTGTATGTGAATTTTTTCAAACAGCTACCAACTTAGGGCATAAATACTTATTATTTGGACCTAACAACTTAAAACATTGTTTTGTATTTCTTTTGGTCTAAGGGTACTGTGAAAAACTAGATAAAACTAGATACTAGAGCTACCATGAACCTAGAAAGTTTGGGAACCTTTAACAGAATAAATTTTTTTTTTTAAAGAGAGAGTGAGAGAGGAGAGAGAGAGAGAGAGAGAGAATTTTTAATATTTATTTTTAGTTCTCGGCGGACACAACATCTTTGTTGGTATGTGGTGCTGAGGATCGAACCCAGGCCGCACGCATGCCAGGTGAGCGCGCTACCGCTTGAGCCACATCCCCAGCCCAACAGAATAAATTTTTACAGTGAAACTGTTAGTTTGAAGGCTCTGTAACCTTTACATGTTTTAAATGTGGTCAACTGCCCTTCAAAAATATGACACCAGGGCTGGGGATGTGGCTCAAGCAGTAGCGCGCTCGCCTGGCGTGCGTGCGGCCCGGGTTCGATCCTCAGCACCACATACCAACAAAGATGTTGTGTCCGCCGAGAACTAAAAAATAAATATTAAAAATTCTCTCTCTCTCTCTCTCCTCTCTCACTCTCTCTTTAAAAAAAAAAATATGACACCAGAGGGGTTAAATTAAAAGAGACACCGTGGGGCTGGGGATGTGGCTCAAGTGGTAGTGTGTTCGCCTGGCATGTGTGCGGCCCGGGTTCGATCCTCAGCACCACATACAAAGATGTTGTGTCTGCCGAAAACTAAAAAAATAAATATTAAAATTCTCTCTCTCTTGCTCTCTCTCTCTCTCAAAAATAAAAAAAAAAAAAGAGACACCGTGACCCATGCATTGTGCCAAGTTTGATTTTTTAAGTGATACAAAAAAAAGTTAAAAAGTATCTCTAGTCATCTTGGGCTTTGAATCCTAAAGGCAGAAACTATTTTACTTCACCCCCAAGTCCCAGATTGGCTACAGAGTTCAGTAAATGCATGCTGACAAAATGAAAACAACCCTTTTCCCAAGGATTGCTAAGGCAAGGTTGAAAATAATGTCAGGCTATAGTCAAACTACACAGGTTGCCAGATAAAATAGAGAATGCTCAGTTGAGTTTAAATTTCATAACCCAAACTCAGAAAGTCAAGGTTCATATATTTTCTCCATGTGTGGAAGCTAGAGAGAAACAAGGAAAAAAGCAGGATCTCATAAAAATAGAAGGAAGACCAGTAGAGTAGAGAAAGGGGATCAGAGGGAGGAAGATGTGGAGGGAAATAGGAGGTACGGGGGAATGAAATGGACCAAATTATATCATTATATTGTGTGCATGTATGAATGTGTAACAATGAATTCCATTATTATGGATAATTATAATGCATCACTAAAAATATTACCAAAAATTTAAATTTCAGATAAACAAGGAGTAATTATTTTAAAGTAACTATTTCTAAATTTTACATGCGATGTACCTCTACTATAAAAAATTGTTTCTTGAGATGAAAATTGCACCTGAGTGTCAAGAAGAACCTAAGGAAACAGGACCACCAAGGGCAGTGTGGTATCCTGAGTGGGATCCTGGGACAGGAAGAGGACATTAAGGAAAAACTGAAGACATCTAAGTAAGGATTTTTACAAATAACATTGTATCACTATCATTTTAATAATTGTGACAAATATGCCATACTAATGTAAGATGTTAATAATAGGGGAAATTGGGATAAATAAGAACTATCCATATAATTCTGTAAATCCAAAACTGTTTCAAAATTAAAAGTTTATTAAAATTTAATTCTTTATTAAGATTTATTAATATTGTTAGCTCTGGCAACCCTGACACTCTTACTTTCAAACAATAGTTAATCATACAGTATGAATACTTAAAAAAAAAAAAAAAAAAAGAATGAGGAGTGCTGCTCAAAAGGACCTGGGAGTCTAAAAAAAGGCCCATCCACTCCCCAGTACACACTTCCCAGGCCTATCTGGGCCTGGGGCCACTGGAATCTGTGTTGAATAGCAGCACCTGACCAGCTACCAGCTCAGCTGGTCACTAGGCCTGGGCAGCAGACCTGTGTCTTCATCAGCCCATGTAGATCTAGGAATTGTGAAGCCATGGACAGTGCATCTCCCTCAGGTCCTGCCACAACTGTGGTCCCCAGCCTCAGCTGCCGTAATCCTACTGCAGCATCCCAGACCAAATAATCAGCTCCTCTGGATGGGGATCCAAGGCAGGAGTGCTGCTGATGCTCTCCTGGTGATTCCCAGGTGCAGCCAAGCGGAGAAGTACTGGCTGAGCATCTGCTCTGATCTGTGCACCCCACCTGAGCATCAGAGGAAGACCAGATTTCTCCTGCCCCTGAAGAGGACCTCTCTCTCCACTGCAAGCCTGGAGAAGAGCAGCAGAGGGAGGGCGCCCTCCTTTGAATCAAGCCATCTGAGACTGTCCTGAGTTTCCTGCTTTGGAACTCTCAGCCACTTTAGTTAACGTAAGCACAGACTCAAGCTCATAAAGCAAACTGCTCTTTTTCCCTAACCGTTTCTCTAATCCCCAAGCCATTTGGATACCTAAAATTAAGACCACACGATAGTGCGCAAAATATGATTATGAAGGTAGCGGGATGTTTAATTTTAAAATACCAATGTTAAAGACATATGATACACATTCCGAAAGGTGTAAAAGGTGACTCTCAAGGGCAGAAACAGGCCACTGGTTTCCAACTGCCCCTCCCAGAAAGCCCGTGCACTGGCAAGTCTGAGCAGACATGTGACCAGCACAGCTCAGTTACAAAGGCGACCTCCAGGAATGAGAGGAAAGATAAACTCTTTAACTGACTGCATGATTGACCATGTGAAATCAGACCAAATGGGATAGCACAGGCGGGAACGGGGGTGGGGGGGTGGGGGAGGACCTGACACTTTCTCAGCTACCAGGCTTTGATTTAGAGAACCTGTGAAAGAACACTACCCCGAGGCGCCCAACTCTGCTGTGACTTGGAGCAGGTCGAAACCCTCTACTCACAAGCAGCACAATGGGGAAGTAGGGTAACTGGCCCCTTGTGAGAGCCTGTTGGCCAGTGCCCTTGTGCAACTAGTGAGCAAGGCAGAGTAAGTGACGGGAACAAATAACTTGTCTTAAATAAGATACCGTACTTTGCTGTCAGTTGAATCATACAAATGTGCACGTATTCACTGATCCTCTGATGTAGGAGGAAGTCCTCTGAGTGTGGCCCACAGACCAGAGCTCTGGGCTCCTCCTACACAACTCTGCAACTTAAAGTAGAGGGAGAACTTGGGGACCCAAGTGTAGAATCTTGGATTTATAAGAAACTTTTTCAGTCTTTTATAGTTGTCTTATTCATATCGAATTAGATTTGGGGGGGTACCAGGTATTGAACTTAGGGACACTCAACAACTCAGCCACACCCCCAGCTCAATTTTTGTATTTTATTAGACAGGGTCTCAATGAGTTGCTTAGCACCTCGCTGTTGCTGAGGCTGGCCTTAAACTCACGATCCTCCAGTCTCAGCCTCCCCAGCTGCTGGAATTACCAGCATGCGCCACCTTGCCTGGCCTCGATTTAGATTACAGTGTTTGCTGACCTATACCTTTACAAGTCTTCCTAAAGAATTCAAGTAGTTTTTATAAAACTACTAATCCATTTGCACTCTGCCATCAGTTTATAGAAGAATTATGCTACATCCTATTACAGTTAACAGGCAAGACCAAGGTAAGCACAGCTGACTCTTGGAAAGTAGATGATTGTACGGTCAATGGCAGGAGGACTTTGTAGGCTGACCAAGAGTCCAATGCCCATGTTGACCACTAGCATGCAGGTCTGGGGCCTTCTGACCACTGGTGAGTCAACTCCTTGATAATCATTTAAAAGAGAAACGACTATATACATTTTTCTCAGTGATCATTTATTCACTCTTAACATTTTTAGATAGTAAAAAATTTAAATTAAAAATGACTGAGGGGGCTGGGGATATAGCTCAGTTGGCAGAGTGCTTGCCTTGCATGCACAAGGCCATTGGTTCAATCCCCAGCACCATAAAAAAAAAAAAAAAAAAAAAGGTGAGGGCTGGTGTGTAGCTCAGAGGTAGGTATGCTTAGCATGCTGGAGGTCCTGCATGCTAACCCCACCCCAACAATAAAAACCAGGGAGAGTCTCCAAAGTCACTGCTTCTGTTCTGATAAGCATAGAAATCTTCAGCAGGATCCCTATGGTCCACCAGTGGACCATAGGGATCCTGCTGAAGATTTCAAAAATTCACAGTACTGGTCTAGATGTGGAAACTTCACTTGGGCACAGCCTTTTTTATCTTTTTTTTTTTGGTACCAGGGATTGAACTCAGGGGCCCTTTACCATTGAGCCACATCCTCAGTCCTTTTTTACATTTATTTAGAGACAGGGGTCTCACTGAGTTGCTTAGGGCCTTGCTAAATTGCTGAGGCTGGCTTTGAACTCATGATCCTCCTACTTCAGCCTCCCAAGCTGCTGGGATTACAGGTATGTGCCACCATGTCAGCCTTTTTAATGTTTTTGGTACCAGGGATTGAATCCAGGGGCACTTAACCACTCAGCTCCATCTACAGTCCTTTTAATTTTTTGAGATAGAGTCTTGCTAAGTTGCTGAGGGCCTTGGTAAGTTGCTGAGGCTGGTCTTGAATTTTCGCAGTCCTCCTGCCTCAGCCTCCTGTGATGTTGGGATTACTAGAGTATGGGCCACCGTACTCCACCTTGCAAACAAAGTAAGGAGTTAGCCCAGAAGCTTCATCACGGTTGTTAAGGACATCTGAAAGACTCTCAATACCCAGGTTCTTATTAACAGTTGCAGCCATGTAGGCTGGGGTTGTGGCTCAGCAGTAGAGCGCTTGCCTAGCATGTGTGAGGTCCTGGGTTCGATCCTCAACACTACATAAAAATAAAGGTATTGTGGGGCTGGGGATGTGGCTCAAGCGGTAGCGCGCTCGCCTAGCATGCGTGCGTCCTGGGTTCGATCCTCAGCACCACATACAAACAACGATGTTGTGTCTGTTGAGAACTAAAAAATAAATAAAGATTAAAAAATAAATAAATAAAGGTATTGTGTCCACCTAAAACTAAAAAAAAAAAAAAAAAAAAAAAAATGTGCAGCTGTGTGACAAGCAGCTTTCTGAGAAAATCAGCTGAGATGCATCAAACTCTGAAAGAGGCTCTGAAGAGCACACAAAGAGATGATTATACATGGCAGTGTGACATTTTCCTTCTCAGAATTGTAAAACTAGTGCTTCACACATCCATGGACAGTGGCTAACAGCAAGAGCTCAGATTTGTCGCTCTGAGTCACTTTTTAAAAATGCTCTGATGCTTCAGCATTGCTATGCTCATTTTTACATGTTCCTTATTTGCAGTTCCTCCAATAGTTTTAACTTTCAAAATGGTGAAGGCATTCTGCACCCGCTGTCTGACAGGGTCACAGTGTGGGGGATGCTGTGGTAGGGCCGCACCATCTGGAAACCGGAACCACAGGGAATGTTAAGTGTTTTGTTTATGATACTCCTGATATGGATAATAGGCAGGGCATATGTCGTTCAATAATAAAAGCACATGTTGCCTGAGATTACAGGAAAATTCTCAGAATGAGACTAAGGATATAATTAAGACATGCCCCAAGGTGTGTTTCAGTCTCTCTCAGGATATAAACAATAGTGTTATTCTTCAAGAAATTCACGGGAAAAAGATTGCAAATCAAGGTTCCTAAGAAAAGCTTAATAATTTACACTAAGCACCGTGTTGAGGTACAAAGCCTGCCCTTTAATTAAAGATTACCGAGCTGGGGTTGTAGCTCAGCGGTAGAGTGCTCGCCTTGCATATGCGAGACCCTGGGTTCGGTCCTCAGCACCACATAAAAATATATGAATAAAATAAAGGTATTGTGTCCAACTACAACTAAAAAATAAATATTAAAATAAAAAAAGATTACAAAGACATAAGAATTGGTGTGCTTTGACCAAGGATTAAGGAAACTTTTAAAGAAAGCAGTTAAATAGCTCATATGAAAAAAAAAATTACCTTGGAAATTAAAAATAGAATAATGTAAAATTAATATAAATACATTTTAGAGGTACTTCAGAGTAGTAGGCTTTTGAGTAATAGACTTTCACTATTTTAAGTGCATTTTACTGGCACTTTAGTTTAGAAGTAAGAAAGCTTATCAATAATCATAGGTATGCTTTAAAGTTAAAGATTAATGAAATAATTATAGGTATGCTTTAAAGTCAGAAGTTAATAATAGGTCCAGAGACATGTAGTCTAGTTGTGTAGCCAAGTACCTAGTGATTGAGGTGAACATGTAAAAGCTTAATCATCATTGCCAAAGGTTATAGAAAAATATTTTAAACAATGTACTTGATATCTTAGGTAATCAATATGTGTCAGAAAAGATTGTAACTCTTAAAAATTATGTAAATCAAAGAAGTTTTGGGCTTTGAGGCTATCCATTAACTACCTGAAAAAACACCTGCAAAAATGGTATAAAAATAAAGGCCCCTCTCTAGGGGCAGCAAATGTTTTTCTGGAGGCTGCTTGTAACTTGCAACCCATCGTCCCATCTCTTCTTTCGCTGATGCCACTCCTCCTTCAGGACCCCTGGATCTCCGCTGGGGCTGGACCCTGGCATCAAAGCACCTACCTGTCGGAGGTGCATATCTGCAGATCTTGGTTGAAGTACATTGTGATGAGGTAGTTATAACATGGTGACTTTTCCACTATAAACTTTAATTTTGAATTGTTTGTGCGTGATACCTGCAGATTTGTGTTGCACTGGGTTGAAAGTATGATAGAATTCCAGCCACCACTTGTGCATTTTGACTTAGATTTCATTTTATCAGAATCCTGTTTTAATAGTAATACTAAGTGGAAAATGTTTCTTATAGTCTGCTTTTTTTTTTTTTTTTAAAGAGAGAGTGAGAGAGGAGAGAGAGAATTTTTTTTTTTTAATATTTATTTTTTAGTTCTCGGCGGACACAACATCTTTGTTGGTATGTGGTGCTGAGGATCGAACCCGGGCCGCACGCATGCCAGGCGAGCGCGCTACCGCTTGAGCCACATCCCCAGGCCCTATAGTCTGCTTTTTAATAAATGTAATTTATTTACTTATGTGGTACTATGGACCAAACCCAGGGCCTCACACATGCTACACCAGGGCTCCACCAATGAGCTACATACCATTCTTTTTTTCTTTTCTGTTTTGAGACAGGGTCTTGCTAATTCTTGGAGACTGGCCTTAAACTTGTGATCCTTCTGCCTCAGTCTCTGGAGCAGCTGGGACCACAGGTGCATACCACTGTGCTTGGCCTGCCCACTTTTTGGAGCTGTTTCTTGTATCCACATGGGCTTCCAGTCTTCTGTGCAAAGTGGCAGAGCAGTGTAGATGTCACAAAGCATCTGGTTTAGTGTGCAGCAGGGGACTCACATCGTTACCTTCACATCTTTTTTATTTATGTGGTGCTGGGTCTTGAACCCAGGGCCTCATTCATGTCATCCTTGTCTTCTGCAAACATTAGGAGCCTCTTTCCCATCTCAAGTGTCCTGTTGATTCCTCTTTTCAAGTTTAAAGACCTATCCTATTTCCAGACTGGAGCTGCCCAAGGGTCAAGTGCTTTGTTTGAGACTTAGAGTCACTAAGACTCACCAAGAAACACAGATTTTTGCATGGGGAGGTTCCTCCAGCATCTCCCAGGGAGTCTTGTAGGCATTCACACACAACAGTTCCTTCCCCATGGTGGTGTGCAAGTATTCTACACAGTACACAAATGAACATCTGTACCCAGCAGATATCCTTCCTTCCCACAGGTGTGAAAGTTTCAGTTTTGATCAACTGTGGTTTCCTTTTAAACTTTTTTTAAAAATATTTTTTAGACCTTTATTTTATTCATTTATTTATATTCGGTGCTAAGAATTGAACCCAAGGCCTCACACATGCTAAGCAGGTGCTCTACCACTGAGCCACAGCTCCAGCCCTCCTTTTAAACTCTTTATTTTGAATTTAGTACAGGTTTACAGAAGGTTGTGAAGATGGTTCTGAGAAGTCCAATGTACCCTTCGCTGTTTCTCTGGTAGTCACATGGCAACTGTGGTGACTCACAAAGCTCAGAAGTAGCACTGTGAGCATGTGCACCAGTGCAGTGTGGCCAGTCGCCTCCGTGCTTCCTGCGCTGTCACACCCACCTGCCCCTCCACCCCCAAGGTGCGACTACCACACACCCCATTTCTCAAGTGTTGTGATTCGGAGAACACCTGTAAATGGAAGCAGCCTGTGAACTGATGCTGGATCCTGGATTTCTACCCAGCATCATGCTCTGGGACTGTCCCATGGCTGCCTTTTCCACAGTCCTTTTGTCACTGGGTACTGCTGTGTAAGTGGCCACCACCTGCTCAGCCAGTTCTGTGGGGATACTACTGGTGGCTTCCAGCACGGGCCAACATGAACCAAGTTGTTATGAACATTCACAAGCAGGTTGAATGATCCATTTCCCTGCAGCAGTTGCTGGATCACACAGTAGTTGTGTGCTCTCGTTTGTTGAAATTCGTGATGAAGATGCTAGATGTTCTTGGTGGGTTGTCTCTTGTTTCGTTATGTGGCTTCCTACTCTGTCCCTACTGATTTTCCTGCTCTGTCCGATCTGCTGGCAATACCGTCGCTCTTCTCTTCTCTTTGATTAATGCCTGCATGGAATGTCTTTTTCCATCCTTTCATTTTCAACCCATCTATATCATTACATTTGAAATGAGTTTCTTTTAGACAGCACACAGATTAGAGTTTGTTCTTTTTTTTTTTTTTTTTTTTTTAATTCACTTTTCCAATCTTTTACTTTGTATAGTCAGACCACTTACTGTTCATGGAATTCTCAGTTAGGCCTTCAAACTGCCTTCTTGTTTTGTTTGCTCTCTTTTTTTTTTTTTTTTTTTTTTTTTTTGTGGTGCTGGGGATTGAACCTAGAGCCTTGTGCACGTGAGGCAAGCACTCTAACAACTGAGCTATATCCCCAGCCCTGATCCTTCTATTTTGTTGTTCCTGTTTTTATTTTTCCTTGACTTCCTGTGGGTAATTTGAATTTTAGAATTCCCATTTGATATACATATCAGGTTGGATTTGGGCTTTATTGTTGTTGCTGTTTATTTGTTTGTTTGTTTGGTTTTGGCATTGGGGATTGAACCCAGGTGCACTTTACCACTGAGCTATGTCCCTAGCCCTTTTTATTTGTTTTGAGACAGGATCTCACTAAATTGCAGAGGCTGGCCTTAAACTTGGGATCCTCCTGCCTTAGCCTCCCATGTCTCTGGGAACACAGGCATATGCCACTGCACCCAGCTAGCTATAGGGTTTCTACGGTTTGTTTGTTTGTTTGTTTTTGTGGTTGCTATGCGTAGTACTTTATACTGGTTGACTCACTGCAACCTACTGGTGTCAGTACTTGCTGGCTGGAGTGAAGTAGGGACACCTTAATGCTGGAAGTCCCTGGACTCTCCTCCCCTATTTAGTAGGACTAAAGTACATATACAGAACCACCTCAGTGTAAACTTTTGCTTCAATTGTCAAATCTTAGGAAGCTCACAAGAAGAGAGGTCTATGAAATTTGCCCATATTTTTTTTTTCTGCTGTTCTTCCTAACATTCCAAGACTGTCATTCCTTTCCATTCCAAAAATCTCCCTCAGCCATTCTTTTTTTTAATATTTATTTTTTAGTTATAGGTGGATATAATATCTTTTATTTATGTGGTGCTGAGGATCAAACCCAGTGCCTTACACATGCTAGGCGAGCGCTCTACCTCTGAGCCACAACCCCAGCCCTCCCTCAGCCATTCTTATGTGCAGGCGAAACACTTGTCTTTCCTTCATGGAGGATGCCTTCTTTCCTATCACTGAAGATTCGTCAGGGTTTGGTAGGTCTGTTTCTTTCAGAACTGGGAACAAATTATTCTGCATCTTTCTGGCCTTTATGGTTTTGATGAAAAATCTTCTGTCACTTAAATTGTCTTTTCCCCAAAATGAAATATCAATTCTGTCTTGCTGCTTTCATATTTTTTCCTTTGTTTTTAGTTTTCAGAACTGCAGATGTTGTAAGCTATTATTCTGGTTTTCTGGAGTAGCAGTAGCACCTGGAAGGGTGTGCAGCTGGAAGGGTGTAAGGGCGAAAGAACTACAGGGCAGCCATGGGGATCTGGGGGAAGTGGATGAGAGCCGGCATGTACCAAGGGGCCAGGGCTCTGGGCTCCAGCCAGGTTCCTACTGAGCTCTTGACTCCAACATTTCCTTTGAAAATATATTTACATAGAAAAAGTTGAGAAGATTTAAGAAAAGTTTTAAATAAAAATAATTCTAACAGTTGCCTCACACATCCAGTAAAGACCTCAAGTGGTGCACCAAGTCTGGGAAGTGCTGCTCTCCACGGTCCTGAAAGGGAGGCTGCCTCAGCTGAGAGCTTTCTCGCTACTGCAGAGAGGATGCTGAAACCCCTACCATGTTGCCCCAACCCCACTGTCGGAAAGCACAGGCATTCTGAGCTGAAAGCTGCTCTCCTCACCAACTCCGGACCAGCTTGCCTTGGAAGAGCATCTCATTCCTTTTCCACCTGCATGTACTCCAGGTGTCTGTAAAGCCTGGATATGAATCCACTGCAGGAGGCTTTCATCTACTATAATTATGACCACTGGCCATGTGATGGGAGTTACTGACCCTCCAGTGTCCCCAAGAGGCTGGCAAACATTGTTCTATTCTCTATGCTTACAGCCCTTCGTTTGGAATCCTACCAATCCCAGCACGAGAGAAAGAGATAGATAGATTGATTGATTCAGATAGCTGTTGCAGCTGGGTTTCCCAGTTCTGCTGGACTGGCCACAGTCAGTCAGTCAGGCCTTGCTCCAGGAATGTGGCAACTGCTATCTTATTTATTAGTTCTTTTCTGGTTTCTTAACCACTTGTGACTCAAAGCCAATAGAATTCTTGGTTTCTCAGGAGTATTTCTTTTATCTCATTACACCACAAAGGGAGCATCATGACCCAGGAGCACAGATTCAAGGTGTCAGACCATGTTTCTGGAGCCACACACCCCTCCGTCATCTGACCCACTGGGTGGACACAGGTGCAAAATGCCTGCTCACCTCTGGCCTACCACCTCCTCACTGGGGAAGCTCAGACACAGCTCCCACTCTAAGTTTGGCAAGGTTCTTGGCTGCCAGAGGACTGTGGCTAATTTAGGTGGAAAGGGACTGGTTGGAAGGATGCCAAGAGTATGCAGGGCTGATGGAAGGAACAGAGAGCCACTCTCAGGAAATGACAGGCATGAAGGGAAGACAGGAGGCCGAGGATGCAGGAGGACCATGGCCATGGCAGGGTCTCATCAGGGCACTCCTCAGGCTAGGTACCTACCAGATTGGCAATTCTGTGAACAACCCAGCATCCTCAGGCTGGGCCTCCCAGGGTTTGCTAATTTTCCTTTTTATCCCCTATATTCTTTCACCAGTTGTCTAGAAAAGTCTAAAGACAGCAACTAGCACAATACCCAAAGTCCTGGGGAAATAAACAAAACCCTTCCCCTGGCTATCATTAAAATGTAGAGACAGGGGCTACAAGTATAGTTCAGCGGCAGAGCACATGCCTAGGACAAGCAAGGCCCTAGGTTCAATCCCAACACGAGAGAAAGAGAGAGAGAGAGAGAGAGAGATAGATTGATTGATTCAGATAGCTGTTGCAGCTGGGTTTCTCAGTTCTGCTGGACTGGCCACAGTCAGTCAGTCAGGCCTTGCTCACTATGGCGGGCCATGCCAGAAGGCCACAGTCCTCATCCTGGCAAAGGCTGGCATCCCTCACACAGCTATTTTTTAATCCTTTTTTAAAAAATTTTTCTTAGTTATATATGGACACAATATCTTTATTTTGTTCATTTATTTTTTATGGTGCTGAGGATTGAACCCAGTGCCTCACATGTGCAAGGCAAGCATTCTGCCACTGAGCCACAACCCCAGCCCCACACAGCTATTTTTAAATTGGGGTCAATAATAAATGATTCACAAAAGAGAGGTTAAATTCTGCCCATAATGTCTTTGGAGGTTTGACAGGCTTCCCATGGGAGGGAGCCACACACCAGTGCCAACAGACAGAAGTGAGAGGTGGCTCAGGTAGTGAGGAGAACTTAGGCAGCATCATGCTTCTTGCCTGCCTCCTAATCATTAACAGAGTTCCAAGACTTTTGTCCCAGTAAAAGTAAAGATGCTTTATAGGACTGGGTGTGTCGCTCAGTGGTAGATTACTTGCTTAGCATGCGCAAGACCCTGGTTTTGATTCCCAAGCATGCCCCCAAAACAAAGATACTTCATAAAAAATAGATGAAAGATAATGTGATCCTTCTCTGAAGTCTTCTGTTCTTTATGAGAGAAAACTGAGGAGCCAAGTGTTGGTAGGACCCTAGGCCCAAATTAAACAACATAATGCTATTTATCCTACAAGCACACCTACACAGATGGAGAGAAGACAGCCTTGCCCCTCCCTATGCTAACACAATAAATCATACCCAGGGGTTCATTTCCCTTGAAATTCCCGCCTGAGCTGAGTGTCTAAGAGCAAGCCACATAGGCATCACTGGGAAGCTTGCCCTGAGCACAGTTACAGACACCAGACACAGCTAGTGAGAGCTCAGAACTGAAGGCAGGAGGGAGCAGGGTGTGAGATGGCTTCTGCTTGCTCTGTCCCTGGGTCACAGTGCTGTCACACAGCTCTCTCTCTGTGCTGCAGAGTCAGAAAAAGCCAGACACACAAACGAATGAGTGCATGTGAAAGTTGAAAGGGTGGGCTGGGGATGTGGCTCAAGCGGTAGCGCGCTCGCCTGGCATGCGTGCGGCCCGGGTTCGGTCCTCAGCGCCACATACAAACAAAGATGTTGTGTCCGCCGAAAACTAAAAAAATAAATATTAAAATTAAAAAAAAAAAAAAAAAAGTTGAAAGGGTAAGGCCTACCTAATGTCAACTTCCTGCTGCAAAACGTGAGGTTTCTATTCAGGGACGGGGAAGCTGCAGGGACAACTTGATATTATTTTTGCAAAATCTTTTGAATTCATAATTAGTCAAAACAAAAAGTTAAAAAGAAATAAAATCGGGGCTGGGGACGTGGCTCAAGCGGTAGCGCGCTCTCTTGGAATGCGTGCGGCCCGGGTTCGATCCTCAGCACCACAAGAAAAACAAAGATGTTGTGTCCGCCGAAAACTAAAATAAATAAATAAATATTAAATTGTTTAAAATAAATAAATAAAATCAAAAAAGAAAGGAAGCTGGGTGTGGTGGTGCTCGCCTGTAATCCCAGCATCTGGAGGCTAAGGCAGGAGGATCCTGAGTTCAAAACCATCCTCAGCAACTTAGCGAGGCGCTAAGCAACTCAGTGAGACCTTGTCTCTAAATAAAATGCAAAAAAAAAAAAAGGCTGAGGATATGGCTCACTCATTAAGCACCCCTGGGTTAAACATTGATGCCAAAACAAACAAACAAAACGGAAAAACTTTACAAAGAGAGGCAGGATCAGAGGTTCATTCAAGTTCAAGAAGAACCAGCTTCCACAAGCAGCCCCACGCATGCCTCAGAGCCACCTCACTACAAAGCTAGTTTATTCCAAAGGCAGAAACTTTTTGTTTTGTATCATTTGTGTTTGAGAGAACACAAATAACAGTGGAGTTTTGTGGTAACTTGGAGTCCCACTGTAAAGAACAGCCAGACCCTGGCATGCTGCAATTCTCTTTTTCAAAATAATTACTGGCTTCCTGAAAACTACCCACTGCATTCATTTCCCTTTCCACAGAGGGGAAGAAAAAGATATTCACAACATATAGCCCAAATACACAACGGCATCAGGCAAACACCAGAGTCCTGCAGGGTCCTTAGGCTGGATCACATGTATCCAAGTGAATGCCAAAGGGAAGGCGCTCTCCTGCTAAGCATCCTCCCCATGGCTTCAATGCCTGCTTCAGAAGAGCTGTGAGAGCGCTGGACACAAATGCGGAAGTCTCCGGAAAATTAAAGAGCTGATCGGAAGTTTCTTCCCAAGACCCCCAAATCCTGAGCTAAGTCTTCCTGGGAACTCTACTCAGTCACCAGGAAACAAGAGCAGCACAGTCAAAGCGAGCTGGCTCACATTTCACCTAGTTTGAAAATAAGGACAGCAAGAGACGGTTCAAAGATTTGCTCACCAACAGCAGAAAGGTATCCATGCTTTTCTGCTGTGGTCACTGAAAATGCCTAGAGAATGAGACAAGGTTTCTGGAGGCCTCATGGACTGTCCCTGGGCCAGGCTGTACTTTGGCACTTACACTCATAACCATGGAGTCCAGCCATTTGGCTCTTAGCAAGCTGACAACAAAAAGGTGAACTCCCCATTATCACGTTAACCTAAAGTTTCTGACGTGGGTAGGTTTCCAGAGTGGCTACTTTTTAACTTCACAGATGATTCCTTGGGTTTTCTCAGGGCTCTTTCTGGTACAGTACAAGAAATTCAAAGGAAGATGTGAGAAATGTGTACCTGCAAGAAGTCTAGGCCCACTGCACTGCCTGCCTGGTTTTACTTTCAGCCTCTTCATCCTGTGCACATGAAAGCTTCTCCAACAGTTAAGTGCTAGAGCCTCTGCTACCAGGCAGTGAGGCTGCTGCGGGGTGAGCACGATGACCTAGAGGCTTTGGGAACAGAATGGGAAATTCTCCTCCCTGTTGGAAGTGGAAACCTGCAGTCCCCTTAGTGTGGATATTCACTCTTTGCTGCCACTAGAAGTCAGAAGAAGTCTCAGGAGCAAAGGCAAACAGTACAGGATGAGGGCTGCCTTCACCTCAGCAGAGGACAAAAAGTGAGGCCTAGTGGCTCACAGCATGCACAGGGGGCTCCACATGCTAACCAGACCCTAAGAAGTACAACAACAGAGAACTAAGGTTCGCCCTAAACTGAGCTGGTGTTTGAATTCTGACTTTCTTCTTTTTGTTTCACATTGCAACTGCTGTTGTTGAATTCCATATAGAAAGGGGGTAAGAAAAACATGCTCTAGGCATTTTCAGTGACCACAGCAGAAACATTTCACTTCTTTTTAAAAAAAAATACCTTTATTCCATTCATATATTTTTATGTGATGCTGAGGATTGAATCCAGGGCCCTGCACGTGCTAGGCGATCATTCTACCAAGCCACAATCCCAGCCCAAGGGTATTTTACTTCTAATATCACCAGGAAGCATCTGCAAACTACAAACAGGGTAAATAATATTCCTGATTTCGAGTATGTCTGTTACTTCATTTGTTAGCACAGCAAGGACCCACTACCTGTGGGCCACAGGGACTTCAAGAATCACTCCAGCCTAGGGCTGGGGATGTGGCTCAAGCGGTAGCGCGCTCGCCTGGCATGCGTTCGATCCTCAGCACCACATACCAACAAAGATGTTGTGTCCGCCGAGAACTAAAAAATAAATATTAAAAAATTCTCTCTCTCTCTCTCTCTCCTCTCTCACTCTCTCTTTAAAAAAAAAAAAAAAAAAAAAAAAAGAATCACTCCAGCCTAAAAGACAAGGCTTCTGAAATTTCCAAGGGAAGGACAAAAACATGTACCTCTGTGCTAGCAAAATCCAGTGTTGGAGGTGAGAAATAAGTCCTAAGCAGTGTTAATTTTTGTTAGCATCAACTCAACAAACGTTCTTAGAGGAAAACAAAATTGCACTTGTGCATTTGTATAAGCCATGGTATGGGAATTAAAAACACTGCCTTCCAGAAAGAAAAGCGGTTAAAATGTAACAGATGAAGATACTAAGGAAAAGATTCATAGCTCTGTGTCCTTTCAGTCACCGCTCTTTCAGCACAGAAATTGGAAATTCACATAAATTTCAGAGAATAATTGACTGGAGTTTCCTCCTATCAATTTTGAGCTTTTGAAATCATAACTATTAAGTACATTTCTTGACATATAAAACAAAACAAAAAAAGAAAGGAAATGTGTGGGAAAGTGCAGTAACATGACACACATTGCTTAAGGTGAATAAATGATTCAAAGGGCAACCTGAAGTAGGACAATCCTTGAGTTTTCACCCGTCACAACCTGGCACTGTGGAGCTGCCAGGAAATCAGACACAGCTAGTGCTTGTGCCCAAAGCCACTGGGGCTGCCACACCTGTCCTCAGGGGCAAACAGGCTGTCCCTATGCTGATACAACTCTCATTATGAGCAAGAACAATAAAATTGCGCAAGAGTTTGTAGCTCACAGACATTTCAAAGAGGCAGGAATACCATACACACACAGAAAGGAAATAAAAGGTACCCCCTGGTTTGAGCCCCAGCACTGAAACAAATAATAACAAAAGAAAGAAAACAGGTACTTCATTTTCCCCCCAAAAGTTCTTTAAGAATATTAGTTTGTCCAATCAGAGAGAACAGAAAGTAAAAACAAAAGTCTCATTTTAATTGTTTTTTAATTAGGGAAAGCATGAAATCTCCAGGAAGGACAGAATGAAAACTATCAGATCAAATAACTGGAAAGTCTACAGATATTTCCAAAAGAGGGGAGTCCAATTTTTTAAACTGCAGAAATGTAATAAAAACTGCATTTTTGAAGAAAGATTTCAGGTTGCTTTAATAATAAATGCCCGCATGCTGAGTACAAGGGGTGGGGCATGCCTACCTAGCCACTCCTGAGGTTGAGGCAGAATAGCAAAAACTCTTGTCTCAAAATAGAAAAATTAAAAGGGCTGCATATGTAGCTCAGTGGTAGAGCACCCTGGGTTCAATTCCTCATACCACAAAAAGAAAGAATCCCCCACTTTCAGGTTTTGTTTTTTGGTACTAGGGATTGAACTCGGGGACACTCAACCACTGAGCCACATCCCCAGTCCTGTTTTGTATTATTTATTTATTTATTTATTTATTTATTTTTTAGTTCTCGGCAGACACAACATCTTTGTTGGTATGTGGTGCTGAGGATCGAACCCGGGCCGCCCGCACGCATCCCAGGTGAGCACGCTACGGCTTGAGCCACATCCCCAGCCCCGTGTTTTGTATTTTATTTAGAGACAGGGTCTCACTGAGTTGTTTAGTGCCTCCCTGTAGCTGAGGTGGGTTTTTAACTTGTGATCCTCCTGTGTCTCAGCCTTCTCAGATGCTGGGATTACAAACATGCACCACCACACCTGGCTAATTTTTTTTATATTTATTTTTTAGTTGCAGTTGGACATAATACCTTTATTTTATTGATTCATATGCAGTGCTGAGGATCAAACCAAGGACACCACCCATGCTAGGCAAGCGCTCTACTGCTGAGCACAACCCAAGCTCCCTGGCTCAATTTTTAAATTGTGTATTTTACCATTCTCTTTTAAGGGAACAATGAACAATGTTCCCTTAAATGAACAAGAGATCAGTCAGAACTAAGCAGTTCATCCTAAAAAATGTATTTCATGCTTTAAAGTCTGACTTCATTTAATTTTAGCTGCATGTCTTCAAGTCTTAACTCTGACTTTATAAAGGAACCTGGAAAACTGGGTACAGTGTGCATACCTGCAATCCCAGGGCTCAGGGGGTGGAGGCAGGAAGGACTGCAAGTTCAAAGCCAACCTCAGCCACTTTGTGAGGCCTTATGGTAGGTCTGGATCTAGGCCCCCTGCTGTTTGCCCCAAATTTCTAGCTCAGTTGGCTGAATGTTCCTACTCAGAAGAGCAGCTTACATGACCGCACCCCACTGGATGGTATAACAATTTTACAAAGCAGACTTTTTAAAAAAAAATCAAGGATAATTTACACTTGTAAATTAAAATCAATAAATAAAATGGGGTGTGTGTGCCTACAAATTTAAAAGAGAGAAGGAGGGAAGAATATGTTGAAATAAACAGGGAAGGGGCTGGGGATGTGGCTCAAGCGGTAGCGCGCTCGCCTGGCATGCGTTCGATCCTCAGCACCACATACCAACAAAGATGTTGTGTCCGCCGAGAACTAAAAAATAAATATTAAAAATTCTCTCTCTCTCTCTCTCTCTCTCCTCTCCTCTCTCACTCTCTCTCTTTTTTTTTAAATTTTTTTAAAAAGAGAGTGAGAGAGGGGAGAGAGAGAGATAGAGAGAGAGAGAGAGAGAATTTTAAATATTTATTTATTTATTTTTTTAGTTCTGGGCGGACACAACATCTTTGTTGGTATGTGGTGTTGAGGATCGAACCCGGGCCACACGCATGCCAGGCGAGCGCGCTACCGCTTGAGCCACATCCCCAGCCCTCTCTCACTCTCTCTTTAAAAAAAAAAAAAAATTCTTTCTCTCTCCTCTCTCACTCTCTCTTAAAAAAAAAAAAAAAAAGAAAGAAACAGGGAAGAGAGGCTTGGTGCAAGGTGTAAGTAGCTTTTTATTAATTAATCACTTTTTTAAATTTGTTCTAACTAGTTATAGATGACAGTAGAATGTGTTTTTTAAAATATTTTTAGTTGTTGATGAATCTTTATTTTATTTATGTGTATGTAGTGCTGATAATTGAACCCAGTAACTCACACCTGCTAGGCAAGCGCCCTACCACTAAGCCACAACCCCAGCCCCTAGAATGCGTTTTTATTTATTTACTTTTTATAATGATGAGGACTGAACCCAGGAATGCTCCACCATTGTGCAACATCCCCAGCCCTTAAAAAAAAAAAAAAAAAACTTTTAGTTGTAAATGGACAAAAAAACATTATTTATTTTTACTTGGTGCTGAGGATAGAACCCAGTGCCTCATACATGCTAGGCAAGTAAGTGCTCTACCACTGAGCAACAACCTCAGCCCATCCGCAGCCCATTTTATTTTTTGTTGTTTTGAGACAGGGTTTGGATAAATTGCTGAGGCTGGCCTTGAACTTAACACCCTTCAGGCGTGTGCCATGACCATGCCCAGCTTCTGGTCCACATATTTTATAGGTGCAATTTTTTATACCTTTATTTATTTATTTATATGTGGTGTTAAGAATCAAACCCCATGCCTCATACATGCTAGGCTAGCACTCTACCACTGAGCTAAAATTGAAACCCCTGGCCATGTAGTTTGACAGCAATCCAATATGAGGTGTCTGAGAGACACCATAAACATTAAGAAGGCAGCACTGGAGCTTCCAGCTGACCAAGCAGATGTCAGACAAAGACAGTTACAGAGTCCAGTTGTTTACAGTGAACAGCTATTTCCTCTCCTCACCAAGAATAATCTCGAGGCAAAGAATAGGCCCACATTCATTTTTCGACTGAGAACAAATTTTAAGGTCATGATTCCCTGACAAAGGCAGAATTTCACAGCACATGCAGTCAGTATTCAAAAGCCTCAACAAGTTCTTTTCCTTCACATGAAGGACTTTAAAAAGCAACCAAGGATGGCACAAAGAACTTCCTAAAGATAAGCTGAGGGATAAGAGCTACTGGCATTTCAGATGAGCAATCATCACACCCAGTGAGTTTCGAGTTTTCTGGGTTGGTCCTCAATAACTCTTTCTGAGTTTTAGGGTAGGTGTTTCACCTGTGGCTCTTCTGCAGGTCAGTGTCATTCATTCTTTTATATATATATATATATATATATATATATATATATATATATAAACAAATAAAAACAAAGATAATGTATCCATCTACAACTAAAAAAATAATTTAAAAAATGTTCAGTTCTAGTTAAGCTCTGAAGAGCCATTCACTAAAGCATTAATTAACTATTTTCTTTGAAATCTACAGCTTGCAGGAGCAGATGAATTACGAGTGGATTAGAAACAGGGCACAAGTCATGGGGCTGGGGATGTGGCTCAAGCGGTAGCACGCTCGCCTAGCATGTGTGCGGCCCGGGTTCGATCCTCAGCACCACATACAAACAAAGGTGTTGTGTCTGCCGAAAACTAAAAAATAAATATTACAAAAAAAAAAAATTTAGTGAGGCTTTAAGTAACTCAGTGAGACCCTGTCTCTTAAAAAAAAAAATCTAAAAAAAAAAAAACAAAAAAAAAAAACAGGGCACAAGTCAGATGTGACTACCTGACACCTACACCTTCTCTAGAGTAAGGGTACCTTGACAGTCCTTGGGAGAATCCATTTTCCCACATGCCCAGTGAGGTTTTGTTGGGACTGACCCTTTCCCACTCAAGGGAGGATGGAGGGCTCCTTACCAATGTGTGGTTAACTAATTAGATTTACAGAAATTTAGGGCCCAAATGAATGAGGCCCAGAACTTCAGCCAGAATTACAGAAACTAGGAGTTTTCCCATAGGATGGGATGGTAAGTGGCACAGTGGTTTTAAACTATGTTCACAAACTGTTTGTTAAGTCTCCCTTCAGAAGGTAGAGTCCCTTGTACTTAGTAACCCTAAGGAATAGAGTGCACAGGCTCCAAAAGCCAGGTCATAAAAAGTATAGTGGTTTCCACCTCCTTCCTACCACCCCCAGCCCCCCCCCCCTCTCTCAGCTGTCCTAAGGAAAGGCCCTGAGGCAAGTCACCAGCCCTGTGGGAGAGCCATCCTGCAGTTAGACTCTCCTGGGACTGTCAGCTGGGCAGGGACACAGGGCCTAACCCACAGAAACTTTGATACACAGCAGCAGATAACAGCACAGGAGCCTGAGAAAAGGCCAACAGAGAAGAAAGAGTAGAGGGGGTAAGCAGGCGACACCCCCCCCACACCCACAATACCAAACCTGGTCTCTCCACGCTCCAAGGCTTCCCCTCCGCAGTGGCAGCTGGTTCATGACCCCGCCGCCCCGAGCATGCCAAGGGAGCAGCAAAGACTGCGAGCCCACGAGGCGCCAGCAGACCCCCGCCCCAGCGGGCACGCCGGGTGTCCACGCCTCTGCCCTGCACTTTCTCTTCTGCACCTCAGGGGTCCGCTCTTTCACCTATCATCGCAGCGCCGGGTAGAGCGGATGCAGTTCAGGGCCGATCCGGACTCCGCCGGCCCCGCGACCCGAGCGTCAGGCGGTCAGCGGACGCGCAGGCCCGAGCGCGCTGACCTCTCTGCTCCGGGTGCTCGGGCCAGCCTGAGGAGGCCGGTTACCAAGCGGCGCGCCCCGCCCGCGGTCCCAGGGCCCCGCAGCCCGGTGCTTGACCAGGCCGCTCCCACCAGAGAGAAGCCGCGTGCGCGAGACGTCGAGTTACCTCAGATCGGGGCGCGGCACCCTCGGGGCTCCTCGCACACTACTATGAAAGCTGGCTCAGACGCCCGATCCCGAGACAGCGACCCGCCACCGGGAAATGCCGCACCGCGGAGACCAAGGCGCCGGGACAGGGTCCTAGAGTAGTGGCTCGCCCCGCCGCAGGCCCCGCCCTAGAAACGCCCATTCCCACCGTAGGCCCCGCCCCGTCACACGCTGACCCCACCTATCACGCCTGTAGGCTCTGCCCCGCAGCAAGTTACCCCTACCGCAGGCCCGTTCAGACCCCGCCCACCCCGCTGTCGGCCCCGCCCCACCCCACGCTGGCCCCGCCCCGCGCCAGCCTCTCAGATCTCGGCTACGGGTCTCCTTCTCTTCGCAGGCCCCGCCTCAACCGCAGGCCCAGCTCCCGTCGCAGAACGCGCCAGCCTCTGAGGCCCCACCCACTAGCGTCACTTCCGTCCTGCGAAAGGGTCTCTGGAACTGCCCCGCCGGGCGACCTGCGTCGGTTGCTGAGCAACACGACGCCGCTCCCTTGATCCTCCTCAGCCAACCCCCGCGGGAACCCGGCGCTCTGGTGGAGTGTTGCTTCTCTTTGGACCCGAGTGTGGTTGCGTCGGGTGGCCATACTGGTCTAGACCTTGGGGCTCGGTCTCAGCTTGTACCGACTGACCCCACCCGGCGCCGGTGGCTCTGGCCGTCCCCCGCCACACCAGCTTCGGCAGGCAGGAAGGCATGTGCCAGGTCTCTGTGGGCTCGTCTCGGTTCTGCGGTCGCCGATGCCTCGGGCAGCGTTCCTCTTCTGATCGCGCCCGCTGGTACCTTCCACCCCTGCCCAGTTGAGTGCATTTCTTTTTTCTGTAGTGCTAGATTCTGTCCTAGAAGCGTCATGCGAATATTGTTGGCGGCGTCTCTTCACTGGTGTCTTGATGAATGATGGTTTATTTTAATATAGACAAAGATGTCAAACTTTTATGGTTGGCACTTTCTGGTCTTGTTTAAGAAATCCTTCTCTAAAAGGGCATGGTGGTGCATGCCTGTGATCCCAGTGACTCGGATGGCTGAGGCAGGAGAGTCACAAGTTCAAGGACAGCCTCGGCAATTTAGTGATACCCTGTCTAAAAATAAAAAATAAAAAGAGCTGGGCATGTAGCTCAGCGGTTATGTGCCCCTAATACCAAAAAAAAAAAAAAAAAAAAAAAAAAGGGGGGGCTGGGGATGTGGCTCAGCGGTAGCGCGCTCGCCTGGCATGCGTGCGGCCCAGGTTCGATCCCCAGCACCACATACAAAAAAACAAAGATGTTGTGTCCGCCGATAACTAAAAAAAAAAAAAAAAAAAAAAAAAAAAAAAAAAAAAAAGTCTGCTGTGGTGCAGGTCTGTAATCCCAAGGGCTTGGGACCTAAGGCAGGTGGATCATAAGATCAAAGCCAGCCTCAGCAATTTAAGGAGGCCCTACGCATCTCAGTGAGATCCTGTCTCTAAATAAAATATAAAAAAGGGCTGGGGATGTTGCTGTTGTTAAGCACCCCTGGGATCAATCCCGGGCACCAAAAAGGAAAAAGACATTCCCTATTCCACGTTGCTCTGCCATGTTTGCTGTAAAGTTTTCAAAGTTTTAACACTTAAGTCTTTAACTTAATTTGGAATAGAGTGTAAAGTGAGGAAGTAATTTTATTCGTTGTTGTTATTATTAGGTACCAGGGATTGAACTCAGGGGCAGTCAACCACTGAGCCACATCCCCAACCCTATTTTGTATTTTCTTTAGAGACAGGGTCTCACACCTCCCTGTTGCTGAGGCTGGCTTTGATCTCAAAATCCTCCTGCCTTAGCCTCACAAGCTGCTGGGATTACAGGCATGGGCCCTGGGTTCCAGCTCATTTCTTTTTCCATATGTATAACTGGGAGTCCTGGTATCAGTTACTGGACTAGTCCCATCTTTCCCCAGCAATCTGCAATGGCACTTGCCACATTTAAAAATCCATATGTGCAATGTGGATGTGTGTCCACAGCCATAATCTCAGGGACTCTGGAGGCTGAGGCAGGAGAATTTCAAATTCCTGGCCTGTCTGGGAAACTTTGTCTAAAAAAAAAAAAAAGAAAAAGAAAAAAGGGCCAGGGTGTAGATCAGTGGTAGAACCCCCTAGGTTCAATTCTAGGACTGGAAAAAAGAATCCAAATGTGTAAGAGTTTCTGTCATAGCTTCATTTGTTTTACCCTAACACCTACACATGGTATTCTGGATCAGACGGCTTCCTGATTTGATTTTTGTGTGCACGTCACTGTCTTCAAACCCTCTACCTGACAGGCCTTAGCCCTGGAATGCCATGTTAGAGATGATGGAACTCTTCCTGTATGAGAGTCAGATGCAACATAGGTGAGGCACACATAAAAATAGCTTCTCTATAAAGGAGAAAAGGCTGCTGTCCCTCTCCTTTCTTGAGGGGGTCTCCTTTTTACTCCAGTCCTTTGGCTGGTAAAAAAAAAAAAAAAAATCTTTCCAGAGCCTAGACAGCCCCATGTGTCTCTTTGTTTCGATTTTTTTTTTAGAATTTTTAATATTTATTTTTTAGTTCTCGGCGGACACAACATCTTTTGTTGGTATGTGGTGCTGAGGATCGAACCCGGGCCGCACGCATGCCAGGCGAGCACGCTACCGCTTGAGCCACATCCCCAGCCCCTCGATTTTTTTTTTGAGTTTACACTTCTGGATATCTTATTTTAATAAATTGTGACTGTAAAGACTATTAAATTCTTTTTCCCCTTTTTTATTGTCACATTATAATTATATGTAACAGTGGGATTTGTTATAATATATACATATATGCACACAATAAAACAGTATAATTTGATCAATTTCATTTCTTGTTTCGATTTTTGAGGACTTAGAAATGTCTCCAAATTCTGGGTCTCACTTCTCCTAGAAATATAAATATGTGAAAGATGATACTCCTATTTATGTTTGGACCTAACCTAAACCAGGCTGAATCCAAGACTAAGTAGTTGGCTCTGTAAATCATGGTACTGGAGATTGAACCCAATAACTAGACAAATAGCTACAGATCTATTGCACATAGTGAGTGAAGAAGTCTCCAGAGGTCAGAGGTTTTACCATCACATTGAGAAATCCAGGGAACTTTCACTTTCCCATGTTACCATCAATGACATTTTTTTGGGGGGTTGCATTTCTTGGTACTTAGGATTGAACCCAGGGGTGACTTACCACTGAACTATATCACCAGCATCCACCTTTTTAGTTTTTTTTTTTTTTTAATTTTGAGGTAGTGTCTGACTAAGTTGCTTAGGGCCTCACTGAGTTGCTGAGGCTGGCCTGGAAGTTGCAATGCTCTGCCTCAGCCTCCAGAGTAACTGTGACATGACTTGGCTGCCAAGCCTGGCAGACAGCCCACTGTTCCCTACTGAGAAGTCACAGCAGAGTGGCAGCTCAGGTGAGCTAGAGCACAGGTGGCAAGCATGGGTTCAGTCAGCAGTGCAGAGCCTGCTATGCTGGCATGCAGTTAAGGCTCAGCAGGTCAGTGTTGGGGTAATCTTGAGTACACCAACCCACAGTGGTGGCATGGTGAGGACAGGTACTGCAGAAGCTCTGCAGTTCTGGAACCCAGAGCATGCATGATCTGCTGACCACAACCTGTTTAGAAGCTTCACTTGCAGGAAAGTGGTGAGGAAATGGAAGTGGGGCAGACCTGAATAGAAGTTTGGATCAACAGCATGGGCCCCATGCTATATAGACCCCTAGACTGGCACAGAGAACAACCCTTGTCAGTTTTCCTCTTGCTCTACAGGAGTCCTGTTTCTGTGCACAGGCAAGTAAATCCTACTCTTACACTCAGTCATTCTGGTGTGTTGATTGAATTCTTCAAATTCACAAAATAAGAACCCAGAAAGAAGAAATTGATGGTGAGCTGCTGGGGTATGCTGCAGCACTGCAGGGCATGGCCTGCTTTAAGAGCTGCAGCATATATAGACCCCACCTACCAGCAGAAGTGGAGAAACTGGAATTATAGGTGGGTGCCACAGTGCTTGGCCCAGTAGCAAAATTTTCATTGCTGGCCTTCACTACAATTTGTGAAACAGGGCTGGGTATGCGTCTCAAGCAGTAGCGCGCTCACCTGGCATGAGCAGGCCCAGGTTCGATCCTCAGCACCACATACAAACAAAGATGTTGTGTCCGCCGAAAACTAAAAAAATAAATAAAAATTCTCTCTCTCTTTAAAAGAAATAAAATAAAATAAAATAAAGTCTGCTCTAAGGAAGACAGAGGAGAGTTTTATTTTTGACCTCAAATCTCCCATCTTCAGGGGGCTCAGGGACACAACTTCACAACTTTTAGGAGAGTGGGACAATAGGCAGGAAGTACACACATACAGATGTAATTAGGCTGTGCTAGTTGAAAGCAAAGTCTGTTTCCCTGGCTCCTTCCAAGGCCAGAGGCTGTCCCACCATTTCCATTCTCACATGAAAGATCTCCAGGAGCAGAAAATCAGATATCAGGAAGTAGCTTTTTAATTTTATTATTTATTTTTATTTTGTGGTACTGGGAATTAAACCAAGAGTCATTTACTTCTAAGCTATGTCCCCAGCCCATTTTATTTTATTTTGAGACAAGGTCTTCCTAAATTGCCCAAGCTGGCCTTGAACTTGCAATCCTTCTGCCTCAGACTCTCCAGTTACTGGGATTATGGTGTGTACACCATGTCCAGCTCTGTAAGTCAGTTGGTGGGTGAAGGAGGCTGACAAGATATTGCCTTCTTAAACAAGAACATGAAGAATTATATATACACTTACTTAGTCTTTCTTTAATGTCTTCCAGTAAGATTTTAATTTTATTTATTTAAAAAATTTTTGTTCTAATTAGTTATACATGACAGTAGAATGCATTTTGATACATTGTACACAAATAGAACACAACTTCTCCTTCCTCTGGCTGTACATGGTGCAGAGTCACATCAGTAGTGTGATCATACATGTATACAGGTAATAATGTCTGTCTTGTTCCACTGTCCCTCCCATTCCCACATCCTCTCCCCTCCCCAAGATTTTTATTTCTTGCACACAAATCTTTTGGCTCTTTTGTTGGATTTATTTCTGGGTATTCTGCAGTTTTCATTGCTATTGAAAATTATGTTGTTAGAAAATAAGTTTTGTTTTTTGTAGTTGATGGTTTATAGAAATACATCTAGGAGGGGCTGGGGATGTGGCTCAAGCGGTAGCGTGCTTGCCTGGCATGTGTGTGGCCCAGGTTCGATCCTCAGCACCACGTACAAACAAAGATGTTGTGTCCGCCGAAAAACTAAAAAATAAATATAAAAAAAAAGAAAAAGAAATACATCTAGGAATCTCTCCCTCTGATCCATGGGGAATTGGTTCTGAGATTCTTGAGGTTACCAAAATCCACAGATGCTCAAGTTGTTCATATAAAATAGTATGGTCTTTTGAAAGAAAGCTGTCAGTGGAAACTCCCAGTAGTTCAGATGTTGCATTTAGCAGATAAAAACTTCAAAGCAATTATCTATCTATCTATCCATCTATCTATCTATATACACATGCACACATATCTCTCTATATATATACACACACACATACATGTTCATGGGACTCACATAAATCATGTTAAAGAATTACATGGAAATACAACAGTTATTTGTCAGAGAATTCCAATAAAGGCATATAAATTAGAAATTATCTTTAAAAGTCCAACCTAATGGAAATTCTGGAGTTCAAAAAATACAATAATCAAAATGGAAAACAATTACTAAGAGGGGCTCAACAGATCTGAGCTAGCAAAGGGAAGGATCAGCAAAGTTGAACATGGATGAATAGAAATTATCCAACATTGGGCTGGGGATGTGGCTCAAGCGGTAGCACGCTCACCTGGCATGCGTGCGGCCCGGGTTCGATCCTCAGCACCACATACAAACAAAGATGTTGTGTCCGCCAAAAACCAAAATAAATAAATATTAAAAAAAAAAAAGAAATTATCCAACATGAAGAACAGAAAAGAAGCTAGGTGCAGTGACTCACACCTATAATCCCAGAGACTAGGGAAGTCAAGCATGGAGGATCACAAGTCAGAGGCCAGACACAGCAACTTAGCAAACCCTGTCTCAAAATAAAAAACAAAATGGGTTGGACTAGGGATGTAGTTAAGTGGTACAGCACAACTGGGTTCAATCCTTGGTACCCCCTCCAAAAAAGAAAGAATATGCACAAATTACCCAACATTACACAGTTTATCCAGCAATCAATCAGAGTTTTCCTTATACTCTCACCAATACATAGTTGATTTTTAATAATTTTGGCAGTAAAAGAAGGTTCAGAATTGAGATGATTAAATTGTTTTGTTCAAATCACCATTTGGAAGGAAAGTCATGCATTAGAATATTTTAAAATAGCCATGCCTTAGAGTATGACTATACTCTAATTTTAAATTTGGATGCTTGTATGATCATCTTAGTCTTTGTTGGACTCTTATAGAGCAAGTCTTTTCTTCCTTTCTCAGAGCATCAGTAATGTTAAATTATCATTTGTGAAAGGTTTTGAAAGAAGAAATTATAAGCAGTCCTAAGGTGTTATACTCACAACTTTAAAAAGTCAACTCCCTTGCTTCTGGTTTTTACCCACAGATGTTGCAATTTGTTTTTGTTTGGAATTAAAAACAGGTGTCATTCAGCTCCATGAAGCATATTCATATTGACCACCTTTCCTTTGGCTAGGACATTTTCATTGCTTGGTCTTGGCAGTACACATTTCTGGATAATATGAATTTCCTACATTTGCATCAAGATCTGTAGGAACTAGAAATATTCTGTAGGTGAGCTGCCTTGAGCAGCTTGAGATAGTTCCATGGAGGCAGTACCTGGGTTCCATCCTTGCCTCTGCCAAAGACCAGCTCTGTGACCTTTATCTAGCTACCTATTCCTTTCTCAGTATCTTCATCCATAAAGAAAGGATATTAAATAAGACCTACCCCACCTCTCCTCAAAGGGTTACTTCAGGGGAATAATAAAAAATGAGACAACAGGTAAAAAGCACTTTTTAATTTTTTTTTTATTTTTTAGCTTTAGGTGGAAACAATATCTTTATTTTGTTTTTATGTGGTGCTGAGAATTGAACCCAGTGCCTCAAGCATGGTAGGTAGTGTGCTACCACTTGAGCCACAAACCCAGCCCCCACTTTTTTTTTAAGGAAAAAGAAGCAGAGGAGAAATAGAGGGAACTGCTATCCCAAAGGCTGTGATTCTGTCCATTAGTAGGAATAGGGGTTTTATAAAAGTGATTCAAATAAAATGAGATTAGGGAGGAGAGATCAGGAAGGAGAAGTTTAGGGAAAAGAAGGTCAGGAAGGAGAAGTTTAAGGAAAAGAAGATCAGGGAGGAGAAGTTTAGGGAAATGAAGATTGGGAAAAAGAAGAAAATAGAAAATAACATGAAGCTTCAAAGCCACAAGGGATACAGTCCAAGCATCAAGTGAACCCCTGTTATAATTTCCCACTATCAATTTCTACATCCCATTTCTATGGAAAGTGGGCGAGGACATCTCCAGGTACTTCCTGCTAAAAGATGGTGAAGTTGAGAGAAGTAACCCAAAGTCCTTGTTCTCTATCAGGTGAGTCATGGATAGTTAAAGGCATTCAGCGTCAGAGCAATCCAGAGGTCTGCAGATACCAGGTGATTAGACAAGGCATACATAGGTTAGGGATCATGCAAATGGCCAAAGTTGTAGCAACTTTCCTGAGTTCCGTTTCCTTTTTCTCAAAGTAGAGCAACTGATGGAGCAAATTGTGCAGTTCAAGGAGAGAAGGTGGGAGTTCCCCAAAGCAAAAGGAAGCTTCAGCACTTGCTGGGCCAGTCCCTCAGCCCTTCCCTTTAATCACAGGAACAGCTCCTCTGGTTTGGTCCAAGGCAAACTCACACTCCCAATTTCTTTAGCAGTTGGCTCTCAACAAACTCACCAATACCATGATTCCTCAACATGGAAGCGGGGTTCCTTGGACAGCCAGGCCTGACCAAGAAAGCTGATGTGGAGGCTGCTCTTGGGTCCCAATATGGAGTGCCAAATTGTTCATGAAAGCTCGGTCCTTGTTCCAATCCAATAACGAACGAGGACACCGTTTTGAGAAAAAGGAAAACTAAGTTTTACTGCTTTGGCAGCAAAGGAGAAACACAGAAGATTCCTGCCCTAAAGACTTTGATGCTTTAAGAAGCACTTTGTGGTCCCTCTTTTTAAATCTTTGCCTTTATCTGTATGTATTTGCATAATAAGTGTTTATATCATAAATCCAAATATCAGATGTTATTAGAGGTCTTTGCGGAGGATGAAGAAATGGGGAAGTCCTGGAATGCCATTTTCTTTTAAGTTAACAATATCCATGCCAGAAAGAGCATTGATGACTGCAGTACTCTGAGGAAATCTGGGGAGTGGAACCCAGATAAGATATGGTTCCAGAGGGTCCAGACCTCACAGGACATAATGAGCTATGAAAAGTAGTTTGAGGGGCTGGGATTGTGGCTCAGCGATAGAGCGCTTGCCTAGCGCTGGCGGACTAGGTTCGATCCTCAGCACCACATAAAAATAAAGGCATTGTGTTGTGTCCATCTACACCTAAAAAATAAATTAAAAAAAAATAAAAGTAAAGGAAAAAAAGAAAAAGTCTCCTATGAGCCAGGTGCAGTGGCGCACGCCTACAAGTCCAGTGATTCCAAAGCCTGAGGCAGGAGAACTGCAAATTGCAAGTTCCAGGCCAACTTAATTTAGGGAGATCTTGTGTCCAAAACAAAACAAAACAAAAGAAAGAAAAAAAAAAAAGCTAGGAATTTGGCTCAGCGGTAGAGCGGTTCAGTCTTTAATGCGGGGTGGCGGAATCCCTAAGAGAGCACGTTTAGCACGCCAATTCTACAGAAGTAAGACAGCCCCAGGCACTTAAGTGTTAAACACACGCCTTCACCGCTGGTAGAAGACTTAGCTTTCCACACTCCGCGGAAGTTCAGGAGTGCAGGTTCCCAGCCGTCGGGGCAACTCGGGTAAAAGGTGGGCGGTGACTGGTCCGGGGGGTGGGGTGGGGGGCTTTTGACTCCGTCCCCAAGCCTACGCGCGCCCCGCCCCGGAAACTACACTTCCCAGTAGGCCAAGCACTGGCGCCACGCATTTCCTCCCGGCATCCCCCGCGGCAGGCAAGAGCCGAGCGGGCTCTAGACCGACGCGGCCGTCCTTCGTAGCCGCCGCCACCTCGGTAGGAGCTGTCGCGGTCGCCCGCTTGGCCACCATGTCCGCCCAGGCGCAGATGCGGGCTCTGCTGGACCAGCTCATGGGCACGGCTCGGGACGGTGAGTCTGGGCGGCCGACCAGGCGAGGGGCTGGGGCGAGAGTGAGGCGAGGCCGCCGGGCGGCCCGAGGCGGGGGCCATGGCCGTCTGCGTCTGCGCGGGCCTCAGCGCCCCTCCCCCGCTCGCGGACAGCCGGCGCCGGGCCTTTGTCTGAGCCGGTTCGCCTCCACCGAGCCCGCGGCCGGCCTCCCCGTGGGCCGGCCGTGGGTCTGGGGCAGGCTTCTTCCTCGGAGTCCGCGCGAGGGGCTCCTGCGGCTTCCCGTCGGCGCAGCGGCCCTGCGCCCCCGCGTGAACCGGAGAGTCGGCGAAGGGCTGGAACCAGCACGGGCTCTGGGTCGCTGGCAGCCAGGCGGCGGAATTCTCTGTGGCTCCTCAGGGCAGAAGAATGGGCCTCGAAACCCTGGGGCGTTCTGTCCTGTACCATTGAAGGGTAGCCATAAATTGAGCTTTTCTAACGTGGGTTTCTGTCTAGTACTTCTCCAGCCCCTCTTTCCCCCAACCACACAGGAGAGCCTCTGCTTAGGCAGCGCTTGGCGGTCGTTAGGTTGTACTGTAGGGAGGAGCGAAAGATCATGGTTGTCTCAGGATAAAGCGGTTGCATTCTTGCAAAACATATACCTGCTGTGGTTTGTTTCCTTTTCTACTGAAGTAATGAAGTTGTAAGTTCACACTGGCACATTCTCAGGGCTGTGCAGATTCTTTGCACTTTATTTCATAGGTGAATAAGTGCTTTTTAGCTTTCTTTGTTTATTGAGTTGCTTTTGAATTGCTTCCCATATTTTTATTTCATACAAACTGAACAATTGTGGCCCCTCTATTTTATTTATAAAGGTTCAGTGTATCTTTGCCTGCCTACATCAATCTGCAAGGGAGTTGCAGAAAAGCCTCATGTTCATCGAGCCGTGAGTCACAACCAATTTCTAAGCTGTTATAACAAAAAAGTGTTTGCTTTTTTTCACAAGTAACTTTAAAAGTGTAGTTTAGAAAGAAAACATTTTCAATAAAAAGACACTACATTAATCCTGGATGCTTGCAAATCCTAAAATATATTCCTCCTTGACTATTACACAGCTCTGTGTCCTATACACAGATTAGCTTTAAAATTTGTCACATACCACTTTGCCTTTACTTTTATGTATCATTCCCCCTGACTTCCTTACTGCAGGTGTGGGCAAGAAAACTTTTCCTTTAAAACTTTTCAACAGCGGGCATAAAATTCTGCAGCTGAGGTCTTGAAGAATGCAGATGGGTACAGTATGTGTTGGAGCTCACAGTGTGTATTGACTAACCTAGTTCCTTTTTGCTTTTTTTGGTATTGTCTTGTAAAAAGTGACTCCCAGGTGCCAACTTTCTTTTTTAAGGGTGGGGATGAAAGGGGAATGAGAAAATAGATCTAGATTATTTAACAGTCAGTGATAAGAGTTTGAAACCTTTCTTCTTTATGTAAATTTGGGCAAACCACCGCTTTTGTGTTTCTCCATAACAAAAAGATTAAGCTAATAAGTAGATTTTGTTTGTAGAAATTATCAGCTATAAGTCACACAGTTGATTGATGGCACTCATTGGTATCTCACTGCCCACATGTATATATATTAGACAATGGCCTTTTGGTGCTCAGTCTTTTACTTCTGACTCCTTGACTTCTTTTGGCACAAAGATGGAGTCAGATATCATTGTGATTCTTCATGGTAAATTTGGCCTCCAAAAAAAATTCTGTATTCTACTCCAGTTGTAAATGTCTCTAGATCAGCTTTTCAGTATATGTGATGGGGAAAACACAGAAATGATAGTCTGCAAATCATCCAGGTGAATTGTTGTACCAGATATCCTTTTGTGATTAGCCTGATAATATTGTCTTATTTAAAACCACAAATGAATTTCAGGAGACGAAACCAGACAGAGGGTCAAGTTTACAGATGATCGAGTCTGCAAGAGTCACCTTCTGGACTGCTGCCCCCATGACATCCTGGCTGGGACGGTAGGTACATTTTTGGGGACCTCATGAAATACCCTGGGTGTTGTGTAGACAGTGAAGGGTTTTCAGGTTGAATTTTATTTTCCTCCAACAGGCAGAAATTACTTGCTAATTTTCAAGTTAATGTGGTGGAATTTTATGTTATGGAACATATTTCAGTGGTGTGAAATTCTGTTTGTAAAGCTATCAAGTTTTTGTAAAATCATTCACAATGAAATACATACACCTAAGTAGTACAAACATTCTAATGTAGCACAATATGCACTTTATGTCAGCCTGTAGTTCTTTGAAAATTCTGGATGGATTTGTTTGTATGATTACAGGTTGACTATATTCTAGGCTCTTTACCAAGCAAGGTACATTTTCTTCTTATATAGTTTTTTTTTTTTTTAAACAGTTGGGGATAGCATTAATTTTTTAGTTTTTATTATGTCACTTTTTTGTGAAATCCATACATTATCCAGTGACTGTAGAATCTATTTCAGGTGAACAAAATGGATGCTAGTTTTGTGGAATTTACATTTATTCAAAATTAAATACAATTTAAGAAGAATAAGTGGTGGAGGATCATCTGTTCATTCACTTAAAGCAAAAGTGTTCTACAAAGGATCCCTATTTTAAGTCTTTACGGCTGCCTTGTGGAATGTAAAAACTGCCCATGGTGAATCATGGCTTCTGTTATTACCATGTTGGGGACATATCTGCTGAGGAACTGCTCAGCTATACTAAGTCTTCAAGACTGGCATTTCTGGCCGTAGACATGAAATGAACACCAAACCTATGCCTGGGTTACTAGGGTCCTGCTTGCAGTCTAACCCAGGGTAGGAAAACATCATACTGTTATTTTCTGTAGCATATTGTGAATAATGTGTGCAGATTAGTAATCTCCATTAGTGATGAGCAGTTCAGCAATAGGATACGTTCTTGTGTAGGAATCACAGCTTGGAAACATTGACAAATCCATACCAGAAAAAAGCAGAGAAAGCAGATGGACATGAACCCTACTGAGGATTTCAATCATATTTTCATTGGTCAGAGCCCTTTGGCATTGCTCTGGAACACTGGCAAGAAAAATAATCAGAATAAGGGTTTCCTATAGGTGCTTTTTGTTAGGTTAAAAGTTATTTGCTTAATATTTATTATTAGACCACTGCTGTGTGCCAGGTGCTAGAGATACCAAGCCAGTGGTAAAATCCACACTCTTATTCAGTTGGAAAGAGGGTGGACAGCAAGTAGATAACTAGCTGGTTTAGGCTAGGATGATATGGAAAGGCTTCTGAGGGACATTTGAGCAGAGACCTGAAAGGTGAAACCACACATGAGTGTGGTTTAGGGATATCATGTTCTGGGTGGAGGCAAGATCAGAGGGAGCGTGTCTGATCTGTTATGAGGGAGGCAGAGCTGTGGAGTTAGGTGAGTGGGAAAAAGTCATGGGCTTGGTAGATCACTGTAATGCTTGAATTGGGCAAGATAGCTCAACAGAGATGTTTAATTAGAGCAGGCTGAGGAGGAGGAGGAGGAAGAAACCCAGGAAGTATAGATACACATGAAAAAAGTACTTTGCAAAGGTCAGGGGCTGCTGAAAATAGGGTGAGGATTGGAAATTCTAAAGGAGGTTGTGAGTGTTGAGCTTTGCTGTGGACTTTTTGGAGGTGAGGTATAGTGGAACCCCAGATCACTCTTCTGTGCAGTTCTTTTTGCAGTACACTGAATGAACATAGTTCTTTAGCAGCAGAGATAAAGTGTTTATAATTCTCAGCCTGCTAAGAGCTGCTCCTGGTCCAGGTTTTTGTCAAACTCTCTCCTGTGGTTAACGGGGTGGGTCAGGGATAATGGAAATAATTATTGAGGCCTATGGGAAAATGTAGTGAGTTTGGAAGATGAAAATAGCAATTGGAGGTGAGGTGGTGTACTAGGTCTTGGTAGAACTTCCATTTTCTGAAGATTCAGGCACCTCTAGTTGCCTTCCTTGTCAACAGTGGAATTTTTGTTTGTTTGTTGTTTATTTGGTTTTTTCCCCCATTGGGATTGAACATGGTGGTGCTTTACCATGGAGCTGTCTTCCTAGCTGTCTCACTAAATTGCCCAGGCTGGCCTTCAACTTGGGATCTTTCTGTCCCAGCCTCCCGAGTTGCTAGGGTTACAAAGTATGCACCATCACCTGGCTTTCTTTTTTGTGGTACTCAACCACTGAACAAATCCCCAACCCTTTTTATTTTACTTTTGAGACTATTCTTGCTAAGTTGCCCAGGCTGATCTTGAACTTGTGTATTTCTCCTGCCTCAGTACTCACTACCAGTTGGAATGTGTACCTTCATGTTTGGCTTTCTGTCAGCCATGTTAGACCACCAGAGCATAGAGTGGAAAACATAGGTGTTGGTACTATATCTCATAGTAAAAAATGGTCTGACACATTGGACTTCATAGCCAAATTGGAGTATTTTGGAAGAATTTAATGTGATATATCAATTCAGCTTGGTGTTTCAGCTACTTTTGGAATGGCCAGTGTCTTCTTGCTTCCTTGACATAGCTGGAAAGGTATACCAAAAAAGGTAGTCATGGATCCCAATCCTGTACTTGTACTCTGTTTTAGCAGTGACTTTTTTTTTTTGGTACCAGAGATTGAACTCAAGGGCACTCAACCACTGAGCTATGTCCTCAGCCCTGTTTTGTATTTTATTTAGAGAAGGGTCTCACTGAGTTGCTTAGCTCCTCGTGGTTGCTGAAGTTGGCTTTGAATTCCTGTCTCAGCCTCATGAGTCGCTGGGATTACAGATGTGCACCACTGCACCCGGCGTTAGCAGTGAATTTTGAGAGCCCTCACGTCAATAAATAAAGTGTTGAGCTTTGCTTAAGGTGAGATTTTTTAATGTCAAAACTTGCTTGATAGTTGAGTGTTTAAAATAGAAGCCAGTGTGCACTTAAGACTTTTTGAACTTGAGTCAAAAGGTTTTAGTTCTTAACTTCCTTTGGTGATGTTTTTTTCTTTCAACAACAGAGCCTTTGTTAGTTTAAAGCATTTCTTTCTGATATTCCACTCATTTTTCAGCTGTAAGCACTTAGTTCCATTTGTGGAAATTATGTATCTATCTGTCTATTATTTTTGGCTATACTAGGGATTGGCCCTGAGGTACTCTACCACTGAGCTACATCCATCTCCCTCTTTATGTTTGAGACAAGGTCTTGCTAAATTCCTCAGGCTGGCTCAAACTTGCAGTCCTTCTGCTTCAGCCTTCTGAGTAGCTGGGATTACAGGCCTGGCCCACCACACCTGGCTGAATAGTAAGTACCCAGGCCAGGTGAAATGGCACACACCTATAATCTCAGCTACTCAGGAGGCTAATGCAAGAAGATCACAAGTTTGAGGCCAACCTTGACAATTTAGCAAATCCTGTCTCAAAAAAAAAAAAAAAAAAAAAAGAACTGGGTGTATAACTCAGTGATAAAGTGCCCTTGGGTTTAATCTCTAGTACCAAAAAAAAAAAAAAAAAGTACTTGGTACTTAGAAAAGCTTATGAAGGAGAAATTATCAGGTTTACAGGGTCAGTGATCTTACTTGCAACTTTGGCTTTTATAACCACTGTTTACCCTTCCTCTAGACCCCCTATATAATCAGCATAACGTGAGCTACTTCTGACTTCAGAATAAAAATAATGGAGAAAAGTCACAGAATGAAGATAAATTCCACTACTTGTTTGCCCAACCCCATTCTGACTCTGTTGCTGGTAAAATGGAATGGTATTTTGTTACTAAGCCTGGCACACATTTTCTACAAGACTAGGCCTGTCCTTTAATTTGCATAGGATGTAAGGATTTTATAATCCAGGAACTTTAAAAAATAGTTTCGGTCACAGTTACTGTTTTGTTTTTTTTAAAAAATATTCTTAGTTATTGGTGGATCTTTATTTTTCATTTATTTGTATGTGGTGCTGAGAATTGAACCCAATGCCTGACACATGCTAGGGAAGCGCTGTATCACTAAGCCACAATCCCAGCCCCACAGTTATAGTTTGAGCTTAAAGGAGTTACTGGAGTTCAATGTAATTTTTTTTTTGTTTTTTACTAGTTACATAGACATTTGCTTTTTTTCTGATCAGGTTAATTTTTGTTAATTTAATACCATCTATGCAAACTTCTTTATTGTTATCCAGATGGCCAGAGTGGAGGTGCCTGCACAGAGTTGTGGTCTTAGGGTTTAGATTAAAAAAGCATTCACTGTTACCTATTTAGTCTACATCTGGTTAGAACGCATAGTAGTACATCAAGCTAAACTTACAACACAGATCATTTTGTTTTAGTAAAAGGGCTTATTATTTCTCAAGTTTGGCAATTGAGTGATCCAGTTATGTGTCTAGGGTCATTTACCAGGTTAGAAGAATGTTTGGAAGATTCTTTGGACTCTGAATCAGCCCTTTCTGCTTTAATCCCGTTATTATATCAAGAGCCACACAAAGCCACTTGTTAGGTTGTGTTGTAATTGCCAGAACTCAATTTCTGACTCATCTTTCCTTTTTGCTTTCTTGTTTCTTCATCTTAAGCATAAAGCATCTTTTTTCCTTTTTGTTTATTTATTTTTTCATTTCATTTTCTTCATAATAGGGATCAAACTCATAACCTTGTACATGCTAAGCATCCGTTTCACCTCTAAGCTACATCCCCAGCCCTGTTTTTAAATTTTGAGACAATATCTCTTTTGTCCATATTGGCCTCGAACTTGGGATTCTCCATGCTCAGCCTCCTTGCATGGTCTGCCTTCTCTCAGCCAACATGGAATAGTTTGAGTCGCCAAGATCACAAGGAGGAATTCTAGAAAGCTGTTACGATGATACTGTCTTCTGGCCCTTGCCAGTTGCACCCCTTAAAACATTCATTACTGAATGCTTCACCTGCAGCAGAAATAAGACTGGTAGTGCCAGGAATGGTGGCACACCTCTGTATTCCCAAGACCCTCAAAGTAAAGTAAAAAAGGGCTGGGAACGTAGTTCAGTGGTAGAGCACTTGGCTAACATGTGCAAGGACCTGTGTTCAATGCCAGTACTGCAAATAAAAAGAGTAAGTGCATAAAGGTGGTGAGAGCTAATATGATAGGTTTTCTTGATTGCAGTTCACTTATCTGAATCGAAAAGAGATGCACCTTTACACTGTTGAGTGCTTCATTTCCAGGTATCTTGTAATCATGGTGGTAAAAGAAACTTCTCAGCCATATTTGATTTCTTAATTTTCTTGTCTTAAATTTCTTGTCTTAAGTTTTAGTACTCAAAAAAATATAGTTTATTTTATCTGTTAAAATACTAAGTCATAGTTGGGCGCAGTGGTGCATGCCTCTAATGCTGAGATAGGAATATTGTAAGTTCAAAGCCAGCCTCCGCAACTTATCAAGGTTCTAAGCAATTTAGTGAGACCCTATCTCTAAATAAAATAAAAAAAGGGCTGGGGATGTTGCTCCATGGTTAAGCACCCCTGGGTTCAATCCCTGATTCCAAAAAATAAGAAGTAATTCAAGGCCTGTTACATGTTCTGCAACTTTCTGCAAAATATTCATATGTAATGTTTTGTTTTCCCACAGCGCATGGATTTAGGAGAATGTACCAAGATCCACGACTTGGCCCTCCGAGCAGATTATGAGATTGCAAGTAAAGAAAGAGATCTGTTCTTTGAATTGGATGTAAGTGTTATTTAGTGTTCATTCCTACTATAAAGAACCAAATGTAGAATAAGAATAATGTAGTATTCCTAAATTAGTAAGCAAAATAATTAAATAGGCACTTGTTATCACTCTTTTTTAGCAGAGTACTATATCTGTTTGTCTATTATCCTATTAACTATCCAGGATTTTGTATGTATGATTTTCTTTCAAAAACATTATTACATATTTTTATGATTCTTGTTTGTTTTGAGCTTTATAAATATGGTTTCAAGCATGCTTATAAACCAACTACTTGGGATTGGGATTGTGGCTCAGTGTTAGAGCGTTCGCCTAGCACATTCGAGGCCCTGGTTCAATCCACAGCACCACATAAAAATAAATAAATATCTTTATTGTGTCCAATTACAGCTAAAAAATAAATGGAGGCTAAGTCGGGAGGATCCCAAATTGAAGGCCGACTTGGGCCAACTTAGTGAGAACCTGTCTCAAAATAAGAAAAGGGCTATAGCTCAGTGGTAGAACAGCCCTGGGTTCAATCCCAGTACTGCAAAAAAAGGTGAGGCGGGTAGTGCTGGGAATGTACTTCTGGTGTGAATGAACCCCTATCTTTTTTTTTTTTTAAAAAGAGAGAGAGAGAGAGAGAATTTTTAATATTTATTTTTTAGTTCTCGGCGGACACAACATCTTTGTTGGTATGTGGTGCTGAGGATCGAACCCGGGCCGCACGCATGCCAGGCGAGCGCGCTACCGCTTGAGCCACATCCCCAGCCCAATGAACCCCTATCTTGATTTGAATTTTTTTTCCCCCATTCAGCATTACATTTTTGCTTACCTCTGTTGTTGGGCATGGTTTATTTTTTCATTGCTGCTCTAAAAACTGTCTTTATTCATAAACATTTGGATTGATTCTAGATTTCCTATTACAATGGAGGTGTGGCTCAAGCAGTAGCGCGCTTGCCTGGCATGTGTGCGGCCCGGGTTCGATCCTCAGCACCACATACAAACAAAGATGTTGTGTCCACCGAAAACTAAAAAATAAATATTAAAAAATTCTCCCTCTCTCCCTCGTCTCCCTCCTTCCTCCTCCCTCCCCCCCCCTCTCTCAAAAAAAAAAGAAAAAAGAAAAAAGATTTATCCTGTTTTGCTACATGGCATGGTGGCACATCCCCTTAATGATATTGACTCTGTCACTGAGGCAGGAGACTGAGACAGGAGGATCACAAGTTCAAGGCTGGCCCAGACAACTTTTAAATTTCTCAAAATTTAAAAGGGGCTGGGGATTTAGCTTTGTGGCAGAGTACTTGTCTAGCATCCATGAGGCAGTGGGTTCCATCCCCAGCACCACCACAAAAAGAAAAAAGATTTACCTTACCCTGCCTTTAAATTCTTAAATTGTACTGTCAGTAGTGTTTGAATATGCTTTAGTTACTATTGTAGTGAAAGTGAAAGATAAAATAATTTATTTCCTTAGTTAATGCAATATAAATTTAAAAGGAAAATAATAGTGTTTTTTTTCCAAGTTATGTGTTAGTTGGAATGTGTTGGTTAAATTAATTTGATGAAAGTGATTTTAAATTTTTTGGTAGGTATAGGTATTCACTGTTAAGGATTTCAGAGCACTTGAGAGGTCTGTAGAGGTTCTCCCTCCCTCACTCCCTAACTCACATGGCCTGTTATAAGTGCCTCTCTCTTGGTCTACTGTTTCTTTGATGGGGCATTCATGATGAGTAAAGCACATGTATTCATCTTTGAAAATGCGGAGAAACTTTTTACATGTTGCTTTTTGTATAAGTGAGATTGTGAGTTTCATATTTCATTCTCATGTATAAATAAGTTAATCAGAAAGTCTAGTGATTGCTATAAAAGTTGTAATTGCAGGAAGCAGAATGCCTCAGGAACTCTGGCTAGGTAGTGAGAAGTAGAGTGTGATAGGATACTTTCTTAGTTGTTTTTTGGGGGAGCTGTGTATGGTTTGTTTTGTGATGCTGGGGCTTGAATCCAGGACCTTCTGCATGCTAGGCAAGTACACTGATTCTTGCCCTTGCACTCTGCTGCTACTGTGTTCTGATACCTGGTGTTGGCACGACATTCCCAGCCTTCCCTGTGGCCCGTGGAGGAACATGATCTGAGTCCCAGGCTTAGTACCAGCAGTTCCCTCATGTCCAGGTTGACAGGTTGATTTTTTGAACCATTGTTTTGTGGTCATTGCTTCTCGGAAAAGGACACAGGTGTAATTCTCATGTTATCAAGTTATGGGCTGTCAGTAATCCATGATTTGTTCAGATTGAGTGTATTTGGGTAGGAGGTACTAGGACTGAACCCAGGGTGCTTTACCATTGAGTTACTCCCCTAGTTCTTCTGATTTTTTTGTGGGGAGAGCATATTGGGGATTGAACTCAGGGGCACTCGATCACTGAGCCATGTCCCCAGCCCTATTTTGTATTTTATTTAGGGTCTGAGTTGCTTAGCACCTTGCTTTTGCTGAGGCTGGCTTTGAAATTGCAATTCTCCTGCCTTCTGAGCCACTGGGATTACATGGTGTGCACAACTGTGCCCAGTCTTTTTTTTTTTTAGTTGTAGTTGGACACAATACCTTTATTTTATTTATTTTTATGTGGTACACGTGCTAGATGAGTGCTCTACCGCTGAGCTACAATCTCAGCTCTCCACTTTTGATTTTTGAGATAGAGTTTTGCTAAGTTGTAGAATATGGCCTTGAATTTAGGATCCTCTGCTTCAGTCTCCCAAATAGTTGGGATTATAGGCATGTGCCCCCATACCTAGCTAATTTAGATTTTTCTAAAGAAGTTTGAAGCCATGTGGGACATATTGTATAGCTCGTCAGATGTTTGAGTATTATTTTTTTCATTACTGAAATAATTCTGTGAGATACACATTGATCTGCAGTGTATCTGAAAGTGTTGAATTTCTTTCTGCCATAATTCATGAAAACAGCATGGTACAACCCTTGGGAAGGAATCAGATGCAGTTCTGTGGGTCACTCATATATAGGAGCCCTTTTTATCAGTCATAGTAAACAGATAATTGACACCAAAATGGTGACATTTACTAATAAACAAATATATTAAATGCAACCATCATTTTGAGTTGTGTGTTTAAACATTTTTTTGTTAGGAATCAGGATGTAGCTCAGCAGTAGAGTGCTTGGTTAGTGTGTTCAAGGCCCTGGGTTTAGTCCCCAGGACTACCAAGAAATACACTATTTTTTTTTAAAAAAATTATTCTTAAGTTTTAGGTGAACACAGTATCTTTATTTTACATTTATGTGGTGCTGAGGATCGAACCCAGTGCCTCGTGCATACTAGGCGAGCGTTCTACCACTGAGCCACAACCCCAGCCCCAAGAAATACACTATTAATGATAAATAAATAAAATAAACCAGGTTGTTGTGGTCAGATCAATAAGAACGCTTTTACACTGACGCTACTGTTAAGACTCCTGTTTCTTTTGGCGGGGGCCGGAGGGTGTAAACTGGAAATTGAACCCTGCAGTGCTCTTACTACTGAGCTACATCTCCAGCCTGCTCCTTTTTGTGTGTGTGTGTGTGTGTGTGTGTGTGTGTGTCATTGAGGATTGAACCCATGGCCTTGTGCATGTGAGGCAAGCACTCTACCAACTGATCTAAATCTCCAATCTCCTCACCCCTTTTAAATATTTTTTTTTGTTGTAGATGGACACGATATCTTTATTTATTTTTATGTGGTGCTGAGGATTGAACCTTGTGGCTCATACATGTGAGGCAAGTGTTCTGCCAATGAGCTACAAACCCAGCCCCCAGCTCTTTTTATTTCTGATTTTGAGACAGGGTCTCACCAAGTTGGTTAGGGCCTCACTAAGTTTCTGAGGTTGTCTTTGAACTTGGGATCTTCTGCCTCAGCCTCTTGAGCTACTGGGATTACAGGCCTATACCACATGCCAGCCTTAAAGTTTTATTTTTTATTTTTTAAAAATATTTATTTTTTTTTTTTAGTTTTGGGCAGACACAACATCTTTGTATGTGGTGCTGAGGATCGAACTCGGGCCGCACGCATGCCAGGCGAGCGTGCTACCGCTTGAGCCACATCCCAGCCCCTTAAAGTTTTATTTTTGAGACAAGGTTTTACTGTATTGCCCAGGCTGGCCTAGAGCCTCTGTTTCGTGATTCTCCTAACTCAGCTTCCAGAGTAGCTGTTACTACAGGTGTGCTGCATTGTATTAGGCTATAGTGCTGAGTCTTGGTACATTGGTTGAAAAGATTCTGTCCTGTGGAAGGCTTTATTATTGAGGTTTTCCCTCCCTCCCTCCCTCCCTTCCTTTCTTCCTACCTTCCTTCCTTCCTTCCACTGGAGGTTGAACCCAGGGCCTTGTGCATGCAAGGCAAGCACTCTGCCAACTGAGCTATATCCCTAGCTTGAGGTTTATTATACCTTAATTGCTGAACTCATGGTTTAAATGGCATTTGACTTTTAATATGATATTGTATATAATTTAGAGGTCTTGCTAATCCTTTATATAAATTTAAAATGTTAAATAGATGAGTCATCTCTAATTGTTCAGCAGGTATACTTGCTATGGAAGAAAAACCATAAAATATTTTTGGATCATTTTGATTGAAGTAGTCAAGATAACTAAAATATATAAAGGAGAGATTAAAGTACTTATGTTAAAACCAGCTTTATTACACAGCTTTAGATCATAGAAAATAGATGTGATATGAAAAACTAACTTGAAAAACTGGTTGGTTGGACCAGAAATTGTATGCTTAAGTATGAACATTTAATGCAGTTTTAAAAGATACACATTATTACACTCTTAAGTTATAATTTCTTGGAAAAGGGAAGGGGAAATAATTACTTTTTTGGTGGGGAGGGTACTGAGTACTGAGGATTGAACCCAGAGGCACTTTTATCACTAAGCCACATCCCCAGCCATTTTTATTTTTTATTTGAGACAGGGTCTCTGTCTCAAATGCTTAGGGCATTAGTGAGTTGCTGAGGCTTGTCTAGAACCTGTGAGCCTTCTGCCTCAGCTTCCCAAGGTGTTGGGATTACAGAAGAATTATGTTTTCTACATCAGATAAAGCTATTAGATTTATTAGGTTGCTAATATAGTCAGCTTAAGTTTATCAGATTGCTAATATAGTAGGCAAAAATAAAAAAGTTTACAAGTTTCTACCTTGTGATTTATTTCTGCAAATCTGTGCTAAGAATGTGATTAGAAGCTGGGTGCTACCAGTGCTCGCCTCTGTTTCTAGCAACTTGGAAGCTCACAGGAGGATCACACATTTGAGGCCAGGCTTGTCTTAGAAATTTTATCCCCAATCCCCATCCCTGCTTAAAAAAAGAAAAAAAGTCCATTGGATATATACACAGATTGGCGCATAATACATGCAGAATTTGTGGCAGGATTATTTGTAAGATTTAAAAATTGGATGCCACAAATAAAGTTTGTTATCAGTAGCAAAAAAACCAAAAGCAGTTTTTTTTTTATGTTCTCAGTGACCATGTATTGCTTATTCAGAGAATTCATAGTTGCACTTTAAAAATATGGAGGTTGCAGCTGGGATTGTGGCTCAGTGGTAAAGCCTTGCCTAGCGTGTGTGAGGCTCACCGGGTTTGATTCTCAGCACCATACACAAATAAATAAATAAGGTTGGCCAGTATGGTGGCTGTGGCACATGCCAATGATTCCAGTGACTGGAGGCTGAGGCAGGAGGATTGTGAGTTTGAGGCCAGCCTCAGGAACTTAGTGAGGCCATGTCTCAAGATAAAAAAAATAAAAAGGTTGGTGATGTGGTTCCGTTTATAAAAGCACCTTTGGGTTCAGTGTCTAGTACCAAAAAAAAAAAAAAAGACCAGGCAATAAGCATTTACTGGCCTTTCTCTGCCTGTCATGCTCCCTGCAGGCACCCGGAAGCAACAGATGAGGTTTTGTGGGTGGTGGTGTTTTTTGTTGTTGTTGTTTGTTTGTTTGTTGCATTGCTGGTGTTTAACCCAGGGCCTCTTGCCTGCTAGGTAAGTGCTGTACCACTAAGCTGTACCCCAGCTTTTTATTTTTATTTTGGCACAGAGTCTCACCAAGTTTCCCATTGGTCTTGAGCTTCTGATGGCCTGCCCCAGTCTCCTGAGGAGCTGGGTTAGTTGTGTGCTGTGACACCAACTTCAAAGTAGATTAATTCTTCTTGTGTATGTCTGTGGGGGGGGGTTGTTTTGGGGGATGTGCCCCAGGGCGCTGTACTGTATCCCCAGCTCTTTTAATTTTGAGACAGAACCCTAGTAAATTGCCCAGGGTAGCCTCTAATTTGTAATCCTTTGCCTCGGCCCCTGTCACTGGGATTACAGTTGTGGCCATCATACTTGGCTTCCCACAGGTTAATTCTTCTTTTTCTTTTCTTTTTTTTTTTTTTTTGGTGATGGTGCTGGGGATTGAACCCTGGGCCTTGTGCATCTGAGGCAAGCACTCTACCAACTGAGCTATATCCCCAGCTTTCAAAGGTTAATTCTCTTTTTTGTTGTTAAATTTTTTTTAGTTGTAGATGGACACAATTTCTTTCTTTCTTTCTCTTCTCTTCTTTCTTTTCTTTTCTTTTTTTTCCTTCCTCCCCTCCCCTCCCCTCTCCTCCCCTCTCCTCTCCTCCCCTCCCCCCCCCCCTGTTTTTCTTTCTTTGGCTGAGGATTGAACCTAGGGTCCCACACCTGCGAGTCAAGTGCTCTACCATTGAGCTACAGCCCTAGCTCTCACAGGTTCATTCATTCATTCATTCTTTCTTTCTTTCTTAAGTATTTATTTAGTTGTAGATAAATACTCAGTGTTATTTTTATGTGGTGCTGAGGATCGAACCCAGTGCCTCACATATGCAAGGCAAGAGCTTTATCACTGAGCTACAGCCCCAGCCCTCATAAGTTAATTCTTAAATGCCACAGACTGATCGTGTTTGGTCAACTTTTTAATAAACTCTTTGAGAGTAGTTGTTGGAAGCTCATATTTCCTGTTCAAGGATTCTGTCAGGAATCCGAAGGCTTGGCTGGCAAGAAAAAAAAGGAGGAGGATGTCCTATTCATGGAACTTTTGTAGAGTGGTGGCATAGGCAGACTCTTTTAAACACTGCATATAAGTCCTTTTTGCTATAAACTTAAAAGCAGGTTAAAGGTGTGATTAAGTATATATATATTTCTACCAAAAGGACTAAAAATATGAATTTATCAGTAGTTTATTTTTACTGTTCTGAGGCCTTGAGTTTATGGGCCCCACTCTTGGGAAGAAGGGGTGTGCCAGGTACTTTTAAGAATTCCTGTTTCATGACACTAACCTCTAAGATGGGCACCAAGGAAAGCCACATTTTAAAGAATATACTGGGTTAGAAGACTTCTGGGGTCTGCTTTTTCTGTGCTGTTTTTACCACTTATTTGTTAGGTTTTCAAACATCTAAAGCCATAACCAGTTTGGGTTCTGCTGGTGATATAAGTAATTGCTTTGCTCAGTGAAGACACTGGAAGAATTGTCAGGTCTCCATCCTCCATTCCCCCCATAGAACCCTGGGTCTGTCAGGTGCACAGTGCTGTCATTGAGTGGACACCTAGAGGCACTTCCTAGGCAAGCCTTGGGCATCTCAGGTTCTTATTGGCAGCTTTGATCCCAGGTAAGTGCAGGTGACCAGTTCTTCATTTTCCTGGGAATTAGCATGTAACTGTGTTGGCACACACAAAGACTAAATCATTTAATTTCCTCATGGTTTGACTTGAACACAGTGTTTATACTACCAGTAATAGGACCTTTGATTTTTCTCAGTTACGGAGTTGGAACTGGAGTCAGACACAGTGAGTGGGGGATGATTTGCCTTTTTCAGTCCCTGGGAGACTTGGCACCCTCCTGGAGCCTCATTCCTGTTTGTGTTAATTTGAAGAAATGTTGGAGACTCCTTTCCAGTGTCCCTCTGGTCATGAAGTAACATTGATCTCTGGAGCACCTTCTGATAACCACCCTGCTGTCCGCCTTTGGAGGAAGAATCCAGATCATAACTTCTTAACCTGTTGTTCTTTCAGCTACTTTCTCATCTCCAATCCACCTTTTCCTTTCTGTTTTGGTAATTTGTTACTTTGTCTAAATCTGTCATCACCACTAAATGTTCTTGATTGAACATACTGTACATGATGCCATCATTAGCTAGCTGACTAATGGAGGAGATATTTCTCTCTCATTGCTAGTATAGACTGATGGTTGGAAGTTAATGTCCTGTTTGTGTTTACCTGTAGTTATGTTGGCCTTTGCCAGGCTGAAACAAATTAACCTTAGTGCCTATGACAGCTTATTCATTCTTCATGTTTCACACCAGTGCTTTTTCAGAGTAAGCAGATTTTGTAGAATTTCTTTTCCTTCTTTGTGAACTGGTATTCCTTCTGTAGACAGTAGGCAATAACTAAATTTATTCACAACTCTCAATAATATCTTTATTTATTTATTGGATTGAATCTAGGGGTTCTTTACCACTGAGCCACATTCCCTGCCCTTTTTTTATTTTTAATTTTGAGACTTGCTTTTTTATTTTTAAATTTGAGACTTGCTTTTATTTTTAATTTTGAGTCTTGCTGAGTTGCTGAGGCTGGCTTTGAACTCAATCCTTCTGCCTCAGCTTCTCAAGACGCTGGGATTACAGGCGTGTGCCATTGCATCTGGCTTCTGTGTAGCCATTTCTATCCCAGAGAGATGTGTTCTTGACAATGTTGTCAAATTTTGAAAATGCACAAGAAAGTCACATGAGAACACCGAGCTTCCTAGCATTTATTTGATTTAATAAAACCTTTGATTTATTGGAATTACAGATTTGTTAGCTGTAGCTGAAACCTACAGGCTTTCAGAAACTAACTGAATAGTGCATTCCTAGTACACCAAGGGGGTGCCTTGAGTTTATGGCATGCATCATCATTGATCATCTTTCTTTGCTTTTCCTGAGCTAGGCGATGGATCACTTGGAGTCCTTTATTGCAGAGTGTGATCGAAGGACTGAGCTTGCCAAGAAACGGTTGGCAGAAACACAGGAGGAGATCAGTGCAGAAGTTTCAGCAAAGGTATATCAGGGGTCCTTAGTACAGATCGCTGTCTGTAATTGAATTACTGGTGGGTGGCGCTGTGCCTCAGCATCAATGAGTGAATGACTAAGCATGCCCATGCCAGAGGGTCTCACCCCTGGAGCTGCTGCCTTGCCTTTTTTCCTTATCTGTTTCCCCCTCTATACATAATTTCTTTAACTTTGTTTATTTGTTTGTTTAGGACACTAGGGATTGAGCCCAGGACCTTACTCACACTGGGCAACACTCTGCCACTAAGCTACACCTGAATGAATCCTTTTTATTATTATTATTATTATTATTTTTGGTACTAGACATTGAACCAGATTACTTAGCCACTGAGCCACATCCCTAGCCTTTTTTAAATTTTCTGTTTATTTATTTTTTCTATTTATTTTTTAGGTATAGGTAGACACAATATCTTTGTTTTATTTTTATGTGGTGCTGAGGTCTGAACCCAGTGCCTCACACATGCTAGGCAAGCACTCTGCCTCTGAGCCCCAGCCCTTTATTTTTTATTTGAGACAAAATCTCACTAAGTTGCTGGGGCTGAGTTTGAACTTGCAGTCAGTCCTTTTGCCTTAGCCTCTCGAGTAATTGAGGTTATAGGCTTGCACTATGGTGCCTAGCCCCAACCCTCTTTAAATTTCATTTTTGAGATAGGACCTTGCCACGTTGCCCAGACTAACCTCAAACTTATGATCCTTCTGCATTAGCCTCCCAATTTCTGGGACTAACAGTCATGCAACCATCTCACTCAGCTTAATTTTTTTTTAAACATCTCCATATGAAAGAGGAAACAAGAAAAATTCGAGGAAGGTGATCAAACTGTGATCTATCCACATCCACCTGGAGGAAAGGAGGTAGCTCTGTGGGTGACTGACACCAGTGTTGAGCAGTTGCTTTCCTCTCCTGTCCCCTCTTCAGTGGAACCAGGTCTCGTTTGTTTTCCTTCTCAGTGCTGAAGAAGCATTTCTTAGTATGTATTCACTAATTGGAACAAAGGTGCTATTTTGTTTCTGAAGGTAAATTTTTTTTTAATTATTATTTTTTAGTTGTAGATGAACACAAAACCTTTATTTATTTGTATGTGATACTGAGGATCAAACCCAGTACCTCATACCTGTGAGGCAAGCGCTTTACCCCTGAGCCACAACCCCAGCTCCCTCTGAAGCTAAATTCTAATGATAGGTATTTGCAGCATAAGCTTCTGCACTTAAACCCAGACATTTTATTACCTTCCAGAAAATTGAACTGTGGTAGAAGACATGAAAAGAGACACACCAGAAAATAACCAACATGAGAGGATTCTTTGAAATGTTTTGTTTTTGTGGCCCTGGAGATTGAACCCAGTAATGAACTACATCCTCAGTCCTTTTTCTTTTTAAGTTGTCAATGGATCTTTATTTATTTATATGTCATGCTGAGAATCAAACCCTGTGTCTCATACGTTAGGTTAGCGCTCTACCACTGAGCCATGGCCCGATCCTTCAGTCTTTTTTTATTTTGAGACGGGGCCTTGCTAAGTTGCCCAGGTTGTCCTGAAACTTAGGACCCTTCTGCCCCAGCCTTTAGAGTACCTAGGATTATAGGAGTGGCCACTGCGCCTGGCTGTGCCACTGCTTTCGTTGGAACGCCACAGACAGATTAATGCTTCTACTTTCGGTGGTGGCAATAAGGATGTCTAAAATGTGCATGTTCCTTGGTATAGATCTTGGCCGTTTCATTTATTTATTTTACTCTATCTATATATCTATCTATCTATCTTTGTGGTACTTGGGATCAAACCCAGGGCCTCGCACTTGCTGGTAAGTGCCATACCACCAAGCCACTATTCCAGCCCTAAGCTACTCCATTTTTTTCCATTGTTGCCTGAATGCAACAATAATTGTCTCTTTTGCATTCAGAATCTTGATTTTAGGTGTCTGCTTACTTGATTATTTCTCCCCTCAGGCAGAAAAAGTACACGAGTTGAATGAAGAAATAGGAAAACTTCTGGCTAAAGCTGAGCAGCTCGGAGCTGAAGGAAATGTGGACGAATCCCAAAAGATTCTCATGGAAGTGGAGAAAGTTCGTGCAAAGAAAAAAGAAGCTGAGGTCAGTGAGGGAAATGTCTTGGGAAGAGAAATGAAAGTTAATTAGCAAACTTTTATTAGAGTGGTTTTGAGTTCACAGAAAATTTGAGAGGCAGGCGCAGAGATTTCCCCATTTATCCCCTGCATCTCCTACACAGCCTCTCTTCTTGTCAGCTCCCCACCACCAGAAATATGTTTGTTACCATTGATGGATGACCTACATCATTATCACCCTAAAGTCCGTAGTTTACACTGGGCTTATCCTACATAGTAGTTTCACTATCCTAGAAATCCTCTTTGTTCTACCTGTTTATTCCGTTGAAGATAATGCACCAAAAAAATGTGGTCTTGAGTGTGAGAACAACTTTGGATTGGGGGCAGTCTCTAGGGTAGAGTGACTCTGGAGACCCCCTGGCTGAACCCCACAGACTCAGAGCTAATTAATAATGGTAGGGGCAGAGATGGTGTGTAAATGCCCTGGTATAGGTCTGGTTTTGGTTATTATTGTGCTTCTGGTTGCACTTGGAGCCTAACACTGGGTAGATGCCTAGTTAACTAACTAAGTTGTGCCAAGGGTTTGTGGGTTTTGGGGCCACGCCTTCTGAGACCAGTCACTTAAGGGAAGGAGGCAGTAGGGTAACTCAGGATGGGACCTTCAGAACACTGCATTCAGCCATTCACAAACAATGGGTGGCATCGAAGTTGGCAGAGCAGGCTGGTTCTGGAAGTGCTGACCCCTGATGAATTGGTGCCCTCAGTGTCATCCTAGATGACATATTCTTTCTTGGCTTTACTTTTTTTGGTGTTACTGGGGATTGAACTTAGGTGCATTCTACTGCTGAGTCATATCCTCAGCCTATCTCTCTCTCTCTCTCTCTCTCTCTCTCTCTCTCTCTCTCTCTCTCTCTCTCTGTGTGTGTGTGTATATATATAACATTTTTAGTTGAAGATGGACTCAATACCTCTATTTATTTATTTTATGTGGTGCTGAGAATTGAACCCAGTGCCTCACACACACTAGGCAAGTGCTCTACCACTGAGCCATAATCCCAGACCCATCAGCCCTTCTTTTTATTTTGAGATAAAGCCTCATTAAATTTCTGGCTCTAACTTGGTACTCTTAGGCATTAGCCTCCTTCATTGCTGGGATTAAGGAGGTGTACCACAACACCCTTATTCTTTTTTTTTAAAGAGCGAGAATTTTAATGTTTAATTTTTTAGTTTTCAGCGGACACAACATCTTTGTTTTTGTATGTGGTGCTGAGGATTGAACCCGGGCCGCATGCATGCCAGGCGAGTGCGCTACCGCTTGAGCCACATCCCCAGCCCACACCCTTATTCTTGTAATTCTTTTCCGTAAAGGATGATGAATAGATGTATACCACAAATACAGTGCTTTTGTATATGAATGCTTCCATGAGAGCTGGGGTTGTAGCTCAGTGGTAGAGCACTTGCCTGGCATGTGTGAGGCACTGGGTTTGATTCTCAGCACTGCATTATAAATAAATTAAAAAGGTCCATTGACAAGCAATATTTAAAAAATAAATAAAAAAGCTCACATGAGAGCTGAATGCGGGTGGCACCCAGCCTTACACCACACCACACAGAAGCACTGTGAGTGTGACAGTTTCAATGATGCAGTGACTCACATGCTTTGCGAGTCATTGGCATGGTGGCATGACTTCCCAAACCTTTATCAGCCTTCTCCTAGTTTGTAGGGTAGTTCGGTTTCTGGGAAATGAAGTGCATATTTAAACTTTGTTAAGAGTTCTGTGTTTGGAATGTTGGGCTTCTGTTGCCTCTGTCAGTCAGGAGGGAAACCATGGGTTTCAGTGCATCCTGAGCCCTGCTGACAGGGAACAGATACTAACTGTTCAGCAATGGCTCAGGAAAATTTGTACTTTGACTAAATAATTATTGCTTGGTGTTTTTACCCACATGGATGTCAGGTTGCAAAAAAAGAAGCAGTGTGCAGGATTGTGGCTGCCCAAGCCCAGGACTGTGGTATTCTCACCCCTCACTGTGAGAGCTACCTCTAAGAGGCAGTACTGTTGCAACACCCTGAGGGACAAGATTAGGATGATTAGGGGTGAGGCTGTTGGGTGGGCATGTAGGGCCCAGCACTGCACCCTTGGAGTTCTTTTTTTTTTAACACTTTATTTTTTAATTATAGGTGGACATAATACCTTTATTTTATTATTATGTGGTACTGAGGATTGAACCCAGTGCCTCACACATGCTAGGGGAGCACTCTGCCTCTGAACCACAACCCCAGCCCACCCTTCTAAGTTCTAAGAGTAGGAGGCAAGATGTTCAGTAGTCTCGAGGCTGCTTTCCTGCTTTTCATGTTGTCTTCTAGTAGTTTAGAAACCAAGGGTTTTGCTGTGCACAGTGGCGCACACCTGTGATCCCAGTGACTCAGGATACCAGGGCAGAAGAATCACAATTTTTAGTCTGGCCTCAGCAATTTAGCAAGGTCTTAAGTGCCAAAGAGAGACTCTTGTCTCAAAATACATAATATAAAGGACTGGGGATGTAGCTTGGTGGTAAAATACTCCTGGGTTCAATCCCCAGTACCAAAAACAAAGGTTATTGTAAATGGAGTCATACTAACAATTGTGGCAGCACATACCTATAAACACCAACAACTTGTGAGAGTGAGGCAGCAGGATCCCAAGTTTGAGGCTAGCCTGGGCACAAAACTAATAAATGGATTCATATAGTATGTAACCGTTGGAAATTGGCTGTTTTCACTCAGCATAATCAGAGTTTAGGATAGCATTTAAATTTTCTCAACTATAGGGGCTAGGATTGTGGCTCAGCGATAGAGCTCTTGCCTAGCACGTGTGAGGCCCTGGTTTCAATCCTCAGCACCACATAAAAATAAATAGATAAATAAAATGAAGATATTGCGTCCAGTTACAACTAAAAAATAAATATTAAAAAAATTTCTCAACTACAAAAGTGAGCATAGGCCCCTACTCAGAATGCTCACCTGAGACCACGAACTCATGACTAGCCTGGGAATCATAGCAAGATCCCATCTCAAAACACCTTAGTAAAGTTTCAGACCTACAAAGGGAACAGAGAAGGATCAAATAACTATCGTTTTTGCATGAAGTTTTTTTCCTTAATAAAAGATGGGTGGGGCTGGGGCTGTGTCTCAGAGGCAGAGCGCTCGACTGGCATGCATAGGGCGCTGGGTTCCATCCTCGCACCACATTAATTTTCCAGCAATTAAAAAAAAAAATGCCTGGGCTGGGGCTATAGTTCAGTGGCAGAGCACTTGGCTAGCATGTGTGAGGGACTGTGTTCAATCCTTAGCACCACATAAAAAAAAACAAAGGCATGTTGCCTATACACAACTACAAAAAAAAATTTTTTAAAGATGGCACGTTATAATGAAAACTTAAGTTCCTGCTGTGTCCTCTGTCCTAGTTCCCTCCTTACCAGAGGCAAATACTAGACTACATTTCAGCATTCATCTTTCAGTTGTCTTTATGGTTTGTTGCTCATATGGCCCATAAATATTGTGTTCTGTGCTATGCATTTTATTTTTAAAATTTTTTTTAGTTGTTGATGGACTTTATTTATTTTCATGTGGTGCTGAGAATTGAACCCAGGGCCTCATACATGCTAGGCAATGCTCTACCACTGAGCCACAACCCCAGCCCTGTGCTGTGCATTTTAAAAGCTATGCTAGCACTTCAGCAGTGTGTGTGTTATTCTAAAACTCATATTGTTGACTCAGCTTGTTTATGAGTTCTTCCCACATTGACAGTTGATGGGGGACTCTTATGGACAAAGGATGTTTATTGGCAGTTTTCTAGGTTATTGATGGTGTGTCGCCATTTCAAACAGTTATTCAGTGAGGCACCTTGTTCTTATACCTGTCTCCTGGTGCTGATGTTAGAATTGTAGGACACACTACAAGAGTTCATTGGAGGTGGTGCATGTGTGATCCATTTTAAACAGATAGCTTACTACACTGCACTCTGTTAGTTTTGTCAACTCAGACTGTAGCCAGCATTGTGTTAGTGTCTTTTTTTTTTTTTTTTTTTTAATGTTTTTTTCTAGGTTAGGGTGACTGCCATGTTGTATCATTTTAATCTTTACTTGAAGTGTATTCAGATCTCTTTCTCAAAAAGGATAGATGACTAACATTGTATTTCTTGAGCCAGGTGCATTGGCACTTGCCTTTAATCCCAGCTACTCAGGAGATGGATGCAGGAGAATCAGGGGTTCAAGACCAGCTTAGGCAACTCTCAAAAAATAAAGGGCTAGGGATGTGGCTTAGTGGCTAAATGCCCCATGGTTCAGTCCCTGGTAGCAAGATAGATACAAAGATAAATTTTTTTTTAAAAGATTGGGGATGACTGGATGCAGTGGCACACACACCTGTAATCCCAGTGGCTCGTGGGGCTAAGACAGGAGGATAGTCAGTTCAAAGCCAGCCTCAGCAAAAGCAAGGCACTAAGCAACTCAGTGAGACCCTGTCTCTGAATAAAATACAAAATAGGGCTGGGGATGTGGTTCAGTGCCCCTGAGTTCAATCCCTGGTACAAAAAAAAAAAAAAGACTGGGGATGTAGCTGAGTGGTAGAGCACCTCTGGGTTCCCAGTGCCTAAAAGGAAAGTTTGGGGATTTTGAGAAAGAGGAGAGTCCAGCCAAAGGTACACATGGAGTGGTTATACTTAGGTCAGATTCAAACCATGCTCAACTTCCCCCAGTGCACAGATGGTGGTCATTAGTATTCTAAGAAGGAGATAATGGGAGATGCGGTCAGCTGAGTAGATTCTTGGAGCAGGGTGGGATTTACGAAGAGAAGTTTTGAAGGATGGGGAGAGGTAGGACAGGATGGTAAACTAAATCTCTTGAAGAATTTGAGGAGAGGCTATTGAGCTACTGGAGATTTGCATTTCCCTAGCAGTTCTCTGAATTTTTTTCATTTCTCTGCTTTTTGGATTATAGAACACAATCGAAAAAAGCTACAGATGCCCCCTGTCATAAATTGCACAATCCCTTTTTATTATAATTATTACTGCATATTAATTATATAAAACAATGGATTCGTGGTTGTTCTGGGGATTGAACCCAGGGCCTCTTATCCCCAACTCTTTATTTTTTGAGATTTTAGCAAGGACCTAAGCTAAATTGCTGGGGCTGGCCTCAAACTTTTGATCCTCCTTCCTTAGCCTCCTGAGTAGCTGGAATTATAGGTGTAAGTCATCATGCCAGGCTCAATATCATGGATTTCATTGTGTTTTTTTTTTTTTTCCTTATAGTCTTGGGGATTGAAATTGTGGCCTCTAGCACACATTCTAGTGTTCTACCACTGAGCTACATCCTCAGCCCTTTTTATTTTTCATTTTGAGACAGTGTGTAGCCATGTTGCCTAGCCTGGTCTTGAACTTGCCAGTCTTCTGAGTACCTGAGATTACAGGTGTGTGCCACCATGCCTGCCTGCAATCACTTTTGCAGCTGCACTGGGGTTGTTTCCTGGATGTTGGGACACAGTCTTCATGATTTATATTTTTTGTGTATTTGTAGAAGATTCTTCTTGCTCCTCTGGTTTGTAATTTCTCATGCAGAGCAGAGACTTAACCTTCCCCACTGGTCTCAGAATAGTTCTGCTTATCTGAGAACTTTTGCATGTTTTTTTGACATTGTGAATGTTTTATTTATTTATTTGGGGGGGGCAGTACTGGGGATTCAACTCAGAGGCGCCTAACCACTGAGATACATCCCCAGATCTATTTTGAGACAGTATCTCTGAATTGCTAAGGCTGTTTAAAAGTCACGTCTGCTGTCCCCTCAGGTGGCTCTGTCTCGGAGGTCCGTCTGGTGGCATTTCTGTTGACTCATGTGTGTGTCTCCCCCTTTCTCTAGGAAGAGTACAGGAATTCCATGCCTGCATCCAGTTTCCAGCAGCAAAAGCTTCGTGTGTGCGAGGTCTGTTCTGCCTACCTGGGTCTTCATGATAACGACCGTCGCCTCGCAGACCACTTCGGGGGCAAGTTACACCTGGGTTTCATTCAGATCCGAGAGAAACTTGATCAGTTGAGGGTATGTTAGTGAACTGTGTTTCTGGAGAATTCCCATTTCTGACTGACTTTTGGGGTTTTTTTTTTTTGGTCGTCATTGTTGGTTTAATTTAAAAGATTTATTTTAGTTGTAGGAGGACACAGTACCTTTATTTTATGTATTTGTTTTTATGTGGTGCTGAGGATTGAACCCAGTGCCTGACACATACTAGGCAAGTGCTCTACCACTGAAGTATAACCCAGCTCCACCTTCACATTTCTATATTTTCAAAAACCTTTTGGGAGCCAGGCACAGTGGTGCACGCCTGTAATCCCAGCAGCTTGGGAGGCAGGCTAAGACAGGAGGATCACAAGTTCAAAGCCAGCCTCCAGCCAACGATGAAGCACTAAGCAACTTGGTGAGGCACTAAGCAACTCAGTGACACCCTGCCTGTAAATAAAAATACAAAATAGGACTGGGGGTGTGGTTCAGTGGTTGAGTGTCCCTGGATTCAATCACCAGTACCAAAGAAGAAAAAGAAGGAAAAAAAAACTTTTTGGACTGGGGTTGTGGCTCAGCAGTGGGTTCAATTTTCAGCACCACAAATAAATAAATAAATAAATGAAATGAAATGAAGGTCCATTGACAACTTTAAAAAAAAATTTTAAAACCCTTTGTTCTGATTCACTCTAAGAACTTGAGTTTTATAGTGAAATACTCAAATTTTATCACTTGATTTCACATAAGAGACATAAAATATCATAATCCAAAGAATCCTGAAAATGGAACTGGGGCTGTAGCTCAGCAGCAGAGTGCTTGCCTAGCATGTGTAAGGTACTGGGTTTGATCCACCACATAAAAATAAATAAAATAAAGGCATTTTGTCCATCTACAACTATAATTTTTTTAAAAAATCCTGAAAATGTATTTAGTTTGTACCCCTTCGTTGTGGTAAATGACAGAGTCCAGTCCCAGGGTATGGACTGTTCTGAAATAGCTTCTGTGTGGTTCAGTTATCTTTGCCTTTGCACTGCCTCCGAAAGGTAAGGAAGCTGTGGGTTTTCTTCTGATAGCAGTGTACAACCTATTCCTTCCTGAAGAGTCTAAACTTTAAGTATGAATCTGGATGTGGTGGTGGTGCACAGCCCTACAATCCCAGCATCTCAAGAGGCTGAGGTAGTAGGACCTCAAGTTTAAGGCCAGTCTGGACAACTTAGCCTATTTCTCAAAAAAGGGGCAGGCCAGAGGGTGTGGTGGCACACACCTGTAATCCCAGCAATTTGGGAGGCTGAGACAGGAGAATTGCAAGTTCAGAGCCAGCCTCAGCAACTTAATGAGGCACTAAGCAACTCAGTGAGACCCTGTCTCCAAATAAAATACAAAATAGGGGTGGGGATGTGGCTTAGTGGTCAAGTACCCTGAGTTCAATTCCTGGTACCAAAAAAAAAAAAAAGGCAGGATGGGAAGTTTGGGAGGAATATGGCCATGTAGCCTTCCCTCCCTCCATGCACTTGAAATGTGGAGGAACAGACCTAAAGCACCTGAATGGAATTTAGATTACTACAGTAACCAAGGCCTCATTTAGGGCTGGGGTCTTGTTTGACTCCAGGAAAAAGCTGGTCCTTTGAATAGAAGACAGCAAGGTTCTGTACCCAAGGAAAGGTCCTTAGGTGAATTGAATTTGGAACTAGAAGCAGGGTTGGAGTACAGTGGTACTTAGGGTATTCTTTTTTTTTTTTTTTTTTTTTTTTTTTTTTAAAGAGAGAGTGAGAGAGGGGGAGAGAGAGAGGGAGAGAGAGAGAGAATTTTTAACATTTATTTATTTTTTTTAGTTCTCAGCGGACACAACATCCCCGTTGGTATGTGGTGCTGAGGATCGAACCCGGGCCGCACGCATGCCAGGCGAGCGCGCTACCGCCTGAGCCACATCCCCAGCCCCACTTAGGGTATTCTTAAAATATTTTACTTCTGTTCAGTAAAACATTTGGTTCTGGGGATTGAACCTAGGGTCACTTCAACTTAGAACTACATCTCTGATATTTTCAGTGTACTCAGTCACATTTTCAAGTTGAAATTGTTTCTTATAAGTTGGTAGATATAAGGGCTGGGGATGTGGCTCAAGCGGTAGCGTGCTCGCCTGGCATGCGTGCGACCTGTGTTCGATCCTCAGCACCACATACCAACAAGGATGTTGTGTCCGCCGAGAACTAAAGAATAAATATTGAAGATTCTCTCTCTCTCTCTCTCTCTCTCTCTCTCTCTCTCTCTCCCCCCCCCCTCTCTCCCCTCTCTCTTTAAAAAAAAAATAAGCTGGTAGATATAAGAGGTTGTATGTTATATGTATTCAATACAATATAAATTATTATTTGGTTTCTACTGTCAAAAAAATTTTCTCCTTAGAAGTTGGGAATGGCCAGGTGCAATGGCATATGCCTGTATTCCCAGCAGCCGAGGATGCTAAAGCAGGAGGATCGAGTTCAAAGCCAGCATCAGCAATTTAGCCAGGCCCTAAGCAACTTAGTGAGAAACTGTCTCAAAAGTTAACTGATCCTCTACCTTCTCTTATGATTAGCACATGCAGGTGCTGGGCCAGCCTGCACTCTTCAGTGATTAAGCACCCTTGGGTTCAATCCTTGGTACCAAAAAATAAATAATTAGTTGGGAATGATATATTCCCGTTTGTCCTTTAAATCATACATTAATTCCATGTTGTCCTAGAGTTTTTTCTTAGTGCAGTATTTTTTGTACCTGAAAGTTTTCAGTTTTCTTAGTGTGTATCTGCATCAAAACTGTATATAAGCTTGACGGGTTGGTGCAAAGCGTATAATCCCAGTGGTTTGGGAGACTTAGGTAGGAGGGTTGTGAGTTCAAAGCCAGGCTCAGCAACTTAGCAAGGCTTTAAGCACTTCAGTGAGATCCTTGTCTGTAAATTAAATATTAAAAAACAGCTGTGATTGTGGCTCAGTGGTTAGGTTAAACACCTGTAAATTCAATCCATGGTAAAAAAAAAAAAAAAAAAAAAAAAAAACCCTGAATATTAGCTGGGTGCGTGATACAGAAAGCTGAGGCAGAGCATCACAAGTTGGAGGCCAGCCTCAGTAGCTTACTGAGGTCCAACCACCCCACCCCTGCAAAAAAAAAAAAAAAAAAAGACTAAGGATGTAACTCAGAGTTAAACCCCTGGGTTCAATCCCCAGTACATAAAAAGAAAAGTGGGTATGTGTTAAAACTTTTCCAACAGGCCGAAGAACTTGGTCTAGGAAGTATCTTAACCATTGCTGTTATGAGTGGTGTATGGTTGACCAAAACAGCACAAACACAGTAAAGATTTTGACAGTTGTTAAAGTAGCAACATCAAATGTATTTTAAAGTGTTTGGGGGTTGGTTTGTTGGGTTTTTTTTTGTTGTTGTTTTGTTTTGTTTTGTTTTTTAACCCTTTAAAAATTGATTGATTGGATGATTGATTGATGATGATGGGAACCAATCCTCAGGGCACTCTGCCACTGAGCCACATCCTCAGTCCTATTTTGTATTTTGTTTAGAGAGAGAGTGTTTCATTAAGTTGCTTAGGGTCTCAGTCTCCTGATCCACTGGGATTACAGGTGTGTGCCACCACACCCTGCCTGCCTGTCTTTCTGTCTGTCTTTCTGTCTTTCTTGTGCTGGGGATTGAACCCAGGGTCTTGTGCATGGAAGGCAAGCACTCTACCAACTGAGCTATATCCTTAGCCCCCAGCCTTTATTTTTTATTCTCATCCAATTTCCTACACAGACCTCAAAATTATGATACCTCCTGCCTTAGCCTCTTGAGTCATTAAGATTACAGGCCTCTGCCACTTCATCTGGTTTGATTAAAAAGGTTTTAAAACAAATGTGTTAGTGTTTCTTAGAGTTTTCTTGCTTTTTTCTTTTTCCCATTTTTCATCTATTTAGAAAACTGTGGCTGAAAAGCAGGAGAAGAGAAATCAGGATCGCTTGAGGAGGCGGGAGGAGCGAGAGCGGGAGGAGCGGCTAAGTAGAAGGTGAGCAAGGGCAGGCTCACGGAGCCCTTGTGCTTCAGAACATGCTGCTTCATGTACTGAGGTGTTGCTTGGAACAGTCAAGGTCTGCTATAGGCTAAAAGAAAGCCAATGTGCAGCATATCCAGTCCTGCAGAGTGCAGGCTGGCCCAGCACCTGCATGTGCTAATCATAAGAGAAGGAAGAGGAACAATTAGGAAAGGTTCCTCCTTCACCACATGAGCTGATCCACTGACTGCTGGGCATGCAGCCATCAGCAGATGGGAAGGGTTGGACCTGATCCTCTGGGAGAGAAGTGTGCTCTCTTATGGCAACACTTTGCTCTAGGGAAAGTGCATCAGGGAAGAGCTTTGGGCTGAGTGAGTGGTTGGAGGTCGTTTATGTACCCTGGTATACATTTATTGCATGGTGTGGGATCATTAAAAAAACTCTCAGGAGTGATGGGGTCTGATGTCAGGTTGCTTCCCTTTGGAGAGCTGAGTGAGGGTGTTGGGTGGAGCAGCAAGATTAGTGAGTTGCTGGTTGGGAGGATCCTGATGAAGGAGTTGGCGGTCTGAAGAGTCAAGTGGCTGGAGTCTGGGTGTGATAGGAATCAACTTGAAGTTTTTTGGCCTAGAGTTTGCACTTGCTGGGGTGAGGAAGGTAGTGTGGGAAGGGATGGGGTAGAGCTTGACTTGCCATGTTCAGTTTTAATGCCCAAGACATACCCTTCTGATTGGAGTTCAGAGAAGAGTTCTGAGCTAGAAATAATCTCACTTTCCTTTGGGGGTAGCTTATTTCCTGAAAGATCCAAAAACTGCTTTCCCAAAGGAATTCCTGAGTGCCTGACTCAGAAAGAGCCAGTGCTTGCTGTTCTTTTGTTTCCTTTGTTGTTTTCATGTTGGTTGATTATTGGAGCTTTGTATTATATGAGAACATCCTCAGAAGACCTGCCATCCCTTTTGCACAGAGATGCATCTGTTGTGGTTGGTCATGTCTAGATACAGTCACATGTAGGCCCTTTTTCCATGATGACTGCACAGTGCTCTTAGAATGGGTATCACATGAGATCTTGCTGGTTGTCTAACCAGAGGAGCCCATTGATGCTCACCTGTCATTAAACCTGTGTCTAGAACTTTGGTGGCTATGGAGTTGCACGCAGCCCTTTGTCTTCTGACTGTATACCTGTGCCGGTGTCCATTGTAAAGCCTTGTAACTCTAGCCTGCACTGATGGACATGGGTGCTGCCAGTACAGCCAGTGAGCCACAGAGTGGGTGGGGCCTCATCCTGTGAGTTTTCGCACCTCCCACTGCAGCCCAAGTAGTTGAGCAGCCAGGAGTAAACAGGTCTTTGGGAAAGTCTTCCACCTTGAGTTGTGGGCACTTTCCCAGTCAGTGGAGAATGAGGATGCTTCTGGAACATTGTTCATCATCTTTTCCCTTTTCAGGTCTGGATCCAGAACCAGAGATCGTAGGAGGTAGGCTTCTAGATGCCTAATAGTGTTCTCTCAGTCACATGCCTCTTCCACAAGATTTTTTAAAAACAATTGATGTTTGCAATTTCACACATTTATCTGGTGGGTAGGGTGGCTTGTGAAGGGCCCCAGGGATGGTGAAGCCTGTAGCCAACCAGGAATGTTCAGGAAGTGCCACTCAGGGTGGGTCTGGCATCAGAGTAGCTCTTGGGAATATTTCAAACTTGAATTGCACATTTGTGAGATGACAGAAGGAAATATAAGTAAGGCCACAGTCAGAATCTGAGCCCAGAAGTGGGGTAGTCCTGGGCTGCTTGCTTTCTGAGCAATCTCAACCATCAGAGCCTTCGGTTTTTTTCAGGTCACGCTCCCGAGATCGGCGTCGGAGGCGGTCAAGATCTACCTCCCGAGAGCGAAGGAAGTCTTCCCGGTCCCGGTCCCGAGACAGACACCGGCGCCATCGCAGCCGTTCCCGCAGCCGCAGCCGGGGACATCGCCGGGCTTCCAGGGACCGGAGTGCGAAATACAAGTAACTACTCTGACTCCTTCAGTAGCTGCAACCAGGAGTGAGCCCCTTCTCTTTGTGTTCCCACGGTTTGCTGGGGTCTGTCAGTGGGCCCTTCCATAGCTGGTAGGGCTAGACTGGGCTAGTGGGGAGCCTGGCCAGTGGTGAGACTCAGGGTTTGAACGGGGGAGGACTGTGGAGCATGTCCCTCGTGGACTCCTAGGTGGAGTTACAGTACTCTGCACATAGTCATCCTGGACTCTAGGCACTGTCACTAGATACTAAACCCTCCTTAACTTCTGAAGTGGTTTTAAATTTTGGCCTTTTTCCCATTCTATTTTTATGTAGTGGGTTATATTTCATATGTATAATTTTGTTGTACTTCCTTATTAAAACTCTTATATGAATGTCAGTTTTTAGTGAGTACCTAATGTTCCCTGTATGGATGGTTAGGCATGAGATGGCAGCCCTCGGGGCTCCTGGGACCATGACCTTCCCATCCATTGAGGAAAGTCCACATTGTTGGTTTCTGAACAGCCACTGAGAAGCAGGGTGGCATCCTCCACTGAGCCTCTGGTTCCCCTTCCCTAGGTTCTCCAGAGAGCGTGCATCAAGAGAAGAGCCCTGGGAGTATGGGCGGAGTGAGCGTGGGGCTGTGGACTGGAGGCTGGAGAACTCCAACGGGAAGACTGCTTCACGGAGGTCAGAGGAGAAGGAGGCCGGCGAGATCTGAACCCGAGCTCTGATGTTCTCAATGAAAACATTCAGCACAGCCTAAGATTGCTCTTTATATTTGCTGTACACAACTCATCTTTTGTAGTTTGAATTTCTATTGTATGGAGCTAGCTGTGAGTTTCTAGGTCGTGCAGAGTTGCTCCTGTGTTCTGGGTTATGTTGTGTAGGAATAAATAAAACTGACCGGCTGCCTCCTTACTCTCCTCTGCTGAGGTGCTTTGCTGGGACCCTCCTCCACTCCAGGAGAGACAGGCCTGCTGCTTTCCCCACTTCAGAAGACTGCAACTTGCAGTCCAGCCACCTTTTGGCTTTTGGTGTCTGTTCCCAACTGAGCCAGGTATATGTGATTGTCCGTCCTTGTACTTAACACCCATCTTTGCTGGTCATCTCTAGCTCCTGTTACAGACTGGAAGGCAGGCAGGGAGCAGAGGGCACATTCCCCATCCATCTCTTCCGGAGCTGGCCTGTCAGATCCTAGGTCAGGCAAGGTGTCCTGCCATTCCCTATTTGAAGTTATGTAGGGCAAAGAAAAGCCCCTGGGTGGCACCCACCTGGCAGTCTTCAGAGGAGAGGGGTGTTATCTTTGGGTCACATTCCAGGGTGCTGCTTTGTGGTTCCTGCCTGGATGGGTTTTTGTGTTACCCCCTCATCTCTTTGCTGCTGCTGTCAGGATGGGTGCCTTAAGACCAAAGTGAAGGGTAACTGCTGACTGATTTGTGGACACTGGAGCGCCTTCCCCTTTTAATATTTCTGGGGGCCGTTTACATTTGTTTTAGAGGGAGCTTCTGTTCCCTCATTGTTAACACAGTTATTCATCTCTACTCTGTAGAGGTGCACATGTGGCAAAATAGCATCCAAAAGGCCACCAACATCCTGATGTGGCTGCTGGTCAGAGCAGTCTCCACAGAAAAGACTGGTGGGAAGGAAATCTATGGAATCCACTTGGGCTTGGTACTTTGTTCTATGTATGTGCCCTATGTAGGTTTCTGCACCAGCAGAAACCAGCAACTGGCCTGTAGGCAGGTCACAGGTGTCTAGGCTGAGTGTCCATTTACACCCTGTGTTCTCCTGGGGCTAAGACAGCCAGTCTGTCCACCCCCTGTCCCCCACCATTACCACTGTGACTGTTTTTTCCTTTTCTATATCTAGACATAAATTTCTCTGTGTGGACAAATAGCTGTGTTTTGCTTTGTTGTTTTGTCAGGGAGTAGGTTATGCCAACGAATGACCTATAGTACCCACACCTTAGCTCCTCTGATTGCAGCTGAGGAGCAAGGCCCCCTAGGGCTTCCACATCAGTGTCTCCAGTCCTCCTGTGGTGGCCTGAACTAGTGTAGCTCCCTGAGTAGATATCTTTTTTTTTTTTTTTTAAAGAGAGGGGGGAGAGAGAGAGAGAGAGAATTTTTAATATTTATTTTTTAGTTCTCGGCGGACACAACATCTTTGTTGGTATGTGGTGCTGAGGATCGAACCCGGGTCGCACGCATGCCAGGCGAGCACGCTACCGCTTGAGCCACATCCCCAGCCCCTGGGTAGATATCTTGTCACCTCCCTTTGCTGGGGAAGCCCTGTAGTCCTTTGTGCCCCTTTACAGTGGTCCAGGACAAATGGAACCCATGCACCAGGGCAGCCTTGATATCCCCAGCAACTTTGCTTCCCCGCCCGAGTCTCTGGTCTGCTGTAGCTGACCTACTTAAGTACCTTTTCACCCAGTATGGACCTTGCTTTCCGCAGCAATGCCTATACATTTCAGACACACTGTGGGTAGTGTCTGGGCCTGGGAGGCATGTCCCTGTCCTGTGAGGGAGCCTGCCCATCAGAAAGGCCTCCCAGGTAGAGTGATCATACCCAAGGGAACCCAGGCTGAGTTGGAACAAAAGGGGTCTCCCCAGTATACACATCCCTCATACCATGGGAATACATCAACAGCATGGATAGTGATTTTAGAGAAGTGAGGCAGAATGGCTCTACTTGCGGTGTTGTTGACTGCCACATCTGCCTCCTGTGCAGGGTCCCCTTGGGTGTAGCATGTCGACGGGAGTTGGTAAAAAGCCCTAGGTGAGTGGGTTAAGGGGATCCTATGAGGGGAAGGGAAAGGACAGAAGCTGAGGTCTCAGGTGCGTGGCTCAGCTGTACAAGCTGCATGTAACATGCAGACACAGGCTGCACAGTGGCTGTCTCCTAGAGGGGGTGGTTTTGTAAAAAATTATACTTTGTTGTTGTTCATATCATGGTTGAATCGAGACGTGCTTGACCATTGAGCCACATCCCCACCCTTTTTTATTTATTTTATTTTGAGACAGGATCTCACCAAATTACCTTGGGCCTCACTAAGTTGATGAGGCTGGCTTTGAACTTGGAATCCTCCTGCATCAGCCTCCGGATACTCTGGGATTATAGATGTACACCACTGGGCCCAGCTAAATACATTTTTAATTAATTTTTTAAAATTATCTTTTAGGGGGCTGGGGATATAGCTCAGTTGGTAGAGTGCTTGCCTAGCATGCACAAGACCCTGGGTTCAATCCCCAGCACCACACACACAAAAAATTTAGGGGGCTGGGGCTCAGCGGTAAAGCGCTCGCCTAGCATGTGTGAGGCCCTGGGTTCGATCCTCAGCACCACATAAAAATAAATAAAATAAAGGTATCATGTCCAATATGTTTTTTAGTTGTCGATGTATCTTTTTAAAATTTTTATTTATATGTAGTGCTGAGAATCGAACCAAGTTTCTCACACATGCTAGGCAAACACTACCACTGAGCCCAGCCCTTAATTAATTTTTTTTTGAAACAGCGTGTCTCACTGTGTTGCCTGCCTGGTCTTGAACTCAAGCCATCCATCTTCTCAGCCTCCTAAATGCCAGGACTAGACCACACCTGGCTAATTTTACTGTCCTTTTTTTTTTTTCTTTCCTTCCTATATTAGGATTCTTTAGAGAAACAAAGGGAGTAAGACATGTAGATGAGTAGTTATTATGCGGTATTGGCTCCTGCTGTCCCAGGACTGGAAGTCAGCTCTGCGGGGAAGGCCTGAGAACTATAAGCTCCACATCAAGGGCAGAAGATGGCTATCAGTGCCGAAGCAGAGAGCACTTCGCCTCCCTTCACTGTTTTGTTCTGTCCAGGCACTTAGTGGGTGGACGATGGCCCAGTGGCATTTAGCGGGGATCTGCAGTCTCCTGGTTCCTGGTTCCAATGCCAGTCTCTTCTGGGAACCCCACAATACCCTAGAAGTGCCTGTATACTGCCAGCCCAGGAAGGTTGATGACCAACAACACACCCTTCCTGTGTGTGGTCTGCTCTGTCCACTGATATTTTATTTTGGCACTGAGGATTGAACCCACTGAACTACATCCCCAGCCCTTTTTTTTTTTTTTTTTAAGAGGGGGGGGGAGAGAGAATTTTTAATATTTATTTTTTAGTTCTCGGCGGACACAACATCTTTGTTGGTATGTGGTGCTGAGGATCGAACCTGGGCCGCACGCATGCCAGGCGAGCGCGCTACCGCTTGAGCCACATCCCCAGCCCATCCCCAGCCCTTTTAAAAAATATTTAGAGACAGGTTCTTGCCGAGTTTGTAAGTGCCTTAGCCTCCTGAGCAGCAGGGCTTACAGACGTGTGCCACCACACCTGGCTGTCCCACTGTAATTTGAAGCTAGCATTCTTTTAAGTGCCTAGAAGGATCTGAAAGGCTGTCCACTGGCAACATGCATGGCTGCAGACCTGTTTGTGCCCATTGGTGGTAGGTCTTTGCCATGCGGGTGCTCTGGAATGTACCTTTGTCCTCTGCCAGGTCTGTTCCTGACTTGGGTAGCAGAAAGGGGCAGTAAATAGGGTAATTACTTCCCAAAGTTTCTGCAGTTACCATGGTTGATTTTATATGGAAAAATAAACCCTACCTTTCCTCTCTTTGGAGACTAGATGAAGGCATGATTCCAGTGTGGGCCCCCACACACACCTGACTGGGTGCTGGGGCTGGACTTGCCTCCTTCCACCTGGTCCAGAGTCAGGTAGCATCTGACTTTCACAAGCCTCCCCTCAAGAACTGACACCACCCCTGCACAGCTAGTGCCTCTGTTGGAGGTAGGGGTGGGGGCTGTGCCTGGTTTTCTCCTAGGCTGGGTTGGTGGGTGAGGGGTCATGCAGTGGGCACTAGCCCAGCGCCCCTGCAGCCGAGGAGTGTCAGGAGGGAGCCAGCAACGTGAGGAGCTGCTGCCGCCTCTGCAGCCCTTACCACTTGAGGGCTGTGAGACCCTATGCCTCAGACTCTCGCCCCCACTTTAAAAGGAGTCTTGCTCATCCATCCCTGTGTCTAAAGGACATACGTTCCAGGACGCGTTCTGGGGGACTTTATTCAAGGCGGGGTCTTCGGGAAAGGGAACTCCTGGAGGCCCCCAGATGACCCACCGGATTTCAGCGATACTTGGAGACCAACGTGGAGGTCACATGGCTCAGAAACTTGTCTAGTGAGGCCTGCATGGTGGGGCTGAAGTCTCCGGGATAGTGCCGGGCCAGGGTCACCAGCAGACAGTGGCACAGGAGCTGCGGGCAGATGGAGCTGTGCCTGGGCCCATCCATCATCCACACCCTTCCCTGGTGGGACCCCTCCCCCGGCGACGCTGGGTCCGGCCTGGCTTGCACGCTCACCTGGAAGTTGGCTGGGTCCACACGCAGCTTGTGTGCGTGCAGGTCGCTCAGAGAGGCCAAGGCGCCCGGCAGGTCGTCCAGCTGATCTACGGCAAGGGTCAGCGCGTCAGCCACCTTTTGGCCGTGGGCTTTAACTTGGGCGGAGCCGGGGCTCAGGTCCAAATGGGGGAAGTACGTTTTGGTGCCAGGGAAGGCCAGGAAGGTCCTGCGGGGAACGGAGGGTGGGTGTGCGTCTCCGAAGCGGGCCGAGCAGCGGGTAGGTGCGCGTCTCCGAAGCGGGCCGAGCAGCGGGTAGGTACGTACCTCTCCAGGGCTTCGGTCGTGTAGACGCCAACGTTGTCGCCCAGCTTTTTCCACAGCGCGCGCACCATCGCCCGGTCCTTGGCTGACAGCGCCATGCCGGCTCTCCAGCCAAGCGCTTTGCGCCCAGCCTGCGCCCGCGCCGGCGCCTTTGGAGGACTTCTCGTGGCCTCCAGGGGGCGCCTTGAGCGTTCGCGCTGACCTGTGGTCCCAGGTCTCAGAGGGTCTCCACTGTGCTCAGACTGCTACCCTCAGTCTCCCTGAACCCCGAGGCCCCATACGTTGAAGGGTTTGCTACATGGAAGGTAATGCCCAGATAACACTGAGTTTCAGCCTGTGTTTTGGCGTGTCCCCTACCTCCCGTATCTATTGGGACACCTTCCTCAGTCTGTCTACTAATTTATTGTATGAAATGAGGATATTGTATGAAATGCGGGTAAGTCGTTAGCTTTATCATGAGAATTAAATCGATAGCAAATGCCAAGTGCCTGGCTCATAGTAGATGTTCCTTTCAGAACAATGAACATTTATTAGGTCCCTGGTTTGTGTCCAAATAATAATTGTGAATATTCAGCATATTCTGCCAGATTCCATATCACACCTTTTTTCCCCCTAAATATTTTTTATTCGTTGATGTACCTTTATTTTTTATTTATTTATATGTGGTGCTGAGGATCAAACCCAGTGCCTCACACACACTAGACAAGTACTCTGCCACTGAGCTACAACCCCAACCCCAACACACATCACAACTTTTTAAATATTTTTAATGCATTACTGGGAATTGAGTTGAATTGAGGCTAGCCTGAGCAACTCAGCAAGTCTCTGTCTCAAAACAAAGAGTAAAAAGAGACAGGGAATGTAGCTCAATGGTAGAGAGCACTCCTAGATTCAATCTGAAGTCTCTCCCCTCCCCCCAAAATTAGATTCCACATAATTTACCATTAAATCTATCTTAACAGTGTATAATTCAGTGACATTTAGAACATTCACAGAATTGTGCAGCCATCACTAATGTCTGGTTTCAGAGCTTTTTCATCATGCTAAACAGAAACTCGGCCATTAGCAGTAACTGCCCAATCCCCTTCTTTTAGCTCCTGGTTACCACCAATCTGCTTCTTTCCCCACAGACCTGCTTATTCTGCTTATAGGCTGGCTGGCCTTCTCCCTCCCCTTCCTCTCCCTTCCTTGTTCTCCTCCTCCTCCTCCTTATTCAACACAATGGTGCTTTACCACTGAACTACATTCCCAGCCCTTATATTTTTTTATTTTGAAAATAAGTTACCCAGGTTGGCTTAGAACTTGTGATCCTTCTTCCTCAGCCTCCCAAATAACTGGAATTTATATATCATATTTTACATATCATATGATTTACATATCATAAATGAGATTATATGATATGTAGTCTTCAGGGTCTGGCTTCTTCCACTCAGCATAATGTTTTCATCACGATTTGTCCACATCCTGCAAATTTCATTTCTTTTTATGTCTGAATTTTAAGCCACATTTTGTATGCACATGTGTCCACTGATGTGCATTTGATGTGTTTCCACTGTAGCTGAGGCCTCCATGATAAAACAAAATATCAAAGATGGAGCTGTGCCTGGGCCCATCCATCATCCAGCGCAGTGGGGCATGCCTGTAATCCCAGCGGCTGGGGAGGCCAAGGCAGGAAGATCACGAGTTAAAAGCCAGCCTCAGCAAAAGCAAGGCGATAAGCAACTCAGACCCTGTCTCTAAATAAAAAATAGGACTGGAGATATGGCTCAGTGGTTGAGCACTCCTGAGCTCAAACCCCAGTACGAAAAACAAAAACAAAGATGGTTCCTACCTGGAACTCTACTGAGCCAAAGGGCATAGTAAGGATGAGTCTTGGGCTTAGGGCAGAAAGAACAGAGGGTTTTTGTTTGTTTGTTTGTTTGTTTTTGTTTTTGTTTTTTTTTTTTTTTTTAGTTGTAGATGGACATAATACCTTGATTTTATTTATTTTTATGTGGTGCTGAGGCTCAAACCCAGTGCCTTACACATGCTAGACAAGGGCTCTACCACTGAGCCACAATCGCAGCCCCATGAACAGTGTTTTTAAGTGGAGGGCTGGGGCCAGATGGCCCTCAAGCCTTCCCTCTGATACCCATGCCCTGGGCCTGCTCTGCTAGGAGGAAGTATGTGGGGTGGGTCAGCCAGGTCTCCCTAGCTCTGGATCTTCTTTCTACCGCTCCACTTGGACAGGAGCACCCAGTGACATGGGGCAGCTGAGTGAACATTGGGCTGGGCCCAGAGGTTGAGTCTCCTGACTTTCATGGCCCCAGGACTACAGTATTCATAGAATTGACATCCTGGGTTGATAGTTCCAGAAAATGGTATGGTATCTACAATTCCTGCTCACCCTTAAACTTATCAGAACTGTGTAGAGAATTTGGGGGTTTTAGGGAGACTGATCTCTGAAGGCAGAGGATTCAGTGTTACTCTGAGGAAGTGTGGCTTCCTCACCACCACCCTTCTCTGGGAGGGTCCCTGGGAGAGCTGGGCCAACTTCCCTCAACCCCATGTTAAGCAAGTGCTCTAAGCCTAACTCCCAGCCATTTTTGTTTATTTGTTTTGAGGCAGATTCTTGCTAAATTGCTCAGTCTGTCCTCCAACTTAGAGTCCTCCTGCACCCGCCTGCTGGATAGCTGGAATTATCAGTATGTGCCACATTGCCCAGCTTGCTGGGCCATTTGAGTGTAATTGTGTGTGCATGTGTGATAAAATGTGAAGAGGAGGAGCAAAGAGAGTAAGTATTGCAGCAAACGTGTGGAATCTTAAAGGCCCTGGAATGAAATGCTGGGAGGAACTACAGCACAGCTCTGCTGGGTAGAGGGGTGTCCAGCAAATCCTGGGCAGCCACCAGTACTGGTTCCAAATCCAGCTTCTTTCTGTCCCTCCCTCCTTTGACTTTTCTTGTCCTCTCCAGATAGAGGTCTTTGAATCAGGTAAATGATGTGTTCCCAAGAAGCCACCAGCCACCAACCCCCAACCTTGGGATCTAGGCGGACACAGAGAACCCAGGGCACACAGGCTGCCGCACATTCAGACTTTATTCAAAGACCAAGAGGTGCAGGTGCAAGGAGGGAAGGAGGAACTGGCCAGGAGGCCTGACAGGCATGGATGGGCATGGCCTGTGGGAGCTCCAACTTAACGGTATTTGGAGGTCAGCACGGTGCTCACAGAGGCCAAAAACTTGTCCAGGGAGGCATGCACAGCAGGGGTGAATTCGGCCGGGTGGTGAGCAGCCAGGGTCACCAGCAGGCAGTGGCTCAGGAGCTGTGGAGAGAGGAAGGGCCGTCAGTGGTACTGCCATCTGTGTTCCACCTAACTGTGGTTCTCTGCCCTGCCACATTGCCACCTGCGCCCTCCACCTGGCCTTTCCCGGCCCCAGCGCTCACCTTGAAGTTGACGGGGTCCACACGCAACTTGTGTGCGTGCAGATCGCTCAGAGCGGACAGGGCGCCAGGCAAGTCATCAACGTGGGCCGCGGCATTGGCCAGAGCATCAGCCACCTTCTTGCCATGGCCCTGGACCTGTGCGGAGCCGTGGCTCAGGTCAAAGTGGGGGAAGTAGGTCTTGGTGGTGGGGAAGGACAGGAACATCCTGCAAGGAAAAAACGGCGGGTGAGCGAAGTTGAGGAGGATGAGGGCATAACAGGTAGGGTGCCAGCCCGTCACTGGGACGGGTGTTGAACCCCAGGGACCGACCAGGGCAGAGAAGGGCGCTCACCTCTCCAGGGCCTCGGCACCATATTCAGCACCATGGCCGCCGATCTTCTCCCAGCAATCCTTGACGTTCTTCTTGTCAGCAGGAGAGAGCACCATGGTGATTTCTTTCTGAGTCCGTGTCAGAACCAGAAGCGTGCTGGACCAACAGAGCGCAGCGCTTTTATGGCCGGGGTGTTTGGGACCCGCCCAGCCCAGCCTCGCTTATTGGCTGGCACTGGGTGAGTGAGCAGCCAGGCCTGGCCAGCAGGGGGCAGACTGGCGCGTCCAGCCAGCTGGGCCTCACCCGCACTGGGACCAACGGGCATTCTTTCCCCCACTCCCCGCCGCCCTCTTGGAAGCCGCATGCTAGGCCCCAGCTGCCCGTGGGGGGTTCTTGCAGCGCACGAGTTCAGTGCCATTTCGGACGCCCGAGCATCCTAGCCGTAGGCTGGACTCCTGTGAGCACCGGCAACAGCCAGCCCACACCACCCACCCTGACATGACAGATGTGCCTCTCTTGAGCAGGATAAGAGGTGAATTGGGAAGCAAGAGAAGCTTTTCCCAGTCGGGACAGAGAGAGGTGCCCCCACAAAGGTGCCCTGCCCGCCATCCCTGCAACAGCCCTCAGCAGCCCCCTTTCCTTCCACAGACAGTCATTGCGTCTGACTGACAGGCACAAGGAAGGAAGATGCACCCATGCACGAAACTGGCAGCGCTTGAGTAGGGCGCACCAGGCTCCAGCTCCCTTAGCTGGTGGGGTGGCTGCAGCCCCAGGTCATGGACTCTCAGTGGGGGCTCTCCTTTGCCCAGCCCCTGGGCAGCTGGGCGAATGACAGCCTCTGCCCCACTGGACTAGTGGTTCTTCTTCACAGTGACAGCCCAGCTGTCCAGATGGTGCCAGACTTGCTTTAAGTGGGGTTAGAGTGATAAGCACAGGTGCAGGCTGAGCAAGACCTGAGCATCTGGCTCGTCCGGAACCTGCACTGTCATCTGGTCGTCACAGAAGTACGCGTCCACTTTCACACCTTGGGAAGGGCACTGAGGAAACCTAGTTTAGCCTGAGGGTCAGGGTAGGCTTCCTGGTGGAGGCTAGTCTGGAAGGTGGGCTTGGGAGGAGAAGGCAGAGGCTTGCCTCCAGGGGCAGGGAGAGGAGGTCCCTGTGGCTATGGAGCAGAGGTGGGGGAGCCGGTGGGGAGACTGGCTAGAGGCTTTAGACTGAAGACAGAGGGACCTCCCTGAAGCAGTGAGAGGGACTGGAGTGCCAGCAGGTGCTGCCCTCGTCCCTTTGCTGGTGACAAGTGATGGTCCCTTGGGCTTGTGGTGGATGGAGGGTACTGAGGAGCAAAGGGGATGTGAGTTCACCCATGTGTCTTGCCCTGGGTCTGGAGGAAGAACTTGTTCTGAAGTGGCCTGGGTGGTACCCTTCTGCCCACTGCTGTGCTAGTCCCTTCCCTAAAATCCTAGGTTCTTGTTCACAGTGACAGCCCAGCTGTTCAGATGGGACATCTCTAGCCATTTTTAGTTGTTATTCTGAGACAGGGTCCCCCTAACTTGCTGATGCTGGTTTCAAACTTGGGATTCTCCTGCCTCAACCTCCTAAGTAGCTGAGATTATAGATGGGTGCCACCAAGCCCAGCCCTACATGAGCCCTTTAAGACAAGTCTTAGTCTGTGGAACATATTTTAGCCAAAGACTGAACATATTCTCTCTGTGTCTCTCTCTTTGAGACAAGGTCTTTCTGTGTTGCCCAGGATGTTCACAAATCCCCAGCTCAAGCAATCCTCTGACTTCAGGTATCAGAGTAGCTGTCAGACTTGCATTCTTTTGCACATTTTGCATGTTTTATTTTTATTTATTTATTTGGCAGCACGGGGGATTGAACCCAGGTGCTCTACCACTGAGCTACATCCCATTTTATCTGTTCCTTTGAGATAGGGTCTCACTAAGTTGGCCAGGCTGGCCTCAAACTGTGATCCTCCTACCTCATCCTCCCAAGCAGCTGGGATTTACAGGTGTGTGCCTCCGCATGGGACCTGACTTGCATTCTTCATGTGGAAAGAGCCCTCGTGTGTAAATAAGAAAGAGGGCTGGGAGCCAGTTGTGGTGGCACATGCTTGTAGTCTCAGCTACTCAGGATGGAACTGAGATGGGAAGATCACTCGATCCCAGGAGTTTGAGAGCAGCCTCAGAAACACAGTGAGACCCCATCTCTCTTTTTTTAAAAAATTTTTTTAAGAGAGAATTTTTTAATATTTATTTTTTAGTATTTGGCGGACACAACATCTTTGTTTGTATGTGGTGCTGAGGATCGAACCCGGGCCGCACGCATGCCAGGCGAGCACGCTACCGCTTGAGCCACATCCCCAGCCCAAGACCCCATCTCATAACCGAAACAAACCATCAACAAAAACCCCGCCAAGCAGAAAGTAAAAGGTCTGGGATACAGCTCTGTGGTAGTTTGTGCTCAGCATGGGTGAGTCCCTGGGTCTGATTCCCAGTCCTGAGACAGAAAAAAAGATACCAGGCACCATGGGACATGTCTATAATCCTAGCTACCTTGAAGACTGAAGTAGGGAGATCACAAGTTAGAGGCCAGCCTGGGTCACTGAGTAAAAACCTGTTTCAAATTTTTTAAAAAGGCTGAGGATGTAGCTCCATGGCAGAGCACTCCTGAGTTCAATTCCCAGTATTGCAAAGAAAGAAAAAACTAGGGACTGGGATTGTGGCTCAGTGGTAGAGTGCTTGCCTAGCATGTGGAAGGCACTGGGTTCTATCCTCAGCACCACATTTTAAAAAAAATAATAAATGAATAAAATAAAGGTCTGTGTCCATGTACAAATGAAAAAATTTTTTAAACCCCAAAATAAAATAAAAATGACTTATGAGAACAGATGACAAAAAATATTTATAGAAAGTTAAGAGAAATGATCAGCAAACTGGAATGAAGCTGGGCTTTATGATGAATGTCTGCATTCCCAGATACTTGGGAGGCTGAGTCAGGAGCATCTCTTGAGCCCAGGAATTTAAGGCCATCCTGGCAAACTAGGACACCCCATTGAAAGAAAGAAAGGAAGGAAGAAAGAAGAGAAAAAAGAGAGAGAAAGAAAGAAAGAAAGAAAGAAAGAGAAAAAGAAAAAAGAGAGAGAAAGAGAGTGAGAAAGACAGAGAGAAAGAAAGGAAGGTACATGAGGGATCAGCCATACCAGTGTCCTCTTGGTACAGATGGAAGCCACCTAACTCAGTCCCCAGATGTTCACTTTGATTTCTATGAGGTAGGGAGACAGAGTAGAGGGTCTAGTTTCCTGCTTTGGATAATGCAAAAAAAGTATGTGTATATGTTGTGTGTGTGGCTGCGGCGGGAGGGGGGGCAGGGGTGTGTGTGAGAGAGAGAGAGAGAGAGAGAGAGGGAGAGAGAAAGCATTGATGGATGTCAGTTTATTCCTTAAGCATTTTCAAGGTTTGAATAAAAATGGGTTGGCTAAGAGGCAGAGGAGTGAATGGGAGAGAGGAAAAAGGGGACACCCCAGCGGTTCCGAGAGGCCCATGACCAGAATGTGGTGAATGGGGTCCTTGCTCTCCTTCGAGTTCCGCCCAGTGCAGTGTGAGCAGGCTCACTTTGGCGGTTGGCCTGAAGGCCCTGGGGCAGTGAAGCCAGGCATGGTGTTCAGGATCCCAGGGTGGAGCCTGAGATGCCGCATCTGGGCCAGGGGCATCCCTGACCGCAGCCAACAACAGGAGGGGCAGATCCTCAGGGAGATCCCCAGGATGGCTCAGTGCCTCAGGGCCAGAGAATTTGTGACAGTGAGCCAGGGTGTAGGGGGGCACAGGGCTGGGGACACCTGATCTGTCACTGTGCCTCAGGATTTGCAGGGAGGGAGCAACACTCTGCTCTGCCAGTAAGCTCCCCGAGGGCACCCTGTCTGCTCCAGCCAGCCCACCCTCTCCTTGCCTGACTGTGGACCTGCTCTCTGAGGGTCACTGTGACAGGGCAGCTGGGAACAGCACACTCACTTTAGCACACCTACCCTCTGGTGGGAGTCAGATTTTCCGGCACCTGCTTTTGCATCTGGAGCAGCCTATTTTTGTTTGCATGTGTGTTTTGAGACAAGGTCCTGCCATATTACTCACACTGGCCTCAAACTTGCAATACTCCTCCTGCCTCAGCCTCCAGAGTAACTTCCAGATTACAGGCATGTGCCATTGAGGCCAGCTCCTTAGGTTTTGGCCTAGGTTGTATGTTTAACAGGGATCGGTCAGTCCAGAAAAGGGTGTTGACTTTGGAGTCTCCTCCCCTGTCCCCTCTGAGGGACCCTGGGAGGTCTGGTGCTTTTCAGGACTGGGGCATGGTTCAGTGCCTTCTCTGGAGTAGGTCCAACTCAGCACCCCTCCCCTCCCCATAAGGGTCCTTGGTCCAAGATAAGTAGAACCACCCCAACCTTGGCATGCAGCAGACACAGAGAACCAGGGCACACAGGCTGCAAACCTGCTCAGACTTTATTCAAAGACCAAGAGGTGCAGGTGCCAGGAGGGGAGGAGTCCTGGCCGGATGGCAAGGCTGGCATGGATGGGTGTGGCCATCAAGTTTCTAGCTTAACGGTATTTGGAGGTCAGCACGGTGCTCACAGAGGTCAAGAACTTGTCCAGGGAGGCATGCACCGCAGGGTTGAATTCCTCTGGGTAGTTAGTGGCGAGGCTCACCAACAGGGAGTGGGTCAGGAGCTGTGGAGAGAGGAAGGGCCGTCCGTGGTGGTAGAGGCATCTGTGCTTCACCTAACGGTGATGTTCTCTGCCCTGCCACCTGCGCCCTCCACCTGTCCCACCTGTCCTGGCCCAGTGCCAGCACTCACCTTGAAGTTGACTGGGTCCACACGCAGCTTGTGCGCATGCAGATCGCTCAGGGAGGACAGGGCATTAGGCAGGTCGTCCATGTTGGCTGCAGCAAGGGCCAGAGCATCAGCCACCTTCTTGCCTTGCTGCTGGATCTGGGCAGAGCCAGGGCTCAGGTCAAAGTGGGCGAAGTAGGTCTTGGTGGTGGGGAAGGACATGAACATCCTGCAGTGAGAAAGTGGTGGGTGGGGGAAGTCAAGGAGGGTGGGGGCATAACAGGTAGGGTGCCAGCTGGTCACTGGGTGTTGTACCCGGGGACCTAGCAGGGCAGAGGAGAACACTCACCTGTCCAGTGCCTCCCAACCGTATGTGTCAAGCCTGCCAATCTTGTCCCAAACAGCCTTGACATTGGTCTTATCAGCAGGGGACAGCACCATGGTGATTTCTTTCTGAGTCCGTGTCAGAACCAGAAGCGTGCTGGACCAACAGAATGCAGTGCTTTTTATGGCCCGGGTGTTTGGGACCTGCCCAGCCTAGCTACGCTTATTGGCTGGCACCGGGTGAATGAGCAGCCAGGCCTGGCCAGCCGGGCCTCACCCACACAGGGACCTGCGGGTCAGAGGTTCTTTTCCCCACTCTCTGCCATCTCCTTGGCAGCAGCCTGCCAATTGGGGTGGGTGGTTGCTGGCATTTGCTGTGCATGAGCGCAATGCCATCTCAGATGTCCAAGCATCCTAGCCATGGGCTGGGCTCCCGTGAGCACTGGCAAAGGCTAGCCCATACCACCTCCCCTGATCCTAGGCTTTTCACAGGCTGGATGTGCATCATCTGAGCAGCATCCACACAGGGGTGAATTCTTCCAGGTGGTGAGTTGCCATGGTTACCAGCAGGCAGTGGTTCAGGAACTGTGGAGAAAGTGTCATTAGTGGTGGTAGAGACTGTGGCAGTGGTAGAGACTGAAGGCCACAGACATCTACATCCTGTGAACCATGAGTTCTCTGTCCTGTGACAAGGCTGGCTGTGGCTAGTGGTCACATTGAGGTTGACCAGATCCACACACAGCTGGTGGACATGCACATCCCTCAGATCACTTAGGGCCAACTCCAGGTCATCTATGTGGCCTGTGTGTTAGTCAGCATGCTGGCCACCGTCTCACCTAGGCCTTGACCTGGGCAGATCCAGAGGATAGATCAAATTGGAGGAAGCAGGTCTTGGTGGTGGGAGGATCCTTAGCAACCTGTGGGTTGAAGCAGCATGTGATTTGGGGTCAGAGAAGTGCAGCCAGCCAGTTAGGAGTTGGTGATGGGGCAGGCGTTGGACCTGAGGCTCGATGGGAGAAGGGTCCTCAATTCTCTAGGGTATGCACACCATGCTTGTACCATGGCTGCCAACCTTGTCCCAGACAGCTCTGAGTTGGCTTTGTCAGCAGGAGACAGTGCAATGTTGGGTTCTCTCTCTTTTTTTTTTTTTTTTTGTACTGAGGGTTGCACTCAGGGGCACTCAACCACTGAGCTACATCCCCAGCCCTATTTTGTATTTTTATTTAGAGACAGGGTCTTGCTAAGTTGCTTAGGACTTTGCTCAGTTGCTGAGTAGATTTTGCACTTGCGATCCTCTTGCCTCAGCCTCCCAAGCCATGTGGATTACAGGTGTGCCCTTCTATGCTCCGATAGAAGTCAGAGCTTTTATAGCCTAGTGAAGGGTCATGTCCCAGGGCTGAGTTCACTGGCTGGCAACCCCACTAGGAGGTGCCCATATGGGAGGGGCATAGGGGTGGGTGGGTCCTAGCTGTATTTCCATGCTACTTTAGAGACCTGGCTTTCTGCACTGCAACTTCACCCATCCTGTGATTCTTAGCATGAGTTCCTGAGACCCCTCCTAATCTCATAATGCACCCAGGTGTGGCCCAGACCCAGGGCACATTTGATGTACCTGTTTGCTGGGATGGGGAGGAGAAAGCAATCCTTTCCAGAATGGAATACCAGCTGCTTTCACACTAGACTTCCCCCGGGGCCTAGAGCTTTACCATGGTGGGTCAAGTCCTCCAAGTTCCCTTCTCTCCCTGGTCCTCGGCACTGACTTCTTGGGGGCCTAAACAGAGCCACAGCCAGGGCTCATCTTCCAGCATCCCTCTTCAGGCCTGGCACTGTGCTGCTTCACAAAGGGATCCTCAGCCTGGGAACCACTCTCATTCAGTGTTTGGAGTGCTTCAGGGTCCTGCTCCTCACCTCAGTCCCTGCTCTTTGACTGCAAAGGCTGGGACCCTAAGATTCTTGCCCTCCCTAAGTTGGCCAGGGAGTGTGGAGACCAGTCTTGGATGAGCACACACCTTGGAAAGGCAAGCTGCAGAGTTTGAAATGCAGTGCTGGGGTGTAGGGTGTTCATGAGCCTGCTGGGCATAGACCCTGCATTATGATCTCAAAAATTATATCAAAGATCTAGTGAATCCATCTTATTCATGAGGCTCAGAGAGCTCAGGCAAGTGCAAATCCCACAGCTTGTCAGTGTGAACCAGGTTCAAACCTGCACTGCCAAATTGTGGCCACTTCCACTCCTACCCCCATGCCATGAGATTCTCGGAGGGAGGGACTAAACTGGCACCCGGCAAAGTCTGCAGCAGAGGGAGCCTCCAGAAGGGAGAAGAGGAGACATAAAGGAACAGAGATGCCGATTCCTGGTTGGGAGAGGGAACAGCTTCAGGTGCACCGCAACCAGGGTATCCGGAGTTGGGACATCAGGAGTGCAGACCCGCACCCACCAGGCGAAGCAAAACCATAATCTCTTGGCAGTTTGGGAAGGCAGGGAGAGTCGCAAATGCAGGTGCGACCTGAGGAGACCACACGGGATGCTGTGCTCCCAGTGCTGGGGTGCTCTAGGCCAAGACCCTCCCCAAACCACCCTCGGAGTGTCCTCTAGGCAAGGATGACCCCAGTGTCGACCGCATTCCTAAGACGCCCCAACGCATCTCCCAGCATCTCCCCTCCTCCCCTCCAGTACTAAGAACGCAGGACCCAGGTTGTTCCATTCTCATCTAATTTATTGGGGGTTGCAGGAGGGCTCAGGGACAAGGGAGGGGTCCCGGCGGCGGTGCTCAACGGTATTTCTCAGTGAGGACGGAGGACAAGATAGACAGGAACTTGTCCCAGGAGGCGTGGGTCTCAGCAGTAAATTCGGCAGGGAAGTGCGCGGCCAGGGTAACCAGCAGACAGTGGGACAGGAGCTGCGGAGGCAAGTGAAGCTCTGGTTATGTAGGCGGGGCATGCCCTGTCCAGGCCCCCGCCCGCGCTTGGTCCCGCCCCCGTGGCCCGCCCAACCAGGACCCCAGACCACTTGCCCACCTTGAAGTTGACCGGGTCCACGCGCAGGATGTAGGCGTGCAGCTCACTCAGCTTGATCAGGGCGCTGGCGATGTTGTCGATGTTCTTGACCGCATCGCCGATGGCGGCCACCACCTTGGAGCCGTGCGCGCGCAGCTGTGATGACCCTGGGTGCAGGTCGAAGTGCGGGAAGTAGGTCTTGGTCTGCGGGAAGCTTGAGAACAGCCTGCAGAAAGGTCGGGGCCGTGAGCTGGGGAGGCGTCTGTTGCGCGGGGGTTGAAAAGACCAGAGACTGACCAGTACTTGCAGGGGATCAAATCAGGGGTGCCCCCCAAATCAAAACTCAGGAAAATCACATTTTAACGCAGTGTTTTGAGAAATTAATACAAAACCATCTACATTGCTGACACGGTGGCCCACGTCTGTCATCCCAGCGGCTCAGGAGGCTGAGGCAGGAGGATCACGAGTTCAAAGCCAGCCTCAGCAATTTAGGGAAGCCCTAAGCAATTTTATGAGACCCTGTCTCAAAATTATACATGAAAAGAGCTGGGGATGTGGCTCAGTGATTTAGTGTCCCTGGGTTCAATCCCCTGTGCCAAAAATAAAATAAAACAAAAGGTCGATATTGCTGATTTTTCCCATTGCCCAGGCTCCAGTGTGGCAAGACACTGCCTCTCCCTCAGTGTCCATCATTCATTCATTCATTCGTTCAACAGATATTTGAGCTGCTGAGGACTGAGACAGCTCTGACTTCAGCTCCCACCTCCTCTTCAACTGGCTGGCCCTAACCCCCTCCTCACTGCCACTCATCTACATCTTTGTCCTCCCTCTCCCTCTCCCTCTCCCCTCCCCTCCCCTCCCCTCCCCTCCCCTCCCCTCCTCTTCTCTCTCTCTCTTCTCTTTCTTTCTTTCCTTCTTTTCAGTGCTGGGGATTGCATGCTAGGCAAGCACTTTACCACTGAGTCATATCGCAGTTCACACTGTCTCCTATTGACACTCCTAGTGACCCTTCCTCAGGAACTCGTGCTACCCACCCTTTCTCACTGACCTCTCCTTACCACCTCTCCCTGGCCTCTGACCTGGTCACTCAGGCCACCCTGTATGGTACTCACCTCTCCAGAGTCTCAGTGCCAATGATCTCAGATTGCATGGAGATCTTGTCCCAAATGGACATGATGATGGCTCTTTCGCTCTTGGTCAGAGACATGGCAATGAGGGTCGGTGGCTGTGCTGGAGCTGGGTGCACTTGGGAGTAGCCTAGTGATGCTTACTCCCCAGGGTCCCCTTATATGCACAGAGTCAGGGGCCCAGTCTGGCTGGGCTATTGGTTGGGAGAGGGAAAGGGGTTCTGGGGGTGGAGTCTGTTATCAGAATGACAGTGGGCAGTCTGGGACTGATGGGGGTGAGGGGCTATCAACTCCTACCCCCTGCTGACCTTAGAGGGGGCGGTGGCCATAGTCTGACTCAGAATCTAGGAAAGATAGGGGCCCAGCCATCTCAGGAGCTCATCCTGCATTTGAAGTTCAGTCCCGTACTGTCCTTAACCACTTCAGAATTGCAAACTGGGGCCCAGAATGCACCACCATGATGCTTGTACTAGCCTCTTCCCCCTTTGTGTCTGGTTTCTGTTTCTTCTAAGAAAACAAGGATCCTGTTAACCCAGCAATGAGGGAAGCTGTTCTGGGTCTGTCTCAGGTGGAGAGTGTCTGTCTCAGGTAGCAAACAAAACCCATTCTCTGGCTGTCTTTAAAATGTAGAGACAGGGCTGGGGTAAAGTTCAGTGGGTAGCACATACTTAGCAAGATCCTGGGTTCAATCCCCAGCTCAGAAACTAAAGACAGATAGCCAATAAGTACATGAAAAGATGCTCAACATCATTAGTTATGAGGAACATGTAAACCAAAATCACAAAGACCACATCACACCTACTAGGATGATCATAATTGAAAAGGCAAGTGTTGGGCTCAGCTCAGTGGGAGAGCACCTGCATTGTGTGTGCAGGGCCCTGGGTTCCATCTGCAGCAAGCAGAAGATAAATACTTAAAAATCTTAAAAATGAAATAAGTTCTGGGCAGGATGTGAAGAAATTGGAATTCTTCCTGGCCTTTCTTACATTTCATACTGTCCCACCATCTCCTTGGAGGGTCCTACCTACCAGGGGTGTACCCAACCATGCATTCTCTTACATTTGCTTGTTAACTGTCCTGGCAAGTGCTGCTGACCACAGCTGGCCCAGGATGCTTACCTGGAATGTCTCAGCCTGGCAGCTGGACCCCCATGGGCATTGGGCCTATGTAAGGCTGCAGATGAGGCTTTACTCCTAGAGAGGAGGAAGATGCCAAGGTTTGATATGGAGTCTGATGGATAGATGGGCGGAGAGGACAGAATGAGTAAACTATACAGGGAGCTTCAGGTCAGCTGATGGAGATTCATGGAGCAGGGGAGACAAGTCTTGGGGGTAGGGGGGAAATTGGCTACATGAGGGACAGTCACAGAGAGTGCCCAGTGAGGTAACTGGAAGGGCCTCTCCACTGCAGTGTCTGAGGACTTGTGGCCAGAAGCACTACAGGGTTGCTCTTCTCCCTCACAGAGGAGGTAATGATGGCGGATTCCAGGATCCTGCTTCCAAGGCAGCCCTCTGTCCTGCGGATGATGGCTGCCAACTACACTGACCCCTCGGCCTCCTCTCACCCTCCTGGGAGCATGTGCCCCTTCCCATCCTGAGTTCTCACAAGGACAGGACTCCCCAGGAGGCTATTTGTTTCTGAAACTTCCAAATTCTTCAAAGCATCATGGGCAGGTTTCCTTTTCCTTTTCTTTTCATTGTGAATATAGCACATGACAGTTTAAGTTTAATGAAGCTCACCTTCAACCCCAGCACTCCCCAAGAGTGATCTCTACCTTCTGCTTTCCTTTCTCTGGAAAATGGACCAGGGAGCTCCACTGTTGAGTTATATCCCCAGACATTTTTTTATTTTGTTTTGTGACAGGGTCTCACCAAGTTGCCCAGGCTGGCTGCAAACTTGCAATCCTCCTGCCTCAGGCTCTCGAGCTGCTGGTATTATAGGTGTACTCCACTATGCCTGGCTTTAATAGCTTTTGAGCCACCCATATATGCATCTAAATCCTTCACCCATTTCTCTGTGTGTGTGTGTGTGTGTGTGTGTGTGTGTATGTATGTGTGTGTGCACACGCGCACTCATGTGCATGCGATGCTTTGGCCATCATAAATGAAATGAAACATTGTGCTCCCACTTTTTTGGTACTGGGGATTGAACCCAGGGTGCTTAACCACTGAGCCATATTCCCAGTCCTTTTTAATATTTTATTTAGAGACACGGTCTCGCTAAATTGCTTAGGGCCTTGCTAAGTTGCGGAGGCTGGCAATGAACTCCCAATCCTCCTGCCTCAGCCTCCCAACTTGCTGGGATTGCAGGTGTGTACCATCGCACCTGGTTATGTCCCCTTTTGTGTCTGTCCTTTCTTACCTACTAGCATCTGTGATATTTACCAGTCACAGGGTAGTGGTCTGTCTTCACTCCATTGTACTGTGAATGTGTCTTTGGGTTGCTTTCTTCATCCTTGCACATGTGGCCTGGTACCCAGGTTCTTTGGGGTGTGTGTGTAGGAATGGAGTTGCTTGGTTGTACCTCATGTCTTTTCAACTTTTGCAGACAGGGCCAGGTGTCTTCAGAGCAGCTGATGAGGAGACGTTCATAATAGCTGGAGTTCCGTTGGCTCTATGTTCTCAAGTGCCTGCCATGCCCTGATCTTCGCCTTTCTAGTGAGATACAGGGCTTGGCCTGTGATTTCCGTGCACAGTTTCCCGATGATCTATGAGACTGTGACTTGCTCCTGTGTCTCCTATTGTTGTCTTTCTTCTTTCCTGACAGGTCTGAGAGATGCCCATTTCTCTACTGTATTGCTGATCTTACTATTCCTCAGGAATTTTTAAAATGTTCTGGATAGGGCTGGGGATATATAGCTCAGTTGGTAGAGTGCTTTCCTTGCATGCATAAGGCCCTGGGTTCCATCCCCAGCACAACACACACACACACACACACACACACACACACACACACACACAAAATGTTCTGGATATAATTTGTCAGTTTTACTTGTTATTCTTCTCTGACTCTGTACCTTGCCTCCTCTCTGTCTCTGACTCTCTTTTTTTATTTTTTTGTAGTACTTGGGATTGAGTCCAGGTCTTCACCCATGCTAAGCAAATGCTGTATCACTGAGATACACTGTAAAGAAATCAAAAGGAGACAGGCTGGGGATATAGTTCAGTTGGTAGAGTGCTTGCCTTGCATGCACAAGGCCCTGGGTTCCATCCCAGCACCACAGAAAAACAAACAAAAAGAAAACAAAAAAAGGAGGCAGAGGCAAAGTGGCAGAATGGCAAAGTGGCAGAATGGCAGATGGCAGAATGGTCAGAAAGGCAGAAGGGCAGAATGGCCTCTTGCCCAAGCTGCCACCCTTATTTATATCAATAGGTTACATTAGGTCACTGGCATCAGTAGTACAATAGTGTTCATTGTGTCACTTTGGCAGGTTACAGAGTTAGCAACATTGTGCAGCTTATCCCTCAGTTACATACTATAGTTGCAACATGCAATGTTAGGAGCTTTGTGTACCTCTCAAAAAGTCCATTGTTCAAGTTACTGTTATGTGGACAGGTTAGGTGCAGTGGAGCTTGGTGAAACATTGTGATTGCCTAATGAGAGAGTTTCTTTAATTCCCAGAAGCTGAGTGCCTGAGATCAAGGTGTAGGCTGATAAGACTCTAGCATGGAGCCTCCTTATGCAGGGCATTGCCACAGCAGCTAAGTATTCTGTGCCATTGCCCAGAAACTTTCTTAGCAGCTAAGCATGCCACAGCCATGAAGTCATCATGATGCATTTATCTATCTATTGATGAACATTCAGGTTGTTTCCAACGTTGGGCTACTGCACGTAGAAGAATATGACATCTTTAAACAGGTAAGAGAATCACTAATTTATTTATTTATTTATTTTTTTATTGGTTGTTCACAACATTACAAAGCTCTTGACATATCGAATTTCATACATTAGATTCAAGTGGATTATGAACTCCCAATTTTTACTCCAAATGCAGATTGCAGAATCACGTCGGTTACACATCCACAATTTTACATAATGCCCTATTAGTAACTGTTGTATTCTGATACCTTTCCTATCCTCTACTATCCCCCCTCCCCTTCCCTCCCATCTTCTCTCTCTACCCTATCTACTGTAATTCATTTCTCTCCTTGTTTATTTTCCCATTCCCCTCACAACCTCTTATATGTAATTTTGTATAGCAATGAGGGTCTCCCTTCATTTCCATGCAATTTCCCTTTTCTCTCCCTTTCCCTCCCATCTCATGTCTCTGTTTAATGTTGATCATTTCTTCCTGCTCTTCCTCCCTGCTCTGTTCATAGTTGCTCTCATTATATCAAAGAAGACATTTGGTATTTTTTTTAGGGATTGGCTAGCTTCACTAAGCATAATCTGCTCTAGTGCCATCCATTTCCCTGCAAATTCCATGATTTTGTCATTTTTTAGTGCTGCGTAATACTCCATGGTGTATAAATGCCACATTTTTTTTTTATCCATTCATCTATTGAAGGGCATCTGGGTTGGTTCCACAGTCTAGCTATTGTGAATTGTGCTGCTATGAACATCGATGTGGCTGTATCCCTGTAGTACGCTCTTTTAAGGTCTTCAGGGAATAGTCCGAGAAGGGCAATAGCTGGGTCAAATGGTGGTTCCATTCCCAGCTTTCCCAGGAATCTCCATACTGCTTTCCAAATTGGCCGCACCAATTTGCAGTCCCACCAGCAGAGAATCACTAATTTAATTAGTGCCATTAAAGGTGTAGGCTGATAAGACTCTAGCATGGAGACAGGGACTTGTAGACCACATTGTATCTCAGAGCCTTTTCTTGAGGTCTTGTGTCTGAGGTGACAGTTCATTCTGGATGGATAGTGGAATCACCAAACTCTCTTCACACTGGGCCCTGGACCTTCATCAAAGACCGCGATACCAAACATAGAACCCTTACAATACACACAGCTCCACCTCTGCTCTCTTATACTGATTATGGTTGAACACATTTGTGATATTAGTGCCATTAAATTAGTGATTCTCTTATCCTGTTTAAAGATGTTATATTCTTCTATGTGCAGTAGCCCAAAGTTGGAAACAACCTGAATGTTCATCAATGGACAAATAGATAAATGCATCATGGTAATGATATTTCTATAAAATGAGATATTGTTCAGCTATAAAAATGAAGTATTGATAAGATGCTACAACATGGATGAAACTTGTCATGTATGGTGGTGCATGCCTGTAATCCCAGTGGCTTAAGAGGCTGAGGCAGGAGGATCATGAGTTCAAAGCCAGCCTCAGCAACTTATCAAGGTTCTAAGCAAGACCTTGTCTCAAAACAAATTAAAAATAAAAAGGGCTGGGGATATAGCTCAGTAATAAGTGTTCCTGGTTTAAATCCCCAGCCCCAAAATAAACCACATGCATACAAAAACAAACAAACAAAAGCAAATCCTACATGGATGAAACTTGAGCCAGACACATGCAACTACACATCATATGATTCTTTGTGTATGAAGCCCAGAACAGGCAAATCCACGGAGGGTAGATGAGTACTTCTCAGGGCAGGGGAAGGGGATGGAGAGCCAGTGCTTAGTGCAGGGGATTCCCTTTGGGCATTGAAAACCTAAACTATAACTAGAAGATGGTTCATAATACTGTGAATATGCTAAGTGCCACTGAATTGTTCAGCTTTAAAATGGTTGAACAAATGCCAAATGCCCAGGAGACAGGGACTTGTAGACCATATTGAATCTCAGAGCCTTTTCTTGAGGTCTTGTGTCTGAGGTGATAGTTCATTCTGGATGGATGGTGGAGTCACCAAACTTTCTTCACATTGGGCCCTGGACCTTCACAACCACTCTGTGAGGGAGGGTTTTATTTTATTATCATTTAATTTTAAAGATAAGGAATTAGAGGCTCAGGGAAACTATGAAACATGTGCAGGGTTTCAACAGAGGAGGGAACTGGCCTAGTAGTTTGATTTGCCTAGGATGTTGGCTGGGCTGGGCCAGCCTTGGTTTCCTGTGGTGGGAGGAACTGGAGTCTCTGCAGTGAGTCCAGGATGATGGGACCTAAGGTCTGTGGGCAGAATTCCAAGCTCCAGGCACATTCTGAGCTGGGGTCAAGCTCAGATGGGCATTTGACCACTCAGTCAAAGCCCAGGATGGAGATCTCTAGACTAGTGTCTGAGAATGCAACCCGGGGACCCTGAGCCCAGCTCCACTGTTTTAACCTTCATGTTGGGGGTTATAGTCAGCATTAGGAAGGGCCATCTGTCACTGCAGGAGCTCAGGACATGGTACAGAATTTAACATTATTCTTGCCACTGTTGAGCTCTTCTCTGGTGGGGTAGGAACACCACAGTGGAAAAGACTGTAGCAGATATGCCTGTCTGCCCCACCTATCCCTCTGGCAACCCAAGTGTAAAGACTGATAAGGCCCAGCTTCTAAGTGGCCTCCTACCCCACCCCAGGGGTACCCAGGCTAGGAGGAAGGTTGGGGGTTTCAGTTTCCAAAAGTCCACTTCTTTCTGGTTTCTTTCATTGAAGCAGGTTATCAAAACTATTTAAATTTAAAATAAGGAAGACTTCTAGAGGTGTCTGTCCTTAGCAGAGAAGACTCTGAGGGTGTACCCTACTGCACGCAGAGACCGGCCCTGCAGTTTCTTATCCAGGAAACAATGTGAGAGCTTAGAGTAAGGACTGCATTTCAAAATCATTTACTCCAAACCTTTGCTGGTAGAGGAGCTACAGTCCAAATTGGGGGTCCCTGCCCCTCAAGCCAGGGCACTGTCCTGAGCTGTGACTGTTTTTTTTTTTAAAGAGTGAGAGAGAGGGAGAGAGAGAATTTTAATATTTATTTTTTAGTATTTGGCGGACACAACATCTTCGTTTGTATGTGGTGCTGAGGATCGAACCCGGGCCACACGCATGCCAGGCGAGCGCGCTACCGCTTCAGCCACATCCCCAGCCCTGTTTTTTTTTTTTTTTTTTTTTTTTTTAAGAGAGAGTGAGAGAGAGAGAGAGAGAGAGAGAGAGAGAGAGAATTTTTTTTAATATTTATTTTTTAGTATTTGGCGGACACAACATCTTTGTTTGTATGCGGTGCTGAGGATCGAACCCCAGGCCGCACGCATGCCAGGCAAGCGCGCTACCGCTTGAGCCACATCCCCAGCCTTGAGCTGTGACTGTTATGCCAGATTCATGGGACCCCAATAGACCTCCAGGAGCCGAATCCGATGCAATCACACAAGAGTCTTTATTGCAAGCTCGAGCCTGGACTCACAACCGTTCCGGACGCAGCAGTCCCAGGGATTGAGTCCCAGTCCTTTGTTCAGTGAGGATTTATAGGTTTTTGGGGATACTCTATGTGTCACAACATCACACAGCAAATCATTCCATACCTCGGGAAAGTCAAACAACAACTCTTAACATTGACTAGCACATTCACTGGCGGGAACAAGTTTGGTAGGGGTGATTGGTTAGTACAAGAGGGGAATTCCTTTGAACTGATTGGTTTAGGCCACAAGGGGTGTACATGCTAAACTACATGGTTTCCCAACATGTTATCAACCACCATAAACTACTTGGGGGTCATCTGGCATCCCAGGTATTTTCCCTGTCTCATGCTGATTGGAGGTTGCTAGGGGGTTGCTATGGGTCCTCACTAGCCTGAGTCAGGGACGCCTGACGCCTCAGACCTCTCCTGTTATTTACAGACAACTCAGCAGGGTGGGTATGTGCTTAGGAGTGCTCTGTGGGTTTTTCCAAGGACAAGGGTCAAGCCACCTTCCTTGGACAAGCTTTGCTCTGAGGTAGAGGCTGGTTTCTCAAAAATGGAGTCACATTAGTTTCTCATGACGTCTCTAACAGCTGATGAGGTACATGAGCGTGGGGCTGGCGAGGCTGCCAGGGAGGTGCTGGCACCCTCCAACAAGCACCATGGGTCCTGTACTGAGCCCTGGGAGGCAGCCTGGGAGGGTGCACTCTAGACTTCTGTGGGATGGGAGCTCATGATCTTCTTGCATTTGGCACCAATGCCAGTATCTTTGCCATTTACTAGTCTGAAGTAAACCATCCACAGTGCTGTGAAGGTTGAGGCAGGAAGTAGGCCCTGAGAGGATAACTGGGGGAATGATGGCCTCCTCTATGTCTGGCCCTCTCCCTAGTCCAGAGATTGCTGGGCTGGAGCCCCAAGGGTCTGTCCAATGAGCAGCACCACCAGGGAAATCAGAGGAGGGAGCCCTGAGCCATAGTCTTACCACATGGCAAAAAGCCCCTATGACCACAACTGGCCATCATCCCAGGCACAGGCCTCCTGCTCCTGCACCCTCCTTTCCATTCCAGGGACTTTGGGGACAACCGTGGGAGAACCTCAGGCCTCCTTTTACACCAAGACCTGAGATAGGATAAGGCTGTGCTAAGAACTCATTCACACCATCAGAGGACAAAACCCCCAAGAAAAAGAAGGCAGTGCTCGCCAGTGGCAAATAACCAGCTGGTACCATTTTCTCTCTCAGTGATAACCAAAGAAAGACACTATTTTCCTTTTTGTAAATTTCAGAAAAAAACTAAAAATGCATTTTTTGGTACGGGGATTGAACTTAGGAGTGCTCAACTACTGAACCACCATCCCCATCCCAATTTTGTATTTTATTTAGAGATAGGGTCTTACTGAGTTGCTTAGTGCCTCGCTTTTGTTGAGGCTGGCTTTGAACTCATGATCCTCCTGCCTCAGCCTCCCAAGCCACTGGGATTACAGGTGTGTGCCACCGCCCTGGCTGCTTATTGTTATTTTTTGAGACAGGGTTTGGATATGCTGCCCAGACTGGACCCAAACTCCCGGACTCCAGCAGTCCCGCGTGGGTCTCCCCAGGAGCTGGGGCTACAGGTGTTCACTACTGTTCCTGGGTAATTTCTCTTTCTGCCAAAGAGATGCGTTAGTTTTCTTCGCGGTCTGGGGGCTGAACCAGGGGCGCTATTCCACTGAGCTACATTCCCAGCCCTTTAATTTTTTTTTTTTTTTTTTTTTAGGCAGGGCCTCGCTAAATCGCCCAGGCTGGCCTCAAACCTGCCATCCTCCTGAGTCGCTAGGATTAGGCCATCGCGCCCCCCGCCCCCGCTGTGGGCTACTTTGACATCGCAGAAACCGGCGCCGCGGGCACCAGCTCAAACGCCTGTCAGGGCCGCCGGCCGCCCCAGGGCACTCGCGCCTGCGCACACGGCCGCCCGCGCGGGACTTGGTGGAAGTCTCGCGAGCGCGGCGCGGGGACGGCGGCGGTGGGCGCGGGGCGTGTCCTGGCCGCGCGTCCTGTCGGGCCGCCCCGCCCCAGGCAGCATGGGGGACAACACCAGCCCCATCAGCGTGATTCTGGTGAGCTCGGGCAGCAGGGGCAATAAGCTGCTCTTCAGGTATCCCTTCCAGAGAAGCCGGGAGCACCCCGCGGCGCAGACAAGTAAGTGGGCCGGCCGCAGGGACCCCGGCGCCCGCACGGCCCGTCGCTGCTGCCCCTGCCCGCGGACGGCCTCTTCCTGCGGCGGCGGTGGCCGGGCGCGCCGGGGCCCGGGCTCAGTCTCTTCGGAACCGAGCCCCGGGGCCCCGCCCGGCGCCGAGGTGTGGCGCGCTGCTCAGCCGGCCAGAGTGGACCGAGCCTTAAAACCACACACGGTGGAGGACGCACCCGGGCCTCCAGGGTCCCTCGCGGAGGCAACTGCTGTTGCAGTGCCTTTCCCGACTGTCTGCGTGAGGGCGAGCGCGGGCCCGCTGCCCTGTCTAAGCACAAGTGCAAGCACTCTGGACACACATGTCCCGCCCCGCTGTCACAGTGCCCCGGAGCTCCACCCTGGACGACCCTTGGCGCGGCCTCGCCTTTACAAGGCCGAGCCAGTTCCGCCCGGTGAATGTTCTGACTATTTACTCTGGTCCTCTGCTCAGGGCCGTTTTCGTTTTCAGTCTTTCGCTGATACACACTACACAAGTTCTTTGTATGTATCATTTTGTAGAATATCTGTAGCAGCCAGTTCCAGAAGTAGCCTAAGGGAGAGTGAGTTTATTTATTTGGTAATGGGGATTGAACCCAGGGACGCTTAACCGCTAAGCCACATCCCTCCCACCCTTTTATTTTTTAACTTGAGTTAGGGTCTCATTAAGTTGCTGAGGCTAGCCTCCAACTTGAGGTCCTCCTTCCTCAGCCTCCCAAATTGCTAGGATTTACAGATGTGTGCCATTGCACCTGGCACATGTGGATTTTTTTTTTTTTTTGAGTTGTCGATGGACCTTTATTTATATGCAGTGCTGAGAATCAAACTCAGTGTCTCACACATTAGGTAAGCTCTCTACCACTGAGCTACAACCCCAGCCCCCACATTTAGGTGTTTTTTTTTTTTTTTTTGGTACTGGGAATTGAACTCAGGGGCACACTGAACCACATCCCCAGCCCTATTTTGTATTTTATTTAGAGACAGGATCTCACTGAGTTGCTTAGTGCCTTGCTAAGTTGCTGAGGCTGGCTTTGAACTCTTTTTTTTTTTTTTTTTTAAAGAGAGAGTGAGAGAGGAGAGAGAGAGAGAGAGAGAATTTTTTTAATATTTATTTTTTAGTTCTCCGCGGACACAACATCTTTGTTGGTATGTGGTGCTGAGGATCGAACCCGGGCCGCACGCATGCCAGGCGAGCGCGCTACCGCTTGAGCCACATCCCCAGCCCTGGCTTTGAACTCTTGATCCTCCTGTCTCAGCCTCCAGAACCGCTGGAATTACAGGCATGTGCCACTGCGCCCAGCCACAATTTAGTTTTAATACACTAAGTTTTCAATTCTTGTTGATCTAATAGGTAAAGAATTGAATCTGATAGAGTGAATGTGTTTTCTGTTTTCAGAGCCATTTACATTTCCTTTCCAGTGAATGAACTGTTTGTACCCTTTGCCTCATTTTCTCTTGGAATTGTTTGATTTTGATTTTTTTTTCAAATTGTAGAAAATTGAAGGAGCTTTTACATATTTAAAATAAAAGTAGGCTTTTGTGACAAAGCTGTAAATATGTATGCAGTTTGCTTCTGTGTTGAACTTGAGATCCTCCAGCCTCTGCTTCCTGAGTAGTTGGACTGGCAGGTGTGTGCCAGGCCTGACCTCTGCAGGTGGCCATTAGCCTGTTGATTAACTGGGAAGAAAAGGCATCTTCATATTTATCTTCCAGAAAAGGGTGTGCCTGCTGTAGCCTCTGTCCTAACATCTTTCCTCTTCTGACAGAGTGTTGATTTTATAAAGTCAGGTTTTCAGTCTAATCTAAGTTTTGTTATGCTTAAGGACTGCTGCTCACTCAGATTGTTAATCAAAGTCTTTTGAGGGGTGGGACTTTAGCTCAGTGGTGGAGACTTTGCCTAGCGTGTGAGCCTTAGCACCAAATAAAGATAAACAAATAAAATAAAGGCATGCTGTCTATCCTGTCTATCTACAGTTACAAAAAGAACTTAAAAAAAAAAAGTCTGCCGAGTTTTCCTTGGACGTTTATTGTCTTTTATTGTTTGTTTATTTTGTGTGGTAGTGGGGATTGAACCCAGGGCCTCACACAAAGGCTCCACCACTGAGCTGTATCCCAGCACTTTTTATTTTTTGTTTTGAGACAGGGACTCACTAAGTTACTTATAGCTTCACTAAGTTGCTGAGGTTGGCCTCCCGCTTGCAATCCTCCTGCTTCAGCCTCCCGAGTTGCTGGGACCACAGGCGTAGCTACTGTGCCTGGCTGATTAGCTTCTTTCAGTAACTTTCCGCTATATTATACTCTCAGGGTTTGTCATGTGTTGTTTTTCCTTTTCACTGTTGTCCTGGTCATTTTTTTTTTCCACTGAAAACTTTTCACTGAAAGCATTGACTGTGTTAGGCCCTACTCCCAAGCTTTATTTATTTATTTGTTTGTTTATTTATTTATTTATTTTCAGTGCTTGGGATTGAACCAAGTGCTCTGTCATGAGCTGCCTCCCCACTGCCCCCATTTGTTTTTATTTTGAGACAGAGCCTGAGTTTGCCAGGCTGGTGTTGAACTTGAGATCCTCCAGCCTCTGCTTCTTGAGTAGCTGGACTGGCAGGTGTGTGCCAGGCCTGGCCTCTGCAGGTGGCCATTAGCCTGTTGATTAACTGGGAAGAAAAGGCATCTTCATATTTATCTTCCAGAAAAGGGTGTGCCTGCTATAGCCTCTGTCCTAACATCTTTCCTCTTCTGCTTGTTACTATGTTTAAATTGTATTATTCTAGTAAAGTATTATTGTTTGTGAATATGAAGGTTGTTGAATGTAGTTTAAAAATTCTTTTGTTTTTTTTTCCAACACAATTGCCATCTTGTACTGAGAGTGTGCATATGTACACACATATGCAATGTATTCGTACTTCTTATAAAGTTAACATATAGCTGGGTGTGGTGGGAACATAGGCTATCCCCAGTGCTTTAGGAAGCTGAGGCAGGAGGATTGCAAGTTGGAGGCCAGCCTCAGCAACTTAGCAGACTCTGTGTCAAAAGAAAAGGGCTGGGGATGTGGCTCAATGGTAAAGCACCCTGGGTCAATTCCCAGTAGCCCCCCACCCCCGAAAAAAAAAAAGAATTAACATCATAGCAAAAATATCTCCCCATATTGTTATAATTTCTTGGAAACCATCATTTTTTTTCTGAAAAAATATTTATGGTATAATATATATAAAACATGAAATTTGCCACTTCAGCCATTTATTTTATTTTATGTTTTTTTTTTTTTTTAGTTGTTGATGGACCTTTATTTATTTATTTTTTTAAAGAAAGAGTGAGAGAGAGAGACAGAGAGAATTTTTTTTTAATATTTATTTTTTAGTTTTCGGTGGACACAACATCTTTGTTTGTATGTGGTGCTGAGGATCGAACCCGGGCCGCACGCATGCCAGGCGAGCGCGCTACCGCTTGAGCCACATCCCCAGCCCCTGGACCTTTATTTTATTCACTTATTTATATGTGGTGCTGAGAATCAAACCCAGTGCTTCACACATGTGAGACAAGTGCTATACCACTGAGCTACAGCCCCAGCTCAACCTTAACCATTTTTAAGTGTATAATTCAGTGGCATTAATTACATTTGTTATATTGTGTACCTTCTCCTGTTTTCTGTTTCTAAAACTTTGTCAGCCTCTACATGGAAACAGTAATCATTGAGCAGTGACTCACTGCCTCCTGCTCCCAGCCCCTGCTGACCTCTGCTCTGTCTCTCTGGATTTACTTATTCTCAGTATTCTGTGCAATTACAATATTCATCCTTCTGTATCTGGATTATTTCATTCAGCATAATGTTTGCAAGATTCACATATGCTTATTCCTTTGCGTGACTGCATGCTGTTCCGTTGCATGGATGCACTGTGTTTTGGAAACCGTAGATCTTAGGGAATCCACAGTCAAGTGTGGTAAGATTCTGCTTTCTTAGCCATTCTCCCTTTTTTGCTCACTCAGATAAGCCTCGTAGCAGATATGCTGTTAACAACGCGAGTGACCATGCTGATGACCAGGACGGTGACTCCAGGTAAGGTGCTGAGGGCAAGAATGGAGTCCTGCTCCTAGGCATGGGCAGAGCCCTGCCCTCCCTCTGATGCATATGTTGGCCCCTGAGAAGTCTGGTATCCTCTCTGCTTGGTGGTTGCTTCCAGATAGGGCAGAGCTGATGGTTACTTTGCCCGTCTTTTTGGCTTGCTGGGTACTCTGGGCACCTGCTCCAGTCATGGGCTGTGTGGCTGGTAAAGTAGGTCTGAGAATGGGTGGGGCTGTGTCTGTGAAGGATGTTTGTCTCCTATTAGAGGAAAGCAGACCCCTTTGCTGTCCGCACACCTGGTTCCTCCAGTACTTGCCTGAGTTCAGATCTAGGCACTCAGGTACAGCACAGCCAGCCAGGTCCCTCTTGGTCTGGACCTGGGGCTGGCCTGACCCTCAATACTTCTTTAGGGTCACAGAAAGGTGGGTCCTGCTCCTTCCCAAGTTTGCTTTGCTGCTCTTTCTGAGAGGCATTATTAGGGTAGAAACTTCATAAATGACCACTTCTGCCTTCTCATGTTCATTTTAAAAGTTAAAATGAAGCTCCCAGGTGCAGGAGGCAGGGTTGTAAAGTATCTACCCTGAGCTCCCTAGACACAGACACGCCTGTGTGGGGTGCAGGGCTGGGCCTCCGAGACCTTGTGCGGTCTCCCTCTGGTTCTCTGACAGTGCCACACACTGGCATGGTGAGGTCAGTTCCGAGAGTCTTTCACCCTCCATGAGGGTGTGGGGGCCTATAACATGACCTGAGCGTGAGCTTTGGAAGAGGGACTGGCCAGCTGGGGCTGCTGAGTAGTGGACTGTGGGCTCTCTAGGGAGCCTTCATGTGGAGGCCTGTGGTTGTCCTGCTCTTTAAGGTGATGGCCTGGAACAAACTCAGGTGTTACAAGCACATGGGAAGCTCTCGCTCCTACACACTCAATAGGTGCTTCTTGTGCACACTTCTTCCATGTTCTCCTCACAAACTTCACTGAGCACAAGGGTTGGTTTGAAGGTGCAGAGATCTTGGAACAGTCTGGGTGGAGGGATTTCCTCAGAAGATGGTACACCTAATTCCTGCAGTTAATTTTCAGAGACTTATAATAACCATAAAGATGATTTCTAGGGAGTTCATTCAGTGTTTAACATAGTGAAGAGGGAAACCCCTGGAGCGGAATGCTTCTTTTCAGAAGATTCTTTATTAGTTTAAGAATTGCTTCATTTAGGTCTAGGGCTGTAGCTCAGTGGTTGGGTCTTGCCTAGTGCACTTAAGACCTGGGGTTCCATCCCCAGTACTACCAGAGAGAAAAAGGAAGGGCTTTGCTTGGTGATGTAGCACATGCAGGTCTGCTGACCTCCTGTTCTCAGCATTAAGGTGAGTCCTTTGGGCACCCAGTCCCTGCTGCTTGGTCTCCTCCAGAACCTGCCAGGCCCCTGCTCTTCCTTCCTGTCATAGCTCAGCAGCTTCCTGAGGTGGCGTAGCAGTTCCACAAATCCACCCGCTGTCCTTGTCAACTGTCACTTGGAGTTGCTTTTCTCTCTGGGACTCTGGAATGCTCCTGCTTGTCAGTTTGCCAGATCGTGGCCTTAGGGGGGTGAGGGTACAGAAAGTGCTGCTCACCATCACAGCATGACCAGCACAGCCATTAAATGGAGATTTGCTGAAATTGAATAGAGTAAAAACTCCAGCTCCTCAGAAGCACTGGTGTTGTTTCAGGTGCTGGTTTTTCAGGTGTACCATCAGGATGGGCTTCAGGGGTAGGAGTTAACTATTACTCCTTTGTTTAAAACCCTCTTCTGGAATTCAGTGGGAACTGAAGAAAATGGGGACCATCCTGTGTCTTGAGACTTGCAGTTAAAGGTCATAAAAGTGGCAGTGTTCCTGTGGACTGGGTTTCAGGCTGGGGTGCTCATGCTGCTGTGTCCCCTGGGGCCCCACACTGGTTGAGGAAGCCACTAGCCTGGTATGGGCAGGTCCCCTCCTGAGGTGGTGTCTTCTGGCCCTCTGAGATTACGGGCAGCACTCTGGCCACTCCCTCCTGGGGAGTCAGGGACTTGGAGGAGACTGGGCCTCTTGGTGTGAAATTTTCCTGGAAGCTGTGCTTTAGACACTGTCCAGAAGAACCACCCCCCCCCCCAGAGCTGTGGTGGGCTTCCATCAGTGCCTGTAGCTCACGGGTGCCTTCGGTGGGGTGCAGTCAGCTGGTACTTCTGCCCTCCTTGGGCCTGGCCCCACAGCAGCGAGTCCAGCCTTGGGTGCCGTTGGGCTGTCACCAGGTAACCCAGTTCCAGTACTCTCTGGCCTGTGGTATACCTGCTTTCACCTCAGGCACACCTGAAGCTCCACCAGGCTTTTGGTGGCTCTTGGTGGCTTTGCCCCACAGTGTGCTGAGGTGCTAGAAGAGGGCCACGTTCTCCCCGTTCTGGCTACTTGTTTCACAGTAAAGAGCACCTGCTGGGGACAAGTTCAGGCTCCAAGTATCATTCCAACTTTGCACACTTGGGCACCTTCCTTAGGTTGAGCCTTTGTCTGTCTTCTGTAAGTTTCCTGCAGGTGGCTGGGCCCTGCTCTCCCCCACCGGTCTGGATGGCATGGGAGCATCCTGCCTTTGTCAGGAAGTGGAACCTTGCCCACACCCGAAGCCCTGTGTGCTTGCTGCTGTGCCTTTGGAGGTATAGGTAGCATTGCGACCTGTCTGGTTGCAGGAGGTCCATCTGAGTCAGACTGGATCTGGTAGGATTCTGGTTTTCTGGTCAGCCTTCGGAAGGTATCGTAACCTCTTGCACTGCACAGCCCAATGAGCTAAGGTGTGGCTTCACTGTTGTGTTTCTTGGGTGGGTCTCTGGCAGTGTAGTGAGTGGCAGGGAGCACTGTGGGCATGGTGCCCTTCCACTCCCAGGTGTGAGTGTCTTCTGTCTTTAGGATACTTGGAAAACAGCATGCCCCAGAATAAAAATCTCTGTCCAGGAACATAAATTCTTAAACTCTTTCTAGAAAGCTCAGATTGGGTAGTGCAGAAGCTCCAGATATTTTCTGCACAAATGAACCTAGCATACCCAGCTGGCTCTCTAGGTGGAAGATCAGGGAGCTGACTTCACCTAGTACTTCAGTTTTCAGAAGGCTTTACCTAGGTGATTCCATTTTGTCCTCTACAGATAATTTCTTGTCATACAGAGGAGAAGTCCATTTTTGGAAAGATGAGATACTGTGCCCAGGTGTCTGGCTAATTCTTATGGCCCTGGTGTCTGATATACGTTTCCCAGTGTTGAGCTTCTTTTTAAAAAGCAACTCTTAGGCTGGGGATGTAGCTCAGTTGGTAAAGTACTTGCCCAGCAGGCATAAGGCCCTAGGTTTAACCCCCAGCACCACAAAAAAAAAAAAAAAAAAAAAAAGGCTAGTGACTCTTGCCTGGTGCAGTGGGTACCTGTGACCCAGCTGCTCGGGAAGCTGAGGCAGGAGGGCTGCAAATACAAGGCCAGGCTGGGCACCTTAGCAAGACCCTGCCTCAAAGTTAACATAAAAGTGGCTGGGTGTGTAGCTCAGTGGTAGGGTGCCCCTAGGTTCAATCCCCAGTACTGTACACACACAGAAAGAAAAAAAAAGAAAGAAAGGAAGAGACTCCTGTTCCCCACAGCCTGCGCACATGTGTAAGAGTTTGAACTTCAGGGAGAATGCCCTGGGGTAAGTAGGAGTGCCTGTGTCCCCTTTCTTGTCTGGTAAGCTGCCTGGTCTTGACATTAGCAGTTAATGCTTATGGTGGTGCTTCTACTAGACTTTAATACTGTTTTTGTAAAAATAATCTTGTAACTTTTCATGGTTTTGTAAAGCAGTGCTTTTGTTTGGTCTTGATGGTCCTGTTCCCATTTCAGCGAGCCATGTCCTCCAACCGATGAGCAGTTGGTTGCAGGGTAAGACCGAGACCTCTCCACCATCTTTCTGTCTTGATTCTGGCTGCCCTCTCTTCTTGTAATTGTGCTTCATTCCTGTTTTCACTCAACATTGAAAAAAATCACTAACGAGGCACACAGGCCCTAGCTTGCCCTCCCAAAAGAGCCCAGGCTTCCCCACTATCCCTGCCCTTTCTCCACCCAGAGTTATTTAGCTCTTTAACATTGTCTGAGAGGCCAAGGCATGGTTGTGGCACCAGAGAGTCTTTTGGGACCAGGTGTGCCTTCAAACCTCTTCCTCCCTCAAGGAGGAGCCAGTAGTCCTGTGGAGGTGGTGGGTGAGCAGGAGTGGGGTTTCTCACCTCCCTGCCCATTGCCACACTGAGACCTGTGGCTGTGGCTTCTAGTCTGTGGTTTTCAGGGCCCTTAATAGTGTCTCTACCAAAGTCTGGGTGTCAGGTGTGATGCTTGGGTTTCAATGTTATTGGCTGAGCCCCACAGAGGCAAAGACGTTCCTGGGAGTGATCCTGAATTACTGCTGGAGGGCAGGGATGAGATGGGACGGCCCTGTGCCCCTGACAGTGCATCCCTCCTGTGCCTTGGAGGTACTCTAGTGTCTGTGAACTCCCAGCAGGGAGGCAGGGAGCAGAGCTGAGATCCCTTCCAGGCTGCCTGCTCCTTTCTAGCCCAGTCAGAGAGCAAGCCCTTCTCCAGAATGTCTGGCAAGGAGAGAAAATCTGGCTTGTCATCTGGCTGGGCTGGTAGAGCTTCCTAAGCCTGCTTTTCTTGGGTTTCTAAGTTAGTCCAGAGGTCCTTAGTTTTTGTAACAATTTTTATTTATTTTTTTGTTGGGTGGTGCTGGGAATTGAAACTAGGTCCTTGTGAATGCAAGGCAAGCACTCTATGAACTGAGCTATGTCCCCAGCCCCTAACAATAGTTTTAATGTATTACATTTACCAGCTTTTACAGGCAAGAATTTTGTAACTTTTGGAAGCAACAAGCAATTGTTGCCACTTGCTTGTGGCAACTGTGAGTTGTCCCCCAATCTCATTACACTGCTGTGTCTGTGCTCCTTGCACCAGGCCCCATCTGAGGTATGAAGCCACACAGATTCTCATCTACATGGGTGCTAAGCTGTAGCAAGTGGGTTTCTGTGGGGGGCAAACTTGCTGAGATGAGCAGAGTGGCCAGCTGTCATCCTGTGGGCCACCTGAGGGGTCTCCCCAGACAGCCACTTAGGGCAGTGTGACTTTTAACTTAGGCTTCACAGGACTTTCCAGTTGGCACTCTCTGTGGACCCTAGCAGCCAGGATTTGGCTCTTGCAGATTTGGCTCTTGCAGGGCACTTGGGATTTGGGTTTTATAGACATGAGCTGAACTACTCCTGTTTGTCTGAGGATCCCAGGACCCATCATCACTCAGCCATGTAGCTTGCGTCCCTGGACTGGTACCTGAGGGCTAGGGCCCAGGCTGTGTGCCTGTAGCTCTTAATAACAGAGCAACAACTTTTAGTGGAGATTTTAGGCTATTGCAGGAAGAAGTGAGCTTTCTGGAGTGGCAGGGGTTGCTTTTCTGTCTGCTAGTCCCTAGTCCCTGGGTTACCACCCAGTGGAGGGTGTTTGTTCAGATGGGACATGATGTGCTGACACTGGGTCAGCTACTCAAGCAGGAGCGGTGTAGGGATTTCATCCTCTGAACTGCCTTCCACATCACTGTCCCTCAGACAGGAGCTACAGGGCAGAGTGAGTCTTTAAGGAAAACCTGTGATGCCTCTGGTTTGAGACATGCCTCTGCTGTGTCTGCTTTAGTTGCTCCAGAGAATAATGTTTCAATGAAGCAGAGACCAAGCATGCCAGTGTGGGTCCTGCATGTCCCAGGGCGTTTCTTTTCTTTTCTCTTCTCTTCTTTTTCCTTCCTTCCTTCCTTCCTTCCTTCCTTCCTTCCTTCCTTCCTTCCTTCCTTCCTTTTCTTTTTCCTTTTATTGAACTTGGGATTAAACCCAGGGGTGCTTAACCACTGAGCCACATCCAAGAGACAGGGTCTTCCTAAGTTGCTTAGGCTGGTTTTGAACTCATGAACCTTCTGCCTCAGCCTCAGCCACTGGGATTACAGTGTGCGTCACCACGTCTGGGCCCCAGATGTTTCTAACAAGATGAGTCTGGGAACCTCGATATAGCCCCTCTGGCCCATGTTCTGTGTTGGTGTGCTCAGGGTGACCCAGGACTGCCACAGGGTCTTGCCAGTTCTGGAGGGAAGGCTGGAAACATCATGAGCCCTTTGGCTTGGCAGTGGAATGCCCCTGGCCCAGGAGACTGGGAGAACTCACAGGTACTTGTCTTGCATGTCATCCTGGGTCAGTTGGCCACAGCAAGGCCCTTGGTCAGGGTCTCCTGGAATCCATGGCCCCCAGATCTTTATCTGGAGCCATCTGCTCTTTCAGAGAGGGGCTACAATCACTGTTGGAAGCTGGCCTTCATTTTTCATTTCTAACAGAGGGCTTACAACGATGGTCCCCACTCTGGGAGGGCATGACGAGGTACACACTGCAAATCTGTCCAGTAGCCTGTCAGGACTGTGGGGTCCTTGCCCAGGGGCAGAACATGTTCTTGGGCAGCAGGAGAAGCCTTCCCTGAGACACCATGCCCTCTTTCTTGGACGTTAGAAGTGCTTTCCTTGGCGTGTAGAAGAGTGCAGGTGCTCTCTACTCTTGGGTGCAGTGGGAGCAATGGTCTAGCACACCCATTCCAGAGCAGAGGCCAGGCCCTGGGCTCTGAGATAAGCGGCAATGATGCACCCCAGGTGCCCCTCCCTGCAGACCATCTCCCTTATCCAAGTCCCCAGGCAGAAGGGGCCAGTTTGCCAGAAGGGAGACAAGGGTATAGGTGTGCCTTGCAATGGCTAAGCTCCCATGCCCTGGCTGTTCCCACCTCCCTGTGGCATCCCGGTGCTCCCGTGACAGGATGGGTTTGCACTGTCCTTCCCGAATGGAAGTGGGAAAGTCTGAGTTCAGGATCAGAGAAGTTGCACCACAAAGCACAGTTCCTGCTCCGTGTCAAGGGTGCAGGCCAGCAAGCCCAGTGGCTGCTGGGAGGGTCCCCTATTCCTGTGAGGCTTATTGAACTGTTCCTTAGGACAGTGCCAGCTCCAGCTGATCCTCCTCTTAAATGCAGACTGCAGCTGTTCCTCTCCTAATTTCATAGAGCATGTAGAGATGATAGCATGTGCCTCCAACCTCTGCTTCTCATGCCTTTTATCTGTGATTTTGGTGATTTTGCCTCCCTAATCTCGGGATTGCTACAAGAAAGCCACTGGGGCAGAGCAGCTCACATGACTGCCATTCACAGAGACCTCCCCTCTGGAGGTATAGGGCATGGTGTCATGATCCTTGGTTAACCTTATTTTCTGTTTTACCTTTTTTCATCTTTAAGGTTTTCAGATGTTATTTTGGCAACAATTTTGGCAACCAAATCTGAAATGTGTGGCCAAAAATTTGAACTGAAGATAGATAATGTGCGGTTTGTTGGGCACCCGACACTGCTGCAGCATGCTCTGGGGCAGGTATGTCCCTCCCTGGTCAGTTGTGATCCTTGTCAGGCAGGTAGGGCTCTCCCTAGGTAGGCCTGGCCCATCCTGGGCTCATGAGGCCCAGAATGGTGCTGACACTGGCTCTAGTGAGGGTGACTGTTAGGCAGCAGACCTGATCAGGCACTTGCCGTGAGTGTGCACCTCTGTAGACCCTGGGGGTCCAGCAGAGAAGTGAGGAGCCCTTGCCAGTGGTCTGTGCTTGGCTAGCAGGCACAAGGCACCCTGGTGCTTCTGTCTCTGCCACTGTCTCCACTGCCCCATGCTGGCATCAAGCCCAGAGCATTGCACTCGGCCCCCAGCTCCCCTCCGTGGTCAGCTTCTGCTGTTCGCACTCTGGGTCTTTGTGGACATGGCTGGCTTTCTTTGTTTACAGGTTACCTGTTTCTAGGGAATCCAAGAGAGTAATTTGACTAGCATCTGCCACCCCCTGAGCTTTCTAAAAATGGTGCAAGCATTTATTTATTTTTTTCTTTTTTTGTTTTTGATGGTCCTGGAGGTTGAACCCAGGAACTGCCTGTGGGTGGCGGGTGGGAGAGTTGGCAGCCAGCCTGTGGGAGTGACTGGCAGGGAGTCTGGGGCTTTGGCTCCCCCTTGTGGTGTCACTTGTGGTTGGCTTTGCAGAGTTCCTTCATGCCCTAGGAGTGCTTCTGCATTTGTGGATACAGAGCTGGGAACAGAGATGAGGACTGGGCTCTGGTATGAGGCCAGCTGCCGTGTCTCCTCTGAGCCTGTTCAGGCCTCTGCTGGTCCTGAGCATTGTCCTGTCCCTAAATGGGCCTGAGTACTTGTCATGCCTGGCAGAAGCAGCTGGGAAGGTCAGGTGGACCCTGGGGCTGGCAGTGGAATGGAAGTGGGAAAGTCTGAGTTCAGGATCAGAGAAGGTCTGGGCCCCCTACTTCCCAGGTCCCTCTGCATCCTGTCACTCTGCTTCCTTCTGTTGACCGCCCCACTCTTGTCACAGCTGTTTGTGCAGCAGGTGCTCCTCAGAAAGGAAGGCATCAGTCACTTCTCAAAGACCTGGGAGCTGTTTTCCTCTTCTGCTAGTCTCTGGGGTCTTTCCTATGCATGGCTCTCAATTTATTGCAATCATGCCTCTTTTGTAGGTCTCCAAAACAGATCCATCCCCGAAGAGGGAAGCTCCTACCATGATTCTTTTTAATGTGGTGTTCGCCCTGAGGGTGAGTGTTGGTGTAGGCAACCTGGGTGGGGAGGAGGGTAGAACAGGAAGCAGCCCATTTCGGGTGAGTGTCATGACTGCTCAGACTGTGGTGGGCACTGCGCTCGCCTTCCCTGGCATGCAGGCAGAGTCTGCCTTGTTGTGTGGTCCTCTTTTTTCCCAATACAAAGGAGAATATTTACCATTTCTAAGGGTCCAGGTTAGTGGTATCAGAGGCACTGAATTCTTATCTGCCACTCAGCCTGCTCCTGGTCGCTGTCCAGATCCATATGCTTTCACTCTCCAGAGAGAGATCCCTGTGTCCTTACCAGCTGTTGCCCCCTCCTCTGCTCTGTCCAGGGTTGGCAGGCTATGGTCTGCCTCTGTGGACTCACTGCTGAATTGTGCACAGAGGGATTCGTGCGTCTGGGGCCTGGCCTCTGGCCTTGGTCCACTTGGCAGGTTCTGTGGTGTGTGAGCCATGTTTCTTTGTGGCCATCACAAGTGACTTGTGCCTGTACCACACTTCACCCATTGCTGGGCACTAAAGGGTGTGGGGGTGTTTGGCTGCAATGAAGGATACTGCTGGGGGTGTTCCTGTTCACATTTTCTTTTTCCTTTTTTTTTTTTTTTTTGGTACCAGGGATTGAACTCAGGGTCACTTGACCACTAAGCCATTTCCCCAGCCCTATTTTTGTATTTTATTTGGAGACAGGGGTCTCACTGAGTTGCTTAGTGCCTTGCATTTTTTTTTTTTTGTAGTTGTAGATGAACAGCATACATTTATTTTATTTGTTCCTTTTTTGTGTGTGTGATGCTGGGGATTGAACCCAGGGCCTTGTACATGCAAGGCAAGCACTCTACCAACTGAGCTATATCCCCAGCCCTTATTTGTTCATTTTTATGTGGTGCTGAGGATCGAACCCAGTACTTCACATGTGCTGGGCAAATGCTCTACCATGAACTATATAGTCTCAGCTAGCCCTATCGTCTCGCTTTTTGCTGAGGCTAGCTTTGAAATTGTCTCAGCCTCCCAAGCTGCTGGGATTACAAGTGTGTGCCACTGCACCTGGCTCCTGTTCATATTTTCATGCCTCTTAGATACACATCTGGGAGTGAAAGTTTGGGTCCTCTGGTCCTTGTTGAGACTAAAGATCTTCTGAACTGTGTGCTGTGGCGGCTGTACCATTTTACGTTCTCACCAGCAAGGTACAAGGGTTCCCACTTCTACACATTTTCACCAGCGCTCTTTATTTTTCTTTTTTTCCCCTCCCTCCCTCCCTCCCTCCCTTCCTTCCTTCCTTCCTTCCTTCCTTCTTAAATTAAAACTAATTGTTTTTTTATTTTCCTTTTTCCTGGGTATTGAACCTAGGGCATTCTACACTGAGATACACCTCTGGCCCTTTTTATTTTTATTCATTAGGTACCAGGGATTGAACCCAAGAGCCCTTAACCATTGAGCGACATCCCCAGCCCTTTTTTTATATTTTATTTAGCAATAGAGTCTCAGTGATTTGCTTAGGGCCTCACTAAGTTGCTGAGACTGGCTTTGAACTTGCCATCCTCCTACCTCTGGAGCTGCTGGAATTACAGGCATGCACTACCATTCTCGTCCTATTTTTATTTTGAGACAGGGTCTTGCTAAGTTGCTGAGGCTGGCTTTGAACTTGTGATCCTCTTGCCTCAGCTTCCTGAGTAGCTGGAATCACAAGTGTGGCCACTGCACGTGGCTAAGCCTGATTGTTTCTTAAGGCATATACCAGTTCTTTCTGAGTTTGTTTTCACTAGTTAAGGAAATACCTTTGTATTAAACCTGTCAAAATGTAAGGGATTCAGCTAGGAGCGGTGGCACACACCTGTAATCCCAGTGGCTCCAGAGGATGAGGCAGGAGGATCGAGAGTTCAAGATGCTAAGCAACTCAGAGAGACCTGTCTCTCAATGAAATACAAAAATAGGGATGGGGATGTGGCTCTGTGGTTGAATGCTCCAGGGTTTAAAACCCGGTACAAAAAAAAAAAGTAAGGGATACAAATAAATAGAAATGTACCCCTAGGCAAGGATTGGCTTCTTTATTCATTGTTTGGTCCTGGGGACTGAACCCAAGGGTGCTTTAGCACTGAGCTATATCCCTAGCCCTTGTCATTTTATTTTGAGACAGGTCTTCCTGAGGAGCCCAGGCTAGCCTTGGACTTATGATCCAGGGAGCACACTGGTTCACCTTGAGGAGTTTTAAAAACACTCCTAACATTCTGACAGCTTCATGCACCTGTCCCGGAACCCATAGTCGCTGCCTTTGCACTTGGCTCTATCTGTTTCCTCCCCCTGTGTTTCACAGAAAGGCCCGACCTCATGATTGCTCATTCCTACACACTTGTGAAGGCCTCTCTACAATGTGTCTGCCCACCTTGTGCCACAGTGCCTTTTTACTGTGTCTACTTTTCACATTTGTGTCTACTGGCACTTGGCATGCTAGGGCTCCCAAGCCAGACATGCTTTCCATTTGGTCTATGGCCCGGGCGAGCGTCTCTACCAGCTCCTCCCTTGGTCCAGCATAGGTTCCACATTTGGAGCTGGCTCCCTGTGCAGACCATCAGGCTTGCTCTCTGCCTCTGTTTCCTGTAAATTGGAAGTTTTTCTGGGGGAGCTGGGGTACATTTGGGATGAGAAGCCTGTTGGTGGTACTGCTGTGAGCTGGGTACTACTCTGAGAGCCCCGAGGCAGCCATGTGCCAGGTGGAGGGCTTCTCACGTGTCCTTGCACATCTGGGCCCACATACGCCTCAGGTGCTCTCAAGACTGAGCAGACAGGACACCAGATGCCCGCAGTGCAGTCTAGGACCTCACCTGGGGCAGCACCTGGTCAGCACATCAGGGATCCTGGTGGGGAGGCCAGTGTGCCTTCTCTGGCAGCACTGGCAGCAGAGGGTTGAACTCTTGGGGTGATGGAAGGGAGTGTCTTATGTCTAGGATCATTCTCTATCCCCCTGCTTTGCTGGTGTATTTTTACACAGATTCTGAGTGTGTTTTTGTTTTGAGGTAATGGCCTATGCCCTGTAAATTGGCACTGCACATCAGGGATACTGTTAAGAGGCCTTGAGAGAGAGGGTGGTGCTACCTCTCTGAGTCTGCCCGGATGCAGGCTGTGTGTGAACATGGATCTGCTGGGAGTCTAGAATTCTGCAGGTGAACCAAGTGCTAATGTCTAAGTAAGGTCCCCACACCCGAACCCAGCTCTGAACCCAGGGGTCTGATCCTGCCTGCTGGTAACAGGGATTTCTAATCAGTCCTGCACCCTCTCTCCACTTCCCCAGGCTGACTCAGCATTGCTGTTGGTCTCCAGAACCACCAGGTCATGCTTGGCCCAGTTATCTGCCCTCTGGAGCTGCTCCACAGATCTCACAGCTGTGCACTCCACCCTGGTCCTGGGTGGATACATCTGCCTGGCCAGCTGTGGCCCCTGATAGCTTCCAGAGGGGGTGGGGTCCACTTCTGTTCCTGAGAGCCTCCTCACCCTCCCTTCACCTAGTCACTGTGGGTGCAGAAGGAGCCCTGGGCAGGGGCCTTGGCCTGGGGCCTGCTGGTCCTCTTGTTAGCTGGGGAGAGCTGCTCATGCTTGAGGACAGAAGAGTACCATGTGTCCTGTTGTAACATAGCCAGGCGTGCCCAGCATACTCATCAGGACAGTGCTGAGTGTGGACACTTGCAGGGCTTTTCTTAGGGCAGGCTCTGTCTGAGTGCTTAATGTGTCTGATCCTCATTGAGGGAGGTGCCCTTGTTGTCCCACCACTGAGGGTTACACAGCAGGTGGGTGGGTGGAATCTGCCCTTAGCCACAGCCTGCTTTTGCTTACCATCCTGGCATGGTAAAATGTGTATGGAGCCCCCTCTGTGCAGCCATCATGCAGCCCTCCCAGGAGCAGGGAATGGGGGCTGGCAGCCAGTGCTTCTGGAGGGGCATAGGAGATTTCTGGCAATCATGGCTTCCAGAGGCACCTGGAGGAGAGGAGTAGAGAAGGTTTCTTTCATGGTCTAAATTTTGGCTGTGCATGTTTTTGTTTTTCTTGGCACTGGTGATGGAACCCAGAGACATTTTTTTTTTTAAAGAGAGTGAGAGAGGGAGAGAGAGAAAGAGAGAGAATTTTAATATTTATTTTTTAGTTATCGGCAGAAACAACATCTTTGTTTGTATGTGGTGCTGAGGATCGAACCCGGGCCGCACGCATGCCAGGCAAGCGCGCTACCGCTTGAGCCACATCCCCAGCCCCACCCAGAGACATTTAACCACTGAGTTACACCCCATCCCTTTTTATTTTATTTTGAGACAGGGTCTTGCTGAGTTGCTGAGGCTGGCTTTGAACTTGGGATCCTTCTGCCTCAGCCTCCAGAGCTGGAAGGACAGGCAAGTGCTATTGTGCCTGGCCTGTTACTTCCTTTGCACCTGTGGCACATTTAGATCTGTGTGGCTTCTCCCCTGCAGGCCAACGCTGACCCTTCTGTGATCAACTGTCTGCATACCCTGTCCCGGCGCATTGCTACGGTGCTGCAGCATGAGGAGCGCCGCTGCCAGTACCTCACTCGGGAGGCCAAGCTGATCCTGGCGCTGCAGGACGAGGTGTCCGCTGTGGCTGACGGTAAGCAGCAGTGAGAGTGGTTCTGGGCTGGCTGATGGCATCTTCTGATGTGGACAGCTCCAGGTTTCCCAATTAGCATCGTCAGAGCACTTGGGTGCTTGCAGTCTCGGGGCTTTCAGTGCACTGGGCATGGCTGAGGAAGTGCTCACAGCAGCCTTGTGCCTCAGGGACTGTCCCCTTTTTGTGGAGAGGCTGTATGAGCTTAACATTGGGCAGGTGAACCCAGGGCACATGAAGACTCCCAAGGGACTCATTCAGATTAAGTCTGCTTTCTCAAATGGATGTGCCCAGACTGACTTCCCAACTGGAAGGATTCCCTTCCCCACATGCGGCAGCACCCTTCAGTTAGCACTGACACCTCTGCCTGGCCCTGCCCCTGTTAGAACCTTGGTCATGGGTACGAGTTGGGGAGAGGCTGGCAGGAATGTCCAGTCTTAAGGTGAGTGGTTTCCATTCCCTGCTTTTAGCCAAACTAAAGGTGGGTTTAATTGAATTATGCACTAACCAGTTATCAAAAAAAGTATTTGCAGGCTGAGTTTTGGCTTAGTGGTAGAGTGCTTGCCTGGCATGCATGAGGCATTGGATTTGATCCTCAGCACTACATAAAAATAAGTTAAAGATATTGTGTCCACCTAAAACTAAAAAATAAATATTAAAAAAAATAGTATTTGCTGGCAGGCCACCATATAACTTTTGGTATACCCGTAGTGCTAAGCCATGGGGTACATGATGATAAACTCCACTCCTTTCCTAAGGTCAGAAGCTCATTTGGAAGATGCAGGTGGAACAGAGCTGCAGTCAGGCTCAGCCTTGGTAGCTCTGAATAGAATTGGTGAATGTCATGCACAGACTGGCAGCAAGAGCGGCCCGGACTTTGGTGTAATTTCACACTGTTTGAAAATTCACTGGCAAGGGCTGGGGATATAGCTCAGTTAGAGGAGTGCTTTCCTCACATGTACAAGGCCCTGGGTTCAATCCCCAGCACCCTCCCTCCCCGACCAAAAAAAAAAAAAAAAAAAAAGAAGAAGAAGAAATACGAAAGAAAGAAAATTAGCTGTCAAAACTTGTGATGTAGGGTGGGGCACACTGGTGCACACTCATCATCTCAGTGACTTGGGAGATGGCAAGTTTGAGGCCAGGCTCAGCAACTTAGTGAGAGTCTGTCTCAGAATAAAACATAAGAAGCTGGGGGTATGGCTCAGTGGTTAAGCACCCCTAGGTTCAATTCCTGGTACCCAAAATAAGTAAGTAAGCTGCATCAACATACATGTGTGAGAGGAGGGCCTGGAACACACCAGCCAGCAGGGCAGTGGCCTGACAGTGCAAGGCACAGGCCTTTGGGACAGGGCAAAGGTTTTGGGCTAGTGTGTTCCATGAGAAGTGGTAGGACAAACAACCCGTGTTCAGTTCACAGGACGCAGGTTGTGTGAGAAGCAGGGAGTTCCCAATGGGTGGTTTTAGGTGACTCAGTTGGAGTGTCAGCTTCTGACCAGCCTGTGCATAGTTTCTTGCTGTGGAAGCTTTGAAATCTTCTTTGTTGTGATTGTTACAGCAAATGAAGGCCCACAGTCCCCGTTCCATCACATCCTGCCCAAGTGCAAGCTGGCAAGGGACCTCAAGGAGGCATATGACAGGTAGGCAGGTGGGCATGCTCTCTGGCTCTCCAGGAGCCTGGGGCTATCTGCACCTGGGTCCCTGATTCTGGACACTGTTCTGGTGTTTGGATGCTGGCGCTCCACTGAGATGGGGCAAGAGCACGAAGACTGTGGCTACTCTTATGAGAAGTGACTTTGGTAGCCATTTTCAAATGATAGCCCCTTTGCTAGGTAGCATGCGCCTAGTTGGAGCATTCACCTCTGGACTCTCCTTAACACAGAAAACCAGCCAGAAGCTGTGTGTGAGAGCCTGGAGGTGCTCTTGCTGAGGGGGACAGTGGAATTCTGGTCCCACCTTGGTTGGTGAGTTCCACTTTTTTTCACCCATGAAGAAACTGGCTCAGTGGACAGAGCTGGGTGGGGCTGGCTGTGCTATTTCCTGCTCTGGGAGTGTCTGAGGGCAGCAAACACTAGGGGGCATCAGGGAAACCCTGCACCATCTGATTACATTGGTGGCTGAGCACCAGCTCTATTAAATGTGGACCAGCATGACGTCCATTTCTTCTGCAAGGTCTTCTGTCTGACCACTGCTCCTGTGGCCCCGAGATGTTCCCTGGCTCTGAAGCTGCAGCGAGAGGTGTATACCCAGCTGCCACCCCTCCTAGAGCTTTGCCTTCCTGCTCCTGCACCTGCAGCACCCATTCACATGCTGCCTTGTCACTGCAGGGCCCACACAGTGCCAGCACAGTGCCTGGCAGATGCTGCCTGGCACACCTTTCTGCGCAGCACGGGTGGGTCTGGTACCTCTGCCTGCCCTGCAGTTGTGGCCTCCTCATATCTCCTCCTCGTGGTGAGCAGCTGTGGTTGATGTAGAGCCCTGTGTTCCCTCCCTCCCTCCCTCCCTCCCTCCCTCCCTTCCTTCCTTCCTTCCTTCCTTCCTTCCTTCCTTCCTTCCTCTTAACCACTTAGAAGGGGCACTTAACCACTGGGCCACATCCCCAGCCTTTTTTTTTTTTTTTTTTTTTGTATTTTATTTAGAGACAGGGTCTCACTGAGTTGCTTAGGGCCTCACTAGGTTGCTGAGGCTGGCAATCCTCCTGTCTCAGCCTTCTGAGTTGCTGGGATTACAGGTGTGCACCACCACACCCGGCTCCCTGTATGCTTTACATGGCTGCTGTGACATGTGCTGCTCAGTCATCTGTGGATGTCATTTTGTGCTTGTGCCTCATTGTCCCTGAGGTGGATCCTGGAAAGCATCACACATGGTTGATGCGTCTCCTCTGGGATGTGTGCTTGCTTGATTTGCACTTGCACCAGCGGCAGTGTGCCAGGCGCCTCTCCCTGGATTTGCCAGGGAGCTTGGTAAATTTTTCAGTTTAAATTATGGAGAGGTGGTGAGTCTTCTTGTATGTTTGAGTTGTCTCATTTTCATTTCTCTGAGTCGTATTTGGATCCCTCACCTGGTTGGTAAATGCAGGTTTCTTCAAGGGGGAAGCAGCTGTGCTCTCTGTGACCTGTTGTACTTGCACTTATGTCACCTGGTAACCTCTGGGTGAGGGCCTCCCTGTGTCAGAGGACTTCAAAGCGTCTGCAAGCAGCCACTGCCACATCCTGACTAGAGCAGGACCTTTGAGGTTGCACAGGTGTTTTCTTTGTGGCAAGAGAATGGCTGCCCTCTGCTCTTGAGTTGGCTGAGCTGGAGATCCCTTCCTTGGAAGTTGGTGGCTTGTTCTGAGTGGGAATCTGCAACACCTCCAGCTTGAGACTGAAGCACAGGAAAACCTGTGGCTTTCTGTTTCTAGAGAAAGAAGGAAAGTGGTTTCTTAGGTTTGGAGTGGGGAGATTGGAACTTGTCCACCAAATGCTTATGTGACTGTAGTGCCACAGCTCAGAGGGTCAGGTGGCCTGGGCCACCTGGGGGGCACAGTTTTGAGGAGCACACACATTCAAGGTTCAGGTGAGAATGCTCAGCCCTGGTGTTCTTCCCTTGACCAGGCACCCCGTGTACTGGGAGTTCTGGCCCTGAGTCCTGCCCCAGAGATGCTGGGAGCTGCACTGTTCTTACGGGAGAAGTTCCCACCCCCACTTGGTGCCTGCATAGCTCTGGAACTGCCTGAGCATCCTCTGGCCTGTGGCCTGCCGTCCATCCTCATCTTACCTGGTCCATGGTGGGTCTTGAGACCATGCCCATAGGAGAGGCTGCGTATAGAATCAACCAGGTAGCTGAGAACACAACACAGCTCCTTTCTTCTGACAGTGGCCTTCTGCCAGATCCCCGGGGAATTTCTCAGAGCAGAATTGAAAGACAAGAAGCTGTGAGGCTTAATGAGACTGTGGATCTGACTGGGGCATTTCAGAGAGACTAGTCCCGAGTCGATGTCTTCATCCAGAGCTAGGGTTGTGCTATAACTGAATAGCCTGGTCATCCTGGTCACCTCTGGGACCTGCTATGCCTGTGAATCTAGGCTGGGAGTGTGGCTCCCTCAGGAGGCCACCCTGACTGTTCCAGCACATGCTTCCCTGGGCAGTGCTATGACCTCAGTGAGAGCATCTGCTTTGTTCATGTGACCACTGGATTGTGTCCCCCAAGAGGGCAGGGACATCCCTTCAGTAGCAGCTCTAGTGCTCAGCATGTGGAGGAACACTGCTCTTCCACTGTTGGTGGAAGAAACCTAGAACAGCAGGAGGGATAGTGATGTGGAAGTGTCCTATGGAGTTCTCTCAGGCACAAGGGCCTGAGGTGGACCTGGGAGGGCAGAGCCTGGGGACATTGTGGGGGCCTGGCCGGATAGGAGGCATGTGGTGTTGGGCCTCACACTGCTGGTTTCTAGAGCAAGGCCGGCCTGCACAGGAGTGTGTATTTCCTGCGCATGGGCTTCTGCATGACGTTACCAACTGGGCTCTTGCGGTGCACTTATACTTCTTGGGTTGCACAGTGCCCCCCACGTGGAGCATAGCCCAACCTGAGTATGGGGCCAGAGGATGCAGTGCTTGGGATAGCATTACAGGTCTCTGTCCTAGGGTAGGAACATGACCAGAATGAGACCACAAAATGACCTTTGAATTGTTAGCTAACGGTTGGGAATTGGCATCCTCTTCCAGATGCTGAGTGTGAAGGGGGTAGGTTGGCTTGGGCACACCCAACTTGGGTGTGGAAGATAACATGTTGCCTTTGCACAGTCATTGTGTGGGATGCGGGGCTGTGGTAGGATCATCTATCTCCCCTTGCAGACTGGGCTGGGCCCTCCTGGTAATGTGAGAGCTGGATAAGCCTGGGGCACTGTGTTTTCAGCCAGACCATTAAACACCCTGAAGATAGAAGTACAAGCTAAGCAGCAAGCCTTTTAGGACCTAAACCATGGGTCTGTTCTTGAAACTGGGCTTTCAAACCAGGGACAAACCTTTCTCTTCCTTCCTCCTGGCAGACTTCACTGAGGCTCCTGACTCCCTGGAGTTGGAGGCTAGAGTCCACAGGCCCTTTCCTAGGACTGTTGTCCCCTGGCTGCTGTAGAGCTTTGCCTTGGGTGCTTCTGGCCATGGCACTGTGCCCCACACTGCAGAGCTTGGAACTTGTTAGTCTGAAATGAGCAGCTTCAGTGCCTGGTGCTCAGAGGTGCAAGGCGGCTGCAGGTGAGCAGATGCTCAGGAGAATAGAGTTGAGTCCACGTGGAAATCAGGGCACCCACATAAGCAGGCCCCATGCCGTCAGCAGTGTAAGGTGGCCAATCCTGTGTCCCAGATTTCCTTACACCCACAGTGGGCACTTGTCTGGCTCTCCCCGCCCCAGGCCCCTGCTCCATGCACCCATCTGTACCCTCTTCTCCTTCACCTGTCTTGCAGCTCTCTAGTGTTTCTCACAGCTGTGCAACTTGTTTATGGTCATGTTCATCTTCCTTGGTGCTGCTGAGTTTGAGCCCCCAAAGTGCAAGGCTGTAAGGAGTTCTGCCCTCTGAACAGTGTGGGAAACAGTTTTTGGTGCCTCAGCACCTCTCAGGTGGTTGTCACCTGTGTGCAGCATTGCTGAGCTCTTTGAGCAGGAAATAGCAGTGAGTGAAATGGTAGGAGTCTTGGTGTTCAGTTTTGGTTCTTGGCCAAGAGCAACCATGAACTACTCTGGTGACTGTGGCAGGAGGAGCCAATGTTCAAAGCCAGCCTGAGCAGCTTAGGGAGACCCTGTCTCAGAATGAAAAATAAAAAGGGCTGAGGATGTAGCTCAGTGGAAGTGTGCCCCGGGTTCAATCCCTAGTACCACTAAAAAGGAAAGAAAGAAAAAAGAAGAACTTTTTACTTTCACCATCTGACCACCATTGAAGTGGAGGAGCCTGGCCAGTAGTTCCCATGGAGTTGGCCACTGAGCAGCCAACTGGACCTCCTTCTCGCTCCTCTCTCCTGCTGCTGTGGATACTGATATCCTAACTGTTGCTTACTCACATTAAGCAGCTAACACCTGGGTCCCCTGGCAAGTCTCACACAGTGTCATTTTTGATTCCTTAAGAGGCCAGGCTGTTCCTCAGGATTTGACATGAATGCCAACCCTGTGGAGAACCTGAGAGAGAAACTTGAGCTATTGGTCTGTTTCTTGAGGATTTGGGGACAAGGCTGTAAGAATGTTCTACAGGTGCCAGGAGGGGTTGTGGGGCTGCCTACACACTGGCCATCTCGGCTCTAGATGCTAGTGTGTTCCAGAGATCTGAGGGGCTTTGTGCATTCTGACCTGGGGCGGGCTGAGCTCCTTACCCCTCCTGGAGCTGCTGATCAGGAGCCTCAGCACCTCTCAGGTGATTGTCACCTGTGTGTAGCATTGCTGAGCTCCACACTTAGCTCCATGTAGATGTCTTGGCTTAACCCCAGGGGGAGTTAGAACCAGCAGAGCAGGTTGGCGGTGATGGGAAAAGCACTTCTTGGCTACTCTCCTGAGTGGAAACAGGATGGAAGGAGGCCCTGTCTCAGTGGGTGGTTTGGAGAACTGTCCTGAGCTTTGCTTCTGTTTGAGAACTGAGTTGTTCCATAGAGGGACACAGGAGGGCCATTGACTTTCACCTCAGCCAGGTCAGGATGGAGCCCAGGGAGCATCTTCCCCAGGTGCTGACACATCCCACCACTATAACTTTCTAGGAACCTTGACATTCCCTCTCCTACTCACTTCTCCTCTTGGGACACAGCCTACACCCTGCCTGGCAAACCTGTGAGGGCCAGCACCAGGTATTCATGGCAGGCCCCTTCACAGGATGGACATGCTGTGTGTGCCAGGTAGGCAGGCAGGGGGCCAGGTTAGATGCCCTAGAGGTAGAAGAAGCTTCCATTAAACCCTAGTAGGCTGAGTGGGCCACAGACACCCCTTTTCTAGTGAGAGATGCATTTGTGTGTGTTCTTAACAAGCTTTCTTACATGCACTGAAAAGATGCTTTCTGGTCCATGAAGTTTCCCCCTGCAGTTTCCTCCACCCAGCAGAGCAGTGTGCTGGGGCCACACTGGGTCTGGTGCTATGATCTGTGCATGCACTTAAGAGTGTTGCTGTGTGAACAGTCCTGGCTTCACTCTCTGCAGCCTGTGCACATCTGGTGTGGTGCGGCTCCACATCAACAGCTGGCTGGAAGTGAGCTTCTGTCTGCCCCACAAGATCCACTATGCTGCCTCCAGCCTGATTCCCCCTGAGGCCATCGAGCGGAGCCTGAAAGCCATCCGGTGAGAGCCCTTCCCTGTGGTCACCACCTGAAGCTTTGCCTAAGACTTGTTCCAGAAATTCTCTTTTCTGAGCTGGGTGTAGTGGTATACACCTGTAATCCCAGGGACTGGGAGACTGAGGCAGGAGGATTGCAAGTTCAAAATCAGTCTCAACAATTTAGTGAGGCCCTAAGTAATTTAGCAAGTCCCTGTCTCAAAAAAAAACAACAACAACAACAAAAAAACACATTAAGGGCTGGGGATGTGGCTCAAGCCATAGCGCGCTCGCCTGGTATGCGTGCGGCCCGGGTTCGATCCTCAGCACCACATACCAACAAAGATGTTGTGTCCGCCGAGAACTAAAAAATAAATATTAAAAAAAAAATTCTCTCTCTCCTCTCTCACTCTCTATTTAAAAAAAAAAACACATTAAAACTATTTTCTGGGTGTTGTGTTGATGCAGGTAGTCCCAGCTACTTGGGTGCTTAGTGAGACCCTATCTCAAAAATTTTAGACAGACAGACAGATAGATAGATAGATAGATAGATAGATAGATAAATGGGGCTGGGGGTGTAGCTTAATGGTAGAGCACCCCCTGAGTTCAATCCCTAGTACTGCCAAAAAAGAAAAAAATATATTTTCCTCTAAAAGTTGTCAGGTAGAATTCTGCTCTTAGTAAACCATGATTTTGTGTCCAGTTCTGTTCAGAAATGACCATCCCCTCTCCCCTGGGCCTCCCAGCCAGCCTGGGTGAGTGGGCCTTGATGGGCTGTGTGGCTGAGCATGAGGAGGAGCCAATCCTGGGCCAGGGCAGATGTCATCTCATGGTGACGTGGACCCCAGTTTCTCGGCTACATTGATTTTCTCTGAGGGGTGAGCTAGACCCAGTCTTGCGGCACAGGCACACATGCGCCTACACCAAGTCCCCTATTTCCTTGAGTACTATCTAAATAGTAAAAAGAAACCTGGGGGCTGGGGTGTGGCTCTGTGGTGGAGCACTAGCCTAGCCTATGCGAGGCTCTGAGTTTGATCCCCAAACAAAAGAAAGAGGAGGAAAGAAACCTGGTGTGCTAAGGCTGTAGCTTAGTAGTAGAATGTGCCTTGTGTGCAATCCCAGCACCACCAAAAAAAAAAAAAAAAAAAAAAAAGAAGAAGAAGAAGGAAAAGAAAGGAAATCTGGACGCATTCTTGAATGTTTGGAAACCAGGGAAAGCAAAGCACGCCTGGACCCTCCCCACCCCCATCGTGTCCCAAGTGACGCCTTCCCTCCAGTCCCTTGCTAAATATATTTTTAGGTAGTTCTATTCGTAGTCTGTGGAGAGGATTTTGCTTTTCCCATGTTTGAGACCATTTACTTAGGAAAGATTCTTTGATTCATTCAATCAGTAAACCTGTGCTGGGCACCCCAGAGGTAGAGTATGGCCCACCTCAGTTTTGGTCTAATTTGTTTTCTCCCAAGGGCAGCAGTGAGCCTTGCAGATTTTTTATGAAGTCTCCTGGACACTGCTGCCCTTCTCTTTGGTTCCTCCCTCATCCCACTTCTCCACAGTGCAGTGAGTTCCGGGTGCCTGCCTGCTGCAGGGGCCCTATGATTCACAGGCCCACTGGCATGACTTTGCTTCTCAGCCCCTACCATGCCTTGCTGCTGCTCAGTGATGAGAAGTCCCTGCTGAGTGAGCTCCCCGTCGACTGTTCCCCAGCTCTGGTGCGGGTGATCAAGACCACGTCTGCTGTGAAGAACCTACAGCAGTTAGCCCAGGATGCTGACCTGGCTTTGCTGCAGGTAGGGCCTGGGGGACTTGGATTGCATGCAGAGCAGGCAGCCCCAGGGTGGTGGTGGGAGGCACCAGGAAAGCAGGTTGCTCACCATGCTGCCTCCCAGGCCCTCTCTTCAGCTGAGAGCTATTGCATTATATGCCCTGACCAGGCCAGTTCCTGGAGTGCTATGGGAGGCAGGAGGGAGGAACTCCCAGCACTAGGCAAAGGTCTGGAGGACAGGACCCAGGGCTGGCTTTGCGGGGGAGGTGGCACATAGTGCACTTGGCCAGTGCATGAAGTCTCCCAGAGGCACAGGAACAAGCGTGTGGGACATGAGGGCAGAAGCTTGCACATGGGTCCGCCACATGCTGAGCCAGGGCCTGAGCTGTGGCCTTCACACTGTGTACGTTTGTGCTGCCTCTTCTTTGTATGAGATGCCACCCTCTTGCTGGGCCATGCACTCTAAGGGAGGGACCCTCAGCCTTGTCCAGGGTGGATATGATTGGAGTGCGGGCAGGGCACAAGAAGAAGCTGGCAGGCAAGGACCCAGCTTTTGATGGGGTGACATTGGCCAGGGCGGTGGGTACCATCCAAGGAGAGGACTGGGAGTGCCTGTGGGTGGCCCAGGGTGTCTGGTGTTGGTATGCACCACATGGCCACCAGGGGGCAGCAGATGCCAAGGCTAGGCCACTTGGGCTCTGCTTGCCCAGGTCCCTAAGCTCAGCTTGGCCTATGAAGTTCCTGCAGTGACATTTCTGCCTATTTTTTTCCCAAAACAGCATTTCAAATTCTCCTTCAGTGTGATTCTGGATGTGCTCTGTGTGCCCTGACCTTTATCTGCTCTGCTAGAGCACGCACTGGAGTCTGGCTTTGTGCTTCACTCTGGCTCCTGGACTGGACAGGACCCAGTGAGGACCGCATCCTGTTCACCCATGTGGTCTCACCATTCCAACACTTGCTGGACAGGGCCAGTATGGGGAAGGCTGAGGCTTTGCATACCCTGTTGTAAGTGCCGAAAGGAGCCGGGCACTCAGTCTTCACTGTGCTGAGCCTGCGCCTCACCCTTTCTTGCTGCAGCAAGGCTGTGTGGAAACCCTGAGGCCAGCCTTTAAGCAGGGTGCCATGCCCCCAGGTGGCACCAGTCCTTTGGGGAGCATCTTCCTCAGGTGTGAATGTCACAAGATGTTTTAACATCACTCATGCTCCATCTTAGTGCAAATAGTGTTCAATGGTAAAAGCAGTATATTCTTACTCAGTTGGGCACAGTGGCCATACCTGTAACCCTAGAGATGTGGGAAGCTGAGGCCGGAGGATTGCAAGTTCTAGGCCAGCCTGGGCAACTTAGTAAGACTCTGTCTCAAAATAAAAAATAAAAAAGGGGCTGGGGTTGTAGCTCAGAGGTAGAGCGCTTGCCTTCCACATGTGAGGCATTGGATTTGTTCCTTAGCACCCCATAAAAATAAATAAACAAAAGTATTGTATCCATCTACAACTAAAAATTTAAAAATAATAATAATAATAAAAATTTTAAAAAAGACTGGGAATGTTGCTCAGTGGTAAAGCACTGCTGGGTTCAACCCCCAGAGCCAATAAATAAGTAAATAAATATATTCTCTATTGAAAATTGAAATGTTACAGGTATTACAGAGACAGAAAGAGGAAGTCCCTCTAATCTAATATTCCAGAACCTATAGATCTAATATAATCTAATATTCCAGAGCCCATATATCCATCTAGTTTTTTTTTTTAAGACAGAGAGAGAGAGAGAGAATTTTTTTTTTATTTTTCAGTTTTCAGTGGACACAATATCTTTATTTTATGTGGTGCTGAGGATCGAACCCAGCGCCCCGTGCATGCCAGGCGAGCGCGTTACTGCTTAAGCTATATCCCCAGCCCAACCTGAGATGGGGTCTGTATATATTGCCCAAGGTCTTGAACTCCTGGGCTCAAGGGTCCTTGTGTTTTGGCTTTCTGAGTAGATGGGACTATACGTGCATGCCACTGAGCCCTAAAAAAAAAAGCACATAACTTTGAAATAAAGTTATGGTCACATTGTATATTATTTGTTTTTTTTCAGTATGGGGAGTTGAACCCTACCACTAAGTCAATCCCCAGCCCTTTTATTTATTTATTTATTTTAAAATAATTTTTTAGTTGTAGATTGACACAATGCCTTTTTATTTATTAATTTTTATGTGGTGCTGAGGATCAAACCCAGTGCCTCATGCATGCTAGTTAAGCCCTCTACCATTGAACCACAACCTAGCCCTATTTTTAATTTTGAAACAGAGATTCACTATGTTGCCTAGTCTGGCCTCAAACTTGTGGTCCTCCTGCCTCCGCCTTCTGAGTGTATGTTCCTTATGACTGACTAAATATTGACCCTCACAGATCTACATCCGAACCCCAGCACCTGTGGGTGTGGCCTTTTGTGGGACTTCACAGATGTTAGGATGTTAAGGATCTTGAGATGGGGAGATTTTCCTGGTGGGACCTTAATGTAATCACAAGGGCCCAGTTAAGCAAGAGTCAGAGTGACCATGGAGCCACCAGCTGAGGGACACTGGCAGCTGGAGGAGGCAAGGGCAGGTTCTGTCCTGGAGTCCAGAGGGAGCATTGCTGGGTTCTGGCCCTGTGACTTCTAGCCTCTAGCATGGTGCTCTGCTTGTGGAGATGGCCTGGAAGAGGCAGAGACCAGGCCAGCTGCTGCAGCAGAGAGAAGAGTGGAGACAGGGAAAATGGGCAGCTCTGCATTTGGGTTGAGAGAAGAGGGGCAGTGATGGACCTGCTGTTTCCTCCGTGTTGATACCGCTGGGGGTCCCATTTGCTGAGCTGAGTAGATGTGTCCTGTGCAGCACAGCAGGCCTCTGTCCAGGTAGGGGTGGTTCAACACACTGGAGGCCCACCTGCCCCAAGGACAGAATGTATCCAGGGAGACACAGGCAGGAGCACAACTGTTGCTCTCAGACCTCTCCTCCATGAGAAGCTGGGGTGCTTGAGGTTCCTGGAAAGGACTCCTGATATCTGAGGGCCCAGAAGAACAATGTGGCAGGATGTTCTCTAGGGGAAGGTAGGGCCCACAGGAACAAATCTGGGGCCTTTGGGTGTGCAGGGGTGTTAGGCTAGTAACTCCACATCTACTCCTTCTTGGGGAGCCAAGCTGGGGTCCTGGTGGGTGTGCGTAGGGCTGTGCCTCTCCTGGGACACCCAGCCAAGCCCCCTGCCTCGCTGGGTCCACCTGAACTACCCAACATTCCAAATGTCCCCATGCTCTTGGGCTTGAAGCCTGGGCCTGACAGTAGTGTTCCTCAGCAAGAGCACAGCAGCACAGAGTCTGGCCAGGAAGTGGCAGCGGTAGATAGTGCAGGCAACAGTGATGAAAAGGCTCTGGTCCCAGGAGACACTGTGGGACCTGCCACCTGGTGGGAGGTGCTGCCCAAGTCAGGGAAGGGACTCCAGGGGCCATGGCCATAGGGTCTATGCTGCATGAGCTTTGGACCAGCTTCTCCAGAGCAGGAAGACCATAGTATCCTAGGCCTGGTCCTCCCAGCCATCTGTGGCCTGCAGGTGTTCCAGCTTGCGGCTCACCTGGTGTACTGGGGCAAAGCTGTCATCATCTACCCACTGTGTGAGAACAACGTCTATGTGCTGTCTCCCAATGCCAGCGTGTGTCTGTGAGTACTGCCAATGCCCATGGCGGGGAGGGTGAGTCCCGCCAACCCTTCTGGGGATGCTCCCTGGGCTGCCAGGCTCCAGAGGCACTGGAGGCCTCGAGGCTAGGCTCCCACTCCCACCCAGTGACTGATTTCAACTGTGCCCATCCTGATTCTGGTCTGGCTGGCCCTGCCTGCATCAGGGCCACTTCCTCCTGACCAAGATCAGAGAGGGGTTTGGGGTAGCTGGTGCCTGTGGTTTCTGCTACCCCTTAAGGGCAAGTGCCAGGACTCTGTCCACCTGAAGGCTTGCCCAGCTCTGCCGTGTCACCTTACATTCATTCTGTCCTCATAGCGGCTGGCCCACCCAGCACAGATTCCCTATTGCCCTCTGAGGGCCTGTGCTGAGGGTGCTGCCCACAGGTCTGCTGTGCCCACCACTGGACTCGCCTATCCCCAGGTATTCCCCGCTGGCTGAGCAGTTCTCCCGCCAGTTCCCATCCTGCGACCTGCCGTCCATCCTTGCCAAGTTCTCTTTGCCTGTCTCCTTGTCTGAGTTCAGGAATCCCCTGGCACCCCCTGCGCAGGAGGTGAGTCGTGGCAGCTGCAGGAGCTGTAGACCCTCAGTGCTGCTGCTGTTCTGCCTTGTTTTGGGGGCTTGCTGTTGCAGGTGGCAGGTGAGCACTGGCTGTCTGGGGTGCCCACAGATGGAAGGTGTCCCCCCACTCCAAGTGAGTTGGCCTCTTGCCCACTTCCCTGGGTGTTCAGGGGGGTCCTGTGGCCACCGGGCCTGGAATCTTCTTATCCAAGGGTCCTGGGTTGGGTGTGGGGAGGCTTCTTCCTGACATGGCAGATGGTATGTGGCTTCCTGTGTGGACTGTAGGGTGTCACTGTTCATAGGTGCCAGGCAGGTTTGCCCCTTCACTGGTCAGATGGGATAGGACAAGTGTCTGAGATAGGCTGGGTGTTCTCATGGCTTTCTTTCCAAAAGCCAAGTATTTGTTTTAGTTAAATCCAGATCTACCAGGCAAAACCCGTGCTTAAAATCAAGCCCTTTCCCTTCTCAAATTGTGAATGAGAGTAAGATCCTGGTGTTTTCAGCTCATTTAGACGCTGAGCGTGACAGAGCTCTAAATACCGTCTTTCATGGAACATGATTTCTAGGAGCCCTGCCAGCTTCTTCCAGCTCAACAAGACACTCTGCATCTGTACCCTGCCTCCTCCGTCCTGGGCAAGGGCTGGCAGTGCTCCCACCCAGCAGAAGCTTCCCAGTATCATGTGATGGGGTGGGTTTTGCAGGTCATTCCCTAGTGGCTGCCCCAGACCCTGTAGGGGCTCAGGTGGAGCCAGGTTTGGTTCCCTCAAGTCCCTGGGATGCATGCTCTAGTGCTTATGAAGCCCCTTGCTGTTCTTTCTTTTTTTTTCCCCCAATACTGGGGATTGCACTGGTACTCCACCAGAAGCCCTTTTAATATTTTATTTTGATACAGGGTCTTGCTAAGTTGCCCAGGCTGGCATCCAACTTGTGATCCTCTCACCTCAGCTTCTGAGGTGCTGGTATTATGGGTCTGCACCACCATACCTTTATTTCTTTTTTTCAATATTTCCTTAGTTCTAGATGGACACAATATCTTTATATATTTATTTTTATGTGGTGCTGAGATTGGAACCCAGTGCCCCACACATGCAAGGCAAATTATCCACCACTGAGTTACAACTCCAGTCCCCCTTTTTTTCTTTCTCTTTTTTTTTTAATTTTTATTTTCTAGTTGTAGAAAATAAAAATTAAAAAAAAAAATAAAGGACATAATACCTTTATTTTTATGTGGTACTGAGGATTGAACCCAGGGCCTCACACATGCTAGGTGAGTGCTCTACCTCTGAGCCACAATCCCAGCCCCCCCTCCCCCTTTATTTCTTAATTTCACTTTAAGTTTATATATTTTGCAGTCCTTTTGAGTTTTGTTTTTTTAAAGGATTAGCACGTACATTCCCCCATTCCCCTCCCAACCCTAGCCCAGGTGACCCTAGTCAGCAGTTCCTTGCAGGCCTTCAAGGAAGAGACTGTCCATACATACACCTTGCTCTGGGTCTAGGACCTGCACAAGGCACATTGCTCTGTTTTAGGTCCAGCCACAGAGGGCCTGGCCTGGACCTGTTGTATGGTGAGAGGGGCACTGGCTCCACCCTGAGCAGGGGACCCTTTCCTGGCTTCCTTCTGGGTCTACTTGTGTGTCCAGTGCAGACTTCAGGTGTATCCAGAAAGAGGACTTTCTGCCAACAACCTCTTTCCAAATGGTGTCTGGGTTTGCCCAGGGGTGGACTGGCTCACTAGGACCAGCAGCAGCGCCCAGTTATCTGAGGCTGAGGAAGGCAAAACAGAGATGGTTCTACCTCAGAAAAGGGAGGGTTGCATCCCAGGCCCTGCTCCTTCGCCAGACACTAGCACAGCCCAGGTGTGTGGTAGGAGCCAGTGTGGTGTGATTCGGGACCTCCCTTGGGGCAAGTAGGCATTGCAGAGCTTCCCAGCAGCTGTGGGCTCTTTTTTCTGAGGTGAGGGGCTTTCCTGCCAAGGACTCAGCACCAGAGTATGCCGAGCCGTTTGGGGCCATGGCCATAGGAGGTTGGCACTGGAATGGGGGAACTGGCCTTACCCACTGCCTGCCCACAGACCCAGCTCATCCAGATGGTGGTGTGGATGCTGCAGCACCGGCTCCTCATCCAGCTGCACACTTATGTCTGCCTGATGGCTTCCCCCAGTGAGGAAGAGCCCCGCCTGCGGGAGGAGGACGTCCCCTTCACTGCCCGGGTTGGCGGCCGCAGCCTCAGCACACCCAACGCCTTAAGCTTTGGCTCTCCAAGTAAGGTTCCCTCACCTGGGTCATCTGGAGACATGGGGTGGCAGCTAGGAAGTGTAACAGGTACCTCCACAAGGCTGCACACGTGTGTGTCTGCCTCCATGTCTCCCGTGGAGACCCTTCCTGTCTTCTCTGCCCACCATGGCTATCCTGGGCCTCTCTAGCAGGATCTTGCTGGCCAGGAGCAGCCCCAGCCTGGGATCAGAGCAGGATTTCACTTCACCAGGATAGTTGAAACCCCTGTGCCTGAGGGCCTATGAGGAGATTGTCTGTCATGGTCACTTCTAGGAAGATCCCTAAAGGTGGAAATCCATTGCCAAGTGCTGGGCCCCAGGTTAGGGGCAAGCTGTGGGCTTCATGCAAGGACCTTGCCTGTACAGGTGCTCCATTTTCCAAGCTGGGTGAGGTGGTAGGATGCCCAGATATGCCTAGGGGGTATGCCATGGACCTATTCAGGGTCCTTGGGCTGCTCCCACGTTCTAGGTCAGACCCACAAGGGGGAATGTCACACCTAGGGGATGGGTGTCAGCCAAGTTTCTGGGTAGGGCAGCTGGGGAACCAGGAGGAACCCTACGTGTGTCCCTAGGTGGGGGCTGGCTCTGCCCTCACTGCTCCCTTGGCATCCTGGAATCCACCCTGACCTGTACTGCCCACAGCCAGCAGTGATGACATGACCCTCACCAGCCCCAGCATGGACAACTCCAGTGCAGAGCTGCTCCCCAGTGGGGATTCACCACTGAACAAGCGGATGACGGAGAGCCTATTGGCCAGCCTGTCAGAGCATGAGCGGGCAGCCATCCTCAGTGTACCCGCTGCCCAGAACCCTGAGGATCTGCGCATGTTTGCCAGGTGGGGGCTGGTGGCTGGGTGGAGCTGTACAGAAAGTGGAAGGGGCATACCTGACATGACATGTGCCAGGGTGAGATGGCATCTCAGCACTGTCACTGAGGTCTGGGGCCTACATGCCTTTCTTTGGAAGTATCCCCTGCAAGTTCTTACCTGAGTAGGACTTGGCAGGGATTTGCCCAGGACCCCTGCATCTTATAGGCCTGACAGCCTGTCCCCCAACCCTGACTGGAGGTGTGTGGTTTCCTGGGAGATGTAAGGCTGCCAGCATTAAGTGTGAACCACACTCTAGACCCTGGAAAGGACCATCTGCAGCCTTGCTTAGGGACTCCCTGCTACAGCAGCATGGGAGAATGGAGCCTCTGGCAGCCTCTTTCCTGCTCTGGGGTGCAGTCTTCAGTGGCTCTAGATGTAGACAGCTGTGCTTCTTGTTAGGACCACTTCATGCCCACTGCTGGTCACCAGGGACTCCAGTGGGCATTGGGTCCAGGATGCTGAGCTAACCCCCACCAGTGTTTGTCAGAGGCCTTCGGGGTGCGGGCCATGTCTCGGCTAATGCCACCCCTCCTCCAGGCTCCTTCACTACTTCCGCGGCCATCACCACCTGGAGGAGATCATGTACAATGAGAACACTCGGCGCTCCCAGCTGCTCATGCTCTTTGACAAGTTCCGCAGTGTGCTGGTGGTGACCACCCATGAGGACCCTGTCATTGCCGTCTTCCAGGCTCTGCTCACATGAGCCAGGCAGAGAATGGGGTGTGAGGGTGGGCACTGCATGGGTGGCCAGCCCTGGCATGACTGAAGGCTTGCAGAGCCCTTGTCCTTATCCTTACCACAGGCACCTTGGTTCAGCAGCAGCTGTGAGGCCATCATCCTCTGTGCTCTTTTAACTCTCACTTGTCCTCGCAACAGCCTTACCATCACCAAAAGCTGAAGGGTGCCTTCTAGACTCGCATCTGGTGAGGACAGTGTCCTTACACATGCACATAGGCTGTTTTGACCCTCATCCTAGCCCTGGCCATATTTGCGGTGACCTTGCCCCACTTTGTGTGCTATCCTGAGGGATATATTCCTTCCTGCCTTCTGATGGCATCAGCATGTGTGGCCACCTCACCCAGCACCACCTCTGCTCACCATGCACTGCATCCCTCCCAGATAGCTACAATCCTCTCCTGGCCCAGCCTCACCACAGCACCACATAGGTCACCCTTGTGGTGGGTGGCAGCTCAACTTCCTGCCAGGACCCTGCCCCAGAATGTGCATGTACTGTGTGGCTCTCCTGTTGACCCTAACCCTGGAGGAAGGACTGACTTTAGGCATGTGATGATCAACCAGGGGCTCTGTAAAGACAAAACAGTTCCCTAGAAGCAAAACATTTATTTAGTTTTTAAACAATTAAAAAAAGCCTGAGTGGGCTCTTTGCTCAGGTCTGTGTGTTCTTCTGCTCAGCTGCTTTGTCCACCACACTCACCCATGGGCTGCCCTGGAAGTAGAAGCGCAGGGGCTTTTGGGTCCACTCCCCTGCGTTGCCAATGCCCACACGGGCTGCTGCCACCACGGCTGGTCTATTGGGGCCCAGCAGACCATACTCCAGCCACATGGCCTCGTCCTGGGCCAGGTCCCGCTGGTCAAAGCTCTTGTCAATAGCCAGGGCCTGGCACAGCTTAGAGGGACCGTTACAGAGCTCACGGTCCTTGAGGGTCCGGCTAAGGGTGCCTTTCCGGAGGTTGTTGCGAAGCTGGCGCATAGTTTCCAGACCCCCAAGGGGCTCAAGTGCTCGCAGTAGGACACAAGTGCCATCCCCTGTTGGACAGATAGACAGTTTGGAAGCAGAGCCTCCCTGGCCCTTGCCTTCCTGCTCCAGTGCACCTCCAGTGTCACAGTGCTGACATGGTTGCTCACTGCCTTCTGGGTCTGCCCCTCCCTATGTCTAGACTCCTCTGCACACCTGCATCCACAAGGCAGCTGTTCCTTCTGTAGGGACCCCTTGGCTGCCACCACAAAAGCACATGCTTTCCCTTCATCTTCTTAATAACTTTATTTTCTTATGTGGTGCTGAGAACCAAACTCAGTTCCTCACGCAGGCTAGGCAAGCCCTCTATTACTGAGCTACAACCACAGCCCCTTTCCCTTCATCTTGTATTTGGTGGCAAGTGTGAGGCCCCAGCAGCTGGTGCTCCTGGACTGGCATAACCCTGCTAGGAAGTGGGCAGTCCCAGGACGAGCCCAGATTCCTAGCCAGGCACTATGGCTCCCCATCTGTCTGCCACTCAGCAACCTGTTGGCCAAGCCTGGAAGTTGGCCTGGGCACAGGATGTTAGAACAGCCGTGGCTCATGATTCAGTAGAGGGACTGTCCTCCACCTCTCGGTAAGCATGTCAGGAGATGTCCACAAGAGGTCTTCTCCAGCCCAGCCCTGTCCTGCCCTATCAGTCCAGGCTACTTCAGGGACCCACTAAGAAGGCACAGATATCCAAATTCCTCTAGACCTGAATGTCTGGGAGGGCCCCTGTTATTACTGGTCTTGGACAATGATGACCTGGATCCAGGCCAGGACAGCTCTGACCCTCCAGTAAAGCTGCTCACCTATGCACCCTGGACTCCCAGTCACCTGGGAGTCAGGCTTGGCCCAAGTGTGGCCAAGCTAGTACCCACTTTTGGGCCTTGGCCAGGTGGGTCTGCTCCCAGCCTCTGCTCTGCGTCAGCACTCAGGGCCAGTCCAAGTGAATGGAGCCATGCCCTGCAGCAAAGCTTGCAACTAGCAAGTGCTGGGTTCTTGTGAGCCCCATAACCAGCCAGTTTTCAAAGAGATTCAAAACAAAGCCTGGAGGTTCCAGTCCCTCTGAGTCTTATGCTACTTCCAGCTTGCTATTTGCTCGCCCTCTGTGCCCACCTTCACTTTTTAAATTTTTTGGCAGCGCTAGAGATTGAATCCAGAGCTTTGTGCATGCAAGGCAAGCACTCTGAGCTATATTCCCAGCCCTACCCTGAGTCACTTTTGCAGGAAGTAGGCAGACCCCTTGCTGAGCCAGAGCCACCTATAAAGGAAAAGCAGCTCAGCCTCCACTCTGGCACACCTCTTTCCTGGCTCTTGCACAGAATGTACTTGAGTCTCACATAATGATAGAAACACCATTACTCTCTTCTTGCCCAGCCTCCACCACCTCACCCCTGCTCTGCTGCACAGTGGCTCCAGCCTTGGCAGTCTGGCTATTCTCCTCCTCCTGAACCTGGCCCCTCTGAACTTCCACGTACTGCCTCCACCTGCACAGGTGACAACCATATCCTCAGCCACCACTCTTATCTGGATGATCCTAACCTTGTCTTCACCCATGTGGGGGTCCTGCCCCCACAACCTGTATGTTCCTGGGGCATCTTGGTCACATGTTCAGAAAGGAATAGGTCACATCCCTGCCACCATTCCACTGGCCATAGCACCAAGCACTTCTAGGCTCAGCCTTTCTCCTGAGGCCAGCCCTCCCCTCCTGAGGTTAGTTATTGCTAACAAGGAGCTCTGCAACCAGCTCTCAGGAGTAATCATGGCTCTCCAGGAAGGGCTCCCACCCTCCTGGATAACTAATCACTGAGAGCTTTCCTCTATGGGGCTGGTCCTGCAGTCCTTGTGTCCCCCAGTCTCCAAGGCTCTTGTACTTGACATCCTTAGCTGTAGGCTCTGGGCAACCAAAATCCCCACGTCATTGCACTGTCCAACAGACATGGCCTGCAGCATGGCATACTGTGACCCTCTACTGTTTTCCCCAAACAGTCTGGTTGTCTGGTCAGCAGTGGCTTTGACAGGATGGTGCTCTGAGTTCACCAAGGGCAGAGTCTACACCAGAGCCATACTCACAAGTGAGGGCTTCTCTCAGAGCACCAAGCCAGCAACTCCACTGTGACAACTCCACTGTGACAACTCCACTGTGACAGAGGCTCCTGTGTGGTGAGGGCTGTCCTGTGCCTTATAGGGGTTCGGCAGCACTCCTGTTTTCAACCAGTAGATGCCAGTACCATCCCCAGCTATAAAATGACCAAAAACGTCTCCAGATATTGCCTAATGTCCCCTAAGGGGCATAATTGCTCCTGGCTGAGAACAACTGATCAGACCCCACAACAGGCCACTTGATAGGCTCCTGCAATTGCTCAGCTCAGCCCAGACTGATCTCTCCTTTGCTTCCCTACAACTTGCTCTTTCCACATCTACCCCAGTGCTTTTTGCCATCAGCTTCAAGCTCTGGGATCAGTGGTAACCTCATGGAATCTGTCTGCTCTGCATTCAGGTGTGTCCCATAGCCTCTATCCCACAGGGGCCCAGTCCCATTAGCCAACCATGCCCTATCAATGCAGCCAGAGCTCCTGAAACCCGGACTTGGCCCTGGCAATGGCACTACCTTCCTCAAATGCCTGCAAACCCAGTCCTCCTGGGAGTCCCCCAACTACTAGCTAAGGGGGCTGTGCCAGTCCTGCTCCCTCATTGCCAACATTACTAACCTTGGCTAGAGACATTCATGCAGAAGTACATCCCATAGATAATGTACACATACAGGGTCCCGGGTTTCATGAACATGCCGCGGTTGCGGGTGGTCTGCCGGCCACCCCTTGAGTGGGCAGCTTCATCCTCTGGTCCCAAGTATGCCTCAGTCTCCACAATGCGGCCACGGAGCTCTGTGCCGTCAGCAAGTCGCCGGACAAGGACCTGTGTGTGGGTAGTCTGCTCAGGGCCAGAAGGGATAGGGATACACCCACCCTGACAGTCTCCAGCTTGTGCAACCTCTCACTAGCTCAGAATGTGCCAGACTCAGCCAGGCCCTCTCACCTGGCACCTGCACCGTGTCTCCTAAATAGATCCCAAAAGCCACCACTGAGGCCACAAGCCCTATTAGATGACCACCATGTAGGCTGACCTTCAAGTCCTCCCTACTTCCTCTCCCATTTCCCTTCAGAGGACTATATCAGCACGAGGCTGGCCAGTGTGGAAGGTACAGGTTCCCAAGGGTATCCATACATGGCCTCCTGGGGTATGCCAGAGCCTGTGGAGTGACCTTCCAAAGCAATCACAAAAGACCCTCACACTCAGCTCCCACCAACCAGCTCTAAAGCTTTTCTGAATAGCAGGACCAGCTGCCTGCAGTTCCCTAGCCTGGACCACTGTCTTGGGAATGGCCAGCAGTTCTGCCCCTGTGCTTGAAGACCCAGACCTAGGCCTGACTCAACCAGGGTTCACAGCAGAACTGCAGGGACCAGCCAAATCTACAGCAACTGCCTCATCCTTAGGTCAGAGGGACCAGTTGGAAGGCCAGCCACCTTGAACTCAGGTTAGGGTCAGCTGTGGTGCCTGAGGGTCAGTATCACAGGACAGGATGGATTGATGACTGTACTGGAACCTAGAAATGCCCACAGGCATCCAAAGCACTGGGGACAGGAGTGAGTACCTTGGGTTTGGCCTGATCATCTCCAGAGGAGAGCTTTCCAGGACTCTGAGGAGGCCTGCCCCCATGCCTCCTGGCACCCTGGGGCCCAGCTACCCTTCTGAAGGGAGCACACCTTAGTTCTCTGGTACATGTTCCTGGGGGAGGCAGCACCCTTCTCAGCTCAGAGGGTGACTTATTTCATAGCTTTTGTTTCAGTGCTGGAGACTGAGCCAGGGCCTTAAGCACTCTTAAGCACTCTACCCCTGAGCTACATCTTCAGCCCTGAAATGAACTTTTTGATAAAAGTGTGACCCTGCTGAGGGTCTGCAAGGGCACCCACTGGGAAGTTATCGAAAAGGCTGTCCTCCTCGACCAAAGGGATAGAGGGTGAGCACCCTCTTCTCTGCTAGACATCATCCTGTCCACCAACAGACTCCAGTAGGTATGATACAGGCCTAAAAGGAAATGACATGCCAAGGACACTGGCTAGAGGTGGATGCACTCTGATGCTTGACCATCAATCCTGGGGTGCACCTGCCCCACATATTGTTTGTCATGTCATAAATGTTCAATATCTAAGTTACTTTCAGAAAGATCCTCTGGCCCTTGCAGCTGAAAGCATCTTCATGGGAACAGAATCTCATCCCTTCTCCACTAAGCTAGGTTTTTTTTTTTTTTTAAGCACCCGGGTTTTGTTTGTTTGTGTTTTGTTTTTTGGTACCATGGATTGAACCCTGGGGTACTTAACCACTAAGCCATATCCCCAGCCCTTTATTTATTGAGACAGGATCTTGCTAAGTTACTTAGGGCCTTGGTAAGTTGCTGAGGCTGGCCTCAATCTTGTGATCCTCCTGCCTCAGCACAAGGATGGTCCATGAGTCTGGGATCACAGGTGTGCACCACCACACCTGAGTTAGCACCAGACTCTTGGTACATGTTCCTGGGGGAGGCAGCACCCTTCTCAGCTCAGAGGGTGACTTATTTCATTAGCTTTTGTTTCAGTGCTGGAGATTGAGCCAGGGCCTTGAGCACTCTGGTTTTTCTTTTCTTTTTTTTACAAGAATTTTTTTAAAATCTTTATTTATTTTTATGTGGTGCTGAGGATCAAACCCAGTGCCTCACATGTGTGAGGCAAGAACTCTACTGCTGGGCTAACCCCAGCCCCAACACACTGGTTTTTCTATTAGTCACAGAAACTGGCTCTCTTGGCCATTTCAACCTAAAAGTAGGCTTGTTAAAGGACAAAGGGTAGGCCAAGGAATCTCTGGGAGAGCCAGCAAGCCAGTTCTGGGACTTTGATACCCAGGAACAATACCCAGATGGTACTCAAGACAGACCTAGCCAAGACTCCATGGCTGTGCATGTGTGGTGACAGGGTACATGGCAGGCCACCCCAGGATGGTCCCTGCTCCACTCCAATATGTCCACCAGAGCCCAGATCCTGAATCTACATTGAGCCATAGGGGCCACTGGGCTGCCAGAGCTGCCACTGTGAGCCATGTGGTAGGAAGGTAGCTGTCCCAAGGCAATTTTGATGCTGGAAATCTGACAGTGGCTGCACAGTTCCCGTGTGTCTAAAACTATCAGAAATGTCATCCTGACGAGTGCTGATTGTCAGGAGACAAGGCAGGCAAAGGTGGCCAGCCCCTCAAAGATACAGGGCCAACAGTGTTATAGTACCTCCAAGTGACCTACCCTGAAGGGGTCCCAAGTAGACAGGGACTAAGCATCCATGTCCCAGGTGGGAAAGCTGGCAGTGAACTGCTACTCTCCTTGCAAGTAAAGGAAGGAGGTGACAGCCCTCCTCCATCTGAGGCAAACAGCCCTCCTTCTCCCAGTGACCCCAGACAACTAAGATAAGGCTCTTCAGGGACCAGGATGGGAAAGCAGGGCCAGGTCAGGCTGAGAACAGTGGTGAGGGCCTCATGATGGCAACCTCAGCAGAGACGATATCACTGTTGATATTACCTGTCCCAGAAAGGCGCGGGCCAGAGGGATGGCTGGCTGGTCAAAAAACTCTGTTCCTAGCCGGGCAGGGTGGCCCTTTGGGCTGGAGAAATAGATGCTGCGCTGGGGGCCCAGGGAAGAGGCTGGTCTCAAGTGGGGCTCCTTTGGGGAAGGCGACTGGGCTGTGTCCAGTGGGCTCTGCTGCAACTCTTTCTCTGCCATTCGCTTTTTTTGCCCCATCCTTCGGGAAAGCTGCAATGGGAAAACAAAAGTATCTGAGTAGGAGGCAACAGAAAACTAAGTGGTGAAACAGGCCCTGGGAGTTCAAGGGCTCTGTCTGCCTCAGTTTTTTCATCTGCAAACTGTGGTACCGACCTTATGGGTTGCTCTGAGGCACAAACAATGCCAAGGCTGACATATTCAACCTCAAGTGATGACAGGCTGCTGGGTGGTAGGTGGACACTGCCCTTTGGGCCCTTCACACATGGGAGATGCACAGCCTGGTGACAAGGGCTGCAGGCCTGGGAGGGGATGTCTGAGGCTGCAGAGAAGGAGCTAGGACCCTCATGATCCCATTTATCATGTTGACCTCAGGGAACCTCCTGAGTTTGCTTCTGGAACCCTGCTCTTTGTACCCAACCCTAGCCAGGAATTTACAGTGTATATATGCATATGCAGGAATTTATGCATGCATGCAATCTCAGCTATTAGGGAGGTATGGCAGGAAGACTCCAATTTGTGGGTCAGCCTGTGCAACTGAGACTTTGTCTCAAAATAAAAAGGGCTGGGGATGTAGCTCATGGGTAGAGCACCCTCGGTACCAAAAAACCAGCCCAGACTCAGACAGAGCCTCTTTCCCCACGGGCTGCTGATGGAGGCAAGACTCCTACTGTCCCAGACTTGTCTGGCCCAGGAGGCCCTTAACACACAGCTGGGTGAAAATGGGGCTGATAATCTGCCCAACCCCACCTCAAATGCTCAGCGCGTGACCCCAGCCAGTCCCTAACTGCATTCTGCATTACTGCCCAGGGTGTCAAATAAGGAGCAAGTGGGGCGAGAGGTCCCTTCCGCCATCACATGGCCGGGAAACCTGAAGACGCATCCTCAGCGGGTCTGGGGCCTCGGGAAGCTGGAGAGGAAGACAGCAAGTGAGCGCGGGGCCTGGACGCGCCTTCCTGGGCCGCTGGTCTCCGGCGGTACCCTTGGCGCCCTGCCCCTCGAGACATCCATTATTTTTAACATCAGTGCTGACGTCCACGTCGGGCAGAGGCCGCCAGTCAGCCGTGAATGGACGCTGACGTGACCGTCTCTGCAGCCCGGCCCACTGTGCCAGCTCGCCGTGGGCTCAGCCTCCGCTTCGCTGCGGTCTTGCTCTCACCCGCTTTGGCCCGTGGCCGGCCCCGCGGCATCCGGTCACTGGGGGGCTCATGGGCGGCGGGCTCGTTCGGGAAATGGAGGCTTCATCAGGGCCCGCGGGCGCGGCCGCACTCTCAGGAGTTCCCATGGGGTTCGGCCTCGCAGCCGCCGGGAGTCTACATCCCTGGGACCCGCAGCGCGCCCGCCTCCCGCCGCCCGGAAGCGCCAGCAGCTGGGCGGGGCCGCGCCTGCGCAGTATGCACCCGGCGGGGGCGGTCGCGCCTGCTGAGGGGCAGAGCCCGGCCCAGTGAAGACTTCTCTTCCCGCAGTCCCCGGAGGCGGCTGGGACCTCCCTGCGTCTCGGCTGCCCCTGGTCGCCGACCTCCAAAGAGTCCGCCCCTACCAATAGTCATTACGCCGGGCAGCTGGCCTGGGCCCTTGAGGACCGGGTCGGAGCCCCTGCTTTGGGGCTAGGTCGGCACTATGGAGAGCGCGCCGGGAGGCGGCGGCCCAGTTCTCGACCCGGACTTGCCTACCCCTACTTCGGGGCATTTGAGTGTAGTGGGCAGGAAATGGACGCCTGGGCCGGGGTCGTTACAGCCGGTCAGAGGAAGAAAAGGGGGAGCAGCGGGATCTTTGTCTCTGTAGCGGAGCTCTCACCCGTCCTAGCGCCCAGGCATGTGGACAGTAGCTCGCCCACGTCCTGGGCGGGTCGGTTGGAGAGTGGCCAGCCTCCTCAAGGGGCTGAGGCCAGGGCCACGGCTGTGGAGACCCGTGAACACCCGCCCTTCTGGGCGGCAGCTGCCCTATACACTTTTCCCCTCCGCATAACCCAGCGCCTGCTCCCCACCCTGCCTCTGGGAAGGGCAGTGCTGGACCCAGAGAGGGAACCCTCAGGGGCAGCTCCTACACCAGCGTAGCCACCACTGCTCACTCTGCCCCTGTAGGGATCCTCTGGGTCTGCTGGGCCCTTATGCAGACAATATCACCACCAACACCACCCCGCCCCGACAACCCACCTCTGTCCTGTAAAAATCCTTGAGGGGCCTGTTCTGAGCTCTGATTTCTGTGACTGTGACCTTGGTACCATAGAGGCCTCAGAGCAATTGTGTGCAGTATGAAAGGTACTGGATAGGACAAAGGGATAGACCATGTCTCTTGTGACCCTCAGGTGAACAAGGCACTTGATATCCAGCTGCTTCTCTGTTGACCAGCTCAGGGGCTGAACTCTGACCCAGGCTGAGGCTCAGCCATCCCATCCCACCCCCAAGGGCCCCAACCGGGACTTCCTGTGGAAGGAGGGGCAGCCTCAGCCTGCTGCCTGCTGGAAGCCACCCAGCTGTTTGTGGCACTGCTAGCTGCTTCCGGGGGTGGGGGTGGGGGCAATGTGTTATAAATCCCTGCTATTGAGGCAAGCCTGGATGTGACTCCCACCCCTTTCCTCCTTATCCCCTGCAGCCATTCTGCCCAAAGACTCCCCCTTCCTGTGAGAACAACCCCCACAGCCCTTTCCCTTTCAATGTATGAGGGAAACTGAGGCCCCAGCTAGACCCCTCTCTCCCTGATGAAAGCATGGGGATGTGGGTGTTGTAGAAATCATGGGCATTCTGAAGGATTCTCCTTTCATCCTTTCATCCGGGATGAAAGAGAGGCTCATTCCATTTGGTGGGTAGCCTGGACTCTGCCCCAGAAGGAGGTGGGGCCTGCACCAGCATCCCACTTCTCCAGATGTTTTGGGCTGAGTATGTGTGGGGGGGTATGCAGTCTCTCCCTCCCTGCCCCCTACTTCCTGGTTGTGGTGTAAGGCTCCCTCTGAAGGCTGGAAGTGGTGGGCTGGGCTTTCCCACTGTGGTTTGCAGGGCTGGCTGGCAAACTGGCCAGGAGGGAGAGGAGGTGGAACCAAGAGAGAGAAAGGAGCTTGGGGCCTCCTGTCCCCACTGTGCCCTGCTGCTTTGTTGGGGAAGGCAAGGATATCAGTGAGGATGCATGGGTGTTGATGCTCTGAAAAGGTTAAGGCTGGGGTCAGTGTTGGCATGAGCTGCTCTGCCCCCTTGCCCAACCCCCCCAAAGATTGTGGAAGGGTTGGAGCTGCCTCCAGCTGTGGGGGATGAGGCTGTCAGTTCCTGTTGGCACTAAAGGCTGCAGAGAAGAAGGTTCCAGCCTCACAGTCCCAGGAGCCCAGGACACTGGCTTAGTCTTCTGTAACTGAGACTAGCCAGTGAGTTCCTTTTCAGCACAATGGCTGCCACCTTGACTGCCTTAAGTGGCCTTATGTCTTGTGGGCTTGGGGATGGGGGCAGTTCCTTGGGTACAGAGGGCAGCCACTGGGCAGGTCAAATGGGGTTTGTGTGGGCTGCATCCTCCCTTCCTAGGAAGGGAGTACTGCCAATGATGCAAAGCCCTGAGCCCTGAGCTTATAGGACCCTCTTGCCAAGCCCAGGGTCAAGGGGAAGGGGCAGCTGCCTCATAAATAGCTTATGACTTCAGGCCTCCTGCTAGCCTGGCCCACTTCCGCCTCCTCCTCAAATAGCCAGGCCCTGGTCCTAAGCCCATTCCTGCATCTCTGCTTTCCAGGGAGGGGCAGTTTCTTTTGATCTATTCAAGGACCCTCCAAAGCCCAAGGGCTGGTCCCCTGGGGCGATTACTTGTGGCCTGGAGGCTGAACTGAGGATTCCTGTGTGGCTGCCAGGACTTTCTTACTGGTCAGTGTCCCCACCCCCTCATGTCCTGGAGTGAGCTCCATAAGACCTGGGTGGACAACAAGGCTGGTCCATCACCAGAAGGCTGTCCCACAGCCTTGGGTATGTTAGGCAATTGCAGCTGATTTCCATTTCTCCAGGGTGGATCAAGGGGAAAGAGAGGGGCCAAGGACTGGGATTCCATTTAAGGAGCCTCTCCACCAGAGTATAGGTCAGTAGAGCAGACATGAGGCAGAGCACATGTGTGTTCAGACACATGTCTAGGTGGCTTGAACACATACGTGTCCACCTTACTTTGCTCATGCTGTCCTTCAGGTGCCCTCACTCAGGATGCCAAGGTTGGTCAGTCAACCAGGGGATTCCTGGACATGGATGCTGAAATAGGGATATGCCTGCAGGGCTGCTTCTGATATGGAGTGGGTAGAGAACAGGTTTGCAAGAGCGGCTGCTGCAGCTGGGGTTGGGAAGATGAGGGGTGTTGGTATACACCTATAATCCCAGTGGCTCTGGAAGCTGAAGGAGGCCCATAAGTTCAAGACCAGGCTAGGCAACTTAGTGAGAGACCACCCTGTCTCAAAATAAAAAGTGCTGAGGATGTAGCTCAATGGTAAAGATCCACTGGAGCTTGGGAACAGAGACATCTCCTGGGAATGAACACAGAGGAAAGCTCCTTACCTGTTGCTGGATGTATATTGCCTTTTGGTGCTCTCTTCCATTAAAGTGACTCTGGCTAGGGGTGTGTCTCAGTTGTGACTGGTGCTCCTGGCAGCTAGGGAGTCTTTTGGTCTCCAAGATGGGTCTGGATGGTGCCTACAGTGCCCACTACAGGAGGGGACCCACAGACACCAGATGCTCAGCTGTGGCATGTGTTGGAGGCAAGCCCAGTCCCTGGCTTTCCAGAGAGAGATCATTGCTGGCCCAGCCAGCCCAGTCTGGGCATCCAGGCTTTGCAGGACCTGCTTATCCCTGGCAGGGGTCAAGAATGCTAGGAATGGAGACTGTCCTGTCTCTGAGCCTGGCATAGGAGGAAGAGTGGCACGCGCAGGCACTGCTTATCCGTGATGCACCAGCAGTCTCTCCCCAGTGAAGGAGCTTCCTCCATCTCCCACCCCCCCCCCAAATTTCCACTGTCTCCCTTGGTGCAAGAATTGTTTAACACCACCTGTGTTTGTAGAGGGCTCACTAAGTGGATACCACTATGCCCTTTGATGAATGGGAATACAGACAGGATTCTGCCCCTGGTTCTGACTCTGGGGTTCACCAGTAAGTGCACCAGCACCTTTAGTCCAAGTGGTCGTGTGTGTGTGTGTGTGTGTGTGTGTGTGTGTGTGTGTGTGTGTGTTTTCGTGCTGGGGATAGAACCCAGGGTCTTGTGCATGCAAGGCAAGCACTCTACCAAAGGAGCTATATCTCCAGCCCTCAAGTGGTCAACTTTACTCTGGAAGCTGAAGGAGGATCACAAGTTCAAGACCAATCCATGCAGTTGGGCACTGGATGCAGCTTGCTGACTTTTGGTGGCAGCAACTCAGTTCCCAGAGGCCTGATACCACCTGGTCCCCAAGGATGTGGCTGGGGGAGCAATAGCCTTGTGATCATCACAGGGTCTGAAGACACATTTGTGGGTCTGAGTAATTTGTGGGAAGAAGGGAGACCTCCAAACCACTACCCATGGGAAGCTTGGACCAAACCCCTGGAACACGCTTCCCATTCTTGCTGTTGGCACAAGCTGTCTGCAGTGTCAGGAGAGAGCTTGCTGGGAAACCCCCACCAGCAGCCTCCAAGGAAAGTAGATAGGCCATTTTGTGTCTCACAGTGCAGGCATGATCTCAGCGGTGATGTTTGCAGCCAGGCTCAGCACCTGCTGGGGTAACAGGATTTGGATCCCAGGACCAAGGGAAGGTTTAACTGCTCTGACCTGGATGTGTGATGGACTGCATGTGCATCAGTGTATCAACATGTTAACATGAGCATGTACAAGTACAAATGTGTGAGTGGTATAAGTATGTACTCATGCAAGTGTGTGTCTGAGTTGGTGTATGCCCCTGAGTCTGTGTGCGTAAACAGTGTGTGTGAACATGTATGTCTGTAAGCAAATGAATGCAAGGAGCACTCTTGTATGACTTGCAGTGATCAGAGGAAGCCTGCTTGTCTTCCTCCCATACTGGAGATTTAACCCAGGGGCACTCTACCCCTGAGCTACATTCCCAATCCTCTTAATTTTTTTTTCTTTAAAAAAAATTTTAGTTGTAGATGGACACAAGACCTTTATTTTATTTATTTATGTGGTGCTGAGGATCGAACCCGGTGCCCGACACATGCGAGGCAAGTGCTCTACCACTGAGCCACAGCCCTAGCTCCCTCTTAGTTTTTTGAGACAGGGTGTCTGTAAATTGCCAAAGCTGGTTTGGAACTCACCATCCTCCTGCCTCGGCGGCCTGAGTAGCTGAGATTATGGGCGTGTGCCAGGAATGTTTTTTCATAGTGAATGTGTGCAAGGGGAGTGAATGCTCACGTGGGACTCTGACCTTGGGATAAGTGGCTTGTCAGTGCCGCCTTAGAGGGAGTTTGCAGTCCGTTTTCAAGAGACCCTAGGACCTTTTCCATCCCCCACGCGCCCTGCACGGGTGGAGGCAGAACAAACTCAGGATTCAGTGGAATCTGGGAGAAGTCGCGGAGCCCAGGACTGACGCTGACCACCGGATCCGGATCCTTCAGTCTCTTCCACACTGGCGGAGGCGATGCCAAACCCAGGCCACAGGTGTCTCGGCAAGCGGACTCTGTGGAGAGCGCAGCCCTGTGGCCTTCCCGGAGGAGGCGTATCCGGCGGGCCGCGGGCGGCGCGCATTCCTGAGCCCTGAGTCAGCGCGGCCGCCCCTCCGGCCCGGCCCGCCCCCGGCGCGCACGCCCCTCGCTCCATGGCATTCCCGGGCGGGCGGCCGGAGCGGCGCGCGGGCGGGCGCAGCGGGGACTCGGCGCGGGCGCCCTCCCGGCGCCTCCGGACGCCCTCGGAGGACCCCGGCCCAGCGGCGGCGGTAAGTGGCAGGCGGCGGGGCCCGAGCCGGGCCTGGACTTTTCCCGACGCGTGCCCGCCAGGGCCGCCGACTTTCTCCGCGGAGTTTTCCGAGCGCCGGCGCAGGCGGCCCGGCGCACCGCAAAAATGGCCCGTGGCTGAAATGTCTCGGCCCCAGCCCCGCAGGTACCAAGGGTTCGGACCGGGGACTCAGTCCCTGGGCCTCCGCCTGCGCCTCCCTTCCTTGCCACCTCTGGCGGGTGGTGTCCGAAACTCCAGCTCGGAGGGCGGGACGTCTCGGGATCGTCCCTGTCCCGGCGCGCTCCCGGGGCAGGGAGTAACAGCAGCAGCTGTGGACTGCGGCGCTCGGGGTAAGGCCTGACCCCTCCGGCTACTTCCCAGCGCCGTCTCCCGGTCTGTAAAACGGGAGCCCCAGGGCCGGCGGGGAGCTACTTCCAAAGACAGCCCCCCACCCCCCTCGTGGTGGCCAGGAGGGGCGGGCTGGGGCTGAGCCGACCGCTGCCGAGTTCCTGGAAGTTGGCCTTCTCCCGTCCGGGTGATAGCCGGACGGGTGCTCCGGGCGCTGCGCGGGGGCCTGGCTATGCCCCGCTGGGGGCACGTTTGTGGGTCTGGGTGGAGAATGGGCAGGGGATTCCCCACCCAGATCTGTCCTGGGCCCGAAAGGTCCTGACCGGCGTTCCTTAGTGTGCAGCTTGGGTTGTGTGTCTGCCTGGGTGGGCGGGGCCTGGGCTTGGAAGCCCTAACTCGGTGCAGGGAAAGCCCCCCCCCCCCACTTCCTGTTGGAGCCGGGAGATTCAAGGATGAAACTGGCTTTTCAGGTTTAGCCCAGTTAGAAGCCTGGGCTGTCCCTGGCCCGGATCTCCCCACCCCTGTGGAGCCAGCCCCAGCCCCCTGCCCCTACCGGGAGGTGGGAGAAGACTAGGTTTCCAAGGGTCCTTGAAGCTGAGGCCCCTGCCATCAGGGTAATTCTGATCATGGGGCAAGGGCAAGGGAATCTGTGGTCCTAGATTGAAGGCACTGGCCCTTGGGCTCCAGTCTGATCACACACGCTTCCATTGCACAGGTCCACTGAGGCCAGCATCCGGGAACCAGCCAGTCCTCACCCTAGGGAGCTGACCTTTTCCAGGACCTCTTAGCCAACAGGATCTGTAGGTCTTCCTGCCCTCTGTGGACCACCAGGGATCTCCCTCAGCATCCTTTTGACTCCAGCTGCTGCTCAGGCACTTCCAGTGTGTGTGGGGCCTCAGGCCATCCCTATTCTCCCCAGTGTCTGACAGGATAGATTTTCTGCCCTAGGATCCCATTTCTTGGTTCCTGGATCGGCTGTGTTTAGTGGTGGCTCTCTCCTTTCTCCACCCAGGTGCCTCTGGGTGGTAGAAGGTTGCATACAGGGCCCGATAGCCCTCAAAATCTCGGGGCTGAAGACCACAGCTGGTCTGTGTAGCTGGGCAAGCAGATAGGGACCCCCACCCTAGCTCCTGGGTAGACCTGGCCAAGGTGCTGGACTCCCTTTGGGTGCTCTGTGACCTTAGGCAGTGACTGGCCCTTCTGAGGCTCAGTTTCCTTTTCTGTAAGATGGATGTGCTGTGACAGGTTGGTGGGGTCAGCTAAGATCATGCTTGAGGCAGGTGTGCCAGGCTCCTGTTTCCTCCAGGAGCACTTCAGGCTTAGCCTGCATCCAGTGGGTCCAGCAGGGGTTTTCTGAGCCTGAGGGTTCCTGGGCATGAGGGAACACATGTGTAGGGTCAGTTAGGGGCACTTCTGGGAAACTCTGACTGGTGGCTGGCTGCTCATCTGCCTTCCAGCCAGGCGTGTTGGACCCCTTCCCCCACCAGCCAGGAGTGTGTGCTATGCTTTCACTTAAGTCCTGGGATCTGGCCAAATCCTATATTGGGGACTAGATGTGTCCAGTTTAGGGGGCAGTTCACACTTGGAATCTGGTACAACCAAGTCCTTGTCCCCACTTTCTAATTGGTTGGTGTGGACGGGTACCCTAACCTCCAGGTGTGTCTGTCCTGTCAGCTCCAGTGGGTCAGGGAATGTGACCCCTGGGCCACATATGCTGGGTTAGCCGTGGTGCAGTGCCCTTCCCTGGGTGGCCTCTTCTTCTCCTATGTGCCACCAGGCTGCCCCTACAGATGGCTTATAGAAGGAAGCCCCTTATTCTGTTACTGTCTGTCTGGCTGCTTGTCTGGGGTGATGGTGGCTGATAGGTGATGTGGGGAGGCAGGGAGCTGGTGTGTCTTCCTAGGGACAGGAAAAGGGTATGGTGAAGGCTGCTGGCTCCATCTCAGGCCTGCCCTGCTCCAAATGGAAACTTGTTTCTTCCACAGAAAAGGGAGGGATCACTGGAAGGATTGAAGAGCACTTTGTGGTTTGCAAAGAGCCTAGCAAGTGTTCTCCACATGGTGCCATTTACAGAGGAGGCAGAGAGGCCAGGTGACTTTCCCTTTGCTACACAGTGACAGTGGAGGAGGATTGGGATCTAGGCTGCAGATAGCTGGAGACCCTTCTCTCAAAGGGGGATCAGGGGCCTCAGTTTAGGGCTCAGAGAGAGGTTGAGGGGGATCTTGGAGGAGCCAACTTCTTTGGGTCCAGGCTTGGGTGAGCTAAGGACATGACTGGTTGGATGTCCTAGGTGGGGCCTATTGTTGTAGCTGACCTTGGTAGTGGGCCATCTCTTGGCTGGCTGTGCTTTCTGCTTCCTGTTGCCCTGTGAGTGTCCAGGGCAGGCCTGAGTGCAGAGAAGGCTGCTGCTTACACCTTAGGCTACAGCTTCATGCTGGCTCTGGCAAACCTGCCCCAGTGTCCTCGTGCCTCGGCCATACCTTGCTAAATGCAGCACCTCTGAAGTGTCTGGTCCTCCAGTTTTTCATGGTCCTCATTGCACATGCTCTGGGCCTCTCAAACTGCCAGCTGCCTGGCTGTCCTGTTCCACCTCAGAGCCCTCAGCACCAGCCTTTCTGCTGCCGATCCAGCTGCTGTTTATTGAGCACCTACTGTGTGCTGGGTACTGCCATGGCCATATTCTCAGATGGCAAAATGGATTTGTTCAAGGCTATTGGTGATGGAGACAAATGTATGGGTCAGCAGCTTGGCTCCGGCCCTTTTACTTCCTTCCTGCCTCCTGTCTCTTTTTTTGGTATCAGAGATTAAATCCAGGGGCACTTAACCACTGAGCCACATCCCCAGCCCTTTTTATATTTAATTTTGAGATAGGATCTCTTTAAGTTGCTTAGGACCGCGCTGAGTTGTTGAAGCTGGCTTTGAACTCTCAATCTTCCTGCCTCAGCCTCCCAAGTTGCTGGGATTATAGGCGTGTGCCACTGTACCTGGCTCCTGACTCTTGCACCCTAGTCAGCAGGACTCTGATGTCCCCTGCCTATCTCCTCTGCCCTGGCAGCTGCAGCCACACTTCATCCCTCCACACCAGTCTCTGTGGAATCTGACCTTCCTCATCTCTCAGGCTCATTTCTAGTCTTAAGCTGCTTGGTGTGCCCAAGGGGCACCCACCCCACCCTTCCTGGCCCTCTTTCACCACTGGTGCTGCTCCCCGGCACTTTCCACTTCATCCCCCACATGCATATGGCCAGTTCCTGATGTTGCTGAATGATTCATGCTGTGACCTCTGGAAGTTATGCCCTCCTGGCTGGGGTTCCCCCCTGCACTGAGGGGCCAGCCGAGCAGAGTCCCCTGAGGCTGTCTGGGAACAAGAGCCCACTGTGTGCCTGGAGGAGGCCTGGATAGTGGGTCACTGTGGGAGGGCAGTGTGTTGCTCCTTGGCCAGTCTGGTCTGGGCCTGTTTCTCCCCCAAGCCTTGTGAATCCCACACACTTGAGGCCGAGGTGGGGTACCCGGCATTTGGTGGGGCAGGGTGGGTGTCCTCTCCCTGCCTGCTGGACCACATGCATTCTCCTGCACCTTCCTGCCTCCCCTCAGCACAGGAGGGGTTGTCCTGGATATTCAGATAGGGGCTGGAGCCTCCATTGTGAGCTGAGGTCTTTGGTGCTTCCTGGGGCCAAATGTGAGCCCATCTGGAGCAAGGGCTGGGGGGTCCAGTTGCCTGTGCGTGGTCCCAGTTCTTCTCCCCTCACAGCTTGTGCCCTTCTCACTCATAATTGCTCCCAACAGTCAGCTCCTCCTCCCAGGGCGGCTGAGGGTCATCTCCTTCAGGAATCCCCTGCTCTTTGGGTCTCAGGGACTGGCCCCTTCATGCTAGCCTTGCTCTGCAGTTGTCAATGTGTATACCCTGTGGTTGCTCTAGAACCAGTCAGTCCTGGGCAGTGACAGGACAGAGGACTGCACTCATGTACATGAGCTCTGGGAGAACTAGGCCAGGGGGCTCCTGTTGGGGGATGGCAGTCTGACTGAGGATGCAGGTCCTGGAATGTGTGCACGCCTGAGATGGGAGGCACTGAGCTCAAGGACAGACTTTGCTGGGGATTATGCCTGTGGATCATCTAGTGGCAAAGGGGGCCTGCACTATTGAGTAGGTGCCAGCTGGATGACACCTGGAGGTGCTGGGCAAACCTGGGCAGGTTCTTGGAGAGACCAGTCCCTGGTGCTCACCCATGGATTCCCAGCAGCAGCAGTAGCTCTGTTTGTACTCTTGGCCCTGCTCCTCTCTGGACCCTATAACAGTCTCACCAGCAGCATCAGTGTTTCAAGTAAGAAGACTGAAGGCATGTTGCTTTGTGTGGCAGGGCTGGAGTGGTCTTTTGGGTGAACTAAACAGGAATGCCAAAGGTGTCTTCATCCTGTCTGGTGTCTGGCTCCTTACCTCCTAGGCCCCATGGGGATAGCACAGCCTTGGGAGCAGGCTGACAGACTGGGAGGGTGCTGAGGCCCCTCTGTAGGCTCAGGAGCCCCTCCCTGTGCTCTGCTTGCTTTCCCAGCACATCAGAAAGTCTCTCAGATTCTGCGAGTAGTGTGCCCAAGACACAGAGGTGGCCCCTAAGTCACTCCTTAGCCAGCAGGTGTCTATGAAAGATGGCTGTGGGATGAAGAGGAAGACATCCACCCCCAGGATGCCAACCTGGCACCAGTAGATGCCTGGCACCCAGATCTGGGCTGGGCATGTGGTACAGGTCAGATGCTGAGGGCTGGCTTGCTTTAGCTCCTAGAAGGACCTTGCCACACCCATTTCTTGGTCAGAATGTCCTGTGTCACACATGGCCTCCATCCACCAACAGGGGCTCAGCATAGGCAGGCCCAGGGATGCAGAGAAAAATGCTGCCTGGCTTGTGGTGCTGAGGTCAGACAGGGAGGGATCCCTGGGTAGATGGTAGGGGGGCCCCCCTACCTTTGCCCCCCCAGCCACCACCTGGGCCCAGCAGTGCATGATCAACTTGGAGAAGGGGTTGGAATGTGAGGGATGGAGCCAGGAAAACTCCCTTCTGCTATCTGTTCTGTTCCTGGCCTCTGTAGGGCCAGCAGGAGCTGCAACTGGCACCCTAGGCCTTTTTTTTACTGGGCAGTATAGGGCCCACCAGGGCCATATGCAGTGTCATATGGTGGACATAGCCCTGTGGAAGCCCTGGATCTCCTTCAAACAGTTGAGGGGGAGACTCCCAAGTGGAATCCATTCCTGAAGGCAGCAGTGGGCAGTTCACACACCCAGCCACTTGCAGCTTGTTGAGGTTTGCACACTTTGAAGAGGCTAAGGAACTTGGGATTAATAAAGGAGGTATTAATAACGGAGGGCCTTTCCAGACCCTCCTGGGTACAGATCTGCAGCAATTGTCCTTTGTACAAATGATGTGGGTAATAGAGTCCCCTGGTCTCTATGCTCTGGGTCTTCCCCTGTGTTGGTGGGTTGGGGGTTGTCAGGCATGCAGTCCCCCAACAAGTCCCTGCTCTGGCTGCCTCACTGTTGTTTTTTGGGCATATGACGCCACCTGGTGGTCATCATGGTTAATGCGTGAATATGGTTTGTAGAAAAACACCCAGTGCTCCAGCTGTTGCTCTGCCACCTGGGAAACCATGACTTTCTCTGAATGTGGAGATTCCTCTGTGCAATGGGTGGGATTCACTCTCTGTTATGTGTGTAGTATGCCTCTGACTCTGTAGTGGAAGCCATAGTTGTTAAAAGAAGGCAAGGGGTAGATAAGACAGGCTAGGGGCACACTGACCCCCTTTCAAGCCTTAGCTCCAGGTCACAGGGAGCCTGGTTGTCCCTGCCAGGCTCAGTCCTCATCCCCTTCAAGCTCTGAGCCACAGGGAACCTCACTGTCCCTTCCAAGCAGCTGTCATTGCTGTTTTCTGCCCATCACACATAGCATCCCTTCGGCACTTACTTCTTTAGGGTGATAATTTCCAGAGTGTAAACTCTGAGAGGGCAGGTCTTGTCTTGTGTCTCCCCCAGCATGTGCCAAGCACCTCCAAGTGCCTTGCTCATTGGAGGTGCTGGAAGTGCTGCCTGTGGACCTGGTTGTCCGAGGACTGTGAGGGGAACCAGGAAGGTGTGGACATACCAGTGCCGAGCACTATCTGGGCTCCAGCCGCGGAGCTGTGAGCACCACCATTTGGCATATTGCTGCTTCTGCCTTCTCCAGGTCTGGGCCCAGTGGATCTTCAGGGACTTGCCAGCCTCACTACTGAGCACCTTCCCCTTTCCAGGCCTGCCTCACTCCACCTGGAACCATGAGTGAGGGCCGCAGGGACAGCACAAGCAGTCTGCAGCGCAAGAAGCCACCCTGGCTGAAGCTGGACATACCGGCTGTGATGCCGCCACCAGCAGAGGAGCCCAGCTTCCTGCAGGTAGGTGCTGAGTGTCCGGGGCTATGGCTATGCCCCACCCAGACTCCTCACTGTGACCCTGTTGCTCAGCCCCTGAGGTGCCAGACTTTCCTGCGGAGTGTGAGTATGCCAGCTGAGACGGCCCACGTACCTTCGCCCCACCATGAGCCCCGGCGGCCTGTGCTCCAGCGCCAGACATCTATCACACAGACCATCCGCAGGTACTGCCCTGGCCACTCCCCAGGGGCAGGCACACAGGGTCCCCTTTGGGTATTGGGGCTGGGAAGGAGCAAGGGTCTGTCTTGTCTCAGCTTTCTCTTCTGCTGTGGTCCTCCTGTCCTGGGGACTGAACTGCTGTCACCCCACTACCCTTCTCTGCTGCCCAGCACTCACTTTCTCTGTCTCCGCACCCTAATGCTCTGGTCCCTCACAGCCGACAGGTGCGCTTTGGGCGAGTCCATACTCTGCCCCTCTCAGGTCCCCGGGCTGCCTGCAGGCTGCCCCCACAGCGCCAGTCCCTCTCTTGGTCCCTGCTCAGGTACTTCAGGCAGGTCATGGGTGTGTTGCTGTTTTCTGGTGTGTGCATGTTATGTGTGGCTTCTTAAGAGCTGCCATGTTGGCATTTCCTGGCCCTTGAGGGCAGTGCCAGCTATGTGTTGTTTGCATGTTCGAGGGCTGTGGACAACCTGCTGGGGTCTCCCGTGCTGCTGCCTGGGGCCAGCGTCCTTCTCTAGACTCAGGGGATGGAACCCACTTGTCCTCCTAATTAGACTATTTCCATCCAGCCCCCGGAGGGCCTGAAGGCTGGGGCAGATCTTGCTGTCCAGGAGGATGGCCTCTGAGGCTCCTTGCCTAGGAGGGGGAGATGTAGCTGCCCCTTGCTGAGTCCCTTCCATGCTAGGGGGACAGCTGACTGGTTTGGAGTGAGCAAGGACAGTGACAGCACCCAGAAGTGGCAGCGCAAAAGCATCCGTCACTGCAGCCAGCGCTATGGGAAGCTGAAACCCCAGGTCATTCGGGAGCTGGATCTGCCTAGCCAGGACAATGTGTCGCTGACCAGCACGGAGACGCCACCCCCACTGTACGTGGGGCCATGCCAGCTGGGCATGCAGAAGGTACGCCTATGGCTATTGTCCCCTGTCCCCTCATTCTGATTCCCTGGTGGGGGCTGGGGCACAGTCTACCTGAGCTCATGGTTGGGAGAACAGTCAGGTGATCCCATGGAAGCAGGTAAGATGCTCTGGGAAGGGCCACCTGGGTGAAGTGAAGGGCCCTGGCATTATACCAGGGGCAGCCTCTGGATAGGTGAGCATACCAGGGGGACCAGCAGTGCAAGGGGAGAGGAGGCCGCCCCACTAGGTGGCTGTCGGGGTGATACCCATACAGCTGCCCTGGGCTGCAGGAGTGAAAGCAGTAGCAGTGGCGCCCTCTCTGTGGGGCTTGCGTGGCTCTGGTGTGTTGAGAGCCCCTGGCACCAAACTAGCCTGACTCCACTGTGTCTTTGCCTCTGCCAGATCATAGACCCTCTGGCCCGCGGCCGGGCCTTCCGCATGGCAGATGACACTGCTGATGGCCTGAGCGCCCCGCACACTCCGGTCACACCAGGTGCTGCCTCCCTCTGCTCCTTCTCCAGCTCCCGCTCAGGTTTTAACCGGCTTCCCCGGCGGCGCAAGCGTGAATCTGTGGCCAAGATGAGCTTCAGGGCGGCTGCAGCACTGGTGAAGGTAGGCATAGGCCCATGGGTGGAGGTGGGGGCCCACTGGCTATTAGGTCCCAAGGTCACCTCCTTGCCCTCAGGGCCGCTCTGCTAAGGATGGCACCTTACGCCGGGCACACCGACGAAGCTTCACTCCTGCCAGTTTCCTGGAAGAGGACACAGCAGATTTCCCTGAGGAGTTAGACACATCCTTCTTTGCTCGGGTAAGAAAAGCGCAAGGCCTCACCCATGGCCTCTGTCTCTGTATCCAACCTGACCTCGAGTATTTGCTCAGGAAGGTGTCCTCCATGAGGAGCTGTCCACATACCCGGATGAGGTGTTTGAGTCCCCATCGGAGGCAGCACTCAAAGACTGGGAGAAAGCCCCAGAGCAGGCCGACCTCACGGGTGGGGCCCTGGACCGCAGTGAGCTTGAGCGCAGCCACTTGATGCTGTGAGTGCAGCTGGTGGGTGGGGTACATGGTGGGGGGACCTCTGTCTGTCAGGAGCAGCTGGCCCCTAGGGCATGGTGCACCAGCATTCACTGCCTAGAGTGAGTTGCCTAGTGTAGTGGGAACCTAGCTTGGCAACTATGGTGGGGGTCCCAGGGCTAGACATGTCCCCAGTATTTTCTGCCCACTTGGGAAGTCCCAAGACCCGGTGGCTGGGTGATTCCAGCATGGAGGAGTGTGACCTTTTGCTGAGGTACAGAACCTTTGCTGAATCTGGGGTCCCTTCCTGCCATCCTGGGAGGGGCCTGAGGTTGCTCCTTTACTGGTAAGAAAGAGGCTAAAACTGGGACTTGACACCCACCCCCTTCATCAAAGCCAAGGCCTGTGCAGGGCGGGATAAAGACTGACTAGCTCTGGTTGCGTCAGGAGGGATGGCAGCAGGTGGTGGTCTAGTCCAGGAGGTGAACGAGCTGGCTCCCTGCAGGCCCCTGGAGCGAGGCTGGCGGAAACAGAAGGAGGGTGGCACAGCTCCACAGCCCAAGGTACGGCTTCGACAGGAGGTGGTGAGCGCTGTGGGGCCCAGGCGGGGCCAGCGCATTGCAGTGCCAGTGCGCAAGCTCTTTGCCAGGGAGAAGCGGCCATATGGGCTGGGCATGGTGGGCCGGCTTACTAACCGCACCTACCGCAAGCGAATTGACAGCTATGTGAAGCGCCAGATCGAGGACATGGATGACCACAGGTAGGTCGGGGGATTGCAGCCCTGTGAGCAAGTCTTGGGGTTGGGATGCAGATTCCTGGGCTCTGCCTTGGGGATGCGCTCGCTGATGCTCCGCCCTGCAGGCCCTTCTTCACCTACTGGCTTACCTTCGTGCACTCGCTGGTCACCATTCTAGCAGTGTGTATCTATGGCATCGCGCCTGTGGGCTTCTCGCAGCATGAGACAGTGGACTCGGTGAGCCCCTGGCACTCTCCCGGGACCCAGATGGTTGGGGGCTAGGGTCTGGAACCCCTGTGCTCCTCTCCAGGAAGAAAGAGCCCTATGGACTTGGTCTAATCCCACTTCCTGACTTTCCAGGTGCTGCGGAACCGTGGTGTCTACGAAAACGTCAAGTATGTGCAGCAAGAAAACTTCTGGATCGGTCCCAGCTCGGTGAGGACGTGGCTGGGGGCGAAGCCTGGAGTTCCTGAGGTGGGCAGGGGGCCTGGGGCTGCAACTGTACATCTCCCTTACTGTAGGAGGCCCTTATTCACCTGGGTGCCAAGTTCTCACCCTGCATGCGCCAGGACCCACAGGTGCACAGCTTCATCAGTGCTGCTCGTGAGCGTGAGAAGCACTCGGCCTGTTGCGTGCGAAATGACCGATCTGGCTGTGTGCAGACCTCAGAGGAGGAGTGCTCGGTGCGTCCCGCACAGCTCCTTGTGTATGCTGTGTCCGCAGTTACCTTTAGACTCAGGCCCCACTGAGTTGCCTTTGACCCCCGCTCTTGGCATGTAGCATTGCCCACACAAGGCCCTTCCTGCCACTTTGATGTCTGTTCATCTTGCACTTCTCCATCCCTGGTTCCTCAACCAGGAGGTTCATTTGACTTTTGACTCGACCTTGGTTTGGGTGTACTCTTTTAGCACCTGTCTAGTCTGTGTGCAGGTATCTTAAAGTTGACCTTAATGGCAGTGCTGTAATTTTCTCCACTAAGTGATATTGTTTTTTTAAAAAAAAAAAAGAGGCATTCGTGTTTTGTCCCCCCCCCCGCCCCCCGCATCTTTTGTGGCCGTACCATAGTTTATACCAGTCCCCTGATTAAGGATGCAGAGGCTGTTTTTGAAAAGCTAATAGGAGCAAGGTGCTGTAGGGTATGCCTGTAATCCCAGCTAGGCGGAAAATGGATGCAGGAGGATGGCAAGTTCAGGGCTAGCTTGAGACCCTGTCTCAAAATAACAAGAAGGGCTGAGGATGTGGCTCAGTGGTAAAGCACCTCTGTATTCGATCCCCATTACCTCACAAACAAACAAATATATAAAAAGCAACTGGCAATTATGCTCCTAGTGCCAGAATTTCTCGATGACTGAATCAGGTATCTGAATGATTAGGGGTGGAGTGGTGGGGACTTTGCCTGTGACTCTGCCTTCGAGCCCTCACTGCTGACTAAACTTGGCAAGGAATGGGCTCTGACTAGGGCTGACCCTGTGTTCTTACAGTCCACCCTAGCAGTGTGGGTGAAGTGGCCTGTCCATCCCAGCGCCCCAGACCTTGCCGGCCACAAGAGGCAGTTTGGCTCTGTCTGCCACCAGGACCCCAGGTCAGTCTTCCTGGCTGCCCCCTCTTCTGCCCTTGCTTTTCCCAGAAGGGTGAAGGTGTCCCCTTGTTGACTCAAATGGGAGGGTGCCAATGCCAGGGGCTCAAAGCAGGCTCTGACCACATACTGGACTCACGCAGGGTGTGTGATGAGCCCTCCTCTGAGGACCCCCATGAGTGGCCAGAAGACATCACTAAGTGGCCGGTAAGCTGGGGTGGGGAATTGCTGGAAAGTCAACTTGTCACACCTCACCCATCAGTGATGCCAGAGGCCCCTCTGGGTGGGACCATCCCATTTTCAGACACCATGCCCCTGGCCTTTGCCCAACCTGTCCATCGCCTAAGGCTGTCTCTCTGAGCGTCTACTCAGAGCAAGAGGGCTGGATAGACTTGGAAGGCCTGATGACATTCCAGTTTGACAGATGGCCCTGCTGAGGCTCAGATGTGAGGATCTGTTTAAAGTCAGGAAGTCCTGTCTTCTACCTTGTGAGGTGTAGAGCAAGAGTTGGGGTGGGGCTGACTTGGCTCTCCCCTGTTTGTGACCCAGATCTGCACTAAAAGCAGTGCCGGGAACCACACCAACCACCCTCACATGGACTGTGTCATAACAGGCCGACCCTGCTGTGTCGGCACCAAGGGCAGGTGAGCATGCAGTTGCCACAAGTTTGGGCCCAGGGCTGTGCCTTCTCCCCCACCAAGTTCCAAAACTCAAGGCTCCAACAAGGAGAAAGGGCCAATGGGAGGGTGGTAGTGCCTCTGTCCCTGGACCTAGCAGTCTCCTCCAAATCTGGGCCCTGACCTTCCAGGTGTGAGATCACCTCCCGGGAGTATTGTGACTTCATGAGGGGTTATTTCCACGAGGAGGCCACACTCTGCTCTCAGGTAGGCCTCAGGGCATGTCCCTCCCCTACTCCCTAGCCACTGTGAGTGCTGACTGGCCACTCTGCACAGGTGCACTGCATGGACGATGTGTGTGGCCTCCTGCCTTTCCTCAACCCTGAGGTGCCTGACCAGTTCTACCGCCTGTGGCTGTCCCTGTTCCTGCACGCTGGGCAAGTGAATCTGTGGGCTGGGTGGGTAGTCTCAGGGACTTCAGAATGGCTGGCTGAAGGTGGCAAGAAGCCACCTTCTCTGAGTGTTCCCTACTACCCACAGGATCTTGCACTGCCTAGTGTCCGTCTGCTTCCAGATGACTGTGCTGCGAGACTTGGAGAAGCTGGCCGGCTGGCACCGCATAGCCATCATCTACCTGCTGAGTGGCGTCACTGGCAACCTGGCCAGTGCCATCTTCCTGCCATACAGGGCAGAGGTAAGGCTGCCTTCCAGGGTAGGGACCCTCCCTGTGTGCCTGTGGGTTCGCCCTGTGTTGAGCACTGGATGTGTTCCTACCTTTGGGAGTGGGGCAGGAAGATGAGGCTGAGCTGCCTATTCCTGCAGCTTACAGCCACCCCACTACCCACAGGTAGGCCCCGCCGGCTCTCAGTTTGGCATCCTGGCCTGCCTCTTTGTGGAGCTCTTCCAGAGCTGGCAGATCCTGGCACGGCCCTGGCGTGCCTTCTTCAAGCTGCTGGCTGTGGTGCTCTTCCTCTTTGCCTTTGGGCTGCTGCCCTGGATTGACAATTTCGCCCACATCTCAGGCTTCATCAGCGGCCTCTTCCTCTCCTTTGCCTTCCTGCCCTACATAAGCTTCGGCAAGTTTGACCTGTACCGCAAGCGCTGCCAGATCATCATCTTCCAGGTGGTCTTCCTAGGCCTGCTGGCTGGCCTGGTGGTCCTCTTCTACTTCTATCCTGTCCGTTGTGAGTGGTGCGAGTTCCTCACCTGTATCCCCTTCACCGACAAGTTCTGCGAGAAGTACGAACTGGATGCTCAGCTCCACTGAGCCAGCTGTGGGTGCTGATGGCCACAACCACCCTGAGACTCGGGGGCCTGTGGACTCTGCCTGCTCTTCAGGGACTTGTCTTCCCTGACAGACCTCCTGTGCCTTGCTTACTCCTTGTTGGGCATTTATCACACTCTCCCACGATAACCTTCTAACTAGACCCTTGACGACCACCTCATGTGGCCAATAAATGGACCGGGAGCGTTTTAGCTGCCACTAAGTTGACCAGGGCTGTGTCCTTCTTCTTGGCTTCTGGCTAAGTGCTGTGGAGAAGACCCTGCAGGTACCTGGCCTCTGACAGCACAGTTCTGCCACACAGGGAACTAAGTTTTGAGTACACCCATAGGCTGTTCCAGTTCACAGGGAAGCCCCTCAGTCTCAGGAGGGTGCACTTTGCTCTAGGACCCTAGGGATGTGCTGCCACATTTCCCCACAATGGGATGGGGAAGGCATTGCTGTAGGGGACCCTGTGGGTAGAGGCCCCATCCACATCTGTCTCCAGACTGCTACTGCAGGCTCTGGGATGTGGGTTCTTGCTTCCCCACAAGCAAACAAAGAGCTATGAAGACCATGGTTACAGGCATGTGATGTGGCCACAGGGCTTAGGTGTGGCATCTTGGATGCCAGGAGTTACCTATACCAGTTCTCTGCCCTAAACACCCCTCTGTGATGGGACAGATCTATTAAGCCTTTTTGACTATTCAAAAAAATGAGGCGAACAGACAGATTTATTCTGCACATAAGGCCAGGCCCACAGCCCTGTGGGAACTGCCATGTTTTAAGGTCTTTGAGCCCAGGCCAAGTTCATAGGAAAGCAAGGAACAAATGTTTACCCTGTCCTGGTCCTGAGAACCCCAGGGCTCATGCTGACAGTACAGCGAGCCCAAATCTTTTCTGATGAGAGGATAGAAGGAGGGCTCCATCCTGCTGGGAAAGGGCTGACCATCAGTGAACAGAGCTGTCCCTGTCCTAGGGTCACTTTTGCCTCAGCTTTTTGATGAAGGAAACCTCATCCCGATTCCGGATACCATAACTGAAAGACAAGGAAACACAGTGTCTGACCTATAGAAGGGTCACTTGTAATTCCCCCCACTTTGCCCCCCAGGCCTGTGAGAAACAAAGAGGATAAATGTGGTACTTAGTCCAAGAGGCTGTGTGGCCACCTTCCCAGACACTCCCATTGCACTGCAGGGGTGGAGCTGCCTGGAGCTGCTCCTCTGCCTGCTACTCTCCTAATGGGGAGTGCCCCAAGGAAGCTACTTGTGGGAAGGTGTCAGTCTGGGCAGGAACCCTGCTGCTACAGCCCTCTGGCATAACATAGGGTACTAGAGGGCACCAGGCAAGATGCCCCACAGCTGAAGATGTGGTCTGAACTTACTCTCGGAGCTTCTTCCTGTCCTCTGTTAGCTTCTCTCCTGCAGAGGTCAGATGGTATGTCCTCCACACATAAGACCTACAAGAGGGGGCTCAGGTAAACCGTGTGCTGCCTTGAGCAGGATGAGGTAAGCTGCAGATATGACAGGCTCCAGCACTCAGCCCTAGGGCAGCTGCACTCTCTCTAGGCCTTTTTCCTGTGCAGTGCACATGTGAGGAGGTGACGTGTGAGCACTGGCAAAACACTTCACTAATGAAACTGGGGACAGTGCTAGACACATCTATAGGGCACTTGATCCATGGGAGCATGAGGGCTGACAGGACCTAGGTGAGGACTGGCAGGAGACACTGAAAAGTGAAGCATTCAACGAGGAAGACCACTTTCCAACACTGAGGTCCAGAAGTATCCACAAGTGAAGATATCTAGGTGGGGTGATATTCATGAGGGTCTAGAAGCAGATGAGGCAGGAGTCCCAACACAGAATTGCTCTCTGCCTGAATCTGCAGCAAAGCGGTGGGAGTGTGCACATGTGCGGCTGAGAACTACTACTTTGTGGAGCCCATACCAGCCCCCAGAAGCCCAAGGAAGAAGCTGCTGTTACACTTACCAGCTGATGTGCTGAATGCCCCCTTCACGCTCCTGCCTGAGCTGCACATGCCTCTGGATGGCCTTCTTCAGGTCCAGGACAGTAGCGTTCTGCACTACAACCACAGCTGCAGCCATGGACACAGTGTGAAAAGATCCATGAGGGACAGAGCCTCAGATGACAAGAGAACCCAGAACTGTCAGGCTCTACTCTGCAGATTGGGTTTGTGGCTGCCCTAATATCCTTGGGCATGGCCCCCAAGGTTCTCACTGACTAGTCCTGCTAACATCTTGTCCACATGAATGTATAGGCCTAATGGGAGGAGGACGGCACTTACGCATTACTTCCCCATCCATCTTGCACACTCGAACTGTCATTGCTTGACCATATTCTAGTGCTATCTGGGAATTGACCTCTTCCAACGTAACCTAGAGGAGACCAAAGGTGAACATGGGAATCCTGATTCTCTACCACCCCAAAGAACAACAAAGAAAAACAAGCTGATAGTGGCCAGAAAGTGGTGTCTCATTTTATGAAGGGTAAGAAGGGGCTCTTGCCTATATTTTAGGGTTTACTTAGTTGTTCAGCACCCCAACCTCGTGTTTCACTCACATCTTTAGAGGAGTGAAGAAACAGGCAGGGAGAATGAATCCATATGGGGATGGGGCCTGGTAGGCAGAAGAATACTGGGCCCAATATTTCTCCCTCAGAACCCTGAGCAAGTTCCAGGCTAGGGCCTCAGGACTAGGGTGAGACAGGTGTGCAACACTTAGCAGGCACCAAAAAATGATAATGATAACAAGTGTTTTAACAGAATACCTAAGAAAGTACAAGCTGGGTTGGGGATGCTGCTGGGTGGCACAGCATGTGCCCCGCAGGCACACGGCCTGTGATTCAGTCTCCAGCACCGTGTGTGTGTGTGTGTGTGTGTGTGTGTGTGTGTGTGTGTGTATAGGGGTAGAAGTTAATTTTAAAGATCCATGATGGGCAATTTTTTTTTTTAAATTAGGTAGACTACTGTCTGTGCTAAAGCATATTGACGCTTGAGGCAAATGGAAAAATCAAGTAACAACGACCTAGTCTTCACATTACTTTGTTTCCCACGGAGGTTCCCGCATCGACTTTGACTTTTTTTTTTTCCTGTGATATTGAACCCAGGGCCCTGTGCCTGCAAGGCAAGCACTCTACAAACTGAGCTATATCCCCCGCCCTCAACTTTGACTTTTTAAACATATTGTGTTAAAATACCTTTTACCTTGTGAGGAAGTGTTCTTTTGCCTCGGCCTGGCCAGGCAAAGCTCACTTACACCCAGAGGTGCTGTCCTGGGCCGCCCGCGGCCGCCCACCCGCGCCCCGGGCAGCTGCCCGCGCGCACCTGGATCGGGAGATCGCAGAGCAGCGGGTCCTGCACTACCATGGCGAGACCCTCCTGGAACACATCCACGGCCTCGGAGTGCGGTAGCAGCTCCTCTTCGTCCTCATCGTCTTCCTGCTCCTCCGGCTGACGCGGGGCCTCGGCTTCCTCCAGGGTTGCCACAAGCGCGCTGGGCTCGGAGGGTCCCGTCAGTTACCTCTGGAGAGGCGGAGCGCGCATGCGCAAGTAAGGCAGCTCAGCCATTGGTAAGCCGGAGGGGCGGGCGGCTGCGGTGACCAATGAGGGGTGCGAGGCCGTCTGCTGCGGGGCGGACCGGGAGCGCGCAGACACGTGACTAGTGTTGGGCTGAGGGGCGGGGCGGCTGCGGTGACCAATGGGAATGCGAGGCCTCCTGCTTCCGGGAACGCGCAGACTCGGAGCCCAGGTGGCGGAGTCGGAGCTATGCTTCTCTTCTGTCCGGGATGCGGAAACGGATTGATTGTGGAGGAGGGCCAGCGCTGCCACCGCTTCGCCTGCAACACTTGCCCCTACGTGCATAACGTCACCCGCAAGGTGGGCCCTGGAGGCCGGCTCTCCCCTGGTCGCTCCCATAGCCCGGTGGTATCGCCCTGGCCGGGCTGCGGCCTGGATCCTCGCGGGGACCTCTCTGCCACTTGCTCGGTGCGCGATGCTCACAGCCATGTCCAGAACGGCCTGAGCAGGTCTCGGGCTGCCCCCTATCTGGCGTCCCCGAGGGAGAGGCCTGAGGCTCTTCCAGTTGCCTTGCTTTATTTCCCCCATGGGACTTATTACCGTCAAATATATTTTGTAGCTTGCTCTTGTGCTGTATTTGTTAATCCTGGGACACACTCTCAGCAGGGCAGGGGTTTTTCTTTGTTCCGTGTATGTTTTAATCCGAATGCCCGGAGGGGAGTCTACTGCACAGTTGAGCGTACGGCAAATGAATGGTGTACACTGTCTATGACTTGTTATTTTCCCTTGATAATTCAGCTAAAAAGTAATTTTAGGAGGTAGGTCTCGTTGAGTTCAGAGTCTACTTATTTAAAACAAATGACTCACACTGGACGAAGGGGGGAGACGGGAAGCAAACTTCGGATCTCCAGGCTTTTAGTAAGTATTTAGCGATGGAGTCAACTGGTGGAAACCTGGAGTGGCTCAATTCTGGGGCGGAAAATGGGGCGGACAGGAAGGTAATTCCTGGGGTTCATTATGTAGGAGTACTGCCGATCCCTTAGGGTGGGACAGGAATGTGAATAGGGAATTTTCTGTGGCTTATTGGGATCAACTGACCCATTAGCGAGGGGTGTCAGTCACCTGTATGTCCTTTTGTGTTCCTTGCACTGGCTGAGGCCTTGCACTGGCTGAGGCCTGGGATTTCAAATCACAAAAGCTTAGGGAAAATGTTCTTGGACTTTTTTTCCTTATCCCTCAACTTAATCCTGACATTTCAGTAATGTCTGATAAAGTTCAAAGAAACAAAGTGTAGCTTGCTTTAAAAGCTGGCTGCCTGGGGGAATGACTGGGTTACCCAGCTAAGTGCTACTGGTTGACTTCTATCTAAGCTGTTGTCCCTACTTCCACATCCTCAGTTGCAGCTTCCAGTCTTTGCAGAGGTCTCTGACAGCCCAGCCTGGAGGATAACCCAGCCATGGGACCTCCTGTTCCCCTGGAGTGTGTTGCTCTGTGCAGGCAGGAATTGTGTTATATTTGGCATTCACAGAGCTCAGGGAAGGAAGTCGGGGGCACTTGAGGGCTGCTGTGGTTTGGAGGTCCTTGTTCATATTGTTCACTTCTTACTGGGAGTGTGAAGGCTGTTTTTGTTTGTTGTCTAGGTAACGAACAGGAAGTATCCAAAGCTGAAAGAAGTGGATGATGTGCTTGGGGGAGCAGCTGCCTGGGAGAATGTTGACTCTACGGCAGGTGAGAGACCTTTTCCATTGCTGAGCTGTGGATAGCTGTGAGGTTGCGGACTATGCCATTCCATGTTGAGTCTATGGTGTCCATGTCTAAGAAAGGGAAAGATAGGGCTGGGGTTGTGGCTCTGTGGCAGAGCGCTTGCCTAGCATGTGTGAGGCACTGGGTTGGATTCTCAGCACCATGTATCAATAAATAAAATAAACGTCCATTGACAACTGAAAAAAAAATAATAGGAAAGGTATTTTTCTTTATTAATTTGTTATTATTAAAATTTTGTCACCCCCAAAAAATATTGATACAAGCCTTGAAATGATACAAGCCAGGGTTGGATTCTTGGGGCAACCTCTTATTGTTGGTGAACCTCAGAGGCTTCTCCTGACCTCTCTGGCCAACTCATACTTGTAGGTTGTGAGCAAGAAGTGAGTTGCCAGTGCTTGGGAAATAGGAGGCGCTCAGGGGATGGCTCTGAAGGCAGCAGGAATGTTGGCAATAAGAGTCTACAATAAATTGTCTTCTTATTCTAATAGGGATTTTAGGAAGGTGATGTCAGGGAGTATTCAAGTGCAGGTTGGACAGAAATAGAGGTTTAAGACTTGATTCATGTTGGGTAGATATAGATGTGATTGGGGAAGCAGAGAGAAGGACCCTCAATACAGCCTGTTTTGAGGGGTAACAGCTAATTCAAGGTCAGTACTGTCTTTTCACCCGTAGAACATATAAGTATGTTATGGTAAAAGTTAGTATTGAGGGGGCTGGGGTTGTGGCTCAGCGGTAGAGTGCTCGCCTTGCATGTGTGAGACCCTGGATTCGATCCTCAGTACCACATAAAAATAAATAAGTGAAATAATGGTATTGTGCCCAACTACAACAAAAAAATAAATATTAAAAAAAAAAAAAGTTAGCATTGGCCAGTCGCAGTGGTGCATGCCTGTAATCCTAGTGGCTCGGGAGGCTGAGATAGGAAATCATGAGTTGAAAGACAGACTTAGCAATGGTGTGGCAAGGTGCTAAGCAACTCAGTGAGACCCTGTCTCTAAATAAAATACAAAATAGGGCTGGGGATGTGGCTTAGTGGTCAAGTGCCCCTGACTTCAATTCCCAGTAGCAAAAAAAAAAAAAAAAAAAAAAGTTAGCATTGGTAGAATTTGTCATTAAAAGGTGGATTATGGACCTGGACCTGAGAGTGTATAAAGGTGTTTTCCTGAGAGCAGGATTGTGTGGTTGGGGTGAGACTCTGTGATGAGCCCTTGCCTAACGTGTGAGGCACTGGGTCCACATCCCAGCACTGGAAAACATAAACAAGAGAATAGGATCATTTTCTCCAAATTAAATCAATTCCAAGGTATATCTGTGCCCCTGGGCATTTTGAAAAGGTGTGGGATGTGGTAAGATATGGGTAAGAACAGCTCCTGAGCTAAGAACAGCTGCTGCCAAAATGTCCCCTGGACATAGCCATCAATGGGAAGATAAGGAACGTGTCCACTGTCCGGGGAAGCAATTCTTTTAACAAGGAGAATCTGTGTGGCATGAGCCCCAAAGTGCACAGCAGCCTTAAGCCACTATCTTAGTCCCTTGGTGTTGCTGTAGAAGAATACCACAGACTGGGTAATTTATAGAAAACAGAAATTTGTCTCTTATCATTCTGGAGGCTGGAAAGTCCAAGATCAAGGTGCTGGCAGGTTCAGTGTCCTCTGGAGGTCTGGCAGTAAGAATGCAGGAAGCAGAGACCCAAGGCAGCCCTGGGCAGTGAACCCCTTACTATGGGCCTCATAGCTCTTAAATTCTGTTTTCCATGAAGTCCTAAGGCTTGGATATAATTCTGCCAAGTTCTTTGCTACTTTGTAACACAGATGCCCCCCCCCCAACCCACATGTACCCCTGTTCCAACAAGATGCTGCTCATTCCTTGTAAGATCCAGTCAGAATAGTCTATTTCAACTGTTGTTGGGACAGACTAGGCAAGACACTGAAGACGGCAGGAAACAGATTTATTTGGCTACAGCCAGGTTCAGAGGACAAAGCTTTTGCTGTGATCAATCATCAATCCCCCTGAACCCAAAATTCAGGCAGTTTCAGAACTTTATACCCAGTGTGTAAGGGGAGGGGCTCAGAAGTTCACAATCTGCAGAAGTTCATACAAAACAGCTTTTTCTTTCACTGTTCTAGCTAGGCAGGTTAACCCTTTAAGGACAGCGCCTGAGGAGGGGAGAGCTTCTCGCCTTTCTTCCCTCCCTCTGCCAGCTGTTACCAAGGAGCCCAATTGGTAACCTCTTCTCTTTGAAATGTAAACATTTCTGTGAAGCACCAGCCTGGTTAAAGGATCTGTCTTTTTTATTACACTTTGCATTTGCAAACATACTTCTATAAACTGTGGTAAATATTGTTACTATACTAAATAGGTCATAAATGTTTGTGAAAAACTAGTAAAGGGGTATTTAGCACCTGGAGTTCTGATCTTGTGTGGCCAGGTAAGTTAAGCAACAGGAAATAGTAAACTTAACTATATTGAAATCTTTCCTAGAGATTCTTTTGCTGATATTCCTAAGGTCAGTTATGGGGAAGATTTCTGGAGAAGCTTAATTAAGATTTTCTGTGGCGTAGGTGGTGCCACTATACAACCAGTATTCCTTTTTTTTTTTTGGTACCGGGGATTGAACTCAGGGGCACTTGACCACTGGGTCACATCCCAAGCCCAGGGTCTAACTGAGTTGCTTAGTACCTTACTATTGCTGAGTCTGGCTTTTAACTTGCAATCCTCCTCTCTCAGTCTCCCGAGCTGCTGGAATCAAAGGTGTGGGCCACTGGGCCTGGCCCACAACCAGTATTCTGTTCACAACAAGTATGCAGTCTCCAGGAAGAAGCCCCCTCCCTACAGCTCTTGTTTTCTCCTGAACCCTTAATAGAATCCCCTTAATGCTCCATTCATGGCCTGACAGGCTTTTTCTAGCATTTACTTAAAAACTTCCAGCTTTAGCTGGGTGTGGTGGCTTGCACCTGTAATCCCAGCTACTTGGTTTTGTCTTCTTTTTTTTTTTTTTTCCTTTGGTACTGGGGGTTGAGCTCATGTCCCCAGTCCTTTTTTTTTTTTTTTTTTTTTTTTTTGGAGACAAGATCTCATTGAGTTGTTTTGGGCTTCTCACTAAGTTAACGAGGTTGGCTTTGAACTTGAGATCCTCCTACCTCAGCTTCCCCAGTTACTGAGATTACAGGTATGTGCCACCAGGCCAAGCCAGTTCCAGCTACTTGGGAGGCTGAGACAGGATGATCACTTGAGTCCAGGCATTCAAAGCCAACCTGGGCAACATAGTGAGACCTGGTCTGTAATTGAATAAATAAATAAAATAAAAATAAAACTATTCTGTTTTAGTAAGCTTTTTTGCTGCTGCAACCAAAAGACTGATGACAATTTTAGAGTGGAATAAGTTTATTTGGAGCTCATCATTTCAGAGTTCTCAGTCCATAGGTGGTCAGCTATTGCTTTGGGATCAAGGTGAGGCAGGGAATGATAGCAGAAGAATGTGGAGGAAAGAGGTTAGGACAGGCCACCAGAAGCAGAGAGAGAGAGAGAGAGAGCAGAGCCCACAAAATATAAACCCTAAAGGCACACCCCCAGTGACCCACCTCCTGTCACACCCTACCTGCCTACAGTTACCACCTGGTTAATCCCTTCAAGGGATTAATGCACTGATTAATTAAGACTCTGATAGCTGAATTATTTAACCTCTAAACTTTCTTGCATGATCTCACTCATGAGCTTTTGGGGGATGCTTCAAGTCTAAACCATAACACATTCCATCGTCTGTTCATTGCCCAGTCTCAGGTATGATGTTATAGTAGCACAAAATAGTCATGGTGCAAGTTAAGTCTCCAACCAGTCTTCAGCCAGATTGAGAAGAAAAGTAGGATCCAGGGAGTGGGAAGGAGGTTTTTTTTCTTGGTACTGGGGTTTGAACCCAGGGGTCCTTTATCAATAAGCCACTTTACCAGCCCTTTTTATTTTTTACTTTGGGGACAGGGTCCCACTAAGTTGCTGAGGGTTTTGCTGAGTTACCAAGGCTGGCCTCAAACTTGCAATCCTCCAGCCTCAGCCTCTCAAGTCACCCGGGTTGCAGATGTGTGCCTTTGGGAGGAGTGTTTTCAAGGTCTTTCTGACTCCTCACTCTTAGTACATTGTGGGAATGATGTCTATAGACATATTATTGGAAGGAAGGCCCGATGAGCAGTGAGGCTTCACACCTTTAACATAATTTTTTCCTCTTAAGAGGTAGGTTCTTCACCAGCATCATTTTTGTATAACTGGGTTGCTTGATTCTTCTCCTTGCCAGAGCCATGTCCCAAATGCGAACATCCTCGAGCTTACTTCATGCAACTCCAGACCCGCTCTGCAGACGAGCCCATGACCACCTTCTACAAGTGCTGCAATGCTCAGTGTGGACACCGCTGGAGGGACTAGGCCCAGCTACACAGTGGACGCCCAGCGGGATATGAATCGTGTTCTGAGGGTCTTCGCTGGTGTAGTGGGAAGTTCGCCCCTTGGGATGGAAGACCAGGGTGTCAGGAAATGGAGCCTGCCTGCCAGTCAGGGAGTTGCTGTGTGTGGGGAGGAGACCCACAGGGAAGTGTGCTGGGTTTAAAGTCCTGCTCATTCGCCTTTTACATTCACTAGGCAGATGACATTTTCTCACCACCAATGAATACTCCACTGTTTGCACAACTTAGTACTTTAAATTTTCCTAAATATTTAACTGTTAATTATAAACCTGTAACCAAAACTTGTTTTGAATGTCTCATAAAAATGAAGTTTAATACTATTTTCTCAGTGTTTTTTTTTTTCTTTTTTTTTAGAGAGAGAGAGAGAGAATCTTTTTTGTAGATGGACACAACACAGTGCCTTTATTATTATTGTTTTTTTATGTGGTGCTGAGAATCGAACCCGGGTCCTGCCCGTGCTAGGCGAGTGCTCTACCTGAGCCACAATCCCAGCCCCAGTGTTTTAAATATTTTAAGAAATACCAAACCCCAAAGCACATTGATCTCTCCACATCAACTCCTATGCTTAAGTTTAAACAGGTTACAGAATTGCTAATAACATGGATATGAATTTCTTTCTTTTTTTTCTTTCACCAGATTGCCTTGGCTGTCCATAAGCTTGTGAACCTCCTGCTTCAGTCTTCTTAGTCGCTACTGCTTCCTTCCTTTTTTTTTTTTTTTTTTTTTTGTGGTGCTAGGGATTGAACCCAGGGCCTTGTGCATGCGAGGCAAGCACCCTACCAACTGAGCTATGTCCTCAGCCCCACACTGGACTTCTTATTTCATTTTTTAAACTTTCCTTGAATCGCTTCCTGGGGTTGCAATAAATGTGTTAGCGTGCTTTTATAGTTTCTATTGTTAATCTTTCTAGTCAAAGAAAAAGGACACCTCAGACTAGCTGGAAACAAGATCTAGTTGATAGATTGAAAGACAGGGCCCTGTCTTTATTTTTATTTATTTATTTATTTTATTAGTTACACATGACAGTACAATGATCTTGACAATTCATACATTTGAATCAAATGGGATATAATTTCTCATTTTTCTGATTGTACAGGTTGCAGAATCACATTGGTCATACAATCACCTATATACATATAGCAATAATAATGTCTATTTTATTCTGCTGCCCTTCCTATCCCCCCAGGGCCCTTTCTTTAAATTATTTGTAAATCTTCACCTCCTACCAAATCTCTCTTTTTTTTATTATTTGTTTTAATTACACATGTCAGTATAATGACCTTGACATATCATACATTTGAATCAGATGGGATATAACCAAATCTCTTAATAGCGAATTCTTATGAAATCATGAAACTCAAATTTCTGCCTTTGATACTTTTTTGAGACTGGTATCTTTTCCAGAAATGATGTCATCTTTACATGGAATTATGATTATTTTCTATTATTATAACACATTGACCAGGTCCTGAGCCCATTTTACCTAATTGTTTTGTTTTTCAGTACTGCGGGGATTGAACCAGGGGTGCTCTCCCATTGAGCTACATACCCAGACTTTATTATTTTTTTTTAAGACAAGGTCTCACTAAGTTGCTGAGGCTGGCCTCAAAATTGCCATCTTCCTGCCTCAGCCTCCCAAGTTGCTAGATTACAGGTGTGTGCTACTTGACTTTGTTTATTTTTTGAGACTAGTTCTCACCATGTTGTCTGGGGTAGAACTCCTGGGCTCCAGCCAGTCTCCACCTTGGCCTCCTGAATAGCTGGGACTACAGATGCAGATACATGCTGCTGTGCCTGGCACATATCCTTAGTGTCTTCTGCCTGGGCCATTAGTGTTGTTTCCTTAGGCTCCAGTTCTTGTGTTTAAGGTTGTTGGGAGGTGGTAGGGATCAGTTGTATAGATCATGGACTCTGAAGCTAGCTTGGTGGATAGTACTTCCTCATCTGTACAATGGAGATGGTAATAGGTGGTTTCCAGGTTTATAAACCTTTTTTAGTTTTCTTTTTTTGCCATACCAGGGATTGAACCCAGGGCCTTGTGCATGCTAGTAGAACATTTCAGGTTCTACTGAATGGGTCTTGCTGACTGTGCAGATCCTCCTGCCTGCAGCTGTAGTTCTCTGCTGCCTTTGCTTGGGGCTGGTTTCCAGTGCCCAGCTCAGCCTTAAGGGCGTGACTCTTCAGATCAGCAGTAGCATCTGTCCACTCAGCAAGAGCCCCGGGAAAGGACTTCCAACCATTCTCTTGCTTTGATGGACTGTCGTAGTTCTCAGTTCTTCTCTCTCAGAACACCTTTTGCGCTGAAAGGCCGGTAGCCTTAGACTTGCTTCCTCTGGCATGCTTCCTCTGCTTCCTCTGCTGCAGCCTCCCACTGAGCCACCCACAGTAAAGGGCTTTCTTTGTTTGGCTGACAAAGGAGCCACAGGGAAATGTCACTGGCTCGCAGCCTCGTCCCCTCTCTTCATCTGTGTGAACGTGCTCTGCTGCAATGAGATCTTCTACTCAAATTTCCGAGTTTCCCTACCTTTGCTTTCCTGTGCTGGGCACATCCCTGTGATGAGTGCTGTCTGGTGACGTGGACACTGCTGTCATCACACCCAAACACACTGCTTTGCCCTCTGAGTTTTATTCACTTTACTGTTGGCACTGGGGATGGAACCCAGGGGTGCTCTACCACTGAGCTACCTTCAATTTTCATTTTTAATGTGTGTGAAGAAATCCTATTGAGCATTGAGAGTAGTTCTAATGATGATTTCCTATCTGGTAATACTAACAGTTATGGTGTCGATGCATAGTCACAGTTTTTCTTTCTTTTTTCTTTTTATTTTTTGTAGACAGATAGCAAGCCTTTGTTTTATTATTTTTGTATGCGGTGCTGAGGATTGAACCCAGTGCCTCACACATGTTAGGCAAGTGCTCTGTCACTGAGCCCCAGCCCCAGCCCCAGCCCAAGTCACAGTTTTACTTGTCAGTGCTGGGAATTGAACCCAGGCCTTTGCCCATGCCAGGAAAGCACTCTACCACTGAGCCACGTCCCCACCCCTTTTTATTTTATTTTGGGACAGGGTCATGGTAAGTTGCTCAGGTGACCTTGCATTTGACAATCCTCCTGCTCAGCCTTCTGAGCTTCCTGGGTGACAAGTATGTGCCACTGCAACCAGCTCACCTTTCTTATTTTGACAAGATGGGTATGCACTGGTAATAAGCAAAACTGATATTATGTGGTGGCAGTGTGGCAGTCCTTGAAGCCCTCATTGGTAACTGCACCATCTATGTGCCACAGGCCAAGCAGCATGGTGAAGTGCTGTGGAAACAGTGATGGACACTGGCCAGTGAGTGCCACCGGGCACCAGTAGGGCTCCGTTCACACCTGGGGTTCCGGGAGGATAGAGTCTGTCTCCCCAGGCAGCAGCTGCACTGGCAAAATCTGCCTGATGTAACTGTTTTGGAACTTCCAGGTGAAACCTTGGTTGTTGACTGATGGTGATTAACTTTGGTAAGCCAAAATTTTCTCTTGTCTGCTTGAGCTCCTAGCAGCTCCCCAGCCCCCAGCCCTGATGCCGGCATCTACCACCTATAGGGGCCAGATTGAGCAGGAGAGCTTTGTCCTCCAGTGTTGTGATTGCTGCCTCTCCCGTTGGAGGTGCAGGCACATGCAGGCAGCCATTGTCAGCCTGCCCTACAGGCCACCCCTTTCAGCTGAAGAACTCCCAGGGGGTTTGGAGAGCCAGCAATTGTGTATCCCTTCATTTTTCTCTTTGTCAATTTTTTAAAAATTTTTTTTAGTTTTCGGTGACACAACAAACATCTTTATTTGTACGTGGTGCTGAGGATCGAACCCAGGGCTGTGCGCATGCCAGGCGAGCGCGCTACCGCTTGAGCCACATCCCCAGCCCCTCTTTGTCAATTTTTGTAAGCAAAACTTCAAAGTCTTGGACCTTCAAAACCAACCACATATGGGGGAGTTGAAGAGGTTACAACATATGCTCAGAGTAGGGCAGAGACGTAAGCACCTCAGGCTAGTGGACTCTTGGCACAACTGTTTACCCCAACAAAGAAGAGATCAGTAAACCCTCAGAGGGGAGAGTCTGATTTCTAATAATGTTATTATTAGATGCAAATACCAGATTTCAGTAAGAAATCACAGAAGGTTAGAAAGAAATAGGAAGGGATGGTCCCTTCAAATGAAATACCAACAGAAATTGTTCTTGAGAGAGACCAGCTTGTGGGCTTGACAGAAAAAGATTTTAACCACTTGATTTAACAGATGCTTGGACAACTAAGAGAAGATGTGGACAAGTCAAAAAAATGCATGGCCAGGTCTGGTGGCCACACCTGCAATTCCAGGTATCCAGGAGGCTGAGGCAGGAAGATTGCAAGTTCAAAGCCAACCTGGGCCACTTATCAAGGCCCTGCCTCTAAACAAAAAATAGAAAGGGCTGGAGGCATAGCTCAGTGATAGAGTGCCCCTGGGTTCCACATACACAAACAAAATGGAAATGTCAATAGACCAAAAAAAAAAAAAAAAAAACCAACAAAACAAACAAACAGCAACAACAAACACCACAAAACCACCACAAACAAACAAAAAAAATAAATAAAAATTCTGGAGCTTAAAGTTTGATAACTGAAATGAAAATTTGCTAGAGTGACACAAAGGTAGATTTGAGCAGAGGAGAAAATCTGTGAAGTTATGCTAGTAACTCAGTAATTACTGAGTCTGAAAAGTGAACAGAGAGCTCAAGGGACCTCTGTTACACTAAGTGGATCAGCATGCATTCTGGGAGTCCTGGAGGGGGTGAGAGGGGTGGCAAGAATATATGAAGAGAATGAAGCTGGGCATGGTGGCACATACCTGTAATCCCAGAGACCCAGGTGTTGGAGGCAGCTCAGTGAGACCCTGTCTCAAAATAAATAAAAGAGCTTGGGATGTGGCTCTCTGGTAAAGCACCCTCAGCACACCCCTGATTTTTATGTGTTAATGCAGTTCATAAAGAATTCCAACCATTTACAAGTGTATGAAGCAGAATGGGGGTGTAGCTCAGTAGAAGGCCCTGGGTTCAGTCCCACTACTGAAAAAAGAAGCATTAATCTTTCTAAATTCACAGGTTTAAAAAAAATCATAGGCTGGACTTGACTGGTGTGGTTTGCTGACCCTGTTTTCCTCCTGTAGTCCAATCAGCATGCGACCCTGGCAACAGGCCTCTCCCTCATTTGGTGACTTGTTTCCATGGTGACTCTGGCCAGGTGCTCCTCTTCATAACTGTGGCTTCCTTGCCTGTCTGTGGATGTTGTTTTCTGGGTACCTTCATGTGCTGTGGAAGAGGGTGGGCGATCAGGGGTGTGCCATTCGTGCATTTTCTAGGGGAAGAAGCACTGACCTCACGCCTGTATCCACTGGTGAAGATGTACTTTTGTGCTGTCTTGCACACTTTCTCCTTTTCTCTCTCTCTCTCTCTCTCTCTCTCTCTCTCTCTCTCCCTCCCTCCCTCCCTCCCTCCCTCTCCCTCTCCATCGTGTCTCTCTCTCTCTCTCCCCCTCTCTCTTCCACTCTCTCCTTCCTGTGGCTACTACCTGAGCTACTCTCTTCTGCCACACCCATCCATCATGATGTCCTGCCTTGCCTCAGACCCAGAGCTGTGGAGTTGGCCTACCTGTTGTGGACTGAACCTCTGAAATTAAGAGAGTTCATGCATAAAGGGAAAAAAAGAGAAACTCAGGAGAGAATGGCAGTTGTTAGTTGTGGGAGCAAATGTAAACTCTATTGTAGCATCACCAGAAAACTAAGGGAGTTAGCTTTGGAATCCCCGTGGAATGTGAGCACCTCCAAGACCAGAGTCTGCCTCCTGGAAAGCACTGTGTTCACCGGCTCTGAGTCTCTGCTCCCCATCTTCTCACTTCACTGTGCGTGGTAACCTATACCTTGCAGTGGGATAAGTAGAGGAGCTTGACCTCTGGGAGAATGACACATCTCCTTTATATTATAGAATTATTGCAAGTGACCATGATCATTTATACTAATCAACCAACCTCAGATCAACCAAATTTGAAACAGGCTGTTGGCTCCTGACCTCTTTTCTTAGAACATTTTAGAAAAATTCTAAATATAAATTCTAATTATAAATTTCCAGCCCCTTCCAGATGTAAGACTCTCTTAAAAGCTTTTTGACCGTTTTCTAATCCAGGAATGTCTTTCTCAAGGATCTGGGAGCCATTGCGGAAGTGTAATTGTCAAGGAAGACAGTACCTCATCCCCCAGTCTCTCATGTCAGGACAGGGGCTTGACTTCAGAAGTGCCCGTGCTCCAGGTGTAAAGATGGGAGAACACACTTTCTTTTGGTAAGGCCAATTAGCAAACCTGGTGGCCTCAACCTCCTCCCCCTTAGTTCTCAAAAACTCTCCAGCACTTTGTTTTTGTGGAGTGGAGCTTATTAGACAGAGTTCTGGGCCTGTCTCCTATTGCAATAGTCTTTGTTCACAAAGTCTCTTTTGTGTTTAAAAAAATGTATTTTTGTGGAATCTACTATATATTTGTATCATATAAGCAAGGACTTAGCAGAATAAAGATACTCCAAAAAAATCTAAAAAAAAAAAGTAGATAAATATGATATATCTCTGGTCAGTCATTGCTAAGCTGCTTCATGACTTGAGCCTTTGGTTCTATCTCTTCAGAGAGCTGCTGCACAGGACACACACAGCACACATGTGTGCATGAACACTCTCACACACTGAAATATGATCTTATGTGGCACAACAAAGAACATATAGTCAATATGTACATGAAAAGATGCTTCTCTTAACTAATTATCAAGGAAGTACAAAATTTAAAAAAACATTGAAATATCTTTGCCTATCAGACCAGCACAGATTAAAAAGACTGATAATGTTTGCTGTAAACAAGGGTTATGAGTGTTCTCACAGGGCTGGTGTGAGTGGAAGTTGGTGCCCTGTTTTTGTAGGGCCACTTGGGGTATCTATGAGTGTTTTTAAATGTCAACCTTGAGGCCCCCTGATTCCACTGTTGGCAAACATTTTTATGGAAGTACTCCTTCTGTTGATTAGAGATCTATGCCTAGAATTGTGCATCACCTCCATGTAAAATACTGTATGTAATGGTGCAAAAGTCCATTTAAGGAACTATTAAACCATGACATATACTGCCATTCAATGCATGAGGAAGATTTGTCTGTGACAACCTAGAAAGAGGTTGCAAATAGCCAGAAGTACAAGGAAGCCACCTGCCAATAGCACAGTCTGAGTCTGTTAAGAATATGTGCTTATTTGAATGAGCTTAAAAGGTGTCTGGAAGGATTTTGGCTAAATTGCTGGCAAGGGCCACCTCTGGGCACGCTAAGTAGGCATCTCCCATTTCAGTTAGTCCCTCTGTGCTGTTTTTTTTCCTTGACTGAGTTTGCTTGACCTTTATGTTTCGCACCCACCCTGCCCCTGCTGCTCACAGCTGGTCTTGTTGGTGGAAGAACTGCACCTCTGGTTCTGGAAAAACCTGGGAGGGGTGAGGGCCCTACTCTGCTGTCAGGGTCCTTGCTTCCTCTGCTAGTTCAGTGCATCTTGACGGTGGTGCTCTGGTTCTCGGGAGAAGCACAGTGGACTCCCATCTGCCAGTCAGGAGACAGATCACTAACACCTAGGTTTGGCAACTCAGTGTCACAGGGCCTGTGGTAAGCAGTGACAGGCATCTCTCAGCTCCGTGAGGGTTACTCTGCTTTGTACCGTGGTTTAAGATGTGGGTGGCCTGTGTCAGCCTGTCATGAGGCCACGTCACTGCCGCTGTGGTTATCTCCTGGATCAGGTGAGGGGCTTTGCTGCACATCAAGGACTGTCACAGCAGGTTGCCTCTGGGCTGGTGATGCTGAGACTCAATGGCACTGGGCAGATGCATTTGGGAAGGTGAGTCTGTATTCTGGGTTCCTCAACCTCTGACCGTAGCATGAACTTCAGGAAGGAGAGAGAGACCAGTGGTCCTCTATCCCTGGGCCCAGGGAACCACCGTGGCATTTGGGAGCTTCTTCCTAATTTTTCGTCCTCTGGTGCTCTGGCCTTAGCATATCTGAGACTGTAGAATTTGCAGTGCTGACCATAAAATCATACACTGCAATTTCCAGGCCTTCAGGCGGCATGGGTACCATTGTGGTCTGTGTGGTCATGCTCCAGCTGGACAGGGGAAGGAAGGGTGCTTCTCATTATGGAAGAAACTTCTTCTGTGACGGAGTTGACCTTTGTGGGCATGAGAGCAAATGGCGTTGTCATGGCCATGAGGTATAAGTGAGGCCCTGGGGCAGGTAAAGCCCCTCTGAGCTCCCAGGCCTCTGGGGGCTTCAGGGCAGAGGAGGAGCTGGGAGGCAGCAGGTGCAGGTGGGATTCCAGGAGGGTCAGCTCAGCCAGGCAGGCAGAAGGGAAGAGGGTGCATCCCCTGGAGCTCTGGGCTAGCTGTTCTCATGAGGGGCTTGAGGAGATGGTCCTGCTGTTCTGGGCTCCCCTCTGGCCTTGTGAGGTCAGTGGAAACCCTCCTGGTGTGAGTTCAAATTCCGTCCCATCGTTGCCTTCATGGATGACCAGGGTGGCCTCTGTAGTAAGGTGGGGGAACATTTGGGAAGAAGATAGCAGAAGTCTGCAGGTCACCCTGGAGCCCGGTCCCTACTGGGACTCCACAGAGCAGTGAGCTTCACCTTCAGGGGGATTGCTGGACTGGTGAGGGGGATGCTGGAAGAGGGTTGCCCCCCACTGAGGCAGCAGGAGTAGTGGGCATAGTTCCCCAGGCCCTGAGGAGAACCTCATCAGCTCCTGCACTGTGCCCTGGCACACTCTGCCTGGGGAGATAGATTGGGGGCTGGAGGCGAGCTGCGGAGAGCACCATGATGGGGAAGAAGCCAGGCCCAGGGCATAGAGTGAAGGGGGCCAGGCGGTAGGCTTGTGCCCACCCATGCAGGCTCTCTGACCCCTCCCCTCCCACCCCCGTGCTCCTTGGGCACTGTCCTTGCCCTCCCCCCCCCCCATCCTGGGTCTGTGCCCTTATCCACCTAGCATCTCTGGTCCAGCCCTCTTCTCTCCTGAACTTCAGCTTGGTGTGCCCCCAGACATCTGACCCTCATGTACCCTCCCTGCCAGAAAATGTGTGGCAAGATGCTTCTAGGAACCCCTCCCCGATTCCTGACCTTCTCTGCGTCTCCCTGTACCTCCTTCCTCCAGTACTGGGCATTGAACCTAGGAGTGTTTTACCACTGAGCTACATCCCCAGCCTTTTAAATTTATTGCTTTGAGACAGGTCTTTCTACGTTGCTGAAGCTGCCCTCAAACCCACAATCCTCCTGCTCAAACTTGAGTCACTGAGATTACAAGTGTGAGCCGTTGTGTCTGGCCCCTCTTGTCTGTTATCTTTGTCCTCAAGCAGCTGGCCTGCCCACACTGTCCCTTCTGCTCCCTATGTATACCCAGACCCATCAGGATCACCAACCTGTGCCCAACAGCTTTGGGAGTTCCCCTGGTGCCTGAGAAGGCCATATCCTGTGTGACCCAAAGAGGGAGTTCTCTCCTGCTCCCATTTTCAGCCCTATTTCCTGGCACAGCCTCCATGTTCCCCAGGGTGCAGCTGCTTCTGGCAGCTAGAATCTGCATTTCTCTCTTCACCTCCAGCAGAGAGAAGACAGTGCTGGACAAGGGTTTATTTAAATAGCAACCTCCATCCATCTGCCTCCACATCCTCTAGCTTTAGATGTAGGCAAGAGAAACAGGATCTCATGTCTTCCCCCATTAAGATAAAAACCAGGGCTGGGGTGTGGCTCAGTGTAGAGCACTCTCCTGGCCCTGGGTTCATTCCCAGAATCACACGTACACACGTACACACACACACAAAATATATAATAGGTTTTGTGTGACAGTAAGTGAATACAGTGACTGGTCCCCAGTGGAGCCAATTTGGAGCATGTTCTGCAAGGCACTAAGGAGTCCAAAGCCTCCTGGACATCCCCCATGATGGTGGCTTGCTCTGGCGTGGGAGGAATAGTGGGGCCTGAGGGCCAATATGGATACCATATATGCAGGGCCTATATGGATACCCTCCCCTGGGGCTGGCAGACTCCTTGGTCAAAGCCAGGGTTCCAGCTACAGGGCCTCCCACAAATTCATGGTATCCCAGAAATCCAGGATAGGTAGGCCATCTGGGCCAGATGTGGACCAGTGGGCTTCGTGTTGTGTTTGCAGACCTGATGGGGAAGGCCATACTAGTCCCTGGTGTCAGCCAGGGTGTCAGGAACCACCTCTTTCTGGTGATGCAGACTCTGGCTTCCCCTCTTGTTCTCACGCCATCCTGTGACCTGCTGTCTGAGACTTCCCTGGAGCCAACCTGGCACCTCTTGGAGGACCAAGGGGTACTATGCTGACTGGCTGGCCCAGGGTTTTCCTCCCTCTGTAAAGTCTCATCCCATGTCTGCAGTGATTTAAGGGAAATCTGTGATGCCCTGAGGCTTCACCCGCTTTGTGTGGTTCTCAGTGGGTGTGTACTGATGGACTCACACATTGCCCTCAGGCAGCTTCAGGCTGTGTGGGAGCTAGGAGGACCCCTGCTAAGAACAGAGCTGCCATGTGCTACATGTGGGGCAAGTCCCTGGTCTCTCTGGGCCTCAGTTTCCCCAGGTTGCTGCTGGTGGCACCCAGCTCTCTGTCACTCCTCTTGTGTGCATCCTGCCCACTATTCTTCCCACCTAGTCTATAGAGGGGGACTGTGGAGCTGAGAGATACCTGATTGCCTGCTTTCCAGCCACCTGCTCCTGGGCCAACCTGTGGCTGGGCTGGGTGGGTGCCTCTCCTGGGACAGGGTCTCCACAGGGGTCTGGGCCAGCTCTTAGCAGGAAGTGGCTGCTGTGATGAGCTTTTACCAGGCCTTGGTGCCTTCCCACCCTGAATGGACTGACAGTGCCAGTAAGTATCACAGGAGGGGACAGACCCTGCCTGCCTTGCTAGGCAAGTGCTCTACCACTGAGCTACATCCCCAGCTTCCAGACATTACCACGGAGAACTTGCCTTTCATGCTGCTGCTGGTAGTGCCAGAGTGCATACTCCTTTCCAGGGAAGATTGGGTCTTATCAGTGGTTTGTCCTCGGGGTGCTAAGGTGGGTGGGGTTGGAGCTGTGCCTGCTGAGGGATGAGGGCTTCTGGGGGGTAAGCATGCTCTGATCTGTGTGCATGTCTGCTTCCTTTTTCTTCCTTATCACTAATCGGGCTTGTGTAACCCAGCTGGCCCTGCTTCCTGCTTAGGGGCTATCAGCGAGCCATCTGTAGCTGCAAATGGGGTGATAGGGCGTCAGCAGCTTCCCCACAGCCAGGAGCTTCCTGATCCCTCTGTCTGTAGTCAACCTCTGGCTCCCTCAGGGATCCTCAGCAAAGGGGCTTGTCCTTCTTGGGGTGTAGGACACCTGGGAATAGAGAGATGATGGGCATTTTGGCAAGTGCCATCTGTTGCATGGACACCTACTGCCATCCTCAACCATGTTACTGAGGCAGAGCTACAACAGGTCTTCATTTAAGGCAGCAAAAGGCAGTGCGATAGCTACGCATGATTGGAGGCTAATGTGTACCCCTGGTCAAGGCCCTTCCCCTCCTTGGCATCTGCTTTCGTGTTATGAACCTAACAGCCTTTCTCATGATTGTCAAAACCAAAGTACAAAGTGCAGTTTCCACAGTTGGCACACCATGTGACACCCAGGAAGGAGCTCCGTGGGCCTGACAGTTTTCCCCAATCCTGACTGCCCTTCAGTGTGGGCCTGGGCCTGGCCTAGGGGGAAGGACAGGCAGAGGATGGCGGTCTCAGAGAGGGCCTTGTAGGCATACATGGAGATGCTGCTCTCAGACTCCAGGAAGCTGTGTCTTGCACATGGAAGCCACAGTCCTTGGTTGGGTCAAGTGACCCTTCTGAGCTGCGGATTCTTACTGGTGAAGATTGGACAGGGATGCCTGGTTTCTTTCATTGGAAATGGTGATGGTGAAGGTGATATCCCATTCAGAGCCTCTGCTAAGTGGAATCTCAGGGAACTTCCCACCCAGAGAGGCATAGGCCTCTCAGTCTAGTCCCTTGCAGGTTGGACCTTGGAGAGTGAGGCCCTGATTCGAGATCTGGTCACATGGCTTCTATTCTGTACCTGTGCCTGCTGGGGAGTTTCTGTCCCTGAGGAGGGAGGAGGTGAGTACTGGGCACTGGTGTCTGTGTGGGGCAGCTGGATGGAGATCTAGGGGCTGGAAGTGGGGGCATCCCTGGGAGAAGAATGGACCCAGATTGCTAGGACCTGTCCTCCGGGGTCCCATTGACCCTAGGCTTCCTGTGCCCTCGTCTTGGTCCTGACTTCCCTATGTACATGGACTGAGCCCATTACCCCCAGGCCCCCCAGACCTGCCTTTGACAGATTCTCCTTGGTCATTCTCTGGAGACTGCCTTGTTAGGGTTCAGCTGTCAGGCCCTCTCTTGCCCCTGCCTCAGCTCTGCCCAGAAGCACCTGGTACAGGCTCCAATGGTCTCATCTCCAGGGCCATGGGCTGGAACCTTCACCTGCCTCACCAACAACATCCTCAGGATCGATTGCCACTGGTCTGCCCCAGACCTGGATCCTGGCTCTGGCCCCTGGCTCCTCTTCACTAGGTGAGGGGAAGGGTGGTGGGGGTGGGAGTGCAGCCCCCCTGGAAGCAGCTTGCCCTGGTGCTGATATATGGCCTTTCCAGCAACCAGGCACCTGGCAGCAAGTACAAGTGCATCTTCCAAGGTAGTGCCTGCACCCTGGAGCTGCCCCCTGAGGAGGTGCTCTTGCCCTCTGACAACTTCACCATCACTCTCCACCGCTGTGTCTCTGGGAAGGAGCAGGTCAGCCTGGTGGACCCACAGTACCTGCCCCGGAGACATGGTGAGCAGGGGTGCCTTCCCAGGGCCAGCCTACTGCTTGGTGGGTGGGGGCAGGGACCTCAGCCTGTGACCCCTGTGGTCCTGAGTCCTTGCCAAGGGAGACCTGGGGTTGGAAGCAGGTGACCCTGGGAGGGGATGGCCATGTGCTACTTACTGCAGGGCCAGGGTTTGGGCAGAGGATGAAGATGCAGGGCCAGCTGGGGTGGGGGCTGAGTTGGGTTCACATCACTAGAAATGCACTCCGGTCAGAGCAGGAAGGAGTCCAGCAGCAGAGTGTGAAGGAAAGGGGAGCAGCATTGGGAAACCTCCTTGCTACAGGGGCTAGGATAGTTGTTCTGTCCCTGTCTTCCAGTGACTCCCCTGGTTTGAGGGGGCCTTCACCATGCATCACGGGAATCTTAGTGCCCTAGATCTTGGCATGCTGAAGGCCTCACATATCCATTCTGTTTCAGTTAAGCTGGACCCTCCCTCTGACCTGCACAGCAACATCAGCTCTGGCTCCTGTGTCCTCACCTGGACCATCAGCCCTGCCCTGGAGCCAATGACAACACTTCTCAGCTATGAGCTGGCCCTTAAGAGGCAGGAAGAGGCCTGGGAGGTAACGCTTTGGCTTGCTCCCCTGGGTCTTTTCTTCCCCAGAGTGGCTGCCATGAATGGTAAGGAGGGGAGGGGGCCAGAGCCCGGTGTGTGTGTACACGCATCATCCCCATGTATATAAGTATGCCGGTGTATGTGTGTATGTGTGCACACAGTGGGTGGTGAGCATGCCTGTGCGTGGATGTGTTTGTGTGTTTGTATGTGAGTGTACATGAGTGTGCCTGTGCTTTGTGTCTACATGTGTGAGTGTGTACTGGGGTGCCTGAGTGTGTGAGTGTGAAATGTGCCTGTAGATGTGTGTGTGTGTGTGTGTGTGTGTGTGAGCAGGGGTGTGTCTGTGTGTGAGTGTGCACATGTGTGTGTGTGTGAGTGGTCTGCTGTGTGCACTCTCCAGCTGGACCCAGCCCCACACCTGGTACCTGCTCACTCTCCCTGGCTCTGCAGCAGGCCCGGCACAAGGACCGCATTGTGGGGGTGGCCTTTCTCATCCTTGAAGCCATCGAGTTGAACCCTGGGTCTACCTATGAGGCCAGGCTGCGTGTGCGGATGGCCATGCTGGAGGACGATGTGACTGAGGAGGAGCGTCATGAGGGCCAGTGGAGTGAGTGGAGCCAATCTGTGTGCTTCCCCTCGCCCCAGCGAGGAGGTGGGTCCACATGGCGGCTGCTCATCCACAGCTTGGCCTCCACTCTTCTGTCCATCCTACCCCTTTACTTTTCACCCCAAGGCCCCTTCTCCTGCAGTCTGAGATGTGCAAGGGGAAACACACCCTGGGCTCCTAGGAGCCTGCATCTAGTGGCTACCATTGGGAGTGAGTGTGACCTAGAACTCTATGCCAGATGGGGCTCAGTCTCTTTAGTGAGGGTGAGGCTGACCCTGTGCATAGTGCTGCTGGGAAGGCTCAACGACCTGACCACCAGCCGTGTGGCAGATGGAGGGGCGGGCCAAGAGTGAGACTCACCCCAGGGACTTTGCACTAACCTCCGAGGCCATCCCAAATTCTTTCCTCTTTGGCCCAGGGAACTGATAGGGGCCCTTTGTCAGGTGGGCTTGGGGGGAACCTCTCCTTTCCTGACCACAGGTCTCCTGGTCCCATCCTGGGGCTGGATAGACAGCACTTTTATTGCTGTACCTGTCTTTCTCCTTCTGACTGGCCTGACCTACCTCCTGTTCAAGCTGTCACCCAGGTAGGTGGCTACTGTGTGTGTGTGAGTCTGTACACTTGACTATCAGTGCATGCACACACAATGTCTTAGCATGTACATGTGAGTGTGTACATGTGAATGTCTTAGTGTATGCATGTTTTAGTTGTGTGCATGTGTGTGGGCATATCAGTCTGTGCATGTGTAGGTATGTGGTGTCTGGGACATAAGGCCAACCCCCCTGCTCCTTTCCTTCCCTCTACATTGTCTGGTGCTGAATGGAGTTGGGTTTTCAAGTGTCCATACTGGGCCATTGTGGGTGTGTCCCCACGTTGACAGGGGAGAGAAGGGAGGGAGTGCTGTGGTAAACCTGAACATGTGATATGCTTGGTCCCCACCAACTGTGGAGAGACCCAGAGTTCCTGGGACTCAGGAACCTGAGGTCCTTGTCTCCTGGCACTGGGGATGTTGCTTGGTTTGCCCACTGTTCACATGTTGTATTGAAGTGCTATTTTGGGCAACTGGGGTGCACAGGACCGTGTTCTCATCCCTGAAAGACACTTCAGAGAGCAAGATAAGCCCCCACACCTTATGTACCACGTGTCAGGTTTTGAGGTCACAGGAGCCTTATCTGGGACTGAGGAGGAGACTGTCCAGCTGCAGACAAATGATGGAGAGAACAAGAGGACTGACACAGGGCAGGAGGGCATGGGGAGGGTGCCAGCTTCTCCTTAGAGCACTGGAAGAGAGCGGCATGTGATGCCACACCATTTGGTTCAGGTGGTTAGAATGGACCACTGATGTACAGGTGATTTGACTTGAGTGAGGGTGAGGAGACAGAACACCTCAGAAGGAGTTGCCAGGGTCTTAGGCAGAGAAGATGGGATTTGAGTGGTGATCCCTGAGGTGAACTCCAGGGGCTAGGCCCTGGGAGGTCAGCGAGGTTGAGCTGGCCCTATGGGGTTGGAGCCTTGCATGGCCTCCTCTTGGGCAGGCAGCTGGGTGATCAGGTGGATTGGGAGCTGGGCTTATCTGCCAGCAGCACACATGCAGTTCCTGGAGCTACTGGCTCTGAGGGCTGAGGGCAGGACTGGCCACTTCCAGGCACTGACTCTGTGGCTGCAGCTCACCTGGAAAAGACATATGCCTTGGTATAAATCAGTTCTATGGGGCATTAGCCAGAGAGGTCACAGCCTGCCATTTGTGTTTTGCCCTGAGGGTGGGTTTGTCCATAGGGTGGGTGGGTTGGTTTGTTCTTGAGAATGAATCTTGCTATGTTGCCAAAGCTGATCTTGAACTCTTGGGCTCAAGCAACTCTCCTGCCTCAGCCTCCTGAGAAGTTGGGACTACAGAAGTGAACCATCATGCCCAGTCCTCTGAGGAGCAAGAGGGAGAGAGGGGCAGCAGCCTGGGTGAGGCAGGTTGACATCTTCTGGCTGGACGAGAGCTCCGGTCTCTGCAGTGACCTCAGACTTTCTGGAGTGTGGCCTTGGGAGGAGCCTGTACTAGGGTCTCTGCAGGCTCTGACTGTCCCTTCCTGGCCTCAGGGTGAAGAAAACCTTCCGCCAGAACGTGCCTTCACCAGCAGTGTTCTTCCAGCCCCTCTACACTGTGCACAACGGGAACTTCCAGGTGTGTGCAGAGGGCACTGCAGAGCATGGGAGCAGATATGGCTCCAAGATTTGACCTGTGCAGGTGTGGGCTTGGATGGGGGCTGGGCTGGTCTTTTTTTTTTGTATAGTTTGTGGGTCCAAATTGACACACTGTCTCAAATGGTAATAATTTAACTGTATTTTCACTGCTGATTTCTTTTTGTTCCTTGGCCTCCACTTCCATTCTTTCTTTCTTTTTTTTTTTTGTGATGATGTTTTAAAAAATAATTGTTTTTTATTTATTTTTATGCTATGCTAAGGATTGAATCCAGTGCTTTACACATGCTAGGCAAGCGCTCTGCCACTGACCCATAACCCTAGCTCCAGTTCCATTCTTTTTTTATTTTTTAAATAGTTTTTAGTTGTAGATGGACACAATACCTTTATTTATTTATCTTTTTGTGGTGCTCAAGATCGAACCCTGGCTTCACACATGCTAGGTGAACGCTCTACCACTGAGCCACCACCCCAGCCCCCAGTTCCATTCTTGATGGGAAATTAAACTTTCATTTGTCTGCTCTGCTACTGAGGGAAATGAAAGCATATTATGGGCTGTCTGCACCCACCCCATCTCATTCCTTCTTCTCACCTCCTCTTCCCCAAAGGTTTTTGTCCTGTGGCTATGGGGAAGGGTCTTTGGCTTGTACTACTGTCCTGGCCCTAATAGGACCTCTGACTTCTTCTTTGGTGGCCACCGTGAAGTGTCTGGTACCTTATGGGCCCCTGGGTATCTCCCTGGCACCATTGCACATGAGTGCACCCTGTATTTCCCTATTGTGGGCCTGGGAGGGAGAGCCTCAGATCACTTTTGTAGCCCCCTACCTCTGTTGGATTGGCAGTTCATGCTCCCTGAGAGGAGGTCGGGAGAGGAAAGTCTCCCTTGGTGGTCTCTGTCTTTCCCCTCTCAGTGCTGAGTTCTTCCCTAAGGTCCAGGCCAAGCTGACCCTGCTCTTCTCCAGGATCTTGCTCCACCCTGTGGCCAGGGATGTCCCCTTCACACGGTCTCCAGCTAATTATGCAAAAACATCCTTTGTTCTCTCAATAGGGAGACTAGTTTTCTGTTGTCCAAAAGTATAAGTTGTAGCTCAAAACTGGGCACTTGGCTCTGGAGGGAGTTCCACTCTTCCCCAAGCCAGTGGATGTGATGTCAAGAGCCCAGGCAGCTGTCCTATCAAGAGGACAGGCTGAGCAGGCAGAAGTAGTTGGCCCTTGGGCTGTGCCATCCCAGTTATAGGCACTGACCCCTTTTCTGCAGAACCATGGCAGCTGCCAGGCGATTCAGACTTCAGGGATGGGGTGCAGGTATAGGTATGGTGCTAGATATAGGTCAGCTCTCCAGGAAGCAGATGGAGGGTGTAGTGTGTGGTGCATTTGGTGGAGGCTTTGGTTCCACTGAGGGAACAGATTCATTTTGGAGGTAAGGGCTTCCAGTGGTTCCAGAGAGGGTCCTGACTGCATCTCTTGCCTTGTGTGTAAGTGGGGTTCTTTGGGGTGCCCAGGCTTTGTAGCTGCTGGAAGACCCTGGCAGTGTGCTCTCAGAGGTTAGCTTTGTCCTTAGCACCTGTCATCAACTTTACCCTGGTTCAGGCTGCCGTGAGTGCAGGGCTCAAGGCTTGGGAGTACTGAGGGAGCACTCAAGGTCCTTGCTGATGCCAGGCTGGCACATGGGGAAAGATGGAATGTTCTGGGCACAGGTGCTCTTGGCCTATGGTGGAAGGCAGGAGAGCTTCCTGGAGAAGGAGGAGGGCTGGGCCTGCCCAGGGTAAAGTAGCTGCCCCATGTGAGCTCTGAACCTGCTGCTTAAGCCCTTCCCTCCCCCCTGTGCTCTGTTCCAGACCTGGATAGGGACCCATGGAGCTAGCCTACAGCTGACTCAGGACTGTGTCAACACCCTGCAAGGAGCCTCAGAGTCCAGCATCTGGGAGGCCATCACACTGCTCACCTATGGCCTGGCACGCTCCAGGCAATCCTCAAGCCTGGAGGAGCAGGAGGGCACTGGTCCTGGTCTCTCAGAAGCCCTGAGCTCAGTGAGTGTGCAGCCAGCAGGATGTGTGGAGTTGGGGGAACAGTCAGCCTACCTGCCACAGGAGGACTGGGCCTTTGTGTCCCTCACCAGGCCAGCTCCCCCAGACTCCCAGGGCAGAGGCAGTGACTACTGTGCCTTGGGCTGCTACAGGGGGTGTCAGCCCTCAGCCCTCTCAGGAAACACACAGAGTACGTGGCCCATCCCAGCTTCAGCCTGTGGCCCTTCCTGCAGCCAACAGGGTGCAGAGTCCCAGCAGGGAGACACCTGTGAGGGAGCTGGTCATGGTCACGGACTGCAGGAGGAGCTGCCTTCTACTCTGGACATGCCACAGGCTCAGTCCTGAAAGTTCTAGAACTGTGACTCCATTGCATCATGTCCATTTTGGCGAAAATGGACTAAAGTCCCTGGAGCTGACCCTTGGCTCAACTGGACCTCCTGGGAAGGGGCACCTGTGTAGTGGCCAGAGACTAGATGGAAGCAGGAAGCCCTTCTCAGCCTCTGTGCTCCTGTGGGGAGGAGCCTCACCCTCAGCATCCTGACAGCCAGCCCGTCCCTTCCCTCCACCCTTCTGGCTTTGTCCCAGTCTTCCCTCAGAAGAGGGTTGTGGACCCAAGCTATTCTACCCTCACTCCCATAAAGGGCCAGCTGGGCCCAGTGGACACCGGTGAGACACCATGACCACGTGGAGCATCCTCTCCTATGCCTTCTTGAGGCACTTTCCCTGCTGAGATTAAAAGGGACATCTTGGCTATTTCAAATTGCAAGGGGGGCAGCTGGAGGAGGTGGGAGGGGTGGTTTGTCCAGCCCTATGCTTTCTGGGCTTCAGGACTTTGGGGATTATGTTTCTAACACATGAAATCTGGAAGGCAAACATTCTGACCATGGTGCCATGCTTTCAGATCAAGGCCTGGGATGGCAGGCTCCATTTCAGCTTAAACGCCCAAAATTATGTTGTGGAATAATCAGAACAGTGAATTTTAGAGGTTCTGCATCAGGACTAGCCTGTGGCACAGACTGAACAAACTAACAGAATCCAAGCTCAGGAGGCAGTTGATGCCTGTGAAAAGAGATAAACAGAAGTTGCTTGGGGAAATGAAGGTATGGTACGAGGTCTTCCAAGCTGATCAGAGGTGGGTCCAGGAGCTGCCTCCAGGTTCTACCTGGTAGGTGTGGTCCTATGGGGCTCCTGGGGTTGCCTCCAGGTCTGGCTGTCCTTCCCCAGGAGACTTCTGTGGGCAAAGATGCAGACTTGGGTTTGTCCCTGCATTCTCCTGAGTTTATCCTCTGCATCTACAGGTGTCTCCATATAGAACCCACTTTGCCTCACTGTGAGGCACAAAGACAAGGGGAGTCCAGGTGGCTCAGGTGTGGGCCAGAGCAGAGGCCTGGGGGAGCTCAGAGTCCCCAGGCCTCCATGACATGGATGCTGTGCAGTTCTGTTATTGACCCACCTATTGAGGTACATCCTGATTCCTTAAAGTTCTCGACCATTGTGAACACGACTGCTGTGTGCCACTGCATGCTGTATTTAGACATGGGTTTTCAAGGCAGTTGTCTGAATTCTTAGTATCATGAGTGTTGAGCCCTATGGTGAGAAACTGCCAAACTGTTTCAACAGTGGCCAACTTCTGTGCCCTCCCCCAGAATGCATGAGCCCCTGTTGTTCACATCCTCCACAGTGGAGACTGCATGGCAGTGCCCTCTTGCTGTTTTTGTCATTTTCTCCTCATGGCAAGTGGAGCTCAGCATTATTTTCCATGCTTTGCCATCTGCATGTCCTCCTCCTCCTCCTCCACCACCTCCTCCACCACCTCCTCCTCCTCCTTTTAATATTTTTAACTGTAGATGGACTTTTTTTTTTTTTTTTTTTTTAGTACAGTGTTGAGAATTGAACTCAGTTCCTCCCACATGCTAGGCAAGTGTTCTACCACTGAGCCACAACCCCAGCCCTGCATATCTTCTTTGGTGATATCTCTATTCCAATCTGTATCTCTTTGTAATTGGAGGGTTTATTTTCTTATTGTTGCATTTTTTTTTTTTGTTTGTTTGTTTTTTTAGCACTGGGGGTTAAACCCAGTACCAGGGGAACTTGACTACTGAGTTGAATCCCTAGCCCTTTAATTAAAAAAACATTTTTTTGGTAGTTATAGATAGACAACATGCCTTTATTTTTTATTTTATTTTTATGTTGTGCTGAGGATTGAACCCAGTGCCTCACACATGTGAGGCAAGCACTCTGCCACTGAGCTATAGCCCCAGCCCATTTTTTTTAGAATTTTGAGACAGGGTCTTGCTAAGTAGCCCATACTGGCCAATTCAGCCTCTCAAGTTGCTGGAATTACAGGTGTGCACACTGAGCATGTTTGAGTTTTGATACACCAACTTTTCTACCTTTTCCAAGTACTTTGACATTGAGATAAAGGAGTCAGGTGAACCATATGAGCATGTGTTTGGGCTCTCTGTCCACCTCCACTGGAGTCTGTCTCTTCCTTCACCAGTGTCACATTCTCTTCACGGTGTCAGCCTTTTGACTGGTTCTGGCATCCAGATGTGGAGTTTGTCAAGCTTGTCCTCTTGCAGTCAGCGTCACCCATTCTGGGTTCAGAAGCAGTTTTCTGGGAATTTGGTATTGCACTGAATCTACAGATCAAGCTTGGGAGACTTTCATCTGAGCTGTATTGAGTCAGTCAAGTCTGAACGAAGAATATATGTGCACTGAAGGATTTCGGAAAGAATAATTGTACTTTAAATGAGCTGTTAATTTTTTTTCACTTGTTTTCTTTCTGTTGGTCACCTTGCATCATTTCTGTCACTGCACTTCAAATTCGCTAACTCTTTCTTTTTCTTTTATCAGTTTGGTATCTGGAATATTCCCCAAAGGCTTGTGCATTGCAGGCTTGGTCCCCAGCTGGAGGCGCTGTAGGAGGTGGTGGGAACTGTTGGAAGTACAGCCAGGTGGGAGGAAAGAGGTCACTGGGGGCGTGTCCCTGAGGGGATGTTTTTCCACAGACATTTCCTTTCTCCTTCTTGATGCTGTGAGGAGAGTGGCTTTGCTCAATCACATGCTCCCACACGATGTTCTGCCTCACCGCACGCCAAGAGCCAGGAACTAGGAGTGAAGCCTATGAAACTGAGTCAGTCTGAAGCCAGATTTAAAGATAGGTAGTTAGTGTAGTTAGGTAAATCAGGTCTAATATTGAGTCCAATAAAGAAAATGGAGACCATATAAAAAATGGAGTCCATAAAGAAAATGGAGTTCCATCTGAGTGGGAGGGAACCAGAACAACACCTGGGGAATTGAAATGTTAAAGTCCCCAAGGCCCCGCCCCCTCCCATCCCTCTCCTCCTCCCCCTCTCCCCTTCCCTCCCCCTCCTTTCCTCCCTCCCAGTCCTAAAGAACTGTTAATGGAATAGCTCCCAGCAATCAAACCACCCTAGGCCCTTCCCGCCCAGATCCCTCCTCCCTGCCCAATAGTCCACCTGTTTCTCACCTTTTGGCCTTCCCACCAGCATCCCCCCTCACATGTAGGATAGAGGGAAATAAAGGACAGGAATGTGGGAGGACAAAAGAAGACCTTCGATTTAAAAGAGGAAAGACCTCCCTTTCCACGGATTCTGTTTTTCAGGTCCCCTTCTTTCTCCGGGGTTAAGTCCTTTCTGCTGTCCTTCTTTCTCCGGGGTTAAGTCTTTTCTGCTGTCCTTTAATAAAGCCTTTCACTCTCCACTCTCCACTTGCCTCGGTGTGCTTCTCTGGTGTTATACTTCAGCATACGGGGAAGCAAGGACTCATCTCACAGCACCTATTATATTAGTTAGAGATGGTATCATATGAATATTACATTAGGATTAAGGGGCACAGCACCTGTTATTAGCTTGAGATGTGGTAGCTGTCAGGCCCATGGTGGTGACTTAGGAACAAAGCACTAAGCAACCTGCGCATGTACCGGAAAGAAACACCAATTAGGCACTGATGGGACCGCCTTTCAATCAGCAGGTTCTCCTGGCCAATCCTGGGTCTTAGCCAGCTCCCCTTTACCCCAACTCCAATAGGACCAGGGACTCTAAAAACCCCCTTTCCTGCCCTAAGCCCAATAAAAATTCCAGTCCAGTCCAGGCCCAGCGGGCTTCTCCTTAGACCCACTCTGCTGGTCTAAGGGTTCCACTGGGAGCAAAATCTCAATTTATTGACCCTTTTAAAATCTGCCTCCTTTAGGTCGAGGCTGGCCTTACACATTTATTTAATTTATTTATATGTGGTGCTGAGGATCAAACCAAGGGCCTCACACATGCTAGGCAAGCGCTCTACCGCTGAGCCCACCACCCCAGCCCACCCATTTTCTTTATTAGACTTGATATTATACCTAAATTACCTGTTAACTACTTATTGATAAACCCAGCATAATTCCCTCTTAAGTTTGGGAGCCATCTCACCACATAGGCATAACAAGTTAATTTCAGCTTTACTATAAATTATTGCGATTTCTAAACTTGCTTGGAATGCCTGCCTGTTCCTTGGACTTACCCATGCCTGGCTTTCCCTGAGCAGATAACAATCCTCTCTGAAACTCTAGTGGCACCTCATAAATTCTGATGTTGGGATCTAAATTTACTCCCTAAGTGCTGGACCATTAATTTACTATCTGCCTTTGTGTTATGCTTTACAAAATTCTGTTATCTGTAAGTTCTGTTCCCCTACTTTTTGCAACTTTCTGTGCTTTAAAGCTGCCCTCCTTGAGAGCTGCGGGGCTGTCTTCTGTTCCCATGGGTTTCGGGAGAGACAGCCCCAGCAGGTCGGAATTACAAGCTTGCTTTAATTTGATTTAAATTGGAGTTGGTGGTCTTTTCTTTGCGTCGTGGTTTAACACCTATCTTTAAATCTGGCTTCAGTGACAGCTGACCAAACCAATCTCTAGCTAAAATGGTGGCATTTATGTCTCCTACTCCAATGAACCAAGTAGATTTTGTATCAACAGAGTCTGCACTGGGGTGGGACTTCAAGGAATGTCAGCACAATTTTTTTAATATTTGCACTTCATTAAGTGTGGAGTCTCAGCTTGATGTGAAAGCACATGCATGTATAGCACTGGGAAGAGACTTGGAGGATGCTCTGACTTGGTGATGAGCTTGTTGTGGCTGGTGAAGCACAGTAGGGACAACTGCTCTGGAAGCTGCTGATATAGCACATGCACGCGTAGCGCTGGGAAGGGACTTGGAGGACACTGTGACTTGGTGAGGAGCCTGCTGTGGCTGGTAAAGCACGTACAGACAGAGGCCCTGGCTTGCCCAGGACTGCTGCAGCAAATTGGGATTCTGTTCATCACCAAGCTTGTTATATGAGGCAGGGCCAGCCTTTGATCCCTACAGTTCATGAAATGACATCTTTCCTTGCCTGGTGCAAGACTACAAGAATAAAGGCAGAAGCCTGTGCCTCCTGTGGAGCATCCTGAGGATGCTCCAAGAGCTGTAGAGGGTCAGCACTTTCCAGGGCTGACAAGACCTTCGGGGGACTGAGGTGACCCCAGCTACATCCAGGGCCCAAGAGAACTGCAAAGGGGAGGAAGTGACACCAGCTGTGACCTGCAGATGTTGCCTGCTCTATTCAGGTCTGAGCTAACCAGGAGAGCTCCTTGACAAAGGATTTGAGCTCCTGAGTGCTTTTTTTTTTTTTTTTTTTTTTTTTTTTTTTGCTGTGTGGGGATTGAACCCAGGGCCTTGGACCTGCAAGGCAAGCACTCTACCAACTGAGCTATATCTCCAGCCCCCTGAGTGCTGACGTTCCATGGGATTTCAGAATGTTTTCATCCATGGGAGTATAGTTTTTCACCTGGGAAAGAATGGGGTTTGCAGCTTTGGTGGCCCTCCGAGGAGGGATGTACAGTCAAAACACTGGACTATATTACCCAGAATCCCTAGGGGTGCCTGAGTGACTGTGTAGCCTGAAGCTCACACAGACCTCTGCCCTGGTGCTGAATTGTAGAATATAGGACTGTCCTATCCAGAATCCTGGGTGTATGAGGGTGAATGTGCTACTTGTAGCCCCTAGGCTTCTGGGGTTGTAACTGAAAGCTCAGTCCTTGTCCTCATGCCAGTCCAAAAATGAGGACATGGTTTTGAGAAAAAGAAAAAAAGAAGATTTATTGCTTTGCTGGCAAAGGAGAAACACAGGGGACTCCTGTCCCAAAAGCTGTGATTCTCCCCATCAGGAGGGACAGGAGAGTTTTAAAGGAACTTCAACGGTTACATTCCAGGTGTGCTCTGGTAGGGAGTCCCAGGGCACTCCCATGGCTTGTTGGGATCCACTTGTTCATTTTGGAGATGTTCACTTCCCAGATCCTTAGCAGGCATCTCCTTCCTGTAGTGGGTGTGTTCAAGGACAATTAACTAGGGGAAGAAAAGATAACATTGTTTCCCTAATCTTGTTAGGGAGGGGGAGAAGGGGGAAGAGAGGGAAAAAAACATGTTCTTAAAAAAAAAAAAAGCTTCAGAGCAATGAGGGCTACAATTAGAAGACCCAGAATTCTGGGTGTCTGAGGGTGGATGTGTTACTTGCAGCCCCTGGGCTTCTGGGGTAAGGACAGCATGGGTAGAACACCAGACTCTGCCACTACTGCCTGGGCCAGCACGTGGCACACAGCTCCCATGGTCTGCAGGGCAAAGTATGGGTGGGCCTGATTACCCTGTCCAGAATCCCTGGGAACTCTGAATGTGTAGCCTGCTGCTTCCAGAAGCATCCATGGTGAGAGCTGGGCAGGCAGGATAGACTGAATTATCTAGAATGTTCCAGGGCAGATGGGTGCCGCCTACAGCTCCTGATAAACCCAGCCTAATTCCCTCTTAAGATTGGGAGCCATCTTGTCACAAAGGCTTAAAAAGTTAATTTTGACTTTACTATAAATTAGTGCAATTTCTAAACTTGCTTGGAATGCCTGCCCGTGCTTTGAACTCACCCACGCCTACATTCAGCCCATGTAGTCTTAACATGCTAGTGGCTTTCGTCAAGGACAGAGTGAACACAGTTCAGATGATGGTTCTACATACCCACTGTCAAGCCCTAGACCCAGAAGGAGAATTCTACCAAGATGTAGGGCCTGCCTGAATAAACCTCCAACTGAGGGAACCATGATTGGTTCCCAAGTTTCCAGACCAAGAGGGAAATGAGAAACTGATGTGACTCCATTTTTGGAAAAACCAGCCTCTACCTTAGGGCAGGGCCTGTCCAAGGTGGGGGGTGACCCTTGTTCTTGGAAAACCCACAGAGCATTCCTAGGTACCTGGCTAAATAATAGGAAAGACCTGTGGCACCAGATGTCCCTGACTCAGAAACGCTAGTTCCTGGAAAGACCAAAGAATGTTTGAGGCCCAAGGCATAACCTGATGACCCATAGCAACCCCCTAGCAACAACCAATCAGCATAAGGCAGGAAAGATACCTGGAATGCCAGGAAACCATGTAGTTTAGCATGTATACCTTGCAACCCCCTCGCAGTCTAAACCAATCAGTTAAAACATATCCACCTCTTGAACTAACCACCTCTTGAACTTACCTGAATTGTTCCCGCCAATGAATGTGCTAATCAATGTTAAGAGTTGTTGTTTGGGGCTGGGGATGTGGCTCAAGAGGTAGCGCGCTCGCCTGGCATGCGTGTGGCCCGGGTTCGATCCTCAGCACCACATACAAACAAAGATGTTGTGCCCGCCGAAAACTAAAAAATAAAGATTAAAAAATTCTCTCTGTCTCTCTCTCTCTCTCTCTCTCTGTCTCTCACTCTCTTTAAAAAAAAAGAATTGTTTGATTTTCCCTTGGTATGAAATGATTTGCTGTGTGACGTTGTGACACATACAGTATCTCCAAAACCTATAAAATCTCACTGAACAAAGGTCTAGGGCTCGCTCCTCCGAACGACTGCGTCAGAAACGGTTGTGAGTCCAGACTCCAGCTTGCAATAAAGACTCTTGTGTGTGTGCATCGGATTCGGCTGCTGGTGGTCTTTCTGGGTCCCCCAGATCCAGTATTACACTCCCAGAAGCTCCTGGGGGCTTGGACTGAGCTCAGGTTCTCCTAACCCCCAGTGGTCACCGAGGGCTGGGATTTAACAGCTTTTCTGAAAACCCCTGATTCTAAAAGGGGGCAGTCCCGGCTAAGTCCCTCTGTCTCCCACACTTCCCAAGGACCTCTGTGGTGGTCTGTTTCTGGCCTTCTGCCCTTGGGCGCATGAGTGAAGTGTCACCTGCGCCTGTCTGGACTGCTGCCGGCCTGGTTCCTGGCTGCAGCAGCGCTTGGCCTGGTGGAGTGCAGGGCTGGGGAGCGGGGAGGGGATCTTCTGGACTCTCTTTTCTCCTCTCCTGAGAGTCCACTCGTCATGTGCCACAGACAACACTGTTAGACCTAGTTACAGCAGTGGGAACAAATTTTATTTACTAACAGCTGAGGGTGGAAGAGGGAGCTGAGATTCACCCTGGAGCCAGGAGCAGAACCGTCAATGAGCGGTAGGCAGCGCCCTACGCTGGGCATGGCCAAGAGGGGTGTGGCCACAAAGGGTGGGGCCTCGGGGCCATCTTTGATGCCCTCTTCTTGGGGTGAGGAGCTGGCTTCCTCCTCAGGACCAACCCTGGAGCGCCCAGGCTTAGGGACATGGTAGGTCACCCCACAGAGAGGGGCAAAGCTCCCTCCTCAGAGCAGCCTTGGGGAGACTCCCGGCCTGGGGACCCTCATGGGTCATGTTTCTAGGGACACCTGGAGCTCCTCTCTCCTTAGAGCAGCCTGAGGGAGGTGCCGGGCGTGGGCACCCTTGTGGGTCATGTCTCTAGGGTTGCCTGGAGCTCTTCTCTCAAAGCAGCCTTAGGGAGACGCCTGGCTTGGGGACCCCTCTGAGCTCTGTCTCTAGATGTCCAGGGTTTTCTTCTCAGAGCAACCTCAGGAGACGCCTGGCTTGGGGACCCTCCTGGGTCCTGTCTCTAGGAATGCCTCTTCCCCGCCACAGGGAGTTCCCTTTTCCTCAGACCAGCCTCAGGGGTATGTTCTAGGAGCTTCTGGAGGAACAGGTGGCAGGTTAGGTACAGGTGGAGAGGGTGTGGAGAGAGCTCTGTCCTGGCCTCCGATCCGAGGGCAGCCTGTCTGCCCTTTCTCCTTCACTATTTCATCCAGGCTCACTGTGCAGAAGCGCTCTTTCCTTAGGCTTTGACCCTCCTCATCTTAACATAGTGACCCAGGGGTGGTTTCTGGGGAACCTGGCAGGGAGAAAGGAATAACGCTCAGGGAGGGTCCTGAGCTTGATGGGAGGGGGGCCTCAGCACCCCACATTACTTGTGTTTTTAATGTTTTAATGGTTCATTTTGTCTTGCAGTATTAAAGTAGCAGGGAAAATATTGAAAAATTTAAAAGTAATTATGTTAAGCTCACAAAGTTATTTAAGTAAATGTATTATTTCTAACCTAGAATTTATTAAAAATTTATTTCAAGGCTTTTATGGAACTAAACACCAGATTTTTCTTTGGTTGGTAAAGTCAGTTTAATTAGCAGTACATGTATATTTTTCCCTCTTGTAAAAATGTTTTTACATTTAAAATGTATTTATTAGTACATGTAAAAATGTATTTATTAGTAGGTTTCAGTTATACATAATAGTGGGGTTCATTTTGATGTATGCATACATGCATGGACTATAATTTGCTCCATTTCATCCCTAGTACTTCTACTTCCTTCTCTTTCTCCCTCTCCTTTACCCCTTCTTTACTGGTCTTCATTCTGTATATTTATTATTTTATTAGATTGGTGCTTTATAGATATACATGAAGGTGAAATTCATTGTGGTCTGTTTATATATGTACATAGCATCATTTGAATAATTTTGATCCTCAGTTTCTCCCTTTCCCATCCCTCCTCCTTCCTCCTCCTCTATCCCCTTTGTCTACTCCACTGACCTATCTTCCATCTTCATGGGATCATACCCTTTTATATTTCCTTATTTCTCTCTAGTTTATACGAGACAACACATTTAACCCTTTTTGAGTCTGGCTTATTTCACTTAGCATGACGTTCTCCAGTTCCATCCATTTACCAGCAAATGCCGTAATTTAATTCATTATGTCTAAGTAAACTCCATTGTGTATATACACCACATTTTCTTTATCTGTCTCTGTGTTGATGAACACCTACCTGGGCTGGTTCCATGACATGGTTATTGTGAATTGTGCCCATATCACTATAGTATGCTGATTTTAGTTCTTTTGGGTAAATACTTAGAAGTGGGACAGCTGGATCATATTGTGGTTCTATTCCTTGTGTTTTGAGGAATCTCCATATTGCTTTCCAGAGTTGTTGCACTAGTCAACAGTCCCACGAACATGAGTGTACTTTTCCCCTACATACTCACCAGCACTTATTATTAGTAGTCTTGATGTTTGCCATTCTAACTGGAGTGAGATAAAATCTCAGTGTATTTTTGGTTTGCACTTCCCTGATTGCCAGGGCTGTTGAACATTTTTTCATATATTTGTTGGCTATTTCTTCTTTTGAGAAGAAATAGCCAACAAATATAGTTCTTTGGCCCATTTATTGAGTTATTAATTTTTTGTTAAGTGTGTTGTGTTCTTTATCTATTCTGGATAATAATCCCTTGTTGGAAGAGTAGCTGGCAGAGATTTTATTCTGTTCCGAAGGGATCTCTTCTTACTCCTGTTTCTTCTGCTGTTCAGAAGCTTTATAATTTGAAGTTTTCCCACTTACGGTCGGTTTTATTTTTTGAACTGTATGGGTCTTATTAAGGAAGTCAGTGTCTGTGCCAATATACTGGAAAGTCAGCTTTCTAGCTTTTCCAATCTAGCTTTTCCACTGACTTACACCTTCATTTTAGAAATCCTTTTTGTTGGATTGATTGATCTATAACAAATAGCACTTTACATTTTAGTGTTTAAGAGCTCTATAGCTGGGGCTGGGGATGTGGCTCAAGCGGTAGCGCGCTCCCCTGGCATGTGTGCGGCCCGGGTTCGATTCTCAGCACCACATACAAACAAAGATGTTGTGTCCGCCAAAAACAAAAACATAAATATTGAAATTCTCTCTCTCTCTCTCTCTCTCAAAAAAAAAAAAAATAAGAGCTCTATAGCTTTTGCCAAGTAGTTCATTGTTCATGGACATGAAACTGCATTAACATGGGCTGGGCTGTATGTAGCTCAGTGGCAAACACTTGCCTAGCAAGCATGAGGCACTGGGTTCAATCCTTAGCACCACATAAAAATAAGTAGCTAAATAAAAATAGTTAAAACAATGCATTAAGGGCTGGAGATGCGCACTTGCCTAGCATGTGTGAGGCACTGGCTTCGATTCTCAGCACCACGTTAAAAAATAAATAAATAAAGATATTGTGTCCACCTAAAACTAAAAATAAATATTTAAAAAATGCATTAAAATGGGCTGGGGATGTGGCTCAAGCGGTAGCGTGCTCGCCTGGCATGCGTGCGGCCCGGGTTCGATCCTCAGCACCACATACAAACAAAGATGTTGTATTCTCCGAAAACTGAAAAATAAATATTAAAAATATTCTCTCTCAAAAAAATGCATTACAATGACATAGAAGGTAGAATAAAAGGAAATGGGTTTTATAAAAACACTGCATTCTCTTTCTTTTGCAGTATTGAGAATTGGCCCCAGGATTTCATGTATCCTGGGTAAGTGCTCCACCACTGAATATCCCTGATTCTTTTTTTTTTTTTTAATTTATTTTTCAATTGTAGTTGGACACAATACCTTTATTTTATTTATTTATTTTTATGTGGTGCTGAGGATCGAACCCAGGGACTCGCATGTGCTAGGCAAGCGCTCTACCACTGAACCACAATCACAGCCCCTCCCTGAATCTTTTTTGAGACATGATCTTGGTAAGTTGCCCATGCTGGCCTCAAATTTGCAATCCTCCTTTCTCAGCTTCCCTAGCAGCTGGTATTATAGGTGTGGGCCACCACGCCTGGCTCCTCTCCTCTTAGCATTATGTAATAAATACCTGCCACTTCCATAGCATTTTTAGGCCAGCTGGTACAGAGCCGGTAGTGGTGGTGGATGGCCCAGGGACTACTATCTCCAGATTCAGGCTGGCTGCTGGTGACTAGTGTGATGGTGGGTGGCTGTCACTGCCTCTACCCAGCTCCAGCTTGTTTCCCTTGGGTGGGATATGGTGATGGAAGACTGGAGATTGAAGGGCTCTGAGCTAGGGACCATCAAGGCAGCTGCTCCTCACCATCTGTGGTCCCTCTGACCCTCCTCCAGCCTCCTCCTCTAGAACCCCTCTAGACCCCCTGCCTCCAGACCCTGTCCTTTTGGACACCCTGCTGTTCTTCAGACCCCTGGCACTTTGCCAGGCCCTTCACTTCTCCAGGCCCTACCCTCCTTCAGACTCCACCCCTTCTCTAAGACCTGACCTTCCCACCCCTCCTTCAGGGCCTGCCCTCTTCCAGGCCCATCTCTCTTTTTTTTTTTTTAATATTTTTTATTTTTTAGTTTTTCAGTGGACACAATATTTGTTTGTATGTGGTGCTGAGGATCGAACCTGGGCTGCACGCATGCCAGGTGAGCCCGCTACCGCTTGAGCCACATCCCCAGTCCCCCATCTCTTTTCTTGACCCCACTCCTTGTATACACCGGTCTCTCATCTGGACCTCCCCCTCATCTAGATCCACCCCTTCTCTAGGCTCAGATCTCTGCTGGGCTACTACAAGGGGCCACCCCCGCTGCCACCCCCACCCCCACTGCCACCCTCAGTGAGCTAACTGGCAGTATGTTTGTAACGGTATAATATCTGTTGTATAAACATTTTTGACATCTTACATTGAATGAAATATCTTGATTGTATTAGGCTTTGATATACTATAAACTGAATTTAGGAAAGTAACCTCTTTCTTTTTTCTCTAGATCATGAACATTTGAAATAAAATCAGAATTTGCTGAAGGTCAGGTAACACTTAGCTGTGAACCCTGGTGATCCTGGGGTCTTTTCCATCTGGAGATCTCTAAGTACCAGTCCAAACTTTTTTATGCTAATTGATTGATTTGTAATTTTCTTATTTTAGCATCATTTTGTAATGTCTTTATTTAGGAGGAAATCCTCCATGTCTTCCTAATTTCCAGTTCTGTGCAGTAGATTCCTCCTATTCAACTTATAATTTCTCATTTTTCTAGATTTCCACAAAATTCTTAATCCTGTGAACTTTTCCTATTTTTTTATCAGCAATATTTTAAAAATATATTTAGTTTACTTTGTTTTTGATTGAGAGAATTGTCTTATTTGAAATTTCTCTTGATAATCTTAGATGATTTTAATTAATTTCTAATTATTAAGACATCTTTTGGGGCTGGATGTGTAGCTCAGTGGCAGAGTACTTGCCTAGCATGTGAAAGGCCCTGAGTTGGATCCCAACACCCTTCCATCCTCTACACAGAAGATGTCTTTGATAGGACCTAAGCATCAGAAGTATCCAGAGATATTATTTTTAAAGATTATGTATTTATAAATATGCACATACACCACAATATACCTCTCTCAAAATTTTTTAAAAAAATATTTATTGTTTAGTTGTAGGTAGACACAATATCTTTATTTCATTTTTATGTGGTGCTGAGGATCAAACCCAGTGCCTCATGTGTGCTAGGCAAGCGCTCTACCACTCAGCCACCACCCCAGTCCTCTCTCAAATTTTGATGAAATTGTTCTAACCAAAATTTTCAAATCAATTTTAGAAGATAGAAACAGAATAGTAATATTTTTAATGCCAACTATTGATATTGCATGCTTAAAACCACTATAGATGAAATTTCCTGAGGACTCAAATCATTACTGAATGTAAGAGATAAGTCATAGCTGCTTTTTAGTAATTTAAGACATTTACTTAAAATTTTTAAACAGACATTTTCTTTTTCTATTTTTCAAATTTAGGAGGCATAATCGTGTGTTTTTAAAGTTGTACATTCATCAGAAAGTTAGTTTATCTTATTCCTTGCAGGCAAGGGGAATGGACCTTCTAATGAGCATGGTGCTTTATATATTGTCAGGAATTATTGTTGAAGAGCTCTGTTAAGTTCAAAATATCATTTAAAAATGTTCCAACATGCTTATGATTTCAAAATTTGAATTTCTTCTTTTGAGATTATGTATTTATTAGTACTTAGGGTTATTTCATGTGGGAAGTGCCATGATTATATTATATCCTAACATAGGTGCCCCTATGTGCTTATAAAGTGGCTTTTAAAATAGAGTTGAGTATATCTTATATTTGTTGGATTCATTGTGGAAAAGTATATACACTTTTTACCATATTCAGAGGATTATTATATTTGAATGAGTAGAAGCAGAGATTAGACATTTTAGTGTTGTAAGCTGAACAAAGTGCAGATTTAGTTTAATTATTTTGATGAGGTTGACATAATGGTTTCTGCCCTGTTCTACATCTGCTATGATGGTCTATGATCAGATGTCTGTCCTGAGAATTTTTTGACACTGGTGATTGAACCCAGGGCCTTGCACATGCTAGGCAAGCATTTAGCTACATTTATCCCAAGCCCTTTTTAACATTTTATTTTGGGTCAGGCTCTTGCTAAATTGCCCAGGAGGGCCTCAAATTTGTGATCCTTCTGCCTTAGTGTCCCAAATACCTGGAATTACAGGTATGTGTCAAAGCATTTGGCTTGTCCTGGAGGATTTTGATGTTAATATCATAAGTTTCTAACATATTAAATAATTTCATAAGCTAAACTATGTTCATTTTTCTTTTTTTTCAACAGTCAATAAAGCTTTTTTGTTGTTTTGATGGTTTGCTTAACGTGAACTTACTTTACGTGACACTACTATTCATGATAGTCTAGCTGTGCTAGCTCATGTTAGGAAAAAGAGTATTTTATAGTCTGAACTGTGTTTTAGGTCAACATGTTTCCAAGGAGCAGTGATTATTACATTCTTATTTGATTATACAAATAAGGCACAAATTCATTCTTTTTTTTTTTTTTTTGATGGTGCTGGGGGTTGAACCCAGGGTCTCTTACATGCTGGGCAAGCACTCTTCTAATAAGTCCCATAGATCCTTTAATTATCATTAACTTCATGACAAGCTATGGTGATAACAGAATCACTTAGAAATTCAACTAAATTTGGAATCACTCAAGAGTTTGGGTATACAGTTCTTTGTGGTTTCTAGAAGGTGCAGTGTTTTCCCACAACATAGCAGCATCTAAGGTCACTCCTGGACTGAGCTGCCACCTGGGCTCCTTCTCTGGGCTCACCACTTCTGCAGAACATCATGGAAGAGATGGACGCTGGTGTCCTTTTAAACTCTTCTGCTTGGGAGGCATCACTCGTGGTAGTGGCAATTTCCATTTACCTTTTTCTTTTCTTTGACTATTTGTCCCAGTGGCAAATATTTGATTCTATTATTGCTAAACACTACACATAGAAACAAAATAAAGACAAGGATTATTTGGGATAAGGGATCCAAAGTCACAGTGAGTCAATTTAAAATTAGAACTTTTTTTTAACAGTTACTCTTTTTGAGAAAGTTTAGCCATAAATTGAAAAACTGTCTAAAATGTTATTTTTTTTCTCTAAAGTGATCAGGTTTTTAAAAGGCACACCCAGGACCTAGTGATAGCATTAAAAAATAATCAGTTTGCACATTACTTCAATAAGTTTATGTTATTACTTCAACATAAAACATATAAAACAGGCATATATCTTGAATTAAATATTTGAGTCATTTAATTTTGTGTCATCATAAATTTTTAAACTTTGTGTTCATAATAAAATATAGAATTGGCTGAGTGACAGTTACCTGTAATTAACTGTATAAATAATTAAACAATAGGTGTTTGAAAAAATATCTTAAGGTTTTATTTTAGAGTAGCTTTATTTTTTTTAATATACTTTTATTTTACTTATTTATTTTCTGTGGTGCTGAGGATGGAACCCAGGGCCTCCCCCGTGCTAAGCGAGAGCTCTACCGCTGAGCCACAACCCCAGCCCCTAGATTAGTTTTATCTTTATGCAGAAATTCAAAATGCAGAGATTTCCCCAGTAGCTTCAACTGGTTTTTCCCTTTTTATGACTTATGTGTACTATCTTGGATGTGTTAACATCTTAGATGATTTGTCATGAAGAACAAATACTGGTATGTTACTGCTAAATGAAGTTGTATTTCCTTTGGATTCTCAGTTCTGCTGCTTCTTGTTCAGGACCCCATCCAGGACCTCACATGACATCATTGTCTCCATAACTCCTCTTGGGTGACAGTTTCTCTGATCTTCCTTGTTCCAATGACCTTGACAGAGTTGAGGAAAACCTGTCAGGTATTTTTTAAGATTGTTCTCCATTGGGGTTTCCTTGTTTTTTTTTTTTTCCCCCATATTTAGACTGGGCTTGTGGGTTGGGGGAAGCAGGTCACAGAGGTGGAGAACTGCTCTGTTATCTCATGTCCTCAAGGTTAATGTCATGTTAACTGACTGTGCTCAATTGGCTGAGGTTGTGTCTTTCACTAGTTTCTCACTATGAAATTACTGTTCTCTACATATCCACATTATCTGTGTTTTCTGGAGGAAGTCCCTATGCAGTGCCCACACTTATAGAGTAGGGAGTTAGCTTCATCTCCTCGGTGGACAAGCATCTGCTTCAATCATCTGGAATTCTTCTGCACTCGAGGTTTCTAGGTGACCCCATTTGTTTATGTGTTCAGTCCAGGGTGGATGTTTGGGTAGTTACTTTAAGCTATCGTTTGTTATCAAATTCTATAGTATTTTGTTGCTCAATTCTTTCCTGCTTTAGCCATTGGGAGTTCTTTCCTTTGCTGTTGGTTGTCTTTTAACATATTTTCTGTTTTTGTCCCAAATTCCTTTCTTATACTTGAAGATTACCCTGACTCATATATTTACTGTCTCAGTTATAGTATCAGCCACTTGTGTAAAGAGCCTTAGCTCCTTTTATTAGAAAGTGATTTTAAAAGCTTTTATCTGGCAGCTGAATGTGCTCATTGCATCTTGACCTTCAATGCAATGCAAGGAAGCGTATGTGTGTTATAATCCTCCCCCCCATTATAAATGTGTTTATATGGAACCATCTGTGTTTGTACTAAGATAAACATGAGTTTATATTGATCTGCAGTAAGTGGATTCTTATCCATTATGACATAGATTCCTCTTCCTTCACTCCTTACTTATCTGTAACTTCTCACTCCAGCTGTGAGAAACCTGGGTCCTAGCTTCTGCCATGTAATTAATTCATTGTTTGTTTATGAGCAGTTAATTCATTATTGTTCTCTATTATAGGCTGTGACATAATAAGAAACACACATTTGGTATCTGTTCTCAGTTCTTGGTGCAGAGCTCCTAAAACCCTCATATCCCCCAAGTAATAAGGGTATGAAAATAATCTTTTTGTCTTAACATTTGTTCTTTGACCTTAGTTCCTTACACAGAACTCCTAAATTGTCTAGAATCTCCTGGGTGGGAGAAGGATCTTTGCTCTAATAAGGACTCTTGGTGGGCTCTAAAACAGCTTCAGGTTGTAGGATGGTCATGAGAAAGACCAAGCAATGATTAAAAGCTTGGAACTTTGAGTCCCCTGCCCCACCCTTTGGGGAAAGAATCTGGAGATTGAGTTAATAATCCATCATATCTACATGATTTCATCCATTTCTCCACCAAATTCTCTAAAAAAAAGTGACTTATGGAGTTTCTGAGTTGCTGAACACCTCCATGCACAGGGAGGTTGGTGTGCCCCAACTTCATGTGGACAGAGGCTCCTGCACTAGGAGCCCTCCTGGGCCTCATCCTGTGCATATCCTGACTGTAATTTTGTCTTTTCTAGAATGTCATAAAAGGTGGGCCATACAGCCTCTTCATCCTGGTTTATTTCACTTAGCAGCACACTAGCTAGGATTCATGTTGTCTCTGGGTAGGTTTGTGATTCATTCTTTCTATTCTATGTTGATTGTGCATTCAGCTGTGGAGGGACATTCTGATTTTTGATCTGATTGGCATCAGCAGAGCTGCTGTGCATAATCCTGTTTTTTTTTTTTTTGACAAGATTTTTCAGAGTACTTGTTTAAATGCAAAATTTGCCTATAATTTTATAGGCAAAATTTTGGGTCATAGATTAGACTTCTTTTTTTTTTTTTAAAGAGAGAGTGAGAGAGGGAGAGAGAGGGAGGGAGAGAGAGAGAGAGAGAGAGAGAGAGAGAGAATTTTTTTAATATTTATTTTTTAGTTATCGGCGGACACAACATCTTTGTTTGTATGTGGTGCTGAGGATCGAACCCAGGCCGCACGCATGCCAGGCGAGCGCGCTACCACTTGAGCCACATCCCCAGCCCCAGATTAGACTTCTTTTGCTTTGGAAAGACTGGCACACTGTTCTCCCAAGTGGCTGTGCCACATATTCTCCTGGCAATGCCTGAAAGTACCGGTGTCTTGCATCCTGCAGCTGTTGATGCACTGCCATTTCTTGGAGTGTAGCAGTTCTAACAGCTGTGCCATGCTACCTCAATATTATTTTAATTTGTGATTCCCTAATGATATGCAATGCTGAGCATCATTTTGAATAACTATTTGCCATCTTTGTGTTTTCTTTAGTTATATGTCTGTTCAGATATTTACCAATTTTATTTGGGTTTTTAGTTGTTGGCTTTTAATAATTCTTTGTGTATTTTGAATAAAAATTCCATTTCAGAAATGTGTTTTATAAATAATGTATTTGTCCGTGACTTATCTTTTTGTTCTCTTTCTCATGGAATATAAAAAATTTAACTTTTTGTGTGTAGTGTTGGGGATTTAACCCAGGTCCTCACACATTCTAGGCATGTGTTCTACCACTGACCTATAACCCATCCCAGTCTGGCATCAAATTTTCAATCCTCCTGCCTCAGCCTTTTGAGCAATTGGTATGATAGGCATGCAACACCCCCACTTAAATAAATATTTAATAATAAAGACTTATAAAGTCCACATTATCAATATTTTTCTTCTGCCCATTGGCTTTTGGTATTGTGAGTTGAAACTCAACACTAAGGGCTGGGGATGTAGCTTAGTATTAGAGAGCTTGTCCAGCATGTGTGTGGGCCTGTATTTGATCCTTAGTACCAGAACACACACACACACACACACACACACACACACACACAAACACACTCTCATCACTAAGTCTAAGATTACATAGATTTTCTTTTAGAAAATTTTCAGTTTTCTCTTAGTTTGTTTATGAGCCATTATGAGTCAATTTTGGGGCCACTATGAGTCAATTTTTGTAGGAATTTCAGTTTACGTATACATTAATTTCATTCAATAGTTTTCAAAAACTTGTTCAATCACCACTATTTGAAAAATCATGGATAATGCATTTCATTTCAGTTTGAATTTCTAAAATCATGGTCTTAAATAAAATAAATATAGTATTGAATATCATTCATTTTTCAGGAATGCTAGGATGGGGTGCATGTGCACCACTGAACTGCAGCATCCTGTGCTGAGCTCCAATGACTACCAGAGGGTGCACACCACCTTCCCAGACCTGGCTGTGTAATAATACGAATATGGTGGTGAGATAATGCCAATGTGTCATCCATATGCAGCCTTTAATGCTAATGCATTATCTCTAGTGACCTTTGATGTTAATGTGTCCACAGGTGGCCTCTGATACTAGTACAGTGTCCATAGAGTGACCTGGAACACTAATATAACAGCTGCCACATGGTCTTTAATGTTAATATAATGTCCACACTGTGGCCTCTAATTCTAATACAATATCCACACTGAAGCATCTAACACTAGTTTAATAGCTTCCTGTGCACTTTGAGATTAATATAATGTTCACACTTGGTGGCCATTAATACTAATAAAATAACCACATGGTGACCTGTAATGCTTGTATATTATTCATGCAATAGCATCTAACATTAATATAATAGGTACTCTTGGCCTTTCATATTATATAATATTATATCCATATTGTAGTATATAAAGTTAATATAATACCTGCCTGTAGTCCTTAATACTAATATAATATTCATACTACAGTAGTATAAACTAATGTAACTGCTAGAATGTGGCTACACTATTAATATAATATTCATACTGTGGCCTCTAAATATATTATTATGGCTCTCCTGTGGTCTTTAATAGTAATACAATATCCAAACTACAGAATCTAAACTAATACAATACCTTCCCTGTGGCTTTGATACTGATGAAATGTTCATATTTTAGCAAGTAAAACTAATTTAATAACTTATCCTGGTTGTAGTAATACTTTGATATCAATATGAAGCAAGTTAAATTAATACCATAGCTTCCCTCAGACCTTTAATGTTAATATAATATTCATGTTATAATATCTAAATCTAAGAAAAGAGATGCTTTGTAGACATTTGTACTAAAATAACAATTTGTTTACAGGACTGTGGTGTTCAGGACTAATGTTATATCCATAGAATAGCATCAAAAACCAATAAAATAGCTGCATTGTGGCCTTTCATACTGAGATGTTATCCAAATTATGTCAATAAAAATGACATTATAGCTGCCCTACAGACTTTAATACTCATGTGAAATCCACGTTACAGCATCAAAAATGGATAAGCTTGCTGCCTTGTGGCCCTCAGTACCGATACAGTATCCATATTATAGCTTAAAAAATGAATAGTGTGACTGCCTTGTGGTCTTTTGTACTGTATATAACAAAATCCATGTTATGTACTTATGGTGTTTAGTTATTAACAGTGTATTAATAGTACAGCATCATGAAATAACGTAATATATACAGTGTGGCCTTTTAATGCAAATATGTTAATTATGATAGCATTTATTTTTTATTTTTTTTAAATATTTATTTATTTATTTAAAGTTATAGATACATCTTTATTTTAAAATCTCATCTGCCAATTTAGCGTTTTCCACCAACTTGGGGAGCAGAAACCTTCACCGGTTTCACAATCTTTTCTTAGTTGCTGCCTTTGTGGGAGCCTTAGCAGCAGCCATTGCCGTCTTTCTAGATTCCTGCTTAGCCTTTTTTGCTTCCTTGGCAGCTCTAATAGCTTGCTCTCGTTGAGCCTTTCTAACTTCTGGTTTCTGATTCCTCTTGGCCATGATATCTGCCATGGATGCACCAGTGATGACCTTTTAAAATTTGACTGCGGGCTGGGGATGTGGCTCAAGCGGTAGCGCGCTCCCATGGCATGCGTGCGGCCCGGGTTCGATCCTCAGCACCACATACCAACAAAGATGTTGTGTCCGCCAAGAACTAAAATAAATAAATATTAAAAATTCTCTCTCTCTCTCTCTCTCTCTCTCTCTCTCCTCTCTCACTCTCTCTTAAAAAAAAATTTGACTGCACGTCGGGTTCTCTTCTTTTGAATTTCTTCCGACTGGCCCTTTTTGTGCTTTCTTCTGTAGAGGACAGTCCAGTTTATCTGCCGAGGATTCCTGTTGGATAGGAAAGCCGACTCGCATTTTGCATTAAGAAATTGGAAAACCTTTCCGTCGGGTTGGCATAGCGTCTCCCATGTCCGGGGTATATCTTGTACCCTGGAGGGGGGGAGTCATCCCCTCCACCCTGGGTGCAGTGGTGTCCAGAGGTCCCCCACGACACCCAGGTTAGAGGGATCTTCCCCCTGGTGGCAGGAGTCCCCTCTACCCTGGGTGTGGTGGGGAGCTCCCCCTGAACACCCAGGTTAGAGGGAACTTCTTTCCTGGAAGGGGGAGTCCTCTCTACCCTGGGTATGGTGGTGTCCAGAGCTCCCCCCCACACACCCAGATTAGAGGGGACCTCTTCCTGGAGGGGGGTGTCCCCCTCTACCCTGGGTGCAGTGGTGTACAGAGCTAGTTACAGAAATGCAAATTAAAAAGTGAGATGAGATACAACTCCCTATCCATGAGTATGGCTCTCATTAAAAAAGGTGGAATAACAAATGGAGGGGATGGGGAGAAACAGAAATCCTTGTCTGCATGGCTGATAACAATGTAAAAGGGTGCAGTCCCTTTAATTACAGTGGCACACACCTGTAATCCTGGCTACTCAGGAGGCATAGGCAGGAGTATCTCAAGTTTGAGGCCAGCCCTAGCAACTTAAAAACTCAACTCAAAATAAAAAATAAAAAGTGCTGGGGATGCAGCTCAGTGGTAAAGTACCCCTGAGTTCAATCCCTAGTATCACCAAAAAAAAAAAAAAAAGTCCTTCAACGGATGAATGGATACATACAACATGATCTATCTATACAATGTAACATTACCGAACAATAAAAGGGAATAAAGAACTAATAGCAGTGACAACATGGATGAAGATGGGCCAGAGAAAAGAAGTGAGTCATAAAAGACCATGTATTGCATATTCCACCTGCATGAAATGTTGAGAAAGGGCAAATCCATAGAGAAAGAGTAGGTTGGTGGTTGCCTGGGGCTGGGGAGTTGCTGTACACGGGCAGGAGGGACCCTACTGAGATGATGAAAATGTTCCAAGACTGTAAATTTACTAAAACTCATTGCCGTCTAGGCTTAAAATAGTGAAAATTTATGCTATAGGAGAAGGGGGAGAAGAAAAAGAAGGGAAGAAGAAAGAGGAGGAGGAGGAGGAGGAAAAATGAGGAAATATTTTCTAAAATGTCCCTAGCAAACCACCTTTGTAATCCACTGGGCCAGGCTGTGGCTTGGGGAATGGCAGATACTAACTAGCTTGGGCTCCCATCCCTGGATCTGGGGCTGTTGTCCCACATGGGCTGTGGGTAGGGGGCACTGCCTAAGGAAATCAGCATAGTGCTGGTAGAAGGGATGCCAGTCAGGCAGCCACCAAGCTGCCGCTGCACCCAGGACTGTCTGCTTGGGACCACAGTCTGATGCTGAATTCTCGGACCTGTTGTCCACACGGTGACTCCTACTTCTCTGTGCAGTATGATACAAGGAGAGAGGGGATATGGAAGAATTGCTTCCTGAAAACCTGGCTTCCCCCAGTGGAGACCAACTGTCCCGGTTTGCCTGGAATGGAGTGGTTTCTCGGGATCTAAGACTTGATATGTTTAAGCTGGGAAAGTCCCAGGTGAACAGGGAGGGTTTGGCCACCCAATGACCTCATCAGGGAGAGAGACGGAAGTGCTCCCAAGGAATTGGAGCATCAATGGCAGGTGACAGCACAGAAGGTCGATGGGTTGCTGCATGTCTTGTAGGAAGGCACACAGAGGACCACTTTGGATTTTTATTTTTTTTTGTCAAAAATATTGAACCCAAATATAAATAAGACTACTGATGTAACTACCCATCCATAGGAAGTGCAGAGGACTCGGGGGTGTGCAAAGTGACTCTATAATCACCCAGTGCCTCAACAGATAAATGAGAGGGAGGGGAAACAGATGAAGAGAAGAAAGAACCCATGGATGAAAAGATTTTAGAAGTGTATCTACTGATTGCAATGGCTGCATCTTGTTTAGATACTGATTTGAACAAACTGATAGACAAGAGAGAGAGAAAGAAAATTTAGATCCTAACCAGAGCCAGGTATGGTGGCACACATATGGAACCCCACCTATTTGGGCTACTGAGGCAGGAGAATCCCAAGTTTGAGGTTAGCCTGGATAACTCAACATGACCCTGTCTCAAAATGAGAAATAAAAAGGACTGTGTGTGTATTTCAGTAGTAAACCACTTGCTTAGCATTTATGAGCCCTGGGTTCATCCCTACTGTTGGGGATGCAAATCAAGTCAAGATGGCGCCTGGCACTTTTCCAGGAGGAGTGGTTTGTGAAGCAACGCCAGGGAGCCATTAAGATGATGAGGATTCCTTAAGGACTGACTGCTGTATCTAGATGATGTTAATTAAGTTAAGCTATGTGTAATTAGTTGGGTATATGTACCTCTGCTGTCTGGCAGAGAAGCGGCTCCTGCTACCTTGGGTGCCCGCTACTTTGAGTTCTCACTCAGTTCCCGCTGAGTTCACTCGCAATAAAGTAGTTCCCGCTTCAACCTTCAAGTTGCTTGTCACCTCTTGGTTATTTTGCCCAGCCGGACTATGGCACCTACTACTGCAAAAAATAAATAAACAAACAAACAAATAAATAAATAAATAAAAATAAAACCCCTAAATCCTAACAGGGTATTTGATGATATTAAGAAATTATTGGAGCCTGGGGTTATAATTCAGTGGTAGAGTACTTGCCCAGCATGTGTGAGGCACTGGGTTTGATCCCCAGCACCACATAAAACTAAATGAACAAAATAAAGGTATTATGTCCATTTACAACTAAAAGTATTTAAAAAAGAAATTATTGTAGGCTGAGTGCAGTGGCACATGCCTGTAATCCCAGTAGCTCTGGAGGTTGAGGGAGGAGGATCACAAGTTCAAAGCCAGCCTCAGCAACTTAGCGATGCCCTACACAATTCAGCAAGACCCTGTCTCTAGATAAAAAACAAAAAAGGGCTGGGATGTGGGTCCATATTAAGCACCCCTGGGTTTAATGCCTAGTACCCCTCCCCACAAAAAAGAAAGAAATTCTTGGTATAATATCAAATTCCAATTATGTTTCTTAGTCTTTGGAGATTTATCCTGAAATACTTACTGTGGGGACCATGTGATATCTGGGTTTTGCTTCCAAATGGTGTAGGGGTGGTGATGAGGATAATGTGAACATGGCCCTTGGGTGACCATTTTGGAGGCTGAGTGATGGGTGTGAGGTTTTATTTAACATCCTCACTTTTTGCAGCGCTGATCTGCTTGATAAGTGACCATGGAAAGGAGAGGCCAGTGCTACTGTCCTGCCTGCGCAGCACCATGAACTACAGTTCCCCTCCCCAGTCCGCTCAGAGGATGCTCTTCATCACTGGTGTTTCCACCGAATTGAATTTCACAGATCAGTGAATCTTCCAAAATTTTAGGTGAGGAACAAAGTCATTTTTCATTTTGCCAAATTAAAACCAGACCCAAATGTTGCATCTCCTTCCAATGTCATTTCGTAAAAGAGCATATACATCCTAATAACGTCATTTCGGAAGAGGGCTGGCCTTTCCACTGGATGCAATTAACTGTTTTCTCAGTTCACCCTGGATCTGGCTGCACACATACCCTGGGGAGAGGAAGGAAGGTGTGGACGGCTGGCTATTCCTGCCCTGCTTCCTGCTAATGAGAACTGGGCTTGGATCATCTGTGGTCATAATGTGCAGGGTTTTGTTTTTATTTTTATTGTAGTGCTGAGGATCAGACCCAGGGCCTCTTGCATGGAACCTCACCTACTTGGGATACTTGTGAGCACCCCGCCATGGGGCCACACCCCCCAGCCAGCATGTGCAGGGCTTTGATGTCATCAGCTGGTCAAGGGGTACAGGCAAGGGTTCCCCAAAATCAAATCCTTAGGGACTCATGAATGCACATCCTTTTTCAAAGACCTCTTGGATCTTGTCCTGGCTGTGTGGTAGGTCAGGGAGGGGAACTGCCAACCCAAGAGGCTGCTGGGAGTTCTCCATGTGGGTTATTAGAATGAATTGAATGAATTCAGAATATTAGAATTATTCTGAATCAGATAAAAAAAAAGATTTTTTTCCCCCTGAAACTTGGGAACATGAGAGACAGATTGTTGAGGGTGTTGAAGATATTCTGAAACTAGACTGTGGAGATGGTTACACAACATAAGAGTGCGCTGAGTGTCACTAATGGTAAATTATGTGCATATTTTACTGCCATGAAAACGAATGGGACTGGGTGGTAGAGCGTTTGCCTAGCATGTGTGAGGTCGTGGGTTCAAGTCTCAATACTGAAAAAAAAAAAAAGATTACAATGAAAAAGAAAAAAAAAATCAACAAAAATGTGTAAGGAGATGGACATGTTAATTAGCTTGATTGGCTCATTCTGCAGTGTGTACATATATCAAAACATAATATGCCATAAATGTATAAAATTCTTATTTTTCAATTAAAAATATACTTCTGCCGTACACACAAATTCCCAAGCAGGTTGTTAGCTGGGTTCCCTCTGGGGCAGAGCCTTAAAGGAGGTCAATTTTTTTAAATTCCTCTTTTAAAAAAATATTTATTTATTTATTTTTTAGTTGCACACAATACCTTTATTTTTGATTATTTGTTTTTATGTGGTGCTGAGGATCAAACCCAGGCCTCACATGTGCTAGGCGAGCGCTCTACCACTGAGCCACCCAGCCCCAAAGGAGGTCAAATTTTAAAATATCAGAGATGAAAGAGACTCTACAGGATATGTAGTCTCTCCCTCATTCCACAGTTGAGGAGGATCCTGAGGTTCAGAGTGGGAAAGTGATTACTGAGGCTTCTCAGGAAATTAGGATAAAGGGGTCTTCACTTTACCTGTGAGCTTTGCCCTCTACCACGTGCTTTTGGTCTGGTGAGGGCAAGGAGAAGAGTGCCTGCATCTCCCCTTTTTGAAATAATGGACTAAGACAGAAAGACCACCAACTGGTTGTCCCTGTGTCAGATGCAGCCGCCAGACCTAGTTTTTGTATTGTTATTATTATTATTTTTTTTTATCAAGTTAAACAGTCTAAGAATGAGTTGCCAGCATTTGAAAATCAGGCCAATTCACACGAAAATCCAGGCTTCCAGTTTCTTTTAACAAATATAAAGCTCTGACAGGATTGGGCCCTCGTATTTGGCAAGGATGGGAGCTGACAGGAGCGTGCTCTTTCTAGTGCTCCACAGTCACGGCCACTCCCAAGGCCTCACAGGATCCTCAGGCTTGTGTTGCTTTGCTAATAGCAGCCTGCTTTAGCCACTTTTTTTTTTTTTTGATTATTTGTTTGTTTGGTACCAGGGATTGATCTCAGGGGCACTCGACCACTGAGCCACATCCCCAGGGTCTCACTGAGTTGCTTAGCACCTCACTGTTGCTGAGGCTGGTTTTGAATTTGCAATCCTCCTACCTCAGCCTCCCAAGCTGCTGGAATTTCAGGTGTGCACCACCACACCTGGCTTTAGCCACTTCTTTTCTTTTTCTTTCCCTTCTCCTTCTTCCCCCACCTCTAATTCTCCTCCTGTTTCTTCTTTTAATATTGGGAATTGAACTCAGGGGCACTGTACCACTAAGCTCCATCCCCAGCCCTTTTATTTTTATTTGAGACAGGGTCTTATAAGTTCTCAGGCTGTCCTTGAACTTGTGATCCTCCTGCCTCAGCCTTGCTTTAGTCAACTCCACTGCTTGCCTATCCTGGGAGGATTGGCCTCTTAGCCTCAGCCCTGGGCTGGAGAACTGCAGGTCTCTGATGGTGTTTTCGTAGGAGGTGTTTGGGCAGGTGGTGCCTTGCTTACACCTGGAACTCCATATCTCATTCTCTTCTGCTCCATCTACACCACGGCCTTAAAATACCATCAGCCAGCCTTGGCTTCTGTGCAGTTCCTTGCTTTTAAGAAATGTTCCCATTTTTTTTTTTTTTGGGAAATTGACCAATTATTGTGTGCATGTACAAATATGTGACAACAAATCTCACTGCTATATATAATTATGATACACCAATAAAAGCATCTGGAAAAAAGGAGAAATGTTCCCATTTACAGATGGGGAATCTGGAGGTGAAACAAGCAGAGGGACTTGTTCAAAGCTGGAACCAGAACTGTGCCTGAGTGGATGAGGCCATGCAGTCATCCTCCAGACCATGAGATACTCCTGGGCCTTAACCAAGGATCAAGTTCTGCCACCTGCTCCGGAAGGGATGAGCCTTGAAAGTAAACCAGACCCCAAAGCACACTTCACATGACTCCACATGTCACAAGGCACCTAGGACAGGTGCATTCATAGAGAAAGGGGATTAGGGGTTACATGGGCTGGGGAGAGAGTGGAAAAGGAAGTTGTTGAGTGGGTTTGGAGTCTAATGGGTTTGGGGTGATGAAGAATTCTGAAAATAGTGGGGATGGTTATACAACATTGTGACTGTAATTAATGCCACCAAATTGTACACTTAGAAATGGCCAAAATGGGGTTAGGGGTGTAGTTCAATGGTAGAGCACTCGCCTAGCATGTGCAAGGCACTGGGTTCCATTCCCATTACTGCCAAAAAGAAAAAAGGAAAAGATTAAAGTGGCATATTTTGTGTTATATGTAGACATGTATACATATAATATGCAGAGGATATGTACATATATACGTATAATGTGCACATAATATATACACATATTACATGTACATATATTATATATGCATACACATTATACATATAACATAATTATAGAAATATAATGTTATATACATATATCTGCATGCAATATACATATGTATATGTAATATATACATGTTATAAATGCAACATATACATGTTACACATTTTATACAATATACATGTTATATGTGCATATATACATATGATATGCATAATATACACATACTGTTTTATATAATGTATACATGTTATATATTAACACATTGCATAGTATGTGCATATTATGTTAGTAAACTATAACAGATATAATCATATACATGTTTATATTATATGCATATTTAATAATCATTTGGGTGGGAGTTTTAGCTCAGCAGTAGAACGTTTGCCTAGCATGTGCAAGACTCTGGTTCAATCCTTACCACCACATAAAAATAAAGGTAATGTGTCCAACTACAACTAAAAAATAAATATTAAAAAATAATAATCATCATACATTGTATCAGATACTTTTTGTGTACACAATTGTATCTGTTGTATTTTATATACATATATTTGTGCATATATATATTATATAAGACATATACATATAAATATCTATTTATCTACTTACCTATCTTACTACAGTGAAAAAAAAATAACAGAATGTCATCCAAAGCAGCCTGGGTGTCTCTGGAAGCCCACATGGTATGGCTGTACAATCTTCCCAGTAGCAGTACTACACATGGGGCCAGGAGATCAAGAGGGAATGAAACTATACATGTATCTGAGACACCAGCAAGGAGATGGTGACCTTCTCCCTCCAGCTCTGAATACCCGGTGACCCTGGCTTGCTGCTCATGTGTCACTTCACCTCTGCTGCCTGTCATTTGTGCTCACGCCATTTCTGGTTCATAGTCCTCAGCGCAGCTGAGTTGCCTGTCTTTCAGGGTGAAAACTTGATGGCTGTGCCTTCGCCCTTGGCTGTGGGCATCAGGCATCACATGAGCAAGAATCCTGTCTAGGTTTTTGCTTCCTCAGCACTTAGCACAGTGCTTGGCACGCAGTAGGCTCTCGTTATTTCACTAACGAGAATAGATGCTCAAAGGAAAGGTGTACTGGGGGACCTGAGAGTCACTGGACAGTCATGTGGTCAGCCTCCCCACAATCCCCAGCTTTCTGGCTTGCTTTAGCTAGACTTATTTTCTTCTGCTTGCAAATGTACTTCCATGATGTAGCCTCTCTGAATCTGTTTCCTCATCTGTAAAATAAGGGTAACAATTGTAACTTGCAGTCACTCATTTTAATGAAGATTATATCAGCAAACTCAATCAGTATTCACCATGATGATGAGGAGGAGGAGGGAGAGGAAGAAGGGACCATGTGTATTTATGTCTGCTACCACCATAACAAATTATCATGTACTTCATGATTTAAAACAACTCATATTTATTCTCTTACAGCTCCAGAGGTCAGAGGTCCAAACCTTTGGCAGGGCTGTGTTCCTTCTGGAAGCTCTGGGACAGTAAATGTATTTCCTTGCCTTTTCTGGCTTCTAACAGCTGCCTCAATTCCTTGGCTTGTGGTCCCACATCATAAGCACTGTCACACCTCCTCTGACTCTGAGCAGCCTTCCTTTCTCTTACAATCCTTGTGATTGTGACAGGCTCCCTGGCTGCCAAGCCTGCAGGTGGCCTACTGTTCCCTGCCGAGAAGCAGTGGAGCAGCCCAGCAGTGGAGCCCCAGAATGGTGGTCTGAAGGGTCCAGCACAGGGACAAGCATGGCCTGGGCTGCATGGAGCCCACTATGCAAACTCGGCAGGCGGGCCAGTTGCTGAAGGCCAAGGCACACGAACCTGTCACCCTTTGGTGGCCAGGTCTGTGCACAGCTTGTACAGTCCTGCAGCCCGGAACCTGCAAACACAGACCATCCCATGACCTCAATCTCCCATTTCCTGATCTGTAAGAAAAAATGGGAGAAGGGCAGACCTGAATGGAAGTTGGGACTTGAGAGTTGACCGATAGCCTTAGTGTGTTTCCAAATCCTAATTAGCATAAATGTGGACTATAGCATTGGTCCTTTTTAAAAACCCTAATTAGCGTAAGTTTGGACCAATGGCTGTGATCCAAGGCTATATAAACCCCTAGACTAGTATTCAGAGGAAGAACACCTGGGTCTTTTCTGGCCCTGTGGCTGCAGAGAGTGCCGTTCCTGTTTGTAGTCATCAGTAGATCTCACCATTAGACTGGCTCATCCTGCTCCATGGATTTCATTCTTTGAATTCACATAACAAGAAGAAATTGAGGCTGAACTCCTGGGGGGTCTGTTGCAGCTCTGGGGGGCTTGGCTCACTGTTAAGAGCTGCAACACTTCTCTGAGGCCTGCAACCTTAGGCAGACCCCACCCACCAGCAGAAGCAGAGAAACTCCAGTCTTACCTGCAGGCAGAAGCAGGGAATCGAGTTTAATCTCAGAACTTTGGCTTCAATAGTACCGGGCCCAGGTGAATAACCCATGATAGTTTGCCCTCTCAAGGTCCTGCAAAACCTCTTTCCCCATCTAAGGTAATATTCACAGGTTCTGGGGATTAGGATGTAGATATCTTTGGGGGTCATCATTCATCCTACCACTCCATGTGTCCAAAGTTTTGTTTTATAACTATTTGTGTGGAGGTTACCAAGAAAAGCAAGTTGTCTTCCTGTCCTCAACTGGTTTACAATCCTGTTGGGGAGACAGTGATTACCCACCGACTCAGGCAGCATGGTCAGTGCTGCTCTTGGGAGGCAGAGAGGGTGGATCGTGTAGATGAAGATGGAGATGAACATGGGATGCTTTTTTCTTCCCCAAGAGTTTCCTCTCCTGGGGGCACCATCCACAGGAACGATGACTACTGACTATGTGCATCTTGTCCCCTGGAGGAGTGTGATAGAGCATCCCTGCCTTCTAACACAGGAAGGAAGAACCTTTGGGAGACGCGAGGAGGAGTCTCCTTACTCCATCAGCCCAGGTCTTTCCCTTCTGCTTTTCTGATGCTTTGAGGTGTTTCTTTCAGACTCTGGGTAGAAGGTTCTGGGCGTTAAGTTTGGCTCAGGTTCTGGCACGTAAATTGATGGTAAAAAGGTAGTGAGGAGTGAAAGTGAAGACATGTTCCCCCTCCTCCAATTCCCCAGAGCCTTGGGAGAATTGTCCCAGAAATAGGACAGGAGTGTTTCCAGCCAAAATCAAGTACAGGATGTCAACGACTCCCTTATACACATTTGAGTTGTTTAGCGAAAGCATGACCTATGCAGATCTTTCATTGATAAAGTAAAACCACTGCCAATAGCCATGGAGACAGGCGTGAGCAATTAAGCAAGGTACCTAGGGGACAGACCCACCATCATTGTGTCCAAATAGTTTCTGTGCACCCTTCACTCCCTGCTGGTTCTGGCACAAGGCTGGGATGCAGAGAGTCACTGAGTATCCAGTCCTTGGCTCCTAGCTGGTCTGTCCTGGAGACCTGAGTCAGCCGCGCGACCAGCACTCTAGCTTCATACTAGAGGTTCTAAGCACAGAAGTTAACTAGTGAGATCAAAATAAACACACATAAACTCAATTTACCTTTTTCTTTGACCAGGTCTGAGATGGCTCCCCCCTCTGGCTTCGGCCTCGAGCCACGCGGTGGGGCAGCGAGGTTTATACAAGATAGCAGGAGAGAGAGACAGGGCATGCCGGAGAGTGGCCTTTTATTGGGGAACAAGAAATTCAGGGGAAAATTCCATCCAATGAAGGTCAAGAGGAACAGCATTCCAAGGTCAGGGTCAGTGATTGGTCTCAGGGTCAATGGTCAGTCACACCCCCACATGGATGGGCTCTCGCACTTAGAAAGGGTGGGGATTAGTTCTGACACAGTTTAGCCTGAACGCCTCACACCCAGTCAGGGAGGTGCCCAGTCACGTGCAAGAACGGCTTCCCACACCTGAGGGAATTGCTTTAGTCCATATGGCTACTTCCATGACTTCAAGTCTACGCCTTGTGTCTCAGGAAGGAGTAGCTGGTGTCTATGAGCTATACAGCAAAGACCTTAAAATCTATTTGTAAATGTAATCTTTTCTTCAAAAACAGCTCTGTTGAGTTATAATTCACAGTCTTGTGCTGCATGATGACGTTTCAGTTAACCACCAACTACACACTGGACAGTGAAGCAAAAGGCTGTTCCATCTAGCCCCGGGGCGCTGTGCACTATAGCATCTGGGTTTGGATAAATACACTCCATCATGTTCACAAGTGACACAATTGCCTGACGAGGCGTTTTCAGGATGCATCCCCGTTGTTAAGTCATGCGTATGTGAGCTCTCTCATTTCAAGTGAACAATTCACTGGTTTTCAGTATTCAGAGTTATGTAATCACCACCTCCAACAATTTTAGAATATTTTCATCACTCCCCAAAGAAAGCCTATGTCCATGAGCAGTCTCTCTCCTTTTCCTTCCAGTACCTACTCTCCAGCCCCAGGCGGTGCTAATTGGTCTGTCTTCATAGAGTTGCCTCTTTTGAGTATTTTATATAAATGGGATCCTATGCTCTGTGGTTATTCTGACTTTGCCTCTATTCATTTAGCACCATGTTTTCATGGCCCATCCACGTTGTAGCATGAATCAGCACTTCATTCCTTTTGATGACTAAATAATCTTTGTATGAAAACACCACATTTTATTTATCCATTATCAGTCAAGAGGCATGTAGGTGATTTCCACTTTGGGGTTATGAACAGAGAGTCATGAAAGTCCAGAGAGAAATGTTGCTATAAACATTTGTGCACAGTTTTTGAGAGACATGTTTTAAGATCTCTTGGAATTATACCTAGGAGTGGAATTTCTGAGTCTCATGGTGACATTATGTCTAAGCTTTTGAGGAACGTCTGGTTTCTTTTCCTCAGTGATGTATCATTTGACCTCCCAACAGCACATAGGAGGGTTCTGATTTTTCCACATCATTGTAACAATTATTTCCTATTTTTTTAAAAAATGATCATCCTAGTGGGTCTAAACAGGTTAGTCTTTGTAGTTAGATTTGCACTTCTCTGATGGCTAAATGATAATGATCATCTTTTCAAGTGTTTATTTACCATTTGTATATCTTAGGTAAGTATTTTTTCAGATTCTTTGTCCATTTTTCTTGTGGGGGTTACTATGGATTGAACTCAGGGGCGCTGGACCACTGGGCCAGCCCTATTTAGAGACAGGGTCTCACTGAATTGCTTAGCATCTTGCTGTTGCTGAGTCTGCCTTTGAACTTGTGATTCTCCTGTCTCAGGCTTCCAAACTGCTGGGATAACAGGCCTGTGCCACCGTGCTGGGCTTCTTTGCCCATTTTTTAAAACTGTTAATTTTGTAGTCTTTTTAAAAAATTTATGAAATACAGAAGTTTATTCTCTCACAGTTCTGGGTGGGGAATTTCAAAATGAAGGTGCCAACATATGAGATGGGCCAACTTACTGCATCGTCACATGGTAGAAGAGCAGAAGAGAAAGAATCTACTCCCTTAGATCCTTAATATCACATCCTCACAACCTGAACACCTCCCAAAAGGCCTCACCTCCCAAGGCAACCACACTGGGGAAAAATGTTCAACACATTAATTTAGGATGACACATTCAAACCATAGCATTTATGCAGTACACTTTTTTTTAACCCAAACTAATTACTTGTGGTGATTATGATAAGATAGACTTATATATGATGAATTCATACGCTACAAATGCTACAGCTTGTCAATTTGATTTGTAAGAAACACATGTTGCCTTTGTTGTCCAGAACTAGAGGCGCTAAATAAGGATCCAACATAATGTACACAGTTAGCCAATTTGAATTTACTGTATACTTGGAAAATTAATGTGCATGTGTACTGAGAAAAGGCATTTTAGATTGAAGGAAGAGAAAAAAAAACCCTCCATGAATATAGGGTGATGCTAACTGATAAGTATTAAAAAATGGGAGCTGAAAATAACCTTCTTTTGATGAAAAATTTTAGTTGTAGTTGGACACAATACCTTTATTTTATTTATTTTTATGTGGTGTTGAGGATCGAATCCAGGGCCTCGAACGTACTAGGTAAATGCTCTACCACTGAGCCAAAACCCCAGCCCTTGATGAAAAATTTTAGGTCATATTCTTCTGTAACAGCCATTCATTTAAATAGATGACAGGCAGATAAAAGGTGATAGATAAACTTCAGTAGGTAGACCAGCCCATTATTAACACAACAGTATTTTAAAGTCACTATAACTTACAAAGAGGGAAATAATCGGTTATTTTTACTAGCGTGGTTGCCCTCCCACTAAGATTAAATTATTGGTAGATTATCAAAGAAGTTCATTCTACCTTCTTATTGTCCTTGCTCCTGAATAGGTCATTGATGCTACAGAAAAATTTTGTAGTTTTAGCAACAATACATTGATGCTACTATGGACCAAATGTCCACAGTGGGCACTCTGAAGATAGGTAGGCTGGATTTGAATCCCATGTTGGCCAGCCATGGCCTTGACCATCCCTTCTGGACCTTAGTTCTCTCGCCTACACAATGTGGAAGGATGTAACTAGTCACAACACCAGCTCTGACTGAGCTTTTTCTATTTTATTATGTGCACATTAGTAATCTTGTTTAATCTGCTTGGAAATCTTGCAAAAGAGGTGACATAATCTCCATCTTACCAGGGAGAAAACTGAAGTTGAGCAAGTTGTAGCAATGTGTCCAGGGCTGCAGAGCTGGTAGGAGGCAGAGCCCATTCTTTCCAGGACCTGTTGGACTCTGGGATTTTGCTCAAATGTTAACCTCAGTAAATTTTTTTTTCCTGAAAATTTGCCTTTCCTTTTGCCATTTCTGCCATTTGAATGCAACTGTAATTTAGCAAGTGCTATCAGAAAATAATCAGAAGAACCCAGATAACAAAACTATCAGCAGCTCACCCAGGCAGAGAAGAGACACAGCAACTGTGAGAAGAATACCGTTCATCACGATTTGTGCTCACTTTTGAGGAGGTTTTAACAAAGTCTTGGCCTGGCCTCCTCGTTTAATCCACCTCAAACTCCCTGCAAAACCCTGTAAGGAAAGGACCAGTTAGTTTTGCTCTTCTGCAACGCTCCACTTAGGATTTCCATGTAGTTCCCTAGAGAGACATTAGGTGTCACTTGTGAGTCGTGTGAAGTCAATTCTCCTGGCAGTTGACAGCCTGGGTCCTTTCCCTAGAGCTTCCGGCTCCCTGAGATCCGGCTTGGAGGTATGTCCATTATCAGGACTTCTGCCCCCGCTCTGCCTGAGTAATCTGCTTCTCATTTGTCCTAAAGAAGAGGGCTCCCTGAAGATGGGTAAGCTTCAAGTTTGAAGACTTCAAGGCCAAGGCCAGAGACTTGCAAATTATGTCTATGGACAGGAGGATGCTGTCGAGGAAGAGGGGGAGTGTCTGCAACGCCCCTGCCAGCTTGGAGAGCTTTCTCCCAGAATTCCCTGCACTCTGCCCATGGGCTTGTCCACACCAGCCTGTGAGCAACTGTGAGCAATTGGAGGGCAGGGATTATAATTTATCCTTCTCTCCTCCCTCCTTCTTTCCTTCTTTTCTTCCTTCTTCCCTCCCCTCCCATAAATATTTATTGAATATGCATTATGTGCCAGACGCTGGGCATAGAGCAGAGAAAATAGAAAATTTCTCTTCCTTCCTGGAATTTCCAATCTAATTTCTTATTTATCTGTATGTTCTCAGCACCTAGCACACCATAAGGCACTTAATAACCACTTTAACAGCCTGGTATCTCTTCCAGTTTTCTTTTATGCATATCTGAATATATATATACACGCTATTTTCAATTTGAGATGCAAATGGGATCATGCCTTAATACCATTCTGTGACATACCCTCCTCCTCTAACAGTGTATTATGGCCCTCTTGCCATATTAGGACACAAAAATCTACTTCAGTATTTACGATTTCTCAAATCAAATGCTTTTTGGAGTCACTGAGATCTGTTCCTTAGAATTTAGAAAAGACTGGCTGGGACTTCAAGTTCACTCTCTTTGGATTCTCAGGGTTGGCCTAGGATTGGGAGTGGACTGGCATGCTCAATTTCTCGCCATCACTTCTGGTCCCTGTTCATGCTTCTGCTGAGTGGATTTCATCACAGTTTGTTTAGCCACTCTCCACTGCTGGGCTTGGAGGTTGTTTCCGGTCTTTTACACAATGCCATAGTGAATAACCTCATTCACCTTTTGTTTTATGCATGAGGAATAAATTGCTAGAAGCAACATTGCAGAGTCAATATAGCAATATATAAATGCTGAATTCTCTCCACTAAGGTTATATTAATTTTCATTTCTGTTACAGTATGTTATCAAATTGTGATTTTGCTTATCTGTGCACACATACACACATTTCTTTTTCATATATTGGACTATTTGTGTGTGTGTGTGTGTGTGTGTGTGTGTGTGTGTAGGAATTATTAATCTGAAGCAGCCTTTTATGTGTCAGAAAAAGTCATCTCTTTGTAATTTGAAATGTGATTTTTTTTCTTATGTTATTATTTGCTTTCATGTCTTTTTTTTTTTTTTTTTTTTTTTTTTTTTTTTTTTTTTTTTTACTGAGGATTGAAACAGAACCTTGGGGCACTCAACCACTGAGCTAAATCCTTAGCCCTTTTTATTTTTTATTTTGAGACAAGAGAGTTGCTAAGTTGCCCAGACTGGCCTTGAACTTGAGATTCTCCCTCAGAGTCCTAAGTAGCTGCGATTACAGACCTGCACAACCTTGCCTGGCTTCCATATTATTGTTCTTTTAAATCACACAACTCTTTCCACTAAGTTGCATTGCAGCTTTTCCTAGAGTGGAATTGCTTGGTTACAAAGTATAGTATCTTTAAAAGGATTTTGGATACATAGTGGGTATTAGATATTATGTGTTTAAAAACAAGTAACTTTTATAGGTTGAGAGAAAAGATCCCCCACTCATCAACTTGGGCTGACCTTCTCTAATAAATACTTCCACCCACTTTTTATTTTCCTATATTATTTGAAACAAATTATTCCATCTTTAAAGATTTCAGAATTTAGAGAAGACATAATCTTTGGATAAGAAATTCACCATCTCTCTTCTCTGTTCTTCCAGGTACAGGCAATAGAAAGTTCTCCACTCATGCTGATCGGAAAGCTATCCCTGAGAGGCCACTTGGAGGTAAATGTTTAATCACACTCCATGTGCCCTAGGTGGAATCCTGCTCTCATTTTGCAGATAGGAAAAACAAGCATTCACATGGATGAGTCAGCCAGCCCGAGGCCTTTTCTTGTCCAATGAAAAGTCCCCCTAGATCCCAAAGCTCTGCCTGAAACATGAATCTTAACTTTTTTAAAAAAATTCATTCAAAATATGGGCAGGACATTGCCATCAGTCTGTTAATATGTCCAGGTCTTTCCTCTGCCTCCTTCTGTTTGGATGTTGCTTCTAAGAATAATAACCATGTTGATGTGTACTTCCCTCCTGGGATTTTTTAAAAAATAAAATTAGTTTCTTTTTTTTTTTTTAAAGAGAGAGTGAGAGAGGAGAGAGAGAGAGAGAGATAATTTTTTTAATATTTATTTTTCAGTTCTCGGCGGACACAACATCTTTGTTTGTATGTGGTGCTGAGGATCGAACCCTGGCCGCACGCATGCCAGGCGAGCGCGCTACCGCTTGAGCCACATCCCCAGCCCTAGTTTCTTAATTGACAGGTAATAATTGCACATCTTTATGGGGTGCAGTGTGATGTTTCAGTGCCTTGTGTGATGATTAAATTAATATACTTATCCATCATCTCAAACATTTATCATGACTTAGTGATGAGACTAGGCAGCATCCTCCCCTGTGGTGAGTTGGATTTTTAGAATACAGTGTGATGGGCATCGGGCAGCACAGTGGACCTCTGTATTTCCCAGCAGAGGCCATCTGGCCAGGGAGAGGAAGTGTGGAAGAGGAACACAAGCTTATAGGCCTGTGAGTGGGAGAACTGATGCTTGAACCTCTTTGGGGTCTCCTTCTGCTTACCCACAGTGCATCTGAGACACGACTGCTCCCTGGGTCCTGTTCTCAGTCACTATCTGGATGGAAAAAGATTCCCGGCACAATCCCCAGAAGGGCTAGTAACTGAGCAACAGAACTTGATCATGGCATTGCCTGGGGCCTGCCCCCAATCTCCTCCCACCCTCCTTGGGGCCAGTTCCTGAAAGCTTTTCCTGCTCTTGACAGGCTCCCACTGTCCATCTTCAGCTGCTTTCATTGCAGGGATACAGGCACTGGGGGTGGGGCTGGATAACATGCTGGCCACCACCCTGGGAGGGTTTCATCATGGCTCTGTCTCTTCAGTTAGGTGGCCCAATTACTGCCAGGATTTGGGAAGCAGAGAAATCCAGGGGTGTGGCACCATGCAGATGTTCACTGATCATCATCTTGAAGGTGCTGCAGCTTCTGCCTGAAAACCTGAGTTACCAGCCTGGTGCTCACAACCCCATGGGTACCAAACTGTGTACCTGCCACTGAGACCCTACCTATACTGGCTCACAGGAGCCTCCAGTGCCCCAGAGATGGGCATTTAATATTATTATTTTATGCCCAGGAGGAACTGGAAGAGACTCTTTGAAGCCAACAAGTCATGATGCCAGGATTTTGAATCCAGGGCTGTCTCACCCCAAGGTCCTTGCTCTTAGCTTTTGATTCATTTTTAACCACCCCACCCACCCATCCTGGAGTTGAACCAACAAGGACCTTGAGCATACTAAGCAAAAGCTCTGCCACTGGGTTAATCCCCAGCCCTTATCAATCTTTTGATTTTCTTTTGATTCATGGGTCATTCAAGAGGAGTAAGATCAGGCAAGAGGTGACATGAATGTTAGCCAGTGTCACTTTTCCAGGTTCAATAGAGTCCAAGCATTGGAGCTTCCCGGTGGGACAGCGTGTTTGCAAGGAAAGATGTGTGGCCTCTTTGGGGGTACTCCTAGAGATAAGGGGGGGGGAGGACTTCTGACTCCATGGTAGATCACACTGGACCTTTGGAAGGACCTCATGTCACACTGAACGAGTGGCCTCGGACATCCATGCTAAGTGGAGGCTGTGGCTGTGTCCACTCTGTCACCTCATCAGGACTCGGAGCCACCCAGAGAGATACTGAATGCCACCATGCAGGAAAGGGAAGACAGCCTTCTCATATTAAATGTTAAATTACGACCACAGACAGGAACTCACTTTTCACTGTGTCCACCTAGCCCCATTAAATTAAGGCGTCCCTTGGTGGGGGATTTCCAGCTGGGACTTCCCACATGGGTCAGTCCCTTCAGGGAATTTGTGACACTACTCTTCATCTGGGCTCTCAAATATCCAATGTAGGCATCACCTGACACTCTCCCAAACTCCACATCCAATCCTTCACCATTGTTCTAATTTATTTTCTTTACATCATTTCAAAACTTTCAGTAAATCTTATTAATTTTACTCCAAAATACATATATCCCACAGCTTTTGATGCTGTAGCATGGCTGTCCTGTGTTGTCGCCCCCCTCCCCCTTCAGCCGCTGCATCCCCCGACCTGGGAGGCGGGGTGCAGCTGTCCAGTCTGTCCACAGCTTCTCTCTTTTCCCACAGAAATGTGTTCTCGAAAATTCGGCAGAATGGGGGCTGAGGGTGTGGGCCCCTGGAAGACTGCTCGCTTAGCCTGTGCCACACTGGCCTAAATGCGGACACAAATCAGGCATAATGAGCTTTTAAAAATCCTGATCATATGCTGGGCATGGTGGTGCACACCTGTAATCCCAGCAGCTCGGGAGGCTGAGACAGGAGGATCTTGAGTTCAAAGCCAGCTTTGGCAATGGTGAGGCGCTTAGCAACTCAGTGAGATCCTATCTGTAAGTAAAATACAAAATAGGGCTGGGGTATTTTGTATTTTATTTAAATAGAGAGTGGCTCAGTGGTCGGATGCCCCTGAGTTCAATCCCCAGTACAAAAAAAGAAAAAGAAAAAAGAAAAATCAGATCCGATCCTATAACTATTCTGTTTAAAATTCTTTGATGGCTGTTTTCCTATTGCCCATAGGAAAAAAAAAATCTAAACTCCCTTGGTCTCCAGGGTCCTACATAAGCTTGTCCTGCCCACCTTCCCCTGATGAACTCTGTTTCGGAAACTAACTTTCTTCAAGTTTCTACCCATGACTGTGATCAACCCAGCCCCAGGGCATTTGCACGCACAGCCCCCCCCCCCACTGGGCCTACTACCACAGGAACTATGAGGAGTCCCACCCTTCTTTCAGGACTTTGTTTCTGTGTCAGCAGCTCCAGACATAAAATCTTCCCTGCTCCTCTGAGCAGATCTCCCCTTAAGTGAAAGTGTCCCTTTCATTTCCATCTGATAATTTATCCCAGATGGTGTTCTGGGTAGAATTATGTTCTATAAAAGGGCAGGTCTAAGTCCTAAGCCCTTAATACCTGTGAATGTGACCTTACTTGGAAATGGGGTGTTTGCAGATGTAATTCAGTTAAAATCAGGTCACACAGGTTAGGGGAGGCTAATGACTGGTGTCATAAGAAGAGGGAAGTTTGGACATAAGTAGGCACAGGGGAGGACACCATGTAAATACGGGAGCAGAGATGGGGGCAGGATGTGGACAAGCCAAGAAACCCAAGAACTGCTGTTTCCATCAGGAGCTGGGAAAGACAGGGAAGGACTCTCTCCAAGAGCATCTGGAAGGAAGAACCACACTAACACCTTAGTTGCAGACTTTTGGCCTCCAGAGATGTGAGAGAGTAAATTCCCATGTTTTTAAGCCACCAAATTGGGCTAATTTGTTACCTAGAAAACGAATACAGCTAGTAACTATTTTGTTTGCTTATTTTTTATTTTTTAGATTTTTCTCTTACTTGTCAAGAGTTTTATTTCATGATCATTTGTATCCCTGGTGCCCAGTGGTATGTGGAGCATATAGTAAATGCTCACCAAATACCTTTGATTCCCCCGTGTCCAATCAGCTAGAATAGCTTATCAACTTTAGCTTGCCCTGTGTTCGTTGCTTTGTATATCCTCTGTGGCTTCCATTTCTGTTCATCACCTTCCTCTCACTTTTAATTTTTAAAAACTTTATTATTTTTTAGTTCTGGGCATTGACTCCAGGGCCTTGCGTATCTTGGCAAATGCTCTAGCACTGAGCTATAACCTTAGTTCCTTCCCTTCTTTTTAACACAGATCTGATCTTAATTTTCTGCTCTAAACCTAAACTCTCTAACCACTGCCCATACTTGTTTCTGCACCTTGGGTGAGCTCTGTAGCCTCTCAGCCCCGGTCTCCTGATCTGTTCAAAGCAAGTAATACAGCACCTGCCTTACCAGGTCAATGTCGAAAATAACCAAGAATCAATACAAAGCATGTCACATCCTAGCATTCTCGTGAATGCCAATTTCTATTCAGGTGAGGTTATATGAAACACAAGGCTCTATGATATGAGTCTGAGCTGGCTTACCCAGCAACTGTCAAAAATGATAAAAAAAAAAAAAAAAACAAGGTTTGCCTGGCATTTGGGCCTGTTGAAGTTTGGAAAAGACATCAATTTTGAAAGCATGGGTTTGCATATCATTATAGACACAAAGAAAATACATTAAGTGAAAGATTTAATGTAGGTTCACATGTATATTAAAATTGTGTCATTGGCACCAGAGATGTAATTTTAAAAATAGAAATAAAGGAATTCATTTTAATCGTAGCTCTGAAAATTGGTGTTCTCCATTTCTGAAATCCTCTTAATCAGGAAATTTCAAAAAATGCTTAAAATGGGTGGGAACACACATCAGAGCAATTCTGAAATTTAATGTGTGCAAATTATTCATATATTCATCATTTTATTATAGCACATAGATTTGTGGAATTAAGTTCAGGGTAAAGGGAATATCCATTAGCTACTATAAAGAGGCCCATAAGTGAAATGGATTTAAATATTATAACTACCTTCCTATTGACTCAGAGCTCTTGCCAAAGCCTTCGCTGTTTAATACATTTGGTGGTTCTCATTGATGTGAAAGGCTGAATTGGTGGAAAATTTTCCTTATAAAAACGTTTTCTTTCACAAAGTGAGACTTTCAGTAGCACTGAATCAGACTGTGGTGTGGCCAGCTGCTTTTCTGCAACTGCTTTTGTTTGTTTGGAAAAGCTTTAAAAACAGGCTCAGCCAGGAAGGGAGTAATGATTGAAAACAGGAATATGGATAGGCCTTGATATGATGGCTAGCCCAGGTGCTCCCAGGAAGATGAGCATGCTATGAACAACTAGTAATTAAAATCTGAAACTCACCTAAATGGTAGGAGATGAAGAAGCTTTGGCTCATATTCTGTGGCCTGGGAGGGGACAATAGAGGCAGGGCTGTGGTTGGAATGTGCCCCTGGAGTTCATGTGTTAGAAACTAGTCCTCGATGCCAAATGACCTTTAAGAGGTGATCAGATCATGAGAGTTCTATCCTCTCCAGTGACTTAATGCTGGTATCACATATGTGGGCTCTTTATACGTGGTCTCTCTCTATTTCTCTCTTGCTTTTGCCCTTCCGCCTTCTGCCATGGGATGATACAGCAAGAAGACCCTCTGTTGAACCACCATGCAAAGAAAAGACCATGGACTACAATTTTAAATCATATTAAAGCAAGCTTGTATTGTGCACACATAGAAAGCTAGTCACCAGCAACTGACTCTCCCAATCTTGGGCTAGAAATCAGCATTCTAGCTCTCCAGGAATAAGGTTTTATAGCACAAAAAGTTGCAAATAGGGGGTGTCTTGAGAATTCACAGATAACAGGATTTTGACAAGCATAATACAAAGGCAGATAGCAGGTTAATGATCTACATGGCATGATATTTCAAGGAAAGGAGTAAATTCAGATCCCAACATCAGGGTTTATGAGGTGCTGCTGAGGTTTTAGAGAGGGATGTTATCTGGTCAAGGAGAGCCAGGCATGGGTGAGGTTCAGATCATGTGCAGGAATTCCAAGCAAGTTTAGAAATCTCAGTAACTTATAGTAACACAGAAATTAATTTTTTTAAAGAAAGAGTGAGAGAGGAGAGAGAGAGAGAGAGAGAGAGAGAGAGAGAGAGAGAGAGAGAATTTTTTAATATTTATTTTTTTTAGTTCTCGGCGGACACAACATCTTTGTTGGTATGTGGTGCTGAGGATCGAACCCGGGCCGCACGCATGCCAGGCGAGCGTGCTACCGCTTGAGCCACATCCCCAGCCCCAGAAATTAATTTTTAATGACTTTGTGATGAGATGGTTCCCAATCTTAAGACGGAATTAGGCTGGGCTCATCACCTTACCAGATGTGGACCCCTTGATCTTGAACTACTCAGTCTCCAGAACCAAGATAAATAAATTTCTATTCCTTTAATTACCCAGTCTGTGTATTCTGCAAAGCAGCAGGAAGTGCACTAAGACAAGCAGCTAGCTTTTCAGGCAGAATATTCTGCTGATCTTCCCCCACCCTGTGTGTGTGTGTGTGTGTGTGTGTGTGTGTGTGTGTGTGTGAGAGAGAGAGAGAGAGAGAGAGAGAGAGAGAGAGAGAGAGAGAGAGAGAGAGAGAGAGATATGACTTCCCCCCTGGTGATATGTCTGTTTATGAACCCATCTCAGCAGTAGCTGTAGGTCCTTGGTGTATGGTGGTGCCTGCCTGTAGTTCCAGTGATACAGGAAACTGAGCAGGAGGATCATCAAGTTTGAGGAGAGTCTTAGCAACTTAGCGAGGCCCTGTCTCAAAATAAAAAAGAAAATGGCTGAGGATGTAGCTCGGTGATAGAGAGCTTGCCTACCATTGACAAGTTCCTGGGTTCAATTCCCAGTGACAGAAAAGAAAAAGAAATGGGGAGATTACAAAGGACCATGATTGAAGAGCTAACAATGCTCAATTCCAAGAGACCAGATAGACGTTTTGTTTGAAGTTCGGATCTTTGACCAGGAAACATTTTTTTCTTATGTTATAAAGGGCATTAATGGGAAATTGATGAAATTTAAATAATATTTGATGATAGTATTGTAGCAATATTAATTTCCTGATTTTTTGATAATTATACCGTGGCTATGTACTAGATGCCCTTGATTTTAGGAAATACACACTGAAGTATTTAAGTATGAAAGAAATATCATGTCTCTATCTTTATTTCCAAATCATTCATAAAAATGAGAATCATATAAAGGCATAGTAGTCTCCCCTTATCAGTGGTTTTTCTTTCTATGGTTTTATGGCTTTATGGCTTTAGTTACTTGTTGTTAATCATGAATACTACCAAACCCTATATATACATAGTACAATAATATTTTGAGAGGGAAAAAGGGAGGGAAGGAGAGAGAGAGGGACCAGGAGGAAGAGAGACCACATTCACATAATTCTTATTACAGTATATTGTTATAATTTATAATGTGCCTAATTTATAACTTAGGCACAGTAATTTCTTACTGTGCCTAAGTTATAAATTAAATCTTATCATAGGTGTGTAAGCAAAGAAAAACAGCACTACAGGTTTTGATATGATCTAAGATTTCAGGCGTCCATGGGGTTCTTGGTGTATACACCCTGTGGACGGGTGGTGCCCCTGTACTCTAGGGAGGTAGAATGATAAAGCAGATGCAAAATGTTACCACTTGAAAATCCTAATAGAGGGCTGGGGATGTGGCTCAAGCGGTAAGCGCGCTCGCCTGGCATGCGTGCGGCCCGGGTTTGATCCTCAGCATCACATACCAACAAAGATGTTGTGTCCGCCGAGAACTAAAAAAATAAATATTAAAAATTCTCTCTCACTCTCTCTCCTCTCTCACTCTCTCTTAAAAAAAAAGGAAAATCCTAATAGAATTCCTTGTACTATTTTTACATATTTTTTATAAGTATAAAATTCTATTAAAGTTAAAAACAAAACACCATAATTAGGGAACCCTCTGCCGTTGTATGTCTTAGTGCTGATTGCACTACAATAAATTTTCTGCAAAGTACTTTTCAGGGGGCTGGGGATGTGGCTCAAGTGGTGGCGCAATCGCCTGGCGTGCGCCTGGTGTGCGTGCGGCCCGGGTTCGATCCTCAGCATCACATACCAACAAGGATGTTGTGTCTGCTGAGAACTAAAAAAAAAAAAAAAAAAAAAAAAGTACTTTTCAGGCAGGATGTGATTCTTGCTCATATAATGGCTATTATTGTTGTATTTTTTCAATACTCTGCATGAATTGTACTAAACGTCATAGAAAAATTAAAGATTTACTCAGTACCCGGGCTCCCTGGGGGAAAAAGAAATAATGAAGCATTTTTGCTAATGTCAAGTGTGTCAAAGAAAGTACAAGGCAAGTTGCTTTCTAAAATTTCTAGCAGATTACAACAGTCACTAATATGGCAGTATGTAAAAATGTGGATGTGTAACCGATGCGATTCTGCAATCTGTATTTGGGGTAAAAATGGGAGTTCATAACCCACTTGATTCTAATGTATGAAATATGATATGTCAAGAGCTTTGTAATGTTGTGAACAACCAATAAAAAAAAAGAAAAAAAATAAAAATAAAAAATAAAATTTCTAATGAAAAACTGGAGGGGGGGGGGTGCAGCCATGAGAGACCCTGGGTTTGATCCCTAGTACTGCAAAAAAAAAAAAAAAAAAAAAAACAAAAAACCAAAACTAATACTTCAACGCATTTTGTACATTTTTAAGATGGTGTAAATATTTATTTGTATTTAGCCTGAGAGGGTTATGAGGCTTATAAAAATAGACTACAATATTGGTACATCAAGTCTTTCCAAAGCATTTAACTTAGTTTTGAATGTATATTTAACTTAGTTTTGAATGTATATTTAACTTAGTTTTGCATGTATATTTAACTTAGTTTTGCACGTATATTTCACTATGTGATATTTACATAAATAATTATAATAATAAATACAAGTTCTATAAATATGTTGGGAACACACACGAATAACATTTGGAATAAGTGCACAAACTCAATAGGAATAAACACTCAGGCACTTTCTTGCTGTGGGTATCAGTCAGGGTATCTTAGGTTGATGGGGTGTTGATCAATCCACCTAGTAAGTTAATTGGAGATCGTATAGGAAAATTAGCACTTTGTTAAATAGCAAGTATTTACTGTCATGTGCTCAACCATTGCCCTTCCCGTGGATATTTCACCAAGATATTCTAGGCTCTGGTAGTAAAATGTTATCTAGTTACCGCCATCACTAAAGCAAACAAATACCAAAAGGGGAAAGGCTTTCTACATTCCAAGGTTTGTGACACCACTCTTCAAAGTCAGCACTGTATTTGAAGAGCTTGCTGGTAACATTTTAGTTTTGATAAGATTGAGCCCCTATTTTGAGAAATCCAGAAGTAGCTCCATCATCCCGGTCAGAACTGTTTTTTTTTTTTTTTTTGTTCGCAATACCAGGGACTGAACCTAGGGGACGCTTCACCCCTGAGCTACATCCCCAGTCCTTTTTATATTATTTATTTTGAGACAGGGTCTGGCTAAGTTGCCCAGACTGTCTTGGAACTTATGTTCCTCCTGCCTCTGCCTCCAAGTCACTGGGATTGCAGGTGTGTTCCACTGAGCCCAATCAGCTTGGTCAAGACCCCAAGATGGAAGAAGGGGAAATGAATTTACCTCTGTAAAGGAAGAGGAATTTAGTGGCCTGTGTATGTGAGAAGTCCCATGCTTACTAACCTTAGGCACTGTTACCACCAGGAACTCAAACAAGTAAACATTTCTATTAAGTGTATCTCGTGTGGAGTGTGGAGGCTCATGTTGGTGATTCTAGTGACTCAGGAGACTGAGGCAAGAGAATCTCAAGTTCGAGGCCAGTCTGGGCAACTTAGCAAAACTCTTTCTTAAGATAAAAAATAAAAAGGGCTGAGGGTGTGGCGCAGTGGTAGAGCCTTTGCCTGGCTTGTGTGAGACTCTGGGTTCAATCCCCAGTACCATAAAAACAAAACCAAAAAACCACAAAGAACTCTTATCTCTTCCCCAACACACTGAGATTCATTCAAGGGGAGAATCTTTTGTGCTGGAGAAACATCCTGATTGGTCACAAGTGCCCTCACACTGAGCCTAAGTTGTGCATATCGTAGCATGTCCCCAAATAAGTCCCTTAGAATACCAGTTCAGTTAATGGGTGTTCTGTGAAAAGGGTCCATGGTCACATGCATTTGGGAAACACTGGGTGGGGTCCAGAGTATCCTCAGTTGAAGGTACTGGGTTCAAAAGGAGACACCCTGAAGTCTGGCACTTTGGCATGCTGGGGATGAGAAGACCTCTGGGGTGAAGTCTCTCGACCTTCTTCTGTCCTCTTGTTTCTTACCTGTCTTTCTCCTTATCCACCCCCAAGCAATTCTTAGAAACCAGAATAACCTCTTTCCAAAGGTGAGTCACAGAAACTAGAATATTACTCCAACCATCTCCACCCTTCTGCATAGGAACTAGCCCCAAAGGAATTTTCTCACCTACCTTTGGTTGTAGGCGATAAGACCCTCATTCTGGAGGGATTCTGCCCCATACCCAGGAAGAAGGAGTGCCCTATAGAGGCCAAGAATAACCTGAGCACAAGCCTCACCAGCTCCCCCCAGGCTGTTCCCATTAGGTCGCAGGCCTTAGTCCAGATACATTTCTACAAGGCTGTGCATTCTTTATCAGATCTAACTATAAAAATACACAGTTTCCCCCAAGTATTTGAGCCTTCCTTTCCCATGTTCCACTTAAAACTTGAGTTAAGTAAATGTGTTATGCTTTTCTCTTGTTGATCTGTCTTCTGACCCAGGAGTGTGGGCCCAGATGCTTATGGTAAGGAGGACAGGCACCGCCCCTTTCCACCCGCACACCAGACACTCACAGAACACTGAATACACAGACACACATTATGTAGCATGCATAGTTTCCCCAAACTCCTTTGCATGTAAATCTTTCTTTTGGTGATGGAACTGAACCCAGGGCCTTGGGTATGCTAGGCAACCACTCTGCCACTGAGCTACGCTACCCGGTTTTTGAAATCGTTCACTCATGGAACATCTTTTACACTAGCTGTTCCTTTAAATTCGTTTTAGGAAACACTGATCTCTGTCCTTGAAAGCTGGGTCGTTTGTGGAAACACGGGATTTTTTGATTGAGATAAAAACCACAGCAAATTATAAAATAATGTTCAATCCCAGGTTTGGCCACCAAAGTAAATAAATAAATAAATAAATAAATAAATAAATAGTAAAATAATAAAATGATGAAAGTTCCTCAAAGACTTAAACAGAATTCCCATGCACACTGGAAATGGTACTATTAGGTGACTCCCTACGAAAACTGAAAACATGTCCACATGATGATTTGTTCGTGATGGGCTGCAGATGTGGCTCAGTGATAGAGCACTTGCTGGGCATTGCATGAGGCCAGGATAAATAGAATATGGTTTATCCTTGTCATGTACTTTTTGTGAACATAGAAAGGAATGAAGCCCTGATACATCCTAGAGCATTCATGACCTTTGACGTTATCATGCTGAAGTAAAAGAAGCCAGACACAAAAGGCCACATATGATATGATTTTTGTTTACATGAAATGTCCAGAATAATGAAATCCACAAAGACAAAAGTGGATTAGTGGTTGTCACTGGCCAGAGGGGAGAGGATTGGGGCATGACTGCTTAAAGGGATGCAGGTTATTTTTGGGATGTTGAAAATGTTCTGGAATTAAGTAGTGGTGTATATTAGTCTGTTTCCTTGTACTATAATAAAATGAAATGCATGAGGCTGAGTACTTTAGAAAGAAAAGAGGTTTACTGAGCTCACGGTTTTGGAGGCTGAAAGTCCAAATGGTGTGGCACTGGCTCTGGTGAGGGTTCCTTTGGCTGCTCGTGGTGGATAACATCACATGCCAGGAGTATCTAGAAGAGGGAGGGAGATCACATAGCAAGGCAGCATGGGGAGCAATCAACCTTTCAACCTCTCACTGCAGAGATTGGAGAAAATGTAGTTTCACTTTGCTCAGCAGTTCATCGCATCCCAAATGTGTATGTTCCAGAGTCATTTATATCTTAGGAAAGAATTTCCTCAAGGGTACTGTAAAAGTTCTTGAACCTGACATCTTGAAGGGAGTTGTAAACAACCAGCTAAATAATTACATTGTCTTTCTAAGCCATAGAATTTTTTTTATAAATTTTTTTTAATGATTTTTTTTAAAGAGAGAGACAGAGAGAGAGAGACAGAGAGAGAATTTTAATATTTATTTTTTAGTTATTGGCGGACACAACATCTTTGTTTGTATGTGGTGCTGAGGATCGAACCCGGGCCACACGCATGCCAGGCGAGCGCGCTACCGCTTGAGCCACATCCCCATCCCAACCATAGAATTTTTATATGTGATCATGTTATTATTATTTATAAATAACAATAGCATGTTGACTGATACTGTTAACATTTCTGAGGTACAATATGCCTAGGTTATTAGATTGTTTAATGCTACAATCAAATATTTGCAGGTAGGCTTTGTTGATATGGTACAAAATGTACTTCCTGAAATTTGTCTAGGTGGTTAGAAATTGTAGAATATGGAGCTCTTGAAATTTTAAAGATCCTTATCCTACAACCTGTGTGACAAACTACATAGAGTCACGTCCTATGTCCCAGGCTCCGTAGTGGTTGCTCGTGATGCCTTCACAGCAAACATATACAGTAGGTACCCAGCCCCCATCATAGGTCAGATAACAGCTCAAGTCATGCAGCTAATGAACGGCACAGGTGGGACTGAACCAGGACTGACTGCCTGATTCTCAAGACCATCATCTTTTTTAAAGTGCATGTTAATTATATAGAATAATGGATTTCATTGTGACATACCTGCACATGAATCTAACATATTTTTATCATTCCCCTCCTCCCTACCCATCCCTTGCTCTTCTCTCCCACCTCCCCCCGCCACTTCCTCATTTCTAATATTTTTCTTTCTACTTTCATGTTGTCAAGACATGATCTTGCTGGGCATGGTGGTGCATGCTTGTAATCCCAGCAACTCTGGAGTCTGAGGCAGGAGGATCTCAAGTTCAAAGCCAGCCTCAGCAGCTTAGCTAGACCATGTCTCAAAATAAAACATAAAAAGCATTGGCAATGTAGCTCAGTGGTTAATGCTCCTGGGTTTCAGTCCCTAGTACCCAGAACAACAACAACAACAGAAAAGATAAGACCATGAGCTTAACTTCTACCCCATGCAGCCTTTATTCCACACATCCTCAGTTATTAAACAAGTTTATGTTTTAATTACCATGGTGTGCAGATGGATTTTGATGAATTTAAAATGAATCCAAGATTTCTCAAATTGTCTGCTATTAATACAAGCCCTATTGTTTGAAGTGTTTTACACTTTAAAAAACCAGTGGAAAACGTGCATTTAAACTCTTCTAATTAGGATGGGGGTGCGGCTTGGTGGTGAAGTGCATGCCTGGAATGTGTGAGGTCCTGAGTTCCATCCCTAGCACCAATAAAAACCCACCACCACCCCTACCGATTAGAATTAAGATCACCTTTATTGCTTAAGTTGTACTTGTGCAGTCAGAAAAATGTACTGCTTACACCTGCTGTGGTGGGACCAGAGGTAATGGTTCCAACTAGGGCAAATGGTTCATCCTCATGCAGCTTGATACCTCTCTGGGTTGAGCTGGTCATGGCTTGGCCTTTCCTGGGACAGTCTCAGTTGGCACCACTCTCTAGAGGTAGAATGGTCTGCCGATCCATATAACTGATCCACCCCACAGACCATCTTCATCATGATCCACAGGGAGATCTTCTGCCTCCCATCTCTGCAACTCTAGGCTCTACAGAGTTGTCGTTCCTGGTCCCCAGAACTTACACCATGGCAGAGATCCTGTTGAACCACAAGCTGTGCCAGTACATTTTGGACCCCTGTGCCTAGTGTTCAGCAGGAGACAGGGGCATCACCAGGCTAAGGGACATAACTGGTCTGGATCAGTAGGAGAGAAGACTACTTATACACAATAGGGTCAGAGAGGAGTATCTGTTCAACTAGGAGATCTACTTGGGAGTGTATCAATCTGTGTTGGGTGGCTATAATAAAGTACCTGAGGCTAGGTGACTTACAAAGTAAGGAGGTTTGTTCAGCTCACAGTTCTGGAGGTTTGAGAATATGGCACTGAGATCTGCTCTTCTTTGGTGAGAGTCTCATGGTGGGTGGCATCACACTGGTAGGAGCACGTGGAAGACATCACATGTGAGACAGGAAGCAAAAAAGAGCTGAACTTGCTCTATGACAACCCATTCTTATGAGAAATAATCTATTATGTACAACCAGGATTAATCCCTTCTGGGGGCGGTGTCCCCCATGACCTAACCCCCTTCAACTAAGCCCCACCTCTTAGAGGTCCTGTCATCTCAACACTACTACACTGGAGACCACGCCTCAGAGCACAGAACTTTGGGTACATCCTCAAGCCATATCCAAGCCATAGCAGGGGGCTTCCTGGCCCTCCCTGTACTGAATGAACTCCTGGGGTGACCCTAGCCTGAGAAGGGTACCATCTGCTTAGACCTTTGGTTCTCCCATTCAGGGAGAGCCGAAGGTAAGGAGAATTTGATTGGATGGCGGAGGAAGAGAGGGTGTTCTTCCTGTGCAGCCCCCAAACCAGCGCAGTGACAGAGGCTATGGTAGGAATCACTAATTTTCCTCTTTGAGTTTCCCCCAGGGAGGAAGGATCACAGAACAATGGAGGCCGCTTCTTGCACTTGCATGGAGAGGCACAAGGTGTCGGCTGTGGTGGCCAAAGACGCCTTTGGTCTCTGAGATGTGCTGCAGGGGACAAAAGCAATGGACTTCCCCAGCCGATGCCACCAACCGCTGCTTTTCACTGAGACTAAGGTTCCTGCGGCTGCTCCCAGCCAGGCCTGGGCACTGCGAGGGTCATTCTGCAGGACACAAGGATTCTCTGAGGGGCAACTCTGCCTCAAGAACTCCCCATTAGCTGGGCGCGGGGGCGCATGCCTTCAATCCCAGAGGCTCAGGAGGCTAGGGCAGGAGGATTGCAAGTTCAAAGCCAGCCTCAGCAACTTAGCGAGACATTGTCTCTTAATAAAATATAAAAAGGGCTGGGGATGTGGCTCAGGGGTTAAGCACCTTTGGGTTCAATCTCTGGTACCCCACCCACCTCCCCATTAGACTGGCCAAACCCTTTTGGATGGTGCTGCATTCTGAGCCCCTTTTTCTCTTGTTGTGCTGGGGATGGAACCTGGAGCACCAAGCATGCTAGGCAAGGGCGTTACCACTGGGCCAGGCCCTAGCCCCTGGTCTGAGGGTCTTCCTACCCGATTCCTTCTTTCCCTCTCTCCCTCACTCTTGTTGAGCTCAGAAACCTCATCTCCCTTCTCTGGCTTTTCCCCCTTTATTTTCCCTAGGTGTCCCCTATAATAGACTCCATTCTTGGCAGCTGCTTCTTGGGGGACCCCAACTAATGCTGGAGTTTCTTCCCCTCCACCCTCCTCTTGGTCCAGTTTCAATGTTGCCAGTTTCAATTCCATTCCCTAATGGCATTTTCACAATTGTATGTTCTTTGGACCTTCCTTCCTTCCTTCCTTCCTTCCTTCCTTCCTTCCTTCCTTCCTTCCTTCCTTCCTTCCTTCCTTCCTTTCCTTCTTTCCTTTTGCTTCCCCTACCAGACTGTAAAGTCCAGTACATCAGGGACCATGTCCAAAAGAGGTCACAGTTGTACCAAGTCTCCTGGCTCAGTGTCTGGGTTATGGCAGGCACACACTCAATATTTATTGGTCAGAGGATTTTTCTCCATCTCTCAAGTCATCTAATGATGCAGATGCTGCTTGGCCATCTCTGTGCCTTGTCGTTGTTGGTGTTTAAAGTGGAGACAAGGAGGGTCACAGGGAGAAGTCAGTGTTAAAGAAAGAAAGAAAGAAAGAAAGAAAGAAAGAAAGAAGAAAGAAGAAAAGAAAAGAAAAGAAATCAGATTCCCCTGACACAGTGCACCTCACAATTGTGAACAACTGGGACACCCTGGAAATCAAAGTGAAGTCACTTTGAAAAATTCTAAAAGAGTTGACAGAATGTGGCTCTTGTAATGGGGCCAAGAGGAAGAGTTCAGAGGAGCTGGTCTTCAAAGGGAATCTTCAGGGAAGCCAGCAGAGCCTGGAGAATTGGCCCCAAATCAAATTAGCCTTTTCTGGAGATGTGCGGAGATGGTGGGAGGAGGGAGAGGAGGAGGAACAACTCTGCACACTGCTCTCCCCTGGCAGGTGGGGATACCTAGCTGCCTGCCTGCTTAGATTCCAGCCCTGATCTGCTCCTCTAAGCATGAGGCTCACTTCCTTCAGGCTCTGTTTCAAAGTGAAGAAGAAAGTAAGCCATCTGCAGTTCATGGGTACACCAAGGTGCTAAGGCTTCTGTTTTGGTGTTTTCTGTTCTTTTGTGTTCTTGTTTTGGGTTCTTTGGAGGCCTCTTTTGTTTTGGATTGCAATACACTGGAAAGTTTTGCCTGGTGATATTTAGTTATCATAAAGAAGTTTCTAGTGAAAGTAAACAGGTAGTGTTGCATGGCAGCTAAATCAATGGCTTTGGACTCTTATTAATAAGTCAGTATAGTTGAGGTTCTGTTGCAGTAACAAACATCACTCGAATCAGGGGTTTATTTATTTTTTATCCATGCAACAGGTGTCTTAGTTGGCTTGGGCTGCCACAACTTAATACCATAGACTAGGTAGCTTAAGTGATAGATTTATTTCTCTTACTTCTAGTGATGGGGAAGTCCAAGATCAAGGTGCTAGTAGACCTGTTGTGAGGCGAGGACCTGCTTCCTGCCTTATACATAACCACCTTCTCTCTGTGTGCTCACATGGCCTGTCCTTGGTTCATGTTTAGAGAGAGGGGTTGAGAGAGAGGGAGAGAGAGAGGGGGAAGAGAGAAAGAGAGATTATTCTTCTTATAAGGTCACTAATTGCTCCATGAAGGCAACCCCCTCATGATTTCACCTAAACTTAATCACCTCCCAAAAGCCCTCCTCCAACACCATCATACTAGGAATTAGGGCTTCCACATATGACTTTTGGGGAGCACGGACATTCAGCCCATAAAGGCATCAGCTGAGGCCATGTCCACATCACCCTCCCATTGGAATCCAGGCCCACAGAGATGTCCCCACGTGGAGCATTCACAGTCACCGAGACCAAGGCAAAGAGACCGTGGCTCTACAAGCTTCTGCCTTCAGGTGACATGCGTCTCTTCTGTTTGAATTTCCTTGATCAAAAGCAAGTGCACATCCACCTGTAACTTCATGGGAAACACAGTCCTGCCTTGGGCTCAGGGGGAGAGGAAAAGCATGTTACTGGGGACAGCTGTTATGACCTGAGAGATCCAGTCTAGATGCTGCTGAGAAGGTGTTTTTAAAGAAGTGATTACCGTTTAAGTCAGTAACTTTGAACAATATCTTTTCAGCCCACCCTGAAACCATACAGGGATGGAGATTCTGGGACACACAGTTTCCAGAGGAACCAAGTTGATACAGCACAGAGGTTATTTATTCAAAGACATCAAGGGAAGGCAAGGGTGGATGTGTGGTCAAGGGCTTTGTGGTGCTTTAATTTATGTATCTACTTGACTGAGCCATGGGGTGACTCAGATACTAGGTCAAACTTGGTTCTGTGTGTGTCTTTGAGGACATTTTTGGATGAGATTAACATTTGCTTTAGGAGTCGGAAGAGAGCAGACTGTTCTGCCTAATGTGATAGACCTTGGCCAATCAGTTGAAGGCAATACAGGGCTCCTCCCACCTGCCTGAGCTGAGACTTTGGTCTTTCAGCCTCAATCTGAAACATCAGCTCTTCTTGGGTCTCAAGTCAGGACTCTGGGGCTAGAACTTACCCATCGACTCTCTGGGGATTCCAGCTTGCTGGCTACAAATCTTGAAACTTCTCAGCCTTTATAATCACTGGATTCAGTTGCTTCTAATCTCTTTCTCTACATACGGATAAAGACAGAACCCCACTTATGATGGTTGGACTTAGGATTTTTCAATCTTATAACGGTGGAAAGTGATACCATACTTTGAATTTTGGTCTCTCTCATGCAGCCCCAGTTAGTCACTCAGTCAGGAGGGAAAACAGCCACCACTGCAGTGGGGCTGTCACCCAACTGTGATGTGTGGTGGCTTATGTGTATTATGAGATCTCCAATTCTCGGTGAGTTTAACAGAACAAAACCCCATTATAAGTCCAGGAGCACCCTATATTCATTCCGTTGCTCCTCTAGAGAACCCTGATGGATTTCAGGTCTGGCTGTCCCATTCCAAGTGAAAATTCTACTAAGGTCTTGAGAAGAAATTGTGAACTTTTAGATTGAGGTTAAAGGTAGAGGTGTTCTCGTCTGAAAACTTGCCTGTAGATTGGTAATTTTGGAAAAAGAATCTTTTAGTTGGATGAAATTTTCCTTCTAGAACAAGCTACTGTGCAGGTTGTCAGAATCCAAAAGGAGTCACTTTTATCAAGCACTAACCCAAACAGTAACAATAAATAAAGCCAAGGGCTTATGAAAGGGGTATTGGGGGGTGTCTCAGACATGTGTGCCTGATTCACAAAAGATGCTTCCAGAAATCTGGCTGCCACTTATAGAGACAGTATCTCTGGGAGGATATCTGCCTAGAAATGTCTGTTCAACTCCGACCTGACAATATCTCTCATTGGAGATCTTCATGGCCCAGGATTATCACTGCTTCCAAATACCTAATCTTCCTCACCTCTTGCCTCAGCTGCTTTGAATACGCCCATAGCTTACCCCGTTTTACGTGTTCTCATTGCAATGCTCGGTGAGTGCCAACCCAACATCACTATTCTTTGCAGAGTCTCCTCTGATTGTTATTTAGGTGGACAACTAATGGCTTCAGAAGTTTCAGGCCTGGCTGCTTTGCTTCGTTGGAGCTGTGAGTGAGGGGTGAAGCTCCCTTCTGCTTTTCTGAGTCTGGGTTCTCTGTTCTTTTCATGTTAGGCAAGGTCAGGCATAGCATACTTATGGGGATGTGGTGACATCGACGCCCTCTCTCATGATACTTGAGAATAAAAATATCTTCACATGAATATCTTGCTGTTTCTGTTTTATTATTATCTGGCTTAGTCCCCAAATCACAATCTTTGAGAACTAGAGAGAATCATGGAGATAATTAATTTTTCTCAAGTCGTGTTCCATAAAACTTAGGTTCCTAAATGTTCATAAGGGACCCGTGGGGAAAAGGAATTTAGTATTCACATAGGTTTGATAAATTCATCCTCCTTTTGGAGAATCCGACTGTCCTTTAACATAGTAAACTTTGAGACACTGGTTAGATTTTGACATGGAGATTTCAAGCAGACAGCTGGTCCATGGGTCTGGATTTCAGGAGTCAGGTTGGGGTTGGATACACAGGCTTTGGAGTTAACATGTTTAAAACCATGGGGACAGATGAGATTAATGCTGAGAGAGTTTAGATGAAAGAAGTAGTATGTGAGGTCTGGGGGTGCTGCAGCTTTCTTGTGCTCATGAAAATGGAGCCAAGACCCTGAGATGACATTGCTGAGCCAAATGAGAGAAACCAGATGGATTAACTGGATCCCTAAATCTGATTCTACCATTGGACTGAAAGGTATAAAGCCAGTAAATTCCTTTTTTTTTTTTTACTTCAGTTTTTATATCATTTCTTAAGGAAAGGGTCCTTGGTGTGCCATCTCCAACTCTTTGCTTCTCCATACTTTCGCCTGTTCTGGGGGATGATCAGAATTATTTCACCTTGAAGACCAATAGGAGGCCTGGCTTACCCAGGCCTGCCCGAGGTTGACATCTCAGGCTTCATGGAGACATGAGTTAACATGGTTGATGGCTACGGACTTCATTTTTACTTTTGGACTAGCAACCCAAACTAAGTCTAACTTATGCTAGAAAGGGCAAGGATGGGGGCAGGTACCCCTCCTCCTCTAGAAATGGAGTCCCTCTCTTGGGGGTGCACCTGTGCTAGAAGTTGGGGTGCCCCTCCTTTAAGGGCACCCTTCTAGAGGGGTGCCCCAGGTCCCCACCCTCTAGGGATGGGGTCCCCCTCTCAGGAGTTGTCCCTCCTCTAGGGATGGGGGTGCCCCTAAACCTCTAGGGATGGGGTACCCTCTCAGGGAGTGCCCCTCCTTTAGAAGTTGAGGTGCCATTCTTTAAGGATGGTCTTCCCCTCTCAAGGGGTACTCCAGGTCCCCATCCTCTAGCGATGGGGTCCCCCTCTCAGCAGGTGCCCCTCCTCTAGGGAATGGGGGCACCCCTCCTCCTGTAGGGATGGGGTACCCCCTCTTGGTGGGTGTGCCCTTGCTAGGGGATGGGGGTGGCCCTACTCCTTTAGGGATGGGGTACCTCTCGGGGAGTGCTCCTCCTTTAGAAGTTGGGGTGCCCCTCCCTTAGGGATGGGGTCCCCATCTTGAGGTGTTCCCCAGGTTTCCATCCCCTAGGGATGGAGTCCTGTTCTTGAGGGGTGCCCCTCTTCTACAGATAGGGTCCCCCTCTTCTAGGGATGGGGTCCCGCTCTCAGGGGGTGTCCCAGGTTTCTATCCCGTAGGGATGGTGTCCCCCTCCTCTAGGGATGGAGTCCCCCTCTTGAGGGATGTCTCTTCTCTATGGATGGGATTCCCCTCTTCTAGGGATGGGGTGCCCCCTCTCAGGGAGTGTGCCTCAGCCAGGGGATGGGGGTGACCCTCCTTCTCTAGAGATGGGGTTCCCCCTCTGGGTATGAGCCTCCAACAACACTGAATACAGTGATCACCTCATCTGCCAGAATTGATAATTTATTACTTTTTGCAGCATAATAATCATAGAGGACTCTGGGCTTCCTGCTGCCACTTCTCTCCTTAAGGTCATTGAGGTCGGAGGGAGAGGTGATTACTAGGCCAGTTGTTGAAGCCATAGCAGAAGAACCAACTGCATTTGCTAAAGAAGATGGCATAGGTGCCCCAGAGGTCTGATTGTTGTTAGCAAGATAACTGGATGGAAAAGTTCCCAGTTGTTTCTGGAGGTCTAACATCTACTGGTAACACTGAGCCTAGTAGGTCATCTGGGCTTCTACAGAGTCAGGCAGTGGAGGGGATGGACATGTGTACTGCTGATTCCCTCTAGCAAAAGTCGGTAATTTCTGCTTGATGATGAAATTCACTTTGAGTTATCCTTAATTCCTGTTCGGATTTTGTCACTTCCTCTGCCCAAATCTTCAGCCATTTTACATGCAGGAAGTTGAGCATGTAAGAGAAATTTACCATAATATCATCTCCTTCAAGGCGAGCTGAGCTGTAAACTTCTGATTTCTACAGCTTTTGCCTTTAAAAAAATATTTATTTTTTAGTTTTAGTTGGACACAATACCTTTATTTCACTTATTTATTTTTATGCGGTGCTGAGGATTGAACCCAGGGTCTCGCACCTGCACTCTATCACTGAGCCACAACCCCAGTCCCTTGCCTTTTTTTTTTTAACCAATCCTTTTTAATCTTAAATTCTTGACATTACAGAACTAAACTGAAATTTATTAACATTCCACTCTTACATTTCTTATTGACAAACAGAAATAAAATCCATGAGCCAAAAAACCCCAAACAAAAGTAAAAACAGGTAAAAGCTTATAAAACTAAATATAGATTCCAGCATTTACAGCTGAACAGAGAATGTGATTTTTAAATTCTTAGCAGATGATAAAGTGTAGAAAATGAACACTTACAAATTATTTAAAACCTGGAATCATTGACCAGAAATTATACAGTTGGATCATGGGAAAACAGCAGAGAGGGGTTATAAGTCCTACACTCTTCTAGCTGCACCCCATTCCCTTCTCAGAGGAAAGCCTGGCCATTGATTAGATACTGGGCCAGATTATTTCTGGCAGCAGAGCCAATGACAGTAACCTGCCTTCCAGAAGAGCCTTCTACTGCATTGGCAATTTTGATCTGGGCCCTGGACATCTGGTGGATCTCATTGATGTTGGTGCGTTGGTGCCCAATTATGCAACCAATTAAGTTATTTGGAATGGTGAGTTCACTGGTGGTTTGAGTAGTTGCATCCAAACTTGCCCAATGGCCTTTCACCTCTGGAGAGCTGCAGTCAGTTCTGGAGAATCCAGTCCTGCCGTGCATCATGGCAAAGTGAGACTGTTGTCATGCCACCTGGTTCAGCTTGGCCTCCTCTAGGGGTGGGGTCCCCCCTTTTGGGGGGTGTGCCTCCTTGTTGGAAGGATTGCAGGGTTTCCCCACAGAATCAATGATGGAGCTAACCAACAAACCTGAGTGCATTCATCTATTTTGTTGCTGTAACAAAACACCCAAGGATGTATAATTCATAAAGACAACACATCCGTGTAGCTCACAGTTCCGGAGGTCTAAGAGCATGGGGCTGGCATCTGCTCAGGGTCTGAAGGCAGAACTACCCCATCCCTTCCAGGCCTCCTTGACTCAAGGACCTCCCAGCAGGCCCCACTTCTTCACCATCCCACCCCTTCTTCGCATCACCACAATGGGGACGGAGCTTCCCACAGGAGCTCTTGTAGGACACAAACCAAAGGGAGTAAGCAGAGCATCCCTGAGGAGCCCCAGCAGACTTTGAAATTTCCTCTGGACCAACTGCTCTGAGGCCTGCACTTTAAATTACTCACCAGGAAAGACAATATGCTGTGGGGAGCAGAGATGAGGCCAGATGTGGCCCCAAGGCTCTGGTCCCTGGGATCCCCCTGAAGGCTGGGCTGGGTGACTTGCTATGAGGAGCCTGCCACCCTCTCTTAGAGGATGGAGCCATCCTAGGCTTCTCCAAGTTGCCTACAAGTGATTAAGAATGGTTTCTGCAGGTATCTGCTGCTCTTAAGGCCAAGGGAGTATATCAAGGGAAACCTGCCTCTCACCCAGCTTTTCTTCCTCCTCTAAGCCCCCTACCATTTAAAAAACCTCTTATTTTAAAATAATAATTATTATTAAAAAATAATTATTTGAACAGTACCAAAGATTTTTCAAAGGAAAGAAGTCTTTTTCCACCCTAGTTTTGCTGTCTCCTGCCAGACACTAAAAGACCTGATAAAGCTGGATACAGTGGTGCATGCCTATAATCCCAGCAGCTCGGGAGGCTGAGGCAGGAGGATTACAAATTCAAAGCCAGCCTCAGCAATTTATTGAGGCTTTAAGAAACTTAGTGAGACTGTGTCTAAAAAAAAAAAGAAAAAAAAAAAGAAAGAAAGAAAAGAAAAGAAGGGCAGGGGATGTAGCTCAGAGGTTAAGTACCCCTGGTAAAACAAAGAAAAATGTCTGACAAGAACAAATTTAGAGGAGAAAAAGTTTATTTTGGAGCTCATGGTTTCAGAGGTGTCTCAGTCCATGCACATTTGGCTCCATCCCTCATGGCGGAAGTGTATGGTACAGTAAAGCAGGTCAGAACGTGGCCATTAAAAAGCAGAGGGGAAAAAAAAAAAAGAAAAATATTGAAAAAAAAAAAAAAAAGCAGAGGGAGAGGGGCCAGGATTGTGGCTCAGTGACAGAGTGCTTGCCTAGCATGCATGAGGCACTGGGTTCAATCCCCAGCCACATTAAAAACAGCAAACAAACAAACAAAAAAACCAACTTAAATAAAAAAAAAACAGAGGGAGAGAGAGCTCTTCTCAACAAGTACAAAATATAAATCCCAAGACATGACCCACCTCCTCCAACCACACCCTACTTGCCTATAGTTGTCACCCAGTTAATCCATTCAAGTGGATTAATATACTGATTAGGTTTAGGCTCTTAACAATATCATTTCACCTGTAAACTTTCTTGCAGTCTCTCATATGAGCTTTTGAGTGGCACCTTCTATCTAAACCACAACATTCTGCCCATAGCTCCAAAAAGTTCATTTTCTATTTCATAATGTAAAATACTTTTAGTCCATTTCCAAAAGTCCCCATAGTCTTAACACTTCTAGGGTTAAGTTCAAGTTCAAAGTCTCCTCTGAGACTCAATGTGGGTCCCTGTAAAAACCAAAAGCAAGTTACATATACTCAATAGACATAGGCATATTTCCATTCCAAAAGGGAAAATTTGGGACATAGAAAGAAGGAATGTGACCAAAGCAAGACTGAAAACCAGCTGAGCAAACAAGTCTTGTAGCTCCATGTCCAGCATTTGGGGCACATGGCCTCCTGATGGTCTCTCCAAGGGTTTGTGTAGCTCTGTGCTTATGATCTAGCTGGTTGCAGCCCATATGGTCTCTCTCTCTTGGATTATTTATGCTCGATTCCTGCAGCTTTCCTCTGCAGACATTCCACAGGATCTCTTAATCTTAGGGATCTCCACTGCAGCTTTGGCTTCCTTCTCACTTCTTCATGTATTGCTCTCTCAGGGGCAGTCTGCAGGGACTCTGACACTGTTGTACTTTACCTGGCCTCCCAGGCCCCACTTTGAAATCTCAGTGGAAGCCTCCATAACACTCTAACTCCAGAATTTTGCATTCCTGAAGAATCAGTGCCCCATGTCTATGCCACCATCTTGAACAGTAGCCAAGCCCCTAGGAACTCTGGTTGCAGTAGCCTGAGTATCTGGGTGGCTGAGCAGGGTGAAATTTCCTAGCCAACCTTATGTGAGTCAGGGGCCCTCATAGTCCTTCTCAAAAGGGATTTTTTCTTTTACATTCTTGAGCCTGAGATGGGTGTGGTCTTACCAATTCTTGAGTTGCCTGCAAGCCAACTTTCCTATTATTTCTGGGGAAACTCTCTTTAATGGTTATAATGTCTTCAATACCACACCTTCCTTAGTCCCAGTTTTACTTGCAGTTTTTTTGTCAAATGGCAAAATTTATTTGACTCTGTTTTTCTTTCTGTTCCTGATTGTCACAGTTAACTTGGCTAAAAGTTGCTAGCCATACCCATGCCACCCCTACAAAGGCTGCGCTTCCTTGAAAATTCCTCCACCAGATTAATTAGTCCAACATCTTTAAAATTAGCCTCATAGGAAGTCTAAGGACATAGGCAAAATGTAGACAGCTTCTTAGTGAGTACCAACACAAATGGCCTCTAGTCCAATTTCCAGTAGAGTCTTCCTTCTCTTCTGAAACCTCAAGAACCCAGTCTTTACTGTCCACAGTCCTATTTGCATTCCCGTCTTTTGAACTTCCACCAGAATCACCCATTAAGCTCTGCTTACAATTAAAAGAAAGTTTTTCAACTTGCATCTCTAACTTTTCAAAAATTTCTCCACAAATTCTCAAAAGCCCCATGGTCATGTTAGTCACAGCAATGACCCCCGTTTCTCAGCACCAATTTGTGTTTTAGTCAACTTTTTCATCACTGTGATCAAAGACCCAATAAGAACAATATAGAGAAGGAAAAATTATTTTGGATTTACAGTTTCAGAGGTCTCAGTCCATAGATGGCTGATTCTACTGCTCTGGGCCTGAGCAGAGACAAAACTTCATGGCAGAAGAGTGTGGCAGAGGAAAGCAGCTTAGGACATGGCATCAAGGAAGCAGAGAGAGATTAGAATTTGGGGTTTTGATCAATATCTTAGTTCAAACTTTTTTCTAGGCTCAAATCCTGCATTAAAAAAACGTGTTGCTTTTAATGTCCACATTTTATTTCATTGCCATAATTTTAACATGTATTATGCACCATTCTTAAAACATAAAAACCTGTAAAGGATAACAAAACTACATCAAAAGAGGAAAAACAAATATCAATGTATTTACCCTTCAGTTTAATAAATAAAACTTAATCAATACTTAACAATGAAGCCTCTTTTGAATTCTCCTCTCTCCAATCACCCCAGAATCACTATACTGAATTTGGAGTTTGTTTCCTCAAATTTTAATTGAGTCCCATGTTTCTGATGGATCACAAGACCCCTCTACATGGGTGTCTCATTCAGCAAACTCAAATTATTTAATTTGTTTCAAGGAAAATGCAATGAGTAAGTCTGTCTGTCTGTCCATCCGTCCGTCCATCCATACATCCATTTATCCAGAATGCCTCTAGAAGGATATCTATCAGGGACTGGTCAAATAGAACACATCAGTAGCCTGTCTGCAACCCTAGGATATGCCAAAGATAATATTTAGATGCTTGGACCATGGATTTTTTTTTCTATCTGCTTATTTGTATTTTCTAAAATTTCAGCAATGGGACATGGATTATTATTTTTATTTTATTTTTTCAGTGCTGCGGATTGAACCCAGGGTCTTGTACATGCTAAGTAAACACTCAACCACTGAGCTACATCCCTAAGTACTACCCCTCTTTAATTTTGAGACAGGGTCTCACTGAGTTGTCAAGGCTGGCCTCAAACTTGTGATTCTCTTGCCTGAGCCTCCTAAGTAGCTGGGTTAATGGGTGTGAGCCACCATATCCAGTGGATTATTTGTAATGGTAACAATAAAATACTCTGAGCCTACCTCCTCTTCAGCTCTCTTGCTTTCCCTATTTGTGTCAGCACAGTGCAATTATTGTTCATACATCCAGAACCTGGTGGTAGTGTTTGACTTTGACTTGTCCTTCCGTCTCTCACGTTCTGTCAGTTATTACTGTACCTTGTGGTTATCTAAGTATATTTCTATCTTCCCTGTTAGATTTTAAGTTGTTACCGATTTAGTCTTGTTTCTCCCTGGGGCTTATCCCATAGTACAGCTCATAAATAGATGATGCAGAGATGATTATTGAACTTTCTGCTTGATGCCCCAGGCTTGACTACATCTTGCAACTGTCACCTGCTAGGGAAACTTCCTCTAAAAATAAGCAGTTTCTGTTTCAGATACTGTTTGCCCTGATATTTACATTCCATCTTACCCCACCCAGCCTCAAACTTAGAAATGTGAATTAAAGGTGGTATTCAAATCCTTAGCCACAGTGCTGACGGCCCCCAGAAGGACCAATGGAGTGATGTCGAGTTTTGTTTTTGTTTCCCTCAATATTCTAGCTGCTGTCTCTACATTCGCTGGGACATTCTTGAGTCTATTTCACTTGTCCTTTCATGCTATTCTTTTTGTTGTTCCCTGGTTTCTCTCTGAGATCAGGTTCCAGATGGCTCAGCAGTGCTTCCAAAATGAATATTTTGACAGTTTGCTGCATGTTTGCAAACCTTGTCACCTTCGATGTTCCACCCCTCCTGTACCATGTCAGCGTTATTGTAATACAAGTAAGTAAGACTGCTTCAGCAGCTATGCGTTGAAGTATTCTATATTGATTATTTTTTTCAGAGAACAAACAATATGGGGAAGATGGTGAGATTTTTCTGAATCAAAAAGAGAAAGGAGACAAAGTGATTATTCAGACCTGAACTCAATTTTATTCAGTACTGTCAGCAACATAGATTTTCATCTACTCTTTTAATTAAGTGGTATTTAGAATTTAAAAGTCAATGCTGGTGCTAGGTGCTATGGCACATGCCTGTAATCCCAGTGGCTTGGGAGGCTGAGGCAGGAAGATCTCGTATTCAAAGCCAGCCTCAGCAAAAGCAAGGTGCTAAGCTTCTCAGTGAGACCCTGTCCCTAAATAAATACAAAATAAGGCTGGGGATGTGGCTCAGTGGTCGAGTGCCTCTGAGTTCAATTCCCGGTACCCAGGAAAAAAAAAATCAATGCTGATGAATTGGGGAAATTGAATGACAAATAATTCATACTTATGTGATATTATGATATCAGCTCATTCTCTCTCTGACATTCTTTTAATCAAGGTATGACCAATTCAGTGAAAGGAACAAATGCCATTCTCTGGACCTGTTTGGGCCTGAGCTTGACAGTTTCTTTGGCAGTTTTCATGCTGATGTTCTTGCTAAGGAAGATGAACTCTGAACCACTGAAGGATGAATTTAAAAACACAGGTTGGTTTGGGGTCAGTCTTTGAAGTCTGCTTTCAAGAAGGGCTGCTGCAAATTTGATTTCTTTTTCTTTTATAACATTGACTATTTCATCCGGTTCCAATTATTTCAAGTGTGTTAGTGGACAGTAACGTTAGATGCAAGCTGTCTTCATTTGGGCACTGACACCTTCTTTGCAGATCTCCTGACAGTGTCTGCCTTCCCCGAAATTCTTCCCTAATTAGTCACTCTATTGAAGTCCTCAGGCTTCCTTGGAAAACATCTTTGACTAAAGTTAGAACATTGATTAAATGTCCTGCTATCAGAAACTGCTGGCCAGGCCTGCTACCATCAGGAAAAGCATACTTGGCAAGATACATGGTCTTGTTTTTGATACAAATGTGTTATTTGCTTGGGTGAACACTTTACTACTGAAAAATGCTAGAAATGAATAACCAGTTTCTCCTGGATTATTTGAGTAATTGTTTAAAAAATAATTGTTTATTAGGCTGTAGAGAACCAGTCCCAGAGAAGCAATGTTCTGCTTAAGGGCCTCATAAGATAAAAATATTTCTGTAGCACCTTTCTCCATGTTCTGATTCTCAAACACATAGCAGCAACTGCCCTATTTCTTTACACATTTATTTTCCATGCAGAATCTGTAAAGCACCATCTAATTTGGCTTTCTAGTGGAGTAGGATTGGTAGATTATGGTTTCATGCAATTTACTGATTTTTCTTTTTTCCTGGGGTCTGGTGGAGAAGTGAAGAATGAGGTTTTTTTCAACATAAAATAAAAATTGTGTATATTTAAGGTTTACAACATGTTTGGATGTACACATATATAGTGAAATAACTAGTCAAGCAAATCCACAAGACCATTTCCTCAGTTACCTTGAAATCTTCTCTTAGCTAATCTGCGTTACACAGTAGGGTTGACTAGTCATGAAGCTACACTTTAGATCTCCAGATGGATTTATCCTACATAACTGCAATGTCAGATCTCTTGGCCAGCAGCTCCTGCCTATGGTACCCACTATTCTGCTTTCTGCTTCTATGTATCCAACTTCTTTAGATTTCACATATAAGTGAGGGAATGCAGTATTTTTCTTCCTGAGTCGGCCTTATTTCCAAGTGTCTCTAAATGTGACATTTAGAAGATAAATTACATTGTAGAATGCTGGGAAATAGAAAACTTACATTCACAGGTGTGATTGGCCACAAGAGGACTTCTTATATGATCATAATTATGAGATTCGTTTAAAAAAAATTTATCTGCTGACCAAAGCTTAAGCCTCTTTACTTCTGTGTTCTAAAACATAACCAGAGACTGATTTTGGTGTGCTGTAACATATGGGAACTTCTGTCATTTTCATGTGGGAAGATAAGGTCAAAACCTCAATGCCTACAAAGGTCAAGTGGGTAACAAAGGCAAGTTCTGGGCCAGGTGGTGGCTTTGCCCAAGGGGCCCAAGGCTGGCCTGAAGGTGACAGCTGCTCTTGACTCCAGCCCATTGTTTCCGTGCTGTTTCTATGTTGCCACATTTTGTTCTCTAAAACCTAGTCTAATTGTCCAGATTCACATGTGAAATCTCGATTTTTAAATGTGATTGTTACAAGCAAACGCATATGACACTGTCCCTGAGCAAACCATATTTTAGATCCCAGTATGGTGGCCTGTGGTCTGTTAGTTGCTGACCTGCCCTGCTGGGACTGTCATGAAAACAACCCCAGGGGGTTGGGTTAATGTTTCTGTTTCTTGTGATCAGGCTCCGTTCTGCTGGATGTGGCTAATGCTGACCTGGACAAAAGCAGGACTAGGGAGGACACGATCCTTCCAAGAAGCCTGGGGTACACGGTAGAAGAATGTACCTGCCAAGACTGTGTCAAGAGCAAACCCAAGGTCGATTCTGACCACGTCTTTCCACTCCCAGCCATGGAGGAGGGTGCCACCATTCTTGTCACCACCAAAACTAACGACTATTGCAAGAGCCTGCCAGCTGCTTCAGGTATCACAGGGACAGAAAGGTCAACTTCTACTAGATAATTAACCCTTTGACTGGTGTAGAGCTACTCTGAAAATCATTGGTCAGAAGATGATTCTTTGGGTCTCTTTGGGGTGACTGTCAGTTGCTGATACAGTTGCTTTTTATCTTCTAGTTCTGAAAACTGTTAGATTTATTTCCCTAATTCATCGTTGGGAGCTCAACTGTGGAAACTTTCTTGGTTTAATGATTAAATTCTTAACTCAATGAAAAAAAAGTACTGCAATCTGTAGCCCCACTGATTTGAAACCAGGGAGGGGAGTCTTTACCCCGTGTGCCCTCCACTCAAACTCCAGAGACAGGCTGGCGAGTAGAGTACGTTTTATTCAAAGCCAGGTTTGAGGAAGATAACTGTTGATTTTCTTTTCCAATTTTCCATCTTCAGGGACTCAGGGGAGTGAAAGGTGGAGCAGGGGACAAAAGGCAGGAAATATGTGTGTGTAGATTTAGCTAGGCTGTGCGAATCAGAAGCATGCCACACACCCAGCTTCCTTGGTGTCCCTTAGGGCCAGGGACAGGCCCCTGACTCTATTCTCTCTCAGTAGGAGGAAATTCAGAAGTTAAAACAATTTGGAGCTCAAAGCGCATCTGCTTCAGACTCACATTTCCATGGTTAGACCACCTCTCTCCTGTACACACACACACATTTCAGGACAGATTGGATTTTTCTTGATTGTTAAAGGAAAGCAAGGTTATCCTGGGTATTTCTGTGAACAGGAGAAGCCTACAGTCAGCCAGGCTAATTCAGCATCTGCATGCACAGGTGGTTCTAGGTCTTGTGGGCTTCCAGCCTAATGGGGACATCAGGCATTAATATAATCAAACAGGAATACGTGTAGCTGGAAACTGCGATAAGTGGTCCTGAGCACCTGGGTGCGTGTCATAATAATCACAGACAACACTTAAGCAGGCTTGCTATGTGCTCAGGACTGTTCTGAGTGCTTTACCTGGACTGACCCATTTATTTATTTATTTATTTATTTATTTATTTATTTAGACTAACTCATTTAATGTACACAAAATACTATGGCAGATGGATCACTATTACATCCAGTTTACAAATGATGATATAAATGGAGCAAAGTAACACAGCCAGTAAACGGCTGTCGCTGCTTGTGCTGCTGTAACAGAATGCCCAATACTGGGTAACTTATGAAGAATTCATTTTCCCACAGTTCTGGAGGCTGGCAAGTCCAAGGTCAAGGTGCTGGTGAGGGCTTCCTTGCTGTGTCTTCATATGGCAGAAGGTGGAAGGGCAAGCTAGCTCAGCAGTGTGGGAGAACTTTCATAGGGGGCTTAATCACCTTTGTGAGGGAGACACTTTCATGGCCTACTCAATGCTTTATGGCCCAACTTTTCCATATTATCATATTGGCAACATCTGAATTGTGGAGACGACATTCAAACTACAGTGGTGGCAGAGCCAGGGTTTAAACCGACAGCCTAAAATCTATATTGCCCCCTTCTCATCAATTGGATTGCATTTGAGTTTACATCACTTTACACTATTTTTGTCATTCCTGGGGGAGGGTTCCCTTCCTGGGGTTTGTGCAAAGGACTTTGGGTCTTATGGAAAGGCAATACAATGGGACATGCCCTTTGGTCATCTACTGGCTTTGGTCATTATTAGGATGCCTACTGGCACCACAGCATAGACCCTGAAGGTCTTGGGGCTGTGGCTTTTGTGCACATTCGGAATATGGGGGAAAATAGAGGGAACTTTTGCACATTTGGGGCCCATCACTGCTTCCGTGAGGGCCTTTAGGGTTGAGAATACAGGATAATGGTTAAAGAATTAGCTTCTGGAACCAGACTGCGTGGTTTTGAATCTTGGCTGTTTACTAGGATATCACAGACCTTGGAAAACTGGGAGAAAAGCACTTAACTACACCAAGCCTCAGTTTCCCCACCTGTATAATGAGGATAACAGTAGTATGTACTTGGGAAGCCAAGGCCAGGAGGTTCACAAGTTCAAGGACACTCTTGGAAACTTAGGGAGATCCTGTCTCAAAAAGTAAAAAGGGCTAGGTATGTAGCTCAGTGGTGAAGTGCCCTGGGTTCAATCCCTACCCAGTGCTTGAAAAAAAAAGTTCACATATATATACAGTTTGTAAAAGTGTGTGCTTTGTAAGTACTTGTATCAGTTACTGTCACAGACATCAGGGTCATCTAGTCCCCTTGAGGTCTGGCAAACACTCTTTCCTGTTATGTGGCCTCTGAGTGTTGGCTCCAGCATCTTACAGGCTTTCTCACTACTTCAAGCTCTCCATGAGTTTAGATTTCTCAAACACAAGAGTTGTTGCCTTTAACCTCTTGATTCTTGCCATCCAGGCTGATTTCCAGAAGGAGGAATAAGACTCATGGGGGAGGCTGCTAGTGGAAGAGGTAAAGCACAGTGGGAAAGAAGACAGACTTTTTCTTCTCTACTCACATTCAACACAGAGCACTTCTGGGACCTGATGTGTGGGCCTTTGTCCCCACACACCACGCAATCTTCCAGCAAATGCCAGGTGGGTGTTACAGGGCCAACTAGTCTTTTTTTTTTTTTTTTTTTGAGAGAGAGAGAGAGAGAATTTTTAAATATTCGGTGGACACAGCATCTTTATTTTATTTTTATGTGGTGCTGAGGATTGAACCCAGCGCTCCGCCCATGCCAGGCGAGCGCGCTGCCGCTTGAGCCACATCCCCAGCCCCCAACTAGTCTTATAAATCAACCTAATCCTGACACTGAACCTAACTCTACCTGGAGATAATGTCAGATCCCATAGGCTAAGAGTTTAGTCCCACAAGATTGCTCCCCACTTCATGCCAATCAAGTTTCAGACTGTGTTTCTGATTTTCTGATGATAATTTGGAGTTTTCACAACCCTCCTCTTTATGTCCATAATTTGCTAGGATGGGTCACAGAACACAGGGAAACACTTTTTCATTTATTAGTTTATTATAAAAAATACAGATGAAGAGTCAAAGGGGCAAGGTGCTTTCTTGGGATGTGCAGCCTGGAAACAGCTTGAACTATTATAGTTTTATAGAGCTTAATCTGCAGATCCTCCCTGCCCCTTCCCAGAGGTTGGGAGGTAAGGCGGAATGTTGGAACCCTCTGATTACCTGGTGTTTCTGGTGACCAGCTACCCTACCCTTAGGCTGTCAAGGGATCCTACTCTATTACCACATTAAAGTATACTCAGGTGTGATCAAAAGGGGCTTGTCATGAGTAATAAAAGACATTTTTACTACTAAGGAAATTCCCAAGGTTTTAGGGGCTCTGGGACAGGAACAGGGGACAGACATATTTCATATTATACCATACATAAATGAGGACTTTAATAAATTACCTTGCCCTAGTGCCCCAGGGGAAAGGCACAGGGAGCTAGGGAAGATATGAGACAGCATCCTCTTGACAACTGCCCGAAGCATGAGCGTGCTGCCTTCCAGGAGCTGTGGAGGCAGGCTGCGAGGCCAAGCTCTCCAGGTCTCAGACATGTGGACTCTCCAGCAGGAATAACAAATTAACAGCTATAAGGTATAACTTTAAAGATGGGAGAAATAACTTCATCAACCAAACACAAGGATTCCCATTTCTACATTCTCTCACAGTCCCTACATGTAGGTATATTTTGACATGACTGTAACCATGGCTTTCTAGACTACTTTGCTTGGGCTTTTTTCCACTTAATGTATTATCACTGGCATCTTCCCACATTTCTGTTACTGGACCCAAGCTGGTCTGCTCACCACCTGAAAGCTAACACTTGAGAGCCGAGAGCTGATGAGAAGGAAATCAGGTCCTTGTTTAAGGGCCTGCACACTAAGAAGATGGAGGGGGTGACTACCTGCCCCCATCAAAAGTCTGTCTTAGGGAACTCAGGTACATAATAGTGCCAGTTTTTTAAAATATTTTTATTTGTAAATTGATCTTTTATTTATTTACATGCGGTGCTGAGAATCGAACCCAGGGCCTCCCACATGCCAGGCAAGTGCTCTACCACTAGGCCACAACTCCAGCCCCAAAAGTGCCAACTTTTGACCCCAGTGGCTGGGTCATTTTTCCCCTCAGAACTGTGGAACCAACATTATTGAACATGGAGTGGTGAGGGAGACTTTTATTCTAGGCCAAGAATAGAAGTGGGAGATAAAATTGCAAATCAACTTCCCAACTCTTGGGATCAGGTTATAGATACAAAATAAATGAGCAGGAGGAATGTTCACGTTTTTTATTATAATGAAGTTAGAGATTGTTTAGTGGTCACTCTGGCAGCGATCTTAGATGCAACCAGCCCATGAAGAGGGACGTCTGGTCTTCAGGCATATTGTCCTCAAAGATGGGGTAGAAATTCAGTAGACCACCCAAGCAGTACAAGACCAGGGTTGGGTAACAGAAGGACTTTAATATGGAAGGAAAGGAGGTGCAGGCGGATGGTTAGGAAGCCTATGTGCTGGGTGGGGTCTTGGTCATTTGAGGCATGTCTTCCCTGCCTTGATCTCCAGAGATTAGTTCCTGTAATTCTTTAGACAAACATAACTTTATATGTTTTTTGTAAGCTGATGCACAGAATTAAAGAATAAGAAATTACACATTCTGATGTTATCTGAAGGTCACAAGATGTTCTTGGTTCTGTTAGTCTAAAGAAAGATGCTTTAGCTTCATCATTTAGGTTCATCTTCTCCTTAGAATTTAGAGTGTTTGGGAAAGGGAGGGGGAAGTCAAAGGGTGACCTGTGAAGAGGTGGCCAGAGTTACATTTCTAGTCTTTGAAAATCTATTATTTCTAGTTAGGAATCTGCATAAGATTCCTGTGTGCTGGGCCATGATTTGCTTATTCTGCATTTGGGCTTTGGAACTTTCCAACTGCTAAATCAAAATGGGCACTGAGAAATCTCTGAAACAAAGGGTTTATTGAGGCAACACAGATGCTAGCCAGAAAGGAAGGACTGGTCCTGGGATAAGTTCCCTTGGCTACCAGCAGTGAGGATAAGTACGAGTTGGAAAAATGTCTGCTGGATCTAAAAAAAAAAAAAAAAAAAAGAAAACCTAAAATATTTAATAATGGAAAACGTTGTGGAGGTAGATATAATTATTTATGTTGACCCTCCATTGGCTACAGATATGAAAGAGGGGCAAGATGACACAAAGCAGGGGAACTCCCCCACCAACTCTCCTTACTTCCATTCTCCACCCTTTGTAACTTAGAATATTTCAGAATTGTTTTTTTTTCTTTTTTGGCAGTGTTGGGGATTGAACCCAGGGTCTTAGGTATGCCAGGCAAGTGCTCTACCATTGAGCCACAGCCCCAGTCTCAAATCTTTTTTTCTTATCACCACCTTTTTTCTATTAGAAACAATGCTGCAGAGCATCCTTCTTCAAAGAGTTCTGGGCCTTTGCTGAGTTGTTTCCTTAGAGGTAAATTCCTGGTGTGTGTGTAAATATATATGTAGAGGCAAAGCATCAGAAGACCTTGGGGGCTCTGGGGCCATAGAGAAAGGGGCTGGAATTCTGGCTCCATTTCTTAGTGGGGGCTTGGTGGTCAAGTCAGTGTTTTCAATTATATCAAGACTTATAGTGGATAAATGGAGTAAGTCTCTGTCAGCTTTAAAAAAAGAAAAAAGAGTCAGAAGATAATACATTATTACAGAATTGTTAAGCATCTCAAATGTTCTTATGTGTGTACTGGGTTGTGATGTAAAAGACATTTTTTTTTTTCCCCCTGGATGTGAACAAAACAACCTGGCTACTTCTTCGACCTCGCTGGATATCCCTTCCCCACCCATAAAATGGGGAATGACGGTGCCCCCTGATTGCTGGGCAGGTGCAGCATTTGGCTTTACACTGGACCCATCCACCTTCTCCTGCTCCACCGCCACCACCTAGTCCCAGGCATTGTTACCTCTCGCCAGGACAATGCAGCAGCCCCCTAACCAGCCCTTTCTCCCCTGCCCCATTGCAATGAGTTCTTCTTCCAGGAAAAGTGAGGCCTTGCCACCAGTTCAGACTGTGTCACTCCGCTGGGTTACTTACGAGGACCTCCATTCCCTCGCCCGCCTGGAGGTGGGCAAGAAAGCGCCAACCACCCAGCGGGGCAGGAGCTCCCGCGCCCTCGGGGTCCCCTATCTCCCCTCGCTCACCCTCCGGTGCGGCTCCCTCTCACCGCGCAGGTAAGGGCCCCCGACGTCGCCTCCTCAGAGAGGCCCTCCGGGATTGCCCTCTGCCCGTGCCCACGTTTAGTCCACGGCTCTGTTTCCCTCGCGATTGTCACCCCTGTCAGGATCCCTGTTTTCTCCTTACTCATGGCCTTGCTCTCTGGCGCCAGCACCGAGGTGTGAGGCGCAGCAGGCGGAAAAACGCACCCTCACCGGCGGCCACCGCCACCCTCCTCAGCCCTGGCGCTCCGGCGGACGCCCGTGTTTACCTTCCGGGATGGGGGCGGGGCCTGGGCGGCGACGAGCTCTACTTCCGGGGCGGGGCGGCGGGCGGGGCGCGCGCGCTGTCTCTCGGCCCTTGTGGAGCACGGCGGCGGCAGACGCGGCGGCGGCGGCACGGCGCAGGCACCCGCCAGAGGAGCGGCATCATGAGCGGTGAGTGGCGGCCCCGCCGCTGTCACCCGCCCCTGCCGCCCCGGCTCCCGCCGCTGCAGCTGCACACTCCGGCCCCGAGTCCTCGCGCCCCGATCGCCCCGATCGCCCGGATCGCCCGCAGACCCCGGCCCATCTCCCCATCTCCCTGGCTTCCGATCCCGCCACCGGTCCGCCGGGGTCCCGGCCCCTGGCCCCCTGCAGGTCTCCGATCGCCCGAGGCCAGGCACTCCTCGTCCCTGACTCCTGTCCCCGGGCAGGACCAGCTCCTCGATGCCTGCCCCCAGACCCTCCCAGTGCCCCAGCCCCGCGCCCCGTTAGCAGATCCCCAGTTGGGAGCCTTTGGGTGGGCAGTTTCTCCTCCCTAGTTGACCCGCCGGAGTCCCGGCTCCAGCTACCGGCGCCGCTGCCCTGTCATCCCCCGCCCAGGCCCCTGGTCCCCTGGTCCCCTGGCATCCGGTTCCCCACCTGCAGAAAGCGCCTCCGGGCATCCTTGGTTGCTGACCCCGGGACCCGCTGTCAGCAAACCCAGACCGGCAGCTCCTAGTCCCCAGGGGTCTCTCAGCTCTCCTCCCCTTTGTCTCTCTCTTCGCTCTTGTTCCCTCCACCCTGTCCCCCAGTGCTCTTCTAGCCACCAGTTGTTCCTACTTACCCGGTCCTAGCTTTTTACGTTGGGGTTATCTTCCCTACTCCAGCCCCTTCCATTTCTTCTCTCAGCTCATCGTTTGAGGTCTCTCTTGTCCTGTCCTGCAGCCCTTCCCTTCTTGCCCAATGCTGAGCCCATCTGGCGACTGTTGCTTTGCTCTAGCCCCTCCCCGCGCCACCAGAGAGGGGGTGGGTTTGGTGGGGAGGCTGGAAGTTAGAGGGAGGTGGGTGTAGACTGCTGGTCCTGTTTCTGAAGTTTAGTGCCTTGACTCTGACTCTGTTCACCCTCCTTCCACCCTCTAAAGAGTCCTATTGGTGTTTTGGTGCTAAGTCATTCTTGGGTGTTGTGTGTGGAGATGGGAGTGACTCAGGGAAGCCTCTCAGCTGGCCCCTGACTGTTTTTCCAGCCACTCTGGGATCTGGATTCACTTCAGAGGACCCGCCTACCCTCATAGTGTCTGTTTTTCTCTCACTGTTCAGTTATTTCTCAACAATCCCCACATCCAGGGCCCTTGGCCCTCTCCTTCCATCCAGGCATTTCTGGAGGTGTTGGGGGTGGGGGTAGGGGGGCAAGGCAAAGGTGATAATTTGCTTTTCATGTTAAACTTTTATCTCTGTGGATCTTCAAGATAAATTACATGCCTTTTGTGTTTGCTGCTCAAGAGCAAGATTTATGAAATTGATGGTCCTAATGAATGGCTTGGTGACAGGGGTGTCTGGGAGATAGTTCACCTTCTGTTGCCAAAGCAAATGATTGGATCTAACGAATATTCTGATCCTCGGATATTAGTGATAGCACTGCAAAGATGTCATGAGCTCGCTTTCACTTTGAGGTGATGTTGCTGGGTATAAGTACAGGTTCTGGAGCCAGACATTTGGGATTAACTTTGCTACTTAAAGCTCTGTGATTTAGACTAAGTTACTTGACCATTCTGAAAGTCCCTGCTAAATGAGGATACATAATAGCACCTGTCTCCTAGGCTTGCTGTGACAACTAAATATCATTGGTCAGGTAAACTGATTGGTATTGTGCTTCTCACATGGTTCATTGTCAGGAAGTTAGAGCTGTCACTTCTGTAAAGACTCTGTGTTGGGTGTAGTGGGGGCAAGGCTGTTTCTTGGAACATGGGCTAGGACTGTGCAATCTTTCAAAATCTTTGTGGCCTCATGCATGCTAAACATGAACTCTACCACTGAGCTACACCCTCAGCCCCAACATTTTCCTTTTCTTTGTGATACTTGGAATTGAACCCACTGAGTTACATCCCCAACTGTTTTTATCTTAAGACAGGGTCTCATAAAGTTCCTCAGGCTGACCTTGTTCTTGGGATCCTTGTGCCTCAACCTCCCTAGTGGCTGGGACTATAGATGTGCGCTACTTCACCTGGATAATCTTTTCCTTGTTATATGACCAAGGAGTCCTTGCCATAAACTCAAAAGTTCTGGACCGTTCTCTCTTTTATCTTTATCAGAGGAGGAAATGAAATTGAGAAGCCAAAGGAAATTGATCATTTTCTCTTTCAAGGAGCCACTTAGCTTAGTATCAAAACTCATTTAAAACTTCTATTTTTAAATTTAATGAAAAAAATCATTAGGTCTAAAGGCAAATTATAAAAGGAGACCAACACATAGAGATCAAACAAATGGACACAAGCACTAAGGATGAAAGCCTTCTTTTGGAAAGTTTGCAATTGAGGCAGAAAAAGTGATTGTGGAGGGTGAAGGGGGAAGTCCAAGGGTATTTTTAATTGTTTCTTGAGAATGCATTTTAAAGTGAGTTTCCTCACTTGTGGGATTGATAATTGGCACGCAATAAAATAATGTGGTAATGTGGTAGGTAGGGAAATACTCCCTCTCTTTCTTTTATCCCCACTCCCTTTTTTTGTACAGGGGATTGAACTCTGGGGCGCTTAACACTGAGCCATATCCCCTGCCCTTTTTATATTTTATATAAAGACAGAGTCTCAGTGAGACCCTCACCCCTTTTATAAATAAATGATTTCAAATATCATGAAAGTGGAAAAAGTAGTATAGTGAACCATCAGAGAGATTTGACAGCTCATGATAATTTCACCTATATCCATGCCTGTTTTCCCTCTTCCAAGGTTATTTTGCAAGCAAGTCTCAGACAGTATATCCTTGTATCTATACATATTTTAATGTGTATCTCTAAAATACAGGAACTCCTTGTTAAAAACACAACTTATTTTTGTTACCATGCCTATGAAAAACAAATAATTCCTTATTAGTATCAAATATCTATTCCAATTTCCATGATTGTCTTATGATTTTATTTTATAATGTACTTTTAAAACTCAGCATCTAATTTTACATAGTCAAGTTGTTTGAAGGAGACCTAAATGATTTAAAAGACAAAGAGACTATTTTTAGTTTAATTTCTTATAAATTTTTTAGTGTATTCACAGAATTGTGCAGACATCAATTTTAGAATGTTTCTGTTACCCCAAAAAGAAGCTCTGGACTCTTTAGCGGTCACCCCTCAGGCCCCACCCCAGCCCCCTCTATGCATTTGTCTACTGTGAATATTTTTTATAAATGAAATCATGCAAGCTGTGACCTTCGTGTTTGGCTTTTTTTCACTAATGTCATGTTCTTGAGGTTCCTTTTTGTGACCAAATAATATTCCACCATGTGACTATTTTGTGGTTGGTTTGTGCCTTCAAGGGTGGATGGACATTTGGATTGTTGCCATCTTTTTGCTAAGAATAATGCTGCTGTGACACTTCACATGCAGGTTGGTGTGTGGGCGGTTTTTCATTTCTCTTGGTCAACAGAGCTAAGAGTGGAATCACTGGGTATATATTTGTTTGGTTTAACCATCTGAGGAGCTGGGTCAGACTGTCCACCTGTCTGTAGCATTTTATATTCCCACCAGGATGGAAGGGTTGCTTCTCCACATTCTTCCCAACAGTCTTGGATAATAGACATTCTAGGGGGTGTGAAGTGGCACCTCTGTGGTTTTGATTTGCATTTCCCTAATAACTAGAGTGATACTAAGCATCCCTCCATGTGCCTGTTGGCCAGTTGTATACTTCTTTGGAGAAGTGTCTATTCAGATCCTTTGTCCAGGTTTAAAGTTGGGTTTGTCATTTTATTGTTGAGCTGTAAGAATTCTATATAATTGCTGGATGCAAGCCCCTTATCAGTATATTTGCAAAATTTGTTCCTGTTGTAGTTTGAGTTGAAGGAAACCAAGTCATTTATCCTAAGGATTCTTTGCAGGATTTGGCCATTGTCTCATTTTGGTGTGGCTTAACATGCTTTTCAGTTTCTTGTAGATCCTATAAATTGGCAATTATATGTATTTTTGAGTTAAAAATGTATGAGTAGAATCAGAGGTCCGATGGGTTCAAGGTTGAATACATCAAGTGCAAATAACCAGGAAGTGTATGGCCCTAGATAATGCAAACACGTGATAAATGCATTTTAAAGTGAGTTTAAAGTGGCCAGAAACCACCAACATGACCATTAATAGTGGAGGGGAAAAACTTAGTGTGGTATTGTCACATGACAGAAAATGCAAGGAATAGTGTGATTTTATACACATCATTGTGGCTACATCTTATCATTAAAGTTCTGTGGGAAAAAAAAACAGGGTATAGAATTATACCTAAAATATATGCTTTGATGCCAAATAAGGCAGGCAGGCAAGACAGCATTGTGGATTCATATATGTGCATATAAGTAAACAAACTGTCAGAAAGAAAGACACCTGCTTGGGGAGATGCCTGCTGGCCTGTCTTTTTCACCTTCCCTTGCTTGGGGGCGGGTGTCTCTGGGAGTTAGTGGCCACAATTTATTTGTTCTCCTTGGAGAATTCCATAGATAGGAATGCTTGATTGCTAGCCTCCTCTGGCTGAGGAATTCTGATTTCCAGTTGATGCTTTTGTTTCTACTGGGAAAGGAAAACTAGTAGGGCCAGAAAGCCGCTGTTGTTCCCAGGCACAGTCTTTTGTTAAACTATGCTGGAGGGTCCTGGCTGCACCTTTCTATCCATGATTATTCTTTCAAGAATTGTTCTGACTTTAGAAAGACTGAAATCCCTGCTTCAAAGATGGGGCTGCCAGGTCCAGAGAAGTTGCATGATTTATGAAACAGATAAGCTTTAAGGGCCTTTAAGGGCCTGATAGGTCAGAGTTCTGCGCTTAGTGGGTCATTTGCTGCTATTTCTTGTCTAATGTTTACGTACATTTTGGCCACTTTTTCTCATTTTTCTGAAATGTCAAAGGTCATGGTTTTCTGCTTGGCTTTGACTGGGTCCTCTCCAGCAGTGACTTGTACTTGGAATAAAGAAAACAGCTGAAACAAGTGAATGGAAAAAAAAGAATTCTTGTGGTTTTCATTCAAAGCAGAAAAGTGATGCTATTAATATATTTTTTTCCTCAGGAAGGCATGGGGTCGGCCTGTTATTGGAGAATGTAAGAAGTAAATGTTCTGCTGTCTGCAGACAGTCAACCACCGGTGGACTACATCCCACCGACAAGGACTCCTGCTGTTGTGTCGCATGACTCTGTCTGGGTGACTAATAGGAAGTCAGATTCTTAGTGTTTTTAAAATTGTAACTGAAATCCAAGATTTCATGGGCTTCTCTAGATTCTGGCAATGTGAACCCACTTGCAGTAAGCACCTGCGTCCTGCCCCCATCTGCACACGTAGGATATGCATTCTCAGGGGGGCTGCTGGTACCCTGAAGGGGGCGAGAAGAGGTTCTCAGGGGAGGTTAAGATCCACTCCTGTGTGTAGAACACAGATAAGCATGTGGCACACAACCAGATATACATTAAATCTGTGGTGTTAAAATTTCATGGGGCCGGTGATTAGGATAAAAATGTCTAGGATGAATCCTAAAGGGGAAGATAATAGAAAAGATTGAGAAATACCGGTATGAGATGAAGTAGTTGTGTCATCATCATATAAACATTGCCTTTTGCTAGTTCCCCTGACATTTCAGGATACAGCTCTACCACATTGCTGTCTGGACTCCATACTGGTCACTTGTATGGATTACGTCATCTTGCATATAGCACAGTTTTTGAACTCTTTGCTTGTGGAGACGCCTGCTGGCCTGTCTTTTCCCCTTGCTCTCTTCCTCCCTTCCTTTCTGTTGTAAATAATGATGCAGTGAACATTTTTGTGCAGAAAGTTTTCCTTTTGGGGGGTTATGTCTTGAGGGTGATTTCCCAGTACTGGTTGCTTTTTATTTTTATTTTTTGGTTAAAGCAATGGTGCTAGTTTAGAATGTTGTCAGTAAGGGTGAGGGTGCCGGTGGCAGCAGAGACTGGCCAGAAATTCAGGGTCCAACATTCAGCAAACCTTTACTGGGTGACGGTTTGGTGCGTCCTCTTATCACTTTGCAAAGGGCTGTACGTTGGTGTCTGTTGGGGCAAGCTGAGTAAACTTACCACAAAGGGTTCTGCTGGGGTAATGCTGTGTGTATTAGCCAAGATTCTTCATTTGATTAAACTGATTTCAGCAACATGGGAATATATAGTGTCTTACTGGAAAACTTTAAGGATAATTCTGGCCAGCTTCAGACGCGGCTGGATTCAGGTGCTTAGGGAGTCGTCAGGATCACCTGTCCAGCTCTCAACTCTACTTTACTCTCTGTCGGCTTCATCCCTAAGCAGCCCTTCCTCCACAGAGGCAAGAGACCTCCCAGTGGCTCTTGGACCACATCCTATAGCATCGCAACACTTGGATAAAGAGTGGGCCTTTTCCCTTGTGCTCCAGGAAAAGTCCTAGGGCTGAAACACAGGGTCTGGCTGCCCATGTGGTCATCCCAGAACCTATCACTGTGCATCTGGTTGGCCAGGACTGGATCATAAGCGCTGTCTGGAGCCCAAGGGTGAAGTCTGTTCTGCTATATGCCTCGATGGAGGAAGAACTAGAGGAATGGGTTGTTATAATTTTGGGTGGGGGTGGTCAGGAAGGCCTCACTGGGAGAGTAATATGTGAGTAGAGGCTTTAATGAGGTGCTTGACCCCTTGGTTTTGCTCCTGAGCAGCTAGAAGGAGTGAGATTGCTTTTTACTGAGGTGGGAGAGGCTGTGGGGGAGCAGATTTGGTGAGCGGAGTTAGAATCCTACAGGGGTGAGGACATTTCCTGGCCGTGGCTCCTGCTTGCTGATCCAAGAACCCCTTAGAGGTCTGGTAGTAGTGCTTCCTTTGCTACCTGGTAGCACCCTGTTGGGCCTGGTGCCCCACTTTCTGAGGAAGGAACAATCATACTCACACCCATCTCAATTTCCTTTGCTTGTGCCTGCGGATGTTGGAATCTGCTCATTCCTCCCCCAACTTTAAAAAAAATATTAAAGCAATAAACCAAAATTAAATTAGAGACAATTATGAAAATAGAGAATGTACCTAGCACATTAAATATTTAGGTATTACATTTCTTTGTTTAAAGCTTATGTATGTATTCTACATAATTGCATTGAGCTTCCATTTGAATTAGTGTTTCCATTTCATAGCATTTATCCTTATCATAGCATTTATTCCTTCTCTACACAATATTTTAAAAGGCAGTATAACATTTGGTGAAATTAATGTATAGTGGTTAGGTAGGCTTTCTGCTTTTGTAGCAAAAGAAAGCAAATTCCATTTATGATGTTGTGGGACACGAATGGCAAATGTTTTCAGTGAAGGGCCAGATAGTAAATATTTTCTGCCTCCTGGGCCATCTGGCCTCCACCCCAAGTACTCATCCTGCTGTTGTAGCATGAAAGGAACTGCAGGCAATACAGACATGAAAGGACATGACTGTGTTCCAATAAAACTTTATTTAGAAAGACAGGCAACAGCTGGATTTGGCACGTGGCCTGTAGTTTACTGATCCCTCTTCTAGGATACTGCATTGAAAATCTTTGTGCCCCTTTTGCTGTGTTCAGGCAGTCATTATGCTGTGGTGGGAAAAGCTCTGGATGCAGATGTCCTGGATTTAACTCTCTATTTAACTTGGGCAAAGGTTGGAACTTCTCTGACTCTTATCTCTCCCTTTAAAAAATGGAAATCGAAGCAAATGTGTAGTGCTTTATTTAGCACCTGGAAGACGGAGGGACTGGTGAAGTAGTTATTTTTTTTTTTTTCTCATTTCCCCCGTTCCTCCCCTTTAGTGTTCAAGGTGTCAAAGGGTATTACATATATATATATATATATATATACACACACACACACACATATGTATGTATATACAGACACACATATACATACACATATGTATATTTTTAGCTTTTGGTGTGTGCTGCACATCGTTTTTCAAAACTCACTGTGTCAGTATATCACTGTCAGTGGGTGCATCTGATTTTCTATAGTTTAGCACACAGGGAGTTTTCCTTTTAAATGTTTCTTGGTTAGTTATATAATTATAAAATTTTGTTGTATGGTGGTTATTAGTAAGTGTATACTTAGCCTTTCTGCAACCATGAGGGAAGGTACACTTTCTCTTCAAAATATTTGTACACTGCCATTTTAGTGTTTTTCCTACAGCAGAGATTAGCATGCTGGGCCAGCGGCCTAATTTGTAAATAAAGTTTTATTGGCACCCAGCCATACCCATTCGTTTCCTATTGTCTATAGATGCTTTCATACTACAATAGCAGCATTGAGTAACTGTAACAGAGGTCTGATGGCTTGCAAAGCCAAAAATATTTACTGTTTTGCTCTTTTCAGAAAATGTTTGCCCATCCCTGCTCTAGAGAAAATTGATGGCCCTATTCTTTGCTCATTTGTGAATTGCTGTTGGCTTGGTCTTTGATCTTAGACATCAGGAACCCATCTGTCTCAAGGCAGAGCCTGCCTCTTTCCACTGTGTGATGGTAGATGATCTGACCTTTTGTCCTCCCTCAGAAGCGCTGCTTTACCCCACAGTCCTGTGAGGAAGAATGGTCACCCATTCATCTGTGTATGAGCTAATGTTTGAGCAAACTACTGCCTCTTCCACTGCTGGTATGTTTGGGACAGCTACTATGTCCTGGGTTGGTCTGGCTCTCCCCTTTTAAAGCAGTCACCTAGAGAACCCCCTAGAGTCTTTGTTCTGAGGCAGGAGGATCACGAGTTCAAAGCCAGCCTCAGCAATGGCAAGGCACTAAGCAACTCAGTGAGACCCTGTCTCTAAATAAAATACAAAATAGGGCTGGAGATGTGGCTCAGCAGTCTGTTTTGGGAGAAAGGGAGCAGGACTGAACCCCCCCAAAAAAGAGTTGTTGAGTTTTCTGTGAGTGGAGGTTCAGTCATGCTCCCTTTCAGCCCACAATAGACTCTTACCTAGGGCAGTTTTGATTACTCACAATCCTTTCTGTAATAGGGAATTTGTCAGGGATGTGGCTTGACTGGAGGGCCAGGGAAGCAGAACAGTTTATTGTGTCCGTGAGGTGGCAGGAAGGTTTCTCAGAGAAGGTACCATTTGAACCAATCACCAGGAGATTGGTTTTCTTTGGTGATATTTCACAGAAGGAGTCTTCTAAAGTTGAGTTGCCCAAGGGGTTGGTCTGCTCTAGAGGTTGGAAGGCATGGATGGGGATAAAATGTCGGCTCTGTCACCTCTGGTCTCTTCTTTGGCTAAATGATCCATGGTTCTAAGCAGCAGTTTCTTCATCTTTCATAGCAGGGCTGCCAGCTCTACCTTACAGATAGTCATGAAGGTGAACTGTGTATCGAAGAACGGCAAGTTATGTTTGGTTCATGAAGATCTGGCTGGAACACAGTTCTAAAAAGAGTATAATTAGGTACCAACAATTGACATGAAAATCTGGTTTTCCAGCCTCTTGGAAAACCAGGAGATGGGGCCGTTGCTGATACTGCTGCAAGGTGCTGTTGTCACCTGGAACTGAGCAGCAACTGCCACCTAAGGGGCCTCTGCCCAGCTGCAGTCTCTACCTCACCCTGCCTTCTGCCCTCCTGGCACCTCTTTCATTTCCATTCTCTGCCTAGCAGGGTCACGTACATGCCCCTGCATCTATTGGCAGTTCCTCTGCTCTTCTTGTCTTTTTTTTTTTTTTTTTTTTTAAAGAGAGAGGAGAGGGGGAGAGAGAGAGAGAGAGGGAGAGAGAGAATTTATTTATTTATTTTAGTTTTTTTCGGCGGACACAACATCTCTGTTTGTACGTGGTGCTGAGGATCGAACCGGGCCACACGCATGCCAGGCGAGCGCGCTACCGCTTGAGCCACATCCCCAGCCCTCTTCTTGTCTTTAACTTCTGTTTTCTCTCCTTTTTTTTTTTTTAAAAAAATTTGTAATGGTGGTGTGCTTTGGAGGTGGGCAGGAATTAATAGCAGCAACAGCAACAGCAACAGCTGCTATTAATTCCTACCTGATGCCTGCAGGTGTAGGTGTGTGCGTTCCAGCAGCGGGCAGGCGGGGGACGTGCCTGTCCTCTGCTCAGGTCTGTGCAGGGGTCTTGGTAAAAGGGAAAGGAAGATGGGAATGTGATGATGGTGTGGGCTGGCCACAGCCTGCTGGGGGGTCTCTAACGTGGTGCTGGGGGTCCGCCGTGACTTCTGGAATCAGACACTATTATTTTCATTATCAAGCCCCTCTCTCCCGGCATTTGGCATTCGTTCTGGTAGGGTAGTGGTCTGTTAAATTCAGCCCCAAGCCTGCTCATTAACACCTCATCTAAGGCTGCCGTCACACCACAGGGGTGGGGGTGAGGAGTCGTGAAAGCAACCCTGTGGCACACAAAGCCTAAAATATTGACTGTCTGGATCTTTATAGAAACTGTTCGCCGACCCCCACTTGTTAAAGGTGCAGGTTTTTCCAGTGAACACCAGAAGCACAAATCGTCTGAGACAACCCACTGCAGATGCACGGGCAGGGCTGGGTGGAAATGCTGCTCGCTGGGGTTTTGCAGGGCATATTGAATGGATCACATAGTATTATTTTGTGTATCCTGTAATATCAGTAAGTTGTTTACAATGTATTATTCTGTGCTTCCAGATGTTCTGGCCACTGTGTAGATAATCAGTGCACGTGAAGGAGATCAAAGCCTAAGGGCCATCTGGGAACAGCAGGGGGGGGTTGGGGGGTGGGGTGGCCTTCCCAGGGCCTGGAGAAATGTGGTTGTAGCTGGAGGGGCTGTGGGAGCAAAGCCTGGTTTTAAAAATTAAATCTGGGGATACTATGACATCCTGGAGTGCTGAAGGAATCAGATAGGTGGGGAGGAATAATTGATGATGTGGGAAAAAGGGACAATTGCTGGAGCATAGTCTTGAGCAGGCGAGAGGAGGTGGGACTCAGAGCACAAGTGGAAGTGTAAGTTACTTAGCTTTTTGGAGCCTCAATTTTGCCACCTATAAAATGGGGCAGTTAAACTTAGGATTTCCCAGCTGCAGCACTGTGGATGTTTTGGACTAGATGGTGCTTGGTCGTGGAGACCATTCTGGGCACTGCAGGTATTCAGCACACCCTGGCCCTCTATCCACTGGATGCCAGTGGCGCCCTTGCAGCTGTGATAATCCAAAATATTTCCATACTGATCCAGATGTTAGGGACTTCTATGTCAGACACTCCCCTCTGGGCATTCAGAAGTGCACAAAAGAAGTGAAGGTTTTCTACTATGTGTCAGTTAGGACTGGGTGTTCCCTGGAGTCATCTCCTTCTGCCTTTGGGGGACTCTCCTGCAGTTGTTCCTTTGCCTTGGAATGTCCTCTTGGCCAGCATCTACCTGTTACAGTCCTTCTCTCTTCCTTGAGGTGGAATTCACACAGAGGTGAATTGTTTAAAAATGAGCAGCTAAGTGGCATTTAGTACGTTTGCAGCTTTGTGGGGTCATCACCTTTTCATCAGCCAGAGGAAACCCTAACTTCTCCCCTGTCCCCCAGGTCCTGGTGACATCTAGCTGTGTGTGTGTGTCTGGACTTAATGTCTTACTCTTCTCAGTTTGGGAGGCACAGCTCGAGCTTGAGTTCCTCAGTGAACCTCCCCTCCTCCCCCAGCAGGATGGCAGTGTGGTGTGGTGACAGGAACACTAGTCTGAGTCAGGGGGACCAGGGCCCTACCTTCAACTTGGCTCTTGCATTGCTGTGTGATTTGGGGCAGAATTCTTGGTATGCATCCAAAGAACATGGCCTTCTTTTCTTTCCTCTCATTCCGGCTTTGGTTATAGCAAGGATTTCACAGTTAGCCTCAGACGAGAGAAATGTCTCCACCACTGCAATGAGAGGCAGAGAAAATACCACTGTTTAAATATGTATGTGGCCTTGATCAGGTGACCTACTCTCCCCTGGGCCTCCAAAGTTGTTGTCCAGGAGTACAGTAGGAACATGGCAAGCACTTGCTTGCATTTTGCTCATTTTTCCTCCCCAGGGGACCCTGGTTTACCTTTTCATCCTGTACAACACTAGACCCAGGAGTACGGATTAGATAGCTTTGCCTGTACTTTGGTGTTGAAAGGACTTCTTGGAGCCAGAAGTCTTGATGCCTCTGGTGTGTAAGCTGTCAGCAACAAAAACAGTGAAATCGGACGAGTATAAAGTACTCGGTATATACTAGGCCCTGGTCTGGGTGTGCCCTGTGCATTCACTCACTCAGTGGTCTAGGAGGTGGTCTCTGATGAAGCGCTTAAGGCAGACAGGTGAGTAGTTAGGGATAGGCCTATCTTGTTCTTCCACTCTTTCTTCCCAGGCAGCCCCCTAGCTTGAAAGGAGACTCCAGGCAGAAGACCAGAGCCTTGTGGTAAAAATTAATTTAGGACTCTAATGGATTTACACATGAAATTAAACATTACATCCTAAGGACTCTAAACATCAAAGACAACAAGCCAGATGTGGTGGTGCATGCCTGTAATCCCAGTGTCTCAGGAGGCTGAGGCAGGAGGATCACAAGTTCAAAGCCAGCCTCAGCAAAAGCGAGGCACTAAGCAACTCAGTGAGACCCTGTCTCTAAATAAAATACAAAATAGGGTTGGGGTGTGGATCAGTGGTCGAGTGCCCCTGAGTTCAATCCCTGGTACTGCCCCCCCCCCACCCGGCCCCCAAAAAAGAGACAGTAGGTGGCACCTACATACACACCAGGTGATAGGATTTCACAAGGGCGTGTGGTGCCTGTGTTAGAGAGTGGCAGGATGACTGCAGTTCTGACAGCTGTGTGGGGCTGGGAGGGATTACCTGAGCTCCTTTCCATTTTCCATTCTCATTTTGGTAGTGATCTAACAAGAAATGGGAAAAAATCCTCCTCTGGCTTCCTGGTTGATGGTGTTGGCTGGGGCTGCCCCTGGAGAAGGAACAAGAGGGCTGGGGTTTGGTCACTCAAGTATCACCGAGAAATGCCTTCAGAACTAGCAGTGGGCTGTAGCGGCAGGTTTGTAACAGGGGTGAGCAGGATTTAGCAGGTGGCACTGCCATGAGCCAGTGGACTTGGAGTTGAGTCCCTCTTTGACATTTCCTGTGGTCTAGCTCTGGGTCATTTCCTGTCTGGGCCTTGGTGCTCTCTGTTGAATGGAGCCCCTGAACCTTCTGTTAAGGGTTGAATAAGCCAGTCTTTTACCGACTTACCCGTAGTCGGGGCTCAGTAGTGGGCATCAGCTCGCTGCTCCTTTTGGGTGGCTGTAGTGCTCAAAGCTGGAGGATTCTACTGGCCTGGGCATGTGTGGGGGTGCATTCTCTGCCTGTCACTGGGGTAAGGTAAGAAAGAGGACATTGATTTCTCTATCTTCCTGTCTTCACAGGGTCCCTGGGTTTTCAGACTGTAGAGCTGACTAGGAGGGCATGATCTTATACAGAAACCAGTACCCAGGGAAGGGAAGTGATTGTCCCTGTCACATGAATACCAAGGAGCTTGGCTTGGATGAGTACTCATGTCTTATGACTTCCCACTCAGTGCTCCTTCCAAGATTCCTCATAGCCAGGGGCCTCTCTGGGCACTTCACCATTGATAAGTGTCCTCGAGGTCACCTGTGCACCCTGTGTCCTATGAGACTTCCTTCTTACAACCCCTCTTCAGGGCTAAGATGGCCACAGGTGTCCTAAGATCAGGATTGTCTCATTTGAGTGCTTCCTGCTTGCAGAAGAGATCACAGCTGGGGAAGTGAACCTCTGGATTGAGACCTGTATAATCTCAGGTTGCTTTTCTGTAGAATATCGGCTGCCTCCCAACCCCCACGATGAAGAGAGATTTTGCAAAGTAAGGCCCAGGAGGCTGCTGACATGTCACTTAGAACAAGCAGGGCAGCAAAGTACCCTAAGAGATATCTAGGATTATTGTGTATATCAAGAGGTATATGTGCTAAATTCTTTCTGTTCAAGTGTAGGTCAGGAGCCAACCAACATCACCTGGAAGCCTGTGAGAAATGCAGAATCTCAGGCCCCACTGTTCACCTTCTGAATCAAAACGTGCCTTTTTGCCGCAGTCTGGCTGGGCACAGAATCACGAGCCACTCAAGCAGGAACAAAACTTTATTTTTGAAAATGCCGCCAATACCCCCTACACGTCCCGCAAGCAAGCCGGTCCACCCACGCGGTCACGTCTACTGGAACCCGGGCCCAGGACCTCCCCCGGAATTCCCTCCTACTATCCTTCCCCAACCAATGGGAACTCTCCAGGAGTCCCGTAACTTGAGTCCCGTAGCAGGCCAAGGTGAACAGCAGGAGTCCAATTTTCATATGAATGTAAATCTTAACATAATCATATCATCTCAATGGCTAGCTGGCCTCACCTTACAACCGAAAGTGCCATGCATCATATTATTTGGTTGTGGCTCCTAGCACCTTTTTTTAAAAAAAATTATTTTTATTTTATTTATTTATTAATTTTTTATGTGGTGCTGACGATTGAACCCAATGCTAGGTGAGTGCTCTTCCACTAAGCCACAACCTCAGCCCTAGAACCTGCCTTTTAACAAGATGCCCTGGAGATGCATGTGCATGTTAGTTTGAGAAGCACTGTGTTAGAATATGTCAGTAGTGAGGTTATGGAGATTATTTTCCTTGTATATTTTTTCTGATTTGTTTTTATTGCATTTTTCACATAAATTACTTTTATAATGTGAAAAATAGCAAAGGCATTTCCAGGAGCAAAACTCTGTCAAGTTTCCCATTGGCATTGCCCAAGGGCAAGTAGTTGTTGGGTCTAGTACTTGGAAAAAGAAAAGCAGAAGGCCCAACTTCTGTATTCTGATGTTAAAAAGGAGGGAAGTGCAAGGGACAGGGTGTATCTTATTTTATTTTTGTACTAGAGATTAAAGCCAGGGGCACTTAACCACTGAGCCACATCCCCAGTCCTTTTTATTTTTTTATTTTGAGTCAGGGTCTTGCTAAGTTGCTAGTTTGGCTTTGAATTTGCAATCCTCTTGCCTCAGCCTCTTGAGCTGCTGGGATTACAGGTGTGCACTACTGTGCCTGGTAGGAGCAGGATTTATTGGTAGACACAGGTGTCAAGGGAGGTGTTGGAGGGTCTTGGGCAGGTAGGTCTGTACCCATCCTGAATGACGATGGCCATTCTCTTCTGTTGGGAATGTTTTCCTTGTTAAGACCCTCTTCTTACTGGGCAGTGGTGGTGCACACCTGTAATCCCCGCGGCTTGGGAGGACCATAAATTCAAAGCCAGCCTCAGCAACAGTAAGACATTAAGCAGCTCAGTGAGACTCTATCTCTAAGTAAAATACAAAATAGGGCTGTGGATGTGGCTCAGTGGCCAAGTGCACCTGAGTTCAATACCCAGTAACCCTCCCACCAAAAAAAAAAAAAAAAAAAAAAAAGAACGTGGTAGCATCTGATGTATTGGTTGTTTTACTGTGTGTCCTGGAATATCAACTTCCTGTTTTCCTCTCCAGGCTTGGAATAAGGCAAGAGCCTTGGTGTGGTGGTCCTCACACAGGCTGTAAAGGGGCAGTCTTGTGTTAGGATCACATCAATTAGTGTTCAAGTTGGAGCAAATCTAAACCTTTACCCTTGTCCACGGACCCCCTGTGACTGGCCCCTGCCTGCCTGTCTGATGGTTCCTTTCTTTTTTGCTCAAGTCATGGCAGACTTCCTTCTAGTCCTGGAAGACTAGGGCCCCCAGCTGTTTGCTATGCCTGGATTTTTTGCCCTTTTTTTTTGCCCTTTTTTTCCCAAGGCTGCTCCTCCTCTTTGTAGAGGGCTCAGCTCAAATGCCGTCTGTGTAAAGAGGCCCCTATGGCTGCACTGGCTAAGTGGCCCTCTTCCTTCCTATCTCACCCCTCTGTTTGGTTTTTCTTTATGGCCTGGCTTTCTAACATCACTTGCTGGTAGATTTTAGCTCCATGGGAAAGTGGCACACTCCTGTGTCCTTGCCACCTAGAGCATTGCTTGCCACACATTTAAAAGTTAAATGCATCCTGAGTGGATCCACTCATCAGTGCACGTCATCGTTTGATGCCTCTGAGCTTGTTTCCCTGTGCATGTGTGGTGTCACAGCTGCCAGGGGGATTTCGAAGGTTAAAGGAGGCGATGCATGCAGAGTGCTCAGCTTGTGCCTGTCATGCGGGAGTGTCCAGCACATGGTGGCAGTTGTTATCAACTGATTGGCCTTTACTTGATGTGCAGGAATCAGGGACCATCTCTGAGGCAGTGCTCCTCTCAGGTGCAGTCCACATAGAGTTGCCCAAGACAGAAGCAGCTTGATAGCAATTCAACACTTGTGGTGTGGAGCATCTTTGAAAGACTGTGCTCTGGGCCTGCATCATAACCTGCAGCCTTGTCTCTGTTGATTGGAGTCATTGTGCTTCTTATGGAACTTGGGTTTTAGAGTATCAGTGACCCACCTGGTACTTTGGTGCCTCAGACCTTCTTAAACAGAAGTTTGGTGTATGTTGTATGTTTCATTTGGGAATGTTTTTGGCTGCAAGTAACAGCCCAATGTGTAGTGGCTCAAACAAATGAGGGTTTTTATTTGCTGAGAGTTACATCATTTCTGGTATTGGTTTAGCAATAATATCCAGTTTAGTGCCTTTGTAATTCTTTTGACCTTTCCCTGAGGCACTTGGCTTCGTAATGGCAAGATACTGCTATGGCTCCACCCCGCTTGTTTACAACTAAGGCAAGGCATGTGAGTGGAGGAAGGCATGATGCCCTGCATATCTATTCTCTGTATAAAAAGGTGTAACTTTTCCTGTACTCCTCTTATTACTTCTCATTGGCCAGACTTCTTAAGGTCAGCCTTGCTGCTGAGAAGAGGAATTATTAGGGTTTTAGTGTGGGTTGCTGCAGGTGATGTGGGGAAAGGATGCTGGAGGTCATGGTGAGATCAGCCAGCAAGCAGGATCTCCCAACCTAGGAAACTCATCTTTGATGTTAGAATATGGGTTGTCAACTGCAGTCAGTTTTTCTTCCCAGAAGATAATGGCAATATTTGGAGACATTTTTATTGTCACAGCCCAGGGCTATGTGTGTGCTGATGGTATCTAGTGGGTAGAGGCCAGCGATGCAGATAAACCTTCTACAGTGTCTGTAGTGCAAGGTTGAAACCCTTAGCTAGACCATTGTGGACATGTTCCTCAAATTTGGGGAACATGTATCTCCAGCCCTTTTGATTTTAATTAGGCTAACTGTTTTCTTGTGATGCAGAAACAGGCAAATGGCCCAACTTCATTGTAATAATGTAGATTCCTGATACCTTGTCTTGCTATTGATTTTGTTAAATATCAGCAAAGGACTGATCCTAGTTGGGGACAGCCACACACTGTAATGTCAGAGGGTTCATTAGAAGGCTAATATCAAACAGAACTAATTAAACCTCATTGCATTTTAGGATCACAGAACAATGACAAAAGACAGTTTCTGCTGGAGAGACTGCTGGATGCAGTAAAACAGGTAAGAAGAACGCACATGCTTGGCGTTTGGGCTGAGCAAGGGTGTCAGGTAATGAACGTAGAAGTCACTTCTTGCCTTTTGTGTAAAAGACTACTTTGTGTGTGGGAATGCTGAAGAGTTTCCCTCGGGAAATGGTAGAACAGGGAAGGTGGTCCAATTAGGGATGGAGGAGGTCTTGTGTCTTCAGTTTCCAAACCCTCAGGAGGACTTCGTTCTTCAGTGATGTCCCTTTGAGAAGGGCATTGGTGAAAGGACATGGCCTTGGGCTCAGATGTGGCTGGGGTCGAATGCCAGCTTCCTCTCTTTGTAGCTGTTTGTGCAGGGGCAGCTCATCTGCCCTCTCGCAGCATCCTTCTTCTCCCTGGGATCTGGTTCACTTTTCTCCACAGGGTGGCTGAGCAGCGAGTTGCCATGTCTTGCTAAGTTGCCCAGGTTGTCCTCACACTTAAGATACCTCTGCCTCAGCCTCCTGAGGATGTGGGATTTCAGGCATGCACCACTGCATCTGGCAAATTATATATTTTTTTGATCAGAAGTTTAGGAATCTTTCAAGTCTGTTATCTACAGCAGAGATTCTGCACCTTTAAAAGAGAGTAGTGGATAGTGGTGATGGTCATGTACAACATTGTGAATTGAATTTTATACTTAAAATGGTAAGTTTGTTGTTATCTTTATTTTACTACAATAATAAAAAAAAAGCTAATTTGGTTTTGTTTGTACTCTCCCTGGAAAGACTGTCATTCAGTACAACCCAATGACTTGTTCAAAGCTTGATCCACGCAGTCATCATTTTACAGTCGGTCATAACAACTGGGGCTCTGTCAAAGAGGAGCCGTCCCTCAGGTCTGTGGGAGTCTTACTCGCCGCCTGTTGAGAGCTCCTGGTGTGGGTGGTGGGCAGCAGGCAGCCGGGGCAGCATCCCTGAGGTCTGCAGAGAGCCGTGTGCTCTGTTTCCTGTCAGTGTGTTTTCCCACGAGGTTGGCTTCCCCAAGTGGGTGCTGAGGCTTCCTTTAAGTGGCAGAGATGTTTACCTTCTTAACTCTGTGCTGTCACCAGGGCATGGGGACCTCCAGATGCGGCATTGGGAATTTATGGCCCCGTGTCCTGCTCCTGACCTTGAAGTTCTGTGTGGGCTGTTTTGTGATATTTGGAGCATCCTGTGCCCACAGCTGATCTCAGCAGTTTCTTTTTCCTTGCAGTGCCAGATCCGCTTTGGAGGGAGAAAGGAGATCGCCTCCGATTCCGACAGCAGGTAAATATGTCTCTTCTGAAACCACTTACAGTCAAGAAAAGGTAGCAAGAGATGGCCAGCTTTTGCAGTTGTCTAAAACATTTCACTTTCCCATAATTCTCCTTCTAGGGATTTTTTACTTTCTTCTTCTATTTTTTTTTTTTTTTTTGAGCTACTAGAGATGAACCCAGGACCTGGCACCATATACATGCTAGGCAAGTGTTCAACTGCTGACCTATGTATCTCCAGCTCTTTTGATTTTAATTTTTTTTCTTTTAAATTGATACCAGGGATTGAACCCAGGATGCTTAACCACTGAGCCACATCCCAGCCCTTTTTATTTTTTATTTTGAGACAAGGTCTTACTAAGTGGCTTAGGGCCTCACTAAGTTGCTGAGACTAGCATTGAATTTATAATCCTCCTGCCTCAGCCTTCTGAGTCACTGGGATTACATGCATGCACCACCAGGCTTGGCTTTGATTTTAATTTTGAGACAGGATCTCACTAATTTGCTGAGGCTGGCCTAAAATTTGCAATCCTCCTACTTAGCCTTACAAGTAGCTGGGATTACAGGCATGTGCCACCATGCCTAGCTCTAGGAATCTGTTTTGAGGAACTACTTGAAATATCTTTCTGTGTAAAGTTATTTTCAGGATGACTTGTAATTATGAAAATTCAGGAACCTAAATACATAATAACTGGGAAATGGTGAATCAAGAGTGGTACAGTAGTAGGCTGGTATGTTATGTAGCCATTAAAAATGATGTTCATGTAGATTTTTTAAAGCAGAACAATGCATATGTTCCAACTTAAAAATTATATATTTAGTAAATACACATGTGTCATAACAATAAAAAGAGCAAGACACCTAATTATATGGGTGCATAGTGGCCCTAGTTATGTTAAACAACGGCTCTGGGGAAAAAACATAGCAAAATATGAATAGAGCTATTGTTGGGGATATGAATATTGAAAATCTTTGTTTTCTGGTATTTTTAATGTTTTTAATTTTGATCATGTGGTCTTTTTATGGAAAATGTGTCCCAAAACTTGCTGTTGACATTACAACCCAGGAAAGGCTGACATAATTGCATAGGCTTATAGCGTTGGCCGGACATAATACGTTTTGGCAGAGGTAAGAGACACACAGGCGTCCAGTCCCTGTTGGAAATGTTTTGTGATGTCAGTCAGAGCTCATCCATGCTCTGCAGCCCTGGGGGAGGCTGAGGAACATTCCAGCTCAGCATTCATCTCATTCAGGGCCTGCAAACTGCCCCTGTCCCCCACCCTCTTACCCCAGCCCACCAGCAGAGTCAGTCGTTTTGTCCTCACGTCCCCTTGTTCTTCTGGGGAGCTTAATAGCCATGAACCCAGCATGGAGGGCCACATTACAGAGCAATGGGGATTCTTTGAAACTGGCACAGATTGAAAATGACACTCCCCCTCCTTCCCTTCTTTGTTTTTTCTCCACAACACTCACTGTCCAAGAAACCACAGTATGCTTTGAAATTTTGCCTCTTAACTCCTGTCCCTGTAGGAACAGATCTTTACAGAGATGCTTAGCTCTTGTTTACTGATATATATCCAGTGCCCAGAAGCATCTAGAAGTTGCTCAGGAAAGATTTGGTATCCTGATGAGTATATTACATTGTCCCATAGTCAGGTGTTTAAATGTCTATCAAGGCTTGTGAGCTTCAAGGGCAAAAGGGCTGCTTCCCCAATTTTTTTTTTTTTTTTAATTATCAGCATTTTGTGCAGACATTTTGGGTCTACCCTATGTTAGGAGGCTCATTATATGTTAAGCACCAGGTTATTAGACTGATGTATTGATTCGGTTCTTCCTGAAGGCCCACTGTGGGTACTGGTCTTGGTAGAACAGGGTTTCTTATTTTGGGATCCAAGGTCTACCTGCATTAGAATTTACTTAGGAGGCAGATTTCACATCCCACTCTAGATCTCCTGAATTAGGGTGTGTGTGTGTGTGTGTGTGTGTGTGTGTGTGTGTGTGTGTTTGGGGAGGACTACTATAACTTCTATTATGTAAAATGTTATTTTTTATAGTAGCTTGGGAATTTGCATTTTCAGTGAGCTCCCCAGGTGACACCAAAAGCTTTCAGTCCAGTCATTGTTCCAGGCCTTGGAATACAGAGGTTATTCAGGGCTCACAATTCCCGGGCCATGTTGGTCTGTGTGTGTAAGCATATGTGTGGATGTGCTTGGTGTGAGTGTGGATGTATCCATGACTTCTTCATCATTTTTCTTCATAATTGTGTCATCCACATCCTGAGAGAAGCAATCATGCTCTGAATGTTAGATTAATGTGTTCCTATATAATAATAATAGAATTCACTACTATAACTTCTATTATATAAAATGTTATTTTTTATAGAATTCTATTTTTTTTAGAATTTAAAAAGTTAATTACTTTCACTGTCACTCTTGTTTATCTCTAAAAGCACACTGCTTAATATTAATAACTTATTGTTTTTTTTGCTTTTCCTTCTTTAATTTTGATGCTTAGTCTTTAGGACAACCTCAGGAGGAACAGTGGTGTTATGCTTTATTAATTGATGAGAAAACAGACTTTGGCAAAATGGGAGCACCTAGGTTAGACATCTTGGAGGTGTTAGACTTAGGAGTTGGACCCTGGTCTCTTGGAATCTGTAGTATACAGTTGGCCCTCTGTATCTGTGGGTTTCACTGCTGTGATTTCAACTAACTGTGCATTAAAAGTATTTTAAAAGTGCCAGTAGTATACCTTAGTGGCAAAGTGCTTGTTTAGTATGTGCAAGGCTTTGGCTCCTATTCCTAGCACTAGGGAAATAAAGAGATAAGAAGGAAGGAAAGAAGGGAGGGAGGGGGGAGGAAGGAAGAAATGAAGGAAGGAAGAAATGAAGGAGAGAAGGGAGGAAGGAAGGAAGGAAGGAAGGAAGGAAGGAAGGAAGGAAGGAAGGAAGGAAGGAAGGAAGGAGAAATCGTATCTGTACTGAACACAGACATTTATTTGGCAATATAGTATTACCACTGTTTTCCTAGCATTTCCCTTGTATTAGGTAGTGTAAGTTAATCTAGAGATAATTTAAAGTACATAGGTTTTGTGAAAATGTACGTAGAGGATGTACATAGGTTCTGTGAAAATCCTATGCTGGGAGGGACTTGAACATCCTTGGGTTTTGGTAGCTCCGGGGGTTCTAGACTCAGTCTCCTCTGGTCACTGAGGGACCACTGTACTGTTCTTTCTGTTCTTTCACATTTAGTGATTCTGTTGGTTTTGAGGCTGGGTTTCCAAAATAGATTTCCCCCCTTGCAGAGTTTCTTCCCAATTATTAAGTCCTGGTCTTATCTCTGAAGTGTGTCTGGCCAAAGGGCGGCACTGACATCACGGGAGAGGCTGTGCCACTGTCCCAGTCTGAAAGGCAATTTCACCTCCAGAGAGAAAGTGGCCATTTTGAAGTAGCTGGGCTGTGGGGTGAAAAGGTGGACATGTCCACCCCACACAAGTGCAGCTCCAGAATGCAGCTCCAATCTGGGGTGATTCTCTGTGGCCCTCTGCTGTCCCCCTGACCCAGTCACCAGCATCGGTCACAGGATGGCTCTGGCTTTCCAACTGGCTCCCCATGTGTTCTTGTTCTTGTCCTGCCTCCCCTGCACTGGGAGCATTCTGGAGAGGGAGAGCACATATTCTCTCATCTCACTTCCTGATGCATCCTCACCTCCTCACCCTCATTCACACACTCCTCTCTTTGCTCTTAGAAAGACCCTCCACACCTTTAAGGTGGCCTTGAAATCTCATGTGCTTTCCCTGCTGTCTGTTCTAGCCACTGTTAAAGCTTCTTACTGTTCTGTCAGGGACCTCTCCTCCACTCCACTCCTACCTAGTACTTCCCCTGTTCTGTGCCATGGATTGGCAGACGTTCCCGGTGAAGAACTGGATTGGCTGTTGCGCCATGCTTTGCTGGCCCCTGCTCTGTGCTGTCTGTCATCTTAAATAAGACTGTTTCAGATCATACATTCGGATGATGAACTGATGGCCCCTGTGTGCCCAGCTGGATGACAAGCCGGAATTAAGTCTGTTTTGCCCACTCTTAGTCCACAGCATCTGTACATAGTCAGTGCTCAGTAAATATTTATTGGATCGTCATTTGTTCAATAGTTAGTTTCTGGATGTTTGTTTGGTGTCAGGCTCTGTGCTGGACAGTGGGGCTTTCCCCTCTGGTGGCTTTCCAATCACTGGGAAGACAGTCTAATAAGGCAGTGACTACAGATGGCACGCTAAGGGCCATGTCCAGTGGGCTATTGATGCTCCGCAGGCTGCCTTGAGGGTATGTGGGTGCACACGCCCTGGTTGGGAATCATGTCCCTTCTCCCTGTGGTTGGACTGCACACCCTCCTGGTCTGAAGACGAGGTACACCTTGCTAATTGTGACAATGGAGAGATTGGGCAACTGGGCTAGATATGGGGGGATGTTGGTTTCTTCCCGAATCAGGATGCTTTGGGAGTGCAGTCTGCTTGGGCCCACCTGTCACCCAGCTTACGATACTTGCCATCATTCACTGCCTGTCGACGGAGAGGTAGATTGCAGATAGAATGGAGGGGCAGTTATAAGTTTGTGAGCTTTGTAGAAGTTTGCGTCTGCTCTCAGAGGAGCAACTGAAGTTGGAAGATTTCTTTCTATGTAACTTGGGGCCCTTTTCTTGGTCCCATTTGGAAAACGGGGCATCTCTTCTGTATCAGCCTTCTCCAGGAATCTAAAAATCAGCATCTTCTTGGAAACAATAGAGAGATTTTGTGAGAGATTTGTCTTAATAGGCCAAGTGCTATCTTTGAATACCATTTGAAATTGACTGTCATTCTGGGGGCTGGGATTGTGGCTGAGCCGTAGAACCCTCGCCTCGCACATGCAAGGCCGTGGGTTCGATCCTCAGCACCACATAAAAATAAATAAATAAATAACATAAGGGTACTGTGTCCAACTATAACTAAAAAAAAATTATAGAAGAATTCTAGATAGGTTTCAGAAATGTTTGCTTTGATTGCAGCTAGAGTTAGTCGGTTGGGATGACCATCAGTAGGAATCTTTGAAAGGATAGTTGATATGGTTTGAATTTATGTGTTGGAAGCTTAATTCTTCAATGTAAGCAGGGTGGGGCCCAGTGGGAGGTGTCTGGGTGATGGGGACAGAGCCCCTCATGAATGATTAATGCCTTTCTCTTGGGAATGAGTTAGCTAGGAAGGGAGTTCAGTCTGCCTTTCTCTCTTGTATGTGCCTGATTGCTCTTCCTTTAGTTGAGAAAAATGAGGCCCTTGCCAGCACTGTGCTTTTGAACTTCCCACCCTCCAGAACCATGGGCCAGAATAAACCCCTTTCCTTTATAAATTATCCTGTCTCAGATATTTTGTTATAGCAACAGAAAATGAACTAAGACAATGGTACACTGGTGTATCTGCCAGGACTCTTTGGTAACAAGTAACAGAATATTGGAAAATCCATGGCTGGCAAGGTTTAGGAATAGGAAGGAGTCAAGCTGCTTTGGAAGGCTCCTAAGTCAGAAGTAAGAGCTTCAGAAATTGTTTCCTTGCAGGAGTGGCCCTGTTGCTGGAGGAAGCACTAGCTCTTCTCTTACTCTCTGTTCTGCTTAATTGACATTCCAGGGAGGAAGCATCTGACTGGCCAGTCTCAGGTCACTTGGCTTCCCCTGGGCCTGCAACAACAACAGCAGCAGCAGCAGCAGCAGCAGCAGCAGCAGCAGCAGCAGCAGCAGCAGGATTTGGCTGAAGGAGCTTTCTGGGACCCTGTTGGCTTCTGTTAGTGAAAAGATGTCTACTTAGGTTCACTATCCCACCAAGTCTGTAGCCAGGGAGGAAAAAGTGAACCTTCAGAACCAAATATGGGCTGGGCTCAGTGGTGCATACCTAGATCATGGCTACTCAGGAAGCTGAAGCAGGAGGATCGCAAGTTCAAGGCTGGCCTCAGCAACTTAGACCTGTCTTCAAGTGGAAAAAAGGGCATTACTCAGTGATAAAGCAGCCAGTGTTAATTTTCTAGTACTGAAAAACAAAACAAAACAAAACAAAAATAAAATATGGGTGCTTTTGTAAAGGTAGAATGAATACAAGGTGACCAAAGCCCAGCCGCTGTTCACTTGGCCAGCTGTTGTGGTGGTGACTTTGTAGTGACAGTGCTCTGTGGTGCGAACATGCTCTCATCAGGTCACCTGTCTCACTTTATCCTTGCAGCCACTCTGGGGAGTAGGTGGGCAGGAGGGGGACAGACTTCCTACTTACAGGCATAGAAGCTAGGGGACTGGTCACTCATGCAGTCTTATTTATCATGTCTCCCAGTGTTGACGTGGGGCTTGTCGGGAGTGGAATGAAGATTGGAGCCCAGACTTCTGGTTCCCAGTGTGGCCCTCATTCTTTAAAGCCAGGTCCCCTGTTGTTTTATGGCACACACTTTCCCAAAGTGAGAGATTTATGTCACAGCAAGTATGTGACATCATTTTAGACGTTAAATGTCATGGTATTTCTTTCAATTCTTTATCAGGCTCAGTGATATCAAGGGGAAAGACTCGGTTTGATATTAAGTTGAACTAAATGAAATTGCAAATATTTGATCATTTTTGACCTACAAAAATGTCAGTTTGTTCAAAATAGTTTAAAATACATGTCTCTTACACCTCTCTCCCCCGCTTTTAGACAGCGTGTGCAGATTTTAGTCTCAGCTTTTTTTCTGTCTATGCAGAGAGTCAGAATTTAATACTTCAATTTCCTTGACTTTAAGGCCTATTCTGTTTATGTCATGTGATGCTGGTTATAGTAGCATATAGTTTTTACATAGTGCACATATATATATTTTATATAGCATATAGTTTTTTAGAAATATTTTTTAGCAATATAGTTTTTTCTTTTTAAAAACGGATATATTTAAGTAAAAAAGGAGTCAAGTTTAAGACAAATAATTAAATTATAGTGCAGCTGGGCAAAGTGGTACACGCCTGAAATCCCAGTGGCTTGGGAGGCTGAGGCAGGAGGATCTTGAGTTCAAAGCCACCCTCAGGAACTTAGCAAGGCCCTAAGCAACTCAGTGAGACTTTGTTTCTAATACATATATGGCTGGAGATGTGGCTCAGTGGTTAAGTGCCTCTGGATTCAATTCCTAGTACTAAAAAAAAAAAAAAAAAAAAAAAAAAAGTGCACATTTTCCAATGTGACAGAGTGGTCCAGGTGTTGGTGAAGACGTGGTAGGGAAGAACATGTCAGCAGGGCCAGGGTGCTTGTTGGAGTTTTGAGGCTCTAATGCCAGAAATCCAAAGTGTGTGTTGGGGGGGAGGGGGAGGAGAGGTTTGTTGGATCTTGTGAGATTGATACAGCAAGATGCAGCCATCCTCACACGAAGCCTAAAACAACATTTAGGGGAAATGACAGCCAGGAGTTGTTTTCCTTTCAGATTGTGTCCCCAGAAACCTCCCCAGGAGGAAGCGGTGGCTGTCTCTGGGCTCTGTCATGAGTGCTTGTCGTCACTTTCTGTTGGTGTTGCTTTTTAGCTCTGTTTTCCCCTGAGAACAAAGGCTCATTCTCATGGCTCATTAAAATTATCCCATTTTCTGCCAGACTGGCCTGTGGTGAGGATTTAAAATAGCTTTTGATTAGTTTGCCCTGTAGAAATAATGGCCCAAGAACTCAGCAGGTCCTGGAAGTTACCTCAAAGGCTAGATATGTGACTCTTCCACAGAGGCATCTTCTTCCATGTGGATTTACAGAACATAATCTAGACATTTCCCTGCAGAATTATAAATAGTGATGAAACAGAAGGGTAGTAAAACGGGTGTGGGGTTCAAGCCTCGGATTTTGAATCTGGGTGTTGCTAGTTCCCAGTCATGGTGTGATTTTGGGCAGGTTTCTGACTTTCTTGAGTTCTGGTTTCCTTATCTATAAAACGGGGATAGTGCCATTAATTTTCGTATCATGGAATTGAGAGTTAGCTTATGTGCAGGCCCCAGAATGATGCCTGCCAGCCAGTAAGTTTTTAGCAATTGTTGGCTAAAAAATTGATTGTCATTTTGATGACATGTGAAGAATCTTCAGACTCTATAGATATTTACTATACGCTGAGTCTCTGCCATTATGAGTGCTGCTGAGTTGACTTTAGGTATTTATCTCAGAATGTTTGAAAATTGTAAATATTTGTCCGTCTTTCAGGTGAGGAGGGCAGGAGAAACCAGAGGACAATTTCTTCTTTGAGAGCGTGCCAGGGAGAGGGTGTGTGAGTGTGTGTGTGTGTGTGTGTGTGTGTGTATGAGTGTGTGTTTGATTTTTATCTATTAGGGAATTAGAAACAGTTTTGGGCATTTCAGTAAGCTAAAAAACAAAACCAGCTGCCCTTTGCTGTTCTCTAATGTTATTCTTAACACATTTGAAAATTGTCACATGTGTTCCCCGGACACTTATGAAACCAAACAGCCTTTTCAGGGGCATTTTTCCTCTTTTCAGTGTCTCTGTGGGTTCATCAGATGACTTTGATCTTCATTGTATCATGTGTTTCTTGCTAGCCTCTTTTTAGTTTGAGGTTTTGACTGGGTGTTATCCTGGCAAAACTCCGGGTTTAATTGGATTTGACATCTACCCTTAATTGGATTTGACATCTACCTTTATTTCCTTTATTTCCACTTAGAGACTCCCTAGTAGATATTCACACTTGTTAGGCAAGTGCTCTACCCTGGAGCTATATTCCCAGCCCTATTTTTTTTTTTTTTATTTTACTGTATTGATCAAATGAATTGATTACTTTTCGGAATTTTTTTTTTTTTTGAGCAAATGTGGGATTCTAGGGTTTTTAGCAAATCTGAGCATCTCCATATCAATTTTAAATCAAGATTTATCTTGTATGTATTGCTGGTTGCTAAGAAAGAGCAGCGCACGCCCCAGTAAACAGCATGTAAGCACCGCTGTCGTCACCATTGCATCATTGTGTGCTTTGGTGTCAGACATACCCTGCCCATTGTGGTCACAAGCCACTGATGACCAGATGTGGGGATCTGGGCTGCTTTATCTCCTCTAAGCCTTGGTTGCACCACAGAAAATCAAGGGATGAGTTATGGTATGCACTTGCGAGGGTTATGGTGAGGATTAGCTGCAAACTTGCACACCCAGCAAGAACTTGACAAACTTAATATGATTTTTAAAAATACGACTAGGCATACATACATTCGTGTGTGTGTGTTTGTGTGTGTGTGTGTGTGTGTGTGTGTGGTGCTGGGGATTGAATAGGGCCTTGTGCACGCTAGGCCAACACTCTACCCTGAGCTGTACCCCCAGCCCATATCTGTGTTTTTGAGTATTTACTGAAATTAAGGGCCAGAATGATTGGTCATGAATTCATCCATTCAACAGATACTTATGTTGAAGGTGCTCTGTTGCATATGGAAGACGAACTGGATGAGATGGTTGCTGTTGTCAAGGAACTCCAAGTGGAGTCCAGGAGATGGACATGGAAACTGTGGTGACAATCATATGGCCTGTGATGATAATTAGATAGTATTGAGCTGACTGTGGGCTGGTTAGTGGTTAAATGGGCAGGGTGGGGATTCTGGGCTCTTCCTGGGTAGAGAAGTGGTGAAGGCATTGTTGGGTGTGTAGTGTGTATTTCCCCGATATCTCGACCTGCTAAGGTTTTTTTTTTTTTTTTTTTTTTTTTTTTTTTTTTAACTTTGGCTATTTCTGTACCATTTTCACAATATATGTCCTTTCTATGTGCCACCCTGAGCCAGAGGTTGGCTTAAGGTAGAATTTCAAGGCACTGTCTACTGTGTTCTTGTCAAAATAATGCCATCATCAAAGATTGGTGAGCTGGTTCAGTTTCTTTCTGACACATTAAGATGATTAACACAAACAGGTTCCTCTGTGTTCCCTGTGTACCTATGGTGTGGGGCAGAAAGGAAAGAAGTAAAGATCCTGGCAGTCCTTTCTGTGTTTCAGAAGCACAGCTTCTGCTCAGGATGCCGGGTGGGCAGGCAGGCTGTGGGGTCTGGGGTCTGAGTGGACAGTGAGGATGGCCTCTCGGCTCTGCTCAGCCTTTGCATCTGTGGTGACTTGAAAATGGCTCCTTATGAGTCTGCACTGCTGCTGTGTTGTCAACTGTTTTATGAGGGGAAGGGCCCCGATTTTATCTCTTCTACATGTTTTTCATCCCTTTGGGTAACTTAAGTTAATGACCCAGGAATTATCTACTTTGTGTGTGTGTGTGTGTGTGTGTGTGTTTGTGTGTGTGGTCCTGGGGATCAAATCTAGGGCCTTGCACATGCTAGGTAAATACTCTGCCATGAGCTACACTCCAGCCCTATTTCCTTCCTTCCTTCCTTCCTTCCTTCCTTCCTTCCTTCCTTCCTTCCTTCCTTCCTTCTTTTTCATTCTCATATAATCATTTACAAATAAACACACACACACACACACACACACACACACACGCAGAGCAGAAATGGGATCACGTGTAATATTCTGTACCTTTATTTTTTTTTCCTAGCCTTCTCCTGCTGAAACACTTCCAAGTAATAGTTCTAACAATCCTGTTTTAAAGGCTGCAGTCTATTGCAGAATAAAGATGTCCCAGGAGGAGTGCTGCCTGTGAAAGAACACTGACCTGTCTCAGTTGTCACTACTCTGGACAATGAAGCAGTAGCCACCCTAGCACCTTGCCTTGTGCACGGAGGACTTGATTTCTTCTGTGTAGATGTCCGGAGCTGGGTCGCTGGGTCCGGGGGAAGGGCTTCTAGCTTTCTAAGTGTTTCTGGCAGCAGTGCTTGAGACTCCTGGTTCTTTCTTTCTGTGATACTCTTCAGCGTTCTGATATTTTGTCAGCCTGGAAGGTGAAAAGTGGTGGCTCACTGCCACTTCAATTTATATTCCCTCGATTGCTAATAAATATCAGTATCTTTCTAAAATACGTGTTTGTTGCCTGGATTTGTTCTTTTGCGCAAAACTTCATGTTATTTACTCATTTTCTTATTATTCATCCTTTGTCTTCTGTGTATTATGGCAATCTGTTCTTTGCATGACAGACATTGTTTTCCAAGCATCCGTCTTAGTAAACATAGGTCAGGGATCCGTTGTATTCCCAACTGGGAAATCTTCATGTGGTAGACTTTTAAATTTTCCATTTTTAAAAATTTTTCTTCTTTTTAGACATATGTGACAATAGAGTGTAACTTGACATGTTACACATACATGGAGTACAACGTATTCTAACGAGGGTCCCATCTTGTGGTTGTACGTCACGTGAACAGGTTGTTTCTTTACTCACCGAACACCTACCTGCCTGCCTCCTGAGGCTTCTGAGTTGTCAGTATTGTTAAGATCCTCTCCAGTGTGAGTTTGTGCATGTGGCCTTTTTTTGTTTTATTTTTCTTGGTAAGATTTCTATTATTTACAGTTAAACTTTTAATCCATCTGGAGTTTATGTTCGTATGACCCATGGAATAAGGCACAAGTCCAGTTTGACTTTCTCCTAGGTGGGTGCAATTTTCTCACAGTTCCTTTGGCTCTTTATCTCTGAGCTATGATTTTCTTAGTGCAGAGGTGGGATACCCTGGATCAAAGCATGGAAGCCTGATTGAGAGCCCAGGGGCTTGTCTGGTCCTGGTGGCCCCGGCCCAGCAAGGGTGTGGGAGGCCACTGTGCACCAGGGCTACCAGGCAGAGGGGGTGTGGTGCCTGGCCTGTAGCCCGAAGCACCCTTGCTCTGTGTGCCATTGCACCCAAATTATGGCAAATGGTGCATAAACAGAGAGGAATTTCTCACCCAAGCCGGCTTCTCCTCCTCCTTCAAATGAGAATCACACCATTTATACGACTTGCTTTTTTGTAACCTGCTTCTTCATTTTTAATTAACTTGGCTATATATTACAGGCATTGTTCTAGATCAGTAGATAACATAATAGAGCAACTTAACCATTGTGGCATCTTTATGTGTAGCTAAGAAAGAAAAATCAATGCCGATTTTAATTGTATAATTTAATCAATAATGAGGCACACCTGATTTCAGAGACTTTAAAATGCGTGTGGGCTGGAGAGGCTTCTTAGGGTCAATGAAATGTGGAATCTCATTGTTTTTATTTTATTTCTTAATTTTTTTTTTTGTGGTGCTGGGGATTGTACCCAGGGCCTGTGAATACTGGGCAAGTGCTCTGCTACTGAGCTTCAACCCAGCCCTGTCTCATTTTTTTAAATGCCTGCATAACATTTTGAATATTGGGAATGCCATACTTTTTTTTTTTTTTTTTTTACTATTTCCTTGTTAATGGATGTTTGGGTTATGTCTCCTTTTGTTTTTGTTCTTGCCATTGTAAACAGTGCTGCAACAAACCTGTTTGTGAATACATATGTGTCAGCCTACTATAGTGCTTTTGTATGAGGTTTTTTAGTTCAAATTTTAACTTGGAGCTTATGGTAGATCCACATACAGTTTTAGGAAGTAATGAAAGAGTAACTCTATTTGCCCTTTAGCCAGTTTCTTCTGAAGGTAACATCTTGCAAAAATCCAAGGACAGTTTCTCACATTTCTATGGTTTTGTTGGGTGCAGTGATAATCCCAGCTACACAGTTCAATCCCCAGAGCCACAAAAAAACTAGAAACATGTGTGTGTGTGTGTGTGTGTGTGTGTGTGTGTGTGAGAGAGAGAGAGAGAGAGAGAGAGAGAGAGAGAGAGAGAGAGAGAGTAGTCCTGTGCAATTTCATCTTCCGTGTAGTTCTGGTTTCTCCCACCAGTGGGGACACAGCATGATTTCCTCACCGCAGGAGCCTCCTGTTGTTCTTTTATAAAACACCTGCATCCTTCCTTTTTCCATCTCTGTTCTCAATTCCTGGCAATCACGCACCTGTTCTCCATTTCTATGTGATTTCAAGAATAGTATATAAATGGAGTCCAATAGTATGCAGTTTTCTTGGATTGGCCCCCACCCGACTCTGCATAGTTCCCTTGGGATTCATCTAGGTTGTTGCATTTATTAATAGTGTGCTCCCTTCTATTGCTGAAGACGATTCCATGGCTATTTCATAAAAAGATATTCAACTTCCTATTAGCCAAGAAAGCAGAGCAACACTAAAACACAACTTAGGACTAAGGACGTAAAACCAATCGTAGTGTGCGAAAGTGTGGCTGCACCATAGTTTGATTAATCATTAGTCCCTTGAAGGACATGTGGGTTGTTTTTGAAGTTTGGCTATTACAAATAATGCGGCTAGGAACGTGCAGGTATGTGTGCATATGTTTGCAGAATATACTCTTGGAGTAAGTACCCAAGAGTACCTCTGCCTGGCTGTATGCTATTTGCCTAGTTAGTTCCCACCAGCAGTTCATGCTGTGGGTGATCTGGTTCCTCCACATCCTTGCCAGGGTTGATATTGGCATAGCTCACTGCGGTTGTAACCTGCATTTCGCTAGTGATGCTGAATATCTTTTCTTGTTCTTATTGGCCATCTGTATATCCTCTTTGGTGAACCGTCTGTTCATGTCTTGCTCATTTTCTAATTGGTAGTGCTTTTATTTTTATAGGGTAGATTCCTAAAGTGGGATTGCTAGGTCAAAGGGTATGGGCATTTCAAAAATTGTACTGCCAGATTTCTTTGCAGAAAAATGTAGCAATTGCTATTTTTATCAACAATTCGCATTTCCCCATACTTGCGTGTACCACGATTGGTGGTGTTTCAGTGTTGCTCTGCTTTCTTGGCTACCAGGAGGTTGGTGTCTTCTTAGGCTTATTGGTCAATGCTTTTCCTCTTGTTACGTTGTTTACCTTCATAGTATTTCAGTTTTGAGTTGCTTATCTTTTAAAAACCCATTTGTAGACCCTCTTGATGGGGTGTGACTGTTAACCCTTTACAGTTGTGTGTGCTGTAAATGTTTTCTCTCGTGTGTTGTTTATTGTTTCATTGCTTTTACAATATCTTTCATTGTGTTTTAAAATTTTATGTGATGAATTCTATGAACTGGTTAGTGTTTTGGGTTCCAGAGTATCCTGTCCTCAAGTTCCTCAGGGCAGGAAGAATAATTTTCTTTCTTATTGTTACACATTTACTTTTTATACACTTAACATTTTTGTTTGATCTCGATCCCTCTGGAACTGAGTTCCATCTGTGCTTTGACATAGAGGTTCCTCCTTATTTTCTTTCAGCCCCTGGCATCAGCACTGGTTGAATAGCCCATTCTTGCCATCTGAATGGAAGTGCTCCTGTTATTTTAATGTCTCCACTTTTTCTTGTTACTGGGGGTGGCTCTCAGTGCTGTTCCATCACTTTGTTTTATCTCTGTCCCCCAAAAGACTCGGTGCCAAGTCCTTATTGCAATTGATTGGGATTGTATTAAATTTATACATTAATTTGAGAAGAATTGACATTTCTTAAAATAAGTTTTTTTTTCTTCAGGAAAATGATGTTTCTATTTTTTATTTTTCCCTCCAGTACTGGGATTGAACCCAGGGGTGTTTTATCATTGAGCTACATCCCTAGCCCTTTTTATTTTTAATTTTGAGACAGGGTCTCCCAAAGTTTCTGAGGCTGGGCTCAAGCTTGCTATCCTTCTGCCTCAGCCTCCTGAGTTACTGGGATGACAGGTTGTGCCACCACATCTGGTAGTTTCTATTTATTTTTGATCTTTATATCCTTTAATAAAATTTTATGCCCTTCTTCATTTAGGGCTTGTATTTTTCTTGTTAAAAATGATTTATTTTGCCTTTGTCACTATTACTAGTGAAATTCCTCTCCCTCATTTTGTCTACCTAAAACAATTACCTTTTTTTCCCCTACATATTTTTATTGGTGCATTATAGTTGTACATTAAAAAAATCAACTTGGATGTCAGTCTTTTATTGCAGTATTTTAAAAGTTGTGGGTTAAAAACACTTTTTATACCTATTTGTAGGTCTGCTTTTTTTCACTTAACATTGTAGCTCAAGCTTTTATAATGTTATTTTCCATTTCTGCATGCATTTTAAATAGGTGCATGATTTTTTACTCAGTACAACCTTTAATCCATATTTGTTCATTCTTTATACCTCCGGGTAGCAGTATTTCTGGTTCTTGTGGCATGAATACTTTTTAAAATGCTTGTTTTAGAAAGTTCAAGAAAGTGTGAAGGCAAGAAAAACCTGACCTATCTTCTTTGGCCAGTGGCTCTTCATGTTTTAACATAATTCCCTTCTGAACTGTGTATGTGTTTAGCACAGTTGAGAACAGTCTTTTTTTTTTTTTTAAAGAGAGAGTGAGAGGGGAGAGAGAGAGAGAGAGAGAGAGAGAGAGAATTTTTAATATTTATTTTTTAGTTCTCGGCGGACACAACATCTTTGTTGGTATGTGGTGCTGAGGATCGAACCCGGGCCGCACTCATGCCAGGCGAGCGTGCTACCGCTGAGCCACATCCCCAGCCCATGGGGGGTCTGTTTTCTTTAGCATAACATTTTCAAGGTTCATGCATGTAATTGCACGTATCAGTACTTTATTCCTTTTTGTTCTCAAATAGTATTCCATTGCATGGATAGGCTGCATTTTATTTATTTATTCATCTGGTAAATAACTGTATGACTGTATGCATAAAAACATGGAGTGATTTTGTTGACAGGTGCTTTTTAAAAATTTTTTTAGGTGTTGATGGAGCTTTAATGTATTCATTTATTTATATGTGGTGCTGAGAAATGTTTTAGTTGTAGCTGGACATAATATCTCTATTTATTTATTTATTTATTTGTTTATTTATTTTTATGTGGGGCTGAGGATCGAACCCAGGGCCTCACACATGCTAGGCAAGCACTCTACCGCTGAGCCACAGCCCCAACCCCTGACAGGTGCTTTTTAAACATTAGAATATTCACTGTAACTAAGTGCCCTGCTTAGTTAAAAACATTTCAATTCATTACCTTGAAATGGAGGTTGATATAAAATACCATAGAGGCAGCCAGCCTGCCACAGTGAAATTAAAAGCATTTGGCAGAGAGCATTCTGGGAAATAGTAGGGACTGGGCTGAGCAGATGAAGAGACATGTGAAAACAGATGCTCCTTTGCTTTTGTAGGGATTGTCAACTAACTGAGCAAAGACAGGGAGCCATGGAAAACCTTGGGTGACAGACATGGTTATAGATCAGTGCCTCCTTAATATGCCTGCTACAAGCTAAGGGAAGATCTATAGGCTTGGGCAAATGTGGCCTCCTGGATCTGGTTTAAAAATTACATGACATCTTCTGAGATGCATGTCTTACCAAAATGTACATCAAGTCCATAATGTGCATCCATGATGGGAGGCCCCTGAGGGGAGGGGTCATTTGGTCACATTCTCCATAGTGCAGCAGAGAATAGATGCCTTAGAAGTCAGATCATTGACACAGAGAGTTGCAAGAGCTGACATAAAAGAATGAGGAAGCACTCAGGAAGGGGACACTTGAGAAGTATGGAATGACCAGTAGGCACCAAGCTCAGGTGAAATGGGGAGGAACACAGGGGGCTGGGAGGGTGTTGGAAGGAGTGGCTCCCACAAGGCTGGCATCATGATGTGCTCCTGTGTCCACCTAGGTTTTCTGTCGTGTTAGCTTGGTTGTGAGTGGGGTACATCGGGGAGGCAGTACTGATGTGGACCCCAGTCCTCAGGGACTGTTTGGGCTCTTCATCTGCTGGCCTGCATTCCACTGCCCATGAGTGCCAGGTTTTATCTAGAGCTGCAGGGCAGTCACTGACCTGTGCTTTGGAGCCAAGCGAATTGCCAGGGGTTGTTAAATGGATTGTTGTATTTGGAGAGGTTTGTTTAAAGGTAGAGACTTTTATTAGTTACAGAGGAGCCTAAACACAGTCCAAGGTTGGTTGCTTGTTTTTCCTGAGATAGGGCTTATGTTTTGGCCCCATTTTTTTGTTCCTGTAGAACTTAGGGAGTTTGGTGGGTGTCCTAGGTTTTAGGAAGCCCTCAAATATAGGTAGAGAGACTAGCAAAAGTACATCTAATGTTTGAGTGACATTTTCCCAGCACAGAGGGTTATGTCAATGTGGGGTAGTATGTCTTCCGAGTTAGAATGTCCTGTGGGGGTGTGGTGGATCAGCTTGTGGGGTGGCCTGTCTTTTAGATCTTGCCACTTGTGCATTGTCTCTGGGAGGTCACACAAGTGTCTTTAAGCCTCAGTTTCTTCATGTGTAAAATGGAGATAATAATACCTGCCTCACCTGTGTCATAATTTGGATAGGAGGAGCTAGTGAAATAATAGGTATGGAAATGTTTTGCCACCCATAGAGATAAACAAGTGCAGCATTATTACTTCAGGTGTGGTTGGGAGCAGGAAATCCTTGTGGTTAGGCAGAGTTGAGCCAGGTGGTAGTGGCCTCAGGACCTTTGCACTGGGCCCCTCTCTCCAGTCTGCTGTCTCTAGTCACGTCCAAGTTGTAACCCCAAAACCACCGAATCTGTGTGACCTTGCCCCATCCCCACCTGCCTTGTCATCCTGTTTAATTTTCTTCTGTGTTCTCATTAACCGAATGGACTGGTTAGCTTATTTGTTAATCTCCTCTTCTAGCATGGTGTAGATGTGTAGATGCGGTAAGGTGTGAGACCTTTATATTCTGAGTTTAGACAGAGCCTAGCAAATGGGAGATATTCAAGATTTCTTACCCTTGTTTGCATGACCAAGTGGAAGGGTTTTGAAGGCCTAAGACCCAATTGGGTAGTGGCCCAGGAGCCCTTTGAGTGTTGCTAAGAATTGAATGTGGTGGCTCTGACCTTATTTCTCTGTAGACACGTTCCCAGATTTCCCGTTTCTGTTTTCTGAGAAATAAATTCAATTAAATGTGCAGTAATTGTAACTTAATTGAAAAACTTGCCACCTCTGGATCTGAGTTCCCAATGTAATCTCATAACAAAAATAAAGAACAAGAATCAGAATTCATGTTTTTTTTTTTTTTTTTTTTTTTTTTTCTCTAAGTAACAGGCCATGAAATTACACAATGTTTCCAATTTGGTAGGCTGGTGAATCCAGGCTCTGAAAATGTAATTGTGTTCCTTCAACCACAGGGTGATAGGAATTGTAGTTGGAACTTGCCAGTTGGATACAATGAATGCCCCCCACCCCCTTCCCATCCATGTGATTTGTTTTTAAATGGGCTGGATTTCTCCTTCTTCCGTGTGCAGTTACTATGTATTCAAGAGTCTGATGAAGGTGAGGAGGGTCAGGGACTTCCTGGAGTTCTGTGTGTGCCCACACGGAGTGGCCCGGGTTGCTTACCAGGCCCCCTGCCTTACCTCCAGGTGTCTCCTGTTTACCTGCACGTGCAGGTTCACACCTGGGGCTCACTCCCCATAAGGCTGGGCCCCCTGCCGGCTGCTCCCTTCATAAGGCCGACTGACGAGTGCCTGGTTCTCCCGCAGGGTTACCTGTCTCTGCGCCCAGCTGGAAGCCGTCCTGCAGCATGGCTTGAAGAGGAGCCGAGGATTGGCGCTCACAGCGGCGGCGATCAAACAGGCAGCAGGCTTCGCCAGCAAGACGGAGACAGGTACTGCTCGGCCTCCTGAGGCGGGGGTGCCGAGTCTCTCCCCTCTTGCTCTTATTTATTGTTAATAGCAGGCTAGGCGGTCGTCGTGTGGGACTGCTCTGTTTGTGCGGAAATCAAAGTCTTGTTTGTGGTGGCGTCTGGTATATTAAATGAAGTCATCCTTTGTGCAGAAATCTCAGTGCCACGTGTTCCCGACTCCTCTGGGTTCGGGGGCCGGCAGCCAAGGTGACTATTTCAGCAATGTGGTGTGACAATTGCTGAGAAATTAATAATCTGTTTTAATTTCATGCATGGGGATAGCGTGGCATTTCATAATTGTGTCTCCAACAGCTACAGAAACCGCACAAGTCTCTGAACTGAGTTCTATAGCTCTCACCTATTTTAATGTTTTCAAAACATGTCCCCAAGCATTAGGGATAAGGCCAGTAATAGTAACTGGCTGTGGACGTGGGCCTTTGGAAAGGCATGCAACTGGTGCTCAGAGCAAGCCTGGACCTTTGTTGGTCTTTGACAAAAGTTAACTCCTCTGCCCTCACAACAACCCCAGGAGTGGTAGGAATCTCGGTTGTGTCCATAGTATGCATGAGGTCACTATTCCCTAGATCAGAAATTGGAAGTGGATCGTGCCATATAAAAATGGACTGTGGTCTCTCCCTCCCACAACTTTTCCCTTTACTGCTTGGGATGGAACCCAGGGTGTGGTCCTTATTAGGCAACTGCTCTACCCCCGAGCTACCCTCCAGCTACCCCCCCCCAGCTACCCCCCCTGCCCCCCCTCCCGCTACCCCCCCATTTCATAGGGCATGTTTTTGCCAACACTGCTTGTGGCTACCACCTTGAATTCCTGCATCTTCCTTGTCCCTGTGCTAGTGTTAGTGTGGCATGTGGCTCCTAGGGAGAGTGTGTGATCTTTTGCTAGTTCTTTTTCACAGCAGAAAGTCAGCTGGTGTGTTGAGAGGTGGTGTCTGGAAATTCGGACTGCCTCCTGGCCTTTCTCTCCCTCCCTCCGTGGCTGTCTTTTTCTTTTCCTTGAACTCTTCAGCTAATCTCTGATTCTCCTTGTTCATCTCCCCAGTTGCTCCTTTTCAGAAACGAATGTGGTTCCTGGTAAGTTCAGCAGACGTCTTCGAGGGGTATTTCGTGCTGACTTTTCTCAGGTGCTCCTAGGCCCCCTTCATCACAAGTCCGTGAAGGAGGGAGCCTGTTTAGAGAAAATCCAACCTTTCTTAAACTGTCACCTTGGCGACATCTGAATTTTGGAGAGGACGCAAACTGAAGCAGTTGCAAAGCCAGGATTTGCACCCAGGCAGCCCAGTCTCCCCCCCCCCCCCCAAAAAAAATACACAGATTTAATTGCACCTGAGCTCCCTCCCCATGCTTGGGGCAATTATCTTATCCATTAGTTTTTCCTGGGCTTTGTGTGCAGGACCCTGGGCCTTATGGAAAGGCGATACCACAGGATGTGCCCTCTGGGCATCTACTGACTTTGCCCTCACCCCAAACTAGGGGCCTCAGGCTTTAACGAAATCGCTGCCAGCTGCTGTGGCCACCTGGGTGTCAACCTCTAGTGGTCTCTCAGTGGCTTTATCTCTGGGATGCTGCCCCAAGCCTCTGCAGGGGGAGGCTGGATGTTACGGGCTAGTTGCTGCGCTTTTCTCAGAGACCACCACGCTTGCTGGGCCCTTGTATTTTCCCCTTCTTTGGTCTTCACTGCCCCTGGGGTTGGTTACCATGAGGCTCCTGTCGCCTCCACCAGGTGAGGGCAGCTGCTGCGCATGGCTAGACAGCTCCAGGCTGTGAGAGCAAGCCTCCAGTGACCTTGAGGAAGTTCCTCTCTGAGCCTTAGAGGCTGCCTCTCCCAGAGGTTGTTGGGAGGCTTCATCGAGAAGCTTGTTCTAAAGGCCTGGTAAGTGTTGAGCCCGGTGTCCTGCTCTGCCCAGCACTTGACCTCCAACCTCTCCTCGTCCCAGCTTCCCTCATGGCACTGACCGTTTGTTCATGGTTTGCTCCTACGCAGACAAGAGCCCTTGCTATTTTGTTACTTGGCCTGATAGGAATTAGGGAGGTGCTGCACGTTTGCAGGGCATCTCTGGCCTCTCTGCCTTAGCACGAGGAACCTCCACCTGCACCTGGGAGTGGGGCTGGGCAGAGGCGCTGCCTGGTTTCTGCTGATGGGGGTGTGCTGGGCAGCCTTCCGCCAATTAGAAGCAGCGCCAATTAGAACAGACCAACTGAGCTTGGCCTGGGGTGGCTGCCAGCCTCAGGGGCTGAGTTAATTAGCCATTAGCTGGCCTTCGCAGCCCTAGCTGATTGAGACCTCCTCCCTTCTGGGAATGCTGGATTAAAATCCTCACACAGGAGGCTGGCTGGTGTTCCAGCTGCAGTGAGTTGGGAATGGTCAGATCAGTGGCTGCTTGTGGCTGTTCTTCAAGCCATTGCAATAACACTTTCAGACCAAGGAAGAAAAAGAAATCCAAAGAGGACAGGAAGGAAGGAGCCCTGCTCGCCCCCCTCCTGCTGGCCCTGGGACGGGGCACCTTATGTAGCATGGTGGTACAGACACTGGCTCTGCAGTCAGGCAGCAGGGTTGACATCAGTGACTTGTCACACGGGAGCCCTCTGGGACATGTCTCTGAGCTTCTGTTTCCTCATGTGTGAAATACAGTAATCACAGGAGCTGCCTCTCGGGGCCTGGGGGGACTGGGTGAGAAAGTTCCAAGCCCCAGGCTGCCAGTACTGACGGGAGGCTAAGGTGGCAATGACTTTCCAGGAGATGGGGTCCCTTTTTTTTTCAGTGATAAAACCATGGTTCAAATGAGTTAATAATTTGCCCAAATTCCATATCTGGTAGAGACAGAGCTGAGGATTCCCACCCAACTCGGATGGACTTGGAATTCCTGGCTCTCCCCAGCTCCCCCATCTCTGATAGCAGGCTGATGCCCTTTATCACTCCCAAATAGAGTGCTGTGGCTCAATTAACCAAAAAGTGACAGAAAAAATAATGGTGAACGAGCCCATGATGCTCTTGTATTAACTGTTTACAGACGAGGCACACTACCTTTTAAACTTTTTTTTTGTACCAGGGATTGAACCCAGAGGGTGTTTAACCATTGAGCTATAGGCACAGCCCTTTATATTTTTTATTTTGAAATGGGGCCTCACTAAATTGCTTGTGTTCTCACTAAGATGCTAAGGCTGAGTGATCCTTCTGCCTCAGCCTCCTGAGTTGATGGAATACAGGTATGTGCCACCATATCTGGCGAGGAACACTACTTTTTTTTTTTTAATTAAAAAATTTTTTTTGTGATGCTGGGGGATCGAACTTTGTGTCCCACATGAGCTAGGTAAACGCTCTACCACTGAGCCACAACCCCATCCCAGAACATTACCTTTTTAAGAGGAAAAAGTTGAATCTCAAAGTAATAACTGAGCAAAATGATATTGTTGACAATCACGATACAGGAGGTAATGGGAGTGCCTGCTGGGGGCATGTCGGCATTTGGACCTCTAAGGTTAGGGTATGTGGAAGACTGGGTTTAGGGACTCGTGCTCAAATTGTGGCTATTGTTTAAAAATCGTGGAATTTCATGTTGAATTATGCGTCTGTAGCTTTTCATAGGCTGCAGTCTGTGACTGTGGTCCCACAGGGCACTGGTGACCTTGGCTGAAGAATGCACCTGGCTTTGTTGGTGGGGCAGATGTGCTCTCTGTCTCTACCTTTTCCAGTGCCCTGGAACTTGGGACAGAGCAGCGTGGGCTGCCACTTGAGCACAATGCTGCTGTTTCTCTTGTTAGAATCAAGAGGAAAATACTTCTTGCATTTTGATATTTACTTTGGCTCTTGTGGGATCACGTTCCTAGGTAAAGATAATTTTTGAACATGTTAAGTTGGTGATAACTTGTTTTATGGAGTCCTAATATCTTCCTGTGTGCTGAATGAAGGCAAAGATGTATGTTTTTAATCTAAGTTTTGATAAATAGATCCACTTGGGTTACTGCTGTCTGGGATCAAGGACTAGAACATGGCCAGCACCCAGGAAGCCCCCTTGTGCCCTCTGTCAGTAACCTTCTCCAAAGGTAACCATTACTGAGTTCTCACACTGGATTTGTTTTGCTCGACTGCATATAACTTACGTTTGTACCTGGTTTCTTTCATCTCGACATCGTTTTAGTTTCTGCTGTGTCACTGGTATACCAGTGGCTCCTTTGACATGACTAGAGTTCAGTGTTTTACAGTTGTTCTTCTGCTTTACTGCTGATGCCATTGACACCATTTCCAGCATGGGACTATTGTGACTAGTACTGCTGGGATGTTTTTTGTACCATCGGTTTGGTGAACATCTGTGTACATCTCAGTTGGGTCCAGGGGTGAATTTAGAGGATTCATAGACCTCGAACTTCAGTGGAGAGTGTGGTCACAGCACTTGATGTGTTTATTGGCAGTTGGTCTCATGCCACAGATGTGGTGGCTTCACATTCCTGCCAGCACTTGATGTCGTCCTGAGGGTGTACAGTGTTTCATTGTGGTTTTTGTCATTTCCGGATGACTAATACTGTCAATCCTGTCTCTCATGCTTATTTGACCTTCAGATCCTCTTGTGTGAAGCAGTCACATATTTTGCCTGTTCTTCTGTTGAGTTGTTCTCTTACTGATTTGTAGGAGTTCTTGAGTTATTCTAGATGCAGGTCCTTCCTAGGATACAAACATTGCAAACATCTTTCCTCTGTAGTTTACCTTTCACTTTTTTTTTTTTTTAAATTTTTTTTTTTAATATTTATTATTTTTTAGTTCTCGGCGGACACAACATCTTTGTTGGTATGTGGTGCTGAGGATCGAACCCGGGCTGCACGCATGCCAGGCTAGCGCGCTACCGCTTGAGCCACATCCCCAGCCCACCTTTCACTTTTTCTTCTTAATTTTTTTTTTTTTTTGCTTGTAGATGGACAAAGTATCTTTATGTGGTGCTGAGGATCGAACCCAGTGCCTCACATGTGCAAGGCAAGCATTCTACCACTGAGCCACAACCCCAGCCCTACCTTTCATTCTTAATGATATTTTTCAGTGAACAGAAGTACTTCATTTGGGTAGTCTGATTTATCTGTCATCTTACTGATCCATGTTTGCTGTCCTGCTTAAGAAATCTTTGCTTATTTCAAAGTCATTGATTTTTTTTTTCTAGTTTTGTTACTTAGAATTTAATTTTTGTATATGGAATGTGAGAGGGCCACCTTTCTTTTTTTTTTTTTTTTCTCTTTCCTCCTTTATAGATACCCAGTCTTCTGAGCACTATTCTTTCTGAACTGCCTGGAATTATCACTTTGGTCATAAATCAGGTGTTCATATATTTTTAGATAGTTTTCTGAATTTATTGGTCTATCACCCCTATGTCAATAACACCATGACTTAAGTACTATATTTTGGTGAAAAATATTTATATCTGTTAAGGGTAAGTCTTGAATTTATTTTTCAAGTTTCTTGACTATTCTTAGCCTTTTGCATTTTCAAATCAGCTTGTCAAACCATCTCTCACACAATTCGTTGGGATCTTGATTGGGATTGCATTGAATCTGTAGATCAACTTGGGAAGAATTCACATGTTTATAATGTTGACTATTCCAATCTTTGAACATGGGGTAGCCCTTCTCTATTTAAGCCCTCTCTATTATCTGTTTTGTGGGTTTCTGTAAACATTTGTTAGATTTATTCCCAGAGATTTGAGATTTTCTTTTGATATTGTTACAAGTGACAAAGTGGCAATGAGTGTCTGTGGTCTGGGCTACTCTGCAGGGTGAGGCAGGATGTTTTCAAGTTTGAGGCCAGCAGGAACGACTTTCAAGATTCTGTCTCAAAATAGAAAACAAAAGGGCTGGAGAGGTGGCGCAGTGGTGCAGTGCCCCAGGTTCCATCCCCAGATATATACACACACAAGTGATTTTTCTGTATTTGGGGGTGGTACATAGAAATGAAGTTGCTTTTTGTGTAGATTGGTCACATATCCAATAAGGCCATGTATGCTAAGGTCGGTTGCTGATTAATCATAATGGTTTATATATAGATGGTTTTGGATTTTTTACTTGTTTTCTTTGCAAATAGTGAATTTTATTTCTTTCTATTGTTTCTTTTTCTTGCTTTATTACTCCATTGGACTTCCAGTGATGTGTTTAATAGCAATGGAAATATGCCGGGTTTCTGTTCTTGCGACTAAAAGGCTCAGGGGTCCCTCCAGGTAGACTGGAGTAAATGGGCTGCACAAAATAACCACATGAGACACAAATACCTTTTTCTTTGGGGTCGCTGTGATGGCTCCTCTGACCTTAAGGGTCTGCAGGAAGAGAGAGCACACGCAGACTCCTTTTATTGAGAAGCTATTCAAATAAGTCAAGGAGTCAGGTTTCAGGGGGCTGAGTCTATCTTCATGATGTCACTGTCAGCAGGTTGACTGACACCTAGGTAGGCCACACCCAAGGGCACAGTAAGAGAAGGGGACACACACAAGGCACTTCCACGGAAGATTCTATCCTAATCAGGGCAAGGGGTTATATTACAAAAGAACAGGTGAGCGTAGCTCCACCCATGGGTCTGTAGCAAGACACATCCATGCACAAGACACGTCCCTCAAACCCAAGAAGGGTGGGGAAAGCTCTGCCACATTTCTGTGACTGAGTGCCTCAGTACCCAGTCGGGGAGTGTGACTCAGTCACGTGTGAGGTTGGTCTCCCACAGAAATATGGCAATATTGCCTTATTCCTGATTTCAGAAGCAAAGCTTTATCAGATTTATCTCTCCTATAACTCACTGATAAGAGTTATTTTTCATGGACAGGTCGAATTTTATCAGAAGCTTTTCCTGATCTATTGAGACTGAATTTTGCATGTTTAAACACTCTTGCCACCCTAGATCAAACCTAACTGGATAATGATGTGTTCTTTTATCTATCACTGAATTTGTGTTTAGGTTTTTGCAAAAAGTAGATAATCTTTTTATTGCAATTTCCTTATTAATATTTGGGATCATATTTATGCTGGCCTCGTAAATAAGTTTTTTCCCCCTCTATTTCTAGATAAGTTTTTATACAACTGGCATTTTTATTCCTCAATTGGAATGATTTACTGATGAAGGAAGAACTGGAGATTTCTCTGGAAAGTTTTCCAATTATAAATTTATTTTTGTCAGTAGCTGTAGCACTTGAGGCTTTCTACTCATGTGAGTTTTGATGTGTTTTAAGGAAAATGTCTTGCTTTTAAAGTTTTATTGGTGTGTAATTTTAGTACCTTCTGATCATCAATCATCTTAATATAACATTTTTTAGGGTTGTGGCTTTTTAAGTAAAGAATTATTAAAGAATCAATCATTTATTTTAAGCCATAGAAATGTGTATTGTGATACAACAATTACTAAAAGGGCAGTATGTAAAATTATGGATGTGTAACCGACGTGATTCTGCAATCTGCATTTGGGGTAAAATTGGGGGTTCATAACCCACTTCAATCTAATGTATGAAGTATGATATGTCAAGAGCTTTGTAAAGTTGTGAACAACCAATAAAAAAAAAAAAATGTGTATTGTGGTACGGGGGCTGGAAGCTAGAGATCAGGTTCCGGTGTGGCCAGGTGCTGGTGATAGCTTCTATCAGGTTGCCCGATGCCCATTCCTTGTTGGAACCTCCTGGGTGGAAGGAGAGGTGGTCATGTTTTAAAACAAAACAGAAAATAAACCCCAGCTTATTAGAGTATAATCTACTCACCATCTAATTTACCCACTGAGTGTAACTACAGAGTTGTGCAGCTGTCATCAGAATCCATTTTTAGCACATGTCCATGGCCCCAGAACATTCCTTCATACCCATTTACAGTTCTGGTCTCCATTCTTTCTGATGAGAATGGAGACCAGAACCCTAACCCTGTGGGTCAGGTCGGTGGCCCTGCTGCCTTCAGGAATTCGTCTTTGGCTTTCAGCTGGCTTGATCATCGTGTGTTGAGGGGTGGGTTTCTTTATCCTGCTAGGGGTTTGTTGAGCTCGGATGTGTGTAAATTTTATAAGTTTTTCATTCCCTCAGGTAAGTTTTCCCCTCTCCTTGTGCGCCTTGCCTGTTGTCTTCCCACACATGTGGCCTCAGGGTTGGCCAGCAAGTGTGCGGCTATCTTGGGTCCTGGCCAGTCTTCCCGAGATGCCTGATTGAGGCTCCACATTCTGGACTGCAGACTGGCCAGGGCCCAAGCTAGTCACACACCGTGGGCCAGCCTGGGCCATGAGTGTGCACCCAGAGGGCTGGCAAGGCGCACAGGAGAGGAGAGACGAGGAGGAGCTCCGCACCAGGAAAAGCCTCGAGCCAAACTGGCTCCAAATGTGGCAGCCACATCTGTGGATGTCCCTTCTCTTCAGGGTCTTATTTCCTGAAATTTCCCTGCTTTATAGAGGGCTTAGGCCTTCAGTTTTTTCTGAATTTGTTAAAGGTAAAAGCTAGACTTTTTTTTTTTTTCTTATTTGCACAGGGAATTGATGTGATCTGTGCTGATCTTCCACAGCTGAGAGTGCTGGTGCATTGACACCTTTTAGTATCTGCCCTTCTTCATTGCCAAATTTGCCCCTGGTGTGTGACCTCCTGCATTATTTTTCTACACATCAGGTTATTTCAACCTGATACAAAGCCTAAAATGGGAGTTTACATTAAAGTTTTTTGGTGATTTTTTTTTTTTTTTTAAATCAGTGCCCGCATAACACCCCCTGTACTCCAGGGTGCTGTGGTTTGGTTTTGGTTTGGGGCCTAGCATTCAGGCTTCTATTTGTTTTGATGCAGAGACTTTTTCCTAAATGTCCCTGGCTTGGGAAATGTTGGGAAGGCAGCTGTGAGTATAAGCAGGGACTAGGGCTTGTGTATAACTTGAAGGTGTCCCCAGAGGTTCCTGTGTCAGGAACCTGGTCCTCGGTGTAGCAACGTGTGAGTTCAAGAGGCTAGGTGAGTGGGCGGTCAGGAGGGCGCTGTCCTTGGAAGGGATGAAGCAGTTCTTTGGGGACCCCTGAGTTGGTTCTCTAGGGAGTTGTTTTAATAGGTAAGCCTGGCCCCACTGGGAATTCTGACTTCCTGTCTTACAGTATGACCTCTCCCTCTCCCATGTGCTCCTATCATAATGTCATCTGCCATGTGACACAGCTAGGACTTCTCAGCTGAGCTGGCGCCAAGCTCATTGGATTTTCTGCCTTATAAAATTGTTTGCTAGATAAACATCTTTTTCTTCATAAAATAGGCAACTTCTGATCTTTCCACGATTGTAGCAGAGAATGGACTAAAACAGCACTCAAGCCACCAGCTCCCTTAGACTTGTTCAGGTTGGGTGTGGGAGGCAGTGTCCACCCGAAATTCCAGTCCCCGTGAATAAATGGTTGCATGTCTGACTCAACCAAGGGTGGCCTGGTGGAGTCCCCAATGTGTGTCCTTTAAGACTGGTTGGATTCAGGTCCTGGAAGTGAGGGCCCATGGTGTCCTGTGGAAAAGTGTCTCCTCTGACTTCGACAAGTGGCCAGATCTACAGTGACTGAGGTGGTGAGGGGCAGCCTGGGTTGGGGTCTGGTCTGCAGCCTGAACATGCATTCCTGTCCAGTTGTGCAAGTCATTCTGGAGATTGCAGCCCACATGGGCCATGACCTCTCCAGCATCCTCCCTTCTTTAAGATGTCTGTGGTCAGGGGTTAAGGGGTGGCTGGAGGGTCTTCTATAGTCCCGGAGGGGAGAGAATCTGGATCAGATTGGACCAGCCATAATATTTACCAGCTTTCTAGGAGGTGGTTTAGAAATACACAGGAGACCCATTTCTAGCCAAAGGGAAGGGAGGAGAATTCCAGTGAGGGGCTTCTGAGAAAGTTCTGTGCTATGTAAAAGGAGACAGAGAGAACTTATTTCATGGTCTTGGGTGTTGTGTGTGACTGTGAGACGTTTGGGGCTTTGGCAGTGATCTTGTGACCACAAAGGGGCAAGTCTGGGACAAAAGGATGGCAGTTCAGAAAGATGGAACATACCTGATTCTGAGGATTTCCCTGAACTACGGGGTTAAGCAGCTGGAGCTGCCCTGCTCTGTGTTTAATGGGTGGGATCACCCATTCCCTAACATGCCGAGCTATTTTGAGTTGGGTCTTTTTGTACTTGAATTAGAAAACACTTTGACTGAAACCATAGAGGAAAGCAAGATGACTGGGGCAGGGATGTAAAAGGCCTTTGTTCCAGAAGTGGGAGGGATGATGTGATTTCATGTCAATCTTAGAAATGATCCTGGGTGTTTTCTGGTCTTTGATGACTTGTCAGGCTTTCTTGTTTTCCAGTGGCTCATGTTGAGCATCTCCTGTGACCCTTCCTGTTCATTATTCCATTTTGTTCCTTAAATGTCTATTCATAGGGAATGGCAATGTCTCCATTTTACAGATGAAGAAAAGGAGGCTTGAAGAAGTGAAATAACTGACTCCTCTTCTAGAGCTAACCCATGGCGGAGCTGGGCTTCCTATTCAGGTTTATGTGATTGTGATTCGGAAGCTCCTTCCTTTGTGATCTTTCCGGAAAGGGGGGCTTCAAAGACCTTGACCCTCACCCCCAACTCTGAATTCAAGTACCAAGTAAGGTAGGATTATGTAGAGCTGAGTTCAGTAATTTGTCCCACCTATTTTTATAAATAAAGTTTTATTGGAACACAGCACGATCATTTGCTATTGTACTGCCTGTGGCTGTTTTCAGGCAGAGTTATGACCAAGGCCATCTGGCCTGTAATATGTATTTACTATTTGGCTCTTTACAGAAAAAGTTGCCAACTATTACCTTGGAGATCAAAGATGGCAGAGACCTCATTATCTTTCCGTTTCCTGTTCAGTGGTCTGCCGTCCGTGTTCCCCTCAGATGGTAAGCTTTGTGAAGCAGGGACGCCATGTCTTTGGCTCTTCTTACTCCCCATCTCTTGGCATAGGGTCTGGGGATAGCCGGGCTCTTCAGTAAATCAGTCCACCTGGAAGGGAAGGGCACACAGTGTGCACTGTCCTGCATTTTCCGATTCCTAAGGTACCATATACCACGGTCACTCCAGAGTGCTTGCTACAGGGGAAGTGATTAATTTCTAAGGAACAAAACAAAATATAATTACAAGTGACTCGGAGACCTCTACCAAGGCCCGACGTGGAGGTAGTAGACATGATCGCCATTGGAAGCCCAATATACGGAATGCAGCCTGGAAGAATGAATTACTAACCTGGAGGGAAGAAGGAACCACTGCAGGTTCTGGCGTTTGATGTCATGACACTGGAATTTGTTCTTTCAGCCACTCATGTCTTCATCAGGTTACGTGTTGGCAGTTGGTCACAGGCCTATAGGCATGATTCAGAAGGTGTCGGAGATGGTTGCTATTTCTGAGCCACCCAAGACTGAAGTCAGTGTGCTGCTTGGTCTGGCAGCTTTATCTCCGGGCCTAGATGATTCCCCGAGGCTCCGTCTTGAGTGGGTGTGTTTGGACGCACTGGGGGCTAATCCAGGTCTCGGGCCTGAATCCTCGCCATGGCCCACGTTCTCCCTGTGTTCTCTGTCTAGTGTTGGCTGTGCCCTTACCCAGCTCCCAGGCAGCCCTCTGCCTGCCTTCCAGCTTCCTCCTCCTCCTCCTCCTCCTCCTCCTCCTCCTCCTCCTCCTCCTCCTCCTCCTCCTCCTCCTCCTCCTCTTCCTCCTCTTCCTCCTCTTCCTCCTCCTCCTCGATACGAACTAGTTCTTCACAAAGCACATTTGTCTGATCTTCTAACTCCCGCTCTGTGTAGGCAGAGGGTCTTCCTTAACAGACCCCCATGAACTTGACCTCTCTGATGGGTGCATTAGAGGTGGGACCTAGTACACGTGCTAGGTCATGGCTTCCACGGTTCTCTTCCCTACCAGCCCTGCCATCTTGGCTCCTTCTCTTACTCCTGCTGTATACCTAAGGCTAACCTGCAGTAGGCAGGCAGAACATGGCAACACTGCAGTTGGCAAGGAAAAGTTCCCTCTTGCCACAGTCCCTGGTGTCTTCCCACAGTTTAGCAGCTAGAGCAAGATGCCAGGTGCTCTGAAGGACAGAGCCTCTGTGCCGCTGCCTTGTGATGGCTCGGTGCCTGTGACCAAGTTAGATTGTTACATCCCTTATTTTTTGTGTGCTGGGAATTGAACCCAGAGCCTTGGGTGTGCTAAGCACTCACTCTACCACTGAGCTTCACCCTCAAATCCCATGTTTTGAATAGCACTTTTTTTTGTATTGTCCTGAAACTCTTCAGGGCCTGTGCTCCTTTCCTTTCCATTACCTTTCATCTCTCTCCAAACCCTTACCCAGACTTCTCCTTCCCAAACTTCTATTTTCCTTTCCTTTTCTTTTTTTTTTTTTAAAATTATGGTAAAATAAGCATAATCAGATCTACCACTGTAACCATTGAAAGCATACAGTTCATTCACATTGTTTTATAAGTATCATCACCATCAATCTTCCCAAACTGAAACTATGTACTAAACACGGATGGACATGAAATTCCAGTCCCTACCCCAGTGCTGGCACCCTCCATTGTACTCTACCTCCATGAACTTGACTACTTCAGGTACCTCCTTCATCATTTCCCCTTTTGTGCCTGGATTATTTACACATGCTCAAGGTCCATCCATCATAATTTCCTTCCTTTTTAAGTCTGAATAATATTCCTGTGCATGTATTTATCTCATTTTTTTGCTCTCAGTGGACCCTTGGGTTGCTTCCACGTGTTGGCTGTTAATAGAGCTGCTGTGAACATGGGATACAGATATTCTTTATTGCTTTCAGTTATTTTGGAAGAACTGAAAACATACCAGAAATGGAATTGCTGGATCAACTGGTAATCCTATGTTTAAATTTTTGGGAAACCACCAATTCGCTTTCCACAGCAGCTGTATCACTGTATGTTCCAGAAGCAATGCACAAGGCCCCAGTTCTCCACATTTCCACGTCCCTGCCAACACTGGCTTTTTTTTTTTTTTTTTTGAATAGCCATCCTAATTGGTGTGAAGTGGTAGATCTCTGTTCTTTCAAAGCCCTCCGTAGCCTCTTTACCCAATTCAATGGGACTGTGCTGCTCCTACAGTCCCAAGTCTTCTCTCCTCAGACCTCTGAATGGCACTACCTGCTTTTCTGAGTGTTTCTGTCTCTCAAAGGTCAGGGACTTGGTCCATCCTTACTCGTTCTTGGAGCTCCAGTGTATTGCAAGGTACCTGGCCATCTCTCTCGTGGATGATCAAAATAATGATTTCAGGACCTGCTGCCCATTTTCTGGGAAGCTGAACCCTTGCCTTCCTTCTGACCACATCTTTAGTCAGTCGGAAGCAGGTGGATTAATATACGCCCAACTAAATTTAGAGAAACCAACCTTCTTTCTCCTCAGTGGGGATTTTTGAAAATGGTTGATTGCACTTAACTCAAAGCAGAGTTTATATTTTGCTTCATTGAGTCACGCTGGGCAGCAATTTCATTTCTGTAGAAAATTAATTTTGGAGGAAGCTGCATGTGCCAGGAGAGCCCTAGGCACATTCTTTTGTCAGGGGAAGTCCGCTCTGCCACCGTCCCCTCCCTGGTGCTTTCAGTTCCTCTTGGTGTTGCTGTTGTTTTCATCGACTTGCAGATCGACTTCTGGTGGAAATGGAAAAGACCTTGGAAAGATGTCTGCTGGAGTGCAGAGATGATACTGAACTGGGTCAGGGTGGGTGATGGGGATGGTCACCAGTTGGTGAGAATGGCTGGCTTTCGGGAGACAGCCAGAAGCCAGGCTGCCGCTCCTTCTGGGCTAGGTGTGAACCCACATGTCACTAGATTACAGGGATGTCCACAGGGTCCTGGGGAAGGTCCTTGACATCTGGGGTGGCAGGGAGCTTGGGCCAGTGGACATGTAACTGGCATGAAATTTCCACATGCTAAGGTCTGCCGTGGCTGGACTGCTGTCTCTTGGGCTAGTGTCACTTCGGGCTACTTCACAGGTGTTTAGTCTTGATGTGTCATAAATGAAGACTCAGATTGACATTGGTTGACAGTCTCCAAGCTGTAATTACCCAGCTCGTAAGTCCCATAGGTCCTTGTCTTTGCTTCTGTCAGAATGGAAATGGCTTTGGGGCCTGGGGTGGGGTCTGCCCCTAATGGGTAGCAAGATGTGAGTTTTAGAAGCCTTGCTTTGCTACTCAGCGAGTCCCCTGCCCTTTAATAAAGCCATTGCTCACATTATATGTGGTTCATATTTAATCCACAGTCCCTGTGCTCTAGTTTGGGGAGGCAGGCTGGTGGCTATTGGAAGGTGTTTAGTGACAAGGCAACAGCCCCTTGTTGGAAACTGCTTCACAGATCCACTTGCCTTGCGGTGGGGCTTGTCCAGATTGGGATTCTCCTGGGATCTGGGAACATCTGTTTTCACCCAGTCCCTGCCCAGTGCTGGGGGCACAACCTGGGGCACAACCTAGGGCCCCGCACATGCTAGGCAAGCGCTCTACCACCAAGCTGCCCCCAGCCTTGGTTTGCCTTTTGTTCCTGGAATGGTGGATGCCTGTTTGGCCGGTCCTGTTGGTTTCTTACCTCGTGTCCGTCCTGCTCTGCTGTGGCTTAAGCAACACTGGCTTTGCTGGGGCCGTGGCTTGTCCTTCATCAGGTCATGAGTGGTGGGTGATTACGCTGGTCTTGGAGTTCTCCCTGTGGCTTTCTGGGCTTACTCATCCTTGCTTCATAAAAGGGGTAGTAGAGCTGGCTTTCTCCTGTCCCCTCTGAGATACTCAGAGTTGCGATAGTTCTCTGTGATGGTGAGCTACGGGTCAAGAGTGAAGATTTTGGCCTGATGGAGCCTATGAGCCTGCTCCCTACTTCTGGTCTAGTTATGAGAAAAAGGTGTCCTTGATTTACAAGGAGTCTGGGTGCTGTGGCTGGGCTATTTCTCATTGAGTGGCGTTTTGTTTGTTGTGAGGATGCTTCATGCTGGTGACATGCACCCACCCAGGCTCTGGAGGACAGGAGTTACTCGGTGTCCTCCATCCTCAACAGATGATCCTGTTATGGTCAAAGAACAGACCCTGACTCACTGCCCTGAGCGTCATCTGGTTGCAAGCCACAGAAACCCTTTCCACCAAAGGTACTTTTTGACTGTAGTAACTTGGAAACCCAGGAGTGAGTGGAGCTGGATTCTGGGGCCCCAGGTCTCACCAGATCTGTTTCTGTCTTGCTCAGCACAGCCTCTGTGTGGGTAGGGGGTCTTTCCAACTGGGGCCTCTCTACATGATAAAGAGAAAAATGGCCCCAAGTGGGTCCAGGTTTGCGGGACCATTAAGGCTTCTGCTTCTAGAACGAGGGTCAGCAGAGTTCTCTTGCGGGCTCAGGTAGCCACCTTGTAGACTCTGGGCCAGGCGGTTTCAAGCGCAGCTACACGCTCCTGCTGTTGTAGCCGGAAGGTAGCCACAGATGACACGTGAGCAAATGGGAGTGGCTGTGATCCAGAACTCGACACACAGATGTGTGGTGGCTGAATTTGGCCCCAGACTACAGTTTGCTGACTCCTGTCCTAGAAAGATGACCAGGTAGACATTGTGTGGAGGATCCTGTGGTCCAGACCCAGACTCGTGTGAGACTAGTGAGACCTGGTCTTTGGTCACAAAATTTAAGAAGTATCAAAAAACTCATCATTCAACATAATATTTTCATGTAATACTTTCAAAAATTAAAGTTGATGTGGAAAAAGCCACAATGAACAAACCATCAAATAGGGTCAGGATGAAGATGGGTTGTGTGCTCTGCTGTGGCCTGGTAACTGCCAGCCTGGGTTAGCTGCTACCTGGGGTTGGGGCGGGGAGAGAGCAAGGGGTAGAAGTGAAGACAACTCCACAAAGTCTGAAAGGCACATGCTCCTCTTGGGAGAGAGGGGTGCTGTAAGCAGAAGCAAGGGGGAGGGGTGCTGCTGACTTGTCTTCATGCCTGGGCTTTGTTGCAAGGGTGGTAATGATATGAAGAGCTGTTTTTCACTGAACACCAATTATATTACCAGGCTGTTAGTTATGGCTAACAGCATTTATTGGATCTCATTTTCTCTGTATAACAGCCCTTAGAGGTAGATACTATGATGGCCATTGTACAGATGATGAAAATAAAGGACAAGGTAAGGCACCTACCCAAGTCACACAATGCCTCAGTTAGAATCTGAGCCCTGGCGTTTATCTTCCTTGTAGTCTCTAGGGATTGACAAGGAAAGCTGAGGCCTGCTGGGAGCTGGCAGACTGTGCTGCCCATCATTGTCTATTAACAAGTACCCCAGGAAGCTCGCCATGCTATCCCCTTACCTCCTGGCTCTCGTTCTTATTGGCATTTGGCTTTCAGGTGTTCTGAGAGCCAGAAGCCCTTGCACACTTTTGGAATGTATCCCACATTTCAAAGCAGATCAGTACATATTCCCAAATTAAATTATGGACACACAGCCTGCTTTAAATGGCAGGTGAGCTGCACTTTAAATAGACCACATTAATTCTGGCGGTGGAAGCGGAACCCTACTGTGATGATTCCTGCAGTCAGTTTTGCTCTGACAAGCTTTGAAAGGGTTCTGTGGCAGTAAGCAATTTACAAAATTGAAAGGAGAAAACACACGGTAAAGGGTTCCTGAGCATTCAAGGTCAAAGGGAGGCGATTGCATTTCTTGAGGAAGTCTGAGTGCAGGTGAGAGTCACTTGATCCACAGCGTGATGGAATTACAGGTGGCTGGCTGAGCATTTGGAAACACATTATTGGACTGCTGGCCTCGGGCACTGCTCTCCCACATGCCCTGTCCTGGGTTCTGGAGTGGAAAAAATACCATCTTGTACATTGTGGTTTGGACTGATCTGATGAGTTTGGGAAGGGGGTGAGTTGGACATGTGACGATTGAGAGGGGACTGTCCCGAGCCAGTTGCCCATCAGTTTTGTTATCTTGGGGATCCCTGAGGGCCGCTTGGTCCATAAGTATTTGTATCCTAAAAGGAGAGTTTGAAGCCTCGTTCTCCAAGGGGTCTGGGCTGTTGAGCATGAGCTGGAAGTTGGAGCTGGCAGCAGAGGCTCGGCTTTTCCTTCCGTGGATTAGGCAGCTCTGAACATGCTCACTTTGGAGAAGGTGGAGTGCCCGCATTGCAAAAGGCAAAGTGCTGTTTGGGGTTTGCAGTTAGCTGGCATGGTATGGCTTAACGGGCACTAGGAGCTATGTATCCCTGGGCACGTTCTTCACTGGTCCAGGCCTGGGACCTTGTCTTTGTGGAGATGGCCTTGGTGGTTATGAGGTCAGATGGCAGTGTTTGGTATGGTGGCTGGTACATAGTTGATGCTCAGTGAATAAATAGTACCTGTTGCCACCCTTGCTATTGGCAGCATGAAAAAGTGTTGATGAGCCGATTTTTAAGAAAGTTGATCATAAATGAGGTATACATGAGGAGATCATAAATGAGGTATACATGAGATCATAAATGAGGTATATATGAGGAGATCATAAATGAGGTATACATGAGGAGATCATAAATGAGGTATACATGAGGAGATCATAAATGAGGTATACATGAGATCATAAATGAGGTATACATGAGGAGATCATAAATGAGGTATACATGAGGAGATCATAAATGAGGTATACATGAGGAGTACAACTAGGAAAAGCCTGTGCACGAGGATGAGAAAGGCAGAGGAATGGCAGCAGTCATAAGGATGACTACTCCAGGGGTAAAGGCAAACGTTACCTTTCCTTTAAAGCCTTAAATCTGTTCCTATCCTCAGACCTAGTAATTGAGAATATAGAAGTGTCTCTTAAGGAACTAAAAATGGAGACAATTATTTATGTGCAAAGATGCTTTTTGCTGTGGAGAGGGAAGTTGGCACCATATCATATTCTTAATAATAGAGAAATAGTTACATTGCGTTTCACTGGGAAGCCATCAAAGTCAAGTTTCAAAGACTTAATGGTGGCAGGAAAATGTTTATGATCTAGAAAAATGAACTAGGATACAGAATTATTATTGGTACTGGGAGTGGAACCCAAGGTGGCTTAACCATTGAGCCCTTATGTTTTATTTTGAGACAGTGTCTTGCTAAGTTGCTTAGGCCCTTTGCTATATTGCTGAGCCTGGCTTTCAACTTTAAATCCTCCTGTCTCATTCTCCAGGGTCACTGGGATTACAGGTGTGCACCATTTTGCCCAGCTAGGACAGAAAATTATGCATGTGTGCTTGTATAATCATACAATATGATGTATCATTTTTGATGATTGCAAATTACTGCAAAGTTGGTAGTTTTTTTTTTTCTCTTTTAAATGAGACAGGTCTCATTGTGTTGCCCAGGTTGGCTTTGAACCCCTAGGTTTGAGCGATCCTCCTGCCTCAGCCTCTGAGTAGCTGGGACTCCAGGGACATGCCATTGTTCTGGCTTAACACTGGTGACTTTAAAAAACAACACAGATCTATTCCCTTGGAGTTGGGAGGCCTGAAGGTCAAGATCAGTTTCACTGGGTTAAGGTCAAGGTGATGGCAGGGCCAGCTCCTGCTGGAGGCTCCAGGGCAGAGCTGGCCTTGCTTCTTCCAGCTTCTGATGGCTGCCAACCTCCTGTGTCTGTGGATGCATCATTCCAGTCTCTGCTTCCCTGTCCATCACCACTTCCTGGGTCAAATCTCTCTTGCCTCCTCATGAAGATACTTGCTGCTATTGGGCCCACAGGGTTATCCAGGAAGATCCCCCTTTCCAAGTCCTTCATTTAACTGTAAATGCAAAGACCATGTGCTGCGTAAGGTGACAGTCATGGTTTCCAGAGGTTAGGATGTGGATATCTTTGGGGTTGTAATTCTACTTGCCACAGGTGTTGATTTTGTGCAACAAGTGAAGTGTGTGTGAGGGGAGGCCTGGAAGGAGATTCCTGAGGATGTCACTGAATGGTCACCTCTGGGTGGTGTGTCTGGGATCATTTTTATTTTGGATATACTCTATTCTCCACCCCCTCTGTGCTGAGGAAGTGACTTTCACAATCTAAAAAAGTTGCTGGGGACTGCTGCTCTGAATGCTGTGAGCATCTCAGGCCGAGTGACGTGTTGTCGCCTCTCTGCAGAGCCCGTGTTCTGGCACTACGTGAAGGAGGTCCTCAACAGGCACGAGCTGCAGCGCTTCCACTCCCTGCGCCACATCACCTCCGACGTGGGCCGGGGCCGCGCCTGGCTGCGCTGCGCCCTCAACGAGCACTCGCTGGAGCGCTACCTGCACATGCTGCTCGCCGACCAGGGCAGGCTCAGGTACCAGCCCTCTGGCTGTGGGGCAGGTGGGGCAAAGGGGAAGAGGGTGGAATCGAGAGTCAGACTTCATGGTCTTGCATCCCAGTCCCTCTACAGGGGCCCTCGTCTGTTCAGCTGTGCTGTGGGGACCCTCTGTGTGAGAAGGCCTTTAGAGGACTCTGCATGGCACCTGTGTATTGCTGCCACTCAGTCCATGCTTATTATCAGCACGCCTCGGGTGTGCAGGGAACGGCTACAGTCTTTCATTTTGTGGAATTTTAATTTGGGTATTCTTTCATTCACTCGATCCCAAATTGACCTGAAAATATAGGTAAGTTTTAAGTTGGGAGGAAGTCTTTTTTTTTTTAATTAAAAACTGATTTTATTATGTTCCTTTTTTGGATCATAAATATAAAATACAAAATTCACTCTCAGTATAGGTCAGGTTATGCTGCAATAACAAATACCTCAGTGGCATGAGACAACCAAGCTTATTTCTTCCATGTGCTACATGTCTGTCAGGGGTGTGCTTGGCTTCTCATCTTGGGGACCCAGGCTGATAGGAGGCTCCATCTGTTTGCTTCATCTGTTTGCTTCAGTTATGTGCAGCCAAGGTAGGAAAAGGAGCTGTGGTTGGAGTAAACACTGGCTTGTATGGCCACTGCCCATGGGATACCTTACGCTCATGGCCGGCAGAGGTGATGTGAGTGTTGCCAAGTAGGAGCCAGTGTGGCACAGTCGGCCACATTCCCTAAACACTGGAAAATGTAGAATCCCTGAAAAATGGAATCACTTAGAATTTACACAAAGAAAACTCTCACCTGTTGGAATTTTTTCCCATCATTTTCCTATACTTGTGACATTTATGGTTTCTCTTGCTCTGGCTGTTTTTTTTTTTTTCCCCAAGAATGGGGGATCAGACACGTTATGTCACCTGATACAAAGGGGCAGTGATAAATCCTGCCCTGCTTCCTTCAGGAACTTCCACATCAGCATGTGTAGAGCCTGAACATGGAGATTTCAATTGACTCAGTAACCGTTTCATCAGCATCACGTTGTGGTCCTTTGATTTCGCATCTTGCCAAGTGTTCCCTGGCTCAGGTCTCCCCTCCGGCTGCTGCTATGGTCACCTCTCCACCAGTGATTTTTTTTTTTTTTTTTTTGGAGGGGGTTGTTCTGGGTTGTGCCTTAGGGCTCGTAAAATACTCCTCAAGTTCTTGCATTGACACTGCCTGTGACACTTCACCATCTGACTCTGAAGTGGGAGGCTTGGGAACCAGGACAGCTGATGGTGAGGGCATGTGTGTGTTGCTGGGGGGCCAGAGTTGGGGGCTGAGAATACACCTCCCAAGCCTGACCTGCTTTAATTAAGGTTTGTTAAGATAGATTTTTGTGAAGCTCTTTCCTGTGGATTACTGATGATGAGTTCAGAGTTACATACTCGGTACCAAAGTCAAATTGAGCTGTGGGAAGCTGCAGCGAATCCCTAAGAGTCACAGTGGAATTTACTAGGGTTTGCCACTCACTTAACGCGGGTGGGGAAACCTAGTTCATTTACATGCACAGAAATGGCTCTCATTTCCAGAGGAGCACAGTTTGGAGAATCGGGCAGAGTAGAAATGCCAGCTTGACCTTGTGGTTTGTACTTCCACTAACATTTTGCTGGGTAAGTATGTTGGAAATGATGTCTCTTCTCTCTTCCTGCTCATTGTATTCAGTTGTGTCAGCAAATAGTTTTCCAGTCTGTCACTGAAGTGTGAGCCACTCAAGATTGGCTTGACTTGAGTAAAATTGAGCACTGAGCTTTGACTCCCTTACTTTAGAATCCTATGATGTGGTAGGGGGTGTCATGGTATTGTGGGTATCTGGTTGTGTGTTGTAAGCCTGGCTGTACCGTTTATTGGCAGATTGCCTTAGAAAGACCCTGAAGCCTTCCTGACCTCCCACCCCAACTGCTACTTAGATTCACGAGGCCCTCCTAGTCTTCTGACCTTTCCAGGGATAACTTGTACTTTGGGGACTGTAGCCCAGGCAGGTATTCTAAGTGAATGCTGTGATGGATGGAGCCATGGCATTTTGTAGCTTCTTTCTGAAGTTGTCGCCTCTGTGTTAGTGATAGCAGGCAAGCCCTGTTGGTCAGCTTGGATTTCCTGTCTGTCTCTTGGGAGCTGTGCTTGAGTGGAAGTCACCCCTCTGTGCTCTTGTACTTTGCTGCCTTATAAATATATTTACATGTGTTTGTTTCAGTACTCTAAAGCCTGAGGTCTCGGGGGACCGACAGAGAAGTTGTAGACTATGTGCATTCAGATCTTTGCTTATAGTAGGAAGCTTCACCCAGCAGCGATCTCAGATACCCTCCCTTCCCTGTGATGACCGACCAGGAACAGATTGTCCAGAATGTCATCTAATGGAGTGATCTAGCCAGTGGATGCAGAGAACTACTTTTAAGAAGTTTTTCCTTTTCTCATTTCACTTTACAGCACTTTTTATGAAGACTGGTCTTTTGTGATGGATGAAGAAAGGTCTAGCATGCTTCCCACCATGGCAGCTGGTAAGCCTGACCATGGCGGGGGGTGATGGGTCCTGGGGACCTCGGCGAGTAGAGAGGGCTGCCTGGGAGTGGATTCACAACCCCAGGGGATGCTGTGAATTTTCCTGTCCCTCACTGATGGAGTCACTTGCTGCTGATCTTCCTTTAATGGCATTGAGCATTGGGCACAATTATCTGGAAATTTGATACCTGGAAGAGAAAGCCTGGGCTGAAGAGTTGCTCATGGCTTGGCTGGTGTGATGTAAGGAGCCTGAGAGTTGGAGGGGGACCTACCTTTGCATCAAACTGTTCTTCTGGCTGGATCCTGTCAGCTTTGTCCCTTTTACTTTTACTTCTCCATGAGGTGGGAATTCTGACAGTTCCCAGTTGCCATTGTAAATCTGTGAGAGAATCGCAGGAGATACAGGGTCATGTATATGGCTTGTCATTAGGGAGGCCCTGGGTTGATGTCACCTGATGGATTGCCAAGGTGTTCACTTTTCCTCTCACTCAAAGGGTTAAAGATGGAATCAGCCAGACAAAAGTGGGCAGCTGTGTCTTTTTTCCAATTGCCCAAATTTCTTCCCTTTTATTCCCCTAAAGGTTTCCACTAAGCTCTGCAGATTGAGGGCTGTGTTAGTTTTGTCTGAGGAAGAGTTGGGTTTGAACTCGATTCCCTTTTGCAGGCCTTAGGAGACCAGTGCACATTTTGATCTAGGGTAATCCCAGTGACGCTCTTGCTGCACATCTTGATTGCTTATTGAGCGGAGGTTGTTTTGATGTGATTATCTTTAATATTTATGACCATGAAAGGGAGATGATATTGTCCCCATCATACAAGTAAGGAAACTGAAGCCCAGGGGAGTAAAAGGTGCTTGGCCAAGGTCTCAGAGCTAGTAAGTGGCTGTGCTGGCAGTCTGCTCCACCCTTATGCTCTCACCTACTCCTGGGTGACTCTTATTTGCATTTGTCTTCTCAACCTTTGGGGAGGAAATCTGGAAAGTCTTACTCCCCTGGTAACTAGTGTCTGTTGACCCAGCTTTGCAGAAAGCTTTATAAATGTTTGAAATCGGTGTATAGGAATCCTGTGTGTACTGCATTGTCGCTCCTGTTTCTCATGTTGGTGGTGACTGCATGCTCCCAGGCGCTCCAGGCTTTCCTTCTTTTGGCCAGGGCTGAACTCCATACTCTTCGCAATTAACATTGACAACAAGGACTTAAATGGGCAGAGCAAATTTGCTCCCACTGTCTCCGACCTCTTAAAGGAATCAACGCAGAACGTGACCTCCTTGCTGAAGGAATCCACTCAGGGAGTGAGCAGCCTCCTCAGGGAGATCACAGCCTCTTCTGCTGTCTCCATCCTCATTAAGCCCGAGCAGGAGACTGACCCGCTGCCTGTTGTGTCCAAGAACGTCAGTGCTGGTGAGCAAGAATGGGCATTCGAGGTGGTGCGCAGGGGTCCTTGTAAGGACAAGAGAATGTCTGCTGTGGACACCTCTTGTCACCTGAAGGTCATTCCCAGGGGAATGAAATCTAGGGCGCTTGTACTCTCAGGTCATGTTTATTTTTCTTACCTTCATTCACTCTGAAGGGGATCTGACAGGCTCACCTAGAGAAGACAGGGGAGAAGAGCAAACGTGGTGGGGCAGCCACAGGAGCCACATGGGCTTGGTCTTCAGTCGTCCACTCAAGCACTCACTGTGTTCTGTGTGTTAGGCAGCGAGCTTAAGATGGCTTGCCCACGATGAGCTTGCAGTCCCTTTGGGATGCACGAGGATAGTGTTTAAAGACAAATTCTCCAAATATCCCTTTGGTACATGTGATGAAGGCCAATCACAGATGCTCTGGAGAATGAATACCACTTGTCTCGCCTATGTTGTGATGACGTTTAAGCAGAAGCCTGGGGGAAGAGAGGATTTGGTCAGCTTTCACACCAGGTGGGAGCAGGCAAAAGGAAGTTGGTTTTCAATAAGTTAATAATAGCTGGGCACGCCTGTAATCCCCGTGAATTGGGAGGCTGAGGCAGGAGGGTCATGAGTTCGAAACCAGCATCAGCAACTTGGTGAGGCCCTGGACAACTTAGCAAGACCCTGTCTCAATAAAAAAATAAAAAGGGCTGGCGATGTGGCTCAATGGTAAAATGCCTCTGGGCTCATTCTCTGGTACTACCCCCCCCCCCAAAAAAAAAAAATTATCCCGGAAGCAATGGATATTGCTACGGGAGAACTGGAAAATTTTGGCTTAAGTTCTAGTCCCTGTGTCCTCAAATCCCTAAGGCAGTAAATGTGGCCATCTTTGAAAATTATCAATGATGGTGAAAACTCAGAATACCACAGGCTCTTCGGCACAGACTTGACTGTCTTGCCTTCAGCAGACGCCTCGTGTGCAGATGTAGAAAACGGGACGTTGGGGGCTTTGTGTAATAAAGACACACATTTGTACACCAGGAGGAGCTTTGGAAATCCTCAGAGCTGTGCTAGGCTGGTGAAGCATCACCAGGCCACACTTCGAGCCATTGCCTACAACTCCAAAGTGTCTCACATCCAAGTTGGATGATTGGCGGGTGAACAAATGGACTCATCTTAACTCTGACCCGTCAGGCAGTCTTGTTCGCTGCTCCAGTTAGCCCTGCTGTGTAACAAATGACAAAAGGTGGTGGCTTAAATCCACCATGACTCGTTTTTTGACGACTCTGGATGGGCATGGCAGGGCTTCGGCTGGCTTCCCTCGGCTTGCTCATGGCATGTCACTGGTGGCTGAGTTTGAAGGCCCAGGGTGGCCCACCTGTGTGCCTGACTGCTGGCTGCTCTGGGTGCCATCGGGGCAGCAGTCTGGGGGGGGGGTTGAAACAGAAGCAATGAGACCTCTTGTCACCTGGGCCCTAGAATGGGATGTTATTTCTGTCACATTCCAGTGGTACCATCAGAGCACTGTGCCCGCTCAGATTCAAGGATCTATAGATGGTGCAGGGCCAGCGGTATCATGGGGGGTGGGGGTTGTAGCTGTGAAACAACTGGCTGCGACCCCCATGCTGGTTTTTCTGGTCTGGCCTACCACTCTTGGGTGTATTTCCCACAGTGAAACAATGGAAATCATTTCCGTAGTGGCAGTATCCTTGGAATCCAAGTGACACCAGAAGGGACAGTGTCAACCTATGATCTGAAGTGTGTTGACGTACAGCCTGGGTCCATCTTGCTCAGTCTTCTATAGATGGGTATTTCTCAAGGATTTAAATAAATGAATATAGTGTAGTTAGACTTCTCAGTAGCCTGAGGGGATCTTTTGGGGCCCCGGGGGCGAGCTGGCCTGTCCCACTTCTGTCTTGCCCACTTTTTATTGCTGTATCTTTCTTTGCCAGATGCCAGATGTAAAAAGGAACGGAAGAAGAAAAAGAAGGTGACCAACATTATCTCGTTTGATGAGGACGAGGATGAGCAGACCTCTGGGGATGTTTTTAAAAAGCTCCCTGGGACAGGGGAGAGCTCAGAGGAGAACTCCGACCGGTCCTCGGTCAACATCATGTCGGCCTTTGAAAGCCCCTTTGGGCCGAATTCCAACGGCAGCCAGAGCAGCAGCTCCTGGAAAGTGGACTCCCTTTCTCTAAATGGGGAGCTTGGGTACCAGAAGCTCGATGTGAAGAGCATCGACGACGAAGGCGTGGATGACAACGAGGACGACGCGTATGCGGACCCATCAGGAAGGAAGCGTGCGGGCCACCTGGGATCACCAGAGAAGTAAGTGCCACTTGAGCTTCTGACAAAGGGATGTGTATTGCCCATGTCTCCTTCTCCCGCAGTGGAGGAAATCGGTCCATTTTCTATCTGTTAGGGCATTAGTCATTTTTCAGTCTTTATTTAGGAGGTGGTGATGTCAGCTTGCCGTTCTCCTGAGAACTAAGAGGGGAAGGGAGTATATTTGAAGGCACTTAATACAAAATTAATGCCAGGAAGTGTGCCCTGAAGTTCTTGGTTTGCACAGAGGATTTTGGTTTTCATGAACTGGGTTTTTTTCATCTCTCACTTGTCAATCATAGAAGCCCTGGAGGAGGCAGGCTAGTCTAGAGAGCAGCTGTGTTCCTGTTTGTCTGCAGGGGTGTGAACAGCAGCAGCTTGCCTGTGTGGCTGCTGGAAGTCTCAACTCTGGAGAGGGTCGTGGAAGGGGAAGGGGTGAAGGCCTAAAGCAGAAAGCACAGTTGATGAGTGTGCATCTTGGATTCAGAACAACCTGGGATCTTGTACTTGGGCGAGTTTGAATTTCCACACACCCCACAGCCTCTGGCCTCATCTGAGGCCTGGAGGATGGCAGTACCTGTTGGTGGCAGGGCGTTGTGCAGTCAGCGATGTACTGCATGTGGGCCTTTGTTGCTGGTTCTGGCACAGCAAGTGACATAGCACAGGTCAGCTGCTGCCGCTGTTCTACTCTGATAGTTCTTACACTGTCTTCTCTTCACCCAGAACAGTGCCAAAGGAATCACAGAAGGCTTCATAATCTAGGCAATTAAATATGCATAACTGTGTCTTTCTGTATAACTGAGGTATCCTGGTGTTAGGGTGCACAGTATGACAGCAGCTCAGGGCTAGAGCCTTACTGTTTTTTTTTTTTTTTTTTCCCCTTGTGGTTCTGGGGCTCAAGTCCAGGCCCTTGCAGATGCTAGGCAAGTGCTGTAACACTGGACTACATGCCAAGTCCTTTTAATTTTATTTCGAGATGAGGTTTTCTTACATTGGGCAGGATGGCATTGAACTTGCAGTCCTGTAGCTTCGGCCTTCTGAGGAGCTTGGATTACAGGTTTGTGCTACTGCACCTGGTTTCATGTTTTAATATTAGGTTCTTTTTCATGAGACTAAACTTTTTTTGCTTCAATCCTCATTTACACAGATGCTACTGTTAGTGGTATTAGCTTGTTGATCATCCGTGAAGTGCTGGATGACGTACCGTAGTGATAAAGCAACCCTGTGAGATCGGTGGCCATCATACCTGCTCTATAGGTGAAAGAGCAGGATTCCATGGAGTGGAGATTTGTCAGATGGGATTTGGGTTCGGATATGTTGTACCCTAAAGTTATACTATCAAATATTCTCCATGCTTTTATATAATCATGAGTCTCGATTGGCCAGTGTGGTAGTTGACTATGATGGCCTACCTGACTGGGCTGTGGAATACTCAAACAACATTTCTGTGATGACATTTCCAGATGAGATGAGTAGCATTTGAATGGGTCAGCTCAGTAAAGCAGATGGAACTCCCCAGAGTGGGTGGGCATCTTGCAATCCTTTGGGGACCCGACTAGAACAAACTGAGGGAGAGGAGGAACTGTGTTCTCTTTGCTCGCCAGCTTAAGCTGGGACGTTGGCCTCCGTAATCTCGGGCTTCAGACCTGAACTGAATGACATCACTAGCATTTCTAGGTCTCCATTTGTAGACTGTGGGGCTCTGGACCTTCGTAATCAGTGAACCAGCTCCTCAGTAGAAGTCTCCGTCTTTGCCTATTCCCTCCATTTCCCCCACTTTGGTTCCTTCTCTGCAGAACCCGGATCAACTCGACTGTGGTCCTTCAGATCCTTGCCCTGCCCTGCTAAAGAGTTCCTTTTACTGTTGTGTAATTGGGTTGGTGGCATTGATTTTTTTTTTTTTTTTTTTTTTTTTTTTTTTGTTGGCCATTTTGAAGTGGAGATTTTCATTTCTGCTCTGAAATTATTTGTTAGGGTAGCTGTTTGGAAGCACTGCTCTTGCTCCTAGGCTATGGATGGTTTTTGTGCCTGGAAGCTGTCTTGTGACCCAATGTATTATTCAGGCTTCTCCGGAGAAGCACAACCAGTAGGGTGGTGTTTCTTCCTTTTGATCTCGCTCTGTTTCTATTTATCTGACTCTGTATTGCTCTTGCTCCCTTTCTTGATTTATTTTAAGAAATTCACCTATATTACCGAGGCTGGCCAGTGTGTAGTTGGTAGGTGGCTGACCACTCAGTGAAGAATTGCCATTCAACCTTGAAGGCAGTCTGTTAGCAGCTCTCCTCCTCCTTGTGGGGAGTCGGTCCCACTGGTTGGGTGAGGCTCCCCAGTTAGGCAGGACAATCTGCTTGGTCTTTTGTCTTAAATACAACTCTCACTTGAAAAATACCCTCACGGAGACATCTGGAATACTGTTAGATTAAGTATCTGGGTGATGTGGCCTGGTCAAGTGGACACAAACAAGAACTCTCACAGCTGCGTTGAGTTCTCCTGGGCCATTTAGGAAGTGCCACTGGATTCTGTGGCTCTGTAGGTGGGTGCACCTGAATTGATCCACTCTGTGCTCTTTTGGCTGCAATCAGCCATTCCTCTTCCTATCCTGCAAGTGCCATTGAGTGGAGGCTGGAAGGGGAGGCCAGCTTCAGGCCAAGGTGGCTGCTGGCATTGTGATGTGTAAAGCACAAAGCTGTGCTGGTGACCTCCAAGGGGGCCTGGGTCCTTCAAAGCCAGTAGGCCTCCTGCAGACTGCGGACAGCTTCTCCCTGGTACACAGGGGGATCTCGATTGAACACTCCATAGAGCAGCCTGGGGAAGAGCCGAGGAATGATGAGATGGCCTGCCAAGTAATACTTTGATTTTGATTTTCAGCTAAGACTCATAGGAAGGGCCCATGAGGCTGGAACACAGCAGGTGTGTGAGGGGGCTGTGGCAGGCCAGGAGCAGCTCGGTGGGTGCCACCACCCATGGTTGTCTTGAGGAGGTCTGTTGTCCAGAGCTGGGTCACCTCCTGTGACAGCTGGTCATAAGCCATTGCTTGATGACCAGTGTTCTCCCCCTGCTTCAGTACTGGCCACAGGTATTGGCTTTGTGTTTTTTCATCAAAAGGGATAATATCCTTATCATACAAAGGAGTTTTTCTGTCACCTTATGTGCTCTGACATCATTAAATAGGTAAGAACATGATTCCAAAGGAATTAAACATGAATAAATGTTGCACCTTATCAGCAATGAAGTAAATGCGAAGGGAAACGAGGGTCCCATGTCTTGCCCATCACATTTGCTAAGATTTGAAAGGGAGCCCCAGTATTGTGGCCTATATGGGGGGGAGGCACCTCTTCCCAGGTGCAAAGGGGATGTTCAGTCCACATTGGTGCAGTGATGATGGCACAGCTGGTACCAGGGGCTGGCAACAGTCCCGAGGAGACGGTTGGGCCGTGTCAGGAGCTGTGTTGGTCCCGCTTGATTTGGCAGTCCTGTGATGGAATCTGCCTGGGGATGTACCAAGTGGATTCAAAGTCCCGATTCGGAAGCAAAACACCAGAGCGGACCTAAATGTGCAGCCACTAAGGCGGTTACCAGCTGGGTATGCAGGAGTTGGGTGTTAATATCGTCATGTCTGGGATCTTGAACATTTTGAGTGAGTTTGACTATCTGGTAGTAAGAAGATGAGCTCATCTTCTTGCTATCGGATGGAAACATAAGACAGAAAATTCTCCATGTGGTTTTGTTACAGCCATGTGAATGTAAGTCGCATGGAGATGGTGTCCAGCCCAGTTGTATTTTGGGTACTTCTGAAAGTATCTTTTCCAAGGAAAAGAACACCCACTGTTGAGCCAATCTTGAAGCCACATCCTGAGGCTTTCCCCTACTTGGGAATCACTTCAACTCATTTTGCTCATATTGAAGTGGTGGCCCTTGGGGCTGCTTTTCCTTGGGTTCAGATTCTCGTCTGGAGGGTCCTGGCTTTACCTCATGCACACACATGTTGCTGGAAGTGGTAAGAACTGTGTTGGAAATGAGCAGAACACCCCTGGTACAGAGCTGGTGGATTGCTTGATAACGGACTGTGGCCTTTGCTGCCCTCTGCTGAGAAGGGTGCACTGGCACTGCGGCAGCTGTCCATCCCCTGGGCCACCAGCTTCTAGACCAGAGCCTCAGAAGCGTGGCTCTGACAGATTCTAGAGGCACAACCAAGTTCACCTGAGTCTTGGTCAGAGTCGGGGTCAGCTGCCAGGACACGGGGGCAGGAGCAGCCCTTCCTTTGCCTCCCCCTGCCTGAGTGTCATCGCCTTACCCGTGGGATTCAGTGACAAGTTTTGCGAAATTGTTAGAAATAGTTCTTCAGTTTCCTCCTCAGTGTCTGAACGTCTGACCTGACCAGAAGCTAGAGCAGCCGGAAGGAGACGGTGCTGACCAGCCTGTAGGAGGAGCCGGCCAGCCCGCCTGCCTAAGCTAGGGACAGTTATGAAGAAATACCAACATAGACAAGTAGGCCACGGAACCTGAAATATTCACTAGCTGGCCCTAAACTTAGTCAATCTCTTCTCTAAAATAAAAACTCTGTAATGTCACATGGTGGACAGAGGCTGGAGCGCCATTGTAATTGCATTTGGAAAACCCAAAGCCTTGGTTCTGTTGTATGTGGCTGTTGACCTTGGACAAGTCAAATAGTTGGAGTTTTCTTTTTCTTTTCTCTCCCACACCCGTCCCTTCTTTTACTAAGTAGGTATGGTTATCAGCTTTGGTCTTCTTTATTTACTGAGATACAAAAGAATTTTATAAACATCTAGGAACTGCGTAAACACATCCTGGTATTTACTAATGTTCCTGATTGTCCAGAGGCGAAGCTGCAGTGGGCGAATGCTCAGGCAGCTTGGAGTCATCCTGGTGTTACGAAGGCTGTGTGTGTTGGTTTTGAACTTGGCAGATAACAGAATAACATCATATGAGCCTGGTTAATACTTTAGCTGACCTCCTTTTATTGAAAACCCAGTCACAAGTGGGTCTGATTGTCCTTTGACCCATGGGGTCTGAGAACCAGCGAGGCAAAGCGACATTAGCCCAGAGTTGTGTAACCATCGTTGTTTGAGAACCCAGATGGTGGCATTTTCTCTTGCTCAGCACATTATGTGGCTGGTGCCTCCTCTTCCATGTGTCCCGTCCCTCTGCTTCCCTCAGGTCCTGGCTTCCTTCAACTTGCTCCTCACAGCTTCCCCTTCAGGCCAGTCTTCCATGATCTTCCTGATCAGCGACATGATTCTGAACTGCTGTTTGACATCTTCCCAAAGGATATGTAACTCATGTCCTTGCACCTGTCAGGGTCGGATCCCCACTCGATGCTCCAGACTACTGCCCATCAGCCCCATCCTGGCCTGGGTGTTTCCCAAGAACCCTTGAGGAGGCTCAGCAGATGTGCCTGGTGGTCACGGGCCCTTTGGGGGTCTGGGCCTTGTCATGCAGCTGTCTTCTTTCACCTTAGGCCCCTGGATGGGAACACTTGCCTCTCCCAGGTGCACAGCTGGGCTCCGCTGCAGGTGCTCCACGGCGATGCTGATGTCCTCTTCCCGGTCAGCGGAGTGGGCTCCTACAGCCCGGCAGGTAGGTGCTTCCTCTTTTTTTTTTTTTTTTTCCCAATGAGAGAATCAGTTCTGAGAATCAGCATGAGAATCTGAGTTACCTGCATAGGTAGGAATGGGAATCTGGGGCCCAGAGCAAGGAGGGGCTTGTGGGGGACTCAGAAGCTACAGGGCCTTGGTGTTCTAGGAGTTTGAGCATCTGAGTTGGGCTGACCTGGCTGGCAATCCCCCAAGTTCCCCCAGGTCTGTTTTACTTTTTTCCCCTATACCAGTGGCTTATTAAACTTGGTCATGTCAAAGTAAACATAGAGTGATTGCCATTTTGCCTTTTAGGACCTTGGTTTCCTTCTGAATCTGGCAAGAGGCAGTTTGATGGTGGAGGGGGCTATCTGTCATGTCACTGGTGCCCTGGACAGAAAGCTCTTGGGGCTCTGGGGTGGGTTGCTTGAACTGGCCTTTGACTATGGGCCAGTGTCCTTGCACATTCCATGTGGTGGGCGGGCTCACGTGTAGTCTTATTGTTTCCTGTAGCTGAACAGGTCATGGGACCTGGGGTTTATGTGTGGGTGAACCTGGCTCTCCCAGCAGGACAGGTGCGCCATGCAGTGCACAGAACCTGTAGAGAGAAGTGCCTGGTTGTTGTTACTCTCCTCCCCCAGCACTGCGAGCTCAGAGAGGCCTTAGCCCAACGGACAGGTACTCTGCCGTTTTCTAGGGAACACAAGCTTCTCTGGGCCTAGGGTTAGGGAGCTATGACTGGAGTCTTCCAACTGCTTAGGAAGCTGTTGAAATTTGAACTGGGTGAAGGATTATTCTTGTCACTTGGTGAAGAACAGAAATCCATTTATACTAGCTGAAGGCCAGACAGATGGGCTCCGCAGGCAGCAGAGTGGACTTCCCGTCTGTCAGTCTGGGTGACCTGCCTGGAAAGTGGATGCCGGTAGTGATAACATTGCCCACCAGGCTCTAGCAGTGAATCTAGTGCTGGGGAGGGGTCGTTCTGCTTAGCTGGGGGGTTCACTGCACCATCCCCTCCCTCAGATGTGTGGCAGACTCCCAGGTTCGCCTGGGGAAAGACAGGCTGAGGAGGCAGTGCTAAGACAGGGCAGCTGAGCAGGTCCACAGCTGGGAGCAGGGCTGATCGAGGGGACTCTGGATGGGGAGAGGTCCAACCGTTGTGGTCATCCTGCTTCCCGTGCTGCCCCCACCCCGGACTGTCATTGCCCTCTTCATTCTTACTCCTCCCCTTTCTACTTGAACTTGGCTGAGGTGCCAACAACGTTGCTCAGCCTTGTGACCTTTGATACCAGTGGGGACATCTTGCCGGGTCTCAGCTGAAGTCCCAGAGAGGGCCAGTGTGGTGGGCCTGGCTCATGTCCGCAGGCCAGACCCCAGAAGCCTTGCCTCTTCAGCTCCCCTGTCCAGGTGGCCCGAGGGGGTTGCCTTGTCATTGCTGGACTGTGTGAGACAGGGGTGGGGGCTTAGAAGCTCGAGGGGGCCCAGGGGTATCCAGGGCCATGGGAGAGTTCTGATGTTTGCTCACAGCCTCTGACATGGAGCTGCTCAGCCTCTGATCCCCGCTCAGTCCTTGTTACCTGCTGTTAAATGCTGGCTGGCTGTGGGCACCCGGGGCAGCAGGCTCTGCCCCTCCAGCCTGTGAGACAGGGGAGCTGATGGCTGGTGCTTTGGGGCCTTGCGATTTGCTATTCACGTTGGGATCAGATCTTCCAGAGCCCAGCATTCTAGGCTTTCCATGGATAAGGGCCTCCAGGATCCTCAAGAGAAGGTCCCCACTGTCCCCCAGCACATCTCCTGTAGTCTCTTGGCAGACCCAGAGGGTCCATCTTGTCACTCTTAAGGGGACTCCAAGTTCCAGCTTATCTTGATGGTGCTTACCAGAGGTGATGTGTAGAGCCAGTGTACCAGTGTTTAACCTTGTAGGCTGTGACAGCCTGTGGGCAGACGCACTGTGGGGAGCATTGCAGGGAAGACCCATGGTGACTGAAGGTGCTGGATCAGGGCTGGGGACTGGTTACCTGCTGCCAAGTTGCGTCAGTCCCTCTGTGTGGTTTCTGTGTCTATGGGAGGCACCTGGGCCAGGTGGTCTCAGGCTCGGCATGCCAGGGTAGGTTCTTTGGGTAGGCTCTGCTAACATTTTTCTGAGACTCTACTTTTGCCCAATGTCTGACTAGTGTCCCTCAGGTTGATGGTGACATTAATGCATTCTCCTTCATTCTGGCCAGGGGCCATTCTGCCCTTTACTATGACTTCCCACGTGGACAGCTTCTTGCCTCAAGGGATTTCTCAGTCCTCTTTGAAAATGTTGCCTCCTTTGTAGTCATTGCATTGGGAGTAATTAGAGAAAAGGGGAGTTGGGGGGGGGGACAAGAAGGAAGCTGGGCCTGGCCGGGAGGGGGTGTTTTTAGTAGCTAAGTCTTGGGAGGGAGGAGGGAACATGCTATGAGTACCCTTGTGAATCTTGCAGGAGGCAGCTCTGCGATGGAGGGGACTACCTGTCCTGGGTTAGGGGCAATTCAGAGAGGGGAGACCAGCCCAGGGTCTCATCATGGGACCTTGAGCAGGTGGAGGGCTGGGCATGCCTGTGACCTCAAATGGGGCAAGGTGAGTTTACCTGTAAGTCATGGGAAGTCTGACTCCAGCAGCCCAGGCTAAGCAGATGTGATGGTGCAGAGGAGGCTGTGTTGCTCTTTTTGTCCCTCTCGGGTGCAGGGCTAGTTTCATGATGGGCGTTGACAATGAGGAGTTGCTCTAATGAGCAAGGGTTCCCTTGGGTGATATGGATCTTAATGTCACCATCCAGCCTGGGGCTCATGGGTTTTTACCCTTTCCTGCAAAGAGGCTTGTGCGGGGACTCATGCATTTATGAAAATTGGTAACATGAGATATTTATCACCTCACTTCTTTGGGAATGTGCTTCTGAATGCAAGGTGCACAGGGTTAAGTGGCTTTTGGAGAAAGCTAGATTGTCGGTGATTAGACTTTGCTGCCCTCTGCTGTCTGTCTCAAGTCCTGACAGGCAGGAGAAGGTTTGTCCTACAGAAAGCTTTTTTAAAAAAATTACTCCGATTCTGGGGTTGGCCCTGAATACGAACTTCATGCACAATTCCACTTGCTGTAAGATCAAAAATCGCAGGGAGATAGGGTCTTCCATCAGCAGCTGATGCCAAGTCATAAAAATGCCTGGGAAAATGGAGTGGGTAGCAGATTAAGATCCAGTGTGCGGGTGAGTAAGAACTTGTAAGTCAGCTTACGTAGCAGATGAAGGAATGACAAGAAGAGGGAATTGGAATAAACACCTTATCTCCTCTCTGTGATGTCTTTACCCAGATCCCCCCCTGGGAAGCCTGGAGAACGGAACAGGACCTGAGGACCACATTCTCCCAGAGCCTGGGCTTCGGTACAGGTTAATATTAAGAAACCAGGTTGCCTTGTGTATTAATGTATTATTCACAATTTGGCATTTTATTCTTTTTTATAGTACCAGGGGCTGAATCCAGGGGTGCTCTACCTCTGGGCTATATCCCTGTTCTTATTATATTTGAGATGGGGTCTTGTCAAGTTGCTGAGGCTGGCCTCGAACTTGGGATCAACCTGCCTCAGCCTCCCTAGTTGCTGGGATCACAGGCATGTGCCACTGTGCCTGGCTGGCATTTTATTCTTTTTTTAAAGCTAGGAGGAACCTGCTAGAGTTATATGCAAGGGGGTAGTCTTACATCTCACAGTGTGCCCTTGCCAAGAGGCTTAGATCATCTGTCCCCACAGAGTCACTGCAGGAGACTGCACAGTGGTCAAACTTTATTTGCATACCTCCTGTCCTTCTTATACTTTTTGGGCTATATCTGAGTACTTCCTGTCATTTTCTTAATCTAAATACTAATACTTGGTAATATTTAACAGTCCTAGTGTTATATTTAAGTCCCTTTGATGCCATGTAATATTTAAGTACACCACCTACAGTGCAAAAGGGTTTCCTTTTTTTCTTTCCTCTCAAATTGAAGAATCTCGAGGGGGAACTGAGTTGCCAGGTCATTGGCTGTTTGGTGACAGTAGAGGTAGACGGCAAGGTTTCCCAATGCGCCCACTGTCCTTGCTGCTCTTACTTTCACTACTTTTTTTTCCTGTGATTTTAGTTTGGTGTCTCAGGGACGTATCCACCTGCATTTCCAACCCTGTCTTCAGGGTGGGCTTCTTGTCTGCTGCCCCCAAACCAGACCTGGTGCCTCTGTCAAACCCAGAATAGGCAGGATTCCAAAAGTGACACTACCTGGAACAGGCTAGTACATGGGGTGCCAGGTCAAAGGACGGCTTCACAGACCCTTCCAGGGCTCAGTTCTTTATCCTGTTTATTTTTAGAAAATTTGCAGAATGCTCCAATGAATGAAAAATGACTCTTTAACCCAACTCCATGACATGGTCGATGCTTTGGTGCTTTCCCTCTGTGTGTATGCGCGCGTGTGAGCATGTGTGCGCAGGTGTGTGTATAAGCACTACATGTGGCCCTGCTATTTTCACAAAAGCTGGTTGTATTATTTTTTTCACATTACAAAGAGCTGGCCCTCATTATTTGCAGGGATTCTGTTCCGTGGAGTTTCTGTGAAGGTTGGCGGGGAGGTGCTGGGTTGGTTATCTGAGACTTTGTCACAGCATTTTTCTTGGTTGGTCAATATGTCTGGCTTTGCCTCTGCCTGTTTCAAGACGGCTTGTTGAGTGTCTGGTGTTGACTGTCGCACTGAGCTCGTGGTCAGTGGCAGATGGCTTCTGCCTGGATGGAGCTCTCTCGCACATTGCCCCCTGAGGCGCGTGGCAGCCTCTTGCTGTAGACTCGTGAGGCAGCCATGTACCTGGGGACCCCTATAAACAGAATCACCTGGAAGCCCTACTTAGATGTGGAAAATCTAGGACTAAGGAGACTATGGAAAGGACACTTGTCTACCGTTGCGAGAGTTGAAATGAGAAGGCACCTTGCTTATCCTCAGCTCGGGACTCCATTGTTTTGCTCATGAGCAACTTGTGAAAGTATTCTGTGAGCATTGATTTTTGGGGGCTACAAATACACTTCATGAGTAGACTAGTTGACAGATACAGAGTCTGCAAATAACAGGATCAACTGATTTCTGATGGCTGCCTTCTGTTCCTCCCGCTAGAGAACCCCAAAAAGCGACCACCTGCTTGTGTTTTGAGCGGGGAGGTTGGGCATTTTAAGTGGCTGAGTGTAACTTCCTTCTCCCTCCTTTTCCCCAGTGTGGATGCCAGCCCTCCAGCCCAAGGAAGTCCTCTGAGCAGCCTCTTGCCTTCTGCGTCGGTGCCAGAATCCATGACGATTAGTAAGTACTCCTCCTGCTGCCACCATCCGTACTGGGCTGGCTGTGGGTCTGTGCATCACGGAAGAGTCTTTGCGCTTACTCCTACATGACTGAGGATGTGGCCGGCTGTGAACTTGAGGTGTGGTGCATGGTTGCAGGCTTTGGACCTCTGGGTAACCTGTGAGGCTGGGGTGTGTGCATCCTCTTGGGACATGCCTTGGATGGAGTGGCACTGAGGTGGATGGGAAACTTCTGTGGCTCAGTTTCAGGGTTTGCTTCCTGTCGGGTGGTCAGCAGCAGAGAAGTCTAGGCTCCTTTTTGTGCTCCAGAGGAGTCGGGTTTATCAGTGAGGAAGATGCAGCCTCTCCAAACAGGGAGAAATGTTCTTAATGATCAGACTTAAACTATCTCCGTCTTTACTATCTTAAGCAGAGAAAGCATTAGAGAGCAAGAGTGGGTTTGACTGGCTTTATATAACACAAATAAATCAACATGGCTGACAAGTTAGAGATGCCAATCTGAGGCAGCCAGGCTGGGACTGGTGCATGGCTCCATGGTCATTAGAAACCAGGGCTCCTCCTATCTTGCCTTATAGGTCAAAAGGAGCTGTTTTAGCTCCAGCCATCTGATTCTCATCCCAGGAAGTAGGAAGGAGGATGGAGAAAGGAGAGGCTTTCTTTGGACCCTAAATTCTATATGTGGAAACAAACTTGGATCCAGTACAAATTATAGCTTTTTTTGGTGAATCGGCATCCGACTGAAATTGCATTTCCTTCAATTATGAAAGTAGCAGCAGGCCTTAGGAACTGTAGCTGCAGTGGCAGAGTGAGTGCCTTGGTCACCGATCGAAGTCATAGGCACCTTTTAACAGCTAGGGCATGAGGACATCTTGGTGTCATTTTCGCTTTGAAATGCATATGACTGTCACTTGAATGTTGTACATGTGGGTCATTATCTTTCAACTTAAGCAGTTCCTTTGTAGTTTTTTGTTTTGTGAGTTTTTAAAGATTGTTATTCTCTGCAAGGAAGCCCACGGGCTACCCTAGACCATGGAATAGGCCCATGGTACATGACAGCAGAAGCCCCCAGCTGTGGGAACCCATCCCAGAAGATATGCACAGAATCACATTCATGTCTTGGGCCAACGGTATTCCCTTGGGCTCCCCTGGCTGCAAAGGAGGAAACCCGCACTCCCCTGTGAGTCCCCCTCTAGGGAAGGAGGATGGAGTTTCAGAGGCATCCAGTGTTCAGTTTCAAGGGTTCAGTTTCAAGAAACGGGAAGTGGGTAGGTCCTCTGAGGTTGCTGTGGGAATGTGTGGCTCATCCTCAGGTTTGAATTCAGCTGAGCAGGTATTTCTGGATCCTCAAGTACAGAGGCCATGTGGAGTAGGTGAGCGTGCAGGTTCCTGTTTTTTATATTGTAGCCATTTATTTACCTCTGTACTACCCCATGGTTGTGTTTTTTTTTTAATGGTATCCCCCCCCAAAAGACACCTTCCCCCCAAAACAAAACGAAATACAACTTGAATGTTTTTATTCAGAAGGGAACCCTTAGCAGTTCTCGGTATGCAGTAATGACACTAGCAGCTGACTTCCATAGTGGGTAACTGAACAGAAGCAGAGGGAAATGAGGTCCTGGAGCGAGTCTGGCTGTTGCTGGCCTGGGTTCTAATGGAGGCCCTCTCCCACTGTTGATGGAGGTGGAGGCTCCGGCTTCTTTTTCTGCTTGGGTCTGTGGCACCTCCACGAGGGGCACACGTCTCGGACTTCATACGGCCAGGAAGGTCTGCAGCTACCAGAGACCAGCGGTGGATGAACAGAGCAAGAAAGCCCGTCTGGACCCTGTCTGGGGGCCAGCCTGTTGGAGCTGCTGCTTGAGGAAAGGGACCCACTAGAAGAGACGGGAGTTGAGGCAGACATCCAGGTCCTGCCACCAGGCAGCCAGTCAAGAGCGGCTGGAAAGCCATAGCCTTGGTGCTGGCGACGGTGCCTGAACTTGATTGAGGGACATGGTGAAGCTTGGGTGCGGGAGTTTTTGGAAAGGTCCTGCTGTTGGTGATATTCCTGGAGTCGTCTCTGAGGCCTGTACGAAAGCAAGAAGGGAAGACAGATCAAGAACGTTGGTGAAAACCCAGCAGTCATGAGATACTTTTTGTGTGTGTGTGTGTGTGTGTGTGTGCTGGGGATTGAACCCAGGGCCTTGGGCATGCGAGGCAAACACTTGGCCAACTGAGCCATATCCCCAGCCTTGTGATACACTTTTTTTTTATGCCAGAAAAGGGGGACAGGCGGCCAAGGGAGCACCAGGAGGGTGTGGGCGATGCCTGGTGCCAGACTTGCACGTTTCCCAGAAGTCGTAAAAAGGTGGACAAGGATACGGGGGATCCAGGGCCTGCTTAGCTTAGTGCCATGCCTGCCGCTGGCACCACTACCTGTCCTGATGGGATACAGGTGTGTGCCACTGCACCTGGCTATATACACATTGTCTAAAGGGTCTGTGGCTCCTGGGAAGTCCCGCTCTCAGGGAAGCAGGGTTCCCCGTTGGCTGCTCTTGGGGCTAAGGTGTGTCCCGGGGCCACCTCAGCTGCACCTGAGTGAGGTGCCACCAGCCCAGCTTGTGCGTCTTCACTCAGGCTGTTCCTCTGAACACTCCAGTGAGGCCCTCGGCAGGGATGTAAATTCTCTTGTTTTTATTCATATCATTTTCTAGAAACTAAACCTATTTTATTATAATCTTGGGCAGGTAGAGACGTTTCCAGAATTTACGAGTTAAATGTCTGAAGAAAATGTTGGCATATCCACTTGTGACCCCAGATGCTTGGTTCTAGTGTGGCCTGTGATGACCCCTGAGAGGTTGGCCGGGTGGAGTTCTGTTTCCCGTGGCAGCTGGGCATTCAGGAAGTCACCAGACAGTGGCACTGTTGTCCCTGATGTGTGCTTGTCAGCCTCTGATTCTTGGAAATTTGGAGTGGAGGGTGGTGTTTTTTTTTTTTAAATTTTTATTTTTTACTTGGACACAATCTTTATTTATATGTGGTGCTGAGGATTGAACCCAGGGCCTCACATGTGCTAGGCGAGCGCTGTACCGCTGAGTCACAACCCCAGCCCCTGGAAGTGGTTTTGATTTGGGATCCCCCATCCTGTCCCTGCCTGCTGTGTCATCTGAGGAGAGCGGAAGGGTGGAGCTACATACTTTACTGTTGGCCAGCTTGGGCTGCTAACAAAGGACCCCAGACTGTGCTTCAATAATAGAAGTTGATTTTCTCATAGTTCTGGAGGCTGGAATGCCAAGATCAGTATTAGCAGAGCTGGTTTCTGGCAGGGACTTCCTGCTTGGCTTGCAGACAGCTTCCATCTCCCTGTGTCCACGTACCTGGCCTTTCCTCTGCGATTTTGTGTGTGTACCCCTCTCTCCCTTCTTACAAGGATGCCAGTCTCATGGGATCAGGATCTTACCCTTGTGACCTCATTTAACTTGAATTACTTCCATAGAGACCAGCTCTAATAGACAGAGTTGACATCTTGGAAGGGTATGGGGAGGTGGGAAGACCTGCTGTCCCTGCGCATAGCTGCCCTGCCATCTGGTGGACAGGAAGAGGCTGAGGACAACGCGGTGGTTTCAGTGTCTTGCCTTCAATCCTGAACATTTCAGGGAGGGTATTTCAGTTGCTTTCAGGGCTGTGGAAACTGGAGAGGGTACCCTCTTAGCTGTAACTCACTCTGCCCATTGCTGCCTCTCCACCTCTAGCACCCAGGGAAATGCTGAGTGACAACTCGGCTGTCCCAGGTAGTGGTGCCAGCAGTGGGCCAGGAGCCTGCCACACACTTAGTCTCCCCACTGGCATCTCCGTGGCGCAGATAGTGTTGCAGCGCTCGGCGTGCGTCATCGAGGTGGCCTAGGGAGTCTCACTGCCTTACATCATTTTTAACTATGTAGGTAATAAATGGTGGCTGGTATTATCCAAGTCTTTTAAACTCTCCCTCCCCTCACCTTCTATTTCAAAAGCCTTTGTCTTGTGGGAACAAAGTATGACCTTAATTTCAGTGGGTAAATAGAAAAGTAGTTTGATAGGTTGAAATTGAAGCAAAAGAAAGTCCTATATATTTTTTAAAATATTTATTTCTTAGTTGGACACAACACCTTTATTTCACTTATTCTTCTTTATGTGGTGCTGAGGATCGAAACCAAGGTCTCGCATGTGCAAGGCGAGCACTCTACCGCTAAGCCCCAGCCCAAGTCCTATATTTTTGAAATGAACTTAAACATAAGAAATCTGTTGTAACTCTGTAATACCTTTTAAAATACCTAGGACTTTTTCTGAACCATCTTGGAATTGGTAGAAAATAGCTTTCCACTTCATATAAACTTTCTGCAGACCCCCAATTTTTTTGGGGGGCTACTGGGGATTGAATTTGGACACTCAACCACTGAGCCACATCCCCAGCCCTATTTTGTATTTTAGAGATGGGGTCTCAGTTGCTTAAGGCCTTGTTGTTGCTGAGGCTGTCTTTAAACTTGCCATCCTCCTGTCTCAGCCTCCCGAGCCACTGGGATTACAGGCATTCACCACCGTGGCTGGCAGACCTCAGATTTTATGATGATGAAAATTTCATTTTCTATTTTCCAGTTTCATTTAACTTTGTATTCTTGTAACCTTGTGGCAACAATGTTTCAACAAAGTTTTAGGTTAAATAGCCCTGGGGGTCATCATCTGGGGGTCTAGGATGGTGCAAATGGGGAGTTGGAGGCAAGAGAACCATTGTGAACCATGGTGATGGAGACAGAATGGCCCAGGGTGGGGCCATCAGAGTAACTAATGTCTGTTTTATTGTGACCAGCAGGCTTTAGTAATGAGCAGTGTCACTGATGCATCATGTGGCTGGTGGGGCTGGCATGAGGGGGCTGCTGGGCGGTGGGGAGCGGGGATGATGGGCGGTACTGGTCAGATGGTAAGGCAGGGGTGTATGCAGATGCATCTGACGTTTCTTCTTGCTTTATACCAACCCCCAGGAGCAGGCACCACTTGCTCAGCTGAAACAGGTGCTTAAATACAGTGTTTGAGGTCACGTACAGTGCTTGAGGTCACCGCTGGAGCCAGCGGTGTCTGCTCTCCCAGGCTAACCGGCCACCTCATCACGCTGGTAGCTCCACCACTGCCTTCAGTGGTGCCCTTGGAGGAGGAGACGCTGGCAGCTGGCTTGCCACCTGCTACCAGTGCTGAGGGGCCCAGTCCCCTTGGAGCTGCCGTGCTGTTTGCCTGCCTGCTCTCACTTGGCGTGGCCCTCTGGTTGGTGTGCCTGGAAAGGGCCGTGCCAGACAAACAGGCCTTACCAGGTCCTAAGTCACAGCGCATCAGCTTGGGCTCTTCAGCGCACCGCATGGTGACACCATTGGTTCCAGCCAAAAGCTGGATGTGGAGGGGCGAGTGTCGTGGCCTCTCAAAGCACCTGCAGAAAGGCTGTGGCCAGACCAGTTGTGTGAGGGTCCTGTGGGTGCTACGTGTCTCCAGAGGGAGGTGCTGTCAGGTGTCCCCACTAAGCCGCACAGGGTACTTTGAGGGCATGAGGGCTGCCTTGTGCTAGTGATGTCGCAGGCCCTGTTTCCAGTTGTTCTTATGAAACTTCAGCCCTCACCTCCACCCCCCACTCCTTCATTTACACAGGAAGTCTTGGCTCAGGGCTTCAGGAAGTTACCAGTGGTCACAGTGTGGATAGGGCAGAATGAGGAATGGCACTTAGAATTTTCAGGGGAGTGCTTTTCTTGATTTGGCGGGGGAGAACATTTTTTTTTTTTTTAATTCCCCTCTTCCACTCTTCTTTAGGTCCTTAGTTGTGCTCGGGACCTATCCGAGTGCAGTACTTGGAGTGTGGCACGCTCTGCTCATTGTGGCTTATGTGTTAGAGCTGGGGGGCGAGGCCCTGCCCTCAGAGGCCCCCAGGCCAGAGGGGAAGACCAAGGGCAGTGAAGCTAACAGACGCATGGACTTGTTCTTGGGCATCACAGCAAGTGCCCGTAAAGGCAGAGGGTGGGACGAATTGTCAGGAAAGGGCGTTCTCAGCTGATGGCAGAGTGAAGTCCCACAGGGTGAGGCCACTTGACCCCTTCTGGTGGCATGTGGTTACAGTGGAAGTGCCCTGGACAGAGGCGGGAGGGGGGAGGGCGGAGAAGGAGGGTGCTGGAGAGGTGCCCAGTCAGAGCGCATCCGGGTGCAGGGAAGGCTGCGGGGCTTCCCGCTTCCTCTTGTTGGGAGCAGGCTCCAAAGCCTGTGTGGGGCGTGAACACCCAGCCTCTCATTCCTTCAGCCCCTCCTGCCCTTCCCATGGCCTCTCTTGCACAGGACATGGCCCCAGGGGCTCTCTGGGGCCATGTAGGTACGCACATTCCCACCCTAGCATGGTGGCCCAGCACCCCGATGCAGAGGTGTGTTCAGTGCTTCAGGAGGAAGCCTCCCCGGTGGGCAGCTTGCTTCAGGCCTGGCTCTGGTCCTTCCTGGCTGGATTTTTAAATTTTTCTTGGAGAGAGTAGATGGACCCCGATTCTTAATCGTAAACGAGGACACCTACATTGGCTTATTGGCCAGTGCTGGCATGTGAAGGTGCTAGGCCTGCGTGTGAAGCCAGGCACTCCTTGGGATTGCAGCCTCCTCGGCTATCTAGAAGCTTCCACAGATGGTGACCTTCATGGCTGAAGCTCTTCAGAGTCGGGCCATTGCCCAGGAAGGCCGAGGCCAGGCTGGCAGTGAGAAATGGATCTGTGCAGACGTGCGGGGTTATGTGTCCGGCAGAGGCATTGCTCCAGGAAGGTAGCTCTTTTTGAAATCACTTCTGGAGTCTTTTTGGACATTAGTCTTTTGAACCCAGTTAGAGGATCCAAGCCTCAGCTCCAAACCCAGTCCCAGCTTTGGGCTCTGAATTCTAGAACCTGCCTGGTCGCGCTCTTCTGTCCTGGTTTCTTTCCTGGCCTCTGCCTTTTTAGGTATCTCATGCATGCCGAAGTTCATTCCTGTTTCTGTAGCAACTCCAGATCATCAGAGTATCTGGAGAAGAATGAGAATGTGAATCTCTTCACGTATCTTGCCTCCTGTGGGCCAGGCCATATTACTGCGTAATTTCAGCCTCTGCAGAGTATGACAAGCGGTAGCCTGGTTTCAGAGTTGAGACTGAGGCCAGCAGAGGCTGTGCCCAAGGCCATGCTGCTGGCACACAGTGGAGCCAGGCTCCCTCCTGCGCTCCCAGAAACCCACGTAACCTCCAGATTCCTCTGCCCTTGCAGAAAAGGACTTGGGTCCGTTAAGAGTCCTCCTAGCTATAGATTGTCCAGGAAGGCCGAGGCCAGGCTGGCAGTGAGAAGGCAATCTGTGCAGATCTGTTGTGTGTCACCTGCAGACTTATTGTCCAAACTCATCCCCAGTGTGAGGTGTTGGAAGCAGGACCTTTGAGGGGTGGTTAGGCCCTGAGAGGGGGAGCCTTTGTAAAAGGTGCCTTTACAAAAGGGACTCCGGAGTGCTAGCTCTAGTCCCCTCTGATACGAGGACACAGAAGATGCCTTCTGTGTGCCAGGAAGTTGGACTTCACTAGATGCTAGATCTGCTAGCGCCTTGACCAGGGACTTCCAGCCTTCAGAACCATGATGTCTCCAGGCACCAGCCCAGCATCGCGGCAGGCTGAGGTGCTCCTCAGAGGCCTGCCTTCCCTGGTCACATCTGGAAGCATACCCGCCATCACCCTCCTCAGGATACTCCACTTTGCTTTCTTACTTTTCTTTTTTCTTTTTATATTTATTTTTTTAGTTGTAGCTGGACACAATACCTTTATTTACTCTTATGTGGTGTTGAGAATTGAACCCAGGGCCTCGCACGTGCTAGGTGTGTGGTTTACTGCTGAGCCACAACACCAGCCCCTCCACTTTGCTTTTCCATGGCTGATGACTTCGGGTTTCGTGGCATGAAAGCCTGCTCCCACCTTTATTTTCTGGGTCCCCCACTGGAGCACATGTCCTTTGAAGACAGGTGCCTGGCCTGTTCACCGTTTCCCTGGCACCCCAAATCCTGGTCATCTCCCAGGAAGTACCTGTGTGGAGGGAAGGGCCTGGGGATTGCTCTGGTTCCCACAGGCAGGAGAGATGAAATGTCCTGTAGGAGTGGGTCGAGGCTGAGTTCCCGAGAGCAGGCAGGCTACTGCTGTGGTCACTGTTCTCGTGGCTGGCATGCGAGTACCAGTGTTCTAGGGAGTGAAGGGCTGGGGGTTGTCACCCCACCCCATAGCAGGGAGGACAGCTGGTTGTGTGGGAGGAGCGCTGGCCTGGGAATCAGGGAAAGTTGGTTTCCATGCTGGCTCCAATGGTGACATGCTGTTGACGCCTCTGCCTCAGCTCCCCCACGGTGAGGTGGAGGCTGCCCGTGGGGATTCCTTGCAGTTCCTGTCTGCTCTGGGGAAGGAGTCATGGTGTTAATATTCTCATTTACAGTGAGGAAAAGCCATGCTGGAGAAGTCGGGATGCTTCTAGTGACTGCCTGGCTGACCTAGGCTGCGTCGGCTTGGAACTGGCAGGGTGGCATTGGTGGGAGCTCTCAGCCTCCTGTGGAGGGTTTCGAAAGCTGTCGTTCTGTAGAGTAGGGAAGGGGAAGCCATGTCCTCCATTATGGAGGGCAGAGGTCTCCCTCAGTCTTAATTCTGAATGATGGACAGTCCTTACGTCACCATGGCCAAGCTCACATCACCAGAGCTGCTGGAGGCTCAGGTGTGCGAATCCCTCCTGGCTTTTACATATCAGTACTTTTGTAGTACCTGGATGTTGGTGATCATGAATGAGCTGAGTTGAGGGGCAGCCTGTTGGGGTGGGTAGAACCCTGGGGCCAGGGCAACCATGATACAGCTGTTCAAGAGCTGTTGATCTTGGGAAAGTGCCTTAACTTCCCTGAGCTCAATTTCCTTGCCATGAAATGGAGGAAACGATCCTTCTGTGGGATCCATTGGAGGTATGGGAGGTATCTGGACAGAGGCTGGGATATACTGCATCTTGGGAACTTACAGGAAGCCAGTAGCTAGGGTAGAGTCTTGGGTTGCAAAGTTGCATTTGTGTATTTGTTCACAGGTGGATTCTCCTGGGAGTTTTTTGCATTCATGGCTTTCCCTCAAAGAGTTGTAGACCCAAATCCTGCTGGATAAGCACAAATGTTGCTCAAGATACCTTTGTGGGGGAGGAAGGGTGGAAGAGGTGCTCTGGGTGCGGCAGTTGCACCATGTCTGTGGCAGACTTGAAGCCATGGTCTCCCACGGTGCTAAAACCAGCCAGGCTGGTGGCTTTTATCTGCATTTCTCCAGATACTTGAAGTAGGACCTCAGCAAGTTCTCTGTGCCTCCGTACTCCCATCTGGAAAATGGGGCTGATGAGAGTCCCCATCTGTGGAGCCACATGTGGGTCATGAAGGTTAAATGAACCTCTCTCTCTCTCTATATATATGTATATATATAAACACCCAGATGGAGTTGATTAGATAAGAACGACAAAAATCAAAGAAGAGTGACCAGAGGTTTAATGCTCACTAACTGGCAGGTACAGTATAATAATACTCTAAAGAGTATGTTGCTGGCTCATGGCCTTGACAGCAGCATCTGGGCCTGCACGTGGACAGACCTGCTAAAGCTGATCCTTCTCCAGGGGCCCCTCAGGGTCACTTTCCTGGTGTCCACTCCATCCTCCTCCCTCTACTCTAGAGGAAATTAGACACTATTTCAGTGAGGCTGGTGCCCCGGGGACCAGGAACAATGATCAGATAGGATATGGTTTTTAATGGGAGGCGATTCCTTACCCCCAAGGGATACTTGGCAATTTCTGGAGACGTTGTTGGTTATCGTGGATGGGCTGAGGGTGCCTGGCATCTAGTGGTTGGAGGCCAGGAGTGCTGCTAAACTTCCTGCAGTGCACAGATGGCCCCCACCAGAGTGATCTGGTCCCAAGTGACAGGAGTGCCAGGGTTGAGAGACCCTGAGATAGCAGGTGGTGGAAGCATGGAGCTGTTTTCTGGAATTGTACCTTGTTTGAGATGCCCTTTTTTTTGTTTTGATTACTTGCCTACTGTGTGGCTCAGGGAAGGAAACTCGGGGGAAAAATGAACCTAGTTGAAAGACTAGATCCCAGGAGTATTTGTTCTTGGGTGTGCACTTGGGAGCTATTCAGTTCTGTTACCCTTGCAATGAATATGATTTAGGGGACCTGTAAGTGTGTAAAAATGCACACCTATAGAAGGCTCGGGAATAGATGATCCCGACCTGACGGCTGCAGAAACGTGTTCGCCTTCAGCACGTGCGGCTTCACTGTGCCGTCTGTCTCACTACTTTATTGCAGTATAAACTCCCAGAAAATTCATTCAGTAGATTTGTATTGGTACCTACATCAGCTTCGTATCCCTTCACCCTTTTAACAGCTGAGTTATTCTATTCTTGGATTAATTTCTTTGTTACATGATTACTTAGAAGCTTAGAGTCGGGATAAAGTGGCCCCATCCTTCCTGCTGGTGGCTGGTGAGCAGCACGCAGCCACCAGGGGGCGCTGTGGCCTTTTCTTTGAGGACCTCAGCTGCGTTTTCCCTTCTGCAGCCTTGTGTTGCCATCTCAAGTTCTATGTCCCATGCTGGTGCCTGGTTTCAGTGGGGAGGTGGGTTGGTGCTGGTGAGGGGGCAGTGGTCTTTCTTGGGAGAAAGGCATCAAGCGCATAGAGCACCCTGCTGCGCTATCAGCAGGGTGCAGCCATGCCTTGCCTTGGCTTTCAAATGGGAGGTGTGGGTGTCTGGCCCTGTTTTAGAAGGGGACGCACAGCTAATTAGAAAACATTCCTACTTTGTCATGGCTTTTTATCAGACGTGATTGATTAGGCTTGGGGGTTTGTTTGGTGTGTTCCTTTTTGTGGCAAGAGTGACAGGTAGTGGAGCTGGGTAATTGGCTCCATTGTTCCCTTCGAGGTCTCACTTCTCATGTCCAGCCAGGGCCAGCAGGAAGGACCAGCACCCTCCCTCCAGCTGCCTTGGAGTGGCCCTTTCCCTCCCCTGGCTATTATTGGAAGGGACTCTGAATACCAGTGAGGCTGGCTGGCTGGTCGCCTGGCAACGCGGTTTCACACATTCCGCAGCTGGAGAACTGAAGTCCCTGAGTGCCGCTGATTTGGAGGGAGGTGGCAGGGCCCAGCAGCTGACTGCTTGACTGAGGGTTTGATAGAATTTTTGTATGAGCTGGTGGGCCACTCGAGCCCTGTGCGTCTTAGGCGCAAGGGGTGGCAGGGCGATGTCGCCCATGACCTTCATGGCAACTTTTTCAGTTCTGCCCACTAGACCTCCATTGACTGTCCTAGGAATCGGAAGTTTCCAGTTGGATTTGAGACGCGTCTGTCACCTTCATGATTTGAAGCACCCGGCATCTGTCACAGCCTGGGTGGTGTCATAGGTGCCGAGGAGCCCCCACTCTGCTGCCTGAGCTCTGGGCCTCTGTTCCTCAGCACTGGGAGGCAGAGGGACTGTGGTGAGGATGTGCTCCTTATGCAGACCTTAGTGTTTGTCCTGAGGATGCTGCCCCAGAGCCTGTAATCTAGTGGAAGGTATGCTGTTGGTAGAGCAGTGGACAACTGTATGGGAAGAAGGGGTCAACCATCAAGTCTGGTGGAGTGACACGTTCTTTGTTATATGTGGGCACCAAATGACTTCCTCAGGGCCTTCTGCCACATCCCACTCGGGAGATTGAGGCCCTGAGGTCCTTCTGTGCCACACTCTGCTCCAGACCTGGAGCTGCAAAGACCTCTTACCCAGTGCTGGGTACTCCTGTCACTCATGCCCATTGTCTCCATGTGGTGGCTAGGAATGGGAAGGAAGAACAACAGTCCTGGGCGTGAATATGATAAGGCTGGGACAGCCAAGGTGGAGAGGGTGACCGAGGAGGGAAAGCTTAGCGGTGGGGTGGGGGTTGGAGAAGTCGTGGCAGAGGGGATGCTGGCAAGGCCACTGAGGGCCCTCTGAGCTGCCCCTCTGAGCTGCCCCTCTGAGCTGCCCCTCTGAGCTGCCCCTCTGAGCTGCCCCTCTGAGCTGCCCCTCTGAGCTGCCCCTCTGAGCTGCCCCTCTGAGCTCTGCCATTAGGCCCTGGTATTGTCATCCTCAGGAAGCATCTGGGGAGGTGATAGTGTGCTGCCAAGGACGCTGTCTGACCCTGACACTGACACACTCCTAACAGCAATCCTGCTAGAGCTTGCAGAGGCGACGCGCCTGCCACGCCACCACAGAGCTTGTGGCCGGGAAGCTGTGACTCACAGCCCAGCCTTGGCCCCGGAGGGTGTGTTTTAGACTTGCCCAAGACCCTGTCCCAGGCCTGCCCTGGGTCATTTCTTGAGTCTGTTTCAGGACAACTGCCTGCTTTTGGCTGGGGTCTCCCCCCTGGCCAAACTTTCCCTTGCTCGTGGCTGCTGATCAGGGCCGAATGAGCTCCCAAGGTCAGTGTCTCTCCTACGCTCTTGGCTCTTTTTAATCCGAACATGATATATTTTTTTTTCCTTTTTGGAATTTCAGCATTTTAGTGGATGTCTGTTGCACTCCTGATGACCTTATTAACAACTCGGAATGTTCCAGACTGAGGAAAGGGCTGTCACTAGCTCCATGCTAGGCTCCCTCTTGGTCTTGAGGGTTCTGGTTGGCTGCCCCAGGGCTGCGCCATGCAGCGGCTTAGGTGACCATGTGATGCGGTTCAGAGGCATACAAAAACAATCTCGCTTGGGCGCGGCCCCAGTTGGCCTTGTGTTTGAGCGTCAATTGTGTCTGACATGTGCCCTCAGAACAGCTGGGACAGTGGGGGTCAGACTTGGGAGTGGGCAGTTTCAGCTTTTACGTGAGTGACAGGGTCCATCTGGGATTAGGTAGAGTGAGGCAAGTGGACCCATGTGCCTCACCCTGGAAGTAAAGGTCACTCTGGCCAGTGGAGAGTTAACTGTGAGTGGCCTGGGGACAGCAGGAAGAACAGCTAGGAGGTGACTCTCATTCTACTTGGAGGAGGACCAGGGACCTTTGGAGGAGGATCTGTGGGGCTTTTTGCAAATTTAAATTTTCTCTGCCATCCATGCCCGTGGCTGAACCTCTCTTCGGCTGCCTCTGCTGGGTTCTAGGCCAGTTCCTCCAGTTGCAGAGCATGCTTCTCAGTCTTCAGCTGTCACTTCTGCTCCCATTTCTTGAGTTGGCACATTATAGAAATGACCAGTTTCCTGCTGCAGTGGCTGGGGTCCACTTCTGTCCCTAAACCTCCTGGACTGGAGGAAGTGACCCACTTTTCCTGTTACCTTTTCCTCATGTAAATCCAGGGGTCCTTATGTACCTCGTGCCCTATAGAACCTCTCTATTTGCTCTCATTCTGTTCCTCCTAAGAACACCTAATTTTAATCACTTTATATTGGAGGTTCCCATTTTGGTCACAGATGTCCCTTGGTAATAATGAAACTGTTTTCTTAATGTACCTTGTTCCCATTTATCATCTCTGGTGCTTTCATGATTCATTCATTCTCAGAGCCCTAAGTGTGTGATTAGAACCCTTTTAGAATTTTCTGGCAAAAATAATGAAAATTACTTGAGAAATTTATCTACACTTACTTTGGTTTCCTAGAATCGGAAATGCACATCTAAGTCTCCAATTCCAGACAAAGTAACAAAAAGAAGAAAAATGTCAGTTCACTTCCTTGCAACTATGGCTACTGCTTGTTCCAAAACCATCTGCCAGGACTGTGCCTGGTTGAAAATCTGGTGTGCTGTTTGTGAGAGCTTAGCTGTGGGAGAATCCCCAAGGACCACTGGGCAGAGATGACCTGGGCTGGAGTTCTTTGAGGCCAATGTGTTCCAAGGATTTCTTGTCCCTTTTTGTTTGCCAAGTTGCCCGACCATTTGGCTTCTTCCTCTAGCATTACTCCAGGTTAGTTTTGGATTGGTCTCTTGTTCTCATGTACGGTACTTGAAGTATTCTTTTTTTTTTTTTTTCCAAAATTTTTTTAGTTGTCAGTGGACCTTTGTTTATATGCTGTGCTGAGAATGGAACCCAGTGCCTCACACATGCTAGGCAAGTGCTGAACCACTGAGCCACAAACCCAGCCCCGTTGAAGTTTTTTGTTTGTTTGTTTGTTTTGGTTCAGGGGATTGAACTTGGGGGCACTGAGCCATATCCCCAGTCCTATTTTCTATTTTATTTAGAGATGGGGTCTCAATGAGTTGCTTAGTGTCTGGCTGTTGCTGAGGCTGGCTTGAACGTGCGATCCTCCTGTCTCAGCCTCCCAAGCCGCCAGGATTACAGGCATGCGCCACCAAGCCCGGCTTGAAGTATTCTTCATAGCATGTGAAGTAGTTCATGCGCTGATCTCTGTCAATACTGTAAACCTGTCGTTATATTTTTCCATGCTGATCCTTTGTTACGAATCTTGATTGCCGTATATCATATTCAGAGCATTCTTTGCTTTCCAGAGAGAGATCCCCCAAACCCCAATGGTACCAAGGAAAAGGAACTGCAAAGAAGGCCAGTCTTGCCTTCTACTGCCACATTCAAATGTGTGCTGGGAATGTTGGCGGCGGCGCCTCTGCAGGTGTGTGGAGTTGGCTCTGAGCGCAGCTCTGCTTGCGTTTCTTCACGGCTGCTTTTCCGGGTTTGCCACTCCTCCTCCACGGAGGAAGCAGAGCGAGGAGCTTCGAGGCAGCCAGCCTCAGTCTCAGAGTGTGAGACGACACAGTGAGCAGTGCTCTTCCTAGTGAAGGTCACAGTTACCCAAACATGAAGCCAGACTCCACTCACAATCTGATTTTTAGAGTGCATTTTGGGAACAGTATCCATGCACAAATCCTATTGAAGTTTGGCTGTTTAGTCTAGATCAGTATTTTTTTTTTTTCCTCTTCTAAGTAGCAGTAGCAGATGTCTTCAGATGATGCACTAATGATGAAAGTGAAGAAATGGAGACAGTGCTATCCATGTTTCTGGGGCAGCTCTTCTCCCTGCCTCCCAGAAGCTTCTAGGCCCATCAGTATGGCCTGTCATACTTATGAGCCACATTCCTTGAAGTGGGGAGATTACCCTGGAGACGAGTTTTGTTTTTGTGTCATATTAAGTTCAGGTGATTGAGCTGCAAAGTCAGGGGAGGGACCTACCCTCACTGCCTGGTGGGCTCAGCGGTGGCCTCCTGTCTGCCCCTGCAGGAGGAGATGAATAGTGACCTATCACTTGTCCTGGGTCATCCATCTTCTCCAAACCTTGGCTTCTCTGGAGTGTCAGGAATGCCTCCCTCTGAACGGCGGTATGAGGGGTTAGATTCAGAAGCACCCTTGAATCTGAGATGCTTTCACTGGGTTTGCAAGGCGATTGGCTTCTGTAAATTTCATTTGCCCATCCCTGGCCTGTGTGTACTGAGAGGTGGGGCTGAGGAGTCCCCTTCTTGATGCCTTGGTTGCTTTTCCAGGAACCATCTGTGGTGGCACATTAGGTAAGGTAGGCTGTGACTCAGGCTGCTGAGGCCAAGGTGCCTCCCCCACCAAGTTACATTGGCTTCAGTGAGAGAGGACTTCAGTTTGGGGCACATTCCTTTATCTGGCTGCTGTGTCCTTTCTTTCTCCTTCCTCCCACCCTCTCTCCTGAGCCCAGGCTGCGAACTTTCTGGGCAAGCACTCTGCCCCAGCCCGGTGTGGTTGTTTCTTGAATGTTGCCATCACGGTCACATGTCTGCCAGAGGGAGTCATGGCCATTTCTTTTAAGGGCAAAATCCTAAGGTGAGGCACCACTTTCCTCTTGCCTCACCTTGGCTGGAGTTTCTTACGTGGCCACTGTAGTTGCAGAGCTGCTGGAGAAGATGGAGCTGTTTATTCGGAGTGGTCGTGTGGGGAGGTTCTGCTCCTCTAGATGAAGAGGGAGATGGCATGCAGGACAGTCGGCACCTGCTTCAGGACAACTCACACCACTCAGTTCCACCACGGCTCTTCCTTTTAAAAGCATGTGTCTTTTTAAAATTGTTAAACTTCTGAGAAAATTGCAGCCTCATAAGGGGCTCCAAAAAGAGTCCAGAGTTTCCCTGTACATTGTCCACCCTTCTCAAAGGATAGCGTCTGCAGAACCATGGCTGTGCCCAGACCAGGCATCTGGACCACCTGGCTGTCGCCAGGCTTCAGGTGAGCTGGTGTGTGCACTGCTGTCTTATCGGTCAGATCCATGTGACCCTCACCATAAGTAGCACTTGGGAAGAGTCCTTCAGAGGTGCCCTTCTCTGGGATTGAGCCCAGGACAGGGCACGAGCAGCCAGCCATTGCCCCTGTCACAGCCTCTTGGCCTGCCTTTCCTTGCCCTTCAAACAAAACACAAACGCCTCATCGCTCTCTGTCATCTGGGCTGTTGCTTTTGTCTACTGGCTTCAAGATGGCCTTCCATGGGGTGGAGTTTGTTTGAGCTGTGAAGTATCAAACTTTTTTTCTTAATTGGTCAGCTTTTTACAATTGGGAATTTCTGTTTTAAAAAACCATTTGACTTCAGTGGAAAAAACAGAACATCTTAATAACCACGCTTCACTGCCAGCACAACTCCTGGTCCCAGGCAGCTGGCCCCGCCCACTAAGTGCTACTTGCCTGGTGGGCCTCTTCTAATTTTGAGGGACCCTTAATTCATCCTTTGAGCCTTTGTGAGCATTTTCTCCTCTAAGGAATCATTTCTTTGCAAAAAAATTCATGTAATTGCATTTTTTTCCTCTTTTTGTTTTTGGTAATGGGGGTGGAATACAGGGCCTCACACGTGCTAGGCAAATGTCACTGTTGGGCTACATCCTCAGCCCCTTCTATATTTCTTTTGAGACAAGGTCTCTCAACTTGCCGACCTCCTGCCTCAGCCTCCTGAGTAGCTGGGATTACAGGTAAATGCCACTGCACCTGGCCAGGAAGCATTTCTTGACTCTTCTGACCCTGCACATGTTTGATAACATCACTTGTACTCTCAGCTGTCACTGCCCCTACTTGCTCTACCTATTGGCCCTCACTGCCAAGTCTGCAAGCTCTTTGAGGGCAGGGATTCTCTCTTCTCCACAGCTCCCCCGTGCACAGTTGTTCTCTGGGGTGATGTTCCCATTGCAAGTTGAAAATATCACAATTTATTCATTCAATATACCCAACCTATCAAATGTCGTCGCTTAGTGGCATAGCACATGCTAGCTTACTAGTTGTTTCTGTTTGTGGTTGCCTGGCGGGCTGGGAACTGCTGCTGCCACCCTGAATTGCCAGAGAGTATCGGGTCTTGTAATACTAGCCCAGGAAGAGGGTCCAAATTCAAACTCTGAAATACTGTTTCTATTAACTGTGTTGCTTTGACACCATGTTCAGTCAGGGACTAGGTGTCCTGTCAGCATCTGGTTACTGCCTGCACCCTGGTAATCGCTGATCAGGTGAACAGAGGAGGATTGGAGTGATGGTCGGGGGACTGGTAGCACTGACATTTTTCCTGCCACCCCTCCCTCCACGCCCCCGCCAGCCCCTCCAATGCCTGGCCACTGCTGGAGTTTGAACCTGACCTTCCCCAGGACACTCTCTGTAGGGAGGTGTCTTTTATCCACTTGGAGGAATTCCTGAGAATAAAGAAACTATCTTGGAGAGCTGAGTGAGCTTGTTTTAGGTGGTAGTGTTAGATACTGATGCAGCAATAAAATGAATTCAGCTATGAACTTTTTTTTTTTTTTTTTTCAGGCCAAGGATTGATTGACAGCTCTGGAATGAGACTTAGAAATGTATTAGGAATTGCTAGAAAAACAGGGAAAAGGGAAAGGTCAGTGCTGAACCACAGAGATTTTCCCATTGATATGTCAATTGCTGTTCTCTGTCCCATAGAGGATCATTATGCCGTAACAGCTGAGAGCACATCTGCCTGGCATGCAAAGGCCGGGCTCCTCTTGAATAAACCTGAGGGTGGGAGAGGCCTCTTGGTGGCAGGGGAGGTGGAAGTGAGCCTTACCTGGCATTCTTTGACAAGTGAGGGAGGGGTTGGGCTGAGGTTGGAGGCTTGCTTTTGGGGCCGGGATGCCAGGCCCAGTGTCCCTCCTGTGGGACATGCCCTGCCAGGCTGTGGGGAGACTTGGTAAGTGACTTCCGTTAGAAAAGGGTGACTGAGCTGGACTTCACCACGGGAGCCCAAGGCAGCAGGTTCAGTGGAAGGACCATTGGCATCTGGACACTAGTTCTGCTCTAGACACTAACCATTTGGGTCTCAGAAGAGTGTTGCCCCTTTCTTGAGGGGTGAGTTGTCTGGGCACAGTGCTGACAGGAGCTTCCCCAGCCTGCAGCTCACTAATGACCACAGCAGCTCAGTGAGTCAGGTGACCATATTCCTATGCCCAGATGCCACAGCTGGGAACCAGGGAGGATCACTCTGATTGAGTCACACGTCTGGTAACTGCAGGAGCAAGATTTGAACCCCACTGCACTGCTTTACCATGCCAGGCTGCTTCTGTGCCCTAGCAGTTGCTTCACTTCTGCTTTAGTTCTATCACTTGAGTGGGTCCTTCACGTATGTGTGCATCCAAAGCCACTGCCACCTGGTGCAAGGGGGCACGTGGCCAGAAGGGAGGCTGACTCATGATCCACTGAGAGGCCCAGGCTCTAGGACATTCATGAGGGAGGGCCTGAAGGTCAGCTGCTGTAGCTTCTGCCTTCCCTGTCTCTCATGTTGGAGGGGAATGATTCCACCCCCTGCCTTCTTCACCCAGCAGAGTGAACGTGGGGTTTGTGGGTCCTTGGAAGCGACACACAGGGTGCGCTCCAGAAGCTGGAAGTGGCATCCCTGTTGACATGGAAAGAAGTATTGGACCTGCAGTTTGCAGATCTAAAACTGCAATGGCTTTAGAGGGCTCCTCCTGGGGACATCCTCCACCCCCTGCTAGGCTCTTCAGGCAGGCTGGATCTGGCAGTACTGCTCGTGTACTTCTGCTTAGCGGGCTTCCCTGCTCATGGGGTCAGGCAGCCGTTCCTCCCCTGTGTGGCTTCTTGGCTGCACCGTGTATCAGTCTGGTTAAAGAATAGTTTTCTAGCTGTAAAGGTTGGAACTTGGAACAGAGTCTTTGCTTCTCTGCAGATGAGTGGGTTGCACACAGACAGTCCAGATTGTAATCTCTGATAGACTCGGAAGCCGCTGCCAAGTCCAGTGGTGAGGGGCGCAGGTTAGAGGCTGGCTACTGGAGGTCCCTGGCTTCCAGGGCCCGAGGGGCTGGGCTCCCTGGCAAGGCAGAGGCCAGGCTTGCATGACACATGGCCCAAGCTGGCTACTGTCACTTCACACAAGGTGCTAGTGTCCAGTGCCAGCCTCCAGGCTCAAGGTCAGTTGCATCAGCCGACTTTCTGACTGCAGACTTGTGGCCAGACGAAATAAACCCATCACTAACAGGAAATGCTCTTCCTATAGAGCCTGAGGGCTTAATACACTGGGGCATTTACAAGGATGGCTTGAGGCAGCAACATGGTGGCTCCTCTGGGCAGATGACCCCATGTGCATGTGCCCTGCCATCCACCTCCCAGCAGGCAGCGCCTTCCCTCCTTGGCACCACTGTGGTCTTTTTCTGTACTGAAAGGCAAATCCAGGGTCCTGCCATGGCCTGTCCAGCCTGCTTGATGCGTCCCCTGTCCGTCCTCTTCCTTCCACATCCCTGTGCCTATCCCTTTCCAGCCATTTTGGCCTCCAGGAAGTCTCTCAGATCTGCCCAACTTCGACTTGCCTTGGAGATGTGAGTGGAGCCCTGCCGCCTTCTTGGAATGTTCTATCTGCATTTTAGAAAAACCTGGCGTACTGGCTGCCAAAGGTGGAGGGTGCCCAGAGATGGGAGAAAGGCAGACAAATCCAGGGTGACAGTGCGATGATGAACAATTTATGGAAAGAAGTATGTTTTGGGCAACAGTGAGACAGGAGGATCCCTGTGCCCGAGTTAAGAGAAAGGGGCTTATATGCAAAACTAGACAATGATGGGTACCTTTCTCAAACTCTTAGCATGTCAAGTGTCACATAATAAACAGTCTGGGCATCAGTGACTCTCTGAAGGACTTCATTGATCCTGTAGCGTTTGGGACACAGGCAAGGTGGTTTCGACCTATATGGTGTGGGCAGGTCTGCCTGGACACCCTCTCCCCCCCCCCCCACACACACACATTCATTCTCTCTCTCTCTCTCTCTCTCTCTCTCTCTGTTTGATCGCCTTTCAACTTTCACCCCTGCCTTTTCTGTCCTCAGCCTTCCCTGACCCCTCCTCATGTAGTAAGGAGCCTCCCTGTCCTTTTCTTTCCCAGTGTCCTTGTTTGCAATCATTTCTTTCTGCTTTTGCTTAATGTCTGCCTCTGCTAGTCTGAAGCTCTGTGAGAGGAACCCTGAGTTTCCAGGGTCCAGTGGCGAGTGCCCCATCTGGCTCCCAGTAAGTGCTCTGGGGGACTGGTGAATGGTGTGTGGCATTGAGGGCTGCCAGGTGAGCGGCAGGGCTGGGAAGCACTGGACCCTCCTTCCTAGGAGCTGTTGGTGAAAAGAGGCTCAGGGCTGAGGAAGGTTCAGAAAAGCCACGAGAGCAGGACAGGGATGTCTCCCACCTCCTTTTTCTTTTAGAAAAAGCTGAGAGCTGGAGCTGGGTTCAGGCTCAGGCCCAAGTTCAGTTCTCTCAGTGCCACTCACTGTGTGACACTGCAGTGGGCACACTGCTTCACTCCAGGGCTGGGCAGGGGGTGTGCATGGACCCACTGCCCTGTCTTCTGCCTTTGATGGACCACAGCACCTGGTCTCCTCTGCAGGGAGCTTCAGGTGGGCAGCCTGAGGGTCCACTGGCCTCCATCTGGCACTTCCTCTCAGGTTTTGTTGGTGGCCTGGGGTTTTGTGGTCAGTGTCACTGTGACTGATCAGTTCAGCCTGGGGTTTGTAGCTAAACACACAATTCAGAGTACTGGGTCTGTGGGGGAACGGGGCTGCTGCCTCCTCAGGGTGTTGTGCAGCTGCCTGGCTTCCTCTACGGTGGAGAACTGGGTGGAGAGGAGCCATTCTTTGCTTTCCCTCTGGGGATGAGGTCACAGGCACTGAGTGGGAGCAGAGGACCTTTTTTTCCAGGTCTTGGGAACAGAGATTGAGCATGAAAGAATCGTCCTCTTGGGGTGCGTCTTGTATTGGGTGCAAAATCTCATGCCGAGTCGGTGGTGGGGGGAGGTGTGTGTGGCTGCATCTGCTGTGGGGGGCCATGCTCAGCCTCCTCTCTGGCAGCGCCTACATCCCTCACCTCCTGGTGGGGAGGGGGAGCCCACATTAAGTTGCAAGCAGGAAGGCTTTCCTGGAGAGCAGTGCTGTGTCCTTCTTGGGGTCCTGGCTGCACAGAGGGGAGGTGGCTGTGAGCCACCTCTCCTCTGGAGGACTTGGTTTGGGGCGATTCTGCCCCAGGGTGGGAGATTTGTGGGAGTGAGGAAAGGAATGGTCCTCTTACCCCTGGGTGCCAGGTTCTTTCTGCTCACTAACCCTCGTAGTAGCAGCCTTTGAGGTCAATGTTGATGTCTTCATTTTATAAACAAGTAAATAGATTCAGAGAGGTTAAATCACTTGCCCAAGGTCAAGGTCAAACAGTCAGTGATGAACAGCTAGGAGTTTCGAACCTCGGCTCCCTTCACCACCAACCTGGAGTTCTTTCGACTGTGCTATGCTGCCTCTCGGGGAAATGCAGAGACTATTGAGGACCTACTATGTGTGAGACTGTCATGCTCTATCAAGTGGTCTGTCTCATGGAGTCCTCGAGGCCAACCCATGACATAGGAGGTCCCATTTTAATAGATGAGGACTCCAGGGTTGGAGTAACAAGTTTCTTGGTTCTGGGTAGCGTGGCTGGGATTCGTGCTCTGTGGGTGTGATCCCCAAGAGGGCTTCAGAGAGGGACACGCCATTGTAAGAGATGTGCTGTGTCAAGGTGGCCAGTTAGGTGGAGTGCCATTACCTTCAGTTGAAAGCATTCCTAAGAATGACTTAAGCAGGTGTTGATTTTTCTTAGCAGGAAGTATCAGGCAAGTGGTTGCTGGTGGGCCCCATGGTCCAGCGCCCAGCAGTCTGCAGGCACCCTTCACCCTACCTTCTTTGGTGTGGGCGTCCATCCTAATGCTTGCTGCCCCCCGTTTGCTGCTGTGCCAGGTGCTGCCCATTTTCAAGCAGAAAGCAAGGGATGGCATCTGTTTGTTCTTATATTAAGAAATCAGAGTCTTCTCACAAGTTCACCTCTGAGGCAGAACTTTAGGTCCCCAGCTGCCTCTAGCTGCAAGGAGGACTGGGAAGGCCAGTGTGAGCGTTCCAGCCTCAAAGATGGAAAGCAGGGAAGGAGAGCAGGTGGGACCTGGGCTCTGGTCACCAGGGGCTGTGGAGTTCACCTCATTGTGATGCAGAGGTGTTTTGGCTGGCTTTTTCTGTAGCTGCAACCAAAAGATTTGAACAACTTTATAGGAGGAAAAGGTTATTTTGGCTCATGATTTCAGAGGTCTCAGCTAATAGGTGTCTGACTCCATTAGCTTTGTGCCCGAGATGAAGCAGCACAGGTGGCAGAAGGGCATGAGGAGGAAAGAATCTCAGAACATGGCCCCAGGAAGCAGAGAGCCAGCTCCACACACCCAGGACAGAATATAAAACCCCAGTGACCCACCTCCTTCAGCCACATTCTCCTGCCTACAGTTACCACCTAGTTAATCCATATTAGCAGATTAATCCCCTGATCAGATCACAGCTCTCATAATCTAATAATTCACCTCTGAACATTCTAGCACTTGAGCTTTTTAGAGACCACGTGTCCAAACCATAACTGGAGGTCCCTGAGATTGAATAGTGCAGGCAGTCGCTGGCTGGGGTGCTGTGGAGTAGTTCCAAACAGTTCAGGTCAGCTTGAGTGAGAGGTCCTCGCAAGGCTGCTGAGTGAAGCTGGACCCCAGGAGTGGTGGGAACTAAGATTTGGTGACAAGCCTCTGCTGTCTGCATCTCTGAACGTCTGTGCTGGGTGTGCAGGGCTGACTCCGCAGTCTCTCCTTGACCCGCTGCTGCCTTGAAGCCTCTTGATCAGAACAAGGGTGGAGATGGAAGGTTCTTGGTGAACAATTGTTGGTTGTGAAGGAGGAGGCAGCCCCCAGGTATCTCCAGTGTCTCCTCTTGGTGGCTGCTGAAGTTGTGATCAGGTACTGATTTGGTCCTATCCATTTGTGTTCCTTAAGGTCCTGCTGCCAGGCAGTATACCAGGCTGGACAGGCAGGACACTGAGGAGCATTTGGCTTGATTGGTCTTCACCTTTACAGCCTCTCTTGCTCACAGAGTCCCCAGCTGTTCCTGGGGGGAGGTGTTGTCTTCATCTGATGGAGTCAGGCTTCTGGAGGGGAGGGCTGGTCTTTAATGCTCTGAATATTTGTGTATCCCCCAAATCCACATGTTGGACTCTAATTTCCACTGTGATAGTGTCAAGTCGGGGGGGTTCCAGAGGCGCGGGTGTGTCATGAGGGCTCTGCCATCATGAATGGTATCATATGAGACCCCAGAGAGTAGCCAGCCCCTTTGGCCAGCTGAGGACACAGCCATATGGCACTGTCAATGAGGACGAGGGCCCTCAGCAGACCCCAGAGGGGCCAGCACCTTGATCTTGGACTTGTAGCCCCTGTGACTATAAGAAATTGCTGTTTCTGAGCCGTCCAGTTTACAGTCTTGTTATAGCAGCCTGAATGGACCAAGAGAAAGGGGAAGTAGGAGAGAGAGGGTGTTAAACTCCGGAGTGTTGCAGCTGCTGTCAGCCTCCAGTTAGTCCCTGCTGCAGCTCGGCTGCACCCCAGGATCTGCTGAGCTGGGGTCGGGGAGGGGCAGCTGCATGCAGTTTCCATCTCCCTCCCTCCAGATGAAGGGCAGCCCTCTGATGGCACATGGTGTTGGAGATGGCCTCTGCTCCTGTCACCAGAGCACTGGGGTGATGTCGTGGGTGGCATTTGGTGGTAGAGATGAAGAAATGTGCTGCTCCTGGGCCGTGTAGTGGCCTGGGCTCAGGGCGGGATCCAGGTGGCTTCCATTGGCAGCCCTGCTCTGGTCATCTGTCACTCCATGACTGTGGGCCCCACTTGCCTTGACCCTAAGACTAGGGGCATCCTGTGCTTCCCTTCTGTCCAGGACTGAGGAAGAGGATCAAGGGGTGACATCACCATAGCATCTTTCCTTTTATAAAGTACTTCTTTTTTCCATCAAGTTGCCTCTAACTTTGGATGCAAACAGTAGGTGCCTTCATCCCCATGTCAAAGCAGGAAACTGGGCCTGAGAGAAGGCAGGTGGCACTCCTGTGGCTGCCTGGGAAGTGCTACAGCACAGTGGGGACTGGCACATTTGGCTGTGGTGCTTGTGTGCCAGAGTCGAGGTGTGGAGCAGGTAGTCGGGTGACACCTACCTGTGCCCCTTCGGTACCTGTGCGCTTCAGATTAATTGCAGATGACGTGTGAGTCTGCTTGAGAATTGCCAGGACCTGCGATGCCGTAGCCTGAGGCTAGAGGAAGCTGCGCAGCTCTATGTCCTAATTATTTATGAGTATTTCACATGCAGTTAGTCTTCCTCGCCATCAGTTACCCCCTCTCGCCATGTGTGAGGCCAATCAGACCAGATGCTGGTGTTGCAGCCCTCGGGCTGCGGCTGGCCTGCAGCTTTAGATGGTTTGGGCTGTGTCTCTGCTGGTCCTGTTTGGCCTGTTGTCCAGCAGCAGACGGGAGCAGAGGCAGGGAGGCCTGAAGAGCCACATCTGCCTGCGGGAGCCGAGATGAGAAAGGCCCACCTGCTCCTCCCGGGGTGGTGCAGTGTCAGCTAGGAGGCTTCCAGAGGGTCAGCGCTCCAACCTCCTCATGTTACAGCTGAGCATCTGAGGTGCAAAAGTGGGTACAGAATGCTCAAAGCACCTTGCCAGTTGGTGGCTGTCCCCCGAGTCCCTGTGTGTTGCATTTCCTGACATTGCACATCTTTGCTGGGGAGGCTGTTCTCATCCTCCCTGTCTCCCACCTTGATGGCCCTGTCAACTCCAGTGCCAGCTTAGTGTGGCTTCCAAGTTGTGGTGTGTGGGATAGGATGGATTTGACTGTAGGTGACAGAAGCCAGGTAAACTATGGCAGTGATACTGCTCCCCTGGCTCTAGCACCCAGGGTGCAGCGGTGTCCAGGCCCCCTCCTAGGGGCTCCACCTGAGGAGCAATGCTGAGAAGCTGGTGGAAACGTCCTGTGGCCAAGGTGACTCTGTCCCGCACCTGTCGAGGCTTTGTTTCTCCATTGGAAACTTGAATGTTGGTCTCTACTGAGCCTCTGGGGAGCCTTGGCCCCTTCTTTGAGGTCACACTGTGGTGTTGGATGCACTTCCTTGTGGGTATGGTGGTGGGTTCCAGTGTCGAGTGCCCTGTGTTCCAGTCTTGATTCTGTGTCAGGATTCCTTTGTAACCTTGGGCAAATCACTTCCTGTGTCCCAGTTTCCTTACAAAACGGGTTTATCCTGCTTTATGGGGTAGATTGGAGGGTTTAGAGGTGATTTGTTCTTGGGTTCTCCCAGTGTGGCATATGGCCTGCAAGCAGTTAGTGGGAAAGTCGCCTGACTCCCTTGGTGTTTCCATCTGTAAATGGACAGCAACACCTTCCATTCCATGAGGTAAGGAACTTGCTGGCTCCTCAGTATTGGTCCAGACTCACCCTTGAATGTCGGCTGTGGATGGCAGTTGCCCTGCGTGGGGGGCAGCTGGAAGCCAAGCCCCCACCCATGTGTCTCTTTTCCTTGGAGGCATGCTCACCAGTTGCATGAGACCCTCTGCCTGTGCTAGGCGCTCTGTGGCCCTTGGCTGTCTGTCCAAGGTGGATACTCCATTGCTCATGAGACCAGGCATATCCAAGTCCAGGCTGGAAGTTAATGGGGCTGTGTGAATGTCTGACAAAATGCCTGAGAGATGGCTTCAAAGGAAGAAACAGTTGTTGTGGCTCATGGTTTCTGAGTTTGAATCCATGGTCGCATGGCCCTGTTGCCTTTGGGCCTTTGAGGTGGCATGTCCTGGTGGAAATTGTGGTGGAGACGATGTACCTCATGGCAGCCAGGAAGTGAAGAGAGGGAGAAGGGAACCGGCATCCCAGTGTCCCCTTCAAGGGCACAACCCCAGTGACCCGCCTTCTTTGCACTGGGCCTCCTCAAACTTGCATCACTTTCCAACAGCACTTTAGCTGGGGACTGGTCCTCAACACATGAGGCATCAGGGGACATTTAGAATCCAACCATAACAGGGCATGTGTTCCAATCACACAAACATATGTCAACATCAGATTTTTCCCAGCGAAAGCGTTGTGATTGACCAGGACCAAGGACAGAGGCCTCCCCCATCTGGCTGTCCATCATGAAGTGTGAAGGACTCAGACCCAGATTTCTGCTCATGTCCTATTTTCTAGACACTCGACCCTGACCATAAATTATTTAATCTTTGAGCCTCGTTAGCTCATCTGCAAGAAGTGGTAGCAGCCTGTGTCCCTGGGCATGGTTGGGAGGACTGGTTGAGGGGATGCTGGTGAAGGTCTTGGGCAGGAGCTGGCCTGCAGGAGGCGCCATTGAGCGGTAGCCGCAGCTACCACTGCTGAGTGCGTTGCAGCTCGGGCTCCCTTGCACCAGTGCTTCCCAACCTTGTCTGCGCATCAGACTCCTCCGCAGAGCTTTAGACAAAAACACCGCTGTCTGGTCCCACCCTGGAGATGTGAGTGAACTGGCCCACAATACAGTCAGAGCATCTGGGGACATTCCCTGTGGGGTTCCGAGATGCAGCCCACTAGCTTGAAAAGCCACCACCCTGTCAGTGTGTTTTGTCATCTGCTCTGTCCTCATATGGCTGAGGCCAGCTCCTACCACCTTGTGTCCTCCACCCTACGGCTCATCTGAGCCCAGACTCTGGAGAGGGAGTTCTTGGGGGAGAGGGCTCTCCTCCTCCCAGGAGTGAGGCCAGGAAGGCTGGCTGCTTCCTTACGGCCTTTCTCTGCTCACACCTGGGATCCACCTGCCTCAGCAGAGCTGGAGCTCCATGGAAGAGACGCACCAGGCAGGATGCGGTGAGCGGAGTGCCCTTCTCCCTTGATGAAGGTGGCACCTGAGTGTCAGGGGTGCTGACAAGATGGGTAGCCCCAGTGAGGTCATTTCTTAGGGAGGATCTGCTTTCAATTTATTTCTCCAAACTTGTGAAACAGCACGGTGCCAGAGACCTGCAAGGGGTTTCTGAATGAGCGGGCGGGGCGCTGTGCTGCCAGCCTGGCTTCCCTCCTGCTTCAGGTGCCAGGTGAGGAGGTGGCTGCCTTGGCCTACCCAACAGTTACAGATCCATATGGCGCAGGAGCCAGGCCAGTAGAAACCCAGTGGGGGAGGACATGCTCTGTCTACAGAAGTTGAGGCTAGTGTCCGCTGCTGTGAAGACAGCACAGTCCTGCCCCATGTGTCTAACTTGATTGTGTGTATGTGTGGGGATCACACTACAGGGCAGTGGGCGAGTCTGTTGTAAGATGTAGCTACCAGGGATTTGTAGGACCATCTTGTCGTGGGGCCTGCGGATATAGTTCTGCAGCGCTGGACGTTTACCTGATGCCACCTGACTGGCACCGTCCTCTGTCGCCCTAGCCAGCTGCTCTTCTGGTGCCAGCTGTGCATCACTCTGCACCCTGCACTGAGGTGGTGGTGGAGCCTGCTTTTGTTATCCGCATGTCCCCTGCAGCCACTTTCCCCTGGTGAGCAGCTGTCTTCTCCTTCCCTCGCCACCCCGTGCCACTCTCCATCAGTGGCTTGTCTGCTAGACCTGTCGCAACTTCTTAAACAACATTTGAGGTGAAGGTGGTGAAGTCAGAATTGGCTGTGCTGACTCTTGGGACATGGATGTCCACTGTATGCATTTTGGGACATTTCTTAGGTGAGAGTAGTGTCTCCTCGCTGTGGGAAATAGTTTAGCAGAGCCTCAAAAAATCAAATAGACTTACCACGTGACCCAGCAAAGGGACCCCTCTGTATGGAAAAGTTAATTGTAAATAGAGACTCAAGTGTGTGCACAGGAGTGTTGACTGCAGTGCCTGTGGTGGCCCAGGTGTCCATTGGTGGGTGGACAGATGCACAGATGGTGTCTGCATAGGACGGATATTATGTAGCCATAAAAAGGAAGGCAGCACCAGTAGATGCTTCAACACAGATGACCTGTGAAAGCACGTGAAGTGAGGGAAGCCAGGCACAGAAGGCGCGTGTTGCATGACCTGTTGGTGTGGAATGTCAGGACAGGTGAGCCTGCAGAGGCAGAGAGCAGGTGGTGGTCATGAGGAGGCGGGTGGCGAGAACTGCTCGAGGAGTCGGGCTTTGGTTTTAGAGTGGGAAGGTTTTGGATCTAGAAGTCAAGGTTATGCAACATCATGAGCATACTAAAGGCTGCTGAATTTCATGTTGTCTTTTGAATTTCACTTTAAAATGGTTTTTTTTTTAAAGAGAGAGTGAGAGAGGAGAGAGAGAGAGAGTTTTTAATATTTATTTTTTAGTTCTCGGCGGACACAACATCTTTGTTGGTATGTGGTGCTGAGGATCGAACCCGGGCCGCACGCATGCCAGGCGAGCGCGCTACCACTTGAGCCACATCCCCAGCCCCTAAAATGGTTGGTTTTGTGTGAATTTCACCTCAATGCATTATTTTTAAAAAATCTAATTTGGAGAACCATCTTCTTTTTGCCCAAGTAGATCTTTTACTCTATTGCTTGAAACACCCCTTAAAACCTTGGTTTCAGTTTTTGCTGGATGCCTCTGTAGAGCTAAACTGCTGTCTTTTTTTAAAAAACTTTAGATAACAGCCTTCCTCTCAATGCCTTGTACTGAGCACATGTGGAAAGGTACAAAATATTAAGTCCTCCCAGCCCATTACTCTCTTAGCAATTGCCTGGATGCCGCTTTTCCCAGCCCTTTCTGAATGGGGCAGAGTGGGAATGCTGAGACCCTGTGTGGCCTTGGTTTTGTCCTTGAAGTTCCTGGGGAGATACCATCTCTACCTGCACTCCAGTTGGACTTGGCCTCTCCCAGTGCTACACTTTCAACTTCCTATTATAGGGCAGAAGCCTACTCTTTTTTTTTTTTTTTTTTTTTTTTTAAAGGCTGGGTCTACCTACCTTATGTGCTACCTGCCTTAGTGTCAAGCATAGGAATGATCAGGAGCTTGAGCTTTGGGGCAGGTTTCAGAGTGGTGGTCTGCAGTGTGTCCTGTTGGGCCTGTGTGGTAACAGCCTTAGTTAAGAGCATTTCAATTTCGGGTTTGCATGAAGCATGGGTTCTGCCCTCGTGACACATTAGAACTGGGGAAGCTTGGGCTGTATCCCAAGCGACAGTGGACCTCAAGCAGGGGCTGCTGCCCTAGCTAGGTGCCTCCTCTGCCTTCTCTCTGCTCCCACATCCCTCTGTGGACTTCATGCCTTCAATGTTGTTGCCGTGTGGCCCAATCAACATTCACCTCCCCCACTTTTTGTACTGGGGTTTGAACCCAGAGGCCCTCTACCACGTAGCCACACCCCCAACCCTTTTTATTTTTTATTGAGACAGGACCTCGCTAAGTTGCTGAGGCTGGCCTTAAATTGGGAATCTCTTGTCTCGGTCTCCTGGCATGCACCACCACACCTGGTCCATGTTTACTTTCAAGGTGCCTGCCATAAGGGTTTGTACTGAAAGTTACTTTATACAAAATCTCTGTGTGTGGGGGGTGCTAGCAAGACTAAGGGAATTAATATTACAAAGAGGTTAGTAAGGATGAAGAAATTAGAAAGTGGTTTTCTCCCATACCTTGTGATTTTCATGTATTTTCCCTTCTGTTCCCGTAGGTTTCTCAAAACTTCCCTTTCCAGATAATCAAGAAGAGATGAAAGTTTTAAAACTTTTATCGGATTGTAGGCTTTTCAAAGGAAGACGGGGAGGTCGGGAGAGCTCCTGGAACTTAGGTTGCTGGGTTGCTTCTTGAAGGGGCATGTCCCAGCCTGGGGGGTGACCAATGATGCAGGCTAGTACAGGTCAGGGCCGGGCCTGCTAAGAGCCTGCCTGGAGGTGAGGGGGATCCTGACCCTGATACTTGCTGGCTGTGTGACCTGGGGCAAGTCACTTCTCTGGGCCCGTTTCCTGCTTCACATTGTAGGTGTGGGTGTAGTGATACTTCTCAAGAGTGTGTGTGTGTTCCTGGGCCTACAGAAAGCTGCCTGTGAATGGGAGCTGCTGGCTCTGACCTCTGGGAAGGGGCTTGGGGGCATTTTTTTTTCTCCTTTCCTGTTTCATTGTAAGAAATGGAAAAATAGAAGTCCTGGGTGGGTAGCAGGAAGGAGGAGGAATCAGAACGAAAAGCTAAAATAGGCCCGAGATTGATTTTAAAAGTTATATTTTGAAGCTCAATGTAGTTTATCCTTTCTCTTGGAGATAAAAGGAAAGGGAGTGGGTAGGCAGACAGATATAAAAGGCAGGATGTTAAGTTTGAAAAGCGATGATGTAGGTTAAGTCTATACCCATAGAAGCACAATTTTTATTTCTGTGCATGTGCCCTCGTGAGTCCTCTTTAAATATAACTGAGGATGGGCCCCCGGGGAGTGTGTTAGCTTGTTGAGGTCTTGGGAGGAAATGCTCTACACAGCCAGGTAATTATCACACGGGTCCATGTATGGGCGAGTGCGCATGCATGCGTCTCTAGGGCCAGGTGCACCGCACCTAGTCGTGGTGGTCACCTTCTCCCTTTTTAATTTTGAAAAGGGAGTTTCAAATTCGTTAGCCTCAGGACAGTATCCCCAAGACTGAAGCTGGGGCCCCTGTCACCCTCCTGTGGCAGCTCGGTCTCGGCACCTGCCATGGGTGGGCCGGCCTTGTCTGGTTGTGTGGATAGGGTGCCTGGGATCAACGTGAGGAAGGAGGGGCTTGGTTTTGCAGGCTTATCCAGCTTCAGGTCATGGTAATGACATGTTGGAATTTGTCACCCTCTCCTTTCCCCACCATGTGAATCACATTCCAGAGACACATAACGGAAAAAGCTCAATTTGGGCCTGAATCCCTGTCAGTGGGGCAGGAAATTACAGCTATGAACCCAGTGGTTAGTGTTCTCTAATGAGGCCTTGAACTTATTATTAAATGCAGTTGACATTTCTGCCCAGCCCATTCCGTGCTCAGTTCCTGGAGCTGAGGGGCAGGTTTTAGCAGCGGGAGACGGACATTTACTCCTTTATTAATTCACTTACTTACCTAACCCACAGATCTTGAGTGTGCATTGTGGCCAGATGCTGTACCCAGTACTGGGTCTCTGGCCTGCAGGGACTAGCAAGATGAGGGTGGGACTTCGGGGACAGGACTACATGTGCACAATTCTAGCCCATCAGAAGATGTTTTCCTTTCCTAAACCCGTGATGCAGGCGGGTTTAGGGAAGGAAGGGTTCAGTTACTGTATGGGGTTGTTTAGCTAAGAGGACATGGCACCTGCTCAGGTTCAGAACACAAGAACAGAGAGGTCCTTGAGGACTTGCAGGAAACTGGTGTAGGGAGTCCAGCAGGAGCAGAATGGCTGTTCTTGCAGGACATCTGTACTTCCTGGGGCCAGTCTTTGCAGGCCAGCCTCTCTCTCCTGCTCTCCCGCTCATCTTTGGGCAGCCATCGTGGGTGCTTTTATAAAGCAAGGAAGCGATACAGATGCCTTGCAAAGTTGTGCTTTTATATAAAAGGAAGTGATACAGATTCTTTGCAAAGTTGTGGTTTCTCAGTGTCTTTGCCTCAGTGTGAGGGGTGCGGTCGTGTGTCTCACAGTGATATTTTAAATACCTGCCTCTTTGCCAAAGTCTCCATTTTTTTCTGGGCCTTTTTTGGTACCTCTGTGGGCTTGTGCCCTATGTCTGCCTTTGTTCACATGCAGACCTTTGCACCTGGTGCAAAACGACCACAGCAAGCTGTTGGCCCAGTTCAAGTCTCCTTTAAGGAGGATGTTCATTACATTGGTCTTTTGTCAAATTGGCTTTTAGCAGATGAGTTGATTGGTACCATGTGCCCCTTGGCCAGATGCGTCTGCTCCTACCTTCCCTTTGTTAGGGCCCAGTGCTGAGGCGTGGGGACCTGGGGTCTGAGTGTAGATCTGACTCAAAAACCTAGTTGTTTCTGTGCTGCTAGTTTACTGCCCTGAGAGATGAAACCCACAAACCCTGGTCAATTAGCTTTTGTTAGATTGGCCCTTGATGTGCAGACATAAAAGAAACTAGGGCTGGGGCTACAGCTCAGTGCCAGAGTGCCTGCCTAGCTTGTGTGAGGCTTGTGTGGGTTTGATCCTTAGCGCCATATAAAAGTAAATAAAATGAAGGCATTCTGTTCATCTACCAAAACAACAACAACAACAACAAAAAAACTTATAGTAAAACTGTCATTGCCTCAGTGACCTTGTTCTTTGGTTCCTGTTAAGAATGTGAATGTTCACATTTATAGGGTTTCAGATTGCTTCATTTCACATTTAAATATCATGTCTCTATAATTTATTTTAGCACACAGCAGAAGCAAAGATCTAAATCCCGATTTTTGCTTTCACAATGGTCCTTTGTCCTGCCAGCGTCTGTGGACAAGTCCATCCTTTCCAGCGTGATTTGAAATGCTGCCTTTTTTCCCAGATTGATTTCTGGGAAATCAATGATGAATGACAGCTCCATCCACTGCAGCCAGGCGGGGAGCTGGATTTGAGGTGGGTGGCCCCTGGCCGTCCAGGTTCAGGAGAGGGTGAGCCCGACTCGGCCACACTCCAGAGGCCATGGGGGGAAGCTGCTCTGTTCTTGCTGGAAATGGTGCCGCGGCAGGTGATAAAGACTAAGCAAGTAAGGGGCAACGTGGTGCTGGGGAGGAGAGAACATGACATCATGAAGCACCTCTGTTCCTGGGGTCACTCGCACTTAAAGGAGTGTCACGTTTGTGATGCTCAGAAACCATCCTGACGCTGCCTACTGGCTCTACTGCCCCAGGAAAGTCACAACCGCCCCCCTCCCCATGTGACAGCGAAAAGGAATTCATGTTTAAGTTAAAGCCTGTTGAGGGTGCCTGCTCCACTCCACATTCCCATCCACCCTTGGCTCAGTGTTCTGCTGTGGCAGCGTGAGGCCGGCAGGGGGGGCACTTGGACAGCACAGTGATGGATCTTTTAAAAGGTTCCACCATTAGAGCAGGGCTTTGCCTGCGCGTGTTATCTGTCATGCTTATGTTGATAGGAATAGAGGGCCCCCTCCAAGAGGCTGGAATCGGTGTCTGGGCAGGGGAAGATCGTGGGAAGGTGATGGAGTGGATGGGGTCAGCGTTGGTTGTCCAGTTGTTTCTCACAGGTGGTTTCTCTGAGCTGACATTGGGCTCAAGGTGAGCTGCTGGCCAAGACCTCTTAGGGCAACTTGAGGCTGTTCTTGAAAAGCGATCATTGTGGGTTTCTGGGTCATCCTGGGGAGCAGCTCTTCTCTAAGACTTTTTCTATGGAGTATTGAAGGTTTTAGCTGCCAAGTCTTGAGTGGCAGTGTTTACGACTCCATCATCTGGTACCCAAAGAACCAGAACCCAGATGCTTGCTCAGTCTCTTCTAGTGACACAGTGAATTGTGGCTGGGATGGGTTCCTGTGCTGCCCATGATGATTTAGTCTGCTGCTACAGTATGGAGAGCACTTCAAATAATTCTTTATTTCCCAAGGTTGAGGTCCTGGGTGAATTCCACAACTCCTGAACAAGTATGCAGTGTAGACAACCTGTCCTTTTGAGCATGCACTGCTGCTTTGTTCCCACCTCTGTACCCTGTTTTTGGAGAGAAAGACACTCATCATAGTGATCTTAATACCTCTTCAAAGCTACTACATGCTGGACATTGTTCGAGGCACCTCATTTGCATATGACTTTATTTAATCCTTATAGCACTGTCTTGAGACTGAGCATCTATCTATAAAATCGGATTTTTAACAGAGAGGGTCAGTAACTTGCCCAAGGTTTCCCAGTTTTGGAGCTGGAATTCAAGCTCGACTGCAGAGACTGCGCTAAAAACTCTGAACCCTGAGCATATGCTGCATATACTGCTCTCCCCACCAGTTAGGAGCTTTAGGCATCCCACAGGAGCGTAGCATTGCCCCACCTTGTAGTTTCCAAGGCAGATACATGTCCACGGTTACCTGAGGTGAGTGGCTGAGCAGCAGTTTGAACTCAGATCTGCTTGGTCCAGAGCCGTTGATGGCAACTTTCCACGAACTATTGGGGCAGAAGCTGCTAGAACTTTTTTTTTTTTTTTTTCCCATCTTCCTGCTGTTGGTCTTCTCCAGCCATAGAACCTGCCCAGGGCAAGTTTTTCAACCTTATGCCTTAGGATTTAGAAGGCTACTGGGACTCCTACGGGGACCTGGCATGAAGTGGCCAGAGAGTGGAAATGCAGCTGATTGGGGCTCAAGTGCTACTAGGTACGTAGAAAACATTTACTCTGTGACAGCTGCTGTTTTGGCCACCAGCTTTAGGTGTAGAGGGGCTAGGGAGGAAAGATCTCTTGGGCCACTTGTTTACAGAACTCGGATCCATGCACCTCGACAAAGCCCTCAATGTGAAGGAGCTGTGGATATCTAGGTGCATGACATGCTGTGTGCTTTGGAGTCGTGCACACCTTGGTAGACAGGTGACTAATTACTGCATACCTTGGGGTCAGGGAGGCCTTCACAGAAGAGGTGCCTTTTCATCAGGGCCTAGAGAATTGGTTGGTTTTCTTGTTGAGACTGGAAGTGCGGGACGAGCTGAGGGAAGATGGGTTCTGGCCAGAAAATGCATGAACTAACATGCACTGGGTTATTATCTTGGGTGAGAATCTCTGTGGATAAGGCCAAGATGGTTGAGCCACAGTTGCTCTGGAGGGTCTCCCGGGAGGCCACTAGACCTCCCTCTCTGAGCATAGGGAAAAGGTTGGGTGGTATTCAGGAGCTGCATGGAGTGACAGATGTCAACACATGACCATGGTGGTGATGAACAACTCCTTCAGGGCCCTGAAGGCGGTGCAGTCCAGTACACCCCTTCTCTGAGCTCAGGCAGCAGAGGAGCATGCACTGCCACGTGCCATCTGTTGTGCTGTTGCCTGCCCTAGGCTCAGTACAGGCAGTCCATCCATGTTGACCAGGTCTGCACAGGACGTTCCACCACAGCAGACACATGGCTGACTGGGATGCCCAGCAAAGGGGGGGAGGGTTCTTTGTTTATAATGAAATTTCACCTATTCCAGCCTCATGATACAATTATGAGCATCTTATTTTTTTTCTCTTATGAGACTTGGGCCAGCCAAGAACTATAAGGGGAAAGAAACTGTAAGAAAACTCAGAATTCAAATGGGCTTTGGAGCAAGGAGCTACTCCCTAAGGTGCCCCAACATGAAGCTGCCACTTGTCCTGGGCTTCCTGGAGATAAGAACCAGAGAGAGTTTATCCTGCTTGTCTTCCAAAATATATTGTGTCTAGGGTCCCTGCCCCATGATAACACGAGAATAAATTACTTTTTTCCCCACAGATGTATCAGCGTTTCCATTTTAGTATAATCAACTCATATAGCATTATGATGAGTTCTAAAGGGCTAATGCTTATAGCCATAGGCTGAGAGAGGCACGGTCCTGATAGCACCATCCTATTTAATCTCTCCTCTGGTCCTTGCAGCACCCCAGGGAGGCAAGAGGGTAGGTACTGCTCCCCTTCGTGCCTTAAAGAAGGCCTCTGAAAAGCTGAGACGCTGGTTCAAGGCTCTGATCAAGGACCCCACCTAGTTGAGTTCAGAATGAAAATTCTTCCAGACTCGTTCATCATAGGCAAATGTGAATGTGCTTTCTTGTGGGTTAAGAATCCTCTTGTGAGAGTCCTTCCTTGGGAAGGTGGTTGAACCCAGTAGAGCTCAGTAGATGTTGAACGTGGGAACGAATGAACATGTTTACTCTGGGCCACCTCAACTCCCGCAGAGCATGGCTCAGGTGGGCAGCTTGCTGTGCTCTGGCTTCACTCATTTCCTATCCTGTGCCTTTCTCCTTGGGGTGGCCTTTGTTTTTCAAGACTGCTTAACTCTGCTGTGGACTTATTGACCCTACTCTTCCTTTTGCCCCTCTTCTTTCTAATCATTATTATTCTTTTCCAGAAATGTGTTTTTTTTTTTGAGAGAGAGAGAATTTTTAATATTTATTTTTTAGTTCTCGGTGGACACAACATCTTTGTTGGTATGTGGTGCTGAGGATCGAACCCGGGCCGCACGCATGCCAGGCGAGCGCGCTACCGCTTGAGCCACATCCCCAGCCCCAGAAATGTGTTTTTTTGCTGTTAAAAACAATTTCAAGATCGAGAAATTTTGCAAGGGTCATACATAACTATGGTCTTGAAGTATGGTGCTAGGAATTAAATCCCTCAGTGTCTGTTGTGGCCTCGTCATCTGGGCCTGTGTGCTTCAGTGGGCTTTGAAGTACACATTCTCCTGCTAGGTGCACAATTTTTGCTATGATCTTCTAGTAGCCAGTCTTCGGAGGGTGATATAGTTCCTAGGGTCCACTAAAGGAAATAGACCAAACAACCGTAGCTCTCCAGGAAAAATCAAAATTTCTGATCGTAGGTCTGAGTGACTTGGAAGTGACCAGCACAATGGCAACACTGGGTTTGATGTAGATGGGAGAGTGTGGTTTCTACCCAGGCAGGCTTTCCTATGGAGGATGTTTGGGAAGTAGCTTCTGAGAGCGAACATGGCTGGGTATTGAAGACCCCAGTTGTGTTGCCCATAACTAGCCATAGAGGGGAGCGAGGGGAAAGCCTGGTCCTTGACTAAACCTGAATGACTACCTTTGTGCCATTATGGAGCCAGGGTCACTCGATCTCCTGTCTAGGTTGATAAATAGCTTTAATAGGGAATAAATCATTGTTCAAAATAGAGGCTGTCCAGGATCGGGGACTTGGGAAACATTAAGGAATCGCAAGCCAAATGTGTTCACCAAGGAAGTAGCTCTTTATTTGTTCTTATCCTGCCCTGCCCTGCCCTTACACTTCGTGTGGCTGATGGAAATGCACAGCTGAGCCTACTGGATCTCTAAGACTGTGCAGGAATTACTTTTGAAAGGAACAAGGAACTTTCCAGACAAGCTGTCCTAAGGGCAGATGATCCATGGAGGTGAGGCGATGGTCTGACAGGCAAGATCTACTGATGGACTTTGACTTTGCTTTCTTTCCTTAGATGAACTACGACAAGCCATCGTGGCCATGATGAACAGAAAGGATGAGCTGGAAGAAGAGAACAGGTACCGTGCTTTTAGTCTGTTCTGATCTTCCTCAGGCAGAGAATTAACAGATGAAGGCAGTTTTGCTTCATTGGCAAGCGCGACTGGTGATGTCTTAGTTTCTGACTGGCTGTGCCACCTGAGTGTCCAGTGTGGCTTATGTGCAAGCAAGGAATGAGAACCTTGAATAATGGCATCACCTTAGAACAAGAATTTGGAAGAACAGCCTTTGATTCTCTTTAAAAAGTAGCCTTTATTGAGATAAAATCCACACTCCCTATAGCTTGCCCATTGAGCATGTGTAGGCCAGCAGTTTTTAGTGTTTTCACAGATATGTATGATCATCACCACAGTCAATTTTAGAACATTGTTATCACTTCAGAAAGAAGCCCCTGGACCACCCCTTATCCCAAAGGCCCTTTGGAGTGGCCTTTGATCAAGGGCCTGTGTTAGGGTCCAGGCACTAACACTGTCTGAGGGTGTGTCCAACCCAGGGATACCGAGCAGGCGACACTTGAATTCTCTGGAGTTGGCCAAAAGCTCCTTGAAGACGCCCAGAAGCAAACATCTTTATTCTTTCCTTCCCTGTTGAAACCAGTGCCAGACGCCACCTGCTGTTGGTTTTTGTCTGCTGTTGGGCTTCTCCTTTGCCAGAACCTGTCTTGGCCATGCTGTGGCTGGTAGGGGCCTGCCTGCCATTAACCAGGAAGCGGCCCCACCTGGGGAGGCAGCAGGCCAGTACCACTTCACAAGCTTCTTCCCCATCCTTTATGGAACGTGAAAGCAAATGAGTGTGATCTGTTAAAAAAAGAAGTGTTTTAAAAAGAGTCCTTACAGACGGCACCATTTTCCAACTAACATGCACTTTCCACAAAGGGCCCAAAGCCCTGGCTCCAGCGGGAGCTGTTTGCTGGGAAGGAGCCACGGGATTTATTTTCCCTGGTGAAGAACAGAACTCATTGTCTGTCATTTTTTTCTTCCCAGAGAAGGAAAAAAAATCATAGTGTGTTGGTGCCAGGGCTTCCAGGCCCGAGAGGGGAGTCTCCCGAGAGGGGAGCACAGGTCTTGAGGGAGTCAGTGAACAGTGGGCTAGGCTTGGGGCCTGGTGCTTTTGGCTGCACGCTGTTGTTTTGTGGCAATGTCCTGGACTGTGCAGGTGCACCACAGTCGGTCACTGTCGACTAGAACTAGCCACTTGTGCATAGTGAAGGAAATGGTCTACAGAACCACGTGAGGCTTGTTTCTGGGTAGAAACTTGAGGCGAGCTACTGGTCTACTCCCTTTTTGAGACCGGGAGTGACAGACACACGAGAGAATATGTTTTGGAGGGGAATGTCAAGTGCCAGCCCTGCCGCAGCACGATGCTTGCTCAGCCGGAGGTGCCGAGGAAGGCCAGGCTCCCTGTGTGATGTGGGTGGTGGGTGGGGAGGTTGGACAGCTGTCGTATCATCCGAGTGTATATTCTGTTTTTATGCTCCAGATATTCTTTTGGTCTCTCCTGACATCCTTTCCTTGGCTACATCTCTTACTCGCTGCATCTGTGACAAAATGAGTCCGAATAATATCCTGCACCTTTTGGGGGTGTGTTTTTAAAAGGACTTCCCTGGGACTTGTCAAGTCCTTGCTCTGCCTTGATCCACATAGTCAGATGGCCGTCTGCTCCTGGGAAAGCGGGGACATGGGGCCTGACTGCAGATGACTGCCCTGGGCTCCTCGTAATTCTTGCTCTCAGGTGATTGGCAGTGTTAGCTATCTCCTGAAATAAGTTTCTATGAAATAGACTTGACTTAGAATTTGTGCAGTCCTGTGGACAGTGAATGAGTCTGGACTTGGGTCAAGAACAGTTTTCTGGGCTTGATGAACCTGTTTGATGGCATCTGAACAGTTGGGTCCCTCTTCCCAGATCCCTGCGGAACCTGCTTGATGGCGAGATGGAACATTCGGCTGCACTCCGGCAGGAGGTGGACACCTTGAAAAGGAAGGTGACTGAGCAGGAGGAGCGGCACACCATGAAGGTCCAGGCTTTGGCAAGGTAGGGGGGGCAAGGGTGGAGGTGAGCGTGGGGGCTGTTACAAGACTGTGCACTTTTCACATGTATGCCTTAATAATAAGAAGAAAGCAACCAAAGGAGACAAAATTTATCTACGTTCACTCAATAAGTGATGTGTATGCACATGGTTCAAAATAATGGAGGTTAAACGTTGAGTCTCTGCTCACGGGTCCCAGCCAGCTGGTGCTTTCTGGATGCCCTCGCCATTGCCAGTTGCAGAGAGGTTCTGTGTCCCCACACGACAGTGTGTGCACATGTAGCTGGCCAGTGCCTTTCCCACTCGCCCCTCACTTCACATCTTAGGGAGGATCTGTGTTTTTGTGCCAAGGGGCTTCCATCTTCCTTGTCCCGTTACTGTGTCATTGTCTGATTGCACCAGAGTTAGTTTAACCAGTCTGCCAGTAGCTGAGTATTGAGGATTTTCCAATGTTGTGACTATTAATAGTGCCACAGCCAATACCCCTGCGCCGTCACGGTGTCCCTGTGGAAGTGTGTTTATTGGAAGCATTCCCAGAAGTAGACCTGCAGGTCAAGGTGCCTTTCTAGGCTGGGTGGCAGCCTCTGCTGCCCTCTCCAGGTGTTTGTTGAGCCACGCTTCTTCCACAGCAGCCTTCGAGGTGGCGCTGCTGCCCAGCTGTGTAGAGCATGGTAGGATCCAGGTTTTGAGTCTCTGATAATATCACAGGAGAAAAATGAGGCTGGCAGAAGATCTTTCATTTCTGTTTCTCTGGTTATGGGTATGATGGAGCTTATTTTTACTTATGAGCCATTTTTTTCTGTGATGTTTATCTTATTAAAATTAAAAAAAAACCCAGCTCCCATAAAACATCATTTTGTACTGAACGTGTTTTCTGAGCTGCACCCACAATCTCCAGCCTGTCGTTTCCCAGCCTGCCTCCTTGCTTGGCTTCCTACTGCAGAAGTGGTTTTTCTGGTAACCTTTCTTATATACCTGGATGAGTTAATGTACCATATTAAATTGACTAATTTAATATGGTCAATTTACCATTTGGGTAGTTTGCAGTATTTCCCCCCCATTTTAGGTGAGATAAGCAGTTTGTTGGTGGTTCCTCAAAAATTGCTTTTAAATTAGACCAGGAGAGAAATATATTTTGCAGCTGTGTCGGGGCTCAGAGTCGGGTGCATTTGCAGTGGTAGCTCTTCCATCTTGGTGCTGCCAGGTGACGTAAGCAGCATTTGTATCGTTGACATGTGTCTGTCACTTTGACCTCTTATCCAAGCCCTACTCTTCTAGTTTCTCCCCTTTCTTCAGGTTCTAAAATGATGTCTTGGACATCAGAGGCAGTTAAACGATAATCATAAGTAGAGTGACTGGTAGCATTTTGTTAGCTGGTCCTTCATTTCACCTGGCCATGCTAAAACCCTGTGGCATGCTTGCAATCAGTGTCTATAGGAAAGGCTGCAGTCTTCAGAGAGGCCGGTTCTGAATCATCAGTGACAGAAAGGATTATATTCCCTGTCATTTACTGACTTGTGTAAAGACTTGGCTTACACTCAAGTTCCCGCTCCATTACTTGCAAATTGTGTTTCCGGGTGAACTACTTAACTTCTGCAAGCATGTGTTTGCCCATCTATGAGATGGAGAGGGCAATCTTACCCACCCAGGCAGACTGGATGAGGAGGGAACAGGGTGCGTAAGGTGTTGGGTGTGTATGTTGTTGGGAGCGTTGTCTAAAGGGTATTTTGGAATCCGATAATTCTGGGAAAAATTTTATCCCATAAATAGGGTAGAGAAAAACAATTTCTTGACTAGGCAGTTGTATAATATGAAGTCTCCTCAAGGGAACAATGGGTTTAAGCGATTTGAGAGTTTGTGGTTTGCAGGTAGAAGGTCATCTGTTCAACAGGTGATTATTATAGGAGAGAATGGAACAAAGCAAAGTGGTCAGCCGAATGTGTAAGTTTGGAGAAGGTCAATTGCGATAGAGTTCCTCTCTGCCGGCTGTCAGAGCTTTCTTCTGGTTTCTGGCCGCAGGAGGAACAGCTGTTTGTTGGCAGACAGGACCTGCTGAGGTGGTGGGTGCTGGGCTGGGAGGGCTATAGCCAGTGGGGCAGGCTGGCAGTAAGTTTGCACTGGCCCCATCCTGCTCTCAGGCCCACGTGTGCCCCCAGGGGCAGGTGTGACAAAGCAGGTGATCATTGAGGGTCAGAGTGTGGCTCTGTTCCTTCCTAGTGGTGTGACCTTGGGAAGTTACTTAATCTCTTTTGGTTTTCTTAGTTATAAAATGGGGATAAGAAAATTCTCTGCCTCATTGAGTTATTGCATGAGTAAAACGAGAGAGACCATTTGTCATCTCAATAAATATGCTTCCCACAAGCTCAGTAAATGTTAACTATCATCATTTTTCTTTAATATAAAAATTATGTTACTAAGAGACGTTGCCTAATCAAAAGATATATTTTAACAGCAATGGTATAGAAAGAACGGTGCAGGCTACTTTAGATTCAGAACTGTGGAGTTTATTTTGTGTAAACATTCTAATACCAAGCGTGTATTTGTGTGTGTTACTGGCTTTGAGAGTATATTGTGAGGCTGAAACATCACTGAGCAACTTCTGCATTTGATTACAGATTTCTTTTGCTAAAAATTAATGGCTTTCCTTTCATCTGTCACAGTTCGACCAAGAACGAGTTCATGTAACTGGCTCAGTGCTTTTGTGGCCCTGAGCACCTGCTAGGCCCCGATGTGGAGGCATTACAGTCAGATGCAGTTAGGACTGTGCCAGTCACATTCTTCTAAATAATTGATTGCCTTGCTTCCTGCTGAATTAAGAAAACTCAAACTATGAGGCAGATGTTCAAAGAAAGAAGATAAAAGTTTACACTGAGAGGGAAGTGTCAGACTCTTATGCTACTGTGACAGGCTGCCACAGACAGGGTGATCTAGAATGGACAGAAATTTACTGGGCTCATGGTTCTGAGGCTGGAAGTCCAGGATGGGAGGCGGAAGCATCACAGAGGAGAGCGTATGAGAGGGAAGAGAGTGGAACTCGCTTCTTTTAAACAATCCCGTTCTTGTGGTGAGGACATTAATCCACTGGAGAGGGTAAAGCCCTCTTGACCTAACCACCTCCCGACATTGCACAAGGAATTAAGTTTTCTCTAACACCTGAACTGAGGGGGGACACAAGCATCACAGCAAGCAAATAAACATGGTGGTTGGATTGTGGTGGGGACGTTTTCTATTTCTGCTTATTGTATTAATTTGTGACACAGCAAGAGATAACTATCTCCAAACTTGTTTGTTTAAAACAACAAATATTTGTAATCTTTTTTTGTGAGGAATCTGGGAATGACTTGGCTGGGGGGTCAGGGTCTCTCAAGAGGTGGCTGCTGGCCAAAGTTGCTGCCATCTGAAGGCTTGGCTGGGACTGGAGGGACCATTCTCATGTTTACTCACGTGACTGAACAGGCAGCTTTGGCTCCTGGCCCTATGGGCCTCTCGTTAGGGCTGTGGACAACAGTAGCCGATTCCCATAGGGCATAGCTCAAGAGCGAGAGCATACTGAAGATGTCAGCCATTATGTTTTGATAAACTGATCTTGGAGCTGACACCAACCACTTCCACTGTATTTTTTAGTTACACAGATCAGCCCTGATGTAATGTGGGAGGGGAATACACACAAGGCAGGGGCCATCTTGAAGGCTGCCCCCATGACCATCAGATTGTAGCTACATATGGGGACTACAGGCACTGCAGAGAAAGAACCAGCAGTTTGCATCTCTCTAGAAAGATTTATTGTAAGTACTGGCCAATGTGGGCATGGATGATAATGGCTTGCACGTGCCCGTGGTCTGTAGTGTGCAGGCTGGAGATCGGGGATGCTGGTGGTACAAGCACAAGGCCTGATGTCCAGAGGGTTGCTGTTACAGATGCAGTCTGAATTGGAAAGGCCTGAGAATTGAGAGCACCAAGGGCAGGAGAGCAGTGATGCAGCTCGAGAGAATTCGCCTTCCTGTGTGTGTGTGTGTGTGTGTGTGTGTGTGTGTGTGCGCACGCGCGCACGCTGCTTGGGCCTCCATGGAGTGCATGATGTCAGGCTCATGGCTGCAGGCCATCTGCCCTGCTCAGTTCACCAGTGCAAATGTGAATCTCTTCTGGAAATGCCCCCAGGCTCAGAGAGATGATGTTTAAGCAGATACCTGGGTATCCTGGGATCCCTTCAAATTAACACAAGATTAACCCTTATTCTACCCTGGATCTCTGTGGTGAACTCCTTCTCCCCACTCTGTCCACGTGGTTTGATGGGGTTGACCCCGTCCTTCCCCTCTACCCGCCATGCTTTGGAGGAGATTGGCTGATCCAGGCCTCGACAGTCAATGACTCCATCCCTCAAGTTTTTGGCGACTTTTATGCCCTGTGGGAAGATCCTAACACCAAGTGGCACCAACATAGTGGAGAAATGGGAGTGAAAATCAACAGTTCCTGACAATGTCGTTTGAGCTGCTGGATCCAATCTTTCCTGAAGATGTTTTTCCTTGTGGTATTTTTAAGTGCATTGCTTTTGTTCTTTGAGTGAGAACCAACCACAGGCTGGCTCAGTTGTAATGTTGAGTCCTGACTGAGGGGGGGTTCTGGTTTGGGTGTTGGCCTGGAGCAGATTGGGTGTTCTCTGGATCTATGTAGATTCACCCTCTCAACTGTGAACCTGCCAGATCCAGGAAGGGACTTCTCCTTTGTGGAGATTTACCAAGGGGTGGAGACAGTGTTTTTGAGAAACCTGCTGGGTTATTGGAACAGCTCTGCCCCAGGCTGCTGCTCCTATCTCTCCTGTGGGGCCAGCTTAGCAGGGTCCTGTGGTCAGCTTTTCCCTCCTGCTGGGCGGCTCAGCACTATCAGAGGTGGGTCATGTTTTCCCCAGCCCCTCCTGAAGCCTCTGGGTCCTCTTCTCCTTAAACACTTAGGCTTGTGCTGCCCCACCCCCTCCCGAGGCTGCCTGATGTGTGGTGGGGACAGCTGACTTGGGAGGCCATGTCTGACCCGTACTGGAGATACACACAGCACAGTGACTGCTCCTGATGCTGCCACTCAACAACCTAATGTCTCAGCCCTCTCCTGGCTTTGCTGGCATAGACCCCAAGCCTGGGCCGATGGGAATGTTTTTGCTGTGGCTGGGAACCCAAGTACTGTTTGCGTTCTTCAGGTGGCCTTGGCTCCAGGTCCTCTGGAGGTGTCAGTGGTTTCTCCCCTCCCTTGGCTCTGTGTCCTTTGTGCTGGCGTCAGTCTTCAGTGGGCTCTCTGCACATAGTGGCAAAAGTGGATCCTTGCAGGATCCAAAAAGAATCCAGTGTCCTTGCAGTGTCTGCATACAGCATAAAGGAAGCCTGCTTTGTTGGGTTCGTTGTGGTTGACAGGGAGCAGAAGGCTGTGACTGAGAGCCTCACCAGGGCCCTCAGGCAATGGGCAGAGGAGCATGTGTGTCACACTTCCTCTTGGATCATAGAGAAGATGACATGAGTTAATGCTTTCAAAGCACTTAGCGTGGCCCCAGGCCTCTCCCAAGAGCTCGGTGTACATCATCTACTTTCTTCTTTGCTGGAGTCTTGTCCATGAATGGCAGGGGATGCTGAGGCCAGGCCAGGATCTTGTGGGTCCTCCCCTGCTGAGAGCCATAGCCAAGTAGGAATGATGCATGGCAATTTCCTTGTCGGCCTACCCAATGTTGCTTAGAGGAAAGACTCCATTGTGGAAATGGGCTTGCGTTGGACCCAGGTCATTTGCAGTGACATTGCATGAATGTTTGAGAAAGGCGGCCCTGGTCCTACCAGGGCGGATCAGGGTTTAGGGAGGTTCCAGGTTTAGGGTGTGGATCCTGCTGGGAATAGGGCGGTTCCAGGTTTAAGGTGGATGCAGAGCCCGGTGGAGGTGTGGATTTTCCCCAGAACGTGCATGTAGAGTGCCGGTGAGAGTTCGGGAATAAAGAATTGCTGTTTGAATCTACAAGGCTGTGAGTGGCTCGTGATTTTGTGCCCAGCCAGACTGGGGCACTCTCCTTGCACTTCCCCATCATAAGCATTTGGGGCCTGTTATGGTTTAGACCCTAAGGTGTCCCCCAGAAGCTCATGTGTGAGACAGTGCAGGAAAGTTTAGAGGTAAAATGACTGGGTTATGAGAGCCTTAACCTAATCAGTGCATTACTTCACTGATAGGTATTAACTAGGTGGTGACTGGAGGAGGTGGGTCACTGGGTGTATGCTTTTGGGGTTATATTTTATCCCTGGTCTGCAGAGCTCTCTCTGCCTCCTGATTGTCATGTCCTGAGCGGCTCTCCTCTACCACACCTTTCCATCATGATGCTCTGCCTCATCTGAAGCCCAGAGCAATGGAGCTGGCTGTCTGGACTGCAACCTCTGAAACCAAGCGCCCCAAATAAACTTTTCCTCCTCCAAAATTGTTCTTATCAGGTGTTTTGGTTGCAGCATTTAAAAAGCTGACTGAAGTGGCCTTTGGCCTGTGGCATTCACTTGACCTTCGTCTCCTCTGGGTCTGATTTCTTTCCTGCCTGCTCAGTGCATGTCCCTTTGTCTTGGGTGGGCTCCTGGGCAGTGGATCTGCATATGGGGCTTGAAACTGCACCATGCAGGGTGGACCTGGGCCTCAGGAACCTGCGGGTCCTCCCTCCAGCACCCCCAGGAGAATTTTATTAGCTTTTGATGAAAGCTTTCAATCTTAGTTTCTGCCTGAAGGTTCAGACTCTGCTTTTTTTCTTTGTTCTTTAAAAAAAAAAAAAATCCTCAGAAGAACATGGAAAAGGAGAGTGGCCCTCCCGAGTCGTGGATTGTGTTATCACGAGAGAGGAGGTCAAATGTGGGGATTGTGGACTTGAACCCCAAGCCAGTCCTGGGTTAGAGGGGGGCCTTTGGAGGTACGGGTCTGGCCACCTTAGGGCCATCCCCAGCTGGAACAAGCACCGTGAGAGGAAGAGCGCGTGGGTTTCATCCTGCTGCCAGCTGTGGCAGCGGCTGCCTGGGATTCGACTGAGGATTCTGGGGTCTCACCAGGGTCAGCAGGGATGAGTGTGGTCAGTGAGAAGCCATGTCTTCCGTGGACGGGGAGGAGAAGCAGTGGGGAGCTTGCCGGACGTGCGCTCCACAGGTGGAATAACAGGGCTGCTCGAGATGTCCTCAGGCAGGATGGCGGTGTCCTGCCTCACACTGCAAAAGGGAGAGCTTGTCATTTCTACGAAGCCCTGTTTGAGTTCTGTTTGGTAAAAATAAACATGCACCAGAGCGTCAACCTGTTATGTCAAGCAAAACTTTCCCTCAGGCTCAGTAGAGTCCAGAAGTAAGGCCTACTTTTTGCTTTGCTGCTTTCAAAAAAATTCACATTTGCTAAACAAATGGCTTATGGACTGAGAGTTGGGGATTAAGAGTAGGTTCTGCTCTAAAAGAAGAGGTGCTGTACTGACATTCTATTGTCCCCCCAAATCCCTCCCCACTTTCTCCCACACACGGGCATCAGCCAGGGCTTCGTTTTTCTCTCTTGGGTGGTGGTAGGGGGTGAACTCTCCTAGGCACCAAAGTTCAGCCTGGATGTCCTAATGTGGTCAAGGTAATTCCATCTGCTTTCTAAAGTGATTGGTTCGGGTAGCTATGGCTTGACCCAACTGGGTGTGGTGATTGTATTTGGTTCAGGAAGTAGGTGTGTCACCTGATTTTGGTCAAACAGACATGATTCAAAGTGTGTTGGGACTTTCTTTGTTTTGATTATCACGGATTGAACTCAGGGTGTTAAGCCACTGAACCACATCCCCGCCCTTTTTATTTTTTGAGACAGAGTCTTGCTAAGTTGCTGAGGCTGGCTTTGAACTTGTGATCCTGCTGCCTCAGTCTGTCAAGCTGCTGGGATCACAGGTGCACCACAGTACCTGGCTGTGTTGGGACTTTGGAGGAAGATGGTCTGTTAATCACAGGGTGGCTCTCCTCCTCCTGGATCATGCACTGCAGGGGCGTAAAGATGGGAACAGCTTTGGCCATTTTGATACCGTGAGGGGAGCTGGCCTTAGGATGAGGTGTCTGTACAGCAGCTTGGAATGGGGAACTGAGGCAAGCAAACTGGGTCTTAAGATGTCACTGGCCTGCTGGATCAGCTCCCCCCCCCTTTTTTTAATATATTTATTGGGGGTTAACTAACAGTTTACAGGTAGATTTACAGATTTCTTTTTTTTTTTTTTAATATTTTTTCAATATTTTTTAGTTCTCAGCGGACACAACATCTTTGTTGGTATGTGGTGCTGAGGATCGAACTCGGGCCGCACGCATGCCAGGCAAGCGCGCTACCGCTTGAGCCACATCCCCAGCCCGATCAGCTCCCCCTTGAAGGTCTCTCTGGACTGTCCAGTGTGTGGCCACAAACCCCTTTACTCTCTAAGCCAATTCCAGTTGGGTTTTCTGTTTCTTAGTACATTGAGGGCACTTGTTGATCCGAATTGTCTTGCCCACCCTCTCCTGCCTGCCTTGGAGCTAGTAGGATCCTTCTGTGATAGACCTACCCACATTCCTGAACAGTGCTAGTTTTGGCATCAGAGACTTGTCTCCCACGGGCTGCCGGTCTTCAGTTGTAGAAGCTCCATATGGGAGTGCCCGTGCTCACCTAACCTGTCTTCCTAGAGAAGAACAATACCTGGCACACAGTGGGGCTCAGTAGTGAAGGGACTGTGGGGCCAGAACACTACCACTCAGACATACCTAACTCTTTCCACATTGGAGGGCCCTTCTGTGAGCACGGCTCATCTGACTGAGTTTTGAACTGCTGGTGATGGCACTCCTTTGTCCCACGACTATATTTTAGTTACTTTTTGGGAGTTGGGGCTGTCTGGAAACGTCTCAGCCATCCACCTGGAGTCAGTGGGTAGTGAGAATGTGCAATGGTAGGTGACAGAAACCATCCACCTTCCTATGACATCCATGGCTGAATGGCTCACCCCCTTAGGTGCTTAGGAGAGAGATGGCTCTGCTCAGCTGGGTGAAAGAACAGGGATGTCATGTAGCACCATGTCCTCCTATGTTTCTCTCCCTTTCCCTTGGTCTCGGCTTCTCTCATGGAGACCAGGAGGCCCCAGCAGCTCCAGGGCTAGATCTGTCTCTCTAGCAGCCAGTGGGAGGGGAGGGCTTCTTCCCCATGACTCTTGGGGGGGCCGTGGGTCCACTCCCATTTCCCCAGTGGGCAGCGGCATCCTTGCTGCCCAGCCCTGGATCACGTGCCTTCCTGCAGCTGAGAGGAGGTGGCTTTGCTCATCTGAACTACAGCAGTGGGAAGAAGGGCTGCAGGAGGTTCCTCAAAAGAAAATCAGAAAGCTGCTCCCTGTAGGAGGGCGGGCAGTGATGGCGGGTGACCCGCGGTGAGTTACTGCCCCGTGGCTGTCCCCCTATTACATTTGGATTCTGTAAATGTCCCAAAGCAAGGCACTGAGCTGTCACTACTCTTGAGCCTATAGATTTGAGCTTGGCTTCAGGTGCTCTCGTCGGTAGTTGGAAGGGCTCCGCTGTGTTCTCTGTTGTGCTTTTTCCTGGTTAGATGTTTGTGTCTGGTAAAAGTCGACCTCCTGAGCTGTCACCAAAGCTATTTTGGCATCTTTAGACTTGATTTTAGCAGACTTGGTGTCCCTTTTTTTTTTTTAATAAATATACTTGGTAATACTCCTTTAATATCTTGAAATGACATTCGTAGCTAATATAACTTACCTACATGAGTGATTTAAGAAAGTCAGTATAACACCCTGCCTCCAACATGAAAGGGGGAATAAAGGGAAAGTCATTTATGATAAAAAGTAGATTTTAATATACATTGGTCAGGCACAGCTGTGCTAGAAAACACAGTTAAGTGCTTGATCTGCTTGTAATGCATGAGTTTGGACTTAAAGGAGGTAAGAAGATCAGAAGTCGGGCTTTTCAGGAAGTACAGAAGATGAGAAAGTGGAGGGAGGGGTGGACCCTGGAGGGAAACCCGGTAGTCTGGTGTCTGAGATTACATTTCAGGTTCAGATGGTAGACAAGGTTCTCATTCACCTCTGTAACTGGCCACAGGAGCCTGTTCTGGCTGTGGACTGCCTTGGCCTTTCAGGACCGCTGGCCTTGATTCCACTGTAATGCTGCCAGCGCCTGCCACCACCTGATGTCCACATGTGGGTGCTGCCTCTCTAGAGGGCAGCACTGTCTCCACCCCAACCCTTTCTCCACACTTCGTTCCTAAGATCATTTGCAAATGTACCATCAGGGTTTTGTGTTCAGGAGCCCTCTGGTTCCTGACCACACTGGATTATCTGTTGACTTTCTACTGCGGCCAGCCCACCCCGGCTCTGCTGCCGCTCTCCTCAGGGTCACTGGCTCTTTGATTTGGCCGAGTCTCATGCACTGAGCTGGGCTCTTCTCTTCAGCACATGCTCAAAAGCAGCTGGTAGAGACTGAATAATTTATAGCCCAAAGCCAGGGAGAGTGGCAGCACGGGATGGAGCTGGCATGGGGAGCAAAGATGACCGCGAGACGTGCTGCTAGGGCAGGGGCAGGGTGGCATGGGTTGGGGGCTGTTGACCTGTGTAGTTCTATAGTCCTGAAATCCAGGGATCCATGGTTGGTTCAGTTGTTCATTTCTTGATTCTCTCCTTAAATGTCTGTTTTGTATTAAGCTTTTTTAGATCTAAAGATAACAATTCTAATCTAGGTGCTAAAATTGAGAGAAAGGTTTTACAGGCAGGTTTTAATCTTTTGGCTGGCAATTCCATCTGTGCCTGTTTAGTCGGCCATTTTGTGTGTGTGTGCTTTATTTTGTGGTGCTGGAGATGGCACCCAGGGCCCTGTGCATGCTAGACAAGTGCTCTAGAGGGCAGCACTGTCTCCACCCATACTTTGTTCTTAAGACCATTTGCAAATATGCCATCAGGGTTTTGTGTTCAGGAGCCGTCTGGTCCCTGACCACACTGGATTATCTGTTGGCTTCCTACTGCCCAGCCCACCCCAGCTCTGCTGCCGCTCTCCTCAAGGTTCAGTGTGTTCAGAGCTACATCCTGTGTCAAGTGCCTCTTTGACACTTTGATTCTGAGACAGTCTAAGTTGCCTAGCTTGGCCTTGATTGTGATCCTTCCGAGTGGCTGGAATTGCAGGCATGTGCCCCCATTCCCAGCTAGTTGGCCATTCTCAGAAGGAAGTATCATGCCATGGAGTGGAGCAGGCCTGAATCCTGAATTGGAGCCATGCTTCTCAAGACTGTGGGGCACCCAGGCCACACGGTTGAAGGGGGTGCATGTTCTCGGGGTCAGGCAGGGGCTTCACCCCTTCTTAGATGTGCGATCTCAAATGGGGAGTTTGTACCTAAGCTTCCCATCTAGACAGCCAGGATAGAACGGTCTGTCTTGAGGATATTAAGAGAGAATGCATGAAAGTGCCAAGCACAGAGACTATGCCGTTGAAATACTCGGGGAAAGCCAGCCGAGATGGTTATTATGGTTTCGCAGAAGTAAATGATTGCTCCATTTCAAGGCTGCAGAGTCATTTCCTGTTAATCTGGCCTGCTCTGATGGTCAGATGTAACTAACTTTTTAACCAAGAATTCTCTTAAGAGCTGAATGTGTTGCTCAGATGTGCCTGTGTGTTTTAGTTACCAGGAGCTTTTAGAACTCTTGTGTCCTGGTGACCTTCCAAAGTAACTAAATCAGAATCTTTGGGGTTGAGACCCAGACTGCTCAGGAAATTCTCCCTTGTAGCTGACGTTGACTTAAATCGGCACCCCTCAAGCCTTCCTGCACAGACCGAGCCTCTGGGAACCCTATACACATCCAGCATCTGATTCAGCAGGCCTAGGTCTGGTGTCATGCATTGCTGATAAGTCCCATGGGGCAGCCAGTGGCAGAGAAGTGCTGGTGGTGGTTTAAAGAGGAAGTTAGAGATAGTAGTCTCAGGAGGGTGGAAATGCTTGAGATTGTAACTCCAAATTGGGAGTCAATTTTTTTGTGTTGCATTATTTGAAAAAAAAATGCATACTGTGATTAGCACCATGACATTTGCAATATTTGCTTAAGATTTTATTCCCAAGTAAACTGTAATCAACATGTGGCTCACTTTGTGGGTTTTTAATGATCTACGTGCGAGTTCTGGCATGGTCTGCCGTTCTGCTGCTTCCTCTGCCACTCCACGTGGAGCCATGTGCTTTCAGGTTGAAGTGTAACAAGTAGGTTCCACTGTGGGATCCTGCTGTGACCAGCCACTGGAGATGTCTGGAGACAGCTCTTGTTTCTGTGCTTTTTTTAAAAAAAATCACCTTTCATAGTTGGAATGCAGCTCAGTGGTAAAGCACTTGGCTAGCATATGTGAGGCCCTGGGTTAAATCCCTAGTACCATTTTTTAAAAAAATTACCTTTCAGCCTTTCAATCATAAAAGCATCCTAACTCCTGGTGGGGAAGGAGTCCTAAATTCCATGACATCAACAGTACCCGCTCTGGGGCTGTTGAGTGCATTTTTCACATGTGGCCTCACCACCACTAGTTGTGTCCACACAATTGTTATTCTGTTCATGATGTTTTCTTTTGTTTCTACACAGATTTCAAATTATATTTAAGTAGGGGCTTCCCTTTGGATATGTACAAGTGCTGTCCAACTTGGAATCCTTAAGTCCAGGAAGAACAGAAGTTTAAAGAAAACCACCTGCACTCAGTTATTGCTAATGTTTTATTTATGAGGAATTTATGTTCCCATTTATTTCATGTGGCTGTTCATTTTACATAGTTCACATCACTCCGAATCTCTAAGGTGACGGTCAGTTTTGCAAAACAGTTAGCTCTTTATGGTAAGCAGTTAACAAATCTGTCATTCCCTTGTATGGCTGGAATAGCACTTGTGATGGTTGCCAGGGGTAAGGAGGGCTTTCTGTGTTTGAAAACGTCTTTCTCACATTATTCTCTTCTAAATACTTAGTACTTCCATGAACGTATTTTTTTCTTGAAGCTATTGTTTTTTAATTCTTTGTTAGTCCCTTCAGCTGGGTTTCTGGGGTGGAATTCCTGTACTAGAAGGTCAGTGTGTCTGTAAAGGCTCTCAGTTGGTGTGACAGTTTGGATGTGCTTTGTGCCCCAAGGATTCAAGTGCAGGAAGCTTTAGTCCCCAGTAGTGGTATTGGGAGACAGTATGGAACCTTCATGAGGTGGGGCCTAGTGGGAAGTCCTGAGATCACTAGTGGAGCTGCCCTGTGGAGGGATTAAGGTAGCTTTTGAGAGACCCCCTAGCTGCTTGAGAGTGACTTAATGAGTGAGCTCAACTCCTGAATCACTTTCTGGCTTCCTGTTTCAAGATGTGATCTTGCTCTATCCATGCTGCTTGGCATCATGACACTCTCTGCACTAGTCCCTCAGTAGAGGCCAAGTCAGTGGTACTGTCTACTCTTGGTTTCTCACCCTCCCAAACTGTGAGCCCAATAAACTTCTTGGCTTTAAAAAGTTAGCCCACCTCAGGTATTTTGTTAGAGTAATACCAAACAGACGAATGCAGTTCATATTATTCAAATCCTTTTCAATAAGGAGGTCTCCCTCCTTACCCCACAGCAGGATGTTGGCCGGTTTGGCCCATTGTCATTTCTATTGCTGTATAGCACATCACAGGTACTTGGCAGTTTCCAATTGGGTTAGTGCCCAGGCTTCCACCCTTCTGAGCCTGCAGTAAAGGCTGCCATGAATTTCCTTGTCTCTTGCCCTTTCTCGCTGTCAGTTTCTTCTCTTAGTGTATATTGCCAGGAGTGGGATCCCAGGCACAGGGTGTGAATGTTTTAATGGCAAAAATTCTGCGTCGTTCTTGGCTCCAGGGTGAGGCAGAGAGCCATTCACTAGAGCTTGGGCTGGTGCCATCCTTGGTTGATCCCACCTGGCTCTTGCTGTTGGGCCGTGGAGGTGAAGGAATCCGTGGCATGAATGATTTCCTGGCTGGCTTTCCCTTTGGGAATAGTGGTGTGGACTTTGTAAATACCAAATGCAGAGCTGTCTAAACTTGAAGTTATGGAAGCTTTTTCTCAGATACCATGAGCCACCGGGAGTCACATAAACTTCCTATTTTAGGATCTAGTTTAAGTTTCTTAGATATGGTTCCTTTTTTTTTTTTTTTTTTTTTTTTTGCTATATGGGGGATGGAGCCCAGGGCTGTGTGCATGTGAGGCAAGCGCTCTACCTCTGAGCTGCTCCGAGCCCACCCAGGTGTTTTTCCTGTGTGAAACGATTGATGTTCGTGTTAGAAGGACAGGCACATTGCAGTGTCTCCTATAGCCATTGCACACCAGGAGAAAGCCAGGTGCCTGTTTATTTTCTTTGATTATTTTAGACTCCTGTCAAAGACTCGGGTTTTGTTGATGAACTAAAATTTTCAGGGAATAAGTAGCAAGGTATATTTGCACAAACATCTGCGTTTTGGATCACATGCTTGCGTTGAATGGTTAAGCGTCAGAGCTGTTAGTATCTGATGCCAGATGTTCCCCCACAAAATCTGCGCTGAACATGGATTGGAGTGGCTCATCAGGATGCAAAAGAGATACAGCTGTTGAGAAGGGAGAAGGGAGAGACTGAAACATGGCTTTCCCCACAAAGCACAGAAATAGGAGGAGATAGAAAATAATGGAAACCAGTAAACAGGATAGAGCACTCTTTAAAAGGTCATGATGATTACCCACTGGGAAGTGCACCTACCATTCATTATTACCCACTTTGCTGTCCTTTCTAGTGTGAAGCAGGTAGCTAAGTCCAGAGGAGTAAATATAACTGAATGGTTTTGAGGGATAACAAAGGAGCCCTGGAGAAGTGAATAATTGGGAGGGGGAGAGGCTGTGGTGATGAGTGACTTCCCGGTTACAGTGAAGCAGCCAGCTGCGATCAGGGCCTGGGGCCGGTTGCTGGGTTTAGCCTTGGCTTTCCTTCTTTGCCTTCAGAGAAGCAGAATTTGCAACCTGATTTTTCCTAGGAAACAATTTTTCAAATCTTGCCTTTCCAGTGCGGTTCACAAGGTGGCAATTTCCATGTCACTGAACATGAAGCCTGGGTCTTAAATATAGCCAGCATGTGAATGCCCTGCAGGCGGTGACAGTGGCAGTGTGACATCACTGCCAAGCAACTTCTTGTTATTTTGGAGCAACAGGAAGCCTAGTGGAGGTAGATATTCTTGGCAGCAGTGGCAGTGCCACTTAAAGACAGGCAGCTGTCAAGTCTGACTTGAAGTTTGCAGAGTATTTGTTCTCTGAGCAAACACAAGCTCACTCGGTGTGTGCTGGTGCTGAACACAGACGAGGCAGAAGAGTGAGACTCTTGCCACCAAACAGCCATCACGGATTGTTTTGAGCAGAGACCCTCCTTCAGATGCATTCTCACCTGGAAGCACCAAGTATTACCTCAGAGCTGAGCTGGGGGTGCTGAAGTAGAGGTCCCGGACTGCCACCTCCTGGGCTGCAGAAGCCCCTTGGGAGCTGTGCCATTTAAGAACAAAGACAGGGCCAGGGGTGTGGCTCAGGGGTAGAGCACTTGCCTAGTGTGTGTGAGGCCCTGGGTTCCATCCCCAGCACTGCAACCACACCTGTCTTCGCCTCCCCCACCTTGGGGTGGGGGGGGCGGGAAACTGTGACAAAGGCACCCAATAACTGCACCTCTGAGACCCTGCTCTGGCATTGGTAGTGTGGAGCGAGCTGTTTCGGCTGTGCTGGTTCTGGGTGCTTGGCACATCTCGCCTTCGCTTGCATTTCTCAGATCACTCCATGCTCTAAGTGGCTGTTAGATGCCCAGCAATCACATCAGCATCCTGGGAAGCAGGCAAGATTCAGTAGAGGAAGGGAAAAAGATATGTGTCAGGGATGGGGGTGCAGCTCAGTGGTAGACAGGGTGTTTAGCATGTGAGAGGCTCTGAGTGAATCCCAGCACTGCCCAACACCACCCCCTAGTCAACTTTTTAAAAAAGTGTTACCTGAAAGTCCCCTAAAACAGTTCCTCTTACTTCTCAATGACATGAACTGTTAGTGATGTTAACAAATTTGATAATTGTTTATTGGTAGAGTACATTGTCATCCTAAATGAAATGGGAGAAAGGGGTGTTTTGGTAGGCAGATAGCATGGGGCTCAGTGCCTCACATATGGTGAACTCTTACCTGAAAAATCCACTTGTCTGGTTCCATGGAGCAGGAAGGGAGCTTGAATTCTGTTCTGTGGTCATCAATGTGTAAGATCGTCTCCACGTGATTAATAAAAGCTTTAGAGTGAGAGAGACCTTGACCAATCTCTGCATTCAGCACTTACTTTGTGACCTTAGGACAGTTCCTATATCTCTGAGCCCCAATTTTTAAAAATCAATAAATGGGGGGCATAATAGAACCTACCTTGTGGGGGCAGGTAAGTGAGATTGGGCAGGTCAAGACACGTGCATGGGGTCTGAGGTACAGTAGTGAATAGACGGAGGCCGGGAAATCTCGTCCCACTTTGAGTCGAGGGTGGTCCTCAGGATTCCAGGCTGACAATGACCTTCTAGAAGCCCACAGAAGGGGATCCCAGGCAGAGAGAGCCGTTCAGGCAGAGGAGGGGGCACCAGAGATGGGGCACCACGGAAGCCTTGGGTAGCCCTGTGGCTCGAGGGAATTGAGTCCAGGGTGTTTGGGGAAAGGACTAGGGAGAGCATCCTCGGGGCAGATTCCACAGGTGCCAGCAGAGGGCAGGGACTCCTCCTGGACTGTGGGGCACTGGCTAAGGCCTTGAGGGGGTGAGAAATGGATCCCATTTGTTCTGCCTCCTGGGCATTTAGAGAAGGGCATGGAAGAGGCCAGTCCTGGAGTGAGTCTCTTCTTGAGCTGTCTAGCAGGAGAGGAGCTTGTTCAGCTCCAGAACAGGGGAGGGATTCCTGAGGGACAGAGTGGAATCCACAGTGGTAAGTGGGACTCTGTTTTGGGCCTTTGATTCGAGTCTGCCTTCCCAGTGGGCTTTGGGACTTGGGGTTATGGGCTAAATTAGCATTATGCAGATGAGTTATTTGCATAGCTCCTGAAATTTGGAGACCCTCCCAGCTCTCCCTGGCACCAGTGTTTTCAGTGAGGATGCTTGCTTCCCTCTGAACCTGTCCCTCCTCTGCTGCCTGAGCCATTCAGTGGCAGTTCTTTAGAAGGGTGAGTCGGCACCACAACTGTAGGACCTGAGCCCTGAGGCAGGGGATATGGGCCAGGAACAGCTGCTAATGAGCTAATTCTTGCCCAGTGATTGCGTCTCCAGATAGTGCATGAGAGTCACATCGCTTTGTAATTACCGGGGTCACCGTGTCAGGCTGCTTCAAGCCTGGTCACCAGCAGGATCAGAGCCTGTGATTTGGGTTCATTTGTGTGGATTGAAGCTAATTTGTTTTGGCTTCTTTGTTTTTAGTGGAGGTTGCGCAGCTGTGCAAGAGATGTGGTCATTTAACAGATGGTGGCTGTAGGCTGGACAGCACGAGGATGGTCGTGGGTTCTCACAACCAAGTTCATGGCTAATGGGGATGTGACCTTGACTTTCAGAGGACCTTAGCCAGGCCAGGATGCCTTTTCCCCATAGCTCCATGGCCACAGAGTAAAACTTAACATCTGTTTGTGTTTGCTTCTTTTTTGGCTTTAAGAAATTAAAAAAAATTATTCTTTTTAGTTATGAGGTAGAGTATATTGACATAAACATGAAGTATGTCTTTTTCTTGTTTCTTTAATTTTTTTTTGTTGTTGTTGTTGGCAATGGACCTTTATTTTACTATGTGGTGCTGACAATCAAACCCAGTGTCTCACACAGGCTAGGCAAACACTCTACCACTGTGCTACGACCTCAGCCCTGAAGTATGCCTTTCTAATTAGGATCCCAGTGTTCTGGACATTTCCAACACAAACATGCAGAAGTAGATGGACGCTGTACTTAATCTCTGCACCCTTCACCCGCCTTTGCAGCTTTGACCTGCGATTGCTCTTGATTGCTTCGCCTGCCTACCCTCTGCTTTGTTTTTGGCTAGAATACTTAAAGCAAGTCCCACATGCTAATCGTCTATAAATACTTGGCTATACACGAGTCTGCCATGTGAGGACTTAAAACCGCACATACTATTACAAAGTAAAATCGGCAACAATCTCAAAATAAAAAATAAAATACAAAGGGCTGAGTATGTAGCTCAGTGGTAAAGTGCCCCTTGATATCATCTAAGTTTGATAAGTTTTCCCTTGAATTGGTTCTCACGTCACTTTTTCAAGCATATATTGGCTCATACCCTCCCATGCTTGAAACCCTCCCAGCCCATGCCTGCCTGCTTCCTGCTAAGCCTCAGTGCTGTTTCTTCTCCCTGTAACTCGAAGGCCCCACGTCTTTGCTTAGCTGTTACTTGCTGTACTCTGAGGAGAGGGCATCTCTGAAGCAGCCATACCTTCTTGCCCTGTCAGCTTTCCCCTCTGTGCCCCTCCCCACTCAGTGCTGGGAATGGAACCCAGGCCTCCTGTATGCCAGGCAGGTGCTCTACCCCTGAGCTGCGCTCTCCACATCTCCCCCCAGTTCAGCTTTTGAATTTTCTCATACTACCTGCTCTTGTACCTTGCGTGTGTGTGCGTACTCTTTCCAAATGTAAACTTTCTTCCACTCTGGAATGTTCACTGTGGGCCATGAGTCCTGCGCAGAGATTGGTCTGCATTAGCAACCACTTCACTGGTGCCCAAGTCGGGCCCAGCAAGGAGTGTAGTGTGGACCTCATAGGTGCCTGGCATGACTGCTGCCCATGGGGAATAGACAGAATGCATTTTAATAGCTGTCACTGCACCAGGAATTCTGCACATACCTTGAGCAAGGCTAATTCTCATGGTGGCTGATGAGCTGGGTCCTGCTGCTTGCTCGATTCCCAGGAGGGTGACAGGTGTGAAGCCTCTTGACCAAGGTCCTGTGCACAGTGGCAGGGCTGGAGTTGGGGCCTCTGTCTGCCTGCAGAGTCTGCTAGAAACTCCCCACATCAGGGCTGGGGATGTGGCTCAAGTGGTGGCGCAATCGCCTGGCGTGCGTGCGGCCCGGGTTCGATCCTCAGCACCACATACCAACAAAGATGTTGTGTCCGCCGAGAACTAAAAAATAATAAATATTAAAAAATTCTCTTTCTCGCTCTCCTCTTTCACTCTCTCTTAAAAAAAAACAAACCAAAAAACCCCAAACTCCCCACATCTGCTTTTCTTGGTGTCCAGGATGGTGCTTCGTGATGTTCAGGGTCTCTGTGGCCATATGTGTTACTGAGGCTTTCACTCTAGCCCTGGCTGGGTCCGGTCAAGTATAACCATAGTTCTAAAGAGGTCATATCTTTCAGGTGTGTGTGGGGGCCTTTCACCTTTTGGAATGCTGCCCAATTCTGAGCCTTTCATCTCGTACCCGAAGCTCCTCAGCCTGTCCCTGCCACGTCTGGGTGCTATCCCAGGGCTCCCCCTGTAGTTTTCCCCTGTTTCACCTTTTCCTAAAACTTCCCCTGATTCTTCCTGGTGAACTTTTAAATTTAGCTTTTTCAGAAAGTTTCCTGTAGCAAAGCATTGTGACAGGAAGACAAATTGTTGAGCTCTAAATTGAAGACAAACAGAAGGCGATTTGTCTGCCGTGCTCCAGTTCTGCTCGTCTTCTGTCTTCGGGGTTGAATTATGAGATGATTTCTTCCTGCTCTGAAGGTTGAACTGCTAGGAGGCGTTTAACTGGGAGTGTTCTGCTAAACATTACGAACATCAGATGTAAAGTCCTTTTTTATTTTTGCAGATTGACATATAAATAATTAGAAGTTTGCCTTCTTTTTTTTTTCTTTTTTCTCCCTCTCTCTCCCTCTCCCTCCTTCCTTCCATTGCTTAAAAGAATTCTAAAAGCACTGGAAATTATGTGTATTTTGGAGAACTTGGCAGCAGGCTTATAGTAATTGCCCCCAAAGGGAGAAAACATTTCCTTTTGGAGGTGAAAATGGATCTTCGAGGTCTGGGTGGCTTTCATAGAGCATGCTGTCCCCTTCCCCACCAACTCTGAGACCCCTGAGGAGGAAGCTGGCCCCAGCTTCCCAAGCCCCATTATGAGTCCCAAGATGGTGTAGGCTGTTCATTTGTAGATTCTGGCAGCCTTTTGTTTTCTTCATAGCACCTACTCTGGTTTATAATTAAATATTGTGTCTCTGATTAGAGTCTGTCTCCTTTATCAGACTGGGAATCCTATGGAATAGGGAGTCCTGGCTGTTTCCCTGTCTCCATCTTTTTATCCTCAGGCATGAACCCCATGCCTAACACAGCAGGTAATTGGCAGTACTTGAGGAACAAAAGTCTGTGGCTTGAACCATCCTTGCCTTCCGACACCTTTCTACCCTGCAGCTCACTGCCCCACTTCTGGATTTTTCACTTGCTTCTGTTGGTGCCAAGTCTGGTGATAGCCCCAGGCAACTCTGGTGCTGTTGAGTTTGCTAATCAGAAGAGAAAACTCCATCTTGGGAGGAAATGTACTTGGTTATCAGATTTGCAGTAGTGTAATTATGTCATTGTGTGCATGGAAATATTCTGTATATTCTGGTACAATAATGTTGTGTTAGAAGATTGTGTACAATTGAGGAAGCCACTGGGAGGAGCAGCTCACATGAAGAGCTAGAGAATGTTTATCTTCTCGACAGCACAAGAGTGAGGTGAGCCCAGGAAATGGGTATTAGCAAGTGGAAGAGAAGCTCTGGCCTGATTAACAGACACCAGACCCCTTTGATTGGCTGGGGTAGGAGCCCCTGTTTATGGCAATGAGGTTATCAATAGGAAAGCCACAGACAGACCAGGCCGACTGTAACTGCGGACCAGCTGCCTCTCGGGGAGAGATGTGTGGAGCCGGAGAGGAGGCTGGTGTGTGTTTAGGTGGGAATGAAAGGGATGGGCTACACTGTATTCCAGAGCATTTTGGGTCTGGAGTGTCCATGTCCAGCAGGATTATTCTAAGTGACCACCAGTCTTGGGGGGGCCCCCTCTGTTGTGGTGATGCCACTGTAAGCAAGGGACCTATGCTGGGAGGTGACCTGCTCCAGTCTCAGGAACCTTCATGGAGGGCCTAGATTGCCCGTGGTTGTTGCCGCCCTGCCTTGAGTTCCCTCCCTGCCCCTTCACGCAGGGAGGTGTAGAGGCAGGTGTGAGCTGGGTCCTGGAGTGCAGAAGGGCCACCCTGTCTTCTTCCACACCAATTGTAAGTACCTGCGACTGGGTTCCCTTTTGTTTCTCTATCCTCATGGCCTCATCTGCGAGGAGTCTTCCCTAAGACCTTAATGAAGAGCTGGCAGCTGACATCAGAGCCCTCGGGTACTTCTCAAGGCTGTCCCTTTATCCAGTCTCAGGCGAATGGAAATGTAGGGGCCCATGGTATGGTCACTCTGGGAACTGAGTGGTCCCCCCCCATCTCCCAGAGCTGTTCTGTGTGAAGAACCCTGGCCAAAACCAGAGGTGGCTCTTTGGGTTCTAGTCTGGCTTCTCCTAGAAGCAGAGTCTGGACAAGGACTTGACTTTAGGAGCTGACCCAGGAGCTGTGGTGAGAGGGCAGGAGTGAGATGAGAGGAAGGACAGTGCGTGCCGGGGTTTTTCTTGAGATGGTCGCGTTGAGCAGCAGGAGGGTCCTGTGAGGAGTGGAGAATGCACCTCAGAATGACCCCCAGAAGTGGGGTGTTCAGCCACCGACTGCATCCCCCATTAGCTGACGTTTGCCACTTGAGGTTCTAGTGGCCCCTTCTCTGCATCCATACTGTCCTGCCGAGGAGGCTGGTCCACTCCTGTACTCCTGGAGAAAGCCCTAAGGCAGGAAGGCAGAGCCCTCATGGTGCCATGGGTGGGGAGTAGGCGCTGTGTGCAGTTATCTTCCACAGCGAGGGGCTTGGGGGCATAATGTGTGTCATTCAACTGCTCTCGATGCCCAGGGTGCTGCTGGGCCAGGGCAGGAACATTCACAGCAACTACTTCCTGGGCGTCGGCTCTCCCAGACGCCTCTGTGTGTGATGTTAACTCCTTCTCCAGCCAGTGTTCGCTCTGTGATGGTGTCACCTACTGTGTGCCAGTTTCCCCTTTATGTCCTTCACCTTGACAGCTTGCTGTGGATCTGGAGACCTGTTAGGAAGCAGGCTGTATTCTGCGTGTGTTTCAGATGAGTCAGCAGGGCCTTGAGCTGCTTTGTCTCGCTTAGGTCCTGTGAGCGAGTAGGTGAAGAATTCAGGCTCAGAGCCCTATCCTGGCTGCAGGCTTTGGAGGTGCTGCTCCCTGCCTGGTGAAGGTGAACGCCACACAGGGCCATGCTCTGGGCCTTCCTGTCAGAGGGGCTTTGCATGTGCTATCTCACCTCTGTCCCAGGGTGTTTGCACCTGTCCTTCGAGAGCCACTGCAGAGTAACTGTGCTGTGAAGCCTACAGGATCCCTTGGGTTTCATCTTGTGTCTTAAAGTCCCAAGCATGCACTAGGTTTCTCACCACCCTGTAGTGCCTGGCTGGGTTAACTGTAGGTCTTCCGGTGAGAACTTAGAACGTTGTCACTGTGCCACAGTTGCAGGCCCCTGGTGGCCCTGCCCGAACATTCTCATGTCTGTGGCCTGTTTTTCTATGGCTCCTTTTGGTCTCCTCTCAAACATGGGCACTGCCCCTGGCCCTGGCTGGGGGCTGAGGGCAGCACAGTGGACAGAATGTGCCAAGTGCACTCCAGTTGGCAGCCTGGAGGGAAGGCTGTTTCCTCACCTCCTCTGTGTGACCTTGGGCATCTTTGCAACTGTTTCTCATTTGTAAACTGGGCCTAGGGGAGGGATGCAGCGGGGCCTCCATCAGTAATGGGCTGTCGAGAGTCGACGTCTCTTCCACTGCCCCAGCTGCTGTCTTGATAGTGACTTGAATGAAAATCTTTGTGGGCTGTTGCTGCTACCTCTCTGATCCTGGGGCATGGATGGAGAATGCAATTTGCAGCACTCCTACCTGTTGGTTAGATCAGCCCTTCTGTCAGGGAGACTCTTTCGTTGATATGGGGGGTGAGTGTTGGTAGAAAGCGCATCTTGTGATTATTTTAGTAATTAACCCCAATGAAGGTTCCAAGTGACCTCCTGCTGAGGATACCAGTCTCACAAAGGGTTTCTTTGGTTCCCAGCAAAGCTGGCACCTTTACAGGTGTATGCAGATTCCCAGCCAAGTTAATCCCTCTGCCTAATAGCTGGTTCCAGGCACATCACGCTGGGAGCCGCAGGGGTTGGCTATATTCCCCACCCACCTTCTTCCAGAGATGATGGGTCCATGCGCTGTGTGGTTGGCTACCTCTCCAAACAGAGGCAAGCTAATTTCTAGTCGTCGCAGATGGCAGTATTGAGCAGATACGAGAGGATTTGGAGAACTGGCGTCATTTTCTTTGCCTGGCCTTGGTGTTGGATATTTTGGATTAAAATTTTCTCTCTAAAAGATGATGCTGAAGTTTCATCAGAAGAGTTGGTAAGACTCTTGGTCCTGTGGCCACATCTGCTTAAAGCCATGGCTGCTTGTTAACCCCAGCCAAAGGAGGAGCAGAATGGCAGTCCTTGCCGGAACAGAGAGAAGGCCCGCCTCATGCGTACTGGGCTCATGTGCCTGATGAGCCCGCAGGGAAGGATGGAAAGTAGGGGTCATGTGCTGCTACTCCTGTCCCAGTCTATTAGTAATGAATCACAACAGTCAGTGTTGAGGTGGCCTCTTGGATCAGAGTTGGCTCTCCCTCTCCTGTCTCTGTGGAGCCCTCAGGAAGTCCCATTCTAGAAAGGGTAGGGTAGTCCCATATCCCAAACAAATGATTCTAAGGCCAAGTGGTAATGAGCTTGAGCACAGCCAGGAAGAGCATCATGACTGATGGGGGCAGGCATGGTGCTCATGACAGCCAGGCCCGGACTGGTGGGCTGGATGTCCACAACTTGCCCAAGGCCAGTTCTGCTGGCCCAAGGAACTCTCCTCTCCTCTCCTTTCTTCCCCTCCCCACTCCACCCCACCACCTTCACATTGCAGGTGGCCATTGTAGGAATAAATGTTAGATTTTAATGTCAAGAAATTATAGCCCTGGAGGCCTTCATTTTGGTTTGGACTCAGGATCTTTGAGTCCTGTGTATCTACTCCTTGGTTACGTGACCAAGGGGCTTATGCACTCTGCTGACCATCTTTGAAAGGTCACAGCCAGAAAATTGGTCTTGAACAAAGCATTGAAAAATAACACGGTGTCGGGCTGGGGATATGGCTCAAGCGGTAGCGCGCTCGCCTGGCATGCGTGTGGCCCGGGTTCGATCCTCAGCACCACATACCAACAAAGATGTTGTGTCCGCCAAGAACTAAAAAATAAATATTAAAAATTCTTTCTCTCTCTCTCTCTCTCTCTCTCTCTCTCTCTATCCTCTCTCTCTCCTCTCTCTCTCCTCTCTCACTCTCTCTTAAAAAAAAAAAAATGACACCAGAGGGGTTAAATTAAAAGAGACACCGTGGGGCTGGGGATGTGGCTCAAGCGGTAGCGCGCTCGCTTGGCATGCGTGCGGCCCGGGTTCGATCCTCAGCACCACATACCAACAAAGATGTTGTGTCCGCCGAGAACTAAAAAATAAATATTTAAAAATTCTCTCTCTAAAAAAAAAAAAAAACAACATGGTGTCATATGATGCTGTTCATATGACATGTCCACAGTGTGCAAATTTATAGGGACAGAAATAGATTAGTGTTTGCCAGGAGCCGAGGATGGGGTGGGGACAGTTGGCAGTGACTACTGATGGATACAGTGTTTCTTTTTGGGTTGATGAAAATGTTCTAGAATCAGTAATGATAGTTGTTGATCCCCATGAATGTACCGTAGACCCCTGGGTCATACACTTCAGTGTGTAGAAGAAGCACATACAGGTTTATTAATCACCATTTATTGAAGTTATTTTGTTAAAAAAAAAATAACTTGGAGTGTTAGTGCTGCTTCCCATTTCTTGGCGGCATTATGACACCAATGTGGGGACAGAGGAAGCTGCCCTTGGGTACTGAGTACTAGAATCTGGACTGCCCGTTTGCTCTTGTGCAGGCGCAGTTACTGCATATGGTTTAGCTATGCAGATCGTGCTCTCCATGCTTCCCTGCTCCTCTGGGAATGCCGGTGTGTCATAACATCTGTTCACGTTCTTGACAGACACGGTGGTGGCGATGATGGTGATCTTTTCATCTCTGATTTGTATAATACTTTCCACCCTGAGGGGCTCGAGTATCTGCCACCTTGTCCCATCCCCTGAGGTTTTGTTTTTGTTTTGCAGTCTGGGGATGACACCCAGGGCCTCAGGCATGCTAGGCAGGTGCTCTAGCGCAGAGCTACATCCCTAGCTCAATACACGAACTGTTGATGGCCTTGAAGCCACATTGACTCCTTCCTGACCTCCAGATTAGAGAGGGGCCTTCTTGACTTTGCTTTCCCCTCCAGATTCACTTTCCACCCTCTTCCTCGCCACCCTGCTTTGTGCCTGGGGTGTGCAGCATGATGGCCGTCATCACTGGGCCCTCCTGCCTAGCTTCTAGTTGAGTTTGGCCAGTTTGGTCAGTGAGAAGCCCTCCCAGGAGGAAGTCTAGGTTGGGGCATCTATTCTAGTAGCTCCCTCCTGGCCAGGCCTTGGGTTGACAGTGGCTGTGCTCCTGTGCTGGAGGCCACAGTTCTTGTGTGACTGCCTGTGTCACAGTGGGTCCAGGACCTTCTGCTTCCCTGTTTCCCTGCAGGCCTGGCAGAATATGGGGCCAATCCCCCATTGGTTTCTCTTCACCTTGGCTCTCTGAACAGTCTCTTCGATGACACTCTCCATCACCCCCTTTGCCCTTGCCATCTGTTTTCTGCTGGGCTGTGACTGGCACATAGTTGGCTTGATCCAACTTGGTGCCTTTGGACTTGATCTGTCCCTTCCTGAGCGCTTTCCCTCGGTCTCCGCTTGGTTGGCCCAGCTCACGTTACCAGCACTCAGCACAGCTGTCACTGCTTCAGAGGGGCCTTGTCATGCCGCTCCCCACATGGTCCTGGCACCATGTCTTACCTCCCTTATAGCACTTTGACCCTCTGAAACGATGGTTTACTTGGTTGGCTGCTGGGCTTAGCCATGGCATCTCAATCCTTCTGAGTGCATCAGTGGTTGGCAAACATTTTCTGTTAAGGGCCAGAAAGTAAATATCTTTGGCTCTGTGGACCATATGGTCCCTGTCACAACGACTGAAGTCTCTTGTTGCAGCAGGAAAGCAGTCACAGGACGCATCCCCTGCATGGCCCTTCTGTGTTCCTCCAAAACTATTTACAAAATTGGCAGAAAGTTGAGGTAGGTAAAGTGTATCTCAGTAAAGTTACTGAACAACAGAAATGCAGCCGGCTGGAATTGGCCTGTGGTCTTAGCGTGCCACCCCCAACTAGGTCCAAAAGCTCACAAGCCCAGGGGCTTTCTTTCTCTTGTTCACATTGGGGCGGGTGAATGTTCCCTGGGTGCCCACTTTTGGGAATGACTGCCCTGTGTTGGTCACTGCTGGATGGTGGCTACAAAAGTGAAATAAGACAAAGGTAGCCCCTGGGGCCCTGGAGGGCAGGTGGGATCCATTGTCTGTTCATTCTGATGAGCCGTGGGACTGGCTGATGGGGCTCCCAATGGGATCAGCTCACCCTGCTAGGAAAGTCAGATGTGAGCCTCGGAGGGTGGAACCCTAGAGTGGCATCCTGAAGGGTGGTCAGGGGTTTGGCAGATGGGCTTCCGGCAGGAAGTTTTTTTGAGAACTGGAGGAGAGTGGTGTGTCTGAGGGACTAGACTCTGTAACTTAGCCTGTGGAGGATGGCAGGAGGCAAGCTCAGCTGGACAGAGGCCAGATCAGAGTCCTGCATGCATTTGGTCATTGTCCTGTAGGCAGCGAAATGCCACTGAGGATGCTGCATTGAGGAGGTCACGTGGTTGGGTAAGTGTTCTCGTGGAGGGCCGTGTGAAGGCTGGGCTGGGCGGTAACAGCAGAGGCAGGGGATGGTGCAGAAGCTTCTGGCTCCAGAGCAGGTCTTGGCTGGGGTCTTAGGCACATGTGTGTGTTGAAGCTGAACCTTGTGATTACTCGGGGCCAGGCCTGTTCCTGCCATGGAGTTTCTGTGAGGACGAGTGGTCAGCTGATGCAGATTTTGTTTCTGACTTGGGGATGATGGTGCTATTTCTTGTGCAGAGGGGGAGCAGGTGTAGGTCAAGAGAGGCTCTGTCACATGGAAACCTCTAGTGGGGAAGGTGGGGGGGAGATGGAGAAATGGCGATTAGTGGTGGAAAAGCAAGGTCCCAGGTAGTGCGTGCTCAGAAGAGACCGCTGGGTGGTGAAGGGAAGGCGACGGAACCCTGGGAGTATCAGTTGATGGGAGGGCTGCTCTCCTTGTTGGGGAGGTGTGTTGCTGGGGGACCACAGAGGACTGAGATCAGAGGGAGGAGAAGCAGCCAGCTCTCTCAAGATCTGGGGAAGACCCTTCCAGACAGAAGGAAGGCACGTACAGAGGTGCCCAGGTGGACACGTGTGGGGTGTGTCAGGTATGGAAAGAAGGACCCATACCTAGAGCAGGATGCCAGGCGGGGGTGGGTGGGGTGGGGTGGCGGGTTAGGCCACTGAGGCCCCCAGGAGTTTGGAAAACAGTTTCTAGCTTATCATGATTTCTTTGGTTGATAAGATACTAACTGGGCCAGGAAGCAAACCCCGCAGTAGTGGAGTCATGTGGCAGGGAATTCCACAATGCTCTTGGGAGCCCGGGACTGTGGAGGCTGGAGGTTTGGGGAAGTGTGGCTGCTCTGTTTTTCCTCCCGCCTAGTGCTGCCGAGGAGTGTGTGTTCTTGGTGGAGAATATTTTTTGACTTCTCACTGGGAATGGGCTGGCATTCAAACGCCGTGCACGGAGTCGGTCTGAGCACTTGGCTTGTTTTTTTTTTTTTTTTTCTTTCTTTCTGGGCAGTAAGAGTCTCACGGGGTGTGTTCATGCTTTCTTGACTCACTTCTCCCATGACCGTCCTGGGTTCGCTTTGCCATCATATGCATGAATCAAGGATTGGTCATGTTCAGCCTTTTGAGGAGCGGAACAGGAGCACCTCTCAGGACTCATGGAGACGCATCAACTTCTTACATGGAAGACAGGTGGCTCAGTGATTTGGAGTCATGAAAAGATAACTCACTTGTCCTTTTTTGTCTCGGGTCAACTTGTACCTGCTTAAGTAAAGAGGATGAGTGATGTGTGCAGCCGAAAGAATGGATTCTTGAGTTTCTAAATGCTTATTTAGCTAAAGGTTTTTTTTTTTTTTTATAAACCTATTCCTGTAGGTCTATTTTCTGCCATTCCAACATTAAAAATACTTCTTGATTTTCTTTTGGCAGGGCAGCATGTCATCTAGAGCTCTTGATGGTAAGCATCAGAAAATCTAATGTAAATCAACTGAAATGGAAAGGGGTTGATGAACTGGCATTGACCTAGACAGACTTTGGCTTCAGGCATGGCAGGATCCAGGGTCCATCTCTGTTGCCCCTCTGTTGGGTGGTCTTCCTTTCTGCTGACAGGACTGAGATGGCCACAGGAGCTCCAGACCTCCTATCTCCATTTTTCTATATATATCCAAAGGAAAGACAGAGCTTCTAAGGTCTCAAATCCTGAGGCTCCACTCTGACTGGCTCATCTTGGGCCTGAGCGTGTGCCCATCCCTGAGTCCCTCTTGCTGGGGAGAACCACGTCCTAACCTGCCCGCTCTGAATTATACACCTGTTCCTGGAGGGGAGGTAGGTGGACAGGTCAGCTCCAGAGGAGCACCGTGGGAGAAGCTGGAAGTGGAGCATGCTCTTCTCAGAGCAGAAATGGGGGCTATTCTATGAGGGGCTCAGCACAGTGCTCCACCTGTACTGGTTAGATCCAGTGAATGTTCTCAGTCTGCAAGTGAGGTTGGGCAGAAGCTAGCCAGTGGGATGTGGGTCTTGGGCCCTCTTCACATGTTTGGGAAACAAGAGGGTTTTTCCTGATATGCAGATAAACATTTTTTTTCCTTCCATAGTTGAGTTTGTTTTTGCTATACTAGGTGTGGATCCTGGGGCCTCATGAATGCCAGGCAAGCTCTCTACCATGGGGCCAACCCCTACCTCCATAGTTAAGTTTGTGTGACTGAGTCAGAGAATAAAACATAACCCACCAAATGTATGACTTTTCAGGCTTTATTGCTCAGGACAAGGTGATGTAAAAAGTGGATACGTTTAAAAACATTGGGAAAATGCTAGCACAGGTGCCATGGGACATGGTGAAGAGTTTGGTGTGCAAACCTGGTGGAGAGGGCTGACCTTAGAGCCAGACTGACTGGGATAGGCTACTCTACCTCCGGCTCTCGAGGACTCGTTCTCTCCTCTCTCGCACCTTATTCCTAGCAGGGCTAGGAGGTTGCCAGCGGAATGGGATGAAGTGCTTATCACAGTGCTTAGTGGTGGTGTTTAGTTCCTGTCAGTTATTAATAGTACTACAGGCTGCCCTCTGTATCCATGGGTTCCATGTCAGCAGGTTCAACCAATTGTAGAGTGAAAATACTTGGGAACAAAATTGCGCCTGTATTGAACACATAGATTTTTTTTTTTTGGTCATTATTCTCAAACAATACAGTGCAGCAACTATTTGCATAACATTTACATTGCATTAGGTTTTTTCAAATAATCTAGAGATGATTTAAAGCATACAGGAGGATGTGCATAGGTGTATGCAAATTTTATGCCATTTTATATCAGGAACTTGAATGTTTATCTGTATTTCTTTGGCATCAGTGTGGTCCTGACAACAATTCCCTGTGGTTACTAAGGAATCACTTATTACTGTCATCATCATCGTCATTATTACTAGTATCAGAGATGAGACTCTTGATTAAAAATGTGTTGGAGAATCACCAGAATAGGTGACTTAATTAACTGGTGAAACAAACATTTATTGAGCATCTCGTGTGTACTAGTCACTGAGCAAAGTCCTTGGGTTGCAGAGCTGAGCAGCAGGGCCCCTTTTGTGGAAGAGCAGGGAGTCTAGTGTGTGGGGGGGTGAATGAAGGAGCCCCGATGGGGTGCAAAGTGGCGAATGCTTTGAGGGAGTTACGCAGAGGGTGTTCTGGGGCACGGAGGAGGAAACGTGCCCACGGGATGAGCCTGAGCAAGGCCTCGGAGCTGGAACAGTCGGCCAGGTGAGCGTGGGGATGGAGGAGCTCTGTGAGCAGAGGAGCTGGCCAGAGCCGAGGCATAGGCACTGTGGCGGAACCTCACGGTATGCAGGGCACAGGCGTGTGGTGCTCCATCGGGTCAGGGTTAATTATGTCATTGGATCTTGTCATTGTTGTAGCTTTTTCCCCTCCTACTTCCCAGGTGGCCACCGTCAGGGGACCAAGAAGAGGACAAATTGTTCAATAGTCACAACTCCTGACAAATATGAGGTGCCACATGGCTTTCCTGTCTTGGAGGCTGTGTGCGCGCATGCACAAAATAACTGCCACCAACAGCTTTAAGCATCAGTGTATTGATATTTAAAATGAGGAAAACATAGTATTCGTTCATTCAATCATTAGAGTCCAATGTCTGGCTTAGTGAAATAGAAGAAATTAAAATTACGTAAAAAGGAGGACAGGGGGACTGTCACTTTCGTCTAGAAGCCTCAGACCATTGCTCCTTACGCCTCCACTCCCCAAGCCGTGTTCTCTCCCAGGTTGTTGCTCCCAAATTCCTAGGAGATGTACAATCCACACTCACAATCTTCCGGCTTCTGGAAATTGACCTACCTGGGAGAGTCCTATTAATTAGCCCACTAATGCATGTATTTTTAGAACAGATGGAGCAGCGAGAGATGAAACATTAATGCTGCGAATTTATCAAGTGTAGCTAACATTTTAAAAATTTGTTTATTTAGTAAATAAAGCTCAAGCCTCACTATGAAAATGAAGATGCTTCTGTTCTGACCTTGGCTTTGGGCGGCTCCGTGGCTCTGCCTTTGTAGGGCCAGCAGATCAGGATGCCCTCTTGCCATTCCCCACGGTGCTCCGTAGTTCCACGCACGTCTCTTTTGCATCCACAGGGATTTCTTGCTTTATGGGGGATGCTGTGATGAGGTCTTGGCCTTGCTGACCTGGCTGGGTGGGCTGCATTCCTGATGGCTTTCAGCTGGCGAGGTCACTATCCCGTTTGGAAATGGAAAGGCCACGTGGTTTTCCTTGTCTTCTTGCCTCTTGAGGAGTATAATTCCAGTGCCCTGTGCCGGCTCTACCTGGTGGTCTGGCACACAGCGGGAGGCACTCCCTGGTCTTTGTCTGAGCTGTCAGTGGGTCATCTGCAGGTGAGACTGGGGTCCGTCTGTCCAGGCATCAGATGTCGTAGAGCCTCTGGGCCCAGTAGAGTTCTCCAAACCTTTTATTCCTTCCTTGGGTTCACCTGGTTGTCTTGTCAGGATTGGCTTAGCCATCACCACCCTTATTGTCATATGCCTCCTCATCACCATCATGACAGCCACCATCCACTGCCTGTGGTTGGGAGGTGATCATTACTTCTGTACACTTATTGAGTGCTTACTGTGTTTCAGGCATTTTGGGGAGAATTAAGCTGCCCAGAGCCCAGTGAGATAGATACTAGTATTACACCTTTTTACAGATGAGGGCACAGAGGGTAAGTCACCACTTGCTGAAGGAGATGGCAGGCGAGTGGAGGGACAGTGTTTAAATTCAGTGTTTTTAGATCTACTGTCTGCGAACTCTGGCCTGTAGGGCCTCCGTTTGTTTCATAAGCCATTTTATTAGAACACGGCTGCACCTGTTCACTTAGGAATTATCTGGGGTGACTTCTGCAGCACTAGTGTTGAGCGGTTGGGACAGTGACCATCTGCTTCTTCACCAGAGGAGCTTGCTGCTCCAGGGCCCAAACTCTTGGCTACCATCCTCTGCCGATTCTGAAGGGAAAGCAAAACCAGAGTTGCTGTAGTGCATCAGGCTCTGGAGGGTGGTAATGAGCTGGTGTATCCTGGTGGGAGTGTGTGTATGCTGGTAGGAGTAGTGGTCATATGCCATTCAGTGCACACACACATACACACGTGCTCTGCCGCAAGAGCGCCAGAGTCCTAGACCCTACCCTCCACTGCTGAAATGGGTGAATGGTATGTGAATTATCGCAATAAAGCTGTAACTTTTAGAAGTTAGACACAATGAGAGCTTTCAAAGATGTCAGCTGCATCATGATGGGGGCCCAGTTACGGTAGGTGTCTGCGATGGCCTTCAGCAGGGCTGCGCCTCCAGGCTCGCAGTGCAAGGGAGGTTGCCTCATCTGTACATAGGCTCTGGAAGACCTGAGGCTCTGATATTAAGACAAGAATGCACCAACTGGACAGGAACTTGGATTTCTTTCCAGAAATGACCCCAAGAAGCCTTGTGGGTCTTTTTGGTGGACACAGGCTGGGAGACCTGGGCTGGGAGGCTTGGACTGTGGCCAGGCCTCTGCCCTCTCTTCCTGAGAGATTGGCTTGTGGGCAGGACTCGCATGGATGTGGTTTATGAGTGGGAGAGTGTGACAGATACTCAGGAGGACTCTATTATATGTTTTGGGGACAGTGGAGGAGATGAGCAGCCCACAGTGGAGCTGGGGTTCTTTCTCAGAACTGCTGGCATTTGGGGTGCATAATTCCTGTGGCAGATGCCAGAAGTGCCCTTCCCTCCATTCTTGTGACAATCAACTGTCTCTAGACATTGCTCAGTGTCCCCTGGGATTGCAGTACTGCCCTTTACCCACTTGAGAAGTCCTCCTCTAGATGGTGGGAGCTGCTAGTGCCCGGTCCCTGCCGTGGAGGAACCATGGGGAGCACGCAGTAGGAGACAGGCCCATGATGGCAGTGGGGATCTGATGCACAAATGTGTGGGTGGGAGACTGGGAACATGGTGTGGCACTGGAGTGAGGCCCCCAGGCAGAGCCAGCCCTGCTGCTGCTCTGAGCTGGGAGGCCGCTCACCCCTGCGCTCTCGGTGCTCTCAGACTTGGAGACGAGATGAGAGCCTACTTCCCAGCTCCAGTGTGCACATGCGGAGATGCAGATGCGAGGCACCCAGCACCTACTGAGTGCCCTGGAGCTGTCTGCCTGATGGCTGGGGTATTGCTTTGGTTTTTGTTAGTGAAATGAAATCTGAGGTTGAGAAGCCTCTAGAAGAGTTCTATTTTTCTCACAGTTCTGGAGGTGCGAGGACATGGGGCTAGTCCTGGCTCAGCTCCAGAGGGGCTGTTTTCATGCATGGTGGTATCGTGGCAGGAGCAAGCATAAGAGGGAGTGAGCACCTCGGAGTCAGGAAGCCAGAGAGCCATTCGGGGTTGGGCTCATGGGGCCTACTTCAGGGTCCCCTGAGAACTATCTTAATCCCTTCCCATGGCACCTTACAGTGACCCGAGGACTTCCCACGAGGTCCTACCTCTTAATATTGCCACTGGAGCCAAGTTCCCAGCACATGAACCCTTGGAGGATAAGCCACATGAAAAGTAGAGCAGTTGGTATGTGTAACTGCAGGATACATGATACATCTTGGGGCTCAGGGAACAGTCTGAGAAGGAGTGACATCTTACTGGAGCCTTAGAGGATGAGAAGGAGCTATGTGGAAGGCATAGGCATGGGTGTACACCTGTGTGCAGATGCCAATGCATGATCACGTGGGTGTGCTGTCGCCTGCAGGTGTGTGCATGCTCCTCAGGGAGTAAGAGCTGCTCAGGCCACAAGAATCACATAAAGAATGCCCAGGGACTGGCACTGTTTGTGAAGTGCTTGGGATTGCTGATCGGTTACAAAGTAGGAGCTGTGGGGGTTGGACTCTGGTTTAAGGTCTGAGCAGGAGCCCAGCAGAAAAATCATGGATGGTGCTTTGGGGGTCTTGAGAAGCTATGAGAGTTTTATATCTCAGATTCTCTAGCTTCTGGTAGGCTCTGGGAGAGCACTAACATTTCTCCCTGAATGACACTGGCTCTTTGAAAAGCTGAGGTATTCCTACAAAATTAAATTATTCCGATGGGTGTGGTGATGCCCACCTGTAATCTCAACGGCTCAAGAGACTAAGAAGGAGGATCACAAGTTCAAAGCCATCTCAATTTAGTGAGACCCTATCTCAAAGTTAAAAATGTAAGTAAATAAAAAGGACTAGAGTTCTAACTCAGTGGTTGAGTGCCCCTGGGCTCAATCAGTGGTACCAAACAAAACAGTAAAATTGTATTATTGCTGTCACTAATTGGGACTTGCAGGAAACTGCCCATGTCATCTTCATGTGCCAAAAGCACTAAGTTGAGCCAGGCTCTGGGGTCTGCTGTAATTTCCCTAAGCTTTTCTGGAAAGGCTGAACTTTCTTAAAAGGGAGGGAAAGCATTCACAGTCTCATCTTGCAGTCACCTCGAGCAGCCAGAGTCTGGTTTTAATGTGTTACGGGAGTGTGGGCTTTTGAAGTGGCAGAATTCTTGTCATGAACCTATGCTGTTCCAAACAGGCTGTCCCAGGAGGGTACCTGCCCCCCAGTTCTGGCTGCATCTGGGTTCCAGAGGCCCTGTGTTTCTGCCTTGGAGTGGAGGGTGGCTAGTGCAGGCTGCAGCTCCACTCTGTTGTCTGTAGCCATCTCTGCTGGGAATGGGGACTGTTCAGGAAGCAGTGTGCCTGTGGACTTTTTGGTTGCCAAAAATTAAAAAAAAAATCCTAATTCAAGTTACTTACATAAAACAAAAAGACAAAATAAAAACAACCCAATTTCCTGTAACTGAGAAGCCCAAGGAACTGGTGTAGGCTTCAAAAAGATCTGGATCCAGAATAACAGCAAAGTTGTGGGCCTCTGAGTCATTCTCATGTAGTCATGCCTAGGCCAGAGTCTCCCAGATGTGGCAGGCATGGCCTTCAGCAGCTGGGCTTGGCCTTCTTGCCGAGCAGGATCGCAGAGAAATGAGCACCACCTTCCCCGCTTAAAGGGTCCTCCCTGGGTCTGTGACCGTTGATACTTCCCCTGGCTCCGTTCCGGAGGGATGGGCCAGCCAGGGTCAGGTGCCCTGGGCGCCCGCATGAGGATGGCAGGTGGGGCTTTGCCCCAACCCCTGAGGTGCTGCAGAGATGTTTCCTTATAACTGCATTGTAGGGCTGGGGATGTAACTCACATGCTTGGCACATGTGAGGCCCTGGGTTCAATCCTTTTTTTCCTTATTGGGAGAAGAAAAGAAGTATAATTCATACTGGGCTTGGTGGAGCATATCTGTAATCCCAGCTACTTGGGAGCCTGAGACGGGAAAATCACAAACTTTAAGACCAGCCTTGGCAACTTGGGTGTTGTCTCAAAATAAAAAATAAGGAATTGGGGTGTAGCTGAGTGGAAAGGTGCCCTAGGTTCAGCCTCCAGTACCAAAAAACAAAAATGTATTTTGGTTTCCTGACGTTTGGTGGGTATGGCTGCCCCTCTGCTGCTTGTTATTGATTGCACAAAAACTGGTCCAGATTTCTCAAAGTTGTCATTGGCCAAGGGCAGGCTCTGTTAGCTCCCGCCTCTGACTCCAGAGAGTAGGGCAGCAGTCTCCCCTGGTGCACCACTGGTGATTCAGAGCCATCTCCATGGCACCTTCGATGTGCTAGAACACTCCATTCTGTGCTCTGGAGCTGCTGGGAATTCTCCTTTGGGTGGGGAGTGGAGTGAAAGCCATCAGGAGAGCAAGCAGCTGTAGGTTACCTTGTGACCAGCTGGCGGCAGAAAGCAAGGGCAGAAAGATACGGCCTCTGAGATTTTTAGCCTTGACTTTGCCCAAAGGAAAAGGAGCAGAGCCCAGTTGTTGCAGATGGGAGGTGGAGGATTATTGCTGGGTTTGGGCCAACTCTGCAGCAGTTCCATGTCCTCTGGACCCAGGCTGGGCTGCAAGAGGAGTTGGTGCTGGCAGACAAGCCACGGTGGGCGGCGTTCACCAATGGTCGAAGAGCGTGGGAGCCGGCACAAAACAAGTTTCAGAGCTCATTTAAAAACCAAAGGAATAAGTTGATTTTCCACATGATAACACTGTTGATGCTTTATAAATAATGTATAATAAAGAGGTTAGGAGGTTACAGAATAACCTGCAAGCAGAATCTGCTGCGTCTTGTTTAGAGCTGACTGAGTGCCCCCCCCACCATCCCCCAATAAGCAGCATATTTAAGGAGATTTTGTTTGGTGGTTTTGCTCTTGGGATTTGTGTGTGTGTGGCGGGGGTGGGGCGGGGGGTTCCTAAATATTTAAGAAAACCCATTCTCTTGGGTTAGTAAATAGCTTAGTACCCTCTTCTGAGAGCTATAACAAAAAGAAATTTTTAAAATTACATTTAATTTACTGCTTACGTGACTTCCAAAGGAAATTGGTTTGGGAACAATTATTTGGGGATTATTCGTATTTCGGGTTGGTGTCCTCAGATTATCTGTTATTTCTAATCTATGACCAGGTTGTATTTTAATTGCTCTCTCATAACTTTATAGGGGGTGCTGGTCTCATGTCAGAAGTGGTTCACTATTTGTTACCAACTGAATTATGCCCCCACCAAATCCAAATATTGAAGTCTTAACTCCCAATGTAATTATAAAGGGGGATATGACCCATTAGCAGGTAACTAAATTTAATTGAGGTTATGCAGGTGGGGCCAACTGAACCCAACCGAACTTTATAAGAAGAGGAGAGGACTTCATTAGGCCCTCGCTTACAGAGGGAAGGTCACACGAGGACACATCGTCCTCATACCTAATGTGGAGGAGGGCAGCTCAGGAGGAACCTAGCCAGCTGAAACTTTGGTCTTGGGCCTCTAGCCTTCAGAACTGTGGAAACAAGTGTCTGTGGTTTCGGGCCCCCAGGCCATGATGTCTTGTGGCAGCGCTGAAGGATCGAGGGGCTGGTGGTGATGTGTCTTCTCCCAGCTTCTAACAGGTGCAGGTTCAAATCCCAGCGTACTGTTAACTAGTTGAGTCTTTAGACAAGTGGTAACCTTCCCATGCCCCACTTCCCGTTTTGTAAAAGAAATTATATATTACATGCCCACTTTGTGTGTGTGTGTGTGTGTGTGTGTGTGTGTGAATCGCAGGAGAGGGATTGATGGTATCTTAGTTTTGCTATCAAATGTTAGTCTTCACTTATTTTCAACCACTTCAGTTTGCTCTTCTGAGGCCCTGGATCCCCATGGTTTGTGTCTTGGGCCCTATGATGTAGGGGAAATATGCTGACTGGGGGAGGCTGCTTGGGATTTGATCTATTCTGTCCCTGTTTGGGCAGATGTCTAGTGGCTTACCCACTCACAGCCTCAGTTTGCTTAGCTGTAACATGGGATGGAGCATCTTCTGTGCAGTTATCAGTGATAGGATTTTATCTCTATTTTAATCCAGATGTGCTTAGGCTGTTCCAGATCGTCCTTGGGGTCTCTCCCCTGGTGGGTGGATTTGAAGCAGACCTTGGTGATCATAGTCTCTCACATTCCCAGTGCTCATCTCTGCCTGGTGTAGAGTAGATGTTCACTTATTTTTTTAAAACGGCTTTATTGAGATGGGGTTTATATATCTTGTAATTCAGCCAACAAGAGTATGCCAGTTCAGTGGTGCTGAATACATTACCACATGAAGTGCTAATTGCTACATTGTTTCAATCAAGTGAATGAATGAACTCTGCGGCTGGTGCTTCATCTGTAGTATTCCTGCATTTGTTCATACTGTCTAGTGTCTGAGGTCAGCCGGGTGAAGGTTGCCACTCTAGGGGTGCAGTAGCATCACGTGCGAATATCTCTGCCCGGGTGGCGCGCTCATCCTGGTCGGGAGAGCACTGGATGCCTAGGCTTGATAGTGTCTTCGACTTTCTCACTAGCTCTTCTCAGCTCTTGAATGGACCTACCTGGTGAGGACTGGCACTCTTTGTCTTACACATTTTTATCCTAGCTGTTGGGGAAGTGGCTGATATTGACTCTGTGTCATTTTGGTTTTCATTTGATCAGTATTCACTGGATGTCAGGAGGGAACCAAGGGCAGAAAATGCCAGGCTGGGGGTTAGAGATGCTGTGAGCTCAAGAGGGTGGGATGGGCAGGGGCCCTCTGAGGATGTGCATGCTGGTTATGGGGCGTGGCAGCAGGGGGTGGGTTCTGTCTCCTGATCATATTCCCCTTGGTCTGCACCATCTAGGAGCCGCTGGTGTGGGAGAGGCAGGGGAGCCCCAGCAGTGGGAAGAGAGGGGAGGCTTGAGCCATCTGGGAGTGACACTAGGGCCACTGTGGCCTGTGGTCCCATGGGATGCAGGCCTCAGGGCAGCCACCAAATACCCATGGCTTCTGCAAACCAGCCTGGCTTTGATCGCCAACCAAGTTCCACAGCTTCTGACAAAAAGGCATCATGGATCCTGGAAATGGCTTGGAACCCCAAACAATCAGGAGGCACCTTTAAAATGGGCCTTTTTGTGTTTTTGTTGGACAACAGAGATGACTCAAAAAGGGACCCTCTGAAGTGTGCGTGGTGTCTTCTCTTTACCCTGCTCCTCATTGGGCAAAGGCAGTGCTTTTAACTGTGGCTGCCCATCTCTGTGGACCCTGAAATAGCACCCAGGGGATCAGACAGTTTACAAAGTGCAGTCTCGCTTGAGTGCTTCTGTGAATCTGAGTATATTTGGCTGGATGGACATGTGGACTTCCTATGGTAATAGCCAGATTATTTTTCTAAATATATGTTGTATACATATTGTGGTAGAGCAAGTGAGTTATTATGACATATCCTAATTCTGTCACCTGCATATCCTTGAGAAGCTTTGTGTGAGGAGAAAAGAACATGCAAATAAAATATAAGAGGTTAAATAACCCAGTAATACTGAATTTGAATTGGAAATTTCACTATGAAATCATGAGGTATTTTGTCTTTATAATAAATGTGTGTCAGAATAACAATGCTACTACTACAATATAATTGCAAAGAATAGATAATAGTTTAAGCATGTATTTACCCTATTTTCTTCCATCCTTGAAAAATATTTATCCTAGATCTACATTTCCTGAGCACACAGCCAATGTGTCCTCCACTCTTGTTTTGCATCCTGGTTTAGACCTAGACCCACGGGCTTATGTTTATACCTCACCAGTCCCCTGTTGCCATCTTACTGGTCATTTTGGTCATCTCAAGTTTATTCTGTGATTCATCCTGCAGGGAAGTCTTGTGGGAACCATATTCGTACATGTCATTTCTCATTTGTGCTCTGTACACGTAAACCGATTTTGTGTATCTTAAATCTTTGGGTCACGTTTTCTTGAGTATCTTCAGTGTGTGACGACACTGTCTTGAATGTTGCTGTTGGAGCTGGGCAGTTATCTCATTTTCCTTCCCTTGAAGGCAGTTGCCCAAAAGAGTCCTCTTTAGTTGAGTAAAGTTGCTCGAGTGTGTCTCGGTGTTAGTCATGCAGAGGTGGCGCTCCCAGGCACACTGAGTGCTCCTGCAACACATAGTTGAGTCCCTTTATTTTCACAAGGCTCTTTGAACCAGGTGTTCAGTGTTTGATGTCTCTAGAGATTTCTGTTTCATTTGCCATCTTCAGTGTATGCCACTTTCCCTTGAATCATCTGTAGCCACTTTGTTACTTTTAATTTTTTTTTAACCCTTCTAGGTTTGTCTTCATTTCTGAAGCACTTCTTTAGTTTCCCGAGTTTGGTCCCCTCCTCGTGGAGTTTTTCTGATTGTGTGTGTGCTGTTCTCTCTGGTCTTGTATTGTTTTTCTTTGTCTTTCAGCTGGTTTTGGAATCGAGGGTTGCATGGGTATTTCTGGCAAGTCTAGGTCACCTGAGGATTTGTTGTTCTTCCCTGCTCCTCTTTTTAGATGTCGCATGGTATTTACCTGGGTTCTTCTGTTGCTCTTCTTGGCGTGTAGTTGGGTAAGGCAACTTTGGAGGAAGGTGGTACCGTCGAGGGGCCAGAGCTCACTCTTCTGTGGTTTTCTGGCCGAGCTCAGCAATATGGAAGCTTGCTTCCTGATACCACCTGGCTTTGCTCCCCCTGAGCTGTTTGCTGGATCTTTTGTCCCCTTCATCTTCAGTGTCTCTGCTGCTTTGTGCTTGTGCACTCTGGAGCCCTGTCTTGGAGAGTCCCAGGGGCCAGTTTTGAGTGAGTAGAGGCCACTTCAGACTTGGCTGCAGGCCCTCTGTGCTCCACAGCCTCTGGGAGCAGAAAGGCTGCCTGAGCTGCAGTAGCTCTCATGCTGCCCGCAGGAGGCTTGGAGGTTCTCTTCTCAGCCTCCATCAGATGAGGCTCTCTCTGCACAGCCGCCCTGTGGGTCTCCTGGCTGTTAGTCTGCTTCACCTGCTATGTCTGGGGGTTTGCAGGGTACTTTGCCATCCATCTTTGTTACAAATGCTGTCCATGGGCTTTTGGTTTTGGTGTCTAGCTGCTCTTTTAATGGGAGGATTAGGGAGATTAAAAAATTGTGTTGCTGTCACTGCCGTCTTCCTAGAATCCCTTTCTAAATGGGCATTTAAAATATCTAATAAATCCCTTGTTAGTAATAATCCTACTGGACAAAGCTCAAGGGAAGGGCGCCACCAGAGAGGGGGTCACTGAAGGCCAACAGGCAGCTGGGACTAGGCCAGTCATTACCCAGGATTGGAGCTCACTTGGCTTTGCAGCAGCCATCTCTCTGATAGCTCCTCACCACCTTTGTTGATTGAGAGCAGAGCCTCCAGCCAGGGCGCTGCCGACAGTTCCTGGGGGTGGGGGGCTGAGAGGGGTTCTTCAGCCCCAGGGCTGCTCGCCAGCAGCTTCATCTGCTCACCGTTAGTGGGACATGAAATGTCATTGTGAACTGCATAGGGATCGATTTATTCGTCAAACATTTCTTAGTTTTTAAAATTACCCTGACTTTTTATCCTGGGAATTTCAAACCTGGAAAGTGTAAGACTAGGATGATGAACTTGGCTACCCAAGCTCTTGGTTGAGATTTACTGCCTCTTCATACTTTGTATATTGGTCTTTATTTTCACTTTTCCTCCTAAGTAAGCTCAAACATACAAGTGTGTGTGTGTGTGTGTGTGTGTGAAAATGATATACGTGAACACATGGAGTCCATGTTTCCTGCTGGTGTTCTCAAGAGGCTAAGATTTGATGAGAATGTTGTGACTTGTTCTAGAACCAAGTTGAGTTTTCAACTTGATGCTCAGATGTGGGATGTCTAACCCTCAAATGCTGTTTCACTAACAACTCCAGGCGGATCAAGATCCCCAAACACTGCTCTGCATTGCAAGAAAGGGACCCTTCTAGGCCTTTCCCTGTCTCCCGTGCAGGCTGCAAGATAATCATAGTGATTGTACCTTCTTGTACTCAAAGGCCACTCCAAGTGTTTTGTAGGTTCTGTCTCAGTGGTCCTGTGGGAACAGTCACACAGGAGGCAGGGGAACTGCACCTATGAGTGGCTCCCTTATCCATGTGATAGTAGTAGTAGGGTCTTGCTATTCTCAGGAGCTATTTAATATTTATTTTGCTGTATTTACATTTGCAAGACAGATTTCCTGGTACCTGTTATGAGCTATTTAGTTGATTCTTTAAACCCTTAGACCATTGTTATAAATTGTCTCTTCCAGGTTGGAGCTTTTTTCCCTGAAGGTGTTGCTTTCTTTTTTAGGAAAAAACCTTTTTATTTTGAAGTAAGATTTGTTGAACAATTGCAAGAATCTTAAACTGCCCAATATACTTCACTTTGATTCACTGGTTGGTAGCATTTTGCTGTATTTCAGATCAGTGTATGTGTCTGTGTCTATGTGAACTTTCTTTTTAAATGGATTCATTTAAGGATTGGTGGCTTGCAGCACCGTGGCTTACCCCTAAAGTGAATGTTTTTCTGAGAACAGGGGTGCGTCCTCATAGGAGTATGGGTATAAAATGCAGGGAGTGGGACACTACTGCAGTGTCCTGTGGGCCAGCGAAGGCTTGTGTGGCCATTCTCCGCGGGATCCAGGATCCGGTGCAGGACGGGGGGTCATGTTGCCACCTTCCTTTTCCTTCATCTCCTCCAATCTGCTCTGCTCCCACAGATTCTCTTTCATGACCTTGGCTTTTTTTTTGTATTCGTCTTCAAGCCAGTTGCTTTCTAGAACATCCCTCAATTTGGGTTTGTCAGCTGTTTCCTCATGATTTGATTCAGGTTATGTGTTTTTGACAGGATCTCGAGGGTTTTGAACTCATTTACTCTTGGCCTAATAAAGGGACACTAACTACCAAGTAGACTTCTGTTCTCACAGATGGCAAAGCTCAGTGCCAAGAGGTCAAATTCAAGAGCAGACATACCATTCGGTGGCCCCAGGCAGGCTATGGCTCACAGATGTGTTTAGCTTGGTACATGAGATGTTTTTAAAAATGGCAAATTTAGGAGCTGGGTTGTGGCTCAGTGGTAGAGCTCTTGCCTAGCATGTGTGAGGCTCTGGGTTCGATCCTCATCACTACATAAAAATAAAATAAAGGTATTGCCTACATCTACAACTTAAAAAAAAAAAAAAGCAAATCTGTTTGGGTGAGGTGGCACATGCTTATAATTCCAGTGACTCTGGAGGCTGAGGGAGGAAGATAAAAAGTTCCAGGATATTCTCAGCAACTTAGTGAGACCCTATCTCAAAACAGAGGGCTGTGGATGTGGCTCAGTGGTAAAGCAACCCCCAGCTCCCTCTCACCTCCGCTACAAAAGGTGAATCTGTATTTTAAAGACCTCAATGCTTCGTGGAGAAATCCAGATTGCAGCGTCTCCTGAGAGGCCGTGGATCTTGACAGGACAAGGCTATACTTCTGCAGCCTGGCGATGAGTCGTGGGTATGTGCCTGGATGTGTCTCTTGCTGTCCATGTCCACTCATAGGGTAGGACCCCTGCTGTGTGTCCCCTGGTGTGCTGTACTCCTTGGTGCTACCTGCCTGGTCCCTGGAGGCCTGGGACTCAGAGCTTCTGCGACATCTTCTGCTCTGTATTCTTCTTAAAAGGGCCCATTAGGAAACGAGTGGCTGTTTGACCTCTGTTCCTTGTGCCTGTTCTGGGTGTGTGTGTGTGTGTGTGTGTGTCTCCATCCTTTCAGCAATTATTTCTGTTTGCATTTCTCCTCCCAAAGGAGTCACTTGTTGGGAAACCTTGGAGCTTCTAGAACTATCTTCCAAGGAAGCCAAGTTCAGTGAGAGGCTCCTTCAACTTCCAGTAAAATCTTGAAATGCTGCATCGCCAGAGGGACCTGAACCAGCGTGCAGCATTTCCTAAGGGGGTGAGATTCACTCACCATGCAGAGAATTTAGCTGGGGGAAGAGGACTCGGTATTTGAAGCCTGACCTGGAAATAATTCCAGGGAACGACTTGAGCATGATTCCATGTTCTTCCCTGGCCCTTGCTCCCCAGGAGGAACCGGACTACTTTGATTTTAATATAAAGACAATGGGACCCTGATTTTCACAAGTAACAATGATGATAATTAATAACAGCTAACATTTAATATGCCAGATACTTATTATATGCCAGATATGTCATATATATTTATATTTAGACAGTGGTGCTTTTACTGTCTCACATAGCAAGTGATAAACTGAGGTGCAGAGAAGTAAAGTCACTTTTCCAAGGTCACACAGAAGCGGAGTAAGAGCGCTCATCAGGCCTGCCTGACTCAAAGCAAACACTTCTAAATGGCACAAACTGTTGAAGTGAGCTGCTTTTTGATCAGTAAATGCCTCAAGAAGTCACTTCCATGAGTTTTGAATGAGTAAAGTGACAGTCGAGTATGATTCCAGCTGTTGAGTTTGGAACCCTGTGATTCCCTGTTGTGTTCGGGTTATTTTGAGTGAGTCGTCTGCGGTTAGCTGCTTTCCTGAGCTACTGGAGCTGTTGGGGCTGTTTCCCTGGCTCTGGATCTGAAGTGTAGGGGCCGGGATGCCAATCTGAGACGAATTTGCCAGGTAACTAATGAGATGGAATTTATGAAAGAAAGAGGGGTGACGGGAGCAGGGCAGAGCACGGGGAGCCAGCCACTGCCCCCAGGCTTGCCCCGTTCCCACCGCAGTCACAGTGAAGGGTCACATAGCTTAACCTGGAGAGCAGCTGGGGAGAAATACGACTTCCTGAAACTTGAGTCCCCTGGCTACCTTCCAGCCCTGTCTTACTTGAGAAAATTATTGGAAAGAAAGGACAATCCACAGACTTGCTGGACAGGGTTGATTGAGAAGGACTCTTCATGTCTGGTTCGTGTTGCCATCGTGGTGTGGCTGGAAGGCACAGGGTGGCGAGTGCCTGCAGGATTGAGTCTGGCCTGGAGGCTTCTTAAGATATAGACACCAGGCCCCACCCAGGTCAGCAGTTGCAGAGGGGCCTGGGGTCGGCTTTGTACCCTTCACTTCCTCACTCCTGAATGTTTGTTTCCTACGAGCAAGACCTTCTCCTTGTAGCTGTAGCACAACAGTCAAACTTAGAAAACCAGCACTGACACTTTTCCACCAGCTAATCCTTACCATGTCGCTTTTACCAGTTGTCCCCCAAATGTCCTCTCCTGCAAAATGGTTGAGACCAGAATGACAGATGCGGTGCATGTAATTGTCGTGTTTCTTCAGCCTGGGACGGCTCTTCTTTCTCCTTGACTTGACCACATTTCCAGTTTTGAAGACGGCACCCTGTTTGTCTTGCAGCATGCCTTCCACGGGACTCGTTGGCTGGTTCCTGGGGGTCGAGTTCAGCTGTGCATCTTTGGGAGTAGCACAGGGTGGTGGGTGGTGAAGGACTTCACTGTGTTCCATTCCTGAAGGGCTTCACTTTGACCTTCTGATTGAGGTGCTGTCTGTCACCCTTCTCTGCTATGAGGTTACCCTTTTCCCCTTTCCAAATAATAAGTATTTCGCAGGAGGTTTTAGGGTCATAAATATCCTATTATACATGAAACTTTCCCTTTCTTAGTTTATGGATTCTTGTATTTTAGTATCCCATAATCCCAGTTACTATCATTGTTTGATGCTGAATTGTCCTAGAATTGAGAACCCTACTGTGTCCTTTTGAAATGTCCTCATGAGTTCACAGTGATCCCTTGAACTGCACTCCTGCCCCACTGTGGTGACATCCCATTTTCTTATTTTTGTGTTGTGACTCCCTGTCCAACAGCAGCAGCCTGGCTCCAGTTGACTGTGAGACATCCGGTTATTTGATCTGTCCATCTTCACGTGACTCATCTCTAGTGGCTCTGGACTGAGTTATTCAGGACGGGAGAGCAGGGTTGTGGGGGATCAACTCTGTGCTTATGCTCCCCCTGCTGATTCCATTGTGGGATGCTCTGCCCTCTGACCACATTCGGAAGGTCCCTGGCCTAGTTCTGGGGGGGGGGGTGGCCATTGCAGTTGCCCTGATATCAGTCCTAGTTCCACTCTGGAGAACCTCGGCTTGTCACTAACTGTGCTAAGCCTGCGTTTCCTCATTTCATCCAGTGCAGACACAGGTAATAGGGTTGGCCCTGAGGATCCCAGAAGGACCATCTGCAGAGGCCTGTGGTGGAGGTGTCTGCTCTGAACAGGTGCAGACTTGTTTTCTCATCACTGTTCCTGAGCAATACAGTATAGCAAACACTTGCCTTGTGTTGGGCCTCATGTCATTTGGGGATGATTTACAGAGTACAGGGGATGTATGTGGGCTTCATGTAAAAGCTGTGCTTTTTTTTTTTTTTTTTTTTAAATGACTGAAGCACCTGAGACTTTGGTATGCTCGGAATCCTGGAGCCAGTTCCCTGTGGTGCTGATGAGTGGCTGTCCCTCATGGTTATGAGGGCTACATAGAGATACCTAAGGCACGTCCGCTCTCAAGGGCTTCACAGGCTAGAGGGGGAGATGAGCACAGACCAGGGTGTGACAGCAGGGCATTTGAGTAGAGGCTGTTGAGGCTCTGACGGGGTGGAAGAGGGGCTGTCACAAACCCTCCTGGTGGAGGGGAGTCAACAGGAAGGGCTTCTGGGAAAGCTTGGCCTTTGAGCTGCCCTTGGGAAATTACAGGTGTCACTGGGGTGGGTGCAGATGGGGAATCGGAGCTGAGAGGAACAGGTCAGCCTCGGCTAAGACACATGGCCGGAAGGAGCCTGGTGGAGTGGGTGTGGGGGGCCGTGATAGTGGCCATCTGGGCTGCTCTGGCAGCTGCAGGAGGGAGGGAGGGGTCCAGCCTGGCAGCCCCGAGCATCCAGTGGAGTGGGCAGCCTGTGCAGGGCCTGGGGCGGCTCCAGGTGGCCTGAGGAAGGTTCACTTTCCTTCCCTCCTACCCTGGCCTTCTCGCCTCCAGTGCGTCCGGCCGGCTGGAAGGGCCCTTCCACCCCCAGATCTCTTGTGACTCTTCACTGTCTTTCAAAGGCAGCAGAGGGGACTGGTTCCCTTTGGACTCTGGAATCTCACTGCCTGGTTTGCATTCTAGCTCTGCCACTTGTCGCCTGGTCATTTGCCAGGAAAATGACAAAGCTTCCCATAGAATCTATGTCTGCAAGCATTGAGCAAGCCTTGTTGGCCTCCCTCTGCGGCTCCTGCTGGACAGCGGTGGCTGGTGGCTGCTATATTGTCACAGGGAGGCGCAGGGTGTGAGCTGAAGTTTCCCATAAAGAAAGCCAAGGAGGTGTGTTGTGCTCTGCGTGGCAGTAGCTTTGCAAGGTCCAGTGACTTAGGAAAAGTGAAGGGGGTGGTTGGAGCTGGAGTGAGAGGACGCCATCAGCCGTGTGCACAGTTTGGAGGGAATGATTTCTTAGCTTTTTGTAGTGATCTTGAACTTGAGATCTTAGGAGCGGCTGTAAACCCCACAAAGCCAGGTGGTTTGTGCTGCCCTTCCTGCCTGTTTTGGAGCAGTGCCCACTGCCCTGGGCAGCCTGGCTTCCAACTTACGTTCTTCTAATGGTTGGTATCGACAGGTGGGACCCACTGTACCCAGCAGATAGTAGAATTGAGCCACCCTCATGCCATGCTTTCGTCTGGGAAAGTAAAATTCCTGTGTGTCGTCTTATGGTGTTTCCATGCCTGTGAATTACCAAGTGCACTTAACAGGTTCGTTAGTTTTGTTTGGAGTAATTATCCATTGAGTGGTGCTGTCGAGGTTGCTGGTTGTTTATTCTGACATGGGGCAGATGTAATTGCTTTGACTTACAAACATTAATTATTGCAGTCACCGGGAGCTGTGTGAGAGGTACTTGCCACCTACTCGATGCTTTGCTTGCTTTCCTGGTGATTTTAAAGGAAGCTGCGGGGTGGCCAGCAGGCATATTTGGGGCTGGGAGCCGTAGTTGGCGAGGCTTTCTGGAATCCTGTGGATGAGTGTCTGCACGCTCTTTCCGTCTCCCCAGCCACCACCCCAGCCTTCCAATCCTGGCCACTGTCGTTGCTTCGGGACGGCTGCAACAGCTGGCATCTCCTCTGCCCACTCCAGTGTTTCTCTCACTGCATGTGTCCTCGCCTAGCTTAGCACTTGCACTGGACGCCCTTCTCCAGAACTAACCCGCACCCCTTGCCCTGGCTGCAGGGGCCTTTGTGACTCCTGGTCTCCTCGGCTGCCTGGCTTCCCTGGCAAGCTCAGGCTGGCTGGGGCTTTTCCTTGTCTCTTTGTTCTGCCTGAGCTTGGTCCTGGAGACATGCCTGGGCTGTTACCGAGTCCCAGCACTGCCCCCCCCTAGACCCCCAGCTGCTCAGTTGGAAACTGAACTTTAACCAGCACCGGGGTCCATATGTTCTAGCACTGTCTCTCATGGAAATGGTGTGGAGCCTCACCTCCTCCAGATCTTGTCTTGTTTGTCACCTTCTAGAAAGGCCTTCTTAGATTCCCCTGTATTAAAAACTCCCACACTCCATCCTTGCCCTAGCTTTATTTTTGCAGTATTTATTGTTATCTGAGACCATATTACCTGTTCCCTGACTGGTTGGACCACTTCGCCATGATAAATGTCACCTCCATGAAGGTCAGGGTCTGGTATCTTGTTACCATTCCATTTCTGTTGTCTAAACACCACCTGGCCCTTGGGTGGACGGTACCCACTGGGGTGGGCATCAGCCACATCCCTGTCTTTCTCATGTGCAAGGGCATTTCCAAGGCCTCTCATTGTCAGGCTGCGTCTAATGACTTGATGGAGCACCACCGGCTTGTCAGGGTGAAGTCAGAGGCATCTTAATCTGAAAATCCTAATAGAGATCTGTGTACTGTTAAGAATGATAAATCCTGGGGGCTGGGGTTGTGGCTCAGCAATAGAGCACTTGCCTAGCATGTACGAGGCCCTGGGTTTGAGCCTCAGCACCACATTAAAAATAAATAAATAAATAAATAATAAATAAATAAATAAAACAAACAAACAAAGGTATTGTGTCCAATTACAACTGAAAAAAAGTATTTTTTTAAAAAATAAATTCCATTTGATTTTTCGTGTACAAATGAAAGTGCTGTTTAGTAGTTGCAAATTAGTTGTTTAAAGTTTGGGGATTATTTTCTTAGGCTAGAAACATGGTAAGTTAAAAAAACAAAGCAAACAAAAACTTTTGGAAGGGACAAGAGCCCTTTTGTCTGAGCTGAGGGGGCCGAGACCTTCATAGTGTGCCACAGTGCCTGGGTCTTCCATCTGGTTTGTTTTATGCAGGGGCACAGCCTGATGCTATAGTCATTAAAGTCTGTGTTCTATCTTAAGAGACATACTATGAGCTGGATGCGGTGGTGCACAGTTGTAATCCCAGAGGCTTGGAGGGCTTAGGCAGGAGGATCATGAGTTCAAAGCCAGCTTCAGCAATGGTGAAGCACTAGCAACTCAGTGAGACCCTATCTCTAAATAAAATACAAAATAGGGCTGGGGTGTGGCTCAGTGGTCAAGTGCCAGTATCCACCCCCTCCAAAAAAAAAAAAAAGAACTGTGGCAAAAGATTATTACGAGCATCAGTTACAGCAGTGGGACTGATCATGTTACATGCACACATTGCATACATTGTGCTGGTGTGGATTTCCTGGGCGTGATATTGCCCTGGAGTAAGATATAACTGTTGGGGGAAAACAGGGCTTGGGTGTACGGGACTTGATGGTATTATCTTTGCAATTTCCTGTGAATCTATAATTACTTCAAAATAAAAATTAAAAACCAAAAGGGGTTGGTCCTTTCTAAGCATCAGGACTCGGTGTCCCTGGAGTGGCTGGCACTGTGGCTGGGAGTTTGGGTGTCATTCAGGAAGGACTTCTCTAGTCCCAGAGGCCCATGAGTGTTAGTTTCTCACAAAGGCAAATGAGTTCAGTGGTAGAGTTGTCTGGGGTGGATTTCCAGCTCCTAGAGGTGTCGTCCAGTGGTGGGATGCACTCCCCACAGCTTCTCATTGTTTTTAATTTATATTAAAATTCTTGCCATTGTATTAGGTGTGTTTTTTTTTTTTTAGACATTGTCTTAACACACTATTAAAAGATTGATTCAAATAGGAATAAAGCAACCACCTGAAACATTTTAGTGCTGACCACAGAGTTGAAGATAAACAAGGAAGCCAAGGGTTTGGCCGTTGATCTGTTGGTAGCCCATGAGATGAGACCTGGCAACCGAGTGTCAACATGCCACACCTTTGGTTGGTTTGGGTGGATCCTACCTGTTTTGGAAAATGTTTTTCAAGCCAGGCATGGTGGTGCACACTTGTGATCTCGGCAACTCAGAGGATCATGGTCTTGAGGCCAGTCTCTGCAACTTTGACCCTGTCTTAAAAAATAAAGTCTGGGGTGTAGCTCAGTGGTAGAGCACCCCTGGGTTCTGCCAAAACAAATTTCTTCCATAAATGGTGGTTAAGTTTAAGACATGTGGGAAAAAACGGGTATAAATTTTCTTTTTCTACTCTTAAGATGATTTGTGACTTGAGTTTATACATGGCAATTAGGAGCCAGTCGTGATGGGTGGTAAAGTTCTGGTTAAAGGATTCCAAGGGAACACATTGTACCCTCATGTACACTGGGGAACTTTCCCTCCCACAAACCTTTGCACAACTTGTTTTAAATATTTGCTATTCATATCACAGGTGGAGAGAGTGTAATTACCCATAGAAACATCCATGACAGACTGCCTAGGGGGAGGGGGACGGGGACGATGGAGTGACTTCTTTGTGACTTACTTTCTCTAAGCTTTTAAGATGAATATAGAATTCTAAGTATACGATAGTTTCTGCATTTGATCCTGATGCTCTGTCTTCCAAAACTCGGTGCAGAGAAGCATAACACCCAGAAGGTGCTGTCTTTGTAGACTGAGTTATAGCCAGGTGCATTGAGAACGGGCACACAGAACCAGCCAATTCAGAGTTTTCCAGCTGAGCAAACATGGCGGAGTTGGTGGCTCACTCTGGTAAAAAGTTATATGAAATGACTCAGTTGCAGAACAACTTACAGTATGATCCTGCTGTGGAAGTCGGGTCTAGGAGTGTGTGGACTGTTAGTGATCATCTGGGCATTTGAGGAGATCACACGCCCATGCCAGGCTATTGAGGGTGAAGGGTGAGTGGAGCAGAAGACGTACCATGGTTTTCAGCTCATTTTCACTCTCCATAAATATGATTTTTTTTTTTTGTACTGAGCCTTTTTATTTTTATAACCAGGGAAGAAACCCAGTCTTGAGTTCTTTTCATTGTGAGGAAAGAAAAAGTCTTATGGCATGTTTAAAGGACTCAAGCTCATGTCCTGGGGTGGAGCCGGGACAGAAACGATATGGAGGGGGCACTTCTCTGTTGAGAGACCAAGTCTGCATTCCTAAGGAGAAGCTCCTGGGCCTTGGGGACAGAGACCTGAGTTTGGATCTTGGCAGCGTGTCTTACTGGTCACTCTTAGCAATATGATCTTGGGCAGAGACTGTCCAACTCTTTTCCTGTCAAGTGGGGAGAATCCATGGGGTCACAGTGCATTCTTCCATTGAAGGAAGAACAGATGGTTGAACGTGCGTGCGTGTGACTTGGTGAGATGACATCCTTCAAGTCTACACTCTGTGGTGCAGCTTGCTCCCCTGATCCTCACATCCCATTCTCAGCCAGTGTACCTGGGGAGGTGACTCAGGCGGGATCTTGGGGTAGCATGGGATCCACGTTCCATAGTGTGATGTTGCATAGAGATGTGAGTGGACTTGGCCAGTTGCTTCTCTCCTTGGTGCCTCAGTTTTCTCATCTGTGAAATGGCAAGGATCCAGTCAGATGTGTACAGACACTTGACCTGGGGCCTGGCAGGTGGTGTTAGTGCATGGAGCAGTTAGTGACTATAAGCATGTCCCTGGGACAAATGCACGGTGCTTGGTACATGCTGCTGTTTAAGGGGAGAATATCACAGAGGGCTTGACACTGAACAGGCCCTGGGCAGACAGGAGGCACGGCGAGTGTCAGTGTCCCAAGTTGGCAGCATTGTGGCCGGTGCTTGCCTCCATTCCAGAAGGAAGGTTCTTGAAGGCATTCCACAAATATGTGCTTGGTAACAGCCCTTTCCAGCGATGATCTCTGGAATGAGAATGTTAATATTTGTAATATGTAAAGTGTGTGTTTTTCTGTGCACAGACACCCCCCTCCCCTGCTTTGGGTCTAAATTGCCAATTTTTAAATTTATTTATTTTTTAACATTCTTGTACCTGCAGAGAAAACGAGGTGCTCAAAGTCCAGCTGAAGAAATATGTAGGAGCTGTCCAGATGCTGAAAAGAGAAGGCCCTACAGCTGAAGGTGAGGGAGACAGCCCAGGCGGGGAGGCCGAGCCGTCCCATGAACCCCTCTGACTGGCACGTAGGTGTTGCTCGACCTTTGAGTGCATACTCAGATGAATTAGAGGAAAGGTGCTGGTGAGGGTTCCAGAGAGTCGCTCACGTGGAGGAACCCGCTGTGTGTTGTTGCTAAGTGAAAACTACTGTGGTGAGACTTGCTGCTGTTACTGGGCATCACACCAGTCTGTGCACTTGAAGGTTTGTGTCTCGGTCTTGGTGGTGCATCCTGTGGCATGACTGCTACATGGGTTGTCTTCTACCTAACAGAAGTCTGGACATAGTCAGTCTAGTCTGAGGTGGAAGTGAATGTATGGTGGCCATCAGGGACTTAAGCTGCTCTTATTCTGTTGTCCTCATTGCATGCCCCCCCTTTTTATTTTGAGTGTTTTGACATTAAGCTATATCTTTCCCCCTTTAAAGAAGAAAAGAATTTTTTTTTTTTTTTTAAATTTTGAGGCAGAGTCTTGGTAAGTTGACCAGCTGGCCTGGAACTTGTGATCCTCCTGCCTCAGCCTCTCCTCCTGAGTGGCTGGGATTATAGGTGGCACTACCTTACCCAGCCCCTGGCATGCCCTTGTATTTTCACGATGGCTTCATGCTTCCTTTATGACAGCTGGTGTTCCAGCCATTGCATCTGACTTTCTGACTGGTAGAAGCAGGAGGTTAGACTAGCACGGAGTGCATTGCACAGTTGAACTCTACAGGATTTAAAGCTTTAAAAATAATAAGCTTTCTTTGAGGAAATCCCTTCTTCTTTCATTACTTGTACTTAAAGCCCTTTGGCTGCCCCTAATTGCAAAGAATTCTGGGAAATGTGGTTGCTTAATTGGTACATGAGGGAGGAGGAACCATTGGTATTGGATAGGTGGTTTGGGGAGGGTGAGGCTGGCAGAAGTCATGTGGGAGGAGTGGGCATTGCTCAAGTCTTCCCAGGCCACCCCTTGCACATCGTTCCCGGGAAGTGTCATCAAAGCTGCTATGTCATGGTCTCCAGAAGACCCAGGCCACGGTTCTAGGCCTGGCTGTGTGTCCTGGGGGTCTCTGTAAGGGTGAATGTTTGCTCAACCTGATTTTACCCCAGGGGATGTTTTCTTCTCAAGTCATTGCAGGAACAGTTGGCTGGGAAGATTATCAATTCGAGATTTTTGTTCACTTCCTTTTCACTGTTTGGTAGGAAACAAAGACCCCAAAACCACACTGGAGTGTCTGAGTGCATCACTCCTGCCTTGTGTGCTTAGCCCCACGGCTGGTTTTCAGAGCCTGGCGTTGCAGTTCTTGTGTGTGTGTCCATCGGCCCCTTTGATCTTCAGCCGCTCTCCTTCCTGGAGTCTGGCAGGTGCTTGTTGTGATAAAGGCCACTCCGGTCTTGAAAACCCCTCTGTTTGAACTTTCTAGTTACAGCTCTCCTGAGGCAGCTGGTCACTTGGCTTGAGTGGGTGACAAAGGCTGGGTGGCTGCCTAAATGGCTTTCTCTCGGACTAGGTGGAGCCTTAGACACCCTCCAAGGAGAGGAAGCTGGCCCTCAGGGCTGGGCTGCTGAGAGGCTGAGTTTTTGCTCTGGCTCTTGGCACTTCAGTCATAGTCCCCTCCTCTCTCTGGTGTGTCCTCGCACTCTGTCTGCACCTTCCTGCCACCTGGCATGTGCACCTTTGTCACCAGTCGGCTCTCCCTGCCCCATATGTGCCTCTCTGCTTTCCCCTCATTGGCCAGTCCCAGGGTTATGGTACCGCTGCCTATTTTATACTTGGAAGTTCTGATTTCTTCCTTTCATTATCAACATAGTTGAGAGACATTTACCAGCTGTCAGTCCACGGGAGAAGGGACTGGCTTGGTTTTTATGCCTTTGTGTACCCAGCTTCTGGGACAGTGCCTGGCTCCTTGTGGTGCTCAGGAGGTATATGGTGAATGCACGAATGACCTTATTGAGCACCTTATAGTTGAACAGCTCATATGGATGAAGCCCAAACGCCAGGTCTGTGGCTGGAATAGGTAACCTTTCTGTAAGGTCCCATTTTAGGGATGTGAGTGGACTTGGCCCATTGCTTCTCTCCTTGGTGCCTCAGTTGTGAGGTGCCATGTAGTGGGGCCAGACTGGGTGAAAATCCCCACCACGCCCTGTGTGCACATGTTTGGTTATTATGATTGTCATCGAGTGCTTTTCCCAAGGCACACTGGGGGGGGAGTGGTGGGTGCCCGGATGTGGAGGTAAATAGTGCACTGTGTCTGCCCATCTTGAGCTCAGACTAGTGCCTGGGTGGGCAGGGTGGCCTTGGCTGGGGAGAGGTTTGCCTGGCCTTTCCCCCTGGAAGGCCAATCCAGTGATGGGGAGGTGGGCATGAGGACGTCAGCTGTGACATGTGCGGGGTGGCACAGTGTTTGGGGGACATTCTCAGCATGTGCTATACCTGGATGCCTTCTCAGATGCCCATTACCTTTCTGTTTCTCACTGATTGTTTCTGAATACTCTCACCCTTTTAGGGACCCAGTCTTTCTAGACCGTTCTCCTCCCTCCAGGTGCAGTCAGTTAGGCCAGGCACTACTCTGCCTTAATTATTCCTGCCTTCATTTGCATTGGGTTTGTCTCATCCTAAGACCACCAGTGGATTGCAGGGGCTGCCCTGCGCAGTTGTGAGGCCTCACTGTGGCCCAGGCTGTCTTGGCGGAGGCTGTGAGCGTGCACACCTGCAGGCCAAAGGGCCTCTGAACCCAGTGCCACCTCTTTTGGCTTGTTTCTCAACAAGAAAAGCAGCCTGAGTTTCGTGTGTGTGTGTGTGTGTGTGTTTAAAGTAGTCATTATAGAGACTGAAAAAGAGGGAAGTGATAAAGGAGAAAGCAAGAATGAGAGGCTCTTGAGCTTCGTGTTCTGGCGCATGCCCTTCCAGTTTGGCCTGGCTGTGCCCTGTGCCCTTACCAGTGCTCTGGGGAGAACAGCCCCTATCTGGAGGGCTTGGAGCCTTTGGGTTGAGAAGAAAGCCAAGGACCCAAGCACCAACGACACATAACTGACATAACTTTCAGTAGAGAAAGCAGGCTATGGTGCGTTATGAGGTAAACAACATCAGGTCCCTGCTGGCAGCCTGTTATACCTGTGCCCAGGGTGAGGGAAGTGGGTGGGTGGCATGTAGGCTGTCTGCTGTGTCTTGCTTCCTTCACTTCTCCCCCGAGGGAACCAGAACAGCCTGCGTTCTGCAGCCCACCGTGGCGCAGAGCTTCAGACTGGGGGTTTTAGCCCAGAAAGTTCTGTGCTGACTTTGCTATCAGTTGACCTAGCAGGTTGCCCCGTCCCCTGCCTCTGGCCTTCCATTGTGGATCAGCACTCTGAGTCCTCAGGTGCACTAAACATGGCTTCTGAAGTCACCTCTGACCCTGTCGTGTGGCCACATCACCTGTGAGGGATGCCGGGAGGACTCATATCTTCCCAGCTGGCTTGTAGCCATCCACGTTGGTGTCCTGCTGAGGAGAGAGTGGCCGCTATGAGATCCTGTCCGCTTCTGCCACACTCGTGAATTAGCAGCCACTCTGCTGTGGTTGAGCCACAGGGGAGGAGGTCCAGCAGTAATGGGTCAGTTTTGACAGGGAATGTGGAAGATGGTCTCCACCCAGTTCTTTGAAGCCTACGGGGTTCAGGGAACAGCATGTCTCTGGCAGCCCTCACCTGTTGGGATGGAACAGGGGTCTTCCTTCTCCTTATGTCGAAGCAGTGTGCTGGCCAGCTGCTTTCTGTCCTCTGCCCATTTTCCTGGGAGTCGAGGGTGCCCCTATGGCACGAGGATTGGATTTTCTATGGGAATGTGCTCTATTTGGCCAGTGTCAAGGGAATGTTTAGAGTAGAATTTAGACCCAGGCCCACATCTTGGCCTAATGCTTAGTTGTCATGTCATTTGAGACTTGCATAAACTGTCCTTACCCCTCACCCCATGGTCACTGACTGGTTCAATTAATGGGGCATTCCAGGCTTGCACGCTTAAATTTTAGGCCACTCCTCTCTATCGATTGCCTTCTCACTACGAAGGAGAATGAAAGTTATTTTCTTGGTTTCTCATGACTTGCTATCATTTCCACCTTTTGGGACACTTTCTAGCTGGAAGTTCTCACATGACAGTTGGCATCCAATTAATTATGAATTATGGAAGGGCCTGTTAGTTACAATAAAATTGGCTGGATATATTACAGAAAATAGACTTTAGTGAAAGCAATCACTAGAAACCTATTTCATCTAGTTGTTAAATAATGGAATATTTTATCAGAATTAAAAAAAAAGTGTGTCCTCTAACAAGTCTAGCAACGTGGAGCTAGGTGACACTAATGACCCTCCTCAGGGCTGGCCCTGTGGATGACTAGAGTTGACTGGTGGATGTCACCACGCAGACCTACACTCTGCAGGTGTGTTCCTGTTCTACTTGTCCCCAAGTGGAGTTACAGTTGGACAGGGCTGGCACACTGGTCCGTGGCCGTGCCACCTTTCTGTGGGCGAAGCTCTTCCAGAGCTCGGCCACGTCCGTTCATTATGTTGCCTCTGTCTACCTTGAGCTGAGGCGGAGGACTTAAAAGGTCAGCAAGGACCACGTGGCCTGGAGCCCAGATGTGCCACCTGGCTCTTTGAGGAGGAGCTTGCAGGCCTTGCTTCCTTGGGCAACAGTGGGTTGCCTCACTGTGGCGAGTGTCCGTTTGGTCAGTAGCTACAGCCCCAGGTCATTCTTTTTAACACTGTATATTGGAGACATCGTGTGCTTATGCTGGAACTTTTAAAGTCGTCTTGATGGGTGGTGCTCAGGTTGGGGTTTGTACTACAGATTGTAATGCAGCGAGCTCCTCCCCACGCATCCTCCTGTCCTGGATTGATTTTGGAGGATACAGGGAAGTGCAGTCACAAAGCCCAAGTGTGTGGGCAGCATCTGCCTGTTGCCCTTTAGTTTGAAACCAGTGTGTCATGTTACCAGATGTCATCTCTGATCTCACTTTTTTTTTTTTTAAATCCAACATGCTTTGTGACAGTGGTTTTCAGTCCTCAGTAAGACACACTTTTAAGCACACATTGGAACACGTGTAATTGAGACGGACCTTCCTGGGACCATGTGCAAACCATTCTCGTGTTTTATTCCCTCCTCTAGTCTGTTAAGAAGCATCAGCTGTGACTCCCTGATGACATTGAACACCCCACTAAGGCGGTGCGGCCTGTAGTTTGAAGACTTAGTTTGTGGAAAGGGGCAATATTCTGTGAGGGACACAGCGGGACACAGCAGTTTCCTTTGCAAATCAGGTTGTCCTTTGGTTTTCATACTTCTCTGAGAAAAGCAGATTTGGGGGCTTTGTTACTGCCATGCAGCATGGACACACCCGTTGGCCAAGCTGCTTCAGAAGTCACCGTCCCCTTCTGGGATTAGCCAGGCACTCGTCCGTGGATCCTGACCACACTTCCTTTACACCACCACCTGCACAGCCTAGACTCCCAGAGGGTTGCCTACTGAGTGCTCTGCTTGGCTGGCTTTGACCCAGACCAGCCATTAGAGCAGCGACTCTGCTATTATCAAGGTCTGCTGAGCCTGAAGTCTTATTTTAGTAATAACTTTGCCCAGTAGAAACCCACTGAAGGAAACAGGACACGTATTCTGTCTCAGAACCGAGAAGCCTTGGGTGCAGGTGTGGCTAGATCAGTTTACCAGGAAGATTTATCACTCTGCGTTGTTTCTGTCTCTGGTGTGGTCCATCTCATTTTCAGGCAGGTTTTCTTTCCTAGAGGGAAAGTAATGAGTATATTGCACAGATGCCCCGGGAGTCTAGGGGTCTGCGTGGGATCCAGGGTGGCAGGAGGAGGTGAGAGGAGCTGGAGAGACGGGCAGGGTCAGGACGAGGAGAGCTCCCTGGGACTGGCTAAAAGGCTTGGCTTTTATCCTGAGTCTTGGAGTACCTGGGGAAAGAGCAACAGAGGGCAGCGCTGTGAGCTGATGGGCTGTTGCTTCCCCTCTCGTGCTGACCTGCCCACGTGTTGCTTGGTTTCTGTGCACGTCGGAAACTGAACTCTGCCTTTACAGGGACGGTGACTTTTAGGCACCTAAAATATTTTCCTTTTCCTTTTTTTGTGGCGGGTGGGGGGATTTCTGACATTGTTTGAATTTAGTGATTCATATTACGAATTATTCATGAAAATGATCTTTTAAGTTTCTTATAATAGCTGAAATTATCCTTCATTAGATACTGACAGTTCCTGTGATGGGTGTAATTATAAAAAAAATATTCTTAGGCTGGCTATATTCTGCAGTGTTAAAATTACGCAAATGAGCAAGAGATAAGAATAGCAGCCGAGTGGGATGGTCAGAGTCCAGGGGAGGAGGGGCGGCAGAATTTCTAAAAATGAATAAATATGTGCTGTACACATTCAGTACGTCCATATTACAGTCTGCCTCGATGCTCAGCCTTCTTCACTGGCAAGGGAGCAAATCAATTCCAGCGCCCCGGATTGTTTGTAGCACTTGCCCGTATATGAATCATAGGATGGAGAAGTGCTTTTTTTCCTTCCTTGGTCCCACTCGGCGCTGTCTGCGAGGCACGCTGTAGTAATCTCTGATAGCTGGAAGGACGGGGAGCTTGTTGCTCAGACAGGGATGAGTCGGGGGAGAGATCGGGAAGGGGGTGGGGGCATTGGGACCTCATCTCATTAAAGCTAAAGAATGACCCAGGTGGGGATCCTGCCTTAGGGGGCCCGCTCTGCTTCTGGGACCTTGGACACCTCCCTGGGAGCATCCTTGGTGTTGGCTGTGACACCATGGTGCCCCTCCCACCCCTTATAGGCCTGACTGCCCTCCTCCTCTATCCATTGGTGTCGCCCCTATTCACCTCTTGCCTGTGTGGAGCCAGGCTTCCTTGGGGGCTGTCGGGAACCCCCAGAGAGGTGGGTTGGTTCCTGTAGGGTACCATCACTGGCCCTGTGGTCTCGGGCTCACCTTCCTGCAGGGCCCCAGGAAGCCTGGCCCTACTCTAGGCTCTGGATGCCCACCATGCTGCCCCCTTTCTGGCCCACATTGATGTGTCCCCTGGTGCAGCACAGCTGGCCTTTCACTCGGGGAGTGGCTCAGTGTCCTCTCGGCCTGTGTCTGTGGGCCCCTTGGTGTTTGGTTTTCTTCTACAGTGAGCACAAACCATGTTGTGCTCCCAAGTGACAGGAAGTAGGGGTTCGCCTCCTGGGACCAGAGGTGGGCAGACATTTTTGATAAAGGCCCATATGGTCGGGGTTTTGCTTGGTCTGACTCCTTCTCCTCTCACCATTTCCCCCTCTCCTCTTCATCCTCCTCTTCCTTCTCCTTCCCCCACTCCTAAAATGTAAAAAGTGTTCGAAAATAGAGCACAGGCTGGCTTTTGCCCATGAGGTTTGCCAATCAGTGTTGCGCACACCTGTTGCTGTTAAGCTTCCTCGTTTAAAACAAATGCCCGTCCTTGTTCTCGTGGGTCTGATTTTTGGTACAGTTCTTATTCCCTCAATTATGACGTCTGTAGTAATCTCTGATAGTGGGAAGGATGGCGAGCTTGTTGCTCAGACAGGGCTGAGCGGGGAGAGAGATTGGGAGGGGCATGGGAAGCTGAGGGGTGGGGCATCGGAACCTCATCTCATTAAAGCTAAAGAATGACCCTCTTCCATGTTGTGTGTTTGCCGTTTCCCTCACCCCATTCTTTGCTGTTCCTGGTTGGCTCCCATCATGGTGCTCACCTGGCAACTGTTGGAGAGGCAGAGCTGGGCTGGTGCGTTACCCAGCTTTCTGCTACTGTGATGGAATACCTGAGAAAATCGACTCATGTGGAGGAAGGGTGTTTTGGCTCAGTTTCAGAGGTTTCAGTCCATGGTGCTTGACCCTGTGATCTTTGAGCCTGTGATGAAATGGAATGTCACAACAGGGATCCAGGACACGGTCAGGAGGGCCGGGTCCAGATAACCCCTCAAGGGCACTCTCTCATCATGGCCTTCCTTCCACTAGGCCCCAAAGGCTGTAGTGCCGTCAGCTGGGGACCAGGCTTAAACATACAAGCCTTGGGGGACATTCACAGTTCAAACCACAGCAGGGGTTGGGACAAAGGTTCCTTGATTCTTCCTTTTCCTGCAGTCTACATGATGGGATGGAGGTGACCTCAGCTGTGTGCCTGGGTGAGGGAGTGTTGATTTGGGACTCCCCTCCTGGCCTTCCTGTGCTGGCAGGAGGGACGGGGCCCACCGCTGTGTTGCTGGGTGAAGCTTTGTGGTTTATGGGTGCTGACTGCTCACTGATGCTTAGCAGGCTTTTTGGGGTCACTCTGAAGGTATTTTTCTTTTCACTTCATAAGTAAAAATCCTGAGACTCAAACTGGGTTCTGCAACGAGCAAGTGGTAGAAGTGCAGATTGGGTTCAGGTCTTGGGATTCCAAATCTGGAACTAGCGGTCGCCTCCTTTCAGTACTAGCAACTGGGGAAGGCCTTTCCTCAGTGTGAGCTCTGGTCAAGGGCAGGGTTTAATGTGAGGGCGAACCCCAGCTCTGTCCCTTAGCAGCTGTGTGACATTGGGCAAGTTGCTTGCCCTCCCAGACCTCAGCTTGCTCTCCCAGACCTCAGCTTGCTCATGTGTAAAATTGAGGTAATGGTAGGGCCACTTCTATGGATAATGACTATAAAGTAAAACACATGGGAAAATTCTCATTAAACATGAACTATTATAGCTGATTCTTTAAAAATACATTTTCAACTGTGATAACCTACATGTAACATGAAATTGACCATCCTGGCCGTTGGAAGTCTGCGGATGGGTAGAGGAGGGGTGTTCTCAGGGCTGTGCACCTGTCAGCATAGGCCACCTGCAGAGCGCTTCTCATCTTGCAACTCTGAAACTCTGAACCCACTAAACTACAGCTCCGCATTCTGCTCCCTCCAGCCTCCTTCTTTACTAAACCAGGTGAGGGCAGCGGGCCTCTGACTGAATTGCCCTTAGTGGGGCTTCCTCTACTTCCCAACTCCCCCTCCCTCCTCCCCCTCCCTCCTCCCCCTCCCTCCTCCCCCTCCCTGCTTCATTGCTTTCTGGCCCACATTTCCAGGTGGCTCGCCATGGGCCGGGCCCCATGCAGGCTGCTGGGTGCCCGTGGGGGACCCAGCACTGCCTCGGGTCTCGGCCTCGCAGGGAGCAGTCCTGACATGGCAGAATGTATTCTCCCAGGTGTCCTGAGCAGAGCCCGGGTGTGACCAGAGCATCATGGAGGGAGATTGCCTGACCCAGGGACGAGAAGGAGAGTGTGACAGCTGTGGGAGGATTGAAGGTGGGTGGGAGATGGGAGGGGAGATGGCCGGAGTTTCCTGAAGGGTTCTGAAGAGCTCCCATGTGGTGGTTGCCATCCACGTGACATGGGAGGCTGGGGCAGGAGGATCACAAGTTTGAAGCCAGGCTTAGCAATTATGAGGCCTTAGGCAACTTCACAAGACCCTGTCTCAGAAAATGAAAACTTCAAGAGATGGAGCCCAGTGGTAAATCACTCCTGGGTTTAATCCCAGTACCAAAACAAACACACAAGCCCCCCAACCCCCTTCATGTGTACAAGCAGGGGGATTGTTGAATTTTTTGCTCTAGTTAAGATTTTTTTCTATTGCTGTTGTTGGTTTGACAGAAAATAGGCTCAGAAACAGATAATCTACCATGGGAAGTGTCCGGCTCTGAGTTCTTGGGATGCGTCTGTAGTTCTCTGGAATGTACCTAAGGTGCAGCGGGCAGCCCTTGAGGAGCAGGATGCATTCCCATTGCTGGGGACTCGGATCAGTGGCTGTCTACGGGCCACTTCAGCAGGAAGCTGAGGTACTCTGAAGCAGGAAGGCTCTGACCTTCTCAGATGTCCCGGCAAGGGCAGCAGAGCATACAGACACAAGCAATAGCTGGTCTGGGGATCTGGACCCCCACTTATTTCAATCAACGTTCTTTCCTAGGGCTGGGTGTGGCTCGGTGTCAGAGCACTGGCCTGGCATGCACAAGGCCCTGGGTTTGATCCCCAGCACCACAAAGGGAGGAAAAGAAAAATTGTTTCTGGTATCCTTCATTCTAACTGACAAAGCCTTTGGTGGTGTTCAGAAATAGTGTGCACATGCTACCTTTAAAAGGCATCTGTATGCCTTGACTGTTACAAAGTCCACAGTGGCCTCTGGATCAGTTGCAAGGTAGAGCCCAAGGGGCAAGTTCAAGGTCTTTCCTGAATTGTTGGAAGATTTGAGGAGCTGATATAGGGATTTGACCAAATCCCAGCAAAGCCCAAACAAATCTTTGATTTCTGAACTCGGCAAGCCTTCCTCATCTGTTAAATGCATTGACGTTCCCACAACCAGCCATAGTTTGCTTTACCACCCTCATTGCAGTTGGCTTTACAGTAGAGATACACTGGAGTTAATGAAAAGGCCCTCCAGCCTCTTAGCTAAGCTGTGTTAGACAGATGGAGCTCTGGTTTTGCCCTGGGAAACCAGCCAGCACCCAGCCCTTGTCCTCCGACATTCTAGCAAAGGCAAGTTTATCCTAAGTATCAAGTGCCTTGCATACCAATGATTTTGCAGCCATCCTAATAATTAATTCTAGGGATGATGAGTCTTTTGCTCTTACATTATCTAAGCAACAGCCTTGTTCAACATTCTGGAGACCTGGAAAGTGCTGCATGTGTTCAGTGTTAAAGTGCAACCACTCGGAAAGGTGCAGAAGACAGGGAATTCATATTGTCTGAGAGTTTGGGATGCTGTAACCAGCAGAGGCCCGAAAGTGAGGTGTGTGTTGGCAGAAAGCATGAATCATGTCCTGCAGTAGGAGAGTGTGCTCATGATTTTTTAATGGCCCTCTGAAACTCAATGCGCACTAAGACAAACTCTTTAAAAATTAAGGTTTTTGTAATTCTGGGAGTTTAAAAGGAGAAGAGAGAGAGGGAGACTGTATGATTGATAGGAGCAGCCCTGGGGGCTGACTGGGTTTGCATGGAGCCACAGGCTCTGTTTATTTTAGAATAGGGGCTTTGGCTTCCAGGGAAGTGGAATGGCGTGGATGGAGCCTTAGGTTTGTTGACATCTCTCTAATGGCCAATCTCGTGGCTACTGGATCTGCATGCAGGTGGCAGAGTCTGGTGAACATCCTTGATTCAGACCCGATTTTGGCCGTCTTTGAGAGGGAAGTCTGGACTACGATGATGCTTTTGTTCGTTGGGATTGTGAACCAGGATTGTGGGGGTCCAGGCCCAGCGGGCAACCCCCAGTGGCTTTTGTGTGAGCCAGCATTGCTGTCACAACTCTGCGTATCCAGGGGGGCATGCAGTGGGTGGGTGCTGTCCTCTGGGCATCTGGCAGCAGCTGGTCTTTTTCCTCCTTGAATTGCCTCGTCATCCCACAGAGCCTGGGGTTCAGAGGGCAGCCCTGTTGGGCTCACTCTACCACACACATTTCTTGCCTTTGTGTTTTCTTCATGGCTGGTTTTGGATCTCTGGCTCCACCCAAATGATCTTCATCGCAGTACCGATGAGTGCAGTCTTGTGGGAGGTGGGCAGTCCACACTTGGGGTGTGTTCATGTTCTGGGCTGATAATTTGGATGGTCAGCTACCTGGTCATTTTTTTAAGGGTCTTTTTCTTATAGCAATTGAGGGCTGAAAGTCACACACATGAAAATGACCAACTCTATTTAGTCAGCAAGTTGTTGAATGTCCTCTGTTAGGTCCTGGGAGCTGGTACAAATCTTAGGCAAATCTAAGGGGAAAAAGAGTGCATTCTCTCCATCCTCCCTGTTTGAAGTGAGGTCTCTGGACCAACAGTGCTGGCCTCTGTGCCTGGGGCCTTGTAAAACTCAGAATCTGTCCTTCAGCAAGACCCACTGAACTGCATGGGAAGTGTGAGGCACTGCAGGACTCCGGGTTTCTGCCACCGTTGAGGAATCCTGCCACCACGGAGCTTACAGATGAGTAGAGAGACTGGAAACGAGTCAAACAACAAATAAAACTAACCCTGATGTACGTCGCGTGCTGTGGAAAACATGACTGGGATGCTGAAAGGGAACCGTGGGGCTGCTTCAGTGCCAGGCCCAGGAAGGCCTCTCTGAGCAGCTGCTAAGCCCAGGCTCAGCCCCGGGGAGTGCAGAGAAGCTGGCCCTGGGAGGCCAACTGGAGTGGGAGAGCGAGAGATGGCTGGCATCTGGAATCGGGCTCCCTCAGGTGCTCCACAGGTGGGGAGCTAACACCGAATCCTGGACTTTGAGTGAATGGAGTCCCCGAGGCTGGGACTTCACCCTGGCCACACCACCTCAGGCAGAGGGGACATATTTATTTGTGAACTATACATCTGACAAAGTTAATGACCAGAACATAGAAGGAGCTCCAGATAGTCAATAGCAACCCCCTCCCAAGCAAAATAAAAAAGCTGATTGAAAGATGGGTAGTACACTTATATAGATATTTCTCAAAAGAGGACTTCAGATAAATACAGGTGTAAGATAATGTTAGAAATCACTAATCAAGAATGGCTGTTATCAAAAATACCTAAGAAAACAAGTGCTGGTGAGAATGTGGAAGAAAGGGAGCCTTGGCCCACTCGTGGTGGGAACGTGAGTCAGTGTCGCCCTTATCAGAAATGGGGAGGTTCCTCGGAAAACTAAAATAGAGGCCCCATTCCTGCGTGTGGATCCAAAGGAAATGAAATCATGAGGTCGAAGAGGTGTCTGCACCCTGTGCTCACTGCAGTGCTGTTCACAGCAGCCATGACGTAGAACAGCTTGGTGAGGGAGTGAAGATGTAGCGGGGACACGTAACCAGTGTCATCCAGCCATGGGAAGAATGGGGACGACCTTGTGGAGCTGAAGGCTGTTAAGTGAGATAGCCAGGTGCAGAGACCCGAAGTGCATGACCCGGCTCACGCAGAATCCAAAGTGGATCTCATCCAAGTTGAGAGTAGAGCACGGCTGCCAGGGGAACACGGCTGCCAGGGGCTGGGAGGAGAGCTGGGGGAGGGGCAGAGAGTTGGCAAATGGGCACTAAGTCAGATAGGAGCAGGAAGTCCGGTGTGGTTGGCATGGTAGGGCGACAGATAACAACGCACTGCACATTTCAGAAAGCTCGATGGAGTTTGAATGTTCTTGCCCCAAAGAGATGCCGAGTGTTTGAGAAGATGGAAGTGATTTAAACGTTTACACTGCAGACCAGGGACCCCATTACGTTAGTCTGTACAGGTTCGATGTTTTCGTGTATCAGTTGAAAAAATTTGAACTAAAAAGAAAATGAGAAGGAAAAATGAATTTAGTTTTTCTTGTAATAAGTCATTTAAAGGTTAAACTGGCTGATGAGGAAACTGAGGTGGAGGTTGGCTGAATGGTGTGGGAAGATCATTCAGGTGGGTCCCAGTGGTTCCCTCGCACCCTGTGCCGGCCACTAGAGGGAGCTGCGGAGGCGGCTTCCTCTCCAAGCTCTCCCCTCTGCACAGTGGAACCCATTGTGGGGTGTGCCTGGCCTTTCCTGCCCACCATCACCAGGCTTTCCAGTCCTCACGTGACCCACATAACCTGAGTTGCAGCAAGTGCCAAATGTTCCATCTGTCCGACAGGCCAGGGTGTGAGCCTGCAGCCTGTAGCTGGGCTCTCCTTACTATGGTCTTATGGAAAGCCTTGCTGGGGTGTCCTGTGTGTGTGGATGTCCCCACACTTCTTATTATGTGGAAGGTTTGGTCCCACTAGCAGAGTTGCCAGGTGAAGTGCCAAGGTTTTTCTGACTCCTGCTGTCGATTTCAGTATTGCTCTGAGAGGACTGCATGCATTACAGTGTCACCGGCAAGCTGACCCTGGTGGCCATTCCAGCCAGTGTTAATGGATGATACCCTTTGAACTGCACTAGGCAGAACATGAGCCATTTGTATTTCCTATGGTGATGTGACTTTTTCTGTGTTTATGCATTGCATTTTGTTTTGGTGAATTATTGGCTCATTCTCTTGGCATGTGGGGCTTGAGGGCTTTTCCCTATGGGTTATTTGGGATTGTGACATTAATCAGGGTGTGCGCCCTTTTTTAAATGGGTTCCTAGTTTTGGTATGTGGGCAGAGTCACCAGTTCTCTTCTGATGCCTCTGTGGAGGTGCCCACAGAGGTCTGGGTCAGGCCTCCTGACAGTCTGCATGTTCAGGATAAAGCCTCCATCGTGCTGCTCTCTGAAGGGCTAGTGATCCCCGAGGGAGCAACTTTATGAAGATGAGGTCACATTGCTGTTGAGTCACACAAACCAAGTGTGGGTTTCATGGTTGTTGGTGGATTCAGAATCGTACATCCACTCCCCATCTTAGAACAGGATCTGCTGCCTAAACAGACACCGTACTGGTTGGTTGTCGCTGTCTGTCCACCCTCCTCCAGCCCTTGGCAGCCTCTGTTCTGCTCGCTGTCTCTGTGGATGATAGTTTCTGTTACTGGAATCATATAATGTGGCTTGAGGTTGGTTTCTTTGACTTAGCATGTTTTCAAGGTTTGTCCATCAGTAGACAGATCCTTAGATTGTAGCACATGTCAGAATGCCATTTTTATAGCTAAATAACACTCCACTGTGGGGATACAGCATGTTTTGTTGACCATTCTATCTGCTGGTAGGTATCTGGGTTGTTTCCACCTTTTGTGTATTGTAAATAACATGGTTATGAAGGTTACGCACGAGCGGAGTGGAAGTGATTTTTGTATCTTTTGGGTAAGTGCTTAGGAGTGGAATTGCTGGGTTAAGCGTTAACTGTTTAATTTTTGGAAGAGCCACCAGAATGTTTTCAGAAGTGACTGCCCTGTGCCAACAGTGAGTGAGGGTCCCGGCTGAGGTTGCACATGCTGGTCAGCGTTTTTTATCGTCGGCACCCTGGCGGACAGCACAGTGGCACCACTATGGATGGGGTCACATGTCCCGGTGACTGATGAGGTGCAGCTGCTCTTCCAGGCTCACTGGCCATTTGTCTGAGAGAACTGTCTTTCCAGATCCTTTGCCCATTGTTTTAGTTTGTCTTTTTTATTGTTGAGTTGCAGGAGTTCTCTGCATATTGTGCACACTAGATCTTCACTGGATGTGATTGACACGTTTTCTCCCATCCCACTGGGTGTCCTTTTACTTTCTTGATGATATCCTTGAAGCACCCGTGTTCTTAATTTTGAAGTTCAGGGCTGGGGATGTGGCTCAAGCGGTAGCGCACTCGCCTGGCATGCGTGCGGCCCGGGTTTGATCCTCAGCACCGCATACCAACAAAGATGTTGTGTCCACCGAGAACTAAAAAAATAAATATTAAAAATTCTCTCTCTCTCTCTCTCCTCTCTCTTTAAAAAAAATTTTGAAGTTCAACTCGTCAGTTTTTTCAATTTTTTTTTAACACATTGATGGACCTCTATTTTTATTCATTTATTTATATGTGGTGCTGAGGATGGAACCCAAGGCCTCACACATGCAAGGCAAGTGCTCTACCACTGAGTCACAACCCCAGCCCCCATCTCATCTGTTTTTGTTATCACTGCTTATACTTTTGGTGAAATATCTATTTTTTTAAACTAGTAAACTAGTGTTTCCACCATTTATGCATCAAAACATCTTAATATTTAGAGAGTAAACACCCCTTGGCTCCAGCCCAAAGCTTTGGGGGTCTTCTAGGTGGGGAGTCTGTTCATTCCCTTCTGCACTGAACTGTTCACACACAGGACTAAACTACTCAGTCTGTCTCCCTGCAGAACATCATAGTAGGTGCTCAGAAGATGCCTGCTGTACGCGCTGTGGGATGAGGGTCCTGCCTGTCCCCAGTTGCCTCCTGCTGTGTTCTTTTCCCCTTTCCTTCCCCATCTCCCCCTGTGTCTCGGGGTGTGTGTGTCTTTTTCCTTCCATTTCCCATTCCTCCTTTCCATCCCTGTCTCCCCTCCTCTTTGGCTTGACCTATTTATTTCTCTTGGAACGTCTCTGTCTGCTCTTTCATTTTTCTTTCAACCTTTTCTTCTGCACTGTTGACCTCTGGATGAATCTTGCAGGCAGTTGGAAGTCCACTTGCTCTCTTCCTTTCCTTTATCTCTGGTCATCTCTGCTGTTGAAGTTGAGGGGAGACAGACTTAAGCTGTCGGGTTCCTCAATGCTGACCTGCCCCAGAGTTGGCTGGAGTCACAAGCCCAGCTGGCACCCAGCGTCCTGCGGTGCTCATGCTTCTACTTGCTGTGCACAAGCCTGTCCCGAGGCTGCCTGCTTCATTTGAAATTTTATTAGGAGGCCACAGCAGTCTGTTTCCACACTTGCAGGTATTGTTTTGGCCTGCCTGGTGGGGGCTGGGCGGCATGCTGGAGTCTGTCAGGAGCTGTGTTGGGGCCTTTTTCTTGCCCTTCCTGCTATCCCTTCGTGCTCTCCTGTGTGACACTGGGGTATCTTTAGGGCTCTGGCTTTCCAATTCAGCAGCAAGGCTCAAAATAACAGGAAAGAGATGGAAAGGCCTCTGGGGAAAAAGGATTTGCATTCCCCACTTCTTTTACTGAAAGGAAAATTAATCAGTGTTTTAAACAGAAAACTTAAATACAATAAAAGGTGGATGAGGTGGATGGAAAAAGGTTGTAGATTTGATCGGTGTGTATATATGTGGGTGTGTGTGGAGTATAAATTCAGACCTAGAATCCCAGTTCTTTTTGGCAGTGTGTAGAAGCCTTGGGGAACTGAACAGTAACAGGTGAGGATTCAGAAATAAATAACAATTTAGGGTTATTGGAAAAGTACAATTTTCTGTTTCCGAGGACTTGTTTCTGCCTGCAGGGGAGGGAATATATATGATTTTAAACTTCTCTTTCTCTCTCCCCTTTTAATATATGCTGCCTCTGGTTGTGTAGATGACCCAGAAATGCTTTTCATATTTATTTCCCATACTGTGGTTCTGATTTTGTGTTCTCCACATCAATTTGACATAGATCTCATGAAATACAAGTCCATCAGCTGTGTTCCCGCAGTTAACACATCTGGTTGGTTGAACCAAAAGACTGGATTAGAGAGAGGAAGGCAGCCATCAGTGTCAGAACACTGATGCAGAGAGCTGGGTGGGCCTGGGGCGGTGGGAGAAGCCGGCACCGTGGCCTCCAGCTTCATCCGTGGTGTGGTAGGTGCCAGCCTTTCCTCCTCCTCAGGCTGGCAGGATTTATGTGGGTGCACACACTATTGATCTGCGTGCCTCACGGCAGAGCCTTGGCTGGCCTTCTTCTGCCTGTAATGTAGCTGTGAATGAGGACGCGCCGAATCTTTCAGATCCTACTTTGAGTTCTTTTGAGAACGTGGACCTTTTTTATTTTAAATGGGCTGTCAGAATCTTCAGCATTTGATCTGTGAAGGGAAGAAAGCAGGGGGTAGAAAGCTTAGAGCTCACCCCACTTTCTTGCCCCTGTCTGTCATTCCGTGGCAGCCTTCAGATGGAGTTTTAGTTAGCTCTGTCATGGTGACCAATAAGAGCTGACAAGAACTTGGAGGAGAAGTTTGTTTTAGCTCACGGTTTCAGAGGTTTAGTCTCTGGTTGGCCAACTCCGTAGCTCTGGGCCCAGAGTAAGATAGAACATCATGGTGGCAGGGTGTAGCCGAGGGAAGTGGCCTGGGACATGGCAACCAGAAGCAGAAACAGAGCTCTGCTTACCAGGGACAAAAAATATATCTCTAGGGTTCTTTTTTTTTTTTTTTTTTTTTTTTTTTGAGAGAGAATTTTTTCTTAATTTTTTTTTTTTTTTTTTTTTTTTTTTAGTTTTTGGTGCACACAACATCTTTATTTTTATGTGGTGCTGAGGATTGAACCCAGCGCTCCGCACATGCCAGGCGAGTGCACTACTGCTTGAGCCACATCCCCAGCCCTCTCTAGGATTCTTTTAAGCACAGTTTGCAAACTGCAGTAAATATGTCAATGATAGTAAAAATTGGGTCTACAATTTTGGAATTGTGCTTGGATCTCAAGTAACAAAGACTTGGGTGCTGGGAAGCAAAGAGAGGAAGAGTCAGAGCCCCAGCAGCCCATTCCAGGGAACATGGCCAGCGACCTGACTTCCTCCCACTAGGCCCTACCTCCTGAAGGTTCCACTCCCTCTTGGGGGGTGCCACAGGCTGGCAGCCAGGCCTGCAGCATATGGGCCTTGGGGGGATGTTCAAGATCCACCCAGTAGCGAGCACACTGGTGAAGGAAGGGCCCAGGCCACCTGACTGTCAGGATCGCTGATCAACGGGGCTGTATTCAGAGAGAGATTCATTGTTGGATGATGTTATGATTGTGCAGCGTTGCATCCTTACAAACCAAGGTGGCTTTGACATCATTAGGCACATAACCTTCTGGGACTACCTCACATGTGCCCATCGTTGACTAAAACATTGCGTGTATGTGACGGGATTCTGAATTTTGTTGACAATTTGTTTCAGTTCCTTCGACATAAGAGATGTTGACTTTTTCTAGTTTTCTTTTTTGTTTAAATTCTCTTAAACACCTTTAAAAATATAGTGCGTAAAGAAATATCTTTCTTTCCCTTTTCAATTTTGACCAAACAAAACCCATTGTCGTCTAGCTGGTGTCGCTGCTCTTGGAAGGGTAGCCTTGGAGGAGGACTTCTGAAGCTTCCTCCTGTGGGAGCGGCATCTGTTTCTTTGCTGGAACCGCAGTTGTGCTGGCGGCTCGGGTTGATGGTGCTGTTGGGAAGGGCAGAGGCTGAGGGGCAGCGGAGGAGTGCCGTGTTGGGACTTAGCTGCTGTTTGACCTTGGGCTACGAGCTTCCTGAGCTTCCGTACAGGTAAGTCCACCAAAGGTGACGCAGTGCCTAATGTGTAGCAAGCACTCCACTCACATTTTCCTTTCTGGTAATGCCTTCCTGTGAAGCCCAGGTGGTGACTAAGAAGGAGTCTGCTTCCGTGGATCTTGTCACCCTTTCCTTGGAGCTGGACTTTGGGTTGGTCTGTACTCATGTGCGTGTTTCAGAGGTGGTCGTGTCCCTGAGGTCTCCCAGAGTGCCACGCGGGCACAGGTGTTGAACAGGACTTTGCGTGGTCTGGGGACGCAGCAGCCCCTCAAGGCAGACAGCTCACAGCTCTCTGCTCAGCTCTGGGGGAGTCACACTGGGGACTAGTCTCTAGGTTAAAATTGGTGCAAAACTTGAAACTTGATCATTAATAGTTGGGTCCCTGAGTCAAAGGCCGATGGCCTTTGTGTGACCAGCATTGAAGAGTCATCTCTGCCCAGCGACCAGCGCTGGCTTCATTAAAGAAGGTTTGATTTGTGAGTAAAACGCTAGGGAGTCTTAAATTAAAGAGATAAGACTCTAATTACCTTTAAACCAGCTTCAGGATAGCTCCTCCTAGCTCCAGCCTCCAGCCACCTAATGCGGTAGGGAGGTTTACTGAAGAGGCTAGCAAGAGAGAGAGAACATGCCAGGGAGTGGACTTTTATTGGGGAACAAAAAATTCAGGGGAAAATTCCATCCATTGAAGGTTAAGGGGGGCAGCATCCCAAGGTCAGGGGCGACGATTGGGTCTTCGGGGCAGTGGCCAGACACGCCTCTGCGTGGACAAGCCCTTGGACCTGGGGAAGGGTGGGGAAATCTCTGACACAGCTATGTCTAAGCACCTTCCTCCCAGCCAGGGAGGTAACTCAAATCACGTGTGAGGATGGCCTCCCACACAATCTGTGATATTCTGAGAAAAACAGTCCCAGGGCCACAGCAGCCAGTCAAAGGCCCTTTTGGGACTGGGGTGTGGCTGGGGACAGCTGCTCTGAGTAACAGTTGTCTTATGTGTTCAGACGGCCTGGGGAAGCGGAGGCAGGGCATCCAGAGACTGGGAGGGCTCCCGTGGAGGGGGAGTGGGGCAGCCCCAGAGCATGCAGGACTCGTGAGTTTCTGGAAAGTTTGATCTTCTCAGGAAAACGGGGCAGTTCTGAAGAATCATGAACAGGAGTGTTGGGTGCGGACCTGTGTTTTGAGGGGCTCACCTTCCCTGCACCCTGAGAACTGGGGTGGGGCCACCTGACTGCTCCAGCTTCTTCAAGACAGGGGTGGTGGTGGTGCTTGAGGTGGAAGGATGGGAGTGTAGGAGGGAGGGGGGAGGGAGGCTGGACTCGGCCGGGACCCGGCCTCTTGCGTTGGTAGATAGAAGGCTTCCTTGTCACGCTACAGTGCGGAGTGGTCGCCTTTCCCACGTGGCCTGTGGCCTGCACAGTCCATTTCCCTCTGCTTTTCCCGGAAAATGATTCTATGGGTAGAAATAAGTGTCTTGCAATTTCGAGTGCTCAATAAACAAGTGACTGGAGTGAGCAGTGGCTTGTGGGGGGCCGGGGTGTGGTGGATGTAGGCCCCGCGTATCTCCCTGGGAGCTTCTTGGCCCAGCACCTATGTACTCGGCCGTCAGGAAGGCCGCTGCACAGGGCACCGCCTGACCGGGCATCACGATCCTGCCTGGTTTATTTTCAGCCTCAACGAATTGTGTAAAAAGCGCCCTTCCAAGCGGCTTCCAGATTGGGCTTGTTTTCCTTTAGATCAGGCCCTTACATGGGGAGTGGGTACAATTGCAGTGACTCTTGACACCAGCTGTTGCACCAGTCCCCCTGCAGCTTCATGAGACCACATGAAATGGGACCCTACCCCTAGAGGAAGGTAGGTGGTCCCCACATGAGGTCTCCCAGCATGGGATGCCCTGCGAGCAAGGATGAGACCCACCCTATGCCCTTCCCTGCTGCAGCTCGTTCCACAGTCCAGCTGTCGCTGTCATGTGCTTGCTGGTGCAGCAGGCAGCCCTTGCTGCTGCCAGTCTTCACAGGGAGCGGGCCCTGTCAGAGTATGGCCCTCCCGCCTCTGGGCTTCCCTTTGTCCTTGGGACACAGCCACATCCTGTGCAGGGCCCTCAAACCCCAGGTCCAGCCCTGGCCTGCTTTTCCTGTTTCCCATCGCTGCCTGAAACCTCCACTGCTGGCTCTTCATCATTCCTCATTCTCAGCCCTTGGTCTTGCTGCCCACGTTTCCTGGAGTCCTCCTCCTGACCTGTGCCTGGCTTTTTTCCTCCTGCATAAATATCACTATCAAGAAGTCGTCCTGTTGGAATGGCCCCTGGCACTGCTGTTTTTCTGTGTATTTTCTCTTGCATTGCTTGACCTCATGTGCCTGTGTGTGTCGGCGTGTCCAGCTCTCCCGTTGGAACCTAAGCTCCTCGAGGGAAGACCCTTGTGTGTGTGAATCTGTTCCAACCTGGGCATGCAGAACAGTGACTAGTATACAGTGCTACAGGAAGGTTTGTTCAGTAAGTAAGAACCCAGGAAGTGCCATGCTGGGGCCTACATTGTTCTCTTAAAGTAGGGACATGTTTCCATTAACTAGTTTTTCTTAACTAATCACCCTAAAAATTACATGAGTGTGTTTGGTCATGATTTGATGAGTTGGGAATTGAGGCGGGGAGGCATGGCAGGTACAGCTCATCTCTCCACGATGCCTGAAGTGTAAATGTTGGGGGCCATCTGGGCCAACTCAACTGGCTTCAAGCAGGTTGCTCTTTTAGACACTCAGTGGCAACACAGACCCTGACTATATTGACAAGAGCCAGTTCCTCACTCTGGTCCCCAGCCTGCTCTTCTGCTGCTCTCCTCAGCAGTTATCACCAGTTACCTCCACAGAGGCTGGAGAGAGAGGAGGCCTGGAGTTGGAAACGGCAACTGGGGAAGTGTTCCGGGAGGTTGGCTGCAAAGGGAGCAGGCTGGCAGCAGGCCGAGTGGCGCTGTCTGTCAGTATTCGCTGGACTTGGCCGTTGGTGGAGTAGATGCTGCAGCCGGGGTCTGTGCTCTCCCCTGAGCGCCACATGCTCATCACCCCTCCCTGCCTCCCCCTAGGCCCCTCCAAGATGACAGCTGAACCACAGCACTTGCTCCCCGACCTTCCATCCTCCCTCTGTCGCCTGCGCTTTGTTCCCTTCATCTTGTTGAGGTAATAAATGGCTGGGAGCTTTGTGTCTTAAAATAGTGCTGCGTCATTGTCTTTTAGGTTGGCAGGTTGGAGGTCTCGCTGGCCCAAGCCGAGGTGTGAGCAGTTCCACCTTTCCTTTCTGGAAGCTGCTGGGAAACCCCTCCTTGCTCATTCAGGCGCTGGCAGAAGGCACTTCCAAGGAGTTGTAGATGAAGGTCTCCGTTTCCTGGCTGCCTCTCACCTGGGCCCCTTCTCTCCTGGAGGCCTCTCTCCATCCCTACCCCCGCTTTCCAGAACCAGTAGTGGCATGTGACATCCTTGTCGTGTTTGGGACCTGACTTCCCTGCCTGCTGCAACTCTTCTGTCCTCCTCCTGCCAACTATTTTCCGTGTCTGGCCACAGAATGTGGCCTGCTTTCAGGGCTCCTGTGGTTGGCTCAGGCCCATGGGGTAACCCAGATGCTCTCCCAGCTCAGGGTCTGGGCCCTCGTCTCATCTGTGGTCACAGCATCTTTGGGAACCATCTTGCCTCCCACACCCATCTTGGTAAATGCCACCACCTGGCTGCCCAGACTAGAAATCTGGGAGGCATCCTTTGTTTCTCTGTGTGGTTCACTGACGTTTCCAATCCATCAAGTCCCAACTGACTATCCTCACTGTTCCCTCTGGGTCTGCTGTGTTGCCGAGGCTGCCAGGTGGCCTCCCTGCTCCAGTGCTGCTGCTCTGCAGTGCGTTCTGCCCGCTGCAGCCTGCGGATTTAAACAGCACGCAGGAGTCACATTACATCGGGAGCCCACTGACTTTGCCTCCTCTTGAGATAACATACATGTTCCCTGTGGCCTGCGAGGCCTTAGGCCCACTGCCGCCTGCCTGCCTGGCGTCCCTTATCTGTCGCCTTGCCTCCCCTTGTGCACAGTGCTTCAGCCACCAGGCTCCCTCCCTGTTCCTAGAGGGAGCCCCTTGGTACTGTGTGCTGGTGCCTGCTGTCCTCTCTCTGGTTAATCCTGGTGCTCCCCTGAGTGTCCCGTCGGTCAGTTCTGGTGTGTTGAGGTCTCTGCAGAGGTCTGTGGAAGGAGCCCTTCCAGGTTGATACCACGTACCGAGTGTTCTCAGCAGAAATCATCCTCCGTGTTTACTTCTCCATTTTCTACCACCCAGAGGTAAGTACTCAGGTGGTAGCAGCCTTGTGGGCCTGGTCCCCTCGGGATGGGGCCCTGCCCCCCAGCAGTCACCCTCTGTTTATACACTGTGAACAAACTCATCAACAGCCAGGCTGGAATTCCAGAGCCTTTGTGGAGAGTGAACTATAGGTGCCCCACTTATGATGGGGTTACGTCCAGGTGAACTCACTGTAAGTTGAAAACGCTGTAAGTGGATAGTGTTGGCCATTGCCCTTGTGATTGTGTTGTGGAAAACAGACCAGTGGAGAAGCAGCAAGCAGCACTCAGGAGAAGTCCAAACTTTATTTTATGTTGGCAGGCCCAGAGGAGAAAAAACTCCAAATTCTGAGCCCTGATCCACAGTTTCTCACACTGTTTATAGGTTATTTGGTGTCATCTTAGACCCAACCTATCACTGGGGCTGGGTATTTTCCTTAAAAAAAGTGTGGCTGAAGGCCTCATGCAGGGTCTGTGTGACTGAGGGCCTTGTGCAGGGTCTCTAACATGAAGCACACTCACACAGATACATGAAGCACACTCAGATAGATAAGCAGCTCTGTTCACAGGCATCTGTTAGATCTATGGCCTTGAAAGCCTGGCACAGGGCTGTCTGCATTTCAAGAGGGAGTAGTCAGCCTCCTAGGGCAGTTATTTAGGGTCCAGTAGGTAGGGACCCACAGTTGTTGGGGCTTCCTGAAGAAAGGCTGAGAGGGGTGAGGGGAACTGACCCTTTCCCCAGGTACTGGTTTCCTACCATAATGTTTTTATTATTTATTTTACAACCTGGTCTGGTTTTGCCATCACATTCCTGTGGCTGACCAGGAGCTGCTTCTGGCTGTCACTGCCCAGAATTGACAGAGGACAGGCCACACATCCCTAGCCTGGGAAAAGAAAGTACTTTAAGCTTCAAAGTACAAGTCCCATTGAATGCTTCCCTTTCATACCATCATGAATGGAAAAATTGTAGTTGAACCATCCATGTATTTCTCCCCCTTTCCACCTTCATAGCTGGAGAAAGGAAGTATTTTCTTCCCATGTCCTTCGAGACTTGTAAAAGTTTGGGAGTGAATTTCTGCTTCAGATGTCCCTCAGTTAAAGGTGCCAAGTGTGGAGAGAATTATTTCTTAACTAAAGTATAATCAGAGTCTCTGGAGGACTTCCATTTCCCTTGGGAACTTCCCTTGGGTCCCCAGGAAGGTGGACTTGGGTCTTATGTCATTGCCTCTCACTGTAGCGGTTGGGTACAGCGAGCCTGCAGCAAGTGGACCGGAGAGTCCAGCGCACACCGGCAGGCTCGGCTGTCTGCTGAGTTACAAATCCCTGCCAGATTCCTCCACCTTTTGCTTCTGCCCTCTGCTTCCTCCAGATCTTTTTTTGTTTTGGGTTCCTAGATAAAATTAGGACTTCGGGGAAGTTGTCAGCCTATAGAACATCTTTATGGGCTTTTTGAAATAGTCTCTGGTTTGTCATTTATTACCATGTTCCATATGTCAAGGTCTCTTTCTCACGTGGGAAAAGAATGCACTTAGCTTGCAGGTGTATGTGGGAGTCATTCAAAATAGTGTGGTCCAGCTGCTGTCTGGGTCTCCACCCTGCCTGTGGGAGGGGGCTGGCTCTGCTGGCCTAGGTGCTGCTGTCTAAGGCTGAGTCTTTTCTGCTCTCCTCCCGCTGGAATCGCTGGTGGTGTGGGTGTGTCTCCCCTGAGCTGCCCTGTGACTCCCAGGAGTCTGCCTGTCTTCCTCCCTCCCTCCCTTTCTTTTCCTTTCTTGTTTGATCTTATTTGATGGTTACTCTTAGAATTTGTTTCTTTCGCCAGGCAGGGTGACACATGACTAGAACCCCAGCTACCTGGGAGGCTGAAGCAGGAGGATTGCAGGTTTGACGCCAGCCTCAGCATCTTAGCATAGATCTTGTCTTTCATTAGGGCTGGGGATGGAGTTCAGTGGTAGGATGCTTCTGGCTTCAATCCCCAGTACCAAAATAAAAAAATGTTTCTTTTGACTGGACTTAGAAGTGGAAGCCAGTGGAGAGGACAGCCTGCCTCTCTTGGCAGTCTGTCCCTGGTGTCTTTCTAGAGCCTTCATTCTCTTAGGCAAAAGTTTGGCATGTTCTGCAGCCTCTTCATTATTTTTCTTAGTAGGCCATTTCTTCAGAGCAGTAGGTAGCTGTTTGTGTTTCAGGATGTGTGGAGTGATGGGACACTGAACTCTGGCTGCCTTTGGTCCTGGGTTTCTTATTTACTTAAGGACTCTCTGACATGTTGATGGATGTCATCTTCTGAAGAGAAATTGAAAAGTTTGCAGATCTTGCTAGCTCTTCTGTGACCTAGGTGACAAGACGTGGTAATATCAGACCAGGACCCTCCCCTCCCCCAAAGTTTTTTTTTTTTTTTTTTTTTTTTTTTTTTAATAAAAACAAATAAGTTGGCCCACAGTGTGGCCATGGACAGATGTGTGCTTTCTCTGGTTTTTCTTGAACATAATGGGAGTTTCCCTCACTCAGCAGCAGGCAGACAGGCCATGGGGTGAGGCCCCGGCTGCTTGGAGAAACTTGTTACTGGTTCTCTGGCTTGGACCACATGACCTTCCTGTCTGCACTCAGGGCAGGGGCAGCTCATCTCCTGAAACACGCAGGTGTATGCTCACTGTCTGGAGGATGACTTCTGGCAGCCAGTGGCTCCGCCCCACCTCCTTGCAGCGGACAGCTAATGAGGCACTGCAGCAGAGGCCCGACTTACGCTTGGTCCAGACCACGTGCCCAGTAGCTCTGCCTGGAGCTCAGGCCCTGGGCCTGAGAGGCTCTTGGAGTACCGGGTATTTGGGGCTTACTTCCTTTTCTTTGTCTTTCATTACTTAATTCATTAGTCCTCAAACTAATGTGCACAGAAATCTTCTTGCATATTCATTAAAACACAGATTCCTAGGCCTTCCCTTGGGGCCCACTGGATTAATTTCTGGGACTAGAGGCCCAGGGATCTGCATTTTAGCAGGCTTCCTCTCCCATCTCTTTCCCCCAGTGATGTTGATAAGGGTGGTCCATGGCCCGTGGTTCAGAGCCACTCTGGTCAGAGGGACAGGCCTGCTCTTCTCCTGTCTCCCACATGTGCAGCCTTGGCCTTCAGCCTCCCTGCCTCTGCCCCGTGAGTGCAGCCACTCTGCCTGGGCTCTGACCCATAAGTATCCACCTTACCTTGGTCTTCTCTTCTGTCCCCTTAGGATCCTTGTGTGCTTCATTGTGACTCCTTTTGTCTTTTCCTCTGTCACTTGACCCTGTGGCGTTCTTCAGGACTCATAAGGGAAGGGGGCTTTCAATGGGATTTCTTTTCTAAATCATCTTTTTCTCTCTGTGAAACATAGACTTTGCCATAACCTTGAGTTTCAGGGCTGATGGTTTTTCTCATACGGCATCCTTGATACAGTTCTCCTTGTAGGTCCCTGGAACAGGGACAGATTGCAGATTTTCAGCATTAATTGTCTGCAGGTTTTCTAACATTTCTTAACAAAAATCATCTTTCTTATCCCTCATCTTCTGAACAGCTGGTTTTTGTTGACTGGCTTTGTGTTGAGGCTTTGGGATTCCTTCCCAAGCTGCTGGAGGTACTTTCTGGTGTCACCTGTTGGCAGGAAAAGTGTCTTGGCAAAGCACAGACCCCCGTGGCTGACCTGCTTTCAACTTCTGAGATTCTCATTTCTCTCTCATTGGGGGTGTGCGTCCTTGACTTTCAGCTTTCCCGCCCTCCAGTGGCTCCAGATCATGTTTCTTTGAGAGCATCTTCAGCCTCCTGGTACCTTTCTCCTTCTGCTTGCTTCCTGGGCTCCCCCATCTGGGCCTCCTGGGGGAAGTGCCTGTTTGCTCTGAGCTCAGGTCTGACATTCATCCCAGCTCTGCTTGGCTCTGGATCTTGTTGGAAAAAGGTGCAAAAAAACAAACAAACAAACAAACAAAAAAACCTGTAAGAGCAGGATGGGCTTGGAGAGACTTCTGCTTGGTTTGGTAACTGGAAGCTGAAGCCCACGGAGGGGGGTTAGCTGGTCAAGGTCACAGAGTACTCCCTGGCAATTTGCCAGTTATTAGAATTTAAACTGCATTTCCTTTCATCCAGCAGCTCCATTCCAAGGAGTCCCCCACAAAGAAATATTTACACATGTGCACAGAGACGGGTGTCTCTTTCAGGAGGCTGTGGTTTGTGGTGCTGTTTGAATTGGGATCAGTAAAAGCCTGGCGGGATAGACTGGCTGGGTCTGGAGTGTAGCGGTGGTAGAGAGCTTGGCCCTGTGGGCTGCAGGATGGAGACGGCCACACAGCAGCAGAACAGTAGCTGCTGAAATGTGTAACTGCGAGCATATCTGAACACACAAACGCGCGGGCAGATGTGACTGGGAAGAGGCCTGGAACAGTGCTGAGGAGCACGGGATGGGTGGGGAGGCCAGGCTGTGGCAAAGGTGACCCGCACTTCCTGCACTCTGCACTTAAGCATTTGAATTTTAAAAACATGGGTAGAATACACATACCATAAATTGACATGCCCTAAGTGTAGTCGCTTCAGTGCTTTGGTTTTTAGTATGGTCACAGAAGGTTGGAACATCGACTCCAGGGCATTTTGGCAGAATCCTGCACCCGTGGGCAGGCAAAGGCTCCCAGTAGTGCTGAGCACTTGTAGCATCAGTAAAAGCTATCCTGGCAACTGGGAAACAGCCTTTTGTTTCTGTGTATTATATTGTAGACTGAGCTCCCTCCTGTGTACACAGAGCAAGGAGGAAATGTCGCAGGACATGCAAAGGCTCACAGAAGTGCTGAGCACTTGTAGCATCAGTAAAAGCCAACTGCCATTGGCACCATGTCCTGTCGTTACAGTCGTCCAACTTCCTGAGCAGTTACATGGACCGAGCGAGAGAGGACACACCTTTGAGAGAGAATATAAGCTCTCTAGATATCAAATGGATTATGTGTGATTTGCTGGCTGGGTTGGCACTTGAACCCCACACCTGTGCCTTGGTTTACAGGAGTTGGGCACGTGTACAATTGGGGCAGGGCAATGTAAAAATAGGTATTTTTGCCTGCAGTGAATGTGTTACTTATATAATTTGAAAAATAAACTTTTTAAAGAAGAAAAATAGGCAGAAATGCTCACTTGTACTGAACATGCCTGTGAAGCACACCTTGTTCTTTGGATGGCATCCCCAGCAGGAGTGGCAAATACTGTCTTGTTGACTGATTTGTTAAGCTTATATATGGAGTCTCAAGGTAGGCATGGGCCAGGAATTCTTCAGGAAATATTAAGTCTAATTTGTGCCTCATCTGATTCTGGCTGTTCTGTGGGTTCAGAGATGCAAGATGGAACCTTGGCCTTTTCAGAGCTTCTCATCTAGGTACGGTCAAGGTCACCACCTGATGTTCTGTTAATTACTGTTACATTGTCACGTAGGGAGCATGCTTTCTACACCAGGCACTCGGTTAATTGCTTCATCCATTTCCTGTATATGATGCTGGGAATGGAACCCAGGGCCTCGCATGTGCTGGGAAAGTGCTCTACCATTGAACTATAGTCCAGCCCTTTAAAATTTTTTTTTGTTGAGTCAGGGTCTCAACAAGTTGCCCAGGTTGGTCTTGAATTAGCAGTCCTCCTGCCTCAGCTGAGTAGCTGGGAGTATAGGCTGGGCCAGTGCTCCTGGCTTCCATTTCCTTTTTATTCTGCCAACACTACCCTGTAAGGTAGCTGTAGTTATCCTCTCTATACCCAGTGGGAGACTATGCCCAGGGCAGCCAAACACTTTGCAGAAAGTGGCCAGGATTTGAACCCGGGTCTGTCTGACTGTAGCCCCTGTACCTTTTGTGTTGTCCACCTCATTTTATTGGTGTGTGTGTGTGTGTGTGTAGCTGCACAATATCTATGGAATTGAAGCAGCCAAAAAAAATCCTTGTCATGGGCTTTTGAAATTCCATGGTCTTAAGAGCAGGATGTACTACAATTTCCTGTGGAAGGTCTTACTTCCCATAAACCCAGGGCTTACTAATGCACAATTTCTCCCTCTGTGAGTAACTCTGCTGCTTTCAAATTGAATTGCAGAAGTCACACATGTGTATTGCACCAAATAAAAATGATCCAAAGGTTTAGAATGAAAATACATTAGTTATCGTTCTCCATGCTCCATGACAGCCAGATTGGCAGCCCAGAGTGCCTTGGTCTGTGTGCAGAGTGCCCTGTACCTCACTAGAGGATGTCTTTTCCCCCACTTAGACACGCCACACTCTCTACACTTCTGATTAATGTTCAGACCTGGATGCACCTGCAGTCTGGGGTGAGCTGTTTGAAGAACAACATTTGGAGCCCTCTGTGCCACCTTATCTCTGCCAACAGGCTGATCCTTCCTGGACCTGTAGGGTGCAGCCAGGGTCCAGAGTTCTGTTGCGCAAATGCACTAGCACAGCTTGGATCAGGCAGGGGTCGCTGTGCCTGGCACACTTAGCCTGCGTGGTTTATTCCAGCAGACAGGTGGTCTTCACTGTTGGGCTGCCCTTCACGCAGGGGAAAAGCACAACACCAAAGTTTCCATCAGAGCCTCTGGAAGGCACCTCACATGAGCAGGTGGAAATGGGCTGGCAGGGTGTGATGACAGTTCCGCTCTGTGCAGCGGCCGCTCCCGGTTGTGCTGTGCATGTGTTATATATTTAGCTGATCTCTTGGAGGAGGGATGCGGCATCTGAGCATGTGAGCATCTTCCTCTGCAAAGATCGAGTGGAGAGGAAACCTGTGGTGGAGAGACTTTCTGGTTGTGAAAGTAGGCTCTCCGTATGTTTGTCTTTTCTAGAAATCACCTTGTCTTTAATGCTTTGGGCAAGAGTTTGTGTTTTTGCCCTGTTCGATTCTCATAAGAGGCATTATGATGGCGAAAACAGACCTGGTTGTGAAATGAAATTATAAAAATGCTACAGTGAGACTCAGTGCCTAGGGGAAGGGTCAGTGCCCCTCCCTGTCAGCCTTTCTTCAGGAACCTAATTAACCGTGGGTCCCTACCTATTGCATTGTAAATACCTGCCCTAGGAGTCTGACTTCCTCTTTTGAAATGCAGATACCCCTGTACCAGGCTTTGGCTGGAAATTCAACAGATGCTTATGAAAAGAGCCCTTTCTTATCTATTTCTGTGAGCATGCTTTAGGTTAGAGACCCTGCAAAGGCCTTCAATCAGGGATTAGGAATTTCTTTAAAAGTGGAAAATAGCCCCAATGGTAGGATGCGTCTAAGATGGCACCTAGTAACCTATAAGTGTTGTAAGGAACTGTGGATCAAGGCTCAGAATTTGGAGTTTGTTCTCCTCTGGGCTGCTGGCATAAAGTGAAGTTTGGTGTTCTCCTGCTCTCCGAGTGCTGCTTGCTGCTGCTGCCCATCTGGACTGTTTCCCACAACAGCACTATTAAAACTTGAGGCTCAAAGTAGTGATGTATGCAACAGGCCCTGCTGGGTTGTGAAATCCGCAGAGAAACGAGCTTTTTTCCTTCTATACTCACCACGTGTGAGCTTCACCTGTGACATCTGATCACGTGATTTTCTCCATACTTGGTGAATCTGTCACTAGCCTGGTGTCCTCGGTTCATGCTCCGTGCCATCCTGAGGTCGCATGCTCTCCACAGAATGAGGGCTCTGTCCTCTGGGATGGCTCCCACTGCCAATGCCAGTTGCAAGTTCCAGGCTGTGACTTGTGCTTCTGACCCTCCTGCTGTAGATGGGAGAGTGCCACTCCCTCCTCCGATGACTTGGGCATCTGCTGCAGTGGCTCAGGGAATTCAGGAGACTTCCCATCAGTCACAGAGGGTGCTGGACAGAAGTCTAAGCAGGGGTGTGTGCTTCGGGGGGCAGCGTGGGGCGGGGGAGGTTACTGCTGCCAGGCTGGGGAGGAAGTGTGGGCCCTGCTGTTCAGAATTGGGCAAATCACAACCCCACAGACACTTGCTTTCCTGGACTTAATCATATCGACCTTGCACTTGAATTTTGAGGATGCAACGTAGGAACATACTGAGCATGGTGGCTGGTGAGAGGATCAGGGCAAAGGGCAGGCAGTGGTCATGTCATGGCCTTGCACTCCTGGCTATACTCTGCTCGGGGCACTGCTGTGGCGTGCACTGCCACCTCTGTCTCTCTGGATCGTTAGGCTGCAGCAGGAGGAAGCGGAGCTTCCAGATGCTGCGTGTGTTCCCTGCTCCTGCTCTTCTCTCCGTCTTTGCTGTGTTCACTCTTAGATGGTGACTTCACACCCTCGGCTCTGGTCTCTCCCCTGGACTCCAGACTCACTTGTCCTGCTGCATTTGTGATGTTGCTTCTCGGTGGCGGGCCGTGCAGCCGTCTGACTTGCCTGCAAACCAAGCTCAGGTCCTCATTCACCAGCTCCCCTGTGCTTGCTCTTCCCCCAGTTTTCCTAGCTCCATAAAATGACAGCACCATTCTTCCTGTTGAACTCCTCTCTTGGCTGACACCCCACGTCGAGGCTGACTTTCCCTTTCAGCCACCTGCCCCTGCTTGCCACACCTGCTGTGCTCACTCAGCCCAGGCCCCCAGTCCATGGCTTCTTGCAATAGGCGCCTAACCAGCCGAGTTGTGGAGTCTGCAGGAAGATGATGTGTGATGCAGTTATGTTATGTGATGCTATGGAAGGTGAGGGGCCTCCCCTCCATTCATGATCCTTCAGTCACACTGGTCTCCTTGCTGTTCCTGGAACACACTAAACTATTGCCTACCTCAGGGCCTTTGCATGTATGTTCCCTGGAATGCTGAAATGCCCCCAGGCCCTTCCAGGGCTCATCTGCTTTATTTTGGTCTCTCTCCAGTTAATACCTCCCTACTGAGGCCTTGCTTACATCTTTTTAGTTAACACACTTGCATCACCACCTTCTCATTTTTTAACCCACCTCAGTACTTCGCATAGCCCAACACATTAGACACTCATGTCTTGGTTTTCTGACTCTCCCACCAGGATGCAAGCCTCATATTGGCATTGACCTTTTCTTTTTTTTCTTGATAACATCTCTGAACTTGAAGTATCCATTTCTGACATGAAGTGAATCTTTAGTCACTTGTGAAGAAATGGAAGACTTGCCCAAGGTCACCCCCTGGTGAGCTGTGGAGCAGACTTTGAACCAGGTGTCTGTCTAGTCACAGAGGGCGCTGTCCTGCTCACCTTGCTCTCCGCTGGCTGCAGGGGCACCTGGAGGATGGAGAATGTAAGATGTGATGTTATAAGCATACATAGGGGTGCTCTAGTGATCGTGGGGACCTTCCCAGGGAGGAGCCTTGTGCCCCAGATTCCCCCTCACATATAAATGGGCTGCTCCTACTGGCGCCAGGTGCACCAACTTTTGTTAGAATGTCCTCGGAAGCCAGCTCTGAATTTGAAATGATCTTCCATTCGTGCTCAGGAGTAGCTCCACATGCTATCTGCACCCTGGGTCCTGCTAAGTTTTTCAGATTGAAAGCAAAACATTAACCTTCTCATGCTGTTTGCCAGGCTGCTCTCCATGGTATTTGAAGTTTTGCTTAAAACAATTTAGGCAGAAACCCTATGTGTTCTCTGGTGCCTGCTAGTGAGACCAGCGTATTGTCTCTTTATCTCAGATGACTTATCACAGATGCCCCCAAACAGATTTGGCAGGCTGCCTGAGGTGGAAAAACTGCGTTCTGGTTTCCAACTTCGAATGACCTGCTAATGGTGCTGAGTAACCCACAGCTTTTCTGGAACGGGAAAAGCATTTCTGATTTAAAGTAAACGTCTTTGTGCTGACTGCAGTTTCCATGTCTCCGATCTCTGAATTTAAAAGGAGCAGGCTTATTGTTTTTGCCAAATCATTATATTTTTTCATTTGAAGTCTGATTTCTGTAATTTAGCCATCATGGAAATGCAGGAGAACATTGCTGACCACTGAGGACAGGAGAGCAGATAGGACAGACTTTTCTGTGAGTGATGTGGGTGTTAACTGGGGAGGGAGTTTATTGGAGAATCCTATTTAGACAGGCCATGGGAGATTAAAATGGCCAGACTGAGTCATCTTTGGAGGCCCCAATGAGTTTCTTGGTTTGAAGTGCTTTGTAAACCTGAAAGTATCATGTAAATTGAAGCAGTCTGTTATTTTGATTTTTTTTTTCCCCTGAGGACCAACTAACTATGGATATGGATTTCAGGTTTGGATTAGTGTTTTAAATGCAGCCCTTGCTTGCTTGCTTGCTTATTTATTTAGTCAAAAATGTCTGCGGTTGTTTAGATTTGACATTCAGAATTCAATGACAGCAGACCCTCTCCAAACAGGCTACCTGGGTGGGGCGCAGAGAGCATGGGCCAACGCGATAACCTGCTGCCTTGACTCAGATGACTGGGCACTGCCCACACTTCTTTTGTGCTGCCTTCTTTGAACACTCAGGTGCCCACTCTCTCCCAAGACTAATGAAATCATCTGGGCTTGAAAATAAGCAAACCAGACGTTGTGCTTGTGTGGCCCTCTCCTAGCAGGATGAATGGCCTCTGTCCCTCAACACATGTTCACCTTTGGCCACAGGGAGGACACAGGCATCTGAGCTAATGAGTGCATCCCTCTTTGGTGAGTAGGCATCCCTGGGCGTGGAGACAGGCTGGGCAAGTCTGCTGCTGAGGTTTCTCTTTTGTAAACTTGAGCCATCCGGGACTGCCTCGCCTTTTGTAAAACTCCAGGGTATGAAACAGTTTCTCCAGAAGCACCTGTTGACAGTTTAAGGTCCCGTATTGGTTATCTGCTGCTGTGTAACAAACTTCTCAGAGTTTAGCAGCTTTAACCAGCAAATACTTACTACCTCATGGTTTGCATGGATTAGCCTTGTTCTATTTGCAAAGTCTGTTATGAGGTGAAATCAAGGTGTCAGCTGAGACTCGGTAGAGGATTCATTGCTGCCCAGGTTGCTGGGTGCTGGTAGCAGGCCCAGGACCTTGTGCCTGTGGCTGGATCTGTCAGTTCCATATGAGGGGGTTGTTTTCACAGGCACCTCACAAGATGGTGGCTGGGGAGGCCATCCCAGCCAGGAGCCACCTGATCTTATAACTTATCTCAGAGTAACAGTGCTTCAATTCTTCTAGATATACTTTATTAGAGTCAAGTCCGTGAGTCCAGTGCAGACTTAGCAGGTAGAGATTACACAAGAAGGTGAGAACCGGGAGGCAGGGGCCATGCGGTGCCTGAGGCGGCCTACTGGTGAGGAAAGAATGACACGTTGGAATTAGGTTTAATTATGTTATTTCCTACATAGAATTAGAGTGTCTGATATACTTATTAAAGCTGCAGTAGCTGAACCGGGCCAGTAGGAGGTCAGAGAGTTGCAGGAAAAGTTAACTAGATTCTAAGGGACCTTCTATAAACTTGTGACTGTCCAGGATCTGTCCCCAGTCATGAAGGTTAAGTGTCTTATTTTTGCATCTGCTTCCCCCAGCATGGAAGATTGCTGATTTTTAAAAAATGCTCGCCCAGAGGGCTGGTGCCTGGAAGGCCAGTAGCCTGATCACTGAGGTGTGTGGGCACGTGGTGGTTTGGGTGGCCATGTCTTCCTGATCAGCAGGATCTCCTTGTGGGGGGAGGTAATTAGGCCCAGTGAAGGTCAGCACATCTGGAAGCCAGGCAGATGGGGGGCTAACTCTGAGTTAGACATTTTGGATGCACATTAGTACCAGGTGCTGTGTGCCAGCTGGGTCCGTCTTGCGGGCACCCTCCTGCTTGCATCCACCCGGGTTGCTGTGCTGAGGGGCACGGCTGCCATCATGTTTAATGTTTCTGTCTCATTTCTAAAGGAAGCGTCCCTCAAATTCTCACTCACATGTTTTATAAAAGTTTAGTTTGTGTTTTTAAACCCAAATGATATAGGCAGGTTGATGAAAGCCATTTGTTTTCTTAACCTTATTATAAAAAAGGTGAGACCTTTGGTTGCCATCCTCCCCATTTCCTGCTCCCCAAAAGCAATTGTTTGAAACTGTTAAAACTGTTTCTTTCAGTCGTTGCCTCAGTGTCTCGGAACGACTGTTGCCACTTTCTGATTTTTCACTTGTAGGCATTATTGATTTCTCACTGTGGAAGATGGGTAACACACACCCCCACACCCCTTGGGCACAGTCACGGCATCATTTAGCTTACACCAGTATCAGGGATTGTTTTATTATACCTGAACGTGCCAAGCCATCAGGTGCAGGGTCATTTTTCCTGCACAGCCTTTCGGCGTCCCTGGAGTTAAAGCTTATTTTTCCTTTCGTTGATGCGTGTGCTCTGTGCTCATCACTGACTGATCTCCTGGTCCCCCTCAGTATGGAAACCCCCTCAGGAGGCTCAAGCACATTAAGTCACCTGTCACTCGCATCCTGAAGCGTGTCTCTGGGGCCTGTTGACCTGCCCCAGCTAGCAGCCTGCTGTTTGGTGGCTCCCAGCTCTGACTCACTTTTGTTTTTATTTCTCAAATAAGAGTTTTGAGATTTAATTCATACCATACCATTCAGCTGCTTTTACTACATTTATGAGGTTGTACAACCATCATACACCAATTCCAGAACTTTCTTATCACCCCCGAAAGCAGTTGCAGGCCCATTAGTGGTGACTGTCCCAGCTCCTGGTGAGGGCCCTGTGCTGGGCGTTTCAGGAGGACAGGTCCTCATGATGCATGGCTTTGGGAGTCTTTCCAGGTGTGCCCATGTCACAGCAAGACCCAGCACTGTATTCCTCTGCGTGGCTGAGTGGGATGCTGTGAGGACAGACCGCGCTTTGTCCATCCCTTCTTCATTTGGGGTCTTGCCACTTTTGGGGTTTTATGAAAAATCCGCCGGCTCACTGTGTGCTCATCCCCTGTAACTTGGATTCTGTGCTCTACTGTTACTGGATTTGTTTCCTCCTGTCGTGGGAGGCAGAGTGTCTGTGGGCTGTGTCTGCATGTCTGGGTGCCACCTCTCACGTGGTCGGCCGTGTGATTTGAGGTGGGAGATGTTTTTTGTTGATCCCTGGTTGGCCAAAGGGCTTTAGAACCTTAGGCTATTTCCAGTGTGAAGCCCTCTGTGACAGGTAACACTTGAGCTTTTGCTCTAGCTGCCTCTGTGCTGTGTCCCTGGTGCTGAGAAGGCGACCGTGGCCTCCCCCTGAGCCGCATGCTCACTGAGCCCTTCAGTCTTGACGTGGTGCCTGGGCCACGGGGTTTTTGAGATGTTTCGCCGTGTTCCTGCTCTGGGTCGTCTTCCCCCCTTTCTTGTGTTTCCTTTCTCGTTTTCCACTTAGTTATCTGCTGTCTCTGTTTTCTGGAAGTTTCCTGCCCTCCTGCGTTCTAGTCAGTGTTCCCTTGTGCTATCATGGTTTAGCTGCAGAAAAGAGCTTTTTAGTTCTCTGTTTTCACTTTTTGAAAACTGTTTCCCTGTTCTTGTCTTATGACGCTGTCTTCTCCCCTCTGTCTCTGTGAGCATTGCTGGTAATTTGCTTTTGAAGTCCCCCATCTCTCTCTAGAAGCTGCATTTGTTCATTCTGCTCCTGTCTTTGATCTGAGCTGCCGTCTCTCAAGGGTGGTGATTCCTGGCTCTGTGCTCTCATGTTGGAGCAGTGCCCGAGGGTGGATGGGCAGCTCCATGGAGACTGATGTGGGGTCTCAGCATGTGGTCAGGCTGTGTCATCCGGAGGTCCATCTCCTCTCCTTTCTTGGCCACTTTAGGCTCACAGGGGACCCTCTTCTGTTGCTCCCTGCAGCTGTGTGTTGGCTGCTCGCTGTGGGAGGGAGTGGGTGGAGAGGGGCAGAGTGGGAGAAGCCTAGGTGCAGGGTGTCGCTTCTCTTGCTGTTCTAAGCTGCCTGGCCCTCAGCTCAGCCCGTGCTGCTGTGTTACATATGTCACAAGCCCAGGCTGCTCTGCCGTCTGCCTGTCACTCAGGCCTGTGGCCCCTGATTTTTGGTTTCTGGCCCATCTTTCACTCCCCTTTCCCAGAGTGTGCGTGAGCATTTTGTGATTCTTTCATGAGTCCTTCCATCTTAATAGGTTGAATTTGGGTGTTGTCCACTTCTACCTGGGAGTGGAACTCTCTTACCTCACTCTCAGCTTCTGTAATTCAGTCGTTTCCTCTGTAGTTCTCTTTTTCCTTAAGGGTAAGTTTAAAAATTTAAGTTGATATCTTAATGGGATCTTGAGAGAATGTGGGTACAAGTTAATGAGTTCCAGCTCTGGTCTTTCACTAGAAGTCTTTTACATTTTTTTTCTGTAAATAACTATTTCAAGCTATAGGTTGTCCCCGGGTCACTGCAGCAGGGGCGGCAGCGGCAGTCCCCTGGCACGGGAACGGCATCGCGCAGGCGTTCTGTTGCTGGGACGCCACTGGCACAGCAGGCCCAGCCAGCTGTCCTGGTGGAGTTGTAGCCACTGGGTGGCTGGGCACGGCCACAGATCACGTCAGGTGTGGGGACTCTAGTGTTGCTCGGCCTTCCTCATGTTCACTCCCTCCTGGAGGTCACGGGGGTGAGCCTTAGATCCTCACCATCGTGGTTGCCAGGGCATCAGGAGAACTATCGTGGGGAGCACACAGCAAACAGCCTCGTGCTGAGGCTCAGGCTGAGCCTTATTCTTGGGACACACCCCTGCCGGAGGAGCTCCTTCCTGCCCTGGTTGTCCCACTTTCCTGGGAACCACGTGGCTGCAATTCCCAGTCCTCTTTTACCTGTTCTCTGGAAAAAGCCCATACATATGGATGTGCACCTGGTTGTGGGTCCTGTGCCCTGCCCTGGGAGACATCTCCCTGTGGCATGGCCTCGTGGTCACTCGTGCATTGCCAGTAGAGCATTCACAGAAGCTGTCACCCTCGGAGGGCTCGCAGAAGCCAATTCTTGGTCTTGCATGTCACCAGAACCCCATTACCGTCCTACATTAGATTGGAGGCAGGCACTACCTTGTGGTATAATGTTGTTGAAAAAGAAATTTGGCCAACATAAAAGATCCAAGTGTAGGCCCCTGTGTTGTTGGGGCAGTGATGGCTTCCATGGGATGGAAGAGTGATGAGGTTGTCCCAGACTCTTGTGCGTCTCTCCTGACAGTTCTGAAGTGAAGTTTATCCTCATTTTACTGTTATAAAATACTTTCGTGAGAACGCTGTGGTGTACAAGTATTTAGTAAGTGTGTGTGTGCATACACGTCTTGTGAATTCCTCGAATTCCGCCACATATTAAAGGATCAATGCACCTGCAATATAGAGTGTATTTAGGATTTGAAGGATGATTTAGGGTTATAAATTCCTCTCTCTGGAGAAGCCATTTGGGAAGGAAGTTTTTGTTTTTGTTTTTGTTTTTTTTTTAACTGGGAAAGTAACTTCTGATTAGTGGTAATATTCTTATGGACTGTCTTTCTTTTCCTAAAGTTGTGCCAAATCTTTGGAACGTTGACGGCGAAGTTACAGTCCCTGAACAGAAGCCAGGAGAGGTTGCTGAAGAGCTCGCAAGCTCTTACGAAAGGAAGCTCATTGAGGTAAGGTTGCCTGAGAGGAGGCTGCACGTCTATTTTGGATCTCTGCTCTGGGAACCTCTGGCGACAAGGCCTAGTCTGCTAAAATGGAGCCACTAGCAAGATGACCAATCAAGCCCCGCCCCCTCAACAGAACAAAACAGAGATAAAACCGGTATAGACAAAGGAAAGTGGAGTTGATTCTTTGAAAAATGTCACTTAATTGGAAACATCTGGCACTTGTGGTAAGGAAATGAGGGAAAGCGCACATATGTACCATTAGGAGTTAAATAAATGAAACTCAGATTTGGAGGATAAAGGCAGGAGAGAACACTGCATTCAGGCTTGTGCTGCTGAGCTGGAGGTGTAGGTAAGCAGGGCTGTGTCCTAGAATGGTATTCGATGCCAAATTCAACTGAGGGTGAGGCCCACTGCCCGAAAGAGCCAAAAAGCTGTGCTTGAAAGTTGAAAAAGCAATCAAAGAATGGCTTCTCTGGTGATGTTGAGCCTCCATGGCTTCATGGCGATTTCCAGGAACACTTTCAGGGCACCCACAGAGAGCCTTCTGCTGTTTGCATTTCCTCACAGCATTCTGTACGTGCATGTGTGTGTCTCGGTTCCAGGGTATATCACTCTTCTATTAAAAACTGACAAAGCATAAAAAAAAACTATGCATTTGTTTCATTTAGGTAAGGATGTACAAAGATTCTAGAAAGAGATTCCTCAAATTAAGCCACATATTAAAGGATCAATGCACTTACAAAATAGTGTATTTAGGATTTGAAGGATGGTTTAGCGTTAGAAATTCATCCATGTAAGTCATCTTACCAAGAAGTTAAAGAAGAAAAACCAGATATTGGGCTGGGGTTGTGGCTTAGTGGTAGAGCGCTTGCCTACCATGTGTGATACTGGGTTTGATCCTTAGCACCGTATACAAATATAAATCAAATAGTTATGTCCGTCTACAACTAAAAATATTAAAAAGAATTGATTTGGATAGGTGATGAAATTTGACAATGTTCATCGTCCATACCTGAAGAAAGTGATCTTGATGAATACGGACTGAAGTCTTTAGGCACGGTAGCATTTTATCATGAACCATTCACTGTCAGCACAATCATTGGTGAAGCTTGGGACCAAGGTTTTTATTATTTGTGTGTGTATGATGTTGTGGTACTCAGCTGGGGGTAGTATTACAGGTTGTGTCTGTAGATTCATGTCCACATGGAGGTCTATAAGGAGACTTCCAGTACTTTCTAAGACTTCTCCAGTGAGTTAATTTTATAACTAGAAAAAGACCTACTAATTGTTAATGGGAACATGCTGGAGTTGGGGTTATGGGGGTGGGTCTGGAAGAAGATGCCTTAAGCTCATTCTCAGTTTGATCTCCTATTTTTATGCCATGCTTTCTGTGGTTATTAAGCTTCCCCCTTTGTTTAGGGGTAGTTTTAAGCAGCAACCCGAGTTCCAACTCAGGTGAGCTCAAGGGAAGGTGAGCTGTGACTGGGGAGCGTGTCCAGCCCTGCATGGCCTCTTTTCCCCCGTCACAAGCCCCTCTGTGAAGACTGATTCAGTGGGGCGTGAGACTTGGTGTTGGCTGATGGCAGTGGCAGTGTTGAGCTGCCAGATGGGGGACTGGTGGCTCAGGTCAAGCTTTCTCTGACCAGCCTGTGACTCCCCCTGGGAGCAGCCAGCTATGTTCCTGAAGCAGAGACATCCTCACAGGGCACGTCCTGCCCAGACTGTGTCTCATTCTTCCTTGGTTGCATAGCCAGTTTCTGCCAGTGTTCTTCCATCTGTGACAAGCTGTAGTCTTTCATGATGCCAAGGCACTGGCTGAGCCCTCAGCTCGCCTGGATGGAGTCCTTGTCGCCGTGCTTGGGGCTGTTGCTCTGCCACCTTGTTCTTGGGTTGATGTCCACCCGCTGTGGGAGAGGAGCAGTGAGCGCCTGTGAGAGGCTGACGCAGGCTCTTCCACTTCAAAGGGCGGAAGAAGAGGCCATGCTTCGTGTCAGATAACACGGCTGTAGGGACACCCAAACCTGCGATTCACCCACTGTGAAGGGAGCTCCTGAGCATTTCACTTCTGTGTTCATCTTAGGAATCAAGAAAACCGTTGCCCCCACTGCCCATTCACACAGCACCTTTGTTCTTGGTGGCGTTGAGCCCAGGGTCAGGGCAGCTCAGAACCTAATGTTAGCACCACAGAAACATCTGTCACTAGTGGGTGACCATCAACTGCCAATGACCGGAGGTGAAAAATTTTTTTCTTCTTTTTCTGGGGCTGGGAATGTGACTCGGTGGCAGAGGGTTGCCTAGCATGTGCGAGGCCCTGGGTTCCATCCCCAGCACGGCAGAAGCAAAGAGAGCTCCTCCCTCCTTGGACTGCAGTGACGGTGCTCAGAATTTGTTTTGTAAACTCCCCTGGCTCTGATGTAAGGCATCAGAAGAGGTGGATTGGTTTTCACTAAGGGTTTTGAAGAGAAAGCCCTTGGACCCTCAAGGACAGATGCAACACCAGCTTCTTTGCATCTTTTAAGTGCAGTTTCTTTGGTTTAGATTCATTTCTGGAGATTTTTGCATTCTATTCTAGCAGTTGGCTTTAATAAGAATGTCAGATATGGGAGGCATTTGGACTTTGATTGTACCTGGTGGCCTGCAGGGCACACACTGTCCCTTGTCGTACTGAGTTCAGGTTGTCGCTTTCTCCCATGAGTCCCTGGGTAGGCCACCCAGGATATTAAGCCCCAGTCAGCCAATAAAAGCTGCTAGTGGGTTGCTTTGGGGATTGAGCACAAAGATCCAGGTTATGACCTGGAGCAGACGGGAAGTGCCCTTGTGCCCGTTTCTCCCTTGGTTCCTACGTCCTTTTGGGGGCTACCTTTTCTCAGTTGCCTTGTTGAGTCAGAAAATCCAAGCACTCTGCCCTCCCTTGGCTCAGGATGGGCATTTAGTCTGAAGTGGGGCAGCTGGGATTCAATTCCTGAATCACACAGGAATGCAAAGGTGCTGGGGAGGCCATCTGGTCGGCCAAAAGCCACATGAAGCATTGTTCCACATACTGATTACAGTGCACCTGCTGAGGCTCCCCTGGTATCCCTGGGTTGCACTTGCCACAGCTGTTCTGGGTCCAGTTCCTTCTGAGCCAGATGCTCCCACTTTCCTCGCTGTTTACAGTCAGTGTTCTCTGACTTTAGCTTAGAATCTGCTTCTGTTGCTTGCCACTGAAGTGTCCCAACTTAGAGGATTTAAGATAGATATGTGTTACTTCCCTTTTTATCCTCCTCCACACCCTGCCCACTGGAGTTCAGTTCTCCTCTGTGCTGTCCTCTGACTGCCCTGAGTCTTGCCCTGTGCCCCAGCACTGCCTGTCTAGCCTCTGCAAACGGAACTTTGCTTCTGTCCATATGGCAGGGCTCAGCCAGCTGTAGACTGGTTTCTCAGGTTCTGGGATACTCGTCACTTACTGGATGAGTGTAGTTAGTCCCAAGGTTTTTGCTCATTGGTGAAATAAATGGTATATTAGCAGTATTTATTCTCATTATAATGACAGGTTTGCTATTTATGGATAAGTAAGCTTAAGCATCAAGCTGGCAAGAAGTAAACCCATAATGACATGCTGCAGAGAGCTGTGGATGTGATCATCATTTTAATAAAACTCAAAAGTTCCCGAATCAATTGAGACCTTGGACACAGAAACATCGCAATGTTGGCTTACACGTTGTCTCCTATGGGTCCCGATAGGAGATGTAACTGGGAGTCATTTTTATTTTTATTTTTATTTTTTTTACGTAAAAGATGCATGGATTTAAAAATAAAAAGTCACACCCAAAAGTTACAGTAATTCTTCATTAACGTTGACTATCTGGTGAGTGTTCAAGTTTCCAGTTCAAATCATGTTTGAATAAGAAGCCACACGGCAGCTAGTGGATGAATTTCTGTCTTTTAATCTACAGGTTTCCCACCTCTATCTCCCCTTCTCTTTCTGTTTTACTTGTAATTTATTAGTTGGAAAAACTGGGTCATTAATCCTGGAGAATTGCTCCCACTGGTGCTTTCTGAGGTCTGTTTTACACTTGGGACCCTGTAACCTGTTAGGGTTTGGTGACATTCATTTAATGACAGCAACTACAAATGCCAATGATAATGATGTTGATAGTTACCCTCTATTTATGCTGACTGCTATTTCCAGGCAATGTGTTAATTGCATTACATAGACTGTCTAATGTTTGCTGCATCATTATGGATGAGGAAACTGGGGCTTGGCAGTGATAAGTCGCTGGTCTGTGTTCAGGAGGCTGCCCCGCCGGTGTTGAACCAGGACTTGACCTTGGCTGACTCCACACTTGGTGTTCTTTCTGTTACCTTCTGTGGCCTTCCCTGTACCTGCTAGGAACAGGAGCTGGGACTTGCTTGTCGGCTGGCTAAGGGAGTTAGGACAGTGAAAGTGGTGGCAAGCCTGCGAGCTCGTAGCTTGTCAAGCCCACAGGGATAATTGAAGGGACAAGGAGAAAAATGGCAGCTGGCAGACGGTTCCCAATGTGAGCACGTATCGGCGTAAACAAACCTGTATGCTTGCTTAGATGCCAGGCCCATCAGACACCTCTTGTCCTCTGCCTGTTCCTGAGCATTGGTGTGACCTGTCCAGGGCAGAAGAAGGGCCAGAGCTTGCTTTTGGAGGCCCTTGGTTCTTTCCTCCTCTCCTGGCCTTCCAGTTACCCATCATGTTGGGGCAGAGCATGCACAGCTGCAGGTCACAACTGGGCCTCTCTGCAGGCCCCCTGCTCCCAGAGCATTTGTCCTTGCTGATCTTGTGGGTTCTTTTCCAGGAGATCTTTGGGCACCTCATTCCTACTACTTCACGGCATGGTCTCCGTCCTCAGTGGCGATGGTGTCCAGGCTCAGCTCCATGCCATTTGCTCTGCCTGGTGTGTGCTGTTGAGCCTCTGTTTCCCTCGAGGTCTCACTGCTGGGAGGGCCTAGAGTGGGTCTGCAGCACTGGGAACGCACAGATGAACTTCCACAGAGAACACTTGGAACGTGATCCGACACTCTTTTTTGGGCAACAGATAAAAATACTTGTAATTATAGTGGCTGGTTTTCAGCTTTTCAGACCCACACTATTTTGGTCCTGTTTTATATTTGCTTTCCTCCCTGAGGTGGGAAGTGGTTTCTTGAAGCTACTTGTGGGCCCCCAGCAGGAGTGTCTGGTCTTGGTTGAGGGGCCTCAGGGGGTATGGTCCTCTTAGAGTTGGATGTGCCTGGTGAAGGGACAGGGCTGTCCTACGTGCTGGGTGGGCTGAGCCTGCTCATAACATCGAGGGCTCTTCGCTTAAGGGGTAGAGCTGTGGAGACTGGGGGAGGGTGGCTGAGCTCAGTGCTCTTGGTAGAACGATGAAGAACTACTCCTGGCTGGTCTGCTTGGGCCATGTCCCTGCTCGAAACTCTCCAGTGGTTCACCTTTTCCCTAACTTCATCTACAGGAAGTACGTTGTGTTGATATAAAACCCTCATGCTATGGCTCTTGCCTCGTCTTCAGCTCTATTTCATTCAGACCTTATTCTGAGCTGGTTTGTTTCCCAAGTGTATACCTTTACACAGGTAAGCTTTTCTCCCCAGAACGTTGTTTTCTTTCCATAGATCCTCCCCTTCCCATTTTCCCTGGCTGACTTCTTGTCTTTAAGATCTCCTCCTGGAAACCTTTGCTGGTCACCCCCTGCATCCCTGAAGAAGAGGTTCAGACCCCATGCTGTCTCGTGTGTGCTGAATGTCTCCTCTCCTGATCCTGGTGGCGCTGGTTTTGGGTTTGTCCTTCCCGTCTGTTCTTATTTACCTCTTTCCCCATGTCCTTCCACTCTGCCAGGAGTGGCGCAGTGGTGGCTGTTGAGGTGTCTTGTTCTCTGTCTCAGCCCAGCCTCCAGCACCGTCCCCGGCACCTGGCTGGCACCTGTATTATTTAATAGACTTTTCATTGCAGGCAACAGAATACTTGGCTCAAACTGGCTCTGGCAGAGATTAAACTTCATCAAGGCCCACTTCATTTTTCTCTCCTCAGACACACAGGACAGGCACATTTTCCAGTGTCCTTTATGTGTAGATTGGAACTGTGTGACCACTCTGGCCAAAGGGCTGTAAGCAGATGTGGTTAGAGTCACCTCAGCTGAAGGACATTAGAGTTGAGGTGGGTTTTCTTAGTGGTCCTGCAGCCCTGCTTCTGTGTGGCATCACTGCAAGGTGACACTGGCTTGGATCCCTGAGTTCCTGCTTAGAGGGGAGCCTCCCTGTCGTGCTGCAGGGTCCACTGCAGGCTTGGGAAGAAGAGGAGCGGACCTTTGTCTGAGTCGCTGGGGTGTCAGGGTGCTGGTTATGATGCAGAGCACCGTCCGTCCTCATGGTCTGTGGAAAGGGAGAGTCTGGCTGTAGGGATGGTCCAGGAGCCGTGTCACCAGCTTCCTGTTTTTCTAGCCCTAGTTCTACCGTTTCTGGGTTGAAATCCTTCTGGTAGGTTTCCCGCCATGCGCACAGATGGCTGTGATCAATTCTGGGCAAAGAGTTCTTCTTCCAGGTTCACATTTGGAGGAGAAAGCAAGAGTCTGTCTCTCCATGCCTGGCAGAGCCTTGCGTTCTTGTGGTGGAGCCAGTTTAGGTTCCACTCCTGCGTCTGAGCTGCTGCCAGCATCTGGCTCCTGCTGAGGAGAGGGAAGCACCCATTGAGACACTGTGAATGAAGGTCCGGGAGGGGGTGGCACCTGGGGAAATGATACCATGGAGACTGACGGCCAGGTTCACTTTGGAGGTGTGCGACTACAAGGAAGAGTGGGGGCCAGATCATCTGTGGGCACCCCGATGAACCAACCCTCTCCCTTGACTTAAGGGACACATGTCCTATGGAAGGTCAGCGCCATCCAAGAGGAGTTTGTGGCAGCAAGCAAGACAGAAGAGGGGCTGGTAATGGAGGGCAAGGAGTGGGAGTCTCAGAAGACGGCGCAGGAATGTTCATTTCTGAGCTGGGCTTGGGAGGTAGGGGTGGTAGAAACTGAGGCTCAGAATGGTTGCGTGGAGGATCCTAGGTCACACAGCGGGGGAGTGGTGGCACTGGGCTTCAAACACAGTTCTGAAGCCTTGGTACTGAGATCCTTTCACCTCGTTCTTCAGTGTGTTGGCTCACAAAGATGTCACCAGGAGAGTGGGGGCCCTCATCTGAGGTGAAGCTTACCACTTCTTTTCCAGATGCATTTTGTGTACTTCCTCCAGCCAAAGACTTTTCTCAAGATTTAAAGACATTCAAAATTGGATTGGGAGCAACTTTGAGATTTTGTTGCTTCTCCTGATTCATCACAGAGCAAAATTAATCAAGCGAATTATGTAGCTCAGCTAATAACTTGCTTTGATCTAATAGCTCTGTAGAAAGAACAAATTGAGCGTTTTTATTTAATCCACTTTGGGGGCATGTTTGAGTGTGTTAAAAAATGAAAGCAAAAAGAACCCTTTTTCTTTATTAATTTTGAGCCATTCTCTTGTGTTGGGAAGCTGCAGGTATCCTTCTCAGTGATTGCTGGGGATCCCTCTCAGGCTGGCTGGCTCTCTGTTAAGTTGTCCAGTGCTTGTGCTAGGCCAGGTGGGTATTGGGGCAATTTGTTTCATTTGATCCTCAGTCATTCTGTGGTGGCATTATCCTGTCCTCGTTTTATAGAGAAGGACACTGAGGCATGGTAACTTGCTGATGTTTAAGTTCACATGTGGAATCAATGGTAGAACTGGGAGTCGGATTCCAGACCTGAAGCTCATAACCTCTCAGTTGAAAACAGCCACGAATTCGAATGACAAGACAATGTCAGAATGCAAGGATCCAAATCAGGGCTCTGGGCGTGTGCCTGTTTCCTGCTCATCTCTGAGAGCTTCAGGTGTCCTCGTTTATAGCCTGGGAACATGGGAACAGTCATTTCTCATGTGTAGCCCTTGGGGATCAAATGAAGACTCCTCACATGTTGATTATGGTGCCCTCTCCTCCTGAGTGGGGTGCATCAGGAGGCAACCTGCTGGGGTTGCAGATAGCATTGCCCCCGAGGGGCGTGAGGTTGCCATAGCCTCGTCTTCTCTTGGGCCTGCCTGCTCTGATGGGCAGGGTGAGTGAGTCCTGGCGCTGAGCCCACAGTTGCTCCCACCCCACACCCTGCAGTCTGGAGAGGAATCTGGGCAGCCTTCGGCTTATGTATCAGCAGAAAGCACTGCCGTTTGTCCCTGGTTTCTGATCCCGACTGCTGGCCCGTCTCCCTTGCTTGGGGCTGAGGACAGCTCCTCTTGGGCAGAGGCTGGACCTCTGTGTTCCAGGCGGACTCCCCGCCTTCCTCCTGGCTGCTGTCACATGGCTGAGGGCAGCACCACCATGGAACTGCTCTGGACTCCTCTAGGCCTTCAGCGCAGGTCTCAGGTGGGCAGACCCCCAGAGACAGGGTCCTTTCCTTCCCACATCCCTGGTTCTTCACTTCTCCCTGCCCCGGTTTTGGCTTTACGAGGTCTCCCAGCAGTGTGGTCACTGGCTCCCGTGAGGGAGGCCTGCACCCGCCAGAGGACCCTGAAGTCCTGCTTGCTCAGCCTCCACTCTTACGACTTTTCCATGGGTGTCTTTGGAGAGGCCTCCAGAATTCTTTGCCCTTCCTCCAACTCGGGAACTTTGGTTTGCCAAGTTGCTCACAACTTTCTTACTTTTTTTTTTCTTCCCAAAAAACAACTCTCACAGCTTTTCTTGTGGCTAATTTCCCCCTTCAGTATCCTACTTTTTCTGCAACTTCCGTTGAAAAAGGTAAATTTTACCTCTAGAACCGGTGAAGCCGAGAGCCGGATATACCCTGTCTCCTCAGGCTTCCTGGTGTGACTCACAGGTTCTGTTTTCAGCCTGCCAGAGCCAACTGTCAGCCGCTCCTGCACAGTGACAAGCACGCTGAAAAGTTCCTTTTCCCTCCACGGAACTTCACAGCGCCCCACCCGCTGCTCCTCTGGGCCACGCAGGCAACTCTGTGCCCTGCTGTGGGCAAAAGATGCTATTTCTTTAGCAGAGGAGATTGAAATTGGGTTCTGTCAATTTCTCTCCCACACCCTCCAGGTGGCTTTAAAAAAAATCTTTTAAGATAGAGAAGAGAGACCATCTTTGCAAAAACTTGAAAACTTGGTTTCAGCAAAGATTTGGCCACATGTCCCCGTTGAGAACCAGTGCTCGGGGGGATACTACTTCTAAGTGTTAAAATCTGGGCTGGAGAATAGGAATTTTTGACTTTTCCTTGTTGTTCTATTTATGTGATTGTTTTATTTTCCAAACAGAAGTAATGCCTAGCCCCAGCCAAAGCTCTCCCTTGGTTTGGCGTTCCCCGAGGTCCTGTCCTCTGGACCCCTGGCTTCCTCCCCTCCTTGGTCCTTCACCTTTTGCCTCTGCAGGCAGCCTCCCTGGGAGGAGTGGTGAGAACTAGGAGTGCAGAAGGTAGTCACCAGGGCTGTGGTGGGGACCTGGGAGGTGTTGTCAGAGGGTGCAAACATATTTTGGGGCTCTAAAGTCCTGTGTAATGACTATAGTTATACTGCGGAATAGACCTTAAGTGTCTGTCCTTTACCACTGGTCCCTCACCACTACCACATGCAAAATAGTAACCATGGCCATGATGGACGTGTTAATTAACCTGATTATATCAGATTGTCATGTTGTACGCCTTGAATGTATACCATTTCTGTCAGTTGTATGTTAGTAAAGCTGGAATTAAAATGTAAGCCATGGACCTTGGGTTCAGTTCTGGGTCCACCTTTCTCCCCGAGCAGCTCTGGGCAACCTTCCTATTGGCTGCACCTCACTCTTCCCCGCTGGGTAGTGGGAATGGTGCACTTGTGCCCTGGCCTGATATGTAGATGGTGGCTGCACAGTGCGCAGTCAGCGATGCCTGGGACAGCGGGGGCTACAGCCGCACCGACAGCAGCACTGTTCTTCTGCGAGGTCCCTCATGCTCCAGGGCCTGGCTCTGCATGGCTGCTCTGTCACGTTCCCCAGTGCTTCACACTTAGCCAGAGTTTGAGCAAGACTTGGGAATTTGATGCTTCATTGCTGTTTTCCACTTGATCATGGGCAAGTTTTGAACTTCTGCAGACTTCACTTTTCTCATCTGTAAAGTGAGAATATTAATGGTTCCTCTTTCACAGTGTTTTTGTAAAGAAGTTAACATGTCTGTAACATTTAGACCCTTAGCAAGAGCCATTTATATGCACATACTGCTTCTGCATTTCTCTGCCATTGAGAGTGAGAAAAATCTCCATTCTCCTCCAGAAAGGTCAGACATGCTGTGCCGTCCCTGTGGCATCTGTCAGGGGTAGTTGGTGTGGGTGTTCCTGGAGGTGCAGCTGTTACAGTGTGGGTTATAATGACAACAGTCAATTGGTTTAGTGTGTGGCATGTGTATAATATTCCTGGTGCGTTTACAGTTGTCACCTATGTTGATTCTGCATAATGCAGATGGGGGAGGGGAACCAAGGCTTAGATTCATTCATTTATTCACTCTTCAGAATAGTGAGTTGGTCCCTGTACATCCTCTAGATGTGACCAGTAGGCTTTTATTAAAAAAAAACTGTGAATTTACATATTTAAACTTAATATTTTAATGTGATATTTCAAGTTGTCCTGTCTTTGGCCCATGGGACGGTAGTTAGTTGGACTCCCTTTAAGAGTAGTGGATCTCTGCTCTCCTGCTGAACATGAAAACCTAAAGCTGGGGTGTCATGGCCCCTGTTTCTCCTTCATGCTCCAGGCCTGGAGTAGGCTATTTCTCATGGTACCCTGGTTCATTTGCTAGAAAAAGGTATTTATACTTACAGTGTGGGTGACAGGCTGTTCGCGTTGCTCATTAGGTCGGGTACTGTTTCCTATTACTTTGCAGCTGTCAAAGGTAGAAAATCTTTCCCTCCTTCCCTCGCTCCCTCCCTCATTGCTCAGTAGAATATATATTATGAATTCATACATGCATTTCCAAGTCAAATTTAGAAATATGGGTTTTTTTATTTTACCTTGACTTAATATTTGTACCTTTTTTACATGCTGAAAAATTTCTTAATGGCATAAATAGAAATGTCTCATGGGTCTTTCCTGGTCTGATAGTTGACTAATGTCCGCTCCATGTAGTTTTAATTCATATTTTTCCACGGGTGGAAAAACTCTCCGGATCCCCATCTTCCCTCGCTGTCCAGACAGGGTAAGGCCCGTCATGCCTGGCGCGCCTCTGCTGCTGCCTGGGCTCTGTGGCTGCTTCTTGGCTTCCCCAGCTCGGGCCACTCCTATGGAGAAGGACCTGCTGTTCTCTTCTCACCTCCTTCCTCCTCCTCCCCCTCTTCTCATTGCTTGGCCTTGGGTTTGGCCTTGAATGACTTAATCGTTCTGACAGTTTTTACTTAGAACCACTGACCTCAGTCCCTTTCCAACTCCCACAGAGCACTAGTGGGAGGACATGGCGATACAGGAGAGCAACTACGGAGAAAAGCCAAGTGCACACCGTCCACGCTGGCCTTTCGGGAACTTGCATGGTCGACATTAAGTTCCTAGGCTGGGCCTCAGTGGCGTTTAGGATTAGTCAGTTCTTTGTTGTAGGGGGCTGTCCTGTGCCTTGTAGGATGCTAGTGACTCCACCCACGGGGTGACAGTAGCATCCCTCTCTCCCAAACTCTCTCTAGATGTTGCCAACCCTGCCCTTGATGGTGAAAATGGCCTTGGTTAAGGACTGCTGGGCTAAGGGCACCTAGCACTGAACAGACCACTGAGGATTCCCTCTCAACATGTCCTTCCTACAGTTTTCTCCATCTCTGCGGATGGCTCACCTTCCTTCCAAGTAGTTACTGAAGTTAAAAGACCTAGGTCCTCCTCTGTCCTCACTCCACACCTAGGTACTGAGTGGTGGTGGTGGCCGCTCTCTGGGGCATGTCATAAACCAGCCATTTTTCACCATAGGCCTAACCTACAACTTCTTTTGCCTGGAATATGTCAGCAGACTCCACCTGCTATCCCTGAGCTGGCTCTAAGTTGTCCTTACTCTTGTGTCTGCCCCCCTCTCCCACCTTACCTACCAGCACCTCCTGTTTCTTCCACTCTGGGTCCCCTTTGGTCTTCCTAGAACATGCCACCTTCACTCTATCCACAGAGCCTGCGCTCCCGGCCCCCCCCCCCAAATCTCTGCTTGGCTCACTCCTGTCCTCGGCTAGTCTGCTTAGACGGCATCTTCCTTTGGGGTAAGCTTCCACATGACCCTCTATGTTCTTCACTGAACCTTCACGATCTCCAGTCACCTGGTTTATGTCTTTCCTTGCTTCCTTCTTGCCTGTCTCCCTCCTGGGAGGCAGAGATGGTGGCAGTCTGCTTTGCCCCTGCTACATACCAACTCAGGGACTGCACTCTGCATGTGACAGGCACTGAGTCTCTATCTGTGGCATGAATGGTCTAGCGTTTCTCAGGGAGGGCTGCAGTCAGTGGCCCTAGTCCTATGGACAGGAAAGATCTCGACCTTCCTCAGAGGCTCTCTGTCGTGTGTGGTTGTGTGTCCCTGCTGGTGCCATCATTTCCCTCCTTATCTGATATTGTGCCGCTGTTCCTCATCCTCTGCACCACACTTCAGGGCCTCTCATCTGAGAGTAAACTCTGATCATATAAAAAGATGATTTGCTTGGAATCTGATTCCGTCTCAGTAGGTGACGTAGGAAGGGGTCTAGTGTGCATAAGGTTCTCTCTGCTGGAGTCTAAATGTGTTTTATTTATTTATTTATTTATTTTTTAATTTTTTAATTTTTTTTTATTGGTTGTTCACAACATTACAAAGCTTAAATGTGTGTTGTCTGATGACCTAAACCAGGGCTAGGTTGAGAGACCAGAAGAGAAAGCCCAGGGATGGGCACCTGGCTCTGTATGGGCCAGACGGTGGGCCCTGTGGGCAGGTCATTGTCGGAACTGCTCAGCTTCCCCAGGTAGCAGGAAGCTCCTGAGTGTGAACCACGGTGTGGCTGCATTCCACTAAGCCTTTGTCAAACCGATTTTCAAAAGATAGAAATCAACTTCTGCAGTTCAGAGGGGGCAGCCTTACATGTTTTTAGTACAGTGCTCTTCTACTTACTATTGATTGTGTTACCCACTATCTTAGTCTATTTTGGCAGTTATAGCAAAATACCATAACAGGATAGCCTACAAACAACAGAAATTTATTCCTTACAGTTTCCAGTTTGGGAATTCCATGAACAAGGAGGCTGGTGTCTCAATTGCTGTGTCCTTGTGTGGTAGGAGACGAGAGGTCTCTCTGGGTGCTTTGTCTTTGTTTTTGTGGTACTGTGGAGGGAGCTCGGGGCCTTTTGTGTGCTAGGCAAGCACTCTACCTCTGAGGTCCTCCCACTCTATTTGCATTTCTAGGGATTGAGCCCAGAGACACTTGATGCTCACTGCCAAACCACATCCCTGCCACTTTTCAATTTTTTATTTTGAGACAGGGTCTCACTAAGTTGCCAAGCTTGCCTTGAACTTGCAATCCTCCTTTTCAGCCTGCGAGTTGGTGGGATTGCAGGCATGTGCCACCCTACCTTGCTCTGGAGTCCCTTTGTCTCTAAAGGAACTACTACTAACTGCAAGGCTCTGTGCTCACAACCCCATCTATTCCCATAGGCGCCACTCTCCCCACACCATCAGTTTGGGGGCTTGAATTTCGGTATGACTTTGGAGGAACAGACCTTCAGATGATAGCTCCTGTGCTATTTGTAAACTTCCTGCTACAAAGCATCAGGGAATGTCTTGGGGCCACATTTTAGGATGGATGAACGTTGGAGTAAATCTTACCAGTCTACACTTTCTAAAGGTGTTTCCATTCTGGGCTCCCCAGTGGGCTCGTGTCAGTGAGTTGTAAGGTCAAAGTCCTTGCTACCCAAAAGTACTCAAAAGCTGATTTCAAGAAATGACGTTCACAAGTACTTGCCCAAAACTTATGTTGTCTGAACATGAGATGCTGTTGTCCTTGAACTTGGCAGCTAATGGACAGGAGCAGACGCGGCCTGGTGAGTTCACGGCCTATGGCAGGCCTCTTCTGCAGCTCCCCAGGGGGCTGCTCATCCATGCTGCAGGCTGCCTGCTGGCAGCCAAGGGAGGCATCTGGCCCATGGTGTGTTTTACTTGTGGTTGTGGAGTGAGCCCCCAAATTTTAAAAATTAGAATTAGTTTGGCGAACACCTAGATTTTGGCCCCATGCTAGAGTAACCCTTGCCTGCGTGCACCAGGAGGGAGATGGAGTGATACTTCGATCATTGCTCGTGGCAAAATGTGTACACAACTTACGTGCCACTAGCAAGGGAGTAGGTTTAAAAACAAAAAGAGCGAGGGGGTGGGGTAGCGTACATTGAGATCAGTCCGATAAAGTGGACAAGGTTTAGCTCTGGCGCATTGTGTGGGGCATCTCGTGGACGTGAGGGTGTGATATGAAGAAAGAGTGCCCTGGGACACAGTGATGGGGAGATGAGAGCCGTGGACTGGAAAGGAGGTAGGTAAGGAAGCTGCACTGTGGCCACCATACAGAAGAGCAAGGGGTGATGAGTAAGAATGTCAAGGCAATGACGACACCACGGGGGAGGGGCCTCAAACCTACTGAAGGTTCTGTGTCTCAGTGGGTGATGGGACACAGGTACGCGTTTACTTTCTGCTCCTCATTTCCTGTATGTGCCGTTTCTTTTTCTGTATGCTTGACCTATTTTGTGATGAGATGATTGGGAAGCATTGGGCCCATATTGCCACATGGCAGCAGTTGGCAGAGCCAGTTTACAGCTGGGTCCTCAGCTGTGATGTGCCCCTTCTGGTTCATCACAGCCCTTACTGCCTGTTCCCCTGCGGTCCCCTGGCCCAGTCTGTCTCACCCATTTTCAGTGGCACTAGAAGTTTCAACCTCGGGGTATTAGGAGACCCAGGGACTACTGAGAACCATCACTGTGTTTTCGGTGTGCATGCTTATAAGGCATGGTGTGAGTTGTTTCTTCTCTGGGCATAAATACCAGAACAATTCTCTTGACTAAGTAGTCATTGGATCTAACTCTTTAGATGCTGGTAATGGTACCAGTGGTCATATTTTCTTCCTTGCCTTGGTTGCTAGGAGGCTCAGCAGAAGTATGGGTTCATTTTCAGCCACAGTCGAGACGTTAAGGCATGTTTTTGGCTCCAACCTTCTCGTTGCCTTCATCTATTTTATTGCATCTCCTTTCCCCTTACTTCAAAAAATACTCCATAATTTGTTGGTGTTTAAATGGCCATATTCTCTTGGAAGAAGGCAGGATATCAATTTTAAACTCTCATTTACCTAGAAAGAGGGAAGAGTGTGGTTTTGTGAGAACATTCTGGAAATCCTGAGCTTTATCCAGAATATTTTATTCACAGAGCTGCCTAGATCATCTATTTCAGCCGTGTGGGTTACTAATTTTCCAAGAATGAGAATATAATTAAAATACACTTAACGCTAAAATGTGCCGAACATAATTTGATCTTCGATAATTTAGAAGGCAGTTAAGGAACGTGCTGTGCCTCGGGGCCATAATTACGAACATCAGTTATCATAGTGTGACACTATAAAAAATCTGGTTGTTTCAGCTTTCTGATGATTTGGAGTCTAAGGAAACTAGAATTTATGGTCTCTGTGTGCAACGCATGTCTGTCTAGGTTTTGAGCCTCCTCAGGCGTTCATGTGGTTTCACAGTTGTGATGTCAAGGTGGGGACAGGGCTGTGCTCTTGCACTTGCCAGGCAGTGCCTGCCTGGCGTCGGGGTTGGAGAGGAGGTGCTGCCTTCCTGCCCTCTGGAGAAATGTGGAGAATGTAGGTAGGTATGTTTTTAAGAAGTGGAGACTGCTCCAGAAGCGTGGAATGGTCTGGTCCCAGAGTGCACTGTCATTGTGCCAGGAAGTAGCATGTTCCTGGGGTGAGGAAGGGTCCCAGAGGGCCTGGGACAGCCTGGGTCGTGGAAGGGCTCATCCCCCTCTCGGTTTCTGTCTTCCCGGTGGAGGAGGCGAGGGAGGTGATGCTGTCTAGCAGGTGTTAAGCATTTATGTGCCACATACTGTGCTAAATGTTTGGCATGGGCTGTGTCATTTGGTCCTTGTGGCCCCCCCATCAGGTGGGTGCTCTTTTGTACACGAGAAGCTGAGGCATGCAGAAGTACATTCCTCAAGAGATGGCTCTGAGGAGGGGCCTCGGGCCTGAACCTAGGCTCCCCTCATCTCCGTGGGCCCTTCGCTTTGGAACCCCTCTTGACGGCCTTTTCCTGACCGGGTGCCAACCCCTCCCCCACTGGACACCACCTTCCCGCTCTCCGTGTGTCACTTCCCTTCACCATGGTCTCTTCCATGTTCTCTATTCCACCTGCTCTAAGCATCTCATGTTCCCTCTGGACTGGAAACTGCCCCAAGGCCAGTGTGTGGCTGCTTATGTTCACTGAACCCCAGCGCTGGGGTGCATGGGCACGAGGGGTGAGGCCAGCCAGAGAGCAGGCTAAACTGCTCTCCCCTCCCCGGCCATGCTGTTGTCCGCCATCTGGGCACATGGGCTGTGTTGGCAGAACATTCCTTTTGTTAAGAAGAGCCACATGTCTGGATTTTTATTTAAATTTGAAAAAAAATTAGTTTTAAAATGTTGGCAACTGATTTTTAAAAGTTTCAAAATTCTTTTTAATTTTTAGTTGTAGATGGACACAATATCTTTATTTATTTTTATGTGGTGCTGAGGACTGAAGGCAGCGCCTCACACATGCTGGGCAGGTGTTCTACCACTGAGCCGTAGCCCCAGCCTTTCGGCGATTGTAACTATATTAAAAAAAAACAAAATCCCCTGGGAGTTGAGCCAGATATATTTGCTTGCCAAATTTAATTTTCTGGCAGCCCATTTGCCCCTCTTTACCAAACAGGAAGAAATGGGCTACCAGAAGCTGGTGGCAGGTCTGAGCAGAGGGGGAGGAGGTCAGGTGAGCAGTTGTGAAGGTCACCCTGCCTGGATCAGTGCGCCATCAGGACCACAGCGGGTGAGGCTGACACCGTGAGCCTGTCTACAGTGACAGACCTGCTAGCCGTGTCGAGGGCCCAGGACCTGGACTGGGGGTGCCCGTGACTTGGCGTTCCAGGGCTTTTGCTTTCCTGGGCATGCCCTGCCAACTTCAACAGAGTGCAGGGCCGAACCCTGTTGGTAAAGCACTGCCCTTTATCTAAAACTTTACTATTTTATTTATCAGAGATTTTTTACATTCATTTTGATTTTTCAAAAGGTTGTATGTGTGAAAGTGTCACTCACCACGATGATGGGGCCTTCTGACTCTCTTGACCGTGAGCCTCATGCAGGGGCTGTGCAGGTCTGCCTTGCTCTTGACACTGGGCTGTCTACATGCTGAGAACCTGGACGTGGTGCGACATCTTCCTGGTTGTGGTTCCCCAGGCTTTTAGTAGGAAAGACGGGCTCCCACTTAGAATTGGGTCACATCTCTTGTCCTTTTGTCAAGGTCGAGAACTAATAAACTATAACTTGTTCAATTTGAAAACAGACTTTTAAGTTCATCATGCACTTTGTTGAAATAGCAGTGGTTGACTGCAAAGCTAGAATGTTACAATGTTACATGGCCTTTGAAATCTTGGCCTGTTGTGGCCTAGGTTGCTGGTATGGATATCTGAGTGGCCCTTCCTCCTCCTGTGCCCTCCCTCCAGCAGAACTGAGGGCAGATTGTGAGTTGAAGGACTGGTTCTGGTTAGCCTGCTACTGATGACAGCTTCGCTGTAGTGTCATGGCCTAACCGGATAATGGACAAATGTTCAAAATTGCTTCCTCAACACTTGGAGAATTTTTGCAAATACTTATCAGGGCTCCAACAGACAGCAAAGAGTAGACCTGGTGGATTAGCTGCCCCATTGAACTCACTGCCAGCACTAGGTTCTAGCTGGCATAGGCTGTCTCATTTGGTCTGTGTCTCATTTGGCAGGGTCCATGTCTCGGGGCTCTTCAAAGCTTTGTCTTAAGAGCTCTGGAGGGGCACCTGCCCCTGGAGAGGGAGGAAGAGTGTTACAGAGAGGGTGTGGCACAGGACTGGGAGGGGCTGCACTGGGTTCTCAGGCTCTTATCCCAGAGGGGAGGGCTTGGCACAGGACTGGGAATCAGGCCCCGTTTTTCTGAACCTGTTTCCTTTTCCTTATGTAGTTTAGAACAGGCTATTCTAAGAAGAGATTTCAGAGAACTCTAAACAGTAGTGGCTTCTTTTTTTCTTTTTGGTACCCGGGATTGAACTCGTGTACTAGGTCACTGAGCCACATCCCCAGCCCTATTTTGTATTTTATTTAGAGACAAGGCCTCCCTGAGTTGCTTAGCGCCTCACTTTTTCTGAGGCTGACTTTGAACTTGCCATCCTCTTGCCTCAGCCTCTCGAGCTTCTGGAAGTACAGATGTGCACCACCATGCCCGGCCGTAAAAGCTTTGATAACAGATATGTGTTCAAATTCAGGGTACTCTTAATTACTCAGGTCTTTATTTTCTTCCTCCTCAAAGGGCAGCTACACTTTGCTGTGAGGATGAGTGATTACTGGTATCGGGTGTCCAGCAGATGCTATGTGGCATTGATGGTAGTGCTGAGGGGGACAAAGAAGACTGTGTCCTCTGCTGTACCATGAGATACAGTTGCTGTCATTCAGGGAGCAACGTCAGACTGTGCCAGGCGTGTGGAAGTCTGGCCTCACGTGTGTTGTGCGTGCTGGCTGGGGGCTGGCTGCTCATCTGTGCTCCTTCCTCCTTATCCTCTGGCACAGATGGGAAGTCTGGGGGGTGGAGGTGAACGTCTGCTGGATGTGTGTCCAGGTCAAGAAGAGGCGAGACATGTGCTGGAGGTAGAATACATGGAGCCACTTCACGTCCTGTGTGGTCCCGCATCTGTTGGAGCCTGGAGTGGCTCTGTGACCACCTGCACAGTGGTTTTTGCCCAGGGTTGGGTTTATCTCATGTGTGAACATGGATGTGCTGGTGAAATCCACTTCAGCAACCCTGACCTGGACTCCTGGCCCACCAGCCACCCTCACTGTGGTTTTTACAGCCAGCAACAGAGCTGGCACCTCCCTGGCTCCGTGATACCTGCAGGCAAAGGTCTGCTGCCCATCTGTCCCCACCAGCTGCCATTGCACTGAGTCACTTAGGATGGCTTTGGGACCTGCAGTTGCTGCTGTATATGATTCTGATTGTTCAGTATTGTGAGCATTTCCCTGCTGGGCATGGAGCATTCCTGGATTCGACCCCAGCTTGTGGTTGCTCTCTGTTCTACGGGGATCAGCGCTGAGCTGGCTCCTGTAGGCTGGGTGATGGCTGAGGCCCAACACTGCCCTGGGCCATGGACAGATGTTGATGCTCATCCTCGGCACACTCCTGCTGGGTCTGTGCCACCAGCAGCTGTTTTATATGTGCGGATTTCCTCTGCGAGTTCCTCTTGCATGCCTGCTGTGTGCTAGGTGCTGCTTTGGGTACCTGGCATAAAGAGGGAACAGAACAAGAAGTGTCTGACTTCTCGGGTGTCAGAAGGTGGGCTGCCGCAATGCCTGTGAAATGCCACTATTGCTCTTTACACATGCCTGGTATTTTTAGGTGCCTACAAATTGAAGATAAGCCATGAGTTTCTCAGCTGGAGAATCCTGACAACATGTAAGGACTGACTTTCTTTTTTCCAGTAATGGGGCTGAACTGTAGTGGTGGACAAATCCTCTACTACTGAGCTACATCCTCAGTTCTTTTGCTTTTTTTGAAATTTTGGGACAGTCTTGCTCCGTTGCTGAGGCTGGCCTTGAACTTGGATGCTTGGACCTCAGTGCCTTGAGTTGCTGGTGTCATAGACCTGCGCCACCATGCTCAGTGGAGTTTATCTGTTGAATGAGCAAAAGCAGCAAGAGTGCCACTGAGGTGTGGTGATTGTGAGCTCATGTAGGTCGTCACTTGTTTAAATGCACGAGAAGACTGTTGAGCTTGTTGCCTGTAGGAAGGGGTCAGGGAGATACGGGTTACCACTGACTGGGGAGTAGGATGGGTGTCATTGGAGAAGGCAGTTCTCAAAGAACCTTGCTTTGAGAGAGAGGTGGCAGAAAGGTCTCTGTGCCATTGTCAGTGACAGAAATTTCTCTAAGATTCCCCGCTGTTTTGTTTTAATTTTGGTACCCCAAGAGAGGGGAGGGAGGAGGTGGACTTCTTCTGAGAATCAGCACACAAGACCTTTGGCATGGACAGAGTGTGTCCATCCCTGCAGCTGAGAGTCCCATATGGTGCCTCAAGGTGCCTGGGTGATAATGTCTAGATGAGGAACTGACTCAGCTCTACCCGTCCCCCTTCTGCACCTCCACTTCTAGCTGACAGTGTAACAGTACTGCCAGGCTCGGTGTCTAAGGGCGTTCCCGGGCCTGTGCGTGGATGTGCCCTCTCTGGAGCCCTTCTCTGACTTTTCCCTCCAGAATGTCCTGCCCCCATTGTGCTTTTGGCCCTTCCTGCTTTTCTTTCCCAGCACAGAGGTTGGTTTACACCCCCTCTTTCTTCATTCGCTTGTCTGCTCAGTGCGGGTAGAGAGCAGTGTGTTGACCAGGGTATCGCAGAGCCCACCCTGGTACCTGGTGCAGGTGGGTCTTTCCTAAGCCTGTGGTGTGTGAATGAACTCAAGCAGCCGTTCCCGAGGTGGGTTCCATTGCCCTCATTTTACAGCTCTCACTCTTGGGGTGAATGTGTTCAGTGAGTTTCATTTGCTCACACCAGTTCTTTTCTTGTTGGCAGTGTTGAGTGGTTTGGAGGAGTTGGAAATCTCTCCCTTAGAAAGGACAGTGGGGTCAGAGACCAGCGCATGTGCCTATGGTCACCTCCTGGCCTTGGCCTGAAGCCCACATGCATCCCCTTCAACTCATGCGGCTTAAGACCCAGTGTGGGGCCCGTTGTGTTTGCCTTCATTCTTCTTGAGCTGAATTTACAGTAGTCGGGGAGCCATCAGAAAGCAGAAACACCACTTGATGCACTTAACTGCCATGGTCACCGTGGCACCCCCACACCTCAGAGATCATACGTGTACAGCATTTGGAGACACTCATCTAAATGCGGATCCCAGTATTTGAACTGGGAAAAGGACTGAACCAAATAAAGGCAAGATTAGTATTCCACTCCTAGGTTTTTATGCAGAAAAGGAAGAAACACACAGACTTGTGCACAGATGTCCAGAGCAGCTTTGTTTGTATTAGCCCACACCTGGAGAAACGCCGTGGCATGTCCAAGTGGTGGAATGCTGCTCAGCAGTGAGGAGCAAGGACCATTGGTACAGATGGCAGCAGGACAGACTGCGGGATAGTCACACTGGGAGTGGGGGGAAATGCCAGGCCCCAAAAGAATCTATGCTGTAGCATTCCATTTATAGAAAATTCTAGAAAATGCAAACTACGTAAAGTCAGAAAACCTGTTGTTGGTTGCCTGTGATGGGGCACGGAAGGGGGATTGGCAGTGGACACCTTCACCATTTTGGTGGTGGCGGAGGTTGACGTATGTAACGTATGTACACACGGATCACTTTGCCTGTGTCAGTTACACACCAATAAAGCTGTTTCAAGAAGACAAAGCAAGGCTGGCCTGCCAGGGCGTCCTAGCGGCTTAGGAACAGCGCCCCCTACAGGGGATTCACTCAGATCCCTCAGGTCAGAGAAGAATTGTGTTGTGGTCAGCTTTTTTTTTTTTTTTTCCCCCCTGCCATGACCAAAAGACCAGACAAGGACAATTTTAGAGGAGGAAACATTTGGGCTCATGGTTTCAGAGGTCTCAGTCCATAGACAGCCTGCTCTAGCGCTCTGGGAAAGCTCAGGACGTCACAGGAGGAAGCAAAGTGTTCTTTTCTTGCCAAGGACAAAATATATACCCCAAGGTACCCCCCACCATAATCCACCTGCTCTAGCCACATCCCACACATACATTTACCACCCAGTTAATCCCTAGTGGAATTAACGCACTCATTAGGTCAAGGTTCTCATAACCCAGTCATTTTGCTTCAACTTTCTTGCATTGCTTCACACGTGAGCTTCCAGGGGACACCTCGTATCCAAACAGGGAGCATGCAGCACATGCCACTAGGTGAGTGTGTTCTTCGTTAGATTCTGGCTATGGAAGGAGAGAAGGCAGTGTGTAAGGGGACAGGGCTTGGTGGGGTACAACCCAGTTATAACTTGTAGTAAAAAGAAAGTGACTCGGGATGCCTCTGAGACGGAAGTTACAGCCAGGGCTGGTGGTTGGCAAGCAAGCCTGTGGGGCAGGGCTGTGTCGTTACAACATCAGGTCCGCCAGGTGACACTCTGTGGGGACTAGGAGGAGCTGTTTCTGGTTTTCTGGAAACTTTTCCAGTCCTTTCCTGGCTGGAATGTGTCAAGGCCTCCTTCCCTGGCTTCCATGGCAGGGGGGGCGGGAGTGGAAGGCCCAGGGAAAGTCGTGAAGGCCTTTGCTTCTGAAGTTCTTCCCGCCTGAGACGCCTTCCCACCACCCATTGCTGGAGACCCTGCCTGGTGGGTCTCAGGCAGGGCCAGGTGCCTCCTCTCCTGTCTCATTCTCCCCATCATCACTACAGTGGCCTCCTTTCAGTTATTCTGAAAGACTTCAGGGGCTGTTGCTTGCAGTTCCTGTACCGGAATGTTCTTCAGGGCCTGGCTCCCGAGCCCTCAGGTCTGAGCCCTTGGAAAGGGCACTGCGATCATTCTTGCTTTCACAGGTTTATCTCCGGCCCTCGCTTCCTTCAGAACAACACAGTGTAAATCCCTGACTCCTTGGGTGTCATCTGTCTCAGGTGAAAGGTGAGCTCTGGGGAGGTGGGGACTGTGGTGGTCCCTGCTGTCTCTTCACCTAGGATTGGAGGGCAGCTGCATTGCTGGGCTTGCTTTATTTTAATTAATAATTACCATTGTGTGATGCCAGTGCTTGAATGCATACCTTCCCACATGCCAGGCAAATGCTTGACCACTGGGCTGCACCCAGTGTGACCCAGAAAGTGCCCACATTATTTGCCTTCCCCAACCCACGGGGAGAGCTTAGGCATGTGCACTGAGCTGCAAGGGAAGCTGGGAAGTGTCTCCTCTGTCTGGTCTCCCTGTTTGTAGCTGCATCTTGGTGGGTTTTATTACTCAGGATCTTTAGCAGGCTCCGTTGCAGTGCTTGACCAGTATTTGTGGAATGGATACCCCCTCCATCCCCCTCGTGACTTCTCCTAGCACAGCACTCACCATGCTGCCATTTATTCAAGTCTCATTGTCTCTGAATTCCAGGTGCTCTGCCAGGGTGGATGGAGTAGATGCTTAGTGGAGGCTGCATTGAAAAGCCTTTGACTAGATGCAGAGGCTGTCCCTTTACAGCCCAGGAAATGGGGGTTTATTTTTGACAATACTTTGTTCCTCTGCAAGAAGAGCTTTTGTATAAATGTAGATGAAAATGAGGTGTCCCACTGAGGCAGCTTTGGCCAGGACGTAAGACCCAGAAGCCAGGAGCAGTGCTGGTGTGTGCAAGGCAGGGGACCAGGTTTGGTTTGCAGCTTAGGTTTTATGCTTCATTTCGCCACCTCCTGGCCCTTCTTTGCTGAATATCAGGTGTTTCTGCTTGGCTTGGGGACTGAGCAGGAGGGCTTCTAAATGGTCCTGTTGTTGAAAACATTTGTGGCCAGAGAATGTCCATGTTGTGGGAGAAAATGATTTTTCGGCTGGGTCATCCACTTTCAGAGGTGGAAGACTTTGAAGTTGGTTCCATGTCATTCCTGTGGGTACCCAAACCATAGGAAACCAGCTCTGCCCAATACTTGTTCAGCTTTAAAAGGGACACAGGGTGTGTGACCCACTGGAGATGGGATGGCCTTTGGAGTCTGGAAGGACTGGCACTGTTGGATAGGAGCTTTGAGATCCTGAAAACATTTCTTAATCTCCCAGAAACTTGGTTGATACCACTGTGAAATAGAATATCATACCTATCTCCTGGTTCACTAAGCTAACGTGGTGACCCACTGTAGGTTAACCTCAGGGCCTTTGTACATGCTCTTGTTTCTGGGGGAACCCTTGCCACCATGGCCTGGTAGATTCTTGCCAGGTGAAAAGGGCCCTTCCATGACCCACCAGTACTAAAATAGGGTTGTTCTAGTCTGAGCTGTTACCGCCTCCTAGGCCATATCTTGGATGGTTCTGTGGTTATCTGTGTAAGCTTTGGATTCACACGTGCTTTACTACTCGACTGAAAGGCCCATGAGGACAGGGACAGTTGAGTTCTGCTCTCCACAGTATCCGCCACACCTTGCCCAGCTCCTCATGGGGAGTGATTGCCCTCTTGATATTGGTTTAAGCAATGATTCCACATATAATAAATGCTCAGTAAATTGGAACCACTTTGGTCGAGCCCCTGTGACAATGGCTTCTGATGCTGTGCAAGGTACTTGCTTTACAGCCTTTGTGACCGAGGCTTGAAGATGACCAGCTGGCTGTTAAGTGGAGGTCTCGGGCCCAAGCCTAGCTTTTTGGTTTCTAAGCTAATTATTTGTTTAAGTATTATTGCTCTAATAATTCTAGAAATATCTGGAAGAGTGGACCACAACTGACCTTTCCTATAGTTTTTATCTGAAAGAGAAGAAATGCAGCGGTGAGGGCCTGGAGTAGACGGCAGCCAGACGACCAGGGCTGCCTCTCTGCTCCATGGCTTGCCAGCTGTGTGGTCTTGGCTGAGGTTCTTAGCCTCTCTGTGCCCTGGTCTCATCTTCTGTGAGATGAGGGCCATCATGGAGCCTCCCTCATTAGTTTGTTTTGAGGATCCAGTGAAGGGGTTAGAAGCACATTGGTGTGCGGGAAGCACTATTGAAATCTTCATTTATAAAAATAAAAATAGGGTCTTCAGCATCTTCTTCCCTGTGAGCTTTTGAATCTGAAATTCTTTGATTCTAATTGAAATTGGGGTTGAGCAGAAAGGAAGAAGTCACAGGCGAGGAACAACCCTGTGTCTTGGTCCACAGTAGATGTTGGATAAAGCCTGAGATGCACGCTGTCACTCTGCCTCATGCCAGGAGGCCCGTGACACCAAACGCCTCTGTCTTCTGAGTAATCCCCGAGTGGCTTCTGAGTTATTAATAGACGTGGTGTAGCCAGCCACATGTCCTGCTGGATGGCTCTGGGACTGTCATTTGACAGGCAGTTCTGTTCCTTGCTTTGCTGGGTATGTCTTAATCATGACTTTGGGGCTTGTGCTCTGTGATTTCCAGTTCTGTGCTTGGGAATCTTGGGCGACTCCGCTGGCATCTTGTTGGTGATGAGACCAGTGATGACTGAAGCAAAATGAAGGTCTCCTCGTGCATGGGATCTGGCTTCAGAGGGTCTCCTAGCAGAGAGCCACTGGGAAAGTAGGGGTCATGATGTGCTCCACACAGGAGGGCCCTGCTTTAGGCCAGGGTCAGCAGCCCCCGTGTGTAGAGAGGCCAGAGCCCACTGTGCATCCTCTCACTGGGTCCTCGGCTCTGCTTTCAGAGCTCCAAGGTGGCCAGAGATGGTGTGAACAGGCAAGTGTGGCCATGTTCTGCCATGGGCTGGACACTGTGTGTCCCCTCCCTGCCCTGTATTTCATGTGTTGAAGCTCTGATTCCCAGTGTGGCTGTATTTAGAGAGAGGGTGTTGGAGAAGGTGACTAGGGTTAGATGTCATCAGTGTGGGTCTCTAAGCCACTATGATGGGTGGCCTTGGTGAGAGACACCAGGGACGTACGTGTGTGTGTGTGTGTGTGTGTGTGTGTGTGTGGGAGAGGGAGGGAGAGGGAGGGGGAGAGGGAGGGGGAGAAGGAGGGAGGGGGGGAAGGCTATTCGAGGACACAGCAAAAGACAGAGAGGCCTTGGGAGGTGAACTCCGCTGGCCTTGATCTTGGACTTGCAACCTCCAGAGCTGTGACGGATGGGTTTCTCTTTAGTCTTCCAGTCTCTGGTGACTTAATACACTTCCAGTAAAACTTGATTTTAAAAGAACGGACAACAGGGTAGACATGGTTTCCTGGCTCATGGTTTGCAGGGCGCTCTTCTAGAAGACTGTCCACATTCAGGAAATCAGTAGGGGTTACTTTAGCACCTCTTCTGGGTCAGACGCCAGGGAAGGGCTGAACCGGGCATGGGACTTCTGCTCAGGTGCACATGACCCCGTGGTGGGGAGATGGACAGTCAGCAAAGGCACTGCTGTGTACACAGCCAGGCTGGTTCCAGATGGAGTCGAGTCTCTGGAATAAACATGCCACGTGATTGGAGACTGCTGGAGGGGGCGGGAGTGCTCTGAGAAGCAATGCTCCTGGCACAGAGACCCAGGCGGGGACTGTGGAAGGCCAGGGCAGGAACACACTTGGCAAGCTGGAGGGTCTGGCCGTAGCCAGTGGAGCAGGAGGATTTGGGGCAGGTTCCCCGAACTGCACTGACTTGTACCCAAATGAGCTGAGCGTCATGGTTAAAAGGTCCTTTCTTACTCAAATAGTTGTCTTTCTCTCTGTTGCTGCAGGGGGGGCCTCCCTCCTCCCTCTCCCCATCCCTGCTCTGTTGGAAGCTGCTGGAGGGTTTGAGGAGGGGCAGCTTTCAAAGACTCATTGTGGCTTTTAGGTTGAAAGGAGATCATAGAACCATGGCTAGTGTCACAGGAGCTGGAGAACATCATATTGTAACCTTTTTGTAAATAAATTTGGCTTTGACTTTTCCTGCCCGGCTTGCTTCCTGCCCTCTGGGTTAGAGGCACCCAGTCACTATTGATTTGTTCCTCAGAAGTTCTCTCTTTGTACCTTCACATTCAGCAGGAGCCCAGGACGTGCCCAGAGAAGGGACCAGCACACCGTCTCCTGGGCTGCAGTCTAGGGTGGCTGCTCCTGCTGGTGGCTGCTGCTCCCTCTGGGCCTTGGGCTCTGGAAGCTGGAGGGCAGGGCCTGGGGACAGTGAATGTGTTAGTGCATCTGTTTATTTTTGCATCCTCATTGGCAGATCCTAAGATTAACTAAATGTACAGATGGTCTCTGACTCAGATGGTGGGAAAGTGATAGCATTCAGTAGAAGCCACGCTTGGGTTTTGGTCTTCTCCCAGGTGACCCTCTCTGGAGAGGCTCGGCAGTGGCAGTGAGTGCAGCTCCCAGCCAGCCCTGTGAGTGGCATGGGGGAACCTCCACAGGCCCAGGGAGCATGCTGTGTCTTCACTGGGAGATAAGAGGACCACCGCAGTGTGCCGTGGGTGGTGCATGGCTAAGCCATGATGTTGGAGGGTTGGGTATGCTAATGCATTGTGACTTGGATAATTCCCGCGCTAATGGGTTTTTCAGAACATAACCCCACTGTAAGTCGAGGAACATCTGTGTATGTGAATGGTGAGTTCTCTCTCATGCTTCCCTTCTAGAATGTTCTGAACCAGCTGCTGTGTACCAGGTGCTGTTAGGTGCTAGGGAAGCAGAAGATTGTTCCTTATACACCCCATTTCAAGGACCTCAGTCTAGAGAAATAGACTAATATAACAATAGAGTTGCAATTGAGGACAAAAGGACAGTGACTGTTTTTTTTCTTTTCAAATTCCTGCTACACAAATAGCCCAGGACCTGCCAACCACCATAGCCTCCTGCAAAGCCCTGTTACTCCTGGATTTTCCACATTCTTACAAACTGTTCCATTGGGCAGAACCAGGAGCCCTAACAAACCCAGATTCTGAGTGCTGGGAGCACAGCTCAATGGTTGAGTGCTTGCTCATGGCCTATTAAGAATCATGTTCCATGGGGTTGGGGATGTGGCTCAAGTGGTAGCACGCTCGCCTGGCATGCGTGTGGCCCGGGTTCGATCCTCAGTGCCACATACAAAACAAAGATGTTGTGTCTGCCAATAACTAAAAAATAAAAAATTCTCTCTCTCTCTCCCTCTCTCTCTTAAAAAAAAAAAATCATGTTCCAGTTGTTTAAATGAAAAGCAGTTAGTTTGGCAGATCTGGGACCTGTGGTTCTGGGGTCACCTCAGGAGGCGTGGGGCTGTTGTGGCCTATCCACACTCATAAGTGAGAAAACAACACGTCTGTGTCCTTCCCTGTGACCCACTGCCACACATCCAAGTATTTCAGCCTCCATGTCCGACCTCCCTTAGGAGGCCCAGGCTACTGTAGCCATGCCAGATTGGTCCACTTTATCCTTAGGTCTCAGCTGTCTCCTGCGTACCACCCCCTGGGCTCGACCCTCCACTACACTGCCCCCCTGCCCCTGCCATTGGTGCCCCCGTGGCCTGGTGTGGCAGGGCAGCCCCTGTCCTGTCTTCCCCTAGTACTCCCTCAGGACTGGGGACGCGTTGTTGGCCTTTGTGCACGGTGCAGAGAAGGAATGACTTCTCAAACTCAGGCCAGCCTGGCCGGGGAGAGGAGAGAGACTTCTCAGAGCTCACACTGGGACTTGACACCACACCCCTGCAGTCATGAGGGCAGGCACGCTTTTAAGGACACATGCAGCTTGTGACAGTGTCTGTTTTCTTCTGTGGACCATGGTTTAGAGCCTTGGGGAGGTGGGAGTGTGTGCTGTGTCCTCACTGGGAGATCAGAGGACCAGCTTCAGGGAGCAGATGGGCATCAGGGCTGAGATGAGGGTTGGCAAGAGGGAGTGAGCAGGCAGGCCTTGTCAGCCTGGGGACACTGGGGTTTGCCAGGTCCCCAGGGAGCCTTCAGAAGCACCTGGGCTGATGGAGTGAGTGTGTGAGTGGCAGATCTGTTGTGAGGAGACACAGGCGGTGCATTGGCTCTAAGGAGCTCAGACACTGCTGTGATATCCTTGATGGGATGGGGAGGACAGGGGATGGGGATGTCACAGCCTTGCCAGGGAGGTGCCCTGGAATTTGTATTTGTGGTGGTGCTAGGGATCAAACCCAGCGCCTCCTGCATGTGAGCAAGCACTCAAGCACTGAGCTGTGCTCCCAGCCCTCAGAATCTGGGTTTGTTAGGGCCCCTGGTTCTGCCCAATGGAACAGTTTGCGTGAATGTGGAAAATCCAGGTGTAGCAGGGCTTTGCTGTGGAGGGTGGCAGGTCCTGGGCTGTTTCTGTATCAACTCTGATTTGCTTTTCTTTCAGGGGGATCTTATTCCCACCTGATTGCCATTACTTAGCAAAAATGGCTCCAGTATTGTCAGGCTTCTCCCCATCTGGAAGATGGGAACCAGTGTTTATCCTGGTATTAGCAGAGGATCTGGGGTGGTATCTCTGGGGCCATTCATCTTGTTATGGCAGCGGGGGAGGATTCCCTGACTGGCTTGACCTCTGTTCTGTGTTCTTCCCTGGGAACTTGTTGTCCCCTGTGGATATCGGGGACCTCACAAGGGAGGACCTGGTGAGGGGATGCTGGGGAGGCTGCCAAGAGGGCAGTACTCACTCCAATGTCTTGGGACTCCGCCTTGTATAAAAGCACAGGTGTTCCCAACTGTTAGAAACTATCAAGTCACTCTGCAAAATGCGTGTGAACATTTACATAATGAGGTACTTTGTAAAGTGCAAGACAAAAATGAGAACCATACAGCTGATGAGTAAGAATGAATCTGAGTTCTGATGTTTCCTGGGTGTCTCATGGGTCACCTCTAGAACCCTGCATGCCAGTGCCACCGTCCTCACCTGAGTCATGGCATGCCCGCAGCATTTGGCCACTGCTGCCTTGAATCATTCCTGGTCTACTGTCAGGACGTTTGCTGTGTCTGCCCACCACTGCTGAGATCATTTTCTTTAAACCCCCCCTTTCTGATATAAAATAAATTTACATATAAAGGACAGCAGGATCATTTGTCATCCATGGAAAATAACTGCAAAAATATGACGAATACAAAGTAGTTTCTAGTTTCTAGACAGAAACTGTTGCCCGCCCATGTTAAAGGTCAGAGGGCAAAGGCAGATGAGCACCACATGGCATTCTTCTTTAACCTCCAGCAACACTGAGAATTCTCTGTGTAGGGGTAGGCTTTGCTCTCAGGATCAGTGTTGGTTATTGTGGTCCAGGCACCACCGAAAATCAGCCTGGGCTCTGACTCGTATGCTGGAGGACAGCAGTGTGGTGATTGAGAGCTGAGGTCAGAAGCGGGGGGCTTTGGGTGGTGCTGTCTTCCTGCTTTTCTGTGCCTCAGCTTCTTTCTTTGCAAAATGGGCCTATTTTAGAGTTTTGGGGGGATTAAGGAGCAATATTGTCAAATATCTTCCTATACAACATGTAGCCGATACACACTAACTTCTGTTATTATTGGCTTGAGTTGTTGTGAGCTTTTAAAGAAAAATTCTGGAAGATGGGTTTTAAGTGTGTTTTCTGAACAACCTGACAGCATAGAGTCTAGCAAGCACCCTGGTTTATCTGTGGCACCCGAGATCACACTGGTCTGCAGAGATCCAGATGGTGGAACCACCAGCATTTTTTTCCCCCTCTAAATAAGACCAGCACTGCTCTTTGCCTCCTTGAGGGCCACTCTGTGGACCTTGGGAGCCTCACTCATTTACATCAAGGACAGCCTCCTTCTAGCCTCAGAAAACTGAGTGGCCCATCACCACTGGCCACTGGATGCTGGAAGGCAGTGGCACCAGAATGAATGTGTGGTTCAGGCTGGTGGCTTAGGTGAGGGATAGAGGCCACAGGAGGACTCTGAGCAAGACGGGAGCATCCACAAAGGGTGGCCTTTGCCTCTGTTCTGCTGATCCACACACTGCGGGGATGCGCTTGGTTTAAATGTTGACATCTGGCTAATGTCATCTTTAAGTCATTCCAGGTAAGAAGACCCTGTTCCTGGTCTCGGCCTCAGCCCACCTGTCCATGGATCCTGCTTTCCTTCCACCTCTATGTTGTTGACCCTGATATTGCATCGTGGTTCTTTGCCCATCTCATCATCCTTTGGTGATCAACAGTGCCTTGAATACTGCTCAGAGCTAACAAATGGTGCTCCTGACCTGGGATCCATCTCTCTGGGAAATCAATGAAACCATGCAAGCTTCCTAGACATCCCCTTCTTAAACCCCACTATCTCCATCTGATAGGCAAATTCGAAGAGTAATAACAACCACTACAAAGTTTTAACCAGGACACCGGATGTACCTTTTTTCTCCTGGCCCTTTCTGCCATCCTCTATGGTGGGAGGTGTAGTACAGCACTCTTGAGAAACAACTGCCCTGGGGAAGACGCACACAGCATGTATCTGCCCCTGATTTCAACTGACTCCTTTGGCAGGGGCAGTTGACCCCACCTGTGCGGTTCTGCAGGCCTGCCCTTGTGGAAGGGAGGCTGAATGAACATCTAAATGTCTAAATCTTGACTATCACTCCACCTTACCCACTGAAGGGCACCGTTAAGAGGAGCAGCATTGTTAGGATGTCAGAAGGCATTTATGTGCCTGGTATCATAACAAATTGTAATTTGACAGAGAAACTTGGCATAGAGGAAGGAGTGGAAAGCCAACATGAGGTGGTTTGGAAAGGTTTGCTTTTGCAAAATTTAGTTAAATACATTCTGGCAGCTCTTCTTTGAGGGTTAATTGTGATACTGACTGTTAGGGAAAACCTAATTAATAATAACAGGAAAAAAACTACATTTAAGTAATATTAAGGTTGTGACAAGCAGTGTAAAAAATAGAGAATTCAACATGAAGGTTTAGACTTGATCTCCCAACCTGTGGCCCATTGTTCCCAGGTGGTGAAGCAGATAAAATACATTAATTAAATATTTGGGAAGCACTTTGCTGGTTCTTATTTATTATCTTGTGAGAGGTTGACATCTTGGCAATTTTCAAGAACAAAAGAATATTCAGAGAATTAGATTTGCTCTTTATCAGTGGGATTATATTCAAACATAATTTTTGTCTTTTTTTCCCTTCTGTCTGGGTTTGAGGGGCTGTTAGGGTAGGGGAAACCCGGGGAGGGTTGGACTGGATGGGAATGATATGGGGGCAGGAGCACAGGGTGAGGTGGGCAACCTTCCTATGGGCCACAGGACAAAGAGGTTCCTTTTTATGGGCAATGTGGGCTCTGTAACATCTGCTCTGTTTTGCCGCTGTCTCAGACAGTCATAGATGGGGCTAAACCATGGGTGGGAGTGTATTCCAATAAAACTTTATTTATAAAAAAAAAAAAACACCCCAAACCAAGCAGCAGGGCTGGATGTGGTCCAAGGGCAAAGGGTACCAACACATACATATTCAGTCTGCACTCAGGTGGCCGGTTTCAAATCTTGGCCACTCTCAGGTCTGCATCCCTGAGAGTGGTGGTGGGTGAAGGCGGCATGCAGCTGAGGTGGTGTGCAGGTTGGTTCGGGCAGTGGTGCCCAGAGTGAGGCGTAAGGTGGAGGCAGCCCTGTTTGTTTGGAAGTGTTTGCTATTGTGGGCCAAAGTCAAACACCGTTTGGAAACCCTGGATTGGGGATGAGGGGTGACTGCTGGAGATGGAGAGAAACACTTGAGTCTTCTGCTTAGGCTTCTGGGACTCTGGGTGCTTTGTGAGAACTAGCGGGGCCCTCCTGTGGGAACCTCATGACCCAGCTCCTTGGGTCCCGTATGTCCTGACTGCCTGCCTGCCTCTCCTTCCGCCAAGCAGGTCCAGAAAACAGTCCCTCTGGCTCAGGAGTCCAAGTCTCTTGTCTCTTGGATGAGATGAGAACCCCCATAAAGAGTCCTTCACAGGCCATGGGTGGTTGTTCAGTCTCGCGAGTGGCTTTCAGCCTTTGCAGCCAGAGGCAAGTCCCTCCGGGTTGAGCAGTTTGGACGATGAATTAGTCTAGGATCGTGGTGACAATGCATCACAGACCAGTGACGCACAGAGAAGTGTTTTTCCACGTCCTGGAGAGTATAGGCTGAGTTCAAGGTGTTGGTGGATGGGTTCCTTCCAGGGCCCTGTGGTCATAGTTGGCTGTCACCCCCAGGTGGACTTCCTTCAGTGCCTGTGTCCTGATCTCGTATAAGGACATTAGTTTTATTGGATTGGGGTCACCTTCATGGCCTTATTTAACCTTAATTACCTCCTTAAAGACCCCGTCTGCAAGAACAGTCACATTCTGAGGTATTAGGAGGTTGGACTTCAGTATATGGATCATGGGGTCATGACTTGGCACACAGCAGATGGAATATTAGGCATATGGACAGTGTGGGGGGGAGTACGGAAACCAGAGAATGTGGGGCTGTTGAGGCACGCAGGGAAGCCAGCCAGGAAGGGTCCTAAGTTGGGCCAGCTGCTGAGCCACTCTGGCGAGTGGACTGTTTTGAATTGGGTCTGCATGCCCTCCTTCATGCTGGGTCACAGTGCTCTCAAAGCTGCCAGCCTGGTCCTGGTACAGTCCTGTTGATTTCCAGTCTTCCTGATGAGGTCAGCCCTGCTCAAGGACCACATTCAGACAGTGTCACCTGGTGGCACAGGTGCCCTCAAAGACTCTTGTGGGTTCTCTGATCTTGCTCAGTGTCTTCCAGTGGCATGCCCGTGGGCCAGTCATCACCTTCCTGAGCATCAGCTTACTCAGCTACAGAATGAAGGCACATGTACCTACCTTATGGTGTTGGGAAGATATATTGAAACTCTGCAGATAGTATTTGGCATGATGCCTCCTCTCCCAGAGCACACCTCCATGAGCATTAGCTGTCCTGTGATGATAACTGCTGTTTTTGTCACTTTACTACTGCCGTTAGTAGCACCCTCAGCCAGAGATGATTCTGGCTTGTGAGGCTCCCCCAGTCTTTCAGATACAGATTGTTTATTAAAGCAGCTCACTCTTAGAGTAACGCGACCCTGTTTCCGGTTATCTCTGCCCACTGTAAAAGAAGTTCTTCTGCAGACGAAGTAGCAAGCCCTTGTCTTCCCACCTCCCCAATGGCAGGATTTCCACACCACCACTCACGGACTCTCAGGAAACAGGAGCACAGGCCATGCCCTGTCCTGCCCTGCCAAGCACTTGACCCTCAGCGGAGGCAAGGCTGCTGATGGGAGACCTCCTAGGACGTGACCAGACTCCTGACCATGTGTCCTTAGAGCACCAGTGTGTTGGGCTGACCATCCCCTCAGTGTCACCCTGTCCAAGCCTTTCCTGAAGAAGAGTGGTCAACCCCTCTCCGGGCGCCCCCAAGCCTGAGTAACTTTCTGCCACAGCTCTGCCGATTCGTGCGTTCTTGTCTCTGTCCCTGCTTTACTTTGTTGTTGTTATTGACATTGTTGTTGCCAGAAGCTCTTCTTAGAGTGATTTAAGCAGAGGGGTAGTTGAGTGGCTCCATGACATACTTCTAAGAGTGATGGCTTGGGTTGTAGCCCAGGATTCTAAGTGGCACAGCACTAGGGTGCCAGTGCCCTGGTTCTCTAGGTTCAGTGCTCTGTCTTGACTTCGTCCTCAGTGGGCTCCTCCCCTGTGGGAGCAAAGACCACCAGCACCCCGTGTCTCCATCCTAGCAGCTTAGTGTCCTCAGCCAAAGACCCGGGACGGAGTCTGCATTCAGGTGTGTGGTTGCCCGAGGCAGGCTAGCTTTAGTAAAGAAGAGGTTTATTTCAGTTCATGGATTTGGAGGCAGATGCTGGTAAGAGTCTATCACCTCATGGTGGGTGGCATGTGTGAGGAGAGGTCACATCACAAAACAGCTTCCAGAGTGATGAGAGGTTGAGCTCTCAGAACAGTCCACGCTCGTGAGAGCTGCCTTGGTCCCTCCTTGGGGAGCTCCTTTTGTGACCAGGACCTTCCACCAAGTCTCGCCTCTTAAAGGTTCCCACCATCTCCCAACACCACCACCCTGGGGACCCAGCTTCCACCACATGAGCCATTGGGGGCAAACTACAGCAGAGTCTCAGTGCTCTATTGAGCTGAGTGTGTGTCCTTGAGCTGGAGGAGCGCCAGCTGGCCTGGCCAGGCCCTGACACTTATGCCGGTCCCTGATGCCATGCACATTGGGGCGAGGTGCCTCATGGTTCCCAAACAAAACCCCTGTGCTCGTGTGGGTAGATGGGGAGGGGGTGCTGGATGGCCAGGAGCAGCCTGCACCCCCTTCAGCTCTCCCTCCGTGGGGAGCTCTGGCTGCCTGTAGTGTGCTGCCCCAGGCCTCTGGAGAGTGTCTGGCAAATGCACCCTGGGATTGCACAGCACTGTCTGGTGGAAGTAGTCTGGACCCCACCTTGGACCTGGCCTGCCTGATGGCTTTTGCAATTGCATCTTTCAGTGGCATAAACATCTGAAGTGACTCATGCCCTGTGTACCCCACTGCAGCAAACAGGAGCGTGTGCTATTCAGCACTGCCAGATGCCAAATGCTGAGCACACACATCTTGTATGTGTTGGCTTTCTCTAGCCCATGGTCATGGGCAGTTAGCCCTCCTGCTCTAGACCATGCGAGAATGGAGGAGAGGTGCTGCATACATGCAAACTGGCCCTTTGCCTTTCAGGCGCTGCCAGTTGACTTCACTGGCATTTTTCGGACATGTGCCTGAACAACACATTGTTCTTGCTTCTTGACAGAAGGGCAGTTTTCTGAAGGGATTATGATGTGTTTACATGGGTATAGGTCAGCAGGTTGGCAGGAAAGATGGTGGAATAAGATGGACATCATCACCTAGATGCATGGGTGACTGTATATATGGTGCTACGCATTATGTACACCCAGAGAAATGAAAAGGTGTGCTGCAGTTGTGTACAGTGAATCAAAATGCATTTTGCTGTCTCATATGCTGAAGGCACCAGAAACGCACAATAATGCAAAGATTATATCTAAACATGGGAATATTGATCACTGAAGAAAAATGTCTATTCAGTCTCTCAAAAAAAAAATGTGTTTAAAAGCAAGTGCTCTCGCACATGCCTATAATCCCAGCGGCTCAGGAGAATGAGGTAGGAGGATCATGAGTTCAAAGCCAGCCTTGGCAATAGTGAGGTGCTAAGCAACTCAGGGAGACCCTGTCTCTAAACTACAAAATAGGGCTGGGGATGTGGCTCAGTGGCCAAGTACCTCTGGGTTCAATCCTTTGTCCGTCCACTCCCCCCACCCCCACACACAAAATATGTTCACAGCTGTCTTATTCCAAAAAGCATCTGAAGCAGCCTGTGTCCTGAGTAGGTGCTGGAGCTCGGGCTGTGGCATCAGGTTCCCTGTGTTTGGGGCATGCTCCTTAATTTCTCTGAGCCTTGGTTTCCCAGTGTGATTGTGGGAACAACAGAAGACCCATTGTTGGGCAATGCTCCAGAGTTTAGTGATGGCTTAAACTTTCCTGTTGTTGTTGTAGGAGACTTTGCAGGAGTAAAGTAATGAAATGAGTTGGCCTGGTACCTGGTGCAGAGTAGCACTCAGGAAATGCTGTCCCATTTGGGTCCTCAACTAAGTAACTTAACCTCTCTGAGCCTCAACTGCCTCACCTCTGAAATGCACTTGAAGCTTATATGTAGTAAGAGTTAAAATTCACACGGTGCGTCTATGAGCCAGGCTCTGCTGCATGAACCATTTAATCTTTCTGACAGCTCTGGAAGACAGGTGGACACTCGTCACCATTTTACAGAATGGAAACTGAATCGTGGAGGATTTAAATAATAGTCTAATGTGGCATCTTGGCAAGTGCCAGAGCCAGGCAATCAGATCCCAGAGCACTGGTCCAAGAACAGTCCAAGAACAGTCCCAGTGTCTCGGGGGTACACTGGCAAGTTCCAGGGATGCTGGTGGCATGCTGGCTCTCTGAGTCACCTGAAGTGGTTTTAGATGTGGATGCTATCAGTGTGGTCCAGCTGGCAGGATGAGTTACAGGATAGCTTCCTGTTCATGTGGAGAAGCTTGCCCTCCCTGCACTTGATTCCTGAGCAGAGACTCTGGTGGGTAACGTCTGGTCCGTTCATACCTGTCCTCTTGGGTGCAATGAAGGCTTCTTCACTGTTCTCTCTGAACTGGCAACAATTAATTTCCTAATCTTCTCTGGGCTTGCAAAGCCAACCGCAGGTCCTTCCTGCATCAAGGCCTGCTCTGTGTTTGGCAGGGGTGGTGGCTTCACCCGGCAGCACCACCCCAAATCCTGGGCTGTGTGAGCTTGGCAGGGGCAAGGCTCAGATGCCCAGGGGCCCAGACTTCCCTGGCCCGTTTCCACAAAGCGTGTCTGCTCTTAGCCGCTCTAGCCCAAATCTCCAGGCTGCGGGACTTGACAGCTTAGTTTTGTTCCCAGAACCTCATGTGCAGAGACCTAAGATTATTAGGACAGGGGAAAGCTGGTGCCTTCTCTGCCTTCCAGTGGGTCCCTTGACCAGGCCTTATCCCAGCCTAGCTCTCTGCCAAAAATGGATGCAGAGGCTGCCCCAGACTGTTTACTTTTTAGTTATTTGTACCCTATCTTGTTCCAAAAAATCTGGTTATGGTGATGTGTGCCTAGAGTTCCAGGTTCTTGGAAGGCTGAGGCAGGAGGATCATTTGAGCCCAAGTGTTAGAGGCCAGCGTGGGCAAGATAGCAGGGCCCTGTCTTAAAATTGAACTGAATAAAAATTCCATACAGGGGTCCTCTCTCCATGGTTTTCTTTTCCATAACTTGTTTCCTATAGTCACCATGGTTTACAAGTATTAATGGAAAATTCCAGAATAACAATTTGTAAGTTTTAAATAACTTCTATTAAAGCATCTTGTTATCATTGTTTTATTGTTAATCTGCCTATATGTAAATTAAACTGTATCATAGGTATGTATTTATAGGGAGAATATATTACATATAGCTTTGGGTACCATCCCTGGTTTCAGTCACTGCTGGAATGTCTCAGGGTACCACCCCTCACCCATAGAGGGGGACTAGTGTAGTTACTTTTGTTGCTGCTGATAACATCGCTACTGTTGTACTCAGTGGAAAGTTGATGGAGAGAGAAGGTGAGCTTTCAGTGTGCCCCAGAACCAGGGCTGTGTGGGTGTGGGGTATGGGCACACATTCCCGTGTGCGGCCTGCGTGTGTGCATGTGCCTGATTCCTTTACTGCCATTGGTTGCCTCTGGCTTCCCTCTGCATGAACATGCTCTCCCATGTTGCATGGATTCTGAGCAAGTTGACATATGCATCTAGCTAGGGTTGCTCATTTAGTAGTTGTGTCTTGTTAAAGCAGCTTATTGACAATGTTTTTAAAATGTATTACTCTCTTTGCTGTGTGTCCTTTTGCTTGTTAAAGTGATGCTTCTAAATCTTCCTCTGTCTCGATTGTGTTTGACCATGAAGAAAAGTTTGAGAAAGACCCAGGGTGTGGTGGTTTGGTGTCGGGCTCCCTAGGGTCCTTCGGCAGATGCTCCAGCAGACCCCCATCTTGAGGCCCACCTGCCAGGTTCACCTGTGTCCCAGCTTCTGGTCATCCTCAGGGTGGAGGCCTTGTCTGTCACCTTCCAAGCCTGATCTCTGTTGCTTCTCTGTCCCCAGCCTTTATTGTTCTGGAGACTGGTCACCTGGTCGGCCCCTCAGGATCCTATCTGCTGCTCTTCCTCCTGGCTTCCATGACCATCCTTCCCCACAACTCCATCTGTTCCAACCCTTCAAGACTCACCTCCAACTTAGCTCCTCTGCTGGGTCACCTCGAGACCCTCATGGTCTGCCTTGCCCACATGGTGGGTGTGTGTCATGCAAGTTCTGCTGGTGGTGGTTCAGAGGCAGGGCTTGGAGAAGGGAGGCAAGGCTTCAGCACCTGGGGTGCATGGGCTCAGGGCTGGTGTGGGTTCAGTTTTATAGCAATGTTGAGATGGTGCGGGGTGGGGGGTGTCTCTATTTGAGAGAGGAGAAACGTGAGGCTCAGAGATTCAACAATCTGATCAATGATTTGATTGAATAATGTGATCATTGACCAGATACGGATGTGTTGGATTCAGTGTCCCTTTGCTCATTCGTCCTCCAGCTTGTCATCAGGTGTCCGTGAGGTAGGTCTAGTGACTGAACAAGGCTCCCTCTTCTCCAGTCTTTTCATGGTGCCTGTTGTCTGATGAGGCTCTCTCCAACCAGGTGATAAGGTCTGGCCTGGGCCATTGTTTGAGTCTCTCCTATATAGCCTGAGTCCGGCACAGGGGTTGGGGGTGTACTTCTGTAATGTGGAGTGACTGGGGAAGGGGTTGAGCCATGCCCTTTCCAGTAGTTTGCAGACTTGATTGAGAATGGCAAGTGCAGTTGCCAAATTGGACACCCATCATTTCTAGGTCCCTTGTTCTCTGTGCCAACTAGTGGCACCGATGCCACCTCATGGGAACATTGGCTGTTTCCTTTTGTAGCTGATGGGTGTATTAAGTTTTGGGATGGTCTAATTTTTGTACATCTGTAAGGAAGAGATAAGATGGCTTTGCCTTTCTAGCTCAGAGGAAATGAGGAGGAATCACACTTAAAAGGCTGTCACTTCTATAGCCATCCAGGTCGGGCTGTGGAGTTCTGGATGGAAGACAGGCAGTAGAAGGATGGATGTTGATTTGGGTGCAGTGGATGATGGAAGCCTGGATGGCACAGGGCTCCTGGATGAGCTCATCCAGCTGGGGCAGCCTCACGGTCTTCTGAAGGCAAACGGGGGCTGTGGGGCTGGGGCCGTGTCTGTGTGAAGCACTGGCTTCCTGGGTAGACAGGGCCACTTGAGGGCCGTGTCTGAATGTGACGAGACACTGTATGGAGCATTTTGAAAGGGTTGTCTCTTCTTGGATTTGTAAAGCAGACAGATAAAGGGGTCCCTATTCTGATTTCAAAGCATTTTTCCTCTCAGAGACAAATTTTTTGGTGAGACTCCTTTAAATCAGAGGGGAATCTGGTAAACTGGGCCACATCTAGCCCTCAGAGCTACTTCATTTGGCTAATGTAGTTTGAGACGGGGTCTTGCTAAGTTGCTGAGGCTGGTCTCAAAGTGTCAATCCTCCTGTCTTGGCCTCCCAAGTCACTGGGATTACCGGCATGCACCACCATGCCCAGTTTAATGTTCTTAATATTTTCATTGACAAGTTGACACATCAGGGTATTTTTGATAAAATTCATAATTTCTATTTTTTTTTTTAAATGGGAATGTCCGCTGTTGGATCCTGTTGTTAGGTCTGTGTTCACCTGGGCCGGCGAGTGGCTGCCCACAGGCTGGTCCTCGCCACACCCTGCCTTCCCTCCTGGCCTTCCTCTTCCCTTCTCTGACCTGCCGGGGCTCTGAAGGCATTTGCATTGGCCCCTCTGCTTTATGTCACCAGTACCCCATCCTGTAATTTTAAAACTGCAGCCCCTCAGATCTGATTTCACAGGCAAACACGTGGAGATGTCATCCGTTGAGCATTGTTCAAAGTGGACTTTACCAAGGTGCACACAATGGGGGGTTGATTGTCACTTCACTACTTTTCCTGTGGGAAATGACTTGCAGCAGGTGATGGGTGAGTGGGACATTCAGGAGTACTTCTGGAAGTGGTGTCCTGGGAGTCTCTGCCTCTCTGGAGTTTCCAGGGAGGCTGGTCATCATTTGCCGTTGTCATAGAGGCTGGGTTACATATCTTTGAGGGCCTTGCACTCTGGGGAGACGGGGGTGGGAGGTCTTTTAGACGAGAAGAATTTCTAATTTTGCCTGAAATAGTTGCTGCATGGAGTGTAAGAAGTCGTCCATCAAAAAAGGCTCTGATCAGTGATTATGGGGGGTGAGGGCAACTAATGCTCTGGGACCCCATTTATATGCTAGACATCGTTAGGGCCTCCCCTGCCATGAGCTGTGCACCCCAACCATCCCTGATTTACTAATGAGCTGCTAAGGCCCTGCCAGGATGTCTGCATGCTCAAGGTCTTCAGCTCAGAGCTGGAGGATCAGGGTTGGAACCCAGGCCACTGGACTCTCCCTACCACTGCCCTTGCCCTCCCTTGCTGCCCACAGTCCAACCACAACCATGAAGGTGGCCTGTCTGTATCTGAATGTGCAACAGTGGCCTGGCTCTTTGTCTTTAATAAACCTTTGTCAAATCAAAAGAGCCTTTGGGGATGCAGAAAAATATAATATTTACATTTTTGAATAAATTAAGTTAGGCGTTTTTACAAACCCAGGGGTAGTGCTCGTTCTTGGAGTAGCTAACAGAAGGCAGAAACTCTTTCATATTCCAGGCGTTTCAGCTTTTAGCAAGAAAGTCTTGGTTTGGAATTTATTGTTTCATGGGTAAAGCTAAGGTATGGAAAAGAGTCTCTGTTCAGCCTCTGCGACAGCTTGGGAGCCAGAGATAAACCTGACTGCGGAGCACTCTTGGAAGGAATTTTTAAAAGGCAACAACTTTGTAGCAGGTGACATGAAGCTGTTGGCACTGCCCTTGTGTCTGTCATGGTGGTGTTTGGGTTGGCCTGGGCCCCTTGGCACATTTTACCAGCAGCTCTTTGTGCTATTGTGACACTCAAATTTTTTTTTTTTTGCCTTTCAGAGAAAAGTAGTTGGGACACAGTGTTTCCTCTTTGGGGCTTGTGCTTGGTGTTGACGTTTACACTGCTTTGCGTGTGCTGAAGGAATCATTTGCTTTCCCATTTTAGAGATGGAAATTAGAGGTGTAAGAAAACCATGTCCTTTTTCTGTCATTGAAGCAGACCTCCTTTGAAAAGTGTCAAATTGTCAACTTCTGAACTTCTTTGTGCTGGGGACAGAGACTCCCAGGACATTAAGACCCATGTATTTCTGGCAAAGCATCTTTGTGTCTCTGTACAGTATAATTGCTTCCATGGGACTGACGGGACTCTAGTGGCTTCTCCTAGTCCCCATAGAATTTTTCTTTTCTTTCTTTTTTTTTTTATATCTTTTGTTTATTATGTGGTTGGGTGGCTGATGCTGGCCAGCCAGGATCCAGGCTGGGTCCCTGAGTGGGCTGCCAGCTACATCATCACCCCAAGGCTGGCACTAGAGAAAGCCCAGAGGGCAGGTGAATGTTGATGGAGGACCAGCGTTGGCCAGACCCTTGAGGGCTTTTTTTTCTCTGTTTTCCTGACTGTCTACACAGCAGGTAGGAGTAGACCTTTTACATGCAAGGGACCAAGTACGTAGAAATGGTGCCACCTGTTCAGACTTGCCCAGGTAGAGGCAATGGAGCTGAGATGCAAAACTAGGTTTATCCTCCCTCCAAAAGCCCCGTCCATGTCACCTTCATGTCACCCTGGCACCAAAGTTGTTAGATGTAGATCTTTTAAATTTTTAAAAAATTTTTCAGCTTTATCAAGGTATAATGGATAAATATAACTTGTATATATTTAAGGCATACAGTGTGATATTTTGGGGTGCGTGTGTGTGTGTGTGTCTTGTTGATGTATGGTTCCCTTAAGCAGTGTGAAAAGTCCCTCTTTATCCCTTTTGATTAACGTTGGCTTGAAATCTATTTTATATAGAGACGGAAACCCCTGGTTTCTTTCGTAGACCATATGAATGGTATATTTTATCCCAACCTTTCACCTTCAGTCTGTGGGCATCTTTTCCTATGAGAAGAGTCTCTTTAAGGCAGCATATTGTTGGGTCTTTTTTTTTAAAATCCAATCTACTAGTCTGTCTTTTGATTGGTGAGTTTAGGTCATTAACATTTAGGGTTATTATTGAGACATGATTTGTATTACTGGTCATTTTTGTTTATTTTTGATATTTAGCTTGACTTGGTTTCTCCTTTGGTTGGCTTTTCCTTTATTGTAGTTCTTCTCTTTGCAGAATTTCATTGTTGTTTTTCGTTTCCTCCTTATGGAGTATTTCGCCAAGAATGTTCTGTAGTGCAGGCTTTCCTGCTGTAAATTCTTTTAATTTTTGTTTATCATGGAAGGTTTTTATTTCATCGTCAAATTTGAAGCTTAATTTTGCTGGATATAAGATTCTTGGTTGGCATCCATTTTCTTTTAGAGCTTGTTATATGTTGTTCCAGGATCTCCAGGCTTTGAAAGTCTGGGTTGGAAAATCAGCTGAGATCCAAATTGGTTTTTCCCTTATCAGTAATCTGACTTTTCTCTCTTGCAGTCTTTAAAATTCTATCCTTATTCTGTATGCTAGGCATTTTCATTATAGTGTATCTTGGTGTAGATCTGTTGTAATTTTGTACATTTGGTGTCCTATAGGCTTCTTGTATTTGATTTTCTAATTCATTCTTCATGCTTGGGAAATTTTCTGATATTATTTCATTGAAGAGATTGTGCATTCCTTTGGTTTGAATCTCGGAACCTTCCTCTATCCCAATAAATCTTAAATTTGGTCTTTTGATGGTATCCCATAATTCTTGGATGTTCTGTTCATGGTTTCTTACCATCTTTACTCTGAGGTCAACTTTATTTTCAAGATTGTATATTTTGTCTTTATTGTCTGAGGTCCTGTCTTCTAAGTGATCTAGTCTGTGGGTGAGTGATGCTATCTATTGATTCTTATAATTGGCTTATTGTTTTTTTTTTTCATTTTGAGGATTTCTTTTTTTTTCAGTATCTCTCTTTCTTGAAGTTATCTCTTACAACTTGTATTTGCTCTCATCTCTTTGTTGGTGTGATCATGGTCATCTGAATTTGTTCTCTTATCTCTTTGTTGGAGTGTTTGATTTTTGCCTATATCTGCTCACTTAGGTCATTCTTTAATTCCTAAGTCACTTTAGTATGTATATTCCAAACTCCTTCTCTGATATTTCACCTACTTCGCTATCTATGGATTTTATTGTTGTAGTATGTTGGTATTAGATTAGTATTAGATTATATGACTAGTGAGAGGGTAATCTTAGTTGGCTCTTAGGTTGAACAAGAGATAGGCAACCCCATGCAAAACTCCCTGTGAGCTCAGCAACAGGATAACTGTTAGCTCCCCTAGTACAGAAACCTTTGGTGCAGCCTGGCCCACAGGTATCTTGGTGATGTCTTACCAGGTTGTTATTGTTGTCCCTTGATAGAAGTGACACTATCCCAGTTTCGTGGCTATGGCATCCTCAAACCTATATGTACCCTGATGTTGGGCCATGGAGCCACGTTTTGGTGAATAAGGAACCCCAGCATAGGGTAGTTCTCCCTCCAGAACTCCGGGCCACGGTGATGTGTTGTTGACTTGATTTGAGTCCAGTTTCTCCTGTGGCTTCTGTGAAGCAGCCTTTGACAGACATCCGTGGCCTCTGTGCCATTCCTCATAGAGGCTGGTTGTGAGAGAGCTAGGAAGATGTAGGACTATGGAGTAGAGGCTGGTGTTGGTCAGGGTAGGGTGGTTCTGTTGCAGATCAAGAGCTCCTGTCTCATTCTTTAACAAAATAAAGGCACATGTTTCCCATGGGCATTATGTGTCCACTGTGGCTGTCCAGCTGTAAGCTGGGAGCACCCTGGTCCATGTGGTGACACCCTCCTGTAGCCATGCCATCTGGAGAACAAGGCTCTCTCACCCCATGGGGCAGCAGAAGGGGCAGCAGCAGGGTTGCACACCCTGTGTCCTGTGCTGTGACTCAGAAGTGACATACGCAACTTCTTCCTGGAGCCTTTGTGTCCTGCTTTGCACAGGGGATGGGAAGCTCAAGGGTGGTGGGTGCCAGTCTCCATGTCGTTCTCCTAGAGGGAGGGCCATTGTGGGCTGGTGACCTCACTTGCAACTCAGGGTGCTGTGCCAGGAAGTGAGGACATTTGGCCTGATGTCCAGCTTGATGTCCTAGAAGCACAAGCTCCTTTCCTCCTCCAGATTCTGGGAAGCGGACTCCATCTTCCTCCTGGGTCCAGCTGACTCTCCAGGACCTGCAGACAGCTGGGCTACTGCTGTGTTGTCCTCACTGAGTGTTATGGACAGAGTTCATTGACCCTGAGGGAAGGTTGTGTTCCTGTGGCCACTGAGGAGGAAGGGGGTGACTGACCTTTCCCCCTAGTGGCCCGTGTGCTCAGTGCTTCAGCATGTATGATGTCCTCTGTGGCCATAGGCCCCCAAGACAACAGGCTACAAGCTTCCTGTTGCTGGTGAGGCAGAAGCTTCAGTGTTCACAACTGGGCAGGAATAGTAGCCACTCCTGTCCACGGGACAGCAGCCAGCATCGTCCCAGATTCTGGGCCTGTGTGTCTGCTTTAAATCCCATGTTGTTTTTCAAAACCATCCCACCTTCTCTTTCCACTATGGTGGTCGTGGGGCTGAAGGAAGTGTCACAGGTGCATGCATTTGTGCACCAGTCAAAGGTCAAAGAATCAAAATGGCAGTACGTTATTGAGGTCTAGTTAAATATTGACCCACTTAATCCTCCTAATAACCACATGGTGTGAATGTTTCTGTGGCTGCCATTTTGCAGATGCTGAAACTGAGGCCTGGAGAGGTTGAAGGACTCTCCCAAGGTCACCAACAGGTCACTGGCAGAGTGGGACCCATCCAGCTACAAGTGCATCCTCCAAGCCACTTCCCAACTCTGCTCGTGTATGCGTGAGCACAGTGAGGGGCCCCACACCCTCTCTGCAGGTGTTTTTGTGCACAGATTCCTGTTTGTACAAATAAAAGGCTATGTCCCCTTATCAGCAGGAGCAAAGCTGCCCCCTGAAGGGGCTCTGCTCTGTCTTATGTGAGCTTGGTTTGGTATGACAAAGGGACTCTCAAGGGAGAAAAACAGTTCTGATGCTCATGAAATTTAATGTTTTTCATTTACTGTCTTTCTTTTGAAACTTGGACATAATTTATTGAGCTGTGGTTGAAATATTCAGGAGGGCTCTGCATATTCCTTCCAAAGGCAGATGATTAAACAGGCTCGCCGACCTCCCAATTTCTGGAAAACATTAGAATATCATAAAGAGCCACATAGTTTCAGAATTTATATCTTTATAGAAAGTCTGTGCTTTGCACCACCCTGCAAAATAAATGCAGAAGCAGCACTTCACGGTGAAATATTTTTTGGAGAAACCTCAGTGCTGGGAAGCCCGTGTTGGATGCCCAGTGTTATGTAACTTGCTGGGTCTGGCAGCCAATTCTCTGGCATAATAATAAGCTGCCCTGTGGTGCGCCCCTGCTCTGTGCCAGGCTGATTGCTCTCAAGTCAGGTCTTACCAGTTTATGTCCCACTCAGCAGGACAGAGCACTATTACAGTTGAGGAGACAGAGCAGGTGGGAGGCAGGCTGGGGAGCAGCCTGGCTTTGAACCTGTTCTGTGCTGGCTGCCCTTGTCCTACACTGAGGCCTCAGTTTAGGGTAAAGTCCTCCACCCTTTCTCTGGCCCCAGGCTGGGTGACACCTCTCCTTCATGATCCTGGGGACCTGAGGGTTCTTGCTGTATCACTGGTCACACCATATGGGAACTTGATCCGCTGTGTCCTCACAAGACAGGGAACTCCTTGAGTGTAGAGTGGGGTCCTGGCACACTGACGCCCAGGATCGTCCCTGGTGCACAGTTGCCCCATAAGTGGTTGTTGACCAAAGCAGGCATGTGACTGAACAGCCAGTGGATGAGTGGCTTCAGAGCCAAGCACCGAGGCACGCAGGGCCTGGCTGAGGGAGCCTTGTGAGACAGGAGGGTGACTGTGGGAGACCCTGGGCCCAGCCCCACAGCAGGCTCTGTTTTTCGCTCTGACTGCAGCTCAGCTTCTGCAAACCTCTGTTTGCACGTTTGTCAGACGGCAGTGACAGCTGGGATGGGGATGCATGAGGACAGAGACTTGATTTTTGTTTGCTGCTTGAATCACTGTGTTTGAGATGGCCCGGCCCTTGATAGCTGCTTGACATGTGTCTGTGGAGCGAATGAGGGAGAATTCTCCGATGGTGAAGGTGGATTTCTGAGAAGGAGCCGTGCCCTGGGTGGGTTGCAGAAGACTGTGGATGAGCCAGGTCAGGAACACTGTGTGACCCTGGGCCCAGCAGAGAGTGCTTGCTCCTGGTGATGCCCAGATGTGCCTTCCTCCTCCTCCAGCTCTGCTGCCTGCCCGGTGGCCTGGAAGAGGCTTTCTGTCCTGGGGGCAGACGGGCCAACATGAGCTGCTGCCCAGCCTGGGATCTCAGGAAATCAATAGCCATCCTCTGTGAGCAAGCTGCAGCTGCAGTGCTGTTGAGAAGGAGGCCCGCAGAGCCTTTTAAAGTCATTCCTGACCCACTTTTCCAGGCCCGGCAGATGCGGTGTTTTGAACTTGTGATGGTGTGATTGTAACTGTGGTGTGGCATCAGGTCACATGTGCTGTGTGAACAGAGGGGAGCCTGGCCCCCTTCTCCTCCACTGTGCTTGGGCCATCAGTGGCCATCTCAGACTCGTGGAGCCAGGTGGGCTCCTGTGCGCCATGCCAGCAGGAGGCCCAACTGCTGGTGCGCCGAATCAAGTAGGGCATGGCCTGCTGTCGGCTCTTGCAGCCATCCCCGTGTGACCGTGGACAGTTGTTGTAGGCCCTGCAGTCCTCATCTCTTCCTCTGTAAACAGGAGCAGCACCAACACTGGTGTAGCATGTAAGGCCACCCCGTGTAGTTGGAGGAATGCAGATTGTTTACTGCTTAGTGGGGTGTGGCCCTGGGGGTGTTCCACTCGCCAAACCCAGGCCCCATGGCCACTCAGGCACTTGCACAAAAGAGGCTGTGCATCGAGGCTGGTGTGTTGATGTATATAATGTGCTTCCCAATCAGCGGCTATTGCTGCTGCTCCTGAGCAGTCGTCATGGAGGAGGGGGATGGCTGGATCGAAGGAGGTGAACTGAGGAGTAGTGAAGCCTGAAGAATGGATGGGATGTTGGGGTGTTGTCGTCAGCCTTTCCACCACTGTGACTGAAAGATCTGACCAGGACAATCATAGAGAAGGAAAAGTTTATTTGGAGGCTTATGGTTTCAGAGGTCTCTGTCCATAGAGAGCAGGCTCTATTCCTTGGGGCTCAAGGTGAGGCAGAATATCATGGTGGAAGGGTGTGGCAGGGGGAGCAGCTCACATGGTGGTCAGGAAGCAGAGAGGCGCTCCACTTGACAGATAAATATATACCCCAAAGCCACGCCCCAGTGCCCACCTCCTCCAGCCACGCCCACCACTTCAGTTCCCACTCAGTCCCTACTGGGGGATTAAGACTCTCACAACCCAGTCATCTCCTCTGAACTTTTTGTGTTGTCTCACACGTGAGGTTTTGGGGGACATGTCACATCCAAACTGTAATGGGCATGAGGGAGGGAGGCAGGTTTGAGCAGGTGCTCATTGGTTGGCGTCAGCCCTTCCCTTGAAATGTGTCCCCACCCATCCTCTCTTCCTTGCTTCTCTCCCAGCCCAAGGAAATTAATGGGAAGCCATTGAAGTTTTTTTTTTTTTTTTTTAACTTTGGATATGGAGAAATGTGAACGTAGACAAGATAGTACAACGTAGCTCTGTGGCCAGTGCACAGTCCCACCCGGCTAGCGCTCGTCAGGGTAGGGCCAGTCCTCCTCACCCCGGCGTTATTCTGAAGCAATTAGCTGATTAGGTATCAGCTAATCTGCCATTGTCATTGAAGGGCAGCAGAGAAGGGCCATGAGTGAGCGTGTCTGTTTTAGGAGGGCCCTTGGAGCATGGGTGGGGAGCGGGGGTTGGCTGATTGTCCAGGCTGAGGGCAGTCCATGGTCTGGCAGCGGGTGGAGGAGGGGCCATGTCTGAGGGAGCTGAGGGGTGTGGCTCCCACAGGACCAGGGGCACTGCCTGTTTCTGCTGGTGCTTGCTTAACGTGGTGCCAGCCGGTAGCATTACTTGTGTGCCTTGTGTATGCCAAGCCTAAGCTAAGGCCTTCTGTTGTATGGACTATTTAAACCTCACAGAAGCCTCATGAGTTTCGCATTGTTCTTCACCTCATTTGTGGGGGAGGAACCGAGATGCAAAGAGGTTGACAGTGAGTTGCCCATGGTCGCGTCTGGGAAGGGGCGGCCGCCAGCTCTGGAGTTTGCACGGTGCCTACTGTGCCGCGGGCCTCTCCTGGTTGTGCCCAGCAGTTCGGTGAGAGTTGCCGGCATCTGCTTTAAACGTGCACAGCGGTGCGGAGGCCTCTGCGTTGCTCTGAGGCGAGGGCACATCAGCACAAAGCTGGGTCTGTGGTTCTGCGTCTGCCTTTTCCTCACCATTTATCTAACAGCCACCAAGAAGGTGCTGGGTGCTGCTGTGACACTATCATTTCCATCTACTCTGCCCTTGCTCGTTCATGCGAATAGGGTCATCTGGGCCACTCACAGCAGCTGTTCTGCATCTCCACAGCTCACTCAAGTGTTTGCTGAATAGCCATGTGACAGGAGGAAAGAGGGCAGATATTGGGGACCTGGGCTCAGCAGCTCAGGCAGGCTATGACAGTTATGGGACACCTGTCTCTCTGGGCTCCCCTTACCAGTGGAGCTGGTGCTGGGGTCCCCCGTTCAAGGCTGATCCCAGCCAGTGCTGTTTGCTCTCTGGGGCACAGAGGGTCTTGTTACTGAGGAAATTAGGGGACTCTTTTAAATGCAAAGCTACCACCAGGGTTACTTACAAGACTCACTTGCCTTGGTGGCTCTGTGTTAGTGGCCCTTGAGGGCGGCTCTACTTCATGGGTCCCCATCGAGCCTGCCCCGTGGCTTTATACCATGGTGTTGAGAAGGCTCCTGGGTGCCTTCCCCGGGTCAGCCCTGCTCACAGTGGAGTTGAAGCAAAAGGTGGACCAGATGCAGGACCCTGTGTGCTGGAGTCAGACCAAGCCCCTTCCTAAAGACCCCTGACTCTGGACACTTGCTTGGCCTCTGGGCCCCAGGGGTTTCCTCCTCTGGAAGGTGGGGGTGAGTCTGCCCCTGGAGGCTTGTCCTGTGCCGGGAGCCTGTGCCATAGGAGGCATAGTTACGTTCCTTCAGGCTCGTGGGGTCCACACTGTGATTTCTGTGTACCTCCTGACGGTCCTGTCGAGTAGGTAACAGACAACATTCTCATTTTACAAATAAGATCCCAGGAACCACAGATGTGTAACTGCTCACTTAAGGTTACAGCAGTGGAGAGACAGGAGTGCACTTGACCTTCACGCCCTGCATTTTTCTCTCCCCCATCTGGGTCCTCTTTCCTTAGAGGGATCCTCCTTGTGGCACAACCAGAAGTAACATCTGACAGGCCCCTGGACTGTCTTCATGTGGGATTTTCATTTAGAAACTAATTTCCAAAATACCTCAACATGAAGCAAAGTCCCTTTGGAGAAGGCTCATCTGGTTTCCGGGGGCGGGGGTGTCTCAGGATCCTTGCTATAGTGTCCTTTGGGCCTGAGTTCCACAGGAAGCCTTGCTTTTAAGGTTCTTGTCTACCTGTGTGCTTCTTCCCCCCTTAACAGGGGAGTCTACGAGCTGGCCTGTGACAAGCCACGCTGACTTCAGTGGCTCCGAGCAGTAAGAGCTGAAGACAGCCTTTCACTGTGAGGTCCAGGCAGGATGGAGGAGTGTGGCCACAAGCATGGGCTCAGCAGTGTGTCTCAGTTCTGCTGCTTACTTTCTGTGTGGCCTTGAGCAAGTTGCTTACCTTTTCTGTGCTTCAGTTTCCTCAGCTACTCAATTAGGGACAGCAGCAGCCCTTACCTAGTGGGGAGGTGTGGGAGAGAACAGGGACCGTTCCTGGTACAGCGGGAAGGCTCCCTTGGCCTACCCTTTTCTGCCCTGCCACTTCGTGTCACCATCACCCCTTACGCGGGGAGAGCACCTCAGTTTCAACAATTCCCCCTCATCTCTGTTGAGGGCCTTGTGGTCTGGTCAGGAAATAGGCACTCACCTCCCTGATCCTGGATCCTCCACTCCTAGGCAGGTGTATTACTTCTCTCCCTGGCTCATTTGTCACCTGAAGTGCCATGTGATGGAAGGAGCATGGGCTTTGGGGCCATAATAGCTGGAGGTCCACTTTCACTGTCATTCATGGACTCTGTGACCCTGGGCTCCTACTCAGGCCCCGATCTTTACCTTCCTCCTCTGGTAAGTCAGTGTGGTCAGGCATCTCTGAGAGGGTCCCACAGCTCTGCGGTCAGAGAGACTGATGACAGCTACAGGTTTTTGATGGCTTCACAGGCCTCCGAGTCCTGGGCTAGGACTGAACACCAGTCACTTCAGCTAACACTCCTCATTTTTCTTAGTTTTAAAGACCAAAGTGACACGCTACAAGAAAATAACGTTTAGGCAGCTATGTGGCGCACACCTGTCATCTGTAATGCCAGCTACTTGGGAGGCCATAGGGATTCCTATTCAGTTGGTGCTCACAAATGTGTCAAGGCAGAAGGACACACTGAAGGAGGAGGATCCCAAGTTCAAGGCCAGCCGGCAACTTAGTAAGATGCTATCTCAAAATAAAAAGGGATGGGAACATAGCTCACTGGTAAGGCACCCTGGGCTCAATTTTCAGTTAAAAAAAAAAATAATCTGAAAGAACAGTGGACATTGATGATATTGGTTCTTTTTTTTTTCTTCTTCTTAACAAATTCTATCAAAGAGGCTGTGTTTAGTTCTTTTTCCCCATTGATATTGTTTGCCATTGTTATCATAACAAATGTAAGACATGGCTTCAGACATAGTGTATGGATGGTGATGAGTGCCTTTCTAATTGCTTTTAAAATCCCAATTCATTAGACTGATACTTTTGTTAAAAATTTAGAAAAACCATGAAATTCCAGGAATTCCTAGCATTAGGAGATTACTTTAAACCTCTCTAAGTGCTACTCACTTTCCACCTGGTCTTACCTCACACACTGGTGGCCAGCATTGTGTGCAGTGACAGAGGTCCATGGCCTCCCCTTGCCTGGTGCTCGATTGTGTAGACTGGCTGAGAGCAGTGATACCACCTGGTGATAGTTCCTGCCGTCTGTTGCTAGAAGTCAGGGTCCAGGCAGTTTTTCTCTGGCTTGTGGCTTTGTTCATGTGAGAATTTGGAGTTTGAGAGCTGACCTGTGGAGGAGCTGGTGAAATCTTGTCTTTCAGATTGTGGGCTGGAAAGTTGTGTTTTTCATAACAAGATGGCCCAGCTGCAGTTCCAAGCTGTGTCTGGGAACTGCTGCCCCTTTGTCTTTGCCAGCGATTGGTCATTGCAGTCGATAGGGCCTTCAGAAAGTACTTCTTAGATTCCCCCTTTGTCAACGAAGGGAGGCCCAGAAATCTTCATTTTTTCAGGAAGAAACCCTCCAGGTGACTCATGATCAGATGGGACTGAGCCCCTGGTCCACACCATGCCCCTCCCCTCTATTGGGTAGGATAGACTTACCTTCTGTGACCACAAAGGGGGTCAGCTTTCTGACCCACCCAGGATGTGTGGGTAAAGCCTCAGAGAGTAGGGCCACAGGTCCACATACCTACTCGGTCTCTTCCTGACCCTGACACTTCAGCTCTTTCAAACCTTGACAGCCTCACCTGTGAGGAAGGTGTGCCCACCTGCAGGGAGGCTGTGGGGATTCCTAAAGCCTGCAGAGGGCTGGTATGCAGTTGGTGCTCACAAGTGTGTTAGGGCAGTGTGGATGTTGGCTAGTGCCAGGGAGTTGTTATAGAGGGTTTCCAGACGCCTCCCACAGCCACTGTGAACTGGGCCAGAAGACAGTGGAGGGTTCCATTCGGTGGTAGATGGATTCTGAACCATCTAAGTAAGTGTTCTTGGAGAATTTGAGGATGTGACCAGAACAGCCTCAGATTCCATGGACACTTGGACATAGAGGTGTCTCATTCTCAAGCAAGAAACATCTGATTTCTTAGCTCAAAGAGGGTGAGGCATTATTTACTTGGATGTAATGGCATGGAACATTCTAGTATGAAAAGAAATACCAGAGGCTTAAAAAAAAACAATTTATAATCCTTTCATGATTTGGCAGGTAATTATGATAATCCCTGGGATTTTCACAGATTTAAAGCTTTTTCAACCACATTATTTTTGGAGATCATCTTCCCTGATACTCCAGCTGGAAGAGATTTCTCATTCCCCTGAAACTCCCAAGGCATCATCTTCCAAGTCCCAACTTAAATGTCACCTTCTGGAAGACACTGTCCCCTATCTTCTAGGCTAGGGCTACTAAACAGATGTCATGTGCTAGGCCAAGCCCCTGACTGATTGGTCAAGGCTACCTGGGGATCCTCTAAAGGAATATTGTGATGGATTAGTGCTGTCTGCCAAAGGGGCAGTCAGTAGGAATGTAGGGAACCCTGGGATAGTTAACCAGTCCCCTGTGAGCATTTAGGCAAGTTCTAGCCATTGGCAGTTGAATTCGTGCTTTGAGCGAATGTGCAAGAAGACAGGCAGGTGACTGTGCAGCAGGGATTTGCTAAGCCAAAGACGGAGACTTCCAAACATTGATAGATACTGAGCAGCCCTTCGTACTCAAACTCCTTACATCTCTCTAGCTTCTTCTCTCTAGCCAGAGGATGAAACCCAAAGGGCGACTCATAGGCTGGCACCTGATCGGTTGTGTACCTTCCTGGCACAGCTGAGGGCCACATCTTCCTCTAGCCTCTGGTTCCCCTCAGGCCCTTCTGAGAACCAGGTCTCCATGCCTCATCCTTTGGCTCATCCTGGGTGCTGGGAGCTATCAGCCATGTTCATTGTCTCTCCACCTGGCTTTGACTTTTGATTTGTCACTATCATTGGTGTCCATAAATGGCACTTCCTTCCTAAAGATTTTCAGGGTAATTGCCATGGAACAAAACCACTAAGAGCAGAAAGAGTCATGAACCTCAAACTGGCCCTGAGCATTGACGATCCAGAACATGTGTCTGGTGGGGATGTAGGGAGGGGTTTGCCCCTGAAGGCTGTGTGGCACACAAGGTCCATTAGATGGTGACTCCTGAGTGTCTCTTGGAGAGCCCTTCTCTGACACTCCTCTTCCCTCAAGTGGCTCTATCGCGGTTTGCCTGATCAAATGTAACAGCATGTGAATTGTGTGGTTAGCGACCTGGCAGATGGTTAGCAACTCCACGACATTCTTGCTTTGGGGACTGTGAGTTTCCCCACAGCCACCCAGCTCCCTAATGTGGTACATCCTGTTTAGGAGGCACGATCTCTGGGGAGGGCCCTTTTCCAGCTAATCTCTAGAGACCTGCTTCTTGGTCTCCTCTACCATGTCTCCGACATCAGTACCCGTCGTGGAAAACTGCTCCTGAGCTCAGCATTCACCCTGCCACACCTGTGAAGTGCACTCTTGTTTCCTCTGTATGGTGGCCCAGTGAGGCCAGAGTGGAGTTTGATCCCCATTTTGTAGATGATGAGCTTCAGGCTTATGGGGGCTCCCTGTCTTGCACCAAGCACACTGTCAGTAGCCAAATGGGCCCAGTCCTGTTTCACACCAAAGCTTGACCTTATCCCCCTCTCAACTTCCTGCCAGCCTCTGGTACCTGCCTTTGCACCTACAGTTTCCTCTGCTACCTGGTGACTTCCTAGACCTTAGCATGAGTATGGAATTCACATCCTGTAGGGCTGAGTGACATTAGGGAGACACTGAGAGTAACAGGTGGAATTGAAGAGAGGAGTTAGGATTTCATCCTTAGGGTGGGGGAAACATTGAAGGTATTGAAAAAAAGGTGACAATATGAGATGTGACTTTGGAAGAACACTGCTACTTGGGGCAGAGTGGATGGGAACAACCTATTCTCTCTGTAACCCATTTCCTGCATTTCTCTCTGGCCATTGTAAATAAGATGATCACAGGAGACCCGTGTGTGCCCTGCAAGCTTGATGAAAATTTCAGGTGGCAGTGGTTTTGCAGCCTACTGGGAAATACTTGTGATCTCTGAGGCGTCTCTTAGTCTTGAATTTGTTTCTAGTTGTGCTAGAGTTTGGGGATGATTATTTGAGAAACAGGGAGCTTCATGGTTTATGTAAGAGGAAGGCTGTTTATTCCAGTGACTGACTACAGGAACACGAAGTAGAGAAGCTCAGTTTTGGAGGTGGGTTTGATGCCACAGTTTCATGATGAAATTATTTCATCAAGTTATGTCTTCTCCGTTGCATTGGGTCCCTCCCTCATTGCCCAGTGAAATGGGTGTTTGAATGTGGTCCAGTCCATCTTCTGGCTGCAAAAGGGAACCTGGGTTTTGAAAGCTCATGACAGACAGCACCTGAACCTGGAACATTCGATGTTTCGTGCATTGATGGGCAGCTGCGGCAGCACTCTGTTCCCACTGCCAAACAATGGAGAGGCAAGACTACAAAACTGTCTTTGCTTTTGGAATGACAGTGGCATTTATTTAAACTGGAACTTTGTGGGGCCCATTAGCAGGTGTTTGTGTGCTCCTGGTGGCTGTGTAGTAAGTGGATCACAGCCCCGAGGAAGCTCATGGAGGGTTTGTGTGATTCTTGTGTGAGGATTCACTCAGATGTTATTAGAGATGCTGTATTGGTTTGTTAAAGGCTGAAAGAGGATCGACGTAAGCTTTCCTTACACAAAAGGAGTAAGGCAACTGGGAAATACTAATTTGGGGTCTTAAAGAAAAAAGCTGATGAAATGGCTCAGTGACGTTGTTTCCCGTGGCTAATTGCACGCTTCTTCCACTATCTCTGGGCAATTTTCACTTAGTGTTGCACATAGTTTGGGGGGACACCTTGGAACAAGGGAGGGCATTGGAGTTGACATAAGTATCCCAGGGACAGGAGTTGGATACATTTTGTGCTGATGGCGCAATAGCTCTTTTGTTTCAGTGAGGAACGTCTGACTCTCTTAAGGAGTTTAACTCTTTAGAGTTTCATTGGGATACACAAGAGAGTACTCATGGCTGAGAGACCAAAGGAAGGAAAAGTAGAGAACGGGAGGGAAGCGCCCTGAGGCAGACCCCAGTGCCCCTCTTTCCCTCTGTGCCTTTTGCCCTTAGTGTGAGGGAGGAGCAGAAGGGAGGCCTCCCTTTGTTGCTCCAGGGGAGACCCGACTTAGTGGCCCTGCCTGTTCCCCACAGAGCTGCTCCCTTCCTCATTCCCACAGTGGGTTTGTATCTTCCATAACCTACCCCAAGAGGCCCAGTAGCCCCGTGGGTGAGCACTCCTCAGTCGGTGCTCAGGGCTCTGTCCAGGGAGCTGAGCTCTTGGGCAGGGCAGGGGCCGGGCTGAGTGAGGGTCTCCTCCACCTCAAGTTCCACAACTTCCCTGGAAGGTGCTTGTGGGAGTCTTCTTGCTGGGTTCTGTGACAGCACAGTAGAATGACCCCTCACGTTTCTCTATAATGTTTAAAGAAACTGTAGTTGAGTGGCTGTACATTGATATAGCCTACCATATAGCCACCTCCATTTTCATTTATTTGGTGTCAGCCCAAATAATTCAGTTTAGAGAAGTTCCCCTGCTAACTGCGGGCCTGAAGGGTGCATCTGGGCACCATGCAATGGCAGGATCATAGCGCACAGCCAGGGCTCTGGTCTGCCCTTTGCCAACGGCATGACCTTGAGCAAACAGCTTAGACTCCTGATATGCAGCTTTTCTTTCTGTGATGTGGGAGTAGCAGTCTCTGCCTCCCAGAAAGCCTGTGGTGAAGCCAGGAGGCACATATGGCGGGGTTATCCTGACATGCAATTGGCAGCGACTGGGATATAGTTGTGCACTGGCTGTTGTGTCCATCACCATAGTTGGCACCACCCTAGAGAAGACTCTGGCTCTGCATTCCTAGTTTTCAGAACGGTTGCAGTCACTCTCATTGTGCTGTTAGTAGGGACATTCTGGACACATGTGGCACAGCTTAGGGAGAAAACACCTTTCTAGAAAAATCGAGCCTATGTTCCAAGGTCTAGATATAGTTAGATACAGCCAGATTTTGACCATGAACTGTGGCCTGGCACCTCCAAAGTGTTAAAATCAAGCAAATAAAACCGTATTCTACTTTTGAGTGGATTTGCGTATCTCATAGGTAAGCAACACCATCGTCTCTAGCCCCAGCCCTGCTGAACCACAGCAGGAATAAGGGCATAGGAGCGGGGACAGGCTATGGGGGAAGGTCTGCCTCTGGGTGCTAAGGTGTGGTGCTTGTCTTTTCCAGGTGGCAGAGATGCATGGAGAGCTGATCGAGTTCAATGAGCGCCTGCACAGGGCCTTGGTGGCCAAGGAAGCTCTGGTGTCCCAGATGAGGCAGGAGCTCATCGACCTCCGGGGCCCGGTAAGTGCTCCCTGCTGGCGGGTCTAGCCTTGCCATCTGCCCTCTCTCCCCGTCTACTGGCCTGCATGGCCCACAGCCCCATTGATTTGTTTGGTGTGTGCATCACTGGTGGTGTCAAGGCTGTGGGAGAGCACAGACACTCCAGAAGGCAGCTCCTTGTCCCCACTGTCTAGAGTGAACTACAGGACCCTGGGACCTCGCTCTTTCACGGGTGGGAAGAGGTGGAATACATGCAGTGGTTCAAACTCTGCAGCCACGTGCCCTGTTACTCTAACAGTCTGACATTGGCACAGAGCCTTCCCCTCCAGGTTTTTATACTTTAGTACACTTATTTCCACGAGTAGCCTGGGTTTTGTGTTCTTTGCTTGACTCATGTGATAGTATGTGTCATATCTGTTTGTCACTTGTTTTTAATTCAGTATTGTGGTCTGAGGAGTGCATCCCATGTCCATCTAGCATGGGGATTTTCAAGCACAGCAGTGCTGATGCTTTGAATTGTGTGGTTCTGCATCATGGGGGCTGCCCCTTGCACTGGGGGTTCCTGGTTTCCACTCCCCAGAAGGCAGTAGCCTCACCTCCCCCAGTCGTGACAACCACATATGGCTTCTGACATTGCTCAGTGTCCCCCTAGGGGCACAGGCACCTCTGGTTGAGAAGCCCTGATCTAGTTCATTCACTTTGTGTTGAATGAAACACTGAAATATTTTTTGTCCCGTCATAAGCTCATAGGTTGTTCCCTGCACTTTACTACTGAGACCCGATACTGTGAGCGGTCCAACACTGGTCCTTTGATGCCCGCATGTAGCAGCTTCTTCATTTTAAAACTTATTTATTGTGTAAAATGGTTGGAGCCCACGGGGAGGTGAATAACTAGAACGCACTGTTATATGTCGTCCAATGTCAAGTGCAGCGGTTCTCAGTCATGGCCAGTCTTGTTTCAAGTTACTTGTTCTTGCTTCCTTCTCTACACTGTGCTACATATGTCCAAAACTAAGAAAACTTAAATACTGTATCATTATCACCTCCAATTACCAATAATTCCCATTCACCATCGAATATTGGTATTTGAATTTCCAACCATTCCATTATTTCATAATTTTTTGAATTCAGGATCATATGAGGTTCACATATTATAATTAGCTGGTATGTCTCTTATGTGTCTTTGTCTTCCATAATTTAAAAAATTATGGTAATATATAACATATATATAATATATACTATATATAACATATATAGTATATATAACATAAAATGCACCATCCTGACCATGTGTAGTTCAGCCCATCCCATGTTATGCAGCAAACACCCCGTCTTCCAGCTGAAACTATCGCCATTAATCACCGACTCCCTCCTCCTCCCCTAGAACTCGGTACCCACCGTTCTTCTGTCTCTGTGTTCAGCTGCTCCCTCGGGTTCCTCTTTGTGGTTCCTCTTTGTTCCTCCCTTATCTCTCTCCCTCTCTCCTTCCCTCTCCCTGTCCTCCCTCTCCCCCAATCAGCTTGTTTGCTGAAGACACCAGGTCATTTGCCTCACACCATTTACCCCCTGAACCTTGCTGCCGAGCCTCTGGTGCCATTGGACACGCTCCTTCCTGTATTTCCTTAGGTTGGCACTTGGAACTGTAGGCTGAATTCAGGTTTATTTTGCTGATGACACAGCCCCATCCTTGGGGTGGTGTTTTATGCGAGGAGAGGATAAGGTCTGCTTTCCCTCTTTGTGATATTAGCAGCCCTTTATCATCACTTCCCAGGGCCATCGTACACCTGTTTCTCTAAGTGGCCAGGTGTGGAGTTGCCAAGCTTTGGCATGTGGAACTTTTTTTAGGTCCACCATCTTGTAAAGTAGATGAACCTTCGTGTGATCCTCCAGCTGTGCAAGATCTCCGCCAGCACTCTTACACCCACCAGCGCTTGAGTGCGCGAGCATCTCGGCTGTATTTCCTGGCCACAGGGAATTTGGCCGCCCTTTGGTTTGCTGCTGCCTGTTTTGGTTCCCACTCTTGTGACTGGTTTTTCAAAGCTTTGTCCATTTTTCTCTTGGATTATTTGTTTCCTCCCTGACTCTTTGTGGATCGTTTCATTTATTTTTCATTTGCGTGTGTTGTAAATATCCCCTCTTGGCCTTTGGCTTGATTACTCACTTTTAATCATGGTGAAAATTTCCAACATGCATTAAATCAAGGAGACTCATCTGAGGAAATCACATCCCCTTCAGGCAGCTTCTGCACTATCAACTCAGGGTCATTCTTCCTCGGTATACCACTTAGCCCCTTCCCAGCTCGGGTTAGTTAGATGGAGTGACGCCACCATTCCACAGGTCCACTGAGGTTCTGAGAGACCCCTGTCTTTGAGAAGTGTGCACACAGCTGGGTTCAAACTCGGATCTGAAGTCTATCTTCTCTATTCATGCTGCACCTACTCCAGGGAATTTGGGGAGCAGGGGTAATTAGGGTCCGTGCATTAAATGTCTGTGTCCTTCTGAGCAAGTCCTGAGGGTTTCTCTGCAGTGGCTTCTCCACATTAAAGACTTGGGCAGTGTCCACTGTGGCTCCACCTGTCCATGTATCTGCAGCCCTAAGAAAGCACAGTGGAGTTGCGGGGTTCAGGAGTTCTGGTGCTGACCTCTTTTCCCCATTGTGAGTGGAGCAGACTTGAGCAGGCAAGGCCTCTTGTCTCCACCCAACTCCAAGTGTTCCCGCCTCCTCCAAGGCAGGCCTTGTGGGAGAGGGGCCCTGAGGGCAGACAAGAATTGAGCGGTGACTCTGTTCCTTAGAGTAGGCCCACTCTGGACTCTGTGGTGTCCTTTATGCTGAAAGAATGGTAGATGACTACTGTCACCACGGAACTTGGTGCAGTCACCTCGCCAATATGAATGGTGAACTGCTGATGTTAATTGCTGATGTTTACTGGGTAACTACTGTCTGCCAAAAATTTGATTACATACTTTTAAGCATCTGTGCTTTATTTAACCCTCATCCACCCTACAATTAATTATTTATGATCCCCATTTTGCAGAAGAGGAAACTGAGGCTTAGCAATGAGGTGACTGGCCCAGCATCCCACCGTGAGAAGTGGCACATCTGGGTCTGACTTAAGATTCGATTTTATTTTATTTTTTTAACAGTTGAAGTTTCAAAATCTTGGACTCTTGACAAATCTTATTTTACACATGCTAAAAAAAGTCAAGTAGTTAAAAAAGGTTTTCAGTGAACAATAAATCTCCTCTTCGCTGTGGCCCCTGGGTTTTCGACCCAGAGGCAAGAAGTGTTAGGAGCCCTGGGTTTATCTTTGCAGAGGTGAGCGGTGCCCGAGTCGGTCTCGGGCACACACCTCCGCATCTTAATTACCAGTAGCCTGCTGAATTCATTGTTCTCTGTTACTTTTTCCTCATTTAACAAGCACTTTAGAGATCTGTGTCTCACTTTATATGCAGGTCTGTTGTTCTTTTTAAGAACTGCACTGGTTTCCTTGAGCAGGCCTGACCTGCCCTCTGCTGAGGGGTTCACAGGGTTTGCCCTGCTGGCTTCCAGCAGAGTCTGGCTCGCACCCCGTGGAGTTCTGCATTCAGGCTGGAAGGTTCTGGGTGAACTCGAAGGCCCAGGTTTCTTGTCTTGCAGGGTCTTGGCTTTGGGAAGGGCTGCCACCACCTTCCAGTTCCCTCTGCCTGCAGCAGGACAGTTCTTTCCAGGGGCCAGTTTTCTTTAGGAGGCCACAATTAAGCGGGTTCCAACAACGTGTCAGGCATTGTCCTCTTATAAATGTGGCACTACAAAGGGCTTGGCCCCACCGATGTCTCCTTGTGTGCTCCTCGTGGTGCTGGGCCTCCTGTCCTCCTAGCTTTCATGCTCCGTCTCCCTATTGCTGAAATGCCGCTCTGGGCCTAGTGACCCTCCCACCATCTCCTCGTGCTTCCTCAGGATCCCTCCCGATGCCCTGGCAAGGTTAGCTCCACTTGCAGCGTGTTGACGGGGACTCTCCCTTCCCATCATGACGACTTTCCGTTGATCCATCGCAGACCACTCTGCGCTTCTTTCTGCTTCCTTTGAATCCCAGTTGGTCCTCAGGGTAGGTGCTCAGCTGTGGGTCACCTCGTGGAGTGGACGGTCAGATGGCGTCCAAGTCTCCCTGGGCCTCTGTGACTGCAGGCCCATCTTCTCCCTCCACTTGTGCTCCCCAGCTTCAGCCTGAATCCCTTGAGGTCCAGGACGGCCACTCACATAGAGGTGGCTCTATTTGTCACCATTTTTCCTGTAGGCAAGCTGTGATGGCAAGAAGCAGGAAAGAGTGCAATGGTCATAAGGACCTGAAGGCTGTTGGGAAGAGCTGGTCATCTCCATGGCACCCCAGGGACAGCCTTGACTTGTCATTGTTGCTTCAGGGCTACCTTGGTCATTTCCCCAGAATCAAGAGCTGGGGCAGAAGGAGGGAGGCCTTTTCCAGTCCAACATGATCTCCGGAGGCGTCTCCTCCTCTGCACTGTCAGAGGCGTGTCCTTGGGAATCTCAGGCTCTGCCCCCTTCTTTTCCAGTTAGCCTGGCTCTCTGGGGGGCGGGTGAGACCTCCCCTAGGCATCCGAGTACCCCAGGGACTCAAGGGTCAAGCCAATGTGCTTATGTGGAACCTCAATTTCCTCTTTTGACAAGTGGGCATGAACATGGCACCAACCATTTAGGAGGGTCCCTAGGGCACTGCCAGTGAATCAGGTACCAGACACATGGCGAGGGCCCATCCCATTTTCATCTCTGAATTCCTGTGTCTGGTACTATGCTTGGCAAGTAGTAGGTGTTCAATAAATGTTTCACGATAACTTCATTTTCATAGAGCAGAGGATCACTGCAGAGATCCAATGATAATTAAGCAAAAGACAGGAGCAGGGACACAGTTTCTGCTCTAAATGTCATACTCTAAGCTCAGTTACTTATTTTAAGGAGAAGGAATTTGGGATTAAGGGTTGAATTTTTTTCCTTTTCTTTTTTTGAATATAGGTATTTTTAGGACTCTCATTATTTTTTTCCTCTGGTATAAGATGTGAATGAATGCTGGAGTTTGGTTTTTTCTTTCTTTTTTTCTTTTAAAACCCTTTTAGCAGGATTTGATTACACTCTGGGAGAACAGCTCCTAGTTTGAATAATAAATGGAGACAGGGAAATAGAACCTTGTAAAGACTGCAAGACGTAAAGGTCAATTAAAGTCACAGCGGTGAAGGCCAGACGAAGCGGTGGCTCATTAAATCCAGGGTGTTCCCACAGGGGAGCAAACGTGGCTTTGTGTGGTGGAAGCGGGGCTCCTCTTTCTGTCTGCCCCTTAGGCGGCTTTCTTTTTCTGTCCCATTTCTGGTCACCTCCACTGAAGCAGGAGAGAGGCCTGGCCAGGTGTGGTGGCACACACCTGTCATCCCAGCAGTTTGGGAGGCTGAGGCAGGAGAATTGCAAGTTCAAAGCCAGCCTCAGCAACTTAGCAGGGCCCCGTGTAAGCAGAAATAACCAGAAATGGGAGCAGACCTCGGATCAGCAGCCGTCCTCCTCAGGCAGTGGTGGGGTGGCAAGTGGCGCGTTCTGTGTTTTATGGGTCCTAATGAGAGTCCATCACAGCAGAATGTTTAGTGTGACTTAATCATTAGAGGCTTGGGACATGCTGGCCGGGCAGTCAGAAAACAAGTTGTGCAGATTAAAAATGTAAGTTGGCAAAACAGCTGTAAAAGCTTGAAACTTTCGGGGAAAGAGTTGTAAAAGCTTGAAACTCATTGTTACCAGGCCCAGAGCCGACATGTTTGCCTTCCCCTCCAGGACTCGGTGTTACTGGGAAAGGGTGAAAGATTACAGCCCAGAGCTAATGTCTACCTTCTCTCTCCCAGGACCCATTGTCCTATCCTGGGGGGGGGGCTGTTGTTCTCCATTTCTTGGGGGATGTTATCTTCCACATCCTTCACCCCGTCTCAGAATAACAAAAAGGGCTGGAGGACCCAGAGATGTGGCTGGGTGGTTAAGCACCCCTGATATAAAAAGAAAGGAAGGAGGGAGGAAGTCTGCACAACTTTCAGTGTGTGGGGTCACTGCCCCTATTCATGACCTTGGTGCAGCTGGCCCAGTCCCCCCATCACCTGCCCTCCCCGACCCGCCTGCGCGGTACGGTGCTGCGGTTTGCTGTGTGGGTGGTGTGCATTTTTATCCTTTCGCCTCGGGTCAACCCCATGTCATTGCCCCGTGAGGTTGTTTTCTCAGCAGAGCACACTGAGGTGTAGAGGTCTTGTGGCTCTGAAGACTGGTGGCTTCATTCATGGTATCTCTGAATGGAACCCAGGGCTCTGAGGCCAGGCCCAGGCAGCTCACCCACCCCCACCTACCCCTGTCCTTTTCAAGGAAAGCCCAGTGTCTGCCGTGCCCCAGGCAGAGCGCCGTGGGTGCTCTTAAACCCCCTGGCAGGGTGCTCCAAGGCGGGTCTCCTGCCCGCACCGGCCTTACCTCCGTCTCTCCTGTTCACATGGTGCCTCAGAGTGTGTTTGTTAGTAGTATTGGTCATTTGTGTTGATATTAAAGGGTTCTTTGAACACTTGGAATCTGGAGACAGCCGTTTTCTAAAAGCAGGACAGTGATGGAGAGGGTGGGCACACCTGGTCCACATTGGGCGAGGCGCCTGTGATGGAAGATGTTTGAAAATTAGAGGAGGAGTGATAGGCTTTCCTGCAGGACTTCCCAGAGAGTTATGCGTGGTGCCTTGGGCCTGAGTGTAGCAGCATCCCCCAAATTATTTGGCCAAGGAATAGCTTTTCTAAGATATTCTTGGAACTGTGTTCTCAGGAATGTATTTGGAAAAACTAGGGCACAGTTAAATGTCGTGTTAGTTATTGACATGCCATCTAGCAGGGAGCTCGCCCAAGCCTGCTGTATCTCATGGGCTGTCTTGGTGCTGAATTTGTAGGGCCAGGAGGAGAGAGAGGAGGTAACCTAGAATGGCCTTGGGGTACATTGACCTGCCCACAGTCCACGGGGTAAGCCGCGGGCCAGGTCTCCCATCCTGGATCCCAATGGCCTCCCTCCACCTCCTCAGGTGCCCAGGGCACTGGATTTCCCAGGCTCTGACAGCCTCTTGACATTGGTTTCAGTGAGCAGCTCTTACTGGCTTTCCGAGGTACTCCCCTTTCTCTCTGTTCTCTTTCATCCACATCTAGTTCTCTAGCTGCCTCTCCCTCATCTGTCCCTCCCTCTCTCTTCCTCCTCATTGTCTTTTGTTGTTGTTGTTGTTACCCGGGATTGAACTCAGGGGGCACTCGACCCCTGAGCCACATCCCCATCCCTATTTTGTGTTTTATCTAAAGACAGGGTTTCACTGAGTCGCTTAGGGCCTCGCTTTTGCTGAGGCTGGCTTTGAACTCATGATCCTCCTGCCTCAGCCTCCCAAGCTGCTGGGATTACAGGTGTGTGCCACTGCGCCTGGCCCCATTATATCTTGTGCTGTACAGCATTGTAAATCTTATTAAACAACAGTTATTGCCATTCACCGTAAGCACCCCCCAACACTGCACATCTTTCTCTTATCCTTTTGATGGTTCAAGACCTTCATGTTTTGTGTGGACTTCAGTGAAGCAGGTGAGTAGGATCAGCCTCTGGAACCCGCTTGTAGACTCCCCACCCCCTTCTCTCCCTGCTACAGACCTGGCCTGTCTCTGTGGCACCTCCTGCTCCAGCATTGTGTGTTGACTTTTCTGTTCTTCCCTGTGGGCTGAAGCCTTCCCTGAGGCGGGAACTGTGACTTCAGGTCCCTCCTTACAGCCTGGTGCATACAGCCTATGGATCCGACCCGCACCTGCAGTGTCTAGGGTAACACTGCTGACCCGCATGTTGGATTATACAGAAAGACACCCTCCTGTTTTGCTGGGCAACAGACTCCGTTAGTCCCCCCTGTGAGCAGCCTGGTATGTCCATGGGACACTTTCCTCCTGTTGAGGTTCCCCGGGCTGGTGGGAGAGAAAGACAAGTCATTTAAAACTCAGGGGATGAGAGAAATGGAAAAACCCCATCCCAAGTTTTGTGATAAGGTTCACTTCAGAATAAAATGCTTCCTGGGACTTTCTCGGTATCTTTAAAACCTTCCGAGGGAGAGATCTCATTTGAGGGCTGATGCTATTTAAGTATGGAAGCTTAATAGGAAATATATTTTTCAGTTGGGTGGCACTTACCGGAATATCTAATGATCAAGTACCAAATTGCCTGTGGTCCCACGGCAGCTCTAAACATTGCATTCCAAATTTTAAGAGGCTTTTTAATTCAGCACTTGGACATCCGGGTTTTAATCAATCGTCTGCCGTCTTGGAAGAGATTATTTTAAAAAGTGCCATTTAAGAGAAGCAACCAAAAGTATATCTCGTATAGAGGCTTAACTCAGAAATTAGTTTTTGACACAAAATCGTCGGGAAAGATGCTTACAGAACCCACTTTAAACCTCTCGGTGCCAGGGGATAAAAGCCCCCTCTTTGGGCCCAGCTGTTTCTCTGTCAAGGGGCAAATACCCCAAGTGATCAGTCACATGACCTTTCATATCGGTGTAAACCGTCCTGGACTCTAGGGATTATTAACTGCCAGGTCTCATTTCTGACGGCTTGTTAGGTAACCTCTGGCCCCTGAGCTCTGCTTATTCCCACCGGTACTTGGCTCCTACTGGGAGCTCCCGGGGCTGGGGTAGGTTGAGGTGGGCCGAGCGTGGAGCTTTGAAAATACATTTCCGTGAAGAGCCAGCTTAGTATCGATTGGCAAACGCGGTGTGTACAAGAGTCACCCCAGAGTGGCTGGGGCCACACTGAAGCCAACAGGAAGCACAGGCAGAGGGGCAGTCAGATCTGTGAGCTGCGCACTGCAGGGCGACTTCAGCTGGGAGTGCAGGGAAGCTTTGCTGGCCCCACTTGCGCCACCTGTCACTCACTCCTGTTTCATTGACTGCTTTATGTGGAGCGAGGCACTGCGGAGATACAGCAGGCGTGGAAAATCCAGCCTCTGCCCTTGGGGAGGCCAAAGACCGGGACACATTTGTGACACCATCTCTGATTTGACTGTGTCATGGTTTGGCATGGAGACGGTCCAGACCAGACAATCCTGATATCTTCCCTGCCACGGATTCTGAAGGAGGGTACTCCAGGATTCTGAGGCCACTTGCACCCCCACATTTTACCTCGTCTCTGACCTCTAGCAGAGGTTTGTGTGTGCAGGGCTTGGGGTGACTGCTCACCGCACACCCAGCAGTAGTGATGGACAGTGACCAAGATGCTTTTGCAGTTCACAGGTCCCTCCTACTTACCCCCCAAGGCCTTCCAGAAAGCGTCACTGTTTGTCCTTTGGATTCCATCTGACCTGGGTGTACGGCTTGGAGTAATTACAATCCTGAGTGCGTGGCACAGGCTCATTGGTGGTACAAGCAAGGCCTGCTCTGACACTTGGCCTTTGGTCTTGCTCCATGGAGACTGTTATCAGACCTCATCGTCACCTTGCCACACAGGTCATGCAGGCCCCTGGCTGCTTTGTCCCCAGGTGTAGTTCACTCAGCACTTGAAATTAGGTTGTGTGTGTTGAGGGGAGAGGTCCTGTGCTGGGGGCAACCACATGGAACCTCTGCTGGGTGAGGTGGCCCCTTCTTCCAAGAGGTCACACTGTGGTGCTGCCCTGAACCATTTCATTTTGTCATCTTTCACATATGGACCCACCTAGCCCCTTCCACTCCGTCTCTACCACACTCTGCAAATTTTCTTGACCAAGACATATTCATCCAACTCCTAACTTAATTTGTTTCTCTTTCTGCTAAGTTAATGCACACGGTCTTTCCAAGGATAAGTACTAACCACAGGACTGCGCTTGCACAGACCCTCTAACTAGACATGTCCTGGGTACTTATCCTTAATTCAACACACTTCCTTCTCCAGGTGATGGAGTTCTCTTCTGATTAGTCATACCTTGCTCACCAGTTGCTTGACACTTTTTAATCTTCCTATTTAAAGGAAATCTTTCTTGAAAAATAAAAGCCCATCTCGACTTCCTTCTCTCCAGAACCTTCCTTCATTAGCCTTGCTGAGCTGGGAGTGAGCAGCTTCAAGGGCATCTCAAGGTTGATTGTGGGAGGCTTGCTTCTCTCCTTGCAGTGAATGTGTAGAGTTTTCTAGTAAAAGTCAAGGCTGCCTTTCTGATTGTTTTTATGGAGTTGAAGTCCCTGGGCAGCAATTCTTTTGGGTCCAGAGCAGATTGTGCCTGGATACGTGGCTTTCTCTTTTCTTAGGGGTGAGCAGAGTACGTGAGCACATGGGAGCAGAAGGGTAAGGGATAAGGGGATCCCTGATTTAGTGGCATAAATCCCACCATTGACTCCCTGACCTGTTCTTCTGGAGATGACCTCTTCCCGAGTGGTGGGTGGCACCTTGGTAGTGCCCATCCTGCCTGTTCGTGAGCTGTAGCCGTTTTGCCCAGGAGGCCACAGAGCTGCTGCTCTGCTTTCCTCATCCACACCAAAGCAAGGGGCCAGAACGTCAGATGTGACTGATGTCCCAGCCAGGCATTTTGAGGTCTGACTTGGCCAAGGGTTCTGATAAAGTTAAAAATACCTTAGACCCTTCCCTCCTTAGAATTTTATTTCTTTTCTGGGAAAGTGCTCATTTCATTTCTTCCTCCTCCTCCCTCCTCTTCTCTCCTTTTTTCTCATTTCTCCAGGAATGTTATTGCCTTTGCCAATAAGAGTTGCAAGCCCTCAGCAGAAATTATTGCCTGTCCTGATAAACTTGCATCCACCTGTTGGCCCCAATCACTCCATATGGTGCAGATATTTTTTTTTCTAAAACATTGCTGTTTCTTTAAAATTTTTTTTTTTTTTTTTTTTTTTTTTGTAGTGTTGATGGACAGCATGCCTCTGGGTGGTTTTTTTTTTTTTTTTTCATTTTTTGTTTTTTTAAATGTGGTGCTGAGGACTGAACCCAGTGCCTCACACGTGCTAGGTAAGCACTCTGCCACTGAGCCTTGGTACAGATATTTTTTATTTTTATTTTTTGGTACTGGAGATGGAACTCAGGGGTACTTTTACATTTAGCTCATCCCCAGAGAGAGGACTTCACTAAGTTGGTGAGGCTGGCCTTGAATTGCGATCTTCCTGCCTCAGGCTCTCTAGTTATTGGGACTAGACATGTACCACTGCATGGGCATCATTTTCTTTAAACTTAAGAAAATTATAAAACTTTACATTTAATAATACTTATGCATGGAAAGTCATGGTTACAAAGAGCATAAAAAAGATATTTATACTCTTTTCTATAGATTTGATAAACTTTTAAGTTACAATGTAAAAGAGAACGACTTGGTGTTTGCATTATTTCAGCTTTTATGTAGAAAGATAATCAGATATCACGGAAAATATTAGCTTTGTTTTAAAAATAATTGGACAGATGCCACAGCAGGACCTGACATCTGCGTTTTCCTGCCTCTTGTGTCTGCTCTCTTCCCACAATCCCCCCCTGCCCCAGCACTTACTATTGCTGTGACATGTATTTGCAGCACTTGGTTTTCCAACTTTGGTTTTTTGAAAGATGTGCTTTAAATTTTCTTTTTTCTACCTGGTGGCACACACCTATAATCCCAGCTACTTGAAAGGCTGAGGCAAGAGAATCTCAAGTTCAAGGGTGACCTCTGCAATTTAGTGAGACCTGTCTCAAAATAAAAATTAAAAAGGGCTAGGGATATAACTTAGAGGTAGAGCACTTCTGGGCTCAATCCCCAGTACCCCCCCCCAAAAAAAAGATTATTTATATATATATATATATATATATATATATGCAAAAAAACCAAAGTCCATTTTTTGAAAGAATTTAAATAATGCACAACTTATGTACAGTACAGAACACAAGTGTCCCTCTCACAGAAATCCCACTGTGGAAAGTTTGGCACACATCCTTCCATGTATGTTTTTATGGGTGTACATATACATACAGGTGTGTATGCATGTATGTGCACATAAAATACACTTGTTTAGCATAAGTGGGATAAGTCAGATTTCCTTCTTAATTCATGAATATATTTTGGCTTCTATTTTCCTCTTAATCTTTCAGTCTTCCCCATCCTTCAGGGTCTGGTTCAGTATTTAAGAAAGCGCAAGTGGACCTGTTAAATACTGCATTTTGATTTTTTTTTTTTTTTTTTTTTTTGGCACTGAGGGTTGAACTCGGGGGCACTGCATTGACTGAGCACTTATCATATACAAAATTCTGTTCCAAGTGCTGTAAACGTGGTAATGAGCCCATGAGGTGTGGATGCTCCTGTCCCCATTCTAGAGATGAGGACACTAAGGTGCAGGTAGGATGAGTAAGGCCCCAAGTCCTAATGGCTAGTAAGTGAGGAGCTGGTGAGTCCCTTTTTTAGTCCTTGTGTACCCATCTTTAAATGGACTACTGAGGCCTAGTTAAGAGAGTTGTATGAGGTTTAAATCAGATGATGCCTCCACATCTCCCCAAGTCGGGGTAGAATGCCACTCTGTCATGGTCCTGAGTAAAAGGCCTCCGTCCTGCTGAATTTCCTTCCTAGCACTCACCATCACTTGGCAAAGAGTTGGTCATGTCCCGTCTCCTGTCTGTTCCCATGTGCTTGGCAGGGCTCCCTGTACCTGCTCCAGGGCGGTAAGCAGCTGTTGAACAGGTAGATGTTCGTCCTCACTTCTCCACCATTGCGTCCCCACCGCGGATGTCCAGAAAACACTTGGTGAAGCTGCCTGAAACGGCATTCTCTGCCAGCTCCACATACCAACAGAGGGCCCTGAACTTGACTCAAGATGGTCACATTGCTGTTTTTATTTTTTCTCCTATTGTCAAGAATAAGAAGCTAGTGTGTCAAACATGTTGCCCACCCCTGATTTTCCTGACGTCTCAATTTAAATCCTTTCCAATTCGAGTATGAAATTATCCATCAGTCACAGAGAGGACTCGTGTCTTCGGTGGTGACTGTCAGAAAATGCCAGACCTCACTGGAAAAGCTGTGGGGGAGGGAAGAGCTGGCTAGTGGAGACTGCCTGCTCCTGAAGCTGTCTACCAGAGGAGTGGGCAAGCCCCAGGTAGGCTGGTTCGAAGGAGGGTCCTGACTCCTGAAAAACTGAGGAACGCTGACCAGGCTTTCTCAGTTCTCCAGGCCTGAACAAGCCTTTCTGCTCAGTAACACTATGGTTTCAGGCAAGATTCTCAGTGTTCACATCTATAAAGTGGATTGTAGTATATTAGGGTAGATTGTGTTATGCTGTAGTAACAACCCCAAGAATTCATAAATGGAAAGGGGTTTCTCCCTCCCTCCTGCTACTCGTCCTTCATGGATTGGCAGGGCCTCTGCTGCTTGTCTTTTAGCTGGGTATTAAGTAGAAGGACGAGAGCTTGACTGAGCACAGTGTCTCAAAGCTTCTACCCAGGAATGAGACATCACTGCTCTCTTAATTCATCAGCAAAGCAAGTCCCTGTGGACACATCTGACTTGATGGGGTGGGCTGTAGTCTTGCTGCACCCCAGGAGGAAAGAGCAGAACTGCTGATGCATAGCCCAGGGCTCCCATAGGTGTCACCTGACTCCCAGGAGTTCTAAGGACTCAGCCGAGTGACATAGTGCCTGCACTTAGTAGGCACTGAGTGGACTGTAGTGCCGCTGATCTGGTGGAGGCGGAACGATGCTGATTGGAGACTCAAAGCTGATCCACAGAAGCTTTATCTTACTGATCTCTTTCTGCAGCTCATGTGTGTTGGGTTTGAGTTCCCCGAGTTTCAGGTGTGTACTTTGAACTGAGGATCAAAGCAAGACCTACGTGCTCTGAGTCCTTGACGAGCTCATGATCTCCCCTTGGCAGCAGGGATTGAGGGTTGCTTTGGGGTTTTCATTTTCAGGCCTTGAACTTGCTAGGAAAACTTGCAGACTAAGGTAAAATAAAATGTGGGAGCCAGAAAGACCTTTGGTTCCTGGTTGTCATCTCAAGACGCTTCCAGGGAAAGATGCAGAGACACAGTCCAGACGAAACTCAAGGGATCTGTTGCCTTGGATGGTGGGAAATCTAGAATCGGGTGAGCTGCGGCTCCAATGTGAACCCTGAGATCTGCAATGTCTTGGAACCCTGGTCCATTTGTCCCCGACTCTATTCTCATATTCTCATCCTCTTCCTGTTCCCCTCATGGAAACAGTAGTAGCTGCAGTGATCCTGGGCTCCTAGTTGTCAAGGGGAAGAGTGAATCTCTACCCAGTGTTGGCAGCAGAAACCCCAAGGGCTGTTCTGATCTAACTGGACTATGTGTTGAGCAATCTAGAACTGGCAGTCCAAGAGGGCAGGAGAGCAGCAGGGCGGGAGATGCTGATTGGTTCACATTATTTTATGCCCATTCTTGGGTCAAATCTCTGTGGGATGATTGCCCCAGGAGAGGAGTGGGTGCCAGGCAGAGCAGCCAGCCAGACCCTGTCCCTTTTTCTTGCCCCCTCCCTCCTCCATTCAATCCATTGCAGCCACTATTATTGAAAAAAGAGGGTTTTTTGTTTGTTTATTGTTTTAGAAACAAATAATATATGAATACACTCTCACAATACATTCTCAATGTAAACATTCAGACTTTGAGTTAAAAATCTCTTTGACCCCCATTCTGGATTCCCTTCCCTTTCCCAAAGATAACTATTCCAGTGAGTTTGGTGCTCATCCTTCCAGAACTTTCTATTAGGATAGAAAGATACTTGCTTTCATACATTTTTCTTTTTCCTGTTGCCAGGTACCATTATGGGTCTTGTGTATATTGAGGCATCCCTCACCCCAAGACTTTCCTTACAGGTGAGCCATCGACTCTGTTCTGAGAGGGGCTGGCAGAGAGCCTGGTGCAGCAGCCTTGGGGCTGTTGGTGTCCTGTTGCCGCTCGGCTTTTGCCTGGTTGGTGGGTGAGCTGCTGTATTTCCCCCTCTGAAGTCCCCCCAGAGTCTCCCCACTGAGAGAGCAGCGACCAAGGGCCTGTTCTCCCCTCCTGCTCCAAATCCACTTTCCCTCCCACCCTGCCTTGTGAATCCTCCTCACAGCCAGGACTGTGTGGTTGATTGTGTTGCTGGGTTGTGCAAGGCCAGCTCTCGATGATCACGTGCGCCTGGGCTCTTTCCTTCTGTCATCTTCCTGGTTCTTGCTTGGTGTGTGACTCCTGAGCAGAACTTGGTGCAAGCTTCTGGAGTCTGACTTTGAGTAAGAGGAGCACACAGGTGTGTTGCAAAGGAGCAGCTGGCCCCTCAGCCGGGGTGAGGGCTGCCGATCCCCCCACTGCCACGCCCTCAGCCAGGGTTTCCAGGGTACCTCGATGCTGCAGACCACCGTTGACCCCCTTGAGCTGCTGCCTGCTGAGACCTGCCAGGTGCTGGGCGAGCAGCTCTCCTGCAGAAGCCCTGCCACAGCCCCCAGCACAGCTGCTGTTTTACCGGAGGAAAGTGAAGTCAGAGAAGTGTCCGCTAGTTGAAGGCCACATGGCCAGATCAGAACTAGTCTTTAAAAAAAATATTCAAAATGAGGAAAGAAATCACAGCAAATCATGACTAAAGAGCTGTTACACCACAGAATCCAGAAGAACACAGTTTTAGTAACCACCTGGTGCACTGTCATTCTTTTTCTCTTGAAGCTGTATGCTCCAATAGCCTCTTTATAAGACAGAGCTATTATATCATTTTCTATACAGAGAATAGAAATAATTCAGTTGTTCTAGCCTGGTAGAGCAAAACTTATTTTTTCCAACATCTTATTTAAAACTTTAAAAGCAGTTATGTGAAAGAATTTTTTAGTGAATACCTGTGTACTTGCCACTTAGATTCCACTGTCACATTTACTGTGCCTGTTACTTTGTCCATCCGTCATCCATTGTTCGCCTACCACACACCTATCATTTCATCATTTTTTAAAAAATTCATTTCAAAGTAAATTACATACACCAGTACGCTTCCTCCAGACACTTCAGGGTCTATGTAGCGCTTTTCTTTATCCCAGGGTGTCCCTTCGTGCCCCTTCCTACTGTTCCCCATGGCCACCCTCCCAGAGTCGACCACTGTTCTGGTTTTTTCCATTATGGACATAAGTTTTTCTTCTCATTGAAACTTGCATGGTGGTTCCATTTATTTTTTGAAAGGTTAATAACTCGCACATGATAAAAATTTATAAGGCAGAATTTTGTAGAAAAAAAAGCAAATCTTCTGCTCCCTTCTGACCCTCACTTCTGGCTGCCCTTCCCTCCCAGGCATCCCTGATTGGCAGTTTCTAAAAATGGTCAGTGCCCACAGACACGGCTCTCATCCCAGCACACAGATTGACGTACCTCCTGCTTCCCTGCGAAAATAGTAGCTTCCCTGGCACACTGCTTTGCATCTTGCTTCTGACGTTCTATCCTGGAGACCTGTTAGCAGAGGAGACCTGTGCTGTTCCTTTAGTGGCCACATAGTCTGGCAGTGTTGTATTCTGTGTAGCTATTACTTGTCCCCAGGCTTCGATGCTGTCACTGTGCTGCAGTGAAAGTCCTGTAGATTTGTCTTCGCACATATGTTGTCTGAGCATCTTAATTACTTGGAAAGGAACTAGAGGTCCATTTTAGTAACTCAGATATTTTTCTCACACTCTTCCCTTTCCTTCCCTCTTACAACCATCCCTTCATCCATCTGTCTATCTGGACATCTGCTCATCTGTCCCTCCAGTGGGAATGTTCATTGAGCAATCGAAGATGCCTGCTGCCATCATGGGCACTCCGAACATCATCCTTGAGATTGTTATTATCTTTTGGGAAAAATAGATGCATCAAAACCGAATTCACAGAAGTCTGATAGGCTATCTGGGTTTCTGGGATATCCAGCAGATAAAATGAAAATTCTTTAAGCTCTTATTTGCCGTTTGCCTACTCCCAGCCAAGAGTCCTCCACCTTGACTGTTTTTAAAACCACATGGATTCAATGCCTCTAACTGTAGATATGTGACAAACAAATTAACAGACAAGCATGGAACCCAGGAAGTGGTCCAGACCCAGGCCAGCTGCCTTCTGGAGGCAAGGATTGCACATGGCCAGCCTCACAAGCAGATCAGCAGCCCGAGCCTGGTCATCCCAGCTGGAGGCCAGAGCCATGCCATTCCATATGAGAAGGCAGGAGTGCTGGGGTGGAAAACAGGCACCATTTTTGGTAGAGAGCTAACTGACGAAGGGAAGGCTGTTGGACAACAGGGACAAGAGGTAAAGTGACTGGAAAACACAAGTCATGGGCCATTTCATGGTTGGGGACAAAGATTTGCTGCCCTGTTGTGTCTTCCTTCCTGCCTTCTTTTGAGTGGTGTATCTGAGTGCCCTGTTAGAAGAGAGGAAGTAAGATTCTTTTTCTTTGTGTGTGTGTGGTTTTTTTTAAAATCTCCAAACTAACTTATTCTTACCATGCATGAAGATTTTGAGTTTGCTACAAAGCAGTTTAAAAATTGATGGATGTTTCAGTGTGGAAACTGAGCTTATATGATAAGTCATTCATTGAATCGGTCACAGTCAGTACCCACAGTGTGCCAAGTGCTGGGCCAGCTGCTGGGTGTCATGGAACTGGTAGGCATGGTGAGCATGGGGATGGGGAGCCTGCTGCCTGACTGCAGAGGGGTCCAGGGCACAGCTCAGCATGGAGTGATTACAAGCTGAGGATTGTGGGTGGCAGAGGGTGGCATTGGGAGACCTGTTTAGATGTGGTGTTTAGAGAAGGGGCCTCCTAGGAATTCACATCTCAGCTGAGACTCAAGAACGAGACCTACTGGCCTCGAAAAGAGAGGGGAAGACAGGGTGAGGACAAGAGGGAGTGTACGAGACTTGTAACACTGGCCACAGGTTCCACGATGGACAGAGGGAGGAAATGGGTGAAGGTGTTGTATACAGTAGGTGCTCAAACCCTGTTGGTCAAAGCCCTCTTACCTGTGTTGTTGATTTTTAAAATGGCAGCAAAGACTGGGTGGCATGTGGTAAGCAGGGAAGAAACCAGGGCTTGCTGATACCTAGTGACTTCTCTATGCTGTGGCAAGCGCCCAGGAGTAGAGCTCAGAACACCCAGGTAGTCCTGTCCCTGGGAACTGCTGTGCTCGGCTCAGGGTCTGGAGGCATTGACTGTGTGGGCAGATGTCAGAGAGGACCTGGTCAGAGGTCTGGCCTTGCTCTCCATGCCTGGGACCTACCCAAAGCCATTCTGCAGTGACAAAAACAAAAGACTTAGGGTTTTCAGCCACTGTTCACCTGTGGACATCTGCTTTAGAGTGGCAGCTCCCCTCAGATGGGCTTCACCCTGTTGGAGGTGCTTCACCAATACCAGTTGGGTTCTATGATCTTCCGAGCCTTGTGGAGGCTAAGTGCACAGACTGAGGCCTCTGCATCAAGGGGCAGCCTGGCATGGTGGGCAGGGTGCTCTTCTCTGGGCCCACACCTGCATTCGAGTACCATCTCTGTTGCTCACGAGTCCGGTGGCCTTGGGTAATTTCTGTGGGCTGTCTTTGTTGTGTGTCAAACCTACCCCAAATTTAACAGCTTAAGTGTTTTAAGTTTTCTTAAATGATTTTGTGGGTTGACTGGGCTCAGCTGAGTGGTTCTTCTGCTTCATATGGCGTAAACAAGGTGCAGTGATCTGGAGCTGCACGGAACTGGACATCCAAGATGGCATCCTTATTCATCCAGCCATTGTTGCTGACTGTCCACTATGATGTAGATGGAATTATGGACCAGAATTCCTCATGCATCCTACCCCCACCTGGAGATAGTTGAGCACTTGAAATTGTTGAGGCTCCTGAGCAGGCTAGGAGACTGGGTGGGTTCCTGACAACATTCCTCCTCCTGTTTATTCACATGGAGCCCTCTTGTCCTGCCTGTGAGTGGAGGTGACACCTCTTCCCACAGGCTGTTGAGAAGAAGACCTGGGACCAGCTGTGACATGAAAGCACTCAGCTGGGGGCTGCAGTTGAGTGCATCTCTGAGGAGAGGAGGCTTTTGCCACCCCTGTCCACATCCTGATTCCACCCAAGGGAGGGAGCTTGCTTTTTTGTCCATGATTTGACAGATTGGCTGATGTTCCTTCCCTCCCCTCCCTTCTCTCCTCCTCCTTGCTCCTTCATAAGCATCTATTAAGCAATGGACGATCCTCCACTTTGGTAGAGCTGTAGAACTTCTAGGCTCTGCCCAGGTTTGGGGAAGTGACAAGCATGGTGCAGGCTGAGCCAGTGCTGGAGTCCATGTTGACGTGGGAGTTGGAGCTCGAGGCCTGTGAGAGAGCTGCCCTCCTGGCCCATCCCTGCCCCTCAGGCCCAGGGGAGCCGGACTCAGGAAGGATCGTAAAACCACTGCTCCCGCACCAGGAGTGAATTCTTCACAGATCTCTGCCCCTCCGTGTCCTCACACATGCAACGCTGGTGCCGTCTGCTCCAGGAGGATCGAGGACTCTTGCTGCCCTGTTTCCGTAGCACTGGGCTCTGCTCTCCCTGCACCCAGCTATTGCCACATGATTGCACAGACCACAGGCAGAGGGGGAGCTGCCCATTTCTTTATGCCCTGTATGGAAGGTGAACCAAGAGAAGGCCACGTCCCCGAGATGAGTCCTTCAAGATCCTCCAGACTTCAAGAGGTCATAGGGCATGTTGGTGGCTAATCAATAGAAAGTTGTTTTTTTGTGTAAAATAGTCTCTGCCCCACCTTCTTCTGTCACCAGCATATGAAGTAAAGGAAGCTTTCTGAACATTTGCTGTGGACTCCAGGGGAGCTCTGGCGCCATTCTGGACAGGCAGCAAAAAGACAGTTGTAAGATGCTCACTGAGCCTGGTCTGCCGCTGTCACCCTACTACTGCCCTGGAGCCTGGCCTCATGCTCCGTAGAGGCTTGCAAGGTCATGGATTCTTCTAAGCAGCCTCGTGGGCACTCGGGTAGACACACAAACATCTGGCTTGCTACTCCCAGTAAGGCCACAGCATTAGCAGAAAAATGTCTAAATCAAAAGGACTTGGCCCCAGACCCATGCACTGGCCATCTAAGATTCTCCAAAAAGCAGCAGCCTGGAGGGGAAGCTGATCTGGACCTTGTGTTGATCCATTTGGAAGAAGCTGTTTGTTGCTTGTAATTATAAAGTGATGTCTGTCCATAAGATGGCCGCCCTGTCTCTTCCTTCCATCCCTTTGGTTGCCCTCTGTTTCTGCTTTGTGGGATGCCTATGCTCAGGTGCTTGGGAATGAGGCCCCTGGGGACAAGCTCTGTTCCCTTTGTGTTTGGGCTGTGGCTGTGTTTAAAGGAGGTGGTGTTTGTGCATCATGAGGGAACTGGTGTCCCTAGAGCCTGTGAGTCCCTCCTCCAGTCTGATCCTTAATCCACACACCATGCCCAGAAGAGCTTGCCTAGCCCCAGGTGCAAGGGAAGATTCAGAAGTTCGATGGCCGAGCGCTACCTACAGTCCTGCTGAGGAACAGATGTGCGCCCCTCCCACTGGACTCCATGTGGGTGCACAAGGGAGAGAGGAGGGTGGTGTCTGGAAGGCCACGTGGGTGCAGAACCCTGGCTCCATCCTTTTCCATCCCTGATCAGTGAACGCGAAGGCAAAGCCCCTTCCATCTGGCCTTCTGCATCTTGGTGAGATGCCTAGGGTGGGAAAGAGATGCAGAAACCACATGACGCACTCTGAGCTTGCTCCAGGACGTGTGTCTGCCTGTGGCCACTCAACTAACACGTCCTTGTTGTAGAAAATGCTGAAAAATTCCAAATCTAAATCAGACTCATCTCTCAGAGGCAGCTGGCTTCTTTCCTAGATGTGGCCCCTGTCATCTGGCATCTCTCTCAGATATAGCTACTGTCGTCACCTGGCTTCTTAGATAAAGCCACCATTGTCACCTGGCTCCTTCTCAGAGGCCACCACTGTGTCATCTGGCTGCATCTCACCCCAACCCTGCCGACACCAAGTGAGCTGGGGATCACACTGGGCATTTGCAGTCTCTAGCTGCTTGTTATTAAACAGAGACTAGAGTTTTTTTATCTCTTTCATGAAACATTTATCAAAAGCACTCTTTTGGGGGAAGCTAATACATTTGTATTAAATTTCTTCAACTTCCTTCACAGCTCACATGCCATCAGAGTATTTGCGAGTAGCCTCATTCCCAGTGCTGTGCTCCCAGGCCCTGCCCCTGGACACCCCTTTCTTTAGTCTCTTGGATTCACATCTTCAGCTTTTTGATGCAGAAACAAGTTCAGTGGGATCGTCTCACTTCCCCACGTCTGCCCCCGAGGCAGCGTTCTGGCCCTAATCTGCACCCTTCTTTTGCTTCCCCTACTGATCTAAGATGTCTTTTCATAATAACACAGAGAAAGCTAGTGCATTCTTCAGAAGCATGATTACATTCTTTCAAGTAATTTAAGCCATACTTGTTTTTAATCTTACGGAAAGAGGAAATGAAAAATGGGCCTTTTTCCTCCCAATCTCACCCCTAATCTGTTATTGGTAATAGCCATTTTTCCTATTTATTACGTATTTTTCCAGAATTACTTTTAGGTCTGTAGCCTCAGGAATGTATGTGTGTGCAATGTGTCTGCACGCACATACACACGTGTATGCAAAGCCTATTTGAAATTTCTTCAACCTGGCCATCTCATGTGGACATCATAATTTCTTGAACCACTTCACTTCTCTGCAGTTGGATCTTTAGATTGTAATCTTTTTCTTTAAGTTCTTTAAGCAGTGTAAAGAGGGATGATCTTTGACATAAATTTTGGTGGTGTCTTTGGGTTTCTTATAGATGAATTTTGTTGGTGGGTTCCTGGGTCACAGGACATGGATATTTTATTGGATCTTGATACATGCAGCCTCATGTTTCCTAATATTCCATCTCTTTGCAGTCACCTGGAGGAAAGTGGTGGTCACTGCAGTATCGGGGTGGCACCAATGCCCAGCCCAGCAGATCCCTGGACCCCTGCGGTATAAGACTGTAGGAAACTGGGGCACTGACCAGAAGCAAGGCAGGAGTCTCCTGGCTGCTTTGCAGGAGTCTGTTCGCAGTGCCATCACAGGGACATCTGCCTGCAGCCCAAGCTGGTGGCTCGGCACAGATGTCTGTGGAGGGCTCAACCTAGTGGCTCTCCCTGTGGCTGCCATGTACAGGGGGAAAGCCCCCTTGAGCTAGCCAGACAGGTTCTATGTCTGAACACACTGCTGAAAGGTAAAGAACACACCACCCTGCCTTCTCAGGTGCGGCTATCAGAACTCAGAGATACGAGATCTTTCTCCCGGCAAGCTCTACTCTGGGTATCTTACACATAACAGCTCACTCTGTCCTCAGGACAACCCCATGTCACTGTTACACCCACCTCACAGTTGAGAAAAGAGCAATACAGAGAAGTGATTTGCTCTTAGCCACACAGGAAGAAGGGGTCTGACCCTGGGCCCAGGCTCCATATCCACTGCACTCCCACCCTCAAAGCCAGAACCTAGCTCTTCAGGAAGAGTTGCTTCACGTCCAGCCTTCCACACAGGCCGAGGGGCAAGCCTTGCCTTTGAGCTGGTTTTCCTCTTTGCTGAGGGTTCCCGACAGAGGAAACTTAGAAGTCTTAAAGGCCTGGGTTCCTGTCTGCTTCCTGATATTATCTTGGGCAAGTTACGCATCCTTTCTTGCCTCCTCCGAAAAGTTGGGGGATAACACCCATCCCTGGGGTTGTTATGGAATTGGCAAGATTGTGGATAAACTAAAGTCCTGAAAAGTGAAGGTGTGAGTTCAAGGGTCTCTCTTTTCCCCTCACTACCTTATGTTCTTCCCCATTCCATTGGGTTCCCCTTAGCCTTGGCCCACATCTTAGAACCCTAGCGGATTCAGTTTCTCAAGGAAGCAACTTTCCTGGGTTTTGAAATAACATTGCTGTTTATGGAGCATCTACTTGTGCTGAGCCTTTTGCAACCTGCTTTATAGAACAATTGTGACTCCTGGGACAGTCCTGAGGATTGGTTTCCCTGGGACAGAATCAAGGCTGGAAGGGTGGGGCTCACTCGGGATCCCACAGGCTGTTGAGTGCCTGCTGGACCCTTGTCTCCATCAGCATCCCTGGGCAGCCCTGGTGGGGACCATTGTACCTTGAAGCCTGGTTTCTCTTACCCCATCACATCCTCACAAGGCCCCTCTGAGTGAGGAGAAGCCAGGTGCTGCCTGAACTTCTCATACATTGTGGGGAAAGGTCAGGGCCGTTTCAGGGTAGACATTGGCCTTTGGTGTTCGCGTGTCTGTGTGATGCCCATCATGGTGACAATGGATATTTTCCCCATCACCATCTGATATCTTGCATCTCAGATCCTAATTAGCCCTTTATAGCTCCAAAATTACACGCTTTTACATGCCTGTGATTATCTCAATAGGATTAGCAGTCCTTTTCCTGTAAAGATAATTGAGATGGCTCATGGTGGCATATTTTATTACTGCAACATTATCTCCAGCCATCCCTGCACAAAATCTCTCACTATTTTCTAGTAACTGCTTCTTCACCTCATTCTGAACAGGAAATGTTCGGGGATCATTGCGAGGCAGAAATTGTCCGTGATTATGCAAACCATGGTAACTGTATGCATTTTCTCTCTTCCTCTCTCCTTCCCTGATGGCAGGTGCCTGGAGATTTGAGTCAAACATCCGAAGACCAGAGTTTGTCGGATTTTGAAATGTAAGTCCATGGCATGTGCTCACGAGGGGTACTTTAGAGACAGGACTCTGTTGCTGGCTCAGGTCCCAGAAGACCCCCCGGGGAAACAGAAATCACCATTAAGCCCACAGCAGGTTGATTTGGTTGTCATGGAGGGTGCTTCTCCCGCAGCCTGGGCCTTCTGGTGTGTTTTGTCTTCCCCTTGGGTTTTTGAAAATCTTTTTCCCTGGCTGACATTTCAGATTTGGAAGGTGTCACATAAAATTTTGAATTTTAAAAATTTCATTTGAAAGTTAGATTCCCATGCCTGTGGCCACAGTCCCCAGGGCAGGGAGCAGCTGTCCCCTTCACACAGGGCAGTACGCTGGGTCGGCTGTACCCCTGGCTCTCTGTCGGTTCACCCAGCAGCCCCTTGTAGGTATTGGTATCTGCATCTCCTGGGTCATGAGCCTCCCGTGATCTGTGCACAGCTCTGATTCCATTTGCCTCTTGATACCTTAGAGAAATCATTGGTCTTGAGATGATTTCTATTCAGGTTTCCTTGGGTTTGGGACGTGGTCTGAGTCCTGGGTTAAGGGCCAGGCAGAATCTTCTTCCCTGTCCTTCAGATGTGGCCTGTTGAGGAAGGTTCAACCTCCCCTCACTCAAGCCCAGGAGGTGGAGGCCAGCCTGGGCAGCATAGCAGGACCCTGTCTCCAAACAAAAAGACAAGGAAAATAGAAAATGTAGCCTTCTTCTCAGAAAGGGTCAAACAGGAAAAGTCACTTCTGAAGGGGGAGCGCAGGGCAGGGCATCAGAAAGAACATTTTTCGGAGCCAGGCGGCCTGCTTTGAAACCTCAGTCCCTGAACCTCTCTGGGACTTGAGGTGAAGCTCCTGATACCATCCTTGTAGGGTTCTGGTAGCTATTTGAATGAGTTATAGAAAATCCAGGGCACCAAGGGGTCCCTTATTGCTGGGGGGGTGCACCATGGGAGGGGAGTAATATCTGGGTGGGCAGGGAGAGGAGGTGAAGGATGGAAGTCTAGGGTGAGTTGCTTCCCATTGGCCTGTGGGTGGCAGTCAGCAGGAAGAGGCTACTAGAATGGCCGCTGGAGGAGACACCTATGGTGGGAGAAACTGGGAGGAGCAGAAGGTGGGAGGGCGTTCCCAGAGACCAGTCATTGGTGATGGGGAGGGCCTGGGGAAATACTCTACCGAACACTTGCTGTGGGCAAAAGTCCTTCATGTGTCCCCTAAAGAAGGCCCTCCCCTAAAGAAGGACCTCTGACTCCATCTCCAGCCCTGCCCTCTCCCCTCCCTGCACACCAGACGCCGCCCAGTTCCTCTCCTATAGCCACCGGTCTCCCCACCACCAGTACTGCTCTCTTCTTCACTTAGCCCACGCATGCCAGCGTTTCCTCTGTCCAGGCGCTCTCTGTCTCACCACACCTCTCAGAGGGGTGTCGTCTCACAGATGACAGGCTTGAGCTGGGGTTCAAACTCTCCTGATCCGGTCTTTGCAGACGTTAACTCCCCTGCCAGAAGCAGCCTTCCAGCTGCAACCTCTCCTCAGCTTGCCAGACTCTGTCCCCATAGCCTGGCCCAGACGGCAGCACACCCCCTGGCATTCACTCTCCTTAGATCTAGTAGCACTTGGTGACACACCAATGCTAATTAAATAATTTCTATGTAACAACATTAAGCACGTATGCACCTAACATCAGAGCCCCCAAACATTTGATGTAAAAATAGAAATGAAGGCAGTAACGGGTACTTCTATTATAAGAGTTGGAGACTTCAGGTCCCCACTTTTACTGATAGATAAGACAACCAGACGGGAGGTCAGTGAGGAAACAGAACACTTGGACAACACTGTGGTGAGCTACAGCCGTGGCCACGGCCGTGTATTTGAATATCAATCTTGCTTCATTAGACCCACAGACACAGTGTTTTTGGAAAAGTCGAAAGAGTACTTGTGCCTGGCATCCTGGTTTTGTCACTTGTTACTTTCTGGTATCCTTCCCACCTCCTGCCCCAAATAGCTGTCCCTCAGAGCCATGGTGTTGGTCTCCTGAGCTCTTGTGGAGTCTCACATGAAATGGGGGTGAGAGTTTGAAGTCAGTGCAGTGAAGAGACAGTGTGGCTCCACAGGGTGCTCTAAAGCTGTTGGTGTCCTTCTGCATGGCTTCCTGTACATCCCTGTTGCTGTCCCCAAGGAGAGGTGGAGCCTGAGCATCAGACACATCCTAGGCCCAAGGCATCTTCTGAAGGCCAAGGTCCCTCAGCAGGCAGGAATGGAAGGGCAGCTCGTTCTCATTTCAAAAAATAAACTGCATGTGTAAACTTACAACATATAACATGTTATATAAATTTATATGGTTGTATATATTGAAAACAGTCCTGGGAGATGAGGGGTGGGACTTGAACTGGTCCCTAGGTTCACTATCAAGCAATACATGTTGTATGAATTTTTGGTGCAGAATTTTAGAGGAGAAAATTGTTTCCTGTGCTGGTTTCTGTATAGTTGTTGGTTTCTGTAAGTGACAGTGGCCACTTGTTGGTTTCTGTAAGTGACAGTGTGATCTCTCTTGGTCAGATCTAACCGGGCGCTGATCAACGTCTGGATCCCGTCGGTGTTCCTCCGCGGCAAGGCAGCAAATGCATTCCACGTGTATCAGGTGAGCTCCGGGTTCTAACGCCAGCCCTGTTTGTTAACCAGGTGCTGAGCCCCCTTGGGGCTGGGGTGCTGTAGTAGGAAGGAGGCCACAGCCCTCCAGCCGCCCTGAGGAAGTGTGTGTGGCCCTTTGTCCGTGAGGAGGAGTCGGGGAGAGCCTCGTGCCAGTTGAGTCTCCCAGGGTGACAGCTGCTGAACTGAGCTCAGGCTGCTTGAGCAGACGTGGGGATCTGTTGGCTGGTGTGGTGGTGACAAGTCCTGGGCTAGGTCGGGCCTCAGGCATGCTTGGCCTGGGGTCAGGAGCCTGCTGCTGCCTCCTCTTCCTGCTGCGCAGCCAGCATGGCTGGGTCTCTGCGGCTGATGGGAGTTCCCAGCAGCCCCAGGCTTTGGCGGGGTCCTGGGCCTCAGCTCACTGGTCTGTCTGGGATCTCGGGTCCATTCCTGAACCTTGGGGTTGGGTGGTAGACTTTCCTGGCTGGCCCAGTTTTGCTCGTGTACTGTGGCTGATGCTGGGACTGACCTTGACCTCATGTCTGAGAAAGGGGAGAGGTGGTGGCCCAGAGGAAAACCAGGCCACTGTCTTCAACAGAAGGGGCAAGGGGGACTTGACAAGCTCAGACTGTGGACATCTCTGCTTCCCTGCAGTAGAGGTGGCCTCTCCAGGAGATGCTTGGGTTTCTAGGTCTGCAGACCCTTGTCTGCTTTGGCGGTGACTTTGCAGTCAGGAGGACCCCGTTTTCCTCCTTGCTCTGATTTCCCGATGCCCCTCTGAGCCCTGTCTACTTCCAGACTTTTTTCTTACCCTGAACCCTGACAATAGCTTCTCGTGTCTGCTGATTCCGGAACAGCTTGTTTCAGCGCCGCTCTTGAGCCGCTTCCTGCTTCTGCTCTCCTCTTAAATCAGTGATTTCATGAAGTGAAGTTCTGACTCCCCTGAGCTCTGTGGAAACCTGGGTAGGGTTGCCATTTTTTCTTAGCAGGAATTGACCTCTCTCCAGGGAAGCAGGATGGTGAAAAGGGACCCTGAAGTTGCAAATAGGAGCCCTGGCTTAAGTCCTGTGACCTTAGGTAAATCTTGTTTGTCTCTAAGTGGAAGTGGCAGCACTTATCTTGTGAAACTGCTGTGAGATTAGGAAGAGGTGCTTCATTTCCTGCCTTCTCAGACGATTGCCCTGTTTGGTCTCAGATATAAAAGCATGACTTGTGCATATTAGAATCTCAGAGACAGTGAGCTGGAGTCTGGCACAAGAAAGTCATTTTAGTTTACACATTCAGCTGGGCGACGGTACACTTTTCATATGTACTGGGAGAGTCTGAGTGTTGATGACATGCTCTCAGCTCTGGTTTAAAAAGAGAACCAGATATGTCAGACTTGCAAATATCCTCTTCTTACCCCAAAGCAAAAGAAACAAAAACAAAATTAAAAACCCACCCAAAGTGGGTCATTTGAGTGACCTTCAAGTTCTGCTTTGCAGTCATTGGAATGCTGGGAGGTGTTGCCTGGTGAAGGAGGCAGTTTTATCTTAGAGCAAAATTAAAACGTGCTATCACTTGAGAGGTTTCCTTGACCTTTCATACCCCCCCTCCCCTGTCCCCATCCCATGAAGTGATCTAGAGATTTTAGCTTCTAAAAGTCAGCTAGGAAGTGAGATGGGCACAGCAAATCTGCTGTTGCCTGGGAGACTGTTCCCACAGTGGCCACAGTGGCCTTAAAGCCACTCTCTCCCCACTTCACTGTTTCCAGAGCTCTCCAGGGCATGGCTCAGCCGGCACACCAGGCTGCGGCCCAGATTTCGGCAGCTCCCTCATCACCCAGAGCAGCTTAAGCCCACGCCCCCGGCTCAGGGAGCCTGTCCTGAGGCTGGAGCAGGCCCAACAGCACCTCTTGCACACATTGTTCTCTTTTTAGCTAACGATGTCTGCTTGGTGCCTCAGGAGCAAAATCGGAGCATATTTGGAAGCATTTCAGATGATTTTGCACAGCGTTTTTTATATAACTGATGCTAGCTAGCAGAGGACTCCTTTAAATCCTGGCACCATTGGAAATTATTTGTTTTAGGATTAAAAAAATGCATGCCATTTAATTTCAAAAGATTTGAGATAATTTCTAGAAAAAACATACATAAAAGGATGAGAAAAAAGAGAAGGAACAAATATCTAAGAGAGCTTAGAAGGGAAGTGGAAAGTCTATTTATCACGGGATCCAACACGGTGGTTCTTATGGGATTTTAAATTTCCTGAGAGCTTCCAGGCAGCCAGTGTGAAAAATGGAAACATGGCTGTTTGGATAATTCCAGTGCTGGTGATAAAATGTTAGTTCCTCAGAAAGAGCGCTAAAAGCAATGTCTACCTAGGACTTTTGATTAACCAATAATAAAAAATTTGGTAAATAAACCTGTTACATTTCCATGACAAATCACTGCCTAATTTCACAAGACCTCCCTGGAAGGAGACTAAGGGCTTAGCCCCCAACTGGACGCGGATGGTGTGGAGAGCCTGGCTGTGCAGCTTCCTCAGGGGACCGTCACTGGCCATGTGTGAGTGTTGAGGTCTAAATTAACTAAAGCAGACTGAATCGAGGCATTCGGTTCCTTGGTCACACAAACCATGTTTCAGACATTTAATACATGTGTGTGCTGGACAGTGAGACCTAGAACATGGCGCCTGCACAGAAGGTTCTGGGGGCCCTCAGACCTGCAGGGAGAGGCCCTTACCCCCCAGCAGCACTGCAGCATCCATGTGCCTGGAGGAGACAGGCTCTGCTTTGCGCCCTGACTCTTTCATCTTAGGGTCCCCAGGCAGGCTGGGGGTCAGTGCTTGTGGCCAGAGTAGGCTTGAGTTTACGTTGCTTTGCTTTTGTTGTATTTATTTTTATATTTGCCTTCTGGTTATGACACAAGTCTGTTTTCCCATTTGCCATGGTGATGTTCTTTTTAAAATAAATTTTAGGTAGAAAGGAAATGAGTCCGCTTAAAGAAAAATACTAAATAAACAATAGTGAAAACAGCAAAAAATCGAGACAGGAAAGAATAACTAGAATGTGATTAAAGACTAATAATAAAAATAATAGCTGCAAGTCGTAGCCACCTCTGCTGCTTCATGCATGTGTTGTAAAATAGCGCTCATTCAGTCCACAGCAACCCTGCAAGGTGAGAAGCTCTCATTATCCCCATCTCACGAATGAGGAAACAAAGGCACAGAGAAGTGTCTTGTCCAGTGATCTTTTTGATTTTTAGTCCAAATAGCAATTTCTGACTGGTCGGCAGAGCTTGTGGGTTACTGTCTGAGGGATAGATCAAGCTTTTTAAAAATCCTAGAAACAGCCGGGCACGGCAGCACATGGCTATAATCCTAGCAGCTTGGGAGGCAGAGGCAGGAGGATCACGAGTTCAAAGCCAGTCTCAGTAACTTAATTGAGAGGCCTTGAGCAACTTAGTTGAGACCCTTTATCAACCTAAAATAATAAAACTGGCTGGGATGTGGCTCAGTTGTAAAGCACCCCTGAGTTCAATCCCCAGTACAAAAAAAAAAAAAAATTCTAGAAACAGCTGGGACAGTGGCCCTCATTCTAAACAGAAGGTGGAGGGCACACCTGCAGCCACACCTGGACCTTCCTGTGGGACCACTGTGTCTGCGGTGCACGGACACATCCATCCAACCCTCTGAGTCCCAGAGGCAGTTTTCTCTAGAAAGGTATCGAAGCAGGGTTGGTCCTCCATGAAGACTTTGGCCATAGATGTTCTCAGGGACGCTCCCTCAGGATCTCGCTTGAGCCACGTCAGGTCCTGGAAGCCCGCCTGGAGGGATGGCTTAGAAACTGTACTCCTAAACATGGAGGAAACCGTGGTGCTCACCCTTAGCCTGGGGTTGCTGAGCTCCCACAGCCCGTGTTGTGGAAGAGCCCTGGAGGTACGTTCAGTAGGAAGGGTCCTGGCAAGGAGCGTAGTGTGCTGCCTGGGGCAAGCGTGACTCTGTAAGAAAGGCTTGTTCTCTGTGTCCTCGGGGACAACGTGTGTGCCAGCCCCCGCTAGAAGTGAGCAGTGGCAGCACTTGACCAAATTTCAGAACAAAAGTAGCATTGATAGTGGGCGTTGCCAGTTCTGAGTTCTCGCCCATTTCTTCTGCGCTGGGACAGCTAGTGTTTAGCTGCTAGTAGGCCAGAGCCTGAGTTAGAAGGGGGGGCAGCAACCAGTGAAATGGAAAAGAAAGCAAAACGCAGCCTACTACCTCATCTTGCTCAGGCTTGCTCCTCCTCTCTCTGTGAATACACAGAAATGGCTTGCTTTTCTGTCACTTCTACGTGACAGTTAAATTTGCAATTAATAAATTTCTAGCTTATACCTTTACAAATATTTGCTCTTATTTTCCAAATACCCTGACTTCCAAGCAAGTTTGAGGTCTGTGTTAATATCCAACTGAAGTGTTTGTAAAGGCATCTTGGACTTTCCAACAGTCCCCCTATTTATTTCTTCAGCAAATATTACAGCCACTGAATTGGTGTGGAGTAATACCTCAGTACACTCATTCCCTGGGCCCTCGGGTGTTTCCCTCTGAAAAGTATGGTTAGCATAAGTGCAGCTGGAGTTTGTCTTCTGTGTGGAATTAATTTCAGCCTTTGCATTTAGCTGCCAGAAACACTGGCCTTGGTCAGTGTGGTGCAGAAAGACCTGTTACCTTTCCTATTAATAATGGACCACAGCCTTGGTGGGCCCTGTGGGGTGCCCATGGTTCAGAGGATGGTCATGTCCTTGGACTTCAGGCTTTGGGTTCTCCAGTCCTCTTTCCATCCTCCTCCTCTTTCACCCAAGCCTCTGTCTGTGTGTCTGGTGTGGAGCTCACAGAGAGATGGGATTCCTCGCTCACAGAAAGATGAAACAATTGGGTCACACGTAGAAACCGCAGCCACAGCTGTACTACTGCGGGCTGTGAGAAGCCTCTGGCCCGGCAGGTACCAGTCGAGATCTGGGGGAAAGGACCAGTTCTAAGGCTGCAGCAGGTGCCTCTTCACGCCTGGGCCTCCCTGTTGCGTCTGTTGTGTGCAGGGTAGACAAGAGAGCAGGCTGTGGACTGAGGCAGACATGGGCTTTCTGGGTCTGAGTTTCTTTCCAGCCAGCTTGGCGCCTGTGCTGCATGCCTGTGTAGCCACAGGAGCGTCTGCCTTGGTTCTTACTGTCGTCTTCAAGACTTTGTGCCCCACACAGCTAAGCATCACAGCCTCTCAGGATTGCAGCACATCAGCCCCCACTGTTCTTGCAGTGCTCAGGGCTCCTGGGAGAGCCCAACACGGGTCAAAACAAAAAGGAGAAGACATCAAAGTCTCTCCCTCCCCTGAACATAGGTGCTGCCATTATTCTCTGTGCTGCTTTTGCCTTTCCCAACAGAAAGAATTTCATATTTTATTTCACAGTCTAATGCCTTTGTTCATGCGAGCAAGCTGATATGAGGGCCTGCTGTATGCCAGGCATGTGCTTAAAATCTGTAGAGCCAGTGGCGACCCAGACCTGGCTTTGACCTTGCCCTTGCAGACCTCAGTCTGTAGGAAGACTGGGACCCCTCCTGGCAGATGCTACTGAGTAAAGTGACATCTGTCTGCAGAAAGGAGACAGTGGGAAGGACAGAGCATGACCACCTTGCAGTATGGTGACGGCCTTTGAGGTGCTGAGCACAGTGTGTGGCATGTGGCTTCTATGTGAGCATTGCCTCAGAGCTAATAACCACTTGCCTTGTGATTCGGAAAATCCTAGAAGTGGCATGAGAAGAGTTTCCCCGTTTATTGAATGTCTCTGGGCATGCTCCTGTGTCCAGAACCTTGAGTTAACCTCTGCTTTATCCAAGCTCCACATTGGCTGCCCCAGTTGTGGGCCCTGGGGGCTGGCGAGAAGACGGGAGCTCCAGCAGGCAGCAGCAGGCCAGGGCAGAGGGAGCTGGCGCTTGGCGGCCAGCATCTCTCCATGGCACCCTGATGTCCCTTGCTCCCACTACTTGTGAGCCGGGCACTGTTGTTGCCGTCCCTGTGTGGCAGGTGAAGCCGGGTGACACCGTGGGTGCATGACTTCCTCTGGGTCATGCCCAGGTTCCTGCTTTGTAGCTGTCTTTGCCGCCTCCAGGAAGCTTGCCACCCACCACAGAGCCATCCGCCGGGAGAGTGCCTTTCCCTGGGACCGGGCTGTTCCCATTACCCAACCAGGGCCTCTGCCCACCTTGTTATTGACTCATCGCTCATTGTCACAGCTATCATGGGCAGCTGATCCTGGTGACAAGCTAATATTCGCACAGGAGAGAAAGCTGCAAAGATCAGAGTGTGGAATTGATGGGTCCCTGGGAATGTGAGAAATTGATGGAGTGGAGACTCTTTCGGGCTTAAAGATTTGAAGTCACAGAGCAGAGGAGTTTGAAGAAAGCGTGGTGCTCACTTCTGCGTGCGTGGGCGTGTTTTGTGGGTGCATGTTTTGAAAGCTGTGCTCAGTGATTGGAAATTTGAGAAAGTGATGTGAACTTTGTAAGCAATCGACAGGCGGAGCCTCTGTCTCCAGGTGTCCAACCACATGGCCCAGGAACGAGCCTTGCACGGGGACTCTAGACCCCGCCTCCCGTGTCTAGTCCAGATCGTGCCCCCTCCAGCCTCAGTCTCCTCCAGTGCAGTGAGGTGGGCTTGGGGGCCCCTGAGCTCCAGCGCCATTGCTTCCCACCACAGCTCCAGCCTAGTGACCTCCAAATGGGACGGAGTCTGCCCAGCCCCCTGCCCAACTTTTCCCATCCCTCCATCGAGGAGGCTGAGGAACAAGAGGAAGGGGGAGGCAGGAGCTCCTCCGAGGCAGTGTAGTGGGTTAGAGTCGCTCTCCGTGCCGCAGAGGCAACCCTGTGCTGTAAGTGCAGATGTGGGCAGCACCTGCACTGGCACAGGTGCCAGGCAGCTAGGTGCTGGCACCACTGCCCAGGGCCTCTTCCTTCATCCTGCGGCTTCAAGGGCCCCGGGGACACTTGTGTGTGTCCTGCTCTTAAGTGGCGGTGGCCACTGTTCTAAATACGGGCGAAATGTGAGATGGCGTCGGAGGCGTCTTGTGTTCACCACACTTCGTTCATCATGGCTGGAGTGGGGCCTCCCCAGGGGTGACTGTGTCCTGTCACCCCTCCACCACTGGAGAGGAAAAGCCCAGAGTGACTTGTTAATTAATCTGCCTCCCTTCAGCAGCTTCTCTCTCTGGGTCCCCGTCACAGCCAGCGGGCTCTGGTCTCCTCTCATCTTTCTCTTGTTTGCTGGTCTTTGCTGCCCCGCCACCTAAAGTCCCTGCCTGGCTCGTTGTTTTTCGGTGGCTTGAGGTGGTTCGGTCTTGTTGAACATGGGGTGGGGGCAGCCAGGGTTCCTGCCTGCCTCTGTGCTGTGGGGACAGATGTCGGGGAGCCCCAGGCTGGCAGCAGCTGTGCCAGTGTACACGAGCTGGCCCTTCTGCAGGCCGGAGGCACCACAGCTTCCTGAAGGCGGGGAGCAAGCAGGACCCTCGCAGTGGCCGAGATGGTCTTTCCTGTTAGCTCAGCAGGCTTGTCCCAGAGTCACGATCATGGGGTCCCCTGCCACTCTCTGGAGTTTTGTACCCATACACAGCATCTTACAATACGTTGCATCTTACAATACGTTGCATCAGAAGGACAAGCTTCTATTTTCTTTGACCCTCTGTCCAAGAAGAATAGACGGTTTTTTAAATTTCAAAGTGGAGCTAATTCAGCCCCAAGGGCTCCGGGCGGGAAGTCTGGTATTTGTGTTTGGTACACTGCAGCCCAGCACTTGGGGCCATCAGCCCTTCTGTCTGGCCTGGTGACTGAGCAGAAGAATGATATGTCTGACCTCCCAGGACAGGGTCTTGCTTGTCCAGGGAGGGAGATAAGGCTGGGTAAGGAGGCTTGGTTAGGACCCAGGCAGATGGCTTCTCCTGCCAGGAGGGAGATCTGGGGCAGAGGATGTGACAGGCCACCTTCCCTGTGCGGCTTCTATGAGGAGCTAGGCTTCCTGTACGAGTGAGGCCAGATGTTCCCTTCTTCTCACAACTGTCACCTGCCAGGCAGCCAGGCTCAGGACAGCTGCCAGAGAGAGTATGGGGACAGCTCTGGTTCTCCTGTCCTCCGTTTTATAAGACTGAAGCTGCCCCTTTGCAGCAGCCTGTGGGGAGATGAGAAGCCCAGGGTAGAGAGGGTGTGCTCCCTCATTCTTCCCCAGAAAGCCTGCCACAGGACAAGTACATCCCAGGAGCATGGGGTCATTGCCCGTCACTTACTCATTCAACAAACTCCTGACTCCCCATGTGCCTGTTGTACGGGAGCAGGCTGCAAGGGGCTGAGTCTTTTTTCCCTGTCTAGTGGGATGCCTTCCTCACATGGCTGGCTCTTCCTATTTGGCTGCTGACTTTCTTCTCTTAGCTTCTGGTAAGGGAAAGGACTACCTGAAGCATGAGGGGCACTTTTTTTCTCCTGGAAGCCTGAGCCACGTGCAGATGTGACAGCCTGAGCCTGTCTGCCTATGGGAGTTGGTTGAAACTGGCAGATCCCTGCATGGTGGACAAACATTCCCTGGCATGATTGCCCGCTCACTCCTGTTAATATTCACCTGTGACTTTTTTTTTTTTTTAGTTGTAAATGGATACAATCAATGCCTTTATTTTTATGTGGTGCTGAGGATTGAACCTAGTGCCTTCCACAGGCAAGGCGAGTACTCTACCACCAAGCTACAAGCCCAGCCCCTTACCTGGGGCTTTTTTTTTTTTTTAAGAGAGAGAGAATTTTAATATTTATTTTTTAGTTTTCAGCAGACACAACATCTTTGTTTGTATGTGGTGCTGGGGATCGAACCTGGGCCACACGCATGCCAGGTGAGTGCGCTACCGCTTGAGCCACATCCCCAGCCCTTACCTGGGACTTTTTAATGACAGTTATTATTCTGGTACAGATCTAAAATCACTGTTAATTGGTTAGCAATATTTTTATTCTTGATACAATAACTTTAAATATCTTTTTAAAAAATCAATTGCTATAAATTCATATGCCAATATCCTCTACATTAACTTGATGGGAAAAGAAAATTAGTCTCAGATGGAGGGCATTGGTATTGACCTTGTTTTTTTCCTCAAAAAAAGTTGTTTTAGAGTGGAGTCAGTGAGAAGGGGAGGGAACAGTTTTCCAGGTTGTGTCTTGGAGTTTCTGGGCATGGTCATCTACATCTGTTTCTGTCCTGTTTCTGAGGTTCTCCATGTGCTTGGTGACAGTTCTATGCTAGGGACTAAGTTGGGGCCACCTGTGCAGAGTCACGTTAGATGCCTGCTTCCCCAGGAGTGGTAATTACAAACCTGCCTAAGCCTGTCTGATGTCACCCCACTAGACTGGGGGTGACTAGGGGATGAGGTGCCACTGGCATCTAGAACATGGGCAGTGCTCAGGGCAGCCCCATAGCAAGTAATGGCCTGATCCAGAATACCCACAGCCGAGAGCCCCTGGGCTGTAGCAAGTAGTGCTGGCCCGTGCAGTTCCCTCCTGTGCTTGTTCCCTCATGGGCAGGTTTTCTTGGAGCTGCATTTTGGCTCAGGGCTGGTTGTAGGGTTGGACTCTGAGCAGTCCCACATCCTTTCAAGCAGGGTGTGCCTGCGTCTCACCCGGTTCACATTCAGGGCACCTTACATCAGAAGTGTTGGAAGCTAGCTGACACCCTGGTGTTCTAAACAAGACTCATGAGGTGACCGTCCTCACGCTGACATTCACTGACCTAATGGAAAAGACCAGAGGGGTAGCATGATTTGGAGGAGCACAAATTCAGGACTCTGTCTCCTGTGTCTTTAAAGTTGGCTGTGTTCACAGCCAGGCTGTAGTGGTAGATGCTGGTGGGAAACTCCAGACGTCTCCTGGCCTCAGCTATCTCCAGTGGAAAAGGCCTCTTTCTTGCCTACAGCTGAGACGGTCCTGGAATTGAGTCTGACTGGCTTGGACAGTCTGGGCCATGCGGGTGACCTTGACCGTAGTGTGTGGGTGGTGTGAGGCCTTCAGGGCACCCCCGTCCTAGAGCTGCAGCGCAGTGGGCACTGAGGATGCTCTTACCAGCAAAAGAGCCGTCCTTGGATAGGCCACCAAAGCACTCATCCCCTAATGCCTATGGGCTGCTGGCAGCTCCCCAGCCCAAAGTGGTGGTGACATTTATGCATCTCTCCACTACACTCTCCTTGCTAGTGGGAATCCAGGGCATCTCCACACGTTGCCAAAGGTCTCCAGGGGGCAATAACTTCTCTGCATGGAAACCCTTTCTCTGCTTGGACCTCTGAATGTTGGGGCACAAGTTAGATCATATGGCACATGCTTTTCTCCTTGTTAGGTACACCTCCCTCTTCCTTGCTCTTACCTCCTGCTGAGTGCTTCCTGGTGAGAAGGACCCATGGTTTATGTGAACATTCAGCATGAGGGGTGGTTGATGGTTTTCATTTCTTGTCCCCTGCAAACAAAACTGTCAGTCTTGTCCTTGTGCAGACCTCTTTGTATGCACCATAGGCAGGGCTCGAGGGGAAATGCTCGGGGTGGACATGTTCAGGTAGAGTGTGCATTTCGTATTTTCATGGGCCCAGCCAAATTGCTCTCCCAAAAGACTGAACCAGTTTTCAGTCACATGAGCAAGGCAGCACAGTGGTCTGTCCTCGTGTCCTGCTGACATGGGGTATTATCCATCTTCTACATCTTCACTGTCCAATAGAGAGAAAAATTGCATTTCATTGACTTGTGAATTTATGTTTGTCATTACTTATGGAGGTTGGGCACATGTCTATGTTTTCATTCACCATTTTTATTTTTATTTGTGATTGCCCATTAATGTCCTTTCCCTGTTCTATTGTATGGTTCAGTGCTTTCGTGCTGATTTGTAGGAGTTCTTTGAACAGGAATCCTGTTGAGTGTTTCAACTCTTGCTCATCTTTGAACTTTGTGAGATTTATTCTTTGTTCTCTTGTTTCCTGAGCTCCACAATCTTTGGGAGAAAGGGGTTGCTTGGCTGAGCTGCTGCTGTGCTAGGCAGGTTTCATTATCTCAAGAACCTGGCATTTTGTGGGCATCTTTCCATCTTAGAGGTGGAAAAAGAGATGTTCAGAATGTGTAGTAAATAACTCACCTAAGGTCACATGCATAGCTCAAAAGTGCCACCACTTGTCTTCCTACCCAAAGTCCAACAGTCTCTAGAGGACAGAACGAAGGCCAGTGGACAGAAAGTGGGCACAAACAAATTTGGCTCATCTGTCTACCAGCCTGTCCCTCTGTCTTTTCATCTTTCTGCCTATCTTTCCATCTGGTCACCTTGCCATCCTGTCGTGGGCTAGGTCCTGGGGATATAATTGTAAATGGTAGAGACTAATCTGGTCACTGGCTGCTTGATATAGCAGAGCTGTTCAGAGGCAGGATGGTCTCATCAAATATTGACCTGGGCACCCGCTATTCCAAGATCTGGAAGCAGGTAAATCCTCTTTGTGGATGTTAGATGTTCTCTTTCAGCCACACGTGACCTTTGTTCCTTACAGGAGGGACTAACCAACCTCTGAGGTCCCTTTCCAAGTGTATAAGTTCATGAAAAATGTGTTGACTCTCAGATCTTGAAAATGAACCTTGGCCCCTCTCTGTCTTCACCGTACAATCACAGCATTAAAAGTGGGGACACAGGAGTCCATCTTAAGGCCTCGCAGTACAGGAAGCAGAGATGCTGACCACCCCCTGCTTCCTTGCATACCTTGGAGGAGCTCTGTCTGGGCTGTTAGTGGCCAGCAGACTTGGCCTAGAGACAAAAACTTGCCCCCAAGCTCGGGCATCCCAGAGAGTGGGCACACAGCAGAACTCACACTCCCTGCCAAGGTGGCTCAAAACCGGGGGACCCGGGTTTTCATGAGTTGTCATCTCATGACTCCCATGTTTAGCTCCTCAGCCTGGGGACCTTTAGTGTGCACCTCATGGAGGCTGTGACTGGCAAACTTAGGAGGTGCCATTCACTCCAACCCTCTGTTCACCTAGTAAAATGCCAGCTCCACCAAGGCACAGCTGTGTGTCAGTTTTGCTCACCACTGAGAACACTGCCACCCTAGGACCCAGAGCAGGTAAGCTGGCTGGCTGGCTGGCTGGGTGAGTGGGTGGATGTTCTAGTGCAGGGACCCAGGTTGGCTGTCTTGACTTTATCTTCTCCACTCCTATTCTCCCACCTTCGTGTAGCCCAGTGCACTCATCGCATTACAGTCCTGTCTTTGGATTGATTTTCAACTTTTCTCTCAGCCCCTGCCAAACCCTCCTCCTTGAGGTTCAGCTTCGGTCATGCCTCAGTCTCCTCACTGGTTCTTCCAGCTTTCTTCTTTGCTTGTGATTGGCCCAGCCCTGATTGAAAGGCTCACCTGCTTCAGGCATCTTGCTGTCTTGTGGTCCCAGGGTGACTGGTTTCTCTAGAGCTCCATGGTTAGGGGGCCTTGCATCCAGCTGTGATCCCCAGACATTCCCATAATGTCCTTACCTTCTCAAGACGCTGGAGTCCGCACCTGCTGCAACAACTGGGATATCTGGGAGTGAGCTCAGCATCAGCTAGAGGGTTTGGGGTGTCAGGTAGTAGACTGAAGTGAACTTCTCCAGTGGGTGAGCCACTGAAGGGGGGATCCCAGGAGCACGGCAATGAGCAGCAGCAGCAGCATCTTTCTTCCTTCCCATTGAAGCCCGTATCTTATCAGAGAAGAAAGATTCCACACACGGAGGTAGAAATGGTATACAGACAAGCATATCTTCACAGACTGCTCTGGAAGGAATACGGACAGGATCCCAGATCTCTGTCAGCCTGGGCCCAGTTAGACTAGGGGTGAGGATGGGATGCTCTGAGGATATCTGCTAACTCCCAAATGATTTAGAGTTAACTGAATAGAAGAGGAATTTGCAGGCAGAGGGGACAAAGCGCAGCCTTGTGGTAGATGGTGTTCTAGAGGAGCAGGTGGCCACTGTGACGAGAGCAGAGCGAGGGGAGGTGAGGCCCAGGGCTCCAGGCGCTGGGTCGTTGAAGGCCTTGCGGAGGAGTCTGGGTGTCCACCTATTCCTCTCTCCGTGGGTCCAGTCACCCACTCACTTACCTAGCTTGCCGTGATCAAGGCCTCGGGTGGTTTACACATGCAGAGCTGCCCCGGGAGGGGAGCAGGTGATGTGCCAGAGCGGGAACATGTGCCAGGGTCTCTGGGCTCGTGAGATTGTGATTCAGATGTGCACGGGAGCAGCCTGAATTTAAATCGTGGATCTGCCACTTAGTTCGCTTGGTGGCTAGACGTCCTTCAGTGACAGTTTCTGTCATTGTGCTAAAGACACAATGTTGTCATCTCTACAGTGGGGGCGCTACTTCCCACGGGTTGCATGAGCGTTCCGCTGGAGGTGCCTCTGGAGCACCTAGCACAGCACTCGGCTGGTCGTTGAGTGGGAAGGACCCAGTAAGTGGAGCTGCCATAGCGTGTGCCCAAGAAGTTATGGGTATAGGTGGGGTGTGGTCATTAAGTGCTCAGAAACATGGTGGCCTGGCAGCCCTGGGGATGGTTGATGTAACCTTGAACGCCAGGGCCCGCCTGTCCCTTGCTCTTGGAGCTCACTGAAGCTGGAAGGCCTGAGCTGGAGGCTGCAGCTCTGGGCCGGGGCCCCACTGCAGGGCTGCTGCCGCTCAGCTGCTGATGGTCCTGGGGTCCAGGGATACAGCGAGAGAAAGACATCAGCTCCTGCAGCTCAGGCACATGCGGTGACTGCCTTCCCCAGGGCACAGCACGGGAATGGCAACTCTTGTATTTCTGGGTTTAGAGAAGCCATTCTGTGTGGTGGGGAGTAGTGCCTCCCCAGCTTGGGGGAACTTTCTGAGTATGTGGTGTTGGAGCCTCTGCGTCCCCGTCCCTGTGGGCCTCCCCCCAACTCTCTGTTCTGGGGGAAGGAATCCGGGACGAGCCCAGGCGTGGGGCTCTGGGAAGCAGGGTCTGGTCCTGCAGTGCACAGGTGGGCTGTGCTGGGCGCGGCGCTTCTCCACCCTCTTCCCAGTACAGAGCGGCCTCCTGGTCCAACCTCGAGGGATCATCTCCTTGGGCCGCTGCAGCCTTGACCAGGGAGTCTGTGAACCCCACTTCTCACTGGGCTTCTAGGTAGAGAGACCCGAGAGACTGCTCCAGCTGTCTGGAGCTGGAAGGGCAGCTGAGTTGGCAGCCGCATGGTGGCTGAGAGAGGAGGGTGGAAATGTGTCATTTGCTGTCCTGACGGATGGTTCTGGCTCTAGAACACAGTGGCAGGGATGGGGCTGAGGGGCCTCCACTCTGGGGAGGATGCTGCTGGTCGGTCCACTGTGGCCGGAGGATGGGAGGCAGGTGCAGAGGGCGACAGCTCTGAATGCCTCAGTTACCAGAGGAAGTTGAAGGGAAACGGGCTGCTCTTGGCAGCTGGCTTAGCTGCATAGTGACTGTCACATTATTAGTCTGCCTTTCCTCGCCCACTTTTGCATTCATCTATTTATAAGGAAAGGACAGGGAAACAGGTGCATGGCCTGGTAGTAGGAAGCATGCTGAGCCCTTCATACAGGTAGTTCTGATTTCTTGCCACCACATCATGAGAAGTATTTTCATCTCTGTTTACAGATGGGTAAGCTGAGATCAGAGGGGTGCAGTAACCTGCCAAGGTAACACAACTGGTAAGCAGCAGAGCTGAGCTATAGCCCTAGGTCTGGCAGCCTTCCAGCTTTGTTTTCAGGAGGGAAATGCCGCCTCTTTCTTAACTGAGCCGCCTTAAGAAGGGCGAGACAGTAGGAACTAATGATGGCAACCATGTGTGATGACAATGACAACAGGGATAACAGTGATGGTGAGTGAAGGTGGCAGTTGATGTGAACCTGTCTCTCTACTCAACGCCATGCTCTACCTTGAGGATCCAAATAAATACCCTGACCGCCCTCACCACCAGGGGGCCTGAGTCCTGCAGCAGGCCTGGCCTCAGGTGTGTGTGTGTTGGGGGTGGGGGGTGTCTGCAGCTGCTCACCACCCTGGCACCCCAGACCACTGGAGAAGTGACGACACCCAGCTGTTTTTGATTGGGAGATGTGCATCATTTTCAAATCTTAACGTCTTTGAAATCTGCTCAAGTCTTACAGGTGATGGTGTCTTAAATATTGTATTACTTATGTATCAGCTCATTCATTTCCTTATTTATTGTATTTGCTAGTGTGTTCTGTATTATGTTTTACTTCACAAGATGTTTTGAAAACAGTACTGAGCTGTCCACAGTGGCACATGCCTGTAATTCCAGCAGCTTGGGAGGCTGAGACAGGAGGATTGTCAATTCAATCCTCACAATTGATTGAGGTCCTAAGCAACTCAGCAAGACCCTGTCTTTAAATAAAATACAAAAAAAGGACTGGGGATATGGCTCAGTGGTTAAGCACCCATGGGTTCAATCTCTGGTATCCAAAAAAAAAAAAAAAAAAAAACAACAACAAAAACCCATGTGTCCGGTTTCCCCCAATGCTAGAATCTTGCATAAGAGAACTTAATTAAAACTATGGAATTGAGATTAGACAGTGGTGTCAGGCTTTGATTTAACACTGGGGATAGTATGAAAGGTGTGATTACTGTCCTCCCTAAGATTCTGACTTGGATGGGAGAAAGTGCTCAAATCGGTAACTGCAGGACAGCACGGGAAGCACTAGGCAGGAGACCCTGTGGGGTGCAGAGATGGACCTGCACATAGGGCTGGAGCCTCAGGAGGGCATTGGTGGGCAGAACTAGCCCAGTCTTGGGAGAGGAGGGCACAGCCGCATTGGTCAGGAAGACGCAGCGACATGTCTGTTGTCCAGGTCTGCTGTCTGTGGCCTCGCAGCCCTCTGGCCCCACGTCTCGCAATGTGTCTTTCCCAGTATCTGTAGGACTGACTCCTCCCTGACTTCCAGGCCCCAGGTTGTCCCCAACACCCCTAAAGCGGTCTTGATAGCCATTGTCACATTCTGAGGCACTGTGAGGTGATGCTGGGCTTACTCACGTGTTGTGGGCGCTCTGGCTTCCAGGAGCGCGCGCTGTCTGTTCTCCCTCAGGGCCTTGACCACCACCTGCCAGTAACACTTAGTACATGAACGAGCAGGCCAATGTGCAGCTCTGCCTAGGGGAGACTCGTGTCCAAGTTCGTCTCAGAGGTGTGACTGGACCGATTATTTGAAAAAGAGGATGTGTCCTGTTCAGCCTCCAGAAGCCAGTCTGTCTCCACCGGGCAGTGCAGTGACTTTCTCTTGCTTGTCTCTGTCAGAGGTCACATGAGCCCTCAGAGTGGAGCACGGGCTGCCCAAGGCTGACTCTATGGCTGGGAGGCCCCCTGATTAGCTTGTGGTCCATTTTGCGCAAAGGACTGTTTTGTTTTTTTCTTTCAGTGCATATTTTACCAGGCAAGTTTCTCTTAAATATGCTGGTAACCTGAAGACAATACTGTTCTGTCTTAGGTCCTTCCCTGGGCAGCTAGTCTTGGTAAGGGACTTGCTATAAGGGAGCCGGAGACTTCTGGTCCCTGCAAACTAATATTAATAACATCTCAATATCATTTTTGGCATTAAAAGACAGTGATTACTAAGAGCACGGGGGCTTGATGAATCCTGAAGGGTGAGAGGGAATAATACATCAGTTATATTCACCTGATTTTTGGAACAGGCCTTGTAATTGTGGGGTTCCCATCGTGAAGCATGCTGATAGCAAGACCTTCTCCTCTCCCCTGTGTGGATCAAACATGTGTTGAGGATTGGATGACAGGAGCGAGTAGCCTAGGTTCTTGTCACCATCAAGTTACAAACTTGAAAACCAATATTTACAAACCACATAAATAAGCGCACAGTAACAACTGTGGCATGCTTATCCATAGAAGAATGGATAAATAAACTGGGGTACCTTCACACAGTGGAACCCCAGACAGCAAGGAGAATGGAAATCTATACCTACATGCAGCCAATGTGGATGAATCTCCTAAGACGCCAACGGATAGAAAGAAAACACAGCCAGATGGTTGCATTTATCCAAACATAAAAGCATGTGCAACTGATCCACACTGTGGGAGGTGCCCTGGGGTCATCTCATGGGGCATGGTGCGGCTTGGCGTGTGGCTGTTCGGCTACCAGGGCTCGGGTGGAAATGCGGGGCTAGGGAGAGCAGGAAGATGGGTCACCAAGCACGTGGAAACCAGGTATGGCAGGTCCACAGAGCAAAAGCAGACGGAAGCTGTTGATATCGGTCAGCTCAACAGATGTCAGGATAAGGGTGCCCCGAGGATCTGTGTCTCGGGATCATCACCATACATTGATGATTTAGTCAAAAGGACAGTAATCTTTTTGGTCTTGACACCCAGAAATAAGAAAGATAAGAACCCTGGTTGCACCGTAGCCTGCTGCACACTGATTCGGGTGCAAAGTCCAGTCTATTTGACTGACCAGACAATTAAAAAAAAAAGATGGAAAAATGGAAGTGTATGAGGATGGAGAAAGAGGCAGAGACCCCAGTCCCATTTCAGTCCTGGGAAAGCTGGGCCAGTTGTGCTTAGAAAACTATTATGCTATAACTTTTTGTATTGCTTTCTTCCTCTCTTGGGCCCCCCTGATGCAAATAACCATCTCTGTCTTAGCCATGAAGCATGGTATGTTTTCTATAGTGCCAACCTGGACCCTCCTATAATGGACCAGCAGGCATTCTATTGGCCAGACCTTTTAAAATTATTTTATTTAGTGTCTTTAGTTATTTGCTATCTTAATACTTTAGTGTATTAGCCTAGGCCAGGTTATGCTGCTATGATAAATAATCCTCAAGTCTCTGTAGCTTACAATGGATTTACTTTCTGCTCATGCTACATGTTTTTCATGGGTCAGCCATGATCAGGTTCCAAAGTGAAGAGGCAGCCCCAGCTGGGGCCTGTCACTCTTGTGGAAGAGGTAGGGGAGAAGATGGCAGCCATGCTGTGGCTCTAAAAACCTCTGCTTGGAAGTGATGCATGTCACTTTGACAAGATACACATTGAGCTTAATGATGAGCCAAGAGGTGCAGTCCTCCCAAAGGAGGGAATGTGGACAGTCTAGTGGAATATGAAATAGTGTATCTCAAGAAGCAGTGCTTACTCATCGTAGAAAAATCCAGGAAGATGTGTGTTATTCAGCCATTAAAAAGGATGATTGGGTCTTAAATGTCAGCTCAGTTATTTACTAAATGAACCAAAGTGGGAGAAAAGCAAACTAATGAGAATTTATACTTACAAAACAAAACAAAAACCCTTTAAAGGTGTATGTTAGTATAGGAAAATAAATGGAAAGATCTAGACCAAATGTAGCGAGCCCACGGATCTGCAGGGCCTTAATGGGAAGGGAACCAGGCCAGCTGCCTCCCAGGCCTTGGGCCCACTTGGCAGAATTTCAGACTCTGCCCACTCTTGCAGCTTTGTTTCTTGTTTTGATGGAAACCTGGATTTGAATGTTCAAACCTCCTATTTTTTAATGTTGGCAGCTAATTAGATTTTTTAACTTGTGTGGAATGCCAGTTTGCAACCTCTAATAAAACTGGAAGACTTTCTCTGGATGGTGAGATAGTGTTCTCTCTCCCCTGACCCCTCTGTATTTTCTCACTTCATCCTAAAATCAGACATTTCTTTTTGACAAATAACAGGGAAACAAACAAGAACATAGTTCACGGGAGGACAGGATCCTCAGCTCTGGGAATTGCTCCTTTGTCGTTCTGTATCCAGTTGATCATTAGTGGTTAATTAAGAAAGAGTGACCTGGACCAGACTGGCTCTGCCAGGACCATCAGTGCCTGCAGTCAGTCAGGGCCCAGCTGGGAGGAAGCCACAGCAAGGGGAGGTGGCGATTGTCCTTACGACTTTCAGCCAGCTTCTCTGTGCTGACCTCTGTTGATGCGGAGCACCAGTGTGCCTCCCCCAAACTGACCCCGTGCCTGGGAGACCCTGAAAAACGCCAGCTGCCTCTGTAGGAGGAAAGAGAACCCTCCTGAGGGCAGGCTCCTTCTAACAGAGGGAATGCCCAGCTGCGGCCAGCCAGAGCCTGTCCCTGGCTGCAGCGCCTCCTGCCTTTGGAGACCTGGAGGCCACTGCAGCAGGAGGAGGCTTCCCTGGGTCTGAGCGTGACTGCAGGGGAGGCCTTAGATTCCATGCTGATGAATATTCAGGGTTTGTTTTTTTTTTTTTAATTCTTTCCCCCAACTTTAATTTCCTGCCTCATCACCCATCATGCAAATGTGATTCTTAGGCATTTTCTAACGTTACTCTTTCCCTAAACAAGTAATCAAAACAAGGTTTTGAGCTGTGTTTGAGCTGCAAATAAGTTTAGTATAAAACGTAATTATTCGCCTCAAAAAAATCAACAGAGACAATTTGGACTTTTGAAAGGCTTGAATTACCCTTAATCAGAGCTCAGTGGCGTCCATTTCCAGGATGGAAATAAGTGAGGGCTTGGCCCTGGCTGATAACAGCCAATTTCTTAAGGGAGAAAAGTGAAAAGAAAACTTTTACACATGCTAAAATAGTCATGCTCATTATAGAAGATTTGGAAAATAAAGGAAAGTTATACAATTGGAATTAACATCTGCCTGGTTTTCCTCTGTGCATGTTCTCTTTAGATGGTATCATCTACAAGCTTTTGTGACCTATTTAATTTGACATGAATCTTTTCTCGTGTTGCTCCACCCGTATGTCAAAATCGCCCTCTGCGGGGTATGGGTGACATAGTGATATGATAATGGTATGGTTTCTTTGATGGTTCCTTTGGTTCAATATTTAGGATTTTTCTTAGTCTCGTTGTCGTAAACAGTTTCGGGAGCCGTGTTGTCCTTCAGGTCTGTTCTCTATTTTTGATCCTTTTTCTGCATAGGTGTGAGGAGACGGGTGGTCGTGTGATGTCATGGAAACAGCCTAGCCTTTGGGGAGAAACAGATTTCAGTGCTGACCCCCCCCCCTCCCCGCCGTGTTAAACTGCTTGGTCTATACTTTCTTCCTGTACACCACGAGGGCAGTGTCGCCCATCTTGTAGGATCATTATGAAGTTTCAAATAATGGCTGTGGAGTCCCCAACCTCTAGGGGATGCTTTGTCAGTTGGTATACCCTGTGCTGCCCCAAGAAGAAGATGCAAGAGCCTCGACTGTGGGATCAGACACTTACTGTGGAATCTGTCCTTCCTGAGTTAACATCTCAGCTCTTCCCTGAGAGATCTGAAGCCTTGGAGAAGTTAACTTTTCTGTCCTCCGTTTGTTCATTTGTAAAATGCAGATTGTGGTACAAAGCTCATAAAGTGGTTTGAGACTTAAATTATCAAAATCATTTCACACTTGGAGCACGTAGTACACAGTGCCTGCAGGACAGCTCATGCTCAGTGTCGATGGCCATTGTTATGAGTTTCATCATCCTTATTATTTGTATCTGAGCTCTGTGCTGGAGCCATTGGGGGAGGAGGAGAGACTCCATCTGCGAGTGGTGGTGGCGGCGGGATAAAGTTGCTTCCTAGAGGAAGAGGTGAACCAGTCCTGAATGTCAGTGGGATGGGCAAGGAGGTGAGGCAATGGGCCAGGTGTGCTGCTAGGTCCAGAGAGGAGAGAAGCCAGGCCCAGGGGGATGGTGGGAGGAGTGGCCAGCACCCCTGATGCAAGTGGAGTCAGTGCAGACCTGAGCACATCGCCCTGTCAGCTGAGCCATGGGGCTGGTGAGGAGGAGAGTGGCAGGTTTATTAGACTGTGATTTCTTTGTGCTGTTTCCTTTGAGGCTGGAACGTTTTTTCAAGTTGAAGTTATTGATCCACAGTGTATGACTGATGCCCTCGGCTCTGTGGCATCATGGAAAAACTGAACTCTGATGGAGCACACGAAGAGGTGAATGGACTCATTGCCCCTTTTTTAAAAAAGAAAAAAGTTGACCTTTTGGGGCTGGGGGGTTGTGGCTCAGTGGTAGCATACTCGCCTAGCACATCCAGGTGCTGGGTTCAATCCTCAGCATCATATAAAATAAATAAAGGTATTTTGTCCAACTGAAAAATATAGATGTATTTTTTTAAAAAGTTGATATTTTGCAAAAATGTTCCAGAAAAGGGTTCCATCTTTGTTATGTAAAGTGTAGGTCTTCTCCCTGAATTGAAACAGTTAAGTAAAACCCCTTTTCCTCTTGAGGGTGTTAAGAACTCAAGGATACTACTCTTGTGTCCCCTGAGCTGCTCCCACACACTTTGCTGGCACCGGGAGGTCAGGCAGTACTTGGGAGGGACAGCTGTCCAGCTTCTTTCTGCAAGTCTGTTCCTTCAACCACTCAATTCTATGTTCCATTGGGCCACCAGCAGAATATATCTAGCACCTTCTGTGCCCTGGGGACAACAGATGCACCTGGCAGAGAAAATGCCTGCTTCTGAGAAGCGTGCTCTCCAGTGTGGAGGCTGGGTGCACACAGGGCAGGGAGCACTGTGGTTCTGTTCTGCACCTAGCGCTGGGAAGGAGACGGAGCAGCCCTGTTTTAGAGGGAGAGTCCTGATGACTGGATAGAGGCTGCCTGGAGTGGGTCCTCAGGGAAGGCCCCTCTCTGTTGTTTGGGACAGGATTATGACCTTGGGTTTATTGGCAGCTGACTAAGTGTCTCGGTTTTCCTCATTCCCAGGTTCAGCAGGGACTACAATATCTTTCTGGTCTAAGACTTGTCTGTTGTCCTTGGGGAAACTTAAAGGTTGGAGGGAAACAGACACATTCTTTGTGTGACTGCTGCACTGTACTCGGTGGTGGGTTGAGGAGCAGCTCCAGCCAGGAGCAGGCCGGGGTTGGGGCCCCAGCAGCTGGGGTGGGCCTGGGGGCCGTTGAGCCAAGACATGCCTCCTGCAGAGGGTGCCTGGGCAGGTGGAAGGGTGATCAGGAAAGAGGGACAGCAGAGTATCCCTTGAGAGGGAATGGCAGCGAGCACAGGCAGCAGCCGGGCGGTTCTCACAGCTGTAGTTCACCCCTAACACGCCCTGGGTCAGACCCTTACTGTCCAGTCTAAGTCCAGGGCCATCTTAGTCCAGCCCTTCACGTGCTATGCCAGAAACATGTCCATCTTAAATGGAGGGTAGGTGGAGAGGGGCCGTGAGCTTGTGTGGCCGGAAGAACACCCTGGAGGCGCTCAGGACAGCAGTGGCGGGGCCCAGGAAGCAGGACTGCCACGGCAGCTCATTGTGTCATTGCCACTTCCCTGCTGAGCTGGGCCAGCCGGCAGAGGACTCGCTATGTGCTGACCTTGGGGAAGGCTGTGAGGGACTCCCTTCACCTGGACTTGGCCCCGTGGGACAGTGACTGGCCAGATCTGGGCCTTCTCATGGTGGGAGGGTATGGGTGGAGGTGGCTCTCATGACAGAAACCATGTCGAATGGGGAGGGCTTCTGGGCATGCAGGGCACTGTAGTAGTTCTTTGGCGCTGGAATAGAGCACCTGAGATGATCAGCAAATTATAAAGGAAAAATTGATCTTTGCTCATGGTTCTGGAGGCTTCAGGTCATGATCACTTGACCCCGTTGCCTTTGACCCTGTGGCAGGGCAGTACAACATGGCGGAAGTGTGTGGCAGAGCATGCCATTCACCTCTTGGCCTGGAATGAAAGAGAGGGAAGAAAGTTCACGGTCCCAATGTCCCCTTTGAGGCCTGTTCCCAATGATCTAAACCTCCCCAAAGGCCACACATCTCCATGGGTCTACCACCTCCCAGTGTGGCCTCTCTGGGAACAAGCTTCTGGGGACATTCAGACTCAAACTGTAGCTGATGCCAAGCAGGCCAAACCCACCACATCCTCTGGAGAGTTGCACCTCCCCCTGCTCCTTTCAGACCCCTGTGGAGGTCTGTCCTGATATGAGTAATTACATCTGCTACCTGTTGGTTAGCCACAGTTCTGGGCAGCTTTTGACAGTTAAGAAATAGAGAAGAAAAAGGGAGAGGAATGTCTTCAAATACCCTGCATAACAAGCCTTCCTCTGCTTTAATGTCTACTAATTGGAATGCACCCTTTAGAGCATCTTCTAATAGGGAAATAATGAGCATTGCAGAGAGCAAAGGCCCTCTTCAGCTTTCTTGTGTTTTACGAAAACAATCCCAGAGCCCAGAGGTGTCAAGAAAACCAACCAGAGAAAATGTAGCCACCCTGGCCCACTTTCTGTGGACTCTAATTCATCTGCTTCCATTCCTATGTGCATAAGGCTCATTCTCTGCTTGGCTGACCTACCAGCTGGTGTGCCCTGTCCCCAATCTGAGGCCCTCACAGTGGGCAACCTTGAAGTTACCTCCCCAACACGTTCCCTGACCCAGCCCTAGGCCTGGGCTTATGGGCAGCCTACCACGCCAGTTGACATAATGGGCAGCAAGAATCTGGGCTCTGGAGTCGAGCACCCTGGTTTCCAGCCCCATCCCACTAACTTTTCCCATGTGGCCTCAGGTGACTATTTTGACCTTTCTAGGTCTCAGCTTCCTTTTCTGCAACATGGGGACAATAATGGAAACAGGTTCATAAGATCACAGGAATTGTTGGCCAGAGTGCCTGCAGCCTAGCAAACCCTCAGTAGCAGTTTTGTTTCTGTTTGCCAGAAACTTGAAGTGCCTTCCAGTGAACTCTTAAGGTCAGAGACCTGGGTCCTGGAACTTGTACCCTAGAACTTCAGAGCAGGGTGTTTGGCCTGGGGTGAGGGAAGGACAGGACTCAGGGAGCAGGGGGCGGGGACCATAACGGGCTGCTTTGTCCTTTCTTTTGTGACCTTTCTCCGGGCCAGTGCAGTGTGCCCAGGAACACCCCCACCCCTCCAGCTGGATCTTGCCATGACCCATACAAAGCCAGTTCCTGGTACAACAGCCCTGCCAAGCAGCTGGGGCTTTCTTGGCTTCATGCATCTGACACCACACCTTGCTGACCTGACCCCAGGAGAGCAGGGGACAGACAGGCTCAGTTCACTCCAGACCTGTGAGCACGTTCACATTCACCTGCAAGGACAGGCTAGTGCAGAGACTCCTCCAGGCCTGACCTTGTGCCTGCAGAGCCCCTCCAGTGCTCTTCACTTTGGTATGTCTGTTACAAATAAAAAGTAGCCCTGTGGGTCCCGGAGAGAAGGGAACCATCACTTAGGTATCTTTGATGTCAACATTACTGTACATAAACACAGGAGGGCAGTGACCATTCTGTATTGCAGGAGCCTGACCTTGCACCAGTCTGTCCTTCCTAGGCCTGAGTAGGATGGAGGGTTCTCGTCTCCACCCGACTTTTGTGCTTGTTTCTCAAGAGGGGTGTGTTTACCTGCCCCTAACTCCCCCCAACACTGACAGATCAGCACAAGGAGCTGATAGGACCCACCTGGAGTTGGCCCAGTGGGGAACAAAGGCACTTGGGGGGAGCACGTTTCTGCTTGCATCTTAAAATTCCAAGTTATCTCTCCAACTTGGTTCATCAGGCTGATGGCCAGCAAGGAGACCGTCAAGGGCTTCATTTGACCAAGTAAACTAGGCGCAGCCCCTCTCCATCACCTCTTGGGGATGCCTGTGGGAGGAGGGCATGTGCAAAGGCTCTGAGAATCTGCTGGAGGGACCCTGGGTGTGGCTTTGGTGACCTCCACCTTTGCAAACACTTGTAGACGTTCCTGGGACATTAGTTGCAGAGTAGTGTAAAAAAGCCAGTGTGGAGATGTGTGCCTCCCCGGCACATGGTTCTTCCTGGCAGCTGCACCCAGGAGCAGGGTCTGTGTTCTTAGCCCTGGGTTCTCTGACTTTGCGCTCCTGAAGTCTGGCTGGCATGGTGACTGCCACTGTCACCCATGACCCTGGAGCTCCCTGCACAGGGCCGACCAGTATGTGGTAATGATGCTCTTGATCAATTCACCTGGCCTCGCTGGATCTGAGGCAGGTTGGAATGGTGGGTTCCTCTCTGCTACCCTGGGCTAGTCACTGGGGCTGGCTGCCAGGATCAGGTGAGAGAGTGGTTGGTGGCACTCAGTCAGGCCCTTGTGATTCCAGGGGTCAATGATGGTGATGCGGACACTGCTCAAGGTCCATTTTCCAGAGAGGGTGAAGCCGTTTTCTTGGCAGTGCCCAGGAGAGCTGCCACGCTGCTCCAGCCCCAGCAAGTCACATTGCTGCAGGCGAGGGGACGGCTCCTCCCCAGGCCCAGGCGACAGGCACTAGCTTTCAACAGGAGGCGGCAGGTTAAGGAGCCACACAGGTGTTTCTATTCAGAGGGGAAGGAACGAAGACAGGAACACAGCACTGTTCTTAGTACTAGGAGCAGTGACAGCTTGGTGTAAGACACGTGACGCTCTGTGCTCAAGGTGTGCCGCTGCCTGGTAGGGTGGGGAGTGAGCCCCTGCCCGCTTTCTCCCTGCCAGATGCCATCTCAGGAGTCGCCTTTGCCGCTCACATGGGTGTCGGCATCCTTGACTGCTCAGCTGCCAGCCTTGCTCGGGTCGGGTGGCTGAGCACCCTCCCTGAGCCCTGTTGTACGTGGGAGGACTGCAGAGGGGCCTGAGACCCTGGCCTCGGGAGCCAGCCTTCATCCCGAGGCACCTTCTGCCTGGTGACTTTGACTCTGTCCCTTTGCTGCTCCAAGCCCCGCTGTCCTCTTCGGTGGACCTGAAGCGTAACTGTGGTCCCGTCCAGGTCTGACCTCTGAACGTGTGAAAGGCAGATGTCAGACCCCAGGAAGGCCATGTGGGGTCCAGCTTGGAGCAGGACGACAGCGTGTGCACAAAGACTGTGGCCTTTCCAGCTGCTCCTGGATCCTGCAGTGTCTCGGCACCGCCAAAATGGAAGGGAGGGGCAGTGTCTTTCCCCTGCTTCTCTCCCGCCTTTTCTCTCACTCTTCTCTTCTTCCTTTCCTCCTCCTCTTTGGCTTTCACTCGTTTGTTGATTCTCTTCAGCCTTGAGGTGCCGCTTGCTGGGCTGGGTGGAGCAGGAAGGGCTGTGCCCCCTGTGCCCTCCTCACTGTCCCATGGGGAAAGGATCCGTGTTCAGGCCGTTGCCAGGCAGCAGGGGCTGCAGTGAGAGGAGCCCCAGGGCAGGGAGGACGGAGGCCTATGCCAGGCTCAGGAGTGGGGGCATCCTGGGAGGCAGGTGTCCCCTGACTCAAGTCAAACAGGCAAAGCAAGGGAGGGACAGGGTGGGGCTGGCAATTAGGACGCTAATTTTTTCCCCATTTTGGTGGTCCCTGTCCTTTCCCCATCTGACCCTGGCTGTCCCCCATAGCCCAGGATGCAGAGCTCTGGGGGGCCAGGAACATCCCAGCACCTGGTCTCTTTCCATCTCCTTCCCTATGGAAGAACCCACCAGTCCTAAAAATGCATGCTGGCTGCCAGCACCTAGGGTTTACAACATAATAGGGCTAGCCTTTTGAACCAATCTGGGGCCACCGCTTGACATGTTCATTGCTCAGGTCCCCACAATCAATGCACTCACTGCCGAACCCAGCTCTCCCAGTGTGGACTTGTTGGCCCCCTCGTGGGGCAGATCTAGAGTTTTGGACTCGGAGGTGGGGCTCGCTCCTGAGGCTGCTGTGATAGTGGAGTTTCTGGTCACCTTTCTAAGCAGCTCGGGGATTCACCTCTTGGCCTGCTTCCCAGGGCCTCTTCACTGACCTCATTTGTACCTGCTCAGCCCAGGAGGCACCAGAGCAGCTGCAGCCCTGTGGGCCTCTGCAGGCAGGGCCCTGCAGACCTGCCAGACCCCTTCCTGCCTTGGGAGCCTTTCTCCTGACCAGAGAGCTCGGCCAGACTCTCAGTCCCCCGGTTCTCCTTCCACTTGTGTTTCTTCTCCTTTCCTCCGTCCACCCAGCTCTGCTTCCCTTCTTTTCAACCCCCTCACCCTCTGCCAGGGACCCAAGGCCCTTCCAGGCCCATCTTCCTGCCCAAACAGGAGCCACCCGGGTTGGGCACATTCGACTCAGGCTGGCTGAGGGCAGCTACTGAGCCAGGTAGACAGTGGGGAGCCACAGCAGACGTGAGTCCTGGGCTCAGGAACTTGGAGCTTTCTGTTCAGAGTGGAGAGCTAGCTGTGGACACACAACCACAGCGATGAGCAGACACGTGGAAAGCCCAGGGGCAGCTGAGCACAAGGCCCACCGCCCTGTGAGAGCACATTCCCTTAGAAGAGGTGGTGCTTGAGCTGCGATCTGGCAGCTGGGTCAGAGCTAGCCAGATGTAAGGTGGGAAGAATGTTCTGGAATGCAGGCCTGGAGTGGGCAGGAGCCTGGCCCTCCAGAGGAAAAAGAAGCAGGCTGACATGGCTGGGAGGGGGAGATGCCAAGTAGGTGTGGGTGGAGAGGAGAGCAGGACGGGATCAGCTGCCAGTGCCATCGTGCATCCTTCTGGGCCCCCAGGCAGCCCAAGCTTTTAGGACAAAGGCCAGGACCAGGGAAGAGCCACAGAGCCTTCCTGACCCCGTCAGTGACGCCAGTCTTTCCAGAGCCATCGGGCTGTTCTTGCCCTTGTCATAAAGGTGACTGAGAAGACCCCTGTTATTTGCAAGCTCTACACTGGGGGTGGTCTCCCTCTTTTGGAAGGAGAGCATGAGACAGCTGTTGGCCAGCATCCACGGTATCGTCTGTGACCAGGAGGGAAGGTGGCACCCCCTGGTAATAGGGAGATGTCTTCGGGGGGGGGGGGGAGCGGCAGGTCCTCACTTGCCTGTGTGGATTGAGGCTTGTCTTTGATTTAGCCTTGTCCTCGCCGTGTGACCTTGGTCTATGTACTTTGCCTCTCTGAGCCTATTTCCCCTTTTCCACGATGGCAGTGCTATAGCTTTGGCACTGCAGTAGGCGTGAAAGTGTAAACACAGGGCACAGGCAGGAGCCCCCAGACATGGGGGCTTCCTGGCTCTTGCCCCCACACCTTACGGGCTGAGCTGACTGGCTTAACTGTCAGCTTAGGGCCGGGGATGTGGGCGCATCCTGACTCTGCCTCTCCCAGCTGTCCAGCCTTGGCCCAGCTTCGCCTTTTACAGCCTCCTGTGTGAAGTGGGGGTATCAGTTACTTCACAGCATAGTATTGCAGCTGAATGGGGGCCCACATTAGAGTTCCTCAGGGCCAGGCCCAGCAACTGTGACACAGCAGACACAGTACCCAGTGCTATAAGCCGGGGTGCTGAGTGAACCCAACTCACTAAAGACCGATTAAGGTGGGATTCTTCCGGGACCCAAGCTAAGCTGTTCATCTCTGGAGAGGGGGCCTCAATGTGCTGCCCTTCCAGGACTTCCCTTCTGAAGTCCCTCAGCTTCCTCCCCAACCTCACAAGTAGGTGTCACCCATAAAGTGGCTGATAGCCTGGTGCCCACTGTGTGCCAGGCCCTGCACTGAGTGCTTTGCAGATAGAAACTAGCCTCAGTCAAGCCTGAGGAGGGAGCTCCGCTTCCATCCAGCAGACGAGGGCAGGCAGCTGGCAGCCCTGAGGGGAGGCACGGCCTTGCAGCCACGGGTGCGTGGAGTGCCCATTCCTCCCACCACGGCCACTGGACAAGCAGCCAAAGCCATTGCTGCTCATGTACTTTTTCTGAAACGAGAAAGTTCCTTTCGGCTTCTCCACCCCACATCTGAAAAGCACAGCACAGTCAGTGGTGGTGGTTGCTTTTCTTGTGGCTTATTTAATGTATTAACCTCCTTTAATTGAATGGGTAATTCAGAATTGATCCGGCGCTCAAAGAGGCACCGAGTATTTGCTCACGCAGCAGAGCAGGGAGCTGAAGGCTCTTCTAATAGGCACCCACAGTGACTGTCTTAGGTTGGAGGAGTGGGCCCTGTGGAGGTGGTACCTTGTAGGTTGTCATGGCAATGGGAAAACATGGCTCCTGCCATTACTGCCACAGAATGGGAACACTGAAGTGCTGTGTGCACGCACGTTTCGTGGGTGCTTGCTTCGCTCGTCTGTCCATTCAGTGCAGGTGCCGGGTGCCAGGTGCCAGGGTGGGTACTTGCTCTGCACCAGTAGCAAAGCTGTTCCTCCTTTGGCCTTTGTGGGAACCGGCAGAGTCCTGGGAAAGCGGGTCCTCATCAGAGGGATCCCACCTGTCAAGGTGTGAATCAGATGTTGGTGGTACCAGGCTAGGTTGGCCCGTGTTGCACCTTACAGTAGGGAGGGCCTTGTCCCCAGAATCTGAGCTGCTGAGTTTATTGGCAGAAGCTCTGTCCACCCGAGCAATGTGAGGAGAATCATACCAGCAACTGGCTTCCTGCAGGCCAGCTTCTTAGGCTGGTGTTAGTTAAACTCTGACACTTGCATTTTCAAAGAGCAAAAGCAGCCATGCGCTGGCAGTCTCATATGGCGCCACTGAACGCACGCTCCACATAGCCCTTCTCACCAGCGGCCATGGCCTCCCTTTCTTGAAGGTGACTTGCTGAGCTCTTCTTGTCTGTTTCTCTCAACACCTCAGTTTCTGGAACAGTCTCCTCTCCCATCTTTCCAACTTCTTGGGAAGAACATCTTACGTACCTGCCAAATGAGGACAGTCCAGCTGACATTTGATGTGGGCCATGTTCTCAGTGTGAACCAGAGCACCAAAAACATCTGCCCTGCATCAGGCCCGGAGTGTCAATGCTTTGCTCTCCTTCGTCTCAGCCAAACTCCTGAAACACACTTACACTTCCTCCCACCCTGAGGTCTCCATGGAATTCAGATGTCACTCCACCGGGACTCTCTCCACACACACCCCCAGCCCTCTGAGACCCAGCTAGATCTGCCCATCTGGGTGACTGACTGCCTTTCGTCCTTCCTGTCCCCATGGCACTGTTTGCATCTGCCTCGTTATCTACCATCAGTCTTAAGTGGCTCTTCCGTGGGCACATGTCAGGGTCAAGGTCAAGGTCTCTGGGGCCCAACTGCCAAGGTCACCTCACAGCTGGACCTGTCACTAGTGGTGTAACCTTCGTCAAATCACTTCACCTCGATGAGCCCCGGATGTGAGGATTAAATGAGATAATCTGCAGGGAGCACGTAGAACTGGCCCTGTGTGTACTATGCTCTCACATGGAAGGGCTCTTGTTTATCACACCCTGCTTTATTCTGTATCATAACAGGGCTGGATATAAATAGTTAAAACAAATGCTGTAGACCAGCACCGTTCCTTCAAACAACACGTCGGTTCTTAAAGCACTTGGGTAGCTAAGGAAGGCTCATGGGTACCAGTATGAACTGGGAGTACTTTTATACCTTGCCTTTTTCTATAAATGGACAGAAATACAAGTTAGTGGGTATTTGTGGTTAATGGAAGTCTAAAATCAAAAACTACTGGTGTGCAGACTTGTCCTTGACACCCACTCTCAGTACTTTATGGGCCAGTTTTTACCTCTTCTCAAAGCTCATTTTTTAGCTTTGGAAATGGAAGCCTGGAGAAAGCACTTGGCCAAGGCTGAGATTCCACAAATGGGAAGGGGATTGAGTAGGCTGCAGCCTGCTCTCCTCGCTCTTACAGCAGAACCCGTTTCCTCCTGTGGTCAGAGTGGGGTCGTGGAAGTGGTTGGTTCAGCTGAGGGTCTGATGGGACAGATTTTGAAACCTCCCAGCCACAGCTGAGACACGCAGGTTAGCCCTTCACGTGCTCTCCCGGGATAGTGACTGAGTAGAGAGCTTCGTTGTACTGAACAATAATGAAAACGGCCCCGCTGCTCAGAGAGCCCTCCTGTCCCCATCCCTACTCCTCTTGACATATATCAGAGTGTCCCCACCACAGGCACCGTCGTCAGGAGAGACTAGGGCAGGGCTCTGGGAGCACATGTTCAAATGGTTACCCAAGGTAAAGAGCATCTCCAAATTGGGTTGGCGTGACTGTGGCCACTCTCAGCTGACCCCAGGAGGGCCCCGAGACAGGGCTCAGGAGTGGGAGGAAGCACATGCTGCTGCCAAGCGTGCTGGCCACTGTGCCCATGCTGCGCCTGTGCGCCCAGCGGCCCTGCAGTTAGCAGCAGTGACACTTGGCTCCCATTTTATAGATGCACATTCAGGTTGAGGCGGAGCAGGCTGACCAAGCCACACCATTGGTGTCGGGACCAAGACTTTGCACCCATGTCTGTCACTTCAGAGCCCGTGGGCTTCCTGCTGACCACTTTCCCTGTCCCATCTCAACTCCAGGGAATTGCCCTGTTCCCATGGCTGAAATTGCTGACATGGTCATAGATAAAGGTGACCGAGCATTTGGCAGTGTTTGACACACATTTTGCCTTCCAGTGCTGATGAATATCTTTTTCATGAAGTGAAAATCATTGAAATCGTCCAGGCAATTTGGAACTTAAAAAAAAAAAAAAGTCACCAGCCAATGCTCTCACCTGACTTGTAATTATTTTTTGCTGTGACATCTCTTATTCATGTGCAGCCCAGCATCTGGTGGAATGCCTGAGGTTCTGAGCAGGTCATGGGGTGGGGGAGGCAGACTTTTTCCAGATTATCCTCTTATCCTCAGAGTCGCCTGGAGAAGCCTGACCCCACCGTAGTTCTCACTGAGTCCTCAGTCTGGGCTGCTAGTTAGTAGAGTGACTGCCGAGTCCAGACACAGCTGGGCATTCTGACGTGGCATCTGGGTCAGTCAGGTCTGTCTGTCTGACATGACACACTACCCTGATGAGGGATGAGGGTGAACACCCGGCATCCAGCACTACAGTTACCCACCAGCACCCTGCTTTGCCTTTTAGCCACACTGGTTTGTGTGGGTTTCTGTATTCACTAGACCCCACCCACTTGGCTTCCCTGTCATTGCCCATCCAAGGAGTTGGAGTGGTTGTGGCAAGGCCAGTCCAGCGGGGACCTTGTTCTGGGAATAGCAAGGCCTTGACCGTGACCTTAAACAGAGGGCTGACCTATAAGCAAGGGAGAGAGTGTGCCGACTGCCCCAGAAGTTGCTTTTGCCCTTGACTGGAGTGCTCTGGGAGCACTGCCACTTTTATTTATTCAGTGTCACACTACCCAGTGGTCCCAGGCCCTTGAGATGTATGTCTTCATTACTCCTCGCCACATTCCTCTGAAGTACATGTTAGGTTCATAAACACAGTTTCAGGGCTCTGAGAAAACGAGATGCACTGTAATGGAAAATTAGCTCCCCGCCAGCTCCACCAAGTTTAGAGCTCGTTTCCTTTGATGGCAGCGTTCTTGGTGGGGGAAGGAGGAGTGCATGGGGTCAGGAGTCTCAGTGACTAACACTGAGTGGCAGCCACCTCCTGTAACTGGTCGTTTAATGATCTGGTGGCTGCCCAGTGTGCGGGATGACCCCGACCTGCTCTGTTTTATTTACCAACCAAAGATACCCCATGCAGCAGCCTGTGAGCCCTGGAATAAATATTCAAGGCCGCCACCAGCAACTGCACTGCTGCAGAAACCTGGTGGGGTAGAACCAAAGTGGCCTCGCTGGTGCCTCCCTCTCTCCCTGCCCTGAGATGAGGGAGCCATGTTCTGGCTGTGGGCGGACTGCTATAGCTATTCGGTTCTTCTGGACTCTATCTAGAAAAGGCCAGATAATTCCCAGGTGTGGACTCGGGGCAAGGTGTCAAGGCTCTCAGAATCTCACTTTGGACTTTTCTGGGATGGAAGTAGCTGTCCCAAGATATGAGAGCAGCTGTAAGGTGCTTAGCACAAGCATTAGCCGTCTGACCCTGGGCAAATTGCTGGACTTCTCTGAGATAGTGTCCTTCAGTGATTCTGTGCTGGGGTGATTTTGCTCCTAAGGAAACATTTGTTTGGCATTGCCTGAAGATGTTTTTAGTGTTTATAGCAGGGGTGGGGTAGCGGGGAGCGTCTAGTGAATACAAGCCAGCACTATTGCCCAGGACAGCAATGCACAGGACAGTCCCCACAATATCCATCCTCTGGCCCCAGATGTCAGAAGTGCTGAGAACGAGAACCCTGATGTCTCTGCACTTCACGGAGGCAAACTAAAGCATCAGGTGCTGTGGTCCAGATAAATTCAGAAAGGCACAGGCACGTACCCAGCAGTGGTGGCAATAAAAAGAGGCCTGAGACCCAGGGAGCTCAGTGCAGAGTCCCACAGTCTGGGGGTCAGGATGGACAGGGGCCATGGAGGAGTGGCTCCTGGAGGAGAGGGAACTTAGGTGAATCTGGGAGCTGCTCCTCTGGGGCGCTGATGTGAGAGGAGGGTCCTGGCACTGGCATCCAGGCAGGGCCCGCTGCTGTGGCCCTGGACCTCTCTGAATGTGCAGCACACAGCCTGGGGGCCATGGCAAGATATTGGCAGGTAGGAACAGTCACTTCCGCTCCATAGGAGATCACAGGTCTATCCTTTTAAAGTTGGGCTTTCACGTGAAATAGCACCTTGTCTTGACGGTAGCTGTCATCTCTCCGGTTTGTGAGAACACTCGATAGTAAGGGGAATGACAGCACTTGGAGGTGGCCTTCACTTTGGCAAGTTGCTAAGCACGGACTTCCTCAAGGCCCGGGGCCCTACAGGCAGAGGAGGTTCTTGGAAGCGAAACTTGAGAGGCAGCACACACCCCGCCTCCCACCTCTGTTCACGGGTGGACACCAGGGTCCAGACAGTTTCCACAGGCAAACCGGCCCTGATGAGCCTCCAGCACAGGGGTAAGTGGCTCTCACATCACCACACCCTGTCACCATGTCTGCTGCAGCAGGCATAGCTGGGACAAGAAGGCCATGACTGGCTTCCTCCCTCTTCCTTCTTCCTTCCAGAAGCCCTGAGCCTGTCAGTCAGCTTTGAGCTCCCTGCTCTACACCTGAGCTCTGAGTCGCCCTGCTTGGGTGTCCAGTCAGACTTTGACCTATACCCGGTATTTCCTAAAGCGCCAGAGGTCTTGCCCTTCTGGGCCTTCGAGACCTGGGTCTGCCCGGTCAAAGGCCTTTTCATTCAGAACCTCCCCCGTTCCTGGTCAGCCACATGCCCAGCAAGCAATGGAAGCTGGCTTGCCGGGCCTCAGCTTTGCCATGAGTGGCCTCTAGGTGGCGGTGGCGGCCTGCTGCGGCTCTGGCTCTCTGAGCCATTGCAGAGGCTCCATGTCTTCCCTTCTCATTAGCCACTGCGCCTTGTCTCTGCCCTCCCTGAATTTTGGATCCCGGCGCCCACCTCTTTCTGCTTATGAAGCGTTTATTTGTTCAGGGGCTGCAGGAGGGATCCACACAGGCCTTGGCCTTGACTGTCAGAGTCATCAGCCATTGCTTGCCGTCAGATACATATCAGCAAGGACGGCCATGTACCTGTGCGTGTTGGTGTCTGGGACCCAGAGGACCAGCCACCACTGCCTCCCTCTCTTATCTGCCCCGCTTCCCTCTCTCCCTCCCACCCATTCATCCACCCAGACACCCTGTCATCATCCACCTATGCACTGTTAGGAACTGAGGTGGCCCAGGAGCATGAGCCAGGGGTCTTGCCCTCAGAGAATTCCTTGTCTGCTAGGGAGAGATCTGTAAAGGCACAAAAGCAGGCAGGTGTTTAATTGGTGTTTGTTTAGTCATTTGTTCATTCACCAAATGCTGTTTATCAAGTATCTATTTGCCAGACACTGGTTTGGGGCCTAGGGCACCCATTTGTGGTATTTACCTTCTAGTGCAGAAAAGAAAGAGTGGTCCGTGAATAAATATGTGAGGCACTTACTCATATGTCCAGCCACGTGGCAGGAGCAGATCCTGGGCAGGGAGGGGTAACGCACCTGTAGAGCCCACTGGGACCAAAGGAGGGAGAGGCCAGTGTTACCTGGTGTGGGGTTAGGGCGGCAGGAGCTGAGGAGGCTGGTGAGAAACTTGTGGAGTTTGTCCAGCAGACAAAGGAGGGCCAGGCACTGTAGGCAGAGGGCCCAGCATGGACAGAGGGCAGCCAGGGAGGAGCACCCAGCAGGTAAGGGAGAATTGAGGGGTCTCTGTGGGCAGCTCAGTATGGAGGGAGCCAGCTTTCAGGTGGAGTGTGTGTGTGTGGGGGGGTGAGTCTGCAGACATAGGCCCAGAAGAGGCTGAGAAGGGCCTCAGCCAGTCAAGGGGCAAGGCCTTGATCTCCATGTGTGATCATGGGCTTTCAGGTTCAGGACAGTGATGCCCTGGCTCTATACTGGTCCACCTCAAGTCCACCTTGGGTAGTGACAGATGAGTGGGGCTCTGTCCCTCTCTTTTCATTAGTCAGAGAAGCTCTGCTTTCATCCTTTAAGTGAATCAGATATGTGCATAGGGTTCAGCATGATCAAGGAGTTTGGATGGGACATTTGAAGATTTAGTTGAGCGCAGTTATTGTACACGTGGGCTTTTGCTGTCAAGATCTGGGTGAGCCTTACTTTGTGAAATAGGGATGCCAATAGTCCCTGCCTCTTGGGGTTGAGCTATGACTCATGCTTCACGTCCAAGTGCCCAGCTCCAGCACCTACCATGTAGTTGGTACTTGGTAAGTGGTGCTGGTGGCAGTGACAGGCAGTACTGTCTTTAGTGTTTCTTCTCCAGGGCTCAGCATGATCCTGAATACACAGCCAACACTCAGAAATAAATGTGAGCTGCCATTTCTCCTCCTCCCAGTCCAGCATCCCATGGAGAGAACTAGTTTTTCCTTTGTTCCCCTTTACAACCAACAAGATGGAGGTCAGAGGGAAGACAGCCAAATGACTCGGGCTCTGAGGCCCTGCTCCGTGGCTGTGTGAATGTGAGCAAGTCACGTACCCTCTGAGCCTCAGTTTCCTGATGTGTGCAGTTCCTGTGAGGATGAAGTAAGATGCGGGGGAGGTAGTGCAGTGAGGAATAGTGACCGGAGTCGCTCTCGGCAACTAACGTCACGCATTCAGCTCATTTAGTTCACCTAGGCCAGCCACGTGCGTCAGTCAGCGGTTGCCAAACAGTGTGGTGTAACAAACAATCCCAAACTCAGTGACTTAGAACACATGTCTGCATTATTTGGGGGTTGGCTGGACTAGGCTGGCTTGACTCCAGAGAGCAGTTGGCCCAGGGCTTCCCATGAATGTCTGTCTCCTTGAACTAACAGACCAGCTGGAGCTTGTCCCCCTGGTAGTGGCACTGGTGCAAGACTTCCAGTCCAGCCATGCAAGTGCTTTCCAGGCCTCTGCCTGACTCACACTGACTTTCTACTTGTCAAAGCAAGTTACATGGCCAAGTTCAAGGTCATACCCTGCTTTTAATAGGAAAATTGCAAAGTCACATGGCAACCAACATAAATTCCTGCAAGAGTGAAAAATTGGGGCCAGTAGTTGCTTCCAGAGTGTGGTGTTTAAAGGTCTACCTCTCTTAGGTAATTAAAAATCTCATAAAACTGTGTTTTTCATGTTGCCCTCATGCCTTATGTAATTCTGTGTGCATCAGACATTGATAAAGCAGCGTCCTGTGGAGGGCTCCGAGTCTCACCGTGTTGACTGTACTTCATGTGCAAATACACAGGCTCTCAGGTATAATTCTGACCAAGCCTGCTCTTCACCCTCCAAGCAGAGCACCAAGTTCAATTCATTTATTGGACTCTTATTGCAGGTCCACAACTCCTTATTCAGAACTCTTGAGGTCAGCAGAATTCAATATATTTATTTTCATATTTCAAGTTGGATTTTGGAAAGGAGTACGTCATGATAAGTGGGTCTAGGGCAGCGCCCTGCAATCTCACACGTCAGTGTCTCCACAGGGACACGGAGCGCTGACGCGGAGCGCGGTGACTCACGTTCACAAACACCTTAGTTTTGGTTCAGCAGTTTTGCCTCCAGATGAGTTTGTCCTCAACTTACCAAGAGCCTTTGGTTTTCAGGAGGTTTGGGGATGGAGGGTGGTGGGTGGGGGTTTTGGCAGGCAAGTGCTCTCTATTAGTGCTGCTGTTGTAGGCCTGGCCACCTAGGTCACATGGGCCAGCTGGGCCTGGGCCCTGCGAGCAACCCCTCCTCCAGGAACAGGAGTAGTTGAGGCTTTGTTTGCCTGTTTGTGTTGCCCATGGCCATTGGCGTGGGTCAGCAGTCCCAGACTTGTGGTGTGCTGGTCTGTTTGCTGCCTGACCCATGGGCTTAGACGTAAACCTGAGCCAGGCCACTGTGAAGGTCTTACAGGACTCTCTGGGTGAGCCACGATGGGCCACCAGCAGTGCCCCTGTGGGGCACTGGGTTTTGTGGCCACCAAGGGCAGTGGCCTGCCCCATCTAAGAATCCCTCTGTGTGTCCTGAGGGATTCCTAGAAGCAGGGCTCCGAGTGTTCTCAGGCAGCAGCAGGACAGTCCTATTTGGACTGTTCTAGGGCCAGAAAGGCCCAGGTTGAGTCTCCTGCTTCATCTGTCAGAGGCTCTGAAGTGCTGGGCTGGCTGCGGGAGTCCTCAAGTGTGGACGTGCACCCAGTGAGCGTCGGCCCTTAGGGTGCTGCAGTAGCGGGGTCCCCAGCTGGAAACCCAGGAACTCGGGTTCTGGACCCAGCTGGCTGGGCCTCCTGCCCTGACATGGCTGAGTGACCATCTGCAAGAGTGGACTTGAAGCATTGTGTGTGCAGCTGGACGTGGTGGCAGTAGGGGAGTGTATGAGTTCACAGTGTGCCTGTGGCTGTGTGTGCGTGCTGGGGAGTATGTGCCCCTAAGGGGAGTCTGCGTGTGCACAGCCATGCGTACCTGGTGAGGGCTGTGGGTGCCTGTGGGTGTGTCCACCAGGTGAGGGGTGTCATGTCCTGTTTTAGGGAGAGATCGACAGGCTGTATGAGCTTTTCCCAAGGGATCTGTGGTCTAGGACAGGGCACAGGGTCCCAAGGCTGGCCTGGGGTGACGAGGGCTGCTCAGGAGCTTCCCCAGATGGGAACCCGGAAGGCTCTCCCAGGGCCTTCATCATCATCTTACCTGCCAGTGACCTGCACAGAAGTGCTGGTGTCCAGTTGACAGAGGTGACGCTGGACCTCCTCTGCTGCCGTGCCTCCCTCTTTGGTGGGCACTGAGCCTTTACATAGTCTGTCCTCCATTTTTCTCCTTATTGAGTAACTGCACCTCCATGGAGAGTCGAGTCACATTTAGTAACACTTCAGCTCCTGGCAGAACCACTAACAGCAGTTTGACAGACACATCATGCACGTCACTAAACCATCACAATCACCAAATTGGGTAGGTGCGAGCCATATTCTCGTTGTCAGATGCTAAAACCAGGCTCAGAGAGGGTAAGTAGGTTGACCAAGGCCACCCAGCCAGCAGGCAATGGGGCCCCAAGCTCAGCTGAGGCAGCCTGACTTTAACATTCTTCTCTGGGGTGGCCCTTCCTACTCTTGGTGATCCTGAGGCATCAGCCTGGGTTTTGCAAGGGTATGGTGGTCTGAAGGATGCCTTGTCTAGGGCCAGAGGTCCTTCTCTGCTTCTTGGGGACAAGAGGAAGAAACAAAGGTTTGGGGCTATGAAGAGGTTGGCCTCACCTCTCCACCACCTACTGGCTCTGGCTTGGGCAAACCCATGTGCGCCTTGCTTACCTGCCATTACAGAAGCTGTGCACCAGACAGTGTGGCCCGCAGTAAGCCTCTGCCGTGAGCTTTGCGAGCCTAGGAGATGGGACTTGTCCCTCCCCGTCTGGGATGTCGGATGCACAGCTGTGTCACAGGTACTGTGTGAGGAGGGTCGAGTGCACAGGGTCACTGAGCCCTGCCAGGGCTGGTGGGTGTGTGCAGGCTGTGGGGGGTAGAGCCGGTTCTTCGATGTTTCTCTGAGCTCACGTCACAGAGGTGCATGGAGGGCACAGGGCATGTCTGCATACTCTGTTGTTCCGTTTGTTTTTCGTTACTCTGAAACGATTACTGCAAAAATTCTTAAATTGGATGCTTTTCAAAGGGGAAGATTAAAGACCACGAGCAGTCTCGCAGCTGGGAGAAGAGCCTGCATCTGGGCTGCCTTGTGCCGCTTGGGCAGAGTGTGTCAGTTGGTGACTTCATCTTGGGCTCTGTGTGGTAGCGCAGGAAGAGGCCACAGGCTGCTTGTGGAGTAAATGTCAGTGGGGTGCATCCCTGAGCCCGGTGGACCCAGCTCAACTGCTGTGGTGTGTCTACCCATCCTCTTTGCACTATTTCACTAGAGCCTCCACAGCTCCTTCTGATGGGGAGAGGCGTCTGCAGGGCCAAGATGAAGGGGAGGCTGGGGCAGGGCGAAGAGACCAGATGGAGACCCTGAATGACCGCAGCAGAGGGAAAACCTGGCTGGACATGCGCCCCCAAATCCCGGGCAGGCATGCTTCTTGAGGGTTCAGAGGTTGTCGCCATTTGACGAAGGGCCAGTCGTCTCCGCGGTGGACAGGAGGTGTGTCCTTCTGATACCTGCTGTAAGGCTGTCCAGCCCCAGTTCCCAGAGTTGCTGTCCAAGAACGATCTCTGACTGGTGAAAATCAGCTAAAGGGCCAGTTAAGGCAGGAGTGCCTGGCACTGAGGAGTGGCATCTGGGTGGCGCACTTTCCTGTTGACATCTGCTTCTCTAGGGATCGTCTGTTTCCTGCATGCCCACCGCACAGCCACACCGCACGCAGCAGGGTCTTGCTCTCTCCAGGTGGCCCTGCATGGACACCTACCCAGGGGAAGCTACCTAGATACTGGTCCAATCCAATTCTTCTTTAATCTCAGTTCTTTTTATTACAAGAAGCAAAGGCTTCACCTTAACCTGGCTTACCAGAGTCATTTAGTGTCCTCCACGGCTGAGGAGTCGAGTCGGGGTTTGGTCCAGGAGCTCAGTCAACCCCTCCCGGCCCCTGTCCCTTCTCTGTTCTGCTTCCCTCTGGGTTGGCTTTATTCTTTGGTATTCTCCTTCTTTGGAAATCTTTGGTAGGCCCAGACACCCTGGCTCCTGGCTGGCTGAGCTTGAGTGACATGTCCCCCTGTCATGCATGCAGGGCTTTGATTGGCCGGATGTCATGCAGCCTTGAGGCTCGGAGCTGGAGTGGGATCCAGCTCATCTCCGGGACAGAAGTGCCAGCTCTGGTGTAGACTTGGGCCCTGAGACAGGTGTGTGGCAAGATGGAGCCCAGCCTGGCATGCCTTAAAAGTCACATGGCAAGAGACGCTGCAGTTCCTTAAAGGAGGATTAGATAGTAGGAGGCAGAGGGTCGTTCCCAATCATGCTAGATGGTGACGTGCTCTTGGCCGCCTTGATGAATCATCACCCCCTCGCCCACTGGTTCACACAGGCGCTGCTGGTCGTAGCATCTTTATCACTGAACCTACTTCTGGGAGGCCAGGTGTGGCCAGTAAACCCCATGTGACCAGACTCTTTATTCAGAAATGGAAGCCAAAAGCCATGCTTTGGGGGTGGCCATCTCCTCAGTGTCTTCAGATGCCAGCTTCGCTTGTAACCATTTTATTCTTCCTGATTTCCTATCCTCAAGCACATTGGGTTTTGGAAGTCACAGTGTAACCCAGCAGACTACCCCTCCTGTAGCATTGACCTTGTCTGCCCTCCTGTCACTCCCAGGCCCCTGGCCTGCCCCTCCCCCTCCTCCAGGGATGCATGCCACCACCACTTGTCTGAGGGCCTGTGGTGTGGCTGTTTGTCACAGCGCTTGTCTCCTTAGGCGTAGTTTCTATGTACATGACTGTCTACCTCACTAGGGCCTGAACTGCTTTAGAGCCGGCACATGGCTTTTGCTAGTAAGAGTTAACTTTCAGTAAGCATTTACATGCCTAGCAACGTGATTGATTTTAAACACCATGTAGCAGGTGGATGCCATCTTAGGTCAAGACACGTGGAGAAGGTTAGTGAATTGCTTGAGGTCACACAGCTAATGGGAGTATCAAGTCTAATGAGAACAGGAAACCCAGGCTTGCTCCTGGACTGTGCTCATAACCCCTGTTCCAGATTGTCAGGCCTTGCCAGCGCCCATGCGGCCAGCCTGAGTGCAGCATGGGCACATAGTAGGTGCTCAATGAACACTAGGCACTGGGGTAGTTTAGAGACCCATGAGTGTGCCGCCTCATCAGGGTGCTTTGCTGCTTTCTCACCCTGGTTGGGCTAGAGGCAGTACTGGCCTCCTGCCTGGGGAAGTTTAACTGGAGAGTGGGCTCTCGCACGGCCCTGGCCCCTTCTCTCCAGGCAAAGAGAAATGCATTCTGCCCTTGGACCTTGATTCCTGCACCAGCAGCCGTGGTAAGGCTTGGGGTCTAGGGCTGTGGGTGAAAGTGGCCTCCTGTCCATCACGGCAGCTCTGTGAGAGGCTGAAACAATTTGGAGCATCAGATCTTCCAAGAGGGGTTTCCTTTGAACTTCTTCAGATTAAAAAAGTTCAGATGGGGTACAGGTCAGTGTTCCAGGATGCCTGGGCCCGGGCTCTGGCTTCACACAGGGTGTTCGGCTTGGTCTCCTGTGGGAGGAGGGGTGGGGTGCATGGCACTGTCTGGTCACCAGTCCTTGGGAGCGCTCATGCCCGAGCCCCATGTCCCTGGTCTGCTCTGTATTCTTGGTCCATTTGGATATTGTCTTTGTTCCTAAATGACAAATACCCATTCCATTTGGGGATGTGGCCAGACCTTTTCTAACATCTCTGTTTTAACGTCCAACTGCACTTGGAGAGGAGGTGGTCAGAGATGCATTGTCTTCGTGGTGTCAGCTGGAAGGCCCATTGCCCACTTATTTCATTTCTCATTTGATCCCCGTACTGACAAGAATTTTTCCATTACCAAAGTCAGTGTTCAGTGGAGGAAGGAAATTTGGAAAGCTTGGAAAAGCCATGAAGAAAACGAAAGTCTACCAACATTCAGAATAACACTGTTAGTGTCTTGATTTGTTTCCTGGTTTTATTTGGGGATATAATCGCACATGCACACATGATTGTGATCATATTTATCAGTATATCACGAGTAGTCCTTACATCCCATTATTTCAGAATACATAGGGTCTGGCTTCTGCTCCTCCTTGCTTCTGCACCTCAGGAACACTTGACTGGTCTTTACATCTCTGATCAGAGATGCCGAAGACTCTCCCTGCTTCCCAGTGAAATCTCCATTCCATGCAGAACATGGGTGCCACAAATGGAGTGGCCGGTGTTTGGCCGGTGAGCATCTCCTGCAGTCATGTGGCTGAGAGGGTGTAATGTGCATGACTCACATGCCCAGTCTGCTACATGTGACTGCAGCATGAGGTCACATTTCCTTTCACATTCCCCAAATGGGATCGCTGGAGCCCCCAGCAGCTTGATTGCCGGAAATTAGTTCCCATCAAAGTGGCTCCAGCTATTTCTGGGCTCCCCAGGGGCTGTCTCACATGTCCTCGGGGACCTGCACTTTGAGTCTATGTCCCCTCTTGCTGCCACCCAAGTTGAAAATGACTCTCATTAGGCTGTCAGGCTCCTGGGCACAGCTGCCACCAGTGGTCACTGTCACTCTGCCGTGGAAGGGGGTCAGGAGTGTGGTGCTTTCTGCTCTTTGCTCTTGGAGCCCAAATGTAGCTACTGAGCCTTTGCTTCCCCCTCACTGCCCAGCCCGGCTGGAACACCCTGCCCATCATCTCTTTTATCTTAGTTTTTAATTTTAGAATATTTAATTGACAAAATTGATATGCTCAAAGCTGTAATAATGCCAAGCTTTGATACATTGTGTAATGATTGCCACAGAGCACCACCGTGGCCACCCATAGCAAACACAGTGTGCACATGTGTAGGGACACTTGAAATCGGCTTTTTCCAAACGTCAAGTATATAATAACAGTATTACTAACTGTAGTCACTCTGCTGTCCCTTGGGTCCCCAGAACTTACCATAACTCAGGTTTTGTCCTCTCTGATCATATCCTCACCTGGCCCCTGGCAGCCCCCTCTGTGCTCGCTTCTGTGAGCTGGACCTTGGAGTGCTCGGGTAAGCGAGCCCACACAGCACTCATCTGTGTCTGGCTTATTTCACTTAACACAGTGCCCTCCAGGTGTACCCGCATTGTCACAAATGGCAGGGTGCTCCGATGGCTGAGCAGTGACTGAATCACGTCCCACTGCCATGTATATCTGTGTCCTTTTGTCTCTCTTTAGGTGTGGTTGTGGTCTAGGTCAGCATCCCTGCTCAGCTAACTCTCCCCGCTTGCCGGCCTCACCCAGTGAAAGAACCTGGCCCCTCCCTACAGCCCTAGTCCCTACTGGAAATTACATCCATGTGTGATTATCAGTGGTAGTTCGGGGTGTTCACTGGCCCGTGAGCTCCAGGAGGGCAGGGATCATGAGCTTTGCTCTTCACGATAGCTCCAGAGGCAGCCCTAGCTTGGCACAGAAGAGGCCGCCTTGAAGAGGCAGCACCCCTTCTGATGGAGGAAAGACACCAGACTTGGCTCGGGTCTTGAAGGACAGGCACATGCCCTGAATCTCTGGGCCAGCTCTGATCGCCTCTGAAACCCCTGAAATGCAAGCAGTCAGGTGGGAAGGTTGGGCCTTGGGTACCACCGACCAGGCCACTGTGAGAAGCTTCTAGATAGGTGGTAAGTGTCCAGGGACCCTGGAGCTTGGGTGGGAGTACAGCCAACAACTGTGCACTGAGCCGCATCTCCAGTTGAAGGGTCTGCTTGTCGCCTAGTCACTACTTGATACTGCTGTCCCAGGCAAAGCAGAGACTGTGCTGGTCCATTCCACTTCCACGCCCTTTCTCCATACCCACCTTTAAAAGACCCATGGGACTGTGCGGGCGATTCTTTGTAAATAACGCCTCTCATCTTTTACTCGCCTCCCTTATTTACATAACCCACTGAACTGGAAAGTCATTTTTCTTTGGCTATGTTCTTCATCTTATTCTCAGCATTTGGCTGCAATAACATCACTCCATCAGCGTGGTCATACAGTAATTCAGGCTTTTTGTTCTAGCACTGAGGACACTTATAGTTAATAACACATGAAGCCATTTCATTAAAAGGAAAGTTTTGCTAGGATACATTAACACGGGCCTCGAACCAAAACACAAATCATTTCACTCTTTGGCTATTAAGGAAGCAGAATGAATTAGGAACCTAAAGGCATTTTTAACAGAATCTTTGTTATCCTAACGTCATCGGCTGTCTTTGCACTTGACAGTCCTCATGAAGGGCACAGGCCCCCTGCAGTTCCTAGCACTTGCTCTTCTCTCAGATGCAGCTTGGGCTTTGGTACCGCCTGGCTTGAAGGCCCAGTTCTGGCCTCCGCTGCCTCCCAGGTCATGTTGGGCACATTTCTTATCACTACTTGAGACAGCTTGAGGGCATATAAAAGTGCAGGGATCTGGGGGAACTTTTTATGTACACTGTCTGGCATAGAAAGGTCCTGTTGAGTGGGATGCTGTTGTGCCCAAGTCCAAGAACGTGCGTGCTCACTCTTGACTATCACAACATGCGAGACCCAGGGTTTGGCTCTGAGGTGCGGGATCTGCCTGACGCAGAGGTTGCATGAGGATAGAAGTGGAAAGGGAGGTGTCGCATGCTGAGCAAGCAGGGAAGCCTGCTGTTTGGGACCTAAACCAGCAGCATGTAAAGGTGCATTTATTTGTGACTTCTTGCCACATTCGTGCCGGTGGGTTTATCTGTGGGGTCTGATCCTCGAGGAGGTTTACAGTGTCCATCAAACATTTCCTACCAGCCCCTCCTCCTAAAATACAACTCTGGTCCAGAACCGTGGGTGCTGTGTGACAGGGCTGTAGAAACACCCAGCTGGCCTGCAGCAGGCAGAGGGCATGCGGCTCATTCTGGGCCCGAAGCCCGAGGAGTGCTTATCGGCTTTCATTCAGCACTCGAAAGCCCCCTGGAGAAGGCCGTTCATGTAGCTCACTGTCTGTTGCGTTTTCTGTGGGCAGAGGGGATGCTCTGCTGTCCCAGCCACACCCTGTGCTCACTGTTTGTGTTTCCTCGCCTGCCTGCATTCGACAATTAATTAGGCATGGTAATTACCTGCTTTAATTTCGTGATTGCACATCCTATAATTACCCCTAATTCTGTAATGGGGAAGTTCGTGTACACAAAGGCAGCGGATGATGAAGGTGACAGGGGTTGTGGTATTAACAGCTGCCATTGCTTGCTGCCTGCCAGGCACAGCAGCCACCAAGCGAAGCTGGCCTTGTCCCCATTCTACAGATGGAGAAGCCGAGTCTCCAGGTGGGGTAACATCCCCAAGACCACAGCAAGGAAAGCAGCGGGCGGGGGAGCCAGGCCTTTCCCCCGGCACAGTCCAGGCCTGGGGGCCGTGCCATCAGCCTGCTGGGCCACATGCTTTTGTCAAGAGCCTGGGCCTTCTCTTGGCACACCTGAAACACCAGAACCGGGACTTGGACCCAAACAAGCTCCGACTCCCTTCTTCAGAAAGGAAGCGTTTCCCCGTGGCCCTGTCCTGGCAGGCGCTGGTTCTGGGTTCTGTTCGATGATGAACTAAGGATTCTGCCCTGCCACCCTCGGCGTCCCTCTATCTGCCTCAGCGTCCCTCCACCTCCCTGCGTCATCACGGGCATCACTGGGGCGGTCCTTCCTGCCGGGAAAGAAATCTCAAGACCTGAACTTCCTCTTAAAACAGAGAAGAGAGGATTTGCCCCACTCCTGATCCCAGATGTTACCCTTCTCTCTTATTCTTCTTTTCTGACTCTAGGAGATCGGACTTGAAGTGGCTTTTTATTGCTCGTGTTACAAGGGAACTTGGTGTCAGAAGAGGTTGAGTCCTTTTATCCCTCCAAGGAATTACCTTTACAGTTCAACCAGAGGGAACTGGGACCAGTCGAATTTAATTTGGTTGGGGGAGCACTTTAAACAAAATAGAAATAAATAAATAACCCCAACAATTTTGAGCATAAGGTCTTTCAGTTCTCCACTGAAATAGGCCTATGATTGATGAAGTGTAATCGAGGACAAATGCGAGGTTTCCAGTTTTGGGTTCTCAAGCATTATTGTGAGGCTCCCCCCCTTAGGTAATCCCGGCTGATTTTAATAGCACTAGATGGGATCTGAAGGGGGAGGAGTACCTGAGCAGGTGAGGTAGGAGGAGACCCTCCTTGAGGTCACATGGTCTGCTCAGGGGCAGGCTCTTGATTCTGCTGGCTGCCTGCACTGCTGGCTTCAGGTCCCCTGGGCTTCTGAGCTGGACCCACAGTGGTAGAAAGCATAAGGACTTGGCAGGGGACGGCTCTGGGTTCACATCCTTCTGTCCCACCTGCCTGGGCAAGTGATGTGGCCTCCTCAAGACTGGGTCCTCGGCAGGAAAGGGGTGATCCTGGTACTACCTTGAGGACCACCATGAGCGTGCCTGCCTTTAGTGACACCATCTCATCAGAGGTACTCCCTAGGTGGTGCTGGTCTGCAGCCAAGAGCTATATGTTTTATTAAGATTTGAAATGGCATTATTCATCCATTCATCTGCTGAAGGGCACCCAGGTTGGTTCCATAGTTTATCTATTGTGCGTGGAGCTGCTATAGACCATGATATGGCTGTGTCACTGAAATATGCTGATTGTAAGTCCTCTGGGTATAAACTGAGAAGTGGGATAGCTGGGTCAAATGGTGGTTCCATTCCACGTTTTCTCCTGAGTCCAGGTGGCAGCACCACCCAAGCCCACCTTGGCACCCTTCTCAAGTGGACAGCATGGGGTGGATGGGGATGTTTGTCACACCAGCCCCATTATGCAGTCTCCAAGGTTCTTTCTAGAGCCAGCTGACTGAAATTGAGGGTCCTTGAACATCTGCTGTCCCCCATAGTGGGGATGCACCTAGGAGGAGCTTGGAAGGCCAAGCACTGGTGTCTCCAGGATAGTTGATCTGACCCGAGCATCTCATAGGATGTTCAACAGAAATGCAGGCAAGTTAGGCATCGTTCTGGTTTTAAAGACATTTCAAGAATTTAAGACGTTAGCCAGGTGTGGTGGCTCATGCCTGCAATCCCCGCAACTCGGGGAAGCTAAGGCAGGAGGATTGCAAGTTTGAAACCAGCCTCAGCAGCTAGGCAAGGCCCTGTCTCAAAACATTAAAAAAAGGGCTGCAGATGTTACTCAGTGGCTAAGCCCCCCTGGCTTATAATCCCAATTTAAAAAAATTAAGAAATAAGAGTCTTATAGGAAATGCAGGCCACTTGGCACCATCTAGGTTTGCCAAAGCAAGGGGCGGGGCCAGAAATGAGACTGAGGTGGTGCCAGAATCTTCCAAGCCCACAGAAGCTGTGTGCACTCTCCCCGAGGGTTGCCACCAGCAGGACCATCCCTCACGGAGAGTACTTGAAGGAGTCTGAGCAGGGGACGTGCACAGGGCCTGGAGGGCAACGTGGGAGTCCAGAGGACAGCTGGAGGTTGGGTGTGGTCCAGAGAGTGGGCGACTCTGGAGGGGCTCAGAGGTGGAAGCAGCAGGCCCATCTTTGGGTCATTGGATGTGGGGGGCGAGAACAGAACTGGTCTAAGTTGATGTGCATCTGGGGTCAACATCTGGGGGTCTGCCTGGGAGGGACCAGGCTCCGGGGAAGGAGGAGCAGGTTACAGGACAGATCCTGGTGCAGACACCTATGGGCAGTCAGCAGAGAGCCAGACTTGGGTGGTGTCATCCTAAAAATGAAACATGCAGACCCAGGAGTGGTGTGTGAGTAGGAGAGGAAGGAGGGACGTGGGCAGCAGAGGAGTGTCCGTGGGAGGGCCCAGCGGGCAGCAGGGCAGTGAAAAGCTGGCTCTTAAATGCACCTTATGAAAAATGAAAAATGCCAGCAGAGTTGACCATGCACATCAAGGGCCATGTTTACCGTTGTGCTTGGGAGGCTCCAAGGTGTGGTTTGGCATCCACCATTCGCAGATCACAGTAGCTCCCATCCTTGCAGGTGACCCTGAATCCATTCGTCCCACTGCTTGGTCCGCGTGCACAGTAGTTGCTCTGAGTCCCTGTCAGGTGCGAGGGCCTGGAGAGGGCTGGTGGACTCGTGCTCCTGATTTGCCACCTGAGTGTCCTTGCTAGAGTCACAGCCTGACATGAGGAAGCCACGTGCCCTGGGTGCTGTCGGGCCTGGGCATGCCCTTTGGTTCAGCTAGGCTAACCAAGTCCAGCCCTTGGCCTCAGCCTCCTCACTGCCAGCTCATCTGCAAAGGGGTCTGCATGACCCTAGGCACAGCTGCATCACCTGTAGACCTGCATGGTCTTCAAACCACTGCAGAGGGAGGTGCTGCTTCCTGCTCCTATACAGACAAGGAAGTGACAGGCAGGGAGGTGATGGGCTCATCCATCCCATACCTGAGCCCGGGCCTTACATCAGGGCCTCCCCAAGGGACCACTCATTGGGATCACCCAGGAAGCCCCTGTACACGGGGTATCCCTGGGTCTCGGTGGTGAGGTTTGGAAAGGCCCTGCCCTCTCCACACTGGATTTTGAATGGATTTGAGGAGAAATAACCATAATGAGGACTTCCTGAACAGCTAGACCAGAAGTCATCAAACTTTCTTAGAAAAGCCAGAAAGTAAATGGTTGGAGCATTGCAGGCTGTGTGGTCTCTGGGCAGCCACCCAGGCCCCACTGCAGTTTCAAAGCAGCTGTAGGCGGCAGGCAGACAAGTGGACGTGACTGCACTTGGCCTGTGAACCATAGTTTGCTTTCTCTGATCTGAATAATTTGCGCTATGTGTGATGATCCAACAAGTGTGAATTTTTCACACTCCAGGGGGTGTTTGGGCTTCTATAAGAATATACCCAAGCTGATATGGTCTCTTTAAAAACGTATCAGATCAGAATTGCATTCAGCTGTTAGTACAAAGACCCCTAAGACATTAGCCTGAACAATTAAGGACTATTTCTCTTTTGTTGAAACAAATTTGGGGGGTGGCGCTGGGGTTGTGGCTCAGTGGAAAAGCAATTGCCTGGCATGTGTGAAGCACTGGGTTCGATTCTCAGCACTACATATAAGTAAAATAAAGGTCCATCGACAACTAAAAAAATCTTTAAAATTTTTTATTTTGATTAATTAATAATTGGTGGGATGACTCTCCTCAGAGACCCAGAGTCCTTCCTGTTTCTCAAGATCACCTCATGATCACGAGATGGCTCCTGGAGTACCAGTCATCACATCTGTGTTTGAGGGGAAAAAAGATAGAACAGCAAAATGATACTTGGTAGCTGAGTCAGATCTCTCTAGAGAACTTTATATAGCTTAGAAGCTTCCACTGATTTTTGCTCTTAGTTCATTAGCCACTCTTACCTGTAAGGGAGACATAAAAAAAATTAGTTTAAAAGTTTTTTTCTCCTTTTTTAGCTGAATACATTGCTATCCCCAAGAACATCAGGGGGAAGTAGGTACTAGATGGGTAACTGGCACTTGCTGTCACTCAAGAGTAATGCATTAAAGTCCCTTGAGCTCTTCTGGGTTTATTTAATTGATTTATATGTCACTTGTGGATTGTGGAAATCTAAGGTCCAGATCTCAATAACTAACCTAGCCTTCCAGGTGCTTTGGGGGCTCAGTATATAAATAGAATATCCATCCCGCCAGTCACCGTCCACTGTGTGCACAACCAAGACAAGAAACCTTTAACACATACCTTTTCCCTTCGGGCAGCTTTGGCTGCTAGAAATTTCTTCCTCCTAAAATTGGTCTGGTCTTCTCCACCTGCTGAAAGTCTGTTTCCTGAAACCCCCTGGACACGTTTAGCGGGTCTCTCCTCTTTGCCGTGGCAGCCTTTCCAGGGATTGGGAGAGCTCGCCTGCTTCCCCCGTTCCTGGGTGTTGTCATCCTCCTGGTCGCCATCTTTCTTCTGATTATTTGAATATCACCTTCTCGGGCCTAGTGCCTCTCAAAGTGTACAAAGTGTGAATGACCCACTGGGAGTTCCTGTTGAAGTGCAGGTCTTGAGTCAGTTTGTCTGGGGTGGAGCCTAAGATTCTGCATTTTGGACACCTTCCCATTGATGCCAGTGCTGCTGGTCCAGGGACCACAGTTTGAGTAGCATGTGATCTGGGCCTTTCTGAACAAAGATCATCTCATAATAGGTGGCAAGCAAACCCATCAAGTAGGACTGGTGATTTAGAATGGAGCAGAGCCATCAACTTCTCTATTCTGGAAGTTCATGTCTTTTAATGAGGACACGGGTCACGTGGGCTTTTCCTGGTGGCCCTCCTCCTGGTGCATTTAGCTGGAGCACCGAGTCCCCCTCTGTTCCCCAGGTCTCTGCTGTGCTGCGCCCTCCTGTGGTGTTAGGACCCCACGTTGATCTGTAGAATTTCATCACGTTGAATTAGATCCCTCAGGCCAGTCTAGAGTACTTGGTGTCTGTCACCAGTATGTTTACTGTCTCTCTTAGCTTGGGGACTTCTGTAACTTGATAGGCCTCCTGTTTCTCCATCTAATTCTACTGGAAACTTCTACCCATTAATTGAAGTTTTTGACACACACTTTCCTTGCCCGTGTTCACAGGGATATATTGTAAGAGACCCGGACTGATGTTCAAGGACATGTTGTCCACATTTGGGGTTCACAGGTGGTTTCACCTAGAGGCAGAATTCATCACTCACATCAGAGATGTCTATTTTTATGGTTAAAGATGTTCCTAACACGTGTATTGACATTCACTGGTTGCAAATGACAACAGCCATTTCTCACTGGGGATTTTAGTCCCTGGGCTGTTTCAACTCAGGTAATTTCTTAGTGCGTTGCTCTCTGGGATGTGGTTGCCATGTGTCCCTGGGAGATGCTGGGGCCAATCAACGCTGATAAAGGAGCCCTTGCATTGGTGCCCCCACAGCTTTCACTGGGAAGTCACAATTTAATTAAAATAAGGAAGTTTTATGTCCTGGTGTGCTCATCCCATCTGGAGGTGACCTTTCCTCCGAGCTGTCGAGCAGATCTCGACTCTGGTGTCAATCCCAAATCCAAGCCCAGCTCCTCCCTTCGGAGGTCTGCGTGGCCCCTCCAGTTGCTGGGTGACCCGCTGCTCTCAGCTTGGTTGTGCGGATGGGAAGAAGGTGGCCAGTGAGGTGGCCTCGCTGTTCCCAGCAGCCTGTTGGTGCAGCAGCACCCACGGGACAATGTGGAAGTGTCTGCTGCTAAGTGCACTGTGGTCTCTGCTGCCGTTGGGGAAATGGCACACAGCGTGATGTCCTTGCCTGTCTTTCATGTGCCTGTTTGTTCAGCCAGTACCACCGAGACCCTGCTCTGTGGCATGCACGTGGCACCCCGTGGAGGTGACACAGACTTGGCCCTGCTCTTGCAGAGCTGGTTTTCCTGGGTGGCGTGCTGTGAAACCCTGCCCCTGGTGCAGAGCGTGGTGAGAGCGAGGAGTCCATGTCTCGTCTTGCTTTCCTTGGCAGGTCTACATCCGGATAAAGGACGACGAGTGGAACGTCTACCGGCGGTACACGGAGTTCCGGAGTCTGCACCACAAGCTGCAGAGCAGGTTCCCCCAGGTGCGGGCCTACAGCTTCCCACCCAAGAAGGCCATCGGGAACAAGGTACGTCCCATGCAGGGCCGGCCACCCTTCCGCTGCCTGAAAACATGCTTTCTAAAGAAAGTTGGCCAAAATAAGAAAAAATAGAAAAGAGAAAATAGTCACCTGGCTCTGGCCACCCTAGGTAGCCACTGCTGTCCCTCCCAGGGCGGGGGCAGCGACAGCTCCAGGAAGGGCCAAGTACAGACACTTCGGCTCTGTGACCACATGTTTCTGCCACAGGCCCCCTACCTGCCACCGTGGCAGGGTCACTCTGGACAGTGCGGATGCCCAGGTGGCAGCTGGGGTTGGCCTGTGGGTCCAGTTTACGGGGCGCTGTCCTGGACAGTGGCCTTTCTCATTTGCATCCGCAGCTGCGCTATTCACCTGGCTGCGCCGCGGGGCGAGCACTTGCTTGGGGGCTTTCTTTATCGTAGGGTCACCCCATCAAGAGGACAATGATGCATGTGACCTGGCTTGCTCCAGGGGTTGGTCCCTGTGCCCTGAGGGGAGGTGCACCCACAGCCCCACTGGTAGAGGGGTATACCCTGGTCCAGCAGGCAGCTCTTGAGCACCTCTTCTTGTCACCGTATGAGGGGCCAGCACTGGACAGGACAGCATGGGCTGGGTCTGGCGTGGAAGCCTATTCATGATCTGCTGCAGCAGCAGCTCCTTGCCCACCCGCCTGTTTGCTTGGCTGCACTTGGGCCACCTGGAGCCTTGGGATCCACTGCCCCCCGCCTCCCGGCCCATTCTGATTTCACTGCTCTGGAGCGAGGCCAGGGCCTTGAGGGGTCGGGGGCTCTCTGGATGCTCTGGTCCACGGCTGAGCTGGGGAGCCGGGCTCAGGCAGCAGGTGGAGGTTCTTCAGCAGCGTCAGCGCATTAGGTGGCAGGGCAGGGGCAGTCCGATCCCATGAGGTGGAGCCATGAGCCTCCTCAGGAAAGGAGCTGAGACTGTATGAGCCTGATCCCTGGGGTCAGTGGGGGGTCTTCAGGTGTGGCCTGTGAGAGCCACAGCCGAGTTGGGATGGCGCCTAGCATTTTGCCAGTACTTTTGAGTTCTCGCGGAGTTCCCATTGAATTCCGGTTGAGCTCTCGCGGGGATTCCTGGAGAGTTCGCCTTGGTGGGTGAAGTTCCTGTGGAGGGAGTTCCGGTTGGTGTGTGGTGTGTCCCGGAGAAAGCCGCGTGGGTGGCGTTTGCGGGAGTTCGGATATAAAGTTTGTTCCTGCTTGAGTGGCTCGTGATTTGGGCCCAGCCAGACTGCAGCAGTGGCCTCCACCTTGCCCATCAGCATTCCCGGGTGCTTGGCAGACGTGATGACATGCATATTCTTTTCTTCCTTTTTGTGATGCTGGGAATCAAACAGGGTTTTGCACACACCAGGCTGCCACTAAGCTACACCCCCAGCTAAAAATGCAGGTTCTCGGGCTCCACCTCAGACCTGCTGATCCCCAGCTCCAGGGCTGAGACCTGCAGTGTGGCTTAACCAGCCTGCAGCAATGTTGATGCCCGGGGCAGTGGGAGGCAGCCGGAGACCACTGTCCTGTCCCAAGGACAAAACAGGGGCCAGGTCCGAGTGGTGGATTTCCCACGTCTCTCTCCAGGGGGACCTTGGCAGGATTTTCTCGGACGTCTGTCGTATAGCAAGAGTTTGTCTGACCCACTGCCTGCCCTTGGAATTCCACAGGGACAGCCACTGTCACTGGCTGATTCATGGACTTGGGCATGGATCTCTGGGTTAAAATGCTAGGAATCTGACCCCCTAGAGGTCTGCTGGGTTTCAGCAGGAATGGTTTTAAAGCAGATTCTCTCAGGTTGAGAATAAATCTATGCTTCAGTTTTCTGGTGAAGAACAAACAGTGGAACTGAACCCAAACACGTACAAAACTTGTTCGTAGCAAGGAGTACAATAATTCTTTTGAAAAGAGGACGGAAAATTACATATTGATTTAACCTAATGACTTGTAGGTTCATACAAAGCTTGGGACCCATCCAGAATGCCTAAAAATGTCATAAAACAGAAGTCAGCCTACATAGCACATTATCATCGTAAGATTTTCTCATTGGCAAAGGTCTTACCTGACACCCTTCTCATTGAGCGTACCCTGTCTGCATCTGGCTGAGGCACCTCCAGCACAAGGCTGCACTGAGGGGATTCAGACAGTGGAGGATCTAGGGTCGTGTATGAGCTTCCTATTGCTGCTATAACAAATCACAAACACAGGGGCCTGAAGGAACAAATTCATCTTACAGCCACAGAGGTCACAAGTCCAGAATCGGTCTGATGGGGCTAAAATTGGGGTGTTGGTAGGGGGGGTTCCTTCTGAGGCCCCAGGAGAGAGTCTCTGGCTGTTCTGCAGTTTTGGCTCGTGGCCCTCTTCTGTCTTCCAGGACTGCAGTCATGTCACTGTGACCTCTGCTGTGTCCTTGTTGACACCTCTGCTTCTCGCCTCCTTTTGATGGCAGTGAGCCCCTCCAGCTCACCTCCCATCTCAGGACCCTTCTTTGAGTCATGGCTGCTAAGTCCCTGTTGCCAGGGAATGTGACGGGGATGAGGATGGAGATGGCCTGGGGCACCCTTCAGCCCGCCACACACCCTCGTGGCTAGATGCACCACACTTCTGACCCTGCACCTCCCCGAGTCCTGCAGTTACACAAACCTTGTTTAAAATGAAACAAGTCCAACATGAACACCAGCCCTGAGAGCACAGGGTGGGGACTGAGCTCAGGCCTGGAGAGCGGAGGGCGCTCCTGGCGTTGAGTGACCTAGGAAGAAGGCACGGAGCGCTGGGCCCGTCCTGTCTGCGTGGGGCCTGTGAGCAGGTTCCCTTTGCAGAGGGCCATCCAGGGCCTCCTGCCTCCCTCCACCCTCCCTTACCTCCAGGCCAGGGGGGACTCGTCCCTGCAGGTCCTGGGACTGAGTGCCAGTAGCAGTGGGCTTTCCTCTGTGAAGCCGGCGTCGCTGGAGCGGTGGCTGCTTGTGCCCCAGTAACTTGATCAGCAAATGTCCACACTCAGGGAGGCAGGTTGGCCCTGGCCCGGTGATGACGGCCTGTGCAAGTGCCCTGCCTGGCTAGTGACCAGATGGACTGCCCTGTTCCCCGGGGACAGGGGGTCCTCTCCAGCCTATGCTGCCCTTTAACTTGTCACTGGCTGGTTGGACAGTGATTGTGCTGTGACCCCTCTTCCTCTGCCTCTGGGCTAAGACGTACCCCCTTCCCTTTAGTCCACTTGGGCTGTTGCCCAGGACGTCTGAGCAGTTCTTCCCGTTGTCAGGAGGACTAAGTCGGGTGCAGGACATTTAAGGCCCAGCAGAGGCGATGGATGAACTCGGTTAAGGTCAGACTCGGGCAGCCCCGACTGGGCCTGAGACCCTGAGGACATGATTTCTGGAGTGCTTTGATTCTAAACTGGCCCAGAAAATACAGCCACATCTGAATCTTCCCCTTGACTGGACAGCTTCAGGGTGACTCCATGGTCTGCATGGAGCACTGGGGTGCACACCAAACCCAGTGGGTGGATGGATTGTGGGTGAGCTGGAGCTTGCGTGCTGCGTTACCCTGAGCCGTGGCCTGTTAACAGACTCCGGAATCCAGAGACCTGAGCATTAGTCAGGTAAATGTTGAGCAGTTGGCCTTTTTTCCAGGTCAGATAAATATCCTTGTAGCTTGGCTTTCTGTTATTTCCCCCGTAATGCCATCACTGGTGACTGTCTGCAGGTCTCAGAATTAAAATGTCATCTGGACCCCAATTTGAACCCATTTTTAATTGATAAAATGAGTGCATGGTATAGTTCGGGACTCAGCATTTGTCTTTATCAAAGAATTCCTGCTGCGCATAGCAGGCGTGTGGTTAACGTGGATGCACAGATCCTCAGAGCCTCCTAGAGGGATCCGTGTCCTGGGACGCCTGACACCCCACCCAGGTTAAAGTAGCTGACCTGTCAGTCCACCACTCCACCAGGTTCATTCCTCGTAGCTAAGTTAAGCCACAATGGAGAGCCAGTTAACTCTTGTTGTCACAGATGTGGGACTTCTGTGGGTCAGGACAGGCTTGGGAAGGCTGAGGTAACACACAGTTCCAGGATCTTGGTGACCTGAACAGACAAAGGAGTGTTCTGGCTCATGTTCCACGTTCATGGGAGCTGGGAGCTCTGCTCCCCATGGAGTGGGATAGCTGGGTCAAATGGTGGTTCAATTCCCAGTTTTCTGAGGAATCTCCATGCTGTTTACCAGAGTGGTTGTGCCAACTTGCAGTCCCACCAGCAGTATGTGAGTGTACCTTTCTCTCCACATCCTCACCAATATTTATTGTTACTTGCATTCTTGATAATTGCCATTCTGGCTGGAGTAAGATGGAATCTCAGTGTAGTTTTAATTTGAATTTCTCTAATTACTAGAGATATTGAATGTTTTTTCATATATTTGTTGACCAGTAATATTTCTTCTGTGAAGTGCCTGTTCAGTTCCTTTGCCTATTTAGTGACTGGGTTATTTGGGGTTTTGGTGTTAAGTTTTTTGAGTTCTTTAAATATCCTGGAGATTAATGCTCTATCTGAGGTGCAGGTGGCAAAGATTTCTCCCATTCTGTAGGCTCTCTCTTCACGTTCTTATTTCCTTTGCTGTGAAGAAGCTTTTTAGCTATTTATTGATTCATTTTAAAAATGTGTTATTGTATTTTTTATACCTTTATCTATTTTTATGTGGTGCTAAGGATGGAACCCAGTGCCTCATGTGTGCTAGGCAAGTGCTCTTCACTGAGCTACAATTGTGGCCCCCATTTATGGATTCTTTTTTTTTTTCTGTCTCATGTCTTTTTTTTTATTGTTGGTCATTCAAAACATTACATAGTTCTTAATATATCATATTTCACAGTTTGATTCAAGTGGGTTATGAACTCCCATTTTTACCCCGTATACCGATTGCTGTGTCACATCAGTTACACTTCCATTGATTTACATATTGCCATTCTAGTGTCTGATGTATTCTGCTGTCTATCCTATTCTCTACTATCCCCCTTCCCCTCCCCTCCCCTCCCCTTTTCTCTCTCTACCCCCTCTACTGTAAATCATTTCTTCCACTTGTATTATTCTTCTCTTACCCCTTCTTTCCTCTTATATGTGATTTTGTATAACCCTGAGGATCACCTTCCATTTCCATGCGATTTCCCTTCTCACTCCCTTTCCCTCCCACCTCTCATCCCTGTTTAATGTTAATCTTCTTCTCAAGCTCTTTGTCCCTACCCTGTCCTTGGTTACTCCCCTTATATCAAATAAGTCATTTGGCATTTGTTTTTTAAGGATTGGGTAGCTTCACTTAGCATAATCTGCTCTAATGCCATCCATTTCCCTCCAAATTCTATGATTTTGTCCTTTTTTAATGCAGAGTAATACTCCATTGTGTATAAATGCCACGTTTTTTTTATCCATTCATCTATTGAAGGGCATCTAGGTTGGTTCCACAATCTTGCTATCGTGAATTGTGCTGCTATGAACATCGATGTAGCAGTGTCCCTGTAGCATGCTCTTATTAGGTCTTTAGGGAATAGACTGAGAAAGGGAATAGCTGGGTCAAATGGTGGTTCCATTCCCAGCTTTCCAAGAAATCTCCATACTGCTTTCCAAATTGGCTGCACCAATTTGCAGTCCCACCAACAATGAACAAGTGTACCCTTTTCCCCGAATCCTCTCCAGCACTTGTTGTTGGACTTCATAATGGCTGCCAATCTTACTGGAGTGATAAAAATAGGAAAAGAAGAACTTAAATTATCACTATTTGCAGATGACATGATTCTATACCTAGCAGACCTAAAAGGGTCTACAAAGAAAATATTAGAGCTAATAAATGAATTCAGCAAAGTGGCAGGATATAAAATCAACACGCATAAATCAAATGCATTCCTGTATATCAGCGACAAATCCTCTGAAACGGAAATGAGGACAACTACTCCATTCACAATATCCCCCCAAAAAATAAAATACTTGGGAATCAACCTAACAAAAGAGGTGAAAGACTTATACAATGAAAACTACAGAACCCTAAAGAGAGATATAGAAGAAGACCTCAGAAGATGGAAAAATATACCCTGTTCATGGATAGGCAGAACTAACATCATCAAAATGGTGATATTACCAAAAGTTCTCTATAAGTTCAATGCAATGCCAATCAAAATCCCAACAGCATTTCTTGTAGAAATAGATAAAACAATCATGAAATTCATATGGAATAATAAAAGACCCAGAATAGCAAAAACAATGCTAAGCAGGAAGTGTGAATCAGGCGGTATAGCGATACCAGACTTCAAACTATACTACAGAGCAATAGTAACAAAAACAGCATGGTACTGGTACCAAAACAGGCGGGTGGACCAATGGTACAGAATAGAGGACACAGTAACCAATCCACAAAACTACACCTATCTTATATTTTATAAAGGGGATAAAAGCACGCAATGGAGGAAGGATAGCATCTTCAACAAATGGTGCTGGGAAAACTGGAAATCCATTTGCATCAAAATGAAACTGAATCCCTTTCTCTCGCCATGCACAAAAGTTAACTCAAAATGGATCAAGGAGCTCGATATTAAATCAGAGACACGGCGTCTGATAGAAGAAAAAGTTGGCTATGATCTACATACTGTGGGGTCGGGCTCCAAATTCCTCAATAGGACACCCATAGCGCAAGAGTTAACAACTAGAATCAACAAATGGGACTTACTCAAACTAAAAAGTTTTCTCTCAGCAAAAGAAACAATAAGAGAGATAAACAGGGAGCCTACATCCTGGGAACTAATCTTTACTCCACACACTTCAGATAGAGCCCTAATATCCAGAGTATACAAAGAACTCAAAAAATTAGACAATAAGATAACAAATAACCCAATCAACAAATGGGCCAAGGACCTGAACAGACACTTCTCAGAGGAGGACATACAATCAATTAACAAGTACATGAAAAAATGCTCACCATCTCTAGCAGTCAGAGAAATGCAAATCAAAACCACCCTAAGATACCATTTATGGATTCTTAAGTTTACTTCTTACGCTTTAGGAGTCTTGTTGAGGAGTCTGCTCCTAAGCCAACAAGATGGAGAGTTGGGCCTACTTTTTTCCTAGTCGATGCAGGGTCTCTGGTCTAATGCCTAGGTCCTTGATGCACTTTGAGTTGAGTTTTGTGCAGGGTGAGAGATAGGGGTCTAATTTCATTCTGCTACGTATGGATTTCCAGTTTTCCCAGCATTATTTGTTGAAGAGGCTATCTTTTCTCCCATGTATGTTTATAGCGCCTTTGTCTAATATGAGATAACTGTATTTATGTGGATTTGTCTCTGTGTCTTCTATTCTGTACCATGTCTGTTTTGGTGCCAATACCATGCTGTTTTTGTTACTGTAGCTTTGTGGTATAATTTAAGGTCTGGAATTGTGACGCCTTCTGCTTCGCTTTTCTAAGAATTGCTTTGGACATTCCGTGTCTCTTATTTTTCTGAATGAATTTCATGACTACTTTTCTATTTCTATGAAAAATGTCATTAGAATTTAATAGGAACTGCATTAACTCTGTACAGTGCTTTTTTGTTGGCATGGCCATTTTGACAATATTAATTCTGCCTCTCTAAAAACGTAGGATGTCTTTCCATCTTCTGAGGTCCTTCAATGTCTTTGTTTAGTGAGAATCAGAATCTCCATGGTTGGCTGTCACCATCCCCAGGGAGCATGACTCTCCAAAGAAAGTCTTAGTTTACCTGCCTCCCTAAACCCTGCCTGGATTAGTGTAACCCAAGCCGCTGTTGTCTCTGGTGCTGGCCCCCACGTTGGCTGCCCTTTTCCACTTGCCTTCTGATAATCGACTTTCTATCCTGTAGCCAAAGTGAAGTTGTACAACATAAATCAGATTGTGTCCCTGTACGATAAAACCCTCCACCAGCATCCATGGTACTTACAGTGGGGATTCCTTACTGTGCTTTTGAGGTGTCCTTGAAATGTACCCTGCCTTGCTCTGCCACCTCCTCTCATGCCCACCTCTCCCTCTCCACTTACCACACCACCCTCCTAAGACTTCACATGTTTCCTGCCTCAGGGCCTTTGCACCTGGGGATCCCTCTGCCTGGAAGGGCCTTTTCTAGACCTCTGCAAGGAGAGCTCGTTTGGTTCTTCGGCTCTGGCTCAGATTCCTGCTCCAGAGGGAGGCCTTCCAAGCCTCAGTGCCTGTGCTGCCCCAGCCTCTCTCACCTACCCATACCCCTGCCGTGGTCTTCTTCCCAGCATGCACCATTGTTTGAAGTGACTTCTTCACGTACTCAGTTGTTCTCTGTGTCTCTGCTCTGGTGTAGGGCCCATGAAACAGGGCCTGGGTCTGTTCTGGGCACTGCCCTGTCCCTGCTCCTTGAAGAGGACCTGACATAATGAGATCCCCATGGCCTGAATTAATGAATAAACAAACAGAAATGGAATGAAAATTTTTGCTACGTGTTTTCTCTTCACTTGACTGGGTCTCACAGTTCCAAAAATTTGAATTCCAAAAGTGGGCAGAAAACTTAGAGCGTGACCCGGAGGTTGCTCTGCTCTGCGTTTGGCTGGGCGTTTTTGCAGGATGGGTGAGAGGCAGGCAAGCTCTGGAGATGGGAAGGTGGCCCTGAAGGCCTCGGGGCCCAAGGGGTCTTTGCAGGCATGGGTGGAGGGCTCACTTTTTGGGCGATGTTACTGAAAGCCTCCATTAGTGCTCAGTGAGCAAATGAGTGTTGAGAGACTGTCATTGCCTCCTCAGATAATAGATTCAGTCTCTGAAGTTCATCTGGCATTAAGGCGAGGCAAATCGCTTTCCCGGGAGCTGAGATAATTCAACTTGTTGGAGAAGTTATGCATTAAAATCCTCATTAAAAACACACACCACCATGCACCGTGGAGGAGCAACGGGTGTGCGCTGAGCTGTGGAAGGCTGCTCTGCGCTCCTCTGAGATGCCGCAGGCCCGTGAGCAGGGTTCAGAGGTGGGAGTCAGCGGGTACTCACAGGACGCCGTGGCCGACCAATCTTGCCCTTGGTGAATGTGCCCAGAGCTGAGGCGTGACCCCGGGCCAGAGGAGACTGGCAAGTCCAGCCTGGTATCCGCTCTGGAAGTTGGGGCCTCACAGGGAGAATGGCAAGCAGATCAGCCTCCCCGGGGCGCCATGGCAGTCAGAGGAAAGGCTTGCTGCAGTCGAGGTGGCGCAGAAAGGGTGCAGGGCCTACTGCCTGTGGGAGGTCAAGGTCAGACGGGCCAGCAGGGCCCCCCAGTGGGAAGCAGAATTGAGTCAGGAGGACTTGGTGTCTGCTGCACACACAGGGAAGACAGGAACCCAGTCACCACCCAGAACCACGGGTTTTCTGATGGAATCAAGCCATACACAGAAGCTTGTGCTTTATTTGAAACTCTGCCAGCCACTGTGCACCTCGTCCTGGTGCTTAACGTACAAAGCAAGAAGAGGAGACACTGGGCTCCTTCTACGTCCACATCTGGGTTTCTCTTTAATGCAGTGAACGCCTCTGAAAGGCTCAGGTCTGGCTTGTGCGTGTGGATTTAGTAAGTGGATTTCCTGGGGAGACTTTCTGTAATATCAAATTAAAACCCAATACAAATCGTGGCCATTGATAAAGAGCGAGCCCAGAACCAGCCGCTGGACATGGATCTGCCACTCTGTCCCCATGCCTTCTGTGTGCAGCGCACAGGGAGCTCGAGTTCAAGAGCATCCTCTTGGCTGTCCTATGTCACAGACTTTGAAAGTCCTGAAGTTCTCCCTCCCCAGTGAGACCATGGAGTTGGGGGGCAGAGCCTGGCCCCCTGAGTCTCTGTCTCAGAACCCGTCAGAGTGCCTGGGGTGCAGGAGGCACGGAGCAAACGGCAGGCTGTGTAGAAATCGGTGTGTGGCACTGGCTTTGATTTTCCGGTCCTTTCTCCCAGCCGCCTTCCTTCCTGGGACTTCAGGGTGCTGTCATGGGTAGCTGCTCTGTTCTCCCGTGGAGCTGTCAGACCACAGGAGGTTCCCTGAGGCCCCTGCATTAGCCATGGCTGGTGACAAGGAGGGCTTGCTGGACACATGTGGGATCTAGGCCTCCCAATGAACCGGCCATCATTGGCCATTCCCCCCACTTCTCGCACCTCTGGCTGAGCTTGAGAGCCTGTTTCTATGTGGAACCCGTTGGTTTTGTAATTGACGTGATTACAAGACACTTCTCTCTCTGCTGGGCGTTCCGTGTTGCCCACAATATTTCTGGGGCTGTCGATGATGGGAATGGCATTACTGCATCGCTCCCTCCAGCTCTGAGGGCCTTCTCCACACACGTATCCTGTGCTCCATCTGTTTCTCCTCATAGTTTTGGACAAGTGATTGAACTCACCACACAGAAGAGTGCTTCTCGGCTCTCACTCTCTCCTTGAGTAATTGAGAATAATTGCTCCCTTCCCCTCTAGTGAACCCATTAATATCCGAGGGCCGTGTAGGGCAATCTTGGTTCATCTTGAGCATGCTGGAAAACAATATTTTCGGTGCCTGAGATTGCAGCCATTGAGTTATTTCCCTGGTCCCAGTTCCTGGGGTTCAGAATCCCGGGTCAGAACCCCCCTGTCCTTGGCACTTTGCTCAGGAACCATATGGTGTTTAGAAGCTGTGGGGTCCAGAGGCTCATAGTTTGGGCCAGAGAGCCTCACTGGCCTTGATTCAGACTGTCTGACCTTGAGCAAGTCACCCAGCCTCTGTGATGCTGAGCCGTCACCCGGGGTGAAGGTGCTACCAGTGTGGCTCTTGTGAAGACCCAGCCCAGCTGTTCAGCAGGGCATCAGGCATATGGGGACCCCCAGATTGTAGCCACAGGGCACCGCCCTACTTTGGCTTCCATTATTCTAAAAGTTGTGATAACTCAGGTGGACCCAGGCCTGGTTCTTCCTTCCTTGTCCTCCTTTCTTTGCATCTCACCTGGTTGTCATGGTGCTGGGGTCTTAGTGGCCTTGTGTGTAGACTGAGGTCCAGTGGGCCTCCAGGCCTACATGCAGATAGGTGGCCTCACACCCTGAACACACCTGTGCCAATAGTGCTGGACGTAGGCTAGACCACGGGTCTCCAGACGCCCTCCCCCAAGGGCCCTGGGGCCTGACCTCTGATGCCGAGGAGTGGTTTGGCTGTTTGGAGACCTTACGTGCTCCTTCATGTCCTGCTTTCCCCTCCGCATGACGTGGTGACGCCTAGCCACAGGTGGCAGTGGCAGTGCTGGTTGGTGCGCTGCTGTGTGGTATTCCACCGTGTGAGCGCCTCCGTTTGCCCTCTGACGTTGGCGGTGTCGGGAAGCACATGTGGCTCAGTGGCCCCGGGCTGCAATTCCGTTCTCGCATGTCCTCTGCTGCCCACGAGCCCAGGTTCTGTGGTTGTATGTAGCAGTGGACCTGCTGGCTATGGGCCGTGTGCCTTTTGTACTTCAGTGGACACGCTGGAGTGCCCCAGGGTGGTCCCACAGTGACCGCTTGTTTAGGAAAGAGGCAGGCGTTCCTAGAGGAGATGGCGGGCACCCATGAGGCCCCACCCAGAGTTAACTGCTGTTCATGTCTTGTCGCATCTGCGTCTAAGTTCCTAAAGAACATAGAAATGTTTGTGTCCCCAAAATACACAGAAAAATGTGATGAACAAGCACCTGTCACCACCATCCAGGTGTGATAAGGGTTAATGCCAAGCAGTGAGGCATCCTGGCGCGGCTGACCCTCAGTCCCTCCCGCCCAGCGCCCTGCCTGGAGCGCCGTGTGTCCTTGCTGTCCGCGTTGTGCACCTTTATCACCAGTGCTTGTGAGGTTCTCCCTGCATCACGTAGGTGATGTCGTTCTCTGTCCCCTTCCGCCACTTGTGTCTTCACGTAGTCAACTGGGGGATTTATTTGTTGGGACACAGGCTTCACCCATGATCCACTCACTGTCCCCTCTCTGGGGAATGAGCAGGGGGCATACCACTTTCTCCCGCGTCCCTGTGCTCATTCCCTAAACCTCGGTCACTAGCCTGTGGACGAGGTCACCGGCGTCTGGGCCGTGCTATCAGCCACTTGTCTGGCTCTTGCCTGGTCCATCTCCAAGGTGGCGGCACCATTGTTAACCTCTGTCACAGGTGAGAATTCTCAACCATGCTTGGCCTCGCAGCACCTAAAGTATCTCTGTGCATTGCTAACACATGGGCACAAAGCGGTGTCCAGCCGTGGCTTTAATTCAAGTCTCCCCTGCGTTGTCCACAGCTGTGACTTTCAGCAGTCACGCTTCCTGTGTCGTTTGTGCCTCTGGGTGGCCGAGCTGGGTGCTGTGCCCACTGGTTCCTGGCTGTCCTCATCATCTTTGGTTCCTGATTCTGTGGGAGCCTCCACCAGCCTGATGTCATTGGCAGTGTCACCTTACCTGTACCCAGGGCCTCCCGCCTGCCCCTGCTTCCTGCCCCGTGCAGGGCACACACGTTCACAGGTCTGCTTCCCTTGTCGAGTGACCTTGGAGAGGCTGACGTGGCCTCCTGCGCCACTAGGAGCAGGATTTGTGGGGTCTCCGTGAAGGAGCGTGGGGCCTTGGGGCACCTTCGCCAACATGGCGCAGTGAGCCCACCCTACACTGCTCCTCCAGCGTGGGCCCAGCAGCCTCGCATCATGGAGGTGCAGGCGCAGCCCACGGCTTTGTGGAGAACCAGCCTTCTCGCCACTTCCCCAGCACGTGGAGCTCAGCCAGTCCCTTGGAACGTTCTCTTCACTTAATTTCTCAGCCCTTCTGCCTTCTGAGGGGAGGAAGGTTCTTTTGTGTAATGAGTTTTGAAGCTTTTTTGAGTTAAATGCCTGATCCTCATAAGCCAGTGAAAATGGAACGGTTTTGTGTCACAGAGGAGCCTTTGATAGTGGCATTTAGCTCTTCCTCGTGGACCAGGAGCTTCGCCCCTGTTAGCAGGGAATAAACAAGCCCCTCTTCCTTCAGTGAGAATGGCACCACCCCGTGGGTGCTGATGGCACGCCAGGCACGGTGCCCGGAACCTGCCCATGTGCTTGCTGTTCTTCTTCCTGGCATGCCGTTGGCCACACCTCAGGGGACAGTGCGTGTCTCCCTCTGAGCCCAAAACCCTCAAGCCCTTTCCTAGAGCAGGACCTGTGCACATGTGGCTTCTTCTAGAACGTTGGTCCCCCACCCTTCCTGTGGCCGGGGCTGCTCCCCTGTCAAGCCTCCCTCGTGCCCTGCAGGAGGGAGTTATCCCTCCAGAGTGAACTTCTTGGAGCCTTGTTTTCCCCTTTTGAGTTTAGCAAGATTTGTGACAGTTACTCACTTAGTTTTGGTTTTGGTTTCTTGGTACTGGAGATGGGTTCCAGGGATGCTTCTCCACTGAGCTCCATTCCCTGCCCATCCCCTTTCATTTTGAGATGGGACCTTGCTAAGTTGCTGAGGCTGGCCTTGAGCTTGCGATCCTCCTGCCTCAGCCTCCAGAGTTCCTGGGATCCTGGGCGTGGGCCACTGCAGAAACTCATTTGCTTCAACGTAGTTATGTGCATGTGCTGGGTGGGAGCTGCAGAGACACTTCAGGGTGGTGACAAACCTTGTCTTATTGCTGTCCCTGTCATGTTGAGGAGGGCCAGTGGGGCAAGCACAGCAGGGGACAAGCAGGGCCATGGCAGAACATCTGCCAGCAGGTTCTGATGAGGGTGGAGCTGACACAAAGCCCCTGAGGACGAGAGGGGAATGAGTTCACACAGGACCTGGAGTCTGACCTGGCAGCGATGGGGCCTTGCAGAAAAGCCACTCTTGCATAGGTGACCGTCCTCCTCAGTGTGAGGAGGCCATGATCAAAGGTCCAGCACAGATACGGTCAGCATGGGCCACGGGCCACCTGTGCAGGGGCTAGTGTGGGTGGTGGGGGTCCAGACATGTGGGCAGCTTAAGAGTACACGGCTCCCCAGCAAGGACAGCTGCTCTCCCTCTTGGGCTCTATGTCCTTTGGGCAGTGATTGGCAAGCACTGACAGGGAGCTGACCCCTGAGCAGGGCACGTGCCTGCCCGCCCTGGTTGCTGCACTCACTGAACTGACGGCTCTTGAGTTTTGTTCCCCAGGGGCATTCCGGGCAGACTTGTTGAAGAATTCAGCAGAGACAGAGGAGAAGGGCTTTTCCAGGAGAGCAGACACACCAGGCTTGTGTGCAGTGCTCAGCTCTCATCTGGACAGGGTGGAGGTGTGGCCTCGGGATGGGACCAGCCTCAGGTGAAGTCTAGGTGAGCAAGTAGCACAGCAGCAGTCAACTCTGGCCCCTGGGCCTTCTCAACAGCTTGGGCCCACCCTTCCTGTCAGCACCAGGGTCTGATTAAGAAGTCTGAAAAACAAGCACTCTGGGGAGCAGAGGCAGCCCTGAGCTCTTGTCAGACCCTAAAGTAAAACAAGAGCAAGGTCGTTCCCCGTCTCCAGACCCTCGCTGGTGAGCTGACACACCAAGGCTACCCGATGGGCCGCCAGCTGCAGACAGGAAGAGCACGTGCTTCCTGCCCAGGGACTCCACAGTCAAGGGGGACCCAGCAGGTGCTGTGGGGAGGTTCTGCCCAGAGGATGGGAGCCCGGGGGAGAGGACAGTGTCTAGGGTTCTCTCGCTGCCAAGTGACAAACCAACATCACACTGTTACTTTTGAAAGAGAATCTATTTCTCTGTATTAATTGAAGCCAAGATTCCAACTCTGGGAATGTCTGGGTCCAGGAGCTTGATGAGGTCGTTGGCCAGTGCCCTGCTGGCCTCTCTGGCTGTCATCTGTCCCCTGGTTCCTTCCTCTGCCTGCTGTTTTCTGTGTTGGCCTCCTCCTCGGGCAGACTCCCTCATGTGGTGAAGGCGTCACCCACTTGTAGCCTCCCCTGTGTCTGCCATGCACTCGGCCGAGGAAGGGCAGGCACAGCTCGCCGCCTCATTGGGTGCAGGTTGCAGAACTGTGCATGTCTGATGAGGCAGAAGAGCCAGGCATGGCCACCTACCTGGCTGAGTTGAGGAGTTTGGACCTTGATCACACAAGCAGGAGTAGCGTGGTGTTTACAGGGGTGTCGCCTTTCTAAGAAGCTGCTGGCACGGAGGGGGCTGGCCAGAGAGGCAGGCCCAGGAGAGAGACAGCACCTGCAGACATGCAGGAACATCCCGTTCACCCTGCCACTTGGCACCCCTCTCTTGAGCACTTACTGTTTGCCAGCCACTGAGAATACAGCAGGACCTCAGCAGTCATGTTCACCAAGAGGAAAGGGAGGAAGGACAGGAAACACACACACAAACACACTTGCAGGTCACCTCTGATGATCTCCGATGAGATCAACTAGCGAAAGGGGATTTCCTCTAGAGCTGTGGTGGAGCCGTGACCCGGGTAGAGAAGAGTCAAGTCAGAAGCCACGTGGTGTAGAATTTCTCTGACTTAACAAGCAAAAAAAGACTTTTGCCCACCAATGTCAGCCACAGTGAGCCATTCAGCTCCCGAGAGAGCGAGGGGGAAAATGAGAGGTGGTAGGGCTCTCAGAAGCTAGCGATGGCTGTCATTTGGGTTTCACCTACTGGGTATCAGAAGAGGCCTGCGTGCTGGGTGACGGACCCACAGCTCATTTTGGACAGGCACATAAATCTCTGGGGGAGGCCGGAGAGATGCGCCAGCCAAGCGGGCCTGACATGGCTCAGTCCTCATTCCACCTCCGCTCGCTCCTCCCTGCCGCCCACACTGGGAGATCCAGCAGGAAGCACTGACCAGGCTCCTCACAGGCCTGCTTCAGGTCCAGCAGCAGATGGATGGGGATTCTGCCACACCCTGCTCTTAGGGTCCAGGCGGGTCTGGAGAGCTGCGGGGACGCAGCAGACGCCTCGGGTTTTTGGTGGCCAGCAGGCGTGCCTACAATGCCCGCACCGAAGCAGGGCGAGAGGTGGCCGCTGCTTTTCCAGATCCTCAAGACAGTAAGGAAAGCATGGCCCCCCCAGGTCCTCCTTGTCTGTATTTGGGCCACACTGTGCCACCAGTCAGCACCGAGAAGAGCTCCATTGCTCAATGGTTGCTTGACCTTGGATGAGTATCTCCCACCTTTGTGCCTCAAGTTCCTCATTTGTGTAATGGGTTTAGTGATGGTGTTTTAATTATCAATTACTCTAATGATTACTAAATAAGATAACATGGAAAGTGTCCATAGTGACCTAGCGCTCAGGGAGCTCTCAGTAGAAGGCAGCGGACGTCGTCTTTCCCAATGATTCACACCAGGTAAAGGGTGAAGATTCATCGACCTGGAGCTTCCCCTCTTCCCGAGACATGGCCTCCCCTCAAGACGCTCTGGGGAAACCCTGCAGCAACCTCCTTTGAAAGCCTCTGAAGTCCCTTTTAGTTCTCAGATCTGAAGTCCAGGCCCAGGTTCACCCTGGCAACCCTGCAGATCTGTGCCACACTGGCCCATCTGTGCAATGGAGTTGACAATCCCAGCTCAGCCACTGCTGGCCATTGGTGACTGAAGAGAAGCGTGGAGCACATCTGAAGGAGCACTGGGGGGAGGGTACCACCCCACCTCTAGCCGCATTTCCTTTGAAGAGAGAAATGAGGGACATCAGCTCCAAGTCCACCCTCCTGGAACTGGGTCCCGCCATGTCTCACCACCCACTGGCCAGACCTGCTCCGGTGGCCCCAGCCTCACTGCCGAGCTGCTGGGAAATGGAAAGGAACAGTCGGGTGTCTGGTGAGCAGCAGCAGCTCTCTGTCCTGGTCCCTCATTCACCCCTGGGTCCCAGCTCCTAGCACAGGGCCTGGCTCAGAGTGGGTCAGTACATGGGTGACAACAGCTGCCACCCTCTGGATTTACAGATAAGGAAGCTAAGCCCTGCGTAGGGACACGTCTCTGGTGTAGCTAGGATGGTTGCTTACCTGACTCTGATTTTATTTTTGCTTTCCGTCTTCTGGGGAGACCCCAGAAATTGTGCCCAGGGTAAATAGCATTCTCAAGCAGAACTTCAGAAGAATCCCTTATTTTTCTTGCTTCATCTGATTTGCATTTGGTTTGCATTGAACTCAGGAGTCCCAGGAGATAGGGTGTCCGACCTCTACCTCCCATCTCTCCAGACTTAGCATGGAACCAGGCACATGGAAGAGGCTCAGTCAAGGTTTTTAATTGAAGAGAATTTTTATAAACTGCCCATATTGTAACAAAGGAACAATGTGGACAATAGATTCAAATTCTAGCTCTGACACTAGATAGCATGACCATGGACAGATGTATTCATGACTCTGAATCTGGGCATCCTTTTCTATAAAATGGAGATACCACCCTCTCTTTGAGAAGAATGTTTTTGAAGATTTAGTAGAAGGCCATGTTTTGCACGTCTAGTCCCTGCTGGGTTTTCCGTTTTTATCAATTCTAATCATAGGCAGGAATTCAGGGAAATGCACCATAGTATGTCCTCAGCCTTGTTCTGCAGGGCGAGCTTCTCCCCTGCTTCCTGGTGTGTCTGGATTGTCTCTGGACGTGTGCTTGACCTTGGGAAGCGTGGAGCCAGCCCACCCCTCTGCAGCACAGCGTGGTGAGTCCCAGCGGGCGGAACCAGTCTTGCCAGCTCCGTTTTGACGGCCTATTGATTTCTTCTCTTGCTTCTGGAAGACCTGCAGATAGTTTTGTTTGGTCTGCACCAGGATATCAAGTGTTTGAATCAGCTGCCAAGTGATTTGAGAATTGAGAGGTTTTTCCCTCTCCTCCAGATATGCAGCTTCCCCTTCTAAAGCAGGACGAGCTGGCCCTGCAGGCTCCCGTTCCCTGAGGCGATGGCTGCAGAGCATCCTGCTCCCCCAGCTCGCCGTCCATCTCTGTGTCCGGCAGGGCACTTCTTCCCGCTGTCTGGCACTGCCTGTGGCGGTGCAGGAGGCCGCCATCCTGGCCTTTGCTGTGGGAGCAGCTTTGGGTGTGGCCTTGCTGCTGGTCTGTTGTCTCTGTCCTTGATGGCTCGCCACCTTCTCTTCCTTGGCTGGATTTGAAGGTCACTTGTTTCTCCCCAGCCACATCTAGCCTGAAAGGAGGCCCCTTAGGGGCACGGTGCTGAAGCAGAGTGGAAGGAGCCGGGTCCTGGGCTGTGATCATGGCCACAGCACGTGACTTCTTTGAGCCTCTAACGTGACTCTTGGTTGGAGCTGGAGGTGGCATTCACAAGGTCCCCCCTCGGCTCAAGGCGGCAGTGCACGTTGGCCAGTGGTAGCGCTTGTTCTCCACTGAGCTGTTTGTCCAGCCAGCCATTGCCACCCTGGCCTCAGCCACAAGGAGTTTGTGTGATCAAGAAGACTACAACCAAGATGATTATGGTGGTCCCACGTAATGTGTCACCACTGTTAAAACCTCTGGGAACCTCAAACCAGACCCAGTTTGAGTGGCCAGGGCACTCTCAGTGGACTGTGAAATGGCCCAAGGCCTTGGGGCGGGGGGGGGGGGGAGGAACCTGTGCACTGATAATGGAGGAGTGGCAGTACATGTCTGTGTCACTGTGCTGATCTGGGGCCTGCACAGCCAGAACAAGTGCTAAGAAGTCTGGGGACAGGAGGGTAGGGTGTCCCCAGGGAGACAGGGCGTAAATGTCAGGAGCACTCCTGGTTGGAGTTCTACAACTCAGTCCGGCTTAGGAGACTTGGGAGCTTTTCAGGGCAGAATGTGCCAGAACCTAAGGTGGTGTGGGTCCCTAGGTGCCATGGAGGGAGGTCCTTGCAGGAAACGGGTGTGGACATGAGAAATCTCTCTCTCCTTTCCATTTTCCTTTCTGGACTCGGGTACAAAACAGCGGGTCTGTGTTGTTCCTCGCTCCTGCCACTCTGTGCTGTGGTCACTGTGAGGCCCTGGTCGATTTCCCTTCTCCCCCACCTCCTGTTGTCCCCACCACAAGTGGCTGCTGCAGGGGTTTGTATCTGACAGTGCGTGTTCCTTCTAGAGGGGCTCTCGATGTCGTCTGTCTGTGCTCTTAACTCACTTGCATGACCTTGAGCACGTCCTCCTCCTGCTTCGCTCAGCAGTGTGTCTGGGCTCCCTGGGGCTGAGCTCCCTGCACTTTGCTGCTGTGCCTGTCCTCCACATTTGGGGCGTCATCACCCCGTTTTACTTGTGCTTTCCCCCAGAGATGCCCCTGTGTGGCTTCCAACTGTCCCGCACTCCAACACAGCTGCAGGGATCTCTCTGTGTGTCACCCCGTGTGTGGTCTGGCCTGGCATTTCTCGAAGTAGATACTGTGAGTGGAGTTCCTGGGTCGTCTAAGCCACTATGTTTAATTTGACCCAATATTTTCATCTGCTCCAACACATGGTAGTTTTTTGACGAGGATCCTGAATCATGCTTTCTTCTAAACAGGAGACTTGTTATGTGTTGTGTGTCCTGTGCTAGGATCAGCCCTGATCCTCTGAGACAGGCCTTGGCCATATGGCCACTGCGCAGATGGGGAAAGGATGTCCCCAGAGCCAGAGTGATGTGCTTAAGCTCCTTGCCTGCTGACCCTGGCCACTGTGAGTTTGTGGAAAGTGCTCCAATTTAAGCAGTATCCAATTAGATCACATGGCTAAATTGGTGGCTTTATGTGGGCTTGGGTTTTGTTTGCTCCTCGTGGTCTTTAACTTTAAAACAAATTTTCGATATTTTAAGATCTGAGATTTCACATAAAACTCCCAGCCACCTGGCAGTATGGCCTCACCTTCCCACAAGGCCGCGTTCTGGGAATCGAGCAGTGGCTGGCCTGTCTACACAGCCCCTTCCCTTGCCTGGGTCACCCCGACCCTGCAGCCATAGGGCTTGCCTGCCCTGGAGGAGACACATCTGGATGTGGACACGTCCTTCCCCTTAGAGTCATTCCCATGAGTCTTGAGCCAGCCTCTCCCTTTCCTCCTCGGCCTCATTCGGGCGCCAAGTTGATGACAGAGAAAAATAGGGTTCAGCTTCCCTGGAGCCCGCTGCCTTCCTGCCACAGGGTCCTGCGGGGAGCCCAGCCTGTGCCAGGCGGCACGGTGTGCAGAGACATCACAGGCCAGTTCCTGCCTGTGGGGACTCGGGCCACGTATCCAGCCCACCCTGAGCAAGGGACACTGCTGTGAAGTGCATGCTCCACCCTCCCTCAGCCTGGGACAAGGGAAGTTTTAGAACCATGGTGTCTGGTTCAGCCCATGTGAGCTGCAGAGCTAGTTGGTCTTTTTGTCTGACTTCAGCAGAGCTGTAGGTGTCCTGTGGCTGTGGCTACGTGGGTCTTAAGAGGCGGGACAGCCTCAGGGGTGCTGAACTCCGGCACAGCAGTGATTCACAGTGGGGTCACCTTGGAGGAGGCCCGACTGTCTTGGAAGCTGAGTGTCTTCATCTGGAAAGTGGAGACATGAGAAACTACTTCACGAAGCAGTGGCAGGGTGGCAGAGCACGCGGCAAGCCCATCCCATGGTGCTTTGCACACAGTGAGCTCGCAGTAAAGGGTGGCGTCGGCATCGTTGCTGTGTGAAGCATTGTGTGGGTGTAAGTGTGCCTTCAGCCCCCCCGTGGCCCCCCGTGGCTCCCTGTTGCCCTCCTGAGACAGCGATGCTCATTCCCGGGCCTCTGATGGGGTGGGTCTTCACTGCAGATGGCTGGCAGGACTCGCATTCTGTCTGATGCCCAGCACAGTTTGGTGACCCTGTGGATGCTGTTCTGTCGTCTCCAAGCTCCTTCCTGGGCATTCCCTCCTTGAGCCGCCTGCCCAGGGGCTGTGGTCTGCTGTCCTCTGTTTGACGATGAGCTCTTACAAACAGTGGTCTGGGTCGGAGGCCGCGTTGCCCCCGGCCTCATTCGGGACGGAGCTCCTGGAGGAGGGAAGCGCAGCCTGGAGCAGGTGCAGAGCCCCGGCCTTTCCTGTGGAGGAAGTGTGGAGTGGGTCTCGGGGTTTGTGATGAGCTCCTGAGTCTGGTTTTCCTTCCCTTCACAGGTAGGGTCCCCCCAGCGGCCATTGGAACCCGGGCTTGGGGCAGCCCACCTCCTGGGAGTCTCACACGGAGGCAGGGAGTCCTCAGCAGCCCCTCGCACCCTCCTGAGGGCTGCCACCAGGCGCTGAGGTGGAACCAGGGGACATGGGTTCCCTCCCCCTGCAGCTCTGTAAGGACCAGATCCATGAGTTGGGAGGCCTCTGCCTGCCTGCCCCCCTGCTCACTGACCTGAGAAGGACACGGTCATCAGGGCTCTGGGGAGGTGGTGCTATGTCGGTGGGAGGACGGGTGCACAGGACGTCACAGCCGTGGTTGGCCGTGCCCACTCTTCCCTACGTGTCTGTCAGGAGGATGTTTTCAGTTCCTTGGGAGGGCCTTACCTGCTGTAAAAGGTAGGGCTCCTGGTTTCCTTTGCCACCACTGTGCTACACGGAGTGGAACAACAAGGGTGGGGACTGGGTCAGAGAGTCCAGAATCTGAGCCCTGGCCCTTGTGCACCCTATGTGACCTTGGCAAAAGGAAGGAGCCTCTTGGGTCCTAGTCCCCCCAGGATCCCACAGTGGGGTGAGACTGCCCCAGGGAACCGGAACCCTGACTGTGCTCAGCTCAGTGCCTTTAAGAAACGCTGATTTGCTTTCCTCCTGTGAGTGTGCCAGGGGGCTAGGAGCAGGGCTCTGTGTTAGACCACCGGGCTCAGATCCCAGCACTCAGCCTGGCTGGTTCTAGCAGTGCCCTTGGGGTGAGCTCGGGCCCTCATCTTTGGGGGATGGTGAGACAGGCCTCCTCACCAGGCCCCCGAGGGCCAGCTCAGGCCCCGGCTGTTGTTGTGACCTCGATCCCCTCCGTCTTCCTCTGCTCGGCTTAGTTGTCCCCGTTCTCAAGCCATCCTGTAATAGAGAGGGAGAAGAGCAAAAGGGGACATCCAAGGAACTCTGGGGAAGGGATGTGGCTCTGGAGCCAAATAAGGAAACAGGCAGGAAGTCTGCGCAGACTGTGGCGATTGCCAGTGGCCGCTGTCCTGGGCAGAGTGGGGACTCTCAGCAGCCCTGCAGCACCTCGGGGTTCCCGAGGCCTGGGCAGCGCTGTGACATCAGGCCTCTGTGCCTGGTATCACTCTAGCTGAGAGATGTCCTGGAGGGGCTGTGGGGGCTAGGCAGTGCCTACTGTGTTACAGAGAAGCCCTGAAACTAGCAGGAATATCGGGGGCTGAGAACTTAAGGGGTTCTCTCTTTGTGCCTTAATTGGTCCTGGATGAAAGGAAGGAGGCTGCCTCAGGCAAGAGCTTTCCGTGTTTCCAGAGGAAGGGAATTAAGAGGTGACCTGCCCACTCCTTTTACAAGTGAGGGAACCGGGGCCCACAGGGCCCTGACTTCCCTGAAGACGTGGGCAGCATTGCAGGGCAGGAGCAAGAGAGCCCCCCACCTCAGGCAGCCTGAGACTCTTGATGGGAAGAGCGGCCAAGGTGGATCCCCACGGGCCTAAGATGAGGGATTGGTCTGTCTGACTTAACTCAGTGCTAGAAACATCTCTGTACCAGGTTTTTGTGCCCACTAGTTTGTAGGGTTTGTCTGGGGCTCCCTCTGGAGCCTGTGCCAACCATGACCAAGGGAGGACGGTGGCGGGGCAGGAGTCTCCTTGCAGAACCAACAGGTCTCCAACAGAGCCATGCGGTTGGAGAGAGGGCAGAGGAGACCGAAGAGAGGAAGCCCACGGTACCTGGGGCTGGGGGGCCTCAGGAGGACAGTTCAGTGGATAAAATCTGCATGTGACACCCCTTCCATATGTCCTCTTCCCTCCCCCTCCAACTACCCTCCCACTAGGGGTGCAGAGGCCTACTTTTCTGGTGACCCTGGAGTCTCACTGGAACTGAGTGCAGAACTGGGTAAGGCGTTTCGTTCCCAAAGACGCTCACAGCAGAGCTGGCGAAGTGGGTGAGTGTGGCCTCTAGAGGGAGAAGCCAGAAAGACCTGAGTCATCTTCCAAGTCTGACTTGCCTGCTGTATGAGCTTAGCCAAGTTCCTCAGCTCCTCTGTGCCCCGGTGTGCATGTCTGTCAAGTGGAAGTGGAATGGTCCTGAGCTCAGATGCTCCTGACCTATGCAGATTAAGTGGTGGTCTGCGGAGAGTTTGTTTATAAATACTTACTAGCATCTCCTGGATGCCAGGCACTACCACCAGGCACTCAGGGTAGATCTTGTCACCACTGTGCGGAAAACAAAGGGGTAGGAAGCCACGACTCTGGTCTCGGAGTGGCCAGGAAGCGTCTCAGGAGGCACATTTGAGCAGAGATGTTTAGAAAGTGGATGTGGCCTGAGAGCTGTCTGGAGAAGGAGCCTCCCAGGTAGAAACATCAGCAGGCGCAGGGTCCTGGAGTGCCTGTGGCACGTTCAAGGAGGCCCAGATGGCACGAGGAGAGTGGAAGGGCCTGGGGTCAGGGAAGATGAGAGGAGCTGGGTCATGGGTGGGTGTGGTGCCCAGTGAGGACTGCGGCTTCCTGCAGGTGGCCCAGGATCCACCGGGGCTATTGGGCTGGGCAAGGATAAGGTCTGGCTGCCCCTAGCAACCCGGTTAGCAGTAGTTGTAACCATCCCGTGAGGCCCCTCTCTCCTGCCCAGGGAGAGGGTGGGGCTGGAGAGACAGACGGGCAGAGAGGAAGGGCCTCTGGTGCTGGGAGGTGGGTAGGATCAGATCTTGAACGTGGAGCCTCTTCCCGCTGTTCCCATCCCACCAGGAGGCCAGGATTTGGGGTACAGCGAGTGCTTGCGGTTCCCTTGCTCTTCACATGGCCGGCATGTCTTGTCCTTAGGACTGACTGCAGCACTGGTGTGAGGAGGGGGGCCTGGCGGCAAGAGCCAGAGTGCGGGGCTCTGGCTGCTGGCTGCCAGCCGGGTCCTCCTGCTTCGCTCTCGGGCAGCCTCTTCCATCTCCCTGCCCCATAGGAGGCCTCCCTTGTCCCTTCAGGGGAGGGACAGCAAATTCAGCCTCTAAGTTGGTGGGTCTCTCTAGAGGCTCCAGGAGGAGCGTCTCACGGGTGCTACCGAGACACAGGGCGCCCTGCTCTCCCCTCGAAAAACCAAGAAGGAAGTCCTCGTCCTCCCCTGTCTGCCACCCCCGGCGCATTCCCACTGTTGGCCACCCACCTAGGAAAAGCTCCCCTTAGCCAGTCGAAGGACCTCTTATATAAAGTATGTTGACACCCAATTCAATTCTTCATACATGTACTTTGGATAATGATGTCCAGGTGGCTCATGGCTGCTTGGCCCCCTGTGAGCCTCAGGCCCTCCTGAGTGAGCAGGCGGAGCTCGGCCCCCTGCAAAGATCAGGGCAGTTTCTTTTGCTGCATTTGCAGTTTCATTATCTCCCCCGAGTTTCTCAGGTGAGGGCACTTCAGACAGCTTGGCTAAACACGTCCACTCAAAAGCTTGTAAGGGGCGCGGTGATGTCTGGGAGCAGCTAGGAGAGTCGGCATGGCCCGCTAGTCATCGCCCGCAGATGTCTCCGTGGAGGGTTTTCAAAGTGGCGATAACGGGAATTTCTCTTCTCAGGTTCCCAATTAGCAATTGCATAATGTTCTTTCCAGAAACAGCTGCTCAAGCCTCGGTGCGAGAGTCCAGGCATTACACTTGCGATACAGCAAAGTCCACAGGTTTGCATGCACTCGTGGAGGACTGTGGCCCGCTCCCCCCGACTCAAGTGGCAAAGTCAGGCCTGCATCCCCACCTCCCGGGGCCTAGTGCTTGAAAACAGGAAGGCAGGTTCTCAGCACTCCAGGGACAAGCAGAGTGGCTTTTAAAACCCAAGTGTCAGAACCCTTTCCAGTCTCCTAGAAGGCTGATTGTCGCTGCATGCTTAAACACCTGTCACCCTGAGGTTTCTAGTGTGGCCTCCCAGGGCCCCCCCAGCATTCCCCCTCTGGCTCCCAGGTTCACTGCCCCCACTCTTGAGTCCTGTGGTCCCTGTCCCTCCAGGCCACCACAGTCTTGCATCTCGGGCTCTTCTCTGCCTGGAACACCTTGCCCTCCCTGTCTTACAGCAGAATGAGCAGTAAGGGCCTGGACCACTCCTGTATCCACCCCTGTCCCTGTGTGGTTGTGTCCGAATCCTTGGTGCCTGACTCCTGAGTCCAGCTTCCTCCCTCTGAGATGGAAATGCTAAGAAGCCCTGACCTAGTGGGATGCTGAGTACAGAGTACAGTGACACAGAATGTATCCAGTGCCTTGCCCAGGGCCTGGCAGAGGAGAAGCTTGCTGAACATTCACGATAGCGACCACTCCTCCTGCCACCACCCCTGACGTTTCTCCTCCTAGTACTTACTATGACCCTGTCATGGTCCCCATGTGCCCCCAGCAGGCCTTTATCAAGTGTGTAGTGTGGTTCTGTCGCACTGTTTTGTAACGATCCCAAGTAAATGTAAGCTCCTTAAAGGCGGGATCCAGGCTTATTTATCTTTCTGTTCTCAGAGCTTGGATCACAGTAGGCCTTCAAGGAATGTCTGATGGATGAATGAGTGAGCCAACATGTCACCAGACAGTTGAATGATCAGATGAATGATTGCACCCTTCTGCAAGTCCCTCCTGGGTTAGGTCTGAAGTACAACTCAAATTCCTCCACCCTCTTCAGCTCCCTGGCCTCCAGCCTGGGCCCTGCCACCAGCATCCCCTCCCTGGAGGAGCCGAGCAGGCTCCTTACTGGCCTCTGCTCCCGGGATTCCTTCCTTGCATTCTTCAGGCCTCCTCCCAGGTGCTTCCTTTCCTCCTCACCGGCTGAGGCTGTCTCTGCCCCGGCGGTCATCCTTACGCACTCAAATCCTGCTTACTGTCTCCTGGACCTAAGCTCCGTGAGGATGGGACACCTGTGTTTACCAGGGCATGTTCCTTGGATGCCCAGTGCCCCAGGTGTGGTAGATGAGCAGCAGTCCTTGAGTGAGCCAGCATATGTGAAAAAGGTGCCTCTGACCAGTATGTGGCGTAGATCTCACTTGATGGCTTGAAACACGAGCTAGTTTCCTATTCAGGTCCCAGATCCAACTCAGAGCTGGGGACTCTGGGAGCTCGCCTTTCTTCGCATGGCTCGGCCATATTCAGATGGGGCCTCTGTTCTCCCAGAAGGGGGCAAGGAGAAGAGGGAGACTTGCAGGGGATTTTCCTTTTTGCGGCTAGGCCTGAACTCTGCTTGCCTCACTCTTGTCACCTTACATTGGCCAGAACCTGGCCTGCCTTTGTGCTCTGGAAACAGAAATGGGGTTGGCGGGCCAGTCTTGTCATAGTGGGCACGGGATGCTGTCTCGGGCCAGAAGACCTAAATGCTGGGGTCTCTGAGTCTCTCTCAAAATTCTGGAATTTTCTAGCTAGCAACACATTGTCATATCAGCTGGCTCTGACATGGCTGTCTCTCAAGAGACACTTCTGATGGACTGGTTATCTTATGTCATGGTAGTCTTAGGGATAACCAGGGCGGCCCTGCCCTGGGGGGGGTGCGCGGCCCTCTGTCAGGAAGAGCCCAAGGACAATGTGGGCAAAGTGTAGGGCCCTGCTTGTTACCTGTTCACAGCATTCCATCATGTTTAGAACAGTTTTTTTTTTTAGTTTTATTGATTTTATTTTTTTAAATACACAACAGCGGAATGCATTACAATTCTTATTACACATATAGAGTACAATTTTTCATATCTTTGTATATGGAGTATGTTCACATCAATTTATGCCTTTATACATGTACTTTTTTGCATTAAAATTCTTTTTTATTGCTTTAATTTTATTTCTTAGATTACTATTCATTGATTTTATTTTTTTTAAATACACGACAGCAGAATGCATTACAATTCTTATTACACATATAGAGCACAGTTTTTCATCTTTGTATAAAGTATGTTCACACCAATTCATGTCTTTATACATGTACTTGTGTTTTTTTGCATTACAATTTTTCATATCTGTTTGCATATAAAGTATGTTGACACCCAATTCAAGTCTTCATACATGTACTTTGGATAATGATGTCCATCACATTCCACCATCCTTGCTAATCCCCTGTACCCTTCCTTTCCCTCCCATCCCTCTGCCCTATCTAGAATTCATCTAATCCTCACATGCTCCCCCTCCCTACCCCACTGAGTCAGTCTCCTCATATCAGAGAAAAACATTCAGCATTTGTTTTTTTGGGATTGGCTAACTTCATGTAGCATTATCTTCTCCAACGCCATCCATTTACCTGCACATATCATGATTTTATTCTCTTTTAATGCTGAGTAATATTCCATTGTGTGCATATGCCACATTTTCTTTATCCATTCATCTACTAAAGGGCATCTAGGTTGGTTTCACAGTTTAGCTATTGTGAATTGTGCTGCTATAAACATTGATGTGGCTGTGTCCCTCTAATGTGCTGTTTTTAAGTCCTTTGGATATAGTCTGAGGAGAGGGATAGCTGGGACAAATGGTGGTTCCATTCCCAGATTTCCAAGGAATCTCCATACTGCTTTCCATATTGGCTGCATCAATTTGCAGTCCCACCAGCAATGCATGAGTGTGCCTTTTTCCCCACATCCTTGCCAACTTATTGTTATTTGTCTTCATAATAGCTGCCATTCTGACTGGAGTGAGATGATATCTTAAAGTAGTTTTGATTTGCATTTCTCTGACTGCTAGAGATGATGAGCATTTTTTCATATATTTGTTGATTGATTGTATATCCTCTTCTGAGAAGTGTCTGTTCAGGTCCTTGGCCCATTGTTGATTGGGTTGTTTTTTTCAGTGCTTAGCTTTTTGAGTTTTTTCTGTACCCTAGAGATTAGTGCTCTATCTGATGCATGAGGGTAACAATTTGCTCCCAGGATGTAGGCTCTCTGTTCACCTCACAGATTGTTTCTTTTGCTGAGAAGAAACTTTTTAGTTTGATTCCATCCCATTTATTGATTCTTGGTTTTAATTCTTGCACAATAGGAGTCTTATTAAGGAAGTTGGGGCCTAATCCCACGTGAAGATTAGGGTCTACTTTTTCTTCTATTAGACACAGACTCTCTGGTTTAATTCCTTGGTACTTGATCCATTTTGAGTTAAGTTTTGTGTATGGTGAGAGATGGGTGTTTAATTTCATTTTGTTGCATATGGATTTCCAGTTTTCCCAGCACCATTTGTTGAAGATGCTATCTTTTCTCTGGTTCATGTTTTTGGCACCTTTGTCAAATATATGATAATTGTAATTTTGTGGGTTAGTCTCTGTGTCCTCTATTCTGTACCATTGGTCTACCAGTCTGTTTTGGTGCCAGTACCATGCTGTTTTGTTACTATTGCTCTGTAGTATAGTTTAAGGTCCGGTATAGTAATGCCACCTGCCTCACTCTTCCTGCTAAGGATTGCTTTAGCTATTCTGGGTCTTTTATTTTTCCAGATGAATTTCATTAGAACAGTTATTCTTAATTTGATGGTGTCTTTATTTTCTTGAGGCTCAAAATAAAATTAACCTTTTCTGGAGAGAAAAAAAATCCTATTAAAATAGTCTAGAATGCTTTTTGTAAAAAGTGGGGACTGAGTCTCAGTGCCCTCTGTTAATAGTCCTAAATCATAACTGACAATCCTGCTGCGATCGGGCCACCACACACCATGGCAGTGGGGCCACAGGCAGCGAGGACTCATTAGACGTCCCAGAGGGACCTGGCATCCATCTGTCCATCCCTTCCACTCTGTGTTGTGGCTGCTGCCCCAGGAGCACAACCAGAAAACTCAGATGACCCCAAGCCCCTGTGAGTACAATGATCTCTTGTGTGCCCCATGTGACAGACAGGTCTCTGCAGGATGGGTTTACTTGTGACGTGGTGCTCTGCCTCCCTGCCCAGATGGCTGCAGAAGCCACCTTTGTTCTCCATCCTCTGGACCTCAGTCTGGAGGCCGTTCCCCTGGCGGCCTGCCTTGCCTCTCTGCCCCCCACATTTACTTGTCCTTTGACTAGTGTTTCCTCGCAAGCCTCTGTTCTGCCGTTGAGCCCCACCGTGGGCTCCTTCCTGCATTTCCCATTCTGGGCGTGCCCGCCCCTCCCCAGGGTTCCCTTGTGGACCACCTGATGGACCTGGCTGCTGCTCCTCCAGGCAGCTGGGGCAGCAGCATCTTCTGAGTGAAACCCCTCCTTATCCCGCCTGCCGATGTGGGCAGTCCTCCCGGGGAGCCTCCCCAGCACCTGTGGGTCCTGGTCCCCCAGCCCCCCCTCCACATCCTATGCCTTGAGGGACAGGAGCCCAGCAGGCCATGCTGGCCCCCAGGCACTCACCTGTGAAGGGCACTCCCTTCTTCCCATTTCACACACCAGGGCTCAGAGCCAGTAGGTGGCACTGCGCGGCCTCAGGGAATGTGACCCAGTCATGTGGATCCTACACATCGTGGCCCCTGCAGCAGCTTTGCCAGGCCGCAGCCACTCATGTGGGGTAAAGTAGGGGTTGCAAACTCACGGACTCGTGGAGGCCGCGCACGGGTGGGACCGAGGGGAGTAGCTGGGCAGGACGGTGGCACTGTGCTTCCAGCTCCTGAGCGTCCTTGCTGACCAGCTCTTGCCCACCAGCAGGACTGATCCTTTTTATAGGGAAGCCAAGAACCTGGATTTTGTACAGAAGTCTCCTGTTTAATGTTTTTAAACATTGCTCAGTTTACACAAAACATAGACTTGGGCCACACTGTCTGTGAACCCCCTTTAGCGCCTGTGGAGAAAATGGCGGGACTGTCCTTGCCAGGCCAGAACTCGATCATCCCCAAGAGGGAATCGATTCCAAGCAGAAAGGCTCTGCAGCTCTGGAAACCCAAATGCTCCTAAATACAACTAGCTATTAAATGGCATCAACCAATTAGCAGTGATTTTATTAGAGGTGATAATGGTGTTGTGGTTAAATAGGAAAATGTTCTTAAGTGTTTAGAAACATACACTCAGGTAGGCACGATGGCTGCGATCTACTTTAAAACACTCTAGCAAAGAGGATGAAGCAGATGGGGAGAAGGGCTGAAACCATTAGACGAAGCGTTATGGAGATTCGTTAAAATTTGCTGTTTTGACATCTTAAATTTTTTTTATTCTATCCCATGTGTATTTTTAAAAATTTGTTCTTTTTAGCTATACATGATGGTAGAGTGTATTTTGGCATATTATACACATGCAGAGTATGACTTACTCTCGTTAGGGTCCCATTCTAGTACATGATGTGGAGTTACACATCCTTGCACACTCCCAGTAACACACTTCCTCTAGGCACTTACCCTCTATAGTTACCACCCAGTTAATCCATGTAAGTGGGTCAATCTACTGGTTAGGATACACCTCTTGTTATATGAACAGAGGAGAGTTATGTCTGATTCGTCCTATTGTCCTTCCTATTCCCATCTCCCTCCCTTTCCTCTTGATGTCTTTAAAGATTTTCATTAAAAAAAAAAAATCATAGCCACAGGAAACCATAGGCTTCTATGACTCATTTCGAGGTCTTCCATGACTGTCAGGTCACCTTCTACCCAGTAACGTGCAGAGATTCAGGTGGAGATTAGAAGGAGACCCCAAGGAAATGGCACCCAGGACAGAGGCTGGAGGTCACGCAGCCCTGCTGCCTTGGCACAGAGGTGGTAGGTGGCTTCTGTTAAAGCCAACCTCGAAGTGGAATCTGAACAGAATCCTGGCTGGGGAAGCCTGGTGTAGAGGAAGCTGCAGATCTTTCTTGTGCAGGTTGAGGGAGGCTATCACTTTGAGCCCCTGGGCAAGACCCTCCCCCTCATGAGCCTCAGGTGTCAGCCTGGGTCGGTCCAGCACCGAGGGCCCCAGATGAAGACTTCAAGATCCTGTTGCTTCCTTTGAACAGCTCAGGCAAACGGCGCTTGGTTTTCAAGTGGAGACGGCTGCCACGGTGGCTGTGCTCACAGCAGGACCTGGCACTGTAAGGCCTGGGCCTGGGCATTAGGGTTTTCCCCTAGAGGAACCCCAATCTTGGCCAAGTCGCTGTTGGCTGGGGGAAGGGCGAGAGGAGGTTTTAGATAAGTGCTGAGGGCACATTAGACTCTAGGGTGGAGGCCTCCGTGGTCTCTTTCCCAGGACTCCGTGGCTCAGCCCCACAGGAAGCCTGAGAGACCATCTGTAATCTCTTCTTGTTAAGAGTGTTTTGAGCATCCCCTTGCAAAAAAGGAATCTTCCCAGGCTCTTCCAGGGCTGATTAGCTCTTTCTCGTCTTCCTGCAGCAGCCTCTCAAGCTGTCTTCGAGGGTTTCTTGTGCAGATTAAAAACGAGACTTGATGAGCCCCGTTCAGCTCTGACCTGGTGCAGTAGCCACCTTCCTGAGGAAGGGTGTGTAATCGCTTACTGAGGGTGGGGGCTCGGGGACTGTTCAGTCCGCCCTCGCGCTGTGACCAAAAGACCTGACGAGGACAACAGAGGAGGAAAAGTGTTCTGGCTCCTGGTTTCAGTGGTTCAGTTCATTGTCGGCCGACTCCGCTCTAAGTCCGAGATGAGGAGGAACATCATGGCAGAGGAAAGCGGCTCAGCCCATGGCAAGCAGGAAGCAGAGCTCTGCTCACCGGTGACAAAACATAAACCCCAAAGGCACACTCCCAGTGACATACTTCCTCTAGCCACGCCCTGTCCCCTGTGGTCTCTGATTAGGACACACCTGGTTACTTCATGATGACACAACGCTCTTGCACTGTCTCACAGGAGCTTTGGGGGGACACCTCCCATCCAAACCGTGACAGACACCAGAGAACACAACCTGGCATGCAGAGCCCCAGTGGCTTTGGCTTGGGAGGGCCCTCGCCTTTCTGGGCCCGGTGTCTTCCTCATCCACACACAGTTGCCTCTCCAGGTTATGTGGGATTCCAGCCACTGGCCAGGGACCCTCTGGCAGTGATGCTAGTGACCCATGGCCATTCGAGTGCTGCCATCCTCTGGGGAAGGTTTTCAAAGATGCACTCATCAGGGGGTGACTTTGGGTGGCCCCAAGGGGCTCCTGCTGGCAGCACAGGTTTCCCGGTGCCCAGAGATGAGGGTGTCTGGTGAAGTCTGAATTTCAGATGAACGACCGACAGTTTCTCAGTGTGGTGTCCCCGCGCAGCATGGCAGGTTCCCTCTCGGCTGGAAGTGCATTTGTTGTTTGTCCGAAGTTCACATGGCGCTGGGCATCCTGTGTCTTCATTTGGTAACTGCTGACCGTAGATTAAAAATACCAGGTCCTTGGCAGGGCTTCGTAGGAATGCTCTGGCGGAGACTGGGTGCCAGACAGGTTTTCTAGGTGCCGTCTCAGCACATGGCCTCGTTAGACAGGTTCTACTGAGCCCCTGCCACAGACCAGCTTTGTGTCAGCACGGGGACCAGAGGGGGGTGCCCCCGCAATCCACAGGGCCGGGGGTGAGGTGCTACATGAGTGAGACTACAGGGTGAAACAGCCCTGCCACTGCCCTCTCCCTGCTCGTTGTTGACACACCCCTGTGGTCTTTAGCCCAGAAGGAGCTTCTTCAGAGGAAGCCTTGGCTGGCGCCCATACAGCCCAGGGTGTCTTTGTTGAGCCAGGGCCCACCAGTGCAGTGGGGCGCAGTGGGGCTGGCTAGAGAATCTGTAGGCCCCCACTCCAAACTGTCGAGGACTTCAAGCGGGAACGGCATGGTATCACACGGCTCCAAGCACCGCCCTCTGCTGGCTTGGGGCACGTGTCTAAGAAGGCCAGGCGGTGCTGGGGAGAGGGGGCCGAGTGATGGGTGTGGAGCTCAAGCCTCTGAGTGCCCCTACCCCCGTCTTCAGGTGCTGTTCAGTGCCACCCCAGTTAGGCTGAGTCCTGTAGAGGATAGGGCACATGTGCACAACACCAGCAGGGTGCCACCAGATGTCTGAGTTTTTCAAGAAAAGGTGGAAATTGTTAATGTCATTGCTTCAGGAGGATTTTTTTATTGTTATTGAAGACGAAGATTTTTAATGACAATATTTTTAAAAACTAAGCAGAATTAATCACCTCTCCGTAGCACTGAGCGTGATTAGTACTTACGTGTTTACCTGTGTCTTCATCACTGGGTGTGAACGCCTCGGCACACGATAGCCAAGTCATGTTCTTGGTTCTGTCCTGAAACCATGCTTGGCACATTGCTGTGCCCAGGAGGGAGCGGGCACACTGCCGGAGGTTCTGACCAGCTGTCCCCGATCTGCAAATAGTTGCACCCACGCGTCCTTCCTGTTCGTAAAGCAGTGGCGAGAGACGCCCTGGAGCTGGCTGGATGAACTGATGCGGCGGGGTCCTCCTGGACAGCGGGGGGAGCCCACCCAGCACACCTTCTGTCTGTTCTCAGGATGCCAAGTTCGTAGAGGAACGGAGAAAGCAGCTCCAGAGTTACCTGCGCAGCGTCATGAACAAAGTCATCCAGATGGTGCCCGAGTTTGCTGCCAGCCCCAAGAAGGAGACCCTCACCCAGCTGATGCCCTTCTTTGTGTGAGTACCTGGGAGTGGGCACTGCTCCTTTGTCCTTTTGAGAGTTGGGGAATAAGGGGTCTGTCTGGCTCTGGTGGCCCAGCTGTGCCCAGGGAGCTGTCCTTAGTGATGAAACAGAAGTGTGGCCTCGGCGCTTCTGAGACCCTGAAGGGAGGGTTATGCAAAGTCCTCAAGTAAATTCAGGTCTGTGTTTTTGTATTTTTTAATAACTCCATCAAAGGAAAGATTCGTATTCTGTTCAGCTTTCAGATGTTGCAAAACTAGACCAAACTCGAGCTCCCGCTGGCGGGAATGACCCCAGAAACACTCAAATATGAATAAGCTTGCAACGAGGGCTAGACTCCTGCCCTTCCGTCTTAGAGAGGTCTGCATGTCCCACCCTCAGACGATCAGTCCACAGCGGCCTGTTAACAGGGCAGGTGCTGCTCTGAACTGGGTCTCCTCGTTGCAGCAGCTGACACCACACCTCTGCGGCAGCTGGTGACCACTTTGGTCACCACCTTGCCCCTAAGCAGTCCCCTGTTCTCAGTCTCCTCCTAGCTTGAGACATTTACATCCTTGGACTTGGGAGAACCAAGCGACACCATCTTGGTTTTGTAAAAACTGAGATGCTATAGAAGGCAGTTGAAGTTATGTCTAAGATGTTTTCTATGGTTCCCACAATGATAAGACCTGGGGGTGTCCACAGGTGGGACTGGACTATGACTTGCTGGGCTGGAAACAGGTTCCTCTTCCCCAGTTCCTTCAATGGCACTTGGAGGGTGTGGGGCTGTCTCGTTCAGCAGCGATGCTGTACCTCAGACGCAGACTTCTTCCTGGGGGATGTGCCCGGGACTTGCAGGTTGAACTTGCAGCAGACACTGGCAGGGCTGCCCTGCTCCGGTGCTTTCACTGCAGCCAAGATGGCAGTTTGGGTCTACTTCAGGGCTTTGGGGAGGAGACCGTTGTGTTGTGCTGCTGTGATAAAAGGCACTGCGCCCGGGCAGAGGGAGCTCTTTGGAGCGTGGCGTGCGTTTGTGATGCTTTGGGCTTGGGCCACATTGGTTCAAGGCTGCTGGCCCTGGGTTTGCACAGGGGGCGGTTTATTCTGTGGGCAGCTTTTGGAACCATGGACCAGGGCTGCTCTAGCCACAGAAGCTGACTCTTTGGATCTGGTAAAAAGCAGCTGTGTCCCCTGGGCCTCTGCCATCAGGCAAGAGACGGGAAAAGAGGTCACTGGCCCTGCCCGCTTCCAGAGGAGTGAGGCCAGGAGCCTTCTCCCGAAGTCCTCCCGACTCCACAGTGCTTTTCTTTTCTCGGCTGTGAATAATGAGCCTCGAAAAGTGAAGTGGCTGAGCCATGGTGTCACACGGGGATAGGGTACAGAGGGGAGTGTCAGTGGGGTTGATGTGGGGCCAAGGCCTCGTCACCATGTCCTCAGCGTGCAACAGAACGCTCTGAACCATGTTAACGGTGGCAGTCTCCAAGTTCAGAAGCTCAAGTGTGGTTCTCTGCACTGTCACTCACCTGACCTGCTGCCTCTCCTGGGGAGGCACTCTGGGGTGGCCTGCCACCATCAGCTTTAAAGCCCCCTGTTGTGGCTGCTGGTTGGTGCTAGCCATGGTCCTGTTCACCACCCCCTCTTTGGGGTCAACTTCTAGAGTAAAACTGCTGGAAGGTGAGATGGGGGGGGGCAGTTAAGGGACTCCAGAGGCTATGGCCTGGGGGGATGAGGACCCAGGTGACCAGCAGCCCCTCCTTTATCCATCTACCTGGTCCAGAAAGAAGGCAGTTTGGCCTCAGGATTCTGCCCTGCTAGCCATCTGTGGGAGCGGCTGCTGGGAGGGAGCGAGCAGGAGTCCTGTGTGCGCTGCTGTGTTCACTGTGGGCCTGCAGCGGTGAGGTGTGTCCCCCACCAGCTCATCTGGAACGGGTTGAGAAGTTGCTGTCATGACTGGGGACAGTGGGCGTTTGGCATGAATGACGAGGGGAGGGCTGTAGACTGGGTTTGACTCGGACCTGCCATGTGCTGATCTCGGATTCTTCCCAGTGGTTGTGCCTCTGTTTCCTCATCTGTAAAACGTGCCTGGAGACAGGCCCTAGCAGAAGGTTGGAGCACTAAACTGCAGGCCCGTGGCAAGCTCCACGGTCAGAGGTGCTCATTCTGAGGTGTTGGCAGGCATGCTCCTGGAGACATCAAGAGACCACGTAGATCGCTCCATGTGTCCCCAGGGAGCAGCAAGCTGATTAGGGAGGCAGAGGCTCAGAGGTCTGGACAATGGCATCCCTCTGCCAAGCCCTCACTCCCAGCAACCAGGCTGCCAAGTCTCCCCGCCTCCCTCACAGAGGCCCTTTTTTCTCCTCAGTAACTGGTCAGGGTGCAGAGGGTCCGATTTGATCATAACAGATAAGGCTGGGTTGTCATTAATTTTTGGTAGCATTCAAACAGCCATGTGACACAAAAGGCAAGATTGAGTCAGGCTCCGGGTTTAAATGTCCTGTTACCCATCAGCCTGAAGACCTGGCCCCCTGCCTCCGTATCCCATCTATAAAAGGGAGCTTGTGGCAAAGACCTTACAGTTTTGTGGAAAGAATCCTGAAAAGTGTCACTTAGCAGGTGTCTTCCAAGGGGAAGACGTGTTCACTGCAGTCACTTTACCCCCAAAGGCCGAGTTGCAGGGCGATGGCCCCACGGCCCACCCTGCCCCGCGTCTTACTCGAGAACAGCTGAAAGTGGTCTGAAGAAGGGGAAGCAAGTTAGAGGCGTGGCCATCTGCCAGCTGGCTGGCCGCCCTTCGCAGACTGCCTTCTTGTCCCAGCAAAGTACAATGGCTTTCTTCTCCATGGGCAACGCCATCTCACACTCGATAAGTGACATCTAGGGCAGTAACAGAGCACCTGCCTTCTTGGGTGATCAGTCAGCTACTGGCATGTTGACGCTATGTGACAGTAGCATGTTGCCCGTGCTGCTCCTGGCCAGCCTCGACGGGGCAGAGTGGACAGCCAGCGGGCCTTCATCCTGGCTACCAACTCCCAGTTGCCTCTGCCCTGGGCACGTAGAGCAGAGATCAGGGCAGCCCACTCAGAGACTGGGGGAGGGCATCTCAGTGTCACATGGCAACAAATGACACGTGGGTGAGGGAGTGATGGGGGTCACCACGGACCAGTGGCTTGTCCTAGGCAGCTGCAGGAGGGTGCCTATGGGCATGTGACATGGCAGTGGCATTGCCCGTGGAGGGAAGAGCCATGAGCCGGGGCCCAGCCTCCGGAACAGGGCTGGTCAGAGGGCTGCTCGCCTCTAAACACTCAGGCTGACTTGCCAGAACCCACCTTTGGTTGCCTGTCCAGCTCTTCTCATTGCCCATGCAGAGGTGTGGGCAGCTGCCTCTGCTGGACCTCTCCAGCCCCATCCTCGCCCTCCTGCATCCTTGGGCTCTGTCTTTCCAAGAATGGTGCATCTACGGATAGTATACAGCCTCCTGCCCTTGGCATGGTTCCCTTGGGAGTCCCCCAGGCTGCAGGGCAGGTCAGGTGTGAAGTCCACGAGTGGACGCAGCGCAGCTTTTCCATTCATAAGACGTGATGTTGCTAGTAGAGGTTGCTAGTTTTCATTTTCCTAGAGAGTGGGGTGTTGGGTCATTGGGTAAACGGCGACTGGCAAGCTCTGTGGGCCAGAGTGACAGTGACGTTGCCCCCCCCAGCAGTGGGACACCGTTGCTCTGCATCCTGGGTGTCTCTTCGTAGTCCTGCAGGAGGCGGCACTATTCTCCTTGGGCAGCACCTCGTGAGCCTGCCTGGCGCCACCTGCCCCTCGGGTTTTCTGTCCATTTCACACAGTTAAGTTTGGGAAGTTCAAGTCCTTTGTCAGGTACGGTCTTTCAGCCTGGATTTTGCTTTGGATGTCATGTCTAAAAAAACTGCCTAAACCAGGGCACAGACTTTCTCCTGAATATTTTAACTTTGCATCCAGCTCTGTTAACTTGAGCGTGACGACTGGGTCAGGGTTCACATCCTTCCCACAAATGAGCCCATGTGGGGCCAGTGGAGAGGACAGGGAGGAAGAGGAGCACTGGGGGTCTGTCCCACCGCTCTTCTGATGGTTTTTTCTAATTCTCTATTGTCATTGTGTCAAGTTTAATGGCTGAGGCAGGGCTAGTTCCTTCTGGAGCCTTCTCCAGCTTCTAGCAGCTGCCCACACGTGGCCCCTTCCTGTGTCAGTGCAACTTCTACTGTCCTTGAACTCGGTCTTGGCTAGTCCGAGGGCCCTGACACTCTGGTGTTTGTTACTCTGGCACCACAGGGCGGAGTGGGGATAAAGAGCCTGATGCCACCACCCCACCAACCTCAGTGCACAAAGACCAGAAAGTATGGGGCACTTCTGGGTTCGAGTCCTCAGTCTGTGGCTCAGGTGCAGAGGGCAGGGTGACCTGTCCATTTTTGCAAAATGGCAGAGATAACCCAACTGGATACAGCTAACCTGAAACAGGACACCAGAGGGGGATTGTTCAACCCAGGAAGGATAACGGGGGGAGTTCTGGGTTGATCGATGGATAATTATATTTACTTTTTTTTAAAATTTATTGTTGGTCGTTCAAAACATTACAAAGTTCTTAATATATCATATTTCACAATTTGATTCAAGTGGGTTATGAACTCCCATTTTTACCCCGTATACCAATTGCTGTGTCACATCAGTTACACTTCCATTGATTTACATATTGCCATTCTAGTGACTGATGTATTCTGCTGTTTATCCTATTCTCTACTATCCCCCTTCCCCTCCCCTCCCCTGTAAATCATTTCTTCACTAGTATTATTTTTCTCTTACCCCTCCTTTCCTCTTATATGTAATTGTGTATGACCCTGAGGCTCACCTTCCAATTCCATGCGATTTCCCTTCTCTCTCCCTTTCCCTCCCACCTATCGTCCCTGTTTAATGTTAATCATCTTCTCAAGCTCTTCATCCCTACCCTGTCCTTGGTTACTCCCCTTATATCAAAGAAGTCATTTGGCATTTGTTTTTTAAGGATTGGCTAGCTTCGCTTAGCATAATCTGCTCTAATGCCATCCATTTCCCTCCAAATTCTATGATTTGTCCTTTTTTAATGCAGAGTAATACTCCATTGTGTATAAATGCCACATTTTTTTATCCATTCATCTATTGAAGGGCATCTAGGTTGGTTCCACAATCTTGCTATCGTGAATTGTGCTGCTATGAACATCGATGTAGCAGTGTCCCTGTAGCATGCTCTTATTAGGTCTTTAGGGAATAGACCTAGAAGGGGAATAGCTGGGTCAAATGGTAGTTCCATTCCCAGCTTTCCAAGAAATCTCCATACTGCTTTCCAAATTGGCTGCACCAATTTGCAGTCCCACCAACAATGAACAAGTGTACCCTTTTCCCCGAATCCTCGCCAGCACTTGTTGTTGTTGGACTTCCTAATGGCTGCCAATCTTACTGGAGTGAGGTGGTATCTTAGGGTGGTTTTGATTTGCATTTCTCTGACTGCTAGTGATGGTGAGCATTTTTTCATGTACTTGTTAATTGATTGTATGTCCTCCTCTGAGAAGTGTCTGTTCAGGTCCTTGGCCCATTTGTTGATTGGGTTATTTGTTATCTTATTATCTAATTTTTTGAGTTCCTTGTATACTCTGGATATTAGGGCTCTATCTGAAGTGTGTGGAGTAAAGATTTGTTCCCAGGATGTAGGCTCCCTGTTTATCTCTTATTGTTTCTTTTGCTGAGAAAAAACTTTTTAGTTTGAGTAAGTCCCATTTGTTGATTCTAGTTGTTAACTCTTGTGCTATGGGTGTCCTATTGAGGAATTTGGAGCCCGACCCCACAGTATGTAGATCATAGCCAACTTTTTCTTCTATCAGACGCCGTGTCTGATTTAATATTAAGCTCCTTAATCCATTTTGAGTTAACTTTTGTGCATGGCGAGAGAAAGGGATTCAGTTTCATTTTGATGCAAATGGATTTCCAGTTTTCCCAGCACCATTTGTTGAAGATGCTGTCCTTCCTCCAGTGCATGCTTTTAGCCCCTTTATCAAATATAAGATAGTTGTAGTTTTGTGGATTGGTTACTGTGGCCTCTATTCTGTACCATTGGTCCACCCGCCTGTTTTGGTATCAGTACCATGCTGTTTTTGTTACTATTGCTCTGTAGTATAGTTTGAAGACTGGTATCGCTATACCGCCTGATTCACACTTCCTGCTTAGCATTGTTTTTGCTATTCTGGGTCTTTTATTATTCCATATGAATTTCCTGATTGTTTTATCTATTTCTACAAGAAATGCTGTTGGGATTTTGATTGGGATAGCATTGAACTTATAGAGAACTTTTGGTAATATCGCCATTTTGATGTTAGTTCTGCCTATCTATGAACAAGGAATATTTTTCCATCTTCTGAGGTCTTCTATCTCTCTCTTCAGGGTTCTGTAGTTTTCATTGTATAGGTCTTTCACCTCTTTTGTTAGGTTAATTCCCAAGTATTTTATTTTTTGGGGGGATATTGTGAATGGAGTAGTTGTCCTCATTTCCGTTTCAGAGGATTTGTCGCTGATATACAAGAATGCATTTGATTTATGCGTGTTGATTTTATATCCTGCCACTTTGCTGAATTCATTTATTAGCTCTAATAGTTTCTTTGTAGACCCTTTTGGGTCTGTTAGGTATAGAATCATGTCATCTGCAAATAGTGATAATTTAAGTTCTTCTTTTCCTATTTTTATGCCTTTAATTTCTTTCGTCTGTCTAATTGCTCTGGCCAGTGTTTCGAGGACTATGTTGAACAGAAGTGGTGAGAGAGGGGGCATCCCTGTCTTGTTCCAGATTTTAGAGGGAATGCCTTCAATTTTTCTCCATTCAGAATGATGCTGGCCTGTGGCTTATCATAGATTGCTTTTACAATGTTGAGGTATGATCCTGTTATCCCTAATTTTTCTAGAGTTTTGAACATAAAGGGATGCTGTACTTTGTCGAATGCTTTTTCTGCATCTATCGAGATGATCATATGGTTCTTATTTTTAAGTCTATTGATGTGGTGAATAACATTTATTGATTTCCGTATATTGAACCAGCCTTGCATCCTAGGGATGAATCCTACTTGATCATGGTGTATAATTTTTTTGATATGATTTTGAATCCGATTCGCCAGAATTTTGAGGATTTTTGCATCTAGGTTCATTAGAGATATTGGTCTGTAGTTTTCTTTCTTTGAAGTGTCTCTGTCTGGTTTAGGCATCAGGGTGATGTTGGCCTCGTAGAATGTATTTGGAAGTTCTCCCTCTTTTTCTATTTCCTGGAATAGCTTGAAAAGTATTGGTGTTAGTTCCTCTTTAAAGGTTTTGTAAAACTCTGCTGTATACCCATCCGGTCCTGGGCTTTTCTTAGTTGGTAGTCTTTTGATGGTTTCTTCTATTTCCTCTATTGTTATTGGTCTGTTTAGGTTGTCTATATCTTCCTGACTCAATCTGGGCAGATCATATGACTTAAGAAATTTATCTATGCCTTCACTATCTTCTATTTTATTGGAGTATAAGGATTCAAAATATTTTCTGATTATCTTCTGTATTTCTGAAGTGTCTGTTGTGATTATGCCTTTTTCATCCCATATGCTAGTAATTTGGGTTCTCTCTTCTTCTCTTCGTTAGCATGGCTAAGGGTCTGTCGATTTTATTTATTTTTTCAAAGAACCAACTTTTGGTTTTGTCAATTTTTTCAATTGTTTCTTTCGTTTCAATTTCATTAATTTCCGCTCTGATTTTAATTATTTCTTGCCTTCTACTTCTTTTGCTGTTGTTTTGCTCTTCTTTTTCTAGGATTTTGAGATGAAATATGAGATCATTTATTTGTTGGTTTTTTCTTTTTTTAAGGAATGAGCTCCAAGCAATGAATTTTCCTCTTAGAACTGCTTTCAATGTGTCCCATAGATTCCGATATGTTGTGCCTGTGTTTTCATTTAACTCTAAGAAGTTTTTAATTTCCTCCTTGATGTCTTCTATAACCCATTGATCATTCAGTAACCTATTGTTCATTCTCCAAGTGATGCATGATTTTTCCTTCCTTCTTTTATCGTTCATTTTCAGTTTCATTCCATTATGATCAGATAAGATGCATGGTATTATCTCTCCTTTATATTGTCTAAGAGTTGCCCTGTGACATAATATATGATCTATTTTTGAGAAGGATCCATGTGCTGCTGAGAAAAAAGTGTAACTACTTGATGTTGGGTGGTATATTCTATATATGTCAATTAAGTCTAGGTTGTTAATTGTGTTATTGAGTTCTATAGTTTCCTTATTTAACTTTTGTTTGGAAGATCTGTCCAGTGGTGAGAGAGGTGTGTTGAAGTCTCCCATGATTATTGTATGGTGGTCTATTAGACTCTTGAACTTGATAAGAGTTTGCTTGATGAACATAGCTGCACCATTGTTTGGGGCATATATATTTATGATTGTTATGTCTTGTTGGTGTATGGTTCCCTTGAGCAGTATGCAGTGTCCTTCTTTATCCCTTTTGATTAACTTTGGCTTGAAATCTATTTTATTTGATATGAGTATGGACACTCCTGCTTGTTTCTGCAGTCCATATGAGTGGTATGATTTTTCCTAACCTTTCACCTTCAGTCTATGTATATCTTTTCCTATCAAATGCGTCTCCTGTAGGCAACATATTGTTGGGTCTTGTTTTGTGATCCATTCGACTAGCCTGTCTCTCTTAATTGGTGAGTTTAAGCCATTAACATTTAGGGTTGTTATTGAGATTTGGTTTGTTCCTCCAGCCATATTTGTTTATTAATGTTACTAAACCTGATTTGTTTTCCTCTTTGATTACTTTCCCCCCTTTACTGTCCTACCTCCCACTGATGGTTTTCAATGTTGTTTTTGATTTCCTCTTCCTGTAATGTTTTGCCAAGGATTTTTTGAAGAGATGGTTTTCTAGCTGCAAATTCTTTTAACTTTTGTTTATCGTGGAAGGTTTTAATTTCATCTTCCATCCTGAAGCTTAATTTCGCCGGATACACGATTCTTGGTTGGAACCCATTTTCTTTCAGTGTTTGAAAAATGTTATTCCAGGATCTTCTAGCTTTCAGAGTCTGTGTTGAGAGATCAGCTGTTATCCTGATTGGTTTACCCCTAAATGTAATCTGCTTTCTTTCTCTTGTAGCTTTTAAAATTCTCTCCTTATTCTGTATGTTGGGCATCTTCATTATAATGTGTCTAGGTGTGGATCTCTTATGATTTTGCACTTTCGGCGTCCTGTAGGCTTCTAGGATTTGGGATTCTGTCTCATTCTTCAAGTCTGGGAAGTTTTCTCGTATTATTTCATTGAATAGATTGTTTATTCCTTTGGTTTGGAGCTCTGTGCCTTCGTGAATCCCAATGACTCTTAAGTTTGGTCTTTTAATGTTATCCCATATTTCTTGGATGTTCTGTTCATGGTTTCTTAGCAGACTTGCTGAGCTGTCTATGTTCTTTTCATTGTCTGATGTTCTATCTTCTAAGTGATCTACTCTGCTGGTAGTATTGTCAACTGAGGTTTTAATTTGGTTTATTGCTTCCTGCATTTCTAGGATTTCTATTTGTTTGTTTTTTATTACCTCTATCTCCCTGTGAAATTGGTCTTTTACTTCCTGGATTTGTTTCTGTAGTTCCTTGTCAAAGTGATCTTTCATTGTCTGGTTTTGCTGTCTCATGTCTTCCTTGAGACTCCAGATCATCTGAAGCATGTATATCCTGAACTCTTTAATCAGACATTCCATCTGTTGCAGCTATTACCTCTTCTAGAGTTGAGTTGACCTGCATTGCTTGTGGTCCTTTCTTTCCTTGTCATTTCATACTGCTCGCGTTTCTTTCTGCTTGGTGAAACTGTTGTGTTTTTGAAATTTTCCCCCTATTTATTTATATTGCTCTTGTATAGTTGGGAGATCTCTCTTGCAGGGCGGGTAGTGGCTGTGCTCCTCCTCTAATTAGGGTGATCTATCTACCACGCTGGTTGGTCGCAGGTCTGCCCACCCTGCGGGCGCGGGTGGCAGCTCTACTCTGCCCCCACTCCAATTGTGGTGACGTAACTACCACGCCCTCGGGTCGTTGGACATGATCCGGATGCGGGCAGCAGCTCTGCTCCGCCCCTACTCCAATTGGTGTGACGTGTCTACCACGCTGGTTGGCCTCTAAGCCTGTTCCGCCGGTGGGTCACAGATCTGCCTACCTTGCGGGCTCGGGCGGCAGTTCTGCTCAACCCCCACTCCCAGTGGGGGTACCTAACTGCCTCTCCAACAAGTCGCTGGGCCTTTTCCGGACACAGGCGGCGGCTCTGCTCAACTCCCACTCTAACCAGTGTGACGTGACTGCCTCGATGCTACTTGTCCACCACACTGGCAGGCTGCCGGGCCTGTCCTGCCAGTGGGTCGCAGGTCTGCTTACCTTGCAGGCTCACACGGCGGCTCTTCACAGCCCCCACTCCAAATGGGGTGACTTGGCTACCGCGCAGTCTGGTCGCTGGTCCTGTTCCAGGCGTGGGCGGCTACTCTCCTCGGCCCCAGCTGCAGTCGGGGTGTCGTGATACCACGCCGGCGGGTCACTTGGCCTGCTCTGGGCGCAGGTGGCAGTTCCACTCTGCCCCCCAGGCCCCCACAGCACCCAGCAGGACCCGGACCGAGAAGCAGACCCTGTAGGTTCCCCTGTCCTGGGCCAAAGCAGCTTCGGGAGCCAGAACCCGGCCTCTCCTATCCCCGCCACGCTCTGCTAGGAGCAGGCTCCACAGAGCAACCACCGCGGATTCCCAAGCCCCAGGCCAAAGCAGCCCCGGGAGACCAAGCCTGGCCACTCCAAACTCTCCCGGCTCGGTGCATGCTCCGCTAGGAGCAGGGTCAAAGACGCAGTCCCCGCGGGCTCCCCAGCCCCGGGCCAAAACTGTTCCGGGAGTCAGAGCGCCCCCACCCCTCAGCGCACGTTCCACCTGGAGCTGGCGTCAGCTCGCAGTCCCCGCAGGTTCCCCAGCCCTGGGCTAAAGCAGTTTCGGGAGCCAGAACCCGGCCTCTCCGATCCCAGCCACGCTCTGCTAAGAGCAGGCTCCACAGAGCGACCCCTGCGGGTTCCCGAGCCCCAGGTCAAAGCAGCCCCGGAAGCCCGAGCCCAGTCGCTCCAAACTCTCCCGGCTCGGTGCACGCTCCGCTAGGAGCAGGGTCAAAGACGCAGTCCCCGCGGGCTCCCCAGCCCCGGGCCAAAACTGTTCCGGGAGTCAGAGCCCTGCCGCCCCTCAGCGCATGTTCCACTTGGAGCTGGCGTCGGCACGCAGTCCCCACAGGTTCCCCCGCCCTGGGGCGCAGCAGCCCGGGGAACCAGAATCCGGCCGCTCAAAGTCCGGCGCACACCTTGCCAAGAGCAAGCCCCGAAGAGTAGTCTCAGGTTCTCCAGTCCCGAGCCTGAGCGATCTGTCTGCGAGACGCAGGCAAATACCAGCCTGGAATCACCTGTTCCGTAGTTGAATGAGCTGAGATCAGTAGAAAACAGGGATCATTACATCAGCTCTCCAAGATGGCGGCTGCTGTCCTCCTCCGTGGTCCGACCGGTGTCGAGAATCGAACTGTACCGCTTCTCTCCTGTCTCAAAGCCGTAACTCAGCACTAAGCACGGCCAGTGCACCGCTGGCAGGAGCCCCCAGAATCCGCATCGCTGTACTCCCGCTTCGCTACTTCGCCGCTACTCAGCGCGCGCCCCAGACTCCATCCGCGGGGCGGTCCGCCGAGCAGGTTCTGCTACCCTCCGTGCGGAGAAATCACCCGCAACCGAGCCCCCGCAGTCGAGTCCCGCACACTGGAAATCCGTCCTTTAGATTCTGGAGCACCTTGATTTCACTGGAAATTCCCAACAAGGTAGCCTTCAGCCGTTTCACCTCGTCTTTCTCCCACACAGTGATGCACTCCCATCGCCGCCATCTTCCAAAGTCCTCGATGGATAATTATAAACAGTTACTAGGGAGAAGTGTGTTTCCTGATACATCTAGAACCACTGTGATTAAAACTATTGTTTTGACTGGAAAATTAACAAAACATGATAAAATTAGAGACATTTAAGTAACTACTCATGCAAGTACATTTATCAAAGGAAGTTTTACATATAATCGATTAAGATGAGCTTTCAAAAATACATGAAAATCAGTCTAAACACTAAAAGCTGAAGACCATGCTCATTTGGTTCTCTGGGAACGAGCAGGGAGGCAGCCTGAAGCCCACCCCGTGGTGCTTACCAGGAAGGCACCTGCTGTGTGCGTCACCCCATCTCAAACACTGCGAGTTCAAGAGCAGGAAGTGGCCAGGAGGACCTGGGTGTCAGGTGGCGATTGCTGTGGAGAAAAAGTGGGGGCTGGGGAAGGCAGAGGCACACCCATGCCAAGGCCCCGACAGTGCCCAGCCAGACTGGGGAGGACACTCAAGTCCTATGCAATCTGTGGTCAAGGGGGCGCCCTGCCAGCCCCAGAGGAGGAGAAGGAAACAGTCACAGGATGGCATTTGGCTGCTGCACTCTGAAGGCAGACCCAACTAGATCTGCTCAGTGGGGATGTGAGGAGTCTGGGACATGTCCTCAGTGTTGGCATGAGGAACAGAGCTGCTGTTTACTACAGGGGTGGGTGTGAGAGATGCCCATCAGCCGCGTGGAGTTCGGCTCCAAGGTGCAGGCTGGGCCCGTGAACAGGGGCCCTGTCATGCCACGGGCCTGGTGAGGGATCTAGGACTGAGCACAGGAGGAGCTGGCAGAAGACTGTGCACAAACGGGGCCCCGGAAGCCACAGGCGAAGGTGCTGCAGGCACCAACATGAGGTCCAGGCCTTTCCACCCTTTCTGCACCTTGGCCAGGGGCCAGCGACAACTGGGGAAAGCTGCACTGCAGCTTGGGACCAGTCACATCCTCATCAGTGGTGGGGCTTTGGGTGATGCTGTCCCACCATGCTGGAATCCATGAGGGGGTGGCTGGTGCACAGAGGGTTGGGGACAGCTAGCCCAAGAGTGCAAAGCTCCAGGCCAGGGTCACCCTAGCAAGGCAGCTTTGAGAACGCCCCCTCACCCTGTAAACACCGTCAGGTCTCCCCCCGATAGTCTCTCCTGGGGCCACATTTTGCCTTTTGAGCCATTAAGGTATCAAAGGTGAAGGCGCAGCCGTAGAGAGCACAACCCGCCGGGGCTCGCCCTCTGCACTCTCAAAAGCAGGCCAACATCAGGACAGGCCTGGCTGAGCCCAGGCAGAAGGGAAGATTGCCCAGGGGGGCACAGCAGAAAGACTGGACTTTCCCCCAAGTAGCCAGACGCCTATGATAACTGCATCCCCCTTACCTCCAAGGTGGGGGTAGCGCCGTCACCTGAGCAGGCGTGGGGTTTGCAGTGAGAGGAAATAAGGCATCTTTCTTGGGAGAGCAGAAGTATGGGCACCTCCTAGCCCAGTGACAGGTTCCTTGAGGCAGCAACGGGAGGTGCTACCAAGTTCAAGCGTGGATCTTGGGTCCAAGCCTGTGTCCTCCTAGGCTTCAGCTGGGCCGGGCCCCCAGGTGACATCAGCATGTTTTCAGGGCTGTGCCACTTGAACAGGTTGGGCTGAGGATGAAGCCGATCAGTAATTCTTGGGAAATGCCATTGGTGGTGAGAAAGGCCCCCCGTCTGACCCTGGGAATGACCATGGAGGCCCTTCCCCACCTTCAGTCTCAGGGCTGTTGGTGTAGCATTTCAGGGGGCAGGTGGCTGAAGTGTGGCCTTGCTACTGCAGTGCCCCTTCATGGCCCTGAGTGGGGCAGAGAGTCCTCAAGACGGATGACCTGGGAAGGCCCCCCAGGGCCCGGGCCTCACTGCAGGTGCTGCGCCCATACCCGGGGCCGTCACCCGGCTGGATGCTGTACGTTCCTCACAAGTCTATAGAGGTGGTCACCTTTACTCAGTTTGGGCAACAAGGAACCAGAGGTGTGATAGCCAGACCCAGTAACTCGAGAGTAACTGGAGCCCAGAGAAGTCAGAGTTCTCCCGCCGTAAGGGGAGCTAGAGATGTCTCCAGGGAGCGAAGGGTCCAGCTGATAACGACAGACGTTTACCAGGGATGCGTGCTCACTGCGTCTGGACTAGATGTCGCACCTCCAGTCACATGTTCTTGGGAAGGAGAGAAAGGAACATCCTGCCCTGGTAGTCTACAGACAGCGAGTGGCCAAGGTGCGATGTGACCAGACAGCAGCACTCTCTCCTGCCCCCTAAGACGAGGGATCTTTACAGTTGGCATCTTTACAATTTACAACAGGCAATCATGGCAGGAAGAGAGAAGCCACAGCCTGGTGCCTTAGACCCCTGACATGCAGTGCTGGGGAGGGGCTCACTCTTCAACCCACATCCAGTAAGTAATTAAGCAGTAACTTGTGGCTCCAGAGGCCCAGTCCTGTGAGGAGGCGCCCTCAGCAGGTCACAGGTGGGACGCTGAAGTGTTGGGCCAGGTTCCCCCACACTCGGCCTCTTGGCCTGAGACGGGGTTGATAGCCTTCAATCCCAGCAGGCGACCGGGAGGGTTAAACGCTCTCCCACAGAGGGGTGGCCACAGGGTCGGCCTGCATGGCACCAGGCCTAGACCTCACCGTGCCACACAGGGAGGAGGCTGCCCAGGACACCTGTGCCTTCTGGTTGTGTCTGGGCCCTGCATACCCTCTGTCACCCTGATTTCAGCACTGGGAGGCCTGTTTTGGACCTATGACCTCCAACTGTGGTTGAAGGCTCAGGGTGACTTGTACCCAGCAACTCAGGAAACCCGATCCTGCCAGCTCCCCTGCCTGCTGCCATCCAGTCCTCAGTGGTGGTCCCACACTTTCTAAGGCCACCATCTCAGAGGACAGTCCACTGTAGTGTGCATTTCTTCTAGAATTGGTGCCATGAGGCCCTCTATGTGGCACCGTTGGTGGCCCTCCCTTAAGCCTCGCACACTCACCAGCCAGTATCCCCTCTCCAAGCCACACCAGGCACATCCTCTGGTCCCAACTCAGCAGGAACCCGAGATAATCAGAGGGGCTCCAGCAGAACCTGGACCCGTCTTCCTGGGCCCTGGGTGCGGGTCCTGCAGCACCTGCTGTGCCAGGGGCTTGGGGAGACTACACAGCGCTCGAAAGGCAGGGCCCAGCTCCAGGGTGGCGGAAAACTAGGCGATCCCAACTCTACCCCAGGCACAGGTTGGGTCAGCAACTGTGAAGGGGACCAGGCTGAGTGTGGGGCAAAAGAGGGGTGGTGGGCAGGGACTGGGCCCGCAGCTGCAAGGTCAGCTGGGCAGGTCTTGGGCATACAGCAGAGGGAAGAGCTCAGAGGTGGAGGTCTGACACTCAAGTCAGCATGGTGGTGAGGGGTGGAGACAGGGCCTCGCCTGGGACACCCAGCCGGATGCCTCCCTTGCACCACCCTGAGGGCTGCACCCAGCTCTAGAGAACAGCGTTGCCTAAACCCACTTAAGGGGGATCTAGCGCCTGGCGTGCTAATGTTCTGGATGCTGCTTGGGCTGAAGGAGTCGCCAAGCAAGGTCTGTCCAGCATTTAGCCTGGGGGGGGGGGCAAGGTGCGGCCTCACCTCCTTGGTACCATGTGATCATACAGCTGTGATTAATGCCCAGGGGTTAGATAGCTGGCCAGGTCCTGCAGCCACTCCCGCTCACACACAGTGCTCCAACAGAGACCAGGTGGTCCCCAAGCCTACAACACTTACCTTTGGCCCTTTAAAGTTTGCCAACCCTGGCACCAGAATGACACGGCCGGTCTCTGAAGTGACAGCTCTCCATGCTTGCGTCACAGGAGGGAGAAGTGGCCACAGCAGCAAATACTCCCCTGTCTTTAGAAAGAACAATCGGTAAGTATCCTATGCATCCACTCTATCATGTACGCTCCTGGGTGCAGTAGATAGCTCTAGAAAGATTTTGAAATTTTTTTTTAGATGATAGCCTTGGCTGCCTGGAGGACAGGGTGGGGTGGACTTGCTTTTCGACATTGCACCGCTTTCTGTGCTACCTATTCCTGAAAATAATGAAGGGGTCTGTTTCAAAAAGTGCACAGCAGCTGAAGAGCCGAGATAAGGAGGGGGCGGGGGCGGGGAGGACTCCTGCCATATCTTCTCCCCTGTGGGGAGGGAGCAGGAGCCGTCTTGGTGTCTGGTGAGCAGACCCTTCAAGTAGAAGGCGTCCCACTTTCTGGGAGGAAACCTGTGGAGGACACTCAGAATCGCCAGCCGTATTGAAAGGGGACTGTTGGGATCTGATCTTGAGGGTGCAGGACCCTATGGAAACTCAGACACCCCCAGTCCACAGGAGGCTCGTGGTGTAAAGGTTTGGGTTACAAATACGGCAAGAGCGCTGCTGAGGGACCACACAGGAGGTGGCCTGAGTCAGAAAGGCCTGGCGCTCGGGGCGCTGGGCACTCCCAGGAGCCAGTGGCACTGTAGCGGGCCTGGAGGGCAGCGCGGGAGGCTGGGCTGGGGTTATGGATTTGAGGTGAGGAACAGGGGATGGGCCTGTTGGGCTTTCAGAGCCACAGTCAACATGACCTTGAAGCCACTCTGGGCATCACCGAGTCCAGCATCACCTCCCTGGAGCAGGGATTAGAACACATCAGTGGTTCCCAGACCCCGCCTCCATCTTCACTCTGTCCACTGTTCTGATACCGTCTTTGGGTCACATGACCTGTGCACACCACAGCTCTGCTGCTGGGACCACCCCCACCTTGCAGACCCTCTCACTCCACCAGAAAACCTTGTAGCCAAGTTCACACCCTAGCTCAGGTGTCAGCTCATGGGAGAGGTCACCCCTGACCAGCCCCGTCTCCCTTTATCACAAAACTAAAGAGCCCTGATGGCAAAGAGAAGGACAATCCTGCAGCTGGGCTGTGCGTTAGCGCATCCTTCCAGTGCCGAGTCGTAACTACCCTTGGGGGTAGCAAAGGCGGCGGGTTCCTGTCTGCAGGCCATCCTTTTGGGTAGGCGTTTGGTGACATCAGTGTCCCCTCCTGGGGGTCCCGTCTCTTGCTGAGCATCTTTTATGACCTTAAATGTGTGTTTTCCAGAGAAGTTTCTCCTCTTTGGCTGTGAAATGTGCCCTTGCTGGGAGATCAAGGTGGTTGCATTACTTCATGACTCTAAAATGGGGTCCAGAATGTGGCCTCATGAGCCAGCTCAGACACACAGTTGGCTTGGGTGGATCCTCAGTGACATAGCTGAGTGGGGGAAATGGGACGTTGAGTGCTAAGTAGTGGCTGCCCCCACCAATGCCTGTGAGCCCCTAACCCTCTGATTCTCCTCCTGTCTTACAGTGACATCACCCCTCCTGGAGAGCCCCTGAACAAGAACAGCCGGCCCAAAGCGGCTTCCCGCTTCCCCAAGCTGTCCCGTGGTCATCCCAGGGAGACACGCAACGTGGAGCCCCAGAGCGGTGACCTCTGACCTCAGCAGAATCCAGATCCCAGCCACTCTGTCCCTGACTTGGCCACGGCAGCTGGCCTGACGCTTTGGAGTGATGACCACGTCCACCTGCTCAACCCAGAGAGCATGCCACCCTGATTAAACTGGTCAGTCTCAGAGCTGCCAGGCCCCTGTCCTGAGAGTGCGGCGGTTCCTCGTTGGACAGACTGGCACACGTGGCCACTGCTTGCCAAGGGCAGCAAAGCCACCTATTTCTTGCTCGGGCTGGGGTGCCCAGGCTCCACAGGCAGTCCCCTCAGAAACCACCTGAGCCTCCTTCCCACGAGGGAATTGGCCTCTTTTGAACCTGACCACCTGGCTGTACCCTCTGGACAGACAGAGCTCTGTTACCCTCCATCAGTGGTCACTGGACACCCCGTGGTATCACTCCTGCGGGCAGATATTCCCGCAGACTGTGATGGAGCCACCGGTGACATTGAACTTGGGTACTTGGCTCCAGGAAGCAGCACCACCTAGGAACCCTGAGGCCACCATGCAGCTCGTCGGGCTGGGTGTGGGCTCCGAACCTCCAACCCAGGCCTGGCCAGGCACTGCTGGCCTCAGGTCATGGACCTGGCTTGGGGGACCAGTGCAGGTTTATCAGACCCAGATCTGTAAAGGGCACCTGAACAGATCATGATTGTTCCCCAAAGACAGTTTGTGATGCGCCATCTGTCCCCTTTCAGTGGGAACGGAACCCTTGTCCCTCCTGTCACAGGGAGCAGGATGACCAGCGCAGCAGCCCCCTCGGTCCTCCCCCAGCCTGGGTCAGGTGGCTCCACCTGAGAATCATGGCACCTCTGCACCAAGGACTGGGCTAGAGTGTGTGGCCCCATGCCCACTGGGTCATCGTGGCCTGCATGGATGACAGGCGAGGGAGGGGTCATACAAGGCCACCGTGGGCTTGTGCTTGAACCCTCTCAGTTCATTGGCTGAAATCTCAATGAGCCACCGGGGTGAGCACAGAGCACTTCCTAAGGAAGCATCACAGAAGATTCCTGTGGCAGGGTCCCCAGTGCGGGCAGGGAAGCCATCAACATGCCCAGCCGACCAAGAGGCAGCCAAGGGCTTCGTGGGGCCCTGCCATCAGCTTGCAGGTGCCAGAATTGCTGGTGTACGCGGCCTCACTGAGCAGAGCAGCCCTGGCCCCTGTGAACACACAGCCCTCGAGGGCAGGGGCTGGCTGCAGGACTGTCCACCATCCCCCCTGACCAGGGGGTCTACACCGAGATGGCTTCTTCGTCCTGCTGTGTTCCATAGGGTGGACCCTCCTCAGACACCCGATCAGCAGGCAAGGGGTGCACTGGCCTCGCTCTCCCCAGCCACCCCACCAGGAACCTCCTTCAACATTCTGCACATGAAGTTCAAAAAAATCGCCCGAGAGCTACAGTCACCTGTCTGCGTGCCCTTTAATTATTCATGGAAAGTGGGTCCAGCTCTCCACGACATGAATTGTAAGAGAATGTGCCCAGAGGCTACGGGAGTCCCATGGTTTGCGGTCTGCCCCCCTCTTCTGATCTTGGAAGCCCTGGAATGGCCAGTCATCCCCTTACAGGTGTTCAACGCACATGTGACCCCCACTGAACTCTGAGCTTTCGTCGCCTGTTTCTTAAAGGCACAACACCCCACCTGCCACCGTTCTATCTGTCCGGTTGATAACAGAGGCCTACCTGGTGCCAGCCGGACACACGCATAGGAAGGATGACCACCGTCCTCCCGGTGGGTCCTGCACAGCAGCTGTGGGCTGCGTTTCCTGATGCCCGAATCTGGGGCCCTTGCTTTCTCTCAGTTCTGCATGGGACAATTTGTCACTCTGAGGATGGGGTCACAGCATTGCAGACCATGTTCCTGCTCCACCTGTCTGCAGCCTAGAGACACCAGCTGACCTGTCCCATGAAGGCCAGGCCCTGTGCTCTCTGGGGTCCCCCTAAAGCCCTCCCACCACTGTCAGCCTCTGGACCCCCCCTGGCTCCAGGAGCACCTTCTGGCCTTGGTGTGCGACTGATGGGCCAGACCCTGCCGGGAAAAGACCTGGCCACTGGCATCCCTGCCCCATGCAGCAGCCTGCCTGGGGGCATCCCAGGAGAGCCTCACGCTCGCGTCTCAACCCCGAAGGCAATAACTGTCCCGACAGCTCAGCACCTCACCCTGGACAAGGCCGGGCCCTTCTCCCTGGCTGGGAGACCATGCCTTGGCACCCAGGCCCCCACTTACGAACAAGGTCTTTTGTAATGAACATTTTTCAAAATATTGTGCATTACATCATAAAGCTAATGTTGAATATTTGCTATTCCCATCAGCTAATGCTGCACAAAGGTAGCACTGTATATTATCTAACATTTCTGTGCCAAAAAGTTCATTTTAATGTTTCTGTAACAGTCTCCTGATTATGTTTCTGTAATAAAGCCTCGGCTACTGGATCATAGGAACGAGGTGCACCCTCAGACCCCACAGCTCGCCCCAGTCCTCGAAGGGCTCCGGTTCCCCCGTGTGTCTCGCCACAGCCACGTCTCAATTTGGGGGGCTCAAAATTCTGTCCCTCAGTTATTACAAGTTCAACCGGCCTCCCTGGACCTGAAGGTTGTATTAGGAGAGAAATCCACGTTCTCTCAAAGTGGGCGAACCTGTGCCCCGGGGACACCCACTAGGAGCCGCTGGAGGCCCAGGGCTCTGCTTCTCTCCACTGCCCGTGTCCCACCTGCTTGGAAGCCACTAGCTGACCCATGCAGGCCATCTCCGGGTTCTCTGCCTGGAGGGCGGGAATTCCGAGGGTGGCAGAGGAACTAACTGGCCTTCAGTCATCTCAGTCACCTAGAAAGGATGGCGTGACCACCGCAGCCTGGGCATGGGGGGTGGGCCTCACCTGGCACTGACAGGAGTCTTGAGCACAGGCCCTGGGCCCCCCAGCCTGGGCAGAGGTGACCAGGGCACAGAGTGGGCCTCAGCGGGCAGGCAGGCTCCTAACTACCCTCTTACATTATGGTTTACACGATAGAATTTTTAAACAAAAATGTTTAATTTTCTAAAATCTCTTGTATTAAAATTTTCTTTTGGAATAAGCTGTGGTAATTTTGTTACAATCTGGTTGATTAAACCTCTTTACAGTGACAAAATAAAAACGGCGACATTTTGTAAGTCACATGCTCACTCTGATGTCTCAGCTCTTTATCAGCCACCAAGGTTGAGGTGGACTGCTAACAAACATCGTGAGAAAGCTCCCTCGCCAGTCCACGTGTCAGCCTGGACCGATTCTGTCAACTCATCCCAATTTTGCTTGAAATAAATGGAATAAAATCCCAGAGTTACCCATATCACTGGGTGGAGCTGAAGGATCAAAATTCCACACCAGGAAAACAAAACCCTCCTCATCTGAGTGGACAGGAGCAATCGTAAGTACGAGGCACCTACTGTATACCAGGCACTGGGCAGGGATCAAGACCAAAAGGGAGGCCCCTGTGTTAGACTTACATTCACGGTGAGGCAGAGGGACAAAGTTGGTGGGTTTTTTTTTTGTTGTTGTTTTTTGTTTTTGAGTCGACCATCTAGATAATTTCAGATGGCAGCAAGTTAATACCAAAGGATAAACAGCAATTGGAGAAAGAATAGGGGGGCAGAGGTCTCTTGCAGACCAGGCCTCAACCCCTGCAGTGCTGCTGGGGTGGCCCGTGCACTGCAGCCTGCTTGGTGGAGTCCCTGGTCTCTAGCCACTAGTGGCCAAGAGCCAAGGAGCTAGACCTGGGAGTCCTCTTGGGCAAAGTGGCCTTTAACCCGAGACCAGGAGGGAGAGAAAGCCATGCCCTGTGCCCCTCCCTAAATACCTGGGCTTCAAAGTTCATACCAGTCACAGCCAGGGAAGGCTCTCAGTTTAAGAGCTGCCCGAGGGGACGGAGGGTCCTCACCCGGGGCCACAAGGGTGTCCCTGTAGGCAGCCCTGAGCCCAGGAACACTGGAGGTGGAGGGCAAAGGCGGAGTCCAGAGGGTGGGTGGTGTGAGTGCCATGCCAGGCCCTGTAGCTCCTCGCTTACTTCCAGAACTTTCCACAGCCCAGCACCTTGGGTGCTTGTCCTCTGAGCCGAGGAGGTGTCCAAGTGCTGACTAAGCCACCCAGTCCCAGGTGGATGAGCACCTAGGGATGGCTCTCTCCTGCACAGCCTGGGTCACCTTGGCCACACCCCAGCCGATCCCAGGCTCCCGCATCCTTGAGTTCCAGCCTGGTATGGAGCAAACTGTCCTCGACTGCTCAGGGACTCTGCTCCCAGCCACTTCCCGGGATGGCGCTCTACTGGGCACAGAGTTCCCTTCTTTCTCTCCTCCCTGTCAACCTTTCTTTCTTCCTCTGTCAACCCCTTTTTCTCCATTTCCCCGTCTCACACCACCTTCCTCCTGAAAGCCACAAGCTGCAGCAGGAATGTGACCTCCAAAGTCCCTATGTTGGGTATAGTCCCCAAGGCAAGTAGGGAGGAGGGGCATTCCCGGGAGGATCTGCCCAGAGCCATCAGCAGAGGGCCCTCCCATGACAGGCAGACAGTTCTCCTGCCGTCTGCCTGCACCCCAAGGGTGGCGACAGCTGCCTCCCACCATGCCCCAGCCACGGCTCTCAGCCTCTCACTGGTCACTCTGCCCTCCTGGTATCGGTTTTCCACTCGCTCCTCTGTCCCCAGCAGCTGAGGCCAGTGCTCCCACGGCAGCTGCCCCCACCTCAACGCCTCACGCCACGTCCTTGCAACCGCCACTTCCCCAGCATCAGTTCACGGGCTGCAGCCACCGTGGTTCCCCAGGCATCTGGAACCCCTGCACTCATGCCTGGAGAGACCCCAGCCCTCACCACGCACCCAGGCTGTCACATAGCACAGAGGAAGTGTTCCCAAGCCCACTTCAAGGGCAGCGCTATGGGCTTGCTACCTTCTCAGCTGCCCCCGCCGACCTCTGCAGTCCCTGGGGCCACAAGGGGACACAGTCCCTGGGGCCACAAGGGTGGTGCTGGCTTCAGCCCATGGGCGCAGGCCTCTGCTCTGGTCCCACACCCATCCCTCTGTGCCATCTTTACCACTGCTGTCCCCAGCAATATCATGTGAGCCACAGGTATCGTTTAGAACTCCCTGTGTCATGAAGACTATTTTACTCAAGCCACATTTCGGCAGCACCGTTTTCAGAGCGGATTTTGCTCTGGGGGTTGTAAGTCTGCAAACCTGTGATCTTACACCGGCCCCAGCCTGCGCTGGACACACCCGTTGCAGGAGGTGATGGTGGCTGCTGTGGCAATGGCACAGCCCAGCGACCCCAGCCTGTCAGCCTCAGTCTCGCGTCCCGCTGCCTGACCAGCAGCCCATCTCACAGTCACCGAGCCCCGAGGCCCATCAGCCGACTCCCCCGTTTCTATGGAGCACCCATGCCCTGGCTCCCCCTGCCAGTCGGCGCTCAGCTGGGGCCACAGCGGCCCCTTCCCTCCCGCTTCCCGTCTCCTCCCTACTCCACAGGGCACCATCAGGTCCCGTGGGTCCCGTCCCCTCAGAGCCCATGTGACCTTTAATAGGGGTCATGCCACTCTCCAGTCACAACCCAGCTAAAGTCCTCCCCCTCCTGGTCAACTCCACAGGGAGGACAGAAGTGATTTCCAACAGAACAAACAGTCCCGTCACCACCTGCATAAAACCAGCCCCAGAGAGTGGCACTGGGAGCCCCAGAGCAGACCCCAGGCCCTTCTCCAGGCGAGAATCCCCAGGGGAGCATCAAACCACCCCCCCCCCGCCCATACTGGGACATCCAATGAGAGCAGCCACCCTGCACGGGGCAGTGCCCGACAGCCCAGCCACCTCCTGGCCTCTCTGTCCCTCGTCCTGCTGGCTGGGAGGGCAGCTGTCCATTTCCCCCAGGACGTGAGCCCAGAGGCAGGGCCCTTGGTGTGCGGTGTCCGTGTAGAGCCCTGAGCTGCGGAATTGGCACTCACCCGACACTGCCTGCTGAGCGCCTAAGGACGCGCCACGGCTCAACCCGAGGCTCCAGCTCTCGTGGCATGTGCACGCCTGGAATGACAAGGACCAGTCAGTCCTGAGAGACGAGCTGCAGGGCCAAAGCCTCTCCATCATCTATCAAAGGGACATCCAGGCTCCAAGCAGCTATGACAACAGCAACACCAGAGGAAACCAAGGCCCAGAGAGTCGGAGACACGTGCCCGAGGCCACACAGCACTGCAGACCTAACCAGGAGCCTGGCTTGCTGGAGCAGTGGCATCGCAGAGGGCTCAGGCTGCAGTGTCCCAGCCTGGATGTGGCCTCCCCCAGGAGGCTCCCCTCCCCCAGCAGGTGTGGTGGGCCCGAGAAACAAGAGGTCAGCGAGACGCGCCTCCCCCAGGAAGGAGGCGAGACTCTGCTCAGCTCACCTTGGCACCAGGTGTCCCGACGTGGATGCCACCTGTCCACCTGCTCTTCCTGCCTGTCCTAGGTCCTTCCTTGAACTCGTCATCACTGTGTCCTTTGTCTTCATGGGGTCAGGGGTGTGTGACTGTACGCACCTGGCATCAATTACCAGATGCCTGGATGGCCAGCCGTCCCCCCGGAATATTAGCCAGGCCTCGGGCAGCTGGAGGAGGCAGAGTGTCCAGCACTCTGTGCCTGTCCAGGCAGAGTGGCCCTGTCACCGTGACTGAACAGCGGCACCAGAACCTGCCCCTGGGGAGGGCTGTGGAGGGGCTTCAGCCAGGCCCAGGGTCTTGGTCCCCGCACTTCCGTCCCACCGACCTCCAACCCCAGCTTCTGGTCTCCCCTGAGCAATGACCCCCGTCCCCACCTCAGCTCCTTGGGGGAGGGGTCTCGCACTCAAGTCCCCATCTCCCTAAACCAGATGGGGGAGCAGGAAATGCCCCCTCCTGGTGTGGGACGCCCCAGCACTGGAGGGGACAGAGCAGAGGCTTCCCCAGGGACTGCCCAGGAATCCCCGGGCCTCGGGCTCTGTCCAGCTGTGGTCCACGCCCCTCCACTGCCCCCGGGCTCCAGCGAGCCTGCTTTCCTAATGCAGGAGGGGCCGTCCCCGCCCTGCGCCCCTGAACCCGTTTCCTGTACCCAGCTCACCTGTCCCCGCCCTGAGCTGTGCCCACACTGGCCACTCCCATCCTCTGCCCTACTCACTCCTTGTCCTTTGGGGAAGGAATTTGGACCCAGAGAAGCCTTCTTAGTCCACCATCGTCCCCCATCAGCGACTCAGAGACCCCTTGACCTGCCTGTCTTGAAGCCTACTTAGGGCGGCAGCCCCCGCTGGGTCTCTGGAGGGAGGGGCTGTGCTGGCTTCGTCCTGTTGCGGGAGCACAGCAGCCATGAGCCATGGCCACCCTTCTGGCCCACCTCTGCCCTGGTTAAAGGGCACACCCGCACTCTCACCAGCAGATCTGTCTGGAAGGCCCCCAGGATGCCAGCTGCCCTTGGCTTTCCACGTCATGGCCAGGAGGTCAGGGTTGGGGTCCACGTCTGTCCACTGCTGCACCTGGCTCATGTCTGGCCTTGCAGGTGCTCCAGGAACGGGGCAAGGTTGGGTCCCCTCGCCTCATCCAGATCTGGACCCCTGCACAGCAGACCCTGAACCAGGCCACGGGACAGGATACGTCTTGGCCACATGAGACCCATTTCTGTGCTCAGAGGGGCATCTTGGGGACCCTCCAAGATGGGGCTCACAGGACAGCCATCTTTCTGAGCACCCCCAGTGTTCTGGGCCACTGCAGAGGAGCTGCCTTGAGAACTTGCTTTTGTGGGACACACACACACACACCCCCCCCAGGAGGAGAAGCAAAATCCACATCAACCCGAGACCAGAAATTTTCTCCCTGACACCCTAACAGCTTTTCTTTCCTCCAAAAGCAAGCGTCTCCCTGTCCACATGAGATGAACCAGGCGACTCTGAGCAGGTGCCTCTGTGGCGATTCCCAAACACGGAGACTAACGGATCTACCTCTGCCGTGCAAAACCGAGTTCTCCCAACACCTCTTACCACCATAACTGGCAGCCGGTACCCTGGGTGCTGGGGCTTCTGCCTTCCTCCCTTCAAAACCTCTCAAGGTCGAAGCTCAAGGACAGCGCCCGGCCTCTTCTGTCTCCACTCTCCCTAGAGGGTCTAACCTGCTGCATGGTCACCGGTCTACACCCTCCCAACTCTATTTGTGGATTCAGACACCCACGCGATGTCTAAGTGGCATCTCAGCCCATACAGACCCTAGGACACAGGGAAGTGTCACAGGCAACTTCCCTTCCTCTGTCCCCACTTCCCACCGCAGCCAACGTACCAAGTCCCCTCCACTCAGCCTCCAAAACCTGCCTGAGCGTCCCAGTCCCCCTAGGATTCAGGTCCACCTGGAACATCAGAATCAGCCTCACCTGGAAACAAGAGTTTTGCAGATGTTGTTGGTTAAGATGTTGTTGGTTAAGATGAGGCCACACCATGTCAGAGGGACCCTAAATCCAGGAGGGGACATAGACATGCAGTGGAGGCCACTTGAAAGATGCAGACACGCCCAGGAAGGCCAAGCATTGCCAGGACATGTCGACTGGGAAGGGCCTCCCTAGAGCCCTGGAGGGAGCGGGGCCCAGCTGCACCCCTCTTCCACCCTCTCGCCTCTGGAGCTGCCCGAGAGTGAACCGCTGCTATGTCGAGTCATGCGCGCTCTTCTACTGCAGCCTAGGAAGAACCGGAGCTGGCCAAACCCATCCCCTGCTCATCGGGACAGCCCAAGGGCCCTCCTGCTGGGTCCACTCCAAGCCCCTGCAACATCCCAAGTAATGTACTTAACGCGCACAGCCGAGGGACGCACACACGTGCGCACAGCCGAGGGACGCACACACGTGCGCACACCTGAGGGACACCGAGTCGCGCATAGCGGCACACACAGTGACAGCCTCATGAAGCATTTCCCTCCTCCCAGAATGTCCCCTGTGCCCCTTTCAGTGACTCCAGCCCAGCCTACCTGGCCGTGGCCTCAGGGCCTCTTGCCCTAGACTCAGCTCCCTTCCCGGGCCACCAGGTCAAGCCCCACAGCCCGGGCCTTCTTTCCTGGGGCAGGGAACAGCCCCCAACTGAGAGCCAGCGAGGCCTTGGTTCTGCGGCCACCAGGGGCCAAGCTCTGCCACCCACAGGTGAGCCAGCAGCGCCCCCCACAGCCTCCCACGAGGCCTCTGCCCAGCGGGCTCCTCCACCCACTCCAGCTCTGCGAGGCCTCGAACAGAGATGTCAGCGGCACTGTGTTGCACTCCCATCTACAGAAACGGGCTGACGCTCGGGGACAGTGGTGACAATCCTGTGTCCTGTTAGGAGACTGACCAAGCAGCAGCCTTCACACCTCTAGGGCAGGAAGTCTGCAGTGTGTGAGCCCAGAACCGCTGGGTCCAGATGCCCACAGAGCAGCAAGAAGCTAGCTGGAGCGCTCCTTCACAGATGGGGACCTGCAAATGGCTCACCTGCCATCAGTCACCAGGGAGCCACCACCACCACTGCAGCGAGTCCCACTCCACTCCCACAAGGCCCCACCAGCAAACGCCAAGGACCAGCTAGGACGTGGTGCAACAGGGAGTCCCACAAACCCACTTGGGAGGCTGCTGCACGTGTCCCTGGGGCTGTGTGCACCATCCTACCGCCAGCAGCTCCTTCCTGGCACACACCCAACAGAAGCCAGTGCACACGTTCAACATGAGACCATGTGGGACGTCTGTGCATAATTCACAGTGACACACGGTGGCTTGGCTCCCCGCAGCCCCGACTCTGTGCCTCCCTCTTCTCCCCTCATTCTGCTCTACCTCCTGCCACAGGGCCTTGGCATTGACTGCCGCCGCTGCCCAAGAAGCTCTTTCTCCGGAAGAGCAGCTCTCAACAGGAGGAAGATTGTCTTCTAGGAACATTTGGGAATATCCATTGATGGCTTTGTCACACCTGGGACCCAAGAGTGGGCAGAGACCAGGGATGCTGCTACACTGCAGAGGGCAGCTCCGCACAACCGAGACCGCCCTGTCCAACAGGTCCACAGCATTGGGCCAAGAAGACCTCTCTGTGCCTGTGGCTGCTCCGCCACCTCTCCCTGAAGTCTTTGCTAGAGCGTCCCCGAGGCCCCCGCCTACAGGAGCAAGGGGCTGTTGGGGAGGCACACCTTCCCGCACCCCCCCAGACCCACTGCGCACTCCCCTCCCAGCTTGCCCCCCAACTCCCCAGAACGCACACTTCTTCGAGGAAGAGGCTTCCCTGCACCTGGGCGGCGGAGGGGCGTGGCTCAGGACAGGATCAGGAACGGGCCTCCACTTTCTGGATACAAAATGTGTGCTCTGAAGGCACCCCCAGTGCTCACCTCCTCCACGCCCCCCTGCCTTTTGCCAGCACCCAGCGATCTCCTGGGAGGACCTGTCATTCCAGTGCTCAGCCTTCCCGCAGCTCTTCCACTGGAGCTCTGGGGACACCTTCTCTAAACCCAGCAGCAGTTACAGGAGTCACACCCAGAGCATGGCCCCTGGCGGCTCTCACTGCCTCGGCCCTGGACCTACACACCACCTCACTTTCCCACCTGCATCGTTATGGGCTTTGGATTCTCTTTAAACTCACTTTCTAATTGAATGTCTTTGTTATAGAAACGCCTGTCAGTCTTGCAAGTGAAAAGTCAGCATCACTTGGGAGAGATCAGGCAGCGGTGGCGCCTGTTCTGAGGGGCCAGGGCCCAGGCCACTGTGTTACATATTTTCAAATAACTTAGATGTTAACATGGAAAAAAAAATCCTAAAAATTGTTGGCTGAATCCTGATTAAAAAAAAAAAAAAAAAACAACCTCACCAACACCCAGCAAAGGGTAGGTGAAGGAGGCAGGACGCAGCAGTAATGACCCCAGGTGTGACTCAGCACCATTTAGCATGTAGCTAGGGGCATCTCAGGTGACATCAATTACAACCTCTAAAGGATAGACCCGAGACCATGGGGGACACCGACTTTCACAAGAAGGTCCAGCTTCTAGCTCTGTACTAAACTCCAAGAACAGGGCCAGTTGCTCACTGCCCTCCGGACTCCCCATTGCCTGCTGCCTCACTGGGGACACGAATGTACCAGTACTTGTTAGTCCTCCTGGGTCACCTCCAGGTGTGAGACACTCTGAAGTCCATGTGTCCTCTCAAAGGGGTGAGATGCCCATGGCTAAGTCCTCTGCAAATGGAGGTTGGAAATCCTACTGAAACAAAATTCTATCAAGACAACCCAATCCAGACACCAGGAGATATACAACCCAGAATGCCCCCCATACCACGAGACACTTTGTACCACCCAATAAAGCAGGAAAATACAATGATAGCCCAGAGGATAATGAGTCAGTAGAAACAGCCCAGAAACGATGACTAGTATGGAGACAGTGGACGAGGACTATTATCATCAATATTCAAGAATTTAAGGAAAAGTGAGAAAATGAGATCTTGATACAGAAATAGGAAACATTTTATTGGAGCTCTGTAGTTCTACAGAGTAGCTGTATTCATATTCCCCCACGGGAATATGAATCTGATCCACTCCATCCTTCCTCCCCCACCTCACCAGGACTCCTCTTCATCATCCATTACCCCTCCTTGAGGGTGCTTTCCACACACAAAGGTGAAGCGCCCCGGGCACATTTTTATAGGCACATAATGTGGTTTTACGAAATCCATTCTGCATCCCCTCTCCTCTAGCCCGCCCCCACTGACCCTCCCCCTTCCTCCTTTTGGCTGTAGCCACACTTGACCCTTGATTTCCCGAGTCTGGCTGATTTCACTTTGCATGATGTCCTTCAAGAAATACAAGTTTTTTAAAGATTGGAAGTCTCAGAACAGAAAAAAAAAAATACAGTCTCTGTAATGAGACTTCCCAGTGGGTGGGACAGACACTGCAGAAAAGGGAAAGATGGACTTGGAGCCAGAGCAAGAGAAAGGACCCAAACCAAAGCAGAGAGCGGGGAGGAGACGCGGGCTGGTGGCCCTCATGACAGTGGCGAGCAGTCTCACCCACGCCAGGGGAGCCAGAGGAGAGCTCCGGGTCCCTTCTAGGGCAGAGGTCACGTGGAAGTGGACAGCTGCCCGGGGCCAGATGTCTGAGTGGACAGCACAAGCCTGTGCCTTCAAGAAGTTAGGGAAAGAAGAGCTTGTTAAACACAAAGCCAGCAGAAGGGAGGAAAGAAGGGAAATCAGATGAAATTTACAGTGTGAAATGAGAAGCTGGCTCTTTGTAAAGATTAATAAACTTCATATGCCACCAGCCAGACGGGTGAAGATATCAAAGGACTGAGGGAACACATTACCAACACCGGGAATGAAAGCCCAATGAGCTTGAGTTGGGTGAAAAAATAAAGAAATTCCTTAATGAAACAAATAACCAAAAGTGGCTCCGAAGAAATAAAACATCCCCCCCCCCCCCCCGTGCCAGGAATTAAGCCCTTGGGCTGCCAAGGGCTCTGCTTCTGAGCTGCACCCAGGCCCCTATAAGTTCTAGGTCCATTAAGATAATAGAATCTATAATTTAAAAGGATCCTACAAAGAGATGCAGGCCCAGAGGGCTACACTGGTGCATTTTATCAAACATTTAAGGAATGAACAATATAAATGATATACAAACTCTTACAGAAGGGGAGGGAGGTCTCCAACTTTTGTTAATGCCAACTTTTACAAAACTAAATGAAGGTGTAAGAGAACAAATCATAGACCAATCTCTCTCATGATGTGCATCTCAACATCCTTAAAATATTCAAAAGTCACAAACTATATCATCTGAAATTTGTACCGGGGATATAATACTGGTTTAACTTCTGAAAAATGCCATTCATCGTATTAAATAAAGGTGAAAACCCATATGATCATCTCAATGGATGCAGAAAAAGCTTTGGGAAATGTCAATGACCGTGATAAAAACACCCAGAAACCGATAAACTGTATCAATGAGAAGTCGACAGTAGCATCAGACTTAGATGAAAAAGATGAGCTTCCCTTGAGGTTGGGCACAGGGCGACGCTGTCTGCTCTCACCTCTTCTACTGGGCACTGGAGGTCTTCGCAGAAGCCCAAGCAGAGGAAGAGATGCAGTGCTTACACATTAGAAGGGGAGAGATGAAACTATCTTTATTCACAAGTTACATTATTGTACATAAAGAAAATCCTATCCAGGGCTGGAGATGTGGCTCAAGCGGTAGCGCGCTCACCTGGCATGCGTGCGGCCCGGGTTCGATCCTCAGCACCACATACAAAGATGTTGTGTCTGCCGAGAACTAAAAAATAAATATTAAAAAATTCTCTCTCTCTCCTCTCTCTCTTAAAAAAAAAAAGAAAAAAAGAAAATCCTATCCAAAAAATGGTTATTCCAATAAATGAATTTGGCAATGCTGCAGAATAAGTTAAGCATATAAAAGTCAACTCATTTCTATTAGGCCAACAATGCATCGCTGGGGAAGAAAATCTTCAAAACATCTTTTAGCACTGACAAATGTAATCCTTGGGATGAATGTTAGCAGCTACATAAAACCTATGTTGAGATGTACTCGTGTGAAGACAGACGACGGAACATAGGACAGCCCAGAAGTGAAGGCTCGTATGTGTGGTCAAACGACCTTCACCAAGGTGCCAACACCATGGTCAACCCAGGGTACTGTGGAAACTGGGCAGAGTCAGAGCTGGACTCTTACCTAACATCACACACAAAAAAATAACTCAAAAAAATGGAATGAAGACCTTCAGTCAGACCACCACAGAACTTTCCTAGAGGACATGGGACAAAATCTTCCTGACACTGGACTTGGCAATCATTTCTTGGATATGAGGGGCACAGACAGCAAAGGAAAAAAAATAGCACCTCATGAAAATAGAATTCTGTGCATCAAAAGACATTCTCAACTGATCAAAACAGCAACCCACAAAATCAGAAAAGATTTGGAAATCATACATAAGGGATTAATATCCAAATATATAGAGCTCCTACAACTCAAACAACCCGATCCAAAAGCATGCAAAGGACTTGAACAGACAGTTCTCCAAAGGAGATACTGAAATGACCAAGCCACACATGGCAAGATGCCCCAATGGCACCATTAGAGAAAGGGAAATGAAAATTACAAGACACTGGCCATTGACACGACTTCTGCCCACCCCCCCCCCAAAAAAAAACCCACCTTTTCCCTTCAAGGACATGGGGAAATTGGACGCTTGGCACAGTTTGTTACCGCTGTTGACCGGTGACGAGTCCTTGCTTCCCCGATGTTGAAGAATAACACCAGAGAAGCACGCCGAGGCAAGGTCAGAGTAGAAATTAGAAGTTTATTAAAGGACAGCAGAAAAGACTTCTCCTGGAGGAAGAAGGAAGGGGACCCAAGAGGTGGAATCCGTGGAAGGGCTGTTGTCTCCCCTTTTTATAGTTTTGGTGATGGAATGTGGGTTGAAAGGCCCGAGGGGTGGGACACAGGTGGGCCAAAGAAGTAATCTGGTCAGGAAGGACTTCATTATCACTTCTTTGGGATGGACTTTGGCCTAGGGCCTTTTCAGGGCTTCATTAACATTCCATGAGTTGTCCTGCGTTTCCTGGAATCATTCTCAGCATGGCCTCCATTTTAGATTTCACTCGGTATTAGACCCGATTTACCTAACTACACTGACTACCTAACTTTAAATCTGGCTTCAAGTTGGTGGTAGAGCAAAATGGCATGGCTGCCGTGGAAAACAGGAAGCAGGCTCTCAAAAACGTTAAGACACAAGGCAGCAATTCTACCTCCGGGGGCACATCCAAAAGAATTAAGAGGGCATCAAAAACATGGGTGTGCCCAGGCTCACGACAGCAGCAAGGATAGCCAAAAAACGAGGGGACTGCCTGTGTCCCAACAGATGGTCGGGTAAGCGGTCAGGATCTAGGGGCCTTAAAATAGAGGGAGCTTCTGACCACGTACCACGCGGCTGACCTCAAGGACCTCGAGGGCATCTTGCTGATGGAGAGAAGCCAAACAAAAGGAGAGATACCTGCACTTCCATGTGCACCTAGAGTCAAAAAATCAAAGTAGAACAGTGGCTGCTGGGGGAGCCCAGGGTTTCAGTTATGCCAGGTGAAAAGCTGTGACGATGGCGGAGGTGACAGCTAGCATAACCTTATGAGTGCATTACACCACTGCTCTGTGCACAGCACGAGTCAGATGATAGATTTAGTTCCACATTTTACCATCATTAATTTTTCATTAAATGTAAATAAATAAACAAACAACTCTACACCAAAAACAAGAGAAAGCAACCCAAGTATGTGAAGAGATGCAGCATGTTCGTAGATTGGAAGAATTGACACTGCAAACATGGTAGTTCTTCCCGGTTCACCTACAGGTTCAATGCAATATTCATTGCAGCCCTTTTTATTCTGGTAGAAATTCATGCAAAGTGTATATGGAAATGCAAAGGATCCAAGGTGAGAAATTTTGGAAAAGTAGTACGATTTTGACATAAAGACCCAGACTTTAAATAAACAAAATCAGTTTTCAAAAAAAAAAGTACCAAAAATATTAATTGGGGAAAGGATGGTCCCCGTCTATAAACGGTGCTGGAGAAACACACCCACGTGGCAAAACAATAGCAAGCTTGACACCCACACCGCCCCCTACACAAGATCAGGACAGTTGCATCAAAGAGCCAACAAAACCGCCCAAACTGTAAAGCTTCTAGAGAATATAAGAAGACATCTTAGTTTTGCAATCAGCGGAAGTTTCTTCAACAAGGCGCAGAAAGTCAAAAATTTTAAGAGGTTCAAATATACTTCATCAAAATAAAACCACCTGCACATCAAAAAAGAGCACCACACGTTAGCTGCTGACAGAGGAGAAAAATCCGACACACGCCTGACAAAGGATTTGTGTCCAGAAAATATAAACGAAGTCCGCATCAATAATAAAAAGCCCAAACTGAAACAAGCAAAGGACAGAGTTCCCTTTCAGAGGAAAATACAGGAATACCCAATAGGCACACGAGAAAGAATTTAATGTAGTTAGTTGTCAGTGAAGTGCAATTTGCTCTTTATAATTAACACATTGACTGCACAAATGAGTGGAATTCGCCGTGTTATTTCTGCACACCTGGGCGGCCTCTTTCTGGAGGTGGAGATGTTCCATCCCGTGACAAGGGCATGGCTACATGGGCATCATCCAGCTGCCCCTCGGGATTTGCACACAAGTGGATGCAGGCTCTACTGTAACTTCAAGATTTACTTAGAATGAGTCGGACATCACTGTCCTGGGCTCATCTATAAGCACATGACCAGTGTAGCTCCACGCCCTGCTCAACCACAAGAAGGGGATAGGAATCCTAACGGGCTGCACTGTGTATGTCAAAACACACCCTACTGTCACGTACATCTGACAAGAAATAATAAAAGATTTACAAACCGAGAACCAAGTATTACCATCAGTGCTGGCTTCAGGTTGTCCTGACCCGGCCACCTCTGCAGCGAGCACCGAGACAAGGCTTCTCCCATTTGTCAGGGCCACGGTGGCCAATGCCCACTGAGCGCTTACTGTGCAGGAGGCACACTGCTTCATGTGCTTCTGTAGACTGTCCACTGGGCACTCGTGGGTGCTGTGACATTCGTCATTGTTGTATGACAGGAGGCAGCAGCCCCCCCGTTCATACTGACAATGTTGAATTCAGTTCTGTTCATGAAGGTGGTTGACTCCAGCTCATCAGGAGGGGACGGGGATTGGTTTCCGAGACACACAGTGCCCTGGCCTGGGGAGAGGGACTCATCAGGGTGCCCTGCCTGCTGAGGATGCTACTCCTGCCCCGGGAGCTCGGGGGCCAAGCTGGGTCAAGAGGGGTCTACCACATACCTCCCCTACCCCAGTCAGCTCAGAGGACAAGCTCCCCTGGCTGTCACAGGAGGAGCAGGGAGAAGCCCCAAGTCCTGTGGCACCAACATGTAACATTTCACTTCTATTGTGCAACATGAATTATAAATGAAGTCCTTCATTTTTAAGCACATCTTGTCTGTGTGCATCACTGTGTGTGGCCAGAAGATAATCACAGAGCTGTAGGGTGTCAGTTTATGTAGACATAACACAGCCTTGCTTTCTAGGCTTCTGCTGGAGATTTGGAGAGGGAGGAAAAAAAAAACCAAAAACAAAAACAAAAAGAACCACCCTTGAGAGCTTTCATCGTATGTTACCGAGATGAGGTTACCGTTAGCCCATGGTATACATGTCTGCAAATGAGAAAGACATGTCTCCCCCGCTGTGCAGATGCAGCCCTACACTAACGTTCCCAGGCTTAGCAAGTGGAATAGAGGTCAGGTTTTATCTCCCACTTGCCCATCAAGGGGCATCCTGGAATTGTGCACAACCTGTTCAACCACATGTGACAGCTCTTACGGAAGTGCAGGGCTTCCACCGAGTTTGAGTTAACAAAAGCAATCAGAGCTCAACCTCCCACCAAGTTCAGTGCCAGGTCTTACCCATGGAGCCCAGCCACAGTGAGCAGGCCTCTTGCACTGAAAATGAGAACCTGTCTGAGCAATGAATATGTCTCGGCTAAGGGCTGGCTACTGTGTGGATACCTGGAAGAGTCCCCTCATGCCAGGGAGGCTGGTCTTTCTGTTCTGCTCAGGGCTTCTAGTGATTACCATGGGCCACCAGTGTTAGGTGGGGGCAGTCTGCTTACTCAAGTTCCCAACAGAGGTGTTGAACTCGCCCAAAACACCCTCCAAGTTTACACGTGACATTAACTACCACGAGTCCACCTCGTCAACCTGGCACCTGAAGCATCTCCTTAAACCAAATAGAAGCAATAGCTTCTTCCTAACATGACAGGACTACTCTGTGTACAACCAAAAAGACACCAACCCTTCCCCTGCAAGGTGCTAGTCCTCAGATGCCACTTAGTCTTGTCCTTGGTATCCTTTAAGTATCAGCCACCCATAAATATGATGATATAAAGTCAATATGTTGCATAAAAGTTTAAGACAGGGTATTAAAAAAGTTGTTTGCTTAGTATACACAGCTTCCACAAACCCCTAATCCACACCATTAAGTGTGTAATAGCCAGGCCTGGTGGTCCACACCTGTAATTCCAGTGGCTTGGGAGGCTGAGGCAGGAGGATGGCAAGTTCAACTTAGCGAGTCCCTAAGCAACTTAGCAAAAATAAAGGAGGAGGATGGGGATGTGGCTTAATTAAGCTCCGTGGGATCAATCAATCCCTGGTACAAAAAAAAAAAAAAAGATGATTAAGGGTTTCATCAATTGTCAATTCCCTGACATGGCACATTAGCCTAGTTTACTCTGGGACCTCACCTGACTGTGCACATGGGGAACATCAGGTCCAGTCCCATTCCACATGGGAAGTGACTGTCCCGGGCCACTAGGCAAGCAAGGGCAGGACGAAGATAATGGAAGCCCTCCAATGCTCCCACCTGTTTCTTGCATCAGAAAGGGCTTCTCCCTGTACACCCCCCCGCCCCGCCCCCGATTTGGGAACATAGACGGGGGTTTTGATGGGGAAAGAGGAGGAAGACCATCTGGTAAGGATTCTCTGGGGAATTCTCAGGAGCAACAGTGGGTTGAAAGTCTCCTCCCAACGCAAGCCCACTTGGGCCTGCAGAACGTGACCCCAGGTGGAAGGCGGGTCTCTGCAGCAGTAATTCATTAAGAGGAGGTTACACTGGACTAGGGTGGACCTCAAATCCAACGAGTGGTTCCTGATAGGAAGGAGAAGGGACACAGACATGCAGAAGAGGGTGATGTGTCCAGAAGCCAAGGAAGGCCAGTGGCCAGCAGAAGCTGGGTGACAGAAGCACAGAATAGATTCGCCCCGAGCCTCCGCAGGATCCAACCCTGTTGACACTCTGGCTTCAGACCCTGGCCTCCAGAGCAGGGGAAGTACATTTCTACTGTTTTAGCCCAGTTTGTGCCCCTAGGAAATAAACCCAGGGCCCTAGAAGTCATGGAAAAGAGCCTGGGAAGGGGGCGGGGGGCTGGGGCAGTGCCCTGGTCTGACTCCTGGGAGGAAGGATGTGGGACTTCACCAGGCAAGAGCTCTGGGAAGCGAGGACAGGGGCAGAGGGGCTGGACCTGGTGCTTCCATCTTGCCTCTGCAGGGCCCACTGTGTCGCTCTGTGGAGGGAAGATGGGAAGATAAGGTAAGAGGCAGGTGGACCCAGGGAGAGGCTCCTAGCAGAGGTGATGGAGCCTGGACCAGGACCCTGGTTGGAGGAGACCACAGAGGGGTGGCCACAGTGGCTGCCCACCAGGACTCAGGCTGGGAGGGGATGAAGGAGACACAGGCCTTGTTTGGTGTTCTTGGCATGTCCCTCACACCAGGTCCTACCCTGAACTATCCTTTCAAAGCTTCTCTGCATGCCTTAAAGCCACTGCAAATTCCTGTCCCCAAAGGAGCATTTGACATGAACAGGGTCGTCATTTGCCATCTGCTGAGAGGCACCCTGGGGGAGGAAGTCACATTAATTAGGAGGGAGACAGAAAATGATGGCCATCTGCTCTGGTGCACTGTGGAAAGGGGAGGAACTAGGATGGGGAGACAGTGACCCCGATTTAGCTTAACTGCGGCAGCCTTGAAGTTTGAGCTGAAGGGACCTGGATGTCCTTGGCAAAAAGATGGCGTTTCTCTGGTCCCTGCCTAGAAAGCAGCTCTAGGACTTTTCAAACAGCAGCCTCACTGTGATCTGTGAGCAGTGGGGATCTGAGGGAGGGGCATTCTGGACAGGGAACGTGACCAGCCAGAGTTGTGATGGTGGGATGACGAGATGCTAGCCAGCACAAGTCACAGGTACAGGGAGAAGGAAGGAAGGAAGGGAAACTGGCCTTAAGACAAGTGGACCCAAGAGCGCTCGGCTTTCATGTCTTCCAACCCTGATGTTTATAATCAAAGTTGTAAGTTGATAAAAGATCAGTCCAGAGAAAAAGGGGAAGGAAAAGAAAATAGATACCTTGTCACACTGCTAGGGAGAAAGATGACCGAATAGTAGATGTTAACGACTTGAACTCAAGGACAGAGACAGGGACCAGGACAGGATTCTTGCTCACTTCCTTCCATACCCTCCAACCCTCCCAGTCCATAAGAGGCCTCCCAATGGCCACCATTTGAGGAATAAACTACCCAAGGAAACACTAAAAGAAGCATAGTGCTCAGGATCAAAAGGTGTAAGCATGCATGTCTGGGGTAAAAATACTAGTTTTTGACAAAGAACTTCTAAAAGAAGTTTTTTGCTATCTTTTTAAAAATTTGCACAAAGTTTAAGATCTTTAAAGAGGAAAAAACTCCATAACAAGATTTGTACAAATGGAAAGATATACCATGTTCATGAATGAGAAGTAATATTATAAAGTTTGATTTTTCAAATTATTTTTTAAATTTAATGCATCCCAAAGTTCCAAAAAAGTTCTTCATAAAATTTTTTCTAAAATTCAAAAGAACCAGGACAATTTTTTTTGGGGGGGGGGTAACTGGGGATTGAACCCGGAGCACTTAACCACTGAGTCACATCACCAGCCCTTTTATATAGACACGGTGTTGCTAAGTTGTTTAGGGCCTTGCTAAATTGCAAAGGCCAAGTTTGAACTTGTGATCCTCCCCCCTCGGCCTCCTGAACTGATGGGATTATAGGAGTGTGCCACCACATCCAGCAAGCCAGAGAATTTGGGGAAGAAAAAGGTAAATCTGTAATTTGTTCCACTTGATACCAAAACCATATTGCATAACTATTTGGTACCCAGGTAGGAGCACACCAATAAATCAATGAGAGAGACTGTAAACCCAGATTGAGATTCCAGTTTAGTATGTTAGAGAATTTTCCATGAGCAGGGAAGGAAAGATTATTTCATAGTGTTCAGACAATTGGCTATGAATTTATGAAAGAAAAAAAAACAGTTGGAACCCTGTCATTACCATAATTTTAAAACCAAGATTACCAAAACATGACAAAATATGGACAAATGTTCACTACTTTGAGGAATGAAAGGCCTTTTATAAATAAGATTTATTAAAGCTAAAAATAAAAAGGATTAAGTTTGACCATATCCAAATCTTAAGATTCTGCATGAGAAAGTATAGTTGAACAAAGTCAGAGGCCAAGCAGCAACCAGAAGACATCGGCAACAAACGAGTACCTAGCATTTATGTTTTAGGAGAGAAGGATCCTGGGCAGTGGCTAAAACAACAAACGCAGAGGAAAGCAGGTAAGGTTATGAATGCACATCCCCAGACGAGGCAACAGAAACTCGAAGACATTCAACCTCAGGAGGAAGACTGAACTGCAGATTAAAGAAATCACGTTTTTAATCTATTAAGTCACTGGAAACTCAGGATCATGCACTTTTATTTATCACTTGTGTGAAGTTGCTGTGACCATTTCACAGAATATGTTGTCAATAAAACATGTGCACGCTGGAGATGGAGCAATTCTACTCTGTGTCTCCTCCCTTGAAAAGAAGTGACCCTGTCACCACAAAGGCCTGGTGGGGGTGTTCATGCAGCACTGTGACAGCCCAGAAATAGCCCATGATGGGTGAAGGGTTGAACGAGGATATATCTGCACCTGAGCAGCAGTGGGAAAAAGGAACCCTGGTCTAAGTACACGAGGACAGCTCCAAGACACAAGTAGCCAGAAAACGCATGCTGCAGAGCAAGACCCCATCATACAGTTCACACCAGGAACAAAATGTACTTCACGGCACAGACATGGACGCCTAGCAAGAGGCTGGAAAGGCACACCCCAGGCCATAGCGAGATCCCACTTGGGGAAGGGGACAGAGCCTTGGGGTGTTCAGGGGCGTTAGCCCCAGTCTTCCAAAACCCAGGACAGCCTACGCACACACTGAATAATTAAAAACTCATTTAAATGATACAGCTTTCAAAAAAGCGTCTCACGAGTCAGAAGCTCACCTCATACCACATTCCCAAATCAAGCCCAAATGAAGTCATGGCAAAAGGAAACCTCACACAACATGGTTCCCGAACCTAAGAGTCGACACATCTGATCTCACAAGAACTTGGTGCTTTTTACATCAAAGAACACAGGCCAAAATGTCCAAAGGCAGACAAGTCTAAAACAGCAACATGCATAGAAAGAGCTTCTACAAACCAGCGTGAAAAACCCACAAGTTCTCCAATGATAGACAATTCCCAGAATTATAAGCCAGAAAACCTGAGAAAACGGCTGATTTCATAAAACAAAAGGAAATTAAAATGAACAAGAGACCATTTTGGCGACCAGATCAGCCCAAACTGAACCCGACAGTAATGCCCGAGGGGGGAATACCCACGAGGACGGGATCCCCAGAGCAGAGCTGCCCAGAGGACATGACAAAGCCGCTTTGTGATCTTAAATGTTCCCATAGTCCACATTAGTGTCCACAGCAGCAGGTGGACTTCTGTAACAGTCATTTAACCAACACATCAGAGGTGGACCGTTTTAGCACTGTACGGGTGGACAGGTTGCTAAGAGGAGGACCAGTGCTTTGCAATGAAGACTGTGTCCTGATGCTCTTATGACACCACTGGAGAAGATAGATTTGTCCTCAGATTCTCGTCATTATCAGTTTTCCAGTAAATGTCAAATATCTGGTCATATTTAATTGAGTTTCAAGCCTCAGTTCCTGGTTCACACCTGCCATGTCAGGTACCCGAGGCGCTGTGTGACCAGGGGCTGCTGTGAGTGGTGGTTCTAGGGGAACAGCCTACCTGGGTCCCGTGCGGTGGGTAGAACAGCTCTTGTGATCAGTGGCTCTTGCGATCGGCACCACCGGCTCCCCAGTCTCAGGTCCTTCCACTCCCGAGAACAGCTCCCTCCTGTTCCTGCAGCTACTGGCTCCGCACGGCCCGCAGCCAGTCTACCAACTGGCACCTCTTGAGCTCACATGCTGCAAGTTGTGAGTAGTGACAGGGGTATAAGAACCAGGATAGCAAAGAGGCTCTCTCCATCACACCCTGCACATTCTGCTTGTTGACCAAAACCAAGGCTGGAGAACATAAGTGATAGGAAAGGGATCTGCAGGTGGGCCCTCACCTAGGGCCCTGCCCCCTAGTGCTCTTCCCGGCCTTGGGCCTGTTTCAGCTCCTCCCCTCCCCAGCAGAGGCTCCCAAGCCTCCTGTGGGGGATGCTGGGATCCCAGCCCGGCATTGACTCTTCTAGACATTAGGCCCAGGTGGTACAGAGGGGGCCCCCATGCAGGAACCCCACGCGAGGCCCTTTCCACAGTCCAGCTCTCACAGCCGTCTGTGCCTTAGAAACCGACACTGTTGTCATTTTACAGAAAAACCAACTTGCTGCGGGTCGGCAGCTTGTGATGCATGGGACATTTTCTGCCTCCTCAAGTTCCCCTAGATGATCACAGCACCTGCCTTGGTCTGTGACACTTCTGTTCCCACAGCTCCGGGGATGCAGCCAGCACCTAGCAGGTGGGGACCAAGGATGCTGTCAAAGGCAGAGGCAGCCCATCAAGAATTCCCCACCCATAGTCTGCAGTGTTGGAGTTGGAAGATCCTGCCCTCAGGATTGATAGAGGACTATTGAAGGAGAGAGAAGGAGCCCAGCTTGATCACCGAGTGTCCAGAGAGGGACAGTGCGAGTTAGGACCAGATTAGAGAAGGCCAGATGGATTTCTGATGGATGGAGGTGGAAGATGGGTAAATGGGGGGAACCCAGGACAACAGCAGACTTGTTCTGATCAGAAGAACAGGAGAGTGGCACCTACGTGGAAGAAGTGTTACTTGCGCACTTAGTATGTCTCTCTCAGGGTGCCAGGGTCAGGGCCACATAGAAGACACTTAGCACTTCGACTTGAAGGGAAGGGGCTCACAGACAAGCTGACGAATTAACAACACTGGGGTTTAGATAGCTGTTAACCCTGAGCTTGACTGGACAGAGGACCACTGCACAGTGGCTCAGTGGCTTCCATGAGAGCAGAGCAACTAGAGCGCAGAGGGACCTCAGATGCAAAGGCCCAGAGGCAGGGTGCACCGCCCGCTGCAGGGAGGCCGGGACAGCTGAGCTGGGACAACATGGATCCTGGAGGCTCTCTGGCCACGGGAGGGTTTCCTTCACGTTTGGGGTGGCTGGCTGCCACTGTTTTAAAGCAGCAGCCAGAAACAGAGACATGAGATGGGAGGGAAAGGGTGAGAAAAGGGAAATTGCATGGAAATGAAGGGAGACCCTCATTGCTATACAAAATTACATATAAGAGGTTGTGAGGGGAATGGGAAAATAAACAAGGAGATAAATGAATTACAGTAGATGGGGTAGAGAGAGAAGTTGGGAGGGGAGGGGAGGGGGGATAGTAGGGGATAGGAAAGGTAGCAGAATACAACAATTACCAATAGGGCATTATGTAAAATTGTGGATGTGTAACCGATGTGACTCTGCAATCTGCATTTGGGGTAAAATTGGGGGTTCATAACCCACTTCAGTCTAATGTATGAAGTATGATATATCAAGAGCTTTGTAATGTTGTGAACAACCAATAAAAAAAAAGGCCCCCCCCCAAAAAAAATAAATAAAAATAAAGCAGCAGCCAGTGCTGGGAAGGGGCTGTGGGGGCATCAGGGAGACCCAGCAGATGTCAGGGGAGGAACCTGGGGATCAAAGCTGAGCTTGGACACAAGGGAGCAAACAAGATGCGACAACCAGGGCTTGAGCCTTGAGAGGACCCAGACCTCTGCTGCACCCTTTCTGGGGTGACAGGCTAGCCATGTGGACAGCAACCACTCGGTCACATCTCCCGCTGTGTGCTCACTGGGAACAGTGACTCGGGAGGCAGATGGCTTGGGCTGGACCTGCCTGCCCACAGGACCCTGTTCTCCCCTGTGCACTGGGGCCACAAGCATCATCAGGGGTGAAAGGAAGCAATGCTCTGCAAACTGTGAAGTGCTGTCCAGACACTGCAACGCCTGGCTCTGATCCCAACCCTGGGCACTAAGGCAGCGGTGCCTGAAGAGCCACCCTAGGGCCATCCTGAGTGTGTCAGCGGGGCTGGCCCTGGATGGGTGTGGCCTGTGCCTTCCTTCATGCTGGGCCTCTCCTCAGGAGCTGGCCTTGGCTCTCTGCTCTGCTCTTGCCATCTTGAGATCCCCACAGCTTCAACCCAGGACTGTGGCTCCTAACGCTGTCCTGGGAGCTAGTGAGCGATGCAACTCCTCAGCCCACCTGAGAACACTGCATGATGAACAGATGGAAGTCCTCAGGCCAAGGTCAGGCCCCGGGAGGCCGTGGGACGGTGGGACCAAGTGTCTGCACTTCCCCTTGCAGGGAGAAGGCCTTCCCTCTGCAGGGAGAGACCCGGCTCCTAGAGGCTAACGAAGTGCAGGCGCTGGTCCCGTTTCCTACTCAGGATTCTCTAGTCCCCCGAGGAGGCCCGGTGATGCACATGAGCATTGGGGTGTGACCCTGGGTCTGTCCCGACTGGGCAGGCAGGCAGACTGCTGATCTCCGACCCCGAAGTTGCTAAATGACTGCGCAGGTGGCTCTCAGGCTGCAGCATGGGCACTGCCTGGAGTCGGAGCAGGTTGGTCAGAGGGGCCCAGGATGTGCGTCTACCAGGCTCTGGCAGCTGCCGAGGGTCTGGGCCGCACGAGACCCTGCTGTATGAGACCCTGTCCCTCCTCCACTTGCCCCAGCTCCCAGTCTTCACGAGGCCAGTCTGCCCCCTTGCCAGTGAGCACCTCCTGCTCCTCCACACACTCCAGGAAGCCCAGCTGGCAGGGCGTGGAGCCCATGGGCAACCCTGGCCCCTTTCCCATCCTGGGGCTATATTCCAAGGGCCTCTACTTGTCTGTTGCACCAAGAAGACCCAGAAAAGCTGCCCCCCCACCCCCGGCTGCTCTACTTCCACCCCTGCTTGTGGTGCCCAGGCCCACTGACCCCCAGAGATGCCTGGGCAGGTGGCATCCCCTGTGGGACCTCATCAGGGTGACTTTCTGGGGATCCCTGGAGCAGCCCCATGCTTTCTCAGGCCCAGCCAGGTGCAAACATTTGTTCCGCGGCAGCCAGGACTCGGGTGTCCCCCAGGCTGAATTACGACTGGGAAGAGGCTGCTCCCAGCCTCCAGAGCCGCAGCCATCTAGCCACCCCTTCCCTCTGTCCCCTCAGGGCCCTTGCTGCCTCTACCCCTTCCTACCACCCAGACAATTCCTCTCCTCCCTAATCTTCAGCAGACAACTGAGCTCCCAAACTGAATAAGACGCAGGGTTTGCTCCAGGGTCCCTGGGGCACCAGGGACATGGGCACACCTGTCCGAGACGAGGGAGAAAAGGGACTGCTCACCTCTCTATCTCAGGAATGGTGGACAGTGGGAAGCCGGGGCAGCTGGGCCTTGCGCTTGCTGCATTAATATTGACTGGTAAAAATGGCCCACACCTGGCCAAGCCTCAGGCCAAGCCTCGGGCCACGCGGGGGGCGGGGTAACCCGTGGGGCCTGTGTCCCGGGGAAAGCTGACTCCACCCCCAGTCTGATTGGCCCCAGGTGCCTGAGAAACCCTGGCGGGCCCCACCCCAGGCCCACTGGGGTTCAGCTGCCGTCTGAGGACATGGGGTGCGAGGAGCTCCACTCCTGGCCCTTTCTTGCCAGGGGTCCTAGGGGCCGGCTGGGCGGCGCTTCCTTCTTACACACTCTCACCACCAGCCAGGCACTGTCTGGACAAGAAGGCAAAGCTGATTCTACACATCACCCACCTCCAAATAGTGGTTCCCCTGTTTGTTCAGGTCCATCGCGCCCATTATAGAGAACTGGAAACCAGAGAATCAGAACCATGAAGGTCACGATCACCTGTGGTCCCACTAGCCACAGAGAGAAACACCCATTCGTACTGAGACATTTCCTATCCAGTGTCTTTTTCCTATGCATATATTTTAACATAACTGGGAGCTTACAGTTGTTTTTTGTGATCTCTATTAAGGTATAATTGACCTACAATAAACTGCACATATTTATGGGTATAGTATGTCTTGACATTTGAGTACACCCATGAAACCATCACTGCAAGGAAGATCAGGAACATTCCATCACCCTCAAGTTAATTTTTTAATAGAGTTTTTATTTTGGAACAATTTTAGCTTTAAACAAAGTTTGCAAAGATAGTACAGAGAGTCCCCATATATCTCACATTCAGTTACCCCAAGATTAATATCTAAGGTATGCTAAATCAAGAAAAAGCCAGGCATGCTGGCACACGCCCATGATCCCAGGTGGATGGAGAGTCGCACGTTCAAGGCCAGCCTCACCAACTTAACAAGGTCCAGTCTCAAAATCTAAAAAAAAGAAAAAGAAGAAGTGTTGGGAATGTAGTTCAGTGGTAGAACACCCAGTATCAAAAAATTAAATAAAAATACATAGATAAGTGAAATAAATTATATTGATATATCACCATTAACTAACCTATAGATTTTACTTGAATTTCCCCAGCTTTTCTCCTGATGTTTTTCTGTTCCAGGATCTAACTCAAGATTCCACACTGCGGGGCTGGGGATGTGGCTCAAGCAGTAGCGCGCTCGCCTGGGATGCGTGCGGCCCGGGTTCGATCCTCAGCACCACATACCAACAAAGATGTTGTGTCCGCCGAGAACTAAAAAAAATAAATATAAAAAAAATTCTCTCTCTCTCTCTCTCTCTCTCCCCCCCCTCACTCTCTCACTCCCCCTCTCTCACTCTCTCTTTAAAAAAAAAAAAAAACTTCCCTGATGTAAGCTGGGTTGACTATCTTTGTTAAAAAAAAAAAGATTCCACATTGCATCTAACCAAATATAGTTTTCATATCTTACTTTTCATACTTAGCATCATATGATGAAAATCTCCTCAAAAATATTTTTTAAATGATGCGTACTTCTTGATATCAATTTATTATCTTGTTTACCCTAAACAGCAAGCAGCCTGTGCCCTGCTCTGAGTTACTCCATGACGTCTAGAACCCCTGTTTTCAGGCTGTGCCTGAACCTGAGTCACTCCATTTTGTAAGGCTGTAGTCGGCCTTTAGCGACTCGGTCTTAAGCACTAGTGCCAAGGCAGTAAACAACCACCATCTTCCCAGCACCACCATAAAGTACAGGCTGATGGATAACTTATATGTGCCAACTGACCAAACTAAACCAGGGAGAACCTGGACACGGACTTCCCAGAACCTACCAGGAACATCAGACACTGGAGCTTATCAGTCTCCCCAGATGCAAGCCCCTCACCTACCGTCTATAAAAGGAGGAACCCCCCATACACACACACCCAGACTGGACCCTGTCGCCTGTCACTCATCATGAGCCTTGGCCAGGAAAATCACCCACCACAGCAACGAATGCCCTCTGATTTCCTGTCCCCACTGCCTGGCCTCTCAGTGGTCTGGGCCCTGGGTTGTAATCCCCTCTGACCCTGCAGCGACCTTTTCTTCCCAACCTGCTCCCTTCTTCTGCTCTCAGTTCAGCCTCCTGAAGCCCCATGGCAACCTCGACCCTTTCTTAGCCTTTCTGTAACCAATGCATTGTGTCAGTGCCACGTGTGGCTTGAGTGTTACAGATACTAGTAATTAAGATTAGAATAAAAGAACCTGTGAGTGCCTGTTTTATGACCCTCAGGTGAGTCATGGGTGTTTGGTGAATTGCAGCTGCTGAGAGTGGTGCGACTTGTAAATTTATGGTTACTTGATGGACCCTGGCACTGTGGAGAGCCACGGCAGAGCTCACAACACATTACGGTGATACTTGTTGCAGTGGAGAGTCACCCATGGAAGTTGGGATTGAAGGGTGAACATTTGATGTGAAATAGGTCATTCACATCTACAGGCTCAAAGCATCTCCCCACATGCTAACCATTGACTATTAAGGGAAGCATGGTAAATTGACAGAGGAGAAACCGCAGGCACCGCGTCAATTAAGTGATCAAAGTTAAGAACAGCGGGATAGACAGACCAACACGGGACCCCTCCGGCTGTGTGCAAAGAGGTACGCCAGGCCAGGCTCTGATTCTCCTGCCAAAGGTGCAGACCGTGAAGCCACGGGCAGGAGAGCCACAGACAGAGCCACATGGAGGGGCGTTCTGCACAAGAATCAGCTGTGGCCTTTGGAAATGTCAAGGTCATGACAAAGTAAGGCTGAGGAACATTCTAGATGAAGGGAGGTAAAAGAGATAGGACTTCAAAAGATTGTAATGCTTAACTCTGGATTGGATCTGCAGCCAGAAAAGAAATTTGAAAAAGTTTTTGATAGACACTGTTGGGAAAGCTGACCTGTAGGTTAGATAATACCACCACCTCGGTGTGAATCTCCAAAGTGATGAACACACAGTGGTTACACAAGACGGTGACCCTGATTTTAGAAAGCACATACTAAGCAAGAAACAAGTAAATCAGTGTGCATCCTACTATTGAGTGGCGCAGGAAATAAAAATGTACTTTCATAAGTCATATATATCATATGTGTCTATAATATACATCTTACACGAACATAATCTTATACTTTCATATCTGTCAGACAAATAAAATGTGGTAAAAATGCGGGGAAGCTGGGTTAGGCATGTAAGGGGAGTCCTTGTATCATTTTTACTGTAAATGTGGAATTATTTCAAAATGAAAACTTAAAAACAGAAAACTTTTCATTTTTTTTTAAGCTTTTTTCTTTTTTTAAAGCCCCCCTTTTCCAAATGAGGAAATGAGGCTCAAAAAGAGGAATAAACTCACCAGTAGTCACAAGAACAGAGTGGCTGGGTCAGGGCTCTAGCCTGCATCTTCCGGCTCCATGACACAGCCTTTCCGGGCCCTTTGTATGGACCGAGGGTGACTGGAGAAGAGGGAGGAAATTCATCCCTTGGGGAGAAGGGGACCATCTCTGGGGACAAGGGAGTCCACCTGTCTGCAGGGACAAGAATGGCTAGGGTCTTTTGCAGACAATAGATACCTGACAATATTTATTAAAAAACAAAAACAAAAACGGACAACTCCAGTGCTGAGAATTTGTTTCAGGAGTGAAAACATGGATCCACAAATCTGAAACTAGCTGATGGCCTGGAAGGCAGAGGCTGGGGGGGGGGCGGGGGAGGGGCCGAGCGCGAGGGGACTTGGGGCACCAGAGTCATCAGAGCCCCCAGGGCAGGGCTAGTGCTTCCCGCATTGAGTGACCAGCTGACACTTCGCGGTGCAGTTCCATTCAGCTAGAAGAGAGGATTTCGAAAGTTCCAAAGAAAGAAATGGTAAATATTGAAGGTGATGGGGACACTAATTTTCTGATTGAATCTTTACACATTAATAACATGAATTGAAATAACTGAGGCCTATGATAGGTACAATTGTGTGTCACTTTAAAAAATTAGTCCAGGCCTGGGGTTGTGGCTCAGTGATAGAGCGCTTGCCTAGCATGTGTGAGGCCCTGGGTTTGATTCTCAGCATTGCATATTAATAGATGAATAAAAAAAAGGTCCATCAACAACTAACTAAATAACAAAATCAGTCCACAACTGGGCTGGATGTAACTCAGTGGTTGGGCCCTGCCTACCATGCACAAGGCCCTGCCTGGAATTGATCCCCAGCACTGCAAAATAAATACATACATCAGTCTATAAAGTCATGTGTACTACATCATTATTTAATGTGGTCTAAAACCTAAAAACAATCCAAATGCCTACCGACAGAGATGTCTCACCCCCTGCCCCACAGGGCATATTCTGAGACAAAGGTTGGGTGCAGGTAATCTACCTGGGAGCACGCACTGAGAGGCGGATGGGGGAGGGGAAGAGTCAACAGCAGGGATGTCACAGGGGTTACTTCTGATCCCTGAGACTATGGAGCACAGTACAGAAGTGTCCCCTGATGGGCGAGGACTGGAGCAGTTCCCACCATCCCTCATCCCCTGGCAGAGGGTCTCTTTAAAGGGCAGCCCTCTAGCTCCTGGTCTGGCTCCTTGGTCCTCTGGGAAGTGGGCCAGGCAGAGCATGTGGAAGCCATGGGCTTGCAGGCTGGTGACCTGGGGGTGGTCAGGTGCCCTGGGGGGTGGGGGTCTGTTGGGGAAATGATCAAATAAACTGCGCCGGATCCAAACCATGAAATAGTAGGCAGCTCTTAAATGAACGAATTAGCTTTTTGTCTGTTGGCCTTTGTCCACAGAAGTAGCTGTGATATATTAAGTGACAAAGAAATTTGCAGAGGGGTATATTTAGCATGATCTCCTTTTTGTAAGAATAAAGAACAGGAACAATCACACTGCGGCAGGCTCTGTTCAGCTGGGCCCACTTCTCCATCAGGCCCAGTAGGCGCCGAGCCAGGGCCCATAAAACATTTTCATGTCCTTTTAAATCAGAAGAAAAAAATGAACTTCCAGGTCAAAGAAAATGTTTTAACATATAATACTAATATGTTACTCTGCCAATTTTATACTAATAGTAGACCAGAGAAGCCGCAAGCTATTTTAACTTCTTCTTTTTTTTTTTAAAGAATAGGGGCAAAGGGTTCCATCTGTAAGGTACACCAGAGAGGCCTACTATTAGACTGTTTTAAAGTGTTAAGAGGCATATTGTGGCTTCTTAGGATTCAGGCACCAGAAAAGCTTTCTTATCCCACCAAAGTGATGTGAGATGCTTTTATGAAATCTTAAAGTTTCCAACTTACAGCAAAATTGCAAAGTCAGAATAATGAACGCCCTTCTGCCCCTCACCTCTAAATCCTCCGGAGTTTTGATAATCACACCAGTGGTGCTCTTCAGAACAGAAGGACACGGCTCAGTATCAAGTGTGGTCACAGTCTCCTGCCTCTCCAGTCTGCACTCTGGGCTCACTAGGAAGGAAGGGAGGAAGCAGGGAAGGAAGGAGGGAAGTGGGAGGGGGGGAAGGAGGGAGGGGGCCTAGATGCTTTAGAGCAGTCACTTGTTTTCTGAACATCAACATTTCTGGGTAGGAATTTGGAAAACAAAACACCATACTATTATGGTATCCAGAGACAAAAAAGTTGTTCACCCTGCTAGATTTGTCATTTCTTGTTCTTTGATCATATTTGAGATTATAGGGCATATATGGCATTTTATGGGTGCCCACTGTCTTTCAGTGAGTTTGCTAAAAAGATAGTCTCGCCCTGGCCCTATCCCAAGTCTATTGAAAGAGACTCTCTGGGCTGGGGTCCTGCCAGGCATATTTTCAACCAGTTCCCATGGGTGTTGATGTGCAAGCCCAAGACTAAGAGCCACTCAGCATTCTGCATTTGACATTTAATATTATATCCTAAACATTTCCCTGGCTTAAGTAAAAACCATGCATTGTTTGCTTTTCCCAAATGATTTTTAAAAAATAGTTTAGCAGCCAGCTTCACCCTCTTGGTTTATCACTTGGGGGAGAGGACCTGCAGGAGCTGGGGGAACCAGCTCCTGTCCATCTGTCATCATGGAACCTTCAGGAAGCCGGGTGGATCCACCAGCCAAGGAATGGAATGAGGGGACCCGCCCGGGACATCCTCCCATATCTTTGGGAACAGGGAGCTGGCGATCTTGGGTTGGGTGCTGATAGGTATGGAAATGAAAAGTACACTTAGCTTTCGACTCAGTAATCCTAACACCAGGAACTGGTTTCCTGTGGATTTACTGCACACAAAGCAAAGACAGATGACTGACGAGGTGATGGAGGTGATGTGTGTGCGAACAGAGGAGTGGTCACAACACGGGTCCCATTACATGATGTGATGGCGGACTGCGAAGCCATGGAAAGAAGGTAGCAGTGCTACGTGGAGTGATGTTGATGACATGTGACATGTCTTACTAACCACAGAAAGGTTGTGTGTGTGTGTCTGTGTGTGTGTGTCTGTGCATGCGTGTGCATGCTAAAGTGTTCACATAAAACAGTTCTGGAAGGCAAACAAGAGGCTGTGAACATCATTTGTGGGCAGGTGTCCTCAGAGGCTGAGATTTGGTTTTTATTATATCTCTTCTGCTACTGGAGAACTTTACAATGTGGATGTATTATCCAACTAATTAAAAAAAAAACTAGCCACCAATAAATGCTAATAAAACCTTAGCTGGAGCCGGAAAGCAGTGACTTGGCACGTATGCAGGTGGTTTCCAGGCCCCGCGTGGCATTTCTGGGTGATCCTAATAGATCTTGACACCTCCACCTAATTAAAGTGGGTGAGCATGGAGGTGTCTGAGGGTCCTCGGATGCATCTGTCACCAGCCCTCACTGCTGAGCTCCCTCCACAAGCTGAGCTCTTGGAATGCGGAGCCCCTGCCCTGCTGTAGGGAAGCTGGGGTCCAATGTGCATATTTCCAAATCATCTCCCATAACAAATGCAGGGCAACCAGTGTGCACAGCCCCTGCCTCCTGGGCTGCAGCTCTGTCCAGAGATTTGGCACTGCTAATGCCTCCCAGGTTCATGGAGTGGCTACTCTGCCTTACAGCCCACCATGTGTCCAGTCTAATGGAATATTAGATGGGGGCTGAGGCAGCAGTCTGCAAGACCTGCTTCTGCCACTTACTGTGCAGCCTTGAGGAACTCACCCAGGTTCTCTGATGCTTTTTTTCCCTCTCTATAAGGTGGAGTTAAAGATAATATCTAACTACCTCAAGGGGCTCTAAGTTCAAATGAGGTCATCCATAGCAAGAACCCATTAAATATCAGCTATGTATTTCACTGACATATATTTATCAAGCATGGTAGTATGGGCCAAATCCTGTGCTGAGCACGAGGAATTAAACATTTCTGAAAATTAGCAAAATGGCCTTTGCTCTTAAAAAACTCAGTCTGCCAGAAAAGGGATAATATATAGTATTTAATAGTTTTGTAATGCTCCTAGATTTATTATCTAATTTCATTTTTATTGTAACTCCATGAGGTGGCTGTTATTATTCATAGTGCATAGATGAGAAGATTAAGGTCCAGGGGGGAGCAGGGCTGTGGACTGGGATGTAAAGGAGGCTTGATGGGGAGAGAAGAGAGTCTGCCGTGCTCTCCGCTGGCAGCCGACAGACCATCAGGAGTACTTGCGGCTACATAAAAATGGGGGAGATTTGACCAAAGGATCCAGGTGATCAAGTGATCAAATGTGACTGAGAGGTCCACAGTGTGGTCCTCCCCCAGGACAAACAGGAAGTAGAAAGAAGCTGGCATGTGCTTCCTGCACCCAAGCCAGTCCTGAATCCCCCTCTCTCACCACGGCTTCCCTGTGCATCTGCCTCATCCTCCCTGCCAATCACCTTCAGAGCCAAGAACGGCCACCCGTGGCCCTGCTGTATGCTGTCTGGCCCAGGAGACACCAGGCTTCTCCAAGGAAGGAGAATCTGATGGGCCCAGTGTGGGCCACGTGTCTACTTCTGGACCAACTGGCTTTGGCCAGGGAGACAGTCAGCCATGTCACATGCTGTGCTTGTGGGTGGGACAGGAAGGGCCCGATGTCCGTAGCCTACCTGGGGACTTACTAAAGCAGGAGAAATTCCATCAGAGACAGCTAAAGTGGTGACCAGAAAAGGGCTTCCTAGAGAACATGAAATTGAAACTTTCCCCAAAGCCTGGTCCTTTCTCCATTACATTTGTGGAATGTCAAATGTCTTGTTTAGATCAACAAATAAAAGAAAAAGAGAACAAATAAAAACAACCCTGGCCACTTTACCTATGGCTAAGCACAATGACCCAACACCGCCCTGAAGGACTAGAGCTGGGACTTTACTGTGGACTTTACTGAGTTCTCTAAAAAGAGGCCCAAATCCTAACCTCAGGTCCCTGTGGATGTGACCTTATTTGGGAACAGGCTCTTTGCAGATGTTAGATTAAGGATCTTGAGTGCCATCATCCTGTTTTGCCCATGTGGACCCTAAGACCAGTGACTGGTATCATGAGAGAAAGGTAACTGAGATTCAAGATCCATAGACTTGACCTGAGCACGCCAATTTGGGGATGTCCTTGTGGATTTTTCTAACCAGAAGTTCTTTCTCTTGTATTAGGTGACAGGAATCATGAGATGGAAACCCTAAGACCTGTCATAGCCTCATCTCCAAATAAGCCACATATGGACTTCAGAGGGAAACAAACATTCAGTCTACATCTAGTAGTCAGGATGAGTGACACCAGCTGATGTAACAAACACACAAACAAAAATCCCAAATCCCATTGTATCAATGGTTCACATAACAGTTCCACACAAGCCTTCCTTCAGTGGCCCAGGCTCCTTCCGTCCATGGTTCTGGTTCTGCCTTTCTCTGCCCCCTCAGAGCCCACTTGAGGTGGGATGTGGGTATGCACTGGGCCTGGAATTAGAGCTTGTAGCCTTCTCTCCCACTCTACTCACTGGAAATCCCTCACATCGATAGGCCAAGCTGCAGGAGAGATGTGCCTCTGTGTACCTGGAATAAGAGGGAATGGATAGGCTGGGCTCCTAGCCAGTCTTTGCCACTCAGGCAGAAAAGGGCTTGCAATGGACCAGGTTTGGAAAACCTTTTGTTACTGGCGTGAATTGCAATGATGGCAGAGAGTCAAGAGTGTCTCTTAGCCATAGGTAAAGAGTAAAACCTGTTTTGTTCTGAACAATTCTTGCAGCAAAACAGCAGCACAGAGGAATGGATGAGAACTAAACAGAGAGGGGGATGAGGGTGGGTAACAACGGGCATTGCAATGTGGATTTCAGGGCAGGAGCGAATAGGGCTCAGGAGGTCCACAGGGAGGTGGTCCCCTCCCGACTTTGGAAGACACAGCTCTGGCTCCCGATGAGCTCACAGAAAGAGTGATGTTGGTCACAGGCAGTGGGGGGTCAGATAATTGCTCTGCGGTTGGAGGCATAAACGCAATTTCAAAGCGGACTCCACACGTCGTCTGCTGTGGGTCAGAAGTGGAGCTTTTCTTGGCATCTTCGTCAGCCTCGGGATAGAGGATGGGCTGTGGCCTTGCTGAGTGAGCTGCTCAGGGCTCTCCCGAGCCACCAGCCTGGTCTGATATGCTGGCAGGTTGGCAGTGCAGATTTCAATGCAGGAGGTCTCTTTGCTGACTCCCTGGTGTATCCACCAGAGCCCAGGCTGTGCAAGCTCATGCAGTGCTGCCCGGGTGCGTCAGGCAGCGGCTGCTGTGGCTGGCTGGAGGGTGGACTTGGGAAACACCCAGAACTCTGCTCAAAACCTGGCTCTGGATTCATTTCCTCACCTGTTACAGGGGGTAGACTCCAAATGCAAATATGGACATGAATCACAGCAGTGCTGGCCTGTTGGACATTTAATAATCTGCAAGGCTCTGCTAATTATCCTGCACACTCCCCTCCCCACAGCAGGGGTCCTCATCTAGGGTGATCTTGCCCCCAAGCGGACACTTGCAATATTTAGAGACACGCTTGGTCATAGCAATGCAGGATGAGGGAGAGGATTCCAGGCAAGTGCGGGCAGAGCCCTGTGATGCTGCCCAGGCCAGGCCTCGGCAGCAAGTGGCCGTCCAGCCCCATAGGTCAGTTGTGCTGAGGTTCAGAAACCTTGGCCTTCAGCACCCTGCGTGGCTGTGATCTGTCTCTTCCTTTCCCCAGTTTAGAGTCAAGGCAGCTGAGTCTCAGAGAAGGGGAATAGGTGGGAGAAGCCGACGCCTAAGCCACCAGCCCTGACCATGCTCACACCTGCCACCTTCCTCTCACAGGCTTGCTTAGGTGTCTCGGGAAACCTTTCTTCCTGTCCTCATTGCGCCTGGGTCTCCTGACTGATGCTGATTAGGACAGAGCATGCAACCCATGATACTTCTGAATCCATAAAAAAGCCATTGGTGTCAACAACAGCCAAAAGGAGGGAGCTGGAGCTAGGATGGCAAGAGCAATCATGTCACAGTCTCTGTCTCTAGGATTCCAAATCCCATTTGATGTCCAAGACTTCGTGCTCAACTCTAAAGATAAAAATCCAACAACAGCCATGACGGTCCCTGACCTCTCAGCCTGCCAGCCCCTAATTACTCGTCCCTGACCTCTCAGCCTGCCAGCCCCTAATTACTCGGCTGTATGATCATCCCCACCTACTGCCCAAAGGCCCACATGTCAAAGGTTTCATCCCCAGCCTGATGCTGTTGGGAGCTGGTGGGACCCTTAACAGACCCCGGCACCCTCTTCTTCCTCTCTGTACTTCCTGGCTGCCATGAGGTGAAAGTCTTTGCTCCATTACACACTCCTCATGTGACACGCTGCCTTGCTGTAGGCCCCAAAGCAATGGGATCCACCAACTGTTGACTGAGATTTCCAAACCTTTTCTCTTTATAAGCAGATTACCTCAGGTATTTGTTATAGTAATGGAAAGCTGACCAATACACTTGTATGATAGCCATCATACAAGCCAGTACTTTACTGGGCCAGGTGTGGTGGGAAGACTCAGAGAACAGAAGTAACTTGTCTAAGGCCACACTGAGTTGGGACTTGAGCCCAAGCTTAGTCTGGCAAAATCCTTCCTTAACTTAACCACTCAGCCATCCTTCTTCTAGACAATAGGTCATCACTGGTAGATTTAAGTGGAAAGCGAAAGAGCCAGACCTGCACAGACCTGTACTGAGTGGATGCTGGTCACATCTCCACTTGAGAGGCACTTGGATATCTCCAAGTCTGCTTCCAAATCTCTGAAAGTTTCCATGTATTCCACCTCTTCTAATTAAATCCATTTTTCCCCAGGCAAAACATTCAAGATAATTTTTTTAAAAAAATCACCTTTAATTTAATATTCATTTGCTTCTTTGCCACCGCGGCTGCCCTTTAACGGCCTTGGCATTTGCAAATGCACATCGTTTTAAATACGCTGTGAGCCAAATGGGCCCTAAGGAGCCAAGGTGGAGCATGAGCCACGGCTACAAGGGCCCATTTCTGTGTTAAGCGCATCCCAGGTGGTGGACAGCAGGTGATGGGTAGCTCAGGAGCACAGCCCATTTGCAGGCTGAGATGTTCCAGACAGTGTTGACATATGTCCACGTGTGACCCTGTGAGGGTGCAGAGCTGCAGGTCTGGCTCACTGGCTTTTCTGAGCTGCCGTGCTGTGGAGGGTGCTGCTCTGTGGTCTGGCATCCCAGAGTGTGACCTTGGGAGCTCGTCTCCCCTGGGCTGACCCAACAACTCTTTTCTAAAAAATGGCTCTACAGTGTTGGGCAGCAAGAGCCAGAACACCTGGCTGCACGTGGCCTGGAGATGGAGGACAGCCACTGTCTCACTGAGCGCAGACTGGAGGTGGGAGTCTGGGTGGGCTGATTCAACCCCTGGAGACATCAGCGTGGGCTCTGGGATCCCTCCCCTGCAGTGCTTGTCCTGTGCTGCTTTCTCTTGTAGAGGTTGCACCAACACCTTCTGATGCAGAAAGACGGGAAAGGAGGGAGGGGTTCTCATAACCAGAGAGGAAGGTCCCCCAAAGCCTGCAGACTTCCCCTTTCACCCCACTGTCCCACAGCTGGGTCACACGCCCACACCAGACCCATGGCTGACGTGCCCTGGAAGGCTCTGCCCACTCCGGGTGCTGCTGCCTATCCCCCTCGCCATCTGCCACTCTCCCCACAGTGGCTCCTTGCCCTTCCTCCTGCCTCAGGACCTTTCTAGGTACTGTTTCCTTAGTCTGGAGTGGTCTTCCCACTCCATGAAGAGCCTTAGGTGCTGGAACGTCTTTAACTACTGAGCATTTGGTGGAACAGTCAGGATAAGTAAGATTAGCTGCTAAAACAACTCCAAAATCAGAGCAGCTCCACTCAGTAAAGATTTGTTTCTGCTCATGCACTGGTCTTCCCAGTCCCTCAGGCCTTCATCCATCTAGTGGCTCCACCAAGCCCCAGGTTAGGGGGCCTTCCTCATGCCCCACATCCAGGAAGGGAGGTAGCATGGAGCATCGCTTTTGATGGTTTAGAGCCTGGCCTAGAAATGGCCACATCACTTCCTGCCATTTTCTGTTGGTGAAGGATGCCACGGGGTCTTACAGAGGAGCAAGGGCCTGCAGAGTGCGTTCTACAGTGAATGGAGAAGAGGAGGACATTGACTCTGGGGAAGGACACATGCTAGACTAGGCTCAGAACATGCAGGACGCAACAGAATTCTTCCAGAATCAAGTCCCAGAATGCCTGTGTCTACAACCCTTTCTCAGTACAGCAGATATTACACTGGGTTTCCACTCCAGTTGGAATAGTAGCACCCCTTATCCACCCTTTTGCTTTCTGTGGTTTTAGTGATTGGCAGTCCACTTCAGCCTGAAAATGTTACATGGAACATTCCAGAAACAAACAATTCATAAGCTTTAAATAAGCTTTATTACAGTATGTATGCTATGATAAGTTCTATTTTATAGTCACTATTTGTCTCTTACTGTTCGTAGTTTGGTATTATCCAGTCTTAGGCCTCCCTTGAAGGTCCTGGAACATATCCACTGCAGATAAGGGGTCCACTATAATGTCCCATTTCCTATTAAGTAGGTGTCTTTTTAAAAAGAGATTGGCTGTGACGAGGACATGTGGATGGCTGACATTTGGGAAGTGTGGCTCTGGAGCACATTAGCTCCATTAGCTCCATGATGCTAGCAGAATTTTCTGTGATGATTGGAATGGTCTCTTCCCTGCTGTCCCCTGTGATGGTCCCTAGCCACATGCAGATATTATGCACTTGAAATGTGGACAGTGTGACTGAGCTGCTCAATTTTTAACTTAGTTTTACTACATAAGATATTGCAGACCTTGGGAGACAGCCATGCTTCGTAAGGAACAACTGGAATGCTGCCTTCAGGAGGAGTCAGAGGTCAGTGCTGTGATGGATTATTAATGTCTGGCCTGGGCGTGAAGTGGGAGGTGACAGCAGAACTGCCATTTCTTGGCCATCACTGTTCCTAGCTCTAACCTTCTAGAATCACATATTCTTCCCTACGCCTTCAAAAAAATTTGATGCCCAGTTGGTGATCTGCAGACGCACTGGAGATATTTGTTTCTGGTCTCTGTTCCTTAAAGACCCCACAGCATTGGCTCCTGTCCTGATAAACACAGCCACTGTTCATTAGAGAGCTCAGCTGAGGAGTGTTTACCCATATCTACATGCATTGGCCTTGAACTGATGATTTCAGGCTGGTGAGATGTGACTCACCATCTCCGGTTCTCAAGAAAGACACTGGGAAGCCACCTCTTTAGAGGCAGGGGATCATTACCACCGGAAAAGGAAGGACCCCATCTGTTCACTGTGTGGCTAAAAGTGGGGCGCTGGAAATAACCTTTCCCACGTGACCGTAGAGGTGGGGCGAGCTGTCAAGGGGCTTGGCTGCCTAGGAGAGGAGGTGTCAGGTTCTGCGGGGAGAAGGGAGGCAAGGAGACAGGGCCCTCCCCTCCAGGAGCTGAATGTCAAGTGGGCTGGCAGCTCTCCTACAGCCCCCACGCCCAGCGTCCCTGCCTGGCACGGAGGGACAGGTCACAGGCTGACCCCGGCTGGCATTTCGGACAGTTTTGTAATTACACCATTTCTCAACTTGCCTGTAGCCTTTTGGTCTTCCCACTTGGGAGCACATATTTCAGACGTGACTTTTATCTTGGCTCAACACCCTCATCACCATTTCCCTTTCTCTCCCCTGGTCTTGCCGCCATTCAGACCACAACCCTGAACTGTCAGGGCCAGCTTGGTTTCTCTCTCCTCCTGCCGCTTTCCTCTTCTTGGATGGCCTGTGATAAGCCCCACCTCCTTTAAGATCCCAGTTTCCCATTTGTGAAACCAGATGTTTTGATTTGATTGCAAGAACCGGCAGCATATAGCCTCTGGCTGTCCCCGATGCCATCATCACCTGCTGTCGTTGCTGCCCTAACCCAAGTCCTCACTGTCGTAGGAAGGGCCATGGTCTTATCATTCAGAAATGGTACCACCACAAGCACTTGGGCTCCTCGACCCACGTCTGTTCTCTGACCCAAGCCAGAGTCATCTTTTTGAAATACCCACTGGATCTTGACGAAGGCCTGGGTCATCCAGCTTCTGTCACCTCTCATCTCCACTTCGTGTCTTTCCCCCATGCTCTGTCCTCCAGCCCATGTATCCTTTCAGTTCCTCAAGCATGCCAGGCTCCGTCTGACCACAGGACATTTGCATAGGGGGTTCCCTGGCCTTGAATAGTGGTCCTCACACGTGGCTCGCGTTAGAATCATTTTGGAAGCTTAAAAATGCCTAATGCCCAGGCTTCACTCCAGGCCATCTGTAGTCTTTGGAGAGATAGTCTGGGCATCTGTGTATTTAGGTCTCCTCAGGTGACCCCATGCAGCCAGGGACTGACCCAGTGGCCCAGGGTCCTTTTTCCTCTCCCATCTCTCTTACCAACACACTCCCTAGGTGCAGACCCTGGTCCCTACCTACATCCAGTTAGGTCTCTAGCGAGGTCTCTCACAGGCAGGTTGGATTGCATGTCTTGGTCTTCAAGTGCACACTGGCCTGTGTGATCTTGGGCTGCCTCTTTCCTTCCGTTGAGGTAGCCAGAGCTCTCCCTCTGTTGGTCAGGCTGACAGGGTTGTCTTCGGCTACCAACAGCATAGGACAGATGTGATGGCTTGTCATCTTCAAGATCAGGGTCCCCTCTTGGATCCTCTCCTTTGGGGAAAGCAAACTGCCATCAGACGAGGACACCGGGCAGCCTCTGGACAGTCATGTGGTGAAGACACCAGCCAGGAGTGGATTTCACAGCCTTCCAGCCCACAGATGACTGTGGCCTCATGCTGGAGCCTGAGCCTGAGTTGCTCAGCTCAGCTGCTCCGGGATCCCCGGTCTTCAGGAAATGTGTGAGATAGTAAATGTTCGTTGCTTTGACTGGTAAACGCTGGACTGATCTGTTGTTCAGAAACATGTCACAGTACAGCCTCCCAACAGGCAGTCCCCTGAAAGAAACCAGGACAGCTGCTGTCTACCACCACATCTCCATCCTGTGTGTGGGAAGCACTCAACACACAGGGGCCTGTGGGTCAGTAGATAAGTGAGCACCTACGACAGGCAGGCACTGGCTGAGAAAGTGGTGGCCAAACAGGGCCCGGCCCTTGAGGCATTCACACTGTAGGGAGATTTGAGGAGTGGGGAAGGTGTTCTTGGTCTTCTGGGTGGAGGTGCACAGCTGGAGCAAAGGCAGAGAGCATGTGACAGAGCTGCTCTGTGGGGCAAGTTCAGCCACCAGCAAAGGGACTCGACTTTCCTGGGTTCAGGGATGGGCCACAGGAAGACCACAGACCTACCAGTTTTGTGGGTCAAATAGTATACACCTGGGCCTTTTGAGGGTGGAGGGATTCTAAATGTCATCACGTTCTCCAGAGAGAAGGCTAGGATGACTGGACTGGTGGAGTTAGAGGTCCTCCAGAGTGGCCTCTTCTTACCTGTGTGGTGGGCGGTGGGACAGAGCTGACTCTGGGGTCTGCATATTTGCTCTGATACCTGTGACCCACAGATCATCGAAAGCTTTGGTTTCTGCACCTGTAACCTGAGAACGGACTCACAGGCTGCTCATGAAGATGAAGTAGGATGTGGAGGTAGAGTCTAGAGGGCACAGCCTGCGCCCAACAAGTGCCTCTGATGGCTAGTGTCTTTTCACAGGGGGAAAATCAATTTTTGAGCTTAGACACCTTTTTCTACAGAGTTTTAAATGAAAACTTCCAAGCATAATGCAAATGTTAACAGGTTTTAAAGTGAACACTCCTGTACCCCCAACCCGACTCTGCCCTGTTGGTTTCTGCTGGATTTGCTTTACCACTCGCCTATCCACCCTTCATCCCCATCCCTTTGCTGATCCAGCTTCTTTTTTGTTACAGTTCAGAGTAAATTTCAGATATTACACCTCAGACCTTGACCCCTGATCCGCCATGCAGACCTTTAACACCATTGCTATTGTATCCCCCGACACTTTTTTCCCTTTTGTATAGCTGGGGATGCAATCCAGGATCTCACTCATGGGGGGCAAGAGCTCTACCACTGAGCCGCACGCCAGCCCCTTTCCTCTTTGGATATACAGTCTACACCATGAAAAGCATGGTCTGAAGTTACCTTGTTGGGTTTTGACAGACGTACACACAGCTGCACTACACAAGCCCTACTAGGACACAAAATACCATCATCTCCATCCCACTCAATCCTTCCCCACCCAGGGGAGCAGCAACTGTGACTGTTCTTATGCCCTTCACCCTCGGTGGGTTCCCCGGGAGGAGGACGTGTGTGGGTGCATACTGGGGTTCTTCCCCTTACCTCCAGACCTCGCTGCATACCCCACTGCTGGGTCAACCAGCCCGGCTCTCCTGGATGAAAAATGTCCATAAACAAGGAACCTCTGTGCCTGTCCATGAGCAGGAGCTCTGGGGCTGGACAGCAGCTGGGTGGGGCAGAGGGAGAGAGCATCTGGGAGCCGCCCAGGGACAGCCATGGAGGGGTGGGGGGAAATGGGGGCCCCCTACACAAAGGAAACCCGAATGTGCCTCCCCAGCCCCAATTGGGCTTCACTCCCTGATTCCTGGCACTGAGTGAGGAGAGGAGGCTGTGTTGCCAGACTGTAATTAACGCTGGTAAAAATCGGAACCCCTCAGAAGCTCAGTGGGATCCTGCCTCGGGGGATTCAAAGGACTCCTGTCCTCTTTTCCCTTTTAAACAAAGCTTTATGGGACATTTCTCAGGAGCAGGTCATATTTGTATATGCTGCAAGCCTTTAGGTATTGGGCCTCTTCTGTTTAGGTAGAGTTTGATTTCATGACAACAAACAACATCCAGAGGGGCAGGATGACAGCACTGGGTGTTGAACCTGAACGTCTGACATGCAGCAAGACCCAGCCCAGAGCAAGCTGGGCCCTTGAAGGACTGACGGGACTCAAGGTCAGCAAGGTGCCGGGGACCGAGGAGGGAAGGCAGGCTGCTCATCTGTGGTCCCCCAGATTTGGTGTTATCACCCTCAGAGAAGCCCACCCTGCCGGAAAGAGTGTTAACAACCATCTGCCCTGCTGCGGACACGCTGCCCAACTGTCTGCACAACATCAGAAAGCTTGTTTTCCTAACTGGCAATTAGAGCATCTCCACAGGAGAGCTGGTTCATAACGCACTCCCTGTGAAACTGCTCCTTCCACACAAACAAGCCAGACACGGTGCTGTGACCAGGGGCAGAGGTCTCCACTAATGAGACATGATGTCACCACTCAGACTCTGCTGGCCGTTATGGGCAGGAGAAGTAAATAGAGCTAATGAAACTTCCTTTCCACCCCTGCGGAGTCTCTGCAGGAGCCAGGTTGGCCCAGAAACCCCTCTGCTGGAGACCTTTCAGGGAATGTGTGGCTCTCCTGCTAGGATTCCTTGGAGAGGAAAAAGAAAGATACTTAACTGAGTTGAATAATTAAGTAGACAGACTTGGAGATAGAACTTTACCATGAAGAGAATTTGCTTTCCAGGGTGTGGCTGCAACATAAGAGCTGGGTCCTGTTTGTCACACTGTCACCCTGATCAGCTGTGAGGCATATGCTGGAGGCTGGAGACACCTACCATGCACATGCCAACATGCCACTTCAAGGATTGTTATGGCAGATGGTCACAGGTTCTGGAATGGTATTGTTTTGGTTTGAACACCACCTCTGTCCCTGATGAGCAGTGTGACCTTGGGCCCATTCCTTGATGTCCCTGTGCCTCAGCTTCCTCATCTGTAAAGTGGGGTAATATCACTGAGTGCATACAAGAGACACACTTAGACGCATCTGCCTGACCCCTCCTTGTCTTGGCTGCTCTCTGCCTCACTGATAAGGTGCAGGACAGGTTATCAATGGGCTTGGCTGAAGGTCTGATCTATGCTGCACCTGGCCTCTCTTCCCCGACTCCTGCACCACCATGCCCACTCTCCTGGTCTCCTCTAATAACCACCACGATGTTGACCTAGGAATGAAGCATCCGTGCATTTTTAAGGAGCTAATCTGAGCACCTCAGTACCTGAGGCAGCAGCATTTCTCATTTTATAGAGAAAGAAACGAAATCCCAGAAACAACGTTACCTGCCCAGGCCATAGAGTCACTGAGGGAATGGCAGGGTCAGGACTCAAACCCAGGTGGGCCAGCGCCATTCCACTGACCACTTCTCTTTCCCTCCATTTAAAAATATATCTGTATTTCTGAATATCTGCTATTTTAAAGAGGACTTGGGTCGCAAGATACATTTTGATTTTGGAAACACCAAAATGTGAAAAAAATGTGCATCACAGAATTGCAGAGAGGGACTCTGCCCTTGAGGTGGCATTTTGTACACTGTATGCTGTGGACTGTGACACGGACAGCTCATAGCAGAGCAGAGGCCAAGGTGTCTGCACTGCGTGGTCCATGCTCCATGTGAGGGGACCAGGGAGGGATGTGGTGGGGGAGTAAGTCGGGGAGGGCTTCCTGGAGGTGGCCAGATGAACTGAGCTGGGGAAGAGGGTGAAGCTTGATGATCACTGGGCAGAGGCTGCTCTACCTCAGGGGACATTACCAGGAAAGGCCTATGGACAGCAGGCAGGGCATCGGCTGGCCACAGGAGAGTCCCAGCCCTCTCCACGTTTTCTAGCTTCATCTTGACCGCCCTGTGTGCTCGCCAGAGCCCTGCTATGTATGTCTCCTCCTCTCGGTGCCTCTGGGCTCCTGCGGCTGGAGCTTGGTTCCTGGCCTCATTCTCCCCTTAACTTCAGACTGACCTTCGGGGCTCAGCTTCAGGCACTTTCTCTTTAGGAAGGTCCCCCAACACCCCTCCTCTGTGCGCCTGTCAGCCCCACCAGTGCCTTTCCCGAACCAGGTTCTGTGCTGGGGTGAGAAGAGCAGCTCAGTGAGACAGGATCAGGGAAGAGGTGAGCCAGGGAGCTGGTCAGGAGGTGATGGCAATGGTCCACCACGGAGGGGGCCGCCCTTGAGCACCAGCTGTGTGTCTGGCACCTTGGCCAGCCCCGTTTCACTTAACCCATGCAGGCACCTCTGTGGTCCCCATGTTTTACAGATGAGGAGGTGAAGGTCTGCAGGGGTTGAGGGGATTGGGGTCAGAGCCTGACTTGGGGGTTCCTGCTGTTCACCGTGGTAAGAGGACTGGGGCCATTTTGGTACTAGGAGAGGGAATATGGGGCCGGGGCTGGGGGAGAGGCAGAACCCAAGCTTCTGGTTTAAGGCACACGGGTGGGGGGTGTTGCCACTTGTCAAGAGAGAAAAACAAGGGAGGAAGTGCTCTGGGAGGGAGATGAATGACACTTTAGAAATGCTGTGTGTGAGTTGTCTTTGGACGCTGTCACGCTGGGTGGTTGGCAGAAGTTCATCTTGTCTTCTAAACAGTTTTTGAGGGAACTGTCATCAGAGAAGTGGTAATGAGCGTTCCTGGCATGGATGAGATTCCCACTGGCAGAAGGGAGCGGAGCAGCCTGCCTGGGACCCGTGAGAGTCAGTGTTTAAATCACCTCCTGAGTCCCAGGCGGCTCTCTCTGTTCGCTGGTGCCTGGTACAGAGTGTGCCACCACCTGGCAAACCTCTTTGAAATGGATGAATAACTGGAGGGAAGGTCCGTGGTGGGGGAGGGCTGCCAAGGGAAGCACATGAACAGGGGTCAATGGCTGTTCATGAGGGTCAGTCCTGGAGACCTGACGGCAAACTAGAGGCCGTTCCCATCCTCGGGCGCTCATGATCTTGTCTCACAAACACCAGAACAGGAAAGTGCAGGCACCCATGATAAGCACAGGATACAACTTCATTTTAATGGCTTTTCAGGAAATTGATGACAGCCAGAATCTGGTTTAGGGTGTGATGTTCCAGTTCAGTAGTTTTTAAAGGAGCAAATCCAGAAAGTCTTTCAAAGATATTATGAAATGGAACCATCTACTTCTCCATGAAAGCTTGAAAGGACAGCGTGGGAGACCAAGGACAGACTTTTATCCAGCATGGTGACAGCCGCATCTGGATCTGCTCCTCCAGTGCCCGAAACACAGCCCTATGGTCTGCCTGGAGGGGACTTGGTGCAGTCTGAGTTTGCAGTTCTATTCAGATGGTGGCTTTTGCCTGGCAGACAGAGGTGAGCTGTGTACAAATCCAGATGCTCACCTGTTTCACAGTGAAGCACAAACCCAGAGCTCCGCGGAGACGAATCTGTAGGACGCAGACCTGGTCCGCCCATCCAAGTATGATGACCACCCCACGTCTCCATCCACTATGGCATCCGCCCTTTCCATCGTCTGTTCTAGCCTCTAAAAGGAAATGTATCTCCTCACTGCCAAGGCTGTGCCCCACACCCATGTCCCCCTTGCAGCGTCCTTATCCCACTGACTACCTCCCATGTCCATTTCTCGCCCTCTACCCCTGCCCTCCCCTGGATTCCACCGCACAGCGTCAACACACTCCTGGAAATGTGGGCCGTGGCCTGTTCGCTTCTGTCTCTGCACGAGTCACTTCCTCAGCAGTAGTGTGGCAGTGGTCACTGTCCTTTCTGAGGTGCACCTTCGCATGCCACCAACGGGCCTCGCCCCTTGTTCTGATGGTCTTTTTCTGCCACCTGTGGCAGCTGTTGGGCGGTATCATCAGCATCGCTGGCTCTGTTGATTGCACCTGAGTGGAAGCCTGTTGGGGCTTTTGGGGGGGAGAATTTCCTCTCACATGGACAAAGGTCTCCTGGGGTAATGGCCACCCACGCCCCTTTCCTACTGTCACAGGACACGGTTCTTTGAGGCCTGGAGCTGGGCAGCCATCGTGCAGACAGAACCAAGAAGGTGTCCACAGACAGACCTGACGGGGAGCTGCTGGAACACTCCAGAGCATCCCAGCACCACCGACTGTGTGAGAAAACAGCCCCACTGCTGCAAGGCCACTCCTGATCCCATGCTGTCGCCATCGGCTGGACGCTCTCTCTGCTCCTGTTCGTCAGTGAGGAGACTGAGCTACGGAGAGGAAGTTTCTCCAAAACCCACAGCACCAGGGCTGGGATTCAAACCTGGGTCTGCGGCCAGAGGCTCTGGAGCCCTGGAGCAGCAACTTCACACGGCAAAAGTCCTCTCCAAGATAGGGACTCCTTTCAAGAGCATGGCCCTCTCCCAGGCTTCTACCTCTTATTCCATTTAAACAATTTTTTTGAAATGCAATTTATGTAAACTAAGCTGCACATATTTAAAATGCACACTTTGATGAGTTTTGGCCGTTTATACACCTGTAAAACAACTACACAAAAATGTCCCCAACACTCCCATGGCCCCCAAAGTCTCCCTGTGTCCCCTTCTCAGGTTAGCCCTTCTGCCTGCTCCCAGGAAACCACAGATGCCTAGTGTTGCAATGCATGAACGCACCATGTTTGTTTATTGATTCAGTTATTGGTGGAGTTAGGTTGTTTCTAGTTTTTGGTGATTGTTAAAAATGTTTCTGAAAACATCAATTTGTGTGGACACATGTTTACATTTTCCTAGGTAAACTGTGTAAACACCTAGGAGTGGAGCTGCTGGTTCATATGGTGATTTACTTTTTTTTTTTTTAAAGAATTTTTTTTTTGTTTTTATTTTATTTTTTTTAGGGAGAGACAGAATTTCAATATTTATTTTTTAGTTTTCGGCAAATACAACATCTTTGTATTTGGTGCTGAGGATCGAACCCGGGCCGCCCGCATGCCAGGCTAGCGCGCTAGGCCTTGAGCCACATCCCCAGCCCGTGATTTACTTTTTAAAAGAAACTGTGAGACTTGTTTTCCAACATGGTTGTACTGTTGAATGTTCTCACCAGGAGTACCTATGAGTTAAAGTTGAACTGGTTGTTGCCAACACTTGGTATTGCTGATCTTTTTCACACCAGCCACCCCAGTGAGTGACAGATGGTACCATGTGGCTGCAATTTGTATAGCCAGACTGGCAAAGGCATTGGGCATTTTTCACATGACGATTTGCCATTCCTAGATTTTTTTTTAAAGTGTTTGAGTACTTGCCAACTTTTAAATTTAAATTTTTAATGTTTATTTATTTATTTTTAGTTGTAGTTGGACACACTACCTTTATTTCATTTATTTATATGTGGTGCTGAGGATCAAACCCAGGGCCTCGAACATGCTAGGCAAGCACTCTACCACTGAGCCAAAACCTCAGCCCCTTAAATGTTTTTATTGAGTTGGAAGATGTTTACAGAAGTCTTTTTTCTTTTCTTTTTTTTTTTTTGAGGGTTTTATTGGACATAGTATTCTTGTCTTTATTTTTATTATTTTTATATATCAATTAAATTTGTTTGTTCTTATTAGTTATACATGACTGTAAAATGTATTTTGACATACATATATGGAGTATAACTTCTTACTCTTCTGTTGTACGTGATGTAGAATTACACTGGTCATGTAATCATATATGAACATAGGATAGTAATGTCTGATTAATTTTATTTTTCCTATTCCCATTCCCCCTCCCCTCCCTTCATATCCCTTTGTCTAATCCAAAGTACTTCTATTTTGCTCCCTGCTGCCTTATTGTGAGTTAGCGTTTGCATATCAGGGAAAAGATTTGGCTTTTGGTTTTTCAGTTTTTTTTTTTTAAAGAGAGAGTGAGAGAGGAGAGAGAGAGAGAGAGAGAGAGAGAGAGAGAGAGAGAGAGAGAATTTTTAATATTTATTTTTTAGTTCTCGGCGGACACAACATCTTTGTTGGTATGTGGTGCTGAGGATCGAACCCGGGCCGCCCGCATGCCAGGCGAGCGCGCTACCGCTAGAGCCACATCCCCAGCCCCAGGTTTTTCAGTTTTTTAAGTTAAAAAACAAAGTTTGGAATTATTCTAGGAAATATCTTCATAAAGGAAATGAAATTTCTTGACTTATTGGTAAAAGCATGTGATAATATTCAGCTTTAACATACCCTAATTTATTTTGGCACCAATTTCTTCTGAGGCAATATGAATGAATCAAGCTACACAGTCTCACATTCTAATGAATGTATAGCAAGTATATACTTCCCAGCCTGTGGTTCACTTTTCATTTTCTTAATACCATCTTTGAGGAGCAAAATCTTAAATAAAGTAAATCCAGTAATATTTTGTTCTATGGTTTGTGTTTTTTGTTGTTGTTGAGCATCTGGAATTTTGTAAATTTTTATTATTTACCCTAAATGGGAAATTGTTGGCTACAACTTATCATTTTCCGCTCTATTCTTTCTTTCCTTTCAGGGACTATCATTACCTCATATTAGACCTGATGACATTGACCCAAAGTTCCCTGAGATTTTGCTAATTATTTTCCAATCCCTTTTCTGTCTTTGGAATGAATAATTTCTATTAATCTTATCTTCATATTCACTGACTCTTCTCCTTTCCCTTCTTCTATTTAGCACATCTAGTAAATTTAAATTTTTTTAAATTCTATTTTTTTCAGTTCTAAAATTTCTATTTGATTATTTTTATATTCTGATTGCTCAGATGAGAGATGCATTCTTTTCATTTTAAGCATATTTTATTTTATCTCTATCAAGATTATCAGAGTAGATGCTCTACTGCCCTGGAATGAAATAATTCAATTTCTGGGGGAATCTTGGGTTTGACTGGTTTTATTTTGAGAGTTATTTCCATTTTTGTTCCTTTTTTATTTTTGCATGTCAAACAATTTGAGGTCTCAGGCATTGTGAATGTTATTTGTGTAGAATTTGGATTCTGTTATATTCCTCTGAAGAACACTGAGGTATCTGCTGCAGTGGGCAACTGACTTGATTAGAGCTATTCCTGGCTCTCGGCAGTGGTCAAACCTTGACTCAATTCTTTAAGCTTTTATTTCTCCGCTTGTTGGGCTCAGACACCCTTTGGGGAAAGCCAGAGATTAGTGTGAAGTTCCTGTGCAAAATCAGGGCATTTGCATCCCCAGCCCTCTGCCCTCTGGATTCTTCACTTGCTGACTGGTGACCTGGTCTTCATTCTTTAGTTTCTTTGGTCTAAGCAATGGCAGGATTTGCTAAAAACTTTATCATCCCTTGTATTTAAGGTCTACAATTTGATGTTATAAATTAAGTATATAACAAACTTGTTTACTACAGTAAAACAAATTAACATATCATCTCACTTACCACCCTGTGGCAAGAACAGCTGTAATACTCATTTAGCAAAAATCCTCAACACAGTATACTATTATTGATTACAGTCTTCATGTCCTACATTAGGTCCTATATCCTGCCCATTTGCTACTTTATAAATTTGACCAAACTTCCCCATTGCCTCCCTACCCCCACCCTGACCCTGGGAATCAGTTTTATTCTATAGTTGATCTTTTTTTCATATTTCCCATATAAATGGGGTCATGCAATATTCTTCTTCCTGTGCCTGGCTTATTTCACTTAGTATAGTGTCTTCCAGGTCCATCCATGTTGTGGCAAATGGCAGGATCTCCTTTATAAAGGCAGCAATAATATATATTGCATATACATATTACAGTAGTATTATGTGTGTATGTGTGTATATATATACATGTATATATCACATATAATATTATGTTGTTATTACTTCCGGTACTAGGGATTGAGCCCAGGGATGCTGTATCACTGAGCCAGAGGGACATAACCTGCAGGAGGGGTTTGTCTCTGGGGACCAAACTGCAGATGGAGCCGATTCCTTTCCCTCTTTGCTGAGCTGCTCCCACTTCACGTTTCCAGATTCTCCTTCACTTCTGTGGCTTCCCCTTTTCTCCTCTTCTGCCTGAACGAGACGCTCCCTAACACTCTGCCTCACGGCGCTGTCCGCAGGTCTCTGGCAGTGCTAATTTCCCCAAGAACTTTATTCACCCATGTAATTTCTCTGGGCAGCACCCCCAAAATACACCCTCACTCTCTTCCGAGCTCCCTGTCACCTTTACTCTGGAGTCAGCCCCGTCTCTGGCTCTCCTGCTTTTCTGGCTCACAGCACTCATTTAGCGAACCAGGCTTAGGATTATTAGGAGTCAAGGATACTTGTTTATTTCTCCAATTTCACCACAGTGAACAGAGAATCAAAGATAGCAATGCTATTAAGAATTTATTGACCTATTAAAATACCTAACTTTGATGACAATTCCCAAAGAACTATAGGTTAGGCATCCCAAATCTCAAAACCCCAAATTCATAATGCTCCAAAATTCAAAACTCTAAAGTTTGGCTTTTGGATTAGAGATGATCAACCAGGAAAGTCTATGCAAATATTCTAAAATCCAACAGAGATTGGAACTCTAGAACACTGTGGGCCAAGCATTTTAGATAAGGGGCACTCTGTATGTATACACAGCTTAGGAACATGGTCCAGTCTCCAGTCCCACGTCCCCAAGACTGAGGGCTCCTGTTGATAACTGGATGTGACTCCACATCACACAGCTCCAGTCACCTTATTCCACCATCTTTGCCCAGTGTTTTGTGGCAGCCCTTCTCTGCCCTCAGGCATGGGCTAGGCATTGGGAACACAGAGGCAAATGACACAGACTTGGTCCCTGGTGACCAGAGCTCGCATCCTGGTCAAGGTTACCTTTAAAGATCACAACACAAGCACCTTTCTTAGTGGACGTGCTATGAAGAAAATAGACAAGGAGATGGGCATGTGATGCCCGGGGACCAGTGGCAGAACTCTGGCTGGGTGGTGTGGGAAAGGGTGACCTTGAGTGGGATCAACATGGTGATGAGAAGCCAGGGCCCATTAGAGGAAGTAGCAGGTGCAGAGGCCGCAAAGGTGGCAGGAGACGAGGTCTGGGAGGTGCGCAGGTGGCCGCATAAGTGGGGCCTGTGAGTCACAGCAAGGCCTCTGTTCTCAGAGTGGTGCAGAGTCCCCCAAAATAAAGAGGCTCAGTTTAGTTAAAGACAACTGTCAGAACAGAATAACGAAGGGTAGCATTATTATTCAATCAAGTTTATTTACATAGAAAAAATAAAACCTAAGGGAAAGATCAAATTTGTATGTATTTGTGTGTATGGAATTATTAATGCTTTTTTAAAAAAGGAAATGAAAACCAATTGGAGAAAAAATAATTTAGTCAGTATTTTCTATAAAAATGCTCTAAGTCATTATTATGAGAAAGGAGTCCCCATTTTTACACACACACACACCTCTGCAGTGGCATAAGACAGTATTTTATGAAGTTGTACAGAAATACTACCTGTCAAATACTATATCTTCCATATACAACCCAAACTGTTAAGGTTATCTGAATAAGTAATCCCTGGTGTCTGTTACAGAAAGCTTTTAATAGAATGTGCCTTGACGATTTATTACTAATCCTTCCAATACAATATTACTAGTTAATTTTGAGACTGCATAGAACTGTGTGAAACACTACTTGAAGAATCAATAAAGAGCTCAAGTAAACGTACTCGATGTTTTGATTATCTTTTCTCCAAAGACTTTGTGTTAGAACGCAGGCTATAATATTAAACTCTATTATTGTTTATATGGTTTCCTCAGTTGCATACATCTCAGCATCTTTTACAGGTATATGAGGCAAATGCTCATATTCATCTATTCAGGCTTAAAACTAGTGTTTGCTTTGTAACTTTCTGTCAGTCCTGACAATCTCATAATATGGAAAATCACAAGAAATCACAAGATAGGATAAAGTGTTCCACTTGCTGGTTACAATTTACTAGATTTCACAACCCTCTTTTCCCCAACCTTAGGAGAAACATGACAGAAGAGTTGAATTTATCTGTAAAAAGCAAATGTAGTTGGGTGTGCTTGTGCATACTTGTAGTCCCAGTGACTCAGGAGGCTGAGGCAGGAGGATTTCAGTTCAAGGCCAGCCTCAGCACCTTAGTGAGACCCTAAACAACTTAGCAAGACCCTGTCTCAAAATGAAAAATAAAAAGGGCTGGGGAATGTGGCTCAGTGGTAAAGTGCCCCTCAGTTCAATCCTCAGTACCAAAAAATAATAATAAAAATTTAAAAAATAATAAAGTAAATGCAGTTAGATGGTCTACTCCACCCTCATTCACAAACTCACTTTTCTGATTCTCGACAATCCAATTTGAGATCACCTTAAATAAGCCTTCCCCTTTTAGCAGCCCTTTGTTTTTTACAATTAAAGTGATTCACTAGAAGTGGGAGAGAGCTGGTGTTTCTTACATGACATGGGAACTATACACAAAGGGTGTATTAGTCTGTTTCTATCATCATAGAGGAATACCTGAGGCTAGGTGCTTGATGCTGAGAGCCATTGCCAAGTAGGAATGACGCATGGCAATTTCTTTGTCAGCCTACTCCATGTTGCTTAGAGGAAGGACTCTCCATTGTGGAAATGGGCTTGCCTTTGGACCCAGGTCATTTGCAGTGACATTGCATGTATGCTTGAGTAAGGTGACCTTGCTCAAGGACCAGGGCGGATCCGGGTTTAGGGCGGATCAGGTTTTAGGGAGTATCCTGCTCCTTGGGTTTAGGGCGGTTCCAGGTTTAAGGTGTACCCTGCTGGGAATAGGGCGTATCCTGCTGCCTCAGGCACACCCGCTCCTTGAGTTCCCGTTGAGTTCTCGTGGGATTCAGAGAGTATTTGGGATTCAGAACGTGGATTTTGCGCAGAATGTGGATTTCCCCAGAACGTGTGTAGAGTGCTGGTGTGAGTTCGGGAATAAAGAGTTGCTGTTTGAATCTACAAGGTGTGAGTGGCTCGTGATTTTGTGCCCAGCCAGTCCGCGGCAGCTTTATTTTAAAAAGAGGTTTATTAGCCAACAGTTCTGGGGATTCAAAGGGGTGGCACAGGCATCAGCCTGGTGACATCAGCTTAGCTTTGGTGAAGCCCTCATGGCAGATGGCATCCCAATAGTCAGAGCAAAGGCGAGGGCAAGATCACATAGTGAGATAGGAAGCCAGGGAGTGATGGGGGAGCACTACAGTATTCCCAAGGCACATCCCCAATGACCTAGGGACTCCCATTAGGCCCCACCTTTTAAAGGTCTCAATCTCTTCACGTCTCCAGACTGGAAATCAAGCTTACAACCATAAACCTTTTGGGGATAAACCACATTCATATCCAAACCAGAGTGAGAAATGAAGCTTCACTGGATAGAGCACTTGCTACTGTGGAGGGCGTATGCCCTGTGACCCATGATGGTTCACGTCTGTCCCCTTTGGCCAAATTCTCTGCCTGGAACCATCGGTTCCTTGTTCAGGTTCTGCCGCCCTAATCTGGTGTAACCAGAGACGGGCTTCTGGGCCTGGTCTGGGCTCCGCAGATGCCAGCGTGAAATCCCAGGCCTCCAGCTGACGCTGGATTCTTGCCCAGGAAAGGCGGTCAGGGCCCTGAACACAGTGGTGTGTGGCATGGCTGAGCAGGTACCAACTGCTCGGCTGTAAAAGACATTCTCCAAGGAGAGGGTAGTGAAGGAGCGTGGGCTGCAGAGGTGGACTGCTTGCATCCTGGTCCATTCCCACTGCTGAGCTGGTGGCCTGGGCCACACGCTCCACCCTTTTGAACCAAAGCCCCCGAAACACATAAACACTCAGAACAGCAGCACGCATGCTCGTCAAGCCTTTTATTATTTTTCACAGGACAAAGCATCTGTTTTTTCTTCTCACACAGTTCTTCCTTCATTTTTATATTCCAAGTGAATTGACAATCAATTATCTGGTATGTGGACACATGTGCACCCATGGGGATACTTCCTGACTTCATGATGAACGTCTCACCACTGTGGGACTCGTGGTCTCATAACTTGAAAGATAGTGGGGATTTCACAGTACTCCTCTTACTTAGCATATATGCTTGGAGTGTTGTGAACCAGTTCTTCTACTTATCCAATTTTGGGGATGGGGTTTACCAAGCTGCATGTCCACTACTTTACATCATTGCCCATTACTTTACAACTCCCCCATTCAGCACATGGAATAGAACGGAGAACAAGATTACAATCCATTGTGATCAGACTCTTCCCATTTTTCCTGGGGAGTCAAAGCCCCCTGTGTTTATAGTCTAAGAGTCCCCAGGTCCCAGGTCTCAAAAAAGTGGCTTACTAGTTATGTCCCAGGTTGAACTCACCTTCTGACCTTCTATCCACATCTGTCGTAAAGAAAAATGAACACAAAACAAGAACGCAGCGAAACACTACAAGAGCATTCTAGTTTTGAATATTTTTCAATTTTCTTGTGCTGCATAACAATGAGCTATGGTGTGTCACCAATGTGTGGTATAATTAACTTCTCGTCTTTTGTTCCTTATGAATTTACATATCCAATTATCTTTCTATTTAATTTCTCACAGTTTTGCTACATTGACTAAAACTTTTTAAACAGGAAAGTTTTTTAATTTAATGGACTTTGCAGTTCATTTGTAACCAGTCAGTTTTTAAAGTCAGTTCAGGACTGTTAAATGCTACTGCAGAATACTATAAAAGTTCCCTGGCAGAACTTGGAGTACCTGGCTGTGTGTCTACAAGGACAACTGCTGAGAAAGAATATGTGGGTGAAAGCACACAGTGGCCAGGAGTAGTGCAAAGATGCAGCAGAGCAGATTATGGGAAAAGGATGCTCATTTTAGGCAGCCTGGCTCTTTGGTCAAGGGTACTTGCCTGGTGCACCGAATCGAAGTCAGTGTCAATGTGGTGTGGCTAGACACACTGTTTTGGCCCCACCAGAATTTCTGGTTTGTTTCTTCTGAGATCTTTGCATCAATTTTTCTGTTGAGGCAGATGCAATTAAGAGGTTCATTAATTGCGGGGCATTCCGGTCTCACGAAACACCTATCTGCAGACCCACTGCAGCACCGAGTGCGAATGTGGAGAAACACAAGGGGCTGTGGATGACCTCACATGCCTCGGTGCTCGTCTTCTGGGTGAGTTTCGTAAATGGCAATGTACGTGCAAAGGTGACTTCTGGAGCCACCAGGGAGGCCAACTCAAGTCCTGATGTGTACTGACTGTATTCTGGTTCTACTGTCAGCAATACCAGAAGTCTTAGAATTTAACAGTGAGAAGGGGTACTCGACTCCTTGTTAAAATAAGTCTCCATGGCTCGTGATATGAGAGACAGCTATTTGTTTTGCCAGGAAGGGAAGGAGATGACCTTTGCTTTGCCTAGCATTTTGGGGAGTCATGACCACAATTTAATATAATCAGATGCAGTTTGTTCAAGGAATTATCAAAGATCACATGTGAATACCAAGTTGGGACTGAGGTCAATAGGTAAACATTGATCAGGCACTGCCAGAAACAATCTAATTCAAAAGCAGAGCTGAGAAATACACCATTAGGAGAGCTTACACAAACAGCCAGAGACAGTCTAATGTCATAATAACTAAAAATTATTTCCAGGCTCCCTCTCTCCTTTTCAACAGAAGGCAGCTCTATTTTAATATAATTTAGGATGGGCTCCGCTCTCTGGTTTATGCCAAAGGATGTAAATTCACAACCCTGCCTGGTCCACTTTTACATTCCAGCAGGGGCTGACTTGTGTGCTGCTGCTGATTCTGGTAAAAACAAAACAAAATCAAAATATTATAGAAGAGGAAGGTGGACAGACCACCAAGGGAGGCTCACTACTGCTTCATCAGCTCCATGAGATCGTCTTCTATTCCTTTCTCATTCAGCTCATCTAAACTGTAGTATCGGTGAACAATTTTCTCAGCGGTGACAACCACGACTCGGAGCCCATGGGTGTCTTTGCCCAGCTGGCATCCGATGGCAGATGATACCACCATGTCCAGGTTCTTGTAGGTGCCCCCAGCATTCCTGTGGTAGTGGCCTGAGAACACAGCTCTGACACCTGCAAGGAAGGAAACAGGACATTAGGGGGCCCAGGATTCCCATGTGGGTCATGGGTGGGGGGCGCCGGTGTGTTATTCTGTGAACATTGTTATATTAAATGCATAACATTATTTTGTGTGTAATTAAGGAAGCAGCCTATGTGACATCCAGAATCTTTTCAAGGATAATTCATACAAACAATGTATTATTAATAAGTTTATTGTAACTAGGACAAGAACGAACATGATGAGAGAAGGAAGATAAGGTGAGTGACTTTGGGAAGAGACAAAGGAGAGAAGAAAACCCAAGTTGATATCCCCATGACATTGGCCATGCGTGCACAGCCACAGTGCTGACAGGCTGGGAGCTCAGTGGCGCGCATTGCCCAGCGCGTGTGAGGCCTGGGTTCAATGCCTGGCACTGCAAAGATAACGAAAACTTCAGAAAATGTTTATCATGTTCTAATCAGGAGAGCAGAACTCACTCAATATTTGATGTCCCTCCTCTGCTCCAAACTTACAGCCATGATAGATGAAACCCAAGAAAACCAAAGGACATGAATAGGCTCAGCAACACAGTAAATATCCGTACAAAAAGGCAAAGTATGAGTGAGACAAAAATGTGCCTGGAATTAAGCTCTTGAAGGTCAGAGGCGGAAAGCACCTTCTTGAGAAGGGGAATGACACAGGCCTTTGCTTGACATGGGCTGGTGGGGGAGCTCTGCTTACAGGAGATGGAAGGACCGGCCACTCAGGGATGGGGCAGTGGCATGCTGGGCATTGCTCAGAAGCTGTGTGAGTGGGGAGATCTGTTAGCCAGGTCTGAGAATTTCCAGTGTGAATACTCCAGTCAAGGTTGTCGGGTTGCCAACTCGATGTCACTGAACTGGGGTGGGGAGGGACGGATGCTCAGCATCACACCATTACAGTGTCTCCACCATACAGCTGCAGAAGCTGTAAACCACCCTGGCAGTGGAGACAAGTTGTAGTAGCAAAAGAACTAGAGTGTATGATGAATTCTGAGTATTTATGACCTTTGCCTTTTAATCTACAAGTATCTCTCAATATCCATGGGGGCTTGGTTCAGGATCCCCCAGGGATACCAATATCCAGGATGCTCGAGTCCCTCACATGGAGCCGCACGGTGTCTTTGTTTAATCAACGCACATGCTGCTTAGTTTAAAGCACCTCCTGATAACATGTAACACCTAGTACAGTGTAAATGTTATGTAAATAGTCATACTGTATTGTTTGTAGGAGAATGACAAGAGACAAATCTGTATATGTACAGTATAGATGTAATTTTCCAAAAACTATTTTTTGATCTGTGGTTGGTTAAGTACAGAGTGCTAACTGTAATTTAATGGAGAAGTTAAATAATTTACTCTTAAATTAAAAGCTGTTTAATAACCAGTTTGCAAAATCCCTTAGGATCTAATAATCATGGGAATGGGGGTGTAGCTCAGTGGTAGAACACATGTTAGCCTGGGTGATGCCCCAGGTTCAATCCCCCTCCCACATATAAAATTAACAATTGGTTCTAACAAGCTGGCAGGAAGCGACTGCAGCACACCACTGGGCCAGGGCTCCTCACCACCCGAGGAAGGACAGACACAGGCTCACATCTATGTACTGACCCATGTGTCCCTGATATTACTCCACTTCCATTATGAGGCCTGTTCTGGGAAGGGGTCAGGAGAATGTGACCAAAACCACCAGACACGGAGATGTTAGTCAAGAGAGAATAAAAGAAAAACAAACAAACAAAACCAGAAACAACAACAACAGAAACAAAAGAATATCTAGTCCTCAAATCAAACCTGCAATAAAACATTCTACCACCCGTGAAGCAATCTCATGCTAAACAAGACAATCCATAAACTCTTCCATCACGAACTTCAAATGAAATTAACTACATGAATCTGTCTGGAAAGTATTTAAAATCAATATGTTGATGTCCAGGAATCCTTAATGAAGGACTAATATCCATAAAAAGAAAATGTTATGAAACAAAACAGGAAAAACTGAATGAAAACAATAGGCAATAAAAATTTTAAAATGGTGGACATAAAAGATATCCATTAAAAATTTAAATAAAAACAACCCTCAATAAATGGGATAAATTATAGATTGGACACTAGTCAAAGAGGAAAATTAGTGAACCAAAATGGAGAATGGGGAAAATGAGCTAGAAGACAACAGAGAGACCCAGACACAAGCAATATGAAGCTGTTCAAAGAACGTGAGGAGAGGAATGAGGTACCAACAGATGATTAAGAGGAATTGGAAAAAGGGAAAGGAAAAAATAACAGTGAGAAGAATTTTAAAAAATAATACCAGAGAATTTTCCAGAAGGGAGGAACATGTGGGTCCTCAGATAAAAAGTACTAGGTAGGAGACATAAAAATTATTTCATATTGACATGTAATGTAGTAAAATTATGGTATATCAAAGAGAAAACAGAAAAACCTTAAGAAGATATTATGGTGAAAATATTACACAGGAATGGCAGTTAGAGAGTAGATACCTCGGCAATGACAGAATCAATTTGAATACCTTCAAATTGCTCAGGGCAAATAACTATGAACCTAAAATTTCATACCTGGCTTAACTATCATTTAAGTCTGAGGGCAAAATAAGGATATGTTTATAAATATAAAGACTAAGAGTTTAATACTCCCAAATCATCACTAAAAGAATTATTACTCCTAATTATTACTCCTATTTCAGCAGAGGAAAGGATGAAGTATTAAAACACAAGGAGTTAATTCTAATAAAATATTTTGGCAAACTGAATTAACTACTGATTTTTAAAAAAATCCCTATTTATTTAATATTAAAAGTGAAATTAAAAACTCAAACAACATGTCAAGATTGAAAGTTCAAAGGAAAATTAAAGGTATAAAGGATCATCTTTGTTAGAAAATACTGATTAACTTGGTAGTATGTTAGAAAAAATGTATAGTCATATTCTTAAAAAAAAATATTTGTGCATAAGCAACCAAATTAGCACACTAGGTAAATTGGCTAAATTGATAAATTAGTAAGTATGCTACATTTTTGTCAAAATTAAAAACTTTTGTGATTCAAAAAACATTACCAAGGAAAGGGAGAAAGGAAGAAAAGATGACCAAGGAATAGGAGAAACTATTTGCAAGTCATAAGGGTCTAATATCCAGAACATATGAAAAAGTCTTGCAACTTTAATGCTAGAAAGACAATCCAATTAACAAATGGGCAGAGGATGTGTACAGACATTTCTTTAAAAAAAAAAATACAAATGGCCAATAGGCACAAGAAAAGACACTCAAGATACTTAATAAGGAAATCACAACCACAATGAGATAACCACTTTATATCCATTAGGATGCCTATAATAAAACCGATAGAAAGCAAGTATTCACATGGCTTTGGAGAAATTTGAACTGGTGGGAATGTAAGATGGCACAGCAATTGTGGAAAAACACTCTGGTAATTCCTCAAAATATGAAGTATACAGTTGCCACAATCCAGTGTTTCACCCAAGAGAAATGAGAAAATACATTTATGCAAAAACTTGTACATAAGTTTATAGCAGCAGTGTTCATAATAGCTAAAAAGTGGAAGCAGACCACATGCCCATTAAATGATGATGGATAAACAAAAGTGATCTGCCAATACAATGGGACAGTATTCAGCTATCAAAAGAGATGAAGTACTGATGTCTGCTACAATGCCTGATGCCTCCTGTTTCCAAGGAAGAAACTTGGAAACATCATGCTAAGTGAAAGAAGCCAGACATAAAAGGCCACAAAACACATGGTCCCATGTAAATGAAAGGTCTGGAATAGGCAAATGTACAGAGGCAGTAATTAGATCACTGCTGCCAGAGGTGGAGGCAGTGGGGAATGACTGCTAATGAGTATAGAGTTTCTTTATGAAATTGTAAAAATGGCCTGCAATTAGAGAGTGGTGATGGTTACATAACCTTGTGAATGTACTAAAACCACTGACTTTAAAGGGTAAATTTTATAGCATCTGGATTATAGCTCAATAAAAAATGCAGAAAAAATTTATGGGAGAGGAGGCTAAAATGACCCACGTGGTTATGGATTAGAGCTGGAAACATCAGTATAAATTCACGTTTGCCTGAAATCAATGCAGATGGCTGCACACAGAAACATTTATAGAAGTATATAAACTCAGGCCAGAATCCAGGATCTACTTCCTTGCTGTCTACTGAGACTGTGGGAAGCAAGGACACAGGGCAATGAGTATACTTAGTACACAGATCCTGGCTACTATAACCATTCCCCAATAAAAAGAACTCTGGACCCCTGACAGGACTAGGGCAGGAAACACACGAGATGAGCCAGGCATCTTGCACTGCCATTAGCAAGGAAGTGCTCAAGACTCACACCCCACAATGCTGGGGTATGTCAAAGGGACACAGCAATCAGTGAAGGAGCCTCAAGTCTAGGCTTAATAATTTGAGCAACAAAATACATTAGTATTGAATTACGACCCAAAGTATTAAAAAATTCCACAAATCCATGCTGACATGAATGACTGAATAAATAAATAAGTGGAAGAAAGAAGAACAAATTTCCCATATGGAAAGGCAAATGTTTTATGTAGATACTCCTCACTCTGGAAGGAAAGCCTAGCTCCTCACCCCTTCGGAGTGGGCTATGTGCTGACTTCCTTTTACAAAGTACAAAGAGGGGGTTAAAAAAAAAGCACCCATGGTGGAAAAGCTGGACGACACCCGCAGCACAGCTCATAGGGGTCTGTGCTTTTCAGCAAGGCTGTGATGAAGTGGCACTCCACCTCTGGGTCCTCTTCCTGTAAGCCCACCACTCCACTCAAGTCACCAGAAACAGAAAATTCCTGAAGATAGACATCCTGTGAAACACCTGACCAGTACTCCTCCAAACCATCAGGGTCACCATCAAATATAAGGAAGAAACCATGCCAGCAGGAGCCTAAGGAGACATGATGACCAAATGTAATTTATCCAGGCTTTAAAAAATTAAAATTGAAAAATAGAACAACTTCAGATTTAAATGAAAGATAATACAGAAAATCCCAATCTCTCTCCCACCCTGTCTCCCCATTTATGAATATCTTGTGCTAGGGTGGTGCATGCTTTCCAGCGAATGAATCAACCTGGAAGACATTAACTCAAGTCCATAAATGGATGCCCTTAGTTTTTTTTTCTTATGTTCTTTTTAAATTCCAGGATTGGAAGAATTTTCACAAGTTCCACTCTGTGGAACAAGAAAGCAGATAAGAGATTAAGAATGCTGGTTAAAAAATAAAAATTAAAAAAAAGACAAAGAGACCAGGGAGAAAGAAAGGAGAAAAAAGGAGAGTAAGAGGAGAAAGAGAAAAAGGCGTGAGGCAAGTATGCTGAGCGGCTCGCAGCCCTTGCTCTGCGGTAGGAATCAGGAGACCTGAAACAGAGCTGTTGGGGCTGCAGCCACGTTTGCCAATTAGCAAGGCCGGGAGCCTCCCCTGCAGGCAGGTGTAGATGTGTGGTGCTGAGGTGCAACCCTGCAGGTGCAGAAGAAGGTGACTCAGTTTCCCTCTTGAAACAGCCAGGGTGGAGAGAAGGGCTGTCTCCACTTACTAGACCGCAACCCACCGCAACCCACTCCAGGGGGCAAGGTGGCAAAGCCGCTTCACATTTTACTATCTCCCCTTCACCCAGCAAAGTCACCTCAGTGGCAATTTATTCTTCAGACATTCCTCGAGAAGAGCCCCGAGGTGTGGTCAGGTCTGTGGGCATAAACAGGACAACATCCACTGTCTGTACAGCTCACTTAGGGGATACCGCTGAATGCTCACAGTCCCCTCTTACTCAAGGGGGTGTATCCCAAGACCCCCAGTGGGTACCTGAAACTGAGCTGTATACACAATAGGTTTTTCCCACATGCTCAGCAGCGCTGCCATGTAGTGCCAGAGCCACCATTTGTCCTTCCATGTTTTATGTCCTGGTGCCCCCTTTGCATCCTTGCACAAGGGTTACCTGAACATAAGCACTACAGTAGCATAACAGTTGAGCTTACAGCCAAGAAATCCACTAAATGACTAATGTCTGGGTGGCATATGTAGTGTGGATACTGGAAAAAGGGACAATTCACATCCAGATTGGGACAGAGCAGAACAGTGCCAGGCAAGATTTCATCATGCTACTCAGGACGGCAGGAAATTAAAACTTATAAATTGTTTATTCCTAGAATTTTCCATTTCATAATTCAGACTGCAGTTTACCACAGTAACTAAAAACTGTGGAAAGCAAAACTTCAGATAAGGAAAGAGATAGATTTACATGCACTGGCATTGCAAGGCACCAATGATATTATGTATGAATAGCAAGCTGCAAAAAAAAAAAAAAGTGTTCCTATGTTTGCAAAATAAAGACAATGTCTACAGAAGAGGGTGCAGGCATGCATCTGTGCCTCCAGTGGGACAGGCGAGCCCAGCAAGGGGCACCACTCTCTGCCTTTATTACTGTAATGCTTACTGTGATCACAAGTTGATCAATGAGCAGGAGCAAAACATCGAGGAGACATGAACAAGATGGGGCAGCCCGAGGAACCAAGGAAAGGGGTCATGCAGGCACATCACACTAGGGCCAGAGCTGTGTGGTTCAAAAGCGCAGCTGGAACTGCTGGGCTGGGTGCCTGCTGAGTTCCTGCCACAGAGGGAGAACAGCTCCTGATTGCACAGGGTGTGTGTGTGCGTGCGTGCGTGCGTGCGTGCGTGTGTAAACGACTGCTTCCTTGGTAGCCTTTCTGGAGTGTCAAAGCCTCAGGCCTGTGTTGTCTGAGGCCCCAATGGGAGTGAGATGACACTTGCCCTGGGGAGCTGTGAGTGGCTGGAAGGAAAACACTTAGCATTAGTAAATATTTTGTATGCTAAATTATGCTTATGAAATTTGTCTCTTTATGCCTAACTCACAGTTGTAAACTGCACTATTTTGGAAAGAATACCTGGCAATTTTGAAATAAGTGCACATTAGCAGGAATTAGTGTCAAAAACTCATTTTAATTTCATGTTCACTGGCACTGGTAGAGATGGAGCATTAGAGGTGACTGGTCAGGTGGCCAAAAATGGTCAGGGCAGAGCTCCCTGGACCTTGGACTGCTGCCCTGCTCTGTAAGAACATGCCCTGCCCTCTTCCTTTTAGTCTCACCACTTATTGTTAAGTCCTAAGACACAGACAATATGACCAGATGAGGATCCTCAGAGTAGCAAGCATACCTGAGGAGGGCTGGGTCAAGTTGCTAGTATGTACCACAGGTATTCAGATCCTTTTGCCTCTTCACAGAAGAGATTTCTCCTTTCTACAATAAGGAACTAACATTTTGGGGTCCTGAATGAGAAATCAAGCAATGAACATGTGACAGGTTTACAAAGGAATGGTCAGGCTGACAGCTGAAGTTGGTCTCAAAAGTTGGAAGATTGATACACCCGTTCTCCTGGACTCTGGTGCTACTTTCAAGGTTCTGGCATGTTCCTGGCTGGTCTAGTATAAACACAATTTTGCGTGGGGGAGTGAAGGAGCTGCTGCTTGGGTTGGAACCAGTATCTTGTGATAGGAGTTTCTGGGTCTATCTCTAACCTTCTTGAAAGCCCAGGAGTTTTGAACCTGAACATGTTCTCGTCTGGCCTTCATTACTCCTTATGGTCAGGTACCAAGGCAGAGCAGACCACGAGTGGGCCTGGATGGAGCAGAGCAGCAGCCATATCTCGTGTCATGCAGGACATGAAATCCTTTCCAGCCTTCATCCCACTGCATCCTTCCAATGGACCTTGGTCTCAGGGCTCATACATGTACTATTTAGGTGAGAAAACTGAGGCCAACAGAAGCTCAGAAACCAACACGAAGCCACATAGCTAGCTCAGAACTTGGACACCAGGATGTCGGAAGCCTTGCCCTTGACTGGCAGTGCAGACTCAGGCTCTGTTCTGTTTTGGGACCTTGGATACACCTTTCACCTTGAGAGCTACTGTTTCCTGTCTATTAGATGAATAATGACAATGCCTTTCAAGGGTGGCAGAGGTCTATAGGGGAGCAGGGACATGCTGACAACCCATCCTCCCCCCAGGAGGCTTCTCAGGGCAGGGCCAGCTTCTCACTGCTGGAGTAGGGCCCAGGTCCAGCCTGGCTCTGAGCTCTGCAACATGCAGGCTCTTGTCCAGGTTACACTCCTGTGACTTCCAGGCATAGGAACCTCGCTTTGTTAGGACGTTTCACCCACCTCAGCTTCCTACCAGCCTCTGAGAGAGAAGCACTGATTCATGACCAAATGGAGTCCGGAATGTGTTAATCAAACGTGGCCTCCCAGACGGGGACAGATTTTAGTGGTGTTTTCAGCAGTTGAGCAAAATTTCCATTTGGGCTGTTGATCGGTCATCTGTGGCCGACACGCCTCTGTGGTTCCGTAATTGAGTATTACAGATAGATTGTCTTTGAATTATGAACTGCTGTAAGGAGATGACAAACATCTTAAATTACTGCCAGAAGAATTTCCTGCAAAGGCAGCTGCTGTGTCCGCAGGGGATGGCTTTCTATGGCATCAGCTTCATATTTATTTCTTCATAGTATCATGTCAGGAAGATACCAAAAAGCCATTTTTAAGCCACCCTGATTCAAACTCACTTCAAACCAGTCAGAAGATTGGGATATCATCTCCGTATAATTTATTATTCTAATATCATAAATTTGCTTAGTACAATTCTGATGTGAAAAACTGACTTGAGCTTGAAAAATGTAAGCAAGTTCTAATTGGACACCTTTTATTTTTATCCAGCATGAGTACACATTTATGGAAATGTTATGTATCTTTACATTGCCAGCTACAGAAGTGAAAATTGTGTTATAAATCATTAGTTGCAGTCATTTATTCCGCCTCAGTTGTAAGGAAAAAGAATGTGACTCATTTAAAGAGAAAGAAAAAGAGAGTTTGGATGTGACCCTATAGAAAGTGGGTATAAAGACTGTGGAGAGGAGTCTGTCTGCTCAGCAGGGAGCCAGGGGGTAGGCATGCGGCAATCCTGGCCAGCTGCCAGCAATGGCCATGAGGCAAGGGAGTGGCGGGTGATCTCAGTTTTGGGAGGCACAGGCCGCCAACATGAGATCTGGCTAAGCCCGGTTCGGCCCCATTAGGGGGGTTCTTCACCATCTGGGGCTCTACATCTTAGCGTAACCACTCTCATCAGAGTCTCCCTGCTATGTGCCTTTCCTGGAGCCCCACTGCCTGGGGCTAGGAGTATGCAGGGAGGAAGGGCCCTTCCAGGTTCTCTGGGGATGGGGAAGGCAGGAGGCTGTGTCTTCAGTGTTGAACCCCTTTCTGGTGCCAGGGTGAGTAAAGTGCAGCGAGACCCACCTTTCCCAGCAATCAAGAGCTCAAAGTTGGGCTGGGATGTGGCTCAGTGATTAAGAGCCCCTGCAGTCAGTCCCTGGCACAAAAAAAAAAAAAAAAAAAATCCCCCCAAACAACAAAACAAACCCCTCAAGGTCTGTAGCCCGGTAGTGATGGAGAGAATTCTGCATAACAGATGCAGAAAGGGACAACACAATTTCAAAGTGCTTTATTTGCTGAACATCTCCTGATGAGCTGAGCACTTGGCATGTGCAATATCTCACTTAAGCCTCATGAGGACCCCTCAACGAAGAAATTATCCCCACGACATGGATGAAGGCATGATGAACAGAGAGGTTAGGTGCCTTACAAGGTCACAAAGATAGGATGCGTGTTGGGATCAGGCTGACTCAGGCTTGTCAAAAGAAACTACAAACGCCAAACAAAACAGCTCCTCAGGAAAAAACCCTCAGAGCCCAACTGCCTCCACTGGCTTCCCACAAGCCTCTCACCCCCACACAAACCTCACCACCTCCCACAATCCTCCTGCTCTTGAGGCTGATTGGCTGGGACGTGTGGGCGGAGCCAAAGAAGTCCCCCAATGAGCAGCTCCGTGGAGGAGCCAATCAGCTAGATGTTGCTGGGGCCGCTGTGAGCCAATCATCAGCTGGCAGTCTGAAGGGCAGGGAAACAGCCCAATGAACATCACCGCCCTGTCCATCATGTTAAAGGTGCAAAGTGCCAAAGACCATGGTGCTGCAGGCCTGTTAGAAGGCTCCCTGGAGGAGGAGGCTTTGACCTAAAGGTACACTCACTTCTTCCAGTTCTCTGACTGACCTGAAGGAGATCGTGACTGTGGCAGTAGTAATAATAATATTGGGGTGTTCATTATCTGCCAAGCATCATTCTAGACACTTAACATTTCTAACTCATTTGTTCCCCACAATTTCCCTCTGAAGGGGTGAAGTTGTTATCCCAGGTTCACAGATGAGAAAATGGACATTGAGAGACATTTGGTGCTTAACTGGGACTGTGAAAGGCAGGGCAGGGATCTGAACCCAGGGTCTGGCCCCAGTCAGGGCTCTTAACTGAAATGGCTGCCCAGTGGAGGCAAAACAGACACACCAGGCCTGGGGAACACCACGAGTGAAGCAGGAGTGTCAGGTGTGCTTCGGAAGCAGGGGAGCCAAACATGAACAGAGGCTCCTGCTGCCTGTCACAGCCAAGCATCCACATTCTCTCTCTAGCATTTCAATCCTCTGACGGACTCTCTGAGCACTTTCAAGGGGAGGAGAGTGAAAGTCTGCACATGGGATTCCAGTTTGGATTCTGGCTGGGCTAAAGGACAGGGGAGGCAGGGGCACAGAAAAAGGGAGGCCAGGGCCGCAGAGAGCTAAGACTGGCTGAAATGGAAATAACTTTAAAAAGTGCTGGAGCAGGTGTGTCCTCCTGCCTGCCCTGAGCACCAAGCATCTCAGCACTTCCGGTCCAGGCTTTCCCCGGTCTAAACCTCCCAGCTCCACATGTGTGTGCACTTGAATGGGACCTTACAGACATTTCCATGAGACCTCTTTTGAGGGTCATTCCTCTTTTCAGGCTCTGTCTCAGCTATGAAACTCTGCCCTCTTCTATAGAGTGAACATGTGGAAAAAATGCAACCTTGTGGACACGGCTGTGAGCCACTTAAGCTTTACAAGAACAAGAGGAGGGCCAATGGTAGCAGTGGAGAAAAGCATACCATTAAAAATTTATGTTTGGTCCATCAAAGTTTAGCCCAAATTTCCAGATTCTTCAAAAAAATGGAAGCTTCTCTGCATCTCAAAAATAAAAACAACAACAGAGTGACTTGTAATTTAGTTTATAAAACTATGGATGCCATTCCAACTGGGTGAGATGAGTGTATCTGCCATGCAAGGAACACTACTGAAAGAAACACAAGGCAGTTCATTTATACTACAAATAAGAGCAACTGCCTGAAGGTCAGACTTCTTTATCTACTTTAAATAAAGAGTGTCAAAATCCTACCACTTAAAAAAATAACTCAAGGGCTGGAGTCTAGCTCAGTGGTAAGCACCTGCTTGGTGTGCACAAGCCTATTGCTTGTGGTTCAATCCCTATTGTTGCTAGAAAATAAGGGGGGGAGGTGGTGGACTTTGATCCAATCCAACTATTTTGGCTATTATGGTTGCTTAGATCAGCTTGTCGACTCGGACAATAAGTGAAGCGGCTGGAATTTTGATCACCTTGGGGAAAATGCCTATTAAGAACCTTGTCTTCCAATCCATGAGCATGGTCTATCTTTCCACTTACTCAGGCCTTCTTTCATTATTTTATCAGTGTTTGTAGTTTTTAGGGTAGAGGGCTTTGACATTACTTGTTCTTCCTAAGATTTTATGTCTTTTGGTGCCACTGGAGATTCAATTGTTTTCACAATTTCTAGTAACAACTGTCTGCGGATAGCATATAAGAATACAATTGATTTTCGCCTGTTAATCTTATACCTTGCTAAATCATTTATTAGTTCTTAATTTTTTATAGACTTCTGAGAAACTGTTACCCTTTGTTCTTTCACGACACTGGATAAATTTTCTGTCTTACTCTTAACACAGCCCTTTCATGTGGCTTACTAAGGTGGACACTGTTGGCATCCCTGCCAGGCCCTCTGTGGAGGCTGGTGTAGCCACCCTCCTGCTGCTGGGAGGATTGGCTGCCATGGGCCCACAGCTGCCTTTTTCTCAGAAGCGCTCTCCTACTGAAGGGGATGGGGAGGCCACACCAATGACTAAATGACAGGCAAAAAAGGCCAGTCCTCAAACAGTATAATGAATGACTCCACTCATAGGAAATGTCGAGAACAGGCAAACCATAGAGACACATTTCTAGAGCCAGAGAAGTTTGGGAGGAAACTGGAGAGTGACTACCAAAGAGTATAGGATTGCTTTATGAAGTAATGGAAATACTGTAAAATAGATCCTAGTGTTAATGTACAGCTCCGTAAATAGATTAAAAACCACTGAATTGTAAGTTTTAGACAGATAAACTGAATCTGGTACCCAAATAAACCATCAAAAAGGAATAGCAACAATAATAGCTATCATTTACTGAAGAGCTGCTATGGGCCAGTCTATATTATTTACAATTCTTCCAACATTTCTAAAATGTATTATTGTGCATGGGGTGGGGCTGGGGTCAGTCCTTGCCCTATGGTGGGACCACCTGTATAGTTTCATTAGTGTTCTAGAGCCCTGTGGATCAGGCTGCACTCATGTGATGGTTAAGACCAAACTTCCTGTGCTTTTTCTCTGTCTTATTTCCTCACTCTCTGTCCCCGAGAGCCAACCCCAATCCCTGTCTCTGGGTTTCCTGCTAGAGACCCCAACCGAACAGTTACTTTGGCTGGACCTCATAATATTTCATTATTCTAATGATAAGATGTAGAAAGATCCTAATGGGAGCTAAGTAACAAGACTGAGGGCTCCTTAGCCACCTGACTTCTCCACTGCCACATCCACTTTAAATATAACAAAGACCTGTGGCTGGAGCTACTTGCTCTTTCCATTATTGCTTTGCTGCCTTCAAAAGTAATGCATGTCTAGCATTGCGGTGACGCACCTGTAACCCCAGAAATTCAGGAGGCTGAAGAAAGAGGCTCAAAAGTTTAAGGTCAGCTTGAGCAACTTAGCAAGACCCTTCTCAAAAAATAAAGTGCTGGTATTCAGTGGTAGAGCACCTCTTGCTTCAATCCCCAGTATCTGCTCTGAAAAAAAAAAAGTAATGCATATCTTAAGAGAGCAGATGAATAAACTATAGCAGTGTGAGTAAACACACTGCAGCCATGAAAAAGAACAAGGACAATCTACATACTGAGAGTGGAGTGATTTCTGAGATAAATGGTTAAATGAACCAAGTAAAAGAAAGTATATTCATGTTGTGGGGTATGTTTTCTAAGAGAAATAAGAAGACACATGATGCACACAGCTTACCCTCAAACAGATCAGAAAAGGATAAACATGTAGACAGCAGCTGTCACAAACAAGGGCTGAAGCAGTTGGGGTTAAGTGTTAACAACAAGTAAACGTGGGTGAAGGGTACACATTTGTTCTATTCACTATCCACACTCTTGCGACTCTTCTGTAAACTTAAAAACATTTCTGAATAAAAAGTAGAGAAAAAACAATACAAGATTGCTACAAATACAAGGAAATATTGTGAAAATATAGAACATCAAATAAAAAATGGGAGAGGGAAGGAAATTGCTGGAAAGCCCTCTTCCCACTTGGGAGTTCAGGTGTCCTTCCCAGATCACTGTTAATATGTATATTCTAGATGATAAACACACATGCACCCCTGCAGTGGTACCCCACCAAGGATCTACACCAGGCTCACGTTCACTGCTCACACAGGAGTCTGTTGGAGGAACTCTGAAATCTTGAAAACTATTTCTGCTGGGTAAAATCTAGATGGTTGGATATCTTTCTGTATTTTGATAATAAATCCCCTAACCTGGGACGGCAGGTGGTTTCAGAGCCTTTCAGCCCTCCAGGGACTGGCCAGGCATAGGCGACCCACTCAGTGCTGCTCCCTGGTAAGCTTCAGGACCCTGGACAGAGACTGCTCCTGTCCCTAGGTGTGCTGAGGTCTGCAGCCCCTGCAGCGGGGTCCCAGGGAGGTCTCTGCTCTCTTCAGCACTAGACTCTCTAGGTTTTGGGGGATGCCCAGCTGACTGCTCTGCTGATGTGTGACCTGCGAGGGGCACCATCTACTTCAGAAGCTGAGCCACTGAAGTCTTCGCCATGACAGCACCTGGTGCTGTTGGGTTGGCCCTGCTGGAAGCCTGGGTCATGCCTCCCCTCTGGTGGGTGCTCCACTTACACCCAAACATCTGGTCACCTCAGGCATCTGATCAGATGTCTGGCCCATATATGTGAAACATCTGGCTTGTCTAGATTTGCAGTTTCCTCTTGGGTCTCATCTCTCCCTCTCTCTCGCCACCTGTTTTGCTTCACTAGGAAGCAATGATCCAGTTGTTGCCAGGACCTTCACTCAAGGCCAGCTCATCCTGTACAACCCAAAGAGAATCTTTTGTTTCATTTTAAGGATTTTTCTAACCTACAAAAAAAGTCACATAAATCACACTTGTTTTACCTAATCTAAATATTACATGACAAAAGCCATATTTTAATTGAAACTAGAAGGCAGGAGAAGGGGATGACATACAATTCTTGGTGGCAGAGGAGTGGCCTAGATAATAGCCAGTCTGGAGCATTGCAGCTTAACTGGAATGAACTGGTTCTGGGGCAGAAGTTCCCAGAAAAGAATGAATGGAAGAGTTCATGGTCAGAACCATCACACCAACCCTGGGGTAGCCAAGAGGGGCCCTGTTCCTGTCTATAACTGCCACACCACTACAGCCACAGCCCGCTTATGATGCTCTTCAGAGCCAGTTCCCATGCTCCAGGGTAAACAGTAACTATTCTCAGGGCCCAGAGATGCCTGGCTGCCCATTGTATCCATGGCCTGGGAGTGATCACAGCCTCGCATCCCTTTCCTGCCTGGTCTCCAGTATTAATCACAGTCCTCAGCCTGTGGCCCCAATGCCCCTTATTCCTTTTCTCCATGGGTGGCTATGCTCAGCTTTTTAATTTATTTTCTCCCTTCCTGATGAGTTGGGCATTCAAAACCTGTGTGTAGAATATGCAAGGAGGCTGTATTTTATTAATATTAATATTTGATTGCCAGAATAGCAAGGGCAGCCAGGTGGTAAGGGACACAGGCTTGATGCTTGGCTCTTCTGCTGCCCATCTGTGTGGGCATCATGTGTACCTACACATCTCTGAGCCTCAGTGTCCTCATCTGGAAGACAGAGCGAGTGTCAACCACTCCAGGGCTGTGAGAAGATCAAGCGAGAATCAGTGATATGGCTGGGGTCACCCGGCAGGAAGCTGTGTGGTATGTACTCAGGCGGCACCCAATAATTACACTTCCCTCTCATCTTTCTCTGAGTATCTGATCAGAAGATCTTTTTTTTCATTTGCACAAATTACATCTTTCTTGCTATTCATAATTTCCTCTTTATTTTTAAAAGAAGATGGCAGGCTTGTGTGTGAGAAGGAGCGCGGGCGCACATTAAGGTTCAATCCAAAATGGACAATTTTCCAGATTTCCATTACCCACTTCCCATGCCCTATCTTAAACACAGCTGTCAGGACAAGAGGCTCATTAAAAAGATTGTTTTGACTGATGGAATGCTCATGTATCAAATTGGAAATCCAGCCAAAAATACTCGAGGGAGGTAGACAGAGGTGGTGGCGAGCCGCAGAAGGGAACTGTTTTGCAGAATGTTAAAGATGAAATCTGCTGGGGAGAAGGTGCCTGCCTCTGCCTGGAGCCAGGGAGTCCAAGAAGGCACTGCTGCAGCCACTCAAATGTGAGCACCTTGGTCAGTCCATTTCTGTTTTAAAACTGGGCAAAGAGACATTCTCACCAGGTAGTTAACCTTTAACACAGCAGCCAGGTGAGCTGGCTCTTCCCTACCTTGGGCCCCTGGGCCCCTCTCCATTCCAGCCCAGCCTTGATGGGCAGGCCCTCTTCCTCCATGAGTCCTTTACATGCAGCCCCCCCCCCCCCCCGCTCTGTCCACGTGCTTCTTTTCTCACCTTCCCTCTCACTGCTGTCACCTCAGACACCTACTGATGACTACATCACCTCCCAGACTCAACTCTGTGGCGTCGAGCACCTCTCTTCTGACATCCCTTTGAGTACTGCCAACTGAGCTTATGTCTTCCTCAGTGCTTGCCCCTCCTCCTGTGGGTTGAACTGACCGTCACGCACAGTGACTCAACCAGGGACAAGGGCTAGCCTAGACTCTCTCCCTTCTCCTGATCCATTTGTGCTGGGGTTGGTTTGTCTGTCTATCCTGTCTATCCCATTGTCCCTCTATCCTTTTGTCCTCTGCAGTCTTTGTGGGGCCTGGTTTCCTGCCCTGTGCCTTCCAGCCTGTCATCTTCTGTTTTCAGATGTGCCCGGATGACATTCAGCTCACAGTAGCTATGACGGATTGGATTAACCAAGCAAGGTTGATTTATTTATGCCATAAAAAGAAAGGAGGTGAGCGTTCCAGGAAGGGTGCTGGTCCAGGAATCCATCACGAATCCAGCTCCTTCTACATTTTTGCTTTGCATCCTTGGACTTCAGCTTTTATTCTTAGGAATGCAAAACCGTCATTGGACTTCCAGCATTTCATCTAGGCTCCAAGCAGGAAGAAGAGAAAAAGGCCACTCTGGGAATGATTTTGATTCGTTTTAATGCCCCCTCTTCTGCCTCTGTTGTCATTCCTTGTGTGATGACCAGAGCCATGGCAGCCACTGGAAAAGGTCCGGCCTTGGCAGAGAACCATGCCAGGAGACAGATCAGGAGCTGGTGTAGTTCTGGGTGCTACCAATTACCTTGGCCTTCTGTTTATGTGACAGGTCTCCTCATTCTCAAACAGGACAACTTGCAGTGTCCTATTTTGTGGAGTGCAAAGGAACCAATGTGACCTTTTGCTTATTAGAAGTGATCACCCTTTTAGGGTGACCGACCATGCAGTTGTGAACACTATATAAACTGGTCTTTGGAAGCTCTTACACACCAACACTTCACCTATTGACAAGAGGTCTAGAAGTTTCCTTGCTGGGGTGGGAATCAGTAAGGCTCTGGAAGTACTGCTTTGACAATGACCTTAAAGTTATTTCTGCCTTCTGAAGAATCACCTTCCCAAGCACCTTGTGGATGTTCAACAGGACCAGATACAAACCCAAAGGCGGTATGTGGTCATTTTCCATCAGAGAATGAAGGAAACCAAGATGTGACCTCAAACCACACCTATGACAACTGGGAAGCAATTTGGAAGTGAGAAACAGACAACATGCATGAAGCAGAGTGTGCGTTATCAAAATACCCCTAAATGTGTCAATGGAAAACAAAGAAAATCTTTCCTCACTTTGACTTACACTGCAGCCTTTCTCTGTGGCTGAAAGAGACTACGCATAGAAGATGCTAATAATTTCTAGAAGAATCAATGGCTCTTAATATTATCCAGAGTGTCAATGGCGATTGCTCTTGAGTACAGGGCCAGAGGTTGCTGAGCTGCTGCCACTTTTTTCTTCTGTGGCCTGAGTTAAGAACACCCCTTTCATTTCTATAGCTACTCCTCCCCCCCTCTTTTTGTACTGAGGATTGAACCCAGGGGTGCTTTCCAATGAGTTACGTCCCCAGCCCATTTTATTTTTTATTTTGAGACAGGGTCTCACTAAGTTGCTGAGGCTGGACTTGAACTTGCGATCCTCTTATAACAGCCTCCCTGGCTGCTGATATTATAGGTGTGTACCACCATGCCAGGCTCTACAAGGCCACATTTAGGTCTGGGTAAGCACCTATGTAATACCCACAATTTTCACTAAGATTTTCATAATCCTGCTTTTTACAGAAGCAGTTTGCTCATCCTTGACCCAGACTTCATTATAGGGATCCCTTTTATTACTCTTTTCATCTTCTAAAAAGTTTAAAAGATACAAATGAGTATAAAAAAATAACATAACATTCATAGTCCCATGACCCAAAGATAATGTGTGTTAAGATCTACTCTTACTGTTTTAAAAAAAGCAATGCTGAGATTACAGCCAAAGTCCCTTCACATTTAAGGCTAAGCCAGAACTTGGGCAAGAGGTTCAGCAGCCTTGCAAGGCTGAGAAGGGTGACTCTGTGGTCCTGACCAGGAGATGGGAGGCAAGTGCCCACCACAGTGCTCCAGCATGCAGGTGGATCAACCCCATCAACAAGGCTTGCTTTCTGCTGAAAACAGTTGTTCCATAGATAGATCAGTGGCCTTGGCCCAGAGGAGGCCAACCAGAAATCTGCTGAGCTGACTGAATTTTAGGTGCCCCCAAAGCAGATGTCAAGGTAGTTTTGTGAAGACAGAGCCATGAGGTTGAGGCTGCTGTGAATTATAAAGTAAAGGAAGAAAAGAAGGAAGGAAGCATGAAATGACACTGTCCTGGGAGTCACCAAGGCCACAGATACCAGGCAAGGCTTACACTACGAGGAGCCACGTGCCTATCACACAGGGAGCAAGCAAAGAGCATTCCTGTCCCTACCATGGTTTATGGGGAAAGAAGCTTGAAAATCAAAAAAGGCTCTAAGACATCAGGAAGTCCTAATCCAGGATTCTGTCTGTCCCCTATTGACTGTCCCCAAGCTCCAGGACCCTGGGGGTTAGGCCGTTAATTTCCAAACGCAGAAAACAGGTACAATGAATCTGAAAACACCAAGAGGTCAATGTGACAGTAAGCAATGTACCTGATCCATGTAGAGAGCTCCCAAGGGATGCCGGATCTAGCCAATAAGATATGACTCTAGATCTGGGGATAAAGCTCAGTTGGTAGAGTGCTTGCCTCACATGCACAAGGCCCTGGGTTCAATCCCCAGCACCACCAAAAAAAGAAAAGAAAAGATATGATACTCAGTCTCGTGCAGCCTTACCAAGCCAACTTCAGGCCCTAGTTCCATAAAAACTGTGCAAACAGATGTAGGCACAAAGTGATGTTTGTGGCAATAGTATTTATCACAAAAAAACAGGTGGAAATGGCCTAACTGTCCAATAATGGCCAAAGAGTTAAAGGAACATGGCATGTCATAGCAGTAGTTTGGGGAATGTTTTTTAATGACATGAGAGAATGTTTGTATGTTATCATCTTGTCTTTCACAATGCTCATATGAAATGGTGCTGGCTATATGAGAAGAAGGTAGTTCTCAATAACAAGAAAATGTGGATGAAAGGTTGCTCAGAAACCAGGCCACCTGAAACCTTCCCACCTGTGCAACCAGAGATGGCCTCTGCATGTGAAACCACGAACTATGCTAAAGATGAAACCCGTGAACGTGGCATGGTGTGTGAGTCTGTGTGTGGGGTCATTGGTGAATAAGGTGCTGGCATACTAAACACAAACTCAGATCCCTGAAGAGACCCTTAATGGAATCTGCAGATAGTCCTAATGCTGCTGTTTCCAGTGTCAAGCACAGACCGCTGTCCAAGACTTCTTCCCCGGCAATTCAGGCAGGGAACAGGCAACACTTCTCTGTTCAGTCAGAGTTGGTGCACACCACAGTTAAGAGCCAATGCTTTACAGACACGAGCTGGAATAATAAACTGGCTGTCGTAATTTTTCTCTTTCCTCAAGATTCCTTTAATCATTCCTTTAATGTTATGATTCCTTTGATCACCACTTTCTGGAGCCACAGTCCCCACCCTGTCGAGTGAGTTTTTTTCTGGGGGCCACAATCCTCTGCTAATGTGCCCCCTGGCCTTGTATCCCAGGGAGCTGACCAGAATGCAGAGGCTGCACAAACCTTGGTCTTAGGTCTTTTGGTTGCAGAAGGCACAACTCACATGCGAAGGTTTCTGAAAGGATGACCTGAGAGGCTTACTCTGGAGGCCAAGGGGTAATCCATCCCTGAGCGGGCTCCTTGGAGCCTCTCTTAGCACGGACCCTTTTGGACGTTTAGCTGCGAAGCCTTCCTGACTGGCTGGAGCACTCCTTCTCCTCAGGTCCCTGCACAATGAGGGTGATCAGGGGCCCGGTGGGAGGGCAGGTGGGCCCTTCCCAGCACAGGTGTGCTAGTCCTTCCTGCTTGCGTTCAGTGCTTGGTCCAAGCACATTCCGCTCATCGATATGCTCTTGTTAGCTCAACAGCAGCATCACTATACGTGGCCCATGGCTAAGGCTGGGCCCTGAGCACAGGCTGCCACTTCCCTGCACAGGAAGCTGATCTGATGTCCTGGGCCTCATCTTCCTTGTCTTTTAAAATGGCCATGCTATCAAAAGTAATCTACAGATTCAATGCAATCCCCAACCAAATACCAATGACAGTCTTTACAGAACTAGGAAAAACAGTCCTCAAATTCATTTGGAAGAATAAGAGACCCAGGAATTCTGAACAAGAAGAGTGATGCAGGAGGCATCACAATAACTGACCTAAAATTATACTACAGAGCTATGTAGCAAAAACAGTGTTGGCATCAAAGCAGACATGAAGACCACTGCAACAGAAGACACAGAGACAAGTCCACACAGACAGTCATCTGATACTTGACAAAGGTGCCAAAAATATGTGTTGGAGAAAAGACAGACTTTTAACAAATGGTCCTGGGAAAACTGGATATCCACATGCAGATGAATGAAGTTAGATCTCTCTCTCTCTCTCATCCTGCACAAAACTCAAATCAAAATGGATCAGACTTAGGAATTAGACCAGAAACCTTGCAACTGCAAAAAGAAAACAGAGAGTCAACACTCCATCATATAGGTTCAGGCACTGACTTCCTCAACAAGACCCCCAAAGTCCAAAAAATTAAACCCAGAAACAATGAGGGAGATGCCATCAAATGAAAAAGCTTCTGCACAGTAAAGGAAATGACTAAGAGTGTGAAGAGTAGTGGCAGATAATCTTGGCCAACTACTCCTCTGGCAGGGGAACTCAAGATCTTAACTTAATGCCAAAAAACCCAAATAGCCCAACCAAAAAGTGTCAAAACAACTCAACATCAACTTCTTCAAAGGAGAAACACAAATGACCAACACATACATGAAAAATACTCAACATCTCTAGCAACCAGGAAAATGCAAATCAAAACTATACTAAGATTTCATCTCACTCTGGTCAGAATGGCTATTATCAAGAGTATAAATAATAATAAATGTTGATGAGGATGTTGGGAAAAAGGTACACTCATATATTGCTGGTGGAACTGTAAATTGGTACAATCACTCTGGAGAGCAGTATGGAAATTCCTCAAAAAACTAGGAGTGGAACAACCATATGACTCAGCTGTCCCACTCCTCAGTGTTAATCTGAAAGAACTAAAATCAGCACACCATAGTGATACAGCCACTTCAATGTTTGTAGCAGCACAATTCACAAAGTCAAATTATGAAATCATTCCAGGTGCCTGTCAAGACATGAATGGATCAAGGAGATGTAGACCAGACACATAGTGGAATTTTACTCAGCCATAAAGAAGAATGAAACTGTGGCATTTGCTGGTGAACAGATGGAAACAGAGAACATCATGCTAAGTGAAATAAACCAGATTCAGAAATTCAAGGGTTGAATATTTTCTCTCATAGGTGGAAGCTAGGGCAAAAGAAGGGAAAGAAGGTGGTGGTGGAGGTGGGAAGGGAATCAGATATCATAAACCTACGGGGAGATCAGTGGAGTAGAAGGACATCAAGAGGGAGGAAGGAAGGATGGAAAGGGGAGGAAATAAGGAATGAATTTAACAAGACTATGCTACAGGTATATAAGAACATGCCATAGGGATTCCACTTTTATAAAGAAAGCTTAGCTGAGCAGAGGAAGGAGAGTGGGGAGGGAAGAGGGGAGAGAAAAGGAGTGAAATCAAATTGCCTGTATGATTTTGCCAAAATGAACCCAACTATCATGGACAACTATCATGCTCTAATAAAAACAAAACCATCAGGCCATAAAAAAATCACCTTTCTTCATCTCACGTGCCTGCGGAATTAAAAATGAACACGAGGGCTCAAGAGCCCCGACTTCTGACCAGCGGTTTCCTTAGCTGCGCCACCAACGCAGATGTTGCACCTTCACAGTGGGCAACAGGGGCGCACAGGACCACGTCTGGTCCCTCAGGCATGTTACCTAAATGTGGTATTATTTGACTTTAAGATCTGTCATCAATATACACGTTCTTTTAAAGCAAAATAAAAAAGGGATGACACTAAAGCAATTTCCAGCATATAGTACACAGTGATGTTCTCGATCTGTACTTGCACTGCTGGAGTTAGTGGGGGGTCTGGGGTGGAGACCTTTCCAATGAAGGCAAGTCCAGTAAATGGAAAATAACTCAAACTAGTAGAAGAAGCGAGGCTGCTTTGCTAAGACAGGTACTCTGGGCTGAGTGTCCCTTCCAAACTCATGCTGAAACTTATCCCCATTGTGAGGTATTCAAGGGTAGGGACTTAATCCAACCGTGGTATTTGGAGGTAGGACCTCTGGGAAATGATTAAGGTTAAATAAGGTCATGAGTGTGGGGCCCTGATCCAATGGGACTGTGGCCTTGTAAGAGGAGAGAGCTTTGTAAGAGGAGAGAGCGTGAGGACATCTGCCTCTTCATGTCATGCCCTGCACCACCTCGTGAATGCAGAAAACCCTGGCCAGCAAGAGGGACCACATCAGATACAGCCATCTGATCTTGAACTTTCCTGCCTTTGGAACTGTGAGCCAAAGATACCTTTATTTTTTATCAAATACTTTGCTTCTGATATTTAGTTACAACACAGCAAAATAGACTAAGACCCTAGGGATATTGGGAGTTTACAAAGGAAACTCACTCCTCATTTCAAAGTGATACTAATTGTTATTTTTAAAACATGATCTAACAAAGAAAGATATGATATTTTGACTTTGTAAACTGAGACACTGCTACTTCCCAGGCACTGAAGGTTCTTTTTTGAATTGTTGCAATGGAATTTTTTAACATTTTTTATTTTAAATTTTCAACTATAACCCTAGAGAAGGAAACCATCCCTCTGGCTCAGTGTGTAGCATGGGGCCCATGCTCTTTGCTGTATGAATAAATGCCGACTTAACTTCAGGAATCAGCAGCACACATTTGCACATGCCAGATTCTTAATTTATAAATATTTACCATCAGGACTTGATTTTAACTTTAATTAGCCCAACTGTTAAGGATACCTCCAAAGTGAGAAACATAATCCATCACTCACACCAGATGTAGCTGCGGCAGTTAGTCTCTTATCTGGGTTTATAGTGAATCAGACGCAGGCATCCAGTGATGAGAGCATAATGTTCTCTGGGGAAGGGATCAAAACAGGGAACAGACCAAACCTGGGAAAATGAATTCATGCCAAGCCCTAGAAAATAAAGAGCACAAAATTCTCTGGTCCATATGTCCCCATATACCCTTGATTCTATGGATACTTAAAAAGGAACCATTGTTGAGTTCAACCATTGTTGAGCTCTCACTACAAAGCTGGTTAAAATAGGAACTATCAGGAGTGTTTTTCTTTTTTTAAAAACCACCCTTTAAATGAGGGTACTATTTATCATATTTTGAAAAACCCTATGAAATTATGCATTCAGAGGTTGCTGACCAACACATTAAATGGTGAGATGTGTGCTTTAAAAAGACATAATCAAGTTCTATAGATAAGTTCCCTAACAATTTTTCATCTAGTACAGTGGTTCCCACTTTTTAAAACTAGTAGCTCCTATTCATGTGGCTAAAAGTATATGTGTTCTACATCTACACTGAGGAATCCTGGACTCAAAAACCCAGTCCATTTTCCTGCACATCCCAGGAGCCAAGAGGAATTTCTTCTGGCTTCTATTCCTGTAGTCTGCATGGTGCATGGAGTTTATAATTCTTCCTTCTCCAGTTTGCAGTGTTGTGTTAGCAAACTCCTGGCCAGTCCTGGAAGCAGACCTGCCTCTCTCTGCCTGAAGTCTCATGTCGGCCCCCTGGAAGAAGGATGCCAGCACCTTTGGGGTGAGAAGACCAATCTAGCTAACAGGTAAGGCAATCTGCCCACTGTATATGACCCTCAACTAAGTTCAGGGTCATATAACCACAAACATGCCTGCACCAAGAGCTTGCTACAAGCTGGGTATGGTGCCAGGTACTTCTTTTTTACTTGCCACTTTGATTCCCACACCAACCCTTTGAGTCTGGGATGAGTGAGAAAGACAAAACATTCAGCAGCATGTCCCATGCTCTGGTCCAAGGTGCATATCTGGGACAAGGAGGAAGGTCCTTAGGAAGCTGAGGCCTGTGTACAACCCTGCTATGTGACCTGGCCTCTCTCCTCCTGTCAGCTGCACACTGTCACCTGTGCCACTCTGTAAGCTTTCCTTTCTCTGAATACCACTCAGATACTCTGTCTGTAACTTTATGTGTTAAAATGAACACCAAAGCATTAGGTATTTTATTTGCCCCACAGATCTTCCCATCCCATCTCCACCCCTAAATTGCATCGTGGGCCTCCAGGGCAATGTGTGCCTTACCTGGCTCACCCTCAACTGAGGATCAGAGGCGCCTGTGCTGGGCAGACCCTTTAGTGAGCCAGGCCATTGCCACAGTGCAGCCACCAGACGCCTACTGGGATCAGACATATACATAGTATACCCAGTGTGCATAGGTGTGCACAAGCTTTCAAGGGGAGCAAGAGCACCACACTGCAATGGGAACATTCCTCTAAGCCTGAGTTGTAGTGCTACAGCATGCAGGTCCTACACATGTTTTTGTAAATAAAGTTTTATTGGAATGTGGCCATATCCTGTTATCTCTGGCTGCTTTCACATTATACGTGCAGAATTGAGTAGCTGCTACAGAGACTGCAGGGCCTGATATTTACTGCCTGGTCCTGTTCAAGAAAAGTATGTGAACCTCTGTACCTAGGGATGCATTTCCCGTATGAGGGTTAGCTGGTAAACCCTAAGCCATAGAGGATGTGGACATGACGTGTGTTTTGCTGAAGCAGATTTGAGTCAAGCCTAATTCTTCCCTATTCAACCAATATTTCTTTATTATGGGGGTGCTATTATGTGAAAGTCTTGGCTCAGGTCTGGGCTTACAGAGGTGAATAAAGCTGAGACCTGCTGCCTAGAGGAGCCAAGAGGATAGAAACAATTTCAATATGACTTGGTGAGACATTAGAGTAGGAGTTAATGTTTTATTCCTCCTATAAAGCACACCCTGACCTTTATGTTCTTTAAAACTTTGAAATTCTAAAACCATAACCATGGGCTAGGATTTCTCTCTATCAAACTCATTTTCTCTCATTTTTGTTTTAAAAGCATAAATACTAGAGATGAAACTCTCATTCTGTGAAGCTACCCATTAACTTTTGTCGGAAAGATCAACTTACAGGGATCCCTCTCACCCCCCACCCCCAATTCCCAAATTTGCTCCGGACTCTTTAATACACAGTTCTAATCTCCATGTTGAGAATGAAAAAAAGAACAAGTATTGAGACATCAGGGGAAATACTGTCAGTTAAAGAGCTGGACATTTTATTTTTATTGGAAAAAATTTTTATTACAAATTATTGAGTTTGATAACACTATCAGGTGCCGGTTACTAAGTCACCAAATTAAATGCAGCCTAAATCAGGGGAATCATAAGAACTAGGTTGAAGAATGCAGTTAGAGAGGACCTCAGAGTCATGCATTTCTGCCTTTCTGCATTTCTGACACCCCGTTTAATGATCAAATCACAATCACCATTGTAAGTTATGAATTCCTGTGGACATCTGTTTTCTGGCTCATGGACATTTGTTTTTTAAGATTGAGTTTTTAAATGTCAATCCACATTAACTGGGTAACATATTAACCTTCCACAGCAAGAAACATGAGGAATGGAGAGGAATCCAGTTTCCACCAGGATTTCATTATCTCCTGTCTTTGCAACTCCAACTAGGTATCAGGTGAATTAAGGGGAAAACCAATTTCTACATCCCTTGGATGTGATGAAATTGATTATCCTCAGGCAGAGCAAAAGAAGACAGAAAATAACAGGTGCCACTTCACATCTGCGTATCTCTCTACCCTGAGATCTGTTTATTTGTACCAGTTATTGACAACGTTTTTGTATCACACAAAAAAGGTTTTTTTATTGAGCTTCAAAAGTAGAAACAGGATGCATCTGTTTCTAGGGAAACCTGAGCTTGGAAACTGTTGGATTTTGAATCACAGAGTACATTCCTACACACATGGTGGCCCATTGTACAGTGACATCCCTTCCTCTTCATTTACCCTATCCCATTTAAAAAAATTAATGCAACAATGGGAGATGATTGTTGATGCTCATTATTAAATCATTTATTCATCCCACACAATGATTCAGAATTATTCATTAAACTTCCTGGAAGGAAGCAGGGTTCTGCCTCCATGATGGCTTGGGGAGGGATGTGTTCTTTAAAAGGATATTTTATAACAACACAATTATCATAATTAAAAGCTACCCTGATAGTCTGATGAGTGGTTGACATATTTTTGAGCACTGGCATTTTAGCACAAGGAGATAAATGAGACTGAAATGGTATTAGGGGATAATATTGCTGTGGGCAACTGAAGGCAACACTGAATACCATCTGCTATCACCACCTCGATTCTATCATGGTCTTTAAGTTAATGAATTTACAAAACATCAGCTGAACTTTGGCTTTCCACAGTAAGTTCTAATTCTGTTGCTGTTTCCCCAGATGATGTCTGTATTCTGAGCCCTGTTTGTGCATGTGCCCACAAGGGCCCGCTCACTTGTGCCTCCCAGCCCAGCAGGTCATAGCCTGTGGCCCCTGCATCAGCACCTAAATGGCATCTTTCCGCTTAGGGTGCTCAGTCTTGTTCTGTGTCTAAAGGTCACTGAGCAAAGGGCCTGGCTTGGCCAGCCATTCAGACAGGCAGGGGATGGCAGGAAGGGGACCCACTTCAGGCTTTTCCTGTACAGCAGGTTCAGGGGAAGATTCTAAGGCCAGTGGCCAAGAGGAGGCAGCTTCTCATCCCAAAAGGCGGTGCCTGGGGGAGAAGTGGGAGGGGTACACTTGGGGAGAAAATAGATGTCTGAGTGGCCTTTGAAGGCCCCAGGGTGGATGCTGGTACAGAGATGCACACAGGCTTCCCCAAACCAGGGAGGCCGTGGGACAGGACTGAGAGTCTGAAAACACCTCAGGAAGCTGGGCCAGAGCTCTGTGGGGGCCCAGGCTTGCCTATGCCTTGCTGAGCCCAGGACGGGGCTGCACAAGAAGTGAGCATGTCAGTCTAGCTGCAGGAACGTGAGCCAGCATGAGCCTTCCTCACTCTGCAAGCACAGGTGGAAGGTGGCTGTGACTGACTGCCTGAACTGGCCCCCCAAGCACAGAGGTGAAGGGACATCTGAGCTAGAAGGCTGCCTGGAGCGCTGACTGCCCAGGGAGGCATTAGGTGCTGGGGTTGAGATAGCTGAGGAAGAACTGGGTAGGGGCTGTCACACTAAAGGGACTGAGTAAGCTTGGCCAAGTGCAGGGAAGAGGCTGGGGGAGGCAGGGACTCTGGGAAGGGCATGGACAGGTGCTGGGCCATGTGCTGGGGTGAGGGGTTCCCAGAGAGTCAGGCTGTGAAGCTGTACACCCCCGTGGCTGCTGGGTGGTGAATGCATGAGTGGAAAAGTGAGCCCAGTTCAGAGCTGACGCTGGGACCAGATGAACATGATGGCCTGAAGAAGTGACCCGGCTGGAGAGATGAAGGAGGGGGAATTAAAGGGACTTGGAATGTCAGAGCTCCCCTCATGGCCCCTACTGGATGCAGGACCATCCAAATGCCAGGGCCTGATACCTCGGAAGAGTGGACCGAGGACCACTTCTGCTATCTAGTGCTACCAAGCCACCTCCTGATTATGATGTGGCTTCCAACATAGCCCCCTACAGGAGAGGCTGCTATGTGGCTGGGGATAGGGCTCCATCCTGCCCTTGTTAGCCCACAAGCACTGCAGTTGTGGTTATTAGCCTCTGTGAGCTGGGGTGACTGGCGTTCACCTTGCCGACGCACACCAGCTCTGGGGTAGGGGGCAGAAGACTGTGGTCTGGACATTTCATTCCTCTCTGGGGCTCTTGGTGATAGCCAGTGGGGTTCTGTTAGCACTGAGGGTCTACTCAGTATTGGGGTGCCTGTGGGCAGCACACACTCTGCCCTAGAATGGGAAACTCAGAACCACATGCCGCTCAAGACCTGGCTGTCAAGAACAGGGACACAGAGCAGTCCGGTGGCGCCTGCACTGCTCACCGCTTGCTGTGAAAGGAAATCATCTTGGTGGCATTAAATGGCTTCCTGGCTTTATTCTGTTATAAAACAGTCACTGTGGCAGAGCTGATGCCGTCCTGACACTGCCTCCTTGGCATCAGAACAGTTTTCTTCACCAATTCAAGCATGGCGTAACATTTCAAAGGTCTTTAATAGATGCTTTCCAACTTCATCTCCATGGAACAGTTGGAAAATGTCTCCAATTATAGAAGCTTTTTGTAAAATGTCTCAAAAACACAGAAGGGCTTTGTATCTTTCATAAGTACAAACATTTAATACTCAAAGATGAAATGAAGAGTAGCAGGGTATTTTTTTAAGGAATGCCTGCTCCTGGGTCAGGTCAATGCCTTTCCCTCTCTTGTAACAAACAAGTGAAGATATTTACATTTTAGAATATTTGATACAAGTAAGCCTTGGAAAAATTGGAAAGGAGGAACTAGGGCCAAGGAGAGATTCACAACAGTTGTCAAAGCTGGAACCCTGCCAAAGCCCTGGGGTAACTCGGGGAGTTGGCTGACGCTCTTCCTCTGGAGAAGGCCCTGGAGGGACTCCCAGGAGGAGAAATAAGGCCAGGGCTAGAGTCACCAAGTAAGCCATCCTTTGGAAGCTGAGGTCCCACCTTCAAAAATGGGGTGTTCGATCCTCAGCACCACATAAATAAATAAAGAAATGTGTCCAACTACAACTAAAAAACAAAGATTTTAAAAAATGGGGTGTTTTCATTTTGTGTGTGCAAACGCATGCTATACATATGAGGGACTAGGAGTCTATAGCAGGGTAGACTATACCACGCGCCTCTCTCTACCCTGACTCAGGAAGAGAATGCCATGCCCCTTGTCTGAGGCAAACCGATGGGCCCTTAGGCCTGCTCACCAAAGCCTCATCTCAGGACTTCCTGGGTTACACTGTGGGAGCCTGACTCTTAAGGACCACCTGTTCTCTGCTTCCCAGAGAAATGAAGGAAGATGGCCCTCTCCTCCACCTCCTGAGGCATACCATTCCCCATGACCCTGCCTCCAGGAGCCCCATCTCCAGCTGTGAGCAGCTGCCACATGCTGCTGTTTGGCAGGCCAGGGACCCTCCGGAACGCTCCACAGCCTGCTCTTCTACTGGCAACTGCCCTGTGGAGGGTGACGCCTGCTGCTCCTTACAGGGGAACGCGCTGAGGCTGGAGAATCTGCAGCCTGACCACAGCCACAGCCAGCGAGTGGCAGAGCCGGGATGGGAACCCAGGCTCATCCACAGCCCTGTCCCCTCTCCCCCCTGCCAGGCCCTCTCCAGCCCTTAGGGCCTACCTGCTTTGGTGAACTTGTCTGCCATCTCCTTCCGCACAGACCTGGTGAGGTTGAAGTAGTCATCGTCCTCGTCAATGCTCTGTAAGAACAGCGGGATGTGCTGGAAGACGATGGTGTGCTGGCACTTCTGCTGCCCAGCGAGGCTCAGCTGCTGGTCCAGCCACAGGTCCTGGGCCTGCTTCAGGGCAGGGCAGCTGGAGGCGTCATACCAGAGCTGGGAGTTGAGTACCAGGAACAGGACACCCCCGACCCAGAAGCTGAAGTAGTCATCGCCCCAAGTCTGGCAGAACTCTTCAATAGTCTCCGCCGTGGGGACATTGCCCAGGTCATGGTTGCCACTGACGAAGACCAGTGGGATCTCCCTGTCAATGGCTCCCAGCACTCGCTGAAGGTCCTTGGTCTGTTCCCTCTGGAAGGGCATCCCTGGAAGAGTGAAGGCCACATCCTGAGCTGGCTGGAGACTACTGAGGTCTTTACTAACATAACTAAACCAGAGACAAAGTCCAGATTCACCTCACCAGGCACATGGAAACTGCAAAGAAGTCACCTGCTAGAAGCAAATCAATAGGGGAGCTAGAGTCCCAGTCCCTCCTCAGGACACCTCAGAAATTCAATGTCCACCTGGCCGTTTGCCCCCCATTGCTGAGTGGTGTTGTGGAGTTGATCCTAACATTAAATATCAGTGAAGCTAAATTTCTATCTTTCATTTCTATGCACACTGAATATAGACGGTCCCACCTTCTCTGCTACATCAGTGGAGCATCATGTGCATCCTGTGACAGTGGACCCAACCCTGAATACCAGTCGGGCACCAGTGGCTATGTAAGGTCTTCTTATCATCCACGTAGCCTTACAGATTGTGCCACACCCTCATGGGAAAAATCCTTTGAAACCGAGTGGCTAGATTGATGGGAACCTACCTCGTGCCAAACTCCCTGGACACAGGAAGAGGCATTTTGTACCCCACCACAGTGTGAGGCACAGGGCTCCACACCTCACTGCAGGGCGTTCTCTGCCCCCAGCACCCGGGAATGATTATTTTGACAGAGGTGAAAAATGTATGGGCGGGCAGGACCTTCCTCCTTCAGACTGCTCATTTCCTTACTTTCTGTAATAACCTACTAAAGCTTTCATAAATGGATTTCAGAATTTATCCAATTGCACATCTATTTTTTGGAGCCTCCCTGTGAATTCATCCGACAACTGTGCACTGAGGACAGGCAGTGGAGGCACTGACTTAGTGTGGGTGAGCTGGGAGTCAGCAGGCACAGGGCCCATCCCAAACCCAGAGTCAGACAACCAGTGGGGTAAATCACACCAATCTGTCTTTAGTGTTGTTAAGCATTATTGAGAAAAGCGATGAAGCAGGCAAGGACACACCTCAGGACCACATCAGTCCTGAGGATTGTGACTGCTGTCAGGCAGACAGCGTAAGAAAAGTGACAAAAAGCATTTCTCTAAGGGGAGGAAAACCCACCAGAGAAAGGGTTACATAAGACAAGATGACAATAAACCCAATAACGCTGCACGTGGACTAAACAGAAAGGTGGGGGCAGAGGGGGAGGATTGTTGTACATTTCAAAATAAATGTACAAATGTTTTATGAACATTCCCCCACAAAGAACCCATGAATGTTTGTGGTGACGGATATGTTCACTACCCCAATTTGGTTAAAATATCACAAGGTACTCTACAAAAAGGCACAATCATTATATCTCAGTTAAAAATAAATATAAGGGGGGAAAAGTCCTCACGAAGCAATCACAGCTATGACCACAAAGCAGAAACAAAGGAACCGAGTCTCAGCAGTAGATGAGAAATAGGGTCCAGCAAGATCAGGAAAGAAATGGAGAAGGACAAAACTATTTTGGAAATGGCACCTACAAGGAGATGGCCGTTGGCGAGAGTTCATTGTCCAGGTGCTCTGAAAACCCCAGGTGAACTTGTGAAGAATGCGTGCCCCACCTGGTGAGCAGCAAGTTCCCATATTTCCATGCAAACTCCTTAACAGTGCAGTTCCAATCTCCCGTGTCATTCCTCCTTTCTTTTGGCCTGTTGACGTGTATTAGCTTCTGAGAGACTCAGTTAAGTCACCACTGCGACTGTGGATCGATCATTCCTCCCTGTAATTCTGCCAAGTTTCATTCATTTACTTTTAGTTACAGTATTAGACGAAGAAGAGCTCAGAGTTTCAATACCTCACCAAAATGTTTTTTATATATAATCCTAATCAAATGCATAAATAAAGAAAAAAGAAAGAGGCAGAGCTATATTGATGCTACAGAACGATCCTTAATATATATTAAGTTAAAAACATGAAACAAAGCAGAGTAAAATCACATGAATTTTTTTAAGGCTCACAGATATTTATGTACTTTGGATAAAAATACCTTGAAAGAGCCAAAGGATCTAACTCTGGATAATTATGGGAAGTGGAGTGGGCGGTATGGAGACCTTTTATCTTTTTCTTCCCTCCTTCCCTTTCCCAAGCTTGTGGAGAAAAAGAGAGGGCAAGATGGAGAGAGGGAGGGAGGGGCAGGGGGAGGAGTAGAAATGAGAGAAAATATCAGGACTTTTTTTTTCTTTTTAAGAGGTGTTTCTTGCCCCAGATCCTAAAGACTCAGAGGAGGTAAGCCACGATCTCTAGGAACTATCTAGGAACTAGTAGAATTTGCTTGGGAAAGGCCAGCAGACCCACACTGCAGAAGCCTGCAGCCCAACCTTCTCAGCCTGGGAGAAGCAGGTCCGGCCTGGCATGGGAGACCAGGAGACCTCTCTGGCAGTGGTGCTGGGGCTCTGCCAGTGGTCAGCTTCTGCCTTAGGCTGGTCCAGACTCCCCTGGGGTCTGCTGTGCCATGAACAATGTGGCTTCTTAGCTAAACCTGGACTGTGAGCATCTGTGTTCACTCAGGTGATCCCCTGAGACACCACTGGGCAGTTCCTTCTTGTGCTGACCCACCTAAAGGGCACTCCATAAATTCAAGTAAAATCATCTCTCCTTTCCTTATTGGGTTTTTTTTTTTTTTTTTAAAAAAAACACCCCAAAGCACCCCTAGCTTCTAGTCTGACCAGGGGGTTCTGTGATGCTCAATGACAGCTGATCCCCCTAGTGATTATGTGGACCAGGTCCTGTTCTAAGACCCTGCTTGATGCAGGTGCAGAAGCTAGGTTCACTGGGTTTGAACCCGCAGTCTGGCTCAGGGCATTGCCTCATTATGGAATCCTGGTAACAAGCAAAGGTGACTTTTCTCAGTCACCTTAATTCACAGGACTCCATGATATTCCAGGGTGCAAAGATTCTCCCATTCCTTTCTTTCAAGGGCATCTGGGTTTGCATGTGAGTTAATGACCATAAGCAGGAAAGAAAGGCCAACTCAACACTCAGGGAGGAGCCTTGCCTGTGACGCACTCTACAGTGAGAGCTGGAAATTACATGAATGGGATGCTTGCTTCACATCCAGGAGACTGTTGCTCTGGGAGAAACCACAACACTCCAACCCGTAGAAAACATGGAGCCCACTGTGTCTCCTCGCCCCGAGACCAGCCTTTCCTCCACAGCTTTGACAGCACTTTGCATGTTTCCCATGTAAAAGTGCTGGCAGCGGAGCCCATGAGACCCGGGCTTGGTCTCTGGCTTAGGTCTCAGAATTCTGAGTTGAGTGGCTTTGGGGAAGGTCTCAGTCTATGTCCAATCATGTGTGAAATGAAGATGACAATTCCCAAGCCCTGGAACAGCCACAGGGTAGACCCAGATAATGTGTTCAGAGTTGGCTCTAAATAAGGCTGTAAACACCAGGTACCTCCCTCCCCTCCCCCACCAGATAGGACTCCTTCCTTTTATCACTGAGTGTGCATAACAATGAATGAATCATTCTGAAGGAATGAAAGCATTTCCCAGGGATAGAGATAATTTTTAATTAGGAATTTAGAAGTAAAGAAGTGAATTCTGGATTACAAAAAGCCAACTTTAATGAAAATACACTTGTGTTTAACAAGCTCTTATTTGTGTATATCAGAATCTCTTTAGGATCAGAACTATTAACACAACCTTAGCATTATTAACACAGCTCCCAGTGTATCTTAGTACAGCTTCCTGAAAACAGTCACAGTCTTGCACACGTGAGGAATCTAAGCCAAACCTCACCAGCATCATGAATGGGAAGATGGGAACCTGGCCCAGGACCTGTTCCCAGCAGGCCCTGCGCTTCCCAGAAAGGAGACACACAAAGAAAGGATGGGCAAGGTTACAAGAAAGGACTTCCAGGAGGGGAAGAAAAGGATCTTCCTGGGAAGGTCTTTAAGGTGGATGAGAGGCCCTTGTCTAGGGGGTGGCTAGAGAACAGGGACCCCGATGTCAACCCCCTCCTGCCCCTGGCTGAGCAGAAGCCTGGGTGGGCTGACAGGGGCAAGGTGGAAAGCCACGAGGTGTTCAAAACCTTAAAACTTTTCTTTTTCAAAGTGTGATGAGATAAAATAGAACCAGGAAGCAGTGGCTGGGGTTGTGGCTCAGCGGTAGAGCCCTCGCCTAGCACGTGCGAGGCCCTGGGTCGATCGTCAGCACCATATAAAAATAATTAAAATAAAGGTATTGTGGTCCAACTACAACTAAAAAAATGGATATTAAAAAAACAGGAAGCAAAAATATTATAATAATTACAAAACATTCACATCATTCATTGACTGAATTTTAACAAGATATGGTACCAAGAAATGTATCATTTATTGCTGTGGATAGCCATTAAAGCACAGATTATTATTTTGGTTGTGTTCCTAATAGCCCTAATTTACACCATCTAATAAAATCTCTTACCATGGCAGGAAAAACAAATACCCTTACATTTAATGAAGGACTGTAAGAAACTCAGGACCAACAATGGCACACTTGATGGTGTTAAGTCCACGGCTCCCCTCCCTGCCCAGACAAGGAAAGGGTTGAGCAGGCTGGCCCAGCACTCTGGCAACAATGAGAAAAAGCAGAGAAATTGAGAAGGAAGAAATAAGTCTAGCTACTCTGAGGACATGACTGTCTCCATAGAAAATCTGGAGAATCTCCAAAAACAAACAAGTTCCTAGCACTAGTAAAATTAGCTTGGATACAAGGTCAATATACAAAAATAAGTCCATTTCTATATCTTAGCAATGAAGGACTGAAGTGTATCTAGAAGAGGGCAGAGGACCTGCAGAGATACTTCTCCAAAGAAGACAAACATGGCCAGAAAGCACACTGAGAGAGGCTCAACACCACCAATCATCAGGAAAACACACCAAAACCACAATGGGACACCACCTTCCACTCATAAGGACGGCGGCAGAAAACAGCAACATGGAGAAATGGAAACCTTGGGCACTGCTGATGTCAAATGGCACAGCTGTTGAGGGACATGATGACAGTTCCTCACTACACCAATAATCGAAGTACCAGATGACCTGCACATCCCCCTTCTAGTTAAGTGCCTGAAAGAACTGAACAGGGTCTGAAGAGATATTTGCACACCTATGTTCATGGCAGCATTATTCACAATAGCTGAACATGTAAGTAACCCAAGCATCCACTGACAGACTGCAGTGTGCATGTGCACATGTGCGTGCAAACGCGCACACACACAGGAAGGGAATTCTGACATATGCTACAACATGTACTTTGGATAATGATGTCTATCACATTCCACATCATTCATTGACTGAATTCTAACAAGTTAAATAAGTTAAATAAGCCAGTCACAAAAAAGACAAATATTGTGTGATTCTACTTTTATAGGAGGCACAGAGTGGTCAAATTCAGAGAGCTGATGTTGGCTGCCACCAGCTTCAATGAAGGGAGGATGAGGAGTTGGTGTTTAATGGGTACAGTTCCCATTTTACAAGACAGAAAGTGTTATGGAGATGGATGGGGTGAGGGTTTGCACAGAAAAATGAATATACTTAATACCACTGAACTGCATACTTTAAACTAGTCAAATGATAGCTCTTATGTTTATTTTATCACTGTAAGAGACAAAAGAACTGCCAAAACAAAACCAGAATGATGCACCTTCAACCCCTCCAAGCTGGGATGTTGAGAGCAGCTGCAGGCAGGAATGTCGGGGAGGGTGGGGCACGGTGAAGCCACACCCACCATCAGTCTGCAGGTGCTGCAGGACCCCTGGTGGTGCTCTTGGGGTTGCCATTTCAGGGTAAGAAGGGGGCCCTCTGAATTCAAGGACCATCAGTGGCCTTTTTTGGGGGAGAGTCCTCTGGGCACTATCCTCAGAGCTTCAGTTCTCTTGTCCCTAAAGTGGAAATCTTGTCACCTCAATTATGGAAATGCTGTTAAGGCAAATGAGATCATGTGTTTAGGTGCTTAGATGTAGCTCCCCGTCCTTTCCCTTCCCAGGAGATGAAGAACAGGAGGGAAGCAGGTCTGAGGTTATCTGAGATCTCCCTTGTACCTCTCTTATTCTCTGGGTACTTGGTCCCTACTGCTGCGCCCCTGAGCTATGCAGGAAAAAAAGGCACGCTAGGTGTGCTGATATCCTAGCACAAGGTGAGTGACATCAGTGCACATTTATCTGGCAGTCTGCCTGCTGTGGTACTTGGAAGGCCGTACTGTCCTGTAGACAGTGGAGAAATGGATGGAACAGGGCTAAGACACTCGTGCCAAAGACAAGAACTTCCAGTGCCAGCCCAAGAAGTCTCTGGAAAGGGAACCCGTGGGGTCCCTTCCTCATGTGTAGGTTGAAAATAGAATAGTCAGGGCATCAACCACATGGTTTTTAGATCATCACCCCAACTTTTAGGGGGCAATCAGGAAATATTGATTCAGACTTCAATAATCTCATTATATCCAGTGACTCAGCATTCCTATTGATAAGTCTTCACCGACAAAGACATACATAGGAATGTTTACTCAGTAATAAAAGAAAACAAAATCATGGCATTTGCAGGTAAATGGATGGCATTGGAGAAGATAATGCTAAGTGAAGTTAGCCAATCCCCCAAAACTAAATGCCAAATGTTTTCTCTGATATAAAAAGGCTGACTCACAGTGGGGTAGGGAGGGGGAGCATGGGAGGAACAGATGAGTTCTAGATAGGGCAAAGGGGTGGGAAGGAAAGGGAAGAGGCAGGGGATTAGCAAGGACGGTGGAATGTGATAGACATCATTATCCAAAGCACATGTATGAAGACACGAATTGGTGTCAACATACTTTATATGTGGCATATATACACAATGAAATATTACTCAGCTCTAAAAAATAAGATGATCATGGCATTTGCAGGGAAACAGATAGCATTAGAGCAGATTATGCTAAGTAAAGTTAGCCAATCCCAAAAAAACAATGCCGAATGTCTTCTCTGATATAAGGTGGGGTGACTCAAAATGGGGAAGAGAGGAAGAGCATGGGAAGAAGATTACCTCTACATAGGGAAAAGGGGTGGGAGGGAAAGGGAAGGAGAAAGGGAATTGTATGGATGGTGGAAGGAGACCCTCATTGTTATACAAAATACATGTATGAAGATGTGAGAAAAAAAAAAAGAATAGCATTACCCTAGATTAGGTAGAGAGAAGTGATGGGAGGGGAGGGGAGATAGGAAGGATAGAGAATGAAACAAACATTATTATACTGCGTGTATATATGTGAATGCATGACCAATGTGATTCTGCAACCTGTATACTCAGAAAAATGAGATATTATATCCCATCTGATTCAAATGTATGATATGTCAAGGTCATTGTACTGTCATGTGTAACTAATTAAAACAAATAAAAAAATTAAAAAATTAAAAAAAGAAAAAACCCCAGAGATATGAAAAATTGTGCTGTACATGTGTAATAAGAATTGTAATGCATTCAGCTGTCATTTATTTTTTTTAAAATTAATTTAAAAAATGAACATTCAAAAAAAAAAAAAGGATGTTAAACAGAACTATTCACTGCAGTGTTTGCTGAGAAGGTAAAACTTGAATTGGATTAAGTGTTGGTTCATAGGGAATTGAGGTTGTGTTCTTACTATGGGGTAATTAACCGGCCCTTACAAGCAGGAAGTAGATGCAGAACCAGCAGCAGTGGGAACCCATGCATACTCTGCCCTGAGGGTGTTGGTGGAGGGGGTTAAGTGAAAACAGGAAGTGGTAGGAGTTGGTATGTACGACACTATTTTGTTGAAAATAAAGCAACAAGCTATTATGTTGAGATAGAAATAGCTAAAAAAAAATAATATGGCAAAACTGTTCAGTGATTACCCACAGCTGAGTCGGAAGGACAGAAAACATTTCAGTTTCCTTTAAAGTCTGGATTTTTTATGAGCATAGATTACTTTCATAATCAGAAAAATAATCAAGACATCTAAAATAGTCACAAATGTGCTCAAATTAAATCTTTTTAGGTAAACAAGCATAAATATAATTTTAAGGGGAACAAATACAATACAAATGCCAAGGCTGACATGTAAATCCAGTTCTTCAATGTCAGAGAGAGAAAGTGGGGAAAGGAAAAGAGAAATCGCCAGAAAGGTGATGTTTGAACACTCACAATAACTAAATTCAATTAAAAAATGTATAATAAGATTGTGCTCAGGACAAATTGTGTTCTTCTCAAACAAATACATTTCCATAAAGATCTGAATGAAATCCAGCACTGAAAAAGAAAGGGCTGGCCTGGGTCTCCTGCAATTAGTTTAGTATTCCCAGTGGATCTGTGTGTTTTTAAATAATTTTAAATTATTATTATTATTATTATTATTACTGTTCCCCCCTTAAAGAGTCTAAAAAAATTACAACTTTTCCCTCCAATAGATATTTTTATAACAGCCTGAGATTTAACTGCACATACCACACAATTCACTTTCAAAGGGCACTACTCAATGGTATTTAGAAAAATCACAGCTATGGTACATCAGCAAAATCAATCACAGGACATCTCCAACACCCCAAAAAGAAGCTTTACCCATCAGCACCATTCCCCATCCCCCATAACTCCCATCTCGCTAATCCCAAGTGATCACTAATCTGTTTTCTATCGATTGCCCACTCTGGACATTCCACAGAAATAAAGTCATTTAATACGTGATGTTTTGTGACCCATTTCTCCCTGTACACCACGTTTTCAAGGTTCATTTGTTGTCCCTGCTTCTTTCCTCCACTGCTGAACAATATTTACTATAAGGACATACTGCATTCTGTTTAGGTGATGGCATTAGGGTTGTTTGTATTTTGGTGCTATGAACAAGTTTTTGTGCATATGTGCACATTCTCTTGGTACACATTTAGGAATAAAATTGCTGGGTCGTGCTATAATCGTACTTGTCTTCCAAAAGCACCATTTTACATCCTACCAGCTTGAATCATGATCCCAGTGACCCACAATCTACCAATACTTGCTGTTTTTCACTTGTTTATTGTAGCCAAGCTAGTGTGAAATGGGACCTTCCATGGTTTTCATTTGCATTCTCTAATGACAAATGATGCCAAGCATCTGTTACGGATCTTCTTCTGGAGAATGTCTATTCAGATCCTTTGCCCATTTTTAAATTTGGTTATATACCTTTTCATTATTGAGTTGCAGGTAAAGGATTTCTGAGTATTTTCTCCCATTCTGTGGGTTGTCTTTTCATTTTTTTTTTTTTTTTGGTTACTTGTTCTTTGAAACACAAAAGTTGTCAAATTTCATGAAGCCAAATTTACCATTTTATCTTTTATCACATGTTGAAATCTCTGCTTAATACAAGGTCTCAAAGATTTATGCCTATATTTTCTTCTTGTGGTTTTTTAAAAAGTTAAGATAACTTTTTAAAAGTTAAAATAAATTTTTTTATGTTTATATGGTGCTAAGGGTTGAACCCAATGCCTCAAACATGCCAGGCAAGTGCTCTGCCACTGAGCTACAGCCCCAGCCCTCTTCTAATGGTTTTATAGTTTTCATTCTTATTTGCTCTCTGACACAGTTGGAATTCATTTCTGAACATGGTGTGAGGTGGAAGTCTCCACTAACTCTCTTGCCTGTGGATATCCAGTCAACCCTGCACTTCTAAGAAAGACCATCCTTTCCCTATCAAATTGTCTTGGCACCTGTGTCATCAATTGGCCCAAAAGGTGAGGGTTTATTTCTGGATTCTCAAGTCCAGTCCAATGATATCTGTGTCTATCCTATGCCAGGAGCATACTTTTAAAAATTGCTAAAGACTTCTAGTAAGCTCCGAATAAGGAAGTGTGAGTCCTCCAACTTTGTTTTTCCCCTCCAAGTTTGTTTTTGGCTATTCTGGGTCCCCCATATGAATTTTAGGGTCTGTGGTAACTGTGGAATGGAGGTATGCTACGATGGAGGCCCACCACTGAAAAAGCTCACAGCTTCTTAGGGCAAGCTAGCTTCTAGGACCAATTCTTATCAGAAAACTAGTGAAAAGTGCCCTGAGACATTCTTTTTTTTATTTTATTTTATTGTTGGTTGTTCAAAACATTACAAAGTTCTTAATATACCATATTTCACAGATTGATTCAAGTGGGTTATGAACTCCCATTCTTCAAGTACCATGATCCTGAGGTTCAAAAGGCAAGCTCCCTCTGTGAAGAGGATGATGAGGGCTCTGAAGTCAGTGGCCTTCATACTACAGCCAGGTGCCACTGGAACCCAGGCACTTGTCCCCAATCCTTGACAGCTCATGGGTTCAGATCTGCACCGCCTCTTGTCACTGCAAGGGATTCTTAATCACTCATTTCTGCTGCTCATCCCCAAATGGTCCTCCATCCCAACCTGCTGTGCACTTTCTGAACCTCCAATCTGATCACAGCCAGTGCAACCACAGATGGGACTATCACACAGTGGTCCCCTGAGCCACCTTGGACTGCAGCAAGACTGCAGTGTGAGAGGGGAAAAAGCTTCCATTTTGCTCAAGCCACTGTGACTAGGGTTTCTGTCACTTCAGATGCACCTGCAGCATTCTGACTGTTCTGGGCCTGGGCTAGCAGGGCTGGCCCATAGCCAGAGATGGAAGCTGAGGTAGGCTCCAAAAATAACATCCTGACCAGAGCAGAAGCCCTCAGAATGTACAGCTCTGGGTGCTGGGGCACCAGTGAGGAGGACTGTATCTTCTGAAGGCTCACTGGCTGAGGGCAGTGGGATGCTCTAGAGGGAAGAAAGGGAGAGGAAGGAAAGAGGCGATTTTATGGTTTTCAGCCAAGAGGTAAGAAAGACTGGAACAAGGTGTGAAACTAAGAATGGGAAGAAAGGAGACCACTGTGTAATCATGTGTAGGCTTTGCCCTGTTTGAGAAAACTCAGAGGAGAAAAATACATAAATGTGAACAGTTGCTGTCTGAACATGCTGCTGGTGGTCAAGGGCTTCCGTGATTACTGCCCCATAGTCACCTCTTTTGTGTGTCTTCTCTAGAGTGAACCTCTACCCTGCTGTGAGCTATGGACACACCGAATGAGGGGATGCTCAATGTAACACTGGGCACTTGGAACAGGCAAACACTGCTCAAGGCTGATGGCAGTCAAAGCACCATCCAGGGGCAGAGAAGTCCCAGGATGGCTACATGCAGATTCACCTCTGGCTCTAGCCAGTCCCTCCAGTGGAAGGAACATGTGCAGTTCACTTCTGGTTAGGGCCCCTGGTGTCCCTTGAAGATTCCATCACACTGTCTTCAACTCAGGCTGAGCCCTAAACCTTTGGCACCACTGGTGATCTTAGGGTTTGTCTGTCCTGATTGTCTCACTGTATTGCTCAGGCTGGTATTGAGCTCCTGGGCTCAAGTGACCCTTCTGCCTCTGCCTCCCGAGTAGCTGGAACTATGGGCATGTGCCACCATGCCTGGCTTGCCATTTGGGATTTTAAATGCATGACCTAATAAGAAGTCAAGAGGAGCTTCCCAGTTTAACTGCAGGTGTACTTCCAAAGCCAGAAGCAGGAATTAAAAGCCCCAGCGATGGCAGGCTGCAGGAATGGAGCATCTGCTTCAGGCTGGCGTTCACCTGACGTGACCACTGTGTAATCATGTGATGGCCCTCTGTGAGGTCACAGCCACACCAACATTAATTACCTCAGCTTTCAGGGAGCTCAAGGTGAACAGGGGAGCCAGATGTGGAAATGGGTGATCACCATGAGGTGCTGTCTGAATGCTGGGTGATGGGCCCCTGGGGGAAAGCCCAGGTGGGGAAAACAGCCTGCAGGAGGCACCTTCCCAGAGGCAACTTTCCCACAAACGTCAAAAGGCTCGGGAGGAACTAGGGCTGGCTGGAGAGGGAAGGAGGAGAGCAGGGCCTCTCCTAGTCATGGGAACAGCAGGCAGTGAGGGGACGTCAGAAGACCAGGGAGACCTTGGGGAGTGAAGGCATGTAAACCAGGGGTGAGGGGAGCTGAGGTCTCTACGCATGTGCACTTTACAGCTGCAGCAGCCTCACTCCACAGGAACCCATGTGGAGAATCAGTAGACAAGCGAGGAAACTGATGCACGGGCTGAGCATCGCATTGAAGGTCACAGATTTCAGAAAAGATCTGGCTGGATTTTAACCAAGATAAGGCCACCAGATAAAGTGTGGGACACCCATTTTAGTATATCCCATGAAATATTGAAGTTCCTATATTATTTTCTAAGTCTACAGACCCTAAAGTCAGGTCCAGCTTGACTGTTGTTCTCAGCCATGAATGGGAAAGGGACCATCTCCTGCTGGCACCAACAGCAGATACAAGGCCAACACCAGAGTGGAGCAGTGGCAGTGAGCTCCCTGAGTTTTCTATAGATGATACCATTTGCTGGTGAAGACATGGGGAAACAGGTGCTCTCTTATATGTAATGGGTGCAAACGGTTTCATTTATGCGAATGGTTTCATTTACAAATTGTAGCACATCTGAATGGGAGTGGGATGAGGGGCGTGAGGAAGAGAACTCACGGTGGCCCTCACATTCAGGCATGTGCAGTGCTGGTCCTGCATTTGCATGTCCCTGCTGCTGATGCCCCAGCTCTTCTCATCACACCTCCATCCCTGCAGCAAATCAGCAAAAAGGCCAGTGGACACAGACAGGAGGCCGGGAAAGGAATCGGGGCTGTCCATATGCTGGAATGCTACACAGCATAAAAGGCGAACAGATGTCTACACTAAGGGAAACAAACAAGATCAATATAGTGCACATGATTTGCTACCACGTATTTATGCACATAATACAAAGAAACACATTTATAAGTGTTAATAGCATCTCAGGACGGATGCCTTAAAACTGGTACTGTGCTGCCTCTGGAGAGGAAACTGGGTTTGGACAGAATATTATACATTCTTTTTTATCTTTTGAATTTTGGTTCATGGAAATAGATTCTCTATTAAAGACATAAACAAAATTATGAAAATAAAAGATATGGAGAAAAATGTGCTAATATGCTAAGTAGTTTCTGGAGAGGACATCCAGAAAACTGGCAGTCGTCTTTCAGTAGAGAAATGCATCCAGGCGCGGGAAGAGGTGGGCTTGGAACTCACTGCCTACCCATATGCAGGATCAGACATCCTCCCCCAGGAACACATAGGACCTTAAAGATCACACACACGTCATTACACATGCAGCACACCTGACGTGCACATGGATGCGTGTGCTTTAAGAGATCCTGGAACTGGACAAAGCTGAGTGACTTCAAATAGCCCTGGACAAGTGTGGAGAAGAGAGGGTGGATGTCTCTGCAGAGCTCGTCATCTCTCTGCAGTGAGCTCTTGGTTTGCGACTGTGTGGCCTCATTTTTTCTCCCCTGGGAATGGCTCTCAGAGAGATAATGGGTCAGAGCAGTGTGGACCAGGCTCTTCTCATCATGGCTCTGCCCACTGGGGAGAAGGAAGCCTTTGCCTAGAAATATAAGAATGACAGATGCAAGGAACTGCCTGTGCGTGCCTGGCTTCCAGACCAGCAGGCCTCCTCCAGAGAGGGGCTCTGCTCTGTGTACCCTGCTCCCTCCTGGTGACCCAGGTTTCAGCCAAGGGCCTTCCTGTTTTCTGTACCTGTAATACAAACATGGGCTTCTGAATTTATACAGGTTCTGAGAAAACTTCATTTACAACTCAACACAAATAAGTCAATGTGGTTATTAGGATAAAAATCACACACCTGATACATTTATCCATAGTTCAATATTTTTGACCAAGACAGATGGAAAGTGAATGGCTGTGGAATGGAACAGGATGGCCACTGTGGCATATCACCAGGATAGTCAGAAGCAGTAGAGATGAACTCTTGGGCTATGATGCTTTTCTTAGGATTATCATGCACCATAATTTATGGTTTATTGAGAATCCAAATGGGTTACTTAATTTCCAAGAACATGGGTGTCACATTACTGTCATCTCCTCCCACCTCAGGGCTGCATCTTCTGAGGGGAAAAATCAATATTATGCTCCACTTAAGTCTGTCTCAATCAGAAATATGGGCAGATACTGCAGAAACGTAGTGCTTACCTGCTAAGCACAGAGCACCACGACAACCTGCAGCTCATCTTCCCCTCCAGGGTGCAGGAGGGAGGACGCTGCCACAATTAAGGAATGCAACCCTCTTATAGAAAAGAAAGAACAAAGAAGGAGAAGTGAACCCTGTGCCTCTCTCCCCTCTTACCCAGCCCTACCTGGGCCAGCAATATATGGATGGCAAAACCCCACCAGCAAGCTATTGTTAAAAACAAATCCATCTCCCAGATCTTCACCGTATCTCCCTTCCCTATGGAGGCTGTCTAAACAACGGACACCACACTTCAGTGTTATGAAGCCACTCACTGTTTCAGTAATAAGTCAGGGTAATTTTCCCCACAACAAGAACAAGCAAACTAATGTTCTCTGTAGCAAAAAGACAAGAAAGGGATGTTGCTTAGTTAAAGAAAACAAGACCTCTAATCCCGATTCCCTGTTGGCACAAGTACTTAAATGAGAACTGATGATGATACACTCCACCACTGCCAGAAGACTTTAAATTAAATTCCAGGACAACTTTAGCAAGCAGAGGAACATTCGGGTGATGTGGTGGGCTGCTAATGGGTCTCCACGCTTCAGAGGGAGACAGAGTGGACTTCCTGGCCCAACACAAGTGGAATGAAAAAGAACAATGAAACTCAGGCCTATCTTCAAAGAATAGAGAAAAACCAAAAGCAATGGTGCTCTGTGTATGAGGCTGTGTGCCTGGGATCCTGTGACAAATAGGAGGGTCTCTTCCCCATGAAGATGGAGTGTGCACATGGTTTCAAACCAGTGCTGGTAGGGGAAAGACAGTGCCACTCGATGCCAGGGACCCCCAGGCAGAACCAGGTGATGGTGCAGAGCAAGTAGCCCCCCATCCCTGGGCTCTCCAGGATATACAACTCCACATATGGCTTACTAGGTATGTTTATTATGACCAAATGTGTCCCCAGCACAGGGGAGTTTCAGACACTGTGAGACATGTCTGGTTTAGGTGGCCTTGCAGCAAGTGGTGATGGGGATACAGCAGCACTAGCCACCCATCCCGCCCAGAAGCCAGCAGGGAGGTCAACCCTGCAGGAAGATTCAGGGTGTGAAGCCAACTTTGAGCATGCCCATTTAAGGAGTGATGCTGTTTCTTCAAATAATAACAAGGCTCTACATTTTCGAAATTCACCATAATTCTGCCCTTGAGAATATGGGAATATGAATATATTAACCTGAAAAGGCTTGTCACCCCATAAATCATCTCCCCTCATAGCACCCAGCAGTATTAAAAGGAAAGACAAAGGCCCCCAAATTAGGAGCTGTATTATTCTCCTAGAGTAGTCTTCCCCTCAGGTGTACGGCACACACCTTGGCTCCTTGGGATGCAACTAGTCTGTCACAGAAATCACACTGCAACTTTGGTCAGCTCCCAGGCTGACTCAAACACACTGACTCCACCCACAGTGCAGAGACACACTATTTCAACCTCTCGAAGGTCATGCTCAAGCTTCGCGAAACTGTCCCTGGCTGCATTATTTACTTCCCCAGCAAAATATCTGAGATTCTGTTATTATTGCCAGGTTTTGCATTTTTTCCCCTTTCAAACCTGCTCTTATCCACTAGCCCAGAAACCTAACCACTACATATACCTAGAGGTAGCAATGATCATAAGGGAATACAATGTTACAAAGGAGAGAAGTGTATTATGTAGAGTCATAAGTATATTGAGTGTATCTGACTAGAGGGTGGGTAAAGATGTGGGGTTAGGAAAGAGTAGAATGAAACAGACATTATTACTTTATGTATATACATGACTGCACGACCAATATGATTCTACAACATGTAAACTCAGAAAAATGTGAAATTATATCCCATCTATGTATGATATAGCAAAGTGCATAAATGCATTCTATTGTCATGTATAACTAGTTAAAACAAATAAATTAATAAAAATAAATAAATTTAAAAGATCATATGCAAAAAAAAGAGAGAATTACGTGGTTATCTATGCTCAAAAACGCTGTTACTTACGGTAATAGAAATAAAATGTACCCAACTGGTGGAGTTGATTCATGAGTGCAGATTGTAAAAGCAGCCAGAGAGGGAAGACACATTCAGAGGAACAAGGGTGAGGCTCACAGAAGATCTGCTAGAAGCAGTAGAAGCCAGAAGACAGGAAGCAACCTAGCAACCCACTGGAAGAACTGAGAGGAAACAGGAGGCCTGTGATTCCAGCAACCATGGAGGCTGAGGCAGCCCAGACCCTGTCTCAGAATAAAAAATAAAAAAGGCTGGGGATGTTGCTCAGTGGTAAAGCACCTCTAGGTTTGATCTCTGGTACCAAAAGAAAAAAGAAAACAAAATGTAACTGTAACTGCTAAATTGTAACTCTATGCCCAGTGAAAATCACTTTCAAAAGCATAGGTAAAATGAAAACCTTCACAGACAAATACAAATACATCCCTAGCAGACAGCTTGTTAAGCGAAAGGTAAGAGGTAAAGTCCATGAGGCAGAAGGAAACTGAGCTGGATGTAAATCTGTAGAGAAAGGCAGGAAGCCACCAGAAATGGAGCTCCATGGCAAATACAGAATACATTTCCCCTTATTATTTACCTAATTTTTTTTTTGGGGGGGGACCTGGTTGTTTAAAGCAAAGGTAATAATAAGATACAGCAAGATTTAAATATCTTCAGAGGTAAAGCATGTGATGCCAGCGGCAGAAGACCAGGAAGGAAGGGGGGTTGTTTCGTGGAGGAAGGACTTAGCCCAGGTGAGGGTGGACAGTGACAGGCGGAGATGAGCACCAGGCACCAGTGCAGCCACCAAGATGCTGCAACCAAGAGGCAGAGAAAGAAGCCAGGAGGTCTCAGAAAGACTTTAAAGAGGAGAGAAGAGGGGATGCGAAGGAGACAGAAAAACAGAGACCAAAAGCAGCCTGCCAAGCTGAGCCCTGCTGGTATAAATACGGACAGTCACACCACCCGCCAATGACAACGTTCCTCCTCACACACGGGGAGGACAGACAACCTGAACACCAGCCTGCAACTACGAAAACTCCAGGTCCAAACAATTCACTGGCAAAATTCTACCCAGCATTTGATGAAGAAAGCATTCCAATTCTCCCCAGCCATTCCCTCAGGCACAGACCCCAGAGCAGTAAAAGTGCAAGACCAAACACTGGTATGTGAATGTTCACAGAAGCCTGATCTGTCAGTCAAAACTGACCACAACCAAACAGCCATCCATGGGGCCATGGATAAACACATGGTGGAAATGCCATACATGGGAAAACTACTTAGTCAGAAAGAAGGATCAGCTGCAAATGTGCACAGATTCACGGGCAAATCTCAAAACCGTCACACTGGATGAGAAAGACTAGACTGAAAAAGAAGACACATCTTCTGATTTGTTATACCAAAACTAAAAGATGTAATTAGTCTGCAGTGAGAGAAAGCAGACCGTGGTTACCTGCCAACAGGAGGTCTCGGGAGGGAGGAATGAGAGAGGACCGAGGAACTTGGGTGAGGCTATGTTCATTACTGGGGCTGTGACCGTTTCATGGTGCATGCATACGTGAAGCTCTCAAACTGCACACTTCAAATATGTGCAGTTTATTGTGTATTAATCATACCCCAACAAAGCTGTTTAAATATGCACACTGAAAGTATGGAAATTTCAAAAATGTATGCCAATTCTATCTCAATAAAACTAAAAAAAAAAAAAACCAAAAACAAACAAAAAAAAAACACAAGGCAGTGCCATTTCACACTCAAGAGACTGGTCTGGAAGCCCCATAATTCCAAACGCTGGAGAGAAAACGGGCAGGGAGCACTCACACATTGTGCTGACCTTATAGATCAATGTGTGCACTGTGTAGAGAAGCCGGCACTCTCCAGGCACTGTCCAGGAGTGCTGAGGAACACCTGCAGGCGAAAAGCCAGCAAGTCCACTCCCAAGCCACGACTCCAGGCTGCAGCTCTGGGCACAGGAACAAAGGAGGAAGTTCCCAGCAACAAGACCTGTGGTCAGGGAAAACTGAAAACTCGCATGTCCAAAAAAGCCTGTGGAGAAGTGAAGCGTGCATGGCCCTAAGCTGGAGGGCTCACGGCAATGAAGATGGCCAGAGCTGATGTGGTAAGCACAACTGGGGCAGGCAAGCTGTGGAGGAACGCCAGCTTCAAAACCACGAGGAAGGAGCCTAGGTATTTGTGGGAAACATATATAGATAATAAGACTAGAAAGAGATGCAGGGGAAAAAACCCTCTTAAATTAGGAGAGTAAGGATCTTAGTAGGGGTCAGAGGTGCCCTCGGGGAACGCTGCTAGCTGCCCACCTAATAATCCTTCCTCTTGTCTGTACCAACAGAACCTATGTTATGTCGACAGCAAAATGGTCTATTAATAACTACACTTTCTAGTTCAATTCTGGTCTCTAGATTCACCAAAGGGGACTCCTTGAAAAGCCCTGTGGCCACTGGCCCTTCCTTCTCTGTGGAATGCAGATGTGATGATTGCAGATTCTGTAGCCATTTTGTAAGCATGAAGGTAAGGGCCATGTCCCCAAAATGAAGGAACAGAAACTCAAAAAGCCTGGGTCATCGAAATAACTACCTCCAAATTTTTCATACCTGAAAGAAAAATAAACTCTTCTATGTGCCACTTGTATTTGGATTTTCTGTCACATGTCCTTAATTCCTAGCTGAAACTGGCACACAAGAGGCTTCAACAGAATTGATAATGCTTTATTTCCTAAGCTGGCTGGTAGATATATGTGGACTCATTATATTAATCTTTAGTCTATTTTTGGTTTTCTTTATGCTCTTCAGTTTTTCTAATGTGCTGCAACATTTAAAACTTTTAATAAATGAAGTCCAATACCTAATCCTCGGTAAGATTTGGAAGACTTAATGATAAAATACATGAGAAATGCCTATGCTAGGCAACTCAATAAATAACTCTGAATTGGAAATAAAAAGAAAGTTCCCTCGAGTCACCAAGGTAATAGTTATGGTGCCAGAACTCAAATCCAGTCTTGTCTGACCCGAGGCCAGGCATCTCCCAGGACACTCGAAATGACTCGACAAAAGCACAAGTCTGCCTTGAAGACAAAGCCTGCTCACAGTGAATGAGTTCCGTCTCCAAACGAACACAGTGGGAATACAGCAGACTCAAAGGTACTATTTTAAAACAAAAAGGCCCATTCTTTCTTTAAGCAAGTCTATTAAAAGTGCATCATAGGCTCTGACTGGGTTTTGGTGAAAAGCGTTCCTTGCATCTCAGAGTCCAGCTGATGCTAGTTTACGGCATAACGCACACCTGAGTGGCCAGCTGGGGCTTGCGGGGTACCCACACTTGACAGGGAACTCTCGAGTTATCTTCTGCTCTGCACACAAAATCAGGGAGCTTCGTTTGGTCTCGACAGCACCCACTTAATCCTCGCTAACTACCTTCTGCTCAGCCACAGCTGCCTGCAGATTGGAGGGAGTAAATCAATGTGTGTCAGTTTTGAGTAGATCAAATGTATTAAATTCTGACAATCAGTTACTTGAGAGCTATCCTGGCAGGTAAACAAACAAATCGATGATGAGCAAGACTGAATGTAATGATAAAAAAATCTAATATGCAGTCTTCCTGCCTGTGTGGCTGCCCTGGCTCCAAGGCCTCTTGCCTCAGATGGACAAGCTGAAGAAAGCAAGATGAAGTTTCCGTCAGCAAATTCAATACTCTACACATCACCCATCCGGCACAGTGCGAGCTCAGGCTGAAACTTTTTCCCTTATTATTCTGTTAGTCTATCAATCACCAAAACCATTTCTTTGGAAAAAAAAAAATCAGTATGTTGAAACCCTAACCCCCAAAGTGGTAGTATTGGGCTGGGGGCCTTCGTGGGGGTAACTTGGAGATGACGGTGGAGCCTATAGATGGGATCAGTGCCGAAAAAGGAACGGGGTGTGGCTTGCCTAGCATGTGCAAGGCCCTGGGGACACAGCAGAGGAAGAGAGGAAGAGAGAGAGGGAGAGAGACAAAGAGAGAGAGATCCAAGACTCTGTCCTTCCCTCCCACTTCACTGTCCAGCCTGCACTTTGACCACCTTTGGGGTTTGCCTGTCATTTCTGTGATCTGGTGGTGGCAGAATCCATTAGTGTCACAAGCTCTGTACTCGGGTCTCCTTTTTGTTGTGCCTGTGCCACCAATGTTTGTAGTCACTGCCCTCAGTTGTTCAGGGGCTCCATGGACTGTCCCTTGAAATGGCGTTCATTTCCAGGCCTAGACATAGGTGTGTATATCCATGGGGCCAATCAGACTTCTGTTCTCTGGAACTCTCTTGAGCAGGGTGATACAAGAACAAGCAGCAGCCTCAGTGGATCCCGAAGGCCAGGGCTGTGGGAGGCCTTTCCTGAGCTCTGCTTCCCAGAGGCCTGCTTCCCAGTGCATCCTTTAGTCCCCTTCAATTAATGAGCCACCCCTGACCCTTTCAATTATTCCTTTAAAAAAAAAAAAAGGCCACTTGTTTTCTGTTGCTTGCATCCAAAAAGTCCTAAGCAATATCTGAAATGACCTTTTCTCCTCCAGGCAAAGTATAGTAGATCCCAACGGGAGCAGACACCGGCCTATGCCCTCCATCTGTAGGGAGGTGTACACACCATCACATTCTGCAGGCTGGCCTCAGAAGACATCTAACTCCAGCTGGGCCAATCCCATTTTCTCTTTGGGGATTAGGCATTGGACCTTTTGATAACAGTCCACTTCATATAGAGCTGAGCTGTGAAAAACATGAAGGCAGGGTAGGAATGACCCATTTGTGCCTCCAAAACAAAAAAAAAAACCAAAAAAAAAAAAAAAAGCTGATCTTCAAACAAGGGAAAAGAAAAGAAGAAGCATGAGGAGGAGAAAGAGGAAGAGGAGCAGCAGCAGCAGCAGCAGCAGGAGAGAGAAGCCATGTGGCCAGAGAGATGGCAGAAGGCACTAGTCACTGCCTCTAATGCCCTTGTACAGACCTCCCCTCCTCATTCTGCCTCTGGTTCTGTGAAATCTTCTCAACTCCTCACTTTCTTTTTTTTTTTTCCATATAAATTACTCTGAGTAGGGTTATTTCTTGTAGTCGAATCTCTTCTCTTCAAGAGCCTCAGCAGTCCTCTTTCCCAGAATCCCCTGGGCTCCATCCTGCCCGCAAGACAGGGCTAACTTGAGCATCTTGGTGTCTGAGGATCCCCCTGGTACTGGATCCTCCCCCAGTGGGACTTCTCCCACTCCCTGCCTCCTGGGAACTCCAGCTCCATTGTGACCAACCCTGGAAAAGAGGAAAAGTCTCATCTCGGGCTCACTAGGGCAGATAGCACAGAACCTGGGTCAAAATGACAACCGAAATGCCAAGAATGAGCTCTAAGTGACTGAAAGGGTATCTCCATCATCACATGCTGACAAAGGTGGCCTTTCTGGTCTACACAGCTTCCTCTGGCTACCAGCCCTCTGAGGATCTCTAGAAACAGATGTTTCCTTGAATGGTACAGCTTTTTCAAGTGGAAGCAAACGGGAGTGTTCAGGCTCCACACTGTAGCTCAGGAAGGGACAGTCACACCCAGTGACACTGTGGCCCTTGAACCCACCTGTTCCAAGTCTGTTCCAGTCTCTTTTTAATAGCCAAGGAGAGAATGAATGTGGATTGTAAAGCTGGCCCATCTCTACATCACTTGGACAAGATGTTTTCCAGCCAAGCCAAAGGCAGATGGAGCCCTCCAAGCTCCAGGTGATTCTGATGAGCTACTGCCTGCTGCCCATGGGCCCACTGCAGTGAGCACATAGCCGGGGCTGTCTTCCCCTCAGGGCAGCCCCTCCACCCCCATAGCAGTCACATTTGGTCCACTGGAGCAGGGGCACAATTCTAAATCTGGTCTACACAAATCTGATGAAACAAACTGAAGGGTGAGTGTACCTAACAAGCAGACTCTTCCCCCTACAAAAGGATTCATTGTAGAGCTTCCCCAGGTTCCTCTGGCACATTCTATTTATAAAAATCTAATTTTGCAGGAACTCTTCCACTGCTGAGAGGAGGAGGCCCAAAGGGAGAATGCCAGATTTCTTTTGACCCCACCATGGACCAAATTAAGGAAAATATTAAAGTGTAGCAGGAGAAGGTGGCTGGGACTCACTGTACACCTGTGCTTGCAGGGAGATGCAGGCAATGAGGCATATTCGACCTAGATGAGTGGCTTCCTCTTCTGGATGGGAAGCAGCAAAAATAGGGTCAAATGGCCTCTGGAGAAGCTCCTTTGTCCTGGAATCCTATCCCTTCTATGACTGCTGTACCAGTGATGAGTGAGCATTAATCACTGCCATTCTTTCAGGGTGAATCTCTTGCAAGCTTTTCAGCATGTATGTTTACCTGTCTACTTGCTAAGATGCTAGGACATAATAATAATACTTTGGAGAAGGCCAGTATCCAGATAACATTAACTCACTCATTTGCTTTACCATATGAAAACAGCTAGACACTTTCAGCAAATCTGAAAGACATGACAGTGTGACATAGAATCCAGGTTAAGTGGCACATAGTTGGCCCTCCATACCTGTGGGTTTAGCATCCATAGATTCAACCAAATGTGGATAAAAATATTTTTTAAAGAATCTGTGTCTGTACTGAAAAGGTACATTTATTTTTGTCATTATCCCCTAAACACTATAGTATAACAACTCTTTACACAGCACTCGCATTGTATTAGGTATCGTAAGTAAAAGAGATTATTTGAAATATATAGGAAGGTGTGCATAGGTTACATGCAAATAACATGCTTCTTTTATTAAGGAACTTGAGCATCAGTGGGGGTCCTAGAACTACCCCCACCCCCTGCCGAGAGTGCCTTGGACACTGAGTAAAATTTGCATGCAAGCAGGTGGAAGAGTGAGCTGGGAAGAGGACTCTAGAAGGGACCTCAGGAAGCAGAAATTGATTCTGTTCCTGAGCAGCTAAAACAAGCACCGCAGCAGATCTACAGGATTACCCCTTGGGAAAGACATGCTGTCCACACAGAGAATCTGTGGATGACAGCTACAGTTTTAAATATGAGTCCCAAACTGAAAACCACAGGGCAACTGCTACCAATTATAGGAGCAACTAGTGACTGAGTTGCATCTACTGTGGGCAGTTTCATGCAAACTTCCCAGGGAGGTGGCAGCAGAGATGTGTTCATTAATGACAGGCAGTGATCCAGAATGCCAGGAAGGCTGACCAGCAAAAAACAAATTAGACAGAAGTAAGCAACTAAGGGGAATCCAGGCAAGTGGAGTGCACAATTTAAACCCGAGATCAAAGTTGCAGACCAACTGCCAAGTTCACTCCAAAAACATGTCCCCACAGAGTGAACATTCATGTTAAATGACTGTATCAATCATTTTCCGTGTCTCGCCTCTAAAATTGTTAGGTTTGATTTCCTAATAAACATTTTCCTTCACGAACCATCATGCAAAGTCAGCAGGACCCCATGATGCACACCAGGTTTTGCCCACGACCATGCCCAGTGAGCCAGGTGGATGGCCGCCTGAACCCGGAGCAGGCAGAACTCCATATGCAGCCACGAATATTCCTGCCTGATATAATGCAGTCTGCCTCCAGGTCTGCCTACCTGAATCACAGAGAAGACTTCACCATGTTGGAAAATAAAGCCCACATAACTGAACTTCCCTTTGAACATCTGGTGTTTTACTGAGCTCATGTCCTGGGCATTGACACCCTACATAGGTCCTGTTGACACCTCATGGGTCTGTGTTGGGGAAACTGCGAAATGAAGACCGTCATGCTGGACAAGGGCCCTCTACTCTACCTGCACAGTTTCTCCCCTCTGGGGACCCCAGCAGTAGAGGTTTTGAGAGAAAAATATTGCATCCATGATGGGCTTTGTTTCTTCAGATGATCTGCCAAACCAGTACTAATAGCAACCTTTTAAAAGAGGCCTGAGTCTTCCTCACACACTGCCAGATGATGTCAGATTAAACACTGTGCAATCATTTACAGGAGACAGTAGTGTGTCGGAGCATTTGGCTGTAAAGACCATGTTTCCAAATAAACTTATTCACTCTCTAGGACTGCTCTACAACAGCAAAATACGTGGTATCAGAACTGAACAAGTTACAGGTGAGCTGAGCAAATATCCACCATTTCCACAGGGTGCTGTGGCTACTGCCGTGGCTTCACACGGCTCTTAGAGTATCTGGAATGAGAACTAGAGAGTCAAAGAAACAGAAACTCATTTTTATCCTTCACATTTCTGCTTCATGTACCTATGGTCCAGCATGGTGTTGAATGAAGAGAAAGGAAAACAATGACATTACCCCATTACAGCCAGCGCCTGCATCTGTCATGGGTCTTGTAGTGTATGACCTTCTCTAGTTCTCAAACAACCCAGGAGAGCAGACAGCATCACCCCTGGCTTGCAGACAAGGACTCAGAGTCTCAGCAAGGTTGAGCAACCTGCCCATGGCAACTGGCTCCTAAATGACACTCAAGTTTTAATCACAGGTCCATCTGTCTCCCAAAAGCCTAAGAACCTATCACTTATCTGATATGGAGTTAGTACTTGGGACACACATGGATAAATGGAGAGAACCTACCCAGGCCCTCAGGCTTGTCAGGATATGAGAAGCACCTGCAGTCCCCACCGCCATAACTTCTGAGCACAAGCCGGGCATGTGCCATGCATTCCCCATCATCTGTCAGCCTGCCCACTGATAGAGATGTCATGCTCCATGCTTTATTCACTCCCTTGCCTGAGGTTAGAGGCTCATCAGTCACATCTTCTGACTCTAAAACCCAGACTCTTAACCACCTAACCCCATACCTGAGGCCAATGGCAGCAGTGATAACCTGGGCTTGCGCCATGTTAACAGTGTAGATGGATTAGGCAGTCCACAGTAGAAGGAATGGCCAACAACTGGTTCTTGTGTAGAATCTTCAAGAAGCCAGGGTTGCATTCAATTGAAGCTGAATCTCAGAGGTAGGCATGACAGGGATGACAATGATGGCAGTGACTACAGAATCCACCAAGATGGAGCCGGAGGGAGGAGGGGATGCAAGCCACCATTTATCCAAGCTAACAGTGTCCCATCCCCATAGCAAGCCTCTAACGGAGGGCTGCTGTTAGCCTCCTTTTACAGAGGAAGCCTAAGGTCTCAAGGCCACTCCAGGATGGGGGTGAAGGCAATGTCCCCACCTCATCCTGCCTCTCTGGAAATGCAACAGGAAATGAACACAGGAGCTTGCCAGCAAGGATTTGCCTGGCAAAAAGCCTGAGTGGGACTTGACAGGGTTTGGGAATGGAGGAAAGATGGTTCAGGTATGAATCCAAAAGGGTCACATCCTATATGCTCAAGGGAACAATGACAGGACACGTGGACTACCAAACAAAGGAAATCCCAGGAGAAGAGCAGGGCAGACACACCCAGCAGGGAGCGCAGGAGCAAATGTGGCCCTGTGGTGGTGACTCAGGAGGTGGCTGGGGACTGTGCTGCAAATTTCCACTAGTCAGGTTCTCATTGCAAACAGGAGAACTGGGAGGGCTGGGGCTCAGTGGTGCAGCGCTTGCCTAGCATGTGTGAGGCGCCGGGTTCAATCCTCAGCACCACATTAAAAAAAAAATAAGTAAATAAAATGAAGATGTGGTGTCCATCTACAAATAGAAAAATATTTAGAAAAAAACAGAAGAACTAGAAGAGTTAAAGCAGAGAAGCAATTCATTAAAGGATATTAGGTACTTGTGAGTCTTAAAGAAAGCTAGAGAATCAGGATCTGAGGTGAAGAGGTCTGAGGCAGGCAGCCCCCTAGTCACATGTAAAACTGTCCCCAAGAAGAAACACATACCTGGGCACAGAGCCCTGGCGTGTCCTAGCAACCCTGCTGGCGGCAGATGCTGGATGCTAACCCTGGCCTGAACATTGGATGTAGCTGCCACCTCCCTCTAGGATGCACATGGATCCTGTCCCTTTCTTTCTTTTTTTTTTAAGAGAGAGTGAGAGAGGGGAGAGAGAGAGAGAGAGAGAGAGAGAGAGAGAATTTTTTTTTTAATATTTATTTTTTAGTTCTCGGCGGACACAACATCTTTGTTGGTATGTGGTGCTGAGGATCGAACCCGGGCCGCACGCACACCAGGCGAGCGCGCTACCGCTTGAGCCACATCCCTAGCCCCCTGTCCCACAGAGGAAGAATCAGGTCTGGGTGGTCAAGGCCAGGCCACATAAAGGAATCCCAGGTGCAGGGAAGCTGAAGAGAGTGTCAGGGATCTAGCTCCCATCACAGCAAGTTTCTGCCTCCCTCCCAGATACATCCTAAAGGAACGCCCCAAATGTGAGAGCACTGGTCAAGAAAGGCCAAGGTCCACAACAAACATCAAGTTCTATCTTTCCTAAATAAGTGCATGCTAAACTTGTCATAGGTAAAATAAACAATTTTACATACTCCAAAATAAACAAAGAATCTAAGAGGGCAATGCTGAGGTTGGGGTAGGACAACCACATCTGTCCTCACTAGAGCTGGGGATTGCTATTCTGATGTGCTGTTTTTCACACAGCCATCAGCAGGCCTGGTCACTGAAAATGATGAAACTACCTGCCACTCACAAGTGCCGCCAACCTCCTGCACTGTGTGCCAAGTGTTTAGAGATCCCTCGATGGGGAACACGGGACTGTTTTTAATTTACAGATGAGTAAAATTTTAAGATGTGACAACTTTGAGTACCGTTGCCCTGATCTATTAAACAAAGAACAGCGATTCCCATGCTGTGTCTTCCCAGGTTAACCCACACCTGACAATGCTGATGTGGCCCAGGGCTGGCAAGAGGCCCAGATTGTAACCATGCTTCCCGCATTTCCACCTGCGCACATGGCTCTGCCCTGATGTAGATGAAGAAAGAGCATTTTGCACATGGATCCAAAAGGGCAACTCGGGTTGGCTGTCATCAGGTGCACGTGGGGACACTCTTCAGAGCTCTGTCCTGGTTTGTTGTGCAGCCTTGGCTCAGCTGGGGACAGCAGATAAGGACTTGCCCTAGGATGGCTATGGCTGTAACTCAGTGAGCAGGTAGAGAGGTCCAGGGAAAGGAGGTGCAAGCCCCGAGCTGTTGAGCTGAGCTGAGCGGGAGCAGGGGTCACAACCTGCTGTGCTCTTTCCCTCTGTCCACAGCCACGTGGGACTGGAGGGTGTGGTGGAGGGAAGTGGGTCCGCAGTTTTCTTTTGGGTTAATGAAAGTGTTCTAATATTGATTGTGGTGATATTTGTTCTGTGAAGATGCCAACAAGCAGTGGATTTAAGTGAATGAACTGCACCTTGTGGGAAATACATATGGATAAAGCCATTATTACAAGTAAAACAGAAGTAATTATAATGAGGGGGCATTAAATGCCAGCCAGTGATCTAATCTAAGCACACTGTGCATTATAGACTATCTCATTTAATTCTTGAGAGAAACTTGTAGAGTTGGTACCATAATTATCCAGATTACAGATAAGGAAACTCAGCTACCTAGAGACTGGGTGACTTGCCCAGGTTATAAGCTAAATCAACAAGACCATCTTTTTTAACTGCTGCACATTTGCAGGTGTGGGCTCAAGGAGGGGCCTTGTAGCACTGGTCATGGCAGGCCACTGGATACAACCTAAGTCCTCTCCACCAGACGGGGACTGTTCAAATAGGTGTTGGTGCCTCACGCCCTGGAAAGAGCAAAACACATCTGCACATGCTGCTGGGGAAAGGAGACAACAAAAACAAGGTGATCAAATGCTGTGTCTTTTTTGTTCCTGTTTGCAGTTTTTAAAAAGTTAAAAGCTATACATGCAAGTGTGTGCAAGCATGATAATTTTCTACCCACTTTTTCACGAATGCAGTTGTCTCTGAGAAGCAGCAAGTCAATGGTGACAGAAGCATTAGTTTCTTCTCTGGGTGCCTTTTAATACTATCTGATTTGATTTTTTAAACCATGAAAAGATAGGAGCTACTCATCCCACGATGGTTTCAAGGAAACCTTTTCTAGCTCACCCACAGGTCAGGGCTTCACACTGAATCCCCTCCGCACCTCACTGGCATCAGCCCCTGAGGGCCCCTGTCCTGTTTTACTTGTGCATCCTTATGCTTCATTCCCCCCCCCCCCCGCCCTAGCCCGACTGGCCTGTAAGCCTCTTGAGGATAGACACTGGGCTTGTTTCTTGCTGAACAATGCCAGGCACATAAGTAGAACACGGACACATATTTGGTTTTATTAGAAAAACAAATAAGTAAATGAATCAAAATCTTATGACTTCAACTGCCAGCAGTCAAGGACTGAGGAACAGGAGGGTTCCTCCCAGGAGACTGTACTTTGTGACAGGAAGTATGGTCCACCAGGACTGGGGAATGTGGCAGCATGAGCTGCCACAAGTGGAACTTAAGAAGGTGAGTTATTCCTTCAATTAAACACATTTACTTTCATCTAGTCCCAGAGAATTTAGAAAGCCATAATCCTTTCCATCTCTAATGCTTTCATTATCTTTTCCTAATTAATTGAGGTGTGTAAACTCATTGATCTAAAACTTTGCAGGCATCAACATTACTCACATGGTGATCCAGCGCCACATTGCCAATAGATCAGACTTAATCAGATTCTACCAGTTTTCAAATTATACATGTTATTAGACAAAATTCATTTAATTTTGCCTCTAAAAACTACAGCTTATTATACTGGCTGCTCCCAGACATTTATAGCAATTCACTGTTGCATATGTACTATTAACCAACTTAGGATACAATTAATAAAATGAATTTAGCTGTTTGACATAATAGGTGGCTTTGGTATAATCCAAAATGTGCTTTAATGTGCTTTGGAAAAAAACAGAAAAAGATTAAGAAAGGTAAATTATCTGAGTGAAATTTTTAAAGTTGCCACCTTGTAGATCAATACAAAATTTCTTCACAAGAATATTTATAGATTATGACAGCAGTATTTTACCCAAATAACACATAAAAAGGAAAGGAATAGTACATTTTTCACACAAACCAAATAATATATACTGAACAGAAACTGCGACTGTTTTCTATAAACTGTTTAGGAACAGGAAGAATAATATAGAATTTGAAATATGAAGATGCATTTCTAAACCTCAGGGGTTGCAGAACATAAGCCCAAAGCAGTTCCCCAGGTAAATGCTCCGTTTCCCAACCTCTCATTACTTTTTTCATTTTGCATTCTGATCACTTGACCAATTACCTGATAATTGAACCCCTGTGGGATCATGCCCTTTTTTAGTACCTCATTTAGTTGGTAGAAAATAGGCCCATCAAGGAGGTGAAATGTTCCAATTCCAGGAAATGAGTGTTTAGAGCAAAAACAATAAAGGGCAGACATCAGCTAAACAAAAGATGGGAAAACACTGGCGTTGCCAGCACTGTGTTGGGGGCCTCTGCGAGGGACACAGCATCCATTCACCTGCTACATAAAACCCTGAGGAAGGGTGGGTGTGGAAGGTGCCCAGGACTGCTGTGCTGAGAGGGCTGGTCCAGTATCTGCCCAGTGGCCTCTGCGCTGTCATTGTCAGCTGTAAAAAAAGCATCCCAGGTAGAGCAGAACAAGGGAATTCAGACCACAAGCCCTATCTGCTCCTTTTCCCTCAGGGGCTCTTGTCCTCTTCAGAGTCATAGAGGCCTGTTTTCAATAAGAACTCTCCAGAGAACCAAAAGGAGGTGCATAGGTAAGAAGAGGAGGCTTACTATGGGAAACCTGCCCACACTACTTTGGAGGCCACGAGGTCCCACCACCCACTGTCTGAAAGCTGGAGGTCAAGGAGAGCTGGAGTGTGACTAGGTCTGAGTGGGACAGGTGTGCTGATGTCAGGCAGGAGGAGGCAGTCTTCTCTTCTTCCCCTTTTTATTCTATCAGACCCTGATGGGCTGGATGATGCCACCCATACGGGGAAGGACAGGCCTTCCTGACTCAGAGCACTGACTCCAACGCTCATCTCCTCCAGAGATCCTCACAGACACACCAAGATAATGTTTCACCGACTACCTGGGGACCGCTTAGCACAGTGAAGTTGACCCCTAAAATGAACCATCACAGAGGTCTCAACGATCTGATGAAAACTGGACCTTCTCCCCACCTCTTCCCAAAGGCGCTGATGCAAACACCCTGAGCTTTGCCCAGTTTTATAGGGTTCACAGGATGGCCAAGGCCTACCCACAGACCTTGGACCCAGGTTAAGAAACCTGCTCCCCTTTAGTCCCCTTTTAGACACTACATTACTTGGTACCCCAAAAGGAAATATACAAAAAAGTTTTTCTTTAAAATCTAAAGATTTTCTAGGAGAAGCTGGTTCCTCTTGGGTACAGGTACAACTGTGTTTCTGCAACAACTCTCTCTGGCTAATCTTTCCACTTAAATGAATCCCACTAGGACTCACCCACCCATCTGTTTCTGCCTCTCATCTTGGCTTCCTATATGAGCTTATATTTTTCTTTGGTCCCGACTTAAATTTCTTATTTATATTTTCCTAGTGTATGCCTGTGTTCCTTTTAAGCCTTCTCAAATGCTTCATGGAACAAACAAATAATGCAAGCCACTCTCAATTTGCAGGTTTTGATCCCAATGCTGGAAACCAGAAAGAATAAGATTAAAAGTTTCCCTCCGCCACCAAAGACAGTTGTTTATACACAATGGAATATTACTCAGCCATAAAAAAAGAATGACTATGACTTTTGCAGGTAAGTGGATGGGTCTGGAGACTATTATGCTAAATGAAATAAGCCAATGCCCCCCAAAACCAAAGTTCAAAAATTCTCTCTGATATGTGGATGCTTACACACAACAAGGTGAGGGGGAGAATAGAAGTTCAGTAGATTAGACAAAGGGGAATGAAGGGAAGGGAGAGGGGACAGGAATAGCAGACAGTGAAATATATCTGACACAACTTTCCTTTATACATATATGAATACACCACAGTGAAATTTCACATCATGTACATACATAAGACTGGGGTCTTCACTAGAATAAGACATACTTCATATTTGCATAAATATATCAAAATACACTCTACTGTCATGCATAACTAAAAGGAACAAGTTTTTTTAAAGGACAGCTGTTAAGTAGTCCCTTTTATTCATCTCCAATCATTTCTTTTCATTAAATAACCAAATGTATTATACTAACTACTAAGTAACTTTCCAGCCTTTAATTAAAAGTAGAGTTTCTGCCATTCAGTCTGTACTTTGGTCAGTTACAAGTGCATATGTTGACTGTGAAGAAGCAGTTCTAACTTCTCAAAGAGCAAGAAGGAAGGCACATGTGCACACACATGTGGGCTGTTAATTTGAGGGCCATGGGGATATGTGGTCTATCCTCTGAACTTGGAAGGGGAAAAGAACTAGACTTCCACCAACCTCTGATGTCTATCACTTCCTTCTACTATGAGGTTAGGAGAAATTCACAGAGGTATCGAAGCCTCCGTGACTTTCTCGTTAACAGAAATTATAAGGACTTTTCCTATCATATCACAGTTGCTGCACGAACCACAGAATGTTGTTAAGTTCACCGCCATTCTGACACCATGGTAGTGATCAGCCGTGCTCTCAGACTGTGTTATGCAACAGACTGACAAAGAAGCATGGATATTTCTCTATCAAATAATTTCTAAAATATTTTGGTGACTATTTCAATATTAACTGGTTTCCTTGGAAACCCTATATATTTTATTTTACACATCTGAAAACATCATTGTGATATAGATCAAGACTTTTTCAACCTGCCAAAAGATCCAAGGCACAAAACGGGTTAAGACATTTTGACACTGTTCCAGCAGGCAGTGCTGCTCCTCTGCCATGTCACCATGTGGCAGATGCTGGCAGGGGTGGAAGGATGATCACACACCTAATCAGAAACAACTTTTCAAGTAATGCTCCAAGTTCCCTAATTAGTAATATTAGGTAAATTAGTTCGAACCACTTTTAATCAGCTTCGGCAGAAGAGAGGTATTGTCACTGATTGCTCGGGTGCTTTCACGGTGCTTATAATGGATGTGAAGGGGCAAGGGAGCCAAGGGGCCTGGCTGATTGCTCTGAGGCACTGCTCCCACTCGGCCGGCACACAGCCTGCTGGAAGGACTGAGCAGACGGCCCAGCCCATCCTCAAGCTTGGCGATACTCTGACTAAGGCATCATATTTTTGCATGCAAATAACTTCCTTTTTGTTTCTGTATATTAAACTGCACGGGAAATTTGCCTTTAAATCTTGGCATTTCTTGGAGCCTGGAGTAGGCACTTAAAAATAAAAACCCAAGGCTAATTACACAGCTGAGGAAATGAATGTGAATTAACTGAGCTTTTTAAAAACAAAACAACACAACAAAAATCCCACTTCAATATGGACAAAAGGGCTTCCACTCAAGGGAAACTATCTGAGATATAGTAGGCAGAAAAGGACCTTATGGCTTGTGCGACAGGGACTGAGGCCTTCGTTGCTCAATAAAACTCACACAGGAGACTGTTGGTTGGTCCCTGACCCTGAGAGGCGACCCCCAGGGAACCACAGAGCAACATGGCTAATGTTCACTCTGTGCTGATGGTTGAGTGGATCCCAAACCCCGACAACCCGCTTCAACTTCAGGCCTAAAGAGACTCTGCTCAGCTGGCTCCACAACAGCACATCTAAGGACACCAGAGCCGTGGTACCTAGGTTAACTCCTCCCACAGTTATCTCATGGAGATTATCACTGCTAGTTATGACCAGAAGAGGGGCTTAACCAACTATGAAATTCCCATCCAGGAACACAAAGTGGTGATTAGAAACTTGATATAAAAAAGAGATTTTCCCAACAGATGAAAAGGGAAAGTAAGCCACAGAACAACGTGTACAGTATAATCACATTTACTTTTAAGAAAAGTGTGTTTATGTACATGCACCTGTAACTATGGAGACAACACACACACACACACACACACACACACACACACAGCTTGGAGGTGGGTGAACTTGAAAACGTTGGAAGGATGAGATAAGGCCCTTTTTTGGCCACAATCTTAATCCTGGCTTTGGTTTTCAAAATTATACCCCTGAGGCTTTGCTTATCAGGGTCTGTCTTGTACCACAATTATGTGCATGTGTTTGTGCCTTCCCAGCCTGAGGAAATGAGTACCAACCAGCCTGGGCTGCGTGAATCACAGAAGGACACATGATTATGTTCTTTGCTGAGAGCCCAGCACACCAAGGCATTCCTTCTTTGCTCAACAGCTTTATTTCCCAATTCTATACATTCATCAGAGATCTCCAAGTGGGGAAAGAGCCTTGATGGTCATTTGGGCTTGGATAATCTTATCCAAGGTTTGGCTCAGCCCCTTACACCTAATTTAAGGTGAAAGTTACCAGGTGAAATTTCACTTTTTAGGTTTCACTTGGGCCTTTTTCCTGGTGGAAAAGCACCATTGTATTTACCAGTAATTGTACTTTACATTCCCATGGCACCTGCCACTCTTAACTACCAAGCCATTTATCAATTGGCTTCATCTCCTCTCCAGCCTTCTTCAGCCGTATCTGCAGAAGCCCAGCCCTTCTCCACCTTGAAGTTAAGACTTCTCTACATAACTGGATTACTCTGCCTGTATCTGTAGCAGACATCACCTTTGTGCATGTACCCTCTCCTCCAATTTATTGAAATCATTTACGAATTCAATTCCATTTTCATATTGAGTCACACTGGTCCCAACAGAAATGGTCCCAAAACATCAATCACAAGACAACTAGGACCATTTTAACTTTGAGACTAAAATGTGAACACTGTGCAGTGGATATGCAGAAGTAAACTTGGGGATGGCATTAAATCAGAATGAGGAAAAGGCTCTGCTTCTCGTGATGAAAGGTTTCTTCATCTAAAAATTCCAAAGTATCAATTCTGCAGATCCATAAATTCTTATCCAAAATGCTCTGGGCCAGATGTCATTTGAAATTGGAGTTTCTGAACTCTGGAATGGTAATATAGGGCCCAGAGTGTATACTAAATAACACCTTAAGCAGAGGATCAGGCAGCAGTCTGTAATGGAACCTAGAAATATTTTACTAGCGAAACATATGAATATTCTCTCTACTAGATAAAGACTATAAACAGGCTCCTATCAACTCAGAGCAGTTTTACTGTCAACCAAGTTAGTTTCAAATTTAAGAAAAAAAAATCTTAATTTTCATAGCTTTCCAAATTTTGGAATAGCAGATAAAGGACTATGTACATGCACCTGACCCAAATCAAAGATCTAGTTCTAGCTCCCCTGATCATTACATATACAGATCTTTTAAATCATATATGTGTACTTGTTTTCCTGAATATTCTGCTACCATTCTGCTATGGACATTTTCTATAGGAGAGGGCATCCTGTTTTAGTTATTCAAACTATTCAAGAAGTAAAACAAAGTCTACAAATTTAGAAGTACTTTTTTTGAACACTGACCATAAGACTAAAGGAAAGATGCTTCTCTTGCTAAAACACTATGACTCTCACCTAAAGGGAATTTTTATGCACTACTGCTATATATACAGAAATTAGAATACACTGAAAAACAAAAACTATAGGGCCCACGCATTTTAGTCTAGTAAGTGCTTCTCAAATCTTATTATCCACAAAATTTACCTGGGATTTCATAAAGATGCTGATATTCTAGATGCTGCTACTGCTCTGGGGCCACCTTTTGAGTAGTGAGGCTGCATAAGCTTTGGAAATAGATGAACTTGAGTCCACCACTTAAGGAGCAAGTGACCCTACTTCACTGCTCTGAGCAGGTTCCCCACTAGTTAAAATGCAAACGACAACGACATCTTTGGAGACTGTTGTGAGTAGGTGAGTGAGCAGCATAGACCTTGTGCTCTATCCGTCCTGTCCTATGGTGGACTGAATGATGCCCCCAGGAGGTCTACATCCCAGTTCCCAGAACTTGTCAACACACTTGCAAATTCCCAGAACTTGTCAATTTGCAGGTGTGATCAGGGATCTTGAGACAGACAGATCATCCTGTGTTATCTGGATGGGCCTAATATGATCACTAGGGTCTGTACGGGAGTGAGGGTGGACAGTAAGAGCAATAAAGACAGTGTGAGGGGATGGAGCAGAGGTCAAAGAGGAGAAAAGCTGCAGGGCTGCAGGCTCTGAGGAGAGCCACGGAGTGCAGGTGGCCTCCTGTTGCTGGAACCCCTCAGAGGAACATAGCCTACAGATTCTGCAGGTTGGACTTCCGGCTGCCTGGATGATATGACAATAAATGTGTGCTGTTTCAAGCCAATGATTCTGTGGTAACTGTTTATAGCAGCTCCAGGAGATAACACACCATCTACTGGAGTAAGCTACTGCAGGTTGGCCTCCCTCTGCAGAACAGAGCAGTTCTCGAGGCCACAACATCACCCAAAACTCAATCAGACCAGTTACCAAAGTGGAGGCTGGTATACAAAGACCTCTTCAAGGAGACTACATGAAGGGAAGAATCTGCCCACGCTGCTGTTTGGTTGGTTATAGCAAGTCTTAACGAACAGGAATGGACATGTGTGTTAGCAGCAAATGTCTAGGCTCACAGGAATCTCTTGCTCCCTCACTGTGCCACATGTTCTGGTTTGTCAGCTCCACATGGAATTGCTTGAATAATAATGTTCATGAGGACACTAGCAGTGAGTCAATGCCTCAACACCAGGAGGCTGACCAAAGTGACCTCGGGCTTAAGACTGAAGAACTAAATATCAATGGGCTCTTTCTTTGTACAAATCTACTTTTTTTGAACAAATGCTACTTTTTGTATGGCTTAGCTCATACAGAAGCTTCATAAAATAAGAAAATACCTAGATAACACCAAAGATGTCTGTAGAATGAAAGCACATGCTCAAAATAAAATGGGCTTTTTCAAAATGAAGAAGGTCGCATTTCTCAGGCTTCTCCTTATGAGCTTTGGTAGCAGTAGCTCCCCTTATCATCCATGCCCCTGCACTTCCCTTTGGAAGAGGAGCTCCGAAAGGCAACTGCTATTTTTGCATTCCTAAGCTGCAAAGGAGGACCTGGCCTCTCACTGCCACTACTGTGTCCACAGCATCTAGTATTGCAATTGGCACCTTCTCTGCACACAGTGAGTATTTGTGGGAAATGAATATTATGATGGATATTTATAATGGAAAAGATATTATGACTTTCATTTAAAAAAAACATTATTCTGAAAGATTTTTTGCTTCATTTTGAACTTGAATCTACTAGGTCCAGGATATTATTTATGGTGGTTAAAAGCATACTTTCTGATTTTTGCTGCCTATTAATATATGCATTTGATAATTTACAATGTGCTAAGCAGTCAAAACCAATAATTACTTTTCTAATTATTTGCCCTGTGTACAAGCTAAATGAAAGGGAAGGCACTTAATGCACATTAAAAAAATGATAAGTAGTTTAGTAGTTTTAAAATGTTCTGTTTAATCTCAAACCACAATATTCAAAACAGTTAAGAGTCCTCTCACTGGCTCAGTTAAAACCCCACAAAATAGTCCAATCTTCAGAAGAAACTATGAATTCTGCTCTAGTCACAATGAATATAGAAGACATCTTCAAAACTTTGCCAGTTCATATTTACAAAGTCTTCTGACCAAGTGGTAGGACTGATCATAAAAAGTATGAATTTTACTTATGCACAATATATTCTTTTTAAGAAGCAATGTAATTGCATGGAAAGCTTTTATTTTAAATCTGATTTTGAAATATGACTGAATATATTAACATAAATCAGAACAAATCCGTAAACATCTATGAGAACATGTTAATGTAATTCCAGTGAGTCTCACAATATTCTGTTTTTAAAGAAAAAAAAAATCACTAGACAGAAAATGTAACTTGGAATCTTATATTCAAGTGTGCAGAAGAAGCAGAAATTGGTTCAACAAGTGGTCCAGGTTGAAAGTACAAGCTGATGTGCACATACGGCCACATAATCCCAAGTCAGACCATTTGGAAGCAGCACTAATCCATTCGTTAACATTTCATCTTCTTTTACTCAGTCCTCTGTGATTTCTGACTCCTTCAGAAGCCTGGGCAGAGCAGTTGCTTCGGTACTGCACAACTTCAGCACCTGTGAGCCCTCAGCCATGCACTGCCCAGGGTGGCCAAGTTTACAAGCAGCTAAGATTTTTACCTCTCTGCAAACTCAGGACCATCTTCATGAATACGTTTCTATACAGAGCCAGTGGGATGCTTACCTCTGCCGCAGAGGTATGTAGCTGCTGTCCCAGATTGGCTCTAGATGGATGGAAGCTTCAAATTCTTGCTGCTTCAGTGGGTTCTTGGCTTAGAAACTGAGGCCTTAAGGAGGGAAGGGTTTGTGTTCACCGGGTCCATCAATGGTGCCTCCCCAGGGATAAGGGCACTGGGTTCTCCCTGGTACAGGCAATGACGTGGGCACATACACACGTGACTTAATGCAAACTATGAGTAAATAGAGAACGAGGGGAGGTCTGAGGGTTCTCCCTGCTGACTGTGCTCCTGGAACACCAGGCAGAATAATTCTGGCTGCACGTTTTTCATTCTTACATCTTCACTCTGGCTTTTGTTTGGAGACAGAGGCCACCAGTCAAGTAGGCCTTGGTGGAGAAAAATTAACAGCCTCAGGCTTCCTGTGGAGTACCCTGGACTCTAGGGAAGTAAGAGATCATGGCAGGACTCAGGTTCCCAGGGTACAGGTAGAAGGTAAAGTTAGCCCTTAGTGAGGGTCCACAACCACTGCTGTGTTTTTTGCCATGGTCTTCGGGTCATCTCTGTTCCTCTAAGCAGAGATAGGGACACAGATAAGAGCAGAGGCCCTGGGAGCCAGCTCTGCCTCCCTGATGGGCAGGGACACTTTCTACTTGCTTATACTTGCTCACTGGGCTTCAGCCCTGCCTGGGAGAGAAGAACATTAGAACAGATAAAACAAAAGGGAGGGGAGCTCCGAAAGGCAACTGCTGTTTTTGCATTCCCAGCATTTTAGTTGTCTTTAGAGAAATGATCCTGTTCTTCAGACTGCATGATTATAGTGGAGCTGACCTCACACCCTGGGGCCATGTGAGCTAGATGAGTGAGATCTGGAACTTGGACTGAACCACCAAAAATAGGGCACTTCACACTGTTATTTCTGTAAAAAGTGTATAAACCTAGAGCTCCCAAGAGCCACTATGTAGAGAGAACCTCCATTCAAATGAAGTCAACTTAGAGAAAACAGAGCTGGGCAATGGTGAGACCAAGCACAGATAACAACCTTAGAGCCCCTATATCCAGCTATATCCGAAGCCCAGATCTGTCCCTGAACTTTACAGCCCCATAAAAGCAATGTGGACAAGAATAACAACTTAAACTACTTTAGAATAAATTTTTCTAATTTTTGCTACTGAAAAAGCACCAACAAATACAGAAGTTAAGAGTAAGAAGAGGGGAGAGAAAGCAGATTATATTTATGAATATGAAATACGGAAACAGTTCAGGTTTGTCCCTAGAAATCTGGGAAAGTGACATGGAGTGGAGGTGAGGGGGGCCTGGTCTACTTTTCATATTAAGCCCAGATCATCAGGACAGTAGCTCTCCTTAACTACTGTGATTAATCTCACCAAATTCTAAATATAAAATGAATGTGCCTTTTCTGATGTGCAATGATACTGCACCAATCTTGAAAAGGAAGGGGCCATTACCAAAGAGAGATGCCTCTGGGGGGAAATCATTTCTTTCCTTGCCCATGTACGTGGTCATGACTGGCTGAAGGTGAAATGGTCCCAGCGAGGACCCATCTTACCTGGCATGGCATGGATGAGGTCGCCACAAAGAACAAAGAATCTGGGTTTGGGGTTCAGCCTGTTGATGGCCTGAATGGCTTGCTCAGTGAGGCGGATCTCCTGCTCCCACTCATCTCCGCTGCTGCTGCAGTTCCCAGTGGACCAGGCCTTCATCAGCCCAAACTGTGGGTCCGCACCCTGGATGAAGTAGAATGGGCCTTTCCATTCTCTTTCCTTTTCTTAAAAAAAAGAAAAGTGGGCAGGAGAGAAATGGCATAAAACCTGTCAGTGAAGGCATCCAGGTTACCATGCAAGTGGATATGATATTTTTCTTAAATTAAATAGGTCATTTTAATAAGCTGCTGTTCAAACATACTATTTTCCTGTCATAGTCTAGAGAATTTTGATTTATACTAATTATGCCTGAGACCTGGTGATTCCCAAAGGCCACAGGAAGCCACATGGACTGCTGCAGCCATGCAACCAAGCTGCTTGCTGAAGAGCTGAGTAGCCAAAGGGAAGCACAGACCACAACAGCAGCCGTGTGGACTCTCCGCAACAGGGTTCTCATTAGAATTGAAAACACCCTAAACTGAATGCTTCCAGAAGTATTATATTTAAATTACTAGGTAAAGTGCTTGCAAATACTTTTCTGCCAGGCTTAATGGCACCATTTGCTCTGTTTTGGGGATGTGACACAATTTTAATTAGCAAACTTGGCGCTGGAAGCTCTGGTTATCTGGTGGGAAATGTGGTGCCAAAAATGAAATCTTGAAATAAGTCAATGTGAAAAAAAGAAGAAGAAAAATCAATGCTAAAATTTCAAAGGTAGTGTGAGGTAGCCATCATCACGGCGTGAGGTGGGCTTGGGGAAGGAAGGGATTGACATTCTTTTTTCCCCCAGCTTTATTGAGGTAAAATTGATGGGGAGAAAATGTATACATTTAAGATGTTCAACTTGATGACTCGACACACATATACACTGTGAAAAGATCACCAGGATCACTCATTAACATATTCATCGCCTCAGCTTCCTTTTGTGTTTGGATGGTGAGAAAACCTAAGATTTACTCTCTTAGCAAGTTTTGAGTATAATACATTATTATGAAACCGTCACCATGCTTTACAGTAGGCTCCTAACAACATTTCATCTTTTAAGATTTTTTTATTAATTGAGACATAACTGTTGTACATGATTATGAGGCGCTGGGTGATGTTTTGATGTAAGTATATTCTGTGGATGGGATGTTCAAATCAGGAGGAGCGGGTCTATCTTCTTGAACATTTATCATTTCTTTGCGGTGAGAATGTTCAAAAATCCCTTCTTCTAGCTTACTTACTTACTGTTATTCATAGTCACCCTACTGCATTTCTCTTATTTGCATTTTTACTGGTTGACCAACCTCTGGTCTTGGAAAGGGTTCTCTCTTGGGTGCCCTGAGCATAAATCACCTGGACTGCTCTTCAAACTGGTTCTGCTAGGCCGGAGCTTTGGGGATCTGGAGTCTGCATCTTTATACACCACAACTGCCACTACAACTCCATCCTTATACACCACAACTGGTGTGGCCACTAGCTATGCAAAAGTTTAACTTGTTTTCTTGTGTGTGTGTGTGTGTGTGTGTGTGTGTGTGTGTGTGTGTTTTTCTGAGTCCTTCTTCAAACAAAATCTTAGGTGGCAAACCAATGTTGAAGACATGAAAACCAGAACCCACACTTCCCAGGTATGATCCAGGGATATAGCTCCATCTGAGGAGCCTTGGTTTATAGTTCCCTCCCTTGTCCTTTGAGGAAACTGAGGCCCAGTGTGATTTTCCTAGTGCCCCACTAGGCCTTAAAGGCTAGGACAAAACTGTCCATGATCTTTATGCTGTTTTTCTTTTTCTTTTTTTAATAAACTAATGTAGTCTACGTGCTACCTAAACCAATGGTATCCCCTTTGAAAGTCACAGCTATAGTATGGCTTCCAAAAAGCTCCTTAGAATGATTTAATGACCTTGTGTTTGATTCACACATATCTGGTAGTATACCGAGAGCCTATTGTTTGCCAGGCCCCAGGTGAGGAGCTGGTGATACATGGATGATCTGGACAGAGGAGGCCCTGCTCTCACTGAGCTCAGTTCTCCTGGGAGAGAGCCAGTAACAAGGAAAGCTGCAGGAACAGCTTAGGGCTATTCAGGGAGAAAGCAGGAAGAGCTTGGGGCTATACAGGGAAATCAGAGCAGTAAGGCCTGGTTTCGGTGAGTGGACAGGGAAAGCCTCCAGAAGGGGGAGACTGAGCTCTAACAAAGAGCCTTTCCATGGAACCTTCCATGGAACCTCCCACGGAGCTGGCTATCTTAGAGCAGACCTCTGGCTTTAGCCTACCACTATCTTCTTAATTCCCTTTTCAGAAGCTTAAAAATAAGTGAACAAAATTACTTGTATGCATTTTATAGAATAAATGGCACATGTGCATCAATACTCTAGTCAACAGCCAAGGGCACGGCTGTTCCACAGACCAGCACGGGACCCAGCATGAAGGAGGAATGTTTGACATGTGCACGTCTTGTTGCACAGGATGGCAAGATGGCACCACTGAAGGGTTTGCTCATTCGTCCAACCCTTACCATGTGTGGCAGAGGGACTAAAATGGTCCCCAAAGATCCCACCTGGTGATATTCACATCCTTATGTAACCCTTGAGTATGGGGTGGACCTAATGACCTGCTCCCCATAACAGAATACAGTGATGGGCTGTCCCTTCAAAGCAGGCTAGAGAAAGACCATGATCTCCCTCCTTCTGCCCTCCCAGGAGGTTATGAGCTGTCATGTTGTAAATGGCCCTATGAAGTGGCCAGCATGGCAAGGACACCTGGGGCCAACAGCTCAGAAACTGCATCCTGCCAACAGGTGGAGCAGTGAGTCAGATGAGACCAGAGCAATGGCTGACCCCCTGGAACAGCCTTACGAGACTCAGGGGCAGAAGAACCTAGACTCCTCACAGAAAATGTGAGATGAAACAGGTTTGCTACTTCAAGCCACTGAGTTTCAGGGTAAAATGTTCCACAGAGATGGATACCTGTGAATCAGGTAGAAGAGACAAAGGGTGAAAGGGTCAAGGAGACTTCAAAATAAGAAAAGCTGAATTCTGCTTCATGTCTTAAAGTTGTTAACAACATTTATTTATTTTACTTGCTTAATAACCTTTGTACACTGCTCAATGCTTTTAGCTGTGTTCCAACTCTGAGGCCCTTTGCAGAGCCATTTAAACTGTATAAATTAATCAGAACCAAATCCAAAAGGTGATCAGCACCCAAGGTCACAGCATAAATCAACCTTCTACAACAGAGTTTAGAAACCGTTCCCCACAGCAAACATTTTAACAAGTAGTTTCCTATGACAAATAGTCACAGCCTCAAAAAGTCAATAGTCCTTGGAGCTATTAAAATAAATCTTTCATTACTTATTTACCTAGTAAAAACTTAAGAAAGGCTGTCCATTTTAGGATGACGAGGCACAAAAAAGATTCAATTTAAGATGAATGACAGCTAACACATCCAGACTCAACCTACTTTATCTAATAAGGTAATTTGTTGACTCCAGGCTCTAAATTCTCCAAGGCATCTGGATCCTGCTCAGAAGTTGGTGGTCTTTGGTCTCATCTTAATTTTTTAAAATATTTTTTAGTCGTAGATGGACACAATATCTTTATTTTATTTATTTATTTTTATGTGGTGGTAAGGATCAAACCCAGTGCCGCCTCAGGTGTGTGAGGCAAGCGCTCTACCACTGAGTCACAACCCCAACCCCTCATCTTAATTTTAATTCAAGGCCGAATTAAACATTTGGGGCTTTACCATGCTTAGTTCTAAAAGGAGAAATCTTTTATAACAACTCTCGAATCCCTCAAAAGAATAGCTTTTTCCATTATGAAATTGAATTCTTAATAATATGTGCATTAAATTATTTCACCAAAGACCAGTCATCCCCAGGACAGGCCCTGGGTAGCAACTGACCAATGTCTGTGAGGGTTGGGGTGAGTTTCCCACACATTCCCTTTCAAGGCAAAGACAAGCCTCTGCCCTGTGCACAGTCCAACTCTCAGGGGACCCTCTGGAAACATTGCTCTGGCAGTTCAAGCCACACGTTTGGCTAAGCTGAGGCCCATTTCTAAAGCAGCACAATCAAGAGCACGTCATTATTGCCAAAACCAAAACCAAAATCAAAACCAAATTCACTTAGAGATTCAGCTTTTCACCTCTTTTCCTAGAGAAAGACTTTGCATGTGAAACTGCACCAAGAGGGAAATCCTGACCACTGCTCTAAGAAACTCCTGGGAATGGAGGCTCATGGGCAAGGGAAGAGGCAAGGATGACAGGACAGCAGTGACACAGGCTGCTCACAGGCACAGGGGGCAGGGCTGGGTTCCTGGCAGCAGACCCGGAGCATCCACAGGCTTTCAAGATAGGTTAGATAGGCATACTCTCTAGCCGGCCCAGACCTATGGAGTCTACATTGGAAAGAATCCCCAGTGACCTTTGTGCAAACCCGTATGGGAAGCCAGGGCCTGGAATTCATCAAGGAACTCTGCTCCCTGGCCATTTCAGTGTGTTGGATAAGAAACAGGAGTGACTTCTATTTCCCTAAACTGAAACTCCACTGTGAGGGATTTTGTTGGTGGTAGTGCTGGTGCTGGAGATTGAACCCAGAGCCTCCTACATGCCAGGTGAGTGCTTAGTTATATTCCCAGTGGGCCCCCCCCCCTTTAATTTTTAGACAGGGTCTCAGTAAGTTGCCCAGGCTGGCTTGGAATGTAGAATGCTCCTGTCAGCCTCTCAAGCAGCTGGGATTACAGGTGTCACCGCTGTGCCTGGCTAGAGGTTATTTTGTTGTTGTTAGTGTGTTATATTTTTGTTAGTTTTGTTTTGGTCTGCAATCTTCCTGCTTGGTTTTAGGCCCTGCCTATGTTCACTTCAGGTATTTGGTCCTAAACATTTCTCAGTTTTGTTGATGAATGTCTAGTTGTCACCCTTTACATGTGCCTTTCAAAATCAAGTCAAGGTGCTTTGAATGTTAAGAAATTAACTGGAGAATTCTGTACTAGTGAGTTCTGACACTTTTGATTATATGTGACTGTGATGGATAGTGTATGCATCCACAAGCAAGGATGTGTGTGCACCACACAGGTGTTTAAAAGTACAACCGAAAGATGCATATTTTTCTTAGAACGTATAAAGGAGCCCTAATTGATGACTTTGATGAGACCCTGGTCAAATTTTGAGGTAAGCTAAGTACTTGTGAAATAAATGAAATAGAGTCGATTAAATTTCGATCTCATTTCTGACACAGATGATACCAAAATAAGACAGTAACCTCTGGAAACACCTGATACAAAGCCTGGATGATGCCTATAGTGTATTTAGTGTTGATACACAGTAAAGCATACATTTAACTAAAATACCAAAATCAGCTATGAGTAAGAATACCCATAATGAATTTAATCTTTCAACAAACACAAAGAAATGATATTTAGCTATCCACTGCTATACATCAAATCAGCACACATGGAGCAGCTGAAGACGGATACTCATCTAATATCTCACAGTTCCTGGGTTCAGGGCTCTGGCATGGTTGTCTGTCCACTGCTCAGTCTCCTGAGCTGCAATCAAGCACTGGCCAGTGCTAAGGAATCAGCTAAAGACTAACATGGGATGAGATTTGCTCCAAGCACTTGAAGTTGTTGGTGGGATGTAGCTTCTTATGGGATGTGGGACTTGGGGGCATCAGTTTCTCACTGGCTGTGAGCCAGGGGCAACCCCCAGTTCCTTCGGCAGCTCAAAAACATGGAAACTTGATTCATTAGCACCAGTACGGGAGAGATCTGTTAGCAAATGGAGTTACAATCCTGTGTGGAGCAGAGATGAAAATGACATCCCCTCACTTCTGCTGTGCTCCTTCTAACACACAGGGCATGAACACCAGGAGGTAGGATTATGGGGCACAGATGAGAGTCAGCCACAGATGGCAACATAAGTTACTCAGGTGAACTCCGAGTTTGCTCCTGACATTCTAGTACTGAGCAAAGTAACCCACTTACTGCAAACCACCTTAAAGAGGCTGGAGAGCTTAACTCACAGAAGGCACTGGACACTGTCATTACGGGAAAGACTGGCAGGGTTGCTGTAACCAGCCTTTCACTTAACCAAAGTGGGATACTGAGGCCTGGCTAGGGGTCCCAGGGCTCAAGTTCAAGATCACACTATTGGTAAGCAGCAGCTTTTACCAAAGGGCTAGTCATGATCTCAGTGCTAATGAGCTGGAGAGAGCCACAAAGAAGAAGGAATAGGCCCCTGGCTGCCCAAAAGTTGTCCATCTTGTTGCAGGCATTTTTGTCTCCAAAAAATATTCTTTCAAATGGAACTTTTTGTTAAATTAAATGATACTCTCATAAAGATAATGCTGGCAAGGCCCAGAGTGTTCTCCTGGTCGCCTGTGAGGTCCACAGTTTCTGCCAAAAACACAGGCTGATTCAGGGTACAGGCTGGGGTCCAGACACCTATCTCTGGAGGGTGCTAATTGGTGATCTCCTCCAGACATGACAAACTCAAGGTCTGGCTAGCAGATGTGTTCTGCTGGGCCCACGCAGTGTTTATAAAATTCTGAATTTGTTGCCAACATTTTTAATTCATGAGTTTGATATGTGCCTGGATTTCTGGATTCTCGTGGAAAATCTGGTTATACTGGGCCCAAATGGACAGTGCCAAGGATTGGCTGGGGCTATGTGGCTCTTTACACGGGGCTTATGCTCTTGAAATTGACATAGCCTACACTTGGCCCTTGCAGGCACCTGCAACCATAGCCCTTATCTATGGTAACCCTTCCCTTTTGCTCAAGGTGGGAAAGAGAAGACCCAACAAATGCAAATAAAATGAGTGGAACTAACAAAGAGCCAGGGGCAGAAACTGGGCAGAAACAGGCCCGAAATGCCCATTCTGCCACAAGGCTGATTTCAGAAGAAGATGACAACACTGGCACAATTACAGAGAAGCCATGTCTAGCTAGAACGTCTACGTCTGTCTAAACAGGCCAGGAAAAAACATACTAATGACCACCATTCTCTAAATAAAGTTTTAAAATTAATTTTAAAATATATTTTCAGAAATAATTTGCCTTAGAAATCCTGTTTATCTGTTTCATTGAAAAATAAGATTGGCCACTTCCAATTTCTGCTATTAAGAGACTATCATAGCTACCATCTTTCAAAATTGAGAGATTAAACAGTGGATTTGGAGTGATATTAAACTATGTGCAGAAAAGACTTGTGAGTTTTCTTTAAACAATTTAATCAGGTGCAAAGCAACTGCATAGAGAGAAGAATCTTAAAAGCCTGTAAGAATTCATACAATGCCTCACCATTAATCCTCCCCATGAGACTCTGTTTATATGCCAAAAATCCTGCCTGAAGGACAGACATTCCAATTGCAATTCTCTTTACAGTTTGCACTTTCAATATCACAAACTAATGTTTTCTTGGATTTGTCTCTGCCAATATATTTCCTCTCGCTCATTTTTATTATACCTCTCAGGCATATTTGTCAATTGTTAATGAAAGCTGAGTTTTTAATATATACCAAGAATTAGAAATTTCATTGATCCTTTCCATATTACCAGCTAATCACAGACTATAATAAATGCATACCCCAAAGCTAAGGAGTCACTGTTTTCATCACTTACCAGGAAAAGACCAAGGAGAGTCACCATGCCATTAACAACTAAAACAGTCATATCTGTGCTCTTGTGAAGAGCTAGACCTGTTACCTATATAGAACCAAAAATAGTTCAAGGTGGAACACAGTGATAAATGGCTCTCTTAAGTTAATTTTTATAACAGAAAGTCACACTTTCTAAGTCCAGTTTGGGAACACAGATTAGTAGGCTCCTATCATTATCGAATCACATCATTACAGGGTACAAATACTTAACAATTCAAGGTTTTGGCTCCTATTAATTTGTCTGATTCAAAACAATACAGGAATTGGGAATACTGGGTAGCCACATTTCTCCATTTGACTAGAAAGCTAAAGAATTAACTCAAAAATTAAAAATAGGTATATTTTTCTGGACTGGTCTAAGCTCCAAGCTTGGAATTTCCACCTTAAATTCAATATTTTCACAAGCAAATTCATCATCCTTCATTCATTTACCCTGGTTGCCTTCTGCAGATGTCTCATATTTTGCCACCATCATCTCCCGTCTCCCAATCTACAGATCTTAGGATCGTGCATCACTACATACACACAGCCAGCCAAGCTGTAGCATTCCACTTCTACAACACCCATGCAGCAGTCCCACTTCCTGTCCCACACTGCCATTCTCTTTGGTCAGGTCTTCAACACTTCCAGCAAAGGGGACAGCTCCCTACACTGTTCATGGCAGCCCCTGCCCACAGCAGGCACTGCCCCCACGCTGATCACCAAAACCTCTTCCCTGCTAAAAAGAGCCACTAGCCTCATGTCTGCTGCCCACTCCAGCATATCACCAGCCACATCATCCAGCTCTGGCAGGAGGCAGGCAGGCAGCAAACATGTGCTGACCAGATGGAGAGGTCCTTGAATCCCTGCTCATTCTGACGCTGGGGGCTAAAATGAGCCTAAAGCTTTTCCAGCTGTATCACTGGTCCCATTAGACAAGGGACATCCAAAATCAGTGGGGGTGATTTTGACATTAAATGTCTACAGACATTTTTGGATATCACTGGGAGATGAGTAGTACTACCATAATCCAGTGGGTAGAGGGCAGACATGCTGCTAAACATCCCATAATACACAGGCAGAGCCACACGACAAAGAACAATCCAGCCAATGACGCCAACAAACCTGAGGCTGAGAAACCCTGCTCAAGACATGCCACGCCATCCCTCCAGAATGAACCACAATCTGCTCCCCAAACATACCCCACCACTTCCAACCCTTCCCTCGGGTATTCTACTCTACCAACTTCCTGCTGAAATTACATTATCCAGGCCAGTCCAGCCCATACCGACTCCACCACAGAGACTGCCCTGTGAGCAGTGCCACTCAGGCTCTATAACATGCGCTATGCCAGTCATGGACATTCAGCAGTGTGCAGGTTACGGGTCCCATTCCCTAAGATCCTACAGAATAGCGAGGAAGACGAGCAGGAAACAACTAAATAGCCTAGTGACACACTGGCTTGCTGGGATCACAGAACCCATCAGGATGACGACATAGGACACAGTGATTGGCAGGGGGGCCTCTGGGACTGCACCCCAGGGAGGGGGCCCCACAAGTGCCCAGACCCTATGTGAATATGAGGCTGGAGGAGGAGACAGGGATAAGCTCACACCGGGACATGCAGGCTTGATGAGGGGGTTTAAAGCCCCTGCCCAACTTTGGGCCTCCAACTCCCAAACCCCCACCTGGTCCTAGTCCAGAACTGAGTCTTACATTCTAAATCCCATTTCAACCTTTACCAACTATGTGACACCATGCGAGTTCCCTAACCTCTCTGGCCTTTAGTTTTCTTATGGGTAAAGTAAAAATAACAGCACCCCTCTATCAAAAGGCTTGTTCTGAAGAATTAATGAGTGAGTACCTATAATGCATCTAGACTAGGCACAGGGTAAGTGGTCAAATGTAAAGGTAGTTACCATGACAACTAGTCAGTCACCTGGACCCTGTCTTAGCAAAGTCAAGGCTACTGAAGTCTTACCTATTTTTTTTGTTCCCACAAAGCAAGGCTCAGAAAATACCTGATGAGATTACATGTTTACATGCTTTGTCTTAGCATCTTTCCCTTCATACATTGTGGATATTGCTTTGGTTACAAAACAGCAAAGATGGGTAGCTTTACAGCTACCTGGAGGCTTTCTGGCTAAAGAGCAAATGCCAACGAAATGCAATTTTTGCAGTTCCTCACAGTAGCAATCTGCACAGTGAATCACAATCTAAAAGTCTTCGGCAATACCCTTCATCTTCTCAGGGGACTAATCTTATTTTAGTGGTTTAAAAAAAAAAAAAACAGTAGCTAAACAATATTTACCACTCTGGGACTCTTCTTGGTTTAACAAGCTAAAAGCCCCACTGTAAAACCGTCAGACATAATGCAGAAGATGACAGTGCCCTTCATTAATGTGTGCTTAGGCCTTGGGGGCTGGTGACAGTTATCGGGGAACAGGGTTCCTTTTTGAGGTTGTAGAAATATTCTAAAATTGATTGTGGTGATGGCTATACAATTCTGAATACCTTAAAAGCCATCGAATTAAACACTCTAAAAGGGTGAATTGTGTGGTATGAGAAGAGTGGTTTTTAAAAACCATACCTACCCCTAATAATTAACCATGACAGCAACCTTCAGAGTCTCTAAATTACGTGTCCTAAGCATCAAGGTGAATTTACCCAGCCTCTTTTCTTAGGCTAAATGAATCCTAAAGGTGGCTTTTAAGATACACAAAAGCTTCTGAGTCACAGCTTGGCTGCCACAGTTGCCATCCGGGGATGGAGGACCTGCCAAAATCTTTATCTGCAACCCTTCAGAGAACTAAGACAGCAGATGGGCCAGGACTTCTTGGCCAGGTGGCTTTCAGCATCACTGGCTTCGGTCAACACTATTCTGGACAATAGTTAAAGGGGGAAAAGACATTTCCAGAACCTTCTTTGACTTTTCAAAAGCAGGACTCCATTTGGGGAGTTAATGGTGGATGCTTGCTATGACTTCTGCCCCATTCCCCATGTTCCCCTGCCCCATTCCCAGGCTGTCGGCCTACGCAGACCTTTGGGGAGAACTGGAAAGTGTGCTTTCTCTGGGCACATGCAGCCCTACAGGTGCAAGGCTAGGCAAACAGAGGCCTGGATGCAGAGAGAACCCTTCCTCCAGGCAGCTGCAAGCCAAACCTTCTCCAGCAGAGGCCTTTGAGCAGACTTGCAATAGGCTGCCTGAAGCTCTGACCAGCCTCCAAGCCTCTGTAAAAGGCACCGTTGCAGGGGCAGCTGGGCTGCTCTACACCCTCCCCAACTTCTGCACCTGTCCCTCAAGGAGCTTGATCGCCAAATGTCTGTTATGAGTTGTCTCCAAATCTGTTGATGCTGCCACATATTTTTTAATCACCTGACTTAATGAAATGTATAAACCAGTGGAATGTGAATGTAACAGGTCGTTTCTAATAAAACCAATATAAATGCTTTGGGAAGACTCAATAAATGCGAGTTGGCAGAAATAAAATACCATCAAATTAGGTACTAGGGAGAAGTGTTAAACACTTAAGGAGAAAACATAAGCCTAGAGGAATCCTTCACTGGGAATGTTTCCCAGGTGATTACAAACTGACTATCTGTCCTTTGGAAAAGACCCAACTGGAAAAGCTTCATTATGGGTGTGTGGTGTTCATGCAAGAAAAGTTACAAGCATGCCTATCTGTGAACCCATACCCCAAGGCAAGCCCTTGGTGACCCCTAAAGATTGGTACATAGATGCACATTTATGGGTTACACTAAAATGAAATGTTAAAAGTAACCATGTAATTCTTCTTCTTCTTTTTTTTTTTTGGTACCAGAAATTGAATAATGAACACAGAGGTGCTCAACCACTGAGCCTCATTTCTAGTCCTTTTTTTTTTTTTTTGAATTTTGAGACAGGGTCTCACTAAATTGTGTAGGGCCTCACTTAGTTGTAGAGGCTGGCTGTGAACTTACCTTGGTCTCCCAACTGGGATTACAAGTGTGCACCACTGCACCCAGCAATGATATAATTCTTTATGGTTCCCTTCTTTAACTATTTTTTTCTTACCAATTATAAGGTTTCCACTGTGGTTAAAAAACAAGCAACAATGGAAATGTTCCGATAATTAGACCCTTTCTCTATATACAACTCACTAACTCAAAAGAGAACTTGATCTAAAGGTGAAGAACTCAAACTATAAAACTCTTATAAGAAGGCTGGGGCTGTAGCTCAGTGGTAGAGCGCATGCCTCACAGGAATGAGGCACTGGGTTCAATCCTCAGAACCACATAAAAATAAACAAATGAAATAAAAACGTTTTTAAAAAAAGAAAAAAAATTCTTAATAAGAAAACACATAGGAGTAAATCTTTGTGCGATGGGGTTAGGGAAAGATTTCTTAGATATGACACCAAAAGCACAACTTACAATAAAAGAGTAAGTTGATAAATTGGACTTCATCAAAATTTTAAATTTTGGTACTATAAATAATATCATTCAGAAAGTGAAAAGACAGTCCACAGAATGGAAAAAGATACATGCAAATCGTATATCTGACAAGGGACTTATATCCAGAATACACAGAGAACTCCTATAGCTTAACAATAAAAAGAAAAACAATTAAAAAATAGACACAGGCTCTAATGAGATATTTCTTCTAAGATGTACAAGTGGACACTAAGCACACAAAATGATGCTTAACATCATCAGTCATTAGGAAAACACAAATCAAAACCTCAATGAGATGCCACTTCATGTCCACTGGATGGCATATTAAACAGATAACAAGCATTGGCAAGGATGTGGGGAAATTGGAATTCATACATTACTGCTGGAATATAACATGGTGCTTTGGCAAACAGCTTGCCACGTCCTCAAAATGTTGAGGATAGTTACTAAATGACCCAGTAATTTCAATCCTATGCATCTACCTAAAGAAACAACAACAAAAAATATATCCATCTAAAGCCTTGTGACTGTTCACACAGTTTTATTCATAAAAGACAAAGAAAAAATGGTCCAAATGGGTGGATGTCTATGAATATCAAGGGGCGAGGGGCAAAAGTTCAGCAGTGGGTGAATGGATAAACAAAATGTGCTTACTGATGCAAGCAAACAGCATTCAGTAAAAAGGAAAAAAATACATACTACAGTGTAGAGGAAACTCAAAAACATTATGCTAAGGCACAGACACAGTCACAAAGGCCGCAGATCACAATTCCATTTATATGAAAGGTCCAGAAGAGGCACATCACTGGAGGTCATCGGTAGCTGCTTGCGCAGGGAGTGGGAACATGCAGAGACTGCAAATGGGCTTTTTTGGGGGGGCACAGGAGATGTTCTAAAACTAGATTGTGACTGCATCACTATAAACCTACTAAAAGCTATTTAACTATAAACTGAAAATGAGTGCATGTTACGGTACATAAATTATATCTTAATAGTTACTAAATAATAAAAAGGCAAAAAAATGTACTCAAGAAATAAAAGCAAGTTTGTCTTTTGAAAATGTCAGTGTAAACTTTTTACATACTAATATGCACTAGTCTCTCTACCTGCTAACTGATAACTCCAATAACATGATAAAAAAATAACAAACATTCTAGTTTAATCACAGGGACTATTAAAAGGAAAATTCCTTAGACCAATTAAATTTGGTAGTTATCAGAGCAAAACAAAACAGATTCGTGAATGGGCAGCTCCCAGAAGGAAAGCAGGTTCTGAGAACCCCAAACAACAAATCAGACAGCATTCTAGGAAGATCACACAGCATTCACAGAAGACAGAAGTGGGATACAGAAAAGAGCTTAGTCAACCATGCATCAGTTGGCTACAGCTTAGCTGTTTACAACTCAAGTTAACTGGCTATAGGGCCTCCTGCAATCAACCAAAGTTTAGCTACTGTGATTAAACTCTGTGCTGATTTGGCCTATTGGGCCTATTCCAAGTACCAAGGCCAAATCCATGGCCCCCTACAAATTTTATTTAACAGAAGCCTCCTCAAATAAAGACAACTAATCATACAGCACAATTGAAGCATTCATTTCATCATCTTCTTCATCTTGTTAGACTTGCTTAAATCACATTATTTTTAACCCTGTTCAAACCTGGGTAAGTATTTCCAGGTCTATTTCTAAAAAGAGTTTTAGGTGAGACCCGCAAGAGATGGGGAAAGTTATAGTTTAATGAGAATCCATTTATTCTTGCCATGTGAGAGGATTTCCAGAGAAGACGAAGAAACAGTCAGGATTAGCAAATATAGTCAGCTCCTCTGAACAGCTGCAGACGTTTAAAATGTCCAGGGAAATAATCTTAAGATTACCACCCAGGAGCCCTGTTCTCTGAGGGGGAAAATACTCTGGTGGTAAAATGAACTGGAAAAAATCAGACTTAGGACCTAAAAACAATTACACACAATTTTTTAAACATATTTTATCTTGATATTTTTCCCTTTGAGAATTTCTGCAGAACAGATGTGATAAGCCTCTCAAAAGAGATACTTGCTAGGAGAAAGTAGTCCTAATTAGGATATGTGTCAAGGAAATATAATTATCAATTTGTCTAATTAAAATGAATATCTGAACATGCCTTAGGAATGCAACTCTTCTCAGGTGAGACATGCACAATTTATATTTTATAAACATCCATCCGCAGAGCCTAGCCCATTATATTAACGAGGAACAGATGATTGAAACAGAGCCTCACCTATCACACTACTGGAAGAAGTGCTGAGAATAATGTCATTCATGTAAATCACCGCTGGGAGAAAGGGCCTCAGAGCAACTGCTCTTTCACTCCGTGCACAGGTTTCACTTGAGAAACAAAATGGCTGATTCTGAAGGGGATTTCTAGTAGTGCAGGCCAGGGTCAGCAAAGCTGTGATTTTAGGGACACTTCCCCAGCTTTACAACCCCAGGGAGATCACCCAAATGCCCAGCATGATCTGGCTTAATGCCCATTCGCCTTTGCCCAGTTTTCCTGCCTCACTGGTTAAATGAACCCCTCTGACAGGCAGTGTGAGTTCTGGCAAAAGAAGGGAAGAAAGAGCCAGTTCCTTTACATTCTCTGGCAAGTCCACCTCCATAGGCTAGAGGGTGTGTTTCTGCAGAACCAAGATGGCCTTATATACCTCTAACAGTACCTGTCAAAGCTGCCGGGCTCAACTTACATTCACCCAGATCTCTGCAACATCTGAAACTGTAAAACATTCTGCATATGTCCTCCCACCCAGCGATGTTGTCACACCAGCTTTATCTTTCAGAATTTCTGGCTGTTCCTGATCTTAACCCTCCAATGTGGTCCTCTTAACCTTAAATACCGATGTACACTAAAGTCACAGACAGTTATGCATGCACCATCCACTATGTCACACTGTTCCCCTTAGCAACGCCTTTGACTCCTAAAAGAATATCATCTACTCCCCTCTCTGTGATGGTACTCATACCTTTATCACTAGCTGTGCACTGCACCCCACAAGTTGCCAGCACCTCAAATCCATCTCATCAAATGTAAGCCCGTTCCTTCTTCCCTGGCATCAGCTAACATCCTGCCACCACCCAGGACCAGTACTTAAAATCCCAACTCTCACTGCAGTGTTCTCAGAGCTCATGGGTTACTTTTTGTGTAATAGCTTTGTACCTGGATTCTGAGCCCCTGAAGGTTTAGTATGTGACCCCACTCCCTGCCATTTTCTATTTTCTACACGACACCGCAGAACATAATATATATTTCTCCAAACTAAACGGAGAAAAATAGCAGAGTAATCCGTAACTCTCCTATACTGAGGTGGCGGACATATACTTGGTGCAATCACTTTGGAAGACCATTTGATAATAACTGGTAAAGCCAGGGATGATTATATCCTACAACCCAGAACTCTGCTCCTGGGTATACATCCTAGAGAAACTCTCCCACACGTCCACAGAAAGACTTGTACAAGAATGTTCCTAACAGCACTGTTAACAAGAGTGAAAAAACAACTAAATGGCCATTGTATCAGTCAGGATCAAAGCAGTAAATTGCTGGCATACTCAAACTAGGATAAATAAAGGAAGATTTTAAAGGGAATTATTTGGGATACGTTGGGCATGGAGAAACTACAACAGTGTAGTACTCCACAAACAGAAAAGCAGACCTGCTATCACTTGTATACCTACAAGGAAGAAGGGAGGGAGTGTTGCTACCCAAATCTGGAAAAAGAGTCTGAGAAAAAAAAAAAAAAAAGACTGTTGAGAGAAGCAGCAGCTTCAAGGGAGGAATAGAGCCAGTGCAACACAACTACACAAGAAGTGGTGTAACAAATATGCTGACTTGGGCTTTCCCCTCCCTCTGGTCTCCAGCTGGAGCTTCCTGATGGTTGAACACAAGGGAAGCTAAAGGGCAGGGAGTCTACTGGTAATAGCCCATAGAAGTCAACCTGTTGGAGCACTGTGGAAAAGGGGGAGAGATTTGGAAAGGCAAAGGTAGAATAAAGAGAGAGGCAAATTTGAAGACTCTCAACATATCCATCCACAAAATGTATAAAGCATATATTTATAAGTATACACATCCATTTATAAATACATAAATATTCATAAATATTCCCCAGTAGGAAAATGAGGTAAGTGGAACTACTTATTTCACTACAGATAAATCTCAAAGATGTCATGTTGATGAACAAGGTCAAGCCCCACTACAGATTGGCACCATAGCAGGCATGTTTTCCCAAATCTGCCACACATGAATTTCTGGCTGCACACAAATTCCAGAATCTTGCCACTCTCCCACCAAGAGTTGCAAAGAAGGAAAAGAACGAAGTTCAAGTAGAGAATTACAGGACACACCTACATTGGATAGGGAGGTAGGAAAGTCCTAGGAAGCAAATGAACTTTCAAGTTGAGAAGGAGCCAGTCCATCACAGCTACCAGTATCTGTGGTAGCTCGGAAGAGCAGGTGCCAAGACCCTCAGAAGGGAAAGGGCTTGGCCCTTTTAAGCACAAATCAAGAAAACCAGTGAGGCAGGAAAACTGGGCAAGGGCGAATGGGCATTAAGCCAGATCATGCTGGGCATCTGGGTGATCTCCCTGGGGTTGTAAAGCTGGGGAAATAAAAAGGGGGGGGGAATGGGGAACCTCACTTCCTCTTGACTTATGGCTGACATTCGCTGAGCGCCTAGCATGTAGTGACAGTGGGTTACACAGCTACTCTGATCTGCGGACACTCCCAACAGCTCTGTGAGGCAGATTACCTCCGTCCCGCATCCTGGGGGACCGTCACGACTCTGGACGGCCTGCCACTCTACAGTTAGCATGGACAGCTGCTGCTAACCCAGCAGCGAAAGACTCCATCTCAGTAAGCAACCCCAACAGCGGGGTGCACGGTGCCCCGTGGTGAACGACTTCCGGAAGGGCACGGCCTCCAGGAGCGCTCCTCCAGCGCCGCCTACGACCTCACGAGGCCTCCCGTCCTACAGACGGGGAAACTGAGGCCGGGTCCGCTGAGGGCCGTGGACTAGGCAGGGCTTGGAACTGCAGAGCCCGAGCTACTTCTAACTCCGCTCGGCCGCTTCCTCTTACTCTCCCCCCTCACATTGCCAGGCCCGGGCCAGCGAGGACGCCGGCGAGAACGCCTAACTCGGACCCGCCTCTCCCGCCGTGAGAGCGGGAGGTGCGGCCCCTATTGCGGTCCCCGGTCACGAGTGCAGCCCGCGATGGGATCCGGCTGGAGGCGCGCGCGCCGGGACCGAAGGCTCCCCGGGCGGAAGGTTCCGCATCTCGGCAGATCTTTTCCTGGGCGAAGGCCAGCGGTACCTGAGGAAAACGCGTCCAGGGTCCTGCCCCGGGCTCTGTGGAAAACATCCCCAGCCTCCGCAGCAGACATAGCGAGCGAGTTTCTGGCCAGTCCCGCGCACGCTGCGTGGGAGGGAGCAGCCACCCCACAGCGCCCAACCGCTGCGTGCCCGACTCTGGGCGGTGCCCTCTTCTTGGAGGCGGGGCGGGGCGGGGCTCGGCCCCTCGGGGCGCCTCTAGTGCTGCCTGGGCGGGACCGAGGCGTGAGCCGCCCCTCTGGGATGGACCTTGGCCCCTAGTGAGAGGAGGCTGGGTGTCTGGAGCCCCCAACGCACCGCCGCTGCCTTTGGGTTCAGTCTTTGGGGTTCCTCAAAGGTAGAGTTGCCAAGTTTCACAAAGAAAATTCCAGCAACCCTCCCCCCATCACCCCGTTAACTTGGAATTTCAGATAAATTTTTTTTTATGTAGTGTAAGTATATCCCATGCAATTTTGAGATATACTTATGCTCAATTTGTTTTTCAGTGTTTATCTGAAATTACATTTTAACTGGAAGTCTTGATTTGTATCCTGATGGCCACACTATCTCAAGGTCCCAGCACAGCCCTAAAGGTGACATAAAGTCTTTGCCTGGTTCTGCCCCAGCCTGCTTGTCTCGGATAACACTGCAGCCATACCAGCCTCTCAGTTCATTAAACATGTAAATCCAGGCCCCTCTTTGCATATGCAGTTCTGTCTGCTCCTGCTGAGCACCTTGGAAGATCAAGGCCTGTCCTGAAATGACGCTGCCATGGTGAGGCCTTACCCCACACATTGGCAACACTCTCTCCCATTCTAAACCAAGTCTCTCTCCTGCTTCATTATGCTCCCCCTCCCTCGTTCTTGTTGCACTTTGCATAGTTGATAGTTTCATGTTAATAGGTGGAGTTCTTTAATATCTTCTTTCCCAACTCAACTGAAGGTCTGTGGGGGCAGCTAGCTTGACTGTCTTGCTGTTGCTTGAATAAATAAATGGATGAAGATATGAAAGTTTCATTTTTGCTTGAGGATTAAATAAATCTGTAGTCAGCATTTTCAGATCAATCTAAGTGCTTGATACATTTTTGCTATAGCTGATATCATTAGGACTGTTGTTACTATTGTCATTATAATTGTTAATGTTGGAATATCCTCCAATTCATTATTTTCTAGTCGGAATTCTATTTCTCTTTCAATGTTCTCTTCAGGCGTAACATTTAAAATCAATCTAGCTTCATTTCATTGCAGATAATCAAAAGTTTGTTCAAACTGGCTTAACTGGAAAAAGAAATCCATTGGCATGCATAAATTAAAACATGACAGCAGCTTCAGGAGCAGTTTGACCGTGTTACCCATATGATGTTAGGAACCAGTTTCTCTCTATTTGCCTTCTCTGCCTTTTGTAACTTTGGCTTTGTCTTTGCTCTTCACAGAAAGGACTCCCTCTCATCACTTGTAAGCTCCTGTCTCCTCCATAGGAGCAAGAGGACTGCAGAGGTTCCGGAGCACATCCTCTGGAGACACCACCCAGGGAGGAGAGGAAAGAAGTCTCTTTTTTCTCAGAAGCCCCCTGCAAACAGCTGTTCATCCCTGCATGCCAGTAGATACATGCTCCTCTCTGAAGCAAGGTCAGAAGGTAAATGGTGCATTTGGATTGGCTCCAGCCATCAGGGCTACCCAGGAGATGGAGGGGCATCAATCTCACCCCAGCCACGTGCTGCGAATGAGGAGCAGAGTCCTCTTAAAATGAGATCTGGAGGCTGTTGCCCCGAGAAAGCTGATTTTTAAGAAAAGCCATGTTATGATTTAGATGTGAACTGTCCCCCAAAACCTCATGTGTGAGACAATGTAAGAAGGTTCAGAGGTCAAATGATGGGGTCAGGGGAGCTGGAACCTAATCAGTGGATTAATCTCCTGATGTGGATTAATTGGGTGGTAACTGTAGGCAGCAGGGTGTGGCTGGAGGAGGTGGGTCACAAGGGCCTGCAGATCTCTCTCTCTGCTTCCTGGTGCCCTGTCCTGAGCTGCTTTCCTCCTCCATGCTCTTCTGCCATGATGCTCTGTCTCACCTCGGGCCCAGAGCAGTGGAATTGGCTGATGGTGAACTGAAGCTCTGAAATCATGGCCAAAATAAGCTTTTCTTCCTCCAAGTTGTTCTTGTCAGGTCTTTTGGTCACAGTGACGAAAAAGCTGACAGAAACAAGCCATTCCGTTTCTCATGTGGAATGAGCACAGTGAGGAGGCTGTCAGCCAGTGACTCCCATGTCCCCTCCACCCTTCCCTCCCCCCACCCCGTCCCTGCAGCAGTGACACTTATACAGTGACCAAATCCGAGTGTTGTGTTATCTGGAGACCCGCCTCTGCTATTAAGAGCATCAGTTGCTGTCTGGGGCTTTAGCACAGTCTCACTTCATGAAACGAGCAGAGCAATTTGTGCACACACTCGAAGGCCTTGGGCTGTTGGGCCTTTATAGTTCTTCCGTCTGCCTTCATAGATCACCTGTCTCCTTGCACTCGGGCTATAAGTGCCTGACCTGGCATCTCCCACTAGCAAATCCCACCACCCCGCCTCCTTCCCTTGCTTCTCATCTGCCCAGGTTTGTGAGGCCAGATGACAAAGGCTGTTAGGACTATGAGCCAGGGTGACTTGTGAATTTGACCATGAGTCTTGGCATAAGTGTCTGAGGTCTCTTTTAGAGAACGGTTACTTCTCCTGAGACACTGTTACCTTGGCTGGGCCACAGGGTCCAGATATTTGTTTGAACATTATTTGGACATTTCTGTAGGGATGTTTTTTGAAGGAGATTTGTATTTACATTGGGACTTTGAGTCAAGCAAATTATCCTCCATAATGTGGGTGGGCCACATCCAATCAGTTGGAGGTCTGAATGAACATTAGCCTGACCTCCCAGATGAAAGAGGGAATTTAACTAGCCGACTGCCCTTGAACTTGAACTGGAGCATCAGTGCTCACCTTGGGGTCATGGACCTTCTGGTCCACCCTACAGGTTTTGTACTGGTCAGCCTCCATAATCATGTGAGCCACTTCCTTAAATTAAACCTCTTGCTGTAGATGTAGACACAGCGCATCAATTCTGTTTCTCTGGAGAACCTTAATACAGACTGGGAGGTCTTTCTTTGGAAGTGTCCAGAGCTGAGTTCATAGTTATCTGTGTTCAGGAGGGAAGGATACTATCCCCATGTAGTACCTTTGAGCTCTGTAGAACCTGGAGGGCACTAGGTAGCTAAGCACTGTGGGCGTCAGATGCCCCTCACCTTTACTTAGTCCTGACCAGCACCTGTGTAGGTGGGGCTCGGGATGGGCTGGGGATGGGAAGGGGTTTGGGAGAAAGGGCAGCCCCTGAAAAGTAGGGGAGTTTTACCTTTTAAAAAAAAAACCTGAAAATTAAATGGCTGAGTTTTTAGACTAGGACAAAATGCCATGTGTACTCTCAAAACAACAAAATGTGAATGTTATTTTTAAAAAATTACCAGCTTAGCTGATATCATCATAGACTGGGTAGAAACAAGACTTACAATTTTTTTTCTCTGTGTGAGAGGATAGAAAAATTTATGGAAAATTCCAACTAGACCTGTGCTCTGCAGCAGAAAGCGGGTTCACGACCTTGGACCTTTCAGACATTCCTATGTCCCTCATTATTGGAAATAAAATAATTATACATGTTATCATATAGAATTATTCCTTACAAGCGCCTGCCAAAGCATTTCCTGCACATTCTCTTTTTATTCCAAAAACAAAATGAAGTTTTGCCTCATTTTAAAGATGAGATCATGGACCCTCTGCGAGGAGTCATCCCACTATGTACCAAAATGACCAAGCTGAGATTCTCTCCCTCCTGCTTTCCATCCCTGGTCATTGATTTCCATGCCTGTGGTGTTCTTTAGAACTCTGCCAGGCAGGCCTCCCTGTGCTGCCTGCCATCTGGCTTCAGGAGTTTCTTAGGACTTGACTTTGAACACTTGTTCCCATTGGACATCATTGTTCAGAAAACAACCAGGAGTTGACTCAGAGGTTAGACTGCTGACCTGGTTTAAGATCAGATCATGTGACTTGGGGTAACTGGTCCACTTGCTAGCACTGTGGCCTTAGGCAAGTCTTTGGACTTCACTGAGTTTCCTTGGCCTCACAAGTAAAGTGGGGATTTTCATGTCTGACTACAGAGATATTGGCAGAATTCAGTGACAAAGACTGTTTAAAGTATATCTCTCAGTACATACCACTTGCTCAATAAATGGCTTGTTAATATTATAGTGGTTATTATTTCATAGAAGCCATTGACAACTGCCCAACTAGGCAGAACATTCAGGCTCAAAGGCAGACCCAGATTGGAATAGAGAACTTGAGTTCAATAACTGTGCCTTGGGCTGGGCACAGTGGTGCATGCCTGTAATCCCAGCAGCTTGGGAGGCTGAGGCAGGAGAATCACAAATTCAAAGCCAAACGTAGCAACTTAGCAAGGCATTAAGCAACTCAGTGAGACCCTGTCTCTACATAAAATACAAAAAAAGGATGGGGATGTGGCTCTATGGGAAAGTGGCCCTAGGTTCAATCCCTGGTACCAAAAAGAAAAGAAATCGTATCTGGCCAGAGTCCTTTCTTGTGTCCTGTTTATTCAGACCATGTTGTCCAATGCAGTGGCCATTAGTCACATAGGACTACTTCCATCAATAAAAATTAAATAAAATTTAAATAACAGTTTCTCTGTCACACTAGGCACATTTCAAGTGCTTAATGGCCCTGTTTATATGGTTGGAATTTGGAGGGGTGGAGTACAGGACACCCAGTTAAATTTGAATAAAATAAATTATGTTCCAGTATTATTATGGTTTAGATATGTGTCCCCCAAAAGCTCATGTGTGAGACAACGCAAGAATGTTCAGAGGTGAAATGATTAGGTTATGAGAGTTTCTAACCTAATTAGTGGATTGATCCACTGATATGAATTAATTGGTTGGTAAATGTAGGCAGGTAGTATATGAGTCTCTGGGAGTGTGCATTTGGGGTTTGTGTTTCATTATTGGTGAGCGGAGCTCTCTCTGTACTTCCTGACTGTCACATCCTGAGCTGCTCTCCTCCACCACATCCTTCTGCCATGATGCTCTGCCTTACCAAAGGCCCAGAGCTATGGAGTCACCCAACCATAGACCAAACCTCTGAAACCATCAGCCAAACTGAACTTTTCCTTCTCTAGCATTGCTCCTGTCAGGTCTATGGTTACAACGATGAAAAAATAACTAAACAAATATTTACATTAAAAAATAATTTGATGGTAATCTGAAATTCTATGTAACTGGACATCTTTATCATGTCTGGAAACCCTGGGCTGGTGGCTGCCATCTTAAACAGAGATAGGGAAGGTTCCATTGTGCAGAGATTGCTACTCCATGGTGCTGATTCAGAACATTGACGGTCAACTTGAATGTAGTTGATGACCCTGTATCTGTTACTTCTCTTCCACTGTTCATTGGCACATCATTGGCTTGCCCAAATACCCCTAACAAACATTCCTAATGAAGTCCTGGGTCTTTAAATCCTATAATACTAATCATTCCAATTCTTTTTTTACCCAGTGACTTGGATTTCACTTATCCACTTGGGCTTGTGTTCATCTGTCTCCTTTCTTCTCTATCTCCCCTGCATTGATTAACACCCTCTTGTAAATTAGCTTCTGGATGATCGTAGAGGCTACTGGTACTTTCCAATCTTCATTTTCTTAATCTGGATAGCGATCCCAGCCTCCTGAAATATTTACATATTTTTTTTTTTTAAAGAGAGAGTGAGAGAGGAGAGAGAGTGAGAGAGAGAATTTTTAATATTTATTTTTTAGTTCTTGGCGGACACAACATCTTTGTTGGTATGTGGTGCTGAGGATCGAACCTGGGCCGCACGCATGCCAGGCGAGCGCGCTACCACTTGAGCCACATCCCCAGCCCACATATTTTTACAATTATTTATTTTAGTTGTTAAAAAAAAAAGCCTCCCTCTTTCTCAATAAGGAGAAAATGGGTTTTTTTCCTCCTTAAAGCTATAGAGTCCTCTTGATTCAAGTGTACACTGAGTGTACAGTTGAAGCTGTTTGTAGAGATAGAGAAGCTCCCCGAGGCTTATATATCCACTGGGATCTACTAAGTGTCCAGAGCAGGACCTGATCCACGCAGTGCCCTTAATTAACATGTGATAGATTGAGTTTGCCTCTCAATTTGACTTGCTAACGTTGAGTGTTCTGAGGGCAGATTTCAAATTCCATCTGATTCCTCCCCCTGCCTTGGTGTTGCACCACTTTACAATAAAAAACAGCTATACGATTTTACATGCTTCAGCCCCCGCATCTTGCGTCTTTATTTGTCATGTGTCCACATAAAATACCTGCAGGCAGTTCCTGACCCTCTCTGGATGACATTTCTGTTATCGAGGAGCTCAGGACAAAAGGGGCAAGTTCCTTGGCAAATACTCTTCACAGCTCAGCCTTTCCTTATTTTATGTTTCCATCTTCCCCCTGCTGGGCACAGCTAATGTCATAACAATGCTTTGTTTCCCATGAGAAGGAACAATCACACAAAAGTTGGAATCTGACAAGTTTTACTGGTTTTTGTCTTCTCAAAGCACTAGCCTGGTATTTTATTGAGTTAATGTTCTGGAGAAACGAGGGCTGTACCCGGATGCACTCCAGCAGCGGGAGTCTGGATGTTCTCTCTCAAGACTTCAACACATCGGTCTCAATTAGTGCCTGACTGCACATTAGAATTACCTGGGGAACCTTTTAAACATATCCATCCCCTGGCCTTCACCCTGGAGTTTCTGCTTGATAAGTCCTGGGTGAGTCCTCAGCACTAGTCTTCAACACGTCCTGGGTGATTTTGATATGCCCCTGGGAAGAACTGCTTGTTCTCTCTACCATGAGGCCAATACTTGACTCAGGCTGATGGCATGTGAACATTACACTTCCTGCTGCAGGTGCAATGACAGGAGTAAAGAAATCCTTGCTGAGTCCTCAGCACCGGGATGTGAGCCTTTCAACACAGGGTCCCATGTTAGTTTCACTACAACATTGAAGATTGCACACTGGGTTGAATGATGTCCCCTGCCCCAAATTCAATTCCACCTAGAACTTGATGTGAGCATGATCTTATTTGGAAATACTGTCTTTGCAGATGTAATCGAGTTAATATGAGGTCACATTGGATTAGGGTAGGGCCTACATCCAAAGCTGTAGGCCTACATTTGTTCCTTTATGGAGAGTAGAGGACATGCAGAGATACACATAGAGAAGGTGTTGTGGTTTGGATGTTAGGTGTCCCTCAAAAGCTCACTTGTGAGACAATGCAAGAAGGTTCAGAGGAGAAATGATTGGGTTGTGAAAGTCTTAACCCAATCAGTGCATTACTCCCCTAATAGGATTAACTGAGTGGTAACTGAACCGGTGGGGTGTGGCTGGAGGAGGTGGAGCATTAAGGGCGTGGCTTTGGGATATATATTTGTATCTGGCAAGTGGAGTCTCTTTCTCTGCTTCCTGATCAGCACGTGAGCTGTTTCCCTCTGCCACACTCTTCTGCCATGTTGTTCCTCCCTCACCTGGAGCCCTGAGGAATGAAGCTGTCTGTCGATGGGCAGAGACCAATGAAATCGTGAGCCCCCAAATAAACTTTTCCTCCTTTACCTGACCAGTTGTTCTGCTCAGGTCTTTTAATCACAGCAGTGAAAAAGCTGACAAAAACAGAAGGCCAGGTGAAGACAGACTCAAAGATTAGAGCAATGAGTCTATAAGCCAAGAAAAGCCCAGGCTTGCCCCCAAAACACTAGAAGCTGGGAGGAGACAGGGACAGACTCTTCCCTGGAGCCTTTAGAAGAAACATGGCCCTGCTGCCACCCTGACTCTGGATTTCTGGCCTCCAAACCAGAGCAAAAATCACCTATTTTCAGGTACTTTGTTATGGCAGGCCTAGGAAATGAATACAGGTTTCTGCTCTTGCCATTTGACAGATGAGGAAACTGAGGCCGTGGGAAGGATGTGAAGAAGTTAGATGTGGGCCCCAGCACCTGACTTTATACCAGGGCTGTCAGAAAATGTCATGTGCTGTTCAAGAGCCTTGGAGGCAGACAGACCTGGGTAGCATCTCCCTACTCCCTAGCCACATGACCTTGGGCAAGCCTTAATCTTGGTGAGCCAGTGTTATCATCTTCAAAATAAGAGTTTTGGGGTGAAGTAAATGAGAAACAACAGAAACAAACTTTGATCTGCCAGTGGTCCCTACTCAGATATGGTTCCTGCTATTGTCAGCATTAAAAAATAGATGAATCTGGATGGGATGCTCTCAAAAGGAGGAGGAATCAGAATTTAATTCTGATTTTGTACTAAAGCTTCACCTCTTATGTGGATCAATTTTTATGTTTGGTCAATAGTCAATTGGAGGGCAGGGAGGAGGGTCTTGAGCGCCCCCAGAGGAGAGAGTGGGTAACGCTCCTTGAGCTGGCAAGGGGAGGGAGGGAAGAGCTCGTCTGGGAAACATGAAGAAAGACTGGGAAAGAGGGATCAGATGGTAGTGGACCTGGGATGCTGGGCAGAGGAGTTGTTTCAAGTCAGACAGGAAGACAACTGAAACTGGACTGGCTGGGCATAAGGTCCCGGCAGACACCATGAGAAAGAAAAAACGAAGGGGAAAGATGTTATAGAAAAGAGGGCCTGATGAATACAGGGACTCTAGGAATCAAGGGCTTGGACTTTTAGCCTGAGAAAACAGAAGAAAAAGTAGTTCTTCTTTTAGAAATTAGTTAGAGGGAGACCAAGTTTGAGGTTCAAAAAATAAAATGAGTTGATTTATTTTTTCAGTTTTGGGACTGACCTCAAGGCCTTGTACCTACTAGACATGTGCTCCACCACTGAGCTACATCCCCGGCCCAAGAAAATGTGTTTTCAGACAGGCTAAATTGGAGGGAATTTAAGAATCATAAAACCTGGATTCTGGTTATGCTTATGCCAAATGGTACCAACAATCCATTTCATATCCCTCCTGGAGCCCCAGCTCCTGGATCTTCAGGAATTAAGGGCACTGCATTAGACTAGAGTAAGCGAACTGGCAGATGTGGTTTATTTTACACATTGTTTTACATTTTAATTTGCTATGAACATTTCAAAATTGAGATTTTATACAACAGCCCAGATTTGAGCCTCCAGTAGTTGGATGAAGCTGAGCACTAGCTGCCTCCTTTAGATGGACACATGTTTGTTTTCTCACAGCTCCCACCATCCCCCACTGTCTTCCTGATGTTGATGCTAGTATCAGGAGCCATTTGCCATCTCTATACAGCCTGCTTCACATTTCAGGTTACCTTCCTGACCACCACCCCGCCCCCCGCTAGGGAGTTGAGTTTGAAGTTTTCTATGCTTTAAATGTGTTTCCCAATGTTCACATGTTGAAAACCAGTACCTAATGCAACAGTATTGAGAGTGGGGCCACTGTAGCAGTATGGTTCATTATCACAAGAGGGGGTTTATTATAAAAGTGAGTTCAGGGGCTGGGGATGCGGCTCAAGTGGTAGCGTGCTCACCTAGCACTGGGTTCGATTCTCAGCACCACATAAAAATAAAATAAAGATATTGTGTCCACCTAAAACTAAAAAATACATATTTTTAAAAAAGTGAGTTTAGCTCTCTGTTGCTTTCTCACAGTCTCTTGCCTTCCACCTTCTGCCATGGGATGAAGGAGCACAAAATCCCCAATCAGATGTGGTTCCCTCCATCTTGGCAATCTCAGCCTCCAGTAAGAAATGAATCTGTTCTTTCAAAATTACTCCACCTCAGGTGTTCCATTATAGCATCACAAAACAGACTAAAATAAGATCCCTGGGTTCAGTTTCTTTAAAGTCCTGGCAGGTCCATAGATCTATATTTTACTTCCATATTTAGTTGGATGTACAACTCCGGGGAGAAGTCAAAGGTAATTGTACATATTTGGGGATTGTATGAGTAGAGATGATGGCTACACCCTTGAGCCACATCATGGGTATAATTGTAGAAAAAGAAGATCAGAAAACCAAGGGTAACATATTCACCCATGCTAAGGAGAGTTAAGGTTAAGAACATGGGGAGGGTGAAAGGCAATAAATGAGACAGAAGAGTTGAGATGAACAGGAATAGTGCAGGATGATGGAAGCAAAAGAAATCTCAAGGAGACATGGATGTCAAAGACATTTCAGGAAATCTAGGGACAGTGCAGTAACTATAGCAACTGCTGACAAGTCTGAGCATCTGCATGTGCTCATTTTATGCTTGCAGCAACCCAATGTGGGGGGACGTTATTTGGATAACTTGCCCAAAGTCCTATAAAATAAGAATAGAATTCTTAGAATAAAAGTCAAATATAATCCCATCAATTCTTGGAAATCCAGAACTAGTAGAACATGTCACTCATTTTTGAATGAGGAGTCCTCAAGGACAAAAAATAACCCATCCAAGGGTTGAGGGCAAAAGAAAGCATGGAGGTAACTGGTGCCCACTGTCTATGAAGAATAACCAATCTTATAAAGATAACTGATGGAGGTATTTTCAAGTCACCCAGTTATTGACCACACATTTGATTTTTCTGACTGAAGCTTGGTAAATTTCTGAAGAAACCAAGATTTTCTTTCCTTTTTGGTTGACAGCAGGTGACATTGTCCCATCTCAAATTTTTATGACACATGAGTGTATGACTTGCTTTTTTTCTTTCTGACATCATTGTGTCAATAAGAGTTGAAGCAGAAAACAGTGCTCTCCCAATATTTTTTAACAGAGGGAATTTAATTCAGGACATTGACTGAACAGTGGAGGGAAGAGCTGAGAAGCTAGAGATCTGTGAGGCAACCGGAGGTTTCAACAGCAGGGAGACATTCCCACCCCTGGGCTGGGGTCACAGGGAGAAGGTAGTGTTTCCAGAGCCCACAGAGGTCACCTGGCAAAAAGGGGTCCCAAGGTGGGCATGTCTAGTTGAAAGTCAAAGCCGCAGAGAAGACATAGTCCCTGCCAGAAATATTGCTCAAGATAGAAAAGAAGGGGGAGAAATACCCCAATTTTCCCATGGGTGCCACCATTGGCTGAGCCCAACCAGGTGATATGGGAGCCTCACATCTCAACCCACCAGAGTCAGACCAGGGGAAGGGTTACTCAGGAGGCCTGGTGTTTGGAGAATGTCTTAAGTAAACTCCATTTTAAATTACCTTACCAGTTTCCTAGGGGAATTCAGGATAATTTCAGTCCACTCTTCACCAAGAAAAGCTTGTCTATTGAGTCTGTGTACTTGGACTGACAAAGGAAAATGGATACAGTAACAGAGATCTTCTAAAGGAGACTATCCATCAATACCAGAGATATAATGTAACTGGTGGCCACTGGTGGCCACTTTTTGGAGTTCATCCTGTGCACCAAGGGTTACATACATTATCTTCATGCATCGCCCAAGTCTTAACAGAGTAGGAAACACACTCTGAATGGGGCTGGACAAGGTCACCCAGAGGAGGCACCATGTAGCCCTCCCCATGTCTCTGCCTGGAGTTTGTTTTGTTTTGTTTGAGCCACATCCTCAGCCCTTTTATTTCATATTTTATTTAGGGACAGGGTCTTGTTGAGTTGCTTAGTGCCTCCCTAAGTTGCTTAGGGCCTTGCTAAGTTGCTGAGGCTGGCTTTGAGCTTGTGATCCTCCTGCCTCAGTTTCATGAGTCACTGGGATCACAGGCATGTGCCACCATGCCTGGCTTGGAGAGGGGTGTATGCTATACTAGTTTCTCAAACTTCAGGAATTTGGGAACAGCCTTCACAAGTTTTGTCGTATTTTCCTCCTCGAAGATCTATTCTCTCACTCATTCTCTCTCCCTCCCTCCCTCCCCCCATCTCTCTTTCTTCCTCTCTCCCCCCTCTCCATATAATTTTGGATCAAGACTTTTTAAAAAAAAAAAAACACCTTACATTTGAAAGGAATTTTATGGTCACCAATAAAAATGCAAAATCCTTACCAACTCTTATACTAGAAGAACCACAAAAAGAAATACAGTGAAAACATTATTGGTATCCAGGTGGCCATGTTGCTGGCTGGAAGTACTGAGCTTGAGACCTGCCCTGGGCACAGGGGGAAGATTGGCAAGTGTCAGGTGCCTAAGGATGATAGTACTAACTGGGACTTCCCCCTGGTTTCATCAGCCTGGTTGAAAGGGAATGGAGAATAGCATTCTATAAGATTTGATGATATATGACGTTGGAGTGTAAAATTAGGATGTATATCAATGGTAGATTGAATGAAGGCTTTTCAAACACGTCCGTGTTCTAATCTCCAGAACCTGTGAATATGCTGTCTTACCTAAGTCAAAGAGACTTGACAGATGTGAATGAGTTAAGGCTCTCAAGAGGAGGAGGTTGTCCTAGATGATCAGGTAGGCCCAGTGTAATCACAAGGGTTCCTAGAAGATGGAAATACAGAAAGAGAAGGTGATGTGAGGACAGACACAGAGGTCAGAGACTCAGAGAGCACTGAAGATGGAGAACAGGTATAAAGCCAAGGCATACAGATGGCCCCCTGAAGCTAGAAAGGCAGGAAAAGACTCCCCAGAGACTCCAGAAGGAGCTCAGTTTCTCCATCACCTCCATTTTAGCCTGGAGGACTCTTCTGTGCATTCTGACCTTCAAAACTGTCAGAGAATATATTTGCCTTGTTTTATGCCATGAGATCTGTGGTCATTTGTTACAGCAGCCATAGACTACTAAGATGCTCCGCCACCCAGGGAAGTGCAGCTGTGCCAAGCTGCCTCAGGGAAGGGGAGGAAAGAGTCAGGGAGTCTAGTCCCACCTGGCCTAAGGATTTCCTTCCCACCAGCAGCTGTCAGATGGACAGGAAAGCTGGAGCACTGAGGACTGTTTCATGAAAGGCCTTGGGTGAGGCCTGACTATAGATCAGCTACTTGGTCATATTCTTGAGTGGCACTGGCTCCCTGGCCCAAGGCTCTGCTGTGGTACCCACAGTCCAGTTGTCTCTGTTAACATGTGCGAAAGAGCCTCAAGCACAGCACAGCATAATGGTAGCTACTTCTCTTCTTTCCTCCTCCTCCTCCTTTTCCTCCTCTTCCTTCTCTCTGTCCTTCCCTCCCTCTGCCCGCCCGCCCTCCCTTCCTTCCTTCCTTCCTTCCTTCCTTCCTTCCTTCCTTCCTTCCTTCCTTCCTTTTCTGTTTTATCCCATACTGCTTTATTAGGGGAAACTGCTCTTTGTAAACTGTGTGTCCTGAATAAATCAAATCTATGTAAAAATCATGGGAAGCAGGCAGGGTATGTGACTCAGTGGTAGAGCAGTTGCATGTGTGAGGTCCTGGGTTCAGTCACCAGCACAGCCAAAAGAAAAAAATTCAGGAAACTCTTGCTGGCTCCAGACTCTGAGGCCTGAAAACCAAAATCATAGTGTTCATTTATTTGTCATTGAAAATAATTCCAAAATTAGAATGAGAAAACCCAATAAAATTCTGATTAGGTAGCATTCTGATGGTAGCATTGGCATTTGGATGTTTAGATTTTTGAAATATTATACATCATATTATTTCCTCTCCCACCTCCTTTTCTAACCCTTCTTTTCTAGTGTTCTGTTCATGTTTTGTCTGCTGAATAATCTAACATAGCAGGAAATACAGTAGTAGCCTGTGTGAAATTTAACAGACTTCTTTAACTTCCAGGGATGTCTAATTACTTAATAAAGTCATGGTCTATATAAAATACTAAAGAAATTAAGAGAAAATGCAAGTTCAACTTTCCAAAGACATTAAAATTTGGTATATATATATATATCTCCCAACGTTTTTAATGCCTATAGGAATGTGTGTGCATGAGTGTGTGTGCATGTATAATTTAAGGTCCAAGAAATAAAACTACTTTTACATATTTCAGTTCACAAACAGTTGAGATGTAGGCCCAGGAATCGGGCAGGTAGAAATCAATACATTAGAGATCAATATATTTTTTACTACTGATAAAAGAAAGTTTGAAGGGTGTGGCTGGTATGGTAGCCAAGCCAATATTCTGATGCACTCTACCTGTGATTAGACATACTTACCCACCTGGCCATGACGTGGCCAGCAGGCCTGTCCTTCTAAACTTTCCTGGCTTCAGGAAGCCCACAAGAGCAGGCCATCTTCAGAACCAGACTGACCTACTGAGGCAAAACAGAAGGGCCTGGGCCACAGAATGCCCAGTTCACTCTTGGCAAGGGACCAATAGAAGAAATTGCACCCCTCCTGGGGCAGATGGGAAAGATGGAGAGTGGTCAGAAATGTTGCTAAAACAGAAATTCCTCCACGTGGACATGTGACCTAGTACAAAACTCAAATTTGTCTACTTTTTTCCCAAGTCTTTCCTGTGAGCCATAGAGCTCCATGGAAATGCTTAGGGAAACAATTTTGTAAGCTGCTTTCTTTACTTAATATGTTGATGCTGTGTGTGTGTGTGTGTGTGTGTGTGTGTGTGTGTGTGTGTGTGTGTGTTTGCAGTTTCTGAGAGTGTGGAGTCAGGGTACAGCTTTAGCTATGTATTTGCTCATGGGTTTTCAAGATGCCATAATCAAGGCATCAGCCAGGACTGGGGTCTCATCTGAAGATGTGGCTGGGTAAAGATCTGCTTTCAAGCTCACTAATATGGTTTTTAGAAGCATTCGGCTCCTCAAGGGCTGTTAGCTTGAGGGTCTCAGTTCCCTATTGGCTGTTGGCTGGATGGAGGCTATCATAGTGCCTTTTTCCAGGCCCCCTCCAACATGGCAGCTCAAATGTGGAAGCTTGCTTCATCCAAGCCAGTGAGGGACAAGACTTACTTCTTATGGAGTCTAATCACAGAAGTGGTGTCCTATAACTTTGCCATATTCTATTGATTAGAAGGACATCACCAAACTAGCCAACATTTTAGGGAGAGGATTAAACAAGAGTACAAAGACAAGGAAGCAGGGATCATTGGGGGTCATAAGGAGTCTACCTGCCATAACAATTAAAAAGCAGAACTAGTATTTGAAGTCAGTACCATCACACTCAGAAACTCCCCACAGTTAACGGATATGCTCTATTGCTTCCTAGACAAATTAACCTGATTCCTTCTCAGAATGATTAATCTGGTTATTCTAAGATAGACTCCAGTGTTTTTCTAAATGCATTATCCTTTTAAATTTAATCTTCCAAGTGGGAACCTGAAAGATCCATTGGAGGTGGGTGAATTTACAAGTTCTATGGATTTTATTTAGAAGTAACATTAGAAAGTAAAACTAATGACCAGAAGACTTACAATGCTAAATCCTGACCCCTAGCTATTAGAACTAACCTTCCCATATGAGTTTTAGAAAATCTGGGCAATTTACATAAGGATAAATACAAACTGGGCAGATGATTAAATTCAAAGCAGAGAAGCAAAACTGCCTTGAGAAACGAATTTATATTATTCATCCAACCTTTTTTTTCCCTTTTGTGTTATGAATCTGTAACTAAATTCAGAATTGAAATGACTAGCCTTAACAAACATCTTTAGACTCAGCCATACATCTGCGTGTAATTTGGTTTTCAGGAGAGAAGGAGGACAGGTTGATGGGGCATCTTTGTGGGCAGAGATATATCTTCATTTATTGAAATTTTCCTAGCAACAGAAGTAGTTTTCTTTTTCGCCCCCAAATCCTCAAAGTAGAAACAGGCAAAAATGATGACAAGAAATCTAGAAAATTGTAGGTGTATTTTAGTTTCTTTGGAGTGCAATTTGTGTTGTAAGTATATTTCATTGCATTTGCCAACATAAAGTCAAAATCTTTTTTTTTAATGTAATGACAAACATGAGCTAATGTGGATTTTCAACACCCCCCGCCCCCCGCAAAGCTAACATATGGAGCAGCAGGTAAATGCTATCATGTCACACTGCTTAGGGATTGCTTTGGCATTTCAATTGCTTCTCCCTTACATGGTGATTTTTCTTTGGCTGTTTTTGTGTTATTCAACTCTGCATGCTTTCAGAACTTAGCCAGCTCGATTTCTTTTGGGAAGTAACAATAACAATAATAACATGCATGTAAACATTTTTTATCAATCACTTATTATGGGCTCTTTCTATCCTATACATTATCCATGCAGTATTTCATTTTGTTTTCATAGTAATCCTGAAAAAATAGGTAATTATTTCAATTTTACACATGAAGAAAATGAAGCAGGGTACTTAAGTAACTTCCCCAAGGTTACACAGGCAACTACGAGTAGAGCAGGATTTGAGACCCTGCTCTTTAGGCTGTGTTATACTGCCTCCCAGGTGTCTGGGCAGATGAATGAGTGAATGACCAATGAGCTCAAGTAGAGGTCTCTAGTTGTATGAACAAATTGTATTTTCTCTTTCTCTCCCACCCTTCCCTGGCAGAGTATAGTGTAAGAAGACCTAGGGCTTTGTGGGTATTTGTGTTGGTGAGGGACGTGCACTGTGGAATCAGAGTCATATTCCAATTCTGACTTGCGGCTTTTTAGCTGTGTCACCTTGGCCAAGGTTATATAACAACTTTGCTGAGTCTCAGTTTGCACTTATAGAAAACAGGAATAATGAGTGTGCCCATTTCCTACAGTTGGCCTGAGGATTCCATGTGGGTACACAACTACAGTGCTTACACAGCGCCTGGCATGATGGACACTTGTCTATTTACTGACAGTCACCGTGATCATCATGTGCAGTTACCCAGTGCTGGATTTGAGCCCTAGTTCTGTCACTTCTTAGTTTCATAGTGAGGAGAAAGGCACTTTTCTCTCCAAGAGTCAATTTTTCTATCTGTAAAATGGGCATCCTAATATTGCTCTTGTTGTGAGGGATCTTCTAAAACATTGCATGGAAGTAATTTCAGATGTCACCCAGGAGGCACTTGTTGATGTCAAGAGCCATTTTGGCTGTCAGAGTTGAGGGTTAGTGGTGGGGGTACTACTGGCACATAGTTGGCAGAGACCAGGAGTGCTACTAAATATGCCACAGTGAGTAGGGAAGCCCCCTACAACTGGGATCATTTGACCCCAAATGTCAGTAGTCCCAACATTGAGAAATCCTGCTGAGTGGGCACTTGACACAGAACTGGTGTCCAAGAAATGCTAGCAATTATTATTTTCTGTCTTTTGGAGCTTCTGTTTTTTCCCCCCATTACTTTGAAGGGTCCTTTCAGCTTTAAGATTCTCTGATTTGACTCATAGATATAACTCTATATGTGAGGCCACAAGGATATAAATACTTGTTTCTAAGTATTTTCATCAAAGACTAGTTGAAAACAATGATCTATTTTGGTGCAAAGGAAGAATCTTTTTCCCTTAGCTTGAAGTTTGGCAGAAGTCATACTTCAGAGTATTAGCTGACAATAGTCTATAAGAGCTGGCTTTTCCCATTTCATATTACAAGAAAAACTCTAGAGAGAAACTATTTGGGCTATAATCCCATCCCTATTTCCAAGGGATTTATAAAACGCAAGGTTTTCTTAGATGGGAAATGTCCAATTATCACTGATGTTTTTTTCTGAAGAGTTACAGTTATGGACAAATTTGTACACTTACATTTTAAGTGTTAAAGTGGACATATAGTCTATCTTTTTCCTGGGGATTAGCCTTTTTTGTTGTTTATATTTTTCCCTTTCATAATAACAACACTTAATGGTTGTGGAAAACTTGAAATGTCTAAAGAATATTTAGGAGAAGAAGGAGATGAGGAGAATGGGCATCCTCCGGCCACTCAAATTGGCTCAGGTAAAGTACTATTAACATATTGACACATTTCTCCCCAGTGTTCTTTCTCTAAGCATTGCTAAGCATTTGGAATGAGACTATGTAAAAAACTTTTATCTTACCTTTCCCACTTAACACCACAGCATGACAATTTCTCTATGTATAAAAATGCTTCCTCAACATTTTTAGAGTGGGAGAATATTTCAGCATATTAATGCATATTTGTAAAATTTATAAACCTAAAAATTTCATTATTGAATAAATCAGTTGTAAAATACCAAAAAATATGAAGATGTATTTTTATACAAAATAAAAATAAAAAGTTAACCATTGACACTAAAGAAATTCTCTTTCTTCAGTTTAATAATTCTTAACAATTCCATGTGTACTTTCCAAGGTTGTATTTGTGGTATTCATTAGTGTCATATCCCAAGGATAGACCATGTGATGAGTTCTGGCCAATGAGCTACAAGTATTTAAAAGTTGATCTAAGACCCTGTGGGCCCTTTGTTCCCTTTGCTATAACATCTGAAAATGTTCCAATTAGTAACTGGTTATCAGAGAAGTTCGGAGAGAAGGTGCCACAGAGCAGAGATCTGTGGACATGAGGAATAAGTGAAAAATAATATGTATTGTTTTACTTAGGTGTTGTCTGTTACAGCAGCATAACCTGTCCTATCCTTACCAAGAAAGTAGTCTATTAGTATGCACACATACACACATGCAGACACACATAGACTAATTGACTGTAGCCTATACATTCTTTTGTAACCTTTTTTGTTTCTTTGGGTCTTTTTTTTTTGGTAAGAAATATATTTACTATTCAAAAGCTGTTGATTGAGCATCTATCATGTCTTTGTACTTTTCCAAATGTTGATGCTATGTCAGAAAAAACACACCCATCTGTCCCTCAGTGGAGTTCATTTACATGGATATTTATCCATGTCTGTACCTAGATATTTCTCAGTATTATCCTTATTCTTAACACATGCCTATTATTCTATGGTATGGATATACCATAATTTATTTAACTATATTTTCACTTACAAATATTCAAGTTGTTCCCAGCTTGTTGCATGTTAAAAACAAGCTTGCAGTAGATATCAACATGCCACTGTTTTGAGCTCTGTGTATCACAGGCATGCTGTGGATACAAATGTTTGTTTGTTTGTTTTAGTTGTGAATGGACACATACCTTTATTTATTTATTTATTTTTATGCGGTGCTGAGGATGGAACCCAGGGCCTCATATGTGCTAGGCAAGCACTCTACCACTGAGTCACAACCCCAGCCCCTGATGGATATATCTTAACCCACTTGGCCATTCTGCTACAATTAGACAGGATACATGGACCATTTCCAGTTTCTTGCTATGGTACCTGCACTGGCATTGCAGTTAACCGGGCTGAAGCTTTGCGGGTAGTTGAAGGTTATTTCTTTAAGATAAAGACTTCACAGTGTTATGACTGGGTGAAGGGCTTGGGCATTTCTCAGGTTTTTGGTGCATGCTGGCACAATTCTCGTTTGCTTCCTTTAGGGCTTGTGCTGGATTCTGGTTGTTTTGCACGTGAGAAGTGAGGGGATCTGAACTGCTGAACATCCTCTTCAGGGCCATCTGAGGAACCAGGGAAATCCAGACAGGAAATGAGGAAGCTCTGTTAATACTGCTTGGAAAGCTGGTTTTGTGTTTCTTTGTTTTGTTTTTTAGCAATTAGCATTTTGCTTTGTTTTTAAGGGGGTTTCTTTACCTGTACGACTACATACCTGAACTGGTCCCAAGCCTGGGAGGGTACACTAAGGGGACTTCCCTGGTGAATTCTCTCCTGCTCCTCAAGGCAACAAACTATTTCTTTGTCTCTGCTGCCTCCCCTTCATCTTCATACAACACATTGGTCATCTCCCTGTGCCTGTACCACTCTCCCCTCCCCGCTCCCTCAGCAATAACATGGAGTCAGAAGTGATGGCCACAATAGACGGCTTACTTGGCATACTGCATCCTGCTCTCTGCAGCCATGTAGCAGGCAGGATTTCTCCTACCCCAACTTGGCACATAGTGGTAGATGGATTTTTATTACAGCCAAAGTTTCCCCACTAAGGTGTCTTGTCTCCACCCTCAGGAGAGAATTTTTAAAAGTTCATGGTGCAACATCTTGCCAGATTTTCTAACTGACTCCAGGCATTTCAAAATGTGAGCTGCAGCTGTCCTGTCCTGCTGGAGGTTTTGCCCGTGGGACAAAGGACCTGTGGCCCATGTTGTCCAGTGTGCAAAGAAGTTTTGAGTTTTTTACCTACGCATGGTGACTCCATTTCTGGCACCCAGAGGTGTCGGTAGTCTGACATTCAGGATCCTTATCATGCATGTGATTGAAAGAGTACCCGGACTGGGTGGAATCCTATTGTCTCGCTATTCAGACAGAGCTGAAGGAGTCATTCTTACTTAATATGCAGAAACCCCCAAGGTAGAGCAAAGAGTAGGGGGAGTGTCTCCTCTTTGGAAGGTAATTTCATCCATTTTATAAAAACGTAACTGCATGTCTCCTTGTGCCAGGCACTGCTCTGGGTATTTGGGTTATGTGAACGATCAAAGCAGACACCTGCCCTCAGGCACTTCCATTCTGGAAGGGGAATTCAGACAAGACACGAAATAGATAGATGCTCCAGCAAGATCGTGGGATGATATTTATGCTATGGAGAAAAAAGACAAAATTGAAGGGAGCCGGGGAGAAGGCAGGTGGCATTATTAAATTGGATGGTCAGAGTGACCCTCGTTGAGAAGGTAAAATTTCAGCAAAAAGTTGAAAGAAATGGGAGAGTTAGGAAGATATCTGGGTGAAGAATGTAGAGAGAGAGGATCCAGAGGGGGCAAGGCTGGGTATGTGCTGGGCCTGCTCAGGATCAGCAAAGAGGGCAGTACCCTGGAGCCAAGGGCCAGGGGAGAGGAGGGGCAGGCCACAAGGTGGTGGGAACAAGAAAGCCTTTCTTGCATTGTTTGAGCTTTGGGTGCTACAGATTTCGAGTGCATGGTTTGATTTACATTTTGAAAGCTTTTCTCTGGCTGCCATGTGAGAACTTCTGGAGAGGGAGAGAGAGAAGCCAGGAGTCCCGTTACGAGGCTGTTGCAGGCATCAAGGTGAGAGTGGGTGGAGAGAGTGAGAAGTGGTTGCATTCTGAATCTACGCAAGAAGCACGTCAGCATGTTTTTCTGATAGCCTAGATGCCAAGGAAAAGGAAAGGTTCGTTCTGAGATTCTGTCCCAGGCGACTGGCAGAACAGAGATGCCAGGACCTGAGGTGGGAATAGTAGTGGGAGGGGCAGTTCACTGGGGAGGAAGAGGCTCAGTTTGGGGCATGTGCAACTTGAGGGACTTGCTTGGTGTCAGGTGGAACTGCAGTAGGCAGCTGGACAGATCACCTCAGATTCAGGACGGAGGTCTGGGTTTGATATCCTCAAAAGGCCAGCCTTTTTCTTCTATTTTTAGGAGTCAAATTTTCTGTTATTCAGAGGGATATTAAACAACTTCAAAAAAATGGTCAGTACTTCCCCACCTCTACAGTCAATAATGATTGATATTCAGAATGACGAGCCCAAGATCCATAAGATCCTTAGTATATTCTGATTCATCAGTGAAGTAGTAAAGGTCAGCCTTTTGTTTCAGTTTATATTTGATAGTTGAGGCTCTCATATGGTAGCTGTAACCTGAAGGACATTTATTTAACTATATTTTTACTTTTCACTGACTCATACTAATTGCACATATTTATAGGATACAGTTTGACAATTCAGTACACATATACAATGTGTATTGATTAGATCAGGGTAATTGCCACACCTGTCACCTCAGACAGTTACCATTTCTGGGTGTTGGGAATGTTCAAAATCCACAACACCCCTGCTCCAGTTCCATCTGGGTGGAAAAGGGAACATGTTTCGAACCAAACAAACCTGAGTTAGATTCTTGGTGCTGGCAAATTCTCTACTGTGAAAAGTAATATAAAATCTCTTATCCCCAAATCTTCACTGTAAGGTAGGAATACCAACACCTATCTTAGAAGGACACCGGAAGTGCTGGACCTGATTCTTTGTAATCTTCATTATTCCTAGGTTATGTCTTTCCCACTGGGTAGATGCCTTCTAAATCTGTTTATTTGACCTGTTCCTCCTCCCCCACTAATGGAATGCCCAGCACAGAGTAGGTGCTTAATAAATGCTTAGTATCTTATCCCTTAGACTGCCATCTGAACAAAAAGAAGGATTTTCACTTCTCTCCTTGGTTCTTCTGCTGTATATTTGTTATTTTGTTTTTGGAGGATGTATCACTGTGTGATATGACATGGGTAGTTTATCTGTTTCTGTTCTACCTCCTCCATGAAATGTAAGCTGCAGGCGGTAAGAACTTGTGTTTGTTGAAACCCCTTGCCTGTAGGCTCAGTGCTGTTTCTGGTTATTGTAGGGTCTCAGCAACTAGTTATTGAACAAACAAGGAAATCGATGAATGAGGTGAGCATACAACCAACTCTATCATTTCACATACAAAGCGAATCTCCAAAGGCCATAAGCCAAATCGCCTTGAAAAATCTGCTGCCCCAAAGAGGACAGACCTGACATTATTTCCAGCAGCAAGGTTTTACACATTAATTGATTCTTCTGATGCAGTGTGGGCTTAAACCATTTATCCAGAGGCACCATAATATGTTGTTTGAATGACTCTGGGAGACACGAGAGCTGGGATGATGAGTTCAGCACCTGACGGAGCCACACTGTATCAGGTCTTGCAGCTTATTTGCCTTTCAGTATGCACATCTGGTTCTGGAGGGACCAATTCAATGAGTTCTCTCCCCGTTCCCTCCCAGCTCCCAGAGAAGATGCCCTTTGGTGACATCACCTCCTTTCAGATAGGCCGAGGCCTATGCAATAAAGCATCGGCCTGGTTGTAGCCTGGGGCGCCACCCACCCCTACAGCAGCAATAATTAACAACATGAGGAATACAGGAATACAGAGACGGGCAGGATGAGTCACTGTCGTGAGAAACCAGCCAAACTGAAATGTCCTTTAACATGGAGGGCTTGAAATGATACAGGAACAAAAACGCACTCCTTTTGTTCCCATTTTTCATGGGCATGCTCTGCATTTTCAGGGACTTCGCCTGGCTTCCCTTCTTCTGTTGTGTCCTAAAACACCTCTGAGTCAAGGTTCAGAGTTATGTCTTAACACCCAGCTCTGCAGACTTCAAGTCTCTGCCGGCACCTTTCTCTCATCTCTTTGCGCTCTCTGCCTGTGTGCCACCTGTGTGATTTTTCACTTTCCGGTTACCTTCATTGTAACTCACCTTTGTTACTCAAATAAAAGAAAAAAAAAAAAGATTGCCTCAGTGCTTATGATTCTGGCAAACTAGTATCTCCTGCCACAGACCTGGGTAAAATTAGAGGAGAAAACAGAATCATGTCAATATGTGTTTGTAGCTCCTGCTGTCTGCTAAGAACTCTGACTTGAGATCTTTCTGACAAGAGAGGAGGGTGAAGAGGGTTAAGGGTGAAGAAATAGTGAAGGCCAATGCTGGCTTTCTCTCTGAAGTAGTGAATTAAATTTAAAAGCAAATACCCATGAAGAGCTCCTTTGTGATGATCTATTCTGCATCAAGATTGAGTTATTCATGGGATGAAATTACATGGAATCTCTCTCACACACACATGCATGTGCACACCCGTAAAAACAAACTCAGAATAGGATCCGTAATCCAGTTAAAAGTGTTGTACCAATGTCAATTTCCTGATTTTGATATGACACCCCAGTTACATAGATGTGATCATTTAGCTGGTGAAGAGTACATAGGACTTTCTGTGTTATTTTTGCAGCAACTTCCTGTGGGTCCACGTGATTTCAAAATAAAAAGTGTTAAAACAGGAGGGGAATGTTGGCCCCCTCATGTGGCCTGCATCTGTGTACCATCTAAAATCAACATGTATACTAAGCATTTCACATATAAATTGGTTTATCATTTTCCAGGGACAAAACTTAAAAAGACTTATTGATCAGGCTGTGGACCCCTCAACAGCAATGTGTAGCATATGCATATGGTTAATTCCTTAATATATTAGATTTAAGTTTATTGTAAGGGACAAGATAGCATCGTGGTTAGCCTAGGCTCTGAGCCCCACCAAACCGAAGGAATCACAAATTCATTTTACCAGGAAATAGACCTCAGACCAGTCTTAACCTCCCAGAGCCCAAGATTTTTTTTTTAATTGAGAAGTCATCTTCTTTCTTTCCTTCTTCCTCTTCTTGTCATCATCATTCTACTGGATTGAATTGTACCCCCCTACCCATATGGTATGCTCAAGTCCTGGCACCTGTTAATGTGACCTTATTCAGAAACAGGGTCTTTGATCTTATGGATTAAGATGAGATCAACTTGGGTTGGAGTATGACCCACTGGAGTCTTTACAAGAGGAAGGACAGGGTGATTTGGAGACAGGGGCACAGAGGAGATGGGGGTGACTTGATTGGATTAGTGCCTTCATAAAAGACAGCTAGCTAGCCCCTTTCAGCACATGAGGACACAGTAAGAAGCAGCCACCTGTGAACCAGAAAGCCAACCCTCATGAGACTACAAATCTTGCCAGTGTCTTGACCTTGGACTTTCCAGCCTCCAGAAAAGTGAGAGAAAAAAAATATTTTTGTTGCTCATAAGCCCTGTTTGTGATCGTTTGTTACAGCAACTCAAATGGACTAAGACACACAGAGAGTAATTGACTTGCTCTAAGACACAGAATGAAGTTAATGTCATATCTGAAAATTTTACTCTGTTCCCTTCTCTGCTCCTCCATCTTAAAAGCACCAATTATTGAGCCATGGAATCTTAACCGAGATGGGACCTTAGAGCCCTTCCCATCTAGTCCACTTTCTGAAGAAAATTGAGACCTAAAGAGAAGTGATTTTCCCAAGTCACAGAGCAAACTTCTGTATTTTCCCTAAACACAATTTTACACCCCAAATACCCAGCAATCAGTGTAAAATAATAGACGATGCTGCCCCTAGTGGTAGAGCTGTGAAGTACAAGCTGCCACAGCCCAGAAACACTTTTTTTTTTTTTTTTTTTTCCTATAGATGGGAGACGATTTATTTTAAAGCACAGATATTTCATAAGGTAGATTTTTTAACGAAAATAATAAGCCACAGACTACATAGCTTATCTGAGGGAAATATGGTTAATTCCTTAATATATTAGATTTAAGTTTATGATTACTCTAAGTTAGCTTTGGAACATTAATCACTGATTGCAAAATATTTCTTTTAGTTAATTTCATATGTTTTTGCTGGGTTGGTGCAATATTATTGCACATTTAGAGCTAATAATTTTATATTGGATTTTAATACACAGCAAAATATTCTTAAATAAAACAAAAGTAATATTTTCCCCAACAAAAACTATTTTAAAATCACTTTCAATGCATGTACAATGAAACATATTTAGTTTCCCTCAAAGATGTAATTATAGATTTGAGATGCATCTTATAGATCCACATAGCTTATGTGCCAGCAAAAGATGATACTAACCCAGAAAAACTGTTTTTAATATGTCTCAATGGGGAATCTTCTGTTTTTTTTTTTTCTTTAAATCATCTTTCCCTTACCTTCATATTCAGAGCTTATATAAATTTCAGCAAAACGGTGATTGGAAAACAAGGTACTTAAACTCCCATGCTCAGAGATACAGTTAATCCAGACACACCCACAAGTAATCTGCTCTGAGGAAACTGCAGGAATAGAACAGATTTAAGGAACTGCTTCTCTGGAAAATCAGAAAGTATTTATTGTCTCCAGTTCTTCAAATGGAAGACAAGGTCATCAAGACTACGTGATCGTGTATTTGACAAATGGCTTCAGAGGCGAGCCCAGATCTATTTCACAGATCTCTCTCTTGCCCCAGTCTAGAAATAGCAGGAAGATGCTCTTGGGCCCAAGGGAAGGAAAAAAAAACAGCTCATGTTGATGCTGTCACGTTTATCTTTCTCCGAGAAGAGGAGGGCTGAGGAAACCAAGATTTCTGTGCCAGGCAAGCACTTTAAATACTTCATCTTTTTAAATCCTAACATTGCATATGAGAAAGATGCCAACCTTGTTTTGAAGCTCAAAGAGGCTTCCTTGTCCTTGGTTTGTTTCATCTGGTTAACTAGCATTTATTGAGTACCCACTCTGTGCCAGGACCTGCACAATTTGTTCATGGGTATTATTTAATTTCGTCTTCAAAACCTGAGCAACATCATCTCTATTTCACAGATGAGGAAAGTGAGGCTAGAAAAATGTTGGAATTTCTACAGTCTTTGAGGACCAATAGATGAACCCTCCTGAAACAAATAGAGAATCAAGAGACAGCTGGCAGAGACATGGAAGGTCAGATCACCATGTGGGAAACTGGCGGCTGAGTGAATGCAGGCTCCCTTGGAACAGGTCCCATGTTCATGGTCACACAACTGGTAAGCAGAGGAGTTGGAATTTGAACTGTGATCCACTTGACTCCAAAGCCCAGATGCTTACCTATCACACTGTCCTCTCCCCCTTTCTCTTTTTCAGAGAAATAATGAAAAAAAAAAACAAAACAGGACATCTTATAGAAACAAGTGTCCTCCATCTCCATCTTGGCTTGACTACTGTCACTGTCTCATTAGCCAAGGGTTAAGGACACACATTTCTTTTTACGTTCATCCTTGCAAATGAAAAATCTATTGAAAAGTTGTCCTCCATCTGACTCACCAAATGTGATCAGGATTCTTAATGGCGGGACAGGAGTCCAATCCCAACCAGATTTAATAAAATCTGTGTTTTAAAGGGGTTCTTGAGAGTCCTGCATAGGAGGAGGTGGGAGCAGAGTAGGGGGCTGCTGAGCTTCTGCCGGGGGTGGCAAGAGGCGCGCTCTGCCAGAAAGACTGCCCTGGCTACACTGCAGCACAGAGGGTGTTCATGAGCAGTTTTCCTATGGCTGCTTTGACAATGAACCACAGGCTTAGAGCCACACAGATCTGTTATTTCAGGTTCTGGAGGTCCAAAGTCTGACGCAGGTCTCAGTGAGCTAAAACCCAGGTGGAAGGGCCTCGGTCCACCTGCAGGACCCAGGCTAGGACCCCTTTCCTTGCCTACTCCCATCTCTGGAGGCTCTTGCACTCCTTGGCTCCTGGACCTGTTCTTCCATCCTCCCTTCCAAGCCATCAGCACTGCGTCTCTGCTTTTTCATTTCTCACCTCTCCCCTCGAGTCTCCGTTTCTGCCTCCTCTTCCGTTCTGAATTACACTGTGATGCCATTTGCAGCCTTCGCTTCCTGCGCCTCGCATCCCACGTGCCATTCAGGAGTTAGACATGGACATCTCCGGGGGCATCACTGTCCTGCCCTACACAGAGGCACATGCTTGTATTGACCACAGAGGGTAAGGAGTAAATTTCCAAGGGACAATTGAAGTGTTGGGGGGGGAGGGGGGCCAGTAATTCCAGAAGATGTGGCAGCTGCTGGGCAGACACAGTAGCCCCACTGTGTCTGCTGTTTGTGGCAGATCAAAATTGAAGTCAGATCTTTCTTGGATGTTTCCTGTTCCTCCAGCGTGCCAAGCCCAGTCTTGTGATGACTACCAAGTGGACATGGCACTAAACCGGCAGAAATACGAGTGACAGTAGATTTGCCCTGGCTTGTAAAGTACCCTGAAGTATCCCTGCTTAAGACATTCTCTTATGGTTCTACTTTCCTTATAAAAGTGGAGTGTAGGTTTCATTAAAGTGGTTATATGAGGGCACTAGTACATTGAAATTCCATTCTGCTGTGTTGAAGAAAATAAAATATTCTTAAAATAAATGATAGTAAGATTTTCCCCTCAATTTAAGGCATTAAATTGGTTCTCATATTTATTAAGGTGGCATCTAAACTTGGCTCATCTTCCTTGCCAGATAAAATACTTCATTTAAATTCTAGGTTGCTGTGGAATCTCCCCCTACCCCCACACACATCTTATTTATATCCCGAATGTACCTGATTTATAGTTTGATGTGCATGTTCCTCTAGTTCTTTTTTATACATTCATATGTGGGAATATACTATAAATTTTTTATTTCATTTTTTAACATAACAGTACTCTTTAGAAAACATGACTTGACCTCATCTTTTTTTAAAAGTATCATTGCAAAGATCTCTCAGGTATTTTGAGAGTAGCCACAGGTTCAGATTTCTATGGAAAAAGTTCTGATCAGTGTTGGCAACTGATGCAAAAACTTGGAGAACAGTGTGTAGCCTTCCCCAGATAGGCCCGTGGGTTTGACTCCTCCTGCAGACCACTAGTGTGAGAACTCTGAAAGGTGTACTTTTCAATTTAGACCCACATGCATCCTGTTGGTGGGAATCTATGCCGGCCTGGAAGTCAGGAGATGAAGGGGGAGACTCGGCCAGCTGTGTGGAGGTCACCACTGCTCACGGTGATCTCTGATCCCTTCTAAGTACCCAGGATGACTGTGCTTCCCAGCTTCCTTCACCTTGGGCAGGGCCACAGGACTCAGCTCAGTCAATAGGCTGTGGGCGGAAGGGACCCAAACCACTGCCAGGTGCTGGTGGGAAACCTTCTATCCTGTTATTCCCCCTGCAATTGTGGGAGCCAATCCTAAACCAGGGCCTCTAGCATCCTGGTCCCTGAGCGACAGTTTTGAAGGCTATATGAGTGAGAAGGGTACCTTTGTTGTTTTTTGATTCAGAGATTCTGTGACTTTCAAAATCTTTATAAGGCAGTACAACTTGGCCTATCTGAGCTGATAGAGGGCGTATTAATTTTATATCACTGTGTGCTATATTGCCATGAACCCTTTCCTTTGCTTACAGTTCTGTGAATCTAAAGTCTGGCACAGACAGCTGGGGTCTCTGCAAGAGATACCGAAAGGCTGAAATCAAGGTGTCTGTAGGGCTGCACCCCAATCTAGAGGTTCAACTAGGTAAAGAGCCACTTCAAATCCCCTTGGATATTGGAAGAATTTAGTTCCTTGTGGTTCTGTGACTTAGGTTCCTGCCATCCTGCGAGTTTGTTGGCCCTGGACCACTCTCAATTTCTGCAGTCACTTTCCAGGTTCTCGTGTGCCTCTCCATCCCAGCAGGGCAGACCTCCCTCGGGCTAAAGTCCTCTGTTGATGGGAGTCACTCAACTTTCCTTTCTGTAGCTAGCCAGAGGAGACACCCTGCATTTCAAGGCTCAGTCCCCTCACTCCCTCTCTCAAGGACAGCTCTGTCTCCCGATATAATCAGGGGGGTCAATATTTTCATCTTCACAGAACTGGAGATCATGCAAGCCACGAGCATCAGTGAGACGGGAATTCTTAAGGTTCTAGTCTGAATGGGAAAAACTTCTGATGTATTCTATTTCAATCCATCATATCCTCACCATTTTCAGAGATGGAAAAGTTTATCAGCCACATAATGAAAATACATTTATAAAGCAAGATTATAAATAAAAAATGGAAAGTAAATAAACACAGTTTGTATATAAGTTGTAACATGAAAATGGTGTACTGTTCTTGCCAAAAGAGGGAGGGAAGACTTCATCATGGGTGGTGGTTGCTAGAGTAGGTACCCAAGTGCAGCATTCTTTGAAAGAGGCGTTTTCAGGCTCTGCACCATTTTCTGCAGTAATTGTCAAACCATTTGGGGGCCGGTGGACTGGTGATCTTGCACTCACTGTGCACCAAAAAAAAAAAAAGAAAGGTAGAGCTCAGAAAACTCATTGAGGATGTGTGTGAACATGAGTGTGGGTAGGTCAGTGTGCAACCAGCACACAGGAGAAGTTTCAGCAAATAGCACCTCTCCATCCCTTTGTCTTGGTGTATGCACACAAAGAGAATCTTTTGACCTTGTTCAGATGTGGCTCACGGTTCAAGTTGAAGCCACTTTATATTTTCTGAATTGAAACAGTCATGTTGTTCCAACCAGAGAGTGTGTCTTTGCCTGAAACCAACATGTCCAAATATTGTTTCTTATCACTTTTTAAGTCTGTGGAACTGAGAATTGAACCCAGGGGTGCTCTGTCACTGAGCCACATCCCCAGCCATTTTAATTTTATTTTTTTATTTTGAGACAGGGCGTTGCTAAGTTGCTGAGGCTGCCTCAAACTTGCAGTCCTCCTGCCACAGCTTTCCAAGTCACTGGAATTATGGGAGTGTGCCACCACACCCAACTCTTGTCACTTCTCATAACATATTTATTTATTTGGTGTGTCTTAGGCAAAAAATAAAGTTATTAATAAAAGAATGTTTGTCCATAATTAGAATAATTTTTCAAGGATCTTGATGACAAAAATTGATCAAACAGCGATCATGTGATCTAATATTTGGATCTGTTCCTGGGGAACAAGTAGAGAGGGACCCTCTGACCTGCATAGGCCCATAGTTGGTTTGGGTTTATTATTTGCTATTGAAAAATCCTTCTTCCAAGGAATCTCCATACTGCCCTCCAAATTGGCTGGACCAGCTTGCAGTCCCACCAGAAATGTACAAGTGTACCTTTTTCCCCACAGCCTCGCCAGCACTTGTTATTGTTTGACTTCATAATGGCTGCCTTTCTTACTGGAGTGAGATGGTATCTTAGAGTGGTTTTAATTTGCATTTCTCTGATAGCTAGAGATGGTGAGCATTTTTTGGTGTACTTGTAGATTGATTGTATATCCTCCTCTGTGAAGTGTCTGTTTAGATCTTTGGCCCATTTGTTGATTGGGTTATTTGTTTTTTTGTTGTTTAACTTTTTGAGTTCTTTGTATACTCTGGAGATTAGCACTCTATCTGAAGTGTGAGGGGTAAAAATTTGTTCCCAGGATGTAGGCTCCTTTATACCTCACTTATTATTTCTCTTGCTGAGAAAAAACTTTTTAGCTTGAATATGTCCCATTTGTTGATTCTTGATTTTAACTCTTGTGCTATAGGTGTCCTATTAAGGAATTTGGAGCCTGACCCCACAAGATGGAGATTAGGGCCAACTTTTTCTTCTATTAGATGCAGAGTCTCTGGTTTGATTTCTAGCTCCTTGATCCATTTTGAATTAGCTTTTGTGCATGGTGAGAGAAAGGGATTCAATTTCATTTTGTTGCATATGGATTTCCGGTTCTCCCAGCACCATTTGTTGAAGATGCTATCCTTTCTCCATTGCATGCTTTTAGCACCTTTGACTAATATAAGGTAGTTGTAATTTTGTGAATTGGTCTCTGTGTCCTCTACTCTGTACCATTGGTCTACCCACCTGTTTTGGTACCAGTACCATGCTGTTTTTGTTACCATTGCTCTATAGTATAGTTTGAAATCTGGTATGGCTATACCACCTGTTTCACTCTTCCTGCTTAGAATCGCTTTAGCTATTCTGGATCTTTTATTTCTCCAGATGAATTTCATGATTGCTTTTTCTATTTAAGGGAGGTGACTCAAAACAGAGTAGGAAGGAAGAGCATGAGAAGATTACCACAAAACAAAGAAAAGAGGAGGGAGGGAAAGGGTTGGAGAAGGGGAATTGCACGGAAGACAGAAGGAGACCCTCATGGGTTCACAAAATACATATACGATGGTGTGAGGGGGAAGGGAAGAAAGAGAGAGAGAGAGAGAGAGAGAGAGAGAGAGAGAGAGAGAGAGAGAATGTTACAGTAGAATTGGTAGAGAATAGTGATGAGAGGGGAGGGGAGGGGAGGGGGGATAGGGAGGGCAGCAGAATACAACTGACACTAGGATTGCTGTACGTATACACATGGATGTATAACCAATGTGATCCTGCAATCTGTACATGTGGAAAAATGAGAATTCATACCCTATTTGAATCAAATGTATGATATGTCAAGATCATTGTATTGTCTTGAGCAACTAATAAAAAAAAAAGAAAAAAGAAAGATCCCTCTTCTTTTCCAGAGCAGAACTAAAAAAGAACAAGAAAAATAGCTTAAGGAAAAAAAATGAGATTAAATTAAGTCAAAAATTGGGCTGGGGATATGGCTCAAGCGGTAGCGCGCTCGCCTGGCATGCGTGCGGCCTCCTCAGCACCACATACCAACAAAGATGTTGTGTCCGCCGAGAACTAAAAAATAAAAATATTAAAAATTCTCTCTCTTTCTCTCTCTCTCCTCTCTCACTCTCTCTTAAAAAAAAAAGTTTAAAAAAAGTAAAAATAAATTAAGTCAAAATGACCCAGAGGTCGTTGCTAATTAGAAATTTCCAGGAGAACCAGGCTTAAGAAATTAACGTCAAGCCTAAAGGAGATAGTAAGTGGTTTTGTAAGTCTCATTTAATTTTTAAAATAAGAAAACTTCAAAGTCAAATGCTGTTTTCACATTTCAAGATGATGTTTCCTGTACCACAAAAACACTATAAGGAAAAAGTAATTTTTAAAAAGTCAGCACGAAGCAATGATAATGAAGTTCTGAACTTTTTAAAGCATCTTAATAAGAACTGACTGTTGATGTCATAGTCTCTCGCTACTCTAGAAATGCCACACCAGGCACATTTTTAGGATTTTGAAGGCAGTGGAAAGACCATAAGCCTCTGCTTTTCTCTTGTTGTTTTTCCTGAGTTATTCTTTCTTTAAAAGATTCCTTGGTATAAGTTTATCTTTGCCCAAAATGGACAAAAGTATTTTTAGTAATGTCTCTTGACAGTTCAAGAGGCGAAAACACAGCATTGAGTAAATATTACATAAAATATGATACATTTAATATTATGTTTATAAAAGATTTTTCAGGTGTCCTAGATACATTTATAATAAAAACCCACTTGCTTTGCTGTAACTCTGACCCTTTGGTTGTTGGTTTTGCAGAACTGGGGATGGGACGCCACACCAGGCGAGCCCTCTGCCACTGAGCCCAGACTCCAGTACTTCTTAACAGAGTGATCAAGACGGGTCCATACACTGAACTCAGAGGAAGACAGTAGAGCTTTCCCCTCAGACCCTCTTCTTCACTTCCCATCTTAGTTTATTGCCGTGAGCGTGAACGTTGAGCCAAGTGTCGGAGAAGTCAATGTCTGATTTTGGTCAGTACCAAATCTCAGTGTCTATCAGAAATGAGGGTCAACGCCAGTTGTTTCAGGAAGAACTCCATTATGTATTTCCTTTGAGCAAGCTATGTATTTATGAGCATTGCCTTAAGTAATCTGATTCCTCCAAGATTTTTTAAGATGAAGTTGATATTGATAGTAGTTTTTGGATTTTTCTTCAAAAGCAGTGACAGACTGCTTTGTAGATAATGGCTGAGTTGAGCTGCAAGAAAACCCTAGTAACATTGGCTTGCACAATAAAGTATACTTCTTCTTCACATAAATGAAGTCTAGAGGCAGGCAGGCAGTCTGGGGTGAATACGGTAACTCCACAGTGGTGGGGGGGCTTAGACTCTTTTCCTACTCATGTGACTTTTACCTCAGTGTTCATGATGGCTAATGTTGCTCCAGCCGTCAGAAAGAAGAGAGGAAGGAAAGAGTAATAATATAATAATGTACATGGCTTCTATCTTTGAGGAAGGTTTTCTAGAAGTCATTAGAAATTACTTTAATATAACACCTGGAGTTTAATTACATGGTCATACCTAACTCCCAAGGTCTGAGGTGTGTAACCTTTATTCTGGGTTTGCCTATGTAAAAACTGGGGATGCTATTACCATGATGGAAAAGGAGAGAAGGCCTTGGTCTCTGTCCCTAGTGGAAAGAGCATGGTCTTTCCAGTTACGCACACACCCAGCACCTCTCAATTGTGTGATTTTGTGCAAGTCACTTTTGCCTTCATTTTAAAATCTGGAAGCAAGCATGTAACTTCTACAGTCACTCTGGCCTTCCTTCCTAGCCTACACAAAGCATATCTCTCTATAGAACAATACGACTTGGAATCCTGACACATGCATCTTCAAAGAGGTCTCCTAGTCACACTGTGACACTTTCCATGAACTTAAGTAACTTTGGAAACGACTCTATAAAATTCCTCCAAAGTCACGTGAATCTCATTAAGTTAGAAGCCAATGCTTAGCACAGAGTATTTATAGAGTAAATGTGGAATGAAAGAATAAAATACATTTAAAGAACATGCCTCTGAACTCTATTAAACAACTACATAACAAATACTGACTGGGTAAAAAATAAATAAAAACAACTAAGCAGATTCTTTTATTGCTTTTAAAAATTAATTTTGAGCAAGTACAGGTCCTAGGGTAACTAGCCACTGAGAGAGAGAGAGAGAGAGAGAGAGAAAGAGAGAGAGAGAGAGAGAGAGAGGATGGAATGAGAAAGCAAGATCGCTTTTCATGGAGGTGGTTTGTAGTCTGGGGAAGGAGATCTGACTTGCCCCAACTTGAGGTCATAGTATATTCACTACACAGAACTCTGAAAGAATCATGTCTGATTGAAAAATAAAATCCACCCTTAAGTGATCCCCCCCCCCACCCCGGTGGATGTTGGCTGTTTGCCTGGCTGTAGAATTCTCTGTCAGAATCACATGATCATAGCATTCCCAGCTCAGTTATGCCAGGGATCTTAGTTGCTGCCAGATCTATCCACCTGTCCATCCAAAAAATGTCAGGTGTCTTTTACAATGAGTGTGGCTCCTGCTCATAAGAAGCTCACAGTGTGCTGGAGGAGGTGGGCCAGCAACCAGTCAGTTATGACACAGAGTGGGGTGCGTCCTGGTTGTGCGACCCGTGATGACGGCCCTCTCGGCAGAGGTTCTCCCCAGAGCCGACTCCTGCCTTGCTACCAGAGCCCGCCCTTTGAGGTGTTGGCTGGGCATGTGCCTAGGGGAGGCTAGGCTCCTCCCAGCCACAGAAAGTGAATTTTGACTAGTCCAGGTGGGTGGTGGTGATCTCTTCCCCTTGCTGGTTCAGTTCTGGTTAATAGCATTCAAGAGGAAAGTCTAGAGGGGAGCATTTGGGAAAGTTTTCCTCCGTTCTGAAAAGAGACTGGAGGAAGGAATATGCTCTCTACTGTATTTTGGGTATCCAGTGAGCGCTTGATAGTCGCAAGCTGTGAAAACCTTATTGCTTCCAAGATGAGATAAATGTGAGGACAAAATCCACCCCATTAAGAAAAACAGAGGAGGAAGAGAGAGGACCTGGGTCCTTGAGGAGACTGCTGCCTTGGGAATTCCTAATCTCTGGAATTTTTGTGCCATAATATACTCTGGGAGTTCCATAAGCCCTTGGAGTCGTGCCTCCCGTTGCTTGCCTCTGTTGCTGGTGGGCCTGAAGCCCATGCTGACATAGGGGTTAGCCCACCCTTGGGGCCGGAACCCGACCTGTGCAGGAATGGATCCAGGGGAGGCTGCCTGCAGGAGAAAAACACCTAACCCCAGGTCAGAAAATCTAAAACATGGCTTCACCAGCAGCAAGGGGCCAGGAAGGTGCTTCAGGGTCTGGGAGCCTCATAGGCGAAGGAACGAAGGTCCAGCAGAGCCAGGCATGTTTGCAAGAGATAAAGAAAGGGAGACTGAGGATGACGCTGGACAAGTAATCAAACCCCAGATGACACATCTTCCTTGTTGAGAAGTCTTAAAGGAAACTGGGGTGGGGGTCACTTTGGATCTGGAGGCCAAGATGACATATTTTGCCAATTGGCAAAGTTGCAGGGTTTATATCAGCCCTGTGTGGAATCTACCACCACTTCAGGCAGTTATTGACAGAGCTGGATTTACATCTCCCACTTCAGGGTTTTTTTTTTTTTTTAATCTGTCTCATCATTTTTGTTTCTCTATTCTTCCTCCGTTGCTTTCTTTTGCACTAAAGTGAATATTTTATGATGTGGTATTATAATTTCTTTCTTTCTTTTTTTTTTTAAGAGAGTGAGGGAGAGAATTTTAATATTTATTTTTTAGTTTTCGGCTGACACAACATCTTTGCTTGTATGTGGTGCTGAGGATCGAACCTGGGCCGCACGCATGCCAGGCAAGCGCCCTACCGCTTGAGCCACATCCCCAGCCCCTTAATTTCTTTAATGATTTTTTTTCACCATTTTTGAAATTATTTCCCTAGTCGTTGCTCTAAGGCTTAAAATACGCTTCTTATCAGAGTTAGCTTCAGATTTATGCTGAATTAATTCTAGAGAGAGAAATGTAACTCCCACATAGCTTTAGTCCCTCTTCCCTCTTTTTGTGGTAGTAAGAGGGAGGTAAGAGGATGAATGTAGAGGAAGGGAACCAACAGAAGTGTGTGTATAACAAGAGGGGATTTGTCAGATTTACCTACTCCAGCGGAGGCTGGGTGGCCCTACAATGGCCGCCTGCAGGCTGGAAACTGGGAAAGCAGGGGCAGCTCAGTCCAATCATCTGGAGCCTCAGAACAAGAGGGACCAAGGAAGCAGCCCCCATCCAAGACTCGGGGCCTGGAAGCCCTGGAGAGTCAGTAGCTAAGGAGTCTGGAGCCTAATGTCCGCAGGCAATGGCAGCCCAAAGACGCACAGCTCAGGAAGCATCAGGCTCGTCTGCCCCATGGCCCAGTGGGCATCTCCCTTGCCCATCTTTGTTCCATCTGAGCTGGTTGGATAGAGCGACCCACGTTCGGGGTGGGTTGATCTCTAATCCACGGTTGGCAGTTACCAAATGAAGATATAGGATGCCCAGGGAACATCAGACAAACAACCAATGGAGTTTCAGCTGAAGCATTCCACTAGAGAAACCCGCACCTCTGTTCCTCCTTGGTAACTCTGCGAGCTTTGTGAGTGATGAAACAATTCACACCGGGAGGGTCAAGGACTTGCCCAAGGTCATAGAGGAGGCAGAGGAGGAGCTGGACTTCAAACACAGAGACTCGGCCCCACGCTTTCTGCTCTTTCTCCGCAAGAGACACCTGCTTAGATATGGAGCAGGGGACCGCCCTCCACATCAGCCATCACTCTGTTCCCACTGAGATGAGTGGGCTTTCAGGGAGAGAGAAAAAGAGACCCTTACTAGGTGGAGACCTGGATGATGACCAGCCACACTTGTGCCTTTAGTTAGATGAACAAAGCCTCCAGCATGGGCTTGTAATGGGTCAATTAGCACAAAAACAATCAGTTTGAATGTCACCAGATTTGAAGACCTCCACAAGGTGCCCTCTCTGATTTACATCCAGACTACATAACCAGGAAGAAACATTCTGAACCCCAAATATCACATGGTTGGCATGAGGCTGAATTTTTACAAAAGCTTGCCTGGTAACCTGCAGTTTGCTCCCCAGGAAAATAATATATATAGTTAGAGAACTCAACCCAGGCGGGTCACTCATCTTCTCTGAGAGGTGAAGGTGACCACACCCGGCCTTTGAGGTGTGTGTGCCTGTCTTTGATTTCCTCTGAAGAGTCTTTGCTTGTGCCTTGCTTTTGATGCATCCTGAAATTCTTTTCAGCAGCCTAAGTCCAGAACCTGCCTGGGCCATGCTGACATCCCACTGCCCCCTTGGAGGGACTGCCTAGGACTCTTGTCAGACATAACCACACTCTCACAACTCTCAGAAAAAAATGACCAGTTCACATAAAAAGGAGATTTATTGCAAATAATAAAGGAGAATCCTTCAGAATCCAAAAATAAAGATTTTTATCTGGGCTTACAGACACCAAACACTGCCATGAAACATCTTCACAGACACTCAGAAATAATAAGCAGATATTTGGGTTTTCTGTGTTCCCATAGAATTGACACAAAATTAACTACCAGAAAGAATAAACAAACAAAGCACAAATCAAATTGGAATAGAGTGTTTAAAATAAAGATGTTAAAACCCATTGTGTCTTCATCCTTTAACTTCATTCCTCAAAGGATACTTTCTATTTTGTAGAATGGCATTTTTCTCCCAGAATTAGGTATCTTACTAAACATGCTGTCCTGAAACTTCCTCTTTTTTTTTCCTTTTGCACCCTATCTCAAACATTGATCCACATGTGTTTATTAGCGCTCACCTCATTCTTCTTCTTTGCTATATACTACTTCATGGCACAGATGGACTGTTAATTTCTTAAGTAGTGTCTTAATGTGAATGTTAGGTCATATCCACTTTTTCCTTTATGACAGTGTTTCCAGGAATGTACAAATACTTTTGCTTACATATGTGATTCAAAGTCCTAGAAATGGAGTTTGGCCTAAGGAGATGCACATTTGATATTTAAACATATAAAGACAGATTGCACCAGCAGGGATTTACACATCTTTTGTTGACCATTGTCTGATTGGTATCTGGATCAAAAAGACATCTCCCATTGGGCTGAGAAATAGATTCCTTCACATTGCCAGTGCCCACATCTTATCATCTTGTTTCCCAAGTAGCCCAGGGCTTGTAAGATCACGAAATGCCAATATTTTGTAAGCAAGAAAAGAAATAATGTCGTCAACTGTTTCCCCAAGCTACCAATAGCACTGCATGGAAGGCAGCTCATGTGTGACTTGAGGTCAGGGGTCAGCCAACTATGACTTGTGGGGCATCTAACTGCCATCTCTTTTCGTATAGCCCATAAGCTAATGATAGTTCTTGTATTTGTAACCTGGTTAGAAAAAATAGAAAGACAAATATCTGCTATGTGAAAATTATACAAAATTCAAGCTTCATGTTCATAAGTGGAGCTGTTTTGGAACACAGCCCAGCCTCACTTGCTCTTCCACATATTGTCTGTGGCAGCGTTGAGTAGTGGCAGCAGAGACCCTGTAGCCCACAAAGCTGAAATCTCTTACTCTCTGGCTTTTACAGAAAATATTTTCCAACCTTTCCTTTAGGTCTGGCGTGTTATTTTTTTTCTCTTCTGTGACAGTCACAGTTTTTCTTCTCCGAAACGTTCTCTGTTCTTTCTTTTTTCCTCTTAACACATCTCTAAAGGTAACATTGCAAATTAGTGAGGCTCACTTGAACAGTGAATTTCGTTTTCCTACTTGCCAAGTTTCTGAAGGTAAAATATATTTTAAGGAAAATAAAGAATAATGGTTTTTCTCTTGGTCTGAAATGAAGTTTGGTCACAATATTAACACAAAACGAATGAAATTTAGAACTAAGGGAATTTAAAAAAAAATGAATAAATAAACATGACTCTGAGTATCTTCCTAGGATTCCGTTTCCCTAGAAAGACTAATTTAATTTTAGGGTAGAAGCCAGAGGAGCTGCTATTCCTTCTCATTTGAGATCCATTAAAACAAACAAAGAAAATCATTAGCCCTTTTTGAAACCAGAACTGGCCAGAGACCTCTGTCAGCTCCTCCAAGGCGAGGTGCAAAGCAGGATTTGGTGTGTAGATTCATTGGCTGGCTGGGTGGTAATTCTTTGTAAGATGAGAAGGCAGCATTTGGCTACAAAGGGGAATGTGAGAGAGAATTCTGGCCCCTTTCCAGGTGGGCCACCATCTTGAGGGGCTGGTGTAGAGCAGTGGGTTGGGACAGTGGCTCACAGGCAGCTGACGGGGACAGAGCTCGGAAGTGGGATGGCTCCCTGAGCACGAGGTCACTAAACCAAGGCTCAGCTGGATTTAGAACCTGGCTTTCTTCCTCTGTGGTCACTTGTTTGAGGCTCTTAGGCCGTGGCCTCTCCACACACTCATCCTAGTGTCCAGCACAGATCAGGACTTCAACACTGAGTGTCCAGCCATCCATGTAGAGACCATGCCTTGACCCTGTCTGGAGGCAGTCTGAAGGGTTCCCTAGGGAGTGCAAGGAAATGGTCCAATCCCAAGCTGAGCACTACCAGGAGCCTTCTTGAAGCTTTCTGTGAAGTGCAGTGAGGGAAAGACTGGCTTCCAGGGTGACTCCTATGAACAGTTTATATTATATAAGTAAATGGTTGAGGTGGAGAGGGGAGAGGAAGACGTCAGTTAGCATATGTGGCCAAATAATCAGAACTATACAGAGTCCTTGCACCTGGAGGAAGTCAGCATGTCCCTTTAACACAAAGAAACAAAGAAAGCCTTTCTGGGCTAGATGAGGTTCAAACTTCAGGAATGATGTGGTGGTGAAGAAGTCACTGCTTCCAAGTCTGAGTGAGCTGGTCATTCATGGTGCTCAGCGTGGAGCTTAGCACCTGTGGGAGCTCAGCCTTTGAAGCCTTAACTCCAGGTAATCATGTCAACTATATAGGATTGTTGGAAGGATCTCTGTGTTCCATATCAACGAGACACTGATATTTAAGCAGTCCACATCCCTGTTTGTCTTTCAACATGGCCCTGTGAATGGCTTGAACAGGAAGTATAAGCCCCACTTCTCAGATGGAGAAATTGAGTGTGATAGATTCAGTCAGTTGTCTCAGCATCGATTTTACATTTTTTTTCTAGGATGCTTCTCTGAACTGTAGGTCTGAAAACTAAAAATCTATATCTTCAAGACTCCCCTTGTAGCTAGAGTCCTAAATCTGATCCAGAACCAACCATCACACGGGCTTAGTTAAGAACTGCATTTGGAATGGAATTAAGAGGAGAGGAAAGGTATCCTGTGTGCAGATAAACTCATGGCTGACGAGGTCAGTTCTGCGAATAGTGGGAGGAGCCACCAATTTCTGTATCTGGAGAGTGGCCAAGGTGGTAGGATCCTGAGGCTAGACCCGAGAAGATATCTTTCTGATTGCCCATCTTCCTCTTTCACTCATGGGCCAGCTCCAAGGTTCTGCTCTGGAAGTCATCCCTGAAGGATACCAACAGCCTGCTCCTGTTGCTCCTCCATTCCCCACAGTGGTTTCATTTGAACTGAATCTTTATATTAAGTTCTTTTTTGCTAAAATAGTGAGAGATTTTGCAGCTGAAGCCCAGATTATGCCATGGGACATCAAGAAGTTGCATCACTTGTCCTGATAAAAGTTAAGCATTTGATTTTCTTGCCAAATTTCCCCCCAAACACCACAAATATTAGTTCTAGCTCTCCCTGGCTTCTACACCTTGTTATTTGTCTTCTCTGAACCTCTGTTTCCTCATCTATCACATGGGGTCATAATGTTCACTTTGCAGGGGATGTTGAGAAGATTGAGTGATATCACAGAATATGACATGCCAAGGTGAGAAGGGACTCCACAAATGATAATTATTAATAGTAAAAACGTGCTTTAGAAGAAGTCATATCCATCAGTATGTGCTAGTTTCCACTGAGAGAACAACCTTCAAGTCAATGCAGTCCCTTCCAACAGGAAAGATTTTCTTTTCATTCATGGTTGTGTGTATGTCTTTGGTTGGAAATGGGTGTCTTGCTCTCCTCAGTGACTTAGGGATCCAGACACTATTTCATGTGCTCCTCAATGAAAGGAGACCTCTAGGGGGTCTTCAGGTGACAATACACCTGATGAAACAGGACACTTGTATTCACAATTCATATTCCAAAGCTAGTCACAGGACCCCCTCTGATCACAAGGGATCCAGGAAATGTAAGAGGACCATGGGATGAGTTGGTATCTTTGGCGGCCCCCCAGAGTGTGAAAGGGGGTTCCAGGTGTAGGTCGAGGTGTTCTGTGCACTTTCACATTTCTCAACTGCAGAACGGGTCCCATCTTCCACCAGGAACTGCAAGATGGTGATTGGGTAATTGGAAGGAAATCAAAGAATATTTCCAGACAGGTGGAAGGAAGTGCGGAAATAGGAATCCTTCCAACACCTTAGGCTCTTACCGTCCTGCATCCATTCTTCTCACTGAATCTGGAGTGCTCCATGTGAACATGAATCAGATCCTGTCATTTCCTCACTTATCCGCTATGGGTACCAAAAATAGAACCCAGCCTTCTAACCATGACTTCTTGACAGTATTGATTATTTATTGGTGCATAACAAACATTCCCCAATATGCAGGGGCTTAAAAGAACAGTAAACCTTTATTGCCTCATGATGTTTCTATTGACTAGGAATTTGGGAGGGATTTACCTGGGTCACCAGACTCCTGGTATTCCCTGAGGTACAGTCGAGATGTCAGCTGGGGCTGCTGTTGTCTGAGGCTTTATTGGGCTGAAGGATCCATTTCCAGGATGGCTCACTTGCACGGCAGACAGATGGTGCTGGCCATTGGCAGGAGGCCATAGAAATGTGGGGACGTGGCCTCCCGTGTGGGCCTTCCCAGGGACTCTCAGACTGTCCTCCAGACGTGAGGGACCTGAGCAGGAGCAGCACAAGTGTCCATACTGCCATCCCAGTCCTCTCCTGGTCCCAAGGGCAGCCTTACTCTGTGTCCACAAGGATGGGGGTACCAGGAGGCAGGGCTGTCTGAAGCTGGCCGCCACCATGCCCCGATCTCTGATAAGTCCTTCTCTCCTCGTGGTGACTGTCTTTCTGCTCTGACATGTTAAGCCCATTTTCCAAACTCAGGGCCTTTGCTTGCTCTTCTCTCTGCCAAGACACTCTTCCTTCTGATCTTAGCATCTTTGTCACATTCGGGCTTTGGTTCAAGTGTCCTTTCCTGCCCGTCTTGTCTGCCACATCTGCTATTGCTTTTGCCTGTCGCTTCATCATTAGCAGACCATTCTGTTTATTTTCTTCCCTCTCTGGCAGCGTCATCATTCCTTACTGGTTGATTGGCCTCCTTCTCCCTGTAGAATTTCAGCAACCCAGAGTGGACCCCGCCCCCTGAGCATGTGCAGTGTCTCTAGCACCTGCAGTCCACAGCAGAGGGGAAAGCAGATTCCTCAGATCCTCTCACGCCTTTGTGTTCTTTGAACTTGAGCTGAAATCTGGTACTGGCTTGGTGCTAAGGTCCTGGTCTCCAGTGTGCAAAGCAGGCCCTGGGGAGAGGAAGGGAGGCCATCAGGTGGCAGGCTGGGGGCTGCCTTGCTCCAGGCTCACCTGCAGCGGCAGCCTGGACTCACCTACAGCCCAGAGTCTTTTGGGGTCTGATGGTCTGATGGGGTCTTATTATTTGAATGAGGCACTTTTAACTGCACTGACAAGAGCTTCTCTGCAGGGGACCCATTAACACTGGCCTAAATGGGAGTCACCTGGAGAGAGGGAAGCCCCAGGGACCACTCTGAAAGCTTTACCAGAGCATGTGGCCTTCTTCATTGCTGTGGCTTCCCTGGACAATTAAATGGGCAGCAGACAAGACTGCTCACTTGGCATCTCTGGTCTTCAGTCTCAGGCTGCTGGTGACTGTCTGTGGATGGGAGCAGATCAACCATCTGCTTGCTGCCTCCCTTCTGCCTTTTTGCCTTCGCCCCTTTCTTTTTTTCTTCCTTCCTCTCTTCCTTCCTTCTTACTCTCCCTTCTTTTATCCCTCCCTCCCTTCCCCATCTAGGGAGGTGCAGATGGTTGGTGGATTCCCCAGCCCTCCCCGCTCAGGCCTGGCTATTGACTCCACCCACTGCATCCTTTCTCCCATCTCTCCCCTGCCTCTAAAATCAGAAAAACCAAAGTGACTTACTTTCACTTTATAAGTGGAGGCATTGGAGCTGTGGGCTAGCTGTACAAAAGAAATGGGCAGAGGTGCCCAGCTGAGGGGACTCAGGGTTATCTGGCAGGGCTGCTGGAGGCTTCTTGCATATACAGATTTTCCAAGCATGCGCCTTAGACAGCGTCCACAAACCTGGAGTTCTTGAGGTAGGGAGCATTACCATAGCTTTATTGGGTACCAAGCTGAACAGAAGGTGGGATTTCTTACCCTGAGTTCCCTGGCACTATCCTAGACAATGTGATCCCATTAGTGATAACTGTGAGTTCTTCATAAGGCAAGTGCTTTGCACACACCATCCCATGTGATCTTCCCAAAAGCCTTGGGGATGATATGTACCTGTCTTTCAGATGAGGAGACTCTGGTGTAGAGAGGTTAAGTTGCTCAGAAAATTCTGAAACTGCTTGTTGTATTGCTTCTCAAATTTAATTCCTACCACAGCTCTGAGATGAGAATTACAATCCTCATTTTACACTCAAAGGCCCTGAGGCTCAGGAGTGAAGCTCACACAGCCAATAGGTGGGAAATCAACCACAGTAATCCCCACCTGCATGCCTGCCATGCCAGCCTGAAATGCACAAGTAACTGGACACCATTTGTAATGATTTAAAACTCAATTACTAGGAGAATCATTTATCCTCCTGCAAAATATCCTGTATCATCTTTAGGAATTAGGATCAAGGACAATGTGTTGGATTGCAAATGTGACCATAGATTGCTCCCTCCTCTGTAACCACACCCTTTCATGATGTGAGTTTGCAGCATCTCATATCAGGAAATGGGGGCCCGTGTCCCCACTCTGAAGTTGGAGTTGGTCGTGTGACAAGCTTTGAACATCAGAATGCAGCAAAGGTGACAGAAGAGCCAGGGTAGACCTCAGGAAGCCTTGTGGCTTCGGCTCCCTTTAGGAACCCTATGAGCTGATCAGCCCAGCAATGAGAGTCATATGGCCCGGTCACGTGTGCATCTTAGCCCACACCAGCCAATCTCTAGAAACAGCTGTGTGAGTGATGGACACTTGACCATGGATGCATGCTAACATTCAAAAACAGCTGTGCAAAGCCCAGATGGCTAGCACACATGTTCGTGAGCTAACTTGCTAGCTCTCAAAGTGTATTCCCTAGGCCAGGAGCAGCAGCAGCACCCGGGAACCTGTTAGAAAAAAAAAAAAGTACACGTATAAAGACATAAATTGGTGTGAACATACTTTGCATACAAAGATATGAAAATTTGTGCTCTATACATGTAATAAGAATTGTAATGCAGTCCACTGTCGTGTATTTAAAAAATAAAATCAATTAAATAAAAAAATAAATAAAAGAAATGCAAATTTTCAAGCTTATCTTAGAACCACTGAATCATAAACTCTTGGAGTAGCCCCAGTGGTCCTTTTCAACTAGCGCTCCAGTGGTTCTTATGTGTGCTAAAGTTCAAGAACCACTGAACTCAGTAATGGTGTGGTTTTAAGCCACTCAGTTTTGGGATTGTTACCCAACAGAAGTCAATGGACATAGTTAATTGGAAAAATTACTTTTGGAAGAGGTGGGTCATTGGGGGCATCTCCTTGAAGATGTGTGTCTTGTCCCTGTCTGCCACCTCTCTGCCTCCTGGCCTCCAAGAGGTGAGCAGCTCTGCTAGATCACTATTTTCCGCCATGATGTCCTGCCTCACCAAAGACCCAGAGCACCGGGGCCCAATAACCATGGACTAAAACCATGAGCCAAAATAAGTCTACCCTCCTTGTAGTTTTTCCCAAATGTTTTGTCACAAAGATGAAAAGCTACCTAAAACAACTTCCCGCGGTTGTTTGACTATAAATGGGTTGAAGATGTTAGACTTCATCTAACATTCCTATTTTGTGGCTGTTTAATCTCTCGCCTACATATTTTATTTAGATTTGTTTTTCTTGGAACTTATCGAGAGGGTCAGAGCCTACTCTTTCTGCTGTCCTCTTTCTAGATCACCAATCGCGAGAGGGAATACTTAAATGAACATCTCTGTTATTTATATGCTCAGCATCTGCCGCATCTGCCACAAGTTCAGTCTCTGCCCTGGCTGCTGAGGAATTGAGCAATCTAACTGGACATGAATTCTAAAGACCACAACAATCAGAGAAGAGAAAAATCAGCACGGGCTGGAGAAACCAGGATGACCTGCAGGGGGAAGCCAGTACTGACATGACGTGCTCAACTACAGCCTTCGCCTTAGCTGTCTGGTCTAAAAAAACACTGGCTTGCTGTACCTGCATTTGAGATTAAACTTTTTTAATTGGCAAACATCACAATCTCCTGTGTACGTACAGGCAGTTAAGTGTGTTATTAAAACTAGATGATGTTTTTGTCTTCACATATGATGTGCTGATGCAAGCAAACTGGGCACAAAAGACACAACCAGGACCTTCTCTCAGCAAGTTTCCCTGCACCTTCTCCCAATGTCTTGATGCACTTTTAAAATTAGACTCCAAGTCCTTTTGGATCTTGCCTCAATGTTCTTTTATCCCCTCAGCAGCAGGAGCATCACGGTTCCGGGCTGGCCCACTGTGCAGATGATGTCAGGTGTACTCCATGGATGTTTCTCTCCCATCCTCCCCAGCATTGATAGAAAGCATCATTAGATGGGCTGGATTTTTTTTATTATTATTCAAGTAAAAAAGCTTCTCCTCTATTGGCAAATATCAAGGGAAGAACCTAGCTGTGCTAACAGAAGTACAATACATTTTCATTAAGAAATCATCTATGTTGGGTTTTCCCTTTTCAACAAGTCAGCCATTTGGCCCCTGTTCCTGTCAGCACATCTGCTTGGTAGATATTACACTAACCTGCTGTCCCCTGGAGGGTAAGCAAACATGTTTTCCCGAAGCTCTTTCTAATGCCAAGCTCTTTGCTGTTAAGTAGGGACAATCCAGGCTTGCATTCTCTGGTTGACATGGTTTGCAGAAGATTAACTCCTTTTACTTCTCCCTAAATGGGAAAGGCAGGACTTGAACTCTCAGGTGGGGACATATTAGTGTTTTTGAGACTTTGCAGTCACTTTAAGGTAAATGTATCCCTGGGGCTTACCACAACCACTCTTGTTCATTACTGGAAAAAATTAAAAAGGTGGCTAGCACCCAGATGCGCATTCCTAAGCTTAGCTATGGTAGCACTGAGAGCAAGACAGACACATACACATTCCCTCACTATTGATAAAAGACAGTGTCCTTCTGACCCAGGAGACTAGCCACAGGCTCGTCCCTACATGCAGGTGATCAGCATAATTGTTCAGAGGGCTTTTAAAGAACATAGATTTGGTTCTAGTGAAATGATGTTCTCTTGGCTTTTTGACATCTGTTTTCGAAGCAGTCCTCTCCTTTTCTGCTAACAGCAGTGGACTTTATTTGGGGAAACTCAGTTGGCCTGATATATGTGGCATTGGTGTTTATATTCTTGACCACAGCAATAGCACATCACTCATACCTTTCCTACCAGAGAATTATACCCTTCCAGCTACTGGTAGGTTCAAAGATGGGCAAGTGACCTAAACTGGACCAATAATATATCTCAGAGACTTTTGCTGAAACTATTAGGAAAGAGAGATGCTCCTACGTTGAAGACAGCTCATATGAAGGCGAGGTAGGAATGGAGCTGTGGATGGCTATCATTTCATCAACTGGGGAGCCCAGGAATGGAGAGCCAACTGGGAAGATCAGAGAACTACGAGACAGAAGACAGAGACAGAAATTTGAAGACAGCATTTGAATCCCTGGATTCAACTACCTCTCACATTGACCTGGTCCTTTTTGGGTTTGTAAACTAATAAATCATTTCACTTTTTTTCCTTTGCAGCTGAAAAAAAAAGTTTGTTTCACTTAATGTTTTGGTCATCTGAGAACAAGATAGTATTTAACTGACTATGCCTATATTCTCACAGTCACCCTGGCTGGAAAACACTGGATCAGACACAGTGCTTTTTAAACTTGAGAATGCAAGAAATTCAAACAAAGAACTTGAAAAGAATGCTCATTTTCTAAGCCTTACCCAGGAATTCTGAATTAGGAGGATGGAGCCCAGGAATCTGCATTCAGGAGAAGCTCCAGATGATTCTGATTTAGGACTGCATCTTGGGTATCACAGAATTAGATGAGCCATATAGGCCACAGCTTCAGAATGAAGAAATGTGACTGATTGACCCACCATGAGCCATGCCTCTGGGCTAGGCTATGCCGTCATCTCATTTAATCCCACAGAAAGACCTTACGAGATTCTAAAATAGAATAAGATATTTCCCTTTAGATTTTCAAAAATGATTTTGGATTGAAATACTATAGCAATTCTATTCTTTTAACAAGGTCAGATGGAGGCAGGAAAGAAAAGAATCTACAAACTTTTTATTTCCTTTCCAGATGTTAATAATTCCAGGGAGAAACTTAATTAGGAGAACTTAATTAATTTCTTAAACAAAATCTATTGGTCTTATACATGTGGGCAAGAGAAGACAATGCCTTTTTCAATAGACAGAACCATTAGTAGGTTAAAGAGCTCGAGTAGTAAATACTATAATTGAAGTTGCAAGAAATTGTCATTACATCAGCCTGACTTGAATCATCCTGTTTTGTGAATTCTGGGAACTGGACCTCTTTCTGCAGTTGGTCTTGGATCAATGGTATTTGTGCATTTTGTTTCTGATCTTGAGTTTAAAGTTTTAATAATGATTATTGGAGGTTGAGTTCTTTAGAAGGCCTTGAGATGGGAATTCACATGCATTTGATTTATTTAGGAAATGTTTGCAGGAAAAAAACCTATAAAGGAAAAATAAGAAGCCAAGGAAAGGAGGGATTTCTGGCAACGTTCCACAGCTCCTCCATCCTCATCTGCAGGAAACCCTGAGGTATAAGCCATATCTCAGAGTTTGTCCTTGAGGCAAGAGAGCTAGAATGTCATACTCCTGAACCCGTAAGTCATTGATCAAAGGACCTCCCACTCTCCTAACCAGAGATAAAATCTCATGCACTCTGACTCACTGGGCAACCAAAAAGATTTCCTTCAGTAGCCTAAGACAGTTCTCTTCCTCCAAATCCTCTTGTGCATGGCAGTAGAAGCAATGTCTTGGTGAGGGAGCCAAGACATTGTCAAAGGAATCCAGGGAGATGTGGGTAGACTGTCAATAGCATTTATTCCAAGCATACTGATTTTGTTTCTAAAGAGATAAATATTTAATGATTTTATGAATTCATCAATGGATAGCCAGTAGATGACAGATATCCTTCTGTTGCATGACTCTTATCTAATTTCAGAAAGAAAGATGGGGAAGTATCAAACATACCCAGTTCTTAATATTTTTTGTGCCCCAAATGTGCATAAAATAGACTTTGTGGTTGTCTTATTAGCATTGCTCCATTCTGTGATGTGAATAATTTATTATGAAGAATACACATGTTTTCCATGAGACTCAAAAATATTACATTGAATTAAAGAAGATGTGTGGATCTATTTAAATGACAAAAATTAGACATGCCACAAGAACTCAAATAAGAAATCAAGTCTCTCTTAAGTAGCGGGATCACATTCTAGTGATTCATTCTGCTTATTTATTCTTTTATTAATTTAGCCAGCCTCTAATTGATGGACATTTGGGTTGTTTCCAGTTTTTCACTATGACAACGTTATGATGACATTTTTAATCCATAGTCTTGTATGCAAGGAGGCAGGCATGTTGTGCACAAGGACAGACCCCTTTGAAGGAGGATTGTGGTTCCAAGGTTCATGTATTACACATTTTAAAAGATGGCATCAAATGCTCTCCCTTGCCCCATCAATGGTGGTACGAATGTAAACTCTTACCAACTGGAATTAAACGCCCCTTCCTTAGCTATTATTTGAATGTTCAATGGCACAAAAAAAGGTTTTCCATATATTATGGCACTATGCTTGTTGAATTGGTCCCTGTGGCCTAGGGACTCTTTTGGATGAAAGAAACTCAAATCTATTCAAAATAATATAAGTGCAAGTGGATTTTTTTTTAAGGAAAGAAAAATCTCACAAAATAGAAAAAACAAAAAGCTGTGAATCTAGTTACGTAAAAGAAAAGGAGCTGAGTGGCACAAAGGAATGCCTAAATGAGTTCCAGTTTTTTTTAAACTTTCGTTCTTTTTAACTATTGTATAATTTTCATTATCTCATGATATGGAAATACTGTAATTGATTTGGCCAGGCTGTTATTGGTGAACATTCAGGTTATTCTCACTTTTTAAAATTATAAACAATACCTTAAAGGACACTCATCTGCAAGTGTTTTTGTGTACATACCTGAGTATATCTCACTTTTCTCTGCTCCATCCAGTCAATTCATAAAATTGGCAAGAAGAGAAAGAAAATTAATACTCAGTGCTAATGTGATGGCCTGAATACAGAAACTGGAGACACTGTATCTCAGTAGAGCTTCTTTCAGTTGTAACAAAAATCAACATGAACTAATTTAGGTGAAAATAGAAGGAGAAAGTAAGAGGACTTTATTAGAATATCCAGGAGAAGCACACAGAACCCTCACATCTCAGCAAGAGGAAACTCAATGTCATTAATTGTCTCTTTGCCTCACATAAGCTTCTCTTGGAAGCAGACTCATCTTCCTGTCTGCTTCCCAATTCTTCATGCTCCTCTCTGCCATGGAGGAAGACGGGGTTCCCTCACAAGACTGCAACGTGTTAGTCTTCAGCTCAGTTTGGTTGGATTTTTCTCAGTTCCAGATGGAAGAGGAGTACTTTCTTAGCTAGCAAAGTGACCTACATAAGATGCAAATCTGAATGTGTCCCTCTTAGCATTTTGGATGAGGTACCACTGACTGCAGGAAACACTCTGAGCTCTTTAGCAAGGCATTTGAACTCTTCAGTCTGACCTTCTGCTTGACCTTCATCTCCAGCACTTTCTGTTCGAATGCCCCAAGTTCTACATATGATGGACATCCAACTGACTTCTACATGCACCAAGTAGGCACAACTTGGGCATGAGTATTCAAGATTTTAGCCTCAGCCTCCCTGCTTAGTTTAGTGACATTGTGGAACACACATCCTCAGAGCTGTAGAAGCAGAAGTAGAACAGCAGAGCCAGAAGCCACGTGGAGAGAGGTATCCCTTGGTTTGAGGGTGGGATAAGGCTGAGAGTTTTTTTTTTTTTTTTTTTTTTTAGTATACCAAATTTTATTGTTTTATCACTGGATGAAAAGTTAGGTTATTTCTACTTGGAGACTGTAAGAATAATGCAAGTTTTCTTTCTACAGGATTTCCACAGCTCAGGACATGACTACCAAGAAGGAGAGAATGGGGGAAGCGGCATAGGGAAGCTTCATCATTCCAAGGCATGCCTCCAGTGACCCACCTACTCTAGCCATGCCCTAAGCTGCCTGCAGTTGCCACCCAGTCAGTCCATTTAAACTCGGATGAACCAATTAGTGTACAGTATACACTGTGATTATTGAGATTCTAAAATAATCTAATCATTTTACCTCTGAATATCCCTGCAGCAGCTCTGAATATTAACAGGAGTTTTTGGAGGACACCTTGTCACCATAACAGGTAATAAGGTGTGGCAAAGGGCACATGTTCTGTAGTCCTATGACTTTGTCTCAGTCAGTCTGAAAGGCTGAGAGTTAATGCCGCCTTTGCCTTTATCTGGGGATGAGATCTGAATTATTTTTACTCAAATTACAAAAGTTACATAGTGGTCCTATGAAATCTGGAGGAGGACACCCAGTGGCAGCACCTTGGTCTTACGGGTACCTCCCTTGTACTTTCAGATCTCCCTATGACAGAGCTGACCTTGACCGCTGCAGGTCCCACTGACCATCAGAGTCAGTGCAGCTGATGTTGCTGATGGAGTGGGATGACCCTTGGTCAACAACTGGGGCCCAGGCAATCTGCCACCAAGTCTTGTTAAGTCTACCAATGTGCTAAATTAGTCCTCTGCCATGATCCTGGGCCACTGCTTTCCTGTTTGTCTCAAAAAAAAAAAAAAAAAAAAAATCTGGGTGTGGTGGTGCGCGCTTATAATCCCAGTGACTTTGGAGACTGAGGCAGGAGCTTTGGGAGTTTAAAGCCAGCCTCAGCAATTTAGCAAGCACCTGAGCAACTTAGGGAGACCCTGTCTCAAAATAAAACATAAAAAGGACTAAGGATGGGGATTTGGCTCAGTGGTTGAGCACCTCTGGGTTCAACTCCCCCCCCCCAAAAAAAAAAAATCCCAAATATATATAAATGTGTGTGTGTGTGTGTGTGTGTGTGTGTGTACATATACATGTGTATGAATATATATACACATATATGAACATACATACACTGGCAACCTTCTACCTTCAGCACTGATTTGCTCATCTGTTCTCCAAAGAACAGCTCAAATCTCCTCTGAATATGCAAATATCGGTCAGGTCTTATCTATTTCAGTGCCTCTTCAGTGCCTGAAGGTTAAAATTCAACTCTTCTGTGAAACCCAGACCTGCACTCTGGCTGCTTCTCAGCCTTAACTCTCAGTCTGCTCCCACCCTCTGGTCTTTTTATTTAGCTCTTTGGCACTGATCCTTATCTGTAAGGATAAGGTTTAGGCACTGCTGCTGTACTAGTTTCATACCCTGTTGTAACAAATCATCATAAACTTAGTGTCTTAAAATGAGCAGAATTTATTCTCTTACAATTCTGGAGGCCACAAGCCCAATTTGATGTGCGAGAGACTAAAATCAAGATGACAGTTAGGATGATTCCTTCTGGAGTCTCTAGGGGAGAATATGTTCCTTTTCATCTCCCTCGGCTTGTGGACCCTTCCTCCATTTTCATAAAGCAACACTCCAATCTCTGCTTCTCTCGTCACATCTTTTCCTCTTCTGCAGACACTCAGAAGAGGTGAGTCAGCTTCCTCTGACTTCTTTTATAAGAATCCTTGTGATGACATTCAGAGCCTACTTGGACCATCCACCATGTTTTCCCCATCTCTGTATCGTTAGTGTATACTCGTATGCAAAGGTATTATCTTTTATCTTTTGCAAGTGATGGGTTTCAGATTCCAGGGATTAGGACCTGGCTATCTCTGGGGGCCACCATTCAGCCTGTCATGCTACCTTCCTGCCTCCCAAGTTGTATCAAAGGTGTTAAAGCCTCCTGTTTCTGACAGGGTGCCACCCTTTTCCAACCACAGCATCCATTACTTACATGAAATTTGGATTTTGAGGCAAGGACTGGTTATATATTCAATCCTTTTTCTTTCTCGGCACACACAGACACACTGCATCCCCAGCCTCCTTGGTTTTTAGATTTGGGCCCTGTGCGTGCTTTCATAATGGAATATGATGGTGTGATGCACACCACTCCCAGACTTGGCCCCAAAGCTCCTCACTTGGTCTGGCACACTCTCATCCTCACCTAGAAGTGAATGATTGCAGGATGGCACAGGATTCCAAAGTCACCCTTTCTCGTGTTAACCCACTGAGAGTTGGGAGTTGTTTATGGCGGCAGCTCACCTCTGCTGACCAAGGCTTTTGTTCTCTCTCTTATTATTAGCTGACCCCCTACCCCTAGCACAGTGCTTGGCACTGAGTGCATATTCAGGGAAGGCTTGGTAACTGAACCAAAGGCAGGTGGTTCTGGGATGGGGTCAAGGGGGCAGAGTGAGAGTGGAGGGACCTGTTAATTGTCCCTGTGAGAAATGATGGGAGCATGAACCTCAGTAGTGACATTGGACTGGGAAGGAAAGGAAGGCCGTGATATGGCTGAATTTGGTGACTAATGGGAAATGGAAGTTAAAGCACAGTATGTCATCAAAGCCCTCTGCTTACTGCTTTGGACACACAGCTGGATATTGGTGCATCTGTTCTGAGTATGCAGGTGAAAACACAGCTTCTACAGTTCTCTGTGACTGTCACTTCTTTGTTTGCAGCAGAATTCACATACAGCAGCTTCTCTTGACTACTGTTGGCTGGGCCGTCTTGGTATTATGCAGATTTTCATTCTATTGTGATTGGTAGTAGTGGGATTTGGACTGTATAGTAGGCTGATACCAAAAATGGTTACAGTCATTCACACATCTTTGTATGCCTGTCCCTTTTCAGTGTGAGTGTAGCTCTTCCCATCAGAAGTCGATTTCCCTACCCTTTGAATCGGGACTGGCTTTATGGCTTGCTTTGGCAAATAGAACATGGCAGAAGTGATTCAGCGCCTTTTTAAAACTTGGGTCTCAATAGGAATTGTGTGCTTTTAAAACTCTGCCCAAGCCATCATGTCAAAAGGCAATGAGAGCCCTGTGGAACACAGAAGGGCTATCCCAGCTGCAGGCTGCCCCACACCAACCTGACCTAGGAGTTGGACAGCAAATGTCTGAGTGCACTCAGCCAAGAACAGATAAGGAACCCGGCGGAGACCAAACTAAGTGGCCAATCCTCATACCTGTAATTAAATAAATGTTGTTGTTTTAAACTGCTAAGTTTTGGGTGGTTTGTTACATGGCCAAAGCTAACTGGTAAATTCTGAGCAGAGAGACAAGGGTCTGGGGAGTAAATGGGTTTGGGGTTTTCATCTCTTCTCAGCAGGTTCTTGGGGATGCACCTAGTTATTTTCATCAATGTAGCCAACTGGAAAATGCATGCCCCTAAAACCTATTTTGGCTTTATGGAACAGTTGGAGGGATTTAAATTATTCAGATAATTGCTTCAACTTAATATTTTACTTGTGAACAAAAGCTACAGTCAGGCTCTTAAATTAGTGGTCTTAGACCCAGCTTTTACCTATAATAAAATGGCCAAAAATTTGGGGTCATTTAACCTCGATTAACAGGTTTACTAATATTTTCCTAAGATAAAATTAATATAACACACTCACAACCCTTGTCAACACAAAGCTACTGTCTACTAATTCCCATATTGTTTGAAAAAGGAAGTGAGTTGTAACATGAATACTATGTACAACTAAAGAAGGTGTTGAAAATATTTTAGTGGCTTAATTTTTTACCCCAATTGTCTGTGGACCAGTGGAAACTTCAACATGTATTGGTGTTGTTCTGCAGACTAGCAATTGAGAATTGCTTTTGAAGTGAATGTACTTAGATTCTTCCTGCTGTGTTTCTGCTTACATACATTTGACTTGAGACTGTTCAAATGCCACCACCCCTGAGAAGCCCTCCTTTCCTGGACAGGCAGAGCCTAATGTCTTCTTCTAAGTTCCCATAAGCTTGACCCCTTACTTCTGCTTGAGTCACATCACTGATCTACAGGGCTACTACATAACTGGTGGGGCCCAGTGCAAATGGAAATGCAGGATCCCTTGCTCAAAGTTCCCTCAGAATTTCAAGAACACAGCCATAGGACATGTCATTCAACATGGTGCCCTTCTAAGAACACAGTCCTGTGGGATCACGTAGGTCCCATGCTCATTCTGCAGCCTGTCTTGTCTTTAATTCTGTCTTCCTCTGGAGGGCAAAGACCTTGTCTCAGTCTTTCTATAGCTCAGTAATATAGAGTAGGGTTCCATTCACTTATCCAGGCACTTATGCCAAGTGTTGATTGTCTGTAACACTCCTGGGGAGAGGTATCATGTTTATTCCCATTGGACAGATGAGGAAACCAAGCCCTGCAGAGATCAAGCTATTTATTCCAAGTCCTAGACCTTCTGTGAGAAAGAGGCAGGATTTAAACAAATGCAGGACTCTCCTTTGACAGTGCCTTCCAGGAGACATTTGACAATACCTGTCAACCTTTTGGGTTGTTCAACTGGGGGTTGCTACTGGCATCTAGTGGGTAGAGGTCAGGGATACTGTGAAATATCCTGCAGTACACAGGACAGCCCCGCCTTCACAGGTGCATCTACCCCAAAAGGTCAACAGTGCTGAGGGAGAGGAAACAACTTCTGAAACAAACCCCATGCCTCCTAAACTTCAGCTTTCATTACCAGACATTTATGCTCTTTTCTTTATTGGTAAATACTAAAATGTATTTATTTTTTAAGTTGACTTTACATTAATGTACTTAAAAATTAACTATGACTTAAACATGGCTATTTGTGAATTCACATGTTTGATGTGTTCTTTTTTCCTAATATATATGGAAATAAATATGGAAGTGTTAATATAGAAAGATCTTTGCTGGAGGTACCACTAAAAATCATCTCTTGTACCCCCACCAATCTGGGGGAACCAAACCTGACTACTGGAAGGTTTTCCTTGTCTCTTCAGACAGAGAAAGTGAAATACATCCAGTCAGTGAGTCTGGAAGCTGGCAAGGTGCGAGCTACATTTTGCTTCTGTTTCCTGGCTTTTTTCTCAAGGCTAACAGTTGCTTAGAAACCTCCTTGAAACCCTAAAAGCCACCTGATCAGGACAGCCAACAAACAACTCATTGAGGTGAGGACAGCCACTGCACACATGATTTAATTTGTCCAGCTGCTCATGAACATTGGTTGCAATGTAGCCCTGGTCAGCCACCGTTCTTTCTACATTGTTCCCTTGCTTAATTGTTGGGGAGTAAAACTGCATTCTCCTTGCAGTGAGTGCTGCAGCCTGACATAATTAAGGCTGGAGCAAACGAGATTATTCTTTAGATATTAAAAGTGCCTGTGTTGTAAATAACAATGCCATCTCTTTCATAGAAAGCACTTTCATTATGAGATGCATTTTAATTTCAACACATTTGCATGAATTCATTTAGGTAGTGGTAGTGGAGGGGGACATTTGTGGATGATATTTCATCTTTTACATACTTTCGGGGTGTTTCAATTAGGTATTTTGTGACCAACACCCCACCCCCCATACAAAGCCCCTAAAAGAATCACCCTTTTAAATCATCTGTTCCAAACAAGGACATACTCCAAATAATCACACATGAATTAGGAGGTACTGACTACATCTACTGACTAGATGTGCCCAGAGGAAATCAACTTTTTTGAAGAGTAAATACACAAAGATGCTTTTTTTACTCTTCTAAATATTTTTTTCAAGGCTTGGGAAACAGGCTGGGGCAGGGTTTCAGGGGACAGCAGTAGCAGCCACCTGGGTGGGCGAACCAGGAGGCTCACGATTTAGAATCATTAGCAAATAAGCCACACAAGGTGGATTGGCTGCTTCTTTCTGAAGCACAATCCTTGTACTCTTCTTGTCACAAACAGGGGGCAGTCTCTGTTAATTAAAGCCTGGAGCAGCAGCCAGAGTGAGTCTCCTCGGAGGACCAGAGTTAAATGTTAAATGTCCTGGTGACAGCCAATCTTACAGAGATTGGAGGCAGATTCTGAAATGGACTTTTCTATCCATATTTTGTCTATTTTCTCTATGGTAGTTGTTTTTTTTTTTTTTTTTTTTTTTTTTTTTTTTTTTTTTACAAAATCAAATTTAGAAGTATCTTAAAATCCCCAATCCTTGCAGGAAGGTGCCTGGGACCTACTCTTCTACTGGGTCCCTGTAAATCATGCTACAATGTTTGCTGGGAGGTACCACAGAAAGGTAAGCACTGATGGGGGCGGCAGGAGATTCCCAGATTAGCAACCAGCTGCTTGCATCCAGCCCTGGCTTTACCATTTTCTAGACAAAACTCTGAACCTCTTTGAGCCTCAGATTCCTGGACCCTAGGAGGCCTGCTGGAAGACCTCTTTGCAAACCTGACTTAGTACTGTGTAGATGTCTCCCAACCCTTTTGCATATGTCATGACTTCAGCAACTCCATCACTGGGATCCTTAATGGATGTGCTATGTACTCAAAAATATTTATGCTGAGGGACAGTTGGACAGGAAAGACCCTTTCCATCACCAAGTTTATATTACAGTGTTTGGAGTCAGGCAAAAACCGTAATATCAGGTAGATAAAGAATTTGGAGGCCTCGTCTAGGAAGGAACTACATGAAGTTGTTAGAACACAGACTTCCCATTTCTTGGGTCCAGTGCCAGCTCCAGCACTCTTGCTGGGAAACCAGAACTATGCTGGGCAACCTGTTTAATTGCTTTGAGACTCAGTTTTTCCCCTTGTGCTATTGGCCTGATAATGTTACCTAACAGGTAGAGATCTAAATGAGATCCTTCATTCAGTGCTTCAGCAAGTATTTCATGGTTGTCTGCTATATGCACTAGGCACTGCTCTAAGCTTCCATGAGGTGATTTTAGAAAAAGCAAGCTTGGGAGGGCATGTTGCAAGGGCTGAATAAATGTCAGCTATCATTAGCGCTCACACACCAATGCTTATGTTTGTAGGACTCACAGTGTGGCGGTTGGTGTGGGTTGCCAGTCATGGCAGACATGGCACACTGTCCTATTTTGGGGATCCTATTATAATGAATCTGATGATTTTGGATTAAACAATCTCACACCTTCCCCAGGTGAGGATGAGCTATAATAAATTCCATAACACACAGAGAGAGTCTTCCAGTGGCTGCTCTATTCCTGTATAGGCTCTATTGAGGTTGCCCTGGTGTGTGTTGGCCAATCTTTTTTTAAACATCAGAAGGTGGTGTTTCTTCAAAGGAAAGAGGCTATCGGCCAAACTCCCTTTCATTCCGAGAAAACTTACAATGGAGCACCAATAAATCTTACCACGCTTTCAGTTAAGGGGACCTGAACATACCATTTCACATGTGGCCCAACTTCTTGTTCCTTTGAAAATGCCCTGAGAAACCCTTGGCTGCAGCCAAATGGGGAGGGTGATGGAAACATTTCCCCACAAATAGCCTAGCAGACTGCAAAGTGTATACTTAGTTAATGCAATTAAAAAAACAAAACGCCGGGGCGTGTGGAGATCTAAATTTGGTGTAGCAGCTTTGGTACACATCCTGTTTTGGGGGCTACTGAAGTCAAATTCAAGCAGAGAGGAAGAAGTGGGAGAAATGGGAGAGGGCCGACGGATGGCTGGAATCCGCTTGGAGAGAGAGGGCAGATTTGAGAGACTGGAAGCCAAGCCAGGACGAACTCCGCAGCCCCGGGTGAGGAAGCCCAGCGGGCTTGGTGGGGACAGGGGACAAACGATTCGGGAAACCAATGAGCGAGCTCCAGGAACGGCAGGGCGGCTGAGGCTTGAGTCCCCAGGCCTTGCGCTGCGCCAGATCTGGGAGCGCAGAGGCGGCGCCGCGGTGTGCCCTCCTGTGGAGCTCAGAGAACGCGGCGGGGGCGAAGAGGGACCGAAAGCGCGAGGTCTGAGGGGTTGGGAGAGTTCCAAAGAAAGACTTTCCAGTTCACGCCTTTGCCTCGGCCTTGTCCGCTGCGTCTCTCTATCCGCTGTGCTTCTTTGACGAGTTCATCCCAAGCCCCTCTCCCGAGGAGTGCTTACCCCAACCCCGGAGGGGGGCCCAGTGTAGGAGCTTGCCACCCCACCTTCCCAGCCCAGCCTTGGTCCTCGCTTCTGCCCAGGACTTCAGCCATCCTGGTCGCGGGCCGGGTGGAGGGCATAACCCCAGGAAGGGCAAGGCAATTCGGTACGCCTGGGAAGGGCGATCCTGAGCAGACTGCGCCTAGTCTGTTTTGGAGTGAAAGCCATCTAGTCTGTCCTCATTCTCCCCGAGTCACCCCTTCTCTGGTGGGCATATTCCAGCCGCAGATCCTGCGTATGAACCCCTGAAAAAGCCATCGGCAGGATCGCCTCAGTACCCTGGACAGGTCTGAGTCTCGCCTCCAAGAAGGCGCGGGAGGTCCCGCCACCGTCCTCCACCTGCCGGGAAATCCGAGCTGTTCTTCCAGTCTCGGCGGCTGCAGAGCTCGCTCCTCCCTGCTCGCCTGCCTGGTTCAGCTCTGCACGCCCCCCAACTCGCTCCCGCCCGCCCCAGTCACCTCTCCCTGCGCCCCCGCCCCTCTCGAGCTCGCGCCCGCCCCCCCACCCCCAACCCGCACCTCCTCTGCCCGCCCTCCTCCCCCTCCCCCTTCCCTCCTGCCCTCCCTTCATTCCACAAGTGTCGCTTCGCTCTCTCCAGCGCACTTGGCGAGCTGGAGAGGTGAGAGGATCCAGCCAACGGACGCGGGGCGGCGAGTCCCGAGCCGTAAGCGGAGGGGAGGTGCGGACAGACCCACTCTCCCCTGCTCTCCGCCCCCGCCTCCCCCTGTGGCCGGTCGGACCTGCACCCCGCGCTTGCCCCCGCTCATCCTCCCCCCGCCCGGCCCGGCGCGCTCCTCCCCGGCCGGCCCCACGGCGCACAGCGCGCTGGAGGCGAACGCAGGCTGAGCCGAGCGCAGTGGCTGCCGACCACCGGGTGCCCCGCGCCGCTCCCTGCATGTGCGGCCCGCGGCGGCTCGCAGTCCCCGGCAGCAGCCTCGGCAGCTTCGGCCGCTCCTCGAGAGGCGGCTGCAGCGGCTCCAGCAGCGGCCGAGCGGTCGAGCCCGGGCTGGGAGACACGATGCGCCGAGTCCTCCGGCTGCTCCTCGGCTGCTTCCTCACCGAGCTGTGCGCCCGCGTGTGCCGGGCGCAGGAGCGAGCCGGGCACGGGCAGCTGGCGCAACTGGGAGGCATGCTGGTGCTCACGGGGGGCAACCGCTCCGGGGCTGCCTCCGGAGAGGCCGGCGAGGGCGCTGGGGTCTCGGACGCACCCCCGACTCGGGCGCCCACGCCGGACTTCTGTCGGGGTTACTTCGATGTCATGGGCCAGTGGGACCCGCCGTTCAACTGCAGCTCGGGCGACTTCATCTTCTGCTGCGGGACTTGTGGCTTCCGGTTCTGCTGCACGTTTAAGAAGCGGCGACTGAACCAAAGCACCTGCACCAACTACGACACGCCGCTGTGGCTCAACACTGGCAAGCCCCCGGCGCGCAAGGACGACCCCCTGCACGATCCCACCAAGGACAAGACCAACCTGATCGTCTACATCATCTGCGGGGTGGTGGCTGTCATGGTGCTCGTGGGCATCTTCACCAAGCTGGGGCTGGAGAAAGCGCACCGGCCCCAAAGGGAGCACATGTCCAGGTGGGCTGCCTCCCTTTCGCCCTCCCCTCCAGGCTTCACTTTCCATTTTGTCCCTTCCCCAGCTCCTCCAGGCAATGGCATCCCCCCCCCCCCAGCCTCTCTGCTAGGGGATGTCACCGGAAGCCAACTTTGGCTTAGAGCACGGAGAAGGGGCGCTGGGCTCAGCACAGGTGGGGGTGAGCGCGTGCATGGAGGGGGTCTCTCTATCACTCGCCCTTTCGCTGCCACCTCTTGCCAATGATGCAGGTGAACTTGAGGCGTACGGCGTGGGAGCCCTTATCCCCGAAGTCTTGGGGTTTTGTGGAGGGGATCTGTGGCATCCCTGCGATTCCAGATGCTAACCTCTAGGTAAACAGAGGCAGACGAGCCCGAAAGGGAAGGGGGGCGTGTGTGAGCCCGCGTGCGTGTGTGTGAGAAGGAGGGAGGGAAGGAGTGAGTGCAGCCTGCAACTCGTACGACTAGCGAAAATGAGGCAAAGGAGGGGGAGAGTGAGCGGAGGGTGAGAACAAAAGCCTTGCTGAAGCGGCCGGCTTGCTTTCCCAGATCTTCTAGGTCTCTGAAATTGGGACCACATCTCCCCCTACCTCTTTATCCCTTTAGTCCCTTTCTCCCGCCGCCACCCCCCCCCCCACTCCCAGGCAGCGGCCATCACTGCGCGTCTGTGCCCCTTGCTCTGGCTGGCGCGGACACCAGGGGCCCGAGCCCCCTCCACGCGCGCCTTCACCAGCCAAGCACCCTGATTCGTCAACTTTCCCGTTTGCCTTATTCATTATGCAAGTCCCAGCACTGGCAAGTCGCAGCAGATGGGAGAAGGCATTTGGGGATTAATGGAGCTATTTGCCTTTTGCTTTTTTTTTTTTTAAGTGTTTAAATTGATTCTCACAACTCAGTAACTTTGGAGGCGGAGGATGCAGCCCTGAGCACGCAGCCCCAGGCCAAGGATGAGGCAGGGGGTTAGTGTGAGGTCCGGGCTGGTAAACAGGAGCTAGGAGGGATGGGGGAACAGCTGGATGACTGGGTCATAAGCCTTAAAACTGTCCTTTTCCAAGTCGGGGCAATGAAGTCTCTGTGCCCACCCCTCAGCCCCCACCTCCTCCGGGGGCCCGTGTGTGCGCGTGTGTGCACGCGCTCCATGTGCATGCCTAAAAAATCTGAACAAAGAGACCCACCAAAAATAGGCGAAGGAACATCATCACCTCACTAGTAATTATTTTCTATTTATACGCAGAGTATCCGATGAATATTTTCCCCCAGAGGGGAGGGATTTTGGGGGGGGAAGAGATGAGAAGTTCTGGTGGGTTCGGGTCTGCTGGGAGGTGTGGGTGGTCTCTGAAGCAAGCTCCAGGGAATGGAGAACCCTGACCCACTAAGGGAGTAATGCGCTGGCCCCGCCCACCTCCTGCAACTCCAAGGTGCCCTGGGTCATTTTAATTCCCCACAGTCAAGCCAGTCCCTATCGATTCTCCTGGTCTGTGTTAAGGTGAGGGGGGCAGGCAGACGCAGGACTGCGGCAGCGGGTGTCCGCCTTGTAGGGAAGGATTACACAGACACAGGTAGGCTGCTTTGTGGATTCGGGCTAACTCCTTAAATCTCCACCAAGCCCTTTCCTGGCAAACGATTTCCTTCAAGAAGCCATCCTTGAGCTAGAGGGGCTGGAGGTGGGAAGGTGGGGAGAGAAGCTAACATTTGTGGACCTGTGGGAGAAACTGGTGCTCACTTCAAGCCCCCTTTAGTGTCCTGATGGAAGAGCTCTCCACCAATACCTGGGGTCAGGCAGGGATCCAAATTTCTATCATTGTCTCCTGGCAGCTCTGTAAGAGGACATGACTCCAGTTAAGCTGGTTGCAGGCACATTCTTCCACAGGTACCCAGAAAGTTCCAATTGGAGGCAGTGTCTATGGGTACTCAGTCCCGGGGTAGCAGCATCTCTACAGAGGCTCTCCCTCTATAAATCCTGGGACCTCTAGAGTGGGTGGAAATGCATACTCCTGAAAAAAGAGAATTGTTGATTTTTACTGGCAGCTTCTAAGGTATGATTTTCAACCCTGCTGCTGTTTGAGATCACCTTGTAATTCTTACCAAAAAGAAAAAAATAAATAAAAAATCCTGTTGCCAGGAGCTCCACTTTTGACTCTTTAAATCAGAATTTAGGGTATCAGTACTTTTGAAAAGCTCCCCAGGTGATTCTAAGGCTCACACAATCACTGCTAAGGAAAAGGAACTAACATCTGCTGAGCCTGGTGCTGGGTGCCAGGCATTGTACCAGGGTGTGTGTGTGTGTGTGTGTGTGTGTGTGTGTGTGTGTCAAAGCTCTCTCATTTAGTTCTCACAGCTACCCTAGGAGACAGGTGCTCTTATAATTACCATTTACATATGAGAAAATCATGGCGCAGGTAAGGTAGGCTGCCCAAAGTCATAATTAGAAAATTGTGCAATCTCTAGTCTCTTGATTTCAACTTGTATCTGGGGCAGATGTTTTCAGATCCAACCACAGAATGTGGAGTGGCTTCCCATGTAGCAGACTCACAAGTTCCATCCCCAGAAAGCCTGAATCAATAGGTTTGGAGCAGGCCCCAGAAATCTGCTTTTAACTATCTCCCCTGAATGGCTCTGAGATCAGTGGTCCACATTGGGGGAAACACTACTTTTGGGATTGGAAATATTTTACAGAGTTGGGAGATGGATTAATTTTAATCCAGGACAGGAGAGGGGCCAATGTGATTCTCTTATTTGTATTCCATTGGTTGTTTTCTCCATGTATATAATCTTTCTGTGCTACTTGGGCTGCCCCAGGTACCCTCCAAGAGCCTGATGTGCTGCTTATGCAGTTAATCATTTGGAGTATGGCAGTTGGCTCATTAACTTTTGCCTGATGGTGCTAAGGAATCCTCCTTGCACACCAAGTCTGGCAGCAGAGAGGCTGCTATGAAATGAGGCAGCTTCCAGGTAAAATTAACCTGCCAGCCACAGCCTTTTAATTTTTGTCTGGAGCTGCCAGGAACACTGAGATGAGGTATGTTATCATCTTGCCTGATTGCACCTTCTCTTCAAGGACATGGAGCATGTGGCTGTGCCCTGGTTGCAAACTTTGCCCCTGGGTGACCAGCAAACTTGTATTCTCCTGCTAAGTCTTCCAGCAGGTCAGGGTGCAGGCTCAGAGTCCCTGGCATATGGCTTGCTTCCTCCTGGATTGATTAGGGCTGAGACAAGGAGAAAGACAGCTATTCAGGAAGGGGGCAGGGAGTGAATGTGATCTTATAAGAATGGTGCAAATGATCATTTAGCAGTAGTGGCTGAACTATTTACAAGCAAAAATTATTTACTGGAAGAAGTGACTGCAAATGGCAGTCAACTGTGGAGATTCATTTTGTTTAGTCTGTAAGGTATTTCTACTTATTTTTATTTTAAAGTTTTCCATATTTTTTTATTATGAAAAAATTTAAATGAACATCTTGAAAGAATAATAAAATGAACTCCAGGATATCCTTCCTTTAGATTAGGGTTCTCAACCTCAGCACTATTGACATTGAGGGATTTGTTGTAGGGGAGTGTCCTAAGCATCCTTGACCTGTACCCCACTGGATGTCAGTAGCACATTCCCCATACCCTAGTTACAATAAAAAAAAAACTATCTCCAGATATTACCATGTGTCATGTAGGAGCAAAAGTGCCCCCAGTGGAGAGCCACTGATCTCAATTGAACAATTATTAGTTTTTTTTATGTTTGCTTTATTGCTGTTCATATATCCACCTGCCTCTCCTTCCTTTCTCTGTCTCTCTCTCTCCTCATTTCCTCTCATCTTTCCTTCCCTTTCTCTTTCCTTGTATTTCTTTATTTTTTTTTGTCTGAAACATTTGAAAATAAGTTGCAGACATGACACCTGGTCCCTCAGTACTTTTGGATCTCTTAATGAGAATATTCTCTCATATGTCACAATCCCATTATCATACCCAAGGAAGAGAACCAGAATTCAGCACTATCATCAAATACCCAATCACTCAATCCAGTGATACCAAAAATGTCTTAAGGTGCTTGGTTTTTCAAGTCAGGGTGCATTGTATTTGCCTGTGAAATCTCTTTATTCTTCAATATGCATGTTGTTTGAAAGCCAACTTCCAATCAGTGGCCAGTGTTTCAAAACTGGGAGATTTCACACAGAAACCCAAATTCCCAATTTGAGAATTCAGTAGGTCAGGCATTTTTACACAGCAACTATTGGTTGCATCTGGGTGATGACTGCGCCCTTTAGGAGTCTCTTGTGTTCATCTAAGTCCCCCCGCCCCCCCCCCACCAGTTATGTCACCTGCAGACCTGGGACAGTCATTCAGACTGGTCTGAGCAGCCTGGGCTCCAGCCCAACTGCCTGAGGTTCAATCCCAGTTCATCACTCAATAGTCAGGTGACCTTGGGAAGGTTGCTTCACTTCTGAGACTCAAGTTCCCCTCTGTGGGTTGAGAACTCACTGAGGACTAGGTTTAGAAAGTGACCCCCACAGACTACCACAGATGGCCCCTGCTCAGAAATCATTCACTACCCTTTCTCGTCATTTTATTATTGGGATTTTGTCCCTCTTGTCTACTGAACAGAGTGACATCGGAATCTGGATTTTGGTGTCCAGCCCTTGCTCTGTGACACTGGCCAAGTCTAACCTTTCTGGACTTGCATGCTTTGGAATTTGTTTTTTATCCGTTCATTATAGATATGCATAATATTGGGGTTTGTTTTGACACAATTATGCTGGAACTGGAAAACATCATGCTACATGAAATAAACCACACTCAGAAACTCAAGGATTGAATGTTTTCTCTCCTATGTGGAAGCTAGGGAAAAATAAATAAAAATTTTAAAAAGGAGACAGAAGGAAAGAAAAAGAAAAAGGAGGGTGGATCCCATGAAAATGGATCAGTGGAGTAGATAAAGGGGACTGAAGTGAAGAGAGAGGGTCGAGGACAATGGAGTGAATCTGAGCAAACTTTGCTTTGTACCCATACGAATATCCCACAGTGAATCTCACCTTTCTGGACTTGCATTTTGATCTGAGCAGAGGGGCCGGCAGGTTCAGAACAGGAAGGAAGGTTTATGTGTGACTAGATTAAATACATTGCAAAGTGTTGTCTACGTGATGTCGAAGAACCCTCGCCAGATCTGCAATTTTGCCATAAGCTTATGTGTAAATTCCCATTTAATTTCACACCCCTCCCCCATGAGGTAGGCTTGGTGACAGTGTGCCATTTACAGAAGCAGAGATTGCTTTCCAAGAGGATGAGCAAGCTCCTGGTGAGTGGAGGAGTCGGACTTCAAATCCAGGCAGCCGGAGGCAGGGCACAGGTCTGTGACGACTAGTCTGTGCTACCTTTAAATGCAAACCTGAAGGCCCTCCAGGCTTTGCAGATCAGAGTGCTTGCATGGCATGCAGACAGCAGTGTATGCAGGCAGGGTTGGTGCCAGGAGCCCCTGTAAGATCAGGTCTAGGAATGTTTTCTGCATCTGCCCCTGGCAGGGCCAGACCTCTCGGTGGAGGCCTTGGTGAGAAATGACCTTGAGGGCAGAAACCTGTGTTTGAAGCTCTCCACACTTGAAGCCAGTAGGGAACACATGTCATCATTTTGCCCACCTTCAAACAGAATCCAAAATCCAAATGGCAAATTTCAAAGCACCGTGTCTTGTGTGTTTTTCAAACATACTTCAGAAGAGCCAGAATCCCTTGCAAAGAAATGGCATCCAGTGACAAATTGCCTCTCTTTCCCTTGCCTTTTCTCTTCTCTCCCACCTCTCCCACCTCCCCATTTTTCAAATATCTCATGGCTTTGGCTTTGATCAGCTCCCCAAGCTACAGAAGCCCATGTGTGCAGGCATACACTGTTGGCCATAGAAAAACCCTCAATTATTTTTCCTACACGATATGTATGCTTCTCCTTGGGGACTGAGTCCCTGCATTTTAAATATCAACTTTATTGAGGTATAATTTACACAGTAAAATGCACACATCTTGAATATACAGTTTGAAGGAGCTTTGACCAATATCTGCACCTGGATAGCCACTAAGCTGGGAAGTAAGCTCTTGTTTTCTTGTTTTCTCACAAAATAAGTGATGCTTCTTGCCCAAAAGGCAGTGCTGAAGTATCCTATCCATGTGTGTAAGTCAGAATACCGTTGGAGCATTGGGACCCCTGGAAGGCTTTAAGGCAATACGCTGGGACTTGGTGCTCTGTTTGGAAATATCAGGGTCTTATATTTGCACACTGTAGTTGGTAAAAGTAAAAGTGACCTGACATTTTTCTTTTGGTGCCTCAGACTGGCCAAGCTCATTCCCACTCTGGAAGCCTTGCATTGATTTCAGTTCTCTTCTATCAGACTTAAATGACTGCCTGTCCTTCTCCAGGAAGCTGCCCCTGACCACCCAGGCTTAGTTATCTTTCCCTCCCCCTCCCCCACAATCTGGTCCTTCATTCAGTCCTGCTCACTTTTTTTTTTTTTTTTGCATTAGGGTCTAAAATTAAATTAGTAATTTATTGGTTGCCCAGTTTATTATATTTCCTTCCATTGTCCCCCTCAAGATTAGGAATGCAGGGACCATCATTGTCTCCTCCACTCCTCAATTGTAAGCGGAGGGCCTGACAATTGAGAGTGTTCTGGATTCCAAAATCCTGGTTTGCATGGTATAAAACAGTACCTCCTTATTCATTCATTCACACATGCGATCCATGTTTGCTGAACACCTACCTTATGCCCAGCACTGTGCCGGAAGCTATGAGAAGAGTGGGTGCTGCAGGTGCCATCCCCATCCTTGTAGAGCCAATGATTCAATATTGAGAGACAGATCCCATACAAGTAATGTAAAAGAAATGTACAAGTAAGTCAATACTGAGTTGGACCTTATAAAATTGCAAATATTCAATCATTTTCAACTTAAAAAATGGTAACATGTCAGCATAATTGTTCTCAATTGGGTCAAGGGATATCAAAGGATCAAAGTGTGGCTTCTCCAATCCCGTCTAAGGCAGGATTCTCCAGTGAAACAGAACCAATATATCAAGATATTTATTACAAGGAGTCAGCAAGTCCAAAATCTGCAGTGTAATGTCTCAGTTCAAGTGTGAAGGCCGCAGGCAGGCTGCTGTAGAACCAGAAAGAGCAGTGTCCCCCTGTAGGGCAGCAGAGCCTCTCCTGTTTAGGGAAGAGCCAGCCTTGTGCTCCATACAGCCCCTCAAGTTAGGGTGGGCAGTCTTCTTCACTCAGTTAACCAATTGAATGTTAATCTCCTCCAAGAACACTCTCCCAGAAACACCCAGAATACTATTTGATTAAACATCTGGGCACAGCATGGTCAGTGGAATTGACACATCACATGAACCATCATGGAAGTCTTAGGCTCTTATGCCAGCAACTCCCCCCCCCCCCCCCCGGGAGCTAGAGTGAAATGTCAGGCCCACCTCAGATTATTGAATCAGAATCTGCATTTTAATAAGATCCCCAGATAATCCAAATGTTCATTAAAGTCTAAGAAGCACCTAAACTCTGTGCCACAAGCAAACGCCAAATCCTTAGGCATTGGTTTGATTTCTGATCCACTGTTGGTTCTTTCCACTGCCTAATTTGTGAAAACATTTTAACACATTTCTATTCACAAAAATGTTTTTAGTATGCACTCTGACCATACACACCATGTGCTTTACTAATAAATATACTCATACACCTGTGGACAATTATGAAGTATGTAACAAAGCATACCTAAGAAGAAATTTTTAAACTGAGTTAAACGTGAAATAAACATGACTTCAAAATCTGTTGCTAGTGGCAATGACTTCCCACTATCCTTAGCTAAAATCTCAAAGCGAAATGCATGTGGAGGGCGACATTCCTCAGTAGTAAACAAATCCACCCTTTGGATATTCTCCATTTTGGTTCTTTTTGGCTGACTTTGTTAGGGTCCGCACAGATCACAGCTGTTTTAACCTTGTGGGAAATTGCTGAAGAGGAGGGTCAACTGAATGTGTGTCTTCAGCCTGTGCTTTTGTTAAGGGGGCTATTTTTAAAGGTATGTGTCTGCTTTGAATGGTTGGCAGAGTCAAAAGTAGAGAATTTAATCTGTGTGTCCCTTTGGGGTTCCTAGACCTGTGAGGGTGTCGCTGGCCCTCACCCTCCATTCCCGCCATCTGATGTGAGAGTTCGCAATGCAGGCATCGCATTGGTATGTGCAGCTGGATTGATCTCTCATCTGCAATGACTCAAGGCCATACATAACTGTTCTGACCTTTCCTTTGCCCACACCACTTCATTTTATGCAGAGCGGGAATGAGTGAACCCTGCTCTAGAGACTCCTTGACCAGGAAGTGGTGGTCTCTAGGGATTCTTGTCTCCACTGCCTGTTCTGGGAATGGCGGCCCTGGGGAGAAGTGTCCTTGGGCTTTGGAGCTGAAACTTGACAGTTTTCAGCACTTAAAAGAGGTTCAGGGGATCTGCAGATGGCAGTTCCGACCAAGTTCCTGGTAGCCATCCTGATTTCTCGCTTCCCTATCCTCTTGAAAGTTGACTGCTTTGGACGTTTGGGGAGACCCATTGGGGAATCTGATGAAAGGTATGGCTCTTGCTCAAGAACAATGCACAAACAAATTTTCCATTCGATTACAGAGGACTTCAGCGATCCCTTGAAGCTCAGGATGAAGAACCCGTTTAGAAGTAAGAAAGGCAAGTTAGGATGGGGAGGCCTCTGTCCTGTGTCTCAAAATCTCCCTCCCCTGCAACCCCTTTGAGTTTCAGACCTTGCTTATTGCACAGAGGTAGGAAGGAGCCTGGACTTTGATTTCAAAGACATTCAGGATTGCATTTCCACTCATCCCCTCCATTGATTGTCATCTGGGTTAAGTTGGGCAGTTTTCCCTCTGTAAAATGGATTCTGATAATCCACACCTTGTAATACTCCCCTCTTATATTGCCCTATTTCAGTTTTATTGGCCTTCTTGAGTATGCTTCAAAATCTACCTCTTTCCTGCCTCAGGGGCCTTGCACTTTCTGTTTGCTCTGTCTGAAATGCTCTTTCCACCATCTCCACTTTGTTAGTCAGCTTTCTGTTCCTGTAACAAACACCCAAGATAATCAACTTATAATGAGAGAAGGTTTATTTTAGCTCATGGTTTTCGAAGTTTCTCTCCATGATTGATTGATCATTTTTTTGCATTTGAGACTGTGGTGAGGCAGCACATCTGGGCAGAAGCATGTGGTAGAGCAAAGCTGCTTACTTCATGGCCAGAGAAGCAAAAAGAGAGAAAGAGGAAGGTACCAAGTCTCATGGACCCTTTGAAGGCCTCACCTCTTAAAGTTTCTACCTCCTCCCAAGAGCTTCAAGCTGGGGACCAAGCCTTGAACACAGGGACACTCCAGATCCAAACTGGAGCACCACATGACCAGTTCCTTCTCTCTCCAAGGCCACGTCTTCACCCAGTGTTTTCCTGATCACACCACCTCTCTCTCTTTCTCTTTAGAAATTTTTAAAAGGCATGAAGTTCAGTGATCGGTATCATATTCATGACATTGTACAACCACCATCACTACTGGCTTCCGATCCACTAATTCTAGTAATGTTTCATCCCTCCCCTCCCTCCTCAAAAAAATATCCCCATTGTCACTCCGCAGCCACTCCCCATTCCCTCTCAACACCTTTAGCCACTGGCAACTACAACTTCGCCTTCTCTCTTTGTGGAATTGCCTCTTCTGGACGTTGCTATCAATGGAATCATACGACCTGTGGAATTTTGTGTCTGGCTTCTTTCACTGGGCGTAATGTGTTCCAGTGTCATTCATGTCGTGGCTGGTGTCAGGGCTTCCTTCATTTTGATGGCTAAATACTATTTCATTTCATATTGCGGTCACCAGCTGATGGACATTTGGATCGTTTCCACGTTTTGGCTATTGTGAGCAATGCTGCTATGTACCAGTCTCTCCCCACCCTGTGCTCTTCATTTCTTTTCCACCCTTGTTTATTTATTTAACATGTTTATTTTTATTCTCTTCCATAGAATGTAAGCTCCAGCAAGGCAGAGACTCCGGTCACCTGTGTGCTGCTGTATCCCCAGGGCTTGTATTGTGCATGGCTCAGAGCAGACAATAAACATTTGTTGAATGAACAAATGAATGAGAGCTGTGGTTATTCTCCCATCTCTCAGTGGACTCAGCCCTTTCCTCTAGCTGCCATAGGACTCTTGTGGTGCTGACCTAGGTCTCTCTCATGCTTGAGACTTCTCCCTAGCTAGTGTGGTTTTCACCCCCGTGATATCCCTGCACCACAATCAAACGTTCCCTCAAGCCTGAGGCCTCTCTGCAGTCTCAAGCTGGAGAACTGGAGTGTGCACCAGCAACCTGGGGGTTCCGTGCAGACACCCTGCATCAGCCCGACCCTAGATTCTGACCCTGTAAGGTTGGATGGATCCCCAAAGTTCTATCAAGTTCCAAGGTGATACTGATGCTCCTGGTTGGCAAACCACTATTTGAGAATCACCACTGTAGTGGGGTCAGTTTCGGGAGATAAGTGGGTCTTCCAAGTACATTGGTGGTCTGTGGGGGCCTCTCCTGAACAGTTCATCTTCCCCCTCCATCTCCCCTTCTGTGGACTGAGAGGGTGCTGGTTAGTTAGAAACATCTGGGTATACCCTAAACTATGGCACTTGTGGGTATGTGCCCTGGAAAAACCATTGCCTCTTCAAGAGGAGACTTGTGTGAAGGTGTCTGTCACGGAGTTGTTCACTGGGACTGGAGTGTTGGTGACCACCTAGATGGCCGTAGTCGGAAATGATAGACAGAACCGGCAGCCTACTGGTTTGTAATGGAACAACTGGACATTTGTAGCTGGCATCCATTCTGATTGGTGGGTTCCTCCGCCACAGTAGTTACAGCATATGGAGACAATTGTCCCTGCAGGTAAGTGAGCCTGGGGGTCGCAGATGATGGAGCACCGTGCAGAGCCTGCAAGGGATGAAAGAAACTCACACAAGCGATGCGGCTAGCTCTCATCTTGTGCGGACAGAGGGAGAACCAGAATGAGGTTTGTGGTGAAACCCCGTTTTATGGGAAAGATAAGCACACAAATGATAATACCTACTTTATTACATGTCTATTGAGGATATTTGCATGTCACAATAAACACGTAATGGAGGGTAGATAAAGAGGAAAAATGTATTGGTCAGTCTGACTTCAGGGTGTGATATCTGTTTGATGGTCGTCTCTGCTCTGTCCTATGTGCAATCCCAGAGCTTCTCTCCTGAGCGTACATCTGACTGTGAAGGTCCTTGATGTGGGTTGAATTGTGTTCTCATCCTCTCTAAAGAGAAAGAAAAGAAAGAAAGAAAGAAAGAAAGAAAGAAAGAAAGAAAGAAAGAAAGAAAGAAAGAAAGAAAGAAAGGGAGAAAAGAGTGATTCTCATTCCTACACCACAGCTTACTGGCTGTGTGACCTTGAGCAGGTTGTTTCACCTCTCTGAGCCTTTGCGGTTCCTTTACAAAGGAATAATGATCCTCACGAGGACTGTTTTGGGCTGTTTTGTTTAGTTAGGCCTGCAATGTGCTTAGCATAGTGACTGCCTTGTAGCAAGTGCTCCATAGATGCTAGCTGTGGTCACTAATATTGGGCCACTGCTACACTGAAGTGCTGGCATCTGTGTTAGGTACAGACAGACCTAAGTCATGGGGTGGAGACACACAACATGTGTCCATCAGTCAGTCCTCTCCACAGCTCCGTGAGTAGACGACACTGTTATTCCATGGCTGTTGGAGTGAGTTTGGGGGCGTCTCTACATGACCTCTGACTGCAGAGATTTAGCTGTGGCTGTTTTCCTCTGCCCCACCCCTAAGTGGAGCCATGTCTGTTTTGTTCTCGAGGACAGCGCTGGGCAGGCGGTGGTCATTGTATTTTGAATGAACAGATTTCCATTCTCTCTTCTTCCAGGGCCCTTGCGGATGTCATGAGGCCACAGGGCCACTGCAACCCTGACCATATGGAGAGAGACCTTAACATTGTGGTGCACGTCCAACACTACGAGAACACAGACACCAGGGCCCCCATCAATAATCTCCGTAAGTACAGCTGCACGGGCGGTTTCCAACCCCACCTACGACCCCGGCTGCGGTCAGGTTGCCAGAGTCTGTGCTGTGCATTTGGGTTTGTCAGGAGCTTCCCCTTGTAGGCAAATCAGAAGCTTTCTTTTCTCTCTTCTGGATGAGCCTGAGTTGGGTATCACTAGGTTGCTTTCTCTGTCACATGTGGTCCACTTGGTTGGTTTCATACGGTCGATCTTGCGTCGACTAGTGGACAACTTGGTTGGTTCATCTTGGTGGATCTCTTAACAGATGTCCTCTGGGTTAGTTCATCATGGCTGGGCCTTGGTTAACTGGAGAGTTATTGGTGGGCTCATCGTGGGTCATTAACCTGTTTGCCAATAGTTATTTTGCTGCTCTGTCTTGCCTGGGTCATCTGCTGGCTGGGAGTTCATTCAACACTTGTCTACCTCCTGAGGTAAACCAGTTGTTACTTTCAGATTTCATGCTGTTTTTAATTAACAAATACTAGTTCAGAAGAATTGTATCTTTTCTAAAAATGAAGCTAGAGCTTTATAAAAATAATCCACAAAACACTCCTTGGGGGGTGGGTCTGGGCAGGTGTTGGGTTGTGGTCATGTTGGTGTGGGACACACATGTGATTCAGCAGTAGCAAATTTCCACTGTTCTGCCAGGAAAGAAAAAAAAAGTTGCATTTGCTATTGTGTTTCCAGAGGTATTCTTCAGCAAATAAATCATACATGGGGATCTTGGAATGCTCCCGAAGATTTTCTATCCTTTCAAAGGTCTGTATGTCCAGCATACACTGTGGAACCGAAACACAGAAAACGGGAATGGAGAAAACTAAGATGGGTTAGTTCTTGAAAATAGCACACCACTGTGGTTATTCCCAGCAATTGTGTTTTCAAGTAACCCTCACGTGAATGAAATGTGGAGGGCTTGGTCTGAAATAACAAAAGCCAGACAGTTCCAAGGATGTCCTCAGCTGTGGCTTGAGGCTCCTGGGGCAGAACGGTTTTGGAGCTACATGCTTTTGCAGCCTGTGTCCTTGGCTGGAAGGCCGCTAGGAGGTACATGGGTGTTTTAAGGTGCTGAATAATGGTGCTGGGCTGTTTGGTCGTACATTTTTATGCTCAATGGGTAGAGGAAGAAGTCTGTGGGATTTTACATTGGTGATGCATGTTCTGCATGGTGACTTTTTTTTGTGGTTTTGGAAATGGTTACAGTGTTTTAGCAAAGTCAGAATTTACATGGGTTGAAAAATGGACCACCAAATGGAATGTTTTAGGTTTCATTATATTAAAGAACTTGACATTATTTATTTATGAACTGGATTATGAAATACTATTAGGAGTAGCCAACTTTTTAGAGAAAAATACATCAGCCATTGGAAATATTATGACCAAATCCCACAGCCCCCAAAGACAGGCTAAATGGCCCCCACTCTGACATGGTAACAGCTGCGTCTGGTCCTGGTTGTGATGGACATGAACACATTGTCTTCCAGATGACAGTGAGAAGTTCCTTGAACCTAGGTGTGTGTGGGTCCCAAATATCATAAACGAGTGCACGTGATCACGGAGCAGAGAAACTGACATGGCGCTGGGTCCCTTCCTATAGAAAGTGACTGTAGACAGGTTTTTCATTTGAAGTTTCTGTCTCTGAGAAGGTTTGGAATTTTGTACAGAAATGGAATGACAAACTCATTGAAGTCACCTGAGCCTCATCATTCTATCAGGCAAAAGGGAAGAAAACATCAAGAATGTTACTTAAATAAGGGACTTTTGTTTTAAGTTGTACTGAAAATACATTACTGCTCAGAGATAGATGTCTAGGTACTGAGTAATTCAGACATCTCTTATGACCAGCTACTTTGGTTTATTTATGATTCTTGCTTTTGATCTGTATTTGTGCCTCAAGAATATGGTGATCTTATCCAGAGGAGAAAGTCCCTTGTAATAGTCCACTGGGTAGAACTGTACTAGAGCATTCCTGATAAACTCCAGGGAAGAATTCCAGGAGTAATATCATACATGTTGTGTTTTTATAAGAAATGCCACAGAGGTTAATTTCATTGAATCTTGACAGATTGAACCAGTCCTTTTTTTTTTCTAACATTCTTGGGAATATCTGTATAAGAAAAATAAGAAGCATGTAGCCTTTCCCAGATTTACATTAGTAAATTTAATTTATGTAACACGTCAATTGTATAGTTAACAGTACTAACAGATTGCTTTGTAATGGCTTATCTTTTTATTGATTTAGAGGAGCTATTTATGTATCATAGACACAGAAAAAAATGGTATGTTTAGAAGAAGGAATGATGGGTGGGGGAGAAGCTCCTTGAGAAGATAGGACTAGATCATTTATATTAATTAGTTGTTAGGGGTTTAAAAAGTCAGCCAATCACCAGAGACCATTTTGATGGATAGAGAAGAAGCAGGGAAGGAATCCAATCTGATAGTTTGAAAATCAGACCAGTCACTCATACCTGAGTTAGGATGAACTACTAAATAGAAAACCCCTTTCTGGTCATTATAGGAACTTCAAGATTTACCAAAACATGGAAAAAAAGAAGTGTCTGCTCACCGTATACTGAGCAGAGTACATGATACCATTTTTAGGTTGTTCTTGACTAAACATCCAAGCTGTTGATCTGACTGAGCTTAAATGTCATTTTCATCTCTATTGAATGGCCCGCTCAGCACTGCTTTAAGAGAATAATCATCTCATTCTCTTTCTCTCTCCTCGTCTTCTTAATATGAATGCTTAGCCCATTTCCGATTTCTCCTTCAGTTTTGCACCAAATGCTAAGAGATCTAACATCCGGTGTACTCCTGGGTGTGGGGAGGGGTGGCAGGTGGAGAAGGATGTGGTGAAGCAGGCCAGGAGGACAGAGCTTCGACAGGGGGACATTTTTGCCAACTTTTCTTAATAAATTTCCTGGGGTTGATTTTTTCTAGTGATGTGCAGGATCTGGTTTCTTATCTCAAGATGGATGTTTCTCCAGCTGATGCTGTTCATGTTCTTTCCAGGCATTCAGTGATATTGCCTAAAAATATTTAGTCTGATAATCAAAGGGCCTTGACCTCTTTGATTAACAGGATGTAGGTTCCGTCGAGAACGATTTGATTTTCTGCAAAGACTCCTCAGCGTCTGTGTAATTATAGTTTGCTTTTGAAGGCACGCTTTGTCCTCAAGTTCTAGAAACATGCTCTGCTTCCCCCACCCCACCTCCCTGCCTGCCAGTGACACCTCCTCACCCCTCTGGGACTGGAGGGTGAATGTCACGCCATTCAGCCTTCTCAATGGCAGGTGTGAGGCAGGGGCCATGGGTGAAACCTGAACTGACACTTCCCAGCTCTGTCGTTTTGAAACAAAGCTTTTGTTTTGGAATACTCTGATTATTTACAGAAAGGTTGCTCAGATTCCGCCTCCTGTGCTGCACACCCCTCGGCCCACTTTCCCCTGACATCAGCATCGTATGTCACGGCACATTTATCAAAACTAAGGAGCAACACCGGGGCATTCCTTTTAGCTAAAATGTGGATGTCATTTGGATTTTTACCAGTTTCTGTTTAGAAGTCCTTTTTCTGTTCCAGGACCCAATGTGCAATTCCATGTTGTCTTTAGCACAGTTCCCTTTCATCATAGAACGTTGGTTGCACAATATTGTATAATACTGTGATAAAGATGGAAAGCAACAGGTTGCAGGGCTATTGCCACAGCACCGAGGTGTCTCCAGTGTCCACAGGAACCTTCACATAAAGGTATTCACTCGGTCAGTCGGCATGGAGCCAGTTGCTGCCTGGATGGTGCTCTGGCTTGTTATGGCACAAGATACTCTCGTGTCCCCCCCCCCCCCACACAGGCAAACCTTGGGTATTTGGTCGCAGCTGCACTACTTGTTTTACAGCATAATCTGAGCAAGTGCAATCTCACCTCAAACTGAGGACAAACAGTGATTTGATGTTGTAGGACAGGGAACCCATTAGAAAGATCAGCTCCTGTATTCCAGACCCACCACCTCGTACTTCCCAGGATGAGTCCCAAGTAGGTTGACAACAACCAAAAGCAGACTCTTGGCTTCGTTTCTAAGAGGTGGTGTAGCTCAGATCTAGGTCCCTTCCTTTGTCCACACTCACAGGGTGACTGGCATGTTCCACACTCGACTTTTTGGATATCCCAGCAGGGATAGTCCCAAATATTTTTAAAAATTTGGGCAGGTAAAAAGGTAAATATAGACACTGGGGTGTATAAGAGTTAGAAAACATGTAAGAAAGTAACATTAAGAGTAATTTCTCTAATTGTTATTCAATCCTGATGCATTGAATCCTCAACACCTATCATTTCCACCATCATAAAGACAAAAAAACTGAGGCCCAGAGAAGTTTAGTGGCCTGTGTGATGTTTATAGCTGCAAATTGGAGGGGCTCAGGCCCAAGGTCTATGATGCTAACCACTGCACTATGCTCTCTCTCCTATGTGCGGGTGTTTGCAGAGTGTCCCAGTCTTTCCTAGGGAGTGGGCATTGTTGAAGGAGATGCTAAGTGAATTGAAGGAGCCCCCGACTCTCTAGTAAGAGAGCTGTTTCCACAGTGTGCGTCCAACTTACCATCTTGTGATGAGCCCCTCTGTTAGGAGGATGGACATTTATTGAGCACCTGCTGTGTGCCAGGCATGCACTAAGGATTTGCTCCTTTATTACTCAAAGCTGAGCTCATCTCCTCCTCTGGATCTTTGCACATGCTATGCTCTGTTCTCACAGCACACTGCCACAGGCCTGTGTGTCTGGCCTCTTCCCTTGCACATCTCATCCCAATGGCTAGTTCCTGACAGGTCTTCCTTGCTCATCTCTGAGCCCCAAGTCACTCGCCGTTCCCTGTTTCCCCATGATTTTCTTCATAACACTTTGTTCTCTCTGAAATTGCCTTACTCGCTATTTTATCCCTGCCTCTTGCACCACAAGGCAAACTCCACAGGGGAAAAGGCTTGCATTGTCACCACTGTGACCTCCCACACCAGCTGGCGCATGGTAGCAGCTCCGTAAATGTTTGTCCAACGAATGGAACAGCCCATGGATGAGGCATTATTATTCTCATTTTATGAATGAGAAAGCTGAGCTGCATGGAAATTAAAGAACTTCTCTAACATGATGGCAGAGGCTTGCTTTAAAAATACTTTGGAAAAATAAAGAAAGGGCATCTGGACCACCCCAGGGACCTCAGTAGGAAGAGTGGGTATATTATCTCTGTCTCTTGTGCCCTGATCCCTGTGACTTTTGAGAGGTGGTGGTGGTGGTGGGGAATGAATGGAAGGGTATAAACATGCTTGGTTTCTGTCCAGCCAACGGCCTGGCTTCCCCTGCTCAACCAATTGCATGGGGTAGAAGGCATTTTAGGGTTCTTTCTCAGGACTCTACTGGGACATGTTCTCCAAGAAAGGTATGCCTGGGGAGGAGAGGGGGAGGGAAAGAGTGCTGTTTGCATCTTCTCTGGATGGGATGGGGACACATTAGTTTAATTTGCCCTGTGTCTGTGGTGCCTAGAACAGCCCAGTGCTCATAGATATTTGCTGAATGAAGAGTGCACGTGTGTATGAGTGAATCTCTATCACATGCTTCTAAGAATCCCAGTGGAACCCATCAGCAGGACCCTTTGGATTTTGAGTTTCTAGGGAACTTGGTTAATTCCAATTCATGAGAGGGTTTAACTATCAACTTGTTCCTGGGCAGCTGGGCAAACTATTTGTTCTGTCTGAAGACCTACGATTCTAATGGTTTTAGCACATGATTTAGTAAACTATGTTGTTAATAAACTTGAGGGCTGGTCTATGTCGGATCAGCTAAAAAACACTTGTAGGTTCTGTGCAGTAGCCTGAAATGAGTTTAAGTGGTTTAAATCAAGAAATCTATTTTTCTCTTGAGGTCATCAATGTTGTGGATGAACCCTGGCAGGTGGAAAGTGCTCCTCCAATGTGTCTCACCTGAGTTTGAGGCATTGTCACACGACAGTAGAGGAGATGGGCTTGGGAAGCAGACAACTGCGGTTGGGTTCTCTCTCCATCACTTAATAACTGTGCAGTCTTGGAAGTTAATTTAATTCTCCGAACCCCAGGTTCCCATTCTATAAAAGGAGTCATACCTGCCTTAGAAGCTTGTTGTGAGGATTAAGTGGACTGGCACATGCAAGGAACTTGGCATAGCACCTGCAGTACTGATGCCGGTGGCTTCTACTGTCATCAGTGGAATATGGGAACTTTGGCGCTCCAGCTGCTGTTCACAAGAGGGCAATGGTGCAGATCTGGCTGAACTCACTGCGGCCATTCTCACGGTGAAAATGTTTTCACTCTGTGTCAGTTAATATCACGATGTGTGTGCGTGCGCGTGTGCTTGTTACTACTGTTTTTTGATGCAAATGAGAACTGAGGAAACTGTCAATTCCTTCCTAAGGAAATAGCTGGGATGGAGCAGCTGTCCCGCTCTCAGACATGTGTTGCTGTCTTATGTGTTTCTTCTCTCCCCTTTTAAAACACATGGGCTTTTGTTCTGTTAGGAATATTGATCTTAATATTTTATTTATACTGGCAGACTGGGCCAGTAGGAATCTGTATGAACCCAAATATGTCATATTTTACTTGGAAAATGTGACAGTGTGTGTGTGTCTGTGTGTGCAAGCAACAGAGAAACAGAGCCCCTCAAGGAAAAAAAATTACTATCTGTAAGTCATCTCTTGGGCTTTTTTTCAAAAATTGCTGCTAATTCCGGCCACATGGCACCGCCTAATTAGATTTGCATTGCTTTCCCAACCAGCTGTAGGACTATTTGTAAAGAAAGCTTAAGTGCTCAACACAGTGTCTGGTTTAGTTTAAAAGATGCCAAGTTCTGTTCTTCCCATACCAGGGAAAGCCTACCCCGGGACACGTTTCCTTTGGGAAAACATTTCTTTCCTTTTATCTGGAATAAGTGATGTGGCACACCAGTGATTGATAGTGTGACTAAAGAGAAGCCAAAGTAAAACAATAGCATTTGTTCTGCAGCTACCACATGCATGCATTTTACTCCCCACAAAAACTGAAATGATTGAAATGTGCATTGCACCCACCTGGTATAGAGTACGGAACAGGCTCAGAGAGTTTTAAGTAACCTATCGAGGTCACAGAGGTGTTGATAAGGTGTTTAGACTGTCCTCCACCTGGTGTGACATCCTGAACTCTGTGCGTGTGTCTTGTGCCTTTCCCAGGGACCCACACTGGATGACAGATGAAAGTTATGCTTCTTCTCTCTCTCTCTCTCTCTCTCTCTCTCTCTCTCTCTCTCTCTCCTCTCTTTCTCTTTTCCTTCTTGTTGATTCCCACTAAGAATGGCTGTATTTTATTACAATCATCTTTTTACATGAACCAACTGAAATAAAGTCACCTCCCTATTCTGGAGGACTCAGATTATAGCCATGTATTTGCTTTCCTGTAATTAGTATTTTTTTAAATTCAATCAGCATTCAACTGACACTGACCAAGATCCTGCTATGTGTCAGTCGACATGCTAGGAATTGAAGGTACTAGTATGGACCAGACATATAGGATGCATCCTCCTCTTGGAGCTTATCGTGCAGTGGGAGAGATGGTAAAATAACCAGTGACTGTCAAGGAGCATAAAATGAATCAGTCCAGGGTGCCCTGGGAGCAAGCAGAGGCCTCCAGAGAGTCTCAGAGGTGCAGGGGAGGGTAGCAAGATCCCAGGGGAGCTTTTCCTGAGAAACTGATGTTATTTTGTTCAGAAAGAAAGGAAAACACTCCCAACATCTTTCCAAGAAACAGAGGGAGAGAAAGCAGGACATTTTCATTTTGCCCATCTTTGATAGAACTATTGTTCTTAGAATAGAGGTTTTTTTTTTTTTTGGAGGGACAAGAGAATTTTGTTTGGTTACGGTCATGCTGATTTTGTAAGAAAATAAGAATATCAAGTTTGGCTTGGAAAGACCTAAGTTTTGGGAGCAGCTAATGGCGATGAATACAGCTGTTGATCAGAGGCTCTCCATTCCCCCAGTTGGCCATTTCTCTCTGGAATGGATTAGTGGTGAAATTTTTCTTCTTTTAAAATTAACAGCAAACATAAAATTAAGTAATATAGTGACTATCATAATACTTATGTTAAAATAATTTATAGTTAGTTTTAGGAAACAGCCTTAAAAATCCCAATAAGCATTCTCAATAAAGCTAATTACAAGTTGAAAAGGAAATCTCATTACATTAATCTGAGAATGCAGTTAATGAAACTAAGTGTAATCATAATCTGAATATTTTATTAAATGGAGACTTAAACTCATTAATTTAGGTATTAGGCCTGGTACTGTGTGCTCACACTAAGATTGCCAATCTCAAAGAAGAGCCTGTGTTTTATCCATTGAAATCTAGCCCTTTGTTACCCAAGGGAACACTGGCTGAGCCCGCATAGATCTGTCCATAGTGCTGACCACTCTGTCTTCAGAGTTAACTCAATTCAAATCACTCAGCCAGAAAAGTACATACCATAGGATTTGGGAGCTGGAGAAAACTTTGTGTATCAACCTGGACTTTGTTAAAACTGCATTTCTGATTTCTGAGATGTTTGAAACTAAAAAAAAAAAAAAAAAAAAAAAAATAGAAGAACTAGGGATCAACATAGTGTACTAACTTTTCAATTTTGCCAAAAAGAAAATCAACTTTTCTTTGATTAAAAGTTAAAAGCAACTACTAAATATTATAGCCATCATGTCATAAAAGATATAGGCATTTTAACACTGAACATTTAAGAAAGGAATAGTTTCCAGAATCAAAGACAATACCCAGATCAATTAACACCATAAAAACTCATCTCACTGTTTTCATATCTCTCTCTCTCTCTCTCTCTCTCTCTCTCTCTCTCTCTCTCCCCGCCCCCCCCCCAATCAACTGAAAATGAGAACATAAATTTTCACATATGGATGTGTGATCATTGAATGAGTGTTTATGGAGTACCTGATTAATTCTAGGCACTAGGAATTAGTGTTAGGAATGCAGAGATTGGCAATCGTGTGTACGTGCCCACGTGTGTGTGAGCATGTGCTTGATTTCAAAGAGCTTATGGTGAGTCCATTCCCAGCATTTTACAAGTAACAAAACTGAGACCAAGGAAAATACATGGATTTCTTCAGGTTATGCAGTCATGGAACTTGTCCAATTAATAGTGTTCTAAATATTATCATCAACTATGTAGGATTCAACTACTGGTCACAAATTCATGTTAATTTGGCAATTCTCCAAAATAGACTTCAGGACCTGAAAGGCAGGAGTAGATTTTGTAGCTCTTGGTACAGCATGACTTTAGTTTGATGTCTCACCTATCATCTAAAGGAAGCCCTTTGAAATATTCAGCTATTCTTGACATTTTAACAAAATGTTGAATTACCAAGAGTCCATGGATTGGGACTTGTGCAGGGGCAGTGTTTGGTATTTGCCTTTTTTAATTGAGTGGTAACCAGGGATGCAGGAAGCACTTTATTTCTTCTGAGATATTATTTTTTAAAAATTAATGAGTATATTCAAAGTCAAAGAAGGTCATCAATCAAACAATTCTTTGATAATAGCTGACAAAGATAGTTGCATAAGCATGTTTTAAAAAATTGTTCCTTAAGCAAATTTTTGTTCTGCTAATCATCTCAGGGGTGGCTAGGTTCAGATCTTGTACTGTTATTTTAAAACATGTTTGAAATGTGCCAGAATCGCTTCCCCCTCTGGGGCTCTCCACTCGCTCTCCCCTTTGCCAGTGACACCCTTCTTCCAGATCTTTGCAGGGTAGGCTCCTCCTCATTATCTGGGCCTCCACTGAACTGTTAAAGCCTTCTCTATACAAAGTAGCCCACCCAACATTAAGAGTCCCAGCACTATCCCTCCATGTTAGTTTGCTATTTCATTTCATTAAAGCTCACACCCTGACCTAAAATCATCTTGTTCCCTTATTTCTTTTCTATCAACATGGCAGAGACAAGGACCTTGTCTGACTCATTCCCTGCTGTATCCCCACTGCCATATACTGTGATCAGCACATAGTGGGTGCTTTATAAAAATGTGTCAGATGAATGAATGCTGTTGAAATACGGTACTGGGCAAATTTTATCAAGTAGTTGCTATTATTATTTTTCTTCATTCATTCATTGGAGCTTTATTTTTGTGGTCTAACCCTTCAGTGTGGTATCAGAGTCTAGCCAGTGCTAGGTAACGTACCAAGAGAAGGTGTATACCTTTAAGAGCTCATGAATACACATTCCAGCATTACCTGGCAATGATGAAATGCCACACAAAGGCAGTGTTTTCAAAGTTCAGTCCACCAATTCAATCATAATTGATTTTTTCAATAGTATTTCTCTGCATTTCATTTATTCCAGCTTCTCAGGATCATAGCTTGCCTCATCACGCCCCTCTCTGTGCTGACTCTCAATTGCATTAGCATGAAAACAAACTAAAGAGGGAATTGGGTGTGTTTAATATTTATGAAATGACTATGTTGTGTTGATATGGATAATAAAAAAAAAACTTAGCTCTGGAGAGGCAAAGTAACCTTAATAATGCCTTGCTTAGGAGCACACTCTGGATTTTAGCGTATCGCCAAGCAGACTATTAAATCTCCAACGCTGTGGTTCACGTTTAATTATTATATTTAAAAGGATGTCTTAAAACCCAAAGGGTAGGGATGGTGGATACAAGAAAAAAAAAAACCCAGACATATCCACAGAACAATTTGTTATCCTATGATTGGACAATCATCCAATGGCAGTGCTCGGCCCCACTTATCTGTGGTTAAAATCGAGTCTTCACCTACCCTTTGACTATGTATCCTAAAATGCCCCTAATATGCCACCTGATCTTATAATCCTCACCCTGAAGCAAAATTAGGTCAAGTTAAGAAAAGCACTTAAGAACAAAAGATGTGATCTTCTGGGGGGCCATGGGGAATCTCTGATATCCCCTGCCTCTAGGATACTTTTTAGTAAACGTATGGGGGCAGGTGGGTGCGTGGTTGTGAATAGAGGGGTGGAGAGAGGAAATCGTTCTAGCTTTCCTTTCCAGGTTTTTGATCTTTGATCTTTTGGTCCCATTGTAGTTGCTCATTTTATTAAGCAGTAGGTGAAACATGGCATGGAGCATCCTTGGTATAAAGGGAAAGATACCAACAGCATGGACCAGATAGCTTCTGTCTCCTCGAAACTCTGCAAAGTGGGTAGGCTTGCCTGCGTCTTTTTGATGTTTTTATCAGTGCATTATAGTTATGCATGATATTGGGGCTCATTGGGACAGGATCATACAGGCATAGGGCATCTGTGTCTTGAAGAATTAGCAGACAGGCTCTCTGTCTAATCTGTGGTGGATCAGGATTCAGATACCAGTTGGTCTTACTTCAGAGCCTGCACTCTTTCTTCCATCTGAAGTAGACACATAGGTTTCATTGTGGGTGCCGTCACTGATTAGTGGTCATATCTGCCTTCAGTGGAGTGCTGGAAAGGATTATGAGGCCATATTAAGCTCAGAGAATATGAGTGCTGTGATTGATTAGCCCTGTCTGCTGTGAGAGCATGGGAGAAGAGTGCTGTGGCCAGACATTTATTCTGTTTCTACCACAAATACAATAGAAGTCCCGCAAAGGACTTACTATTTTATTAATGAAAGGGGATACAAATGATATAAAATAAGGGAATAGAAATCAAAGTGATAGATTGAGAAGACCTCAAATGTGTAGTGCCTAACACAGTGTCCAGATATATAGCAGGTGATTAGCATATCTTTTGTTTAATGAATAAGCAAAAATATGAATAGTTTAAAGCAGATGATAACTTCTTATCCTTCTAGATTCTCTAAGCCATTTCCCGGCATCAAGTCAGACTGCCCTAAACTACATCTCAGAACTGCATTCCTTTAATTTCCTGTAGGAATGCTGATCCAGGACTGAATTTTAACAGTACATCCTTGACTTTTTTATTTTTAAATCATGTTTGGTTTACCAAAGGGGAACATGAAGAATGCATTTGTGTTCTTGCATGATAATGAAATGGAGATTTCATGTTGTTCCATATCCCTTATATAGAGAATGACTTCTGTACAACGCACTTATTCAATAAATCTTATTTAATGTATTATCTGTTTAGGTACTGGGTTAATGAATAAAAGAGCAAGCTAGGTCTTTGACTTCTAGAGTGTACATTTCAGTGGGGGAAGACCATTTAAGCAGCCAACAGAGAAAACATTAAAGAGACATTATTTGAGATAAATCCAGGAGGAAATAAGTGATGTGATGGGACAAAGAATGAGAAGGTTTATTTCAATTAATTGATAATTAAGGTGAGACCCAAGGATGAATGAGAAGGAGCTGATCTAAGGAAGAGGAGGGAGAAATGTAATTATATGCAGAAAAACAGGATGTGCAAAGGTCCTGAGACAGGAAAGTACTTCATCATGCTGGGGAAACAAAGAAATCCCAGTGGAGCCAGAGCCTGGCAAGGAAGGGGAAGAGGTTATATAAATAAATGTGAAGGGATGCTGTTAAAAGAAAGAACAAAGTAAGATGATAATTATAAACTGTAGCTATAATTTTTGAATTGCTAGGCACTGTGTTAGGTGCTTAAATATATTTTCTTGGGTCTCAGTGCTTGATCTGACCATCCAGTATTGCTTTCCAGCAGGCATCACACTGAACACCAGTCCTTTGAAATGTTCTGCAAAATTAGAGTTCCCTGGACAAATGAATTAAAGACTCTTAGAATGAATGTAATAAAACCATTTATAAGTGTGTTTATTTCAGTATTTTACAAATTGATATATCTATTAGACATCTTGTGTAACAATTATTGATGTAGAGGGGAAATAATATTCTGGAAAGCAGACTTTGAAGAATGCTTCTGGATTAATGCTTACCTGGCCCTGCTTAATCACATTTTCTAGTGGTAAACTTATTATGTCCCAAGGCAATCCATTCTGTTTTCAGGCAGACTTCATCGACAGGGAGTTTGCTGATGTCCATTCTAATGTTATCAGTAGAACTGCTTAAAACAGCCTGCCAAAGGAAGCAAAAGTCAAAGCCTTTAATAATTATATTTTCTTTCCTCTCTGCACTCTACTCTCTCTCATCCTTCAAGGCTCAGGGTTAATAGTCTGTATCAGGATGTTTTGGTTACAAGCAACAGAAATCAAGTCTGTCAAATTTAAGCAGAAAGGGAACTCTGGAAGGATATGGTTTGGTTCCTAAAACTTAAGGGACATCTGAATGTCCCAGAGTGGGATGACAGGGACCCAGACAGCCCTAACCAGGGTTTTATCGGCACTCCCTGATGATATGAATCCTTCCAACGTTTTTTGGTTGTGTTCACTCAAATTTAACATCCTAGGGAGAGTCCGATTGGTCCACCTTGGGTCACATGTTCAACCTTTGGCTAGGGAGGGCACACGGGCACTTTGATCCGCAGCCCCACCAAGTCGGCCACACATAATGAGAGAAAGGAAATCTCCACAATGAGACTAAGATGCTGGGGAGAAGCAGTCAGGAGAGGGTTCTGGGAATTTAGAAAGGGAAACAATCAAAACTCCAAAGAGCCAAACAGATCCCCTCTCTTTCCTGGCCTCTTCTCCTCCGGGATTGCATACGCCTTGCTGTCTGCCCGAGTCATTTCCATACTGCTTAATTCTACAACATGGGATGCTCTCTGCATTGTTTTCTTGCCCTGTGGCTTGGCTCCCGCGGTGCTCTTTAACTGCGGGGGGGGGGGGGGGGGGGTGTTTGCCTTGCGTCTCTAGTTAGGCATGATAATGAAATCTATAGACGATTTCCAGCAGAAATTGGCATTCATGGTCATGGGGAGGGAAAATCAGGTAATTAGCAGGGAAGTATGAGATGGATAAAGTATGGAGGGAGGGAGGTGGGAGTAGACACAGGGCCATGGAGAAGCATGCTTGCAGCAGGCTGCTGTGACACATGGAAAGAGCCAGCCTTGCTTGACCAGAGGGGCTGTGGTCAGGAGCCAGGAGTGAGGAGGCCGACTGCCTGGGAGACTAGGTGGAGAAATTCAGATCCGCGCCTCTGGGAGCCCTGGAGCTGCGCCTTCTGCTACCACTTACAACAGGTGTTCACTTGGGTTCTTGGGCTGATGTGTGAGAAGACCTTTAAGACAATTGTGGGGGTGGGGAGCACTCCAGCAACTTCAAACAAGGTTGCCACTACCTACCCATGAGGTCTTTGTTCCAGCCCTTCGCCAAAGCCTTTCGAGGGTTGCTAGGAAACGGGGGATGCTTGAGCAGTTGGGATCGGATGATGATCATTGCCATGGTTAGAGGAGGAACCGGGTTGGTTCGGTGCCATGTTCTCTTACCTTACTATGGAATGCAGCGAGGCACCAGCGCCTGGGAGTTATGCGAATTCAACTCTGTGATCTCGGAACAGGGCTTGGGGGCGGGGAGCAAGAGTGCAAGGGTAACATAAATAATGTGAGTATTTCTGTCCCCCCTTCCACACAATGAGCATATGCTGAAAGTGAGATGGAGAATGAGTCTGCTTTTGCCTCAGACAGATTCACTTCCCACGAGCTTCTCCCGAGTGTGATTCTAGCATTTAAAGATATGCATTTTTCATATAACTTGGCCCCTAAACACAAGCCAGTTACATCATCTGGTGCTCAACCAGAGAAACAGCCACCGTGGGTAATCTTGGCTGAACATGACTGTAGCGGCTCCCGCTGGCCTCAGGTCTCTGCGCAGGCAGGACTCCAGCGTCCTGTTCCATGCGATCCCTCCTTGGTGCAGAAGATGTTGCCCCATGACTCCTGCCTGCTTACAGCCCTGCCAGCTCCTTGGCAGAGCAGGAGCTAGGTGGAAGGCACCGGAGCAGGCCTACTGTCCCCTACTCCTGTGCTGTCTCTTGAGGTTACGACTGGAACCTTGGGCAGAAGACACCTCCAGGTGCCTTCAGATAACCATTCCCCATGATCTATAGCTCGACTCCCTGCTCCATTCAACCCACTCTGCCTTAAGCTCATGTATTCTGGAGTTTACAAATTGAGTTTTAGGTGGTTTGTGGAGCTTGGAACTTCTCAGGACAGCTTAGCCAGTCTTTTGACTCACAGTCTGTCCATTACATAAAATACATCTTTAAAAATTAATGTATTTATCTATCTGAATAGGTCACTGGGTACATGGAGGAAGAAAAGGCACAGTAAAGGGTGTGAGCAAATGCCACCTCCTCTGGTTCCCCAGTTCTCCTCCTGGGAGTCAACCAAGGGATGAAGTTTATTGTCTATTCTCCCAAACATATTCTATGCATTTATTAACATCTATGAACCTTTATTGCTGTGGCGCTGGGGATGGAACCCAGGGCCTTGCACGTGCTAGGCAAGCACTTGACCAATGAGCTACGCCAGCCCCCATGTCGGGATGCTTCCGCACCTTGCTGATTTTGTGTGGTGGTGGGTGCGTTAGTGCGCTTGGGCTGGTTGTCATAACAAAGAAGCACAGACTGGGCGACTTAACAGAAATTTATTTTCTCAGGATTCAGGAGGCTGGGAAGCCAAGATCAAGGTGTTGGCAAGGTTGGTGACTAGTGGGGCCTCTGTCCTTGGCTTCTTGCTGTGTCTTCAAACAGTGGGAGAGAGCTCTCTTCTTACCAGCCCTATTGGCTTAGGGCTCCACCCTTGTGTCCCCATTTAACCCTTATCACCTCCTCCCAGGTCCCTTTTCCAACATAGCTGCATCAGGGGCTTGGGGCCCAACATACAGACTTGGATGGGGACATTTTCAGTTTATAACAGCAGATGATGGGGATTGTTCCCTATCGATATGCTTAGACAGAGATGCACCTTTTGCCCATCCTGTGGGCTGTGGAGTGATCCTGGATGTGACTTTAGAAGGTGATGGATGTAGGATCCAGAGAGGTGGCTCCTAACCCTTGATGGCCTTGAGGAGCACATGAAGACCTTGGCAGTGGCCACACTGTCTCCTAGGTAAGCCGACGCCATGCTTAGAGTGGGGAGAGCGGTCCTCAAGAACTAGTGGCTTCTTTTCCAGAGTGAGAGAGGGACTCCCAGTCAGGAGGAGGAGCCCCCAACCCACCAGTGGAAGGGGAAGAGGGAAGCCATCCTGTTCCCATCTGCATAGCTTTGGTCTGTCAGTTCTTAGTGTTCTAGAAGCTCAGCACCTAGGGACACTGAGGCCATGGTGGGCAGTCAGTGCCCTCTCCTTTCCTACTACATAAATCTCCGCCTCCTGAGACTCGAGGCGCAGCTCAGCGCAGCATCCTGTCATCAGCCTGTCCTCTTCCCGGCTCTCAGCTCAGTGCTGGGCTCATTTCCGCTCTAAGGCAGCCTGCGGTTATTCACTCTCAATAGCCGGTTCTCCTTCTGCCTTTTGATTTTGTCCAGCTCATCATCTTTGATTTTGATGTTTGTGGTATAATTCAACTCTCATGGGAGTGTCCCACTTTTCCCTGTGACTACCCTGCAAGCTCCTTCAGGGCAGTAGTCACATCTACCTGTCCCCCACCGTATCTAGATGTACTCTGCTCCTGGTGAGCTTGGGGATGGATAGTCAGTGAGGTCACACACGCAGATGCTGTTTGGGGAAAGATTAAAAAAAAAAAATCCAAGGAAATGGTTTCTTTTGGATATCCCTGGTTACACCACTAGTTTTCCTCTGTAGGGCTTCTTGTTGGTGACCACAAGCCTGGTATGCACTGGCCACATTATACAGTTGCCCCTCAGTATCCTTGGAGATGGAATCCAGGACCCCTTGCTGATGCCACAACCCATGGAGGCTCAAGTCCTTCTGTGCGATATCATTGTGTTTCCATAGAACATATGCATATCCGCCTGTTTACTTTAAATCATCTCTAGAGCACTTAGAATACCTAATGTGATGCAAATGCTATGTAAGTAGTTCCTACACTACATTGCTTAGGGAATAATGGCAAGAAAAACCAATCTGTATGTTTTCAGCACAGGTACAACTTCCCCCTCCAAAATATTTTGAGCCTGCATTTGATTGAGTGTGTGTATGAAGAACTTGTGGACATGGAGGGCCAATTGTACTTGAAATGGGATCCTACAGTCGAATAAGAAGTGCCATTTATTGAGCATAAGCTATAGCTCCCACTGACCATTCAAGCCAACCCCAGGGAAACATGCTTCGGGGAGTTTTTACTGATCCAAGTGGTATTGGGATTTGAACTCCCAAATCTGCCTTGCTGGTGTTTTCTCAAGACTATCAGGTTTTCTGAGCCTTCCTCCTCCATCTCTTGCATCCCCCTGCCTTAACAGCCTTATTCAGTGAACATCTCACAGGGGTCCTAATCTGTGGGTTTGGCCCCTTTGTGTGACCTTGGGAAAGGCACACGATCTTTCCTTTTTCCCTTAGGAAATGATGTTACCATCCAGGGTCTTAGATCACTGTGCAAATGAGATGAAATAATGCATGGAAAACCGTTGGCAGAGCTCCTGGGGTCACAAAAACAAACAAACAAACAGATCGAAGTGAACAAACACGAGGCCTCTCTGTCCTGGTGCTTCAATGATAATATTTCGCTCTAAACCTGCCCTTGTCGGGGGCACCTGAGTGAGGCATGTGGTTGGAACGGGTCTTGTGGAAGCATCACCGCTCCAAGACAAGTTTAGGGGCAGAGTGGCAATATTTTTTCTTTGTCAGGACAGGTTGCTGGGAGCAATCTGTTATTTGGGCTGGAGCCATTTGAGAGCTTCAGTGCCATCGACAGCCTGATGGTAGCATGAGCTCCTAACAGCTTCAATTAATCATGGAGACAGGAGGTGAAGAAGGCGGGCACTCTTGAGGACAGCCCCAACATCTGCGGGGACTATGTCAGGATCTTTTAGGTTCCAGTGACAGAAACCTAATGAAGACAAAAGGAGGACTTCAGTGGGTCACATGGGACTTGTAGACACAAGTGCATCTCAACAGTTGTTCTCAAGGGCCCGTCTTTGTCTCTCCATCTCTGGATTTTGGGGCTTCTCTTGGTTTAATTTCAGACTCTTCTCTGCTGCTCATCATTCTAAAGGAAGAATGTCCCAAGTCTCTTGAATTTCTCTCCTTGCTAAGGGGGAGTGGATCATGCAGAAGTTGGGATGAATGAAATTGGATGAAGTTAGTACGAGAGAGAAGGAAAGAGCAGAGAAGGGCTGGGAATTAGTAGCAGTTTCTGGAATGTTCCAGGGTGGGGAGAACCCTCAGAAACAAGCACATTTAGACCACTTTGCCTCTCCCGAAATCCACCAGAATCAAGTTGGGGGATCCCCTCAGGGCTGGTGCCTCCGCAAGCATCCATAGCAGAGTCTGTAAACAGCAGTCCTACAAATCCTATTACCGGATTCACCAAAGAATGTCAATCAATGAGAATACCATCCTCTGACTTGCTCAGTAATTCCTTCTACAAAGCCCATTGTGCTTTGAGAAGCGTGTCCTGGGGAAAAGCTTCTCCTAAGGAGCTTGAACGTTCTCAGTTCATGCATAATGACAATAATGTGATTGACCAACTTTCTTTCCACTTTGTCTACCGCCAAGAGCGTGGACCCACATCTCCTGCTCCCTGCTTTCCACTTGTCTCTCCTCTTGGCACATGCTCTGTACTGTGTCAGGATCTTTTAGGTTCCAATGACAGAAACCTAATGGAGACAAAAGGAGGAACTTAGAGGGTCCTGTCAGACATGAAGGCACAACTGGATCTCAATACTTGTTCTTAAGGATCTGTATTTGTCTCTTCATCTCTAGATTTTGGGGCCTCTCTGGCCTTAATTTTCAGACTCTTTCTGTGCTAGCATGATGGCAACCCATGATCCCAGCCCAGGATTGTTCTTAGTGCTCAACCCCAAAGAAGGAGTGAACACATTACCCTATAGATTTGGCAAAAACCTTACGGAGATCTGTGATTGGTCTATAATAAGTCACATGCCTATGCCTGGACCAATAACTCTGACCAGGGAAGGGGTGCTCTGATTGGTTAGTCAGGGGTCAGGTGTCCAATGTTGTATGTGGGTGAAGCAAACTCCTTCCAAATCTCACAGGTGGAACTGGATCATCATGCAAGAGAGAGGCTTCTCCACCAGAAGACACAAGCAGGTGCGTAAAATTTAAAGAGGATATCTTCAGGGAAGAGATTCTAAACAGACAGCAACCAGGAGGAAAAAAACCCCATACACCTTTGTACCAATTTATGTTTTCCCTGTTTGGGGTATATGATTGTGTATCTTTTACTTGCTGCCTCAAATTCTCAGTGAAATGAGATGGAATAAATCAATGTTAAGATGTGCAAACTGACCGAATCAACAAATCAATACATCTCTCCTTACAAGAGGAGGGTGGGGTCGATTAGAGATAATAGGCAGCCAACCGAGCATCACATTGAGCTTTGGGATGTGCAGGAGATAGGCAGTGGGTATCCTGTGGACAAGGTTACCGCCAAGGCCTCCACTCCCTTATGGGCACGCCCACGGAAAAACACATGTCCCTTGTAGGTATCGACGGGGCTCTTGGGAGGCAGATATCATTTTTGAGATTCATAATGAAAGCTAAGAGGCAGATGCTAGTTCAGGGGTCACATCTTGAAATTCTTGATTTACTTGTTTGCCATCATTCTATTATTAGGGTTTTCAACTTCAGCAGTATTGCTGTCTTGGGCTGGCTAATTTTTTTTGCTGAGGGTGGCTGTCCTGTGTACTGCAGGGGGACATCAGCACCCCTGGTCCTACCCGCTAGACGCCAGTAGCGCCCTCCTCTGGTTGCAACAACTCCAAATGCCTCCAGTCATTGTCAAATATCCCTAAAGGGTGTGAGGTTGTCCTGGTTCAATCACCGTTCTGTTCCAGTGTGGCTTCTGAGAGGTGTTACTTCCTGCGACAGGGCGCCTGTTCAGTCCAACTGCCTAGCACACAGTCTGGCACTTTGTAGAGGTTCAATAAATTTTTATTCACTAAATGAACTGATCCCTTTTGAACTCCTATTTCTAGGCTGTCTTGACCACTAGGCAGGTGTGTGTGTGTGTGTGTGTGTGTGTGTGTGTGTATATATATATATATATATATATATATATTTAGTAGAACTGAAAATTTAAAAATATTGCTTTAAGTCTTACTCTCTCAGGTGTAGATGAGCAATTTAGTGCTCGATTTTGGCATTATTATTAATATGATCACTTCCTCCCTGGACTATTGCTGAGCCTAAAGCCATGAGTTATTTTTAAAAAACGTTTCTGTGATGCCAGGTACGTAACCAAAATGTTACACACAGAGGTGAGCATTCTACCCCTGAGCTACACCCCAACTCGCCATGAGTTATCTTGTATTCCGTGTTAAGCTTCCAAGTTTGAACTGAAAATCTCTGCTGTCTCTTGAGCTGCAGGGAAGGGCCTGGACTAAATAGTTGGAGAATGGGATGTCAGCAACAGGCACAGAGGTTTGAGAGAATTTTGGAGGGTAGTACTCTGTGAAATGACCCTGGCATGGGCTTTTCTTAGGGCGCAAAGTCTCTGGCTACAAGGTGGTCTGGAATTGCAGTGTTTTCTCACACACCCTTCATACCTCAATATGGCTGTTTGGAAACTAATAAGAAGTGTTTCAGTGTCCATGTGCCTGCAGGACTGGGTTGGTTTGACCCCCACCTCCCCAAGCAGAACCTACAACAAGGATTTGAGGACAAATGCTTTATTTGGGAGGCGAGCCCAAGGAAGTGCTATTTGGTAGCTTGAGGCAAGATAGGACCATAAAGGGTGTGTTATCAGGTGAGTTACACCTCGGGCCACCTGAGCTCAGTCCTGGGGGACTCTGGAAACATGCAGAACATGCCACTGAGTTGTGACAATGAAGCAGCAAGAAGGCTGGGGGCTTTACCCATCAAAGTCTGTCTTGACATTGGCCAGGGGCTGCTTCTAAGGGCACGAACTCTCTGGCACCTCTGTTTGCCTGGCGTGGAGTCCACATGTTATTTTAGCCGGAGAAGAAGGTTTCCAGGCCCAGAGTCCCCTGTGTCTGCAGCTGGTGGCCTTGGGGATCGAAGTGGTGCAGAAAGGATATTGGCAGAGCACAGGCAGAGTCTGCTTCGCAACCTTGAGTGGACAGGGCCACAGGTACTCCTCGCCTGCAGTGCACAGGCAGGCACCTTGCGGATAAGACTGTCCCATCCTGAGTGCCAGCAGGCGTCTTTCTAGAATCATGATGGGTAGGAATGGATATTTCCTGTCTCCTTTGGAAGAGGGAACTCTTCCTTAGTTTTATTTTATTTATAAGAACAATAATTATTTTTTCCTGATTATAGATGTAAAGGTGCCCCTTGTAGAAAATATGAAAGGTACAAGAAGAAAAAATCATGAGGTACACACATGGTGTAGCATTTCCTTTTAATTTTGTCCCTAGGCAGTAGAAGTAATGGTTCCAAAAGCAAGGGTTAAAGTCAGTCTTGGGATCACATTAAGACTCTGCCACTTACTAGCTATATGGTTTGAATAAGTTAGATAACCTTTTTGGGTCTTAATTTCCTAAAATGGCAATAATAATAATATCTTATAGGGTTTCTTTTTGAGAATTAATCAAAATGCTACACAGAGATTGCCTGATTTATAGTAAGGGCTCATTAAATATGATATATACAAATTCATTTCTTTTGAAAAATGAGAATAATACTAACCGTCTTCATAAATTAAAATTATAATATCCTCTTATGTAAACTGATTTCTTTTGTGGATGTTATTTAGAATTAGGTCATTTGCCTGCACTGTTGTGTTAAACCTTATCATCCACATTCTTTTAAACTGGTGCCTAATTTCCTATTGAATGCTGTTGTATTTAATGCTACATATCAAAGAAAGCCCACCGTCTTAGCCTCTTTTCTGCTGCTATAACAAAAAATCACTAATTTATAGTCTTTCCTTTCCTTTTTTTTTCTGAGTTGAGTTGGGAAGCTCAGTATCAAGGTCTGGGTCCAAGTGCTGGCTCTGTTGAGGGCCCCCTTAAGGCATCATCACAAGATGTGACCTGGTACATCACATGGTGAGAGCAAGAGAGCATGCAGACTTGGATCTTTGCTTCCTCTGATAAAGCCACTACTCTCATCTGACTTCCTCTGAATCTAGTTCTTTTAAAAGGCCTCACCTCCAAATATCACGAACACATGACTAGTAAGAAGATCTAACATATGAATTTGGGGACACCTTCAAACCATAGTACCCACTTAAGGGCTTAAAACAACAATAGTTTATTCACTTGTATGGTCTCTATGGATCAAGAGTTGGGGTGTGGCTTAGCTGGGTAGCTCTGGCTCAGAATTTCTGTGAGGTTGCAGCCAGGCTGTCAGTTGGGGTGACCATCTTCTAACAGTTTGGAGCTGGAGGCTCCACTTCCATTACTCTTGGTGATGGTGGGAACTCCAGGACATGAGACTCATGGGGGCATCTTGGAGGCTGGTTTCCACACACTCCTGGGAAGTCAACAGGTGCCCATTAAATATCTGTTGAATGAATAAATGAGCAGCTGTGAGGCAGAACTGCTGTGTGCCTGTTGCTGGACATTCAGGTTATTTCTGGGCCGCAAGAATCTTTGGTCCACGGGAGGGGGTCTGAATGGGGAGATTAGACTGCTCAAAGCTCATGCTAAGGCATGGTTATTTCATCTTAGAGACCCTTGTGTCATGAAAAGCAGAAGGCTGAAGGAATGTGGGTGAAAATATGTACAGCAAAGTGCTAGAAAAACAATCAAGTCCCCTAAATACAAAGTGTTCAGAGCAGAATCAGCCAACTAGTAAGAAGACCTGACAACAATGTATTTTTGTAGCATCTGGTTGTTGCAAGGACCTTTGACCTTTGTATTAGTCATGACAACAACTTCCAAAGGTGAGCCATTGTTGCTCACATTTGTAAACAGGTGACTGGGACACTCTCTGATTCTAGGTGTCCTAACTTACAAATGGGGTAATAATAGGAACTCCCTAATAGTGGCCCTGTACTGTAGGCTGAGTGTGCCCCTTCCAAATTTGAATGTTGAAAACCAACCCCCAGGGTGATGGTATTAACAGATCAGGCCTTTGAGAGGTACTTGAGGTAGGTGAGGTCATAAGGGTGGGGCCTGCATAAATGGATTAGTGCTCTTAGGAAAGAGACCCCCACAGAGCTCCCCAGTTCTTTCTACCAAGTGAAGTTACAGCAAAATTGGATGTCTGAGTCAGGGAGAGGGCCCTCCTCAGATGCTAATCTGCTAGCAACTTTGGTCTTCGACTCCCAGCCTCTAAAACTATCAGGAATAAAGTTTGTTGCTTATAAGCTACCCAGGCCATGGTATTTTTGTTATAGCATCCTGAATGGACTAAGACATGATGTGAGGATGCTGGGGTAACTTCAGCTTGAGAACAGGGGAACTTTGGAGGATAAATTGTACCATCAAGTTGGTCCTGACTTGAGGTGAGTGACTAGCCTTGTACCCTTGTGTCAGTCAGTCACATGGCAGGGAATAGGGGCAAAATAACTTTCTAGGCATGTTCCCAAGAGCCTAGGTGGAGGGGACAGCTGTGAGCTGTTAGCTGCCAATATTCTCAGGAGCTGGGGAAGGGATCTGAACAGGGCAGTCAATATGGGAAAAATAGGACTCTGGGCCAGAGGTTAGCAATCCAGAGCCCCTGGGTCAATTCCTGCTTGCCCTGTTTTGTAAGTAAAGTTTTATTAGACCACAAGCATACCTACTGGTCCTCACTCGCCTACGGCTGTTTGGGCCACAACAGAAGAATGAATCATTGGGACAGAGACCATGTGGCCTTCAAAAGCTAAAATATTTACAATCTAGTCTCTAATGAAACAGTGTCCCAGCATCTGCTCCAGAGAGGGGTTTGGTGTCATCTGGGGTGATTTCATCCTACAGGTAACTTTCCCTCTGGGGCTTGGAGGATCGGCGAAGACTAGGTTAGAGGCCACAAGCTGGAAGACTCGCAGGGGCTGGTGAGTGGGTGCAGGCAGAGGGGCAGCAAGCGCACCTGGGAGGGAGGTGAGGCGCAGGGCGCCAGGAACTTCTCTCCAAGGAGAGCGTGGTTATCTGGGACAGTGCGTTCAAGTGAAGAGGTCCTCTCCAGGCTCATTTCCAGGGAAGAATTCCATTTACAAACCCTTGATCAGTGGAGCGCGTGGTCGGGGCGTGCTAAACGCAAGTGCATTCGAACATAATTGTATGGAGCAGCTCTAAACAAGTCTGGTCACTTAAGATAAAGATGTAAAGCACCCATTCTGTCCTCGTAGCAGCAGCGGAAGAAGAAGAAGCTATCTCGGTGCTCGGTGTTGGGGAGCCAGAGCTCGAGTTCATTCAGCATGGGCAGATGTCACATGCTGGCTTCTGGGGACAGCCGGGCGGTGGCTCTTGAAATCCATGGACTATTTTTGTCAAAGGAGAATTCAGTTTTAAATATTCGATGCCTTTAGGATAACTCATCTATCACTGGGCCAATTTAAGTCTCATTAATCACATGAAGGAAAGAACTCCCTGCCCCCTCAGAGCTATTAGCGTACAGCTGTGCAATGGGGGCCTGGTTCCCCTGAGAAATGGAGCTCCAATGGTATAATTATACAGAGATGGGAGCAAGAGTGATCCCCCAGAGAAGGGACGGTTCTTTGACCGAACACTGCCAATCGTGGGTTCTGCTGCTGAGCCTGGGGCAACCTGAATGGCGAGGGTTTGGGACATGATGATGGGAATCTGTGGACCGCACATGAGGAGGGAAGGGTAGGTAAAGACCGAGGTCTTTGGGGTCGGTATCCTGTACTGATTGATCTACCTATACAGTCTTCTGTTGAAAACCTCTATTGTGTATCAGGCAGTGTACTAAGCACTTGAAGCACAAATCCTCACTTAATCCTCCTAAAAACTCTATGAGATGTCATTGTTCTTTTTATAGATGCAGAAACGGATGTTTAAAGATGTTAAGGCATTTGCCCAGGGTCATAACACTTGAAGGTGATGGAGCTAGGTTTTGAAGCCTGGTTTGACTGTTTCCAAACCAAAGCAAGCTCTTTCACTATCATTTGACAAAGTATTCAAGAGAAGCCAAATTTCGCCAGTAAAAAAAAGTCATATCTCACAAAAAATGAAAATATAGCATAGTAGGAAGTAGAAAAAATTAAGCAACCATTAATTTCTATTGTTGATAATTTGTGGTAGGTTGTATTTCTGCCTTAGTCTGTTTGGGTTGTTATAACCTAACATAACTGGGTGGCTTATAAATAACAGAAATTTATTTCTCAAAATCCTGGAGGCTCAGAAGTCCAATATCAGCAGAGTATCAGCAGATCCAGTGCCTGGGAAAGGCTGGCTTTCTCATAGATGATGTCTTCTCACTGTGCCTTCATGTGGTAGAAGGGGCAAACACACTCCTTCAGGCTTGTTTTATAGGGACACTCATCCTGTTCACAAGAGCTTTGCTTTCGTCCTCTCTATTCACCTTCCCAAGGCCTCACCCCTTAAGACCATCACTTTGGAGCTAGGATTTCAACATAAAGTTTGGGAGGACACAACCATTCTGACCTTAGCAATAGCCATTCAGAACTTTTTACAACACTCATACTTGAAAAACACATATTCACAGTACATTTTTTGTCTTATTTTCCCCAGTGAACACAAACCATAAGCACTGAGTTGCTAGTACATGCTTGTGTAACTGTAAATCTAAGTAACTCTATACTGTGTTCTCCTATCACTATATATACTCATCTTTTTTTAATCTTTAAAATGTAGATAATATTTCTCACTTTCACACTTTATGATAAGACAGTAATTGCTAACTGTATAATGGGTGATAAATACATATGTGTCCCTTGAATCCCTGTGTTAAGACAAGTTCCCTAGAAGCAGAGCTCAGATGGGGATTCTTGTGCAAAACATTTCTCGCAGGAGTGCTCTCAGGAGAGCACAGGAAGGGAGCAATGGTAGCAGGAGGAGGGAAGGAGCAAGGGGGAAGACTGTGATCTCCACTGAGCCAGCCACATCCTGATCCCTGGGGACTCTGCAGCATGAATCACACCACGGAGGTTGTTCTTGCAGGAGGCCACGGGGTTGGCCTTTTATATTTCCATGTCAGCAGTCATTGGCTGTGGGTTTCTCCTGTGGAGAGGGCTGTAAAATCTCTAGATGATGCACCTCATATTCAGTCAAAGAAGACTGTCGAGAATGGTCCTTTTCAATATGGTAGCCCACACCCACACATAGCTGTTAAGCAGTTGACATGTGGATGGTCTGAATGGTGATGATTGAAAATTCAAAATACACATCCAATTTTGAAGACTTGGGATGAAAACATCAGTGTCAGCATCATCCCTGATATTTAAAAATTGATTAAATGTTGTAATAATAATACCTTGAACCTGCTGGGTTAAGTAAAACATAATATTAAAATTAACCTCACTTGTTTTTTCAATTCAAATTTTTGATATGGCTGCTTGAAAATTTGAAATATGTGGTGGTCACTGTATCTCTGTTGGACAACAGTGCTGTAGAAGAAGTGACGAGAGCTTCTTCTATAAAAGGCCAGAGAGTAAATGTAGACTCTGCAGACCCCAAGGTCTTTGTTGTACTCACTCAGCTCTGAAGCTATGGAGGGGAGGCAGCCATAGGTAAGACGTATATGAATAGGCACTGTGTGTTCCAGGAAAACTTCATCCACAGAAACAGGTGGGGGCTAGACTTAGCCCGTGAGCCATAGTTTGCAACCCCTGTTCTAGAAAATAATTCAGAGAACGGTGAGCTTCCAGTGCTCCATTGGCCAGAGTGGTAGTAGTGAAGGGGTAAAATGATCTGGCAAAGGAATCGGGGAGAGGCACTCATAATTTATCCTCTGTATTCCAATTTCTGTCCTGGTTTAGGGCAGAATTCTTTTTTTTTTTTCCTGATGATTTTCCTCACTTTACCCCTGACCACTAGATACTTTGGGAAGTTCTGGGGTGGAGGGTATCTTCACTTTGGGGAACTTGGACGTTGAAACTCTCCTTCACCAGAGGTAAAGATGGAGAAGAAGGGAAAACAAAGCCAAACATTTACTTCCTTCTCAGAATGGGAGGGGAGGAACATATGTGTGTCAATATGGCGTCTGAGATGCTACTTGGTATTCTGAAGGTCTGTGCAACGGGGTCCACCCTGCAAGGTGGAGGAGAGGCTTGGGGACTTCGGGGATTGTTTTTAAATGACATACCCCCCACCCCCCAGCTTTTGCTAACACAAACATAAACATGGAGTTTTTCAGTTGAGAGCAATTAACATAGAATGCCTTAAGCCAGGAAATAATTAATACAAAATCCAGGGGAAACTGCAGCTCTGCAGTTCATGTTTTCTCAAGATGGAATTGATCCATCAAAATGATTCTTTGGGCTCCAGAGAACTGTCTGTGACCTGTTTAGGCCGGACTCACATCTCTCCGCTGGGCCTGAGCATCTCCACAGCAGCCCCGTGGCTCTCTTTCTCCTTGTATTTGCTGAGAAAGTCCCAGAGGGCCCTGGAAATGATGTGGTTGGTTTCTCCAGATTCTACCCATTGGTACGTTGGGATGGTTTCCTCTGTCTTCAGGGCCCGCTTATCAAAATCCTCCTGTTCTTTCAGGTCAGAATGCACATCTCCTTCCTTCCTGTCCTCTCTTCCTTTCACAGATGCTTACCAAACACCTACTATGTGCTGAGCCTGTTTTAGGCTCTGTGTATAAGCCAGTGCACCTGTCGGGATTGCCGGATGGTCGCCGGTGCCCAGGCACAGGCATTTTTCTCCTTCTTAGTTTGGTTCACTTTGTGGTCGTTACTTAAGACCCTGAGTCTGCTTTTCCTCAGGGTTTTATGTCTTATTTATTACAGGACTACAGGACAAACAATTGTATTTGTGTATTGTATCCTATTACTAAAGTTGTATGGACATTTAAAACTTTACATACATACACACAAACCATGTGTGTGTGTGTGTGTGTGTGTGTGTGTGTGTGTATACATACACACACACACACATACTATTTAGATAAACCAAAAAGATGGAATAAAAAGTAGCCTTTAATCTTCTCATTTAGAGATTAAATACTGACAAAATGTTGTTATTCTAAAGTGGTAACCCCTCATTATAAACAAAATCATACTGTAAATGCTTTTTTTTTTTTTTTTTTGTTATGATCATTTACAGCTTTTGCCTCTCCAGCTATGGCTTCAAACTTCTTTCTACAACCTTCAAACTTCTTTCTACAACCAGTTATTGGAGACAAAATTTATGGCAGATTGCCTCGGTCTGCTCAGACCGTGCTTTAGTCTGCTTGAGCCACTGTAACAAAATACTGTAGGTTGGATGCTTTATAGAAACAGACGTGACTTCTCCTAGTTCTGGAGGCTAGAAGACTGAGATCTGGGTGCCAGTGTGGGTGGGTTCTGATCCACGTCCTCTTCAAGTTGCAGATGACTGACTTCTCAGTGTTCCCACGTGAGAAGCGAGGTCTCCCGTGCCTTGGATAAGAACATTAATCCCCTTTACAATCGCTCCATCTTTATGACCTCATCTAATCTCAGTTACCTCCCCAAGGCCCCACCTCCAAATTTGTCACATGGTGGGGTAGGGTTTCAACATACAAATTTAGGGAGACAAACATTCAGTCTGTAACAGGCTGGTATAATAAAATACTGCAGACTGAGTGGCAGAAACAACAGACATCTGTTTCTCACAGTTCTGGAGGCTGGAAGTCCAAGGTCAAGGTGAAGCTGATTCATTTCCCTGGTGAGGGCTTTCTTCCTGGTTGCAGACAATTTCTTACTGAGTCTTCCTGTAGTTGGAGAGAGAGCTCTGGTCTTTCTCCCTTTTCTCACAAGGACACTAAGCCCATCATGGGGACTGCACTCTTGTGACCTCACTTAAACCTAGTTACCACCAAAGTCCACATCCAAACCTCATCACGTTAAGGGTTAAGGCTTTAACATATGAATTTTGTGGGGTGGGGTGCTACCTTCAGTCTATGATATGCATGAAAGCAGAGTCTCTTTGGTTGAAACATAATTTATTGAACTGAAATTCTGCCTAGTTGCTTTGTCTTCTTGTCCAAATTGGCTCCTAAATCAACTCTGTGGATTGTGCAGGTTTCCAAGGAGCACCATGTACAAAATGTTTCTCACCTAACATTATTTTAAATGGCGGTATGACATTTCATTGCATGGCTGTATGCCATGGATTTATCCAGTCCCCTATTGTTGGACATCTAGACTTCTTTCCATTTCTTTTTTTCACTATTCTAAATAAAATTAGAACGGGCTTTCTGGTACTTCCAGCCTTGTGTACACTCATGATGAGCTTCTTCAGGTGAAATCTTAGAAGTAAAAATGCTGTTTGATTCCTGACTTGTGAATTGCCCTCAAGCCTAAACTTTTGTTTGGAAGCCAGAGGAAGTTTGCATGGCCTTGTTTCAGGGCTGTGTGCCTCAGGAGCAATATGTGTTTCTAGAAGACACTGGCTGTTGCACGCTCTGTTATCAGAACAACAACTGACTTTCCCCAAGTCTGGGTTGGCAAAACAATGATGCCATCTTGTGTCTGAAATAACCTTTTCCTATTTTCAAAGCACTTTTTGTCTGTTGTCCCACAGTCTGTATGAGATCAGTTGAATGAGTATGTCTTGTATCAGTCAGCTATTATGGCAATAATGCTGCATAACAAACAGCTCCCCCCATCTCAGCACTTTACACCAACAAACATAACAGTTGTTCCTTGGTATCCATGGGGGATTGGTTAGAGGACACTCCAAGGATATCAAAATGCATGAATTCAAGTCCCTTATATAAAATGATGTAATATTTGAATATAACCAACACACATCCTTCTGCATACTTTAAATAGTCTCCAGATTGCTTATGATTCCGAATATAATATAAATGGTATGTAAATTGTTGCTGTGTTCTATTATTTAGGGTAAATGGATGAGAAAAAAGTCTAGTACAATTTTTTCCCAATATTTTTGATTGAAGTTGTCTGAATTGAGGGTTCATAAATGGTCGATACAGAGGGATGACTGTGTTTTTCTTTCTCCTCTGGAAGTTGGCCCTGATTTGGCTTCTCTCAGCTGGGCCAATGTGGCCGGGAACAGTGTGTCAGGGGTATTGTGACAGCTGATAATGTCAGAAAGAATCCATGGTCAAGACCTTGAAGGCCACGGTGAAAGCTTTGAATCATATATTTATTGCAATGGGAAATAATTGAAGGATTTTATGTCAGGAAGAGCCACGGTCTGATTTGTGACTTAAGAGCTTCTTTGGACTTGTTTGTTTAGTGGTGGATTTCCTGTGACTGTTTATAATAGATATCCCATAAACATTTTATTGGGTTAATAACAAACCTCATTCCAAAGCAAGCAATAGAGTGCATGACCTGGATGTCGTTCCTGTGCAAGGTGCACGTGAGCTGGGCTGTTTATTCATTTTTTCTCATTGAGACAGCATCTACCAGGTGCTCCCTCAGGTGTGTCTGGGGAAGGCTGAGGCTTTGCAGACTCTCTGGAGACCTCAGATGGACCCTCCATTGTCCTATTCTGAGGAGGAGAAAAAACCTCCAGGAAGCTGGGGTGTAAGTGGGGCTTGGACTCCTGGGAGGTTAGGTCCCCTCTACTGGGGTTGAACAACCAGGGTGGCGGGAGACGACCACTGTTAGAGCTGGAACATCCTCACTTCATCTTCTCATTGAGCTCCATTGAGGAGAAGAGAAACCCGAGTCACGATGGGTGCTCAAGGTGACCCCACCCAGCAGTGTCAGAGCCATAATACCCCATTCCTGTGGCCTTTTGCACCCCATGCCTTGCCCTGTTCACCCTCAAGCAAAAAATTTCAACACTCAAAATACAAATTTGGGGGGAAGAAAATAAAGGCATTTGTTTTGGATCAAAAATGCTTCTCCTAAGATTAAAAACCAACCACATAGAGATAGTTTACATTTAAAATGAACTGTTTCCTCCATAGGAATTATTCTTCTAATCATATAGTACTTGGGACCCCATATTTATGGAACCTATGAAGAAGTGCATTAAAAATAGGTCCAAATGGGCCTCACTTTCCCTGGGTTCATTTGCTGGGTGTGCCCTTTTGGCATCTGGCCCTGATCTTGTGTAGCCTTGAACTCTCATTACATTTTCTTATGTGAACGTGTTATCTCTAGCTGGACTGCAAGCAGCGATTGTTCTCTCTTTATCAATCTCTTTCCTTCTTTCGCATCGTCTAGCATAGTGCCAGGTGCAGGAAGTTCATTGTCGGTCCTTCCTTCTCCTCCCTGACCTGTCCCCACTCTCCCCCTCCTCTACTCTCTGTTTTATTTCTCATTCTATCTTCCCTTCTTCTCTCCCACCCTTACCTTCTCCCCTCCTTCCTTCCCTCCCACTCCTTTCCTCCCTTCTACAAAGTGCTGAATACTTTGTAGGCATTGGGGATTCAGCAATGAACTAAGGAGAACCTGCTTCCTGCTTCCTGACTGTGTTTGGGGGACCCAGACCTGAAACAGCAGGCAGTGCACCTATTGTATAATTACCTCTGTAACAAGGGAAGAATGGATGCCAGAGGACACAGGACAGGGGCGTTTGGCCAGTCAGGGGATGCTTTCCTGAGAAATCAATGCTCAGGGACGCCCTGGGAGGTGGGATTAGGCAAGGCAGGGAGGGGCAGAGCAGCAGTCTAGCAGAGAAGACTGGACGGTGTGGGGTGACCTTGAGGTGGGGACTGGCCTGGGGCCTTGCAGGCAAGGACAGGAGGCCAGTGGAGAGGATAGGGTGAGGTCAGCACACGCTTGCAAGTCCCAGAGGCCGTGCAGAAGAAGTGGTGTTTTGCTTGCGAGAAGTAGGAACCCACAGAAGGAGCCCGAGCAGGACAGTCATAGTCACACTTTCATTTCGGGAAGGTCACTCGAGGCCTGCAGTGTGGGCGGCTCCATCCGCCGGCAATGGCGTGCGTATTAAATGAACTCTGGTGCCTCCTCACAATGGCCTGCTTCACTGATGCGGTAGGGAGAAAGGACTCTCTGTCCTGAAAGGTCCCCAGAAGACCATGTCAAATGGCCAAAACCGAGGAGCAGAATAGTGTCAGAGAGAGGGGACAACACTGTTGTCTTAGGCTGTTTTCTGTGGCTGCAACAGAATGCCTGAGACTAGGTAATTCCTAAAGGAAAGGAATTTATTTTGGCTCATGGTTCTGGAGGCTGGAAAATCCAAGACCAGGTAGCCACATCTGATGAAGGCCTCGAGGTTCTTCCTAACATGGTGAGTGAAGTCAGGAGCCAAGAGAGGGTAGGATTCCTGGGATTGCTCATCCATTCCTGAAAGAAAGCCACTGATCTGAGCCGGGGGGGATCCAGCACCCCAGGACCCACACACCTCCCACTGGCCCCACCCCATCATTGCCACGTCGAGGAATGACCTTTGTGACACATGGACTAGGGGAGAACACGTTCAAATCAAAGCAATGAGGTGTTTGAATTTGTGTATATTTGCATAAAGAACCAATGGAAGGATAAAGAAGAAAGTCTTCAAAATGGCTGCTTACTGTATGGAGGTCAAGATGGGCCACCCAGGAATGGAAGCCAGACTTCCTGTGTCTCAGTGCTGGTGGAACCCCACGGATGGGTTATGACACAAACTCGGAAGAAAAACGAGCAAGGCGAGGGGAGGCGGGGAGTGAGCTCACCTCACTGTACCAAGCAGGTGCGCGAGCCAGGTGCCAAGGAGGCCACCTGCACTGGGCGGCTCATCACCACCACGTCGTGGGCCAGGACACCGAGGCACAGGCAGGGGAGGTGAGGTCACCCTGCAGAGGGCACGATGGGCCATTTGTTAGCTCGATGGCCATTTGCTTGAGTGCCTATTTTGTGTGGGCATCCTCCTCAGTGCTGGGACGCTGGAGTGAATGAGAAGCAGTGTTTCCTCCCACTCCGAGCCTCTAAAGGGCCAGACAGACACTTCCACACACACCTGCTGGGCAGTGACAGCGCTTAAACAGGAAGGTGCGAGACCCAAGTGCTTCCAGCCAGGAGAGGCGAGGCGGGAGCAGGGCCCTGCGATGTGTGTCTGGTTTGACAGGCAGGTGTGGGGGAGAGCATGTTGACGGAAGGGCATTCCTGAGGGAGGGCTCAGCAGGGTTAGGGTTAGAGGCAGGGAGGCTGGAGGGCGGGTCACAGGTGTGGGAATGTCGCATTCTGAAGGCAATGACTGTGGGGGGATTGGAGGTGGGGGCAGCCCACTTTCAGGACCTGGGCTGCTGGGTTTGGGCTTCATGCTGGTCTGCTCCTGATGTCCACCTTCCCCTGCTGTCGAGTGTCCCTCTGCCTTGATGACATGCCTGTCCTCAGCTCCCAAGATTCATTCCTTATTTCACTGAGCAGTTACTCTATGCCAGAGCTCAGTGGTAAAAAGGATGCCGTGGTGTTTTGGTGAATCAAGCAGAGAAACAGACACTGCGATTTACTACGTGCTCTACTACGAGGAAGAGCAGAGAAGTGGCACCTGACGAGAGACAGGAGGTGGCCAGGAGAGCTTCTCGGAAGAGGTGGCCCTGGACCTAAGTGCCGTTGGGGGATGAGAATCAGTTGAGGAAACAGTGGCAGGGGTCACAGTCCCGGGGACAGCAAGGCAAAGGCCTTAGGCATGATGCAGTAAGATGCGAGCGTGGGGCCAGCACAGGGTGCTGAAGAAATAGGGGGCCCTGGAGACCAAGCTTGAAGCCTTCTTTGGTGGGGGGGAGGTTCAGGTGAAGGCAGAGAAGGAAGGAGGAGCAGGAAGGGAAGAATGGCCACCTCATCTCTTCCGAAAGGCTGGAGGACACAGCTCACACTCCCCCAGGAGCAACCTGAACATCAGCCCCAGAAAGCACCAGGATGCTTCCCACTAGAACTTTCCCTCCCGCCAGCCCCCTCCTGTGAGCAGCATGTTCCCCACAAGCCAGGTTTTGGCACAGCCCTGCGTGGGGTGACTGTCAGGTGTGATCACACACACCTGCCGGAGCTGGCCTTTCTCTGCCAGGGAGATCCTTCTTCCAGCTCGGCTGAGACTGACAACCCCGTGGCAGAACCTCGGGCCTGGTAAGAGTCATTAAAATGGGATCAGCTGTCTGTCCTGTGGCTCTGTGGGCAGCAGAGCTCCCAGCACGGAGGCCTCTGGCCAGGCTGGCCTTGCTTCCTGAGGACTGGCGCTCTGCCGTCCTGCCTGCACTGACCCTGCTCACTCCAGCCAGACGAGAAGCAGTGCCCTTGGCCACCTGGCCGTCACATGCTGGTGCGGTGCCCACACGAAGTCTCCAGTTCTCGAGACGACAGCCCCAGGAGGAAACTGAGGCTGGGGGACTTGCCCATGGGTGGCAGGGACCAGTGTCAGTGTCTGTGGGCTGTGAGCCCCAAGCTTTCCAGCTTCCTCGCCATTCATTCTCAGTCACCGAGTGGTGTGGATGATGTCTACCGTGGTCACTGTGTTATGGACTAAAATCTGCGTCCCCCAGATTCATGTGTTGAAGCCCTAACCTCCCATGCATTGATGTTGGAGGGGCCTTTGGAAGGGAAGTTGGGTGGGATGAGGTCATGAGGGTGGAGCTCCCCAGAGCAGATTAGTGTCTTGATAGTAAGAGGAAGCCAGGCCAGGATTTCTCTCTCTGCCCTCTGAGAACCTAGGAGAAGGTGGCGGTGTGCAAGATAGGAGAGCGTGCGCCAGGAACTGAACACATTGGGGCCTTGCTCTTGGTCTTCTGACCTGCTTAACTAAGGCCCATACATTTCTGTTGCTTAAGCCCCGCCTACCCCACATTCTATGGGATTTTGTATGGCAGCCTTGGAAGAATCCCATGTCTCTCACTAAGGGCACATTGTTGGGACTGACAGGCAGCCTTTTGACCATGCTGAACCAATCTGAATTCTTCTCCCACAGCCTGGTCTCTTCAGTAATTCTTACAGGGAGACATGTTCCTTCTACAAGGATGTTCAGGGAGACGACGGGCTTGTTCCTATTCCCTGATCCGAGTCCTAAGGCCAAGCCCGGTCCTCAGCCTTCTGTTCTATTCTGTAAGCTCTCTGGGGTCTGTTTGATTATGTCCCTTTCTGCTTGGGTCCATGATTTAGTCAGATTTTCCACGGCTGTGATCAAAATACCCGACAAGAACAAGTTTAGAGGAGGAAAGGTTTAATTGGGGTTCATGATTTCAGAGATCTCAGTCCATAGGTGGCTAAACCCTTGCTGTGTGTCCACGGTGAGGCAAGACATCACGGGGAGGAGGAAAGCAGCTCAGAACAGGCAATCAGGAGGCAGAGAGAGAGTGCTCCGCTCACCAGGGACATCATGTATACCCCAAAGGCACACCCCAGTGACGCACCTCCTCCAGCCACACCCCACCTGCCTATAGCTACTACCCAGGTAATCCAGTAAGTTGGGGGAAGAGGGAGATAATCAAAGCAACATTCTGAGCCCCCTCTTTCAACAGGAGCTGGGTGCCCAAAGTCAGAGGGGCATGCAACATGACCTTGGCCTTCAGGGACTCCCAGTGCAGCAGAAGAGAGATGATTCAGGCATTAATAACCCACACATCAGGGTGAAGGTAATCAGGATAGTAGAGATGCAAAGTTGGAGGCCAGGAACTCAGTGAGACGAGGTTGATCAGAGACTATTCATGATAATAGTGGCAATTGATAATTGTTAACTAATGATGATATTTAGCATTAGCAAAGCACTTACATGCCAAATGCCTTTTTTAAAAAATTTTTTTTTGTAGTTGTAGATGAACAGAATGCCTTTATTTTATTTGTGTATTTTTATGTAGTGCTAAGGATCGAACAGTACCTTACACATTCGAGGCAAGTGCTCTGCCAATGAGCTACAACCCAAGCCCCCAAATGCCTTAGTAGATATTTTATATCATTAAATCTTCCTAATAACCCTAGGAGATAGCTCTTTTTACTTCTCCCATATTGCAGATGAGGAGACTGAGGCACAGTGAGGTTGCATGGCCAGCTCATGGTTTCAGGGCTAGGAAATTGTCCAGCTGGGGTTAAAATCTCCCCTTCCTGGGGCTGGGGATGTGGCTCAAGCGGTAGCGCGCTCGCCTGGCATGCGTGCGACCCGGGTTCGATCCTCAGCACCACATACCAACAAAGATGTTGTGTCCGCCGAGAACTAAAAAATAAATATTAAAAAATTCTCTCTCTCTCTCTCTCTCTCTCTCTCTCTCTCTCTCTCTCCTCTCTCACTCTCTCTTTAAAAAAAAAAAAATCTCCCCTTCCTGGCTCCTAGGCCCATAGGATCACAAGGTATCATGGGACAGGGAGGCTTCTGAGCTGAGTTGTCAAAGGCAGGCTGGGAAATAAGGCTTAGAGTTAGATTGTACTCACCTCAGGCAGAAGACATCAAAACAAGCCTTTGTACTTGTTCTGGATGTGGGAGCCAAGAGAAAAATCATTCATGTAATCCCTTCCCTGCAAGCCCTCACTGAGGGGGCTTGGGAAGCCCTTCAAGTCATAGCCTTATAATTAACTAAATGAAAACCTCCCTGCAAACAGGGAATCTTCAAAGGACCTCTGCTTGCCCATTAATAACACTGACAAATCATGGTTTTCATTAGAACAAATTGCTGCCAAAGCTGGGCTGGCCCCAGGTCCATGCTGGATATGTTCAGAATCAGTTCTTTGCCAGATAAGGCCAGAAATTCTGCATTTGAAAAGAACTCAGATCCAAGATACAGACAGAGTTGATCTTGAAGGATGTAAGAATATGTCCACTGTCCTCAGACCCAAAACCTTGGCACATAGCAGGCACTCCATAAATATCTGTTGCCCAATCAAGTAAGAAGGGTTCCAGATTAATTTCACAGAGCACCATAAATATAATGTGAACAGAAGGGGTGAGGGTGTATCAATCAAGTCTTTGCAGTTTCCTGCTTTTTGGCAACACAAATATAAACTGACTTAAGTTATAAAGAGACTTTATTAGTTATATAACAAAAATGTTCAAAGGTGTGGTGGTCTGCAAGAAAAATTTGATCTAGTCATGTCCATGTCACCACACCACTGTTTTTGTCTTGAAGGCTCAGCCTCTAGGAAACTTAAGACGAGATGTGTTTAATACTGTAGCCCTGCTTGAAGTCAGATGTCATAGCTTGGTCAAGGGTAATGTTTTATAGACACACAATCTAGCTGGAGGTGGAAAGAATTCACCAGATTGTGAAGATTTTGTGCAGTACAGAGGACCAGATCAACAGAAGTCAAGAATAATGTATTCCTCTCTGTGTTCATTTCAGAGAAGATGCTGAAGCTCTCTGAGCCTTGTTTCCTCCACAGTGACAATGAGTAGTAATTTCTGTTCTGTTTACTTCTTGAAGTTGTCAAAGGCTCAGATGAGATAATATATCTATTAGAATTTTACATAAATGAGCAATTAAAATGAGTCATCATGGGAGTTAATTAACTGATTATTGGTAACAGTGATTTTTTCTAGTAGGTGCTTAGGCCAATTCATCCATTTATTCATTGGTATGTATATGAGAAAACATATGAATGGCTATCCACAGTCGTGTGTCTGTCTCTTTCCTGTGAGGTTTGATCCATCAATGTCACCATGTCATCATTTTGCTCAGGCCCCTGGGGAATTTAAAGAGACGATGTGTTTGTACTTTTACTCTACTTGAAGTCTGTTTGACATATGTATGTGTGTATGACATAATTAACATATAAAATCCAGCTTTTTAAGGTGTAAAATTCCATGGTCCTTAGTATGTTTACAAAATTGCATATCTATCACACTATCTAATTCCAGAACATTTTCATCACTGGAAAAGAAACTCTGTACCGAGGGGTAGTCACTTTCCTACTCCCCAGCTCCTGGCACCCACTCGTCTCCTTTCTGCATTAGTTGAGCGCCTACTGTGTGTGAGGCACTTGACCATGTGCTGGAGATATGCTCACGAGACATTTCTAGCACCTGGTTTGGAATTGGATAAACAAACCCTGAATAATCAGACCAAAAAAAAAAAAAATGGATGGACTGGGCTGGCCTCCAGGGTCACCTGGGAGGTGACTGCTTATTTGGGATGGGGGAGGAATGGGGCTTGCAAGTGTTGTGATTCACTGTAGCCTGTGGCCTTGGTATCCGTGAGGCTCAGTTCTCTCTGTAAAATGACACATCCCTCACATAGTAAGTGCTCGATACATGGTAACATATTGTGCTTGAAATGAGGGATAAAAGGTAGTTTATATTGGAAAATGGAGCAAAGGGAGGTAAGTGCTTACCTTGAGCAATGGGGGGGGGGGAGTTTTCCTACTGATCACACACTCTGCCACATTGAAACTGGGGTCTCTCAACCTTGTCATTGTCACCATCTTGGTCAGGATAACTCTTTGTAGGGGACCTCCTGTCCAATGGAGGATATATAGCAGCACCCCTGGGTTCTATCCATTGGATGCCATTAGCATTTTCCAAGTTACAACAACCAAGATTGTCTCTGGCCATTGCCAAATGTCCCCTGGACAATGCAAAAGAGCCCCTGACTGAGCATCTCTGAGCGAACCTGAACACGCAGGTGTTTCCACACCTAGGATCCTGCTCTCTAGGGAACTTCCACTTACCCCCCCCCCCCAATGTCTAAGCCCTATCCTTGGCCTCCAAGACCAACTTCCAAAGCCATCTCCTTTCTGGGTCTTCTCTGCTGAAAGAGCTTCCTTGAACCTAAGTCCTCGAAGCACCTTATCTCTTCCTCTTGTATGTCAGCAACAATGAGTGCCATCTGTGTACTAGGCCTGGGCCTTGTGGTCCTTATAACAAGCCCATGAGGAAATGCTCATTATCCTTGTTTGCAGATTAGGAAGCCAAGCACACCAGTTCCCTCCCCGCTTCTATAAAAGGAGTGACCTTCTATACAAGCCTTTGTCTCTTTGAAGAATGAGAAACCCCTGTCTCACTCCTTTCTAGCACAGTGCCTGGCACATAATAAGTGCTAAAAAGCATTTGTTGAGTGAATGAATGAGAGGAGGAAGAAGACTCAGAGGAGGCTGCCAGGTGTGGTTACTGAGTCTCAAGCCTGGGATAGATTCAGATCTGACCTGGATGGTTACATAGGGTCTCATTTCTTGGAACAAAGGAGGCTGTCTGATTTCTCTCTTGAGTTCTTACCTGATTCTAGTTGGTCAGTGGAAGTTTTCTGAGTGCCATCTGTTGACTGGGACTTGTGATGAGCCCTGTTTCTGGGGTCCAGAAACAAGGAAGACAAGGTCTTGTTGGTATGAACCTTCTGGAGACTGATTTGGCAACTTGTTGGAAAGTTGAAGATGCTCATGTGCTCTGAATCTGCCATCCTTTCACAGGTGTAGGACCTAAAGAGACTGTGGATCATGAGGAGATATGCAGAAACCCAAACCAAAAAAAAACCCAAACGGTTATTGTGGTGTTGTTGGTAGTAGTGGAAACTGGAAAGGACCCAAACCAGTGGCTCCCAAATTTGTCTGCATGTTAGAATCACTTGAAGATCTTTAAAAAATTCCAAAGCTCAGGTTACATATGTCCCATGTCAAGTAAAGCAAAGTCTCTGGGGTGGGAAGTTCCCAGAGAATCACTGACTGTGAGTGAATAAATTAATTATGGTATATTTATAGAACAGATACTTTACAATAATTACAACAAATACACTACACCAAAAGACACTTACATCAGGGTTTATAGCAGCACCATTCATAAGAGTCTCAAGTTGGAAACAACCCAAGCGTCCATCAGAGGTCAAATGAATAAACAAATCAGGTTGTAATCATGAAATGGAATTTCCCCTGTGGACGAGAATGAACAACTACCATTATATGTGTGAATATCACAACACACTGTTGAGTAAAAGAAGCCAGACAGAAAGGGGTATGTGCTGTGTGATTCTATTGATGTGAAGATCTAGAAGAGGAAACATCCAACTTTTCTGTAAAGAAGCCGATGGTAAACATTTCAAACCTGTGAGCAATGTGGTCTCTGTTGCTACCCAACTCTGCCACAGTAGTGCAAAGACAACCATAGAGATATACGAAAGGGTTAGTGTGGCTGTGTTCCAATAAAACTTTATTTATAAAAACAGGTGGTGCACTGGGTTTGCTGATCTTCATTCTGCTGCAAGGATCTTTAATCTCTGGCAACACTACCATGGACTCCTCAGCCTATGTGGAGGGTTGTGAGTGGAAAGGAGCACAGGACAACTGCGGGGACTCAGGAAATGACTTTTTCTTTTATCTGGATGTTGATTATGCTGGACATTCACCATTCTGTGCAATTCATGAAGTCTGCATTTTTCTGCGTGATGTTCTTCAATGTTAGTTTTACGTTAGAAGTGGCCAATGTTGTTCTTCAGTGGTAATTAACCACATATGTTAATCATAATGTGCCAAAAGATAACTTTTAGAAGCTGTGTGCAAATAGAGAACATGCCAAGAACAATGAAATGGACCGTGCAAGGACCATGCGATTAAAATGAAAAACAGGCAGGGGACAATGATCACCACATTTAGGAGAGTGGATGTCTTGGGGTGGGCGGGAAGGAGAAGGGGTTTGATGCATGTTCATCATTTGGCAAAGTATTTAACTCTTAGAAGAACAAATAGGCTTCCTTTTGTGTGTTGAAGTGTTCAATAATAAGAGTAGAAAAAGTAATTGGCGATATCTTTTATTTTTCAGGGGTGTATGTTTTAAAATGGGCTCAGAAGAATGTGAGCCCATGAGGGCAAGGATTTCTAATCTGCTGAAGGCATTTATTTATGAGCTTGATACACCCCAGGCACATACTATAGTTCTGAATGAATGAGTGGAACATTCATCACTTGAGAAGTTAGGACTAACTGAGGAATGCAGGGTGAAAGTGTCATCAGAATTTGTAGAGAAAGGGGAAGCAGGGACTGTGGGCAGACCCCCTCTTGGGGTCTGTGCATGGCCAAGAGTTCCTTTAGGCACCATCTTCAAAAGGGCTAATTTTCCATAAGACCAAAACCTGGGGGTGAGTGTAATAGGTGATGCCTGCTGTCCTCGTTTGCCCCCCAAGTCCCGACTGTGCAGGGAGAGCTGTGGGGACCCCCAGCTCTCCTGCTCTGCAGGGCTGTCTAGTAAATCCCAAAGCCTTTGCCAGTAGCCGGGAAGCTGAGATCACTTGTGATCACAGATGGGGAAGGAGGTCATGGGGGAGATGGAGGCTGTGTTGGAGAGGCGGGCAGGAACCCGCTTGTCTCTTGGCTGGCTGCCCGGTCTTGAATGGGAGAAAGGTCTTCCCATGAAGCATGAGTCAGCCTCTGAAGCCTGGGGTGGGGCTGGGGGGAGACTGTGGCCTAATTTGGTGCATAACTGGGGAGGCAGGCATCCTTCCAGTGCTCTGGGGATGCTGTTGTTTAAAAAATTCATGCAGCTCCTTACTCACCCTGTGCTGTTGCGTGGATCATCTCTCCTTAGGAGCCTGAGCACCAGGAGCCACGCACCATGTCCCATTATTTTTACGATCGCCACTATTATTAATGCCATCATTGTTGTTAGGGTGGATCTTCAATGCAATTAATCAGAGCAGCCAAAGTGAAGAAAACCCTGCAAAAAACGGAGAAAGCTGATATCTGGCAGATTTCCCCCCCATCTTTTCCAGCTCAGTGCTCAGCTCAATTTTAGTGGTACCCATGGGGTTATTTCTATTAGTTTTCTCTTCAGAGGATTGTCCCATGGATTCTGGCCTGTCTTTTTATTATATTTAGTCTGTATATTCCATAAAATTTCTCTTGAGCTCTCTTCTCTATAACTATTTTAGACATGGATATGGTTTAAACAAATTAGGCAAAATCCTTGCTGTTTGAGATTGTACATTCTTGTGTGTGTGTGTGTGTGTGTGTGTGTGTGTGTGTGTGTGTGTGTGGCGGGGGGATGTGGAAGTAAACATGAAAGAAGTAAATAATCATGAACATTTCTAATAATTGTAAGCACTAATATTCACTAATATTCAAGTGGTATAGAGATACATTACCTAGGGCGATTGGGGAAGGCTTTTTAGAAAGGCAATATTTGAATTAGGACCTGAAAGGTAAGAAGAGCAGATGTAGAAAAGTGTTCTAGCCAAGGAGAACCACAGATGCAAAGGTCCTGAGTCAGGAAAAAAAACTATGGCAAGTTATAAAACCAACTAAGAGGTCAGAGTGGTTGGAACCAAGTGAATAAGGACAAGAGTAACACATAATGAGGTGAGAGATGTGGAAAGGAAGGAATCATAGAGACTCTTATTGGCTCCAGTAAGGAGTTTGAGCTGTATTCTAAGTCAGCACTTTCCAGTAGAACTTTGCATGGTGAGGTAAATATTCTCTATGTGGCCTATTCGATATGGCAGCTGCTGGCCATGTGGGACTGTTGGGCAGTTGACAGGTGGTAAATGCAACTGAGAAACTGAATTCTTAGTGTAATTTTAATTCACTTGACATTAAATTTCAATAGTTTTATGCAGTTTATAGCTACCATATTGAATAGTGCAATTAAGTGATCCAGGAAAAAAATGAGGAGAGGTGGATGGTATGATTGGGTAATGTGTTTCTAGAGAATAGATTATGCTGAGAAGAATAGAAGGAGCAAGCCATGTGAGAGACTTTCCATCCAATTCACCCTCCCTGAAGAGCCTGACAGTTGAGTCCAGAATTCAAAGTAAGCTTTCCTTTTGTCCTTCATCTTTCCCTTCTCAAATGCCAAGAGCTTTCCTGGGATAATATAGAATCAGAAGGGCCCACAGGAATGAGATGATTCTTCAGGAAAATAGAAGTAGGAGGTATGTGCACATTGTTTCATTGGGCAGCTCAATCCTAGTGGTGCTTGGAGTGGTTCTTCACTCCTGAGAAGATATGGATGACAGCCGAAGCTAGTTCATTCCATGTAGGCAATCGTTGGATGAGATCAATATCATGGTTTCAGGGCATAGATTTGTCAAGCAAATGAGCAGGACAGCACTGATTCACCCTGTCCCACTCCTTTCCTCCTGCAGCCAGAATAAAATCTGCCCACAGTAAGGATAGTTATGTGTAAAGCAACCTAATGTATATGTAACACATCAACTTTTTACAACCACTCTACCTATTAATGACTGATTTGTAAGAACTCTACACGTAGGGATGTTTTCATGAATTGGGTGCAATGGAAAGAAAATCAGAGTGGGACTTCAGAGGCCTGCGTTCTAGCCTTAGTTTTACCACCAATTGGCCATGTGGCATTGAGCAAGGCTCTTCTTTTATTCAGGTATCTTTTAGAGGAAATTGTATCCTTCAAGTGCCCTTCTGGAGTCTGATGCCTGTGGCATCAAAGTGTGCTTGTGTTTCTTTTCTTGTGTAAGTGGCATCAGGGTCTTACTGGAAGTGGAACCCAGGGAGGGATGAAGACAGGTGGAGGGTGTTCAGTATTTGCACAGTCAGGATTCTTTGGTGGCAAGCAACGGAAACCCAGTTCTTCCCATTTTAAGCAGCTGAATAATGAGGCCTCAGAAGGACAGGAACCACAGAGTTCCAGGGTACCTAGACAGTAGCAATGAAAAGCCACATAGATTCAGTCCTTGCATTCACATGCTTGTGACTCAAATTGCAGAAGAAAGGACAGATTGGACAAGCTTTGTCCACTCCACCAGGCAGGCAAAAGTGACCAGGGTCTCCTCAAAACACACCATGCTTTCTGGAAATGAAGAATGTAGCTCTTATGTACCCATACAACATGCTTAGCAAATTATTTCTAGTTCTAGTTGATATCTCTATTAATAAGAATCTTCAATTCACTGGGATTTTAGGTCACTTGATGTGAAAAATCATTCTGAACCTGAAGCTATCTCTATCTTTATCATCTACATCTAATCTGTTTATATTTATCTACATCTATATCATCTATATCTGTATCTCTTCTATGTGTGTGTGTGTGTATATATATGTGTGTGTGTGTGTGTGTGTGTGTGTGTGTGTATGTATACGTATATATATTTACATAAACTTTTGAGTTGCTATGGAGTCAGCTGATATTTGAACATTTGTATCTTGTTAACCTATATGCACGATGCATTCATTCATTCACTCATCTAACAAATATTGAGTACCTGTTGTGACCAGGTACTGTGCTTACAGCATTGAATACAAAATTATATAGAATACATGCCTTCCTCTCAAGGGGTTTTGGTTAAGTGTGTGGTTTTATCATTATTGGAAATTCCATTAAAATAGGATCCAATGGAAGAGAAGTAGTTCACACAGAGATATTAACTCACATGAAAAAAAATGTTTTGGGAGTGCTTAGAGAATAGAGAGCAATTAGCTTTGCCAGAATAATTGGATTTATGAGAGTGGAGTGTATAAGTATTGATAGAAATATTTAGGTGGTAACGTCCAGGGAAAGGCACAAACTAAGAGGCAAAGGCCTGCCATTGTGGATAAGGCTGGCCTATTGGGGGAATTGGTGAGTTTAAGATACAAATTGAGGGTGGGGTGAACAGCAAGAGACAGATGATGATCCAGATACTTGGCAAGATTCTTGGTCACCCTCGAGGGATATAAAGTCCTATTCAGTGGACTGAGTTATAAAGAAGGATAATAGCTTCATTTATTTGAATAGCATATTTGGCAATGAACATTAAACCCATAGAAATTTCTAGTTAAATTTTAATTCATCAGCACATCTGATGACCTGGAGCATCCTGACTAATCAAAGTTTTACTGTGATTCTCAATTAGTTTCACTTGGCAACATGTTGGGACCAATCATGAGTTGTCTCCCAATCATGAGTTGCCTTCCACACTGATTGCTCTAGAAAAAGAAACTCATTAATTTTCGAAGAGGGTGGCCCTTCAGATTTTCTTCTGTTCCTTTGTGGCCATTGCCCTGTGTGTGTCATCTTTAACTTGAAAGGTTGGGGACTGAGCTGAATAATTCTTGCTCCACTTCTTAGCTGAATCACAGAGATTTGGAAAGGTGCTTAGTTCCTCTGAAATTCAATTGTCCTAGATATTTGTGCCAAAGATATTTTCCCTATTCTCAAAAATCTCCCTGAATCATTCCAGGTGTGCTAAGGTGTGGCTACAATTTCCCATTCCATGTGTGTCCTTCAGGGGGTAACAGATGGGGCTCAGGCAGGTAAATGTTATCGTGGGAGGGGTCAAATGTCAAGGTTGAGATCAGACTGCCCTGATCTCAGGCATGACTTTGTCTAGATTATAAGCAGAGAAACTGAAAGCAGGTGGAAATGGGAAGATATGTTGGGGACTTCAGAAGATGCCCCATGGTAGATTAGGGGAGGCTTTTAGGAAGAGATAGCACTTAAGATGAATCCAAAGGACATTGAGAGTGGTGTAGTTTCTCTGGAGCAGAAGATTGTGAGCTTGAGAAGTAAGGAAAGAGAGGGAGCAATGTGAGCAGGTGGAATAGTGGATGTTTTTCTTCCAACCCCTTGAAGTTAGGCATGGCCCCATGACTTGCTTGCTTTTGCCAGGGGCACATGAGGGGCACATGAGTGGCTTTAAGAGCCACTGCATGACTCATGGCATTTTCTTTCCTCTGTCTTGGAGACTGGCAATATTCCAGACAGTGGAAGTTCTGATGGCCTGGGCTCCTGGGTGGGGGATCCCGTAGCTGGCACTGGGGACAAATCGATGAAAGAAACGGCCCCTTATCTCAGGGAATATATGACAGACGGATGTGTTGGTGCTGTAGAGGGTACAGTCCAACTTGGGGGAATCAGGTAAAGTTTCCTGGGGACTGACACTCAAGTGAAGAATGAGAGGGAGTTAGAATGGTGGATAAGGTGGGGGAGGAGGTGGGATGTTTGCAGAGGCACCGGCTGGTACAAAGACAGGAGAGAGAGAGAGAGAGAGAGAGAGAGAGAGAGAGAGAGAGAGAGAGAGAGAGAGAGAGAACCCAACAGTGCATGTGCTTAGAAATGGGCAGATGAGATAGTGACAAGATGCTGTTCTCCAGAAATCAGAATGGAAACCTGAATCTGGCCCACATTATTAACCCAAATGGCACCACTGACTTGGTATAGGATCATTGGACTTCTTACTGTTTATTCTGGAACAAACAAGCGTGACTTCTATTTCCCCTTGGGAAAGAATTTTCATAAGTGCAGCCTTATTTCATCAAATTATGACTGTGAATTATATAGAGAAGGAAAAGTACTACGTAATTTAAGGAGTGGATTTTGATTGTCACTGACGTCTGTGTATTATTCGAAGCACTCAGAATTTAATTATGCTCCGTGTGGATGATAAATAATTTGAAACACTAAGCAGTGAGTGTATTTCCAAACCCCAGACCAAATGCCAATGATGTGAATTACCACCTCCATAAAACTCCTATAAACAACCATTAAGAACAACAGTATTTGTTTCTAGAATAATCCTCTTCATATCTAATGTGAACGATGATGTTATAAATAACTGTGAAGGAGTTTCTGTCCTTCAGCTACCTTGGGTGGGGAAAGAGTTTGAGATCACTGCAGACCATTGGGTTTCTCTGTTTAAGGAAATGAGACATTTCTTTCACATTGATTGATTGAGGTGCTTGGTATTGAACCCAGGGCCTTGCGCATGCTAGACAAGGGCTCTACCACTGAGCTAATCCTGTTGCAATATATCAGAAAGTCTTCCTTAAAAAATGGGATGATGAGTGAGTGAAGGAAGGATTAGTGAGCGGGAATATACCCAGGCATTAATTGTGGAGTGTAGGTGGTGAGTGTGTGTGTTCACTATATAATTTCTTTCAAATTTTCTGTATATTGGAAAGTTTTCATAATAAAATGTTGGGGGAATGAAGCAGCAAGAGACACAGTGTCTCTGAATCACAGGACAGTTCATGATCTGCTTTTGGGATACGAGAACCTGGTTACCAACTTGGACTCCTCTCCACATTGAATCAGCCACCAAATCTGGTGGGTTCTGACTGCACTGGTTCGGCAGCCTCCACAGCTCCTGACCCTCTTTGTTGGCCTTTCTTCTCTCTATGATCTATCCTTCACATTGTTGTTCAAATCAGTTCCCTGTTAACTCCAAAAACATCTCTTGAGTGTCTAATCTATGCAAAATACTGTGCCTGGGCTGGATTTTTATTTATTTTTGAACCTTTGGTACACGAAAGTGAATTGATCATAATCCCTGATTATAAGACACACAGGATCGTTCCAGGTGGGGCATGCTCTTGTCTAGTTAATTATGTATAATAGTTATAGTTAATTATTTTTAACAATGTAATAAGCACCTTTGAACCCATGCCCCCAAACAAAAGCTAAAATATTGACAATACTGTGTATCTAACCTCTGGTTCTCTACCATCTGTCTTGCTTTATCATTTATTTGCTTTCCTTTTGAAATACTCTTTGCTTCTATTACGTGCATGAATGTGTATGTCTTTATTTTGGTTCCTTTATTTTTGTGAAATATTTATCATGCTATATGTTCTCTTTTGGAATTCCCTCCCTCCCCGCACTTGTTATGTTATATGGTACTGTCGTTCAATTATTTTGACTGCTGTTTATCCATCTTAATTCGTTTGAGTTTGTCACTTTTTAGTCTTTAATCCTCACCTTCTTTTGACAAATGGATGTCTCCATCTCCTTTCCAGTATGATAAGAACTTGGCATGCCCTTCCATCTCTTTGTCTCTTCCCTTCCCACTGCATCATGTATTATGCTGACATTAGACTAGCACTCCTTTAACTTTAATATGTGTTCAAATCACCTGGGGATCTTAATAAACTGCAGACTCTGTTTCAGTAGGTTGTAGGGACATTTCTTCCGTCTCAAGTGATGTTGATGCTGCTGGTTCAGGGATCAGTCTTTGAATAGGGTCTGGAGACTTCAAATACTGTATTTTATTGGTATAATTTTTCTTTTTGTTTGGGCTTAGCTATTCTTTAAAGATAGCATCAAACTTTACTAAGGCTTTTAATCACCTATATCTACACATCTGGTACCATCTCCTGGATATGTCTTTTCTCTTATTTAGGTAATTCAGCAAGGATTTTTTAAAATTAATGGATGTATACACTTTTATTTATTTTTCAATTATTTTATTACTGCATTCTAGTTTTATATAGTAGTTGGGTTCATTTTGTCATAATCATTTGTGTGGAATTTAATTTGCTCCATTTCAGTCCCTGGGCCTCTCTTTCCCCTCTTCTTCTGCCTCTCCCTATTCATCTTTCTCTACATAGAATGTTTTTTAAGTAAATAAACTTTTATTTATATTTTTGTCATTTTCTTTTTTATTTCCAAGAGTGTTTTCAGTGTGAGGATTTCTATGGCAAATCTTTGAGGTCTTCTATGTCTGAATTTTTAAAAAATCATTCTTTCCTATTTGAATGTCAGCTCTATTATTTATAACATTTTAAGATCTTTTTTTGTCAAATTTCTTTAAAGTATTTTTTGCTGATGAAAAAATTCTGATGTCAATCTGATTTTTCCTTTTAAAAATTTTGATCTGGGCTGGGGATGTGGCTCAAGCGGTAGCGCGCTCGCCTGGCATGCGTGCGGCCCGGGTTCGATCCTCAGCACCACATACCAACAAAGATGTTGTGCCTGCCGAAAAACTAAAAAATAAATATTAAAAAAATTTTTTGATCTGTACTTTCTCCTAGGAAGGTTTTGGAATTTCCTCTTTGGTTTTGATAATGTCTTAACCTTTACTACAATGGGTCTAGATATGAGCTGTTCCTCATCTCTACTCTTTGGGAATTTTTCTAATTTTGAGAAATTTGTATCTATCATTTCTTCCTTTCTTCTTTTTTTTCTTTTCCTTTTTGGTACCAGGGATTGAACTCAGGGGCTCTTGACCACTGAGCCACATCCCCAGCCCTATTTTGTATTTTATTTAGAGACAGGGTCTCACTGAGTTGCTTAGCACCTTGCTTTTGCTAAAGCTGGCTTTGAACTTGTGATCCTTCTGCCTCAGCCTCCTAAGCAGCTGGGATTACAGATGTGTGCCAATGCACTTGGCTGTATCTATTATTTCTGAAAGTATTTCCTCCTTTTACTGTATTTCTCTCTCTGGGAAGCTTAATATTTTAATGTTCTCTTCTGTCTTCTGTATCACTTAGATTTAAAAAAATTTTCTTTTAGTTGTAGTTGGACACAATACCTTTATTTTATTCATTTATTTTTATCTGGTGCTGAGGATCCAACCCAGTGCCTCACATGTGCTAAGCGAGTGCTCTACCGCTGAGCCACAACCCCAGCCCCTGTGTCACTTGGATTTTAAGATGATTTTCTATTTACTTTTTTTTTTTTGTCATTTCTTCTTCCTTCTGGAACATTTTATCAGTATTGTCTTCCAGTTCATTAATTTATTCTTCAGCTGCATTCATTCTGTGCCCATTTACCCATCCACCGTGATCTTTAATTCAGTGATTACATTTTTTTTTATGCCTGATATTTCAGCTTGGTTCTTTTAAGTGCTTTCTTGTTCTTGTTTTATATTGTTAATGGTTTTCTCTCTTTCGTATGTTTAATGAAGGGCCATCTGTTGTAACATTTTTGCTTTTGTTGGACGCTGTAATCAAGTATGTTGTTTTTCTTTTGAAATAGTTAGGCTTCTCAAATGCATTTTGGAGTTGTGAGCTCACTTAGAGCTGGAGGTATAGGCTACTCTGGTAGGCAATGAGGACTGGCTAAGGTCAGACTCCCACCCCTGGCCCCCAAGGCTGTGTCAATGAATTCAGGAGACAGGGGCTGAAGAAGCCCCAGAGGGAGAGCTCTAGACACGGGAAACCCAGAGTGTTACCCTGCCCTAATTTTATCCTTGGACCAGATTTTAGCATCCGGGCCAGAGGTCTGAGTTTGCCTGGGGGGTGGGGGGCGTTACTGTTTCCCCTAGGGCAATGGCAGGAGAGCAGCAAGGGCCGAATTCCCGCAGTCCCCCTTCCAGTGTGTCCTCTCACAGCCATGCTGGGCAGCTTCTGTCTCAGATCTGAGTCATCCCCCAGGCACCCCAGTCCACATCAGTCCCCAGCTACTTCAGCCTTCTCCTGGGTCCTCTGCTTTCCAATGGCTTCTTCCAAGGTCAGTTGCTGTGGAGGAAGCCAGCAGTTGAGCCAGCTCAGTATCTTGCTCAGAAATAGAACTGGCAACCTTGGTCTTCAACCTGCTAAGTTTTGTGGCTGGCTGATTATGTTTCTCCTCCAAAACATTCATAGGTTGGACTCCTACCCCCTTTACCTCCCCCAAATGACTCTATTTGGAGACAGGGTCTTTAAGAGATGATTAAAATAAAATGAGGTCCTGTGGGAGGGGGTTATACAATATGACTTTGTCCTTACATCAAAAGAGATCAGAACACTGAAGGAGGACCACATGAGGATGTGAAGAAAAGGTGGCTATCCACAAGTCAAAAAGAGAGGGTCTTCAAAGAAACTAACACTGCGATCTTGGTCTTGGACTTCTAGAATCTAGAATCATGAGAAAATAAGTTCTTCTTCTTTTTGGGGTGGGGCGTACTGGGGATTGAACTCAGGGGCACTTGACCACTGAGCCACATCCCCAGTCCTATTTGTATTATTTAGAGACAGGGTCTCATGGAGTTGTTTAGCACTTGCTTTTGTTGAGGCTGGCTTTGAACTTGTGATCCTCCTGCCTCAGCCTCCCAAGCCACTGAGATAAGTTCTTCTTGTCTAAGCCACCTAGTCTGCGGCGCTTTGTGACAGCAACCTGAGTGAACTAATGCAGTATCTCAAAGGGAGACCTGTGCAGACCACTCCCACACTGAGTGCCCCTCAAGGCTGCCTGTCAACTGCTGAGCTCTGCTGAAGCTTGTGTGGAAGGACTAGGATGTGCCAGGCACTGTTTCACAAGTCCCAGAGCCATTTGTAGTTGGAGCCAGCCTCAAGGCCGCCTCTAGGGCTCCCAGCTTAGCTGCTAGTTTGGCCATTCAATATGGCAGCCCCTCACCACATGTGGCCATTTAGATTAAATTTATTAAAATTAGATAAAAATAAAAGTTCTGTTCCTCAGTCACACTGGCCATATGCCAGGTGTGCAGTTAGTGGCTGCCTCATTGGACTGTGCAGATTTAGAACATTTCAATCACCACGGAAAACTCTACTGGACAATACTACACTACGTTCTATTGCTTCTCCAGAAAATGAGTACGTTTCTTTTCTGAGCACAGAAAGTCACTCAGGGTCTGGCCCTCACCTACGCATTCCTCAGTTTGTACTCAGTTCTTGGGTTTCTGTCTTTAAGATTTCTCCCGTAATATTCAAGGACAGACCGGGTGTCCTTTTTTCTGCATGATGGCAGGGGTCTTGTAGCACTCACCCTGCTGAATGGTGGACATTGACTTCTGTCTCCATTCCAGACAGTGTGAGGTCTTCAGGACAGGTGAGTACACTTCTTTATCTGTGAAGCCCTGCCGTCTGGGAAGAATTCTTCTCAAGAAAAGTTCTCAAGAATTACATCAACAAACGAGGCCATTATAGGTCCATACCATTGCTTCCGAAAGAGCTCAACAAAGCATTAAAATGCCTGCCGTAACCTTCTCACACCCTTGATGGGACTGCTGAAGAATGCTGCCTTCTCAGGGTGAGGCTCACTCAGGAGAACTCGGAGTCACTCGCTATCTCAAGGCCATCACTCCCTCCCTTGGGAGATCTGGCCAGTCCTGGGACATGAAGTATCCTTGAGGGGATCACTAGGTCACCCAGGTTGTCAGAACAGAGTTCTCTTTGTTCTGACGTGTATTTAAGGAGCCCCACTGGGAATAAGGCTTTGTCGTGTCACCTGTGGAGAGGGACTGCCTCGGACTTCCCAGTTGGGACCCTGGAAAGCTGCCCCGGGACTCTGCAGCTGCGTGACTTCAATTGTTGGGATTTCTCCGGATCTGCTGATATATTTTCTTCTTTCTCTGTCGCCTGTCACTTTTGATTTTGCTCTTGCTTCGGAGTTATTACTAAAATAAATGCTACCTTATGTAAAGAGAGCATCTTTATTGTCCATCGATATGACCTGCCAGGTTCAGCAGCTGCACACACACCTAACACTTTAACACCACACTTCCACATCGGAAGCTGCCACCGTCCCATGTACCCAGTGTCCTGATGTTGTAAGGTGGCCTTTCATCATCTCCATTGTCACATATGAGGGAAGAAAAGCCAATTAGACTCTCTAAGAATTCAAACCAAATGACACTGACAATTGTCAGATGGCACTGGTGCTACAAATGTGATTATGGATAAGGGTGACTTCAAGTCTCCCATCCTGGTCCTTTTCCTGGGTGATCTTTAGAATCAGATTGGGGGGGGTGCATTTTGCTTATCTTCAAGTTTGCTGAGGCAAAGAAAATCCCCACCCACCCAGAGAAGCCTTCAGAAAGTAACAGACGCAGAGAGAGAAACGGAGGCAGAGCTCACGTGGCCACGGAAGGCGGCAGTGGTTTGGAGAACAGATTTTAAATCTGAATTCTGTGACTTTCCAGCTGCATGAGCTTGGGGAATTTCTAGAATCTTCTGGAGCCTCAGCTTTTCTGTCTGGGAAGATGGGGATGTTTGTAATTCAGAATTTCTTTGTGTGAGATAATGCAGGTAATCATTCATCCTGGTGCATGACACACAGTAGGGCTCTCAAGGATGTCTTTAAATGTGGAGTAGAGAGTAGAGAGTGAGTTTTTAGCTCTCTAGCTATTCACTCTTTAAACTCTGTCTTCTACCCCTGATCCTTCTAATTAAAGTCTCCTTTTTCTAGTTTTTTAATAACCAACTGGTGCATGATTTCTGTTTTTCATAACCGACTGGTACATGGCTGAGATGAGCTAGTGCCCGTGGTTCTTGGAATCGGCTTTTCATGACTCCCATATTGGTACCCATTCTACTTGGCTGTTGGTGGCTTTAAAAACGATTGAAATGCTTGCTAATGAACACTGATTTCAGACTTCTGGTCCATCTGAGCTCCTCACAGGGGACCCAGCCATCATGTCACCTAGAGTTCCTGGCCTTCCTACCCCCATTTCCTCGTTGCTCCGTTGCCAACACACTGATTCCCATCTCTGCAAGCTTCCTCAATATTGGTGCCTCTAGCATCAAGGAAATGAGCAGAGGTACTGAGTGGCGGAGAGAAATGAAAGGCCTATTCAGTATCTGCCACAGCAAAGATGAAGCCCCTGTAATGTATTCAATCATCTTCCTGATGGAAGATTTCACATTAAATCTCAGCTGCCTTTTATTTGGCCCCAAAATATGAGCTCAATTTACTGAAGTTCTGCGAACAGTCCAATTCGCTCTTATTTACTGATGCCTGCAAGAATAAAGCTCAAGTTTCATGGACAAGTTTTTGCAATTGCATTTCTCTCTCTCTGGCAGTGGGAAATGGGGGTACTTTCCTTAGATTACAGTCGTGTTTAGATAATCAGCTCCTGTAAATGGTCCTAGAGATGATATTTAGAATATCAAGGAAGGTTACCTTTTTCCTTCACACAGGAGGAAAATTTCTCCTTGAGCTTTCAAGCCTAGAGTTTGGGAAAGTGGGGCTGGGCTGTGATGGCAGGGGGTACCCTGGTAGGACCCTGTTCCTGTGCTGTCTGGATTGTCACCAATTCCTTTGGCTTTCTCTGATCCCTTTGGCAGGATTCTGTGGGCTTTGCCTCTCACTGTCTGCTCCTGTGACTTGGTTGGGCTTTGGGAGACACCCTACCTGGGAGTCAACACGTGTTGGGGTGCCTAACCTGTGCTGGCCACTGAGAGCTCAGTTCTCTCGTTTCCAGTTGGAAAAATGTGTCCTGCTAAGCTCCATACTGAAGCAGGCTGAGGCTGAGCCTCGCCTTGCAATCGTCCCTTCCTCAGCTTTGTCCCCAGTGCTGTCCTGCCTCCCCAACTCCCTGACCAGTTTCTCCTGGGTGACGTCCTCAATGATGTGCTGCCCACTACACAAATTGCACAGGAATCCTCACCTCAGGATCTGCTTTTGATTCATTTTTGCATCAGAACGAGGTAGTGTTTGTGCATATAAATCAAAACATCATGCCACTATAACTATATTCAATATTTGTTGATTAAAATAATCAGTTAATCAATGAAGAGAGGTGGTGGTATTGGATGAAGGAGAGTGTTGGAAAGAGCACAGGCTCTGGAATTTGTCGGATCTGAGATTTATTGGGATTTCTCTGTTCCCATTTATGTGTTGTGAACTCTTCCTCAAGTCTCTTAAACCTGCTGAGCCTCCATGGGTGCATCTATAAAGTGAGAGGATTTTGACTACCTTTTCGAAGGTGTTGTGAGGTCAGACCTGTCATAAGCATGGTCCCTGGTACATTGTGGACACTCTGTACATTTGAACTCTTACTCTTTACCATTGAAGGGGCTGAGGGTGGAGGTGAGGGGTCATCCAGAAGTGATAACCTTGCTGAACCTGAAGCAGGTGCCCCACACTCGTGACCACAGGCACCATTTACAGTTTTCTCTGTGGAAGTTTGGGTGGACACCCAGCTGGTGTTGTGGACAATGCTAGCCCTCCACTCAGGTTTGCTGGGGTCCTTTACACCATTTTTGTGGTCTCCAATCTTTGAGTTTTCTGTACTTTGGCTTCCAACACCCAGAACCAGTGGCATTTTTTTTCCCAGAGGACTCTTTGGGCTACCGGAGTGACTTTGCCAGCATGGGAAGAGCTGGCAGTGCCTGAGAGTTTACAGCCTGCCCCTGAACAACCCTGGATGAAAGGCCACTGGGTGCAGGGGTGGGCCTGCCCGGCGCTCAGATCTCTAAGATCAAAAGAGGGGCTGACATGCTCCTGAGTGCCCTGTGGGCCAGATGCAGGTTATCATGGGGGGACTTCCTGTCCTGGCTGGGCTTCCTTCCTTTCTGTGTGCTGTCACCTTCTTCCTCACGGGATTTCTCCCCTGAGGGACAAACAATAAGGCACTGACTTCTTAATAAGGCACTCACGTTCAAGTCCTCATTTCAGGGTCCACTTCTAGAGAACTCAGCCTAAGACAGCCAGGATGCGTAAGTATGCCCAGGGTGGGCATTAAAATATTGATATTTCCAACTGCAAAATAGCCGGGGGCCCCAAGTGCCCACCTGCTATTCTGGCCTTTCCTGTGGCTCCCCTAAACCTTCCAGTGATTTTTCAACTAAAAGAGTAATAACAGGTTTTCCAGAACCTTCTCCAAAGCTATGGTCACGACCATTCCAATTGGTTGTTAGTGGTATTATTTAGATTGTTAAATATTTTGTCTATCACTGCTTCAAGTAGCCACACATGGAGTTACAAGAGAAGTGTGTGTGCGTGTGTGTGTGTGTGTGTGTGTGGGGTGTAATCGAGAGTGTCAGGCCTGTGGCCCAAATTTATCATTTAATGGTGGCATTTCTGCTGGATATCACAGTGCTTCCCTTGTTCAACACATGTGTCTGCCCAAATACCTAGACTCATGCCAGGGAAAAGAAAGAACTGGCTTCTATTGGAAACTGCCATGAGACCACAAGTCAGTCAGCTTGGGGGGAAGGGGCACCTGGAATGGCCCAAGGGAGCCTCTGGGAAAGCAGGTGTGCAGGCAGAACAGCCACAGAGAAGACGTCTGTCACCTGTGTGCTCTGCCAGGTGAGGCAGGGACAGGGTGTGGCCTGGTGTTCCAGACCCTGTTGATGCTCAGAGACCCTGCCCTGCCTGGGGCTGCTCCTTGGTCTCCTGTCCTCTGCTGTTGGAGGGCTTCCTTCCTTCCCCTCTCCTCCCCTTCACTCCTCCCTCCCTCTTTTTCTCTTTCCTGCCCTCGTTCACATCCAAATATAAGACACATCATCTCAGCCTCATCTCAGGGTCTGAGACAAGGTGCACAAGCCTGCCCAGGGTAGGTGTTCAAATACTGAACACTTCCAACTGGAAAATAGCCAGGTGCCTGAAGTGTCCACCTGCTACCCTGGCCCCTCCCTTGGGTCGTGTGTGTGTGTGTGTGTGTGTGTGTGTGTGTGTGTGTGTGTGTGTGTGAGAGAGAGAGAGAGAGAGAGAGAGAGAGAGAGAGAGAGAGAGTTAGTTATTTTTTTCCTCTCTGGGTAGATAAGGAGAGTGAAGTATTGCTTTTGAAGGTGATTCGGAGTTTTCGTTCCCTTTAGAAAATGAATAAATTACTCTTTGCAGCCACAAGTCTTCTGCAATTTGCGAGGGAGGTACTTAAAACAATGGAAATGTTCATCTTTCTCCCAAGAGGGTTTGCTCTGGATCTGCATGGTGCTGCTGAGCGGGATTCAGGTGGGGTGAGGTCGTGAGCTCCCAGGTCTGCCCAGATGGGATGATGGAGGCTGAATCCCTGTGGGAGGATTCTGCCCCTCTGCCAGTTCAGAGAATTAGACTGCCTTTCCAGGATTTGTTCCTCCAATTGCCTCCACCTCAGTAGTGGCAGGAGCTGACGCTTATTAAACACTGTAAGCAAAGCACGGTGCTAAGGATCTCTCTTTTTTGTGAATCCTGACAATAACCCTATGAGGAAGAAGTACTACTCTCGTCACCTCCAGTTTGCAGACGGAGTACTGAGGCTTAGAGAGACAAGGAACCTGCCCAGGTTCACTGGCTTGCAAGATCTGGAGTTGAACCAGGAACTTACCCAACTTACTTAGTTGGCATCTCTCCAGAATGAAATGTCTGTCTCTTTTATATTTGTCTTCTCCACTGGGTTCTGAGTCACCTGAGGTGAGGGACTGTTTCTTGTCATCTCGGTCTCCCCAGCACCCACTCAGGACTTGGCCCAGGTCAACAAGTGCTAGAGTGTAGAGAGCATCATGGTCAAAAGCATAATGTCCAGCCCTGGGCCATCTGGGGATTCTTAGTGGGACCAGAGGGTTGCTGTCTTTCATCTTTAGTGCATCTGTCCATGAACCCATGTCATGTTCACAGTTCCAAAAGGTCTCATTCTACTCTGAGGAAGGTTCTAATTCGTATTTGGTGTGACTTTTTAAGAAAGTGATCAGTATGAAGGGCTTGTATGAAGGGCTTGCTGGGGGCGCCCAGGTGCCATGGGAAACATCTTACGTAGCATAAGTACCATCCTCCTCCTCTGGTAGATGCAGAAATGGAGGCTTTGATCCATGAGGTTAGTCACTTGTTCTGGGTTACAATAGCTAGTAGTGGTGGAGCCGGGATTTGCTTCTAGGGGCTGATCTCCCGTGTCCTATTGTTACACACACAGCAATTCTACTTCTCTAAACACATGTCAGAGACCCGACGAGGAAGGCAAACCTGCAGGACAGGACAGCGAGGCCCTCTGCAAGGCCCCCTCCGTGTCTTTGTTCTGCCTCTAACCGAGTTCTGCTCTGTGCCAGCCATCATTGATGGTGCTTCAGCCTTCATTCATTCCCAGACAGTGTCTCTCCCCAGAGAAGACAGACAAGCCCCTTCTCACTTCATGGATTGTGTTTGATTTCTTTTGAAGGAAAAAAAAAAGATTAATTGAAAAAGTGGACCTGCTAATGAGAACTAACCTTTAACCCAACATGTGCACTTTCCGCCCCTTGCCAAGCATTAGACCCCCGTTAGCCCACCTGCTCAGAGTCCCTCTTCACGCTGGGCACACAGGGATCCCTGGTTTGCAGAGGAAGTCGCAGTGATGAGGAGGTTCAGAGGAACAGCTAGAGAGTGGCGCTGCTGGAAAGTAAGGCCAGAGTTTTCAGACTAGAAATCCATTCTCTGAGCTTCTAGAACCCTTGGATATTTTGAAAAAGGAAATGAAAACTGCTTTTTCATCTTACTACCTAGAGGTAATTACAGTGGGCATTTATTTATTTATTTGCTTTCTGTTTTGGTCTGCTTTCCCAAGAATACATGGCTATTTAAATCATTCTGTGCTTTGCTTTTTTTTTTTTCTAAGAAAAATCACCATTTTATTCTGATTAGGTTTCCATGTCATTAAATGCTCCTTAAAAGCAACAAGTTCAATGAATACCTAATATCCCATCATATTAATGGATCATGAATTATTGAACCATTTTGTTATAGGTGGGCATTTTTGAGGTCTGAAAGTTTTGAATCCTGGACCAGTGATCTTCATTGCAGGTTTTTCCCCCTGAGAGGATGTGGCAATGTCTGAAGACATTTTTGATTGCCATGAGTCGGGGTGGGTGAGCCCACTACTGGCATCTAGAAGGTAGAGGCCAGAGATGCTGCTAATCATCCTAGGATGCACAGGACAGCTCCCCTGAACACAGGATCAATGGTCTGACCCCACTTGTCAATAGTGCTACAGTGGATACACCTCCTCCCAGATGCACCATCATGAGGAGCATCCTTCTGCATGAAACCATACATGGTTCACAGGTCGATCAATGCTCTTCTTAGGGCTGATTCCTAGAAGAGGAGTTAGCAACTACAACCTCTGAGAAACTGAAGTCCAATATCAAACTGCTTTCCAGAAACAGAGAGATCATTCTTTCTGCTCTATCCCATCCAGCTGGCATGAAAAAAATCACAAAGTTGTAACCCTTTGTTAATTTGAAACAAAAAAACCTGCATCACTCTCTTGTTGTTTTAATTTGCATTTTCTTTGATTATTAAGGAGCTGAGTATCTTTTTATATGCTTATTAGCTGTTTGTATTTCTTCTCCTGTGAATTATCAGTTCATGTCCTTAGCCTATTTTTCTACTGAAGTTTTAAGGGTTCTTAATTGATTGGTGAGAAAGTTTTCCTTTTCAAACCCTTTCTTTTTTCTTTTTTTGGTATTTCAAAGGCAACTCAGAACATACTCTTTTTTTTTTTTTTGACTCATTATGCATAACTTACTAAACCCTGTTTGGTAGGAACTGTCTAGTGGGATGATCATGCTTTTTTTGAGCCATTCCCCTGTCAGATGTAGAGAGAGGTCACTGAAAGTTGATAATACTCTTTGAAGATGAAAACACCTTCACCAGGGTGTAAACAAACATCCCATTTTACTGACGAGAAGGCGATGAAAGTGCCTGAAGTTTGGAGTGTGAACTGAAAACAGAGAACCAGGAAGTTCAAGCATCTTCTCAGGCTGACAGAGCCCTTGTCTCAGGCTCAGGAAAAAAAAGTCCTTGTAATAGCTGAATAATTACTCAATTAACGTCACTCCTGCATTGCTCTGTCAGAGTGGGTTGGGAGAGAAGAAGATGAGCTGTGTCAATCTTCTCTCCAGGGGAATAGTGCAGTTTCGAGAGTTGCTGGGATCTTAGGTGCTACCCAGGTTGCTGTGTCCATCTGTAGCCTCTGAGATCACAGGTGGACGTTGAGGGCCCTTTTCCTTTTATCCATCCTGAGCGCATGGACATCTTGCTCAGGATAGGAGCAAGGCATCCGTAGTGACACCTCAGTGTCTGGAAGAGGGTTTGAGCTGGTGCTCCACAAAGGCTAGAGTCAAAACGTCAACTGAGTTCTAGCCTGGGAGGCCTGTCGACGCTGCAGAGGTCCAGCTGCGGAGTGGTGGGAGGAGGAGTTTGAGAAACACCTGTGTCTTCAGGTATGAGAACTGAGTCTCACAGAGGGAAGAAATTGTCCTAGGTCACATGGCGAGAGCTGGGATCTGGTCTAGACCCCGGTTTTCTGTCTTGGGGACAGCGTCCTTTCAGCCATGACAGAAGGTGGTTTTTGCCAACATGTTACAGAATTTCCTTTTTCACTGTGTAACTGTAGAGTCTAAAAGAATTTTGCATTTTTCAAGGGGCAGGGCTTCCAGCCACAGTGAACATGTGCCGGACGCTCACTGGTCCCAGGCAGTAGCCCAGCGCCGTTCATTTATGTCTGATTCCTTCCTACACCCTCTGAACTTGGTCCTAGTGCGATCATCCCACCAAATAATGGGGAGTGTGAGGCCCAGAACAATTGCCTCAAGCTTCAGGGGTGTCAGTGTTATAGAGTTGAGTAGTTGGTATTGTGTAGCATAGGTAGTGCTATGTGGTATGGTGTAACTGGTATGGCATAGCTAGTTAGTGCTGTGTGGTATAGTGCAACTAGCATTGTAGAGTATAGTTAGTATCATATGGCATAGAGTAGTTAGTATGGTACAGTATAGTATCATGTAGTGTGATTAGTACAGTAAGACTACATATACTATAGTAAGTGTAATTAGTATATAGAGTACAGTATCATTAGTATATAGTGTGGTAAGTTAGTTTAGTAAAATTACTATTGCACAGTATAGTTAGTATGATATTGTATAGTATAGTTAGTATATAGTATGGTACAGTTATATAGTATAATATAGTTGGTATAGTACAGTATAATTAGTATAGTATAGTCAGTGGAATAATTATTGTAGTAGAGTTCATAAAGTATAGCTAGTCTTGTATAGTGAAGTTGTTTAGCATAGAGGATACTATATAGTATAATATAGTTAATATTTATAGAATAGTAAAGTATAGTGAAGTTTTTTAGTGTAGTAGAGTACATTATCATGGATATAGTATAGTATAGTATAGTTAGTATGGTTAGTATTGTATAGTGAAGTTATTTACTATAGTGCAGTTGATATTGTGTACAGTTAGATTTGTATAGTGAAGTTATTTAGTTTAATATAGTATAGTGGATATTATATAGTTAGTATTGAATAGTGAAGTTGTTTAGTGGATATTGTATAGTTAGTATTGTATAGTTGATATTGTATAATTGATATAGTTGATATTGTATAGTTGATATAGTTGATAGTATATGTATAGTTGATATTGCATAGTATAGTATAGTTAGTATTGTATAATGAAGTTGTTTAGTATAGTATAGTGAATATTATATAGTATAGTGTAGTTGTATAGTAAAGTTGTTTAATATAGTACAGTATAGTGGATATTGTATAGTATAGTATAGGGGACATTCTATAGTATAGTGGAGTGGATATTGCATAGTATAGTTAGTATTGTGTAGTGTAGTTGTTTAGTGTAGTATAGTGGATATTGTATAGTATGGCATAGTAGATACAGTGTCGTATAGTGTAGTGGATACTGTATAATATGGCAGGGTGGATACAATGTAGCATAGTGGATACTGTATAGTATAGTGTAGTGGATACTTATAGTATGGCACAGTGGATACAGTGTAGCATAGTGTAGTGGATATTGTATAGTATAATATAGTAGATACTGTACAGTATAGTATAGTAGATACTAAATAGTATAGTGCAGTGGATACAGTGTAGAATAGTATAGTGGATACTGTATAGTATGGCAGGGTGGATACAGTGTGGCATAGTGAAGTAGATACTGTATAGGTATAGTGTAGTGGATACTGTATAGTATGGCAGGGTGGATACAGTGTAGCATAGTATAGTGGATACTGTATAGTATGGCAGAGTGGATACAGTGTAGCATAGTATAGTGGATACTGTATAGTATATTATAGTGGATACTGTATAGTATTGCAGGGTGGATACGGTGTGGCATAGTGCAGTGGATACTGTATAGTATGGTGTAGTGGATACTGTATAGTATTGCAGGGTGGATACAGTGTGGCATAGTACAGTGGATACTGTATAGTATAGTGTAGTGGATACTATATAGTATGGCAGGGTGGATACAGTGTGGCATAGTACAGTGGATATTGTATAGGTATAGTATAGTGGATACTGTATAGGTATAGTGTAGTGGATACTGTATAGTATGGCAGGGTGGATACAGTGTGGCATAGTATAGTGGGTACTGTATAGGTATAGTATAGTGGATACTGTATAGGTATAGTGCAGTGGGTACTTTATAGGTATAGTACAGTGGATACTGTATTATGGCAGGGTGGATACAGCATAGCATGGTATACTATAGTATGGTGTAATCTGCAGAGTCCATTTGGCTTGTGTGCACACACGGCCTGTGACCTGCTCCTTGTTTCCATCTTGGAACCCTTGGGGATACATTTAGTGTGTGTATTTATAGCTCTGTCTCAGAAAGAGATGACACATTTTATGGTGGGGTTGAGGGGAGGGAATAAGCATCCTCAGTTCCTACTGAGGCCCCCTGACTTACTAGGCACCTGGTAGGACTGAGAATGAATTTTGGGTGGGGTCTGGGGATTGAACCCAGGGGTGCTGTACCACTGAGCTACGTCCCCATACTTTTTTATCTTGAGGCGGATCTTGCTAAGTTGCCTAGGCTGGCCTTGAACCTGCGAGCCTCCTGCCTCAGCCTCCTGAGTCTGTGCACCACTGTGTCCACCAAAGAACTTAACTTTTAAAGAAGCATCATGGGGCTGGGGATGTGGCTTAAGCGGTAGCGCGCTCACCTGGCATGCGTGCGGCCTGGATTCGATCATCAGCACCACATACAAACAAAGATGTTGTGTCCGCCGAAAACTAAAAAATAAATATTAAAAAATTCTTTCTTGCGCGCGCTCTCTCTCAAAAAAAAAAAAAAAAAAGCATCATGATTCTGTGGCAGGGTTTTTTCAGACCACACTTTGAGGACATTGGCCTAAGGAGGGACATCTGTCTCAATCCCAAAGAAGAGTGTCTTGTGAATGTCCATCTGGCTTTTGCCCACCAGAAACAGTGTGTTTAGATTCTGTGTCTCTCTCTGGTTTCTAGAGCTTGGGTTCCATTTTCCCAGTTAGCGTGGCTAAGCCTCAGAGGTTTCCTCCAAGCAGTCATGTGGAAGAAGGGCTCAGACGTAGGTTCGGAGCATGCTCGCCTTCATTTCTATCTATTTATTTATGTGCATAAGGAAAAGTCTTCTGTCGATGATCGAATAAGCATTTTGATTGGCTTCTTCCATTTGTCCGTGTCAATAGAGCTGGGGCTGAGGGCTGGAGGTGGAGCTTGGCATCACCGTCTCCCTCTCTGTCTCCCTGTCAGTCCCCCTGTATGCCTGGCTGGGTGTGCAGACATGCCTGGAGCAGTGCCCGGCTTCTCACCATGCTTCTGAGCTGTGGTTTGTGCCCACCCCTGGTCATGCTGGCTGCAGAGTCCCTGCAACCCGAAGGAAGGGGCAAGACTCCCAACCCACGAGGCGCACGGCTCAGATTCCCGGATGTGTAGGATGTGCACGTGCCTGGCTTTCTTTGTTGACCAGAGGCTTTCTGATTGAAGTCTAAACCCAAAAGCTGCAAATCCATGGCCTAGAAGGGTGGATCTGTCTGGCAGCAGGTTTGATTTGGGCGCCACAATATATTTTTAATTGAATTAATCTCCAGCATTTAAAAAAGTGGGAGGATTCATATGATATACAGATTTTTGGCTTCTTTAAAAAAAATCTGAAGATCTGGCAGTGCTGAGCCTGTTTTCTCAAATAGCAACTATCAGCTGGAGTTGAGTAGCAGTTGACTCATTTAAACAGGGCTGTGTTCTTCAGTTTGCTATGGGCCCCACCACACCCTCCTGAGCTTGACACTATGGCTGAGTGCAGTTGCCATTTGTCATCTTTTTCAAGGTTGCTTGACTTGCTTGTTTTACCAGCATGGCCCCAGGGCTGCTGAACGGTACACTTTTAGGGGATGCTACTCATATCTTAGTCTGTAATTGTGCAGTGCTCAACTATGCAACCAAACTCAGTAGCCCTGCTGGCTCCCCTTGCATCAGTGGTTTTCAACCTGGGATCTTTGAGCCCTAAGGGCATTCGGATGTTTCTTAAGAGCCTTGTAGAGTCCAAGGGGAGGCCCTGAGATCTGGACCTTGAAGGAACTTTTGATCACTTTTCTCTGCTTCAAACAGAACAGCTTCCTTTTGGTCTGTTATTTTGTAATGCTGGATAATATTTTGATTTTGAATTAAAAAAGGGTTTTCTTTTAAAAATAAAAAAAAAAATGGCCACCAAAATTAGCTTTATATAAAGCACCCAGTGCTGAGTCCTCTGGGGATAAAACCACTCGTCTTGCATATAATTGGCTTCTGCAGCCTCTAACTGCCAAATCTTAGCCTAGAATTTGCTTTAATCAGTATAATTTATATCAGCGAGATGCACATATCGTCAGCGTACAAGCCAATGAGTTTTGACAGATGCACATATCCATGCAACCACTCCTCTGTCAAGATGAAAAGTATTTCTACCCACCCCACATCAAAATTCCTGTGTCCTCTGCTCAGCCAGCCCCATCTGCCCCAGTGGTGACCGCTCTTCTGATTCCTTTCATGCTCCTGAACATCCCATAAATGGAGTCACAGCATCAATGGCGCTTTGTGTCTGGCTCCTCTTGCCAGAGGGACATCTTTGAGGTTCATCCATGCTATTGCATACATTAATTAATTCCTTTTTAATTGCTGATTAGTATTCCATTAGATATTATACATTTGAAAATCTGTTCTTCGGTCGATGGCTTTTGGCTTTTTTCTATTTGGGCTTAGGTTTGAATCCTTACATCATCTGGACTCTCATTTCCCACCTGGCCTCAGCACCTGGCTTTTGCCAGTACTCTCCATGGTGACTCCTCACTGAGGGTCTTATCTGAGGCCTGTCACATAAATGGTGTCTTCTTGCCTGGATGCTGAGGTGCACACACAGAGACAGACAGCTATAGATATCTATGCATACATGCTCACATACATATACACACCTGCAGACACATACACACATGCACATATGTGTATATATGTATATATACGTATACACACGGAAGCTGAGAACCCACTGTGTTCCATAGGGTCTCTCCCATGCCACCAGATGAGAAAAACCACAAGGTGGGTATTTTAGTTAGCAATTTCACTGCTTTGATTAAAGGATGTGACCAGAACAAGTGTAAGGAAAAGTTTATTCGGGGGCTCACGGTTTCAGAGGTCTTAGTCCATAGAAGGTTGGCTTCATTCCTTGGGGCTCGAGGTGAGGCTGAACCTCATGGCAGGAAAGGGTGACAGAGGGAAGCAGCTCACATCATGGTGACCAGGAAGCAAAGAGAGAGAGACTCCACTCACCAGGTACAAATATATACTCAAAGCTACACCCTGTGCCCAGCTCCTCCAGCCACAATCTGTCACTTCAGTTAGCACTCGGTTCCTCTCTCTCAGGGCATTCATTCACTGATTGGGTCAAGACTCCTACAACTCAATCGTATTTTCTCCTCTGAACCTTCTTGCATCGTCTCACACTTGAGCTTTTGGGGGACACCTCACATCCAAACCATAACACTGGGCCCATGTTTTATTCATTATTTTATGTACATGGGACAAAGTAATGCCCAGGACCTATTTTTGAGCTAATGGACTCTCCTACCCCACATGTCATGTGGTCTTAGTGTGGAGCAAGCCTTGTTGGTGGATTGTGCCCTGTGCTCGCTCTGACAGTGACACAGGGAGGTAGGCTCATTTTTCAAAGCCAGGAGGAGCTGTGCATGAGTCCAAGGAGCTGATGCTGTAGAAGAGAAGTGTAGTGTCCCAAAGACAGTGGACACTCACTTCTGCTTCATTCCACACAAGTGTTCTTGCTGGTGAACAGCTGTTCCTCAAGTGGCCATTCATGACCCAGGCTGCTTTTGACCTGTGGGCTCTGTCATTCCTTAGAGGAAAGAGGGTCACATACTTTAAGTTCAGGGTGCCCTTTGCGTCATGAGTAATTTTTTTTACAGCACCCTATGCTGAAGAAATAACTTATTCTTAAGTAGGTAGGTTCACGTACTTTAATGAGTGCTCACGTCTCATTGCCACACGGGTCTCCATGAGCTTCATTTTATTCTCGTCCTTCACAAGAGATAAGCTCTCCAGGGTCACTGCGAACACTGAATTAGTGAATCCTGAATCATTGTCTCTAGGGGAAACGCCAGGTGAGCTTCCTTTTCATTAACCAATTCACATGTAACCTGGTTTAAAGACACCTTGTTTAGTACATTTGGTTGATTCAAGAAACTTGAGCTCATGGCCGTTGCTCTGTAACTCATGCCTGAACAAAGCTTAGCTGTATATTCACATCTCTGTTTCCTGGAAGGCACTTTCCAGCCTTTTTGTGCTTTGTGACTCTAGGTAGCACTTCAGCACCGTGCAAGAAAATCACCAAGAGAGAGGACGAAATGCAGAAAAGAAGTGGCACCAGATAGACCAGGGAAGGGACCCTGTTTAGAGCAGGAGAGAGGAGGAGACAAGAAGGCAGAGTGTCACCTTGCTTGGCCTTGGCTGGGACAGGCATGTTGGGTGACTCAGATTTTGCTGCTGTACATGGGCTCGTGGATGACGCGATTTCAGGGGTTACAGATAACTCACTGAGTAGGTGAGTTCACAAATTTAGGCTATGTAAATAATGGGGATCTACTCTACTGGCTTTTAATCACAGCAACTGCCAATACCCAGCTTTGCAAAGATATGACATCATCAAGAAGGATTCAGTGACTAATGTGAAACCTTGAATTACCTCAACCTCAGAGTTTGCATAAGGTTTGTGTCCTTCAGAAACAGAAGATAGGGGCTGGGCATGGAGCACTTGCTCAGCAGGGAGGAGGCCTGGGGTTCCACCCCCAGCACCACACACTCTAGAAAGGAAAATACCTTGTTACCTCTGGGGGCTTTCTGTGGGCCTTGGACAGGGTGTCTGTGCATCTAGACTGGAAACTTTGATATTAGGGCTTTGAGACTGTCTTTGCACAATCTGAAGAAGGATAGAGAGTATTGAAGATGCATTCCTGCTCCTTAAAATCCTCTTCCCACAAATGTCCCACATCACTTCCTCTCAAATTCCATTGGCCATGATGGATCACATGGCCACACAATGCAGGGGAGGCTGGGAAATGTAGTCCAGATATGTGCCCATCAAGAAGAGAAACGGGTTTTGGTGAACAGCCAAAACAACCTGCATTGACCTTGAACTTCTCATCTACGAGGGATAATAATTTAACTTCTTTATGTGTCTCTGGCACCTTAAGTCTCTTATGCATAAAAATTACACAATCCTCATGATCATCCTGTGAGGTATGGATTCTTAACCCAGACTTATACTCAGCTGTTCAAATAAAAGGTATAGAGTCAGATGTATCTGAGATCAAATTCTGGTTCCTTCAGTTCCAGCTTGATACCAGTAGCAGGGTGCTTTAGTTTTCTAGGCTGATTTCCACATTTCTGAAAGGTACTACCTTGGGTTAGATTCTCTAGAGGCAAAGCCTCAAGTGGAGATTCTTATGCAAGTAATTTATAGGTGTTTCCCTTGGAAGAAGCCTGAGTGGGGAAGGGGCCACTATACAAGGATGATTTCTGTAGAGACTGGCCTCAGCCTAATCCCATGCATGGCCCAGGTAGGCAAATGGCACCCCGGAGTTTGTTGCACTTTGAGATAAGGGACAAAGCTCATGTGTCACTGGTGCTGGGCTGCTGCAGATTTGGAGAAGTAACTCCCTGGAACCCTGGGCAAGATGGCTCCAATGGCCCAAGGATAGCCCCAGGTGTTAGCATCCTCAGCAGGAGGCAGAAGGGATCCCTGGGGGCCTGTTGGGGCATTGACAGTGTCTGTTAGGAGGATTACAGGGAACAAAGCCTGGAAACAGCTTCCCAGAGTTCCTGACACCAAGCAAGCCTTTAAAAAATAATGGTAGCCATTGTTTCTGCTGACTCCTGCTTACCTCTTTGGTGTCTAAATTCAGATCTTGGACACATGCTGTATAAGACGAAAAGGCTGAGTTTCAAATGGAAAGCTTTTCCCTGGACAGCTGGGATGTGAAAATAGCCACAAGGGGTCAGGCCACTGCCCTCATCTTGCCTTTCTTCCTTTGAGATGGGGCTCCCTTACTGGTTGGTGGCCACATTGACTGGGGCTGGGTGGGGTCCAGGGACCTGCTTCTCCTCGCTGGCCAATCCCAAGGCCCATTGATAAGGATCAGAGAGCTCTTTCTGCCACTCCCTGGGCTGCTTCCCCTCTCCAGAGGCCCCACTAGGCCAATGTGTTTACCTAGGTCTTGGTTTCTAAATCTCAACCTCACACAGACTCTCCTCTAGAGCTGCAAACTAATCTGATAGAAAATAAAAATCAAAACAGTGGTTGATTCTGTGGCTTGGGGGTTTGATTGACTGAGGGAGCATCTCAGGGTAAGCTCATGTTCTATATCTTGATGGAGTTTGGGGTTTTATGGGCATAAGCAATGCTAAACTCATAAAATAGTACACTTCAAATTTGTGCATTCCATTTTAGATAAATTTTGTCTCAGAAGGAAAAAAATGTAAACAGATATTGCACTGTAGTTAATGAAACAGGAAACATTCCCAAGTATTTAGGGGGAAATATAGTGATGCCTGTCATTTACTTTGAAATGCATAAAAACTAATGTGGATTGATGAATGGGTAGAGGGATGGAGAGGGGGCTAAATAGGTAAAGGCAGAGTGAAAAATATTAGGTGTAGAAATTAGGTTGTAGGTAATGAGTGTTCTTATATAATATGTTTGAAAAGTATCAATGCCCAGGTCCTTTCCTCAAAAGAAAAGGTGTGTGTGTGTGTGTGTGTGTGTGTGTGTGTGTGTATGAGAGAGAGAGAGAGAGAAAGAGAGAGAGAGAGAGAGAGAGAGAGAGAGAGAGAGAGAGAGAGAGAGAGAGAGAGAGAATGGGGCGGTTATTTGATTGGCTGGAGATGGAACCTGCACAGCAGTGTGTTGTCAGACTCCCAATGACTGAAAGCCACTGGCCTGACTTAGTCATTGCACCTGTGCTCTATAAAGTACTTGTTACATGCTAGGACCTTTACATGAAGGATGTTTTTAGTTCTCACGGATATCTGAATCAGAGAGATTTCACATGCTTAATGTCCCATGGCTGCTAAGTGGCAGACCCAGGCTTGGAAACACTATGCCCCATATCCCTAATCAGTGACCTTGTATTGGTCCTTTAACATGTGCCAGGCATGGTAATAAGCTTGCAGAATTTCCTAGCTTCTTAGGGTCTGCAAGGAACATACAGTCCAGGAGTTGGTCATGATTATCCTCCGGGTCCATATGAAGAGGCTCAAGGAGGTTAAGTTGCTTAGCCAGTCATTCATTCTGTGGGGGAGACAATGTGTCAGGCACTGTGTCAGATGCTGTGTCAGAGGGTTGGATCCTGGCTTCATGGAGTTTACACTCCAAGAGGGAGGTGGACTCACATCTGTGGTTTCAACTAAGTGCTCAAGTACCATCATGGAGTATTCTGCAGAAATAGAATTAGAGAGTGATATGAATCTATCTAGGGAAGGTACCAGATGGAGCCTTGGGGGTGGAGAGGCCATCAGAGAAAGCTTCTGTAAGAAGATGCTGAGCTGAGTTCTCAAGGAATGGCTGGCATTGGCAAGGGGATCACATTCCCTGGGAGGAAGGGCAAGTGCAAACCTTCTATGTGGGAAAGATTTAGGGGGAAAATGGTGTGTGGTTGGAGCAGGGGGGGGTGGGCAGGACGCTATTGGCAGGCAGGAGACAGACCATGCAGGGTCTTGTTCACCTCGGGAGGGACTTGGGACTTCAACTCCAATTCACAGGGAACTGTGGAGAGGTTTCAAGCAGGGGAAGGACATGGTTCGTTTTGCTGCAGGTTATATAAGTTAGAAAGTGGCTGAATCCAGATTTAGATTGGGATCCGTCTGCCCTCAAAGACTTTGTTCTTTCCTGCCCTGTTTTCATAAGCTCAATTGATGATATTCAAAACTTCCAACATTGGTGTATTTCCAAGCATTATATGTTTGGGCTGTATATAAAAACCCAACCTGCTCAACCGACAGAAACAATTCTGCTCACTGTAGGGCAGAGGACATAAAATAAACCTGAAGCCATCACTAGCAACAATAATGATCAGAAGGTATAACATCTGGAATATTCTGTGCACAAGACCAATTAATGGGCATCAGATAAGCAGCACACTGGCCATGCATTATTTATGATTTCCATTACCGAGGTGTCGTGGGGAAGCAATGTATAGAGTCTGCAAGGAACAGACAAGGAGGGGAGGTTGGGGTGGGATGTCGGGCATGTTAGTCACACTCTGCTTTTGATTAAGGCAGTGAGTTTTTATCTTGTCTAAGAGCCTTGGGTAGCCATTGGAAGGCTTTAAGCAAGGGAAGTGGCTTTATCTGATTTACTCTAGGACTTGGTCTAGAGGGGATTGGTGCTGTGGTTTGGATGGGAGATAGTGGTGATAGAGATGCTGAAAAAAGACAGGTTCAAGAAATACAGAGGCACAGGCAACAGAACCTGGGGATGGTCTACTTTTGAGGGTGGAGGGCCGGGTGTCAGAGATGCCGCTTGGATATCTGGGTTAGACGGTTCAGACCCAAGGGGCGAGGGACTTGAGACGCACCATTATGAGATGCAGGCACTGGCCGTGGAGTTGGTGGAGGGACGGGAGGATTCATAATTCCTTCAGAGGCACTGTTAAATCGGGATGCTTGGGAGACATCCAGAGATGTCAAGTCGGCTGTTGGATGTATGAGTCTGGAGTTCAGAAGAGAGATCATTGCTGGAGATTTAAATTTGGGAATTGTGGAAGGCTAGGAGATGGATGAGATCAGTTGCTAAGAAATAGAGAAGAGGCTGGGGTGTGGGTGAATGATAACACGCATTTATAAAGCACCTACTATGTGCCAGAACATCTTGCAAGCACCATATAGAGGGATACCCATTTCATGGATGAATGATGAGGATCAGAGAATGAAATCACTTGCCTGAGGGTCACACAACTAGTCACTGTGACAAAGGTGGGATTTTGATCCAGGTTGTTTCCTCTTCTGCTTCAGGAAGCAAGCTCCTGCAGCTTGGTAGTTCCCATGAGGGCCCTGGGATTGACTTATCCAGTCCTGCTTCTATCACTCAGGTGTGGGGGGCCTTCCGATTGGCCAGGTCTGAGACATGTGCCAACCTGCCAACCCCTGCAATTTGGCGCTGGCGTCAGCCCCACCCAACCTGATGGCTGGTGAGCGGAGGGCTTTCAGCAGCAGAAGCAGGAGTGGACCTGTTGCCCCTTGGGCACCAGCACTGCAGGATGGCATGGCCACCACCTGGTGGCTCCTGGGTGACCTCAGCCAGGAGCAGAGGAAGGTCTGAAGCAGTGGGAGGCTCTTATTTCAGAGTTGAGCACAGAATGTCAGAGTCCTTTTCAATTGCAAAGTCACCCACAGAGGCATATGTCTTCTTGCAGCCGAGGCTCCAGATGGGCAGTGAAGCACACACGCACACACACGCGCACACACACGCACCGTACATTCTGAGAGACTGATTTCAGACAAGCTTTTATTAGCCAACACATCGTCTGTGCAAACAAGAGATTCACATTGGAGCATTTGCATGATTTGAAGGAAAGAAAAATATCCCTGTGTGTCTCTTCCCGGCCTCTCCAAAGGAAGAGGCTAGAACTTCAGCCACCTGGAGGAGGAGTGGTGCATTTAAGCAAGAGTCACGTGGCTGGTTTCCTCCCCCAAGTGAAGGGGCAAAAACAAAAGCGATTGGCAGTGGCATGGAACCTGGAGGGGAGAAGGGTCTCTCTGCTGCTACCTATCCACACACCAGCCAGCCCGCGACACTTGGTCAATATTTATTGAGCACTTTCTCTGTCTGACTTGCCGCTGAAAGCAAAGACAATACCAGTGGAGCAGTTCTTCCTTCAAGGACTTGATTCACTCACTCACTCACTCATTCATTCATTCATCATTCTTCAAAAATCTGTCCGGGTTTCTTACTGACAGTACCTTGCACAATGTCTGGCTCATGATAGGTGCTTATTAAATGTTTGTTGCATGGACAAGCAGGGGAAGAAATGAGAAAATGAATGGAATTAGACACTGATGAAGAGACCTGTAAGAACCTGCCTGTAAATTCTGCTAGCTTGTTAGTGGAGACAGAGGCACCCACTGCTGAACCTGATATCCTCTCCTCCACCTCCATGGGCTACTCCTTGGGTTGGACAGGGTTCCTACTGCAAGCACCCGAGACATTAATGTACTCTTGCCCTCTGCTGGTTTCCCACTCCTGTACTGGGGCTTCCTGGGATCATATTCCAAATGATCCATTGCATCCAAATGTTTATTTCAAAGTCTGTTTCTGGGGGAACCTAACCTAAGGAACTAAGACAGTTCCTTAAGTAATGTTTGATGATTGACTAAATAAAGGCAATTCAGTGACTATAGAATCTCCATAAAATAGTAGCTGAGCAATACAAGACAGCTTATAGCAAGAGCTAAGAGTCACAAAGCCTTTGTAAATCAGAAGAAGGTGTGGGTGGGGAGAGAAGAAAGACAATGCAGTGGACAATCACTATGTTCCAGGCTACATTCAGAGGGAAAGGAGAAAATATGAGAATGAATGTGTATTTTTTTCTCATTTAAACAGCTCAACAACCAATAGTCAGTGCTAGTAGCATCCTGCTTTATGTACGAGGGATCGAGACTGAGAAAGGTTAGCTCCCGACTTCCCAGCTGTGGTGTAGGAGCTGGGTTCTGAACCACTGTGGCTGTAGAGGTGGTGAGATCCAGCTGGGTCTTGAGTGACCAGCAGGGATGGAGAGGACCTTCAGGGGAGGGGTCAGTGGGAGCAGAGGCAGGGCTGACAGTGTGGGTGCCTTGCTCAGGACCTCAGGCCTTGGAGGGATCTGGATTCACAGGAGACTCTGCCTTCCACAACCACCTCATCTCCTCCTCCATTATCCCCACTCCTCACCCCCAGCTTAGGTTGACCAGCTTGAGGATGTGGCCAGGTCGAGGGTCCCACAGCTGCAAGCTCTCTTCCACGGTTGTACTTACTTGTGCTAGAGTTCACAAGAGTGTCAAACACACATAGAAATTTAGATTCAAGACCACAGGATTCCCAAAGCCCCATATGGAAGGTTAGAAACTCAAGTGGCAAGTTAAAATAATAATAATAAAAGACTTTGCTATCTGGCATTGAGGGAATCCAATAAAATAAACGAGTAGGTCAAATTTGGCTGCCAAGACCCCTACCCCAGACAATAGAATGTTGTTCTTCAAACCAACAGAATCATAAACTCAGAGAATCTCAGTTCCAAAATCATTAGTGTCATAGATTCTTAGAATTAAAACTGTTTCTTAGGATATTTGGCACATTGAGTCATTAAAATAATAGATACAGAGTTTTAGTTGAGATCTCAGGTTCATGGAATCATATAAACAGACAACCAGAATCAGTATTATGGGCTTTTTGAGTCTGAATCTTTTACTCACAACCCCTAAAATCTTAAAATCAGACACTATTGGAATTAGACTCCCCCTACATCAAGTATCTGGCTTTTAAGAAACAATACTTCAATAATATACCTGTCAAGTCTGCTTGATGAAATCCCCACTCTCCAGTATTCTTGTAAGTTTCTTTGTAGAGCTTTTTTTTTATTGAGCACCTAATATGGGCAGCATTAAGCCAGAGAGATGAAAAGCCTCTTGTGATATAGCTTACGTTCTTGTGCAGATGGGCAGACAGTAAGCCCACATACAATGATTTCAGCCAGTGATTATTTCTAGGGAGAAATGAAACAATCATATAACAGAAAGTGACAGTGGTGTGGAAGGATGGAGCTCCTTTAGACAGGTGTTCAGCGTGGCTGTCCCTGAGGAGTGACCTTGAGAGGAGATCAGAATGAGGAGGATGAGTGAGCCATGGGAAAATCATGGGGTGGGGGCAGTTCTGGGCAGAGGAAGCAGCAAGTGCAAAGGCCCTGAAGTAGGGACAGACTCACACCATCAAGGTGTAGGAAGAAGGCCCAGTGGCTGTGGCTCAGTGAGTGGGAGAAAGAGCCAGGGCAGACAGCTGGGCAGGAGCACACCCTCTTTTTTTTTCCAAACACATAATGAGAAGCTTTAGGCCTACTCATGCTTAACCTCATCCTGCTCTACACGAGTGAGTACCAACTGGGGCACCAGTGTCTGCTGAGTGTTTTGGATGAGATGATCACGTCACAGAGAATGAGGTGGGGTTAGTGCCACCCTTGGCCACCACATCCCAGGGCTCTGTGGTTCAATTTCCTCAGTGCTTTTTTTTTTTTTTTTTTGTACCAAGAGTGAACCCAGAGGTATTTACCACTGAGCCACATCCCCAGCCATTTTTATGTCTTATTTAGAGACAGAGTCTCGCTAAGTTGCTTAGGGCCTTGCTAAGTTGCTGAGGCTGGCCTTGAACTTGCAATCCTCCTGCCTCAGCTTCCCGGGTTGCTGGGTTGACAGGTGTGCACCACTCCACCTGCTTCTCAATGCTTTCGTAAGTGTCCTGCTCACACTTAGGCCACTCACCATCAGTTCTGCTTGAGACAGCCCCTCCTGCCTGGTCCTGCAGAGCCGGGTCCTAGGCCGCCATCAGCCAGGGCCAGACAGGGAGGAGAGACAACTTTCAGAAGGGTGTGTGAGTGCAGTGACAGCCTCTGTGCCTGTTATCTCCATGGCACCCGGGCAGGGGGACAATCTAATTAGGCTATTTTCAGCCTCCCATAGGGAGGGGGTGGAGGCAGACGGGGAGACGGCCCTGCCTTTCTTACTCACTCCCTCTCTGAGGCTGTTATTGATTAAGCAGCTGGAGGCCAAAGAGACAGGGCCTCGCCACCCCGTGCTGGGATCACAGGCAGCTTCCGGCCACGCAGTGGGCCTGTGAGCAGCACTAGGGGCCTCAGGGCTGGCAGGCTAATGCCTGGTGCTAATGAGCTCTGAAGCCCATGGTCTTGACCAGAAGAGCATCTCCTGTAGGCCATGTGGCTTCTGCAGGGGCGGGCTGCCACCTGCTTCCTCCAGGACAGTGACCCCAGAGACAGGGATGCTCACAGCCCTTTGTTTCTTAGCCTGGGGCCTGTGTTGGGCTGCAAGGCCTCAGCGTGATGTGCCCAGCGTGGGAAGGACACTGAGCTTCCATCTGCCTGACCGTGTGGCCTTGGCTTATGGGCTGCAGACTCGGCGGAAGACCAGGTGACTCCAGGTCACACCCTGTTTGTATCCAGCCCTCGCTGGGTGCTAAGCATTTACTCATCAAATGCTCCACCCTGAGAATATTCTGGCTGTGGTGGGCCTTCCTCAACCCGCGGGGCTCTACCTTTATACTCGCTCATTGGCTCCTGCTTTGCCCAAGTCTGATGGCTCTAGATATCAATGTGACCAAACAAGGCGGGGAAGCCATCAGTGCACTCACAGTCCCAATCTCACGTGAGACTGTGCTGGCTGGTCCAGGAGCATCATCCCGCTCCACCCTCGTAACGACCTCTTGACCTAGCGAGGTAGGGGTTTCCACACTCCCCCGCTTCTCAGATGAGATGACTGAGCCTCCCAGGGCTAAAGGGGGCTTCCAGGGTGACACAGCTGGCGTCAGAGTTGGAATAAAAACCCGGGTCTGCTGGACTCCACCGTCGTCCTCCCAGGTAACAAATTGAAATGGGATTCCTGGCCTCAGGCCTCCTCCGAGCCTCTAATAGATTCATGTGAGCTGTGAATCTCCAGGGAGGCGCATCCCCAGGACCATTTGACCTCTCCTCTGCCCCCTTTTTGTCTGGGCGCACTTGTTAACATCTTCTGACAGCAGTTTGGGAATGCTGCTAGGAGGTAATTAAATAGAGCAAGTGATAATGCCCTTAATTAATCCAATTCACTCGCTTTCATTTGGGCTTATTTCCGTGTGTTGGCGATAGCTCCAACAGGAGGTCTCCACAAACCAAACCCTGGTTGTCCCTCTGACTCCAGGGAGGGGGTGAGCACCAACTGGGGGCATTTCCCAAGAGGAGCTCATCTTGGGTGACTGCCTGGCACCTGCCTGCCCAAGTCTGACTTGGCCCACGTGACTCCAGGTGCCATGATATCAAGAACAGGGGTGGATGCTGAACCTGGTGGGGGGTGACAGCCCCTCCTGCCTGGTCCTGGTGGGGGTGTGTGCAGGGTTGAGGCTGCCCCCTACACACACACACACACACACACACACTGATGATTTGGGCCTCACGGGGGGACTTCATCCTTTTGTTTAAAATATCATGAACTCACAGGACTTCAAAGATGTCCTTTGGATATTTTTCCATGGCTGGATCTCCTTTTGCCTTACTTACCTCCTCGGTGACAGTGCCTGCAAGGCAGGAGCCTCGCCTACCCGCTGTCACTTCTCCCCTGGGCTCCAGATGAGGATTGACAGGAAAAGTGTGCTCAGCAAATCCTGGGCAGTGGGTCTCCTTTCCTCGGCCTCACCAACAACACCCTCAGAACTGCCATCCGCCGACAGGCTTCCTCCATAGGGAGCTTTGGGCTTTCTCGCTTTGTCCTCAGCATTTGGTGCACCACAGCCTGCAGGCCCAGTCTTGCCTGTTGCCATTTTTTTTTTAATTTAAATAAAGTTTTATTGGAACACAGCCACCCTCTCGTTTCTTGAAGTATTGTCTGTGGCTGCTTTTGTGGGGCAGCCTCAGGGGTGAGGGCAGACAGCATTTGCATCCCTGAAAAGGGATTCCTTTAAACTGGTCTCTCGGTACTCGGGATGGAGATTATGTGGCCCCCAAATCTTGAAATAGTTACTGTTTCTTTCAGAAACAGTTTGCCCGCCCTGCTGTATGCACACACCTACTTATTTCTCAGAGGAGTTCAGGGTTCAGAGATGCCAAACCATTTGCCCAACAATGAGCACTAGACCCACTGTTTGAAATCAAGGTTAGTCTCCAAGGCCAACACTCTTTGCCCTGCTCTGTCCCCGCCCATCCCCCTCCAAGATGCACAGCTTTGAGAAGAGATGTAGGTTTTTTTTTTTTTTTTTTTAATCTGGGTTAAACCAGAGGCACTCAGCACTGAGCCACATCCCCAGCCCATTTTTAATATTTTATTTAGAGACAGGGTTTCACTAAGTTGCTTAGGGTCTTGCTAAATTGATGAGGCTGGCTTTGAACTCGTGATCCTCCTGACTCAGCCTCCAGAGCCTCTGAGATCACAGGTGTGTGTCACCGTGCCAGGCGAGACATATATATATTGTCTTTAGTTTTGAACCAAGTCTTTTGAGCATCTGGGGTTGATCGATCGACTATTGGAGGGGTGCTGCCTGAAATCACCCCAGGAGGCAGGACTGTTTGGGGTAGCTGGGAACCAGGAGGGACGGTACCTTCGGGTCCTCTCCGGCTCCTGGAGATCAAGGGTTTCGGGAGCAGCTGATTCATCAACACCTTTGGAGTCTGGCACCAATTTTAAAGACAAATTAATTCCTTCAGCTTCTTGGTCTCAGACGGCTTCAACACTCCTGGAGCTTCCAGCTGGAAAGTGCTTGTCACTCCAAGTCTTTGTTGGTGCTGTGGGTTCCTAGAACTGTCTTTTTTTTTTTTTTAAGAAAGGGTCTTGCTAAGTTGCTGAGGCTGGCCTCAAACTCCAGATCCTCTTGCCTCAGCCTCCCAAGCAGCTGGGATTAAAGTTGTGCATCACTGCACCTGGCCCTGGAAATGTCTAAATCTTCATTTCTTATCTGAGCAGGGGAGAAGACAAGGGATAGAAATCAGAGTGGTTGGTCTTGTCATGGTGGGGGTGAGGGCAGACAGCATTTGCATCCCTGAATAGTGATTCCTTTAAGCTGGTCTCTCAGCTGTTGGTAGAGTTTTTCCTGCTTAATTTTATATTAGACAAACCTACAAGGCTAATTAACTGAGCATACTTGATTTACTGATTTTTTCCTGACCTATGACTATATGGAAAACTTTACAAAAGTGCTTAATCCATGTTAAAAGAGAGAATTCTATGGGGGAAAAAATGAATTTGTATGAGTTAAGACCACTGTGGGAAACCAGGGACATGCTTTCACGGTACTTTTAGGCTTATTTCAGAGGGTATTTGAAAACATTGTCCCCAAGAAGGATGATTTTTGAACTTCTGAGCACTCCATGGTATTAGGAATTTCGAGGTGCATTTTAGGGGGATATTCATGTGTGTCGGGAGCTCCTGGATCAGAGGACCTTGGTCCTTCTGGAAGTCTGGGCTCTGGGCTGTGGACAGACACTTTCCCTCACGTGATGGCATCCTCCCGTGCTGGGACCATGACCTCCATTCTTGCAAACAAGGAAACCGAATCTCAAAATTGTTCAGGAATTTGTTGAAAGTCTCACCTGTTACTGGATAAACTGGGATTCCCATTTATACCTGTCTTAATGAAAGCCCTAATTCTTTGACAAGAAGGATGTCATTGTCACCCACAACAGTAGTAATAGTTGGCTAACTCCGAGTGCCAGCTCAGCTCCAGGTACTGCACTGACTTTCCATGGGTTCCCTCCTTGAATCTTCCTGATGACCTTATGAGTAGGTTACACGCTGTCCCCGTTACAGGTAAGAGAAACAGATGCAGAGCAGGTGAGTGACAGCTGTCAGGCCCCTCAGCTTGTAAACTCCAGGACAGAGCTTGAATGGACTCTTCTGTGATACCCGTGCTCCAAGGCCACAGACCCTGCCAACTTCTCTACTCCAGTCATCTTAGTTAATTGGTTCAACCCCAAAAATCTCGGCTTTAGGGGCCACCTCACCCAGTCCCCTCATTCAACCAAGGGTCAATGGAACCTAAAGAAACCCCCCTTCATGGTCATCTTCTCTTTCCAAAGGAGATTTTGGCTGTTTAAAATAGAAAGCTCTGGACTTGGCCCTCTTCTCATTAGGAAGACCACTTGCTCTCCTCTAATCCTTTTGTTGTCCTCTGCTGGGCGCCAGCTCAGTGCCTGACCCTTGGCTGGGCAGAAACAGCCACCTGTGGTCCCTTGACCAGGTCAGCCTTTGCTTTCCTCCTCTTCCCCTTTTGGAAACGTTTTCAGTCAGCACAACTCTGCTGTGGGGAGGGTTTATTGGGTCACTGCTGGCTGGTTTCCCCTTATCATTCATCCCCTACCTCAGAGCTCTGCTCCTAAATCTGGAGAGAAGGATCTGAATTCAGTGTCACTCAAGTTAGCCTCATGTCCACAGGAAGATGGGAATCATTGATTAAGACCAGTTCCTTGGCCCTGGGTTCAATTCCCCAGCTCCACAAAAAGGGAAAGAGAATGAATAGACTGATCTGCTGCTCCAAAGCCCTTCTCTCCTGGAATGAAGGAGAATTTGCAGAGCTTCTTACCAGCAGCTGCAGGGAGAGGCCAAGCTCAGAACATCTCTTTTGCAACAGAGAAGCTGCCGATGCTCTTCCTGGGCTCCCCTCAGCCTGGCACAACCCCGCTTGCCTTTGGCAGCTGGAACCCAGGTGCTGGACAGCCCAGCTGGCCCAGAGCCTCCCGAGGTGGGGGTGTAGGGGCAGATTTTGGCTGGATCCGAAGCAACACCCTTTTGGCACCCTTGGCCGCTTGGCATTGAAGAGGAACAAGATAAATAATAAAGGATTTGGATTCCCTGTTCCCACAGTGCTGGGACTGGGGCAAGGCAGGCAGGATTTTCTGAGAGGCAGTTAGTGTGATAGAAAGAGAAGGTGGAGATGAGACAGACCTGGGTTCAACTCTCGTCTTTGCCATGTATGGGCTGTGTGTCCACGAGTGAGTTATTTTACCTCTCTGGGATTCATCAGCTTCAACAATAAACTAGGCAGTGATAACATCCATTTTGGGGGGGATAATATCCATTTTTATAAAGCACTCTAAACAGTGGCTGCTATGGAGTGGGCTCCCATGGTCCTGCGTTGGCTCAGTCTGAAGGTTCTTGTGATGCTTGCCTGTATCTGGTTAGTATCTATCTCTGATTACCTAGAAACAGCAGCTATGGAGCTGGGGTCTCATGGCCAAGTACCTTCTATCAAATGCTAAGGAAAGGGACAGATCCAGGAGAAGGGATGTCTGGGTGAAGGACAGGGGGCCCTGTGTGACTTGATTGGGAAGAGCACGTATTGATTATCTACTATGAGCCAGAGTTTCTGCAAGTGCTTTATTACCATATCTCATTTATGCTTAAAGTTACTTTGCCATCGACACACATATTTTAAGAAGACTCTTTAAAACTCATCATATCATCATGTCCTCTTGGAATTTTATCTGAATCTCTAGGCATATTTGATGTCTCCCTCCTCTAAGTTTCTAGAATACTCTGTACTTCATTTATCATCATACTTGTGACACTACATTGTGATTCTCTATTAGACAGCGACAAGTTTGAGTGCAAGGAGTGATTATTCCTTTTTTCACCATCTTCTTGTATCAGTAGTTTTCAAATTTTGGTCCCCAGACCTACAACATCAGCATCACCTGGAAACGTGTTAGAAATGCAGACTCTCAGTCCAGTGCAGAAGCTCATGCCTGTGACTTGGGAGGCCGAGGCAGGAGAATCATAAGTTCAAAGCCAGCCTCAGCAATGGTGAGGTACTAAGCAACTTAGTGAGACCCTGTCCCTAAATAATACAAAGTAGGTCTGAGGATGCAGCTCAGTGGTTGAGTTCCCCTGAGTCCAATACCTAGTACCCCCTGTCCCCAAAAAAGAAATGCAGATTTCAGGACATACCCCAGACCTCCTGAATCTAGTGCTTTAGACATGGGCCTGGTGGTTTGTTTGCTTTAACAAGGCCTCCATGTCATTCCAATGGCAGCTGCGCTAGGCCACTGGTCCTCATTCTGGCTGTCCTGGGACCTTGTGCACCAGGCTGTGTACTAAGGGGCTTTAGAAAACAATTCCCATCTCTGACTTAATTATGCAGGGATGTGGCTAGGCATTACGATTCTTTAAAGTCTCTATAGAGGTTCTAGTGTTCAGCCAGGGTGAGGACCACCAGCAGAGAGCCTCACTCCTAGTAGGTGATCAATAGGCATTTGCTCACTCCTAGTAGGTGATCAGTAGAACAAACCAACAGTTGCGTGCTTGGCCGTTGGGTGGACATAGATCATTCCCTGACCTCCTTCCTAACTGTGAGTTAGTTCTTTTTCATTGTGGTAAGAGCTCAGAGATCTATACTCTGAACAATTTTTTTTTTTTTTTTTTTTGGTACCAGGGATTAAACCCAGTGTGCTCTACCACTGAGCCCAGCCCCAGCCCTTAACAAATTTTACAAGTGCACAACTCAGTATTGATTAACTGTGGGGACAAGGTTTCACAGCAGATCCCAGAACATGTGAGTCTTATAGAACTGAGACCTTGTTCCCTGAAAGAGCCACTCCCCACTGTCCCTCCTGGTGACTGCCCTTCTACTTTTTGTTTCTGTGAGTCTGACTATTTTAAATACCTCTGTACAGAACTCATCCGGCAGCTTTCCCCCTGTGGTGGCCTATTTCACTTGGCATCATGACCCCAAGTCTTCTTCATGTTGTGGGGCCTGAAGGAATTTTCTTCTTCTTTTTTCAGGGTGAATAATGGTCCACTGCACGGATATACCACACTTCCCTTGTCCAATTATCTGTGGCTATTTCCATGCCATGACTGTTGTGACGAATACTGCAGCAAGCCCTGGGGTGCAGCTGTCTTTTTAAAATTCCGATTTCTATTCTTCTGACTATATACCCAGAAGAGGGGTCACCATGTCACGTGGTGGCTCAAGTTTGAATTTTTTTGAGAAACTTGCATGCTGTTGGTCACAGTCTTTGCACCCTTTCCCATTCATGGTCAGTTCTTAACCTTGAGTCTTAGCTTCACTTTCTGTAAAGGTAATCGTGGGAATCTTCTCATGAGCTATTTTGCAGAGTATCTATATAATGCAGATAAATCACTGGACATAGCAGAAAACTTCCGATTCCTCTGGCCATTAGTATCATTTTCATTTTATTGGAGAAGGATGTGAATTTCAGGGGCTTTGGTTCAGGGAAGGGGAAGTCAGTGCCTCTCCTGGGCCAGGCTGGCGTTTCAAGGTTTGAGGTTGAAAGCCATGAAATTTGCCTTCCAGGCACCACAGCTGCTTGGGGTTTCATGGCGAAGGAGACCTGGAGGGTTGTTCCCCACCAGCATACCTGCGTCTTTGCGGGCATACCCCAGCTATCGAACAGCCAAATATCTAGGGAGCCTGGAGGTTTCTGTTCTCAATGTTGAAAACATTGGTTGTCAAGTGCCAGATTAAGAGTGCTCCCCGTTAGTGCTGAGATTCTGGCCCACACTTATGGACGTTACTACCTGGAGAACAGGTTCCATCAGCATTCTTCTGGTTGCAGGACATAGTAAAGCTCACCTCCAGTGTGCTTTGGAATTAATGGCATTTATGAGACCATTGACAAAAAGTCCAGGGAGCTTGCTGGGTACAGGTGCTCAAAAGAGTTTGTTGCAAGGCTGCTTTTTAATTCAGTTCCACGTATACTTAGCATGCAACCAGCGATTCTATCCCTATGTATTTTTCTAAGAGAAATGACAATTATATCCACACGAATAAGCTACACTGTCATTCATGGACATTTTTTCCCCATAATATCCCAAAGCCGGGAACAGCTCAAATGCCCATCAACAGAATGGACAAATAAACTGTGGTATATCTACATGATTCACCAATTCACAGCAATAAAAAGAATGAATATCGATATCCACAAAGTGTGACTGAATCTCAAGAGGATGGTATTGAGTGGAAGAAGCTCGGCATGCAGAGGGCAGCATACTGTGCAATTCGATTCTCCTGAGATTCTGGAAAAGGCAAAACGAGGTGGCAGAAGGTGGACCAGTGGTTGCTTGGGTCTGGGGTGGACATAACTGACCGCAGCTAGGTGCGAAAGTCCTTTACCAGGTGATGACATGTTCCTTCTCTTGCTTGTCCTGGTGGTCATGACTGACTGCACTGTTAAAATGTAGCAAACTGGACACTAACATGGGTGCATTTTAGGGAATGTAAGTCACGCCTCCAGGATGTTCATTTGAAATGAATCTGCCTTTGGCTTTTCCTTTTAACCCGTAGAAAGGGAGCAAATTCTTTCTCAAGCACAGACTCTCATTAGAACAGCCCCGGGCGTTGAGCCATGAGTCAATCACCGTGTCTGGGGATATTGGTTGAATCCCAGGATTGGCCAGGTAGCTGTGGAGCCCGGTGGGGGTGTCAGGCCATGAATGCAGAGGAAGTGGAGGCGCTGTCACTAGAAGACAGAGGAAAGGAGGAAACACAGTGGGCGTCTTCTGCACAGCCCTTCCCTGGGTAGACCCTTCTGGGCGAGGTGCCCATGTCTCCTTTAGATCTTGCACCCTCCAAAATTAGATAGGTCTGGCTCCTCACTCTCGTGATCCCCGCCACCATGAGGTAGTGGGAAGTCAAAGGCATTGGGTGGGAGGCAGGAAGGCTTCGATCTCGGCTCTGCGTCTCCCTGGCGCTCTGACCCTGGGCAGCTTATTCAAGCCCTGTACCAATCCATCTCCTCATCTCTGAATAGAGGATAACCGTGGGATCCACTGTGCTGCTGTGGAGACGGGGCGACATAATTCATAGCAAGTGGCCAGCCTCGTGCCTGGCATATAGTAGCACTTCTGGTCATCAATAATTACTGGTTTTAATATTCTTGAATAACTTAAAAACTGAGGGGTTGGAGAAGTAGCCTGGGAGTAGCACACTTGCCTAGCATGCACGAGGTCTGGGTTCAATCCCAAGTGCAAAAAAAAAAAAAAAAGGTAAGGAAAGAAATTGAGCCTTTACCTCTATGGCTATATCGGTGCCTGCCCTCTTCCCTCAGTAATTTCATTCCCAGATACACCAATGGCACCTGAAACAAACCTCCCACTCATCCTGAGTGAAGGCTCTTGGGACTGCAGAGGTGGCTTGGAAGATTGGAGAGTTGCTACACGTGGGAGATGCCCCTTGCTAGGCATGGCAACACTGAGTGAAACGAAAACACTCTAGAATCTTCCACAGCAGCTCCCTCCACCCCACCATGTGATGCCCCTGGTGCCCGCTGCAGTAGCATGCCCACTGCTGCTGGCCTGGCTTGCTTCCCTTCCCCGACTCCCCACCTCCACCTTCTGAGATGACCTCCCAAGTAAACTCTTTGCATTCAGCTGTATTTCAGAACCTGTTCCGAGGGTGCCCAACCTCAGATTCAGGCCACGTGTGAGTGGAAACATCACATTTCTCTGCTCTTGGCTAGAATCACAGCGACATTGTGCATGTCACAGTGCAGCACAGTTATCTCTCGTGGACCAGAGGCACGGACTGGCAGCTCTTAAAGGCTTTGATGAATAAAATATGGTAGAAAAGAATTAATTATTCCTTAATAAATGCAGGTTTCTGAGTAGGCAAACTCTATAAAAACATTTATAGGAGAGGAATGCAGTGAAGGGAATGAATCCCCAAAGAACCTTTCATGGCAAAGAGGGAGAGAGTCACTGACAGGGGAGTTCTCAGTAAATATTGGTTGAGTGATTGATTAGCTTGGCTCCTAGCACAGGGCTGTCACTCAGTGTCAGAATAACGAGCCGTGGGCTTATGTACAGCCAGTGACTGTGCAGAATCGCGTGGCCTGGAAAGATGAGCACACACCTCCTGGCCATACCTGTAGCTCTGCTGTTGATGGTGAGGGGCCACCTTGAGGGCACAATGGCTAGCCCAGTCCCCATGGGCACCATGGTCATCAGGGTTCTTGCTTCAGACATATTGGGAATTAACTCTACCGGGGATCTGCAGTCCCAGATTGGAATCCCTCTTCTGCCAGTGCCTTTCTGCGTGACCTTGGTGAGTCCCCTGCCCTCTCTGGCCCTCAGTCATCATGCTTTGTCAACTGCACGGGCTCCAGTGCCTTCTCCTTAGCGTGCTCAGCTGTTGTACCTTCACCATGCAGCAGGTATATAGCCAAGGGACATGGCTCCATTTTACAGATGGAATTGCTGAGGCCAAGTGGGAAGCCACTACTGGCTGTGACAAGTTCTTTGTGCTATTACAGACTCTGGTGTCAATCCCGAGGCACACTAAGAGAGCTCGGGGGGAAGTGATGTGTACCTGCATCAAAAACAGGTAGAGCATGCTGGTGTGGACGGCACGCAAGCATCAGTGTGACAGATGTGGCTTGCACTCTTAGCTCTTCCCCTCTTGGGCACTCCAAGCCTCGTGTCCTTACTTCAGAAACAGGAAAAATGATACCCGTGCCCTAAGGTTAGAGTCAGGCTCGTTTGAGACAGTTCTGCTACACTGGTTCCAAAAACAGGGATTTGTTCCAGTGAGACTGATCTGCTAGGAAGCAATGGGAGCTGAATGCAGATTTCACATTTGCTGTTTTCATCAGTGAGAACCCACAGGTGAATGCAGAAAGCTTATTCAGCTGAACTGAGCTGTGTAGGAATAAACAAAATACATGCATAGACGTACCACAGTCGCCTACCAAGTCCCCAAGTCAGCAGCCACACCCACCCACACCCAGGGCTGCCACTTTCTGTCCAACTTTCATCGTTTTATATATATAAAAAAGTATAAGCCACAACCCTTCTGAAGTGTTGGCCTCCACAGCCCACCTCGGGCTTTTCAAGGTGAAGTGCCACATTTATGTATTATAAAACTCGCAATGTGTATAAAGTTGTGTTGCCATTTTTATTAGGTTCCTATCTTGTTGTTTTTTTTTTTTTTTAAATGTGCCACTGGTGGTGATTTTCAAGTAATGTAACATCATTTCCCCATAAACCCTGCAGTTTTTATGGCCTGATTTTGCATGGTGGAGTGGCTTTTAGGATTGTGTGGGTTCCGTGGCAGGTTGACTATGTAGTTAAGTACTGAGGACAGTGCCTGGTACCCAGTGACATCTGAGTGCCCTGGGGCTTCACTTTTCATCCTCCTGTGATAGAAAGAAGATGGGACCTGACTTACGAATCTTGATTGTTAGTAGGCGGAACTACTCAAGCTTTCTATGTAGAAAAAAAGGACTTACTAGAAATCTCCAGGGCTTGCTCATGGGCAACAGTTACTTAGCTTCCTGGAGGTCATGGCAATGACCCTTAATTGTAAGAAATAGAAAACTCAGATTGACATTTGCTAAGACCGGAAGAGAAGCTATCCACTTGCACCGCATAGCTCCCTGAAGATCTTGCTTCAGGAAGGGAGGGATCCAGGGGCTCGAGTCACGCAGAGTTCCCAGGACTCTGCTCCCATCTCCCAGCCCTACCTTCTGCTTCGCCGGCTCCATGCGCAGGCAGCCTTTCTCCTCGTGGTGGCCAGATGGTGGCGAACAGCTCCTGGCTCACATCCAGACAGGTTCAGATCTAATGGGAAAGAGTTTTTCTTTCTTGTAGCCTCATCTGCCCAAATCTTGGGGTTAAGTAGCTGTAATTGGTTCATATTCCCATCCCTGAAATTACACTTGTGGCCAGAGCAATGTGATGCTGCGATTCAGCCAGGTCTTCCTTAGAAGTTGGTGTGTCCGTTCTTTTTGCAGATGGCCTCAGGGGCCAGGGAGGTGGTTCTCCAAGGAAAATTCAAAGTATGAGCTCCTGAATACGAATGAGCACGAAGCTATCCAGACCAGGATTTGGAAGCCATTCAGATTCATTTTCTTTTTCTGAAGATTTTTTTCTCTACTTCACTAATCCACATGATTTTCATAGTGGGCTGCCAAGCCCACACTTCTCACATGACCACAGAAGGGAGTGTATATCTCAGTTCCAAATTCAAAAGAATGCTTCTGATCCACCTTGGATCAGGGGCCCACTTGCATTCAAATCAAAAAACAGGTATGGTAGTAGTGGTGCCTTGTTGTATAGAGAGTCTGCCAGGAGCCCACTGTTGGTGTGTGGCTGGAGAAACCAACAGGACCTGCTCTGTGAGCCGGTCAGACTACCCAGAAGCTGTCCACCACAAGGCAGGACCTCTTGACTTGTTCCAGGTTCTTTGTATTGTCCTTGAGGATCCAAGTCCAAGATGGCTTAGCCCATAGTTGGTACAGTGAGAGAAGCTTGGTAAGGGACCTCCCCCGAGGCCGGAGTGTTCCCCTCTCCCAAGCAGAGAAGTGGAACCCAGCTCCTTGGAATCCAGCCCATTTAGCAGGACATAGGGGAACACAAAGGCATGCAGCTGGTGGGTTTGGCTGTGAGCTCCCTCAGCACCTCTGTACCAATGACCCAGCCTCTCAGTTGCCGTCTTGCCTGATGGACCCATGGGACTGGCTAAGGAGCAGCGATCTCACACATCTTACAGAAGTCAGGTTATTGGAATGTGGTTGTTGCTTTCTGGGATCAGGAGGAATCAAATCTTGGGTATTCAGATTCTGGTCCAGAACTCATGAGATGCGAGAATCCGAAATGACTCAAGGGTAACTTCCGGGCTACCTGGAGAGTTTTTGTATTGTGTGGCAGGTTGAAATGACAGACCAAATCCTTGAGGCCTCTCTGTATGCACACTTTCCCCTGTGACTTTGGAGATTCAGTTCCCAAAGATGTGAAATCTGTTTCCCCAATTCTTATATTTGGTCTGGCCTGGGGATTTGCTTTGGCTGCTAGAACATGGCAGAAGAGACTCTGCCGGTTCTGAGCCTAGAGCTGAGGAGCTCATGAGCATTTCTGCTTCCTGTCTTGCCTCTCTGCGGTTTCCAGGAGAAAGTTCCTAGACTGGTGTGTTTAAGGCTGAGAGACATGTGAGACAGAGCCAGATCACTCAGGGCCCCATCCAAGGTCATCCTAGATGAGGCAGCAGCCAGTGAGTCCTAGGCATGTGGAGGGGTTGAGACCAGAAGATCTGCCCCGCTGGCTCAAATCACAGATCACAGATTTGGGAGCTAAATAAATGCTTATTTTATTATTATTATTTTTTAAAGCTTCACTGTTTGAGGAAGTGGTTTTGAAAGTAGCATTATTGTGACAACAGATGACATGCATTCGGGATAGAAGGAATAGGTGATATTTCATATCTACTAGGCAGTAGACACCAAAAATCCATCCAGCTTCAGTTCTCCTGACAACATATTAAAGTAGGTTGCATTAACTCTCTCTTTGTAGACAACTAAAATGAAATTTTCAAAGGTTCCATAACTCACAAGGGGTCAACCAGCTACTGAGGGGTTAGTTTGAGATAACAAGATGGATCTTTCCCACCATACCAATCTTCCCACCTGTCTGTGCTGTATCCACACCCAGAATCCCACATTGGCAATAGTTGTTAGCCAAGGAGCTCAGTGACTCAGAGTAAAGGGGACTTTGCTTTGGACAGTGTTATCCTGAGGTTGACTGCATCTTCCTGTAATTCTCAGCTTTAATATTTTCCACTACAAAGATCTTGTATTTGTGGATTCAAATCAGACTCAAGTGATTTGAATGGACAACTCACCAAAGGAGACACACACATGGTTAAGAAGCCCATGAAGAGATACTCAGTATCACTATTCATCAGAGCTGTGTAAATGGAACCATAATCAGATTCCCTCATTACAGTGACTAAGATGAGAAAGATCAATAACATCCACTGATGGTAAAGATGTGGGGCAACTAGAATTCTCCAACGTTGCTGGTTTAAAATGGTGTGATAGAAAAGAGCCTCACCATTTTTAAAAATGAAGTTTAACCCACACTCATCATGTAACTAATGAATCCCAGTCCTAGATATTTCCTCACGATAAAGGATAATACACGGCCACACTCTGACGTGCACAACTAGAAACAACCCCCCAAATCCACCTATAAATGAATGAACAAACTATATGTGGGGCACAACTTAACAAAATGAATGAGCTATTGATACGTGCAACAGTATGGATGCATTCCAAGACCTTGTGCTGGAGAAAGAATGGGGATGTAAAGAGTGCATACTGTGCGACTCCATTTATTTGAAATCTAGAAAGGACAGATGTCTAGTGTCAGGAATCCGTGTTTGCCTGAGGCCGGGCAGGAGAGAGTAATTAAGACGAGATCCGATGGGGCTCCTTGGGGTGATGGAGGCCTTCTGTCTTGATGGTGGTGATGGTTACCCTGCTCTAAACATTTGTCAAGAGTCATTAGAATGCATAGAATGGGCACATTTGTTGATTAGAAATCACACACAAATAAAGCTGATTTTCCAAAGAGACTTAAGGTTATGTCTTTTGAAAGTCAGATGGCTAAAAATTACTGGGGAATGATGGATGGGTGACATCATCAACTTTCTGGAGCTGAAGGAAAAAAGAGCTCTCAGCCGCAGGAGATGATTCAGGACCATGGTCAGCACCCAGCCTCCCCCCCCCCCCCCGGGGGGGGGGTTAGGCCTTGCCAGGGAGGCCCCACAGGGACTGGCAACAGAGTAAGCACTGGTTCAAAAGCAGCTCAGAGAGTGTCTCATGAACACCTACTATGTGCCAAGTATCAAGTAAGGCCCTATTTATACCCATTACTTCATTTTATCCTCACCAGCTCTTCGTAAATTAAGGATTATTATTATCCTTATTTTGCAGTTGAGAAAACAGGTGTTATTCTCAATGTCATTTTATAAGTTAAAGGAAGCACACAGGCACACACACACACACGCACACACGCACACACACAGAGGCATGTTGCACTATGCAGTGTGGGTGTCAGGGTCTGAGAGGACATTCTTATCTTTCTGTATCATTATGCTCCAAGGCGACACAGCAAACACATAGTGAGCAGACAAGGGTGTGTAGGTGCCAGGGTGGGGAAGGGCCCCAGGTACATTCCCCCAGCCTCAGGCAGAGTGTGTTGGACGTGCGCGATGACTTGTCAGGCAGCCTGTCCCCCCTCAGCTCTCATGGGGAGGAACAGCAGTGTTACGTAAGGCACAGCGGCACCTGACCAAGGTGGGAGACGGGAGAGCAGCAGGAGAACTCCAGGTCTGGCCGAGAGCCGGAAACAGAGGCTCAGGGCAGGGTGTGGGTGAGGATGTCGAAGCTGGAGCCAGAGCCCGGGCCCCCAGCTGCCGGGATCTCTCCCCACCACACCCAACAGCAGGCTCCCGCTCCCAGCCTGTCCTGGAGTCCGGGATTAGCTGCCCACGGGCCTTCCCACGTCCAGCCCTTCCCTGCGCAGTGTCTCACCCTAGAGCTTGTGCACCTGCGGGTCCCACTCATTGTCTGTCTTCTCTTGGATTCAAGGGCATCCCCTCAAGCTGGGCCTCCTCCTGGGGCATCCTTCATGAGCACCAAAGGCCAGTCCGACATCAGAGCCCCAACCGCTGCACCGTCACGTCCCTGCTCTCGCCCACCCTTCAGCCTCCCCTGCTGCGCCCCCTACCTGTCCATGAAGGGATCATGCTGGGCTGAACTTGGCCTCTGGTCTCTTTCTTTCATCATTTCATAGTTTGCTACCTTCTCTCCATCTCTCTCTCATTCCTCTGCTTCCTTCAGAACAACTGGGAGAGGCTGTGACCCCCCCTCCAGCTCCATCTTGTGACAGTCCCCCACTCTCTTCACTCTATGTTAATTCTTTGGTTTTCTCTTGGGTCCTCCAATGGGCCTTTGCTCCTTCCTTCCTCAGGACCTTTGCTCTCATCGTCTCCCAGGGAATCCTTTACACAACCTTCATATTTCAGCCTGACTATTTTTCCAGGGAAGCCTTCTCTTACCTTTATGTCACTCTGCATTTTTCTTTTCTTTTTCTGGGGGGGGGCAGGGGAGTACCAGGGATTGAACTCAGGGGCACTCGACCACTGAGTCACATCCCCAGCCCTATTTTGTACTTTATTTAGAGACAGGATCTCACTGAGCTGCTTAGTGCCTCTCTAAATTGCTGAGGCTGGTTTTGAACTTGTAATCCTCCTGCCTCAGCCTCCTGAGCTGCTGGGATTACAGATGTACACCACTGTGACTGGCTGAATTTTTCTTTAAACACACATACTAACAGTGAGAAAATTTATGCATTGCTAATAGGATAATTTGTTAATTCTTCATCCCCCTAGACTATAAGTTTCATAAAGATGACGTCTTGTGTCTATTTTATCCACTATGAAATTACTAGTGTCTGGCACATAGTAGAAGCTCAATAAATATTTGTTGAATGAGTCAGCAGCTCTCTCTGCCTCATTTCCTCGTTTAATACTAAAGAACTCACCATATTAATCTTGTCACAGATGAAGTTCACAGAGTAATTTTATAAGCAATGTCTAATATGATTCTACTTGGACTTTCCAAAGTGGGCAGAACAGGGGTATCACCTCATTTTTTGCCTGAGAAGGTTAATGATCAGAGAGGCTGAGTGAGTTGCACAGGATCCTATGGCTGATCAAGAACATCCACTCTGGGCATTTTCCATGTGCCTACCCCAGCTTTGCTATTTGCAGACAGACATGTCTACCCGATGTGTCAGTGCCAGGGATCTGTTTATTTCCATAACTCAGGAGATTGTGAGACCAGGGAGGGTGACACATGCAGAGCCTAGAGAAAGATACAGTCTAATGCAGGCCCTTATCACATTACCCTTCGGAAGATGAATTGGAGCTGCCAACCATTTGCCTAAATCAATAAACAGTGTGGCATTAACTAGTGCGAGGTTCATTTTTCCTCCCCAAACGAGGAGCAGTTGGCACCCAGGGAATGCGCCAGCCCCACACACCTGTGCTTCGGCAGTGACCGCCAAGAGCAGAAACTCTATAAAAAGCCCAGCCTAGGCCTGGCTTCAGCTTCTGGCTCTGACGGTCTCCATCTGCGTGCCCTGGACCTCAGTGTCCTCATCTGAAAAATGGGAACGCGGAGCCATTCCTCCCTACCCCAGGTGGCTGGTGGGCTTGACTCCCCTCCCTCCCAAGTTCTGTCAACTTCATCTGAATAACAGATCCTGAATATTTTGGCTTCTGTCCCAAGGCACTGTCATCTCCCTGCCTGGGGCCAGAGCCTCCTACCAGGTTTCTCCAACCCCCTTCTATTCCCTCTACAGAATACTCTCCACACCGCAGCCAGAACTTCAAACCTGGGTCAGCTCATGTTACCGTCTGCCGGAGTCAACACACCTGCGGGCTCCTTGCCAAGCCCACTAGGTGGGCTTTACCTGGCCACTGCCTCTCACGCCTGCTCCTCTACCCTACCCTCTGCCTCTGCTGCTGAGTTCCAATCACACTGGCCTCTTTCTACTCCTGAAACACAGGATGCTCATCCGCACTCACTCTTAGCCACTGTGCGTTGTTCTGTTCTCTTGGGTGTTAGCATGACCATCTCCTCCTTGTCATTTGGATTTCATCTTGAACGCCATTTCTACAAATGTTCTCCTTTTCTAAAAAGCTTCCTGCCCTGCCAGTCTCTCTCTTTTGCATCTCCCTGTTTAATTTTTTTATAGCATTGATCACATTCCAAATGATCTCATCCATTTGCACATTTTCATGATTATGGCTTGACTCCTTCATTAGAACATAAACTTCAAGAGAGCAGGAATCGTGCCTATTTTTTCCCATGCTATGACTGGGTGCATAGAAAGTCCCGATAGAATTTTTGAATTAAAAACCACTGAAACGCCACTCAGTAAAGAAAAGCTTCTTTTTTCCTTCTTCCTACCTACCAAGGTCTGAGGATTTGTGGAGGTAGATTATGGTGCAAGTGAATGAGACGTGGATTTTAGAGCCATACGCAAGCGCTCCTTGTCCTGTATGGCCCTGAGGAGCTTTGTAAACCCTTTTTCTATGGCCACCTCAACCTTGCTAGCATCTAAATGAGGAGCCAGGGTGGAATCTTGACCCTTACTCAGATGACCTTGAACCTAGGACGTGCGCCTTGGCTTCCCAGGGGCCCTGCAGCAGGTGCAAGCCCCCCACCCTACCCATTCCCCACCCAGTTACTCAGTAGAGCCTGTGCCATGGAGCGGGGGGTGCTCTGTGCAGACCCTGGGCAGGTGGCAGGGTTGCAGTATAGTCCAAAACACTCTGAGTTGGCTGTAATTTTTTTTCTTTTTTTTTTTTTTTTTGGTGATACTGTGTTAGAACATGGTAGTGACCCAGGGGAGCAATGCAGGTGCCCCTACCCCTGGGGTTTCCTTCCCACACTATTCCATCCTTGGCCAAGTGGAACCTGTTTGTTCAGCCAACCTCATTAGTATCCACCCTCTGGAATCTTGGGCCTCTGACTTGGCAAACAGCCAGCCACTCCCTGCTATGGTTTTGTCTTTTCTTCCCCCCCCCAAAAAACTTCTCTCTCTCTCTCACTCTTTCTTGTGATCACTCTCTGACCCTGCATTGGATTTTAAAATGCTCTTCTTTCTGCGAGGCCATGAGTTTGACGCCTCTCTTCCTGCTGCAGGAAGTCCCAACTCCTTAGCCCCCTGCAGTCTGAACTGTCCGGGCATCCTCCTTGGACACCACCTTCCCCTTGAACTTGGTGCTTGGTCTCCCCCAACTGTGCACTTGACCCTTCTTGCTGTGGTGCCTGCCAAGGATGCCTCATTAGTTTAAACTCACTGAAGTATTACTGGTCAGCACTTCAAAGTCCAGCATCAAATTGCTCTCTCCAGCATGCCCCTAGAATGCCCCTCTCCCCAAGAGCGAGTCCCCTCCCCTGGGTCTGGCTCCGCAGGCGGACTTCGCTGCTGAACTTCACTGGGCTTCCTGCTTGCTTACCTGGCTCGCCTCTTCCTAGACTGCAGAATATGTCGTTTTTATTTGAATGTTGCTCCAGAACGTAGGCTGGCCAAAGAAATGTGTGCGCATGGTCCCTGAATCAGAGAGGGCGCCAGGTAGCACCTGTTTGGAATCCAGCCCATAGGATTTCACAGACCGGGATCTGGCTCACAAGGTGGAAAATTCGACTGTGGGAAGAGGTCATAGAAGCAGTCTCATTGAATTCTCCAGTTTCAGATGAGTGAATGTGGAATCCACGTGGCCCTTGAAGGTACTTGTGTGGCTTTAGGAACTTGGGTCCACAGAGATGCTTGTTTGAGTCCCCACCTGCCTGCTCACTGGGTCTGACTTTGGGCCCAGGTTACCAAGCCTCTCTGAACCTTGGGTTTTTCACTCATGAAATGATGGCTTTAATGGAATGAATGGTCATTGAGTGCCTGCTACCTGCGGGCTCCGTGGGGACGGGTGAGGTGGGCGTGGACCCTGGAGTTGGTTGGCACTGCCCAGTGGGTTGGAAAGGCAGGTCTGTAAGGGGAGGCATCCCCAGCTCGGGGGACTCAGGCTGGAAGGCTCAGCCAGAAACAGCAGCTGGGAGCTGTGGTCGGGATCCCAGGCAGAGGCTGTCATCTGTCCCTGTGAAGTCCCTGCTGTGAGCAGCCCCCTGGAGTGTCGCTGGAGGATTGGTGAACTGAAGGTCCCTGGCGGGCGATGAGTGTCACTGGGCTTGCTCGCAGGCTAAGCCTCGCTGACTGAACGGTCCCTGAAAACCGTCCTATGTGGTGTTTCCTCCACTTATCCCCTGTTTAAGTTTTCCTATCCTAAAAAGCCAAATAAAAGCTAAAATTGATGTTGATGCTTTTATTCTCTATTGGAAAAGTGGTAGGAATATTCCTGGGGCCTCTGGAAGCCGTGTTGGAATCCCTGCCCCGCCGCTTCCCCACCTGGGACCCCATGCCAGTGACGTGCCTCAGTCCCCTGGTCTGTAAGTTGGGGACGATAGCAGTGCCCACCTCACAGGGTTGGTATAGAGCTGCAATGTGTTCATCATTATTATTTTTTTCAATGTGTTCATTATTATCGGCAGGAATTAAGTTTTAAAAATGTATTTAAGTAAAAATTGTCAGTATAAAAGTGTCAAGTTAATGGGCAACTTGGTCTGAGTACTTACAAGGTGATGTTCTAAGTATCTCACACGTGTGTCATTGAATGCTTTTCAGGAAGTAGGTATTATTAATCCATTTTGACAGACAAGTGGTTTATCTAGGTGTACACACCAAATGGTCAAGCAAGGACTTCAGTGCAAGCCTTCTCCACGCACTGGCCCTCCGCACTGTCCTGCTTTAGACAGCGTGGACAGAGGCAAGACGGATGGAGCCCGTCTGCTCCAGGAATATTTACTGAGCATGTACTATGTGCCTGGCTCTGTTGAAGATGCTGGGGTAACAACGGCAAGCAGCAAATCGCCCACAGAGCTTCGGCCTACAGGTGATAAATCAGTAAACAAAGACACAGACCAGGTGAATTCAGACCCAGCTAAATCCTTTGAAAAAAATAAAGCCTGATAATGGCTGAGAGCGGGACTGGGGATCTTTTCTGTGGCTTCCCTGTCGGGGAGGCCGCAGTGGCCTGAAGGAGGGGCTTCCTCCTCTCCCTGGCAGCAGCTTCTCTCCTGGTGCGCCAGGCCACGTCACAACGTGAATTCGATCCAAATTTCAAGACAGGTCAGACCTATGGAGTCAGACCTTGAGCCGAGGATGCACAACATGCAAGTATGGTGTGTCCCCGTTGTTTGAATGGGTCACCCTCTTGCAGTGCAGTCGCGGAGGTGGGCTCCAGAGAACCATCCAGGCCCATTAATTTCCTCTAAATGGAATGGCGTATTCCTAGAGCGTCCCTGAGGGGCCGTGGTCTGGGCCAGTGCAGATGCAAAATTTAGATCTCAGCTGCCCCCTCTGCCACTTCCCTGGAGAAGTGGGCCTCCTCTGTGCTGTGTTGGTTGCACTGTGCGTTGGGGCCAGGATGGGCTATGGATCTGGAATCCTAATGACGTGTGAGCCAGAGAGACCTAAGCAAGGGAGGCGGTATTTTCTGAGCCCAAATTCAGCTCCTATCTAGGCAGACAAAGGCATCTCCGCTGCTTCTGAGTACGAGAGGCTTTCTGCACATGGGAAAGAGGTCCCCCGAGAGCAGGGTTGCTGGAAGGTTTGGGGGCTGTGAGACACAGAGGGCTTCTCGCCTGCCCTGGGAGGAGCCAGCATGGATTCTTGCTGTGGCTCCTTATCATCTGTTCCCTTTCTCATCGTCCAAACAACAGGGCTCAGAGAAGGTGTGAATAACCTACAGCCACATGGCGAGTTATTGAGAGGACCAATATTTTATGCAAAGCAATCAGAACGAGCTTCATAAAAGAGAACTTAATTGCACTGCCTCCTGTCTGAATCCCTGCATGGCTCCCCATTGCTCTAACAAAGAAAGGTAAATTTCTTACCATAGCCCACACGCCCTGGATGGCAGGGTACTGGAGTATTCTGACTTCTCCTCCCCTGTCTCCTGCCTCATGCTATTCCAGTCCACCCATCATGAACTTTCAGTTTCTTAGACATTTTCACCCTGAAGTCTTTGATGATGTTTCTTCCTGTGCCTAAAACACTCTGCCTCTGCACTTTGCCTGGCTAATTTCCACTCATGCTTCAGCTGCACCATCGCCCCCTCCTGGAGGGGCACCGTGGCTTCCTAGAGCCTCTAGGTTGGACTTTCCTCTCCTGCTGTCTGTGCCCACCCCACCCTGTGCTCCCTGGCATATGGCTCCGCCCAGTGCCGGGCACAGACAGGATGCCTGATGGTGTTGAAGATGAGGGCTGGGGCACAGCTCTCTGTCCAGTAGGCCTGGGTTGGTGTTTTCTAGAAAGGAGGCTCTCCCCAGCTCCCGACTCTTTTAACTTGCCGTGATTTAACCAGCACTCCCATTTCACTGGGCAGCTTCCTCTCAGCTTGAATAAATCCCTCTCTGCCTCTTCCGCCCGCGTAGGAGGAGCAAGCCAGCTCACTCCCTGCCACAGGCCAGCAGGCTGCTTGTCCCTCTATCAATCAGACCCTCGGTCCACAGTGCCTCAGCCACTCTGGGGGAACTCAGGGAGATTTCTGAGAGCCTTTGGGGACAGGGCCAAGGGCTCCAGCTGTGGCTTCAGTGCTAAAACCTATCCAACCCCAGATTGTGGCAGATTTTCAGTTTCTATGTTCAGTAGACATTTCTTAGGCAACAGAAAGGAGGTTGCAGTCTGTCTGGTTGCCTGGGGTTGGGCCAGAGGCCTCTGAGGTCTGACCTGGCCTGGGGATTAGCTGTCGATGGTGGCTTTCTGTGGGGTGCCTGGATGTTTACTGCATAATGGTTTTGCCCTGTAGAAAAATAATTAATACAGAAAATTCCCAATAAAGTCATCTGGAAAAAGTGACAAAAAAAAAAAACAACATTTTTTTTTGTTACTGCAAACTGAGAAGCATGCACAGTGGGATTCAAACCTGTCTAGTAAACTCCAAGGCTCATTGTTTCAATGTGTTCGTCAGCTTTCCTTTACTGTGACAAAACACCCGAGACCGTCAACTTATTGAAGGAAAGGTTTACGTTGGCTCATGGTTTCAGAGGTGTCCGTCCACGGACGCTGGGCCTGTAGCTTTGGGCCTGAGGTGGCGCAGTACGTCATGGTAGAGAACGTGGAGGAAGAGGCCAGTTCACCTCATGGGGGCCACCAAGCAAGTAGAGAGGAAAAGGGGCTGAGGTCCCCATATCCCCTTCAAGGGCACATCCTCAGTGACCCACCAACTTCTCCCCACCTCCTAAAGCCCAGCATTTAGCACGTGGGCATTTGGGGTCACTGAGTTCAAGCTGTAGCATCATGTCAACCTTTCTGCTATGGTTAACTGAGCCCAGTGCAGAGGATCCTGAGGGTGTCATCACCAGGACCTCCTTGGGGTGCATTTAGAGGATGTGGCTTAGAGGCAGCTCTTCTGATTTAGTAACTGATTTCTCTTTTGTTTTCCTGCTCATTCTTCCATGTGGATAAATGGCATATCCCCAAAAAAGGGCAGCGACGAAGTAACAGTTGGGTTGGTTTTCCCCTTTTGGATAACGTGATCACAACCAGACGGGATCACCAGGACTTCTGATCAGCCTGGTAAGGAGGCCGAGCATCTGGAAGCCCAAAGAAAATCCAGGCATCTCTTGAGTGTGCATTTGCTAGGGAGCCTTTTGAGCCATTGAAATTGGCTGATGGACTTACAGTATTCAGGAAGCTCTGTTCTAAGACAAGCATTGGACTTTATAGGAACCTCGTAGTGAGAAGAGGTCAAGAGATCCAACTGGTCAAAAATGTATGGGTCCCCTTGAGTCGCCTAGTCACACATGAACTAATTATTTAACTAAATCTGTTCACTCATCCCTTTAAGATTTGCTTTCTTCTATTATTTGTTGATTGAGTCTGTTGCTGGACTCACTGAACCCTTTAGTCATTCAACAAACATTTTGAGCAGGTTGGATTCTCCAAATGGAAAAGTGACTTCAATAGATATGTATTTCTTTTTCTAGGATCAGCAGGTCCTGGCCAGTAATTACAGGCAAGTCCAAAGACTTTAGCAGCCATTCTGATTTTTGGTTAGGAGTGTGTTGGGTTTGCAGGTTTACCCTTTAGTATTTTCCCAAGTAGGTGTTGATGACAGGTCTCTGACTGCTCTGGGCTAGGAGTTAGCACACTTGGGCCTGGGATGGTCATGTTCCTGAGCAGCCGTGTTATTTGCAGTGAATCTCTGAGTCTCACCCTCTGCATGGGTACCAGATGGGGTCGACCAGATGACCCGGACTCATCTGGTAACTATTCCCCAAGCACCCAGCAGCCCCCGTGTGCTCGCTGGCCGATCACTTCTTTCCCTCTTTCTCTCTGAGTTTGAAATAAGGATTCAGCAAGAAACGACCTAGTTCGGCTTTGCTCTTCGCACTCTGGCGAGGAAAATGTGTCCTCTCTGTTGTTTTCCCCACTGAATTGTTGATAGTGATGAGGAGTAAGGAATCGTGGGCCTGGCTGCGTGTGTTGTAACTAAAACAGGAGCAGCTCTTGACGGCGTGGATTTCTTCTCCATCCATGGCTTAAATCTTCCCTGTCAAAAGGAGAAAATTAGACAAAGAGAAAATTCTGAAAGGATAAGGAGCCCTTTTTTCTTCCTGCTGCGTTTCCTCCCAGGGCCGCGCAGCCAAAATGTCCTGGCTTCACCCTCCTGGCCCCACCTGGGCTCCTCCTGCCAGAGGGTCTCACCTGGTGCTAAGGCTCCAGCTGGGGAGGGGATCACAGGCCAATCCTGCTGCTCCGTTGCTGTCTCCTTTGGCCCTCTGCTTGTCTCTGAAATCCTTGGAGCTGGGGGGTTACACATCTTCTCAGAAGGAGGATCGACCTGAGGAATTTATGCTCAGGAAATCATCTTTGAGATATCTAATTAACTGCCCCCCAAAGGGGACGTTCCATGAAGAAAATGCCGTGGTGCTGTATCCTGATGGTGTGGAATGACTGTCGACATGGGAAGACGTCGAGGGGACGTTGGCGAGTCATTAGAAAGCACGGTGGTTTCAGAGTCAGGTGAATAACATGATCCCACCTGCGGCGCTGACACAGACATGGAGGTACAGATAGATGGATAAATAGCAGACGTCAAAATTAATCCCCGGGTAGAGAGATTATGAATAAATTAACTTCTCCTTCTATTACATGTCCACAGTTTTATAAAATATATATTTCATTTGTAATAACAAATGCCATAACTGTTATCTTAGAACCTAAATGGGGAAACCAGGACAGGGAGAAGCCACCTGTCTTTCTTTAGGCCTCAAACAAGCTGGTGACAGATTATATCTCCCGTCTTTCTCCCTGCATGCTCAAGCTGTTTTCGTGAGGCACACTGACTTCCAAAGATGCATTAAGGAGGATTAGCCAGGAAAATCCCAGTTTGGGGTGTTCTGTTGTGTTGCTCCCATGGGTAAGCCCCTGTGTGCAGAAGCAGTGCCCTGGAGCTCTGTTTTACCACTTCACGGGTGAGTAACGTGTGTCCTCAGTTTTACCATCTGAAGAATGAAGTTAACTTCCTGTCTTGGCCTGCGTTTCCGCGACTCGATGGCCCTGCAAATGCTTCACAGATGTGAACTGAGTTCACGTGAGCTCCTGTTGGGGGACCTGCATGCATCAGCCTGGGGTTTGGAAAATGCATCACCACCTTCTCATCCACCTTCTAGAACTCATGATGAATTCTGCAAAGTAGCTGTGTACAAAATCAACACCCATCAATCATTCGTGGTCCTATATTCCAGTGATGAATCTACAGAAAAAGAAATTAGGAAAACCGTCCCATTCACAATAGCTTCATGAAAAAAAAAATATCTTGGGAATCAATTGACAAAAGAGATAAAAGACCTCTACAATAAAAACTATAGAACACTAAAGAAATAAATTGAAGATCTTAGAAAATGGAAAGACCTCCCCTGTTCTTGGGTGGGCAGAATTGTCAAAATGGTCATACTACCAAAAGCACTATATAGATTCGATGCAATTTCCATCAAAATTCCAATGATGTTCTTCATAGAAATAGAAAAGGCAGCCATGGAATTCATTTGGAAAAATAAGAGGCCTAGAATAGCCAAAGCAATCTTCAGTAAGAAAAGCAAAGCAGGAGGCATCTCAATACCAGACCTTAAACTATACTCCAGAGCCATAGGAACAGAAATGGCTTGGCACTGGCACCTAAACGCACATGAAGACCAGTGGAACAGAATAGAGGGCACAGAGACAAGCCCCCACAAACACAGATGTCTCATCCTAGACAAAGGCGCTATAAACATACATTGGAGGAAAGATAGCCTTTTCAACAAATGATGCTGGGAAAACCGGAAATCCATAAGTAGCAGAATGAAATTAGACCCCTCTCTGTCAGTCTGCACAGAACCCAACTCCAAGTGGATCAAGGACTTACGAATGAGACCAGAGACCTTGCGCCTACTAGAAAAAAAAAATGTAGGCCCAAATATCCATCCTGTTGGCTTAGGAGCCGAATTCCTCAACAAGACTCCTAAGGCACGAGAAGGAAAATCAGGAATCAATAAATGGGTTGGAATCCAACTAAACTGCTTTCATTTTTTTTTTTTTTTGTTTTTCCTTTTTTCTTTTTCGGTCTGTGGAGTTTCAAGGCATGAACAGCAGTCAGGCTAGGGCGAGATGTATTAAGCAAGCGCAGGAGCAGATAGAGGCCAATGGGGGAAGCCAGCCTGTGTTTCCAGAGGGCAGAGTCCACCTTGAACTGCAGCCTCACTGGCCCTCATTGTGCCCCCATGCAGTTTTTGTGTTTTAAAAGCATTTAAAAGACTTCTAATACTTCTCCTTGAAAGCCTTGAATCCTTGAGGGGAACCAAGTCAATGTAGCTTACGTATAAATGATAGAAACCCTCAGTCATTAAAAAAAAAAAAAACATGAAAAGAAGAAACAAGCAATATGTGTCAAGCTACAAGTTAGAATCTAATCTCTGAAGAGCTTTATGCCTCCATTAGTGATTTAGGGATTTTTTTTTTACCCCCTCTGAATATACCTCTGGGCTGTGGAAATGAAATAGTTTTTCTGTAATAACTCTTGGTAAACATGTCATCTGAACTGTTTGGCTGTAAAGATGATTAAAGATTATGTGTGGGAGAGGAATGGAATAAGCCTGAGGAGCCCTTTTGTCAGGCCTTGCCTCCCGAGAGCGCTACAAACCGTCATTAGCAGGAGAACCCTCTCTGTGTCCCATCCCAGTCGAGAATCAATGAATCAACCAGGCCTCGGAGAGGCTCGGGGCTGCCAAATGCACTGATGTCATCGAGTCTTGAGTCTTAGCTAGGGCAGAAATACAACTGACGGACAGACATTGTGCAAAGAACCTGTTCTGCTGAGTTCACGGAACCCAGACTCACACAGCGCTCCCAGTTGCTGGGGAGTCCCTTCTTTGTTCCTGGGTTAGGTGACCTTTCTTTAACCATATGCTGTCCTTTGCCAGTGGCCATCAAACCTGGAACAAACTAAGAGAAGAAGTGGATTTTACTAATTGCTCCCGGGGCTGGGCTCTGTGCTAGGCAGTTATTTGGTCTTTCCAGCAAATACAGGTCCTCTTGTTGCTGACAGGGAAACTGAGGCTCAGAGAATTTAAGTAAATGACTGGATCTGGCAGGATGGTTGGAGTGGAGACATCCGATCTCCTCTTGCCACCTCCATTACCTCCTGTCTGAGGCAAGTGTCCGCCATTGGTCACCAGGGCCACAGGGGGAGCTTCTGACAGTTCCCGATTACCACTCTCACCCCTGACAGTTCCTCCTCCATTCCACAGTCCAACTGTTCCTTTAAACATGTAAATCAGATGCCTTGAAGACGCCCTGCAGAGTTTCCCACCTGCCTGCATTAGCCCCCGGACTCCCCGTCACCCCGTCACCCCTGTCCGCCCTGCCTGGCTCCCAGACCCGTCCCTTGGTGCCAAGACCTCCCTGACCTTTCTTCATGTCTCACGTTTCCACTGTCCCATTCCTGGGCTCGGGCACTCTGCAGCCAGATGTGGGATAGGGCTTTCTGGTTCAGCTCTTAGGTGCCATGTCACCTCCTCAGAGGTGCCACCGTAAGTATGGCAGTGGTGGAAGGCTCAGGGCTCCACCCCAGGCCCTTCTTGTTCCTTTCACCCGTTGTTTCCTTTCAAGCCCGCGTCAATTCCTGAAATCATTGTTTGCCTGTCAGTGAGCATATTCTTTTTTTAATTTCTATTTTTTAGGTTAAGAAACTGCTATTTATTTTGAATAAGAGAAGAAATCACAACAAATTATAGAATTTTTAGATAAACCCTTTTATTACGGTTATTCAATCATATTAATTGTGAAAATCAGCGGTTTGGCTGCGACATTTCTACACGTGCACGTGTTGTGCTGCGGTCACACCCACCCCCTACTACACCATCCCCCCCTCCCCACGACCCTGTCCCCTTGTGCCCTTCTGTGATAGTTCATCTCCTGTGTTCAGGTCATTGTTCCTCTTCTGAGTCTCCACACTCAGAGTCGGGCTGACTTTGTTAACTCGATGACCTCCAGGTCTATCCGTTTTCCCGCAAACAACCTAGTCCCATTCTTCTTGGTGAATTGGAACCGCATCGTGTACATCAACCTTAAACATCTTTTGATCCATCATTAGTGGTGGACGACACCCGGGCTGACTGCGTGTCCTGGCTACTGTGAAGAGGGCGGCGTTGGGCACGGCTAGGCAGGCCTCCTTTTCGTCCCCTGCCCTCTGGCCACTCTGGACAGAGCTGGGTCTTAAAACCCTTCATACTCACCTGTCTTTATGGATGTTAAGTTTATGGGCGGTGACAGATGTGCCCAAGCTTACCGGTGAACAAAGAGCCCCATGACCCCATATTTATTTTATTTTACTATTTGATATAGTAGCATCTAGGACTGTTCATTTCCCAGCTTTCCTTGCGGGGATTTTCCTGGGTGCTTTGGCAGAGGAGGTGGGTGGAGCAACCATCCTGGTTTGCCTCAGATGGGGGTGGGGGGTTTCCTGGGATGTGGGACAGTCAGGTAACAGTCTCAGGTGAACTACAGGTTGGCCACCCTGTTGAGAGGGGACCTGACACCCAGCCCCTAGCATCACTTCCTCCCCTTGGCCTTTGATCCAAGGCTCATCTATGAAGTGGGGCTAGTGATTCTGGCCTTGCAGGGGGCGGGGGTCAGGGTGCCCAGGTGTGGGCGCGCAGCCCGCCACCGTCTGTGCACGTTTGGCCTCTGTGAACGTCTCTCTCCTCCCCCTCTCCCTTGTGCCTTTTTGTGTGGCCCTGAAGTTTCCTAAGCAGCCAATGATGACTTTTCTATTTTAAACTCCCCGATCTTTCTGGGAAGCAAGGAGCCTTGGAAGTCATTCGGCTACACAGGCAGCCATGGAAATTCTTATTGGTGAATCAAGGAGAATGCCTTTAACTTTCCACCATAACCTCCTTTTAAAAACAGCTGACAAATGTGACTTATTTTCAGGGCCACAGTAGGATTTTGCTAAGGGGGTTTGTGAAATTCCTCTGGAGATGGTTAATAAAAAGGCAAATAATGAATTGCCTGGTGTGGGGAAGTTTTAGGCTTACCTCAAGGCAGATGCTTAGAATAGAGAGATCATGACCATGGGCAGCTTTTCTCTGGCTTCTGTCCACATCTCTACCTCCCTCTTGAGCCGCATTCTCCTTGCTCTCTGCCTTCCAGCCATTCTGTTCTCCTTTCAGTGCTTGGGAATATCCACACTTCCTCCTGCCACAGGGCCTTTGCACACGTTTTTCCCTATGGTTCACTCTTCTTTCTAACCTGACCCTAGATAGCTTTCACTTGTCCTTCAAATTTCTACTCAGAAATTTGATTACCCAGGGAAAACCTCACTGATGTCTCCAAATCAAATCCCTCTATCCTACACTATCAGAGTTTCCCAAGTTTACATTTCTATGCCTCATTGTTACTCTCCTCTGATGGACAGCATCATATAATTGATAACTCCCACTTTGAAAACTTCTTTTGTACTAAGTGCTTCAGTCATACTGGTTTGTATAATTCCTGCAGAAACCTTCTGAGATAGGTGCTGTGATCATGCCCCTCTTACCCAGGGGAAACTGATTCACAGAGAAGGAAGGTGATCTACCCAAGACCACGCTTCAAGTATGTAGAACGGGATGAGACCTTGGGCATCCTCCTTCTGAACTGCCTTCATCACCACGCGCTGCTCTGTTTCTTTTAAGCGCATCGGGGGAGCTTTCTCCTCCGCGCACTCTCCAGTTTCCACGCAGGAACAAGCACACAGTGGGCTCCTGTGGGTCCTAGGGGGTGAGCGGATGCCCCCTCCCCCTACCTCTGTTCCCCAAGGCCCATTTCCTTATAGTCTTGGTGACGGTCATGAGAAAAGTGCTCGGCTCTTGTGGTCTGGACCCAGCTTCAGGAGAACCTAACGGGACCTTGTTGGACCTGCTGAAGAATGAGCTGGATTCCGGGGAGCTGAGCTGAGTTCTGACTCTCCCTCTGCGCCCAGCCCCCTGCGTGCTGTGGGGTGCTCTGGAGGTTGGGTGCCATCTGGGGAGACATGGACGCACACTCGGGCAACAGAGAAGTCACGGGGAACACCGTGGATGTTCCTTGTTGCTCCAAGTCTTTTTCTGCTTCTTTAAAGCCTTGTCTTGAGCTCAGCTGTGCAAACCACGGACTGTCCTTGGGAGCAGCTAACGTGCCCTTGCCAAGAGGTGCCCACGGGGAAGCAGACTCTTACTGGTGCCAGAACACATGGTCTTCATGAAGCTGGGGACACAAACGTGCTTTCTGGGTGGCAGATCTGTCCTCCTCAGCAGACCGTGAGCTCTAGGTGGCAAGTGCTCGGCATGGACTCCCCAGGGCACAGTCCAGGGCTGGGCCCATAACAGGTGCCCAGGAAGTACTGGCTGAGTGAACGTCTGGGAGGGTTCTTCACGTACATGGCCCGACTCTGAATTCCTCACACTAGGGCGGTGGAAGGGCAAAGCAAGCCTGCTCTCCATGCCGGCCCCAAGCCATTGGCCAGTGCATGTGTGCTGGGGAGGAAGGTGTCCCTGGGGTGACGGAGCCTGGCAGGACCCATGCCCAAAGCACCTTTACTCTCCAACCAGGCAGCCTGCCCTGGGCAAATCTTACCCCAGACCATCTGACCAGGGCATTCGGTGAGTGTGTGTGCAGGTGGACATTTGAGAAAGTGTTTCCAGGTCTATGTTTTTGCATTAATTGGTACAACATTTGCCGAGGCCATAGTTTAGGTTGATCTGTGTACTCCTGTCCCCATCTCCCGTGCCGAAGCTGCGGCTCCCAGAACCTCAGGATGTGACATTGTCCAGAGACAGGGTCTTCACAGGGGGACACCAGGTTAAACTGAGAACATGAGGGTGGACCCCAATCCAACACGATGGGCCTCTTATAAGAGGGGAGATTTGGATCAAGAGAAACTGTGGAGACATAGGGGGAAGAGGACATCTCAAGCCAATGAGGCCTCAGATGGACCCTACCTTACCGCCACCTTCATGGTGGCTTCCACCTTCCAGATCTGTGAGATAAGAAATGTCTGTTGCTAAAGCCACCCAGTCTGTGGGACACTGTCATAGCAGCCCTAGCAAACCAGTATAGGCAGCAATTACTCTTATTATCCCCAGTTTACAGAGATCACTGGGATTCAGGAAGGTCGTGACCTTTACCCAGAGTCCCATGGGTAAAGTTGAGGCCAGCTCATTCTGTGCCCCATTGAGCCCTGGGTGGGCCTGGCACCCGGTTCAGGTTTCCTCTGCCCCCTTGCTGTGCCCCACCATGTCACATCATCAGGCTGGATGCAAAGGTTATGTCCCCTTGCCTGCTTCCTCTGACAGGGGCTGCTGGGGAGGAGGAGGTGACGTGGACCACACTGTCCCTATGTGCATGCCCACTGAGATGCGGTCCGCCCCTCTGCATCTTAGCTGGAGGACCTGAGGCCAGTTCCTTCACAGCTCTCTGGGCCTCAGTTTCCTTCTCTGAGAAGTGGGAGACTGGGACTGGCCCAGGAGGAAGGGGAAGTTGGCCGGAGCAATGCCTGAACACAACCGGGCACGCTGGGCACGCTGGGCACCAGGCGATGGCAGCTGCAGCTATTGTCAGTAGACATCAGACACTGTCCCCAGGTTTTGGCACACAGTGGTGGGGGGATAGGATCCTTTTGGTCCCAACGCTCCTGTCTTCATAGGGACTGAAGGAGCTGGCAGTGAGACAGGCAGGGCTTGGTTATCACCCTGCCACTTGGCAGTGAATCCCATTAAACATAGTAAACACGGAGGCTCCTCCGGGCCCTCCGCACGGGGCCTGATGTGGCTACAAGCGAGACCTACTAGAATAGGCTTCTGAAGGCTTTGCATATGCTCTGTGCTACAGCCAGAGATATAAATATGCCTCACACACAGCGTTAAAAGAATCATTCCACAGCCTACACAGATGTCAAAATAATAACAGGATGATGTTAGGCAAGGAAATATTTTTGATGACTATTCCCCCTTCTAGAGTTATATAATACTCTTTTTTTCCCCCTGGTTGTTATTGTTGTTAAGGGAAGTAATCTGAGGGTTGGTGAGTCTGAAGGTCTGGAACTATTAGACATCGGCAAAATCTTTGAACTTGGCAGGTATCTGTGCTGTCTGGGTTGAGGGGAACTTGGATATATGGTGATCTGGGAGAAAGCTTTAGGAACAGCCGAGGTGCTGCTGGGGCGGGGGACCCGGTGATCGCACCCACTCAACATGCGGATTGGGGCTTTGCACACGTGGGACATTGTGTCGGGTGCTGGGAATGCAGACCCTGCCGACAGGCACAGCTGCTGCCCTCTGGAGCTCACGAGGCTTTGCAGAGAGCAACCCCAAACCAAGGACCCAGACATGCAAAAATACCATTGGCTGTTGTGATTTCTGCTGGAGGAAAAAAAAAAAAAAGAAAAAAAGAAAGTCTGAGAGAATGAAAGCCATGGGAAAGGAGGTGGTGGGCTGGGCTTCTCTGGGGAGGTGGCCTGTCAATCAAGACTCAAAGGATGGAAACCACTGAGCCCCTGGAGTCGGGGAGGAGCCCTCCAAGGGGACAGAAGAACTCCTGCAAAGTCCTTGGGCTGGGAAGAGCTTGCTGTACTGGTGGAAGGGAGAGGAGGAAGGAGGGGGCAAGGTTCAGAGGGAAATGCCCAGGAAGGGCTCCCTGACATTATCTTTGTCTCCCCAGGTCTGTTGCAGCTATGATTGCCAAATATAACACTGGATGCTCAGATAAATTTGAATTTCAGATAAACAAAGGGTAAGATTTTGGTCTAAGTCTGTCCCAAACATTGTATGGGACTTGTACTTTATTTATATATATATATATATATATATATATATATATATATATAATTGTTTGTCTGAAATTCAAATTTGATTGGGAGTCCTGTGTTTTTGTTTGCTCAATCTGGTAACCTAGCTATAGTGATAACTAACTCGGTACAGAGTGGGAAGATAGCAGAGGTGTTCAAGTAAAGCTTAAGAGCAAAAATGATGGGGTTCGTTTTCTATCTGCAAGTTCTACGGGTAGAACAGGATTCATCTAGATGCAGAGACCCTGCTGTGTGACCTAGAGCAGATTGCTTAACCTCTCTGTGTGCTAGCTGCCACAGCTAAGAAACAGGGATCCTAATTTAGGTCTTGAGTACCTCAACAGATGTTACTGAGAGTTCAGTTGCAGAATACTTGTTAAAGTGCTCAAGAATACTGGGGCTTTTCTGATTTGAGGGTGTGAGTTATCACAGCCCACGTGAGTCCCTGAGCCCTGGTTACTCAGAGGAATTTCCTGGAGTCGGGTGGGGAGAATAATACTGATTTTCCCTTTTGCCTCAGGCTCTAATTTGGCTTGGCATAGCATAGTTACTGATTCTGTCTTCATTTAAAGTTTTAATACTTTATTCAACATGGATTTTGGGGGAGAATTACTTTTGATTTTTAAAACTATTGCACTAACACATTAGTGGTCATGATGACTGAGGTCTTTGGTGCCTCTTACATTTTGCACCTAAGGAAAGCAGCTCACCAGCCTCACCCTTGGCTCCAGGGTAGACCACAGCAGGGAGTTGGACGCACTTGGGGGGGGGGCACCTTCAGACCCCTTGCTTTCTCACTGAGTGGCTCTGGCTTGGATGTCTTTGTAAAATGGGCTTGATAAAATCATTTCTCCTAAAGGTTGATTGTGCCTCTGGATGGAAGTGAAATCCAGGTCAAGTGGCGGCTACTGCCTCTCTTTACAGAGTGCTTAGAGCACTTTAGCCATTACCATGTTCTCTTTGAGCCTCAGTTTCCTTATCTGAAAAGTGGGGACGACACTAACTTCTACCCCAGTGACTCACTATAGGGCAGAATGTCTAAGTGCCAGGATTCAGCACCCCTGCTTTCTTCACACCAGGAAAGCAGGGTATTTTTATTTATTGTGCATTTGTACCTACCTTCCACTTTACAGCAAGAATGGGTGATGGCATACTAGTATGGGGGTGCATGCCCTGGAAGCTCCAAGAGACACAGAGATTGGGTCCAGGAAGGGAGGGAATTGGCAATGTGCCTTCTGGGAGACTGGATGTGGAGACTCTGACCCTATATGGCCATGGGTTATCTGTTTTTTTTTTTTTGGTTTTTTTTTTTTTTTGGTACCAGGAATTGAACTCAGGGATGCTTTACCACCGAGCCACATCCCCAGCCCTTTTCAATATTTTATTTAGAAACAGGGACTCACTAAGTTGCTCAGGGCCTCACTAAGTTGCTGAGGCTGGCTTTGAACCCTTGATCCTCCTGCCCCAGCCTCCTGAGTGCTGGGATTACAGGCCTGTGCCACCACACCTGGCACCCTGGGTTATCTTGCCCTGGGAAACAGTCTGGGTGGCTAGGCCCCTGTCTGACCCTCTGTTCTGCCCTTCTCAGGATGGAAGGCTGACATTTCCTGGCAGGAGTGGGCTCCTGAGGCCCATGGACCACGTGTTTGGACCCCTGTCATTGCCTTCACCTCTTATTTCCTGGATTTTGACTTTTGACTCAAACAAAAGTTACCATTCTGCCGTTGAGACCCAAAGAGGTGTGATTGTGGGTCCCTGTCATTCATCGACTCAGCCAACACACACACCCTGGGCACTTACTATGTGTTCGGCACTTCTGTGGAGGCTGGGGGTGTGGCCACAGATTGATGGACAGGTCTGCATTCTCAGGAGCTCATTTCCCCATCTTGGAGGTGAGAAAGACACAACAGGACCACGACTCCCTAGAGTGGAAAGCCCTGGGAGGTAAACCAGAGCCCAGGGACAGGGTGAGGGACCTAGACGAAGGACAACCTTATGATGTGTGACATTTGGGCTCTGTGACTTGAAGGCACCCACCATGTCCCTCCTTTGAGCTCTTGTCTTCATCTGTGACTTGGGGAGAAGGGTTCCCACCTCTCGGGAACATGGTGGGGAGTAGCCATGGTCGGGCTGTGTTCAGTTGCCTTCATCTCCCCTCGGTTTCTCAGGCCGGAGTCCTTGTCTAACCCGGGCACCGGTTATTGCTCCCTCTGACGCCTCCCCTGTTACCTCTTGCCCCCGGAGCTGTGATCTTGACACTGATATCACGTTACGTTAACTCAGACCTTCTGCATCTGTCTTCCACCTCCTCTGTCTCTTTCTCTCTCAAACTCCTCCCCCTTATCACCTGTGCTCTGCTTTCCACCTGGACACACTTAAAGTTAAGGTCATCACTAGCTGTACCTCTCAGTCACGGACCAGGGAGCCTTTAGAGAGAACGAGGTGGAACTCAAGGTCAAAGCCATGGGGTATAATCAGTTGAAACTACTTCCGTCTGCAGGAAAATGACACATTAGATCAGTCACTTGATAAAAAAAATTGTGACTTGGGGCCTCCAGGTGGGCTTTCATCCACCTGTTGCTAGCTCTTGGGTGAGATTTTCCCTCTGCTTTAAACTGTCTGTTGCCTTATTTATAAATTCTGTTGCTATGGAAAGGTTAGAAGGCTTGCCACCCCGTCCACGCTATGAGGAATAGAGTAGAGAAAGGAAAATGCATTACAGAACCAAGTTGTGATCCTTTGGGTTTTTAAAGAAAAGCCCAAGTGGAGACAGTCCTCGGCGCTTCTAGAATCTCTGCTTTTGGCCTGACTTTGCAGGCCTTTCCTGGTTCTGAAGCAGACCTTGACAACGGGCGGATTTTGCAGCTCCATTTGCAAATCTTAGTCTTGCCTACAGGTGGTGCCCGACCTGCCTTTCACACCAGGATCATTGATAATTCGCCCTGTAGCCTGAGTAAATTGTGGACTTGGGAAAGACCGGGATTCTAATCCAAGTCCTTTACTTCACCATCAAAAGGGCCTTTTCTGACCTCTCTACTCAAAGTGGCCCCCCTCAGTTCCTCTCCATCCCTTCTGAGCGATAGGCAAAGGCTTCCCTGTTTTTCCACTTCCCAAGGACAGGGCAGGATCGCTCTTCCCACTCACTTGAAAGTACAGTGTGGGGCCTATGGCTTGATTTGACCAATTCAATGTGAGCAGAAGAAACACACGTCATTCTTGGTGGAGGCTTTAAGAACCAGGAAGTAAGTGGTCTCTCACATCTGCTTCCCCTTGCTGCTGACGGAACTCCAAGCTGGAACATGCCCTGTGATGGCAGCCTGGGTCCCTGAGTAACTCCAGCGAACACATCCCTCTGCCTGTCCCTACCTCACACGCAGTGTGATGGGCCAGCTGCTGAGAACTGGGGCCTGTTCATCACTGCAGCATCACCTGACAGATCCTCACAATATCTTTCTTTTTCCTTCATGACCCTGTCACCAACATCATGTTCATTTAAATTTTATATATTTCCTTATTTTGTCTCTTCTCTCAAGAATATAAATTGCATGAGAAATACATATTTTCTTTCCAGTCAATGTTCAATGGAGTGACTCCAGCAACTGACAAAGGCCTAGTGTGTGATAGGCATTCAATTAATATATGTGTTGAATGAACTGATTAATAACTTGATTAATGTGGGCAGGTCATTTAACTTCTGTGAACCTCACATTCTTCATCTGTAAAATGAAATATGAACCATACCTGCCTCCTAGGAATGTTCGGAGAATTAAAGGGGTAGTAAATGTAAAGTACCTGGCACTGTGGCTGGCGCACAGTAGGTGCACTTGACCCACAGGTGCTGTTTTTGTAATGGTTGTCAACACAGTAGTCACAAACAGGCCTCCATTGTTGGTTACGTTTTGTGGTCCCACAGATTTGTCAAGAGTCCCTTAGCACACAGGTGCATCCGTGCCCTGGAGTCCGGAGTCCTAACCTATGGGGACTTTGTTCTATGTGTCTGCTCTTACATCACAGCCCAGGGGGGCAGTTTGGGGAAAGCATCTCTCCTTCCTTGGGCTGGGGCGCCATCAAGGTTCCCTGGAGCTTTACGTGCTTTGTGTCTCAAGGCGGGCATTCATATGGGGGGGCAGCTATGAGAGCCGGTGCCTGTGGGGGTCCCAGGGACACAGGCAGTGACACTGAGGGAGAATTAAATTTTGAAGTGGACAACACCCAGAGAGACAGTCAGTGCCTGCTTGGCTTAGCTATGCGTTTTCTGGCTCAGTGCTGGGTGGGTGGGGACAGAGAGGTGCTGAAGAGCAGGCTCTGGTGTCACATGAATCACCTCTGAATCTGGCTCTGCGGCTCTCTCAATGGTTGATAGCAGGCACATGGCCTCTCCTCCTGGTGCCTTGGTTTCCTCTTCTGCATGCCTGTGAGGGTCAGAGGAGATCCGGGTCTCCAGCTGGCTTGTCTCCGTCCCTCTATTCTCTTGGCTGAGGCCCATCTGCTCCTTCGGAGAGGCACCTCTGATCATGTGGTTCCTCCCCTCGGCGCTGCCTGCTGGGTGGAGCCCGAGCCCTGAGTCCAGCTGAGGCGCGTCTCACCTGGCCTTCTTCACGTCCAAGTCCACCTGCACCTGCTGCTCCTGCGGCAGCTTTGTGCTAGGCCTTCTCGCCCCTTCTCTCCTGCTCCACGTGCCCCCACGCTCCTGTCTCACCTGTCTCCTGTCCTCCCACGGGTTCCTCCTCAGCTTCAGATCTCACTCTGCATGTCACTCCCCCAAGCCCCCGGACACTGGCATGCACTCCAACCGCGAACTCTGACGTCTTTTTAATTGTCTGCCTTCTCTCCCACAATGTCACTTCCAGGCTGGCCTGGATGGGAGAGTCACTTTTCGGGGAAGGCCAAAGAGCTGACATCAGGGGCTGGAATTGTGGTTTCGTGACTAAGAGATGTGGGCCCTTGGGAGGCCCTGCTCAACCTTCACGTGCCTCCGTTGACCCACTTGTGGTGGAGGCCATTGGTCAGCACTCTGCACCTTCCTGTGCCTCAGTTTCTCCATCCACAAATTTCTCCATCCAAGCCCACAGCAGTCCCTGTTGTGCGGATGGAACCAGAGAGTTCTTGTGAAACCGAGGGGTCACAGGAAATGCTTTATGATGGTGGTTGTCTTCACCACTTTGTAGGTGTTTGGTGGACCTGACAGAAGCGGTTCACAAGAGTGTTCGTGTACATGTGGATGCTGTGCATTCATCCCTGCTGTCCCTGTCACCAAGGGACATTCACCAAGGAATATTCCCCTGGAGCATAGGCAGGGCAGGTAGGCCAGCGGAGGAGAGGCCTGGCCTTTGGCTGCTTGTCTTTCCAGGTTCTCTTTCTCCCTCATACTAGCCCCACAGATAAATTTGGTTTTTGAGTCATGGCTTGAATAGACGTCCCAAATCCCAATGAATCCTGAGGCTGGGCCATCAAGAAACCCAGCTTCCCCAGTGACTTGCAATAGAAAAAGGGTTCTAGGGGTGTGCCTGTGTTTTTGTGTGTGTGCACGTGTTTGTGTGTGCAGATGCAACTCTGTGTGTGCCCACACCATTGAGAGTGCAGTGGCCTGACCTGTCGGCCTCCCATTCCTATTTTGCCCGCTGACTCCAACAGGAAGCCATTAGGAGGTGGGGCCTCTGGGAGCCAATCAGGCTGCTCTGGCTCCGCCCCAATGAATAGGATTTGTGCCCTCATAGGAAGAGGCCCCAAGAAAGTTGCTCCCGCCTTTCTGCCCCTTGGTTATGGGCAGGGGAAGTGCTGTTGGTGGGGTGGGGGGAGGCTGTTGATGGGGTGGGCCCTGGACAGATCCTGGCGCTTGACCTCACACTCCCCAACCTCTAGAACTGCGGGAAATAGTTGATGCTGTTTATAAACCAGCCAGTCTATGATATTTTGGCACAGCAGCCCCAATGAACTAAGAGGGAGGGTGTCACGGAGAAATCCCACCATCTGGGGCATCCTACTTTTATATTGTGATTTTAGCCATTTTTTTCCTTAAGAAAAGAAAGGAAAAAAGAAAGGATACACTTACAGTGTGTGTGTGTGTATACAGGTGACAACAGCAAAGGAAGAGGGGGGCCCTTACTTTTGTCCCTCCTTCTATCCCTCTCTGTTTCCCTCATGCCTGCCTGCATCGCCTGTGCCCACAGCTCTGTCCCTGGTGCTCTGTCCCCGTCTCTGTCTCTGTGGCTCTTTCTTCCCTCGGCTTCCCCTTGCCCAGCACCCAGTCTCTCTGGGTTGGCACGGGAGTACTGGTTACCAAGGAAACCACCACGGGGCGAGCACAGGCGATTGGCCAGGCTGGGCCTGACTTCAGGTTGGCGGGCAGATTTTCGGGGTGATTCTTGTCTGCAGTCCCTTCTGAGGGAGGGACATTCTTCAGGATATGAAAGAAACCTACATGTGCCATGGCGAGCAGGGCTCCTCAGCAGGGCATGGATTTCCTGTCCTATAGAAAACTGGAATTGCAGAATGAGGTCACACCAAGCAATTTCCAAAAAGGCAGAAGGCTGAGGGGTGGGGGTGGGGGTGGGGCTGTGTCGGGCCACAGTTAGCACCTAGAGATCAGTCCCTACTTGCTCAGCTCTTTAGGTACGTTAGCTCATTAGCAAACCGATGCCATAGGTGTTGTTTTTCTCCCTATTTTAGAGATTTAGGAGAGGGAGCCCGAGAGAATAAATAAGGTGGCTTAAGTCCCAGAGCTGGCAAAGGCAAGCCGGGATGCCAGCCCAGGTGTGTCTCCCTCTGAGGAGGTTCTTCACATCCACCTTCCCGGGGGGGGGGGGGTTCTAGAGGGCAGTGGAGAATGAGGATCAGTCAGAGGATGGACAGACAGGTGCTCCCCAAGGTCCTTCCTGGGCACCCCAACTCTTATCCTTGCTCTTGCTCTTTCTCTTGAGTAACCAGCCATCCAACTGGGGAGCCCTGGAGTTCCCGGGAGCCAGTGCTCTAGCCCTGCTTACTCAGCGTTCAGCAGAGACCAGAGATGGAGAGTGGCAATGGCTACACAACAGTGTGAATGTCCTGTACACTGAGAAACAGTCACCATGGTGCAGTTTATGTTTGGTCTACTTTATGACAATTTTTCAAATATCCACGAGGGTCATATGTACAGACAATTGAGTCTTGGGATTCTGTGCTTCTGCGCCTTGCTTTTCTGGTGTAAAGGACAAGAATTGGCTTGCAGAGACTCCGGACCTCTTTCCGAATGCCAGCAGCTGCTCTGAGAAGCACACGAGCGTGGGTTACCTCATGGGGTCTTTCTGGTAACCGAGGAGGCCGCCCCTCTCATCCTCCACGAGTTAGCCAAGGCTCGGAAAGTCAAGGATCTCAGGACACAGCTGGCCACTGCTGCAGCCCTGATTTGAACCTAGGCTTTTCTGACACCCCAGAGCCTCTGCCCCACTTGCCAAGGGCTCAGCATTGCTTCGACAGAGCAGGGGTAGCCACGGGACAGCCTGCAGAGTACAGGAGCCCTCATCCCTGGTTCCCCCTCAGTCCCTTCTGAAAGCTTCAGCGTCCATCAGTTTCCTAGTGGGCAGTGAACTCAGGCCATCTCCCAGAGTCCTCAAAGTGTCAAAGCCTCTTCAGTGATGTAGAGAAGCACCAGCTGGAAATAAACCGGGGACCCAATGCAGGTAAGCCTGCCAGGTCAGAGCTAATGAGGCTGCTCAGCAGGAGCCACAGAGGCACTGGGAACATCTGGTGGGATTACTGCCTTCCATGGTGCTGGGGGTGGGGCTAAGCAGAGCTTGGTGCTGCAGTAGTTGGGGACTTTGAGGGCTTCTCAGACTGGAAAAGGTAGTGAAAGGGCAGGACATACAGACTTTCAGTCATCATAAGGCCAAATTAGAGTCCTTCCTGCTGTCACACACACAACAGGCATCCACATCTAGGTCACTTAGCAGGGCTGCTGGCGTCCGTGATCTTCGGCTCTGGCAGGTGCTACACTTAGATGTATCACCTCAATCCTTCCTTCCCTTTAAGAACTAAGAATTGGGTCAGTCAAAATTCTCAGGCCCATTTTATAGAGAAGGAAACTGAGGCTCAGAGAGATGAATGGTTCATCCAAACTCCAGTGAGCGGCAAAGTGCAGAGCCAGGTCTGGCTCAGCCTCACCTCTCCCTCCTGTTTTTCTTTTCTTTTATTCTCTTTTCTCTACAGCAGGCCTTAACTGCTTCTTGAGGATTAATTGGGGTCACTAGGGAGGAAGGCAGGAATTTTATTATGTGGCCGAGAATGAAAGATGAGGGCAAAAAAAATTCCATCATCTTTCATAGTTCTGTTCAGTGTAGACATCAGACACTTGCTTAAGACCAGAACAGGACCCCACTAGGCTGGGGAGTCATCCTCTAGGGCAGTGGTCCTCCAGGTCTGGTCCCTGGATCAGCAGCAGCAGCAGCATCCCCTGGGAATTCCTCAGAAATGCAGATGCTCAGGACCCGCTCCAGACTTACAGACTCAAAAACTCTGGGTGTGAGGCTTAACGATCCACGTTGGGTGGCTAAATGGTCATGAAAAGAGCTACCCACCCAGCACCTGTGAATGAATGTGTCCTTCTTTTGGAAAAAGTGCCTTTGAAGATGTTATTAAGGCAAGGATCATGGCGTGAAATTATTATGGATTAGAGTGAGCCCTAAAACCAATGACAAGTGTCCTGGTAAGAGAAGAAAAGGGAGGAAAGACACACAGTGAAGAGGTCTAGTGGAGGCAGAAGCGTAGGTCGGACAGAAGCAGGAAAGACATGGGACAGACTCACCCTTAGGACCCCCAGAAGGAACCAAGCCTGCGGACACCTTGGTTTTACATTTCTGGCCTCTAGAACTCTGAGAGCATAAATTTCTGATGCTTTCACCACCTGGTTTGTTATTTGGTACCGCAGCCTCAGGAAACTATTCCAAAACCCTTAGGTGATTCTGACGCAGGATCAAGTTGGAGAACATGGTTCTGAGCATGTGCAGTATGCCCGCCCTGCCCACCCCATCAGAGTCAGCCCAAGGGTGGACAATTTGTAACAAGTTTTTAATGATGAAATTCATGCACACTAAAAATTGAGAGCATTTAGCCTTCAGGAGTGTTCTGTTGTGAGTTAAAGTCTTTTGTCTCTCCATCCCAGTCTGGCCATGGCCAGCCAAATGTCCTGTGCTTGCAGGAATACTGTTCTTGGTGCTGATTTTCTCTGCTTCTGTGCAGTTGGCAGGGGAAGAAAGTGAACCTGGTGTGTGGTAAAGGTACACAGACTCAGGACTTTGTACCTGCCCCTCCCACCTGAGCACCCAGGCACCCTGCAGGAAGTGTACAGGCCCAGCCCAGTGTGGGGTCAGCAAATCTGATAAGCAGGAGGCTCTTCTCCCTGACCCTTGTGTGGGAGGCCAGACCACCACGGAAGCAAAACAGGGCCATGGAAATTTCCTAATCATCTGCTCGGATGGCATAATGAAGTCGACAAGCCACATAATTACACACTTGGGAAGTTTCCACTGTTTGCCATGTTCCAATCGCTAGCACCTGGTGTTGGACCCTGTGGAGATGGGGGCCTGGATGGAAAGAGAATCTCGCGTGGCCCACTGGTCCCTTAAAGCTAGGGGATCCTGAGCCTGTCCTCATGCCTCAAATCTGTGGGGAGGTCTTTAGAATCCACATTGCTCTGCTGTGCCTGCTGCCTGCAAGAGCTGGGAAGAGGGAGAGAGAGACACCCAAGGCTGGGGCAATGCCAGCTAAGGTAGTGTCTGTCTCCCTCCCGCAACCACCAACTGAGGGATCCTCTGATCCTGGAAACTCAGCCTGGACATTTCTGGGGATGCAGAGCAGAAGCAGCCCCTTCAGTTAATGCCTATTAAGAGCATCGGCTGTCTCCTCTAAGCAAAACTTCACGTGTATTATCTTATTAACCTTCATATAATCTCTCTATGGAAGGTATTCAAGTGATTTTAATTTTGCAGCAGATGACATAGCCTGCCCCGAGTTACACAGCTGGTATGGCAGAAGAGGGACCGATCTCACTTAGGGTTTGTCAACCTTGCTGCTATTGACATTTTGGACTAGATGCTTCTTTGTGGTGGGAGATCATCCTGGGAGTTGCAGTCTCTATAGTCACATCCATGGTTTCTACACATGAGATGCCAGTAGTGCCCCTGCCCCATTGTGACAGCCCCCAAATGCCTTCACACATTGTCAAACATCCACTAGGATGGGGAGGAAAATCACATCCTGTTGAGAACCAATGGTTGAACTTCAGATCCTTGCTCTTCCTTAGATCTGACTCTGCCTCAGCAGACATCCCAGAGGTGAGCACCTTTGTTTGAGGTACCAGGTTCTACAGTTATATATGTCGGCACTTCACTTTTGATTTTTCCGCCTTCTTCTCCCTCTCCCTTTCCACCTCTACCTCCATTTCTATCTCTCTCCCATTCACATACACCCTTCTGGAACTTTGAAAGGTTTTAGAGGTCTGGAACCTTGAAAGGTCGTGTGACTGGCTCAAAGCTAAAGCCAGGTTCTGCAGATTCTCATCTAATCTTTTCCCTCTTTCCCCATTTTCTCCCCTCCATATGCATGTAGCTCCAAGACCTGCAGGAAGCAGGATGACCTTCTTGAAGCCTCATTATATGGCATTAGCAAGAGCATCTTTCATTAATTGTTTTCCTTAATTTCTCTCCCTTCTTTTCTAACAACCAACTTGATTGTCATCTCCATCGATGAGTAGGTGCCTCTGGTATGTTTGACAGTGTCTCCTTAACACTGTCATAGTGCTTGTATTTAGTAGGCCCTCATTAGGCATTTGTTGAATTCATGAAAAAATCACTTTGAAGGTCATCTTCATGAATTAAATCACAAGAATGTTAGCTCTTACTGTCAGCCATTTGCCTTGATTCCAACTGGTTTTGAGGTAAGGAAATATGCTAAAGCTAGATAAAGCAAGGGGCTTATTTATTGGAAATATCCAGGGAACCTCACAGATGCCAAGGGCTCAAGTAAAGCCCAGTGCGTGAGGTGCCAGGGCCAGGACTAAGGCCAGGACTAAGGCTGCTCTTCCGCTGTTTACTCTGGACTGAACACTTCTGGTCTCAGGTTTGTCCAGCAGTTGGCTTCAGTCTATGGTTTTCCTACCTCTTCTCCCTCCGGACACCTTTAAAAAATTTTTCAGTCCCTGTCTACATCCAGACCAGCTTTATGTTCCTCAGTCACATGGAAGAGGGCGACACCTTAACATCATAACTTCGTTTCTCACATGTACTTTACTCATGATTTAAGCACAAACCCAGACCCTGCAGGGTCTCTAACCTCCAATTTCCAATTTCTAGGAGAAACCATCTGATTGGCCCTTCCTTGGATCAAATGATTTTCTCAGGTCCAATCAGGAATGACCAGGAAGTGGGACTTATTTAATCCAAAAATTGGCCCCGTTTCCATGTATGAGTAGCAATTTTTAGAAAAGTAAAGGATAGAGAGACACCCCAAAGACTTCTTCTGCACTTTCCCTGCCCCTTTGAAGAGTGGTAATTCCCCCTAGGCTGACAAAAAGAATTGGTGTGTCAGCCTTAGATGGGCATTCAGACAGGAGGGCTTAGAAGGAGGATCTGATACCCTGTTGTGCCCCTTCTAACTACAGCTAGTGTGGCGATCTGGGTTAACTGGGGACAGAAGTCTGATTTACATGAAGGAAAAGATACACACATATCTATACACAAACATATATGTATTTCTATGTTCTGGATACTTTTAAGTACATACAACAAATTAACCTAAGATGATAAAAATGTGGTAAACATAACCCATATTTATTTTAGCACTATTCACAATATCCAAGATACCAAATTAACCTAAATGTCCATCAACAGACAGTGGTTAATGAACATGTGGTATATATGCACAATGGGATACTATTCAGCCATATGAAAGGATGAGATCCTGCCATTTGTGACAACCTGGATAAGTCTGGTAGACGTTATGTTAAATGAAATAAGCCAGTTTTTAGTTAGCTTTTTTGTCACTGCGACCAGGAGACCCAAGAAGAACAACTTAAAGAAGGAAAAAGTTTGTTTTGGCTCATAGTTTCAGAGGTTCACTCCATGGTTGGCCAACTCCGTGTTCTGGGCCTGAGTGGGGCAGAATATCATGGTGGAAGGGTGGAGGAAAGAGCTCAGGACACGGCAACCAGGAAGGAGGGGGGAGCTCCCCTCACCAGGGACAAAATAGAATCCCTAGAGGCACACCCCCAATGACCCAAGTCCCCAGCCACACCCTGTCTGCATACAGTCATGGCCCAGTTAATCCATATCAGTGGATTAATCCACCGATTGGGTTATAATTCTCATAATCTAATCATTCCACCTCTGAACCTCCTTGCATTGTCTCACACATGAGCTTTCAGGGGACACCACACATCTAAACCCTAACCACGAGGCACAGAAAGACAAATACCACCTGATCTCACTCTGAAGTTGAGAATAGATGAGTGGTTACCTGGGGCTGGGAGAGGTTGGCCAACAGGTACAGGCGGCAGGCAGAGGAATGCCTTCCCACGCCACAGAGCACGGCAGGGTAACAGTGTATTTCAAAGCCTGTGTATTTCAAAGCAGCCACAATGGAGGGTTTAGGATGTTTCCACCTTAAAGAGATAATCACTGATTAAGGTGATAGGTGCCCCCAAGTATCCTGATTTGATCATTACACAAGGCGTACAAGAACAGAGCTATCACGCTGTATCCCATAGATATGTACGATTATTATGTCTCAGTCAAAAATTTTAAAAAGGAAGATGAAGAGATGAGAAATAGGACACAAAGAAGCCAAGGAGGGTAAAGAGAAGCTGAAGCAAGAAATCCCAGGACACCTGCTTTACTGAGTAAAACCACAATGGTTGAAAGGAACGCGTGAATGGTTGGAATTAAAGCAGTGCTTATAAGATGTATGAAAACAAGATCTGAGTCTCTTAGGTAATAATAATAATGAGAAGGAAAACCAGCAAATACGTATATAGCATTTACTGTGTTCCAGGCCCTATTCTGAGTGTCCACTGGATTATGTATCCACTCATTAAATCCTGCAGGCACTCAGTGACGAAGGTCCCGCATCGGGTAAATAGTCACTGGAGGTGGGGGTGCTTAAATTCCTCAAAAAGGCCTTTAAAATAATTTGCATGGGTGGAGGGGAGGGCACATCTAGCTTTCTCTAGAGGAGGCATCACAGAAGCTATGAGCAACAGATGTGAGATCATGTGGGGTGTATCTTTCTGTGCCTGACTTTTCACTTAACATATCCTTCAGGGGCAGGATTTCATCCTTTTACGTGGCTGAATAGTATACCATTGTGTGTGTCTATACCACATTTTCTTTAACCTTTTACCAGTTGATGGATATGTAGATTAATTCCATCATTCAGACAGACAGCCTGGGTTTGAATGCACCTGAGTGAACTTGTGCAAGTTACTTAACTTTTCTGAGTCTCAGTTTCCTCTTCTGCAAAAATGGGGCTCAGAAAACGTAGCTCAGATGATTTGGGTGAGGATGAGACCTGACATCACACCTATGCAAGGCGTCTGGCACAGCCTCTGGCCCCGGGAGACACTTCACAGAGCATGCCAGGGCAGGCCAGGTTAGAGGGTCTGGACTTCATCCGTGACCCTCGCTAGCTTTGCACACTTGGAAAGAGCTCGCTATGCTTCCGTTTGCTGGTTGGGAAGGCATGAATGAAAACACAAACCACCTCACGGGATCTCGTGAGGAAGGATTCCTGTAATGCTTCTAAAGTACTTGGCACAGTGTCTCAGGTATTATCAACTTTTACTGCGTTTTATTGTTTTTGTTGTTATAAGCATTCCAAGATGATGAGCTAAGGAGGTGCAGAGAAAAAGGTAGGTCATTAAGAATGACAACAGGAAACCCCTTCCACCATTAAGTGATCTGCACAGCGCAATTAGCAAATTACACTCCCTCTCTCCTTCTCCCCCCCCCAAAAGTGCTTAAACAAGAGGAGGCCCTTGTGCCAATCAGACACCCCATAAACAATGCCTTTCTCCTGGAAGGCACATCTTCTGACAGTGCTCGCTCAGTTTGATGGCATTTGCATTCTCTTTGATTTGCCTAATTTTAATGAGACATTAGATCAGCATCACAAAGGCACACATTAAGGTTCCTTGACAAAAGTTCTGTTGTCAGGACATTATTCAGTATATACATGGAGAATCTTTGCTGTCAATTTCCGGGACCAAACTTTTATGTAAGGCCAGCACACATGTTAAATGGTTATTTAAAAAATATATATATAGTTAGGTTTTAAAAACCCAGACCACAGCCTCTTGGAGTGTTAACACTACCCATCAGTGTTTGTGGATGCAGCAGGAACCCGGGGTGCCTAATCTGAAAGGAATGGGAATGTACTAGAAGTCTAAGGGAAGGGAACAGAACTATCACTAGCCACCAGGAGCCTGGGGATTCCAGCAGGGGAGTTGGATGGCCTTGTCCAGAGAGCACCACTCGGTCAGTCAGCTCCGACCTTCACCTCAATCTTATTTCATTTAAGGTTTGAAGTCCCAGAAAGGATTTCACTGGTGTAGCTTGGATTCTACATCTGCCCTTTGATGGGTCGATACTATGGTTGGAAGTGTCCCCCAAAGGTCCATGAATGTGGTCCCCAGGCTGGCGCTGATGGGAGGTGGCAGAACCCTTAGGAAGTGGGGACTGATGGAAGGAACCTGGGTTACTGGGGGCGTGCCCTTGACGAGGTATTGGGACACTTCCCCCGCTCCTCCTTGCTTCTTGGCTATTATGACAGGAGCATCTTTGATCTGCCACTTGCTCCCACCATGATGTGCTGCTCCACCCTGTGACCAAAGTGTTGGGGCCAACCATGATATGAAACCTCTGAAACTGTAGCCAAAACACACCTTTCTGCCTTTTAAGTTGTTTATTTCAGGTCTTTTTCTCACAGCAATGAAGAGCTGACTGACAGTGGAGGAGAGTGAGACTTAGCAATTTACAGTTTTACAAAGACCACAGATTTTGCTTTGCGAGGGGGAGGGAATTTCCTAAATTTCTAAAAGAAGAGCAGATCTGAGAAGAATGAAGGCTTGGTGTATTTGTGTGTGGCAACTCCTTTTCTTCAGCTGTCATTTACCAGAATGCCCAGTTAATGCTTTGTAGTGGCTAACATCCGACTTTAATGGGCTACTACTATGGGCTGTCACTGGAGATGTAAAATAGACAATGCTGTGGAGAAGGTGTCTAAGTGATGTTGAGCTGCTGTAACAAAAATACCATTGACTGGTGGTTTAAACAACATCTACTTTTCTCTGTTCTGGATGCTGGAAGGTCCAAGATGAAGGTGCAAAGGACTCGGTGTCTGGGGAGGGCTCACTTCTTGCTTTGTGGATAGCGACTTTTGCTGTATCCTTACATGACCAGGAGAGTGACTGCTGCTCTCATGGCTCTTCCCATAAGGATGCTCATCCCATTGACATGACCTTGTCACTTACCAAAGGCCACGCCTCCCAGTACCATCATGCTGGGAATTGGCCTTCAACATATGCATTTGGGGCAGGACATAAACATTCAGACCATAGCACTAAATTTTATTTAGTTTGGGGAGTTCTTGCTGTATCCACGAATGGATTTTTTAAAAATGTGTTTCCCCAAAGGCAGAGCTTCCTTTCTGTCTGGGCTCTGCAGTTGTTCTATATGGAGAGGGAGTGTCTGATCTAGACGGAGACCCAAAGCCGTGGGAAGGGACCATTTAGCATGGGGAAGAAGATGAGATGGAAAGGACAACTTTATAGCACTCTTTATCATGGATGTAAAAGGGTCAGGAGGGGCTGACAGGCGGTCCTCACAGCCACTGTGAATAGGCTAAGCAAAGCTGGCCTGAAATTGCATTATGAATTATTTAGACAGAACATGAGGAAGGAATTTCTGGCTGCAAGGAAAGTTAGACATTGTAGCAAACCTCTAAGATATGACTGTGATCCAAAGTGGCCAGTATTTCCTCCCTCCTCCTCTCCTCCTCTGGTCTTGTATCTGGATGTCCAGTTTCCCCTGGTCCACAGGGGGACCTCCCGTAGATGCCTGGAACTTCAGATAGTACTGAATCCTACTCTAACTATGATTTTTCCTATTCACACACACCTATGATAAAACTTATTTGGAAATTAGGCACAGTAGAGACTAATAATGATAACTAATAATAAAATAGATAAATTACAATATACTGTAATAAGAATTACATAGTCTCTGTGTTTCGCTCTCTCCCTCCCATTCTCTCTTACTGCACTGTACTTATCCTTCTTGTTGACTGCAGATAACTGAAACACAGAAAGCAAAACTGTGCATAGGGGACAACTGTATGCTATGATTATACACCAGGTAATCATGGTGCCTTTCAATGCCTGGGCACGACTGGATCTTGGAATATTTTGACAGCTTTCTATTGATCGACTTGGTTTAGCAAGAGTTTTAGAGGTGATGGTGGGGAGTATCATTTATTGCCTATAATCCAGATTCCAGATTGAGATTGCAAGTGGGGATAGACTACAATAAATACCTTTTCTCCATTGTACCATACCTAGGAATCACCAGTAACTCATTAGGTAACTTCCAAGGCAGCAGGGGCCAATTCTTTGAAGCAGATGTGAGATGTTAATTGTCTCAACTCCCTTGAGAACACACAGGCTGGATACGGACCATTTCACATTGTTCTCATTGTTTACAAAAAGAAAACACAATTCACTCTGGTTTAAATAAAATTTGCAATTTGTTGACCAAAGTAACAGGAAAATCAAGTGATGATGCTCAACTAAGCTGAGCTTGATCTGGCAGTTTAAAGCCTCCATTACCGCACCCCCCACCCCCCACCCACACACACACTTGCATCAGACAGCTGAAACATCTATCTTCTAATACTTTATGCTCAAGTCCTGGGATTCTTTCTCTCTTTCATTGGCCCAAATGGGGTCACATGCCCTTCTCTGAGCCAATCACTGTCTCTGTCTCCATATTTAGAACAGAGGGGCCGGGCAGTCCTGCCCATACCATTTGGCCAAAATTGGAGTAGAGGTAGATTCTCCATATGCTAGCAGGGTGTGACTGGAAGGAGACAGTAGGATGGACACCAGCGAGGCAGTAAAATGTTTTCTGCAGTGTTAGTTTTTACATGCGCAGGTGGGGACTGAAGTCTGTTGCCTAAGAGTCATTCCTAAAATTAAATAGGGATAAGGAGAAGATGGAGAGTTCGTGGGGTCCTGGGATTACCAAGGTGAAGGTTCTAGAGAGAAATCCATCACTGCCTCTTGTGCAGGTCAAATTGGGGCCAGCTTCTCCCCTGGATCGATCCACCAGCCTCACCGGAAAATTTTCCTCCCTAGCAATCACTGGCACGTATGTGTGTCCACCCATCTCAGACCCAATGTGCCAGGTGAGCCAGAGCTTCTCTTGCCTTGCAAGGTTTGGGGGAAGGCAGCCAAGAGAGAGGGCACTTATTGGTTGGCAAGGGAGGAGCCTGAAGAAAGCAAGTGATTTTTTGAGGCATGCTTTGGAAAGAAGGGTAGAGAGGAAAGTGAGATTGTGTAGGATAAGGAGCCCAGCAAGGAGGAGGGGTCCCCCAATCCAGTGCCAAGCTCTGAGCATCAGCGGCATCTCTGATGTCCCACTCTTTCTCCTTTCTGTCTGTCCTCACCTCTGAGGGTTTGTGGTGCTCAGTAGAGTGTGCTGGGTACTCCAACAGGACGGAGGTATTTTATGACTCAGACTTGGACTCACTTCTTTTAGTCTCCTGCCTCAGTGGTCTCATGATGGATCATTCCTGACTGTGATGAGCCTGTGGTGGGGTGGTGCATGCAGAGCAGGAGCAACTCACTCTGCATCTTAGTCTGGCTTCTGCAGAAGCAGAGTCTAAGGTAGAGATTGTTGTGCAAGTGATTGTTTTGAGGGATGCTTTCCAGTGAAGGTTGGTAAGGAGAGCGAGATTGTGCAGGGGGAAGAGCCTATCAAGCAGTGGTCAGCTGGTCTTTGACCTGATCCTAGGAGGAGCTCTGAGCTGGTCCCACAAGGAGGCAGAGGACCAATCCTATGTTAATGAGTCATTGGCTATGGGCTGCTCCAGGGAGTTTGGGGGAGTAATCTCACTGGAGAAGGAGCTCCCATTCAGCTGGAGCCAATTTTCATAGAAGAAAGTGGCTGTGAGCCATTACCAACAGTTATTCACAGCAGCTGGGGGATGGGGACACCTGTTGGTAAAGAGAATCTGGGCAGGACACCAGTGGCATCCACTGCACCATGATGGGTTAGATCTAGTGACAAAAGGGGAGGGGGCAGGGTTTGGGATTAACTCTGGATTGTAGATGAGGAAATTGAAGAAGGAAGCCCAAGCACCTTGCCCAGGGCCACCGACCAGTGGGCAGCCATCGGGAGAGGAATTGTGCGGACTTCTTGCAATAAGTTTCTTCATATTATCATACTTTTCTCAAAAAAAAAAAAAAAAAGCAGAGAGGTATTCTTCTAGATCATCTGGACCAGCCCCTTTACTTTAAAAACAAGTAAATGGAGGCTCAGGAAACACCAAGCAGCCCAAGTCGACAGAGAGCAGGGTGAGCCCAAGACCTAACTGGAATGGACATCCCCCTCTTCACCCCCAGCGCGTCTGGATCTGCGCCTACTTTTTGGAAGGTCAATGAAAGAAGCTGCTGTTGGAAGTATGTTCCCATGAACTCCACGAGCCTCTGCTGTGTGGAAGCGAATCTCATCATGTGGCGAATAAGCCTCTAGACAATGATGTTCCTGAACTAGAAGAGCCTCACAGGACAACGTAGTGAGCTCAGGTGCACGTGAGTGTGAGCCACAGAAAGGGCTGGAGCCATGGCTCTCAATTCCTCTGACAAATACTTATTGTGCTAGACAGTGGGGGTGCAGCAGGCCTGATCCAGATGGGCTTCTCCTTCTGGAGTGTCAGCTTTCCATCGCTGTAGCAGATACCCCAAATAAATCAATGTATAAGGAAGAAAGGTTAATTTTGGCCCATGGTTTCAGTTCATGGTCTCTTGGCACTGTTGCTTTGGGCCTGCGGTCAGGAAGCACATCATGGCCAGGAAACTGCTCATCTCATGGTGGCCAGGAAGCAAAGTGACAGACAGATATGGGGCGATGCATGAAGGTCAGGAGCACCTCACTTGGCACTCCTGGCCCCCAGTGACCTCGCTTCCCTACAGATGCCACTTCCTGAAGTTCCACTGCCTCCCATTAGTATCATGGACAGAGGATGGAGCCTTTGATACCCAGGCCTTGGGGAGCATTCAAGACCAAAAACTAAAGCACGTAGGTTAGATTCCAGCAGCAAAGATAGAAATGAAACTACTCCTTAGGCAACGTAAGTGACCACTGTGACCAGTGTTGTGAAGAGGGGTCTGGTGGTTATGTGGAAATATTACCAAGTGTCCCCACCTTGTCTGGGGTAGGAAAGCTCTTCTCACTCTGGGTGTGATGTTGCAGCTGAGGTTTAAGGGATGAGGGGGAATCAATGAGGAACAGTGGTCAGAAGAACATCCCAGTGGACGGGTCAACTTGTGTGTCATCTCTCAGGTGGGAAGGTCTCCTATGAGACTTGATTGTTTGAGAAAGATCCGTGCGGCTGGAAATCAGAGAGAGACTGGGTTTGACGGCAGATGGGGGATTTGGTTCTTTAGTTAAAGCAAAGACATTAAATGAAGATAATCAGAAGTGGGTATGAGAAGTGTGTGTGTGTGTGTGTGTGTGTAGGGTAAGAAGATAAGACTTATAGTTTTACAAGTTTAATTCTGATTGTTGTGGCGGGGAGAGAATATAGTTACCAATATGGCAGACTCCACTGGCAGCATGGCTCAGGTATTTCCCTTCTTCAAAACAGATTTCTTTTTGACTAATCTCCAATTGTAAGAAAGAGAATCATCATTAAAGTATTAAGAGAACAAAGAACTCCAAGATGGATACAGGCTGCAGAAGATAAAGGCTTATGTTGATGGAGCCTCATGGAGAGACAGAAAGTGTGGCCGAGAGCTGAGCGGGTGCAGGGCCAGAAAGGGCCGGGAGAAGGGCCCACAGGTCTGAGGAAGCTCCACAGAAGGTTCCCACCCACTCAGGGTTCAAGGTCAAGAAAAGAAAACCTCCAATGAGCAAAGCAAGTCTGCGCGATGTGTGGGTTCTGTGTGGGTGCCCCCACCGGCGGCAGAAATTTTAATGTGAAAAATTAACGTAAAAACTAATTCGAGGAAACACCCAGGAAACACAGGACTCCTTTGTGGGATTATTTCTACATACATTGGTTCATAGAATTTTTATAGAATCAAAGAACCTCTGTTGAAGATAAGCTCCTCATGAAAAATTAAGGGCCTGGTGAAGAGTTTTGTCACACAGAAGCACAATAAGCAGCAGTCTGTCTCAAGAGCCGGAGACAATAGAACCATCTGGAAGAGAGACCAAGGTGACAAAAGAAGAGCAAGAGACCATAATGAAAGCACAGGATATTGTAGGAAATAAGACTTTTTTTTCCCCAGGTGCTCAGGTCTGCTTTGAGAATTTCCTGGGGAACCCAATATTTTTCTTTCTTGCCCCCCCCCACCTTGGCCTGCATATGCTTTTGCATCTTTATCCAGCAAGTCCTCTCTGGGGACACGCAGGTACCGTGGGGGATATAAATAGTGCCGGGCAGACTAGCTCAGGTGGAACTGGCTGACTCAGAAGCCTGCTCCTCAGCAGAGGGTGGCACCACAGAGCGGAAAGAGGTGTGGCTTGCCCTCCCCTGGGTTCCTCTGGCTGCCCAGCTCCAGGCCACACCCCACAGGAGACACCCCACAGGAGCGGCCTCAGGGAGGTTGCTGGGGGTCCTGACATCTTGGCACTTTTCCGTTCTCTCTTTGTCCTTTGCCACAGTGCCAGCAAAAGGAATTCAGGGAAAGAAAAGATTGTCATTGTCCCAAGAAAGGGGAGAAGGTGAAATATGACAGATTCCCCAAGAATGCTGCTCTGATTTGAGGTGGAGGGGAGATGATACACCCCACCACCTCCCAAACTGCTCCAGATAGTTGCCCAAACACGGCACCTTGAACTTCCCATCCTCGGAAAATGACTTCAAAATAGGCCATTAGACCAAAGTAAGCTAAGAGCCAATTGAGTGCTAAATATACCCATTCTTATAAAATCTTCTATTTTGGAGTTAAATGTTGCGGAAATTACCGAATTTGCATTTAATTATTTTAATAGATCTTGTTTACAGATGACTAGGCAAAAATGAAAAAAAAAAAATCTCCCCCAAACTAATTCACTTTGACTGCCCTGGTTGTAACTGTGCCTGAAATAGAAAAAACACACTGAATGTTTTCTCGAAGTTGAAGGGAAGGCCAACTTTAATTCCTTTTCATTTCATCATCAATTTCATACAGGCTGTTTCCCTTATTAAATGAGATTTATACTCTTGAAGTCCAGGATGAAATAATATATTTTCTCTGGTGAAGGACTTTTCTGAACCAGTTTCCTAATTGGCGCATAGACTTTGCTTTGGGATGAATATATTGAGGGATAAAATATTCCATATTCAATGAGGGCGTGGCCTTTGAGGCCAAGCAGACTTGGGGTTGAATTAAATTTTGTTTCTTATTAGCTGGGTATCTCTGGACAAGTTGCTTAACCTCCCTGAGCCCTGGCTTATTCTTCTAAGTTAGAAGTGTTAACTGCATAAGGGTGTTATAAAAATCAACCCTGACATTTATGTAAGGCAGTTAGTTTACTGACTGGTATTTATTATGTCCTTGGTAAACATGTATTTCTTCATTTTCTTTTCTCCTTCTGACTTACGATACGATCAGTTATTTTCTTCCTTCATGACAGAAAACTTGCTGGGTTCAGTGGTTTTTCACATACATCAGGAGAGAGAAAAACAGAATTTTCCAAGCCATCATCATCTGTCACCACACTTGCTGGTTATGTGACATTTGTGTCTCAGAAGGAGATTGGCAGGCGTCTCCTTGAGATGTGTTCATTCCTATCTCTGTTTTGGGACAACCAGACCCACCAGCCTACAGTACACAATTTGTCTTTGGGCTTTCAAGCTAAACTGAGAGCCCTGGGAAGGGGGTCACCTTTGCTTTTGCATTTCTACGTGGGCCCCCTAAGGAGGGTTGACCCTCTACATCCTGCAGAGACTGAGCGTCTCAATTAGATGGGGGAGGGCCTTGGGTTTCCAAGTGCATTAGATACAATAGTCATTCAGCAAACACAGTGCGATGAGTTCCATGAGGGCAGGATCTGGTAACCATCTTTTCTCACCAGGTCCTGTCAGTGAGCACTCTGTAAACAGGGAATGAACACACAGCGAGGCGATAAATGCTAAAGTAATGGTTCTCAAACTTGACATGCATCCTAGTCCTCTGGAGGGCTTGTTAGAATAGACTGTTGGCTGGCATGCCCTGGGGCGGGGGCTGAGAATTTACACTGCTCCCAAGTTCCCAAGTGATCCTGGCTCTGCTGGCTTGGGGACCACGCTTTGAGAAACACTGTTCTGGTGGTCAAGAGTGGAAGCTTTGGAGTCTGGAGCACTTGGATTTGAATCCTTGCTTGGCTGAGTATGGGCTGGGCAACTTGGAGCAAGACCCTTGATGGCTTGAAGTCTCCATTTCTGTATCTATGGAGTGGGGCCAGTCCCCCCAGGTTATAGAGTGATTAATAGGGTGATTAACAGGGTTCAGTGAGAGAGTCTTGGCAGGTGCTTAGAGCAGGACCCGCTCCCAGTAGACTATAAATAGAAGCTTATGTGATTATACACCAAGTGCCTGCTCTTGTCACGCCCTGAGCTACATGATATGAGATGTGGGACAAACAGGATATGGTCCCAGCCTGGAGGAGCATGTAGCTTGATGGGGAAGTTGAGTGGTTCAACCAAGGTTTACCTACCATGTCCCCATGTGAGAGGCGTTGCCTCCTGTGGGTAGATGCCCAACCTGCAGGAACTGGGGCTCAGAGGAGGACCCAGGCCAAGGCTGACACCCACGCTGAATATAAAGACCGTGGAGAAGATGGGGAAGAGGGCTCTAGGCAGAGACATTGTGTGAGAAGAGCTGGAATTGCCGGCTTGGTGGCCTGGTAGCTTCCCGAGGGCCTTTCAGCGCTGCTTGTCCCCAGGGTGGTCCTGTATTGGGTGTTGAATTCACGGACTCCTCCCTCTCAGGGGTGGGGGGCTCCCTCACTTGCTCAGTTCCATCCTTGTTGCATGACACCAGGCTCATCCCCAGCAGAGGCTTCGGCACATGCTCCCCCTTCCATCCGAGACACTGTTGGCCCCCAAAGATCCAGACACTATGGCCTGGGGCACCAGAGGTGGGAAGTCCTGCATTATAGTGGGACTGTCTGTCAGAGGGTCTTTAGGGCCTTCGACACTGGAGGGAGCGTCCTTCCTACATAGAATGAAGCCTGACAGCGCCAGGTGAGTGGACGTGAGTGGAAAAGAGGATCAGAAGCAGGTGACCAGGAATGTCATGGAGATGCATGCTCCTTCCTAGGCTGCTGGCCAGTGGTGGGCAGCTTGTGATTTGGAGTCAGAGCACAGGACCTGGTGGTGGTGGTAGCACTAGCTCGAGCCCCAGACCTAGCGGGAATCACAGTTGGCATTAATTGAGTGCCTACTGTGTACAAGCCATGTGCTTGGTGCTTTTCTTCATCAGTCTGTGAATTTGGTGTCATTGCTATCACCCCATTCACAGAAGAAAATGAGGTCCATAGACAGAAAGAAAGAAAGAAAGAAAGAAAGAAAGAAAGAAAGAAAGAAAGAAAGAAATAAATCACCTATCCAAGGTTTTGAACCAGGGTCGGGTGTCTCCAGAGCACATGCTGTCAATGTTGACGTGAAGTGTCATGTGAACTTGTACTTGACTGCTGGCTGTGACACTTAGGAGCTGGGTGGCCTCAGCTGGGTAACAACCTATTTGAACCTTGTTGTCCCCATCTGTAGGAATGGAGTAAAAATGCACCTCCCTGTTGGAGGTCATCAGACTGAGACATAATGTGTACAAACTGCCAAAGGAGTCCCTGGTATGTGACTGGCTTCCCTAAAACCCAGCTCCTACAGTTAAGGGCTACTGTTCTCCTCTTTAATTTGAGTTTGGGATTAGCCACTCTGCATTTCCAGATGCCCACGGAAGTCTACAACCCAAGGAATTGTCATTTCCCTCGGACCCGTGGGCCCTGTGCTGTCTCTTTCACCTTCTGCATTTTTGAATCCTATTCTTTGTAAGTAAAGAGGAGGGAGTGGCTTTTGCTTTTTGGGAAACATGAAAGCCACTTTCAAGCTGAAGCTGAAAAGGAAGGAGGCCCGAAGGCAGTGACATGTGGAATTACCCAAAGGACTCGAGAAATTCCTGGAGGATCCTGGGGGCAGGATACCCACAAATCCCTCTAAGAACCAGCTGCAGTTTTCTCCCCCTCCATGTGGCTGTTGCTGCCTTTGGGACTGGAGCTTGGCACAGAGTCAGATGGTACTGCAAGGAGGGCTGGGTGGCTCCGGAGTCAGGCCCACTGCCAACTCTCACAAGTCTAGCTCAGCCCCTCCCTCGCTCCAAGATCTAGGACAGCACCCTGGGCCTCTCTGAGCCTCAGTTTCTTCATCTGCAAAAAGGAGTGTGTGCTGGCCAGCTTTCCATTCATGTGACAAAATACCCAAGGAAAACTACCTGAAGGAGGAAAGCTTTATTTTGACTCATGGGTTCAAAGGCTTCAGTCCCTGGCCACTTGGTCCCATGGTGCCAGAACTTCATAGCAGGGAGCATGTAGTACCGCAGAGCTGCTCACCTCATGGAATTCAGGAAGTAAAGAGAGGGAGACGTGTCCTTTCGTGGTCACCTCTGGTGACCTACTTCTACAAGTTGTGCCACATCTTGAGAGTGTTTTGGGGAGCTTTCATTTCCAAACCCTAACAGGTGCAGAATAACTGAAGAAAAAAGTAGTTAAAAAGAGAGGGTCATAGACATGTCAGAGGCTGACATTAAAAAGTGCTGAACACGTTCAACAAATACTTGTTGAGGATTCACTGTCTGTCGCCCCCTTACCTCAGACTTCTTTGTAGTATAGATTGAGCTCAGGGGGGCTTCACCACTGAGCCACATCCCAACCCTTTCTGTTATTTTGAGAAAGCTTCTTGCTGAGTTGCTTAGGCCCCCAGTGAATTGCTGAGACTGACTTCAAACTTGTGATCCTCCAGCCTCAGCCTTCCACGTGACTGGGATTATAGGTGCCCAGCTCTGTGACACTTTTGAAGACTATTTTTCCCACTCTGTGAGCTGGAAGCTGCTGGACATGGTCAGACTTAGCACTTTACAAGTCTCACTGCAGGTGCAATGCTGTGAATGCCCGCCTCCGCCCCGGGACCTGGAGTGAAATCTCCCAGGTTAGAGATCCTGGGGGGCTCATGAGAACCTCTGAGCCTTTCATCCCTATTTCCCACCACACAGTAAGAGTTTGTCCAGAATCCAGAAGCTGACAGGGACCAGTCTGGGCAGCAGCAGGCAGAGGGACAGGGACAGGAAGAGCACATGGCCCTTAAGGGATGCCACTTTTCAGCAAAAGTCATTGTTGCTAGAAGGGGACATGGGCTCAGTGTCACCATAGAGAATTCAAAGGTGCAGATTTTAAGATAAAGTCTTCCAGCTTTTATATGGGTAATTCATCTTCTTTATTTATCATTACTATTTTTGGTACAGGGAGTTGAACCCAGAGGCACTTTACCCCTGAGTGACATCCCCAGCCCTTTTTATTTTATTTTATTTTTTTGAGATGGGTCCTCACTAAGTTGCTGAGGCTGGCTTTGAACCTGTGATCTTCCTGCCTCAGCCTCCAAGTCACTGGGAGTGCACCGCCACGCCTGGCTCAACTTCTTTTTAAATCACCTGTAAAACAAATCTGCAGTACCTTTTCAACAAACATACTCCCAGTTTCCTGAATCTAAGGATTCAGGCTTGTGTGTGTGTGTGTGTGTGTGTGTGTGTGTGTGTGTGTGTTGTGGGGAGTGGGGGTTGTTGGGACCTGGCATTAGAAAACCGTTGTTTCTAGCATTGTGCCCAGGTTAATCATGATGTGTACCAGAACGCACACAGGAGGACCCTGTGGTCGCATGCCCAGCACTGGAGCAGGTGTAACATGAGGCCCAGCCTTGGGTCTGCAGGTTCTTTTGGTTTCTCTGACCTGGAGGGTGTGACTTGGACAGCAATGAAGACTCCCACATATTTGGGCCTGGCTGTGTGCTCAGGATTTTCTCAAGAGAAGGCACATGCTAGGAGAGAGTGTAGTATAAAGTGGCCTTAAAGGCAGAGGCACTACTCTGCTTCTGTGAGTCCGTTTTGGGTTCCCCATATCAGTGTAACCAGGCGGTCCTTGTCTTTCCATGCCTGTCTTATTCCACCTGGCATAATGTCCTCTAGGTACACCCACGTTGCCAGGTACTTCAAGGACAGGGAAACAGGGAGAAGCATGCAGGCCCAGAAGCACCAAGTTTTAGTCACGATGAATGAGTTCTGGATCTCTAACATCACCAGAACGCAGGTCCAGTTAATAGTGCCTCATTGTGCTCTGTAGCTGAAATAAGAGTGTTGTCACCACAGAGAGTGAGAGAAAACGGTACCAGTGTAAGGGGCTGGGTATGTCAGTTAGCTTTATTGGGGTGATTGCTTCACAATTTATGTGTAGGTTAAAACATCAAGTCGTAGCCCTTAAATATGTACAGATTTTCTTTTCAATTATATCTCAATAACACTAGCATTAAAAAATACTTGAAACAAATAAACAAACAAAAAACAAAACCAACAGAAAAATACTGGCTAGTACCAAGCTGCAGAATTGAAGCCCTCAGGCCATTCCGGAAGCTATTATGTTTTGTTTAGGTCACACAGTGTGTGTGTGTGTGTGTGTGTGTGTGTGTGTGTGTGTGTGTGTATACACACACACACATTCTCATACACCCATATATATATACATACATATATATATATTTACACACACACACATACACAAACATGAACTCTTTTAACGAGTTGCTAGACTTTGAAATTCAGAAGATTTCACACTACCCATTTGGCTGTAGGTCTAGAAGTGGGATTGGTGGATTTCATGAGAGTTGTGTTTCCAGTTTTTTAAGGAGGCTCCACACTAATTTTCAAAGGCTGTACTAACTTACATCCCTTTTCTCTAGGACCTCACCAACACTTGCAATTATCTTTTTGATAATAATTATGCTAATAGGCATGAGACAATGCACACAATGATTATCAATGAAGAATAATTAATTGGTGAAATCCCCCACGTTAGAGATCCTGGGGGGCTCATGAGGACCTCTGAGCCTTTCATCCCTGACTGTTTCCCACCACACAGTAAGAGGTTGTCCACAATCCAGAAGTTGACAGGGACCAGTCTGGTGGGACACAGCAGCAGGCTGTCCTCATTGGTAAGGGTGGCCGGCGAAGCCACAGCTGCTCCTCTGAAACACTGAGGGGCAAGGCAGAGGGTAGATTTTCCCCTCTGTCCCACCTGATGCCAAACATAGCCTTCCTGGGCAACTCTATCATGTGGCAGAGGCACGGTGGCAGGTGGGACTCTGGAAGAATCTCGTCCATGCTGTCGTAATTGATTTTCTTCCTTTCATCCTCCCTCCCCCCCCCCTTCCTCTCTCTCCCTGTTTCTCTGCCGCTGAGATGCTTCACTGATTTCCCCTTGATGCTTGGGGAGAATTCACTGTCTATGACTTGTTTTGTCCCTGTTAATCCCCAATCAATATGTGGCATCCAATGCAAACTCAGTTCAGGGAAAAAATAATTATTATTCTGCCTGGACCCAAAGTCATCTTAATTTAAAGGATAAGTTGCTCATTCAGCTTCCAGGTTTTCATTTTAAGGGAGACAGGTTCATGGATTGGCAGAGGGCGGTGACAATTCTCGGGTCTATTCATAGAGAAGGACCATTTTATCCTTTGGAAAAAGAAATCATATTTCTACTATTGTTGAAGGCTTAAAATGTACCTGTCTGTTTGAATATATTTTCCTTAGTCCTCCAATGATGGTTTGCTCATTTATAACTTGGGGAAACTGAGGTAAAGAGGCAATAATGCTTATCTGAGGTTATATAACCCGTGGGTGCAAGGGCTGGGTTCCAGTGCAGGTGTGTTGGGCTCGGAAGCCCACGCTGTGCACTGAGGAAGGTGCTCTTCTGGAACTCTGTGCTCCTGCCTTTCATGGTTGTCTGTCTCCCAGGACAGGCTGGAAGTCCCCTTTCAGAGATTTTCTTCTGGCACAAGTCTGATGATTTATCTTCTCCCACATCACTCTGATTTATGGTTTTGGTTATGCACAGAGGGAAATGGTTATGTTTCTGGGGTGAATTGTTACACATTCAAGGTCACAGAGTGTCCTTATGTCTCATGAGCAGATGAGTGGCAGGAGCAGGGACTAACGGAAAGGAAGCTAGGGCCACCAAAAATGTAGAGCTGGAAGCCTCTTGGATGAGGATCCCCTCAGCTCTGGAACCTGGTGCCTAACCTTGCCAGGCTGTGAGTGAGATGGAGCCACAGGAGCAGGATGGCCGTTTTCTAGCTCAGGTCCTTACGTATACAGGACTTCTTCAAAGCCTTTCTCCTGCCCATGTGGTTTCCCTCTGTGATGTCTGGGGACAATTGTGGTAGGTTCACTGTGCCCTTGCTTTGGGCCAATGGCATTGTCTACCATGTTTCTTCTTCTACTTTGGCTTCATCGTCAATGTTTGCAACTGGGGAAGTTCTTGAGGTTGTCACGCATCACCATGCCGCAGGTTATGTCTCCAGATGTTTTCCAGAGGAGTGGGAAGAAGTCATTCCTCCTATATTCTGGTGCAGATCAATTATCCCAGCCACAGAGCCATCCTTGTTGGGTTTTCCCTGGAGTGTCTCAGGAAAACACAGCCTTCAGGTTCTCTTCTCATCAGACATGTTTGAATCCCACCATGGCCTCAAGGTAGGGTGTAGTAATATTTAATAGAGTGGGTTTCGGTAGGAATGAAAAATGGTGCAGCAGCTTTGGAAAACAGTTTGGCAGTTTCTGAAAATGTTAAATTAAAGCTTACTATACCACCCAGCACTTTCCCTCCTAGGAATCTACCCAAGAGAAATGAAAACATATGTTCACACAAAGACATAGCCATGAATATTCATACAAACATTATTCATAATAGCTCCAAAGTAGAAACAATCCAAATGTCAATCAACTGGTGAATGGATAAATGAAATGTGGTATATCCATATAGCAGAATATAATTCAGTAATAAAAAAGGATCTGAAATACCAATATCTGCTACACAATAGGTGGCCCTCAAAAATAGAATGCTAAATGAAAGGAGCCAGGTGTATAGACACATGCTGCATGATTCTATTCTGGATTTCTGGAGAAAGCAACTGTATACAGACAGAAAGTAAGTTAATGGTTGCCTGTGGCTGGAGTTGGGAATGAGGATCAATGGAAGATGGGCATTTTGGGTATTGGAAGTATTCTAAAATTGAGAAGTGGGAGTGGTTGGGATTCTATGAACTTACTAAAATCACAGAATTATATTCTTACAATGAGTGAATATTGTGGCATGTAAATTATATCTCAAAAAAGCTTTTTAAAAGGATATATGGGTTTTGGGTTCAGACAGACTTTAATTTGCCTGCTACTCCATTGTTTGACATCCATGTCATCATGGACCACCTGAATGAATTCAGTCTCCACTTTCTTTGCCCATAAAAATGGACACTTTGGGCTGGGGTTGTGGCTCAGAGATAGAGCACTCACCTGGCATGCACGAGGCACTGGGTTCGATCCTCAGAACCACATAAAAATAAAATAAAGATATTGTGTCCATCTGTAACTAACTAAAAATTAAATATTTAAAAAAAACCTTCATAGGGTTGTTGTAAAGATTCAAACTGATGAAAGCTTGAGAACTGTTTAACATCAAAGAAATACAAGAAAAATTAAAATGTCTCAAAAATGAGCATTTACATTCCATGTGGTGGTAAACGTTCGTTTCTCTCATTATTGTCTTTCCTGACTGCTAAGACGTTCTTGCATTATTGATGATTTTGAAATACACCATGGGAGTGTACAGCTAGTGAAGTAATTGGGCTTCTTTTCTCCTGGGATGCGTTTGTGAGTGTGTAGCACGTCTCTGGCAGGAAGGTGTCCAAGTCTGGGGGAGATGTTGTGTTGCTCTTTTGACCTGCCACATCCAGTCCCAAGTGGGTCAGGCCATCCCTTCCCTCCCCCTGGCTTTCCCAACAGGTCTCCCATTCTCCATGGGCTCCCGGGCTCCTGCTTTCTATTTTTGCCAGCTTCTTCTCGTAGGGAGGCTCAGAAGGAGAGGGGAGGGGCTGGATGTCCCCACGGGGCTTCCCGCAGCCTCCCAATTAGACTAGTTGTGGGGAGACTCCGGAGGAGGGAGGGCTGGGCTCATGCCAGCAGGATGGCTGCAAGTCTGGGGAGAGAGAAAATAGAGCGAAGAAAGGGAGTTGAACTTTCTAAGCAGCCAGTTTCATTCTGGGCATGGCGATTGCTTGTGCTGTCAGGAGGAATCAAGCTCATCTGCTGAGGAGAGCTGCCAGGGGCTGAGACACTCTGTCGTTACAGGTTCCCCGGCTGCTCTTGGGCTGGCTGGAGAACTGGGCTCAGCCTGGCTGAGGGCACAGAGCTTGGGGGCTGGAGACACTGAACTGAAGTTGAGCACGACACACTGTCTCAGATGATTTATTGACATTTGAGTCATCATCATCTGGCTTCTGTCATAGGCACACTTTATACCTGCACCTTACCCAGGCTTGACTCTTCCATGAACCCCGATTTCCACGTGTACCATGCTCCCTCCTGCCTCTCTACCTTGATCCCTGCAGCCCCACCCCCTATTTATTTATTTATCTATCTTTGCAGATTAGGAAATTAAGCCCAAGAAAGATCAAATGACCTTCTCAAGGTCACACAGTAATAAACTGAGGATCTGGAATTAGAACTCAGGTTAGGCTGGAGCACCTCCCAGGTTTGCATGTGGTGCCAAATGGTATCCTAAGTGCATCTGCCTCCCTTGGGCAAAGACGGTGCACTTTTTATCTCTGTGTCTTCTGGGCCCAGTGAGTTTGGGGTGTGTAAGTTCCACAGTCAGACACTGCTTGGTGGCTTCGGGAAACTCCTGTAAAGTTCTCTGAGCCTCAGTTTCCTTATTAGAGGATTATACCAATCCAGGGTGTCTGTGAAGATTTGGTAAGGTGATGCTGGCTGGGCATTTGATACATGCTATGTATGGTGGACATTTTTATTTTCCTCTGGGTACCTGATCCTGTTTATTCTCAGCTGTTGCTGTCCAGATAAGGTTGACATTAATCTTTAGGTCTAGGGAGATCACTCCAACTCTGGCTGCCCTGGCCAATTAGGTGCTGAATTATCCTGCTTACAGGGATTGGTTCAGAGGTGGACATGTGACCTGGATGGGCCAATCTGAGCCTTCCCTGAGACTTTAGCTAGGAAGGTCGGGAAGAGGCACATTCAATTCTTTGAGATGATGCATGCTAAGGGCCATCTAAAGAGTGAGCTGTTGTTGCCACCAAGTTTGATGATTTATCTTCTTCCAGAGATTCTGATTTTATATCTTTAGTTATGTACAAAGGGAATGATTCTGTTTCTTAGGTGAATTATTGCTTATTTGAGGCTACAGAGTGTCCCTTATGCCCCATAAGCAAGTGAGTGGCAGGATCAGGGGCTGATGGGAAGGACTGCAGCAAAGGTAGAGCTGGAAGAGACTCAGGTGGGAATTGGCTCTGCTATTCTGAGCAACATCATGTCCAGTGGGATGAGACTGCTCTCTAGGCCTGTGACAGGTACATGATGATTTGGGGTGGTCATTTTGACCAGGCTATCTTGATCCAGAGTCACCACCTGATATTTACAAGCATTTTGAGATTCTGAAAAATCAAATCATCATCATTATTTTCTCTTTTGGAGTTACTAAGTGTGGTGGGATTCCAACCTACTCATTCCATTTCCAGTCTCCAGGGACACCCTGACTCCGGCCACGGTCCTCATTTCACTTAGCCCTTGTCACTGGCCCCTTGCTTCAGTCTCTCCTGCTAAGAGAAGGGCAGCAACCTTGCCAAGTGTCTAATATAGGCATCATTAGGTTGTTCAAAAAGCTATACTTTAATTATTTAAAAAAAAAAACTGTATGAAAGTATTCTTACCATAGCATAAAAGTTTGAAGTCTGCAAGTTAGTAAAGTCACTAACTTGCACAACTATCACTACCATCTGGTTTTAGAACATTTTCTTATCCCAGTAAAATCCTTGTTCCCATCCCCGGCCTCAGGCAAACACTGATCTTTTTTCTGGCCTCCATCAACTGGCCTTTCCCGGGTATTTTAGGTAGATGAGAGAGGTCATCTGTGTCAGGCTTTGTTGGGGGTCATCTGTGTTGCACCAGGTATCCACGCTTCCTTCTAATCACTGAGAAACATTCCAGTGCCTGGAAAGTCGGCTCCACTCTCTGATCAGTGGACATTTGGGCTCTTTCCATTTGGGGGATGTTGTGGCTAATGCTGCTATGAATATCCACACGTAAGTCTTTTTGTGGACATATGTTTTCATGTCTCTTGGACAGATATCTAGGGGTGGAATTGCTGGGTAATATGGTAAGATTATTATGTTTAACTTTTCAAGAAGCCAATGGCTTGGTTGTTAAGCTGTGTCAAAATGTCCTTCCAGCCCCATCAGAACCATGGTGCCCGGACAGCCCTCCTGGTCTGGGCGCTGTCTGCACAGGGCTGCGGCTGCAGCACAAGGGGATGCTCACATCTTCCCTGCTCAGCCGCTTGCTGGAGCAGTTCCACCTACCAGCCCCTCCTCTGAGTGTCACCTTCCTGCCCCAGCCAACCCCGGGGAAAGGGGAACACAAAGATGTCTGTGGCTGTCTGAACTTGGCTTTTTCTCCAGACGGGACTGGTGCAGTGGCTGTAAAAGCAGCTGCAATTTTCCCAGCTGAAAAGGGCTTTTCATGGGGGAGACAAAAAGGCGAATGTTGTGCTGCAAAGGTGGACTTCCGTAGTGGGTATGAAAAGAGGATGATGTTCGCCGCTTGTTTCCCGGGGAGGAGTGGGTCGTGTTGAGGAAGTGCCCCCCTTCTGCCCAGCTCCTTCTTGGAGCTCTTTCAACATGCAGCGGCAGGGAGGGGAGACCTGAAGCTTTAGCAAGAACTCAAGGTGGCTGGGGATGTGGACACAGCCTTCTGATGGTGTGACAGGTCAAGGAGGCCAACCGGCTGCCATGATCCTAGAGTGACCCGTGGCCTTGTTCTTCTCCTGGGAAACTGAGGAATTCAGTGTCTGATGCCACTGACTGAACTGAATCTTTTTATGTCCACGAGACCACAGATCTATTTAAATTGAACAGATGGCAACAGGACAGGGCTCCTTAGTGGCAACTGATCGTCCCCTAATGTGTCTGAAGCTATTAAAAATATTTAGAGCTGGGCTCCCAAGACTTAAGTTTAGTCTGTAAGAAACTTGGATTAACAGGCATGTAAAAGTTGTTCCTCCTTTGTGTAAGAAGGTGAACTTGCCAGGGGCACACGCTTGTAAAATCCCAGAGGCTTGGAGGCTGAGGCAGGAGGATCACGAGTTCAAAGCCAACCTCAGCCACTTAGCGAAGAGCTAAGCAATTCAGTGAGACTAAATAAAATACAAAATAAAATACAAAATAGGGCTGGGGATGTGGCTCAGTGGTCAAGTGCCCCTGAGCTCAATTCCCAGTACCTCCCCCCTGCCAAAAAAAAAAAAAAAAAAGGTATTCTCTAGCATCCTGGTTGTAGAAGATCACTGGATAATTACTTAAGTTCTCTGTGCCTTTCTTTCTTTGTCTGTAAAGTGGGACTGCAAATAATACCTTCTTGTTTTGAGGATTAACTGGGATAATCTATGTAACACATTTAGCATAATGATGGATACATAGTTAACACTGAGTATGTAACTACTATTATTTGAAAATTTATTTCTATCACTGAAGTAATTTTTATGTTAGACCTCTCTTCTACCAGGGGAATGAAATATGAATTTTGATCTATGCCAGATAACCCCAGACGATTCAATATTGCCTCTCCCCAAAGATGTTGGTCCTGTAAATATGTGGCAGGGTTTATCAGAAGAGGGGGTGGGAGATTGATGTTGCTGGTCAGGTGAGGAGCCACCTGGTCTTCAGATATCATCTGTTCAGGCTGCCTTCCCATGAAGGTACACTTCATCTTGTATTTGCATATGAAAGAACCGAGGCCCAGAGAGGTTAGGAAACTTGCCTAAAGACACAGGAGTAGTGATGGATCCAGGATCCAGAACCAGGTTGGTCTGGCTTCAGAGCCTTTGTTCTTTCCCATTTATCTTCCCAAAATGATCACAAATCCCTTTCTGTTTAAGTCCAGATGGTCACACCATTAAAAAAAACATAGGGTGACTTTTCTTTTAAGGGAATGGACTATGTTTACTCCATGATTAGTCAGAGAGTCAGATACCAGATGAAAATTTTTAGTTCTTGCTAAGTTTGGAAAGCAATCTGGTGCTTCGGTTAATGAGAGATAGTCAATGCATATTTGTTGAGTTGAAGGAAGAAGGGAGGGAGAAGGAAAAAAGTGAGAGAGGAAGGAAGTAAGAAAAATGAAGGAAGGTGGGAAGGAACAAGAAGGGAGAGAGGGAAGGAGGCAGGGGAAGGACCTGTAATAGCGTACCTGCTGTGTGTGGTGGGGGGCTCTCCCAGCCATCAGGGTTGGGGTTAGAGAGAGTCTGTGTTCCAGGCAGTGCCCATCCCGACTGAGCCTGGCCTGATCTGTGCTCCCCACCCTCCAGGGTGGAGGCCTTCGTGGGGCACCGTACCTCTGAATTAATTGGCAGCCTTTGCCAGGACTTGGCACTCATTGGTCAGCAATAGACATGGAAGCCCTGGGAAAATTGTCTTACTTGAGAGGCTTATGATTGTGTCCAGTACAAAGGAATTTGGACAGGGAGGTCAGAGTTAATGTGCTTAATATTCAGTTGCTGCAGCGACCCAGCCAAGGAACTGAGAATGTCCTGAAAATTACTGGGCTCATTTGTTTGCCTTCTCTGGCTGTGTTCTTGGAACCCACGGCGGAGGAAGGGCTGAGCACAAAAGGAACTGGAAAAAGGCCCAGGCCCATATTTTAGGGAGGAAAACAGCTTTGTGGAGATCAGTTAATCTGGTTCCCAGTCAATATAGGCCTCTTCCTAACAGGGATCAGTGACTTACTCTATCATTTGATCATTTGTCTGTGTGCCTGTCTGTCGGTCCATCCAGCAAACATGTGCTGAGGGTGTGTATAAAACTGGACCTGTGCCTACACTTTCTGGAGGATATTTACCTGTGTTGGTTAAAATGTTCCTGGAAATAAATGACTGTTGGTCCACAGGGGCTTGTGATTAGCAAAGTCATGATATTCAAGCCTCCCTCCCTCCCCACTTTCTTCTTAAACTTTAATTTTATTTTGAGAAAATAAAAATAATACAGAAAACACAAAGAACTAGATTTAAAAAAAATCACTCAGTTTCCCACTATCAAGAATTGACATCTGTTCGCACTTGGTTATCTGTCTTCAAGGATTGTTGTTTGAACATAAGGACACATATGTTATAGACCATGTTTGTTTCCCCTTCTCTGGTACCATCAGCCCCACCCCCCCACCCCCACAACAGGGCATTTATGGTCATGAATTTCATGTTTCCTTCTTGTGCTTAATTTCCCATCTCTTTTAATGTTTACATATAGATTTATGTTTCGATAAACAATATATTTTTATGTTTTAATTTATATGAATTTCATTGTATTTTACATTGCATTCTGCATCTTACTTTTTTTTTGCATTCAACATTATACTTTGGGGCCTTCTTTAAGTTGATATCTAGCTAAGTATCACGTTTGGCTCCACCCATCCATTTACCCCTCCCTCTCTTAATCTATGTAATATGTTCTCCCTCCCTCCCTCTCTCTCCCTCTCTCTCTATCTATATCTATATCTATATCTATATCTATATCTATATCTATATCTATATCTATATCTATATGCATATCCATGCATCCATCTATCCTTCTGTCCCTTTCTTATATCCATCCATCCATCATCTATGTATCTATTCTTCTTCATTATTTTCTTCCTCCTCCTCACCATCACCATCACCATCATCATATATACATGTCTATTTTTCACCTTCTGGCTACCTGTCTATTTTATTTCTGTCCTGTTTCACCTGCTCACTCACATGTTCATTGTCCTTGCCTGGCTCCTGTAGGGGGACGATGCTCAACATATTTAACAATGTATGTGGCCCAGGCACCAAATAATAAAAATGTGTGATGGTCCAGTCAGACTAAGTGGTCATGAGTAACTGGAAAACCCGCCATCCTAGGTCACACCAGCTGTGGTAGCCTGATCTATAAGTTGGCAAACCCTACACTAGTTGTCCTGGCATTTCCTTCCAGTGCTGATGTTATTATGATCAAAACTCTCTGACTGCCCCCCTTTGACTACAGATAGTTTTCCCTCATCTCTACTTGTAGAAATCTAAGCAGACTTTCAAGCCAAGTTTAAATACCACTTCCTTCCTAGGCAGCTCTGGGAACTCCAAGACATATTTTTGTTTTAATTCTCTACTTTCCTTGTGGTTGGGATTGCAGCTGCAGTGCTGTCCTGGGGTTGAATCTTTCACTGCGCCTTACTTACTAGCCGCTTGACCTTAGTTTACAACCACCCCACCCTCAAACATGCAGCTGGGGTGACTGGCAATCCCTGTTAGGTGGGAAGAGGTTAATGGTGGCATCTACTCAGTGTGGAGGTGTTAGGGGCATGGGGTACACATGGAGATGTCAGGCCCTAGGGCTCTTGTTCACAGGGACTTCCCAAGGTGTTCCTTTCTTTAATGGTCCTTGGCTCTGTATGGTTTATGCTGCGGATGACATTGCTGAAGGACTCTGGGAGGAGCTGAAGGTTTGGATGGGAAAAGTGCTCTGAGAAGGTGGAGCAGAGAGAGCCAGGCAGGGTGGGGCAGTGGGCAGAACACTGCCTTCAGAGCTGGATGCTCTCTTCTGTGAGGCTGTTACTAGAAACTAGTCTGGAGAAGCGTGCGCCTTGAACCCCACCATCCTGGCACATGATAGGGCCTCAGTGAATATTTGCTGAGTGTGTGAATAGAATCAGATGGCCTTGTGTTCAAATCCTAGCTCTCAGACTTGCTGCCATTCTGAGGCCTTGACATGTTCCCAAACTGAGACTCCAGTTTTCTGTCTGAAAAATGGTGAAGGTCAAGTCTGCCCTTAGGACTGCTGGACAAAGGAGATTTCATGGCTGTACAGCACTAATACAACTGCTGGCACATAGCAGGCACATGATAAATGCACTTATTAATAATATAAGTTAGGGCCCTTGTGTATGTTAGGGACAAATACCCAAATGCAAATATATATATTCATCCCAATCCAATGCTATTTCAGTTGTGTGATATTGGGAATATTTTACAATTTGTTTGCAACCTTCTGAACTTTAGTTTCTGCATCTGTAAGGTGAGCCTCATCAATGCAGCAGATTTTCTTTGCTGCCTACTGTGACATGTTATAGTGGGCTGAATGGGGACCCTAATTCCAAAACCTGTGGACATGACTATTTGGAAAAAGAGATGTTGCAAATGTAACCAAGTTAAAAATTTGAGATGAGGAGTTACACTCTGGATTATATGCAAGCCCTAAACCCAGTTGCAAGTGTCATTATTAGAGGTACACAGAAGAGAGATACACTAAGAAGAGGAAGGAACAATGTGACCATGGGGCAGAGATCCTGGAGCCACCAGAAGCTGGAGAAAGCAAGCAATTGATTCTCCCTTGGGACACTTGGAGGTGTGTGTGACCTGCTGACATCTCGCTTTCAGCCTTCTGGAGAACAGAGAGAACAGAGTTCTACAATTTTCAGCACCTAGTTTGTGGTTATTTGTTACAGCAGCCACAGGAAACTAATACAATCAAGACATGCAGGAGCATTTGCTGCAGGTGCTCCCTGCAGTGTCTTCAGAAGCTCAGGGTCTCAGGCTGGGAGACCAGAGGTTAATCAACAGTTATACAATCAAGAGGCTAAGGTTGTGATCAAGGGGCCCAGGAAGGGCAGTTGACCACAGGGAGGTAGATGTGCAAGTGTTACTAAAAATATTTCCTGGAGCTTATCTGAGCTGAGCTCAAAATATCAAGGAGGAGACAGGCAGACAAGGAGGAGTGATGAGCACATTGGTTAGATACAGCCGCGTGTGCAGAGGCAGGAGGCAGCCAGAGCAGGCCATGATTCTTGTCTTCTGAACCCTTGGGAAGGTCAGCCAGCCAGCCACCTAGAGCACTGCTTCTCATCGAGGTGCATGGGGATCAGCTGGGGGATCTTGTTCCCATGAAGAAAATCAGGTGCCCATTCAGTTTGTCTGCAGTGGGTCCAGAGATGCCGCGTTTCTTAGGTGCTCCCAATGGCTGGTGTGCCCAGCACACTGGAGGAGCAGGGCCTTAGTACACCAATGTCTGCAGCACTTTTGCCCATTTCTCATGTCATTTGAGTCTCCCTTGGAGAGAGTGGTGCCCTTGATTTGCAGCTGTGAAACTGGATGCTGGAAGAGAGGAGGTGCCTTGCTCAAGGTCACATGGGCTCAAATGCTATCATTGATTTTAGAACCCAAGTGTTCTGACTTTGAATGCACTGCTCTTTTAAACAGTTCCTGCAATTTCACTATGACTTACAGGAAGGGCTAGATTTTGATTTTTGATTGTCACATAATTTTTTTTCTTTTAACACATTATTTATGTTACATTTCTATCTGATGTAATGTGCATGCTTATTAATTGGTAATAATATTTATAACTTATTTCATGTAAAATTATTATTCATCAAATAATATTATCAATCATTAATTATTAATTACAAATTATTAGTAGGTTAATTTAAGCTGTCCTCATTGCCTCCTGGAAGGTACGGACAGCAGTCTGTTTTCTGTTTCCGTTGGAGGATGAGACCTCACTTCCAGGCAGTATCCATAACAACTTTCCCCCTGATCTGAGCCCTAGAGATGTTCCTGAGTTCTAGGACAACTAGCTATGCCAGGCAAACACTGAATATTGAAGTTGAACCAGATTTTGTCATTGATGAAGATTGTAAGAGGTTTAAGCCACCAAGTAAGTACACTTTCAACAGCAGCAATAGCTAAGAGGTTATCTTTTTTGGAAGAGGGATGGTGGATGAACTCAGAAACAGGGGAAGGGACCCCAGAAAGGACAGGACAAGGCAGAGAGACCGATAGGGATGAGGACAGTGTGGCCTTTGAGGCCAGGTGAGAAGATGGTGACTAGAGTTGGCATAGCCTTAAAGATAGCGAGACTACAGCCACAAAAGAGGACAGGTAGTTGTGGGCATATGTGTAAGAAGCACCAGGAATGCATTAAAGGAAGGAAGGAAAGGGGTAGATGTGCGTTTAGAAATGTAAATACTTCTCATCTTTGGTCAAGCCAGTTTGAAAGCAGAGTGACTCCCGCCCGTCCAGGGATGCTCATGGCACTGTCTACATGATGCAGTGAAAGCTGATAAATCCCATTCTAGAGCCATGGAGCCCCCTGACCTATCTGCAGGGACCTGTTACCATGGGACTTGTAAACAAGGGATTGCACGTCAACATCTGTTGCTTCCCCATGGCTTGGATGACATTAGTGGCCCCTGTGCTCTACCAGGGTGCAAGGAGGCACCATGTTTGCAGTGACCCCAGGGCTCCCATGGTAGTATATTGGGTGAAGACCAGGAGAACATATTTTTACATATAAATATTTATGTCAAATCAGCTCTGCTAAGAAGGTGGCAAAACAAAGCTTGAAAATACAATGAGACAGAGCAGCCCGACTTCTCACAAATATTTATGAGGCAGTAAAATGGAGAGAGAGAGGGGGAGAGAGGAAGAGAGCGGGATGGGTGGGTGAATAGCCCTGGAAGTTTGGGAAGTTTGGAGATGGAAAGAGAAACACACAGGATGCCCCAAGCTGGGGGTAGTCTGCCTTCTTAGAGGAAGGCAGTGCAGAGGGTGGGCTGAGCCCATGATAATGCTGATGGGGAGGAAGAGATCCCACTAACCCATTTGTGTTTTCAGTGTCTGAAAGCACATGGAATTCTTTGGTAGGCATTAGTAGCCCATTTTACAGATGGTCAAAGAGATTAAGGGAGTTCTTCAAGCTCCTCAGCTAAGGGAGAGAGCCAGGATTCCTCATATCAGCTTGTCTTCAGCCCTAGAAGTTTCCCTGAGTCTACACTGAAGTTACCTGGCCCAGGTCAGGTTGGGCAGCAGTGTGATGGGCAGTTGATATGAACTGTCTGTATTCTGTGCATTTCCTATAATAATCCTGTACTCCTTTTTCAACCCCAAATAAAAACATTAAAAATATCAATACAAAACTTCTAATAGATGGTCTAATAGATGACAAATTGTGTCTACTATACCCTTTGGGGCATATGGAGTGTATTGATGTTAATCCTGTAGGGTGGGAGCAGGGAAGGGCAATGGGCAACCTTAGTGGGTTTTTTTGTACAATGAATATTTCTGCTTTGGTGGTGGGTCACTGTGTTCGACACACACACACACTCACAGGGCAGGTCCACATAATAGGCATATTCATCATTGTCTCAGTTTCCTCAGTGGTAACATGATGGTAATAACAATCCTGTTTAATGGGATTTATCTGAGGATGAGTGGGAGATGTAAAATACTTACCACAGTGCCCGGTGCCCTGGAGACGCTCCAGCCATGTCAGATGCTCCTATGGAGTTCTTAGCAGACAGCTCATTACCCGAGCTCCTTGGGTGGAGGTCAGGGCATCTAGCGCATGCTTTGCCCATAGCAGAGCTCATTGCTTTTGTTGTTGTTGCTGAAGAAATGAAGGCTCTGGGACTGACATTGGCTTTGGGAGCAGGAAATTTGCCTGTTTGCGGTCCAGCTGCGAGTGGCTCCCAGCCATTGCAGAACTGTGTGGTTTTTCAGCCAAAGGTCCCTTAAAGGTCCTCTTCTACTGTTCCTTTAGGGCATGGCCATTTCCTGCCAAGCCGCTGCCAATTGTCTCTACCTTTGGTAATCATTTATCTTCAGAGTGACATAAGAATCTTGTCCTTTCCAAATGCTGGAGAGAATGGATCAGAAAAATATCTGTCATACAGGAAAACAGCCAGGGTGAGATGGTGGAGGAGAAAGAGACGCTCCTAGGATGTCTGGATATTTTCTCAAAAAAAAAAAAAAAAGTTGCAAAAGAAATATGAAGAGTGTCACCTGGTTTGTTCCATGGTGTTTTCTACCCCCTGTTGGGAGCACATAGGTAAGCATAATTATTGGCTCTTGGGGTGGAAAGAGGAGAAGGATGCTAGTGTTAAAAGACCGACCGACCAGTAGAGTTGTGTTTTCTTTAATTTTCCAACCTTAGTGCAGGGAGGATGCTATGATCACATCTGTTTTACACAGGAACCATCCAACTTGCCTCAGGCCGTATAGCTCCAATAAACATAATAGAACCAGAATTTGAGAATGAGGATCTGTGTCTGGATCCAAATGACTGGGAGAGTGTGTGAGGGATAGAAAAGTGAGAAACATGAGGGTAAATGGGTGCATTAGAATATGGGCAATTGGATTTTCTGCTCTCTTGGGATGTGGGACAGGAAAGAAGAGACTCTTGTGATTCAAAAAGGACAAACTCATCCATTTATTTGGGAGATGTGATTGGCTTGGGCCACGGACCGCAGACAGATTAGATCTTGAGTGCCTAATCTGATCCATTAGTAGGAGCTGCTCGGTGGGAAATTGATTAGTGGTGCCTGTTAGGGGTATGGGGTGGAGGTGAGCGCTCCGGCTGCTGTGTCTGATTCTAACTCACGAAGCAGAGGAGGGTTGTTCTAAGTAATACAGGAAGAGTACTCGGTGGGAAGATCTGTGCCCCTTATCCTGGGATACAGGTAAGGGGTAGGGGTGGAATTACATCTTTGTAGAACAGAGGCCTGAGCACCGCTGTGGAACAGATCCCCTGAGGCTGAGCAAAGGCCTGATGGGGTATGAACAGGGGATAATGAACTCACAATTCTTCAGCTGCCTCCTCCAAGGGGCGGGGAAAGTCTGAAGGAAGAAGCAGGAATTATATTATAGTAAGGTGGTTCCCAGCAAGGGACACTGGGAGTAGACAAGGCCACATATCAGATCCTGGCTTCATTGTGTATGAGCTGTGGGAATTAGCGTGTTTGCCTCTCACCCCGCAAATGTGAATACCGCTCCTAATTCTTGGTGGTTTTCTGAGCACGAAATGAGAAAACATTATTAAAATGCTTTGCATGTAGCAGTTACTCAACATGTGATTATTCCCCTTTCCACCCACCCTGTCCTACCCTGCACCTGGGAACTCTCCCCTTTGTGAGGGAGGGCCTAATCAAGGGACACAGAGGCCTGACTCAGACCTAGCCAGCCCTGGGTGTCCAGGGGTGTCTAATGCCCCTTTCCCAGGACTGAACTTCAGGGCCTGTTACTATTAATGGAAACTGTGTTTCTAATTCCCCTCCCGCTGTGCAGTCAATTTCCCTCTTATTGCCTAGCAGAGGCAGCATGCGGAAAGATTGACAACACTGTTCACACTGTTTAAAGGTTCCACTGTGGGTTGAAAATTGTCTAAATGGGGGGATAATGAACAATCACCAAATTGGAGCTTTCGAAAGCTGAGAGGAGAGAAAAGCTTTGGAGAGAGGTTACCACCTGGTCAAAGGTATTAGCCAGGATGGTGAGAGGGAGAGAGGTATTGTCAAGTCTGTTAGAGTGTGAAGGCTCTGGAGGCTCTCACTATCAGCGATTTACCTGGTTGCTTTTCAGGGAATACCAGGACAAGACCCCATAAGACCATCAGCCCAAGGCAGATTCATAAATCTGAGCCCTTTGGTGTCCACCATATCTGGACAAATTTGCTGTGTGGATTCACCAGAGATTTCCTGATAACAACTTCACCAATGGGATGGAGTATCCTGGGTGGAAGGACCATGTCTCAAATCCTGGTGCTCTTTCTTATTTGTGATATGTCTCTGCTTCTTTGCTAGTTCATGAGAGATAACAATGCTTATCTCACAGGACCACTATGATGACTTACAGTCATGATGTTTAGAAACTTTAAGTTTCCTTTGGCATTTTTCTCATTTTATGGTGGAGTAGATGCTGTCCTGGTCCCTATTATGATCAACAATCCCGCAATCTGGGTATTGTTATCTACACTGGCAAAAATGAAACACTGAGCCTCATAGATCTCATGCAAGATCCCATAATAAGGAACCCAAATCTGTTTGACTACAAATCTGATACTCTATTCCCTCTACACGAGACTGCCTTGACGCGAGACTCTTATGAATGGCAAAACCCAGCCTGGTGCAAGAACATAACAGATGCTCAAGAAATACAACTGGCTATTTGTTTATTGTTTACTCTGGCTCACACAGTGCTGAGCATGAATTAGCTCTGAGGCTACTGTTATATATCAGCTGGTGTCTAACATTACAGGCCAAGTTGACCATTGCTGTAACAGAGCATGCATGATCAGAGAGCCAACTGCCTGCTTTTTCTATTCATGATGATCATGGCCGGCTCAGAAATGGCTGTCAATATTTGCAACTGGCAGGAGGGGAAAAGGGGTCTGACCCTGTGATGTGCCCTAGCTGGTGACAAGCTTTGAGGGGTGTAATGGCACCAAGTGGGATCCATGGAGGCTGATGGAGCCTTGGCAGCCCCGTGTGTATGGATGGCGACAGCTTCGGCTGGGACAGATGCAGAGGTACCTAGAGAAGGAAGCCTTCCTCCTCAGTCCCTCCCTCCTGGCCCAGCCATAGGCTTGCCTCGCTGCTGACGATGTCTGGTTTGCTCTCTGCCCTCCTCCCCCACCCGAGTGTGTGTTCCTTGAGATCAGGTAGGATGTCGATTGATCTGCACATTTCAGGACAGGAGCAGGGAGTCAACCAATGAGGAGAGAGAGAGAGAGAGAGAGAGAGGAATTGAGAGACAGATAGAACCCTGAAGGAGGGAGAGAGAAATAAGGAAAGGAGGAGGAAAAAGAGAGGACAAAAGGAGGAGAGAGAGAAAATTCAGGAAGAAAGTAAAGAGAAAGGGCAGTTGGGGGGAGGAGGGCGAGTCAGCTGCGGAGGCAGCTCCTGAAGGGCTTCCCCATGGCTCTTCTCCAAAGATGAGCTCCCCAGCTGCGAACCTGACCTGTTTCCTAGGAAACCAGGCTGCAGGGCGAGCTTAGGGATGTGGTTTCAGGAGCCCTGTCTCCCTCTAAGCCTCAGTCTCTGTCTGTGAAATGGGCTTAACCACACCCGTCTCACACTGATGTTGTAGGCATTAAAACATCATCATACTAACAGGGTCATGTCCCCGAAGCATGGGAGGCTGAAGCTGGGATGCAGCACTTTGGAGAGAAGATGCCACAGGAAGGTAGGCCTGGCGGGGAGGGGCCGGCCTCTGAGGCTGACCTGTCAGTTTTTCCCGGTTGAAGGACTGAGATTGTTGAATTCTTTTATCAGGTGTTTTTCTTTGGCTTAAGAGGCCTGTGTCTGTGAACAGGACCTTTCCTGGGGTACACACAGGCTGTGCTATTTTGAGTTTTCTTGCATCATTAAGATAATTAGGTGCCCAGACAAAGTTTAAATACTATTAAGGGTTCAGCGCAAACCGGCTGGCCCTGGTGGCGGAGTCACTTGGGGACATAGCCTCTGCTTGCTGCCGATGTTCTAAGCCCAGAACCTTGATCAGGACAAGATGAGCTTCCCATGCAAAGGAAAGGGAAGGGAGGTGACGTTTTTCTCGAGCCCCTTCTAGGTGCCAGGTGTTCTGCAGGGAATTCTCTGGGCATTGTCTGACTTGATTCATCTTTATGACCGCCCCAGTGAGTGCTCTTGCTCCCACTTTACAGATGGAGAAACCCATGGTGGGATGGTAAAGAAAGGCACAAAAACTGCGAAGTCCACTGGGTAGGTGGCCTTGAGTTCTCTCTAGGCCTGCCTGTTCTGACTTGTGAAATGTCACCTACATGTAGGGTTGTTAAGAAAATAATCATGAACAAGGTCGGGCGCAGATAACATTCATATCACCACACGTGACAGTTGGAAGGAACTTGATGCTATTGACATTCTTATTTATTCCCAGATGACTTCAGTCCAAAGCTTGGCCTTGGTTCAGTGACTGTGAGCCCAGGTTATGTCCCACCACAGGACAGGCGTGAGTCCCCTGTGGACATGGCATCTGAGTCTCTAAGTTGGTTTGGGATGCAAGCACTTTGAGTTCTGATTATGCCATGAGCCTTAGGCAGTGCCATGGCTGTGTCCCCTGCATGTGCACTCATGGTGCTGTGAGAACCTGGTGCACGTTTTGTGACCACGAGTGTGCAAATTCACCCTGGGGATATTGGTAAAATTAACAGACAGAACTCAGCTATTGGCAGAAATGCAGTTTTGTGTACGTGTGTGTATCTTATCTTTCCAATGGCTTTAGGTTATTGATGGCCATTTATATCATTCTCAACTTGCTAATATTTTTTTCCTACAAATGTTTTCTGTCATTATTCAAGACACTCAGATAGAGGAGTGAAGAAGGAGACAGAGTTCTTGTTTGCATGACACTCTCATTCCGGTGGCAGCAAAGGCAAAAAGGAAAGATCAGATAATTTTATGTATGAATTTGGGATTATGAAGAAGGAAAACACCCCCAAACTCCCAACTCATTTATACCACCAGTGTTAATTTCTGGTTCACACCACAGTGAACTCTGCCCATCCAGTTATTCGGACACCAGCCTCCTTCCATCATCTTGCACCACCATTTTCTTAGGGCCTTGGAGTCTTCCCCTGGGTCCTCTGCATCTGACCAGCAGATAAGGGGAGAGGGAAAGGCTATGATGTAGGTGAGATGCTTTTAAAAGGCCAGGCTCGGTGGGGAAAGCACAGCCTCTGACTCGGTCCCACTGAGCAGGACTGTCCTATGGCTCTACCATCTGGTTTCCTAGGAAGAAGGTGGTGGTGGGGGGTGAGATTAGTAAAAAGGCATTGCCATCTCTGCGGTGCACACAGGTATGGCTGTACTCATTGTGGGTTTTCACTGATGTAGCTTTCTCTAGAGGGACTCAAAGGAGCTGTTCTCTCTGCAAGAAGAGGAGGTGCCCAGGTGCCTGTGTAACGTCCTCTCTGGTGCCATGATGTCCAGTGGGGTGATTATAGGACATCCTTGCTCACACAGTCCTTCCTCCTCCTTTGCCATCTCTTACCCTGTGTCTCTCGGGAGCCTCTGATCTGTGCAGTGCTCTGATTGTGTGCTGTCTTTCCATCTCCCTTCCAGGAGGCTCTTCCACTCTTGTGGATCCCTATCACCTTCAAAGGCTTCTCACAACTGGAAACCCAGAGACTTTCTTATGTCTTTGAAACATCCTCAGCCATTAGTAGCAGTCATAACAATACTATCACTTAATTTGAATGGTTCTCACAATTTTCAAAGAACTTTCTCATATTGAAATTTCTTGCTCAGGATCCGTCTACTTCCCTAGTGTTCCTAAGTGGCAGGGCAGGAGGGACCATGGTCTCAGTACAGCTCTCTGTCAGTGATTTTCAGAGCTTCTGGCACAAAGTGGGACATCAATGTGATATCACCAGCAAACACATGAGCCAGTCATTGGATATGTATTATTTAATTCTCCCAGCAACCTTAGGAATTAAGGGTAATTCTTCCTCTCTGGCTAAGAAAACTGAGGCCCAAGGAATTGAATAACAATTCCCAAATTGCAATAGTAATCATTGGTTGGAATTGGATTCAGATTCATGTGTGCTTGCTTCTGAGGCCCATGTTTTCTTTTTCTCTCTCTCACTCTGATTAGGTCACCCTTGTCATTTCATGTCACTACTTTAGTGCATGTATTCCTCAGTACTTTGCCCAACTACTTCCACATATGTAATTTCATCAGAGTATCAAATATTTCAGGTATGAGTTTTTATTTTCCTACATCACAGATTAAAAAAAAAACTACAATGAGACACCTCTAGAGTAGAGTTTGACAAACTTTGTGTGTACAGGGCTAGAGGGTAAATATGTTAGGCTTGTGGACCATACAATTCCTGTTGGAACTACTCAATTCTGCCATGGTGGCACAAAAGTGGCCACAGACAATATATAAAAAGTGAGTGTGGCCATGTACCAATAAAACTTTATTTACAAGAGCAGGTGACAGCCCTATTTGACCTGTGGGCCAGTTTGTCTACTCCTGCTCTAGAAAACCCCCACAAGAACTAAAATAAAAAACAGCAACAAAGAAATATTGTGCTTGAGGGTTTCAGTAACTTGCCCAAAGTCCTACAGCATATTTGAGATGTGTCTTGAATCTGTATTTCTCTCTTCTTAACACAATGTATGTTCTGCTACACCAACCTCCCTCATTAACCATGGCAGAAAGACTCAGACTCATGGATTTGCCATTCGCTCCCCCAACCGCCAACCTTAGTGAGTGTTCCTAGTCTTGGCAGTTTTCTTGGACAAAAACCTATGGAAGTGGTTCTGATCTCAGCAGGGAGCATAGAGCACTTTCTCAAGAGAAACCCTAAACAGAAACCAGATGCCAGAGCAGATTTTGAGCCCGACCGTTGAGGTGTTCTGAATAGTGGCTCTGATACTCAATGGCTGGGCGACTCTGTCTACCTTGGTTTCCTGGTTGTAAAATGGGGGCGGGGACAGTAGTGCCTTTGAAGCATGGTCAGATGAAGATTAAAATTGGTCTACGGCACTTGGTGTGCATGGCACCTAGTAGATATGTACAGCTGTTATCATCATTATTATTTTTCTCATCACAGGATTTGTGACCTCATATATTTACTACCTCTATCTCCTGAACCTGGCACTACTGACATTTTGGGATGGATAGTTCTTTGTTGCTGGGACTGGACAATGCATTTGCAGATGCTCATCAGCATCTCTGGCCTCTACCCACTAGATTCAGTAGCACCTCCCTTTCCCCAGTTGTGAATGGAGAACACTGTCCTGACATTGCATAGGTCCTAGGGGCCAAGTCCCTACATGAAGAGCCAGTGACCTAGTGCCATGTCTCCTGCTTGAGACTGTTTGGCTAGTTCTGGCACACACCTTCCTCAAAAAGAGAAAAATTAATAGTCAGTAAGTAAAGGCATTAAAAGCAATTATCCCCTAATTGAGACCCTCTCATGGATATGATTAATTGAAGATCTTTGGAAAAAAAACATTAGGAAAAAGAGTGGGTGAGTTGTGGGAAGCATTTCTGGTTAAAACCAAACATTTTGGGAGGTCCCTTGGCTCAGATCTCTACATTGTCCCCATGATGGGGGAGAACATTCTGTGTGACCCTGATCAATCTCTCGGAGAAGGTGTACAAGGAGAGAATCACCCAGATTTAGACCATAGACCCAAGACAGCCATCATCTTTCATTCAGCAAACCAAAGACAACCTTTGTACTTGAGGAATCAAAGAAGAATGTTGTAGTGCGTCTATACTCTAGAAACTCACTGACTAGTCCCAAGACGCAGACGAGCATACAAATAAATGAGCAGACTCTCAGATGGGGACTAAAGAGTGAGGTGGGATCTCAGACAAGTCCTTTGTTTTTCAGGACTTTGATTTTTACTGACTATGGGGGTATTTTTTCATTGATATGGAGGGAAGTATGGAAATGTTGGGATTTCTACTCTTTATCAGGGCAAAACACCCTTAAACTTATCATCAAAGGCTCAAGGAAGAGAACTTCTTCATAAGAAAAGTATGATTTTCATTTTTTTTTAATGAAGAAAAGCTTGGGGGGCAGTGGGCTCTTGAAACTTGGCTCATGGCCCAGTGGCATTTGTGGAAATGTGGGTTACCATTTTCTTTTTGAATCCTCCTCGCATCCCTTGAAGCTCTGGTCACCAGCACGGGTGGTGGCACCAAGATGAGATATTTCTCTGTCCCCTCCCCACAGGTTGCTGAGGGACACAAGGCCTTTTGGATAGGAAAGTGGATTATTTCTTCCTTCCCGAATGCCAAGCCCATCCAGCTGGGTTGGCAGGATTCCCCCTCCATTTCGCCCACGTTACTCAAAGGAGGCAATGTGTCAAATCAGGCTATGGCTTTGCTTTAATTGAAAGTCATGGAAGCAATTGGCTTGTTCTCTGTCAATTGCCACATCTTCATCTTTCTCATTATCGCCAATTCTATCAACTAGTTCATTCATTCACTTAGCAACCATTCAGAGTTGTATCAAAGAGGGTGTGAGGTGGAAATGGTCCACCTTGGCAGGGAAGGATATTTTATTACTGATATTATTTAGAATTGCTGGTGCATGGTGATAATATAAAGCAGAACCAATCTTGGTGATTTTGTTGTTGTTTCTAGATTTCCTACTGACAATGTGCTCTAGCTCCGCCTGCACCGGGGACAAACCCCTCCAGTTACCCTGACCTTGATATGGCACTGCTACTCTTTATTGAGTGCCCACTACCTGTAAGACCTTTGTTAGAATCTGGGTGTACACAGATTGCTACAGAACAGCACAGGGGTTAAGTGGGTTGTCACACTAAATTGCCTGGGACCGTCACAACCAACTGTAGACTTAACTTGCCTAACCTCTCCGGGTTTCAGTTTTCCCATTTGCGAAATGAAGAACATTAGTAACACCTACCTTAATTTAATTTAAAATCAAATTAAATAATGTACAGAAAGCACTTAGTACAGTGCTTGGCACACACCACACCTCAATATGTGCTAGTTACTATTTATTACAACACGTATTTATTACGCTTCTGCTGAGTGCTTGATTATATGCTAGGCACTGGGCGGGCTAATGAGGAAGATGGGAGGGTTATTTCTGTCCATGGAGAAGGGTGAGGGAAGATTTCAGAGAGAGTGTTTGAGCTAAATCTTGCATGTTTAGCAGCATCTCTGACCTCCACTCACTAGCTTCAGTAGTGTGTCCCTCCTGTGTGACAACCAAAAATGTGACCTTGCATTACTAAATGTTCCCCAGGTGCTAGGGCAAAATTGTCCCCACTGAGAACCAGTGGATTAGGGTTTATTCAAGAAGAGAACTGAGTTTGATGTGAATGGAGTGAAGCATGGAGGTGAGGCATGGTGAGAGATGGGACTGGAAAGATGAGTAGGGGTCAAGTTGGGTAGAGCTGCCTGAGGCATTTGAGCTGTATGTCTTGTAGGTGATGGGGGTGTTTCAGTCAGTCTAGGCTAAGTTATGCAGAAGTAACAAATATCCTCAAAGGCGTTAGTGACATGGACACCAACCCTCAACACACATGCATAGGCCAATAGTGAAGCGCACACAGCCCTGCTCCATGCACCTTCACTTGGGAACCTGTGCAGAAGGAACGGCCCTTCTGTGGGACACTCTGGACTCTTAGAGGGGGGACAAAGAGAAGGTGTCCACACATGCAATGGCTCTTAAAGATTCTGCCCAAAGTGGAACAGATCACATTCATTCATATCTCACTGCCCAAAGTAAGTCACATATCCAAGTCCACTGTCAATGTCACCGTGGACTTCCATGGGGGAAGAGCAGCAAATGTTTTGCACAGCAGTGGAATCTACTGCAACTCACCATGACCAGGCTGCACCGTGCTGGGTTAGGAAAGTATCATCCATTGTCAATCCCTGTTCAAATATCAGTAGCTGTCGTTAGTCTTGGTAAATAGAGATGTGCTACCTGGATCCTTCTGCAAAGATGCACTTGCTGCCCAGCTATGAGGTGTGTGATCAGCAGGTAACCTGTGGCTATGAGCTCCTTCAGGATTGACTCAGCTGGAGAGATCTGCATCTTCACATTCTTCCCAGAACATCCAGCATCCAGTGACTGAGTAGGACAGGTGTATCAAGGTTGGACCATTTCTGCCTGAAGAGGGACAGCCCTGTTAGACAATGGTCATCCAGAGCTCCTTGCTGGGTTATCCCAGGCTTTTTAGGCCTGGTCAAAATTGAACTTCTCTCTCCATCTAATTTTGTGTCCTCCCTCTTCCCATCACAGATGTTGATTTCCTAATAAATATCTTATACCCTAAACTGCATCTCAGCATCTGCTTATGGAGGCTCCAACCTGAGACTCTGTTATAATAGTTGTAATGATAATAATATAATTATTAATATAATATACCATAATATTGACAGCAAGATTGATGCATTTATTATATCATATCCCTCATCGTGGGCCAACACAGGGAAATACACCAGAATGCAGAATTAATACTTAAGGCAACAGATCATTCCTTGGGGCTTTGTCTGGTAAAGCTGCCATTTTGTTCTGTGACAGTTTTGTACTTCTGGGGTAAATATTCCAGGGTTGATCCAGAGCCCTTTAGGGATCAACCAGAAGCTGAAATCTGAATCCCAGGCCATCTGGAATTGAGAGTTCTGGGTCTTGAAGAACCTTCTAGACAACCCACTGGCTTTTAGCTGCCAGAGCTCTCTAGGAGCACTTGCTAGTCTGTGGGCTGGCTCTTTTTTTTTTTTAATGCATTTTCTCTGATGCCTCTGTTTATTAAAGTATGGTGGAAAAAGGGTAGTGTATCAATTTAGAGACCAGGATTTGAGTTTTAGCTCTTCCCCTACTAACTCTTTGGTACCAGACAAGTCATTTAGCTTCTCTGAAATTCCTCCATAGAATGTGGATGACAATTTTTACCCTATAAATTTGTCCTGATGACTAGATTCATTCTTCCATGTGTCAAGTTCTTGGCAAAGTGCTGGCCTGCAGAGGGGCTCAGCACACATACTTTGCCTCCTCTCTCTTCTCCTCTTGAGTGAAATACTCAAAATTTCCTTGTTGAATGTATGGTTTGGCCACTCTACTTGATCACTGGAATAAGGATCCTTCTTAGTGACAAAACCACACCATGCCAAAAAAATGATGTGGTACCTCTCTCCTGCCCAGAAAAATGTCTTATAAAATTAATTAAGGATTGAAGGGTTTTCTCTTAGCAAGCTCCTCTTAGTGAGTGGTGGACATCCAAGGACCCAATTTGAGATAATTTCTGTCATAGCATGAGGGGATAGCGTGTCATAGTATGTCATAGCTAAGCAGGAAAGGGAACAGGGATTGATTAATGATGTCTCCTATAGGAACAGAATGAGGGAAAGAGACCCACATGCTACCCACTCGAAGTCCGTGTGGCATGCTGTCATGTCAATAGAACACACCCTTCTTTCCCTCCTGAGGGTTCAAGACTAGCTCAGCTTATGGAAAGTCAGGTCCAGTTTTGCCTTGGCAATGATCCTGACTTGCTGTATCTGGCCAAGTGGAGTTCAATGGAACACATTTGCTAAAGCCATAATGGGACACAGAGGAATCTATGATATGTGCTGTGGTCCTGGGTGGCCAGTGTAATCTGAGGTCATGAAAAATTTGCCTCAAGCAATTTGGAGGATGAACAGTGACCCCAAGTTGGGATAAGGAAAAGACTTCCACTTGTAAAATCAGTTGGTGTGAATGGCGTGGAACTGGTCATACAGAGGAAGTTCTTTAGGATGCCTTCAGTGAGGACCATGGCTTTGAATCTTTGAACTCACTCCCTGCTCCATTTCTCTGATCAGAAGCTCTGCACTCCAGCTGAATCAAACAGCTGTCCCCAGGTCACTCCTAAGCCTGATTCCTCTCCCTATGCCTTCATCCAGGCTGTTCCTTCTGCTTGGGAATGTCCTCTTCTCCCTTTGTTGTCATGGCTAACTCTTAATTCTTTCTTCAGGATGAAGCTTGAGTAGATTCCCAGCGATGTTGCTTCTTAAATGTTCTGTGGGTAAGAATCACTGGAGAATTTGGAAAAACACAGAGATTTCCCTCCCCTTCAAATCCTCTTTTGTACAGTCTTGAAGAGCAATTTTTCTCCGTGATCTGGGATTAGGATGGTTACTCACAAAGTGAGTCTTTGAGTCATTTAGGAAGATAAGGGTTTTCCAGGCCACACCAGCTCTTATTTATGTGCAAACAATTGCTGCTCTAATTATGAATCATTCTCTCCTATTCATGTGAGCAGGTCATGAGAATCCCTATTTGGCAACATCCTTTTGCAGGATTCATGGCTCAGGAGATGACCAGAGAGTCCCATCTCCTATTTGAAGTTTTAATTCCACAGTACCCACCTTTGTCTTGGCTTTTTGATTTGCTGGGGCACCTTGCTTGGGGCATCTATTAGCACACCTATAGGCAGGTGGTGTGCAGGGGAGGAAGATGGAGCCATTGCAACTCTGTCCTCAGGCCTGGTGCACTGAGTAGGGAGGGAGAGGAACAGAGTGGTCAGCTCTGTGGTGCCACTGTCTTTCTCTGGGACCTCAGAATGACCACCCATCCTGGCTACTTTCTCGTGGCAGGTGTGGGCTCTTTTTGTAGTTTGTTCTTTGTTAACTTTCTTCCCTCCTCTTCCCCCTCTCTCCAACCTTCCTTTCTCCTTCCCTCCATCCTGCCTTCCTTCCCTCCTCCTCTAACTCCCTTTCTCCCCCTTCCTCCATCCTCCTCTCACTTTCCTCTTCACTCTCTTTTCTCCTTCTTCCCTCCCCTCCTCTTCCTTCTTTTCTTCCCTCCTTCCCCCTCCTCACTCTCTCTCTCTCTCTCTCTCTCTCTCTCTCTCTCTCTCTCTCTATCTCTCTCTCTCCCCCTCTCCCTTCCTTCCCTTTTAGCATTTCTTTAAGGGCTTTCTGTGGAATTCCAGAAGGTAAGGCAGATGCCGAAGGCTGCCCAGGGCGAGGCCTGCCTGGTGTGGCCTGCAGCAACAGTCTGCCCCACCTTCCCCACCTTTGAAATAATTCTCCCGATTCCATATTTCTCTGAGACACAATTTATAAACTGCTGGGATCCATCATCTCTAATAGGCAGTTTGTTCCCAACAATTTAAGATGCACGAGACAAGTCGGTGGTGATCTGTTATTTGGTATCTCACAGCAAGACAACTTCCACACCCTGCACCCTGTCATGGTCCCCGCCACCTCCCCCCCCCCCATCTGGGCTCTGCTTCTCTACTTTGGCCTTCAATTCTTGCCGGTTCTGATGGTGCTCTCTTCTAGGGGCAGCCACGCCTCCCTTCATTTGTCCGCCCAATTAAGATTTCCACCTGTTGGGCACTGTGCTAGGCAGTGGGGCTGTCCTGGTGTCAGGCTCTGCCCTTGCCCTCGGGGTTCTGGTAGTGTAGCCACATGCTCGCAGATCAGCACCCATCAGCTTGATGAGTGCCGTGACAGGAATGTGTGCAGGGGGGGGGGGCATTTCTGTGGGGAGGGGTGATGGGGTCAGGACAGGAAGGTTTCCAGTGGGGGTTTGAGTGAAACATCCAACAACCGGACTAGGGAAATGGGAAAGCGTTTGAAGCCATGGGATGGAAGGTACCACGACCCCGAGTTGTAAAACCACAGAGTGTGTCTGGGACAACTGTGTGCATTTAGAATTATCTAGAAATAGTGGCATCCCATGGGGGAGGGATAGTAGTAGAAGATGAAAGTGGAGAAACAGGGCCAGATATGAAGTATTATGTCAAGGACCTTCACCTTATAGATGGTGGACAATGGTGAAGCCTTTTTTCAAAATTCCTTTTGCATCAAATGCAATGGTGGGAAATTTAGAAGACGCCCCCCCCCCACCAAAAAAAAAACAAAACATTAAAGGAGTAGGGGAAAAATGCACCCTTATGCCTTTCATATGGAATCCCACCATCTAAAGGCAACAGTGGTTCTCATTCTTGGTTCTTTCCTTCTGGTCTTTCTTCTGTGGAGCTGTTTATATAATGGGGAACATGACTATGGGGAGTTTTCAACAGAGGGTCAAGTTCAGACTTGCCTGTGAGAGCAAGAGCTCACTTCATGAGCTTGAACCCTACACAAAATCTCAATAACCTGGAAATCACTTGCATTCTTTTGTTTTTAAATTCTGTATCTTAGAATAGTTTCGATTTACAGGAGAGTTGCAAAGGAAGTACAGAGAATCCTATACGCCCCTTGCCAGGGTTTCCTAATAAAAGTCTTCTAATTAATTGAGGCTTATTGCCTTTACTTTTTGTTAGTTCAATAACAAAAATAGGTGAGTCACAAAAATTTGTCTAAAAACATAATGGCTGGTTGCTACCTCTCTGTGCCTCCTACATACTCCACAGCTGTTAATGCCAGACGCTGAGGACCAGGGTTCACACTGATAACCTGGGAGGGCCAGCACTGCAGATCTCCCATGCTGACGCAGGAAATTAACTCAGATTGTGGAAAAATTCTCCACCACACAAGCTGAATTGTGCACAGCTTTCCAGCCTACCTCAAATAAGGTTACAGTGTTCCATTCAAGGAGGATATCTGAGGCTCATCCTTGTCCCCCCACCCCCCCAGGGCCAGTATTTCTGCTGGGTCTCACTCCAGGTCTTTCTTTTCTGGATGTGGACTGGGTAAAGTGACAGTCCAGCAACTGACTTGGCTAACAATGGCGTATGATGAAGCTAAGTGGGATAGACACAATTCCTGCTATAGGTCTTCCCTAACCCAGATTGGGTATAGCCTATGTGTTCCTGCTCGAAGCTGTTCAGTTTGAATCCCCAAATGCTGGCTCCTGAGCCCGCAGTTGAATTCTTTGCAGCCACTGTGTTCTTCCTGGCTCCACTCGCTTTTCACACACTGGCTAATGGCCAGGGCCTACTTGATTGTATACTTTTGTGACCAGCCAAAATGCGAATCTAACAAGTAGGAGCCGGTGATTTACGATACTCAAACCCTGACCCTTGATATTAGAGTTGTCTATAGTTACCTTTATCTTCCCTCAAAGTCTGCACACAGTGATTTTCTCTCCCTGGGCTGAATAGTTTTTCCAATTTTCCATTATGTGGCTCAAACTACTCCTACCTCCTGTTTACCCCAAGTTCATTATTTTATTACCATCTCATTATTACCCTTATTTTATTACCATCTCATTATTCCACAGAGGGGGGGAGATGTTTCCATGGTGATGCAGAAATATTACCATTCTGAAGCCAGCTAAAACACATTAGCACACAGGTTAGGGATTGTTTTAAAGAGGGGATATGATTCAGGATGCCAGAGACTGTAACAGGACTGTAATGCGTTTCCTAATTCCCGCTTGTGTGTTTTATGGGAGAAGATGTGTTTAGGTTGGTGGGGATGCTCTCAGCAGTGCGTGTGGGAGGCCCAGAGGTCTTGGTTGCCTGTGTTCTAATTAGGCTGCTCAGGTCACATGTTTGTGCAAGTCCTCAGCCTAATACCTTAGTGTGCCAAGGATGAGTGGGTCCCCATACCTGTCCTTGGACTTCAGAGTCTGTGGGAGAGAGGGACAAGGGGGGGAAGAAAATGGACAAGACAGAGCATGGAGTGGATTTCAGTGAGGAAGGGGAGAGGCCAGTACGCCAGCTGCCCAGGTCCCCAGTGGGAAGCTGTTCTGTGGTCTGGTCACCGTGCTCCGTGGTGCTCCCCAGGGTTGTTGGCTGTCCCGCCTCAGAGAAGTGTAGACTGTCATGAAAATGTCTCCTTCGCTTCGGAGAAAATAGCCATTCATCCAGCAGGCAATATTGTGGCAGATGAAGGAGTTGTCCCCTGGGCCAAACCACCTGGGATACTAAATGACAGTCAAGAAATTCCTAAACCCATGCCATCAAGGACACTGGGTCCAGCTTGTTTTGATTCACAAGAACCAACTGGACACCTCTCTTCCCAAATACATATTCTGGGCCTTTACATTGAGTGCTTGAAGTTGGACATGGTAAGAGTATTTATACTATGATAATTGGCAAATGTTACAAATTAGGACTTTTCTTAATCCCCTAAAAATCTGGTTTAGACATTTACCACCATACCACATGGCCTACCATCTGTGCCATAATATGTTCAGATTAGCTGGATAGGGTACCATATGCCCTGGGAGGGAATGGCCAATTCGTCCTTCCTTTACTCTCCTTATTGTGTGTATGACTGAGCAAGAGTCTTTCTGATGGAATGTTATGGTTTAGATATTAGGTGGATTAACAGGGATTAACTGAGTGGTAATTGAAGGCAGGTAGAGTGTGGCTGAAGGAGGTGGGCATTTGTACCTGGTGAGTGGAATCTCTCTCTGCTTCCTGATCATCATGTGAGCCACTTCCCTCTGCCACACTCTTCCACCATGATGTTCTGCCTCACCTTGAGTCCCCAGGAATGGAGCTGGCTCGCTATGGACTAAGACCTCTAAAACCATGAACCCCCGAATAAACTTTTCCTCCACCAATTGTTCTTGTCAGGTCTTTGATGATAGCAGTGAAAAAGCTGACTAAAACACGGTAGATTAAAAACATGCTTTAGCTAGTGCTGTACGTTGACATTACCTACCTCTGCTTTGGTGTCCTTCTTGTATTTAGTAGGTAACCTAGTTTCTGGATTCCAAGTTCTTTGGAGCCACCTCACTGTCGGGGTTGGGAAGGGTAGAGAGACAAAACAAGAAACGAGAGTGAGAAGAGGGCTGCTGTCGTTTTTAGTGACTTTTAGGGCACTTATCATTAAATGTCTTTTCTTAAACAATAGCAATAGATTTGGTGGAAGCTTAGATTTTATGCTAAAACTGGCCTTCTGCTGATCTTGGGTCTTTCTTTAGACAAATGGAGGGCAGCAGAAGCCACCACTAAGTGGATTTTTGCTCTTCTTAATGAGGGATATAGTGCCAAAAAAATTAGGTTTCTTTCATTAGTGAAAATGAGGCTCCTTCATCAACTTTCACATTATACAAAGAAAGAAGAAGGGGGGGGGAAATATAAGCCAGAGAGAGGGGAAGGAGCCTAGACAAAGTAAACAATTATTTTTGATTTATTGATCCCTGCAAGAAGATAGAGCTCTTGGCAGAACAAGGAGCATCTTTCTTAATTAGTGTCATGAGTTTCCAGCCGTCATTGACAGCGCGGTTCCTTCAAGCCCAGTTGTTTCCCTAATGCCAGCTCTTTCCTGTTCTCCTTGCCATGTGGGTATAGGACCCCAACAGACGGTGGGGACAAAAGAGGACTCGCTTCCTAGGAGACAATAGGAGGACCTGGACTGCACGCCCCTTGGGCAAACTGCTAACCTCACGGAATTGTGATTGGTTAGCTTGCTCATTTACAAAATGGAATCCATCAGACCTGCCTTCATGATCTTGCTGAGAGCATTGGAGATAAGGCATGAAGCACATCGTATAGGAACTGTGAAAAGTGACTGTTGTTAATAATAGTGATGATGAGGCAGATCAATTTCTGCCATCTGCACACAAGTGCAGGGTTCATTACCTTATGAGATACTTTCTGAGCACCTACTGGGTGCTGGGTGCTGTTCTAGACAGTCAAGTTTTATCAGTGACCAAAACAAACCAAAAAAAAAAGAGACCCTGCCCTGCCCTCATAGAGCTTGCATCCCAGCCCATCATTACAAATTTACAGTGAAAACTATTAGTTGAGTGGAAAAGGCCACAACTTAATGATCTGGATTTTAACTGAAATCAAAATTTCTGTATTCAGGAAATGAAAGGGGCTTAATTCAAGCCCACAGAAGTCAGGTGCACAGCTTCTGACACCAGCATTTTCTGGGCTCTTACAAGGAGTCAAAGTCTCATTCAGCCCTTTGAGGTAGGATTATTACCCAAAGCAACTGAGGCCCAGAGAGCCTAATAAACCTGCCCAAGACCACACAATTTACTGTGGGCAGAGGGAGATTGCAAACCCAAATGTGTCGAATCTTGCGAGCTCTTGCTCCCATTGGCTGTGACCAGTGGACAGCAGATTGATGAATGGGATCTTTTCATCAAACCCTATTTCACTCCAGCCTCAGGCACGGGTTAGGGGTCAAGGCATCTGGAGGAAAGTCCTATTTCCATTCCTTTTAATCTTCAGTTTTATAAGGACGTGTGTCTTTTAGGCTGGCATGTTCTGGAACCTAACTGAATTCCCCAAATTTATTAACCGCCCCCAAGTCTTTTGAATGAAAGGGTAGATATAACAGGACGTGTCATCTTGGTCCGTATTTGTCTTTCTGCAGAAGGGAGGAAAGATGGACATTTATACCAACTGACCTACTGAGATACTCACAAAGGACAATGATTGCTTTTTACGTTTTAAATTTAATTTAATTTTATTTTTGTGAGATAATGGTGCCTCTGAGGAACAGTCAGTAGAGAGATGAGCCAGGAAGCCAAGAAGATGTGGTGGCAGGGGACGATGACAGGACAACAGCTCCCGGGCTGTTATATAACACAAGGCAGGAGAGGGTCAGAGCCAAGGCAGGATCCTAGAACCAGGAGGAGGACAGCAGTGTCCAAGAGCAGGCCACAACATAGTGGCAAAACAGGACCTGGAAACCCCAGGCCAGGAAGTTCCTTCCAAGCCACAATACGTTTTCTTAATTCTCCTGGGAAAGGAAGGACTGAGCTTGAATTCTAGGCTGTTTCTGCTCAGGATGTTTGTGTGTCTGTGTGTGTGTTTGACTGTCTCTGCCAGCTGGAAAGATCTCTGCCTATAGACCAGAGCTTGAGAGAAGCTCATATGTTCCAAGAAATGCTACCCGACCCACGTACTTTGTGTCTAGTCTAATGGGTGGCTAGGGGCTGGGGTCCCCAAGAGGCAGAGAATAGTGAGTGGGTCAACTCTGGAGAATGCCTTCAAGTAGGTTTCAGGAGATACATTTAAAAAGGGTCTAGGGTGTTCTAAACACTGGGGAGGGGCGCCCAGGTGGTCTCTCCTGGTATCATGGGGCATTGTGTGCGCGCGCATACACACACACACACACACACACACACACACACACACACGCTCCTCTTCCAGCACACACCTGCGTCACCTGTGTGTTCTTTGCATACCTCTAGCACATCACGCCGATACTGGCACTGCCTACGCACATTTCCCACACAGTCCCGCCCACTTAAATATATGCAAATACCTATTCACATTCTGCGACAGGGACTCACCAGCAGGAGCAGACACAGTGCCGTGGGTTCGCGTGCTTCTTACACAGCCCTGCTACACATCAGCACCACACACCGGGCAGTTTCCCAGCTCACCCACGCAGCTCATGCTCCTAGCCGGCACCATGTGCCACACACCTGCATCACGCCCTTCCCACCCACACGTATGCACAGTTCACACGCACCTAGCTGCCTGTCGCACTGACACTCATGTCAACACCACCTCACCACAGCCCGTCTTCATTCTCTACTGGTGTCTGTATCTGTATTCATATGCACACCTGTACACACACGTGTCCTCATTCACACACCCGCCCTGCACATGCTCATTCACACACACACACATACACACACACCCCGTGACTGTACCATACATATAGACCACATTTATTTCCTAGGCATTTTATTCAACAGTGAAAAAAGTGCCCAAGGCCACATTCCATCGTAGCCTAGGATCACTGAAAAAAAAAAAAAAAAGAAAAAAAAATAAAGCTTAAAAAGTTTAGGAGGAAATAAAATTCTATTTGCCTATTTTTAGCTCCCCAGGGGTTAAATATGGCCTTATTCCATGTTCAAGCAGCTTCTGGGTGATTATGTAACTCCAACGGCTCTGACTTGTGACGTCAGTGCCTTCTCTACCCTTGGTGACGGAAGTGCAGCACCCTTTCCTCCAGTGGAGCAGCAGGTGTCCTGGGGGAAGGGAAGTCTCCAGCTGTGGCTGAGGGAGTGGTGAGGGGAGGGTGCCCCCAGCCAGTCAGCTGAGCTTCCTTGGCACAGTGAGCCCTGCTTGGTAAATACGGAAGCACACACCATCACACGAGAAATGATCTGTTCCTGCCACGTGCCTGTCCCCAGGTTCTCCTGAAGGGAGGCCACTGTCAGAGGAGAAGAGGGGCTCTGCTGACCAGGCCAAGGCTCTGAGCCTGGTGTTGGAGGGCAGCTGGGGAGAGAACTGAGGGAGCCGGGGGCTTTATTGCTCATGCTCGCTGGGCACAGGGCTACAGGGGATACAGGACCCCCGTACCAGCAGGGATGGAGTGTTGTATCGCCAGGTAGGCAGTAGGACAGGGTGGTGGTTAAGCACTTGGTACCTGGAGTCAGATTGCCTTGCTTCACTTTCTGGCTCCTTCACCCGTTAGCTCCTTGACCCCAGGCACGTTGCTTTACTTCTCTGAGTCTTTATTTTCCCAACTCTTCAATGGGGACTGTTGTGCTCTTCAAAAGATAATCATGAAATGAGCTTAGCATAGTTCCTAACATACCAGAAACTCCCAACAGTCATCACCCTTATTGCTTAATATTTTTAAAAACTTGCCACTTCTGGCCAAGACTGACTTCTAAAGAAGCTGCACTCTCATAGTTTCTAAGAGAAGGCAGTCTGTTCCTCTTCCCTCTAAGGATTCTGCATTCGCTTTCACCCCCTGGGGTCTATTCTCATGCTGTCCCATCTGCATGGACTTCCACCTTCTCCTTGTTGGCTTAGTGAGCTTCTACTTTTGAGAGTGAGCTCAAGGGCTGGGGTGCAGCTCAGTGGCCAAGTACTTGCACAGCAGGTGCCAGGCCCTGGGTTCTATCCCCAGAACCCCAGGAATAAAAGGACAGGGGTCAAATGTCATTTTCCATCATACCCAAGGCTGACTCGGATTTCCTTGCCTGCTCTCTCTCTGCTGGTGATAAATGGTGATCCCTGCCCACCCCCCCCCCCCCGCCCTCCAGTCCCCATCAGTCACCATTATGGCAGACTTGGCTTTCTTTGGCAGAAGCATGAGTAGCCAAGGAAGAGGGCTCACACCAGCCTCAAGATGCTGAGATCAGTCTCCTCCTGGATTTGCTACTCAAAATACATTCTTGGGACCAGTAGCATCATCATCACCTGGGAACTTGTTGGAGATGCAGATTTGAGCTCTACTCCAGGGCTGCTGAACCAGAATATAAATTTTTATAATGAGGTGATTCATTTGCATAGCAGTGTTTAAGAAGCCTTATCTAGGGCTCCATCCTCCACGTGGTGATAGTGATGAGCAGGGTGACAATCCAGGTGTACACAAAAACACTTGACCATGGAAGAAACCCCAGCCAGGTATCACATCCCAGATGCAACTAATAAAGTAATTTTGGTCTATGCTTTTTGTCAACCCCCCAGATAATCTCTTTCCATATTATCCTTGTTCTTATTTGAAACCTCTCCTGAACTCTGGCCCAATTTTTCCAAGGTGGAACCTGCACACCATGGGTTACTCTGTCTCTAATTAATATTTATGTCACTTGCATAAGGATTTCCCTTTTACATTATTACCAGTGTGGGGAAGGAGCGTCCAAGAGCAGTACTAGATCTCTTTGATTTTCAGTGGGTCACATACTCCCTCTATTTGGCCAAATAGCATCAATTTTGTCTTCCTTTGTGGTCACAAGACCATAAAGAATCTGTGGCTGTATCCTCCTTATTTCACTTGTGTCTTTATATATCTTATCCACCCAGACATGTTACCTCAATTCCCCTCAATTAGTATCTATTGCTACTGTTGTTATATAAAGAGTATTTCCAAATTTACACCATCGCATAATTAAACCTTTACAAACTCTTGAACCAAATGCATTTTATATGCTTATGTAGCCAAATGCACTTCTCTCATTCAGAAAAATAGATTTTTCCTGCTGATCATTCTACATACCAAGTACCTGCCCACGGAAGGCCTTTGTCATTAGATTCTAATTGCCATGAAAAAAGGACCACGGATTAGCTGGTACATAGTAGGTATTCTCAGGAAATCTTTGGGTCCATAGTAGTTATTTTAATTTGTATTGAATGAATGACTAGAAAGAAGCAATAGTCAGTTCTGTAAGACTTTGTCTCTAGGGATCAGCGTGACAACATACATTAAATTGTGTGATAAAAAGATCTGAAAAGAAAACAAAACTGAAACTTTATTTCATGCATATTATCATACTGCTTTTTTTTCATTCAGTGTAAATAAATAAAAGGGGCTAGTTCCAACAATGGAACTGTGAAAATATCCAGAGATGCATATAACAAGTCTACCACTCCCTGGAAATAAATTCTTCTGGTTGAGTGTGTGTATATATATATATATATATATATATATATATATATATATATATATATATAGATAGATATATAGATATATAGATATATAGATATATAGATATATAGATATATAGATATATAGATATATAGATATATAGATATAGTGTCCTCCATTCCAGTCAGCGAACATTATCTATGTTCATGTTTATCTTTAGGCTTGGTGGATTTTTCTGTCTATCTTCCTATATCTTTAATGGAGCCTGGATTTATCAGGGTTGAAAGGCTGCAAGCAACAGAAACCAACTCTGAATTGTTAAAACAAATAGACTATCTTTTGGGAGAAATGTGGAATAGATCACAGAACCAGAAGAAATCCTAGAGAGCCATACTTTAGGAAGGAAAGGAAACCAAGGATGTTCCAGAGATCTGCAAACTAGAGGTGTCTTTTCAGGACAACCTGTCATTGAGATGATTGGACTTCAACCAGTTTTCATTACTGGGTCACTGAAGTCAAGATTTAAAACCCAGGCTTATCTTGTATCACTGCCCCATCCTTGGCCAAGCAAGGATGGAATATCCAATTTGATGGATTGATCAAGATAGAGGCAGAAGAAAAAAAAATAGATATTGTGTGAGGCATAATCATGGTTTTCCCCAAGATGTCCACATCCTAATCAATGGAAGCTATGAATACTTTATGTTCCAGGGAAAGAGAGAATTGAGGTTGGGAACAGAATTAAGGTTACTAATCAGTTGACTTTCAATAAGATTTTCCTGGATTATCAGGGTAGGCAAACATCATCACAAGGGTCTATGAAGTGGAGAAGGTCATCAGAGTGATACACTCTCAGAGACTGAACCAGCCATGGCTGACTCTAAAGATGGCAGGGAGCCCTGAGATGAAGAAGATGGCAGGCTCTAGTGGCTGGAAAAGGTAAGGGAATGATTCTACCCTAGAGCCTGCAGCAAGGAAAGCTTTTAGCCTGGTAAGACCCAATTTGGACCTTTGACCTCCAGAAACATAAGATAATACATTTGTGTCGTTTTAATCCAAGAATCTGGAGCTAGTTTGTCATAGCAGCAACAGGAAATGAATACAGTGATCAGGAAAAACAGCACATGTCTAAAACACTCTGTGCCTTTGAATGTTTGTTCTGTGCTGGGCTTTTAATGGACACCTTGGTAGTTGCAGTTCTCTCAGGGGAGAGAACCATCATTTTGTTGCAAGGCCCAGTGCAGAGGAGGCACTTGCTAAGCGATCGGCTCTGTGAACTGATTGACAGTGGCCCTCTAGCTCTTGGCTCCCTGGTTCTGGTAAACAGTGGCTTGTCAAGGCATTCTGGCCTGTTGTTCCAGAACCTTGTGGTGGAGCTGCAATGTATGACTTCCCACAAGGGGGCGGGGGTCTTGAGGCCTTACTTCTTAAGGACCTTTAGATACAGCGAAAGCATCCCAGTTCCACCCCATCACCAGCTCTAGCAAGCAGAGAAATGTGGCCCCCTGGAGGGAACCAACTCTGAAGTCCAGGATGTTTGCCAGCCTTCTCTGGAGCACAAGGAAATGTCGTACTTGATGATCATTCATTTTGATTTCACTTCTGCTCTGCAGATTACGGCACTTTTTTCCTACAGTGTTTGGGCATGAAGCATATCTGGGTATTGGTCTCTGCCCATCAGCAATCAATGTTGTGATATAGTTACATTTGGGAAGCAGATGGATCATCAGCAAGCACGTGGCCGCAGCTCCTGTTGCAGAGAGGTAGCAGATCTGAGGGCTGGGGCGGGAGCAGGGTGGGGGCTGAAAGCTCCTCTCTGTTCCCAGATAAGAACCATCTTGCTTGTGTATCTCATGCTTTTTCAAGGAGGTTGACAGGGAGAAAAATGCAGAGACTCAGGGAATGGAAGTAATATTCATTAAGTGCCTACTGTGTGCTGGGTACTTTTTATAGCTATCTTGTTTAATATCTAGGACAAAGCTAAGAAATGGGTTCAGTTATTCACTATTTTACAGGCGAGAAAAATGGGACTTTGAGAAATTTAAAGTAGGAGCCTTTAGCTCTCTGGTATGTAGCTATTAGTGCTTTGCACCAAATTATTTCCAGCTTCCCTCTCAAGCACATGAGAATTTCCTTGATCTTCATCCCTCCCAAAGTGTGGTTTCTCTTCTCTGACCTTGGAATGGGAATAGAAGCCCGTGACTTGCTTAGGACAGTCAAGTGTGAGCAGAAATGGAGTGGATTTCTTCTGGGCGAAACCTGAAGAGCCAACACACAGTTTTCCAATACTTTCTCCCTCCACCACGGTTGCGGTGTCCATTGGATCCTGGAAGTGAGGATGATGCGAGGCGGAGCACCCCAGGCAATAGGAGAGGCATGATTCATGCATGAAAAGTAAGATTTCATTGCTTCAAAGCACTGGAATTTTTGATGCTGTTGGATGAAGCAGCATAACCCCCCGTCTAAGACAATTGCTAAGAGGATCTGCAACTCGACCTCTTATTCATCCAGCTTCAACATTTAAGCTCTTTCCTCTACTCTGAATGACATCAAAGAAGCCCTGTTTCTTATTCATGGTCTGTATAGAGATCCTGGTTCTGACTGGCAAGGGCCTGAAGGCTGACAGGTTACATGGTTCTCAGGTGGTTTTGTAGGTATTCTTTCTATGACTACAAGAACACTGCAAAGATGGAGACTCCTTCTCTCTCCATCCCTCAGGGCACACGCGGTGATCCACATCATAGATGTTGATGAGATGCTTCCCGTAGGAGTTATTAGAACAGCTTAAAATTGATTAAGATGAGGACAACATTGGATGAAATAGGCCAATGGAACTGAGTGAGTTGGAACAGAGTGGCTTGAAATGGAGGGAGAGGGAGTGGAAGTGGATGAGGACAGAATGGGTTGGCCTGGGATGGAATGGGAGGAGTGGGCTTTGGAACAGAATGGCTTAGAATGGAATAAATTGGAGTGAAGTGTATGGGAATAATATGGAGGATTCCGATAGAACAGAATGGAATGGATTTGATGGAATAGGGACATTTATTATTTTGAAAGCCCAGGTTGGAATGGAATGGAGTGGGATGAGAAAAGTTGACAGTTTGGTTTTTTTCTTCTAGTCTCCTACCCCTCACCAATTCCCAACTGGGATTAGTTTGTCTACAGTAAGTCATCAACATAGCCCTGAGACAACGCCAGTGTTAACGACATGTCCCCTCTCTGAGGGAAATAATTTTGATCTCCTCATTGGCTACACCACACTGCTGCAGGAGTGGCCTCTGGCTTTTAATTGTGTGAGCATGTATGCCTGTGTGTGTCCATGCACCCACAGCACAGTGGGGGAGAGAACAGCTAGTTGGCGTACCCAGACAACAGCCTTTGAACTAACTATCAATTACTGGACCTGGGGGACATTGCTGGGTCAAGGGGCATTTGGCCCATTCCATCTGGTGATGTACCTTTACTATATCACTAATTTCCAGCCCCCCATCTTCCTTTCCCCTAGCCCTATTCTGTGTTCCCTGTATAGTAACAAGGGGCTTTTTCTGCTTTTCCCTTTCCTCTCCCAGATTGAGGGAATGTGCTTGGAAACAGTTGCCGAGGGAGCAATCTTGTTTTTGAAAAAAGAAACTGTAAAAAATGTGTTTGCGGGGATGCCAAAGTGGAGTGAGGCTTATTTAAGCAAGTGGGGTGGTGGGAATGTGTTTACACAGCAAGACGACGCAGGCTGGGTGTCTGCTGCTGCTTAAGTGGATGGTATTTTGAAAGGACTTTATGATCTGTCTTTTAATTCATTGTTACTGCTTCCAGTCCAGGAAAGTGTGCCTTCCTGGTGCTATTCATGTAGCCTGGGTTAAGCAGCAGAAAATTGACAGCTAGTCTGAGCCCGTGCTTACCTAATAGAAACCTGCAACACACAGTGCACACAGAACCATCTCAGGTGCGGAACGGGTTGCGTCTGTACCGCTGCTATGAGGTTAGAGCAGGTGGCACATGCCACTCCCTTGGGAGATAACCCACAACACAGTGAGCTCTAGGTAGGTGTCAACCCACTGTTAGTGTAGGCACATGTGCAGAGGCGCACAGTCCTGCAAACACTCATGGAGAGGTCCTTATACAACTGTGCACACAAACAGCTATGCACACCTATGGCATTATGTTGATACACAGAATTCCATGCACACCCTTCACTATAGACAGATGCAATCAGGTATGCCCTTGTCTGTGTACATAGCTCCAAATTATGTGCATATTAAGAGGTGAAGGCATAAGAAACAGAACTGGATTTATATTTATTGTTGTTTTTTTTTAATAGAAGACATATAGATGTACTTTGAAATTTCCTTTGGAAACCTAAGGACATTTCAAGAATGTGTCAAAAGATGCCCATTTGGAGACTTGATCCTATGTTTCATTCTTTCTTGGTTCCAGATGGCTCTTTCCTCTCCACCTCCCTTGCTATCCTCCGAATCCTCGTCTTATAGGTCCGTCCATCCATCCTTCTATTATCCCAATAGGATTATACACTTGCTCATGTAAACATGGTCCTGGATGCTGAGCTATAAGACAGATCCAAGGTGACCTTAAAGTGTCTAATCTATCCTGACATTGAGTAAACTATTTGCTAATATATTGGAAGCCATTTGCAGTCACAGGCTGTATTGGGTATGTTTGTAATTCTTTTTAAAAAATATTTATTTATTTATTTTAATTTGTTATGTATGAGAGTAGATTCATAGTACACATATAGAGTACAGTTTTTCATGTCTCTGATTGTACACAAAATAGTCACACCATTCATGTCTTCATACTTGGGGTAGTGACGTCCATCTCATTTCACCGCCTTTCTTATCCCCCTTTCCCCTCCTTTCTCCTCCCTTCCCTTTGCCCTTTCTAAGGTTCATCTATTCCTCCCATGCTCCCCCTGCCAACCCCATTATGGATCAACATCCTCATATTAGAGAAAACATTCAGCATTTGTTTTTTTTTTGGGGGGGGGGGATTGGCTTACTTCACTTAACATAATATTCTCTAACTCCATCCATGTACCTGCAAATGCCATGATTTTATTCTCTTTTAATGCTGAGTAATATTCCATTGTGCACATATACCACAGTTTTCTTTATCCAGTCATCTACTGAAGGGCATCTAGATTGGTTCTGAAATTTAGCTATTGTGAATTGTGCTGCTATAAGCGTTAGCATAGAATGGAAGATCTCGGAGTTTGGAGTTAGAATGCCTGGGTTCAAATCCCTACTTAGACAATTATTTGCTAACCTTCTGTGCCCCAGTTTCTCATCAGTAGAACAGCAATCACAAAAGTACATATTTCATACGGTTTGGTAAAGAGGGCTTATCTGGAGAACACTTAAAATAGAGCATGGTGCATATTAAGTGCTGGTTGTTGTGGTTAAAATTGCTACTGAAGATTCTCAGACAGGCATGTGCTGCTGGTGGTGTGAGCCCCGACTCTGCACACAGGGAAAGAGGACCAGAACAGTTCAACATGATAAGATGACTGTTGCTGCCTCTCCGCTCTGCTCCCTGCTTGCGCCCAGGGAGGGAGACCGCCTCTCCTGGTCTTCCAGGAACTGGTGCTAAACTCAGATTCGAATCTTGTTCTGAGAAAAGGGTTTCAGAAACAACTGCTCAAGGTCTAATGTGCCCCTACTTCTCTTTGTCTGCAGTCAATGTCCTCCTGAGTTGACTTCATGTGTGGGGTTCTCATTTCCTCTCACGTAGCTCCTCAAGTTAGTTTGAAAAAAGTTTTTTTGGCTAGGGAGCCGTGGTGATGGAGAATAGTAGGGAGGATGAATTGTGCTACATCAGAAAACTTGAGGTACAACCAAGGGTTTGGGGCTGGGTTCTAGTCACTTCCAGATAGGGCAGTTCCTGCTCCCTCTGGGTGTCTGTCAAGATGGATGGCAGTTTTCTCCAGTGCTGCCTCCTCCTCAGAGCAGTGCAGCAATAATGAGAAAGCACGGGCTTCATCTTCAAACTGACCAGCATTCCCGTCCCAGGTCTGCCTCTCACCGTTGGTATTTGATTGTTTTTCCTGGGGCCGAATCAGCCCCAGTTCTTCGTTGCAAGCAAAAAATACTAAATTCTAAAGGATGTCAGCAGAAAATTAATGTATTGAAAGGCTACTAGGGAACCCATGGAATTTTCAGGGTATCTTGGAAATTGGTTTGGAAAATGGAAAGAGACAAAGAGATGCTAATAGACACAACTACCCCCAAAACCATGCCACAGAAGCTGAATGTTGCCATGGTGCCAGCGTTTCCACAATGGCTTCTTCACCATCCCTGTTTCTTGTGCCACCCACTCCCAATTCGAGGTCTGTGACTGACAAGTCTGAATTGCCCAGTCTAGGTCATATGCTCTGGCCTGAGCAGCAAGGGAGTTGGGATGCAAATATCAGGACTTATCAACTTCTTGGACATAGACTCTAGTTCTCTCTGAGACCCATAAGACAGAGGACTCCCCAAACATAGGACAAGGTCATAAAGATAATTAAACAACAACCAAATCAAACCAAGCATACTAAACTGTAACTGTCAATTCCAATATGGACTCTTCCTCTGTAAACTTTGGAGAACAAGACCTATTCCTAGGAATTCTTTTGAAAGTTACATGAATGAATAGGATTCCGGTATAGTACCTAGCATATTATATGCATTTAGAAAATTCTGGTTTCCTGCCCCAGTTTCTAGAAAGTGCTCCAGGGCCTGGGTTTCTGAGGTGGCCACCAGACTACGGAGGAGGATGAGGATTTCTTAGTCCTTGATGTCAATTACTCCAGACCCCAGTGGTTTGGGGATATTTCTGAGAATAGATACAAGAGAGGAGGGCCCTGTTCTGTCTAGTTCTCAGAAGGCTCTCGGGATTAGGAATGGTCTTGTCCCCTCCCCTAAACCAGGAGTAAAACTTGAGCTGAAAGAGTATCAGAAATAGATATGTCGGCTCTTAGCTCATTAACAGAGCATCCTGCGAACATATGCTTTTCTCTTGCCAACTATTTGCAACATTTCTATGCCACCAAAGCCTTCCTACAGTGTCAGGTCCCAGAGGCATCAGATCTCTACAGATAACCGCCCTTAGAGGAGGATATGGGCTCAGGAGGATGTCCAAACTATTTCCTCAATCTCCAAAATCCACATTCAAACTGGTTCCCTGGGTGAAGCTCTGTAACAGCTCCTTCCCCAGGAACTTCTGCCTTCTTCAAATGGCTCTGAGGCCCAGATTGCTTCCCCTTCCACCTCACTCTTGTTCTTCCTTCCACAAGTATTTGTTGAGGACCTACTATGTGCCCAGACAGTGGAAATAAAGTGGATAATGAAACAAGCAAGCTATCTGCTCTCAAAGAATTTTTATTCTAGTAGGAGAGAGAGAAAGTGAACAGGTGAAGAAAGAAAATAACTTTATTATATGTGTTGGGGGAATGAATATTAAAAAAAGTCAAATTATGAAATCAGGGAAGGTTGTGAAACTCTGTGTGTATGTCAGCAAGGTCCCTTCTAATAGTCAGGTAGAGGAGGCCACAGGTGTACAGCCCCTATGGTAGGTGTGAGCAGGCATATTCTGGGGACAGGTAACATGGTAGCCTGGCTAGAGAGCAGTAAGAAGGGATGTGAGTGGTGAAGAAGGTTTGTGGTACTTGATATTTTGGCTCATGCAATCATATTTTCTACAAGTCACACTTGACCTTCCACATCTCGTCAGATGACTGTTATCATGTCCACTACGTACTGTTCGCCCAAGAGATACCTTGCTTGCTAGTTGACGTTTGTCCCTCCTCCAGCTGTGGATTAAACTGTGTTGGTTGCCTTGGTCCCTTCAAGTTGTTATTTCCTACAAAATAATGAAACCAAAACCAGAAGATTTTGTAGTCCTAGAGTGTGCTAGGTGGGCGGGTGACATCTAAATGGGGTTGGTTTGCCAGGGCAGTCCACTCAGGTTGCCCAAACTCAAGCATAAAGTATGAGAACCAAAGTGTGATGAGAAAATTCTCATATGTGCTCTTTGGGGACAGTTTTTACCCCTTCTGTAAATTTCTTACCCCTTCTTAGCTTCAAGACACATGCCTCTGAACCTAATATTTAACAACCTCTTGTCAAATATGTACATAGATCTATGAGACTAGTCTGCTAGGAGGAAAGTGATGTTACCCCGATGCTGCCTCGGGCTGAGCCAGGGTGTGTAGAAAACAGCCTCTTCTTCCCAGCCTGTGTGGTTTCAAAGGACCGACTTCTCTGCCTCGGGGTGGATATTGGTGGTGAGCTGGCCCTGCTTCCTCTCCCTAGCCCCTTCCTCCATGATAGGAGCAATTGAAAGGCTGAACCAAAGTTTTACAAAGAATTAGCTGGAAAAGACAAACCATGAGTAGAACTAAATACATATATATTCCAAAGAAGCATAAAATTCTCCGCCTCTTTTGTCCTGGCTGGCTCCAGGAAGTTGTGTGCAGAGAGAATTAGTCTTTGCACTGTTCTGGGCATTTTGAAGCTGTCTGTGGGGAACAACCTCCCAGGTGAGAGGGTGGGTGGGGGGTGGGACCTTCGCCATGTTGATGGGTCACTCTGGAACATCACCAGGGTGTCTTGCATAGCTCCTCAGGTCTCTGTGTCACCAGCCTCAGCTGCCCACATGGTTCACCCCACACCTTCTCTCTGTCCTGTCTGGTTTCTGAGCAACTATGCTTTATTTTTATTTATTTACTTTTTTTTAAAGAGAGAGAGAGAGAGAGAGAGAGAGAGAGAGAATTTTTTAATATTTATTTTTTAGTTTTCGGTGGACACAACATCTTTGTTTGTATGTGGTGCTGAGGATCGAACCTGGGCCGCAACCATGCCAGGCGAGCGCGCTACCGCTTGAGCCACATTCCTAGCCCAATGCTTTATTTTTTTAATGTAATTTTTAATTTGTTCTTTTTAGGTATACATGACGGTAGAGTGTATTTTGACATATTATACATACATGGAGTCTAACTTATCCCAATTAGGATCCCATTCTTGTGGTTGTACATGATGTGGAGTTTCACTAGTTGTTTATTCACAAATGAACATGGGAAAGTTATGTCTGATTCATTCTACTGTCTTTCCTAATCCCATTTCCCATCCCTTTCCTTCATTCCTCTTTGTCTAATCCAATGAACTTCTATTCTTCACCCGCCCACACATACACTTATTGTGTATTACCATCCAATCATCAGAGAGAACATTTAGCCTTGGTTTTTTGGGACTGGCTTATTTCACTTAGCATGATAGTCTCCAGTTCCCTCCATTTACTGGCAAATTCCATAATTTCCTTCTTCTTTATGGCTGAGTAAAATTCCATTGTGTCTATAGACCACATTTTCTTTATCCATTCATCTGTTGAAGAGCACCTAGGTTGGTTCCATAGTTTTGATATTGTGAATTGAGCTGCTATAAACATTAATGTGGCTGTGTCACTGTCGTATGCTGATTTTAAGTCCTTGGGGTATAAACCAAGGAGTGGGATAGCTGGGTCAAATGGTGGTTCCATTCCAAGTTTTCTAAGGAATCAATCTCCTTGTTGTTTTCCATTGTGGTTGCCCCAATTTTCAGTCCCACCAGCAATGTATGAATGTGCCTCTTCCACACATCCTCAGCGACATTTATTATTATTTGTATTCTTGATAATTGCCATTGTGACTAAAGTGAGATGGAATCTCAGTGTAGTTTTAATTTGCATCTGAACAACTTTTCTTAATGATTTTGATGGCAGAGGTGAAACCTAAGGTGTAGCTGTCACGGAAGATGAATTCACTCTCCTGGCCAAAGTGCTCTCAGATAGGTAATTTCAAGTTTAGTAGAAGCAGTCAGAAAGGAGGGTGTTTGGCACAGGGTGAGAGAGAGCTTTTTCACTGGGGATAGAGCACATTCATGTAATTCTGGGGTTCTTTGGAGAACAAGTTAGAATAAGAGGAAACGAGAATGAATTTTTAGGATTTATAAGTGGGAGAAGAATGCCTTTCTCAGGAGACAAGGGAGGAGGTATTTGTCTGGACATAAGAGTCATGAAGACACAAATTAAACAAGGTATTCAGTGATTCTTAGAGGCCTGTCCAGGAAACACACTTTGAAGGCGGGGATGGTCCTTGCATTGGCATCAATCACTGTACTGAACACAGCGGACCCTCTAACACGTGGGACTGGATGCTAGAATGACAAGTCAAATTCTTTTAAAACAAATCTGAGGCTTGTCCCGATTCTTTCCTGTGATAGGATTGGGTTATGGCCTGGGAACGAGTAGGTCATTACTGGGCCTTGACAGTGCGTCACACACAGGGTTCTGTTGTGATGCCAGTTTTCACAGCAGGTGGCTGTTCCCAGGCTATTATCAGGCAGGCCTCTGACCATTGTCCCAGGAGAAGATGGGAGAGAATCCCTGCAGTCCATGTCAGAACAACGGAGAGCTTCCATTGGAAATGTTCCAGAAGAAAAACAAATTAAGCCAGTTGTTTATATGAAAATATACTGATGTGAGCAAGAGAGGTGGCCTTCTGAGTCCCTCCGGTTTGTCACTCTTGTAGCAGTGAGCCTGTTGCCCAAGGGGATACTTCTCAGTCTCAGTTCTCCAGGTGGATGGATGCATTCTTTTTTTCAAACAATGCATTCTATTTCCAGGAAAGAAAGAAAGAAGAAACAAGGAAGGAAGGAATTAATAGTGATATTCTAAGCCAACTCTCATTATTTTATTGTTTTTAAAGACCATGTGCTTGTTTTAAGAACACAGACAGAAAGTGCCTGAGTGACTCAGGCACGTCCCTTAGCTAGCTTGAGTCTCAATTTCCTTATCTCTGAAAGGAAGCCCATAGCACTAACATCTAGGCTCATAACAAGGACAAAACGATAATATAAATTTGGAAGTAGCACCCAGAATAGGTCCCTGGGAGGGGCGCAAGATGAGTACCCAATGAATCCGAATGTCCTTCAAGGAGAACCTTCATTTGACCTTGGGAAGTTACTTTGTACCTCTAAACAAACTGATTATACTTTCCAAAGTTGCTTTGGCTATCACAGATCTTTTGAATTTCCCTATGAACTTTAGAATTGGATTGTCATTTCTGTAAAAAATCTGATTTGATGTTGGTTGAGATTGCATTAAATCTATAGATTAATTTGGGGAGTGTTGACATCTTAATAGCACCGAGTCTTCTAAACATGAATATGGCATGGCCCTGCATTTAATTTAGATCTTTTAATTTAGATCTTTTAAGTTTCTCTCAATAAGGAATTTTATTTTTCATTGTATAGACCTTGCACATCTTCTGTCTGATTTCTCTCTCAATATTTAATATAAGTGATGTTATTGTGAGTGGCATTTTTCTTAGCTTTCAATTTCTAATAGCTTATTACTATTCCATAGAAACATAATTGAGTTTTGTACATTGATCTAATGTCCTACAGCCTCACTAAAGTAATTTATTAGTTGTGATTGTTAGATTTATTAAGTAGATGCCAAAGAATTTATTAGTTTTAAAAAATTGATTCCAAAGAATTTCTGCATAGATAATGATCTTAACTACAAATACAATTTTATTTTTTTCTTTCAAATATCAGTTTCTCTTTCCTACCTCGAAGGTCTGTGTTAAATAGAAACAATGAAAACAGATATTCTTGCCATTGGGAGAAAGTATCTGGCCTCTGAATAGTTTTTTCATAGATACCCATTGTCACTTTTTGAAGAATTTCATCTACATTTCTAGTTTATGAAAGTTTTTATTTTAAACAGTGGTAGATTTTGGATTTTATCAAATAATCTTTCTATATCTACTGCAATGACCATGTGGATTTCCCTTTTAGACTGTTAATATTATAAATTGCATTGATTTTTAAACCAAGCTTGGATTCATGGGGATTATAATAACTTGATTATGATGTATTATTTTTATATAGTGTTGAATTTAGTCCGCCAAAATCTACTGAGAAATTTGCCTCTATGTTTATGATGAATATTGGGGTCTGTAGTTTTCTTTTATTGTCCCCACCCCACCCACCACCAGTGGTGGGGGTCAAACCCAGGGTCTTGCTCATGCCAGGCAAACATGTTACTACTCAGCCACGTCCCTAACCCATTTTTTCTTGTAATGTCTTTACCTGGTTCTGTTAGAATTTTGCTGGCCTCATAGAATGAATTGCAAAATATTGTCTCCTTTTCAGGTTTTTTTGAAAAAGATTGATTTCTTCCTTAAATATTTTCCAAACTAGAAGCTGAAGTAATTTACTTGAGGCCTTCTAGTGTGGCATTGTGCTATCAATAACCCTCTAAGTACTGCTATAACTGCATTCTACACAGTTTGTTATGTTTTGCTTTCATTTTTATTCCAGTGTAAAATACATTTTCATTTCCATCCTTGACTCTCTTACTTGATCTACCAGCTATCTAGTAGTGAATTTTAGTTTGTAAATATTTAAGTTTTTCCATATTGATTTCTAATTTAGTTTCTTTGGCCACAGTATAAATTTTGTGTGATACGAACAGAAAATTTTACATTATTGGTTTCCAATTTAATTCTATGTGGCCACAGAATATAATTTGTATACTAAATCAATGAAGTTTGTGTTTGACAGAGAAGATGGCCCTTGTTGGCTGATTTCTTAGGTTGCATGAGTTCTGATAAATTTGCTCTTTCCTCTGTATATAATATGTTCTTTTTTCCTCTGGCTGTTTTTAAGATTTTCAATATGTCATTGGTTTTCAGTTATGATGTTCCTTGATGTAGTTTCCTTTATGTTTCTTGTGCTTGTGATTTGTTAACTTTCTTGGAGTTGTGGGTATAGAATTTACATAATCTTTTGAGAATATTTGGTCATTAATTATTCAAATGTGTTTTTTCTGTCTCCTTTCTTCTCTTCCTCAGGGACTCTGATTATACATATATTAAGCCACTTGATATTTTCCACAGCTAATGGAAGTGGTGCTATTTTCATATTTTGCTGTCTTTTAAACAAATTTCAGTGTTTCATTTAAATTAATTATATTGTTGCATTTTATAGTTCATGTCTTCTTCTCTAAAAAACGTGTAATCTACTTTTAATACAATTCAGTATATTTCTTTCATCTTATACATTGTAGTTTTTATCCTGAGAAGTTTGAACAGGTCATATATACTTTATATGCTTAGTACTTCCTCTACCTTTTTGAGCATATAGAATTCAGTTATAATCATTGGTTTAATGTCTCTGTCTACTAATTCTACCACCTTTATCATCTTATAGTGTTTTAATTAACTGATTTTTCTATCTCATTATGGGTTGTTTTTCCTGCTTCTTTGCATGCCTGTTAATTTTTATTGAATTCTAGACATTTAAAATTGACCTTGAGTGTGTGGGACATTGTTATTTGTTTCCATGAATATTCTTGAGTTTTTGTTTTCTAGGATGCAATTAAGATACTCGTAACAATTTTATTCTTTTGGGCATTGCTTTCATGCTTTGTATATTTTATCTCAACATTGAAGCAAAACCTGTCTGAGCAGTCTATCCAGTACCCCCCCCCCCCCACTGAGTATGCTTTCCACTCTGATATGGTAATAGGAACCCTTCCCATGCCCGAGTGAGCTCTGAAGATTGTTCTCTCTAGTCCTTCTGGTGGCTCTTTACTCAGATTTGTGCAGTTTTCCTACACACATGCCTACTGTATGCCAGCCACTGTGCTCTGCTTTCTTGATAAAATATTAGGAGGAACATGAATGATAAAAATTATTTATGGAGCATACACTGTATGCCTGCCACTGTCCTAAATGTTTTTAGGTTTTATTTCATCTGTTTAATCTTTAAAATAAAGCTACAAAGTAGATCTTTCATTATATTAAATCTTATTATCCACTTATTCAGTCTTCTTATCTCTTTAAGATGAGTAAACTGAGGCTCAGTGTGGTTGTATGACTCGGTCCAAATCCCACAGACATGAAAACAATGCAGACAGGAATGGAGCTAGTCAGCCCTCACCACACAGATTCAGAATCTGCACACCTCACTGCTCCTAGTGTAACTCAGTGCGGTACCCACGCTCCTTGGTGCAGATGAGAAGACTTCAAGGAATATGTAGATGAATGCATTATTATTTCAATGACAAATTTATTAGAAAAAATTCTAACCACTACTACTACTACTAGCACATTAAATCTGCAGTTTTGTTGGTGTTATTGCTTAGAATGTAACAAAGGTCCTGATTTTGCACCTGATGTTATTTTAAGAAGAGTTATTCAATAAGTAGTAATGCAGGTGGTGGTTAAGCTTGGCAACGACCATGAACTGGGTAGGCTCAGGAAACATTCTATTGCATTTTATTCCATAGAAGGGGAACTGAGGCCAAGGTCGAGTCCCCAGAAGGTGAATGGAGAAGCACTCTCCAGGGTCTTTCTCTGTGTCTTCAGTCAGCTCCCAGTCCCTCCACAACAGGCTTCAGGGAAGTCAGGCTATCACATGCCGATCCCGAGCAAATTTCTTTCTGCTGTGTGAACTTATTAAGATTAATTTACTAAGGTGATTGGGGGTTTATTGAACACTTAAAAATGTTAATGGATATGGTTTCCAATAAATCATGTCAACAGATCTTCACAGAAAGAGTGGGGAGCTTTTAAATCAGGTTCTAAAGGTAGCACTGGCCCAACATGATGGCCTCAGTACAACCTTTAAGAAAATGGCAGGTATCATTAGGCAAGTCTGGAACCAGCACGCCCTAGCCCTGAATTCTCAGCAGGAGCCGTCCTCATGATAATGGCTGTTGTTTGTTAAGGCCTACAGTTTGCAGGAGATTATACTCGGGATTTCTTCTGTGTTCTCTTCGGTCCCACAATGTCAGTTTTATCCTCTCCCATTTTCTACATGAGGTAGTCAAGAAACCCCAAAATGAAGGGACTTGCCAAAATGTGTGGCTTTTCTCTCTCTGTTCTCACTATCAGATTCCAGCAAGTTCCCAGAAGCTTGTGTTACCCTTTTCCTGCTCCTGGGGTTCTGCTCCCCTTGGTCCTTACTTCTGAAGCTCCTGCTTGGTCCCTTTCCACAGGGTACGTCTAGCTTGTCCTCCATACCTCTGGACACAGCAGGTTCATTCCCATCATTCCCCTGCCTACCTGTATGAATATTCTCGTTAGAGTTTTTAATCTGGTTTATGGTTTCTTGCATTTCTAGGATTACTTTTTTTTTTTTTAATCTCTATCTCCTGGTAAAGCTCGTTCTTTGCAGTTTGAATTTGTTTGTTTAGTTGTTTTCAAAATATACTTTCAATGCTTGGACTTGCTGTCTTATGTCTTCTCTAATATTCCGTTCCATTTGAGTTAGGTATGCCTTGATTTCTTTCCCTGTCCATGTTTCTGATGCTTCTAGGTCCTCCTGTAGATTTAAGTTGTCTTGCATTGTTTGTAGTCCCTTTTTCCCTTGTTTTTTCATGTTGTTCACGTTACTTTCCAGCTCTGTTTGACTGCTTTGTAACTGCTTTCTCCTATACATTTGTTTTGGCTTTGTATATCTCTGTTGTCTCTCCTTTGTGGTGGGAGATTATGCCTAGAACTGTTGGGCTTTATTGTACTTTAAAGCTGATTCATTCAATTCATAAAAGACTTCCAGGTTCTGTATGCATATAGTGATTTGTTGTTTGTTCTTAGGACTATATGTTTAGGTTAGGTGCTATGATGGTACGAGGGTTAGTATGTCTTGGCTACTTTAGAAGATTGCTCTACTGAAGGTGGATACTAACAGGCAATTGGATCAGGGTGTTGGTAGTAGCTAGGTATTTAGGAGCCCTATAGACAGCCTCGAGACATTCACCTATTTGCATTTAGACAATTACACGTAATGGAAGACGTAAAAAATATGGAACACTTCACGAATTTGCGTGTCATCCTTGCGCAGGGGCCATGCTAATCTTCTCTGTATCGTTCCAATTTTAGTATATGTGCTGCAGAAGCGAGCACCTACCTGTATGAAAACATCCTCTTCACCTTAGGGTCAAGTGCACACCTAGTGTGCCCAACCAAGCAAGATTGGAGACACTTCCTTAAGAATCTCCTCCCCATTCCCTGCACTCCCTCTCTTCCTGCTGACCTCTCCTCCATAGCCCTGGGATTGCCAGGCATCACACCCCCTGGAATGTCACCACTGTGAGGCCTGCTATTTTTGTCTGCCTTGTCTGTTGTGTCCCCAGAACCTCCCCCCACTTTTAACAGAAGAGCTGTTGAAAGTGAAGGCAAGGTCATTGGATGTGATTGTGGGAAGCAACTGTGACCTTCACAAGGGGATTCTGGGCAAAGAAATCAGACCTTGACGGAGGAAGTAGGCAGAAAGGGAGTCAGTGGTTAGTCTACTCCACCAAGAGTGACGTTTATCTTGGAGAATACTTTGCTATTCTCACATTACCCCCACTTCTTAACAGCCTCTGGCCCCGTGGCCCAGTCCCTCTTTCTTCCTGGAACACTCTCCTTCCTTGACCTGCTCTTTTCCCTACAATTCTGCTGACCTCTTTGTCTCATTACATAGATTTCCTGGGTCATTCTTTTTGTTTTGAATGCATCTCACTGCTCTTTCCATAGCTGGTGGCTTCTCATATCCAGATCTCAGCTCACAGGTTGGTAATAACCACATTTTTGTTTGGCTTGTTGGAGACTTGCTGACTCTGGAGACTGTTCATCCTGAGGCCAGTGACTTGCTGGGGATAGCAAAGGACTTTTCTTAAGAAAGCCCTTCACATGCAAACCAACCTGTATGCCGCTCTGATTCCAACTGCCTCCTTTATTGGGTTCCTACACTCATCTACCCGCCATAATCACCCCAGGACCAAGTACCAGACAGACTAGAGACGGCCCCTTTGCCTCAGAGCTCACCAAAATTATTCAAATTGGCCCGTTGTAAATCTGATGACCCTGCCTTGCCTATGTCTTCCCTCGGAGCCCAAAATAAAAGTTCCTGCCCACATTTCCCCTGTGCTCCCTCTTCTCCCTGACAACCCTAATGCTTCTATGGTGGCTCTCCTGTGCTGTGGTAGGACCCCTTGTCTGGTGTCTGTGAGTATAACCAGTTATCTTTCAGTGGCCATCATCTCCTGGTCTGTTGGCTTTGCCATACCTGGATAATATCATTTTAAGAATTGTCACACACTGAAGGGACTTTCCCTGACCGTTGGTGACTCTCAATCTCAGCACACTCGTTGGTTTCCCTTATGGAAAGTACCATAGCTGTATATTTAACTTGTATAGTCATTTGACCACTTGTTCTCTATTTCTGAACTCCCACCAGACTCTTTGAGGTCCAGGACCATGTCTGTCTTGCTTGCCCTCATATCTCTGCTGCCTGACATACACGAGGTGCTTAATAATGTTTATCGATAGATTATAGAACAGAAAAGTATGGGGATCTTTGAAGGGGTAGCCCAGTTAGACTAGACTTGGCTAGTCCAAACTGTCAATTCGGGAGCACAATACAATACAAATTTATTTCTTATTTACACGAACTTCTACACATTGGCCTCCATCTTGGAGCAATGCTATCCAAACATAAGACCTCTAAGATTGCCACCCCAGTGGCCTGGAAGTGGCTCCCAGTCACTTCTGCCCATACTTTGTTGGCTGATGTATAATCACATGGTCCCAGTCTACAAGCAACGGAGTCTGGGAATTTGGTCTCATCTGGGCCCCAGGCTTGGTAAGCTACAAAGCTCCGACTTGACTCTCTCTCTCTTACCTGTGAAAAGAAGCAGGGAGCCTTGGGGAGGCTGTGAGCTGCTGTCGTGGAGGAAGCTAGCAGTGAGAGCTTGAATTGTCACTGGTCTCACCGGCACCGGGATTCTCATTTTTCTAGCATCCCTGTTTGGGCCAGGAGCCTAAGTGAAGGGCACGTGACCTTGGAAGAGTCACATCTCACCTTCCTGAGCCCCAGTTTCTTTATAGAATAGTGGGCATCAAGGTGGCCTCCTAGATTTGACAGAAGTGCCCGGGTGGTGGAGCAGCGAATCTGGCGGGGACACTCAGCTGCACCAGGGTGTCTCGTCACTACGGCTTGTTTTTATCATCGTCATAATTACAGCGAAACCTGCTGAGGCGTGGGCTCCAGCAAGGGGGCGCAGCTCCCACCCTTTAGACTTCCATCTCTGCATATGGCAACCTGCGTAAGACCTCACACCTGTTTCAGAGGAGAGGGAAGCTCCCTGCCTTCTGTTGGCCATTTCTCTGTGTCACGGTTGCTCCTCACCCCTCCCGCTGGAGTTGGAAGGTCAATTACAGTGCAGCCCTTTTCCAGGGTAATAAGTTTTTAATGTAGACGCAATTAGTGAATAAGCAGTTGATTAGTTCATTATGAAAATACTGACAACAACACCATTTGCGGTGGCAGAGGCTCGGAGAAGAAAGATTGTTCCCTTTCCATGTTATCAGTCGGGTCAGAGTGCCAGGAAAGTTAACATATTTTACCATAATATTAAACCCTTTTAGCATTGAAAGGCCATTATGTTAGGGGAAAAAAATTCCCCTCTGGGGTATTAATTAGAGAGAGCTTTAAAAAAATCATAATCCCATTAAATTCCTCTCTTATAGCTATTTTCATAAAGAATCCTTAATGTGAAATGTGGATGAAAATAACACAACTCTGGCTGTGGAATTTATGAAAACACAGAGCCAATGATCTATCATTTTTACCAGGGGGAGGGGAAACCGGAAACATTTTGTCAAATTCCTAAAATGGTTGCAAGCAGCCTGGACCCGGAGTCAGGGAGGACTGCAGCCTTTGTAGTGCAATCCTGAACCTCCCCCACGGCTAGATGACAGATGATGGTTCTGGGTGGAAACGTGCGCTTCCTGTCCCTGTTCTGAATCACTCTCTTCTCTTGGGGATTTCCTGGGTTGCCCTGCATCTCTGGCTGGTGTGAAAACCTCCTTCTGAGTTCACATGCGTGTATTTGAAACTCCAGGCGTTTAGACTGTATGTTCGTAGGTTGGTTTGTTCATCCCTAGGACAGGCACCTGTGGCAAGCTGAATGCCGCTCTAGGTGCAGGAGATGCAACCATGAACCAGCAGAGAGGTCTTTGGACTCTGCTCCTGGTGTGATGGGAGGGCTGTCAGTAAATCAGAGGCTGCAAATGGGGTAGAGGCAAAGGATGAGGGAGGAGTGCAGTGCTGGAGGAGGCTATTGATGTCCTCAGGAAGGGTCGGGAAGGGTTTGCCCTGGTGCTGCCATTAAGGGAAGGAGGGGTGTGCTAGGTGGGCAGAGTGGATGAATGGGGATCTTTCAGGCAGAGGAAACAGTGTTTGCCAAGGTCCTTCGTAGAAGAGAAAGAACAAAAGACATCTGGGGAACAGAAAGGATGGGGGTTAGAGAGGGGAGCCGCAGGACACCAGGCTAAGAGTGGCAGGGCGCTGGGGTCCACATCAGGCACTGCCATCCTTATCCTGAGACCGTGCAAAAAGCTAAGAGGTCCCAAGATCATGCTTCCCTCTCTGTGGGCACAGAGGCACATACCTATGATAAAGGCTGCAAAATTATGGGATGCTAAATGAATTGCTCTGTCTCTCCGATCCTTTCCTCATTTATTAAATGGTACAAATGATAGGACTTCTTGTTTTACAGTAGCTGTTTTATGAAATAACCCAGGTGCAAATAGTTTCCTTCCTTGCCTTCCCCCTCCCCTTCCCTTCTCTTCCCTTCCTTTCCCTCCCCCTCCTTCCCTCCATCCCTCTTTCTTTTCCACTCCTTTGCTCCCTCCCTGTCTTCCTTCCTTCCTTCCTCCTCCTCCTCCTCTTTTTCCTCTCTCTCCACCTTTCTCTCCCCTCCTCTGCCTCTATAAAATGAAGTAACTTTTGACTTTTAGGACCCATGGCTATTTTCCTTTTAGACTGGGTCTTCTGCTTTGCTTGTTGGTCTCATGCAGTCATGTGGTCATCTGATTCGATGGGCGCTAACTAGAGGCCTGGTTTTGCAGAGGCGCCCAGGGGCCTGGGAAGCTCCCTAGTTATAATGGCTTGCTCAAACAAACCGGTGGCTCCATGAACTAAATTGAAGCAGAAACCAGGTAACTTGCTGACCGCCTCTCCTCGGCAGAATTTAGTAAATGCAGTCATTAGTTGCAGTATAAATTCCAAGCGTGGAGCCTCTTGGAGGACGCAGGATCATCTTGATTGTCACTGACTCTCTTGGCTGTTCTTCCTACGGCACCATCTATGGCTCCTCAGCTCCTTTTTCTTTTTGAGGAATAATGAAAACGTCATCTGATCCTCACCCTTGTGTTGGGGAGATCAGCCATCATTCAGCCTTCCAGTGACGGCAGGAGTCTAATTCCCAGGTCTGTTGGGCTCACAGAGAAGCACTAAGAACAATCGGGTGACTTAATCACAATTTACTTATCCTGATGATTTTATTTTATACTTACTTTTGGTAAATAATCTTGATGTAAATTCCTAGTGGGCCACAAGAGAGGAGGCGGGATTTTAATGAACTGGTGATGAAGTGGAAATATTTTGAAATGCTGAATAATGTGTTTTGCTTGTCACCTAATTACTTATCTGCTGCCTAATAGCACATTTCATAATATCTTAATTCCCGATCTGTTCAACTGGCAATAAAAAATCCTTCCTTGTGATTGCCATGTGCTTCCCAGTAAAGACCAGTGCATCAGAGGCTCAGTGTGTAACGAGGCTTTAACGACCTGATAATGTCTCGCTGATGAAATAGAGAAAAGGATTTCTTGTTTCACTGCAAATACATTTTCTTCCCCAATTGAGTATTGTTTGAAAAGGAGCTGTTTATCAGTCAGAGATGATTTCTCACACACACATTCTTACTCACCAATCCTTAGAAACAAAGGATTGTTCCATTCTGATCAGCACTGACATTTTTTTTTTTGTTACTTTGTTTTAATGATGCAACACAGACACACAGAAGTGCTGATCGCCGCCCCCCCCCCCAAGAGCAAAAACGCTTATATCCTTTGACAGCATATTTTGGAAACCACAATGTGGGAACGGCATGCGTGTGCAAGCCCATGTGGGCACACTCGTGTACACACACACGTGTTTTCATCATTATGGATTCCATTTGGTGCATGTTGACCAGGTCCCAGGACCCCTGCGGCATAACAGGAAGAATGTAAAGAGCAAGAAGGCACCGTTTCTGCTCCCTGAGAGCTGGCAGTTTGCACCAGCAGGTCCTATTTGGGGATATGTACCAATGTCTGGCGATACCTTTGGCTTTTGGGGGGGGGCAGGGCGGGGGTGCTGGTGGCATCTAGTGGATAGAGGACTAAATGCTGTGGAACACCCGGGGCAGCTTCCCAACCCCCAGCAAGGAATAGTCTGTCCAAAGAGGTTCTAATTTGTTAAGATGAGGAAACTGGACTGAGACTGGAAAAGGAAGTCTCCGATGTGGGGAAGGAGTCACGTTACACTCCAGTTCCTTCCTGATCACCATTATAGACCCGTGCCAGGAGACCAGAGAAGTCATGCTGGTCCTGGTCATCAGCATGGGTACCAAAAGGGACTGTCACCTGGCATGGCACAATCAGAACTTGAGTCCCAGTCCCAGAACTGCCTGTGGGCTACTTTTCTCCCCTTTCTAAAGGCAGGCGATGGGGAGGATCTGGGGGAGGACAAGACAGGGAGCGGAGGAGGAGGCATGGGCCAGGTTGGTCAGCAGGTACAGGTAGTAGTCACAAGAAAGGAGGGAGCTCTGCATCCTAGCACACGGGTGACTGCAGCTGACAGTAACTCTCTGTGTGCTTCAAACAGCTAGACACAGTTTGTTCCCACAACAAAGAAATGATAAACATCTGCAGTAAAGGATGCACTAAGGCCCTCATTTGGACATTACACCACGTATGCACCATTGAAAATCACCTTGTACCCATAAATAGGTACCAAGTGCCAATAAAAATAAATAAATAAAAGGAAAATTATTCTTCCTATGATCCAGAGATGCTATAAGGCATAAGTGAGAGATGGGTGACAGAAGCACTTTGGAGGCTAGACTGTTCTGTAAGTTGGGTGGGACCTGCCCAGTTGCAGTGTTTTGATGGGGCCATCAGCTCAGCTTCATCCCCACCACTGGCCAGGCAGGAGGTGAAGGTTACATGTGGCTGGTAAGGGGCAGAGCTGGTGCAAAGTAATTCTCAGCTGGTCTTAAAAAGCCTTGGAATTAGCTGCTGTGTTTCTGGCACACAAGATAGGTACATCCGCTGTAGGGACACCACCCATTGCAGGACAGGATGCCACATGTCAGTGGTGGACATTGGAGCATGGCCTCTCCCTCACTTCCACCAGTTTCTGAGGCCAGGTGGGGTGGCCTCACTTTCTTAGAACCATATAAAGAAACTAAGCAAGAGAGAGCAAAAGGGTGCCCCAAGCCCTGAAGTTATTAAGTGGCAGAACTGGGATTTGTGCAGTGATATAATCTCATACTTTTTTTTAAAAATAACACCTTAATTTCTCTTTTATGCTTTTACTCTCCTCGATGTGAAGAATTTAGTCAAGTATGATTTCCTTACTCAATTTATGATACTCTCATCCTAACGTTGCATCTGCTATTAGAGGGGGCTCTCAGCATCCAGGTGCATTTGGGGCACAGGTGAGGCCTTTGGTCATTGTCTGTCAGTGGTGCTTCTGCTTCCCAGCTTGGTACTTGGCCAACCCAAGCCATCCATCCTTATTCCTGCAGGGTCCTCATTTCCCTCTGATCTCTCATTCTCCATCCACACCATCCTCTGGCTGTGCCTTCTTGTCCTCACCCCAAGGCCTGTTCAGGTCTCCAAGTCTTCCCTTCTGGTCCTAACCACTGGCGGAAGCCACCTCCCAGTGTTCTTATGTGAGTCAGGGGCATATTATAGACACAGGGAGGCCCAGCCTAGGGCAGCCAGACCCATCCCAGTACATGGACCCACTGTGGAGGCTTTGGCTTCAGCCCCAAATGTGACCCCTCCCACTTACATAGCCAGTGGTACCCAGCACATCTATGAGCTGACTTTTTGACTCACCACCATATTTTTCTGCAAGTAAAATATAATTGCAGGCTTATTGTTACATTGGAACCTCACATGGAGGAGTGGGTGGTAGGGTGGGCTGAAGCTCAAGACAGATAATGGCCTTAAAGATCTGCAACCCTCAGATCACCCACATCTCTTCTTTTCTTCCAGTTCTTAATCTGCTGTTGAGACAATAAGTAAGCCCCAGTGCTGATGCGATGTTATTCACCCTCGTGGTTCCTCCGAGGCTGGGGAGGGCACAGGACTCCAATTATAGACTAGCTCCCAGCTTTCGATCTATGAGGGCTCGGGCCGGGGATTCTCATTTGCTGAGTGGGGAATAGCCCAATTCTTTCTGGATTTCCTTTCCCTGGCTAAGCCCACCCTCTTTGGAATGTCTCTGCTCCACGGTCAAACTCAGTGTGTCCGGGACTTGAGAGGTATGCGAATCCATATTCTCCTTCTGCTATGAGTGGACACCAAGCCCCATCTCAGAGAACACATGGACCGCTCGTTTAACTGTTAACTTCTTCCTCTCCCCTAGCCCAGAATTTCTCACAACTTCTGGGCTAAACAAAAACTAGTTCAGCAAATGTTTGTCCACATTAATGCTATGAAGCCTTCTGCAGCCTGGTTCCATAGTGAAAACTCCCCCATAGAGATCCTGGCTGTCCCATGTCCCATCTCATCTGCCCAACAAGGAAGTCCCAACTGTATACGAACATGTGTCAGGAGAAAACATCACAGTCAGTTCTGCATAGCCTCCTACCACAGGTGGATTAGGCATGGCTAGTGTAATTTTTTTTCTTAAAAAAAAAAAGACAAGTTGTAAGTGTGCATCCTTTCATGTAATTTTCCTTTTGTCTAATTTCTGTCTTGACCACTAGATTATAAACCCCAAGAGGTAGTACCTAGGGTCATTCTTTCACTGATACATTCCCAGTGCCTAAGATGATGCTATACACGTAGAGGCACTCCCCCCAACAAAAAAAAAAATTAATGAATGAATGAGTGAGTGAGTGCATGAACAAATATCAGGTTTACTCTGAGGTTCTATACAGAAAAGAGAGGAAGGGATGCTTGAACTTATAGAGCAAGCACCAACACAGAGAAGACCGAGGGACTTGGTGGTCAGAACATCTCCTCCCCTTGGATTAGGGTCAGGATGGGCCAGTTGTGTTCGCGGAGTCAGGGGGTCTGGGTTCTGGAGAGCTGGCTCTCCTATTGGCACATCTATGCAGTGATCGTGAGCAAGCTCATAGTCTCTGGGTCTTGTTTTCGTTTGGTTTAGTTTCTGTTTTTTTTTTTCTTTTTTAATCATCTATAAAACTTTTGAAGGGACTGGGAGAGCCTTCAAGGATCACATTTCCATTATCTCTCAAAGAAGTTTCTATCTCTTCCTTGGGCTTCACATTCTACTACTCTCTCAGATCACACTCCGAGCTCCTGACACAGCAGATGAAGCTGGCGTCTGCCTACAATCGACAGACGAGCCTCATTTTTGTCCCTCAACATTAACCACTTGGCTATTTGGTACAGCCATCTAGCTCTGAGAGGCTGGGAGAGCCCTCCCCGTCCTCAGCAACACAGACCATGTCCCACCCCCACGCCTCTGCCTGTGCTGGGGTCCAGGAATGTGGAACAGAGAAGCCATCCCCCAGCCTCACAGGGCTACATTGCTCAGAGAGCAGGGGATGATGGAGGGATGTCCCGACAGATGTTAACAGGCTTGGTCTGTTTCCAGGTTCAGTTTCTCAGAAGCCAGTTTGTTTCTTTTTCCTGCCCTATTCTGTAATAATATCTATAATTCTAGAAAGGCCTGATATTCAACATAAGGTGGTCTGAGAATCAAAGCAAGCTTTCTATTTCAGTTGTGACATCTGAGGCTTTGAGAGGCCAGACAGTTCCGGAACAATAACAACACCTCCCTGATATTTATTGAGTGCTTTGTGCTAGGCATAAACATCTTTACATGCTCCGCTGCACCCTCACACCACCATTAGAGATAGGTACCAGGGTTATCACTATTGCACAGCTAAGAATAGAATTAGAAATGTTAAGAAATTTTCATGAAGTTGTATAGCTATCGAAGGCAGAGGCTCTCTCCCACCCAAGCACACCCACACCCCTCAGCCTTCTCTTCTCTAGTATTTCAGGGGAAAATCCTTCTACTAAATAAGCATGCCTCCTGGCCTTGGCCCCAGTGATGATCCTCTGGGAATGAGGGTGGGGCTGGGAAAACAGAATATTCTGTTTTAGTCAGCATTTTGCTGCTGTGACCAAAAGACCCAAAAAAGAAAATTACAAGAGGAAAAGTTTATCTTGTAGGCTCACAGTTTCAGAAGTCTCAGTCCATAGGTGACTGATATAGGTGACTTTGGGGTCCGAGATAAAGCAGAATATCATGGTGGAAGAGTGTAGCAGAGGAGAAGCTTAGGACATGGCCAAAGAAAGCAGAGAGAGGGAGAACTCTGCTCACCAAGAGCCATGTATACACCCCCCAAAACAAGCCCCCCAATAACTACCTCTTCCAGCCACACTCTACCTGCCCATAGTTAAACCACCTCGTTAATCCCTAGAAGAAGATTAATGAACTGATTAGGTTAAGGATCTCATATCTCAAACATTTCACCTCTAAACTTCCTTGCATAGTTTCACACCTGATATTTTGGGGTACACCTCATATCTATAATAATTCTCTCCTATCTGTCTTATGCATTAATAATTTTGATGTTCAATGTGGAAATCCAAAAACCATGTCCCAACTGGAAAATTAAATGATGAGATGAGGCCATCAGATGGTAGCAAATCAGAGTTCTCTTGATGCCCCAAACTCCTTCTACTGCTTCTCCTGGGCAGAAGGACACAAATCTTCAGGTACTGTGTTGGGAGTAGGATTGTATTAGTGGGAAAAGACTTGGATATTTTGTTTTTTAGGTCTGTTTCTTTGAGTTGATCTTGGCCAAGCCATCGAGGTCTCTGTAACATGAGCGAGACACCAGGTAGCCAGGAAGCTCTCCTGAAACTTGGTTTCTCAACTTAGTTGCCTAGCAACTTCTGAGTGACAGCTCCACAGGACTGATGGCCTAGACATGTACCATGAACTGACACGTTGGTCCAGTAAACATAGACTGTTTTTAAAAACACTTTCATACTTTTAATGCTTGGCTGCTGTGAAAAGGTCTATTCAGGGGAATCTGCCCTCTTTCCAGCTTCTAAGATAAACTGACCACTCCCATGGATCCTATATAAGTGGTTAATGGACTAGATGTGGGTGGGAGGAACAGAGGCACCTCATTAGGTCCAGGTGGGACACAATGGTGGTTTGGTCTAGAGAAGGGTTGATGGAGATACAGAGGGGGAAGAGAATCTTGGAAATAGTAACAAGAATCAAAAGGACACACCTTTGAATTCCTCGTGAGCTGTGTATGTGTTGGAGTAGGAGTGGGAGAAGAGACCCACATGCACTTAGCATTCCTGAAAGGGGATCAGCAAAGAATTAGGAAGGACTTTAACTGGAAATTTACCAAAAGCTTGGACCCACATAACCCTGAGTAATTCCAGTGCCTAAGTGCCACCAGAAGTTAGGGGCTGATGTGGGCAAGGAAGAAACACCACCAGAGCAAGGTGACAGGAAGCTTTGTAGTGTTGGAATATCTATGACGCTTAGAGAAAGCATATTTAGGAAATGATTCCATCTGGGATATCCTCAAGTTTTCCCTAGTATTTTCACTCTTTGACTTTCTGGGTTCATTTTTTTTAACATATTTTGAGAATAGGCCCTCTCTACGAAATGAGTGTTGCTCTTCTTATCTTATAGATGAGGGAAAAGACAATCAAAGAGGCTAAGGCACCTATCTGAGGTCCCACCTCCAAACTCCACATCTATTGTATAAAACCATCTTTCCCCCAGTGGATCACAAATACTTAGTGAGAGGATCTCCCTCTTCCTCTTTAGTTCTGCACCTATCTTTAGTCTTCCTAGAGACTTGCTGTGGATCCCATTTCCTCCTCCTTCCATGGGGTAAGCATGCTGTTTCCTGATCACTGTGGTATCCTTGTATTTGGGTAAGCTAAGCCCAGTTTTCTCATTTGTTTTACTGCCTTGCTTTTGTGTTCTTGTCATTTGCTGTCCCAAGCATCAAATGATCCATAAACAAAACATTTATCCACTGCACATATATTCCAAAAAGGAAAAAAATAACAAATTCAGAGCAACCAAAATGGACAGATTGCTAAGCCAACACATTACTAAGCAATCCCATGCATTTTTTTTCTTTGAGCAATAAAGCAATTCACATGCTGCCTGTCACCTAGCAGGTGACTGAAAAATGTTCTCTTTTTCTCTTCCTGTGAGAGAATTCAGTTCCACGCAAGGTGCTAGGCTGGGTGCTTCCAGCAGAATGGGGAGGAAAAGAACACAATCCCTGGTCTCAAAGAGGTGGAGGTAAAATATTCACGCGGGCAAGAAAGAGAAGCTTTGGATTGAACTGTGTCCCCCTCAAATTTATGACTTGAAGACCTATCCCCACGACCTCCAAATGTGACCTTTTTTTTTTGGAAAAAAGGGTCATTGCAGGTGTAATGAGTTGAGATGAGCTGGCCCATCATCCAGGAAGACTGGGGTCTTAATTAAAAGGGGGATTTGGTTGGGACGTACACAGGAAAAATGGCATGTGAAGATGAAAGTAGAGGTCTCTCAGCCAAGGAACACCACAGATGCCTACTCACTGTCAGAAACTAGGGAAGGGTCACCAACAGGTCTCCCCCACCACCCTCAGAAGGAACTAGCTGCTCTCACACACCCTGAGCTTGGGCTTCCAGCTTCCAGGACTGGGATACGGTGCATTTCTGTTATTAAAGCCACCTAGTTGGTGGCACTTGGCTTCTAAGCCCTGGTAATAGACCAAAAGGAATCACAGGACTGCAGTCGTGTATGGCTAACAAGGGGTGTGTTCTGAGAAACATATCGTTGGTTGATTTTATCATTATGCAAATGTCACAGGATGCAATTACACAAGCTGGGATGACTGTGGCATCCCCAGGCAATGTGATTTATGGGCCACCATCATCCATGTGGCCCCCGATGGTGGAGATGCCCTGCATCTCCAACCATGTCTAGTGAGAGGCTGGCATCTGGGGGGGTCTCCTGGAGGACATGGTGTTCAAGCTGAGACCTGAATGATGATTCAGCATTAGTTAAAAAGAAATAAATAAACAGAGGACAGCATTTTGCAGAAGAAAATTTCTACATATGGTTAACTGTTATGTCACCATTTATTCAAACAAGCTTGTGTATCTACTCTCAAATCCCAAGACACATTGGAATTTGAAACAAAGAAAGGCAGGCAGACCAACTGCTGCTCACTAGGACTCATAATGATGGAGGTGAGACTCCAGGATGAGGAGTTAAGAGGGGAGGGTGCAGTTGAGAGGAGTAGAAGGAGTAGCAGAAGCTACACCACAGCACTCAGGGGCTCTGGAGCCAAGGGCAGGTGTCCACTGATAGCCCTAGTCCATGGCTGAAATGGCTGCTGTGGGCATTGAGCAACCTTTGGTATTTATGGCGACCACTCTGAACCACCAACGGCAAGTTAAAATACCCATCTTCATTCATTTTCTTTTGCTGTGTTAAAGTACCTGAGGTTGGGAAATTTATAGAGGAAAAAAGCTGGTTTATGTCCTGGTTTGGAGGCTGAAATCTGAGACCGAGCAGCCACATCTGGCAAGGCCATCTGCTGAGCCCCAACATGGCAGGAAAGTGGAGGGCCAGTGGGTACTCGCAGAAGATGTGAAACAGAAGGGGCTGGCCTGCATTATGACACTGCTCCTGTCTTTTTAGTTAATCCTATTAATGACCTCATCACCTCCTACGTGTCCCACTGCCTCTCAGCACCTTTACATTTGGGACCGAATGTCAACATGAGTTTCAGGGGGACACACCGTTTTCCAGTGATACTGGAATATGGCATTCCTGTACCATGGAGGTACTCAGAAGCAACAGCATGTTCGTACCAAACTCAAGTTCCCCCTCTTCCTTCTGCTGTCTGTGATACACTCTCTCTTTTTCAGAATGTGAATGGAGAAGGCCTCCTGTCTTCTAAAACTGGGGTGGGTGGTCCTCTCTGCTCCCACAGGCGGCCTTTCTTGTCTATGTCACAGCACTGGGTGTGCTGATTGTCACTTGTCCCCTCTCTGTCCTGTCGTGGTGCTGATCTTCCTCCTGCTCTGGACCATCTTCTGTTTGCATCACAACCCAGGTCTTTGAAATGAATCTCTATTCCCCAGAGCCTACATAAAAGTGGCCTAGAGTCAGCATTAAATAAACATTTAACAACTCTAGTTTTAAAATATTCCTATCCTAAATGGTCAAAATAAAAATAAATGTTTGTGTGCATGAAAGATAGAAGCCCTTGGGTAAGACAAATGGCTAGTTTGCCAAAGGTTTTACAATTGTGTGTGTGTGTGTGTGTGTGTGTGTGTGTGTGTGTATTTTTTCTTCCACTGAAAATTTCTACCAGTCTCTCTGTCGTGAAGATTCAATAGGTGGATTTATTTGTCTTTTGCATTACATTTTCTGGTGTGAGCTTAGCCTGCTATGTTCTCTTTGGAAAAATTCAGGGTTATTTCAAGTTGGTTTGGATTTTTTTTTCCTTCCCTTCCTTGTGACCAGAGTCAAATCTACATGGCATTTTTAAGGATAATTTTCAGGTTTTCCCCTCAAAAGGATGCTGGACATAAAGACTCAGAAAGGTTAAAAGGGAAAAATAGAGCTAAAAGCTGCAGTTCTATTCTGATTTCTGAATATCTGTCCTCGTCTTTATTGTTTGCAATTGACCCTGCAGGGACATCTCCTGCCCATTCCTTCTCATTGGTCCAGTTTTGATACAACTGACTAATCTGGAATATGTCCAAGAATTCTGAGCTGGGCCAGAGGTGTTGGAAACCCAACACCCTCTTCTTGTCTTAGCAGCCTCACGGTGGTGATTTCCTGGGCAATTGGAAGTGATTACTCTTAAGCTACCACATACTGGGTGCTTACAATGTTTTGAGTGTGATACTAAACGTGGTCTCCATAATATCTTAAGAACCCACAGTAACCTCATAAGGAAGATGGCATGGCCTCAGTAGAACGCAGAAAACCAAGGCTCATAAAGGCTTTGAAACACATGCAAAGATGCTGGTGGTAAATGGGAGAGCCAGAGTTCGAATCCCGAATAGAGTGACTCACACCACCTTCATTTCTTTGTGTTGTCGCGGATGGTGATGCACGTGGGGTGAGAAGGCTGGGGCTGCATCATGTGGGGGTGAGGGAGGACCATGGGCAGGACCACCATGGCCTCAGAGCCCAGGCAAAAACATGGTCCCTCTCAGGTGTGGAAAGCTTTGGAAAAAATGTTAGGAGCTTCTGGAGTTGGGAAATGCTGTAAAGGCTAGAATTTGTCCCTTCTCCGTGATCCCTGGAACGCCATAGACACTAACATATGTGAAGAGGGATAGACGGATAAACCTAATTCAAGGGCATGGGTGGATTCCACAGGAAGCAGGATATTCCCAGGACTGGGGGAGGCCTGCTTATCCTCTGGATGCAACGGTAGGTTCTCCTCTGTGGATAAAAGAAGAAACAAAAAGGCATTGATATGGCCAGGGATTTGGGACCTGGCTGGAGAACTGTAGGGAGAAGGAAGATGCCCAGGACAGAAGTGTCCCACTCCATTGAGGCGGCTCAGTGCTGAGCTTCCAGTCTCTTCCTGGTCCATGTGAGAGGCAGGCTGGCTTGGTAGAGGAAACACCAGTTTTGCTTTCGTCCAAACCTGAGATCAAATCCTGATGCTACAATACAAAGCTGGGTGACTTTGGGCAAGTTATTCAACCTCTTTGAGCTTTGGTTTCCTTATCTATAAGAAAAGTATTGCAATATTTTTAAAAAATGAGAAAAATGTTTTGACATGGTTAATGTGATTTTTGATTTGATCCTTCTGAGTGTATCAGTTCTGTCTGAGTTGGCCTGTGGTATCCTCAGGAGAAAAAGGAGAGCAGAATGAAGTGAAAGGAACTAATTCCATGCTACTGTGTGGGTCCCACTAAGACCCCAGCTCTTAGGCTAGCTGGGACCTAAGGGTGGCTGGGAGACCCAGCTGGGCAGTCCTGTGGCCAGATCATGCCGCTGCTTCTTAACTGGCCCAGAGCTGGAGTCCCAGCCTGGAGCAGGTCAAGGATCCCTGCCCTTGGCATTTCCCTCAACTCCTCCAACATTCCTCATCCCCCCAGGTCTGAAGCCCAAAGAGAGGGAGTTGGGTGACGTGATTTTAGTCTTCTTTATCTCTCCTTCTGTCCCTCCTCAGAACCCCCAGAATTGCAGTGAGCAGACTTTGCAGTGGGCAGACTTCGTTCCTTCTCTGGTCCTCCCTGAATAGACTCTAATCCTTACCTGCCGGGTCTTGCCCTTAACCTGCTAAAGCAGCCATTAGAAAAAAACACCCAAGACAACAGCATGACTTAGAATTTTATTATTGTCTGGCTGCAAAATCATTTTGTGGCTTCATAAATTTGAGTATTAAGTCCTCCAGAGGTGGTGGGGAAATGCCCAAGACCACGGGTTCTAGAGTCACCCAGCCAGGTCCAAAGAATGGCCCTGTGACTTTCAATTGATTTGACTTTGGGCAAAACCTCTCTAGGTCTTTCCCTCTACAGAGTGGGGTTGACATTACTATTTCATTGGGATTTTTGGAATAATCGGATATGTTAGTAGCTGGCAGAATGTTTGGTGCATCCTAAGCCCTCTGTAAGTGTTCATTAATAGACAAGTGTTTTTACCTTTTTAATAATCAGCACCATCACCATTTATCTTCATAATTCTTATTCATATCCAGGCACGTGGAAGCCGTGGGCTATCCAGGGCAAAGTTCTTTTACCTGGGAAGAGCAAAAGAAACACATAATAATGATAATGATGATGATGATGGTGATGATAACAATACATCATTGCTGAGCTCTGTTCTCTAGTTGATAAAGTAATTTTCCATAGAGACATAGGTTAACAATCCTGATGTTGCTGTATATACCTGAATCTAACAGTTAACTAAAGGGAGGAAATGGAGAGAGTCAGGTTCATCATTTTTGGGGTGGGGGGATTACAGACAGGTAGAGGGGGATAGAACCATCCATTTGATAATGAATCAGAGTTGGAGACATCAGGATAAATTTATAGTTAGGATGCTAGAGGCACAGACGCTTACATATGTAGATATTTATAGACAGGTGTTCGATGCACACTCAGATTTCCTTATTGCATCAGCTGAGAGTGGTTAGAAGCCACCGAGCACCCCTCATACCCAGAGCTTGGATTCGAATACTCTTTTCAATGAAGGAACCAGGCTCCTTGAAGAAATGGATGATCCTTGCACCAGAACAGGAAATACACAAGACCAGCCTGGAGAATATTGTATAACCAGAAAGTAAGGATGTGCTCAATAAGTAAATAAATAAAAGATGGAGGCATGTCAAAGGGACTTAGTAGCCCATCAGAATGGTTTCCACTCACCAAACCTAGAGCAATTTGAGCCACAAGACAAGGTAAAATAGTACTAGGTTATAACACAAAGCATGAGAAGAAGAGACAAATCTCCCATGAAGAATTCCAAAGAGTTCACGTAGACACTCCCACTCAAGGAGGCAGAGTGTGACCCCTGTTCCTTAGGTATAAATGGCACACAGTGACTTCCTTCCAAAGAGCAAAGGATGGAAAGAAGGGAGGAAGGATAGGATAATTTTACAGTGGGGAACTTTGACCAATGCCATGTTGGCTAGGTGATAAAGGCCAACGCAGAGGTGACAAGCCTTCACCCCAGGCATCCTCGACATGCTCCTGATGGGGAGCCCACTTCACCTCCAGGCCTTTCCTCTCCCAGGCCACAATCCCAACATAATCATGAGAAAAACCCAAGGCAAATTCCAGTGCTCCTCAAAACTATCAAAGCCACCCAAAACAGGCAAGTCTGAGAAACTGTCACAGTGAGAACCTAAGGAAGCATGACTAAGTTTAACTAATACCTGGAAGAGATCTGGAACAGGAAAAGGACATTTGGTAAAGGCGGAGACAACCAGAATGAGGCATGGGCTTTACTTGATACTAATATATCAACATTAGGCCATTCATTGTAACAACTTTGCCATGAGAAATTTTAATAGGGAAACCAGATCTAGGGCATCTGGGAACGCCCTTTATTATCTTTGTACTATTTCTGGAAATCCAAAACTCTTCTACAATAAATTGTTCGTATAGAGCATGTGTCCGCATCACTCTCTCATAAGTGATATGAGGACTAAGGAGATTGTGCCCAAGGAGTTATGGTCCAAGTGTCTGGCACATGATATTTCTTCAAACCACTCTTCGATTTGCCATTGTCTTTCTTTGTGACTCTTCTCTGTGATTGCTTTGAAGAAGTTGTGTTGTATTTCCTCCAAGCCAAACAAGTCCGGTTTCTGATAATCATTTGTCTTTTCTGCGCTGATGAGCACAGAGCATCCTCTTAATGTTTTTAACTGAACTTACTTTTTAACCCTAACTGGCCCTATCTGAATTGCATCTGCATATTTCTGTGGAGTGACTGAGCTGTACCGCATGATAACAGTACTCCCCATGGCAGGTACCTTGGCGCTCCAGGTACCAGATGCTCCCAATGACAGTAACTGTATCTTAAATTTTGTTACAAGTGATTGTCAAATGCACGAATCCCCTTTTCTGTCTTAGGAGAGAGAGGACTGGGGTGCTGTCAACTTCCTGTTTGCTGATGGAGGGTCTTGATGGAATGTTGTGTCACAGGACACAACATGTAGTTCTTCGTTACAATGAAGTAGGGAAAGTTTTGCATTGGGTAAGGAGTGGCTTCTGTAGAGGTGAGTCAGAGACCTCTGGAGCTGTGCAGGGGAAACATTCTGCCAGAAATGAGACCTTATTGGTCCTACTGGATTCCTCTGTGATCGCGACTGCTAAAGGAGCTGTATGTGGATATATACATACATATAAATGCACATGTCTGCATCCATATACAGAGACACACATGGCACACATCTTCATATTTCTTTTCTCACCTTGCAAGGGCAGTATTTGCAAACCATAACCTGAATGCTACTCATTCACCCTCTTGTTCTGCTTTCCTTGGATGCCAACCTGGCCTCACCTTCCATCGGCACTTTGGCTTCTCTTTCTTTGCTGGGTAGATTTGGAGAGGACTCAATTGAGCAACTGGGTCACCAGGTTTGGCCTACCTTCCTGTCCAGTAAAATGAAAATATATTTTAAAACCCAGCCACAAATGTCTGTTTAATAATTCTTGATGGCTTCTCTGAGACTGGATTTTAATATTTCTGCATATGCAGTGCCTGGAAGCTAGCACAGAATGGCTATCTAAAACTGCCAGAAATTTGCTTCCTGCAGTTCTGAATGTGAACGTGGAAATATAACTTTGGGGCAATTCGTTTCTTCTTTGGAGAGGGATCACTTTGGTGGGCCCTCTCGGTCATACTTACTTACATTAAATAACGACTCACTGCCTTGAGGTAGTGCGGGACTTGGCAGAAATAATTTCAAAGCAAATACCCTAAATGGAATATTAAGTATTCTTTTTAATAATATAAAAGCTGTCCCAAGATGTCCTGGGAGGAACATCTCTGCAGACTTTTTGCTTCTAATGAAGTGGTTAGCGGCTCCCCGGGCAGGCCTGGAAACAGGAATTGTGCACAGTGGTGGAGGTCTGGGACTGAGGGACAAAGCGATGGGTGACTGGCTTACCCTGGAGGAGAGACCTGGGGGGAGTCCATTCTAAGTGGATGGGCTAGTGATTGAGATCTGTTTCTAGGGGGAGGGGGCAGAAAAAAGACCTTCCTTTGAGCTATGAGTTAATCAGTTTATTGATATTTTTAGACATTCACTATAAACTACTCAAATTTTTAAAGTTGTATTTTATTTTTAATGGACACATAATAATTGTGTGTATCAGTGTGATACAGTGGGGGTGGTGATACATGTATACACGTCAAATCAGGAAAACCATCCTGTTCATGGCCTCAAATGTGGGTCATTTCTTTGTGGTGAGAACATGCAAAATCCTCTCTTCTGGCTATTCTGAAATAGAACATCATGGTTGACTCCTGTGGTCCACTGTGCAGTAGAACATCCCAACTTACATGGTTCCCCATCCTGCCCTGTCCACCCTCCTCAGCTGGAAAGTGTCTACCGCAGCTCTGTGGAAACAGGGGCAACAGCTTTGCCATCTTGATGCCATCCTTAGCTTTGCCCTCTTCATCATAGCTCCTGGGGCAGCCGATTCCAGGCTGGAATCCCAACACCATTGTGTTATTCAGAACTCTGTGTTGCAAGTGACAGGAAGCCAAAGCACACTAGCTATTTAGAAGGGGACTTCTCTATCCCTTTAGCTTCTCTTAAGTGGATGCAGTCCTTATTCTTTCATAATCAAGAAAGAGTTTCTCCACATGGTAAGTTCAAGGTCACTTGACTTCATGGCCTCCTAGCTCCTTGACTCCAATAGCGCCAACCAGATAAAATCATGGCTCAGTCTAGATCATGGGCTCCCTGTCAGACCAATCGTTGTAAGGAGAAGGAATTACTTATTGGGTTACCTGCTCACTTCTATGAACAGAGGTGTAATTACATATTTGGACTCTTACCTTTTTGGAGTAGACTTACCTGCTTTGCATTGGCTGGCTCTTACATCTCTAAGCAGGGGTGTCTTTGGCCATCGGAGCTCACTTGGCCCATGGACATAGCAGATTGGAAGAGCTGAGGAATTAATGTCACTCAGAAGCTGCCCTCAACCAATGATTGGTGGGACTTAGTGTAGGTTCTAAATACTCAAAATTAGTTGCTATCAGTAGCTGAAAAATACATTAGAAAAAAAACTCAGAGTAGCAAATAATGACAATTTAGACAAACTATCACTGGACCAACATTTGGGAAAAAAATGTGTTTGGCCTGACATTCCCAGGGGAAGTAGGCAGAACCCCAGCAGGTTGGCTTTGGAGAGGAGAATATCAGAGCATCTCAGGGTTCAGGCTACAGTGAAAGCCACATCTTGCTGTTTCAGTCAGCTTTGTTTTGTTGTAACTAATATACCCACAAGAACAACTTAGAGGAGAAAAAGCTATTTTGGCTCACATTTACAGAGGTTCAGTCCATAGTTGGCCAACTCCATACCTCTGAGCCCAAGATGAGGTAGGCCACCATGGCAGAAGGGTGTAATGGTGGAAAAGTGCTCAGTTCATGACACAGAGAGCACACTGCTTATTGGGGGCAAAATATTACCCCTCAAGGCCTGCCTCCAGTGGACTACTTCCTCTGAACCTACTCTACCAGCCTACAATTACCACCTGGTTAATCCATTCAGGTGGATCAACTCATCTATCAGGTTACAGCTAACCATTTTGCCTCTTTTTGCATTTCTCTCACACATGAGCTTTTGGGGGATACCTCACATCCAAACCATACCACTTTTCTATCATTGCTTCACTAATGCCAACACTCTGTTACCCCAGCTGAATCTCAGCCAAAACGCCACCATGGCAGAAGGATACACTTGCCCCTTTGGACGCCAGCCTAAGGCTGGGTTAGTTGGCTTGTTTGGTGACATTCTCTTTCGTTGTTTGGATTTGTGTGGTGGCCCAGGCGTGTACAGTGATTAAAATGCAGTCCTTATATTTGTGCATCAGCTATAGCATCCCCAGCTCTTTCCATCTGGGTTTATTGATTTCTAAAACTAAACATGCTCCATACATGTCACAGGATGAGTTATCTAGAAGCAGAGGCAAGGAGAGGGGTTCAGGTGAATGTGACTCTGAGGCAGGTGCCGTGCTGGTAATAGATATACCTCTAACATTGTCTCAAGGGAAACCCAATAGGAAAGACAAAGGAACCACACAAAGATGGTGGTCTCAGGTAAAGTCTAGACCAGGGGTGATCAAAATATGGCCCTTGGACCAATCTGATGTCACCTATTTACAAATAAAGGCTTATTAAAACACAGCTATGCCTACCTATTCATATAACATGTAGGGCTGCTTTCATACTACAGTGGCAGAGTACAACAGTTGTAACATAGGCCGCGTGGCTTGCAAAGCCTATCATATTTACTCTCTGACTCTTTGACAACCCAGCTCTAACTTGCCTCAACCCACAGTTCACTCTGAGCAGCCATTGCTCCAGTTATCCCCACCTGGAGGCAAGTGGCTGGTCTTTGCACCTAAGTGTCAGACAGGTGTTGATTGGCAACTACCCCAGGTGCTGAGGGTAAGGTGAATGGAGTGCATTAAGCCCAGGGTTGTGGCTTGGTCGGCTGAGAGCAAGTCTGTGGATAACCACAGGTGGCTGTGAGCTGTTAGTGGCCAACATCCTCAGTAGCTCAGAAATGAACAGACACCAGGTACAGGGATCTTTCAAGGTTCTTCCAGTATTGAGTGCTAAGAGTACCTGGATCAACACCGTTGTGTCATAAAGCTGGAGAGAACCTGGATCTTGTCCTGAATTAGCCATCATTATCTCACCTGGACTTCCTGTCTCCCATTTCACTCTTGCCCTCTGCCTTTCCAACCCATTGCTCTCAAAAAGAAGAAGAGGTCCCCTAACAAGCCCTGCTGGGTCCTGCCTGCCTCTGCAGCCCTACCCTGCTCCACTGTCATCTCCCTGTGTTCTCCAGCCATGCTCGGCTGGCTGTGGGGGCCGCTCTCTCCACCCCTGGGCATCAGGTTCCCCAGCTGCAAGTCCCACACACTCTTTCCTCTGCCGGGAACACCCTCCCTAGTGCCTTCTCTCCTCCACCACACTTCACTGACACTCTCATCTTCTTCCAGATCACATCTCAAAGGACTCTTCCTCAGATGAAACTTCTGGAACCTCTCTCCCATGAATTCCATTCCCCCTGAGTAGCCAATATTCAATATGTATGTCTTTATACATTTTGTTCTGTTTTGTGTAACCATAGCACACAAAAATAGACATAGATTTTCTTTTAAGAAAAATGCTCTATTATTTGCATTACTTTGAAGCTTGTTCCTCCACTTAGTAACAGAAATCATAAGAAATGCTCCAGCTTGACATACTTAAAAGTGAGTTAACCCACTTTAATTCATTTTTTCTTAATAGCTACATGATATGACATCATATGTTTGTACATATTATGTATAATATATAAATACAATAGGTTTTTTTTTTAAGAATTCCCATGTGATAGGAATTCAGATTGTTCTTGTGGGGTTTTTCCCCCATATAACAAATGCAGTGGTGCAAAAACCATCTCTGAACAAATATCCTTACATTCTGGTGCTTATATTTCTATATCCTCAGTCCCCAGAAGTGGTACTGTCTGGCCAGCATATACATGTACCCTAAGTTTCAATACACTGTGCTAGGCTCCTTTCTGCAAACATACCAAGTGCCACGTCCACCAGCAGCTTATGAGGCCTCCCTGTCCCTGACACCTTTACCAGCTCTGGTGTCCTGTGATCTTTTTTAATGTCTGTCAAACTTTTGGCAAAGGAAGAGCTTCTCATTCTTTCGATGTGCATCTCCTTGACTATTAACTGAGGTTGAGCATCTTTTTATACCAGTATTGTTTTGACAACAAATTCAATCTCTGCCATGATGGGACCTTCGCATGTTAACTTAGGGGGAGGTGGAGATGTTCTGAGCACGTGCTTTGCCTTTTGAGGCCATGTCCCCGACCTGTTCTCAGATCATGAGTTGGCTGTTCCTGACAGTGCTTGTGGCTTGGTCGGCTGAGAGCAAGTCTGTGGATAACCACAGAACACCTCTGGTGTTCTGCCATGCATGTCCCCAAAGGGTAGGGAGAGATACTGGGGCTGGGTAGAACGCTCTGCCCTGTTGGTGACTCCTCTCCGTTTCTTCACTTTCAGATGCCACCCAGATGAACAACGCAGTGCCCACCTCTCCTCTGCTCCAGCAGATGGGCCATCCGCACTCCTACCCCAACCTGGGCCAGATCTCCAACCCCTATGAGCAGCAGCCGCCAGGCAAAGAGCTCAACAAGTACGCCTCCCTCAAGGCAGTCGGTAAGGCCTCCCGGGACCTCTGCTCTCCTTCTCCCCTGTGTCCCTCCTTTGTTTGCTCTCTCCTTCTAAATCTCTTTCGCTTTTTCTACTCTTTTTTCAATTTCTCTATTTTATTTCTCTTTTTTCTCTTCTTCTGTCTCTTTTTCTCGTTGTTTCTCCTTTGTCTCTTTCTTTTCCTCTATCTATCTATCATCCATCTTCTTACTCTCCCTATCTGGGGCCCAGAGTCCTTCATATTCTTTCACTGATGCTCCTGAAATCTGACCTTGCTGTGTGGGGCAGGGTGGTTGGGAAGGGACCCCTGTGGGGTACGGGCTGCTCCCTGGGGAGGAGGACCTGGATGCTCATCGGTCCCACTGACACAGCCCCTTCACATCCCATCTGCCCTAATGAATCTGTAGGGGGCCCAGACATAGAAGGCGTGTCTGTCAGTCCCAGCAATGCCACCCTTCCCCTGCACGGTCCATCCCACCTCTAGGAAGATGGCCGACAATGCACTCCTTCCCTGGGTGGCCTCTGTTCTTTGAGATGTAGGATTTTCTGGGCAGGGCAGCAGTTCTTAGCATGGGCACACAGGCTGCATTGGATGCTGTCTCCTTGATCCAGAGGAAGGCACAGCTATCATCCCAGTTGTCAGATTAACTGCCCCAAATCCAACGGGGGGGGGGCGGTGACAGAGCTTTAGAGTGGGTCCTGTGTGGTCACAGGGTGCTAGGGCCAACACTTGCCTCACTGCCCCGGCTCTCTCGCCACCACCACCCCATACACACCCCTATTCAGGGTGACAGTAACTCTGACAGTGATCCAGGCTTTGGGCAGTTCACTCCCAGAAGAGTTTCACTGGACAGGAGCAACAGCCGCCGCAGAGCTGGTGATCCCTGACTCCAGATTGACCGTGGCCACCTGTGGTCTCCCTAGGCCAGCAGCACGCGCTTGTGGACGCCCGACACCACGATTACAGCAGAGCAGGGGCAACTTGCCCAGGGCCCATATCTGAGCTTTGAAGTTCAATGATAAATGGGGTCCACCATTATATTTGATTCTTCTTTAGGCATAGAAAATATCAACCCAGATGTCATTTTCTTTTAGAACCAGTCATCCTATCCCACACAGCTCATTTCTGCAACCTGGGTTCAGAGTCACCTCCCCCCAGCACTCAGTAGCTCTTTGGATAAACAATAGATGGATATTCCAAAAGAGCTCTTTGATTCTCTCCAGGATTTGTGTGACTCTTTAGTTAACAGATATTTGCAGAATGTTTGGGAGTAAATTTGCAATATCAAAATAAATTTGACATCCTTTGTATAACCCTTTCTTCCACAAATCAGGGGCTCCTGAAATGTTTTTTGCTTGAATGAATTAACTTATTTTTGACAAGAATAGCTTGGTTGTAAAGAAGCATCCTTATATTTTCTGGAAAACTGAAGGATCTCATTTGAGGGACTTTTCTAAATCCTGGACATTGCTATGAGTTCTTCTTCTTCATCTTTTATTTGGGCCTTAACTGAGTCGCAGGTTGTCTTTTGAGTCTCCAGTAAGAGAAAGGCCAATTTGAAGCAGACCAAGGAACCACCTGACCCAATGGTTATCTAAGAGTCCAGCATCTGCTTGCATCAGTGAACTGCAAATCCCATAATAAATGTTCTTTCAAGGGTTCTTTATTAAGGCATAATGTGATCATGGTGTGAATGATGAAATGCATTTCATTAGTGGAATCATTACCACCCAGGAGAGAAGTTGTTTAAAAATGGCTTGCTGTTGAAAGCCCAGCAACCTCTCAGAACTAGACTCATTTTGTAAAAATTCAATCCAGTGAAAAAGGGGAGGGTTAGCCAGCCTCTAGGGTGAACTGCTAAGTTCGGAAAATAAATGCCTCTTGGAGAATTTAATATGCAGAACATCAGGTGTATAATCAGAGGCTCCATCTTGGCCCAGGCTCTAACCTTACTTAATTGTGACATCGAGCCCATCATTGAAATGCTTGGACTTCAACTTCTTTACATGAAAAATGAGGAAGTCAAATGATATGGTTCCCAAGCTCCATTCTAATTTTACAATTATAAAATTAAGCAATTCCATTTGTTGTAATTATCAGAATACCTGTAGGCCATTATACAGGTCCCATCATTCATTGCCAATGCTGGGGAAAAAAAGAGAAAGGGTGGTAATCTTGGTCATTCCTGAGATAAATTCTCCCCAGACCTACCTTCCTGTATTTCCCATTTATTTTATTTTTGTTGGCTTGTTGGAATCACCCTCATTCATGTTTAAAGATAGCTCTTTTATCTTTATGATTCAGGGATCTGGGCACACACCATCTAGTCATGTTTAGTGTGTGACTGCAGAATGGTCTCTGTCCCTAAGGAGTTCACTGCTCAGCTATTGGTAAAAGATTAGCACACACTAAGGAAATGTCTTGGGGCAACTCCACATAGGACTCTTCAAGAAGGGATGTTGGGAAAGAATTATTCATTCAATTTGATTCCTTCATTTCATTCTCCAAACATTTAATGAGTCCCTTGATTGTAAGCCCCACTGAGGCACGGATCAGGTCTATCCCAAGTGTCAGTGTATCCCCTGCATGAAGCCCCATAGGAGGCACTAAGTAAGCACCCCCTGATACCTCTTTGTAAAACCAGCTCTCGTGATAGGCACCATATTAACTCAGGAGGCTGAGATGGTCAGCAGGAAGGCAGAATGTACCAAGTAATGGTAGAAATTACTGAGCCTCCTCAGGTCTCAGTCTCAGTTTCCCCATCTGTAAACAGAGACAATCATACTACACAGCTAATAACTTGGACAAGTCAATGATATAGTGCTGGTGAAGTTCTGAGCCCGGCACACAGTGAATACTGCAGCACATTAAACTCTCCAGACCAGAGGTGTTTGCTTGTCGTATTCTTTTATTCTCCAATATATTCTGGTGCCTTGATTAACATGCGATTGCCCAAATTTCATTTTATACGAGAGAAAGAAGGTTGGGTCCGTATTCCTTACTTATTTGGGAAAGACATACATAAAATTTAGCTCACGTTGGGATGTGATAAAACAAATAAACAAGAAAACAAACAACAAATGGCTCTTTGGAAGCATCCCAGCAACTAGCAGAGTCAGACCCAATTGCTTCACTTTCCTCAGCTATTATTGTCTGGACAAGAAAAGTGGATTTCCAGATGTCTTGAGTGCTACCTTCCATCAAAGAAAGCTTCCCTGTCACTTAATGAACCCTCCTTTCTAAGGCTGTAATGTGGGTTTAAACAGTCTGGAAACATTTTCCACCAAGGTTGAGATCAAGAAATGTGTCTTACGCATTAAACCAAAATGTATCTGGAAGACCAAATTAAACACCCGCAGCCTCTGGCCTGAGCCTCCTGTGTGATGGGTAGTTAAAGTGTGAGAACCATCTGTGGTTCTTCATAGGTCCATGTTTGCAAGACAGAAGAGTCTGTGAACGCACCCCAAAGGTCATCTGGTGGTAGAGAGGAGGGCCCCTGCTTCAAGAGCGGGAAATGCCACTCTTTGATGTACTTCCTCATGGACGTTGCACACAAAGAGGCAGAATGTACCAATATAACTGATCAAATGCTGTGTGTCTTCATTTTAAGTTCAATATTTTAATTTTGAGAAAATATTTTCTCTTTTGCTGTTTGACAGATGATTGACTCTGTTGCCAGAATCATGTTACATTTTCCAACAGCATTTCATAAAAAACCTCAGCAACAGTCCATTTCATTGTGGTGGGACCTCCCTCTTCAGCCTTGCTGTAGGGAGCATGTGTGAAAACCCCAAAGAGACGCATGACACTCTCTGCCATCGATCCATCTCTACCTGTTTTATATTTTTAAAAGTTGGGGAAGAAAGGAGGTTAACATCACTGAGATCCCAAACAGCACACCCCCAAGAGAGACAGACCTACTGTTTTGCCGATGGGGAGACTGAGGTTTGTACAGTTAAGTAATTGGCTTCACATTCAAGATTGCCTGACTCAGGAATCTTGTTCTTTCCATGAAATGATTCTGTCTTCTTCAGAGCAATTCCTGGCATCCAGAGTATATAGCCAGGCAAAAGAAAGGTCCGGGAATCCATCCTCCACTCCAACCCCTTTCCTGGATGAAGTGTACTAAAGTATCAATCCTCTTTCTTTGAAGTAAAAGTTTTCCCATGATGCTGAGTATAACTAAGATATAACAGATTTGAGGCATACAGTAGTCGAGGGATGATTTACATACAGTGAAATACACCCCTCCCAACTTTACAATAGCATGGTTGTTGAAAAATGCTTCACTTGAGTAATGTCCCAATAAAGACAGGAATATTTTTATCACACAGAATGTTCCTTCTTAACCCTTTTCTTTGTATAACTTAGATCCATCCCTTTTAGTGGGTGTTTTTCACCTAAAAAATATTCATCTGATGTGCATTAGTGCCACTGAGTACAGAGTAAGGACTTAAATACATGTTGGTGGCCTTGTGCCATCTGATTAACTATTGTCAACAGGTTTATGAAAGAAATTCATTACTGCCTGGCCAGAGATCAGTCCTGTCTTAGGTGAAGGGTCAGAGGTGACAAAGGAGTGGTTCCTGCCTTCAAGGCCGACAATGGCTTTCCTTTGGGGGTAGGATGACTTCTTTGGAGGTAGTGATTGGGGATGGGTCAGGAAGATCTGAGAACCTATCGCTATTTCCAGATGACCCTGACTCCAAGGGAGAAGAAGCACCCGGTCATCCCAGGCGGGTCTCACTTAATTTTAACTGTATGGCTCTCCTGCCATGCCAATTTCCCCTCTGCTGAGTGATGACGGTGTAGACTTCAGATCCGCAGGGGGAACATGGCAATCTGAGTGTCCTTTGGCACGCCTGGGAAGCCAACCAGAAACGTTTAAGTGGGGCCGGATCTGTGCTCTGTAATCATTCAGATCACACACTGTTCCATGGGTCTCCTCTAGGCTGACAGCCTGCTGTGTCTCTGGAAACTGCAGAAAGTGTGGAGGACTCAGTCTTTCCAGGTAGATTCCTCAAATAGGACTGGAGAGCCAGCGGCCTCCAGCCAATGGGGAGAGGCCTTTTCAGGTTGTTAGCCAGGTTTTAAGCAAACCCAGTTTTACCAAGGACTGTCAAGGAAAGGGGCGGGTATTGCTGAGGCCCTTCTCATCTTCTTTTATTTTATAAAAGGAGTCACCGTGGGATCCTGTTATTAATATGAGATTCCCTTAGGGCTCATTCAGTACATCTGAAAGAGGGTTCAATTTGAAGAAACTGATTTATAACAGAATTTCCAGGTATACATCTGTTCCATGAAGCATTGCATTGCTCATTATGGAATTCTCAGATAACAAGCTGGATCTCTTTAGCGTTTAGGGAAATTTCCATACCTTAGACAGAATGACCCTTTGGAGAATATTAGATCTGATCATTCATTCAACAGTATTTTTCTAGCACTGTGGGCTTCATGCTCTGGGAAGGCAGGCCCTATCCCACCCAGTATTTAAAATTACAGCCAGGAGAATCTGTCCCAGTCAGGAGTTTGGAACTTGAATTTGGAATCAGGTGTCCCCTTCCCGGAAAGAAATGACAACAAAATAGGATCAAAATTTATCTCTTGTCATCAGAGTGTAGTTGTTAATCAAAGTGACCTCACAAAGCTCAAACTTTGCTTTCTTCTATAACAAGTTGAAATGTAAAGCTGGGCTTACTGCCTGAGAACTCTAGAACACTCTCTCCACCACATAGACCTGACAATACCCGGGCACTTTGGGGAGGTCTCTTCCCTGGGTCCCTTGAGGTCTTCCCCTCCTCGTGGTCACAGCTGGGGCAGCCCACAGCAGTTGGGTGAGGGCAACAGCAAACGAGGGGTACAAGGCCAACAAATCAGCATCTCTCGATTGTTATTTTTTTAGGAAATTCTGATGGTGACTGGGCAGTGGCGACGCTTACCCTTAAGTCACCAAAAGGTATCGTATAGCTTTTTCTAGCTTTTTGTCCAGGTGTTGTTGAATTTAATATTAAATCATAAAGGAACAGAGAGTCCAGGTGTCTGTATGTGACCCAGTGCACAATTGTGTCCATCTCGAGTGGTTTCCTGCAAGTCCTTCTAAGTCCCCCTGTGTAAGTGTTTATGTGTGTGCACGTGGGCTGAGGTGTGGGGTGCCTATGCTCAGGGCAACTGTTGGACAGTGGCTTCCTGACATCCCTTGCCTGAAGGAGAAGTCCTCTATCAGAAACCACCCCAGGTAAGACATCTTGGAGATGTGGATTTTTTTTTATTTCCTCAGAATTCTACAGAAGCAAAAATGGCAGAATACAGACTATTTTAATGTAGGGGAAATAACTCAACTTCTGATGGGGAGATAAACTCAATCAAGTTGTTGCCTAAAAGCTGTTAAGGGAGACCTGAGATTTGCACCCGAGTCTTCCTAACTCCAAAGTTAGAAAGGGAACAGCTCTTTTTCAGGATGGACCCAAAACGTTCTTCTTCATTCCTTACGCTTTGCTAGATTTGATAGTGGGAAGGAACTACCTGACCCAAGGAGGTAGAGGTAGCATCCTTTAATGACCTTGAACTGACGGAGGTTGAAGACAATGCAGGATTCTAGGTAGGATAGCAGCTTGGCTGTTTTGTCTGCTCAAAAGATCATCTGACTTCCAAGTGGAGACTGGATTAAGAAAAGGTGAACTGGACTTGAGGGCACCAACTGGGGTCTCTTGTAGGTGGGTGGTGACCTGCTCTGGGGTGGTAGCAGATGGAGAGAAGAACGTGGAGTGTTCTGAATGAGTGGATATGATAGGAAGGAGGGACCAAGGGACCAGGGGTCTCACTTTGCAGCCACAGAAGCACACGCCAGCACACCTATCATTTTGCTGCAGTAGAGAAGTCTTGCTGGAGCCGAAGACCCGTGGATGGAGTCTCTAGGTATCCTTCTGAGGGTTAAGGTTCTAAGAGGGAAATTTGACCAGGGTCCCAAAGACTCATAATAAATAAATACATAAATAAATAAAAACTGAGTTGTAGAAGACCAAAAGGTCACTGTAGTCTCACACTGAGGAAGAGATCTTTAGAGCCACCTGTTTAATGAGAATCCCCTGATCACCCTGTTGTCACCTTGAAAGAAACAGATTTTTGGGTCTTACATTAGCTAATGACTATTCACATGTCAAAGTCCATTTTTAGAAATGCAAACAATTTAGAACATGACAGACCTGCTAATTTGAGAGGCATAAACTTTTTTTCCTCTCCCCTGTGAAAAACAAAGCCATTAGGATCTCGTGACAGCACTTGGAGGCAGACTGCTTCCCTGTCCTTAGAGCAGATTACTGTCAGATGCTTTTAGAAAATATTTCAGGACAGATCAGAAGCAAGGGTCTGAAAGCCGTTCTCTACCCAAACAGGCTAACCTCACCTGCCCTGCACTTTTACTGCTAAAGGCACTTTTACTTAACTTGCAGTGTCTGGAGAGGAGCAAAGGAGTCCCAGAGAGGGCCAGGCCCAAGGGCCTTTGGGGTCACTCTCTTTCTCTCGTGTCGTCTACCCCATCTCTAGACCATGAATGCAGATGAAGTACAACAAGGTTGGGGGGTTTGTATGGGCCTGCCTCCCACCTTTGGCTACCTCCTTTAAAAGGAGACATAGCGGAGTGTGAGGGCTTAGACTCCCACACATTTGAGTTCCAATCCCAGCCCCAGCATTTGCTGGTCCTGTTATCTTCAGCAAGTTATTTGACCTCTCTGAACTCCTGTTTCATGACCTGAAAAATAAGGACAATCACACCACCTGCCTCCTAGATGGTTGCGAAGGTAACGCTTACAACAGGTGGCCCACTACCTGGGATAGGGTGAGTGGTAAGCGTGTGCACCTCTCTCCTGGTGTTTTGCTATTACTACCATCAAGTGAGCAAGATCCTGTAGCTCCAGAAAAGCCTGCAGTAATCAAAAACGTTAAACAGTTTAACCCAAACACCTTTCATTTCCCAAACACCTTTGACATCAGATCTCTTCCCTCTGAAGGCGAACCAGGTAACCTCTTTATAACCAGTGGCATGGATGTTGCTGGGGATGCCCTTTGAGAACACAGGGCATGGGCTAAGGAGTTGGTAGGAAGGGGGTGTCACCTGGGGAGTTTGGATAAGGAAGGGTGGCAGTGAGGACAAGGTCCCTGAAGATGTAAGACTCATTGACTACTATTTGCTTTGGAAGACAGCCGCTTCTGCCAGGACAGGAAATGGCCAACATCAGGCTGGTGGGACACTGTCGATTGCATGACCTGGGGCTTCCCCTGAAAGTTGCCCCCTCGTAGTTGCTATTGCCTACCCACCCCTGTCCACCTTGGGAACTCCTGGCACGTTTGTTTAAAACCAACCAAAGAAAGACACCACTTCAAGCCCAGTGGACAGTCGTAATCAAGTTGTAGCATGCTTTTGGAAATCTATTTTGAGATGTGCATCTGTACCGTCCAGAGCTATGTTGGAGCACTGAACTTGGGGGAAACTGCCATCATCACACTGTGATTTTAATTGCTCTGGTTTTGACTGGAACCAGCCCATAAGCTCAAGTCACTCACATGCTCTGAACTTCCATTTCTACTTTTGCTGAAATAGGAGACAGTCCGTCTCCACTCTCCATTGGGTTTGAGGGAGCAATGATATAAAGTAATGTAACTAAGGTTTTAGCACGGGGCTTGGTATAGAGTAGGTGCTAAATACGTGGAAAGAAATCCAGTACTCACTATGTCTCCATTCACCTCTGCTGCAGAGATAATTCTTTACCATTGTGAAGGCATCTTTTAGAAAGAAATACACTTCACTCAGCTTTCTGCTTCTGCAGGTTAGCACACTGGGACCTGCTGAGATGACTGCGGTTGTCTAAAACCACACAAGAAAATTGCATCTCACAGGACCAGGACTCAGACCTCAAAGAGGGGCTCAAGGACTTGACCCAGTCCCACTAGAGAAACCAGCTACAAATGTAAATCCAGGGTCCAACAATCCTAAGCACCTGGAACTTGGGAATGGGGGGTCCCTGATTTTTTTAAAACACACTTTCTGAGTGATTCTTATGTACAGTGCCGTGTACACCTACCCTATCCTAAGTGCACGGTTTGCACTACAGCACCAATTTTCCTGCCAGCATTCTGCCCAACATGAGTGTTTTTCATGTTTGCTGAAATAAAATGATCATCCTCGTGATGTTTTGAACTGGGCTGTAGCTAGAGGATGCCAGCATCAGAAGTGGACTCTAGGATTTGGTTTTCCTGCTCTGCTACTTATTAGCAATGGCGGGGTAACTTGACAGCCTAGTTATTCAACATCTCTGGGCCTCACATTCCTTCATCTGCCACATGGAAAGAATGAAATTGCCCCACCATCGTTCTTTAAGAGGGTGTAAATGTGATCGTGTAGAGGAAATGGGTACAACAGTGTCTAGCCCACAGTAGGTATTCAACGAATTCTAGTTCTTTCTTTCCTCTAAGAAAATTGACATAGCCCAGTGAGAAGTGTTAGTCCCAGAAACATTGAAGGCACAAAGCAATAGAAAACGTGTAATTGGGTTATAGTTCCATTGGAGTGCACACAGCCTGCAGATGTCCTGAGAGACTTCCACCTGAAGGCCACCTTAAAACATTACTTGAAATTCTGGCTCTCGCAATTTTCTGATTTGGGTTATTGGTTTGGTAGCGAGCAGTAGGATACAGAGCAGGAGGAGCACAGGAGGTGATAAGAGGTGATTTTTTTTAATAAAAATCAAATCCCACCTGCTCTCAAGTTCAGCCCTTTTGAAAAGCACACAGCAAGCACTGGAGTTTGGATGAGCTTCCTTGGGAATCCACAGGACATGAAAGGAACCAGTGGAGAGGGTTCTCTGATTTTCAGAAAAAGCCATTGCATCAGAGTTGCAATAAACATTTTATAAGTTTGAAAGTAGGTTCCTCTGTGCATAAGCCAACTGGATGCTTTCCTTCCAAAGCCACCTTGCATGATGCCCACAGCACATAGTAGGCATGCAACATTCATTGGGTCAATAAATTATGAAATTAAGCTGGGCCTAGAATGTGAAGGATGTGTTGTCTTTTCTAAAGGACTTGGAAACCAAAAATCAGCCAGATGGAAGTCTGGAGACCTATGTTCTAGACCCAGTGGTGTTTCTAGCCAGTAAGATATCTTTGAACTTGTTGTATAATAGGCTGTTAAGTGTATGAATTGGAAAGCTTGAGATTATTGATCTTGTTGGCTCCCCCTGTCTCTATACAGATCCCAGGCTTTGCTCTGATTGGCTTGCTTCATCCTGCACTTACCCCAAAAAAGTCATTGTGGTGAGAGCAATAAGATGGACTGTGTTGGAGAATAGCAGGGTGTGGAGGAGTGGAGAGGTATGTCACCCCATGGGTTAAGAACAGGGGAGAGCTGGCTCCCACCTGAAAACTGAGGGCTCTTCCTTCCTAGAAGTAGGGTGAGTGAATAATTGGTACTTGTATCAATTGTCCATGGCCACGTCACACTGTGTAACAATGGACAGCAAATCTCATGGCTTATAGTTTTTAGAGCTCAGCATTTATTTAGATCAGGAGTCAGTGATTTGCGCTGATGTGGGAGGTTCTTTTAGTCTCAGCTAAGTTCACCCATCTGTCTGGGAGTTGGCTGGATAATGGACGATCTGGGCTTGTTTTAGCTGGAATGACTTATGTGGCTCTGCCCCTGCTCAGAGAGGGTGGCCCGGACACATTCTCATGATGGTGGCCGAGGCGCAAGAGGGCAGCCAAAGCCTAGCAAGCGCTTCTTCAGACCTCTGTCTGCATCGTGTCTGCTCACATCGGCAGTCATGTGGATCGACTCAGAGTCCAGTGGCGAGCCTCTTCTCTTTCCCTGGAGGAGTTTCAAAGTCATGTGGAAAAGAGTGTGGATACAGCAGAGGGCCAATAAATTGATTCATGCATTAATCCAACATCCCAAATCCCATAATTACCTACTTTGAGATGATTGCAGGGAAATATAGTAAAGTGAAAGTTGGCAAATGGGACTAAGGTTTCTTACCTTCAATTTTCTTCATTTTTAAAACCACCAGTTGTACGAAATTTCACCAGCATGGAGGCTCATCAGAAGACAAACCACACAATGGGTTTCTGAAAAGAAGTGGCTCCATCTCTGGAGCAGCAATGCAGGACACATGGAAAGGCAGAGAGTGAACACATGGTTTCCCTCCAGGACTCTGTAGTCAGCCATGGCTGGGGCATAAGCCTGTCCACCTTTGTTGGACAGCCATTCTGAAAATGGCGGCCACAGACCTGGTCTGCCTAAGTGAAGACGCAGAGGGCCCAAGGTTTCAGAGGGTTGTCAGCAGCAGGAGACTCACAAAGGGCTCCCAGCAGCCACAACACAAGCAGCTTTGGTGCAAAGCCCAATTCAGGCAATTTCAGAATCTTCCCACCAAAGGCAGTGAGACCTCCCTTCAGGAGCACTCAGGGTTAACATAAAGAAGGGGCCAGGCTTCTGGACACCCCTTTCTGGTTTTCTCTTTGAGTGATGAGCCTCAGGAAAAACTCGGTGTCCTGTTGGGAGAGGTGAGGCCTTGGGCTTCATTAGGACTGGTCCAAATGCAATTCTCTCTTCCTGCGCTCTGCAGCAAGGACCCGGACAGACCAGGGGAAATGGGGCTAATTTGCCAAAAAGACACATCTTACCACCTCCTCCCTGGTCCTCTCCTGCTTAGGGAGTTCAACTCTTTCCTGCCTTTCTTGTTTCTGCCTGCTGAGATAGCCTCAGGAACCAGCACAGCTTTACAGCATGTATTTCAAAAGAAAAGACAAATGCCTGGATATTTTATTAATATCAGGAGCTGTCCCCCTTTCACTTTTTAATTTAGCTTGTGAGGGAGGTTAAAAAAAAAAAAGGCAGAGACCCAGAAACTATTTCTATATAAGTTAAAGCAAATATCACCTGACATTAGCAAAAGGCCCCCCACAAATGTTGTAGCTTAAGATAAAGACATGTGTTTCTCAGGTGATCGTCTCCACTGGAGTGGTCCAGGTTGGTGGGGCATCTCGACTCCAAGTGGTCACTCAAGGATCCAGGCTCCTCCAGCCTCGTTGGTCTCCTCTCCCCTCCCCTGCTGTCCTCTCCAGCATTGTTATAGGTATTTGTTGTCATAGTATCATTCTAGCCTGGGAAGGGGCAGAGAGGACACCCAGGACTGCAGTTTTCTTTAAAGCAAAGTAATTTGATGTGGAGATTGGGTACATCACTTTTGCTACCATTCCATTGGTGAGAGATCAGGCACACCGGTCAGATTTGGCATCTAAGAAGGCTGGAAAATCTCGTTTGAAGCTGGATGAACATGTACTCAAGGGGGGGAAAAAAGGGTTGAAAAGATCTGATCCAGCAGATAAGCATGGCAAATAAGAAGCCATCTACAGTATCTCTAAGAATGGGGTTATATACTTGAGGAGTCCTAATTTGTACCATGTATAATATGCTGAGATTTTACATGCCTTGTCTCATTTACTTCTCCGCTGCACTCTGCAAAGTAGATTTTGTTATCCTCATTTTAAATTCCTTTTATTTTCTAACAATGACAGCAGTAGCAGCCGCAATGTATTGAATACCTACTTTGAGGCAATGACCTTGGTGCAGAGCACTCTACATGGTTCACTCCAATACCGGAAACTCCCCCATTGCATAAGTCATGTTATTTTATTTTTGATTTTATAGGCAAAGCTTGGAGAGCTTAGATAATTTGCTCAAGGTCTCAAGCCTATAAAGTGGAAGAGTTGGGATTTAAACCCATTTCCATCTTCAATTAAGTTCAGCATTCTTTCCTTCATATTGTAAAGGGAGATTTTACAGTCACCAAAATCAGATGTGCCTATGTCCAATATGCATTGGTGCACTGAATCCTTCTAACTCTCAGCCTCATTAATTCCTCTTTCCAGCATTTTCAGATCTCACTGCCAAAGTCTTGCCTTTCAAGACTTGGGGCTCAATTATGGCTTCCAGGAGCCTAGTAGGGGATGTGAAACCAACACTTTGGCTCTTGGTTACCATCAAATGTGATGGCCGCTCTCTGCATGGTGGCATGGGAATAGTGGAAGCACAGGAGAACAAGTATTGGTGAACATCTCACTAGATGGTCATGGAGAGAAATAGTGCACAGAGCCCCGGCAACTACACCCACCCCATTGACACAGGAGGTTAAGTGGGAAGACATGTGGAAGGATCCTAAAGAGTGTCCAGCCCCGGGGGAGGACCTCAGTCTCCTCCTGGTTCTAGGAGAAGCATGTGGCTCCTTATGTAACCCAGCTCTGGGATGGGAGGCCACCTCCTTTGGTGACTGGCCTTCAGTTCAGCCAATGCCAGTGCACCTCAAAGGTTCCAGGACCCATGCCTCCCGTAATGGAGGAGCCCACTGAATGCTGTATAACCAGAGCCTGGAAGGGGAATCTCATGTCACCTCCAGCTCTGGGCTCCTGAGCCATCTTCATGAAGACAAGGAAAAAAGTATTTATTCTTGTTGTGTAGTGGGAGATTGGGATGTCATGAAACCTCTGGCCTTAACTGTTGGTGTTTTCTCTTGAGAACCCGGTAGTTGCATATGTACTTTGCTTTCCGAAGTTTTGAGAGAAAGAATCAAGAAGAGTGTTTTCCCTGTGTAATCCTCACTTCTATAGTTTTGAAGGGGTATTTTCCTTCAGCCCCTTGTCACAGAACAGTGTTCATCTTCTACCATGCAAGTGGCCATAAAGTCAAGAAGTAGAGCTTCCTATCCTGGGTCAAAGTCCAGCTCCACTTGGACAAAACTTCTCTGATCTTCAGTTCCCCCAATTATAAAATGAGACCAATAATAGCACCCTCCCCCATTAGGTTGCTGAGAGTATTTGGAGGGGGAAAAACATAAACTCCCTAGCAGGGTGCCTGGCCTAGAGCTCATGAGGAATGGCGAAGGCTTGAGGTGGGACATCACCTAGCAGGTGTGTTCCATCACCTGAGACCCAAGAATACCACCGGGTGAGCATGAGCTGCAGGAACCTCCTTGAGATATCTTTGGCCCAAGGAAAGATGGTAGGTGGGAGGCCTCCTGCGGAGCCCTCACATGTGCAGCTTGTCTGGGAGACTGGTTATTACCTCCACGCTCCCTCTCTGCACGGAAGTGAGGCTCTGTCCCGCCCTGCACCTGTACTGGTGTCTGCTGCTAATTAAGTGGGAGACAGATGGAGGAAGGGTACGGTTTAATTTTACAGCCCCAGTTCCTTCAAGGCAATTAGACTCATTGGAAGAAAAGCACCTTTTTCTTTCTTTCTCCTTCTTTTTTAAATGAAGAAAAATCAAACAGGAGATGGCCAGTGTTCTTGAGAGGCCAACGCGTCTGTTTCCCGGTCTGCCTGTCAGCCATCTGCCCACGAGGTACCAGGACCGATTAGGTTAATGCATTTATTAATGAGGCTTACAAGAGTGTTCAATGAATCTGTTATTTCTTTCACAACGAGTTCTTTTCATATACTAAGACAGAGGCCACGCTGCACAAAGCAGAGGGTGGCCAGGTAAGCATTTCTTCCCTTTTGTCTTGCTCCAAATCAGAGGAAACCAGAAACACTATGAGAAGGAGATTTCATGAAAACTGCATTTCCACCACCTCATCTCCAGCCACCTCCTTGTTGCTGAAATAATTTTGAAAGTCTGTCTTTGGTGAGCTGTTTCAGTGCCCCAGGCATCCAATCTGTGCCTCACCTCTCTGAAAACACTCGAGTCCTGTAGAGGGAGATGGTCAGACAAATAAATAGGTGTGAGTAATATAATCTTGTTCTGTGGACATTTGATGATTGAAAGCTAGCCTTGCTTTTTTTCCCCTCTAAACAGATATCCTTTCAATTTCTCAGAACTACCATGCTCCTTCCCATCCCAGGGGTTTTGCTATTGGCATGTATCAGTCATCTACTGCTGCATAACAAATGATTCCAATCCTTAATGGCTTAGTTTTCTGAATGTTTATTGGGATCATGATTAAGGATCAGCTGGGTAGTTCTGGTTTGTTCTAGATTTATTGTGGCTCTCTATATTTGGGGTTAGCAAGCAGATTGGCTGATGGCTATATGGTCCAGGATGGCCAGGACATCTGGCATTTAGCAGGCTGTTGCCTGTGGTGAACATGAGTAACTGGTCTGTGGGTTTCTCAGCCCCCAGGGCGCTGGCCTGGGCTTCCTTCTCCACATAGGGGTGTGGGTTCAGTCCCAGTACCAAAAAAACATAATAGGAAGTCCCTCGAGGACTTAGCAGTTGTACTCCCAGAGACGAGGAGGGACAACTGCTCCCAAGTTTCTGGCTTGAGTGGCTAGGTGGTGGGTGGTCCTATGTGAAAGAAAAGGAGGAACCCAAAGAAGAAGAAATATGCATCATGTTGATGTGGGGGTCTCCTTGAGACAGAGATGCCAGTCAATTTTCCCCCCACATTTTTTCTGGGTGCATTATAGTTGTGCATAATGGTGGGATTTATTGTTACGTATTCAGACATGCATACACTATAACAATACAACGTGAGATGCCAGTCAGTCTTCCCAGGAGGTGACTGCATAGATGAATGTGGAAATCTAAGAGAACTCTTCGGGCATTCTTCTGTTGAAGGCATGTGGCATTCAGGAAAGCAGGAAGATTGGCTTCTAGCCCAGCTCCTGTGTTAACTTGTGCCATCCTGAGGGTTTCTAACATTCAGGAATTTGTGCTTCTCACATTTTTAGTTGCAGACTCTAAGATTCCTTTTGATTTGTGCATATTTTACCTTCAAATAGCTCTAGAATTGGGGGAAAGGGGACTTTTCTCTTCAAAGACTATTAGGGCTATTTGCATAACAAGTAAACCCACCTACAACTGTAGTAAGCCTGAAGTTGACAGGCACTTCCTGGGGTGTTGTGCTGAGGAGTGTAAGTAGACTTAGTCTTACCAGGAAAGAGCTCTCTGTGATCAATGAGTGATGTCTGCCCTATCACAGAGGTAGCAAGTGAGGGACTTGGGGAATTTAAGCTTCCCCTCTATGTTCTTTCAAAAGCATCAAATGATGTTTATCGGACTTGGTTTCTACCCTGACACGTACTAGCCACAGGTAACCTTAGTGAAGTCCCTCACGTGCCTGAGCTTGACACTTCCCTCACTTATCAAGCAGGGGGAATAATCCCCATCTTTTCTAATTTTCTCATTGAATGGACCAAATGAAAAAAATATGGAACTGGTATGGTCTCCAATAATTGATATGAAGTCACACCTGCGATACCATGGGACATTGAACATGTCAATGAAGGAGCCCAAACAGTTCTGGCTTCCAGAGAGAGATAATTCGAAAAGTTTACTGTTCATAAATTAATTTTAAAAAGTAGAGAATCTTATGATGTAAAAAAATTACAAGAAGGGCTGGGGTTGTGGCTCAGTGGTAGAGTGCTTTCCTCACATGTGTGAGGCCCTGGGTTCGATCCTCAGCACCACATAAAAAGAATAAGTAAATAAAATAAAGATATAAAAAAATTACAAGAGAAAATAAAACAAAAGGGGCAGTCTCATAGCATCATCAAATAAATAAGGAAAGAAAGAAAAAGAAATAAGGAAGGAGGGGTCAATCTGTGCAGGTGTGTGGTGAAATCGGGTGGAAATAAGCACAGCTCTTGTAGAGTAGTTGGCAACGTGGTCAAGAGTCTTGAGTTTGCACTCTCTGACCAATTTGCTTCCACTTGGGTAATCCAGATTAGGGGTCAGCCAACTCTTTCTTAAAGTGCTGGATAGTAAGTATTTCAAGGTCTCCAGGCCATGTCTGCCACAAGTCCTGAGTGCTACCCCAGCGATAACAGAATAGAAGCAGCCATCCACAGCACAGATGTGAACAGGTGTGGCCTTGTTCCCAGTGAGACCTCATTTATGTGAACAAGTGGTCACTGGATTTGTTGGCATCCAGTGGGGTCACGGTTTGCCCATCCTTGATGTAAATTAAGAAAATATTTTTAGAATTATTCTAAATTTAAAAATACTCAATATAAAGAGAGGTTTAGGCCCAAAGGGTCTCATCTCAGCCTTACTTGTAATAGAAAATTACTGGTGAAGCTTCAATGTCCATCAACAGGGGCATTGACTGATTTCAAATGCTGCTCATTGCTGTGACGGGAGGGAGAAGCACCTGCTAGGATGGTGCAGGGGGACCTGAAGCGGTCCTTGTGATGACAAGATGATAATGGCGGTGGCTCATATCTAAGTGCCTACACATGTCAAAGCACTGAACCCTCCAAATAAATACTTCCTCAGTCTTACCACTTTCCTCGCGCAGAAGCTGATGGTAATAGAAGTTGACTTAGCCAAAGTGACACTGCCTTATTGGTGGCAGAGCTGGGATTTGGCTACAAGTCAGCTTAATGCTAATAGCAACCAAACCAACCACATATAATCCCAAATTATATTATAATATATAATTATAAACTCCATTGATTAAAACCACTGAAGAGGACACAGCCCATGGTGGATTGGGGCTATCCCGAGCAGTAGGTGATGGACAGGAATATTTATCAGCATGTTCCATATTTTTCTTAACGAGAATGTATCATTTTAACAATGAAGAAATGATGCTGGGATGTCATAGGGAAGCCAAAGATGGCGGAAGGCCAGGTGGGACTGTGGGAGGAGGAGCGTTGGTTTGGGAGGCTCTAGAGAGCACCCCCCGCCTCCCCCCTCCCCAGGCACGTCTTTGACCCTTGGTCCTGCTCTTGTTTGTGACGTGGACAGTCACTCTGTCTTGTTCCAGGTGCAGCTTCTATGGTGTCTCTCTGTGCTGGTCCGTTCTCAGGCCTTTCCCGGGTTGGCCTGCTGATGATCCCTAACTGTCTCTCTCCTCTCTCTCCCTCTCCCTGCCCTCTCGTCCACCCATCCCACTGTACAGCTGACAAGGTCAATGACGACTTCTACTCCAAGCGACGGCACCTGGCTGAGCTGGCTGCCAAGGGGAACTTACCTCTGCACCCCGTCCGAGTGGAGGATGAGCCCCGGGCCTTCAGCCCTGAGCATGGTCCCGCCAAGCAGAACGGACAGAAGTCCCGAGCCAACAAGATGCCCCCCCACCCGCTGGCCTACAACTCCACCACCAACTTTAAGGGCTGGGAGCCCAGCGAGCAGTCTCTCCGGCGGCAGGCTTACAGCAACAAGGGGAAGCTGGGCACGGCCGAGACAGGGTCCAGCGACCCCCTGGGAACTCGCACGCAGCACTACCCACCCACACAGCCATACTTCATCACCAACAGCAAAACGGAGGTGACTGTCTGAGCTGTCACTGCAGGGAGCACCCTGGAGACCACACTCAACTGAGAGAGGCAAAAAAGTCACCCTGGCCCATGCCCTCCCCTTCCTCCCCACAAGCACCCACACACTCACCTTCTGCAGGAACCAGGGACGAACTTCCTGGGGACACAGATCACGCTTTTCCTGGGTCATGCCTACACACGCGCCGGCGGGCAGCTGAGGAAGACAGAAGCACGGACACCCAGCAGCACAGCAAGGAGAAACTGAGGCCCACTCTCAGCTTCGCACCAAGGTGGCCAACTCACGTGCCCACACTGAGGGGCTGATTTTTCTTTCCCTCCTAACTTGAAACTGAAATCCATGATGAAGAAATCATATGAGTAGCACAATTTAGAGAAATTGTCCATTTGAGCACACACATATACATTAGCCACCTGCCGTCTGTTTCCAGGTAAAGGGGGTGGGTAGAGGAAAAATGAGGGTGAGCTTCGGAGAAGAGCGCACTTCAGAAGAGGAGTTATCCCGGGAGGAACTTGCCCACGTTGGGAGCATTTTCTAATCCCAAGAGGTGAGGGGTCACAAAGTGGTGATGGATGTGAGACACTATCTGGACCCCCATCCTTATGTTGATAGGACTTTTCATATCATTGATGTCAAAAGCAAAAAAAAAAAACAAAAAAAAAAAAAACAACAACACATTCAAACTCACAAAAACCAAACAAACAACAAAAAAATAGACCCTGAACCCCCCTGCAGTGATGGGAGGGAAAGAACCTTTTGGAGAACTCCCATAAAGACCGTGACCATGGAAATGGGAGGGCAGGCAGAGGGTCCAGAGGGTCCAGAGGGTACTGCATAACAACTTTTTTAAAAAAGACAGATCAAATGCAAGCCCACTACAAAACAGAACACGATATTCATTTTTGTCCCCCATCATCAAGACTTAGGAAATCGGTAATGACATCAGCAGCAACTTCAAAACATCCACAGTGGGGAAAGTCCACTGGAGGTGAGAGGAGCACCCAGAAGCCTCCGATTTCCGGTGTTTCTCCCTCACTTCCAAGACCTGAAACAGCCCCAGAAACAAATCCTCTATTAACTGCCTGTCCCGAACCTTCTTCCCCTTCAGAGCGTTGCTGCCACCGCTGCGAAACTTCAACTGCTTTGGACTGAAACGTCATAAGCGTGGGGTGCCTTCAATGTGTTGCTGTTGTTCAATGACAGTCTTGTTTCCCAAGTGCAACCTGTGTTCTTTCAGCCCCCTCCCTCCTGTTTTTCTGCAGTAGTAGAAGATGTTTCCATCCTTCCTTTGTAGGTGAGCCCAACCCATAACACCCATCAAGGGGGCTGCTGCAATGTCAGGGGTACCTGAGGACACTCCCCGAACTCCCACGGTCCCTCCAAATTGCCTGCCCATGTACTTCAGCACCTTGAGTCCCTCACCCAGAATTCCCCTGGTTCAGATCTGTTCTCGTAGCCAAGAGAGCCCTTGGGTGTCCCAACAGTTTTCCTAAAAGTTCTATTTATCTTGTGGAAGTCCAAAGAAGTGCATGGAGGGAGAAGAGAGTTTCATATTAAATGAAAGGTTTTCCACCAGCCCCTAAAGATCGTAGCTGATTAATTAACAAGAGCCTCCAAAAACCCCACGAGATCTTCTCAGAGGAGAATCAACATTTCCTGCCATGATCTGCCTCCCCTGTCTCTCAGCCCTGGCGTCATGGAATCAGCACAACCGACATTGATTCTCCTCGCTCCCAGCAGATATTAGGACACTGATAATGTTTTTGATCTCTCTCGTTCTTAGTCCTGCATGGAAACATGGGGAATTGAGGCTAAGTCAAGCTTTGTAAGCTTTTTGAAATGGAAAAACCTGTGCCTATTTTTATTTTTATTTTTATTTTCTGTGCCTATTTTTAAAAATGAAATCTTGCAAAGAGCCCACTGTCTGAGACTCCCGTGTACAAAGAGGCACAGTGCAGGAGGTGACAGGGTCAGAGCCCCTCCATGCAGACATCCCAGCACTCCCCAGGGTGCAGTGAACCCGCTGGGCATGGTCACTATTTTTTTTTTTTTTACTTTGGTTAGCTATGTACCTGCAACAACCCGTTGGCAACTCTGCACACCACCAACACAATATCTGTCTCTAAATTGATTCAATTTTAATTACATGTCCTTTTTAAAAGGACAGTTTCCTTGCTTTATCACAAATAGAAAACTGGCACCAATTGCCACAACTAGGAAGTAAGCATTAAAATAAATGCACAGGAAAGAATGCAGTGTTGATTAAATCCTAGCTAAATGCTGGTTCAAACCCCAGAGCCTGGTGCAGCCTCCCTCTCTCTGATAAAGAGATGGGGAGACATTTGGGTTGTTTAATATACCAGCCCCTGCTGGAGGCTTTCTGTGTATTAATCAGATGGGCTGAAAGGTGAAGGAAAAGGAAATTCTTCCCTATGTGAGTCCATGGCAGACAGTGCTGTGTCCATCTGTGCGCTGCCCACAGTCACTTTGCCTATTCTGGTGGGACACCGCCCAGAAATGCTGGGCTGGCTTTTCCATGAGGTCCCCACCATCTCAGAAGTTCTGTGATTCTTGTCTCCCTTCTGGCTGACCTTTGCTCTTTGCCCTCCACCTTATCCCAGTGGTGATCATGTTCCTTTCTGGACTCCTGATCCGAGAGCATCTTATTTTTCCTTTATGCTCTGAAAGTGGAGTAAACTTCATCCAGTGAACTTGGCTCCTTGGGGTCCACAGTTGTAATTTAGGCAGCAAAGAGCAGCCTGGCCAATCAGATGTGGCTGTGTGGAAAGCTCAAGAAGGACAGGTACCTCCCAAGCAGTACTGTCCAAGAAGGACGCCTAGGAGGCACTTGTGTCCCATCGCCTTGCAGGTGGCCTTGGGGGATGAATGGAGGAAAGTTTGCACAGGGAAGGTCTGTTTATTCTTTGGCTTCCTCTTGGATGTGGGGAGACAGACCTCATGATACCAAGAGAGAGAGGGTGACCCATGGAACTCTCTCTGACTGCCATGTACCAAGTCAAGGATCCTATAGCTAAGGCGGGGAGAGACCTAAAAGAGGAAAACCAGATCAAAAGAGAGGATCTCCTCATCCCATGCCTTGCCACTAACCTCTCCTTCCTTTCAGCTGTCCCCAATTCCCAACCCAACGGGACCAGAGTCTGGCTTCCCCTTGCCTTCCCAGAGCGTCTCAGTGTCCATTCACCTTGGGCTCCGCCTGGCATCCCCATTTAACCCCCCACCCCCCGGTTTTTTGTGTAAATGGAGCATATTTTATGTGCAAATATTTTAGTAACCGTATGTTCTGCAAGTAAACCTGTGTTAATACTTGTCACAACTGCAGAGTTTATGATACCAATAATACTTCCTACAATGAAGAAAAAAGAACATTTGTTTGTTTTCTAAGAATGTTTATTTGTAAACATATGTATTCACTATATTAATATGAATTTCTTACCTGGCAATAAAACTGATTATATGTGATGCTGTTGGGGTTGCCACGTATCTCTCTAGGTCCCTACATCCTAATCTGAGTTTATACCAGGAAATATCAATACTCGCATACACGGCTAGGTCTTACTACTCAGAATGTATGGGGACCATTGCTCGTAAAGGGAATCTCTAGTAAACAGCACTCATAAAAATTTCCCAGGAGCCTGACGTTTTTTTGGTAAGTGTGTCTTAGTTCATTTTCTGGCCTTAAAAATATATATTTCATTGCTAGGTTTCCTTGACATTCCTAAGTGGATCTTCATGGCCAAGAATCTTGCTGAGTTTGGGACTTGTGTTTTTACAAGATTGTAGAAGATGCAAATATTAAAAGGAAAGGAAATTGGGTTCTCCTATTTATTAAATTTTATTTCTCTCCTGTCCTCTGTTAGCATTGAACTTGGAAATTTCAGGTAGAGATAGCTGTCAGAATATAGTTTCCCCAGAGAGAGGCTCTGAAAGCAGGATCGGCGTGCAAGTCTTTTATTTAACAAGGGAAAGGGATACTGGGAGGGGTTGGGGAGAGGCAATAAAGAAGGAGAGCAGTCAACAGAGGGTACCTTTTTAGGTCAGCTATCACTGTGGGTGGCTGGGGTTTAATGCTGCAGGAAACTTTGCAAGAGGACATTCATCACATGCTCAGAATTATCCTGCCCAAGTGTGATGGAGTTTCCAGGGACCGTTAATATGTATGCGTTCCTAGATCCTCAAGGGCAAGGTCAAAGATATTGCCTCAGTGCTAGGATGCCCAGGATGCTCTCTTCCAGCCCTCCAGAGCTGTTCAGGGTGGAGTCACTGACCAGGACACGTGGCCCTACAGAGGCAGATGTAAGATAGAGAATTACACCTCTGTGTGTGTGTGTGTGGGGGGGCACACGGCTCCTCTAATGAAGTCACCCAGTTGCTTACACTCCTAAGCAACAATGACAATCATGGGAAGCATATCTGCAGGACCAAACATTCTCGACATTGAATCCTCAACACGTTAGAAGGTAGGTACTGAGATGCTTTAGAGATCTATTTAAAATTCGAGTAATTCATGCAAATGGACTCAACTGTAAGTGGTGGAACTGGGATTCGAACTCCTGAGCTCACCATGTAACTGCTCTGCCGGTGGTTCTCACTTAAATGAGCACATGAGCCAGTGTGGAAGCTTGATGAACAAGCTTATCCCCGAGTTCCCCTGCAGAGATTCAGATGGCACATGTCTAAACTGGGCCCCCAAATCCAGAGTTGGCAACGTTCTCCCTGCCATTGCATGCTGTGGCTCTGTGCCCTGCCCTGAGATGCACTGGCCTCAACCCATGTAGGCTCGTCCTGAAGACCTTGGGTGCAGAAGGAGTGTCACAGTGAGGTGCCACAGCGAGGGACCCTCACCCTTTGGCTTCATGTCCAATGTTGAAATGTTATGTCCTGTAGTGACCCTGGAAGACCTGGGGGGTTGTCGTGATTCCTACACCCGGGTGCCATGTCTCTGGGGGTCTAAAACTAGCCCGCTTTGCGATCCCAGAAGGAGGAGGTTGGGCTGATAACTTCCAATCCTGCTCTCTCCCCTGAGCAAGCCACCCCTTCCTCACGGCCATGGCAGGAGCATAGCCGGTCAGGATAAGGTCCTCTAGGTGCTCCCTCCAGTGTGCTCCTAGGTAATCTGGCTTTTACGCACTTAATGGTCATCATAGAGACGGTCTCCATGTTTTGAACACTTGCTGGATACCTGGCTTTCTACTGAGGGCTTTTGGTTGTTCCAGCAGCCAGCCACAGACTCGTAGGGAAGTCCTTTATTTGTGCCCATTACACCTTTAGAACCTGGTAAAACCCATGGCTCTCTTTCTCAGAATAATGATCCTCAATGCATACACTACAATACACAGAATTACGAAAGAAACTCATTATCTTGAAATAGAGTCATGAAAACCTTTTAAAAACCCACAATTGTGGTATGGTAGTAATATATGTGCTCTTTTAGCAAATGCATGAAATAACAAGCTGTAATGTCCAGTTTCAAAGTAAGGACATCACAAACAGTTCTTCCAGCCATCTGCTGCAACTGCAATTTGATGTAACTATACCCGTGATTCCACCGGTGACAAAGTCCCAAGTCAGTGCTAATATCATTGTGGTCTGTTGTCAACAAGTTTAATTGAGGAACATGCTAAATTTCGATGAGTCTTGGGAAAATGCAGATTTCCCTCCTCTAAGTTCCAAACCCACTGAATTCTACCCATCGATCCAGCTTAAGCACCCTTGGGCCAGGGGACTTGAACTACTTATGTTATTCTCCCATGATTCTATGTTCTTGTCTTTAAAACATAAATGATAGTGATATAACAGAATCATCTCTATTATTGGATATTGTGAGAAGTTAAATACTAGACAAAGAATTCTTAGTTCAGCTGGGTACCATGACACATGCCTGTAATCCCAGTGATTCAGGAGGTTGAGGCAGGAAGATTCCAAGTTCAAGGCCAGCCTCAGCAACTTAATGAGGCTCTAAGCAAATTAGTCAGATCCTGCCTCAAATATTAAAAATATTGAAAGGGCTTAAGGATGTGGCTCAGTGGTAAACATCTTTGGGTTGAATCTCCTGTATAAAATAGAGAGAGAAAGAGGGAGGGAGGGAGAGAGAGAGAGAGAGAGAGAGAGTGAGAGAGAGAGAGAGAGAGAGAGAGAAATATCAGTTCAATGCTTAATACTAGTGAATACTTAGGTGTTCACCTTTGTTATCATAATTATTATTTTATGAGATCCTGTGAAATTGTATTTTTACTGTCCCCCCACTCACAGAAGAAGAAACTAAGGATCAGAGAGGTTAAACTTACACTAAGTAACACAACAGGTCAGTGGCAGAGCCGTTGGAAGCCCAGTTCTTTCTGATTCATAGCATGCTGTGTCATTTTTGCAAAGCAATGAATGATATTGAATGTCCTCATTACTCCCTGGAATGAGGCCAGCCAGACATTGGAACAGAGAGAAATGGATTTTCCCATGTCTTCACCCCTCCTCAAGGGGAAAGACAGGTTCAGAAAGAAGTCACGGTTTCAGAAAGCTCTTTGCTAGGGCCCATTTATTTAAAGGCATGCTGGAGACAGTTAATGATAATATCCTCACATTCAACATAAGCCTCCCTCCCTCAGTTTAGTGCTTAGGAGACCCCAGTTACAAAAACCTCATGGTTCCAGAAATTGTTAGATTCTGTTTCTTTGAGTCCCACCTTATTAGCAACACCCCTCATGTAAAACTGAAATGTCTTCTTCATAGACTCAGCCTTGAAAGATAATCCTCATAGTGTTAATGAAAGCACCAGCTACTATTAGTGATTATTGAGCTTGTGTTATGTGCCAGGCTCTGGGTTAGGCCCTGAACACACATTGCTTCTTTTCCCCTTCTCAAGATGGGGAAACTGAGGCTCAGAGACCTGGAATGAGTCTTCAAAGATCTTCAATCCAGTGAGTGGCTGGTTTGGAATTCAAGCCCAGATGTGTCTGATTCCAGAGCCAACTCTGCCATCCTGACCCATTTCAATTTTTGCATGATCCACCTCTGTGCTTGCCTTCTTTGAGGTGGAGCCATAACGTGGAACAAAATAGTTCCAGAGAGTTACATTTCATAAAATCGTAGGCTCCTCTGAATTGGGCAGTGTCCACTGGTTGGCGTCCACACTTACCAGCTGCTTCCATCTTGGAAAGGCTGAACTGCTGCTCCCTGGTCTAGTGTTTCTGTCCTACAAGTCCTTCAAGTCTGTCCTCCAGACCTCACAGGTCACCAGCCAAGTAGACTTGGTCTTTAGATTGTCTGAGTGTTCTGAGGTGGGAAGGACAGGACCAGAAAAGGACTCTGGGACAGGAGACAGGTACCTCCGGGTACCTGGCCTTGACCTTAGGAAAGTCACGCCCCCTTTCTAGGAGGCAACATAAGCTTTTGGATGAAAGTAGGACCTTTAGAGCCAGGAGGTCCACATCCCAGTCCCAATGGGCCTAATAGGAGTACCTATCAAGGATTCTGAGAATGAAATAAGAGATCTTACACAAAGTCCTGAGCCCCCCAGAGAATATGATCTTCAGTATTAAAAACTTTGCAGAGATTTCATTGCATACCCCAGGCCTTTGGGTTAATAGAAACACTGAGCTTCTGGGGACAAACATTGGCTCTGGGTACAAACATCTCTAGTTAGTGTGGTATCTTTTCTTCCAATTCTGTGGCTGCTGGTGATGTCATGAGCAAGACAGAGATATTATTGTACTGTGAACCTTATCCCATATAATTTTATTGAATTTTTAAAAATGGGAAATAAAACCCATCCTTGCTTAATGAATATGGGTTGACTGGTAGTTTTCAGTTCTAGAAGTATATGGGGGATAAAATAATAATGAGGCCCATCATACTAGAAAAAGGTTGAGAACCCCTGGATTTAGATGATGCATTAGTTACCTATTTCTGCAAAAATACATAATTATCCCAAAACTTAAGTAAGTTAGGGAAAAACATGACTTTTTAATTCTCACAGTTTCTGGGATCTGAAATCTGAGCATGACATACTGTGTTCTGGGTCTAGGGTCTCTCAGGAAGCCACAGCCAAGGTATCAGCCAGGGCTGGAGTTTCACTGGAGGTACAACTGGGGAAAGCTCTTTCCAAGCTCTCTCACTTTGTTGGCTGAATTCAGATTTTCGAGGACTGTTGGACTTCAGGTCTCAGTTCTCTGGCTCTTGGACAAAGGCTGGTCTCCGTTTCTTGCCATGTGGACCTCCCCAACATGGCGACTTGGCCTCTTCAAAAGTGGCTAAAGATAGAGACTCTGTTGGCAAATCAGATGCCACCATCTTTAGAAGCTTAATAAAAGAAGTGACATCCCTCAACATTGCCATGTTCCATTGGCTAGAATCATGTTGCCTGAAGGCAAAGCTTTATATAAGATGATAAAGACAAGGTCAAGAGTCATTTGGGGTCATCTTAGCAGCCGCCTGCCAAAGCTGGTATCTAGGGTCTTCTATTGTCAAAGACCTTGAATGTTTTGATGGGCAGAGAGGTGGTCCACCAACTAACCTGGGATCTAAGCTCAGCCCCACCACTGATCATGAAGAACTAGAATTTTATTAACAAATGCAAAAGCTCTCGAAGCACTTAGAACAGTATTTAGCACCAAAAAAAAAAAAACCCTAATCACTCAATAAATGTCATGATCACCATCATCGTCATTATCATCATTTTAACTAAATTTCTATGCTGTGCTGAGAGCTTTTTATGCCTGATGCTTCTTCTTTCCAGCATCCCTGAAAAAAAAATCACCAGCTTCATTTTATAGATAAGGAAACTAAGAGGTTAAAGACTTACTCAAGGTCACAGAGCAAGTGTTGGAGAGAGCATTTATACTCGTCTGATTCCGCCATTTCTAGCATCCCACTTAACTCTCCACGTCTCTGGTTCCATTTGGATCCAGTTATCGTGGTAAAGCCTTTGTAGGAGAAGAATGTCTTCATCGTCCGCCTGCCATCTCACTTATTTTCTTGTCAGATTCCCAATCCTAACTCATGCTGTGTTGTACAGTTCAAAGAAAGCATTTCATATCAAGAAATGTCATGGTTGCTAGAAATAATTTTGTCACATCCTCTTGAAATTTTCCTCTTTGTAAGTTCAGAGGTTTCACTTAGATTCAAATCTTATAATGCCTCCTTCAGAAACATCATAAAAGGGCACCTCATTTTTACGAGGAAAAAAAAAATCTCAACATCCAAGATATCACTTGATTGTCTTCATCTTAAAAAGGTAAAAAAATGGGAAGACTCCCAAGAGGCAATTTATGACACACAGGTGCCTTATTTTCTGGTAATTTAAAACTGTTTTTGATGCTGTAATTTTGTTTTTGTGTTTTGATGTCCCCTTATCAAAGGCAGTTGAGCTGAACGTGCAGGAATCCTACCTGTGAGGCGTCTGTTGAATTCTCAGATTCAGTGAAGCAAACGTCAACACCTTGTAGGTGTTTGGGTAGGTATCCTGGGTCTCATTGTTTGCTACAGGAATCTTCCCCAGGAGTGTCAGAGAACGCCTTCTCACACTGAGTCAGCAAAACTTTGGACGAAACACAGAGAAAGCCTCTCTGAGTGATGCTTCTGCTCCAAGTACCTCGTTTAGTTATTCATTCAACAAGTGCAGAGTATCAGCTTATTAGGGGCTAGGAATAAGCTGGACTTTGAAGATGGAAGAAAGACCATACTGCACCACCTCTTCCCTTTCCTTCTTTAAAAGAAAAAAAAAAGGGAATGTGGGCAAGAGATAAACAAACACCATAAAGGGAGACATGATGTCAGATAGCCTTGGATTTGAATCCCCTCCTTAACATTTCTGGGTATGTGACCTCGGGGAAGTTACTGAGCTTTTCAGAGCCAAGATTTTTCTCATCTCTAAAAAACAGACATCCTACCAACCTTGCAGCATTTGAGCATTTGAGATGAGAACATCATGGTGGGTGTTCAATAAACTGGTGCTGATATTAACATGAGCATTTGCTTATTTATCCTTGACTCCCACCATTGAGAACCAGTCTAATGGAGTAGCTTGGTTTTCTCCTTTTGTCCACGTTGAGATCATCAGAAATGGTTCCGGAGACAAGGACACCCGTTGAAAGGGACCCTAGGAAAAAAATAGTCAAGGATAGCAGACTTTAGATACAAGGGGAAGAACTCAAGCAAGGGTACATTTCAGGGACCATCTCCCAGAGGGTAGCTCTGAGGTGTATTCTTCAGAATTTGCCGCTGGGGACCTGGGTGGGCTTGCACTCTTCCACATCTGCCAGCCACTGGTGGAAGGGATGAAATTCCCTGGATGTGTAGCTTGCTGCATGTTTGGGGGCAAGTTTTCTGAAGAGTTTCAAAAACTGGTAGTTAGAATTAAAAGCACACAAAATCTGGAAGTGCACAGAATTAGGACAAAGGCTACGCGTAGGTGCAACACCAACCACATAGGTTGTACCTCCCTTTGCAGACATCTGGGGGACACCATCCCAGACCCAACTAGTCCCAGGAAGTAAGATGAGTTTTCCTTGGTTCATCAATGCAGGAAATGGGGACAATTTATGAACCAAAAAATACAGCTAAGGAGAGGCATTTGGCACATGGCTTTGGGATCTGCTTGGTTTAAGATAAAATCTTAGCCACTTTCTGTGGCTCAAGTGATTTTGTCCATTTCCTGCTGCTACAATGGAAGACCACAGACTGGGTAAATCATAAACAGCAGAAGTTTACTTGGCTTGTGATTCTGGGGTTGGGGTGTCCAAGGGCACGGCACCCGCATTTGGTGAGGGCGGGACACACGAAGCCTGTGTGAGTAAGACAGAGAAGAGGACCGGCAGGAGCCCACCCCTGGGTGATGCTAACCAGCCCCCTCCTGCGGAGCCCTCCTGGCCTAACCACTTCCAAGGGTTTCTTCTCTTAATGCCATTCCAGTGGCAATCAAACTTCCATGTGATTCTTGGAGGGACATTCAAAACGGTACCGTGTCACTTTGGGCAGTTGATTTAGACTCTTTGACTTAAATTTTTCTCATGTAGAATATAAGGATAACAATGTTCTTTTTTTGTAAGCTCCTCGTAGGCTGATTTGTCTTTATGTTCTCTTATTTATTGGACAAATATATACTGTCAGATGCTCCATGTCAGACTCAGGGCTAAGCACTGGTGCACTGAAATGAGCCAGACAGGTCCTGACTTCCAAGACCTTGACATCTGGAGGGGTGAAGACACATAAATTACAGACTGTGTCCTTCCTGCATGCACTCTCTTTCATTCTCTGCTCCCTCTCTGTCTCTGTTTTTGACTTGGTGACTCCTCCTTTCCTCCCCCCACAATTCCTTCCTCCTCCTTCATCTCCGCTGTTCTATCTGGTCTCCTCTGACCACATCACATGCATATTTAGTTTTCATATCAACTGGAGGACGTCCAGCAAGCTTCCCTGTGAGGTTCCTGCCTTCTGCCGCTGTTTCCCAAGCTCCCTTCTGCAGGGTGCCCAGTGTATGAAGTTCTGGGAGATTCAGCTCACCCCTCAGCTTTGAGAAAAGATGATTTGGAGATAACCGAAAACTGTCCAGGGCCTCACTTAAAGCTTGTGGGTTTGGGTGGAGGGGGAATACACCAGCAGTCCCTAGTGGGCAGCCCTGGGAAATGACAAGCAGAATCTGGCTAATTGCATCAGCAACGGGGAGGGGCATCTGGGCAATGGGGGTGCAGAAGTGATTTTCTGGTTATTTTGCCAATGAGGGGACTCCCAAGAGCAGGAGAATAGGAGGCAGACATTCTTGGATTTAATTCTAGCTCTGGGCCTATCTGCATGGTCTTGGACATTGTTTTTCCTGTCCCTGTGTTATAGAGGTTACAGCCAATGGTCTTTGAGGACAGTTCCTCTTGTCTAGGAATTCTGCCTTAATCAACTCCTTGTCCCTTCCCCCTCCATCTCCTCTTATCTGGGGCTGGCACCAAGTAGGTGTTCAGGTAATGACAACCAACTTCCTTTTCTTCATTCCAGGATGCTGGGGAATGATTAGCTTTGGGTTCTAGAAGGATCTAGATCCAGGACCCCGGAAGCAGATTTGGTTGGCCAGAGACACTCAACTCTTTTATTGGGAGGTCAGGGGCAGCTGCTGCAGATGGAGAGGCAAACGCAGGTGGCTTCCATAGAACGGGATGTCTCGGACTCCAGGACTGTGATTCATCCGCTCTGGAACTCAGGAATCCGCCTCATAATAACACCCCAGGGATCCTGATGCAAGTGGTTGTTGGACCACTGTCAAGAATCACTTCTGGAGACCCGAGCTGGCACTCAGACTCTGACTGCCTGTCATCTAGTTGTTTAGGGTCTTTGAGCGTCTTTTCTCCTAAGGACAATCAGCTTTTCACCTTGCCCTCTTTTTCCTGCAGGGTTTCCACGAGAAACATGAAAGGCAGGTGGGAAACTCCAAGAGTCCCCACGAGAGGCAGAGAAGATGGCCTTTGACAATAAAGATGTTCTGCCCCCTCGTTTCCACCTTTCCATGCCCAACGCAAAGTGACAGCAGACTGAGAATGTCACAGTGCCCACTTAAGCCCTTGCCCATCTCCTGCATCAGATACTTCTTTTTTTTTTTAATTTTAATTTTTATTTTTTTATTGGTTCAGATACTTCTTGAACCTCCCTTCATCTCTTTTTGGTCAACTTTTTTAAAAAAAAAAAAAGCTTAGCTGTTGCTGTGGCAACCATGCAGGTGTATCCAGGCGACACCTGGCCTAGGTGTGCTGTGGAACGCCTGGTTTCTGACTCATTTCCCTCATCACATGCAGCATGCCTGCTGGAGGCCTGTGCAAACCTGAAAGTGAATGGCATTAACCCCTCATCGGCCAAATCTTGACCAGTGGAAGGTGGGTTCTGGTTGTATATATTCCCTACTTCTGTTCATTGGGTGGGCAATTCTGAGGGATTTTTATCAGCTCCTCATCCCTAATCCCTACTGGGCTGCCACCCACTTTCCCACACTCGTTCTAAGTTCCATAACATACCCTGGAGTTGGCTTCCTCCTAGGACATTCCCCAAATAGCTACGTGCACACAGCACCACGTGACACTCCCTTATTTGCTGGTTGGATCTCCAATAAAAATTCCAGGTCTGGGACCTTCATCTAGCACTCCAAATATTTACTTAGTGACAGAGTAGGGACAAGACCCAGGAGGCAAGACAGGCCACTTCAAGTTGCAGCTTTGTGACCTGGGACCTATTAATGTAGATGAAGAATCCCACAGCTGTGTCTGGCACGTGTGTGTCCCTGAGGCCGATCATGCCTCTCTTCCTCCAGGTTCTTCGATTTTGCTCCAATAGAACCAGAGCCCTTAGTAAGGGCGGAGAATTCCTCCCTTGGTCTGGCCTCCTGTTCCCTCTCTGCCTCCAGGTTGCACAACTCACCCCTTTGGTCATTCTGCCCCTCTCCTCCTCGCTCTTCCTCACATGCTCCAAGCCTGCGCTCACCTTGACCTCTTTGTCAGGGGTTCTCCAGTGGGACAATTTTTGCCTCCCCACCCCAGTGGACATCTTGATAATGTCTGAACACATTTAAGGCTGTCACAATGTGTAGGGAGCTTGCTACTGTCAAAGGCTCAGGGCTTCCTCAACAACAGAGACTCACCTGGGCCTCAGTGTTGGTGGTGCCGAGGAGGGGAACCCTGCAGGTGCCCGCTCCATGTGCGCCCTGCCCTGCCACTGCCTGCATTGACCTTAGCAGGTGCCTGTGGCATAGTAGGCAATCTGTGAGTGGCTGTTAAATGAATGAATGAATGGAAATATATTCAAGCCGGGAATGTGAAGCTGTCACGTGTCCTACCATAATGACAATGTCCTCCATGCTTATAGGAAGACCTACCCAAAGAAACCAGGGTGGGGGCAGCATTGGAACCTCAAGGATTTCTTAAAGGCATTGATTTCTTTCTTTCTTTCTTTCTTTCCTTTCTTTCTTCTTCTCCTCCTCTGCCTCCTTTTCATCTATTTCCTTCTTCTGAGTTGGGGATGGGACCCAGGGTCTTGCCTGTGCTAGGCGAGCCCTCTACCGATGAGCTACATCCACCGCTTCCTTATCTGGGACTGGTTCTGTGTTCAGGTCCTTGTCACTCTTGAGTCAAAGCCATTAGAGTTTCTAGCAATCAGAACCCTTAAGCCCTCAGGCTGCCACAGAAGTTCCTGGGTCCTGGCAGCAAACTGTTCCCTCTGGATTGTCCCTTTACGCTTTAGCTTCATGCTTGTATCACGTCGCCACCTTCACGAAAAGAGGTGCTCTAGAGAGGGTCAACCGCTGCCATTCGCAGCCTTCACCCTCACCCTCTTTTCCAAACCCTCTTCCCCACTTCATGTTCCATTCTGAAGCCGGGCTGTGCTCAGTTCTTCTGATCATCTACCAGTTCCTGAGCCAGGAGGAAAATCAATCCACTCAGGCACTAATGATCCTTGAGCAAGAACATTGCGCAACACCCCCAGTAGGTCAAAAGGTGAGCACTAGCAAGGTGCTCCATCCAATTTCTCTTAACACTCACCGAGTTCAAGACAAAAATGAGACACCATTGAAAGTTACTTTTCTTCACTTTTTCAAAATCCTCCCACTTCCTGTTTTCTCTTGGGAGACTGAAAAGTGTCTTCTCACACATTTCTCATTATCAGAACTTAATGAGAATTCTAATTACGGCTACTGCACACTTGGGTGGTAGTTTTCAAAATGTAGCTCTGGCTTCTATTTGTCAGGGTTCCAGTCTTGTATCCTTGCCAAAGATGCCCACTATAATAATAATACTAATAGCTATCATTTATTGAGAGTCTACTATGTGCCAGGCAATTTGCATACATTTAGAACGAGTCTTCACACAAATCATATGAGGTGGGAACTATTAATGCTCATTTCAGATGAGGAAAGTAAGCCTTTAAGAGGAAGCTGAGCAGCTAAGGCATTGGCAGAACCAAGGTTCAAACTCAAGTCTGTTCTCTGGTTGAGACCTTTCCATGCCCAGCCTTCACAGATCTTGGATAGGGGGAAGATAAGACAACAGAACAACTTGTCCCTACTCCCAGAATGACCATAGATCTGCATCAGAATGTTTGTTACATGTTATGACATCTACAGCCTTGGTTGCTGGTTCTCTCTGGGAACAGTGCTATGGTTTAGGGAACCCCAGGAGACTCCAAGACACCCAATTAGAAGGTCGGTAATAGCAGATCCAAGAATAGACTGATTGCTTATTCATTATTCTTGTTATTTCTGGACTCTTCCATCCATCACACAGAGGGCTGTCAGCAATTATCATGATTTTCTTTCCAGAAAGGGGCCTCATGGCCTAGCTAATCACCTCATCCAGAACCAAACCATCTTAAGGGCAAATGCTCCTGATGTCACACCACAATTCGTCTGTCCCTGGGGCTTTCCTCATGAATCTTCAGTGGACACCTTGGGGGGCAAAGTGAAAGAACTGGACTTTTGAAAATGAAGGAACAGTTCTTTCTAGTCTTGTTAAGTGACAGTGGGTCACCTTGACGAGTAGGTGTGCCCAGCGGCAGGCAACATGGTCTTGTGATGGATCAGCAGGTTCGTACCAGGTTATAGGGGTCAGATCCAACCAGTACTGTCAAGAGAGCACTGCTCCCCTCTCCTTCCAGTGGGGGGCGCTGTGTTGGCTTGTTCTCCTCTCTCTCTATCTTCTCCTTTCTCCTCTGTGACCCTCCTGAGCCTCTTCATCTACTTATTAACACCGTACACTGCACGGGAGCTTTGCTAGGTGTCCCATGTCATTGACACCTGATATGTCTCCTCCCCTCCCAGTGCCTTCCTGTGTGTGTCCTCTCCCTCTGTACCCTGGTTCCGTTTCCTGTCTGGGTCTTTCTCTTCTATATTCTTTTTTCCCCTCTGTGATCCCCTTTTCTCTCTCTCTCTCTCTCTCTCTCTCTCTCTCTCTCTGTCAGTCTCATCCTTTGTCTTCCTTTTCCTCTCATGAACTTCTCAGAGTCTAAAATCTACCTCCCTCCAAAACCAACAGAGAATTAATTCTATTTTTCAGTCTGTCCCCATTAATCCATCACTGCCCTCCTCCATTCCGACTTCTGTTGTTCCAGGAACCCACCATTCTGGCTCAGAAGGCAGAAGGTACACCCTGCCTGGTTGACTTCGATTCTTACGATGATAGAAGTTCCCTCAATTTCCCCTTCTTCACCTTCCACCCCTACCCTAGTCCCAAATCCTGCCAATTTAAGAAAGACTCTGAATATATCTTAAGCATTAATTCCATTTCCCTACTACTAATTTATTCACTCAACATATTATACCGTCAAGTCTATAGCAGGCCTGTGGACATGTGGCAGAAAAGACAGACTAGACACGAAGCCAGCCTATTGCTAGAGATGGCCCCCATCTTTGTTGAAGCTTGTATCATTTCATGTCTGGGTTATTGCAACAGATTTTTCTCAGCTCACTCTCCATACTGCAGCCAGAATATCTATTTTTTTTTTGTTTGAACCTTTTAATAGGGTCCCTTCCTTTTAGAATAAAGAGGTGTCATGTAACAACCTGTTTAACCTGCCACACAGCCTGGTCAGGCTCGCTCTTACCAGCCTTACATTTTTATGTTAGAAGAAAATGAGGGTGTTGGAACTCCTTTATGTGTCCCCAGTCTGTTTCCTAGGCTGGTGCTTGGCTTTTCCCAGAATAGCCTTCCTTCCATGTCTGGTTAACGGAGTCTTCTTTGAGACTCAGATCAGAATCATCCTGAACCTTCCAGTCTAGTCTAAATGTTCTCTGATAATTATACGATTATGATATATTGCTTTATAATCATCTGCTTAGATACCTTTCTTCATACTAGACTAGGAAATCAATTTCTCTGAGTACCCATTTCCTGGAAAAGGTATAGACTAAGGCAATTGAGAAATGAGTGAAGAAATGAATGAGAGAGTAAATGCTACTTTTATGATACCAGGTTGCCTTTCTGAGCGTTTAGAAGGGCTTATGGAGCACAAGGGACAGTTTGTGTTTGAAAGCCCTAGGGCCTGAAGGCTTCCTTCATGGGGGTGATGTTTTAGTATCTGATGAAAACTGGTCCTTCCCCCAGAAAAATGCACATGCACACAGTACATTTGACGTAGTAGCTGGGAATTCGTAGACTCCCTGGTGTTCATCTAGGTTGACCTTTGGTGTCCTTGTTCCCAAAACTGTTTAGGAATTCCAACTCTAAAGATAATTCTAGTATATAAAAGACCTACCAGGGAATCATGGCCCATTTAGAAATCTTGCCTTCTCGTTTCTCCTCGGGGCAATGCATTCCCTCCTGACCAAAGAGTTGGGATGTCAATATGGAAGTCTTTCTGGGAGAATGTTTTCTTTCTAGCGTTGTTGTTACTGATAGGAGATGCTTTGGGATAACCCTGGAGACTGGCTAGGAGATGGTGCATACGGGGGTGAGTGGAACTCATCTCGTCTGAATAGCATCTGACGCCGTTCTTTTTAACTACATGGCAAGTTACTTAAGCACTGGGTCTCTCCTGATCACTAGGATTGGGCTAACCATAACAACGCCACGAGAGATTAAATAGACAACATTCAAGGGTGGTGTCCAGGACAGTGCCTGGTACATGGCATATGTTCAACAGTCATCCTATCATTGCCATCTGTCACCACCATCATGGCTACGGTGGCGCTCCCTTGGTCTGACCGATGCTCCAGGTTTATAACAACATTATCTTCTGCTGACCACTGCTTTTCATGAAGTGGAGATATGTTGGCAGGTACTTCCTTCAGGCATTAATTCTGTCAATGTAAATATTGTGGTTCTGAGGAACAGTCCAGATGTCTTTACAGATGTTACCACCTCTGTATGAGTACGCACCTGGGATCAAACATTTGTGTAAAAGCCCTTAACTTGACCTTTGAAGTTGGAAGACTCCCTCTCGCCTTCACAATTTAGACGCCCTTCTGTGCTACTTAGAAACCAATGAAACTTGAAATCTGCTACTTATGTGCCTTTGGGAGGAAAATCCCACTTAAATATTTCATTTTATTAGTGACTGAAACCCGTGTTTGCCATTTTCTTTGCAGAGCCCTCGGAGGTTTTGAAAGCAACCTTCTGCAAATAAACACATCATGACCAGACTTCTCAGCATGTGCTGTGTGAATGGATAGTTTTGCAGATGGAAAACCATGTGCATTTTCTTAATTTTAAGTGGCTGGAATTTGACTGGACAATCTTAGCAGCCCTAGGGCCATGTAATTTAGTATTCTCGACACCCATTGGGCCATCTCAGTTCCCCTCCCCTACAATGCCATTTGGAGGCAGCGAAAGTTTGATTACCTGGAATAGTCAGAGTAAAGAAGATTCTGTATAGATAAATTTTCTGGCTCATTAGGGAGCCATCCTAGAATGCAAAGATCATTGGACAGACCAATGTTTGAGGACTGTCACTGCTGTGTCCTTTGTGGACTCATTTCATTTTGTGGGACCTCTATTAGTTTAGCCAAGAAATGGAAATGGAAAATTTTTCAAGGTTTCTTTGAGGATTAGAAATAAGTTTGCCAAGCATTTAACATATACTAGTTGCTTAGTAAGAGATGGCTCTCTTCTGCTTAGTCATTCCTCCATTTATCAACAGTTACTAGTTACCCAGCACATTCTGAGGATATGAGGATAAGATAGTGAACAAGACTATGTTGTCTATGCTCTTGAGGAATCTGGTCATGAAGTGTGACACAGTCTGATTGGGGAGTTTAGGGCATTTGGGGATGTCCATAGAAGAGGAATAGAGCTTGGCATGGATTAATACACTTATAGATGATGTAGACTATGATAGTGGTATTGAGGGTGATGACAGTTATGATTTTGATAATGGTGGTAGTTGTGATAGTTACAATTTTGTTGATTTTGGTGGTAGTGATAGTTACGATTTTGATGATGGTGGGGGTAATGGTGGGGGAGATGGTTGCAGTGGTGATAATTATCATGATTTTATTGGAGATGATGATGCAATGATGATGATGATGATGGTGGAGATCATAACCTTGAGGATGCTGATTACACCACTCATTTTGTGGCAGACACTGATGTCAAGTGATTTGACCAAGATCAGACAGATGGTAAGAGTCAGAATCCAGTTCCAATGGGAGTTCTTCCTAACTCCTGATCCACAGACTCTCACCAGCTTTCTCCAAGCTCAGGCAGCTTGAGGATTTATTCTGAAGCTGACCAGGAATGAAAATTCAGGCATCCAGATCCTTGCACTGTGATTCTACTCATTATACTCTTTCTTACAGTCCAAACTCACGTTTCCTACCTTCACGCAGTTAGAAGCTGGTGATAAATGGTGCTGCATGTCCACTAGACGCCATGTGCTGGGGACACATGATCATAAACACTTTCTGTGGCCTGAAATGGATTTTTGGGCTGGGGATCATGGCTGTCATGAGCCCAAGAGGATTGTGGCAAAACTGTGAGATAACAGTTAATGAGACTCAAACTTATCTGCAGCCAACTTTCTCAGGACCAGAAATGAAGGAGTCCTCAGGAATCAAAACATCTCTTGCCTTGCCGCTCAGTTCTGTGGCTGAGGATGTCGGTGGATGGGAGTTTGCTGGCAGAGGTAGCCTGCAGGCGTGTCACCAAGCAGCTTTAATATCAACAACATGACAACAGCTTCAAAAGTAGCAGATAGATAACGTAGACGTTAATTAAGTCAGCCAGCCCAGGTGGGCCTTCTCCACAGAGACTTGGAAAGTAGAGGTAAGAGCCAGGAGTTCTCTTTGAGGTTCAAACTGAGAGGAAAATAACATTTCCACCACCCCCGAATGCCCCCAAACAATCTGGCAAAACAACAGGCTGTCAATCATGCAATGAGGAAAACCAGACCTGATATGCTCAGTGCCTGGAAAGAATGGGGTTAATACCGGCTGTGAGTTGACATGAGGCACCTACACGGGGCAGCCATGATGTATCATTTTCATGCAATAACTTTGTAAGTCTAAATTCCAGATCCTGGCTTCCATAGCCCTCGGATGAATTTCTAGCCCCATTTCTCAGCTGCCTCCTTCCCAAACATACAAGTCACTTTTATTTGTCACATAACTCTGTCTACTTGGAGTCATTCTCAGAATGTACCCTCCTTGTTGACCTGCTGCCTTGCCTACTAAGTCAGAAGATCCCTGAAGGGGCGCCATGGGACCTCCATATTATGGTCCAATGAGTGAGCTTTAAAAAAAAATTACTGAATGAACAATGGGAGATGAGATCGAGAAAGAAGAAAGGAGAAAAGAAGAGATGGTCGCCATTGTCCACATGACAGGCCACCCCAGGATAAAGCACAGCTGTTGGGGTGTGTTGGTGAAGCACAGATAGGCAAGGTCCTGAGAACGGAGGGATTGAAATGTTAATTCCTCAGAGCCCTTCCCCCACCCTTACCAAGATAACCTGCCCCTGCTGCAACCTGTCTATAAGGTGACCTGTCCCAGGGATTGTCCCCTCCTACAGGGAGCTATGAAAGTTGTAAATCATGCCTCTGTCCTGCCCAGATCACTCCACCCTGGCCTCTCCAGTCCCTCTGCTTCTCACCTTTGGGCCATCCCACTGAGCATCTCCTGGGCCTAGTGTGCAGAGGAGATAAGGGGAAGAGGGCGGGAGGACAAAGGAAGCCAGGGCATATAAAAAGGCAGAACATCCTCGCTTCTTGGGATACCGGGACACAGCTATGGTCCCCTTTTCCCTCCTGGGAGAAGTCTATGTGACCCCTTTTTAAATAAACCCTGCTTTATATGCTTGCCTCAGCGTGCTTCTCTAATGTTATACTTCAACATGAGAGGAAGCAGGACTCCTCACCCGTAACCTGCCGTATCACTGGGGTGAACTGCTTTCACCGTGATCACACATCTCTGTCTCTGTCTGTCTGTCTGTCTGTCTCTCTTTCTCTCCCCCTCTACTTCCTTCTAAATCACCTCCCTGGGTGCACCCACCTCATCCATCTGAATCCAGGTGCCCACAAGCCTTGGTAACTTTGACTTATATTTCTTTGCATCATACCCAGTACTTCCTGTTGACTTAAAACTTGCTTTGCCTCTTACACCTCACTGCCAGAGTTTTCCCTCTCCTTCCCTCAGTCCACCCCGACTGTTCTATCTGTTCTCATGAATATCTCTTAGCTGCTTCCCCTGGGAATGGAAATTGTATCCCAAATAAATTTGTGGTCCCCACAAACTCCGCCATCAGGAGCCCCCAATTCCTCCATGACCGAAATATGAAAGTGGGATTATGCAACTATTAGTTTCCTGATTTTGGTCCTGTGCTATAATTAGTTAAGATGTCACTTTTGGGGAAAGCTGAATGACAGGTACATGGGACCTCTCTGTACTATTTTGGAAACTTACTGTGAGTCTCTAAATAATTCAAAATAAAGAAGTCTCAAAACATGTAAATAGAAAATATGTAAAACAGAAAAAAAATGTGTCTCTACCTGTTTATTTTTCAAGAAGGAAAGTCGTAATTTTCTTTAAAGGGGACGTTGATGCACACAATTTTATAAGCACTGATATAACTACTCATGCAATCCCGAGCTTTATGACCTCTTTCCCCACCTGAGCATGTCTTGCTTCTTGGGCAGTCATTCATCATTATTTATGTCTACTTCCACCGCTAAATGGGGAAGGAGAGAAGATAGAAATCACCTTAAATCTTAAGGACGGAGGAAATCAGGGAAGAATTTCCCTGGTGGTCTGACCTCAGAATGAAACATCTAAGCTACAGTCAAATCTTGTGTGCTGCACAGATTAATTTTATGCCAGTACTTCTCCTGGATTTTGCTTTTCTAAACAGATTCATTCATTCTCTCTCTCTCTCTCTCTCTCTCTCTCTCTCTCTCTCTCTCTCTCTCTCTCTCCTTGAGTTGCATTCCAGAAACTCTTCCTTCAAATACCTAGACTTGAAGCCTAGACTTGAGTTTGATAGTGAGCCCTGGTTTAGGAGTACTAATAAAAGTGAAAAGAGAACTCACTTTTGGTATTGGCCACAGGACCTTTGCCTTAGTCCAACCCTGGAGAAAGAATCCACTCCATATAAGAACACTGAATCCTCATCTTCCTGAAGAGGAAGATCATAAATGTCTCCCCTTCCTCTCATTCATTCATTCTACAGATATTTATCAACTATATGCAAACATTAAACCATGTGATACATGCAAAAGACAATGAAATCAATAAGACACTATCCCTTCTCTGTAAGGGGAGAATTTAGTGTGGGAGAGTGACCCCTCTTTAGAGAAAGATGAAAAAAATAATGCAAAAAAAAAGGAACGTTTTTGGAGGACTTTGTTTTTCAAAGAATAACATGCCAACATCCAGAGAGTATTGGGTGTAACAATTCACATCAATATCAAACTTCTAAATTCTAATTCTTCTCCATTGCTGGCTTGGACAGTGAGAATTTCTGTTCTTAAGATACAGGATGAGAAAAGAAAGATTCACTTCTGCTCACCAGATATCAGATAAGAAAGTAGCTGTGTAATTAGTTTGGTTTTGTGTTGTCAGGTTCAGTGACTGATTCTTAAGATGCTATTATTATTATTTTTTAATCTCAAAGCAATCGTGTGCACAAAGTTAAAAGTTTTAATCAGCTTTATAAGGAAAAGCAGAAATCCTCATCTCTGTGTTTCCTCTTTCCCTCTTGGATATATCCCTAAAGCAAGGACTTTCAACGGTTAGCCCTTTCGCCCAGAAACTTCCTTCTATATTTCTAAATAGGCAAATGTTACTATTTCTTGACAACCTTTTCCAGATATTACCTATCAATTTCCTTCTTGGAAAGAAGATAAGAACTTAGTACCAATGCACCAGGGTGAATTCTTTCCAGTCTTGGACGAGAGCCCTCCAGATGAGGTCTCTCTGATTCCAGGAGTCTGCTATCCTTCTCTGGAACCTCCATGTCCAGGCTGTCTGCACCTTGAGGTTTGCCCAGGCTGGAGAGAGAGAGAGAGAGAGAGAGAGAGTGCTTGGATGGGGGCAGTCCCAGCAGGTGCAAACACACAGGCAGCCTTCCCCCCTGCAAGAGCTGTTGCTCAGGGAGACCCACGACTCCCAACATGTAGGCTGGCATTACACATACAGAATAAATAAATGAAAATTTAAAAAAACTTTCAAGATGGAAAACTCTTTGGTTGGAAGTTCCAAGGATGGCTCTGGGGACCCTGCCCGAGGAGGAGGAACTCAGTAGGTGGTGGTGGGTGGAACAGAGAAAAAAAAAAATCTGCAAAGGCCCTTGCCAACCCCAGAAGGAAAGGATGGAAAACATGGCTCTCAGGAATGAGCCCTTCATATATGATAAGGAGCCAGGGGAAGGCGAGGGATTGTTCAGTAGAATCTGCCGGGACAAATGTTGGTTAGCAATTTGGCAAAAACTCAGGTTGAACCTCGCATTAGATTTGCCACTGAAAACAGAAATAAATAAATCTTCCAGAGTGAAGTATTCAGTTGTTTTTAATTTTTTTTAAAAAGCAATAGAATAAAACAAAATTGAATACTCATCAAGATTCTGAATCCAAGAGGACTTTGGGTAGATAACAGGACAAAATAAAAGATTGGCATGCTTAATTGTATTTTTTTTTAAAAAAATCTTAAAAAGAAACAAAATGGGACAATATTCTAAGCAAAGATGACAAACCGAGGCTTGATATTTTTAACATAAAGAGCATATAAAATCGTTACAAAAAATCAGTAAGATCCTGAGAGCTGAAATAGACAAGAAAATAAAAGTCACAGAGAGGAAACAAAATGGTTTTAAAAACATATGGGAAAATGTTCAATCTTACTAGTAATCAAAGAAATGCAAATTAAAATGGCAATACTATTTTCAGCTGGTAAATGTGTAACATTTCCAAAAAAATGAGAATACTCAAACCGATGGGGGGGGGTGGTGTGTGTGGAAAAATTGATATTCCCACGGCTGGAGGCAGTGTGCAGTTGTACAGCCCTTTTGGAAAGCAATTTGGCAATGCATATCAAGAGCCTTAAAGATATCCACGCCTCTTAATTCAACAACTCTACCTCCAAGGCAGCAATCCTAAACTCAGCCAAAGCTTTCTTTCTTTCTTTTTCTTTCTTTTTTTTTTTTTTTTTTGAATTAAAAACAAAAAGTTTCTTGTGATCTTATTTACAGTGGCGGAAAGAAGACCGTCATCTGAATTGACAGTGAGAGGGGCATGGTAAGGAAAGGGTACCATCCATTTTCTAGATTATTCTAAACCACTAGTACCAAGTCAATTCAACCTGGGTCTCTTCTCTGTTCTATCTTCACTGTGTCCCAGGGAAAAGTGTTTAGATTTCTGTAAAACTGCATTAATGGGACCCTGTAGGTGGTGGTGAGAGTTTGGCTTGGCATTTGGTACCTTGCTCCAGGGTTTTTTTTTTTTTTTTTAACTTGTTTCTCATTTCTTGATTTAGCACCTGGCACTGTGGTATTGGTATAGACATTCCTGTGGCCAAAGGATTCCACCAGGAAAGTACTAGCAAATAGAAAAGATGCTGAGGGCCTTGGAGCCTGGGGAGGGGGTGGTGGGGGAGAGGTGGATGGGTGCAGTTGCTACTCTTAGGGCCCCAGATAGCTGGGCTCCTCTCCTGGAACACTCCTAATTCATGGGGATTGAATGGCTGTTTTTGTGCTCCTCGCTGGCAGTGGGGAGTGGGCCAGGGAGATACTTGGGATGCTGAAATGAATAAGCCATGCCTTATGTTCAAGGAAAAAAAATTCTCTCTTTGAGAAACTCATGCTGTGCAGAATTCTCAGCAGCACATTATGTTCTCCATGTATAGGAGAAAATAAAGGCACCTCCCTCCACAGAGCTAATGGTCTCGTTTTCATCCTTAATGTCAGCAGATTTTTTCCCTTTTGGCATGGCGGGCACAATTCCTTGTGATAGTTCTTTACTAATGAGCAAAAATACCTTTATATCCATCTTGGAGATCCTTGAATTTAAAAAAAAAATCAATTCTGCAGTCAGAATAAGTACAGTTCTTGGAGAAAACCACTATCACTCATTTTGTATTTTGTATTAGGTATTTGCTCAGTCCCTATTATACACCCAACTGGACACATCATACCAGTTACACCCACCTCCCTGTTACTTGCTGAACGTATTAGCCATTATGTGCCTGTAATGGATGGATGTAGAGGTTAATATGTGGCCTCAGTCCTCAACAAGCAAGGATCAAGTGATCAAGACACATAGGTTAAAAAGAAAAAAAAAAAAACGATAAGATGGAGTTGCAAGAACTCCATGATGATCCTTGCAGAGAGCCAAAGTGCAGAAGAAAAGAGGGGTGCATCTTGGAGGAAGGGGTGTGGAGGAGGGCTTTCAGAAAATGGGGACTCTGAGCTGATCCGTGAGACAGGAAGAGGCTTGTGGGTATTTTGAAAGCAAAGCACTGTAGGGCTTTGGCAGCATGTCTGCATACTTTTTGGCTGTATCACACGACCTTGGAGCCAGAGAGCCCTGGGTTCAATCCTAGCTCCATCAACTACCAGGTATGCATGGTGCAGATGCTATTCAAGTCTCTCTGGGTCTTGCTCTCTGCTTTGTGAAATGTACAGGGCCACACTCCTACTGTGAAGACATAAACAGGAATGAGTCTTCCTCCGTGTGTCCTGGGATGGTAGGATTCATGGTCATAAACAGAGAGAATCTCTCCTAGGAGAGGCACGTCTTGGCTCCCTCTGGTCCCTGCCCTGCCCACGGTTTGCCCTCTTAACAGTGAGCCTCTGCTGGGCAGAGTCTTCCGCTATTGACTCACAGTGTGATTCTGGAAAAGCCCCTTCCTCTCTCTGTACCTCAGTTTCTTCAACTAAAAAATGAGGGAGGTAGACAAAAAATGGATTCTTTCAGCGGTGTGTTCTGTGAGAGTTCCAGGTGGAGGACACAGGGAATACCAAGGTCCCAGAGAGCCAAGTGGATTCGCAGAAAAAATGAATGATTTGACCATAGAAAAGGAACTGTAGAGGTGAGTGGTGATCCGTGGCTCCGGAGGAGATACGACTTGCCCCAAGTCATGCATTTTGTAAATAGGGGGTCTGGGATTTGATCCAAGGTCCAGAGAAAAGCCCCTGCCATCACCACGGACTGGGGGAAACTTGACCTCTAGAAAGTCCCCCCAGGAGCAAGGCTGACATTTGCCAAAAGCAATTCTTTGTGCAAGGGCATTGGATCGAGACCCCGAGAGGCAGACTCCATTATTATCACTCTGTCTTCCTCAGTGAATTTAAAGCCAGCCACATTGGGAGGAAGTGTTTGCTGGGCTCTGATAAGGGCTTACATGGAGCAATGCCCTGCCCTGTCACCACACTCCAGCAGAATCCAACTGTTTATTTGACGAAAATTTTAGTTGGCCTTCAATTTACATGTCCCCCGAATGGCAAGGGTCTGCAGGCTGCAGACTGGCTGAGATGAGGAGTAGGACTCTGTAGTATCGGGGTTAATGTGTTGCTCAAAGCTACAGGATTCTCTACAAATCCAACAGTATTGCCACTCTCCAGGGCACCTCCCCTGGATTTTTGGAAGGAGACCTTTTGTGTGAGGCAAAGTAGACTTAGAAACAGAATGTACCTTCCTAATGACTCTCTCTTAGGAGAGTGAGGAGGGGAAAGGAGAAAATGAGGGAGATAGAATGAGCCTTTTAAATTGCATTTTAAAGGGAATGTGAAAATCCTTTCTCTGCAAAGAACCAAGGTGGAGAGAAGCCAGCAAACTGTAGTAGAAAGTGCCTGCACCCGCTTTGGGAGTCAAGAAGACCTGAGTCGAGAGGCTGGATTACAATCATTAGCTGTATGACCTTGGCCAATCAACCTAGGTGTGGATGGATGTCTAAAATAAGGGCCATGGTACACTTACATCCAGGGGTGGCCGTGCCTATTATGCCACAGCAGTCTCAGAATATGCTTTTTCTGTCTTGTTAATCAAGAAAAATGTACAGTAAACAGAAAACAGGGAGGGACACAGCCTAAAACTAAGCCTCAGTGTGGAAATCGATGTTGAGCCATGGAAGGAAGTATCTCCTCCAGAGCTGGGTCAGGAGCCTCACTTGGGAAGTAGATCAGGTGGTGCCATTGTCTCCCGTGTTGAGGGGTAGACAAAGGAGTGGACTGACCTCAGACCCCGAGAAGGAGAAATGAGTGTGTTGGGGCTCAGTAGACAGCTGAGGCGTGTCCCCATTCTCATGTCCAAGCGAAAAGCTGCAATATGGAGCCCACCTCTGAGCGACTGTGACCAAGTCCAACTCAGAAGCTATGGGATCCGAGAAGCACAGAACTGTGATACCAGAGTGGAGCAGAGTGGGAAATGTTACCTGTTGGACTCTCTTGGAGAGCAGTGATCCTCTTGGGCCTATAGAATCATCTGGAAAGCGAGAACCAGAAACCTGAACATGTTTTAAGAGAGCATTTAGGTGTTTTCAGGTTGCAGCTATGATAAAAAATGCTGCTATGGAGAGTCACCTACCAGTCTCTGTGGACACTGGTAAACAGTGCACTTATGTACTGGGATACTTCTCAACAACGAAAAGGAACCCACTCCTGGCACACTGCATCGTGGGTGAGCCTCAAGTGCAATACGTGTAGACAGGAAGGAAGGAAAGACACAGAGACATGTTATCTGATTGCATTTACATAACATCTCTAGAAAAGGTAAAAGGAAAAGGGAGGAACAGGAAGGGGCTTAGTGGTTGCCTGGAGCTGGAAGTAGGAATTGTGATTAATTCAAAATAGAGATGAGGGATCGTGTGTGTGTGTGTGTGTGTGTGTGTGTGTGTGTGTGTGTGTGTGTAAATGTTCTAAGACTGACTTATCATGGTTGTTGTACCACTTGGTCAAGTTACCCCCCCAAAAAAAAAAATCATAGAAATGAACAACTGAAATGGGTTAGGGTGAATTGAATTTCGTGAAATAGAAATTGTATCTCTTTAAAGTTGTTTATGAAAGTGATGCAGGATGGTGGAAAGAAACGAAGAGGCATTGGCAGTAGCAGGCTGCTTAGAAGTCATTTTTCCTACTGGAGTGTGGAAGTAGGGCAACGACTCCATTCCTTCCACCCGGGGCCCACGTGCAGGCTGCATCAGACCCTAGTTCTTCCCCATGTAAGTGAAATGGATGGCGAAACTCAAGAGAGGGCTACCAGATTTTTGGCCAATCTAGTAGATGAGGAATCAAAGATTACTTGCAAAAAGAAAAGAAATATCACCATTTGCACACCAACTTTCCACAGGAGCTTAAAGCAGTTACATGAGGACTGAGTGAAATACATATGCACCAATAGAGTTGGAAATACACATGCACTAGGAGGTTGGAAGGTCTACACACAGGTGCTGCCTTCTCTGCCCCAGGAAAGGCTCCAGTCTTCCTCTCTGTTCCATGTGCCCTGCTCCCATCCCAGAGAGTCCCACCAGAAGTACATTGGGTTGAAGCATTTCATCTGCTCCACAGCCTGTAGAATCTCCATGTTCTTTTCTCATCCTGCACATTTTCTTAATTGACACACCGATGTCCTCCATCATCTCCCTGAGATTTTAAACTCTCGGGAGAACTGGACTTATTGCCCTTTCTCTCCTTCTCTGAGGTTGTAAAGCTGTGGAATCAGAGTGGCGAAGATGACATGCCCAACCCTATAGCTGATAAGCCTGAACTGGTGCTGTGCATGACACGGACTTAGCCTAGCCTCAGCTGCTGACCTCCACACGGGAGCCAAGTTCACGGCAGTACTATGAAGGACCCAGTGTTTGACTCAATGCCCCCCTCATGGCTGTACAAACAAAGAGACATTTCCATGATGGCACCTAATGGAGTTCTGAATTCTCAGGTCTGCAGTTGGGCATCTGATGGTGGGCTTGACCTCTAGGCTCTTCCTCCATCTGCTATAGGAGGGGGCCAATTGCATATGGCGGCTATGAAAATTCAATGAGAGTGTTCACATAAAGAGGCTACAGGGCCAGGCTCAGAGCAGAGGCTTCATGAATTCTGTTTTCCCTATCCTCATCAAATTAAGACCCCCGGGATTGTTATGAATTGTCAAATACCCAGCTTCAAAAAGCACTTTCAAAAATGATACTCTTCCATGCAAAAGCATCAGTTTTGAGTTGGTTGGAATTAAACATGCCAACATTGAAAGCGAATCTACCAAAGTGGTTGTTTCTAAAAATGAATCATTTCCCCCTCGTGGCCTGGAGAAGGTCTCTTTAGTTTGTTCACCCAGTCAAAAGTAGGATATTTGACAGGACAAATATCTATAACACATGTCATTAGCTTGCTTATTTCTCATAAAATCAAAGCATAAAAAATGTACTTCTACCCATCAGTTATCAGACTATTCCAAAGTTATTGTGGCACCTGATAAAAGAAGAACCAAGCACTGGTCATTATCACAAATTGCCAGTTTTATTCGTCAGTGTTTGTAATTGGGTGTCCTGGCTCTGACTTTCCCCACATGGAGCCTTCTTGATGTTCTGGGTGAGTTTCCAATTGCTATACACAACGAGATTGTTCTGCTATAGCGTCAGCATTTACGGGTTGATTACTGATATCTATGCTTAGAAAATGTACTTTCTACTGCTAATGTACTCTTGATTAAAAAAAAAAAATTCTCTTTTCCTTACTAATCACTCGAAATGCTTCGAAGAGGTTACTCATCCTATAGTTTCGGATGCAAAGGCTTGTCAATGGTTTTATTTTAAATTTTAATTAATTATCCCAGCCCCCAGCAGCTGTGCGGTGAAGTGGTTGTTAATTCCCCATGGTAGGGAGAATGCAGGCAGGCAGGGGGGAAGCCAAATTACTGCTGGCTGACCCTGAAAGAAGGAGGGAGGAGAAAGCTCCTGATTATGTCACGTGGCCCAGATTCCGTGACACGCCGATGTCGTGTGGAATCAGAGTGCTCAAGAACGTCACTCACATTGCCTTGAAGCTGGAAAGGGCACTTAGCAATGACAGCCATTCTTCAGAGGAAACCCGGAGAACTCAAACAGGTCTCAGGGGGGCCTCACTCATTCCCGAGAGCAGAAAGACATCAGCCACTGACCACCTGTCAAGCACAGTTCTCCAAGGTCCATTGCCAGTATGGCCCAGTGTGCTGGTGACAATGTTAGCTCTGAGTTGGGGCCATGGCTGGTTGATGCAGCAGGGTTCCTGGTCACTCACTATCACGTGCACACCCCCCCCCCCCCCCCCCGTGGATGACAAGACACATGATCTTATTCAGAACAACTTCTAACTGTTGAAACTGGGCAATGAAGAAAAGATGATTACCCCTATCTCAGAGGACTCCCAGGAGGATCAGTGCGACATTTCCAAAACCCTTACTACCGTGACTGTATCTGTTTCTACTTGTACACACCACATCTTGGGATTTCCTTAATAAAGTGTGATTTCCCCCCCACTATAAAATATATAGTGGTTTCAGCTTTTAAAATACATTTTCACAGTTTATTATGTTTAGTCTATTTGTATTTTATGTAATGAGTGGTTTGAACTAGGCCTATTTATTTTTTTTACCAACTACTTTTTGTTCCTCTGTTTTGCTTTCTGACTTATGTTGTATAAGTCGCACCGTTGTTTACAATTCAATTTTTTAAAATAAGTGTTCTTATTTTAGGGCAGTTTTAGACTTACAATAAAGCCAGTACAGAAATTTTCCTTATACTCAAACCCAATTTCCACTACTAGTAACATCTTACATTGGAATGACAATTTCTCATGAGGTACAATGTTCATCAATGGATTCATATTGTCACACTATGATTAACCAGAGTCATGCTTTATTCAAATTTCCTTAATTTTTGTCTAATGTCCCCCAAAAGCATCTATGTTTTCTATACATTGTGAAGCTTTATTTGATAATATTTAGTTGAAGACTTCTGTGTCTATGCTTATGAGAAATAGCAGACTGCACTTCTCTTTCTAGAAGGTTACTAACTTTTTTATGGTGCTGAGGATGGAACTCAGGGACTCGCACACGCTAGGCAAGCACTCTATCACTGGGCTATACCCAAGCCTCTAGGTTATTAACTATTCATTCAATTTCTTTAGGTATAGGTTTATTCAAATGATCTATTTTCCTTACCTTTGGTAGATTGTGTCTTTCAACAGATTCATCCGTTTCATCTAAATTATCTAATCTGTGGCCTTGGGGTTGTTTGTGCCACACCTTCGTTAGGCTTTGAAGGTCTGTGGGATCTGTCCCTCTGTTTTCCATTTCATTGTCTCCTACACTTTTCTTCTTTTCCTCTTTCTCTCGTTTCCTAATGTGGAAATTTATTTGACTCATTTAAGATGTTTCTTATTTTCCGATTCATGCATTTTATGTTATAAATTTCCCTCCACCCACTTCTGACACTGAACTGAAGAAATTTTAGGCTATAAATTTTCCTTTCCACTTAGTTCAAAATATTTTAAAATTTCTCTTGAGACATCTTGAATCCATGTGTTATTTAGAAGAAAGTAGTTTATCTTCCACATATCAGAGAAGCTTTAAAATATATTATTTTTATTTATTTTTGACTTACATCAGATACATTGGTTGTACATATCTTGTGAGACTTTGTCTTCTAAAATTAATGAAATTAGATATCTACATGCAACGAAGTTGGAGCTTAATTCATATCATATTCAATTATCTCAAAATAGATTGAAATCTTAAACATTTGAGTTACAACAATAAATCTACCGAGAAAAGCTTCATAATATATTATTCAGCAATGATTTCTTGGATATGACACAAAAATCATAGGCAAAGAAAATCAAGCATAAATAAGTTAAGCTACCTACAAATAATAATTTAGAAAAACTCTGTGCGCCAAAGGACACAAAGAAAGTGAGAAGTGAATGTGAAAAATGGAAGAAAAAGTTTATGTTCTGTTAAGGTTGTTAATATCTAGTAATATGTAAAGAATTTCTATAACTAAAAACCAAGCAAACAAACAAAAATCTCAACCTGGTTAAAAAAATGGCAAAGAACTCGATTAGACATTTTTCCTAAGAAGATATACAAACAGCCATTAAGCACATGAAAAGATGCTCAGCATCATAATCACTTGGGAGGTGCTGATTAAAACTGCAAAGAGATCCCGTCTCACACCCATTGAGGTGGCTACTATCAAAACACCTACAAAAGGCAAACACAGAAAGCAACAAATATTGGTGAGGATGTGGAGAGCTTGGAACATGTGTGCACTGTTGGTGGGAATGTAAAATGGTGCAGCCTCTATGGAAAACAGGACCAATGTTCCTCAAAACAAAAACAACAGAGTTATCATCTGATCTAGCAATTCCACTTTGGGGTATATACTGAAAACATTGAAAGCGGTTATTTATATAACCATGATCAAAAAGATGGGAGCAAATCAAGTGTCCATCAAAAATGAATGGGTAAGAAAAATGTGGCAAACAGTTACAATATAAGGTTATTTAATCTTAAAATGGAAGGGAATGCTGACACTTGCTACAACATTGCTGGACCTTGAAGATTTATGTTTTAAGTGAACTAGGTTAATCATACACACCTGGACAAATACAGAATGATTGCCCTTATATGGAAGACTTAGAATGGTTAAATTCAGAGAGACACACTTTAGATTGGTGGTCACCAGGGGCTGCAATTAGCCCAGAAAGGAGAGTTATGGTTTAATAACTACTGTTTGTTATTTTTTTAAAAAAATTAAATTTGTTTTAATTAGTTATACATGACAGTAGAATGCATTTATGTACTTTGATATATCATACATAGATGGGATATAATTTCTCATTTTTCTGAGTGTACATGTTGCAGAATCGTATTGGTCCTGCAGTCACATATACACATACAGTAATATTGTCTGTTTCATTCTACTATCTTTCTATCCCCACATCATCTCCCCTTCTCTCCCCTCCTATCACTTCACTCTACCTAATCTAAGGTAATGCTATTCTTCCCTAGTGCCCACCCCTGCCTTATTGTGAATTAGCATCCGAATATTAGAGAAAACATTCAGCCTTTGGTTTTGTGGGATTGGATTATTTCACTTAGCATTATATTCTCCAACTTCAACCATCTACTGGCAAATTCCATAATTTTACTCTTCTTTAAAGCTGAGTAATATTCCATTGAATATATATACCACATTTTCTTTATCCATTCATCTATTGAGGGACACTTAGGTTGGTTCCACAGTCTAGCTATTGTGAATTGAGCTTCTACATACATGGATGTGTATGCATCACTACAGTATGCTGATTTTAAGTCCTTTGTGTATAAATCAAGAAGGGGGATCACTGGATCAAATGGTGGTTTCATTTCCAATTTTCTGAAGAATCTCCACACTGCTTTCCATAGTGATTGCACCAATTTGCAGTTCCACCAGCAAGGTATGAGTGTACCTTTTTCCACATCCTCACCAATATTTATTATTGCCTATATTCTTGATGATTGCCATTCTGACAGGAGTGAGATGAAATCTTAAAGTAGTTTTGATTTGCATTTTTCTAATTGATACAGATGTTAAACACTTTTTTATATATTTGTTGATCAGTTGTATTTCTTCTTCTGTGAAGTGTCTGCTCAGTTCCTTAGCCCATTTATTGATTGGGTTATTTGGTTTTTTGGTGTGAAGTTTTTGAGTTCTTTATATATCCTAGAGATTAATGCTTTATCAGAGGTGGATGTGGTAAAGATTTTTCTCCCAATCTGTAGGCTCTCTCCTCAATTGATTAATTATTTTCTTTGCTGAGAAACAGCTTTTTAATTAGAATCCACCCCATTTATTAATTCTTGATTTTACTTTTTGAAATTTAGAAGTCTTGTTAAGGAAGTCATATCCTAGGCCAACGTGGAGTTTATTGTTTTTAATGAAATCGAGTTTCAGTTTTTATAGGATAAGTGTTGCAATATCCCATTGAATGCCATTAATATGTAAAATCAGAAAATGTTCATTAAAAAATAAAATACAAAATATCAAAGGAAGAGGGTTTTGAGGCAGATGGTAGTTATCATTGCTCAGCAATGTGAATGCATTTAATACCACTGGAATGTACACTCAAAAATGACTAAAATGGTAAATTTTATGCTATGTGTTAAAAAAATGAAGTGAAAAGATAAGTACACTAAGTACATTGAATAATATAATTTCCTTAAAATATAATAAATGAATAAATAAATTTACACTTTAAAAATTTATCGATACTTTAATGCATGATATATATCCTACCTTAGTGAATGTTCCATAAATCTTTGAAAACAATGCATATTCTGCAGTTTGGGTCATGTCATTCTGTAACTGTCAACTAGGTCACATTGGCTCATGGTGTTGTTTTGAACCTTATATCCTTATTAAATTGTTTTCTACTTGTTTTCTCCGTTGATGAAAAGGGTCATTAACATCTCCAACTAGGATTTGGGATTTGTTTATTTCTGTCAGTGTTTTTTTGCATCATGAATTTTAATGTTCTGTTACATTCATAGTGAGCTGTTGTTTTTATTATTATGAATGTTTCTTTTTATGTCTTTAAAATCTTGTCATCAAAACCTAATATTAATATGATTTCTTACGGTTCTTAATAATATGATTTCCTGCTTTCTTATGTTCACTGATTGCATAGGATATATCTTTTCCATTTTTCTAATTTCAATCTTGTGTATTTATATTTTAAAATGGGTCTCTTTAAGACAGACGTAACGGTGTTTTGCTTTTTAGTTCAGCATGACAATTTCTGCCTTTTAATTTTAGTCTAGAATAATTAATTTGATTATATTTAAGTCAAATATCTTTCTATTAATTTTCCCCAATATTAGTTTCTGTTTTTTTCCCTGTGAATTTTTTGTTTGTTTGTTTTCTTCCTTCTTTGGGCTTATTCAAATATCTTCCAGTGATGGATTACATTTTCCTTTAACTCCTTAACCACACACCACTTATATTTTTAGTGGCTTCTCCAGGTGTGTTAATATACCTTCTTAACTTATTAGAGCATCTGCAGAGCGATGTGCTCCTTGGTACTTCACACGTGCTATTTCTGGTTCCTTTTCCCTTCCTCACCTCACACCTGGATCTCTCCCCATCTTCTCCTTCTTGGTTCCGGCTTCACCCATCATGTTTCACATTTAACAAACACGATAATGCTACAGCAGAGTCATTTCCTTACCCAGAATCCCTATGCTTTATGTGTTTGCCTTTATAACTTAACTTCTATGCATGTTTCTAACCTGCTTTGCAATGTTATTATTTTTATTTAGTCAGTGTTCTTCTTTTAAAATGAGAAAAATAAAAACATCATTTAAAAAATGTATTTATTTGAAAAATCATGACACTCTCCTTTTAACTGGTTATGAGGGAATTTTTCAACATACCCCAAGCTTTGTTGTAGACCATCCATAGAGTCCATTTTTTTTTTGTAGGGGGTACCAGGGAATGAACTCAGGGCACTTGACCACTGAGCCACATCCCCAGCCCTATTTTGTATTTTATTTAGAGACAGGGTCTCACCGAGTTGCTTAGTGCCTCACTTCTGCTGAGGCTGGCTTTGAACTCGTGACCCTCCTGCCTCAGCCTCCCGAGCCGCTGGGATGACAAGTGTGCGCCACCAAGATTACTTTTAGTTTTGAGTTTGGCAATCAGGTTTTACATTTTTGTTTTCAATAGTTCTGGTTGTTTCTTTTGCTTAATGCCTCATCAATAAACCTCATCAATATAGCTCAAGAAGTTTCCTTGGTTTAATGTGTTAACTATTCCTTTACACATTAATATACCTATCATTGGGGGGGGGTTACTAGGAATTGAACCCAGGGGTGCTTAACCACTGAGTCACATCCCCAGCCCTTTTTAATATTTTATTTAGATACAGGTTCTCACTGAGTTGCTTAGAGCTTTCTAGGTTGCTGAGGCAGGCTTTGAATTCATGATCTTCCTGCCTCAGCCTCCCAACTCACTGGGGTTACAGGTGTACTTCCCCACACCCTGCTTATGCCTATCATATTTTGCAATTATCTTTTCACACTTTTTATTTTCCTCCAATGTGTGGTATTCATTGGTTGCTGCTCATAATTACTGATGAAATTTAAATGGAATGATGTTGGCAGTTGGGGAATAATTCTTTAGCCCAATAATTCTTTGGACATTTTAGGGACATTTCATGTTCTAATGGCAGTGAATGCAGATGTAGATCATAAGGGCCTTGATTCTGCATTTTCGAAAGAAGAGAAGGAAATGCAGGAGAGATGGGAGGAGACCAAGTGGGATTTCCTCCAAGGTGTGTAAGTGGAAGACTTTTCATTTTGAAAACAATATCTCACTGTCTTTCCTGGATGCTGACGTTCTCTGGGGCACAGCCTCTTCTTTGGCCGTATATCCTGCTTTGGGAATCTTTTTGTCATAATGTACGGATCAAAGATCTATATGGAAGATATTATTATCTGAGGAACAATGTCAGGTAAGGTCATTCTGATATCCAGGGACTGCTGACATCCCCATTTGCTCTTGAACCCTCTGTTTCCGTTACCAATCTTTCCCAACGACTTTTCTGTCCCATCCTGGAGTGTCGGTGGCACTCCTCCTACTTTTCCAGTTCTGCTTTGTGTTGTTTTTCTCTATGTATATTTTTCTTCTGCCACTTTTAGTGATGCAGTTTAAACCAGAACTCTCTGCTTATAATTTCATTCTCTATTTTTTCAGTAACCACTATATCCAAACATTGTTATTAAATTTGCTCATGCCAGTGTACAATCACCATCAAGAGCCCAGATAAAACCCACATAGAGAACGGAGTGAGCCAATTGTCTGGGTAAAATAGAGCAGTCAGTGTTTGTTTATTCCACAGCGATTAGGAAAAAATAAATAAATCTATATTAGGAAAAAGTTACAGGAATGAAGTTGTCATCTGCAAAAATCCATCTGAGCACTTTGATGTGTGTTTGTTTATCACTGGAGGACAATCAATGAGAAAGCAGATCTTCATTTGTAGATCAAAGTGTCCCAGAACAACAGAAATGGATGGATTGAGGAGATTTTCAAAAATAAGTTAATGAAGTTTGCATAAGACAAATAAACTCCTTGGCCTTGTATATCAAAGCAAGCAGATGATGCTTTAGAGAGGCCTTCCATTAAAAAAGCTGAAGTGGGTGGACTTTTTGTTTTTGTTTTTACATCTATTATTATTTTTAGTAAGAGCCAAAACCGATGAATTATGGTCACTATGCACCTTGAATGTTGGGTATGGGCTTGTATATTTTCAGTTCTATATTTTTTTCTCATTATCTCATTAATATGCTCATTAAACAAGTATTAATTAAGTGTCTAGAACAGATATCAAACTCTCTCCCTTCATTAAGGAACTTAGCCTAGCAGAAGAGGGAGAAGACAAGCATCCCATTGACAATATTGCCAAGTGGTCCTGTGATGAGGTCAATAACATGATCAATGAGATCCCCTAGAAAGCTAATTCAATTTGAGTGGAAGTAAAAGTGTCCCAGAGGAAGAACAAGTAAGGTGAAATAGAAGGACTAGTCAGAGTTAACTGGGAATGAACAAGATTATTTCAGGCAGAGAGAAGAGATGTTCAGACAATCAGAGGAATTACTGTGCATGAGATGATCTGAAAGAATTATAAGTAGATCCACAGGGTGGAAATCAAGAGTGTGCAGGGAAAAGAGCAAGGAATATTGTTGGAAAGCTGTATCAGTCAGTTCTTGATACTACAATGAAATACCCAGGGCAGGCTACCTTATAAAGAAAAGAGGCTCGGTTTATAGATTTGGAGGCTGGAAACCCAAACAGTATCCTGTGGGCTCTGGCAAAATTCTTTCTGGGATGCCTCACACCATGGTTGGGAGTGTATATGTCTCTGTGTATGCTTGGTCTCTATGATAATTCTTGTAAAGCCACCAGTATTCAATCATGGGGGGACTCCACCCCATCAATCTTAAAGTTAGTCACTTTTCAAAAGATCCACCTCTAAACACCATAGTTGGATTAAGTTTCTAACCACTTTATGCCATGGACACATAACTTTGTGGATGAAAGTCCTGCATGAATATGTGGGGACCCAGCATCTTCACACCATAGTGAAAGGTTATTAGGATCAGCCCAGGCAGGGTCTTTGGTTTGGGCTAAGTTTCATGCAGTGGAAAGGCATCATCAAGGTGTAGCTGTAGCCTGACAGAGAACAGAACTGGGATCCTCAAGATCCTGTAGGAGAGTGTGGCAGGAATCCAGCTGAGCACCCACCGAGGGTCACTTTCACGACGGTGTTGTCAGCAAAACTGAAGATAAGTGGAAGAGTTCTAGAGCTGTGTGGTAGATGCATGATAAATCCAATCTGGTGAGCGTTTTCCCCCAAGCGCTGGGGAGGAAGGGTGTGAGGGCTGCCATCCCTTAGCTGATGGGGGAATGCAGGTCCCTTTGCAGAGATGTAGCATGTGGAGATACAGTGATGGAAGACAGCTTTGTTCAGTTTTGACTTTGGCGTGCAAGGCACCGGTGCAATAATTTTGTGGAAGCAGAAATGCATTTCGTGGGGGAATTCTGAACTAAAGATTGCACCTGGGAGGCCAAAGTCAAGATGATAATGGAAGACACGGGAGGAGGTAAGAAGAGCATAAAGGACAAAATACTATAGAGATAAGAGGTTAAGGAGACACAGTTGCCATATTGGTCGGTTACCATTAAGAAAAAAAAAAAAAGGTATAGACTAGGTGGCTTAAACAACAGAAATTTATTTCATCACAATTCTGGAGACAGGAAGTGTCAGCATTGCTGGATTCTTGGGGGACACTCTCCATCACCAGGGAGAAGGACAGAACAGGAGAGGAAGAGAGGTTTGTTTGATTGTGATTTCTGGGCACTCTGAAGCTTAGAACAAATCTACAAGCCCAAATTCCCAAATCTTCTCCTTGAGATCACTTTGAGCTACTCCAACTTTCTTTCTAGGTGTACAGTCCAAAAAAATCCCTCTTTTGCCTAAGCTAGTTTGAATTGTGTTTATACTCCTTATAATATTTGAAGAATCCTGACTAATACCAAGATTACCCGCGTGGAGATTTATGCAAGAATACTGTGATTCGAGGAATTAAGAGAGGATGATAAAATAGAGAAAATAAGTGTGGCTGTTTAAGAAGAGAGAGATTTATTCATGCACTCAACAAACATCTCCTGTCCTGGGCCCCGGAGATTCAGCATGGAACCCAGGTGGTACGGTCCAGGCATGGCCATGTGTGAACCAATCTCTTTGATAGAAATTTCATTGAAAAGAAAAATTCAGTGCCTAATTTTTGGTGGGACCCGATCTCCATTTCTACAGTATGGCACATGTAGCAATGATCCTGAAATTTTGTCTAATACTATGAAAGTGCAAACATTTTCACCTATGGAAGATAGCCAAGGCAGAACCTCTTCCTTCAATACAAGATTGGTTTGGGGACTAAAGATGTAAATGTGACCACGATTCCTGATTGGAGTCTTCTCCCTGATATCTTCCCCAGGTGGGCACTGCCCTGTGCCTTTAGCCACACTAAGCACACAGAGAACAAAATGGCCCACCACCTCTACCACCTAGGAGGATGGAAGCTGATTTAGAAATAGACCTTCTGCATCAGGGGACCTGGCGCCTTGTGTCACTGCGAATTAATTACTGATGAGTTTGTCATGTTGCCTGTTGCCTGGGATGATTAATCTGAGCCTGAATCCAACTAAACCATTAAGGAAAGTTCACAGCAAGATAAGCCGTGAGTGACAATGTTACCCTTTAGAAGAAGGGGAGTTGACAGATGAAACGCAACCCCCTTGCCTCCCCCTCCCGGCTTCCAGCCTGTCACAGTAAAATCCCCGGGATCCTGCTGTGATGAAGAGCTAGGAAGGCGGTGCATTAGAGTCACACCATCAAGGACTCTTAGCGCTTAAAGAGAACTTGAGGATTTGCTTCTCCAACCTGCTCATTATGCAGATTAGGGGGTTGAGGCCCAGAGAGGTCATTTTACTTGCTGATAAATGCACAGCATGTGGTTGACCGAGCTGGGATTAGAGGTCTTTTCTTTTGATAGTTATTGTGGTCTCTTGTTCTGATCACACAGCAACTGCCTTCTCTCACAGAGGGAGTTCTGAAACACAGGAAAGAATGTGAGATTAGAGGCTTGGAGGACTAAGTTCTAGTCTAGCCTCAGGCATCAACTAGTTCTGAATGGCAGCAGATGGGCAGCTGTCTGGGGTACCCTGGTTATGTACCCTGGTTATTTATTTCCATGCCCCTTCTCATTCTTCAATATAGATTGACATCCTTGCAGGAGAGGGCTCAGAAAAGTATTCCAGATGGACGGTTGGCACTGTAAGACCTCCTGAAACCTGGATTCCCAAATTTGCCCCTAAACCATCACTTCTATTGCTTTTTTTTTTTTTTTTAATCAATTGCTTTTTTTTTTTTTAAACGAATTCCCGGGGCCAACTCTAACCCCTGATCCTGATGAGAGGAGTGGCAAAGGTATTTGCCAAAGCCGGTTTGAGGTAGGAATTGCTCTTGCTGCAGCCTCATTTGCAAGGGGCAGCTCCCGTCTCTGGCGATCTAGAAATGTAAAGTTCCCACAGGAGTGGAAATGGTAGAGCTCTTCATGTCTGGCCACAGAGCTTCCCGTCAAGATCCCATTCCCTTCTTTGGGCCTCATGAACCTCTTATCCTGAGTCTGCACGTTTTCCTGCCCCCTCCCATCCTGAATGGACATCCCCCCACTCCACCCACTTTATCATGGGATCTTAAGCAAAAGCAAAGCTGGCCTCTGTGCCCTGTCCATGGTGCTGAACTAATTTGCCAAGAGTGAACTGACGCCCAGATTTCTAAGAGTCTCTGGGCTCCACTGACAAACAGTGACTTGGAACTCAGTGTGTGTGTTTGCCGTGATTTCTCCTTAAAGAAAGAAAATTGTGCAATTGGAGACCTGCAATAGTGATTGGGGTATCCTGGCCCACTTTATTGGGGTTCTCTCTTTGTTCCTAACTCTGTATCTGACCTTGTAGAATGAACTTGCATGTATATTTCCCTGATTCTTTTATTTAGACTGGGGATCCAGACTTTGCTCCTGGTAAACCAAGAGGCAGATTTTCTAAGCAGTTATTATCTTTCTAATTATTCCTCAAATTCCCAGTTTAGACTGATTTCTCTCTTTTCCTGGTAGCCTGAGTTCCAGAGTTCTACCCCTCATTTCGGAATCATCAACTGGTTCTCACCAGATAGCATCGGCTTCTTAGAGGAGAGGGATTAATACCAAAAGAAAACTCAATTTCAAGACAAAGTAAGAGCAAGGAGTGGGTGAAGGAATGTCTTGAATACTGTGATCTGATAAATTGTTTAGAAAACAACCACTGTCAAACCACATTTTAAGAAATTTATCAAGGAGCCAAGGTTCTTGAATATCCAGTTAAATCATAATCCTTTTGGAAAGATGATTGCTACTGGGAGCAGAGACTATTGTTTTTGGTACTGGGGATTGAACTCAGGGGCACTTATCCACTGAGCCACATCCCCAGCTCTTTTATTTTTTTTTGTATTTTATTTAAAAACAGGGTCTCACACTGAGTTTCTTAGGCCCTCGTTAAGTTGATGAGGCTGACTTTGAACTTGTGATCCTCCTGCCTCAGCCTTCCAAGATGCTTGGATTACAGGCATGTACCACCACACAGAAAATATAAAATATAAAGTCCAAGAGGACTTTGGGGTGCGCTCTGCTCTGTGTGTGTGTGTGTGTGTGTGTGTGTGTGTGTGTATGGAAAATTTAAAATTGATTTCTTATCTAAAAAGAAGGAAATATGTCACTCATCAGATGAGGATCATTTTTGCAAGAACAAGACAGAGCCAAGAATACCCAGGTGCTTTCCTCCTGCCAAGCTGCTGTTTCTCTTGTCAAGTTATGGCTACTGTATTTACCGAAAAAAAGCAAACAGATTCTAAAAAGCCTCCACATATTCCGCAAGATTGAAAAGAGCAGCCAGCTGTGGAAGGTGAATTCAGAACAAGTTATTTCAGACAGTGGTTCTGTGATTGTTTGAAATCATTTATTATTTATCTGACACCCACCTGCCCACCTGCTCACACGGAGGGCTGGCGTCTCCCACCCAGCACCCCACCAAGTGGTTGGGAGTCCTTGCTTAGACAGCTGCCGTGGCGGGCATCTCTGCACCTCCAACGCAGCTCGGTCCACTTCTACAAAGTTCTGACCCCTGAAAATGATTCCCGACTTTAAAACCCAGGATCTCAGAAACTTCATTTTGTAACAATTCTGATTTTCTCCAGAAAGCAAGTCAGAATCAACTTCTATATGAAAGTCTTTGAAATATTTGGTGACAGTAGTCACTCTCCTGTGACTCATCTCTTCTTTTAATCAAAGTCTGACTCTGAGGGAAAAATAAATGACACTGGGTTTATTTTTCTTGTTTGCCATTGTAAGCTGGTGCGCGTGCGCTCACACACACACACACACACACACACACACGAAAGTGCACACACATCTCCCCTAGAACAAATGAGAAGACGGTCTTGTTTTTTCACTATTTTGAACTCTCTGTTCCTTACCTCCTGTGGCTAATCAACCACTCAGTCTGTTTGTGGTGCCACCTGCAAAGTTCTTAACTAATGCAGTGACAGAATCGTGCAGGGTTGAGAGCCAGGACTCAGAATCTAGACTTCCTGGGTTTGAATCTCCTCTTTGCAGCGGGGCTGCCTTAGGCAAGTTGCTTAGCCATCTGTAAAATGGAGGAAATTCTTGTCTTGAATTCATAAGATCATTGAGCCCGAGAATGAGCTGCTTTGGAGGTGCAGAGATGCCCACCACCAGTGCCTAAGCCAGGACTCCAAGTCATTTGGCAGAGATGGTGACAGGAGAAGCCAACCCTCTCTATATGAGAGAGGTGATAGAGGTAGTGCACTAGCACAGTGCCTGACATAGAACAGGCACCTGGTAGTTCCTGCGATTAGCACAGTTTTTACTCCTGAATTTCCTCACCTATTTCCTTTTTTGTCCTAACAGTCCTCTGTTAGAACAGTGTTCCAGCACTCTCCCAGCCCTGGACACCTCCAATGACTTACTAACAACGTCCCCTTTCTCTGCCTCCACCTCATGTCCATCCAGTTCATTCTCCCGTCACACAGTCAGAATGAACACGTGAAACAAGACAAACATGGGCTGTACAGTGTGCATGCAAGAGGATGTGGAGAGGACAAGAACCAGGAGACAGTGAGCCACAGGAACCGAGAAATCCAAGAGGACTTTGGGGTGCGCTCTGCTGTGTATTGGTGTTTTGTCCAAGGCCCTGTGAAGAGCTGGGGTGTCAGGCTGAGAGCTGCCTGATCCTACCCTCCAGCCTTTGAATTTCGGACTCCATCAGGTGAGTGGGAGAACAGTCCGGTTCTCCAAGAGCTTCTGCTCATGGCTAAGACAGCTGGCCTCGTCCTTGTATCCTGGAAAAACTTGCCATATCCCATTTGGTCACTGGACGGTGCCAACAGGTTTAATTGGACAGTTTATTAGCAAGAGTGTGCTGGGTCACAATCTGCCTCAAAACTCAGTGGCTTAAGGCAACCTCCACACGTTGTCTTGTTGGATTTGACGGTGGGTTGACTGAGGATTACGTGACCTGGGTTGATTTCAGAAGATCTCTCCAGGTTTGTCCATATCTCTGCAGATCGACTGGGAACCTGTCTATGATGGACAGGACATCTTAGCTTGGGAAGGTCCCCTCAGCTGGGACAGCCCTGCTTCGCAAATCACACTTCTCCTTTTTCGTTTTTATTAGAGCATTATAATCATACATCGTGTCTGGGCTCCTTTTGACAAAGTTATAAATACTACAAGGAATTTGATTCTAACCCCCTCCCCCTCCCCGTCCTTCCCCACTCCCTCCTTTTTTTCAACCTCCTCTACCGATTTTCCCTTCCTTCCTTCCTTCCTTCTTTCCTTCCTTCCTTCCTTCCTTCCTTCCTTCCTTCCTTCCTTCCTTCCTTCCTTCCTTCCTTCCTTCCTTATTGGTACTTTCTACCCTCCCAAGGGTGGGGAAAGAAAGGACAAGAGGCTGCGTGGACACACGGGAAAGCCATCAAGACTCAGAACTGACACATCTTCACTCCCGCTTCATTCAGTCGCCCAAACCAGGTCACGTGGTCCCATCAGGGAAGCACAGAATGCTCTGCCTATCACACTCGGACTTGCTGGGCTGGGAGACTGCAGCTGCGGGGTCTCTGAGCAGTCACCTAAGGCGCCATCACCCTCACGCTCCCACACTGGCCAACAGCATATCTGCATCAAAAGCAGGGGCCCTGGACTCACCCAGAGAGGCCACGCAGCTGGTATGTGAGTGCGTTGAGTGGCGTGGAAAGCGCCATTAAACGGAGTGGTTCTGCTCTGTCTCTAGCAAGGCGGGTGCTGCTGTGACTCAGGCCCTGTGTTCACGGCCCACAAAGGGCAGTCACTTGTGCCACTCACATGTCACTGTGGGTGCCATTCTAAGAGCACTGCTGACATATATTCATTTAATCCTTACAGCAAGCATTTGAATAGGTGGTATTATTATTATTATTATTATTATTATTATTATTATTATTATTATATCATTATTCTCACTTTACAGATGAGAATACAGGAGCACACAGAGGTCCTTTGCCTCTAATCACAAAGCTGAGATTCTAATCCAGGGAATAAAATAAACCAGAGTAAATGCTTTTACTAAAACTCTAGGACATTAAATTTGTTGTTGTGTTTCCTGTTTGTTTTGGGGGGGGGAAAAATCAGAAATACAGACTTTCACATGAACTTATTTGAGTTTTACATGTTGACAAGTAGTTTGAATAAATAACAGTTATTGCACTGGCCAAGGAAAATATGTTTATGGGTTTAATTAGGCTGCAGACCTCTAGTTGAAAGTACTGATGTCACCTAGAGGGTTGATCTGATCAGCCTGAATTACAGGAAGCTGTCCAGCCACTCCAGGCCTCCCATCCTTCCAGAAAAATACTGCGTGCAATCAAAACTTCTAAAATCAACCTGCAGGATCCTGACCGTGTCTTCACAAAACCGCTGATGATTCTCCTGCCTGGCATTGGGCCCAGTGTATCTGGTAGGCACTGCCTGACATTGACCAGTGCCTCAGAGGGCATCGGAAATTAGAATGGACCCAGGGTGGAGCCTGGCTGTGGCTTGCAGATGAGATTCTGGGCCAGCTGTGGGTCTTTTCACCTTGGCTGGTTCCTCTTCCTGTGGGGGGCTGGGCAGGTGAGAGATGTCTCAGGTGCTGTATTACAGTGCTCTGGAGAAGTTTGTGGGGGGTGAAGGGAGGAAAGATCCTGAAAAGGACAGACAAATGTGAATGTGAATGTTGAAAACTTTAGCACACAATGCACAGAGTGGACCAACACACACAATGTGCCAGAGAGAGGGAGAGATTGTCTGAGAGTTGAAGAAAGGACTGTTGATTGACAGAACTTCCCTTGAACTGGCCAAAGTCACAAGACAGTCCTCATGGACCAGTCAGTGTCTCTCAAGCCTGTACCAAACTCAGGGTGTGACCGTCAGTGAAGGGGGAAGTCTTCCTTGAACATCCGAAAGCATCCCATAATCCCTGGTCCTTCTGCAGGTCTCCAAATGACACTCATGCCACCAAATCCAGCCTGCTGTCGTGCCGTCGACAGTAAAAGCAGAAAAATCTCTCATTTTATAGAAAGCCTCCTTTCCCTTCATCACCAACCCTACCTCTCCCTCTGTCCATTTGAAAAAAAAATCTTATGAAATTTGTTTTTCTCTGCAAAATTCTCCATCCTCCATCTCTCTCTCTCATTCTCTCTCTCTCTCTCTTTTTTTACTTCCAGAAACAGACGCTGGAATTTCTGAAGGTGGGAAAATAAGTGGTTAGATCCTCAAGTTATTTTTTTAAACATTTTATGTAACAAATCCTGGCAATATTTACCCATTTGTATTATCTAAAGGGTTGTTCCTGGCTGGGCCTGCTGTTTCCTGACAACAGGCACAAAGAGCAGATCCCTGCCTCACTGTGTCCAAGATGGCTGGGAATGGAGTGGGTGACACTGGATGTGGGCTCAGTGGGACCACATTCTCTCTGTAGGTCTGATATCTGCATTTGTAGGGGGTGTAATAAATCCCTTCTGTGCATGACAAAATTATTTCCTTAGCATAAGTACCCTGCAAGCTCACTGTAAAAATATCTTAGAAAATACACAAGAAATAAAGAGGATCCATCTGTATGTCTTTCTGTCAGCGATAACTGCAACAGTTTGGTGTCTGATCTCCCAAGCACCTATTCAGAATTACACTGTAAATAAACAGTAATAGCCAGATTTGCGTTTCCCTCCAATGGCATCCCTGCAGTATTAAAGATCTGAAGTGTTCACGTGAAGCTGCAGCACACTGATGTTCCATAGCACTCGAATCCATTCCCTTACGGTTAGAAGTGTAGGTGACTTCCAGGCTTTCCTGTCTGTAAGGGCCAAGGTGAGGTGTATTCTTGCTCACCATTCTTCTTATTTCATAGTATTACCTTCCTAGTCCCATGAGTCAAATTGTCAAGCCAAAGGCAATGGATCTTTTTTTAAGGCTCTTAATAATTCTATCACATCATTTATTTATTTATATTTTGGAAATCAGAACTTACTTTGTGGAGCCTTTTGAAAACAAGTTGATATGACCTATAGTTGGGGCTTCCTTTTGTCCTTGGGAAAAGTACAAGACAGGTGAAGGAAGGGCAAAGGCCCGAGATGCAGCTGATACTTGAAATGGGATAGACAGGGATGGTGTCCCTAAGGTGACAGGCACCTGGATGAGATGAGAGAGAGCCATGCATGTATTTAGGGAATGCAAACGGATACAAAGTCCCCGAGGTTAAAAAAAAAAAAAAAAAACTGGTTTAGGGAAGAATAGAAAGGATGAAATGACCCTTGACTTTGAGTTTCCTGGTTGTCGTAGTAGAAGGAGAACTTGGGCTTCAAGGAGTGCTTTCCACAGGGATGTGGCTCTTTGTACTTTGGGGAAATCCAGGCGGGAGACCAATCAATATCCAGTGACGATTCTCTGTGACTCTTCCTTCAAATACAGAAATGCCTCCTTCCTTATAGAAAGTCAGCAGGCTTCCTGGGGCATGACCTGTCCTCCAGGTGGCTCAGAAGTTCAAGGTCTATGCACCGTGAGGGCCCCCACTCTATGGGAAGGAGATGGTGATCTAAGGCCACTGGGAAAAGTCCCCTGATAGTCTACCGATAATGACTCATAACCTTTACTAATAATTAGCATCAATATTATGGTCAATTATAAAAATAACAAAAAAAACTCACAAATGCTAAGAGGTTAAGTTCCAGGCTTCCTGCTAAAAGTTTTTATATGAGTTATCTCATCTAAACCACAGTAATGAAGTAGGCAACGTTATTGTCCTCATCATTCAGAGGAGAGGATCTGTTTTAGTTAGCTTTTTCACTGCTGTGACTCAAAAATCTAACCAGAACAATCTTAGGAAAGAAAGTTTATTAGACAGCTCATGGTTCCTGAGGTCTTAGTCCATAGAAAGCCAGCTCCGTTCCTTGGAGCTCAAGATGAGGCAGAAGAGTGTGGCAGAGGGAGGCAGCTCACGTGGTGATCAAGAAGTGGAGAAAGACTCCACTCACCAGATACAAATATATACCCCCAAGCCACGCCCCAGCGCCCACCTCCTCCAGCCACACCCACCCCTTCAGTTACCACTCAGTTGACCCCTATCAGGGAATTAATTCACTGATGGGGTGAAGACTCTCACAACCCCATCATTTCTCCTCTGAACCTTCTTGCCTGGTCCCACACGTGAGCTTTGGGGGCATACCTCACATCCAAACCGTAACAGGATCAGGGCTTGGAGTGTATAAGTAACTTTCCCAGGATCCCAGATCCGGCAACTGGTGGAGCTAGGATCTGAACCCATTTCACTGATCCTGGGGCCTGAGCTCTTTGTCACCGTGCTGGGCCTCTGGAGTCAGAATCAGTTCTGTCAGAGCCACACTTCATCTGGCGAAACGCTGACGTGCAGCCCTTCCCAAAGAGTTTTTTTCAGTTAACTAGGCCCTGGGGAAAGAGGGCCTGAAACTTCGCTCTGACACTTCCTGCCCCCAAGCTGAGATCTGGCCTAATTATCACTTTCAGAGCAATCGGAAGTTTGTCAAAGGGCACGTGTGGCTTCCTTCCACACACCAGTGGGTTCCGGCCTCAGACAGAGTGGGAAGCTCCCCGAGCAGGGTGCCTGGAGGGCTGTCCCCAAACCCACTTGGCTTAATTGATCAGCCTCCCTGGATCCCCTCAGAGCTGTGAGAACAATGCAGAGACCCCCTTGGAGAAGACCAGCAGGAGGATGCTCACAGGGACAGCCCGGTGACTTCCTGCTCACACAATGAAGCCCAGTGGAGACATCCTCTCCCGGATCTAAACAGACTCCCCCAATGGGCCACCATCCCTGAATGTTGCACAGTAGCTCAGGATCTAAAATTTCATTTGCCAAAAATGCATTAGCATTTGCCTTGTATAGGCGCCGCTGCTTTAAGTGAGCATTTAGACCATGGAGATTTAGCTACTCTGCATGATTCTAGGAAATGGGCATGATTTTTGTCTCTCTTTTACAGGTGGAGATGCTGAGGCACAGAGGCATTATGTATCTTGCTCCAAGTCACACAGCTGGTAGGCAGGAGGGCTTGGATTCAAATATAGGTGGGCTGGCTCCCAGAGAAATAAAGGTGCATGACTTATGTTGAAATCCTGGCCATGCTACTTTCCTGCAACATGTAAGGGGCTCAACTTTTAATTACTCTGTGCCTCAGTTTCCTCATCGGTGAACTGCGGGTGCTAGCTATGCCTACTTTGTAGCATTATTGTGAGGATTAAATGAGATAGTGCATGCAAAGCTCCCTGGTCTTCCAAAGGGATGTCACTCTCCTGAATTTTATGTTCCACCTCCACTTCCATCCAAGTAGTCCAGCTGTATTCCTCCTCCAGGATGTGAAATTGCCCCTCGATATAAACAAAGGAAAGGCTGTAAAGCGGTGAAGGAAGAGCTTCAAAGAAGCTTCTTCTTGCTCACTTTTCCCCCAATACTCCTGCATCTTAAGATGTGCTGGCTTCCTAGACCCAGTCCACCCCCAGATTCCGTTTGAGTGGGATACTCTGATGTAACAAGCTGCAAAGAGAAGCTAGCTCCTCTAAAACAGGATTCATTTTTGGAGCTTCCCTGCAAATGCAATCCTGTTCCTCCCTTTCCCCTACCCCAAATCTAGCTCTCCAGGCAGGTCCTCCAGGAGAAGGACTGAAAAAGATGTATATTCCTGCATTTCTGCCCTACCTGCTCTGACATCTGGTCTACCCCGTCGGTAAAATGTGGGGTCAGATTGCTCAAAGTCTCATGGAAATTCAGACCCCTTTAGGATAGAACTGGGTGATTGTTGGGAAGCAATGGCAGAATTTAATTTGAAGAAGGAGTTAGTGCAGTTGAATCCTGAAAATCACTCTGTTGTGTTCCCAGGGGAGTCTATTTGGAATCAGTAAATGTGCCTGTACCACTGTCTCCTCTGTCTGCTTTCTCCCCTGCTGTCCCCCAGCCAGGGGGAAAGCATTCAAAGGGAATAGGTTTGAATAGGCTTCATTTGGGAGAAATGTGGGTTCTTCAAAATGCACAAAATAGGGGTCATTCTCAGTCCTATGATGCCAGTCATTCCAATCTCTCTCTCCCCTCTTTTTCTTTATTTCACCCTCCTGAATCTCCTTTTTTGTCAGCATCCACTCTATGATGCCTCCTCTACTTTTTCTTCTTCTTTTTTTTTTTAATCACTGATTCTTCCTTCTCCTTCTTCAAAAATGCCTATTCCCCCTTCCCTGGGGAATCTATAGTTTGCATTGCAAGAGTCTACCCTGGAAACCCGAGTTCATGTGGAAATGCCACTGAGGATTTGTGGTCTCAACTAACTCTGAAGAGCCTAGATGACTCTGAAATTGGAACTTCCCAAGCCCAGATAGGTGCAAAGGTCTCCAGAGGAGAGAAGTTCAGAAAGGGGGACTGGAGCCATATTGCAACATCATGTCCCATAGGCTAGCACTTCTCAAACTTTAATGGGCACACAAATTACCCACGGAAGCTTGTTAAAATTACAGTGTCTGATTCGCTGTGTCTTGTATGGGGCACCATATTCTGCATTTCTAATAGGCTCCCAGGTGATGTTGAATGCTGTTGGCCTGAACACCCCACTTTGACAACAGAGAGGCTGTATGAATTGTTACCCAAAGTATAAGTCCTATGTCACTGATAGTACACAATTTGCATTTGGTGATGTGTAGGCACAGCATTTAAACTTTTTATCTGGGGATGGAAGCCCAGGCTTCTCATGCTAGGCAGGCACTTCACCCATGAACTGCACCCCAGCCCTCACCTTCTAATAGTCCTGAGTTAATTCTTATAAATAGCAGAAAATTCTAACTAAGCATTTGTGATTTTATAAATAAAATTGTTTGAGATAAGTCGGCAAAAAGTACTGAATTTTCTAAAGGAGTTGACTTGCATAAAGTTATCAAGGAATTGATGGCAGGAGATGTGTAGGTGTAATACTTTCATGGGTGTGGTGAGTGAATCAAGTCCAGGGCACAGAGTGCAACAGAAGGACCAGGGGACGGAGGCCAACGTTTCATTCTGTCAAATTCGCTACCTTTGAACCTCACTTTCCCTACTGTGAAATGTGGGTAATGTCATCTACCTTGCAGAGTTATTGTCAAGGTAAGAATGATGGTTTCTTTGCATTAAGTAATGCACCCGATGTGAGGGGAGGTTGTGACCAGGGTCACAGGGCAGCGGTTTTACTACTGCAGAGGTGGGCAGTGGTGGTCCAGAGTGAAGAGTGCACACTGATTTTAAGGGATGTGGGGTAGCCACAGAAGGTCTGGTGTGGTGCAGCAGCATGATCCAGGCTGTCACATCACAGACCCTAGTCTCATCACTTGGTCTAACCAAGTCGTGGTGTTAATGGGAATGCAGCAATCTATGTACACAATCTCACATGGGTGCCCCCTAGAACGGAGCTTTACAGGCAAGAAGTTAACCTCTTTTTCAAAAAGGAAAAAAAAAAAGTCCCCTAAGACTGGGTTGTGTGTGCAGATGGGTGGAGGGGCCGACATTAGAAAACTGGATGGAGCCCCAAAGGCCAAGCTGAAATACCAAGTTCTTCTCTGGACACAGAGAGCTTCCCTGACTCTGGAAGGAAAATAACACCAGCACTAAAGGCCCAGGAGAAATGGCTCAAAGCCCCTGCCCCTACTTCATCCCTGCAAGCCCTTGGCTGCCACCAGACTGAGCTGGCTGCCTCTGCCCCAGGTTCATGACATGGGATTCCCCCTCCACAAAGCTCAATTGGGAGCCCCCAGGAGGGGACCCAGCCGTGCCATTCCTTCCAAGATCCTCCTTTCCCTTGTCACCTTGCATTGCGCGACACGATTGATTTCCCTAATGTCACCTCCTCCTGGCAAGGCCTCCCAGTGGTGGGACTCTGACCCAGTAAAACTGGCAAGGACTTCTCTATCCAAGAAGCCCAGATTTAAAGCAACCACTTTATTTTCTCCATCTGTGAAAAAGAAAGACAGGACAGATCCTCAGGAAGTTAAACATAGAAACAGAGGGACAATTCTGCTTCTAAGTATACACTCGACGGAATCGAAAGCGATACTCAACGAACCCGTGCGCGTGCGCATTCGCAGCCGCCTCGCAGTAACAGCGCGCGTCAGTGGCGGAGCGGACAGATGGCTCAGTTCCATCGTCCCCGTGATGGGATATTGCCGCAGCTACCCAGCCAGGAGAGGAACGCAATAACCACGCAGGCCATGATGTGGATGAACCTCAAAAAGCATTATGAAACGTGCAGTGAAAGAAGCCAGCTACAAAATCCCCAGAGTGCATGATTCCATTTATATGGGGGAAAAAAATCTAGACGAGGTAAACCCTTGGAGACTGGTGCAGACTGGTATGGCCCAGGGTCTGGAGGGAAGAGGGAAATGGCTAATTGTGCTTAATGGATATGGGATTTCCTTTTAAGAGGATGAAAATATTTCAGAATCATGCAGAGATGTATGTGTACTGAGAGCCACTGATGTGCTCACTTGAAATGGGACGATATGATGTGAATTCTACCCCAATTTCAAAAAGAATAACTGCCCACTGAATATGCAGGCAGAACCCCAGAGGCACCCTGTGGTCTAGCAATGGTCACTCAATAAAGGCTGTTTTCCTTTCTCTTCTCAGACTGCATCTTTTCTGCAAGGATCAGATCCCTAAGGTCACATGGCATGGTTGAGTTGAACTTAATTTTTAACTCTATTAATTGTTTAGGGAACTTATTTAGAAGAGCAGGAAATGTTCAAAAGGTCCCACGTCCCCATCTGGTTTCTGTCTATACTACAGCTTTTTGTGTTGACTTCTGGGATCTCTTCTCTGTCCATTTGTAGCCTCTGTTTTGGGGAATCGCACTCCGGACCCAATGGGCTGCTCTCATCTCCGGGGTTTTTCAATTTCTAGTTTTGGGCCTAATCTGCAGCAGTGGCATCATCACCCATAATGCATAGAGGCTGCCTTTCAGATCTCTTGATATCCAGGGGCAAAAGAACAATAACAATAAAGAGTCGCTATTGTTTGCTGAGAAGTTGCACTGATTTCCAGGGGCAGAGAAGTCAACTTATGCTTTCCTCCTGAGGCACGCAGCAGGAGGAGGTGAGATGGCTCTGAGACAAGGCGGGTGAAGGACATCTGAGGCTGGATCTGTTCTGAGACAAGGCTGTGGGAACCACGCTAGGCAGCTCCTAAAACACCTCTCTAGATCCCCGCCTCCAGGTGATCAGGCTCTGATGCAAACCCCTCTTTGGTCTAGCCTTGTAACTTGCTTCTAATAAATATAATGCAGCGTCGGTAAAATGTGCCTTCTGAGATTAGGTAACATGGACTCTTATGTCTACTTTGCTCCTCCTCCCCTCCTCTCTCTTCCTCTGCTTGCTTGGATGGAATCCAACTTCTACATTGTAATCTGCCCAGTGGAGAGTCCAAATGGCAAAGGACTGATGATTCCACCTGTGAAGACCTGTGTCCTGCGAATGGCCACAGGAATAAGCCTGGAAATGGACTGTCCCCCACTGGCACCTGGAGAAAACTATAGCCTTGGGATTGACCTTGAGTCAGATGGTCCAACTAAATCATTGCAATGCCATACCCAATGAGAATGTGGGCTACCAAAGTTTTGTTGTTCTAAGTCACAAGACTTTGAGACAATTTGTTACACAGACATAGATCTTCCGCACAGCCTTAGTTCTAAATCACTGCCTTTGCCAGAATCTTGCTAGAGACAGGAGAGATTAAAAGGAGCTGGACATAGCCCCTGCCCTCTGGAGCTCAAGGGAGAGTGGAATGGGAAGACAATCACTTAAAGCAAAAGCTGAACGTGTGTGCAAGGGACAGAGGTGTTGAAGGGGGTGTGCATTGAGGAAGAATTCTGGGGCCCTACATATGAGTAGGAGTTCACTAAGAAGATGCCGAAAATAATATATTTTGAAATGAAACCAGACCCTTTTGTTTGGGTACAGGAGGTGGTATTATGACCAATCTGTAGAAAGGGGGAATGGAGACAGAGAGGTGGCAAGAGTGACCTGGGTTTGTGCTTGTTAGTTTGGTTGGTTGGTGGAATATAAGGTTGGCTGTGCCATCAAGTAAGATGGAGATGACAGGAGGAGGATTGCAGATGGCCAGGGGCCTTTGCAACTGATCTTGGTTATGCCTCATGCTGCTATTCTTTAGATATATTTTTTATCACTTTTTTTTTATTACAAACACACACACAGTGTTAGTTGTTGCTGTGCAACAAATTACTCTTAAAATAGTGATTTCAAACAACAAAGAAAATGTAAGTTTCTGAAAACCAGGATTCTGGGAGTGGCTTTGCTGCTCAGGACCTCTCATGAAGGTGGGTGGGGCTGCATCACCTGAGGGCTTGAGCCAGGCTGGAGGATTTGAGACCAAGGTGGCCTATGCATGTGGCTGCCGGCAGGAGGTCTCAGCTCCTTTCCACGTGAGCTGCTCCAGAGGGACGCTCTGCATGGAAGTTAACTTTCTTCCGAGCAAAGCAAGCCAAGACTCAGAGGGTGATCAAGATGCTGCACAGGGTTTTATGACCTTGACATCTAGGTTATACACTGTCACTTTTGCTTATTATAAGGAGGAACATCAAAGAATTTGTGGACGTATCTTAAAACCAATGCACACATACCCCCATACATGTCTACATATGCATGTGTATAAAGATGTGTATAAGCCAGTGCCCAGTTCATAGTAAATACTCTGTAAATATTTATGAATGAAATAATTATACTGCATGTAGAATCTTTCTCTTATTTCATTTAAGAGATTGCAAACATGGTTCTGTGGTGTTAGGAAATAAATATATCATAGATTTTGGAATTAGGCTAGCTTGGGTTTGAATCTCAGATCCGTCTGTGCAAACTTCAACATGTCGTTTATCTAATCCAAAGCTCAGCTCCATCATCTCTAAAATGAGAATAATAGGACCAATATCCCAGAGCTTTTACAAGGGTTAGATACCCCAATATGTGCTCAGAGCTTCGTTCACTGCTTGGCAGATGGTAGTTTTAAAAAATGATTATTGTCACTGTCATGCCTTCTGAGTGGAGGGGTTCGCACTTTTTCTCTATATTTTATGCTGCTGTTTCTCCTTGGCTTGTGGTAGAGGTTTTGAGGATTCAAATATCCAGGGATGAGCTATCACAGGAGCCTCCCAGTGAAAAGCACAGTTCTAGTAAAAGCCCGGGGCAGCTGCCTGCTTGGTATTTGCTGTACAGGAGTGCAGCAGGCCCAGAGCCGGATGCTAGCCCTTACGCTGTCAGAAGACATGATTAATAGTTGCCTGTTCCAAGAACTAACACTTATTCCCATAGACACCTGACTACGATGACTAATTAGGCAAAAGTTCTTCCCAAAGCACATTTGAATTAAATTCCTGATGTCATAGACCTCTGTCCCTATTGAATGTGCACATGATTTTTTTAAAATCTTTTCCCTTCACAGGAATCAATAAGTTGATAATAGAGAGGTCATGAACAAAAGGGAAGTGAAAAATAATATTTTAAGAAATATTATTGAAAATAATATTTTAAGACTTTTACCTTTAAAGAAAGACAATTCCTCGCATCTACCCCAGGAGTTGAGATTTCCAGGAAATTTTAGAAGGGCTCACTTCCATGATGAGGTGAGGATGATTGATGGTCTTTCCAGCAATTATAGTTGGTTTCACTGTAAATAAAGTGAGCTTGAATTTGGAAAGCTTGCTGTCACTGAGTATATTCTGGGTGTCGTATATCACAGAACAGGGGCGTTTCTTCTTCTGATCTTCCCTTGTGCCACATCTAATGCTCATATTTCCTTTGCTCTTTCATGATACGCAGAGTGTGTCTGGAATGCTAAGATCCTCTCAGAAAATAATGATTTTAAGGTACCACATGCATATCAGGGCAATGAGAAAAAGGAATACAATGTTCTAGGACTGCTTGAAACACCCCCCAAGACATCAGATGGCACGAACTTTCATATTTATCAAAGAAATCTTTGTTCCAGGCCCTTCCTTTGGGGGAAGAAGCTTGTTCTGGTGTTTAGGAGTGATAATATGGACGAAAAGCACCTTGAAAATTTCAGATAGCATTGTTAGCTTGGGTTGAATGACTGGAAAAAAAAAGACTGGCACCCACTGGTATGTCCTGGGTCTTTTTCTATCCTTCATAACCATAGCACTGCAGGTCCTGAGGTCTTGTGCTTCCAGATGGACCATCTAGAAAGGAAAATTGGTGGAGAGAATGTCAGTTATATAGAATCCCCTGAGCATGGTTCTCAAGGAAATGTCCTAGACCAAAGATACCCTTGGTATTCCAATGACAATCAGTCACTATTATCCTACTCCATATATATGTATTTGTGTGCAAAGATTGGAGGCAGGTTCTTAAAAAGTTCTTGCCAGTTTCTACTTTGAATTATTTAGGACATAAAAAAATGTATAAAGAACAATTTAGTCGACATCCAGGTATTTAGCACATAGCTTAAGAACTGAATCACCATAAATGTGGTTGAAGACCTTGGCGTGTCCTTCCTCTCTTGATCCATGGAATTGCTATCTGGATTTTGTATATCATCATTCCTGGAGCTATGTTTATTTGATCGGGGCACTCTCTAAGTTGGTGAGGGAAAGAAAGCCATCTTGTAGGTTCACATTTTCCTATAAAACAGCCTACGATGAAGAAATCTAGCAAAGATCAAGAGATTGAAAGGTTTGATCTAAATTCTCCATTGCATTACAAATAATGCCATTGATTATATACTTTAATATTCACATTTTCTACATGAGAGCTATCTTTGAGATGTTTGGGGATTATAAGTTGTGGTAGCCCATGTGGAATAGGTATTTCCTGTCTCTTATTTCTGCTTCTTTCTGTGTATTTGCTTGATTCTCCTCCTCCTCCTCCTCCTCCTCCTCCTCCTCCTCCTCCTCCTCCTCCTTCCCTGCTGTGAGATTTCCTCAAAACAAAAGCATTGGTAGAAATTCCAGGTTTACAAAAATATATATATTATATGATATATACACATATACATTTATATATTTTATATACCATACATTGTGTTGTGTGTGTATGGCACTCAGTTATATTTGAATCTCAGCTTAAACAATAGCATTTCTTTTTTAGTGGGGGGTCCTATGCAATATTGCTTATCAGAAACTTAAATTTGAGAAGGGATCCTGTATTGTATCTGGCAACCCTAAATACTCACGGTAAGTACATGTTTCCAGCCCAGTCCCATGAATAGATTGACTCTCTTCTTCTCTGTTCCTGTGGGAGAGGGGAAAGGGTTCTGGGCCAGCTTCTGTCAGGTACTTTGGTGGGTTGATCCATGTTGGTTAAACAGAGCTGCTAAATGACCACTGCTAGGAGCCACAAGCAAATATACGATGTATGGCACCTTTGGTTGTAAAGTGACGCCAGCTAGCCACTGAGATGATTATGTTAAGATTTACATTCATATGGAAATTGGACTCCCGCTGTTCACCTTGGCCTGCTACGGGATTCATGTTACGGGACTCATGGAGAGTTCCCATTGGTTGGGGAAGGATAGTAGGAGGGAATTCCGGGGGAGGTCCGGGGGACCCCCGGTTCCGGTCGGATGCCCGCGTGGGAGGACCGGGTTTGGCTTGCCGGCGGCGGTTTTTTCGAAATAAAGTTTTGTTCCTGCTTGAGTGGCTCGTGATTCTGTGCCCAGCCAAGACTGCGGCAGACCACTTCTGTGTTTAGGGCATCAAACAAAGAAGGGGATTATGAGCTGGGAAGACCCAAGATATCCACTCTTAGGAAAAATGTCTTAACTTGTCTTTTCACTGAGTGCAGCTCACTGTCTTTGGTCGCTTCCTGGGAGGTGGTGGATGTGTCAGGTAAAAACATGGACCCTGAGGTCCCACTTCCAGGTGTGATTTTTCTCCTGCTAACCAGAGCTATGATACATGCAAGCTACTTTATGCCAGTTCTCTCATCAGTAGCCATGAGGTTGATGCTATCAGTAACTACTTTGGGAGATTTCTGTGAAAGTCAAATGAGTGCTTAGAATCCTGCTTGTTATACATCGAAATCATACACCATTTATTCTTCTTCTCCTGAGATAGGCACCTACCTGGGGCTTTAAGAGGGATGTCCAGGAAGGGAGGTAAGGAGCTACAGCCAGTGTAGACACCACCTTAGGCTTGTTCTTCAGGATCTTCTACCTGAGAAGGCTACCTATATTTCTGCAAAAGGCCAGATAGTAAATATTTTAGGCTTCATGGGTTCTATGGTCTTTGTCAAAATGACCAAGCTGTGCTTTTGCAGCACCAGAGACATCATGGGCAATTTAAGGGTGGGGCTGTGTTCCAAATAAAGTTTTATATTATGGGTTGGATCTGAAGTGCCCCCAAAAGCTCATGTGTGGCTTGGTCCCCAACACAGCCGTGTTCAGAGGTGGGGATTTGACCTCATCAGTGGATTAATCCATTGATGAATTCGTACTTTAATGGACCATTAGGAGGTGGTAGAAATTCAGGAAGCAGGCCACAGTGGGAGGAAGTTCGTCCTTGGGCTTGCATCCCGGAATGCAATATCCCCCCAGGGAGCCCTGAGGTTCTGCCTTACCACAGCTCAGAAGCAACAGAGCCAACTGGCCAAAATAAACCTTTCCTACTTTAAGATGGTTTTCTCAGGTACTTTGTCACAGTGACAAAAAGCTGACCCAGTTTATTTACAAAATTAGGCAATGGGCCATATTTGGCCATGGGCCAGTGTATTTTAACCCCTTCTCTATCTTCTTCAGTGTCCCTGAAAGTAATACAAGGGAATTCTCTTCCCAACATGCAATCATAGATTTCATGAATACACAGTGGTGACTACATAGAAGGCTTGCTGGAAGGTAATTTTGCAATATGTCAAGGCCTTAAAACTGCTCAGAACTGCCACATTTCATCTATTAACTTGACAAATATTGATCAAATATACCCAATATTAATAGGTGCCCTTTTGGCTACTATTGGGCCTCTCCCCCACCCCCAAAAAATCATAGAAGCAAATGCAGACCCAGAAAATCAAATATTTTTTATCACAGTATAATTCAAAATAGCATATAATTAAACAAAAACTCATGAAAATCCAACCTAAACATTTATAATGGTTATGTAAATTGTCATTCATTCACAGTGAGGAAGATTATGCAGTCATTCATAGATTCCCATTCTTCATAATAATGTAAATTCTTAATTAATTTTCAAATTCTTGGATCGACAATGGAGAAAGCATTAACTTATTAATGATAAGCTCAGGAGAGAAGAGAAACATTATCAAAACTGACTAAAAGAACAACCAGCCTTGGTATTGAGAACTGTCCAGGAGGAAAACTAGATGAGGTCTTGCAAAATATCATAAAAAAAATGCAATTAATAGAAAAAGGAAATCGAGGCTTAGGTGTGTCATTTTTAATTTAAAATGGCAACTAAGAAAGGCATTGTAAAAATAAAGGGATACTTATGGGAGAAGAGAAAGAGCAAGGGTGTGTCTGCAGGGGGTGGTGGAAATGAACACATTTCCCATCCATCTTGGTGGGAAACCAGCAGATAATTCCTGAAGTGGAGCAATCTAGAAGCTGCGTGTTATTTAGCCAAGTGGAGGGAACAGTCAGAAAAACTTTAAATGTAAATGGTTAAAAGTGGTTCCCCGGGGGATATGAATAGGTTGCTGGAGGGAGGGTGGGAGGAGGGCAGGGGACTGTTGCATTTCATGATGGAGAAGGAAACCTTGTTTATGAACAGTCTGTAATAACATGGGAAAATATTTCTAATTTAAGTGGGAAGGCTGGTAGCAAATTGTGTACACAGAGCATTCACAAGTATGTAAAAACGAGAAAGAAAAACAAACAAAGAGCTATGCGTAGGGAAAGGCCTGGGAGGAAATATGCCAAATTATCTACAGCTCTCTGGGTGGTGGGAAACAGATCATTTTATTTTTGTCACAACTTTCTTCATTTCTGTATTTTCCCAATTTTCTATAGCAAACACGCACAGCTTTTACAATGCCAAAATAAACTGTACGTTCAAAGGCTCGGCTGGAAGATGTACACTCTCTCCGCGTTGGGTGATGACTAGCGAGAACCGACGTGTGGCCAGGAGGCAGAGGTGGGTTGTGGGGTTCTGCTTTGGTTCTGCTGATGAGGAGCTGCAAACCCTTGGGCGGGTCTCCAGATGCTCTTGCTGCAAAGAGAAGGCTGGAGCCAAAGGATGACCAACCCTCCTTTTTCTCTGGAATTTTAGGATCAATACTAGGGCAATTCACTGTAGGCTGAGAGCAACTCCTGTTAAATTTGTGACAGATTTATTGATATAGAAAACAGTGCCCAGATTGAATCTAAAGAATTTGATGGTTTTGGACTTTTGCAAACACTGTGAGACCATCATTGCAATCAAGGGAGCAGACATATCTATCATCTCCACAAGTTTCTCTCTCTCTCTCTCTCTCTCTCTCTCTCTCTCTCTAAGAATACTTATATGTAGAGTCTAAAATAGTCACTCATTAAAGCAGAGAAAAGGGTTAGTAGGGACTGGGAGCAGAGGAAATGGGAACTTATTCAACTGGCATGGAATTTCAGTGAAGTAAGATGAATACATTCTACAAATTGGCTGTTCAACAAGGCACCCATGTACTGTATTGTGCACTTAAAAATCTGTTAAGAAACCGGGTGGGGTGGCACACAGCTGTCAACCCAGCTACTTGGGAGGCTGAGGCAGGAAGATCACAAGTTTGAGGTCAGCCTGGGCAATGCACTGAGGCCCTGGTCTCAAAAAAATAAAAAGGGGCCAGGGATGTAGCTTACTGGGAGAATGCCCTGGGTTCCATCCCCAGTATCTAAAAAGAGAAAGAAAGAGAAAGGAAGGGAGGAGAAAAATACGTTAAGAGGGTAGTTCTCATGTTAAGCATTCTTAGCCACCTCTTATTCTTGGTCACCATGGTCCTCAACAGTATCCCAGCCCTGCTTGGTCCCCTTGAATGATCTGTGGATGCACTCTGTCCAGTAGGACTTGTTGGGGTCACAGGTGTACTGGGGAGAGAATGGGTCTTGGAGCTGGGAGACCTGGCCACTCAGGAGCTGTGTGCTCTGCAGCAAATCCCTTGAGTAGACCCACACTGGGCCTAGAGATTTGTAAGAAGAAATCTCTCTACACTTCGCTTGTCTCTAAGGGAGGGGTAACAGCAAGCCCATTTCCTAGGTATTGTGTGCACGAGAGACTGTAGGCTGAGGGACACAGCGTGACATGTGGCGTGGAGGTGTCACAGTAGCCACCTTTTCTGTGTGTGTAAAGCCTGGCACTGAGCCAGATGCGTCCTGACAGTTACCGTGTTTGATTTTACCATTTCCCTTCCAATCCCGGAAGCGTTCCTATCAGGTTAGGGCGGCAACCTAGAGTTTAGGAGAGATCCCGCAGGTTCTGGAGACAGCCCGTGTTGTCTAGCTGTGTGAGTGAGTCAGCTTTTCCAGGCTGTGACCGAACAGCCTGATAAGGACAATGAGAGGAGGAAACATTTACTTGGGGCTTACAGTTTCAGAGGTCTCCATCCATAGATAGCTGGCTGCACTCCTCGGGGCTCAAGGCAAGGCAGAACATTATGACAGAGAATGTGGTGGAGGAAAGAGGGTCAGGACGCGATCAGAAAGCAGAGAAAGCTTCACAAAACAAGGACAACTAGATACCCCAAAAACACCATATGAGGGACCCGCCTCGTCCAGCCACACCTGCCTGCCAATGGTTACCCCCAGTTGCTCCCTGGTGGGGATTAATGCACTCATTAGGTTAAGGCTTTCATAACCCAATCATTTCCCCTCTAAACTTTCTTGTATTGTCTCATGCATGAGCTTTTGGGGGACACATATCTAAGCCATAACACTGTGTAATTAAGTATTCTTCTTCATCTGTAAAATGGGGATGTTCATAGGACAACCAGCACATAGGAAGTCGTGAAAATTAAGTAAAAATTCGTATGTACCCTGCATTGAGCAATGCCCTGTCCACAACATGCTCAGCTATTATTATACTTGTTTTGCACAGGGGGGCCATAGGAACAGAAAATAGTTAGCTAACTCTCCTATGGAGGTCCTACGTTAGGAGTGAAGATGTGAAACTGGACAGTTAGATGTCACCGCTTGCTGTCCCAATCATCTTGTTATTAATTCTCTCCCTAGTCAGCTATTTAGCATGAGTAAATATTGATTAAAATGCCCAGCTGAATTTCATGCTCACTAAATATCCCATCTGTAGGTTGGAGTAAATAAAATCCAATAAAATAATGTCTTAATGACAAGGAAAATAACCAAGAAAGTATTAAATGACTGATTTTGTAGGCCAGTTGCAGAGGGATGGCATTTGGGAATAGCTTATCCGTGGGCCAGCAGAGCCTGGTCATAGGGCATTACTATACCTGCCACCAAGTCCCCTGTTGTCACCAGAGTCTGGATGGCTTGCTGGTAGGCTGAGAAGCAAAGGCCGAAGGGTCCGGGCTTTGCATTGCTAAGTGCGGGACAGAGAAGAAACCAGTTTGAAGCCATGGAAGGACCTGTCCAGAGTGATTTATTGCAACCAGAATTTCATCATTTCTTCCTGTCTTAGGGGATTCTCTTTGTAGGTTTCTGCTGACCTCCTTCCCCAGAAATGGAGCACTGAGTGTGATCTCTCCTTGTTCTTTACTGGGTCCAAGCTCTCGTGTACACCTTTAGGTCAAACTCCCATCCACGAGGGATCGACTTTGAGTTCACACTTACAGAATCCACTGATGTTCTGAGAAGTGGAGAAAAAAAAACTGGAAACAATAATTCTCCATATTTTAAGCTCATACAATGTTCCAGGCATACTATATCACTGACTCTCAGATGAAATCAATAACTTACACTTTTGTTTTATGCACCAGTTGGAGAAAAAGAAAAGCTTATCCAGCCATCTACGATACACCATCAATTGTGAGCCATGTCCTAATTTCAGGGAAGGTAAAATATGGAGTGTGTGAACCCTAGGAATGACGAAATGCATTATTGGCTCATTTTGGTCCTTTCATGAACTCCACGAAGCAGGCATTAATATCCACTCCTTCAGAAAAGGGAAACTGGTCCAGAATATTAAATGACTTGTTCAGAATGGTACAGTGAGTCAGAGAGTTGGGTCCTACTGCAACCTGCAAGTCACCTGCTGTCCAGGCAGGCAAGGCAGGGGGACAGGCAGTGACTTCTTTATCCTTCTCTCTTGTTCCTGGAACGAGCTTCCGGTCTCTCTTCACACACATCCTATTTTTCCTGCTTCCCAGACTGATTCCCTACCTGCTTCCAGAGGTCAGCAAAACCCCAGAGGACCAGAGCCTCCTTCCTGGAGCTTTTCTGCCCCAGAATTCTCCAGCTGCAAACAACAGCAACTAGCAACGGCCTCCTGCCTACGAAGAAGGGGTGCTTATTGCTTGTAAGAGACAGTGGCAGAGAGGACGGGAGAGTGGGACTGAGGGCATGGTCAGGAGTCTAGAGACCAAGGAGCCTTCAAACATCATCGGCCTGAAGGGATCTGTATCAAGCGTTTCTGGGGACAGTTCCTCAATGTGTGTTGCAGAGTTCAAGACAACATCTTGGGACAGGCAGCCCAGTTGGGGATGACCCCTGGTAGTCACCCAACACCACACACAGTGGGGTGCTTCTCAGGGGGAAATGTAAGTTATGGAAACCGCCTTCTCTTCCAGCCTGGTTTGCTACTATCTGGATGGTCTTGGGCACATTACATCACCTGTCTATATTTGAGTTCCTTCCTCTGTGAAATGACACTTGTCCTGTCTCACAGGCTCATTGGGAACATATATATAAGATGTAATAGCTAATACCTGATGGCAGGATATACGTGGCTTATTTCCAAATCCATCCCTCAAATACCTCATTTTATTTGACCTACTATTTACATACTGTGGCACTTGTCTCCAGGCAAGGAGACAAGACCTATCTCACCGATAGGTTATGACTTAAGAGGCCAGGGCTTCCCAAGCTCACACTGTTTGACATATTGTCAGTTCTTTGTTGTGTGTGTGTGTGTGGGGGGGGGCTGTCCTGCACATTTATTTAAGATATTATTTAAGGATATTTAAGAATATTTTCTGGTCTCTACTCCTAAATACCAAAAGTAAACAAGACCCCCTCCGTTATGAAAACCAAAAATGCCTTCTGACATTTCCCAATGTCCCCATTTGAGAATCACTATGCTAGATGATTAGAAGCTCCATAGAGCCTGACTGTGTCTGTTGGTTCATCCGTTAGTAAATCAGGTCCTGGCTCATAGCAAGTGTTTAATATTTGCAAAATGATTAAATAATCCTGGATCATGATGATCTTCTGCTAAAAACAAGTAAACAACAACAACAACAACAACAACAACAAAAAAAATCCCACTTCTAGAAACCTTAATGCTTCTTAAATCAAGTCCAGATTCCTTAGTTGATGTTCTGGGGCCCCTGCGGTGTTCCAAGTATCCCTCCTCAGTCTTGTGCTCCCATTTGGTTTAGGGGGTCCCCACGGACTCATTTCACATATTTAGTCTTGCAAAACAAACTCAACTGCTGGTGACAAAACTCTCCAGCCAGACACAATCCTCCTGCCCTCGCAGACCTGTCGGGAGAACCTTCAAACAAATATTTTAGTTGTCAAAATGACACTACAAGGTAAACCCTACATGAATAAGAGATGATAACGCTTTATCGCACAAGAGTAAAGCTGGCTCTCCGCCCTGCCTGACACAGATTGGAAATGGCTGTGGTTGGAAAGAGCCACCTTCACCCGAGCCTTGGTTTTCCCCTCCTTCCATCCTGGAGACGCAGAGCTGGGCTACTTCAGGATGCTGTTTAATTCTTTGTACCTGTGCATGATGTGTGGTCCTGAGTTTGCACCAGTCTCAGCCACGGCTCCTTTTGGGCCCATTCTTGGGACCCACAGAAGGGCTTCCAGGGGCTCGGTGCGGAGGTAGGCACAGAGCTGCTAAAAAAAAATGGGGCCAAGGCAGAGAACGTGTGGCTTTTCCAGTGGGGATGGTTCTTGTTTAAACTTTGGTTTTACATTTGTTTTGATATTTGAATTTGAAGCAAGGCCAAGAAAGAAGAAAATCTGCAATTATAATGGTTTCTTATCCAGTTAAGATGGAGCTTGAAATGAAATGTTAGATTAGAAAGCAAGCAGGATCGACACAAGCTTCAGGACCAAGAGCCCCGAGGTCCAATTCAGGTCTCCATCTTGGTAGGTGGGTGACCTTGGGCAAGTCACCTCACCTTTCTGAGCCTTGATTTCTTTATCTGTAATAATAGCAGATTATTTGGGTGGCTGCAAGTTGATGTAGATGATGCTTGGCATTGTCACAAAAGCCACACATAAAGGGAAACTGCCGTCCTCATTTTTGTTGGTGGAGTTAGTGGCACACAAAACCTCCTGTGCAGACGGTGAGGTCTCCCCTGGAGAGCGGCCACCCTGAAGATGAGGTCTGACCCCTAGAACTTCAAAGCCATGTTGAATCTGGAGTCAAAGATTCTTAGTCCTTTATGCGTGGCTTGGTAGCCATCAGCAAACCTGGACTGTAGCTGATGGAGGTGCTGAGCCCTTGAAATCCAGCTGGGCTCCAAAGAATGGATTTTTTTTCTTTTCATTTTAATGAATTTAAATTCAAATTTAAATAGACCACGTGGCTGTTGGATCCTGGAAAACTACAACAAAGATTCTAAATGGAACCACAAACTCCAGATTGTGACCATCCCCCTACAGGTGGCCTTGGGAGGGTGTGTCAGGAGCCACTGTAACACCAGCAGACACCCCTTGAGGCCAAGCACCCAGTCCTCCCACCACAGCTTTCTTTTGCACAGTAGGTGGCACACGGCTGGTGGCCAATAACTGCCACGGAGTGAATAAAAGAAAGGAAGATTTTTCTCCTTACAGCCCTCTCCCTTGTCGTCTTACCATAGCCCTGAACTCCCCTAAGAGCCAGTAATTCTGGCAGGTTTTGCACTGGGGTGTCCTGGATTCATCAGTTAGAAATCCAGCTACCCTGAGGAGGGGAAGCGTTCTTGACCTGCATTCGCCTGCCAATCAGGGGAGCCCTTGAAGGGAGTAAGTAGCAGGAAAAAAAAAGGATGTTCTGATCATGGAGGCGGGACTATAATTCAGTGAGTCTGGGTATTGTGTGAGGTGTGCATAATGGATGTTCCTTATGTTTTCAGATGTGTCTGTCTGAGAATCTCCAGGTATGTTTGTGCACAGATGCTTGTGTGATGAGCAGATGGGATTTAAGCATTGTTAGAGAGCTGGGCTCTCTAGGACAAAAGTAATAGTAATAGTCACGATCATACCATCTCTGCCAATTAAGAGCAAACACTTAAATTTCTGGAATTCTCTAGCTGTGAAATGGGGATAATAATAATTACCTCTTAGGGGTTAGTGAGAATTAAATAAGCTTTTTAAGGTACCTAACACAATACCTGACATATAATAGATGTTTAATAAGTGCTCGCTGAGCATAATAGACTTGTGATCACAGGCCGTATATGTCGACATATTGTGTATGTGCTGGTAATTAAGTGTATGACATATACTCTCTCCTTTAATCCACATAGCAATATTGGCAGCTACATAGTCTACTGCCGTCATTGTACAGATATGGAAATGGCCCCAGAGAAGCTGAATGCCTTAACGGAGTTCAGTCAACCGGATCAGCAAATCGGCCAGTGTTGAAGAATAGTAGTGATGATCATATTGTGAGCTAATAGGAAAAGATAATTGAAAATGAGCCCAGACACAACTCCAAATCTATGGCCTTTCCCTAGTGCTGCTAAGGCCCCTGGGGCCATAAAGGCCCAGAGAAACCAGACATCTGCACAATCATCTCCCATCTTTCCCTCTCTTAGCAGCTAATTAGGCTAGCTGATTATGGCTGTGGGTTCAGAGCCCTCTGAAAGCAAGATTGTGGGTGGGTAGCTGTGAAATGTCTGTTTTCTGTTCTCTCTCTCTCTCTCTCTCTCTCTCTCTCTCTCTCTCTCTCTCTCATTTTTTGAAATTTTTTTTCTTTCTTTTTCTTTTTCTTTTCTTTTCTTTCCTTCCTTCCTTCCTTCCTTCCTTCCTTCCTTCCTTCCTTCCTTCCTTCCTTCCTTCCTTCCTTCCTTTCTTTCTTTCTTTCTTTCTTTCTTTCTTTCTTTCTTTTGCATACAAAACTCAGGCTGCACTGATCTGTGAAGTTCAGCAGAGGCACCACGGTACCAAGGAGGCTGGTCAAGAACTATTAGAACTGGCAAAGTCAGGGATAGAGCACTTCCAGTCGGAGAACAAGGACATGCCAACAGCTGCCCTGCAGAGGAGCTGCCCCCTACCCACTTCCTCACCCCCATCCCATCCTAGAGTAGTTGTTTTTCTGGGAAGCCACAAAGGGGTGGTGTAAGGAGAACCGGGGACAGGATTTACTGTTAGAATGTTCCTGGCGGGCGAAGTTTTCAATTCCTATGTCATGATCGCAAGAGTTCACGCGCTCAGTGAAGTCAGAGAGATTTCCAGACAGACTGTGTCTTCTTCATGTCGTCCCAAGACTTGAACTACAGTTCTGAGAGGTGGGTGGACAAACGGGGGATTCCATGTGTCCCAGCATCTTCTGCCATGTTTGCTTAAGGTCCATTCGGTGTAGGTTCAAATTCCAGAGACGTCAGTAAGGTGGTTTAGTTTTCTGTTTTGTTTTTTTTTCTTTCCTAAAATGGACAAAATGCTGTTATGGATGGGACCTTACAGGAGATGATCTATGGAAAACATTTGGGATGACATCTAGCATAAATAAGGTCCAATGAGGGATGATACTCCTTATTACCGGCCCATTTGTACCAAAGGCCTTTTTGCAAATGAAATGTGGTTGGTTTCATGGCCATGGATCAGACTAGCAATAAACTGTCACAAAGTTTGCATTTAGAGTCAAGCTGACAGATGCATTCTGTCTCTCATATCCTGTAAGTGGCAGAACCCCCAGGGATTTAGCAGGAATCCATAAGTTTGGCTCTTAGCTCTGTATCAGAACTGACCACACTTTGGTCTATCAATCTTTGACCACTTAGCATCTTCTTAGTATGCAGACTTTCAAAGTTTCTGTAGCACAGGAGAGCTATTTTCACATCCAGGGTCCCAGTCCAGTTTCTAGCATCTATTCAGCCACTTTCTGATTGGCAACCCCCCCCCCCAAAAAAAAAAAAAGAGAAAGAGTACAAGCTCTAGATATAAGCAGAGTGGTTCAAATTCCAGCTTTACCGTTCACTAGCTGGGAAACAAGTTCACCTCTATAAAATTCAGGGTTTTTTTTTTTAACCTTTAAAGGAGAATAGGATTGAATTGCACTATTAGTGACGGTTCTTTAGACATAATAATAGAATTTGTCTCTTATTCATTGAAATAAAAATGAATCCATTAGAGACATAAGGATTAGTTTCCAGGGTGGTAGCACCTGGGTACCTCTAAGAGACCTTAGGGACACGAACCTCTTGATGGTTAGTGCTCTCCAGAGAAACAGAACTGGAGGACATATATCTACAGTGCTCTCTGTATCTATTTATTATATTGATTCATGCACTTATGGCCACAGAGAAGTCTCAGGCTCTACATTCTAGAGAACTAGGATAGAAGGTGTTGTGGTTCCAGACCAAGTGAAATGGCTTGGGAACCAGAAGAGACAATAGCGTAAGTTCTAGTCCAAGTTCCAGAAAGAAGCAGTGACCCAGCTCTAAAGCAGTCTGGTAGAGAAAGAAAATTCTCCCTTGTCCGTCCTGTCTTTTCTATTCTTTAGACCTCCAATGGATGGGATCAGGCCCTCCCCAACTAGGGAGGGGAATCTGATTTACTTATTCCACCCATTGAAATACTAATCTCTTCCAGAAACACCCTCATGGACCCAGCAAGAATAATGTTTGACCAAAACACCTGGGTACCCTGTGGCTCAGTCACGTTGCAGAATCTTACACTTGCTCAGGGGTCAACATTGGAATAAACAGACTTCTGAGGTTTCCAGGGTCCTTTCATCATTTCACTCAAGAGCCAGAGTCCCAGGAAAGAGTCTGGTTGGCAGATGTCAGGTCATGTGCCTCTCCTTACTGTCCTGGGGGCACTGAGGAAGGTGGCCTGGTAGAGATACCCAGCACATAATGAGAGGTCCAGACATGGATGTCTATTGTTATTATTTTTGCCTCTCTCCTTTCTGTACCTGATCATCAGTAACTCTGTGAATCATCCCAGATTGTCTTTGCAACCCAGTTATCCTGAAAACAACCTCCTCAACACCCACCAGACAAATTCACTTCTTCCCCAGCAACAATATATGCAATTTAGGTGTTAAGCAGCATGATAACAGTTATTTCAGTTCTTGCCACAGTGTTTACCAATTTTTAGAAATCTTGCCTCCAGGAAACACCAGGCCTGAAAGGAACAGTCCTGGTTATTCTTCCTAACACACAAAGCCATGGCCTCACTGGTCCTTCTACCTGCCTACTTCATTTTGGAGGTTTAGTTGGTCCTAACCAGAGAGGAAGAGAGCCCAGGGAAGGACTTGGCCGTGGTCCTTCAGAACCTTCTGTTTAGCAGATCAGCAAGCATCAGGAAGACCAGTGAGCTCGTACAAGAATACTGCTTTGCCTTCTCTGGGCCTCAGGGTTGCACTTTGATGCCATATCGTCTTAAAACATCTTGATACCCTCATAACAACCATGTGTTCATGTATCAGCTGTGAACAAATGATGGAATAGTTTCTAATTTTTGAAATTTATGTAAGAAGAGAGCTCTTGTCCTTTCTCCTCCCCGACCCTCACCCCAATGTGGGATCGGAGCAGATGCCCCTCAACATGGCCCCTTCTAATCCTTGCACACCTCTGCAGAATCTTAGGCAGATTATAAGGGAAGAAGTCAGGTCGATTCCCAAATGCCAGCTCTCTAGGGAAGGTGGGCTTCCCTGTGACAACCAGTGTGATTAAGCGCATGTGCCCCAGGTCCCTCTCCCCTCCAGGGTATCTGAACGTCCTCACGTCCACAACTGTTTTTCTAAGAGGCATCCTGCTGCCCACTATGGGTTAAAATCCATACCATATTTTGCTTTGTTGACTCAGTAAGCCAGGAGCTCAGTGGTGGACTGTGTCTCCAGGTGTACAGGTGTAGCAAGGGAACAGCTCCCTGGCCACATCCCTCTGAAAGCCTTAAAGATGCCGTTCTCTGAAGCTAGCACCCGCCCATCTCAGAGCTCAGCTAAGTGGGACGGCCAGGAGCTACCACAGTCAGGAACCCAGAAGGAGCCCATGATGAAGAGGCTGAACCAGGAGGTGCTTCTGAGTAAGTGGGGAGCTAAACAAAAGTCTGCAAAAGATCCAGGGGAAATGAGAGGTTGGTGCTCATGCATTGTCCCACAAGTGAAGAGAAGGGAACCCAGAGAGGATGCAGAAGATGGTGACATCTTGGCTCGCAGGGCAGGTGGGGAGCCCAGAGAATCAGCTTGAGGGTTCTTGAAGGTTAAAGGAGGACAGACAATGTTAACGGCTGGAAACAGAAGACTGAACATCTGATTAAAAAAAAAAAATAGAAACCCCCTAATACGATTTTTTCAAAACATTTTAACTTTTCTCAGAAAACCTGTTTCCCGAAAACTCCTCTGCTTCTTCCTATGTTCTCACGTCTTTAAATACACCAAACACGATAATTTTATGAGCAAATCACATACATAATACATTTTTTTACGTTTCAAAGCTTACAAAGTGACTTTAGTTCCATAGTGTTATTTTTTTTTTAAAAGAGGAATGCATATATTTTCATTTTCCTACATTGCTACTTCATCTGTTCTCCTAAATCACAGTAAAATTTTCTCTCCTATCTGGGCTTTAACATTTTGAGAAATTTTATATGTATGATCCCAAATTTCTCTTCCTGGATGACGGCTCCAGACCAGACCTGGATTCTGGTTTGCAGTGTGGCTTCTGGAAGGTCACGTCATCACTGATCTTTGGTTTCCCATCTGGGAAGTCCATGGTGGGAAGACTGCATGATAAGGTCTGGCACAGTGCTCAGTCCTTTGGGCGGACTGATTAGCTTTCAGAAAATCCTCCCCTCCCAGTCTTGGATCAGTAGTCCCTCTGGTTTATCAGGCTAAGGTAGAAATTGGATAGTGGTATTTAAGGGAAATGAGTATAAACCAGAGGTCAAGAGAAATGACCGGAGGTAGATTTTCAGGAAGGAGATAGCACTAGAAAAAAGATTAGAGGCACCCTGTGCAGGTATACAGGAGACAGGCCCGTGGAGGAGGCAGGGCCACATCCTTTAGGAGGGCCATCGGTCCCATCTGTCTGTGACTGAGAAAGTTCCCAAGATGTGAAAAGTTCAGTGCTAGGACCTGGAAAGTTAGTCACTTGATCTCTTAACATTTTGGACGTCATGATGGACCCTTCTTATGCCCATGAAACACTGGGGAACTGTCATCCTCATACAGGAAAAATCTCCATTTCTTCCTGGAGAAATATTGAAAGGGCAGATGATAGAACACTGGACCTGAGAGATGACGGCGAGCTCCATCCGGACAAGTGAGCTCTCTTCCTCCCTCGAAGACCCACGTGTGCTCCTGAAGAGCTTCAAACTTAATTAAAAAGGATCCTCCCCCACCCCCCACAAGAAGGACAAAGATCTCTCCATCAGAGCATCAATTCAAGTAACCTGGATCGTCCAGATGGGACCTCTGATGTCTCCCAAAGACCCCACAGAGGCTGAGTTTTCCCTCAGAAGGAAATGGGGAACCAGGAAATGAAAAAAAATCCAACAGGGTCAAGACTTCAGGAGGGTGCCCAGAAGCCTCACGTGGGAGGATGATCAGAGGCACACTGTGATCACCGGGTGCTCGCCTCTGAGTGGTCCAGGTGTTACCCCTGCATCTCCCATCCACTCGGGGCAGAGGTGATGAGTGGCCCTCTGTTTGAGCCACCAGTAACTTCCAGGGATGCCCAACCTCAGGAGTTTGTCTGCCCTCCCCTCTTTCAACGGACTCCTCCTTCAAAATCTGCTTTGGCCTTTTAAGTATGCGTGACTCTTTAGCCTGCTTCTCTCTGCAAGAGGTCCTCTGCAGTGTGGAGTCAGGAGCCAGGAGTCAGAGGAGTGGCCTTTCACTGGAGATGGGGAGAGGAAGTGCTGCTGTTCTCTAGCTCAAATCTTGTGCCTTGCACAGGACTAAGGTCATCCTTGCACATGCTTGATTGGAAAATCCATTTAAATGCCAGACGTCCATTCATCTTCTCTCTTTCAAGGAGAGGGAAATAAAGCCACATCTAGGGACACAGAAGGACTATTTGGATTCCTGAGTCCTTCCAGCTGCACCTTCTCATTCTTTGGGTAATCAGGAAAGATAAAGCTGGCTTGGGCGATGTATGACCTTTCACTGGTCATGTGCCATGCATATTTCATGGAACCTATGCCTGACCAATGGAACCTCTGGACATTGTCTAACAATTTCAGACTTTCCAGAGCCAAGAGGCACATCATGCTTTTGAAAGGACAAGTCATCTAACTTTAAGGAGATGGTAATCCATGCACCCAGAAAAAGGTTTGCATAAGGGAGATCCTCAGGGATGTTCTAAAACAATTAGAAGCAGAAGCAAATGATAAATAAGCATCTGGTACGTGAACCACCTTGCCTTAAGGTGATCACCCAATCCTTAGTAGTAAAAAAGCCACGGTACTGAGGTGAATTTCCCAATACCTCTGCTTGCTGATGGATTTCTGCTTTATACTTTCTTGTTTGGACTCTACACCTTGTTGCAAAGAATTACAAAGACCTGGCCCCTAGGAAGGCTCATCTCCTCTAGCTCCATGCTCTCTCTGCTAGATCTACAGTCACAGAAGCATGAAGGATTAACGTTTTTTTATCGTGTTTTCCTGTCTTCACCCATGATTTATTCCATTTGATTTTTCCAGCCACGTTCATGCACCCAGGCTGCTCAGGGAAACTGTGATTTAGTGATCTTGGAATTTCTGCAACCAATGCTACCCCAAGTTTCACACGAAGAATAGAAATACAAGCCCTATTCTCCTCTTTGGGGCCAAACAACCTGTACTGGTCAACAATTTGCTTTGGGTTTCCTGTTGTTATTTTTCTCCTCAGGGTTTTTCATGTTTCTACCACCCCTAAAGGGAACCACGTCCCTCTTAGTGGCCCCTTTGTCTGAAGTCTGAGCCAGTGATGGTCACCAGCCAACCCTCATGACAATGTGGCTGATGGTGGGAAGAAGTTGTTTCCTGCACCTGCTTTGAAATTTGGGTCCTCCTTTCTTTGGGCTTTACTCCTCTCCTCAGTAAAGTGAAGCCAAGAGGAGTTTCTACCTCTGGGGTTTGTTGTGAAGGATCAATGAACCAATGTGAACCAGGGTACTTATTTGCCCATTGCAGATTGAAGTAAGCAAGGCAATAGTTGGAAGGTGCTTGGCGGGGATCCTGGTGCTCCCAGATATTACCTACCCACTACTCCTGGAGCAGGAGGCTCCACGTGGTTTATATGTCAGGGATCTAAGCATTCCAGGGCCCTGTGAATGTCCCAGTGAGGGCTACTTCATCATGGCACCTCTAGGACCTGAGTCCACCAGGATTTGGGATGGTCTCATCCAGGGTTATCTGACATGGGCCGAGGCTCAATCAGACTTCTCCATGACCACTGTTGTATGACCCTGAAAGTGTCTTGTGCCTCACCAACTAACCTGTGGAGCCCAAATCCTCTCAATCTAGCCTATTGTGAAAATCCAAGATGCTTACAAAAAAGAGGCAGGTGTGTATGCAAACATGCACATGAGCATGCACACACACACTGGGTCTCCATCTCAAGTGCCAACTAAAGAGCAAATAAGGAAAGGACATGTTGAAATGGGAAGAGCTGACCAGCAGATAAGGACTTCCAGAGTCTTTCCCAGAAATGACATATTTTTTTGTGGGGGGAAGCTCAGGTTTTGGAGATATTCAGCTTCGAGGGTCAAACCCAGCCCTGCCCCTCACATGCAGTGTCACAGGGACAAGTTCCTCACCTGTAACAATGAACTGACTGCATAGTATTACTATGAAGTTAAATGAGAAGCTGTATTCAGTGTGTGTGTGTGTGTGTGTGTGTGTGTGTGTGTGTGTGTGTGTCACAGTGCCAGGTAGGGAGTACAGGGTGTCCCCTAAAGGGTAATCATCAGTAACGCTATTACTATCCTATAGAGCAGTACCTTAACTTATTTCCCTGGAGTTTGTATACCTAATCACATGGGTCACTAAAAATGTTTGGAAAAGAGGGAGAAAGGTTCTAATGACCTAATTCCTTCAACTCCCTGGGAAAGACAACTCAGTGGATCTGTTTCCTTATGCAATAATAAGGGAATCACATCACGTGCATTTTTGCACATGAAGATGGACTGTCTGATGAACGGGGAGAGGAAGTATTGGAATGGTTTGCTGAGCGGCAATAGAGGAGTAGGTATTAGTGCTTCTCCATGACTTTACCTGCACAAGTATGATGTGGCAACAATTCTAGAGAGATTGGCAGCCGTGGTGGGTAATCATAGAGCAGAGATGGCATATGGATGGACACTATCCACTTTGTGCCCAGGAAGACATCACTAATCAATTGCCTCAGTCTGGCTGGGCACAGAATCACGAGCCACTCAAGCAGGAACAAAACTTTATTTTTTAAAAAGCCGCCAATACTCCGTACGAGCCGCCAAGCCAAAAACCGGTCCACCCATGCGCGCGTCTACCGGAAAGGGGGGGGGCGCCGGACCTCCCCCGGAATTCCCTCCTACTATCCTTCCCCAACCAATGGGAACTCTCCAGGAGTCCCGTAACAGGAGTCCCGTAGCAGGCCAAGGTGAACAGCAGGAGTCCAATTTCCATATGAATGTTAATCTTAACATAATCATATCATCTCAATGGCTAGCTGGCGTCACCTTACAACCGAAAGTGCCATGCATCATATTATTTGCTTGTGGCTCCTAGCAATCAATCATGGAATTGCTGAGTTCATGGACTGCTAAAGTCCCAGCCAGGGAGACAGCTCAACACTGATGTCTAGGAGGAATCATTCAGGCTGGGACATCAACATTCACTGAGTGAGCACTGAGTGCCAGGGACTCCTCTAGGCTCCTCCAAAGACATTCCCCTATTTAGTCCTCACAACCACTCAGTAAGATAGGAAGTACTGTCCTTGCTTTCTAGATGAAGATGTTGAGATCCAGCAAGGTCAAGCACCCTGTCCCAAGTCACAGACAGGAACTACCCACGTTTTGAATCTTTTCCTTTTCCTTTTATATCCCAGCTGAAATTTCTATCTTGGACCTTTGAAGTTCCCCAAACCTCTCAGAGAGTTTGCTACTAACAAAATACAAAATAACCACAATAATAAAGATTTCATAAAGGCTACCAGGTAATGCTGGCTCAAAGTTTAACTTGGTATCAAGGACTTTCAAGGTAGGTTCCAATAGGTTTCCAGACTGGAAAAAGACCAGAATAGGAGGTGAGATGTACCAAAGCGAAGTCTTGCAGGGAAGGTCTGTATCTATGCATAGCAGCAATGTCTTGTAAAGTTCAGAGTCAATCCAGAGCCACAAGCTGGTGGTGGCCACACCTTGGAAGATGCTCTCCTGGGCTCACAGAAGGCAGCACATTCATGCACATGACCCCTGAAGTCAAGTTGCCAGGCCCTGAACCCAGTTCCACCTCTGCCCAGGGATGCAATGTTTTAACTATATTACCCTGGTTGAGATATGGTGAGGTGAGACATCCATCCAGACTGAGAAACAGAAAATTTTCATGGGTTTTTGTGCTTGCTGTTCCCTGGTGAGGAAGAGCACCTCACAGGGCCACTTTGGGGAGCACCAGACTGCCTCAAGGCAGAGGGAGAGAAGGAAACCTGTGAGTGGGAGAAGGTTTTCCTTCTCACAGCTTAAGCAAGCCTAGGGTTGGTGCATTTGGACAATTTCAGTATGCTCGGGGCATAGGGGCTGTCCCTGGGTGTTTGGTCCCTAGCCCTGGAACAATTAGGGTGAATGGATTGGCCCAAAATGTGAGATCCCACTTAGGGAGGTGGTTAGGTTGTGGAATTAGCTGCTCGGGAAGGAAAACTGACCAGCTTCTATGCAGAGCCCCCAAAACTGGGTTAAGATAACATTTTGAAAAGATACATAAGCCAGGCGCAGTGGCACATACCTGCAATCCCAGTGGCTAGAGAGGCTGAGGCAGGAGGATTGCAAGTTCAAAGCCAGCCTCCGCAACTTAGCAAGGCTCTGAACAACTTAATGAGACCCTGTCTCAAAATAAAAAATAAAAATGGACTGGAGATGTGGCTCAGTGGTTAGGTGCCCCTGAGTTCAATCGCTGCTACCAAAGTGTACACACACACACACACACACACACACACACACATACACATACATATTAGAGTTATCTTAAGCAAATGATGAACTGTTGGGGCCTCCATTTCCTTATCTGTAAAACAATAACTTTTACTTTGGGGTTATGTAAGGATGAAATAAGAAAATAAAATGGAAAGCACTTGAGTGGTCTCAGAAAGTGGTTGATAATAAGTGACATTATTTTAATAAAGAATGTTATTAATAAGGTCATTGAAGTCCTAAGAAGGACCCTGCGATTTGCAACCCGAAGTGTTTCCCACACTCAACACCTTCCTCCTGACCTGACCTCTCCCACTCAACCAGACTGCTGTTTCACAGGGGGCACATCTGGTTGGACCGGGGAGTCAGTCTGTGCCTCATCCATTCTCTGGGAAATGACCTCTGAGTCACAAAGAAAGGGTGGCCAGTTAATTTGAGGGTTATTAGTGGAGCCAATCAGACTGACTCTCTTTGGAATGTGTCTCATAAAATATGAAGAGGACTGATTAGGGACAGAGGGTGATGGAGATGAGAGATGAAAGATGCAGAGCTATCTTCAGGGAGAAGCTTGGAGGGGGGGTGGAGAGAGGTTTTGGAGAGCTATTTTGAATGACTTCTAGACCTAGCCTCTGCCTCCCTTTACAGATGTAGTCTCCTAAAGTAGGGTCAGCATATAATTGCTCACCTTTTGAGAGTGGAAGGGATACGCTGCCTTAGCAGGTGCAAAATGGAATGTCTCCCTTTCATAAAATCAAGCAGGAGTCCCGTGACGGTCACTCCAGCTCTATCCTTAACTAGTTTTGGACAAGCCGCACAGCTTCCCTAAGCCTCAGTCTCCTCATCTGTCACGTTGCCTGAACAGCTTCTAAGGCTCTGGCATTGCCTGGAGTTCTGGTCCTCTGTGCCTTTGCGGGTTGCAGGGCCCATGGAGGATGGAGCCACGGACTCCAGGAGGAACCACAGAGTAGAGGCAGCCTTTCCCCTTAGGCTCTGAAAGACTGCCATGCTGCTGGTACCCGATACCCCCTGACGCCTGGAGAAGAAATAGAGATGCGCTCTCAGCTGAAGAAATGAAGATAAATATAGCCTCGGTTGGATTAATATCCCCAGGATTACTCACGTCTCTTTCAAAGTGAAGCAAAGATCATGTGCCGCCTGACAACCACCCATCTGGCCTGAGAAGAGTCGCCATATGGGTGGTTCTCGCTAATTATAGTTAAATACTGAAAGGAGGGGTGCTGTCGCAGAGCCTCCACAGATCAGAAGTCCCTGGTCCCCCCCCCCTCTCCTGGAACGAGCAGGAAGGCTCTGTGGTCACTCTGTTCAGACGTGTCCAGGTGAATTCAGGCATGTCAACTCACCTTTACAGAACCCACTTCCGCCATCTCAGAAGTGGAGAGATAATAATACTGATCCTTCTTTCTTAAAAAAAAAAAAAAAAAGTTAACAATAGCAACAGCTTCTATGCCAGATAAAGAAGCAGTCATCATCCAGCACCAGGGAGGGATCCAAGGAAGCAATCAATAATTCAATAAAATCATATGGGGTTCCTATTATGAATGTGGATCCTCACTCACTGCACTAGGACTTACACAAAAGACTTAAGATACGGTGAGGATGATGATTATCATCATCATCATTATCATTATTATTATCATCTGTTGGTCCCAGACAAAAAGCACTCAGTGAATCATTCTGATCCGAAAAAGAATTTTCTCTGTTGAAAGCACAGATTGACCTACAGCATATTTTGCTAAAATGGGCAGGGATGTTGTTTTTCTCTCCATCCCAAGAGGAAAACAGGATAACCAGCTGGGAACTGAGAAAGTGGGGAGAGCACTTTCCAGTCCTGCCCTGGGACAACCACCAGGAGCCATCAGTTGAGCTGTGGACTGCATGCTGGGTGGGGGATTCGGTTTGGTGATGGGAGATGGAATATTTCATCCTGTGTGGAGACAAGACTCCACATAGCTGGCTTCCTGACCCCCTGTGCCAGCCAAATAGGATGCTCTTCCTTTGGAGGCAAGGCCCTCCATGTGCTCAGAAGCCAGGTAGGCTGTGTACCTGCTTAAAGTGGGACAGTTGTGAATGCACTCACCCGGCTCTCTCAGTGTTCATTAATTGACCCAATTTTCTTAAAGATAGAGCCACAAAGAAATTCTCTTCAAAAACAAAAACAACAATGAAAACATGATGAGGAATGACAATTGAAGTCTGGCCCTAGACTCTGGGAGACAATAGGGTGTGGGAGATGGTTTGTTATCTGTAGAGCGTATGCCCTGTGTCAAGGGGACCTCTTCTGAACAGCCCCAAAGAAGGTCCAGTTTTGCCAGAGCAATAGAATTTTCTAGAAACCCTCTCCACTTGGATATTCATTCATATGCAGTGTTCTCATTTCTCAGACTGCATATTTTTTTTAATAAATACTTGAAACTTTTCTAGTAGTTTTGAAACAAGCCTGCATTTTTCTTCCGGCTTAAGTGAAACGATAGGATGCAAGCCAAGCATTCCCAGGGGCCTTCTTGTCAACCAAGGGAGATGGCTTAGCTACAGTGACAACACCTAGCAAAGCCAGCAGAGAGACGGGGGTTATTTGAGACCTGGTGATGTCATTTGAATTCCTCGGATCCAGCCACACCTGAAGCTTCTGATATCCCCCCGCTTCCCAGTTGCAAAACCCAAAATGACATTTTGCTTAAGTCGATTTGACTTAGGCTTTTTTTTTTTTTTAAACTCGCAACTGCAAAAAAGAAAAGATACCTCATCAATATAGGGACCTCAGGGTCATTCGTGAATAATTGATAACAGGACTGTTGGATGTGATCCCACCGAAGGACAGCTGAAGTTTTAAATGGCTGGAATAGAAGGTTGTGGATGCCAAGCAAATTGCAAAAATAGAAGCAGCTTCATAGCCCACCCAGAATGCTTTCCTAAGACGTTTATTTCTTCACCCATATGCAATAGCAAGCCAGCAAAGGGCTTGGGAGGTGGCTCCAACTTTTTCTGCCTTGAAATTTTTATTTGAGAGTTTGGCTTCTCTTGGGCAGGTCCTGCCTTTTTCTGCCAGTTGCTTCCAGGGTCAAGGAGGGGACAGGAGTGATGGGACAGGATGATTCGGCCCCTGTGTTTTGTATTTCTAATATCTCTGAGCCCGTTACAGGCTCAGCTGGCTGGTTTGTAATCCCCAGGTGAAGGCACAGCAAGCAGACGTTCTCCCAGCACTTTGAATACATGATACAATAAAGAAAAAAGTCATGATAATAGAAGAACAAATGGCGCAATATTTTCCTAAGCATGTTTGGATTAGATTTATGTTAGACTTGGTAACCTGGCAATTTAATAGGTGGGAGAACTTTCATCAAACTTCAGAAAGTACATGTATAATTCATGGCCGCTCGGTACAGGGAATTGCAGAGAGAGGGGATGGCAACGAGAGAGGCAGTATGGAAGAAAGCAAAGAGGTGTCACCTGTCACCCTGCTGAGCCTCTGCTTGCAATTTATGGGGACTGTCAGCCACTAACAATCTAAATAACTCATTTCCATGCCAGAGATTATAACCGAAGCAGAAAATGCTGGAGATCAATCCCTTGTTGTGACATTTTTTTTTTTTTTTTTTTGGAAATAGGACACAGTCTAATCTATATGGGTGTCATGGAGTAGGAGCTGGCATGACTTAAGGGCTAATAGGCACTTTTAACCATACTGGTCTTTCAATTTTTTTTTTTCCCAAGGATCTGACAGTTCATTCAAGAAGGGCTGAAATAGAAGCAGTGGACAGAGGATAATGGGAAGTTGTTTTTAACATCCTCATAACAAGGGCTTTGGGATCAAACAGAGCTCAGTTTGAATCTGATGCCTCTTGTTATCATCTGTGTTTTCTCAAATAAATATTTTCTCTCTTTGAACCTCAGTTTCCTTCTCAGTAAAACGGGGACAACGGTAGCACCAGCATCACTGGGTTATCATAGGAAGTCCATGTTCTCTTGTGCTTCATTTTAAACCTGTCTTCAGGTAAGGATTAATGATAGCCAGAGGGTTTTCTTTTCTCTTTTGTTTAGGTGTGTTTGTTTGGAGGCAGAAAGAGAGACAGAGGAGAGAGAGAGAGGAGAATATGAATAGCGCTGATGTTTGACAGTCTGGACTCCAAGGCTGACCAGCTGGAATTCAAGTTCCAGCTCTGCTTGTTAGTAACCTGCTTAAATTCCTTAACCTCTCCGTGCCTGTTGCTTATCTGTAAAGATAATGCTACTACTTAGCTCCTAAGTTGCTACTGTTTTACATACATAATAAATATATGTAAAATGTTGAGAACGGTGCCCAGCAAATAGAGTACTATGCATTTTATGCAAATAGAGTACCATGCAAATCTTATATGCAAATTGAGTACTATGAAAATAAAGTACTATGCAAATATTATGCAAATAGAGTACTATGTTACCCACAGTAATTGTATGATTATTAATTAAACACTTATTCTCTCTGTCAGGAATGATAATGATGACAATTACTCGATTACTCCTTCAACATGGTGGGTTGTGAGATTTAGGGATGAAGAGTACGTTCACGTTAGAGTCAGTCGTGCCTGATTTAAAATCCACCTTCATTTTTACTCCTATGCAACGAAGACAACAATTGTTCCCACTTGAGTTTGAGATGACATTAAGATGATTTGAGGATGTACCAGCCTGGGGCAGTGGGAGATTTGGGGATTCCATATCATGGAAAGTGATAGTTCCAGGAGAATAGATGCCTTATTGGAGTCCTCTGTTGAGTTCGTCTTTTCTGAAGACTTCCCATGGGGTGACTCCCCAGTGGCCATGGTCCTCCCATGTGGCCTCATGGCCCAAGGTAGACACCTGCTCAAAACTACACCACTCTGATTCACTCTGGGGAGCTCAGCATTGAAGATGAGTCCTTCTCAATCATACACCACGATTCAGCCAGAGTGGACCTTTCAAAAGGCAAATCTACAAATCCATCACCCTCTCTGTGCTTCAAACCCATCCGAGGCTCCTTAATGCTGCTGGAATAAGTATCTATCAAGTCTGGTCTTGGCCATCGTGGCCCTGCCAGGTCTTATTGAATGCCATTTCTTTGCCCTTTGAACTCACTAGGGCCAGCTTGCCAAAGAGCCTGTGCATGTTCTGTCGCCTCTTTCTGGAACACAGTCCCTCTTGTTCCTCTTCATCTCTCCATTATTGTTTCGGTGGTTATTTTTAGCATGGAAGCCTTCTCTAATCTCTCTGACTGGGTCAAATTTGCTATGTATGTGTTTTCATTGCACAGTGTCCTTTTCCTTAGTTACATTAACCACAGTGTGTACTTATGCATTTGTATGGGTGACTGTTTGGTTAATGACTGTCCCTCCCAGCAGATTCCAGGCTCCCTGGGAAGAATCATCTTTATTCGTGTTCCCTTTGGTATCCCAGGATCTGCCACAGTGCCTGGCCCCTTACAGAGCCTCCATAGATGCTAGCTGAGTAAGTGAACCAGGGATGGGTAGAACTGCAAGGTGCAAATCTGTAGACCTCTGCTGCTGAGGTTCCGAGACCTGGCTTGGTCCCCACCCCACCCTTCCTGAAGTCCCCTTTTCTTTCATTTGCTGCAGATTCAGTTAAAGGCCCTCGACACCCTTCCATTGAATCCCCACATTCTCTCTAATCCCACGTTGAGTGGAGTTCTATTATCTGCAACTCCATAAAACCTTTCACGCTGATGTGAGAAGATAGAGATGGAGAAAATCCTGAGAGTTTCCTTCTTATGAGATAATTCAAAATGAGGACAAGCAACCCTGGTCATGACAATGACCATAGCTCTGAGATACATTAAAGATGTTTATAGTTTAGACCCGCTGTTATTTATATCCTGGCTCAGCTGACTCTCGAGCCCAGCCAGGAAGTACCACTTCAGTTATTTCTAGTCCCGGCGGGACTTATCTTCAGTTCTTGTACAGTAATGCCTTCCCTAATCTCCTGTCTTCATTTCTCCATTTTCAACACTCTTTCCTCCCACAAACCCTATTGGAGCTAATTAGTCACCTAGTCAAATGCAAATCTCTCCTTTACAGGAGATGAACGTTGAAAGGATCATGTAAGAATCCTGTCTATACATAGCGGAGACATGTGGATTTGTCTTCAGCCTTATCAGAGTGTCTCTGGATTCACTGTCCTCCTCCTCCTCCAGGCTCTTTCTCTGATTGAACCAGACCGGCATCCACACGGTGGCCTAGGCCAGAAATCTGGACCTATTTTTGCTTTTTCTCTCCTGAACTCCCCCAGTCAGACTCACTGGGTTCACCCACCATTCCACCTGCTGACTCTCTTCCCAGTCCACCCACCTCTTCCTCAGCCGCCTCTCTGCCACCCTTTGAGCCACGCGGCTCTCTGTCTCTTTCTCTTGCAACAGTTATAATTTCTTCTTTGACCGCCATTGTCAACATCACTACTGTAGTTATCCAACTTGGAAGCAGATGCACCATAGGCAAACAGATTTCAAGGAATCTTCAGAAAATAATTTTGAAATCTGCCACGAATCTGGAGAGCCCTCCGAAGTAGAGAAGTGGACATAGGGGAGGAAGGAGAACCAAAGAAGGAAGAGTGGGGACAGAGAGTGGACAAAAGTCCCATCATGTCTATTGTCACACCTCTGTATTTCAACCACCACCTCAGAGTCACACTTCAGAGCTCATTGTCCCCGAACACTGCCCCACCTACAAACATCACGGATGCCAGCGTGCTCCTCCGTGACCACGCACTCCCACGCTTTCATTTCCAAAGCCACACACACTCTGATTGGATCAGGACTTGGATCCCTCACACCACGACTTTCCCCGGGTTCCTTAGTCCTCTTGGATTTTCACTCCCATTATTCTCCTGCTTAGAATCCACAGCCCATCGCTTGCCATGTCCTCAAGGTACCTGTCTCCTTTTTTCTCTCCACCGTATTTGCTTGGCAAAACTCAGGCCTAGATGCAGGAAACCGCACGCTTTCTCTGTGCTACCTACGTCTGAGCAGCTAAAAGTCACCAGAGAGAAAATAACCAGGTTTCAGTGTTCCTTGGTGTTTTCCCACTGAATTTGCCTTTTCACTTCTAAGATGGAATCCAACCCCAGAAAGCTGTAGTGAAATTGAAGAGTTAATGTATAAAAAATGATTGACTTACTGCCTGGCGCTGGGAAGCGACCCGGGAAGGTTGATTATGACCGTCCCCGCTCTCATTATCAGTAACCTCCCCTCCTCTCAGCAGAGGATCGCAAATCAGACTCAATCGAAAAATCAGAAAACGTCATATGAGAACTCTATAACCTCACTCTTGCCCAATCTCCCAATTTCCCAACATCCCCAGTAATCTCTTTCATCCCTATTTATAAAGTCTTTCTTAACTCCCCAGGGTTAATCTTCAACGTATGATCTAGATCTTCACAATGCTTTTGATTTCTTAAGACTTTGACATTCTGCCATTTCTCCCCTTTCTGTCTTATACCATAAACAAAATGCTAGACATCTTCCAAACTGGCATGTGAATGGACGTGTCCCATGTCCTAGGCTCAGGACAATCCTTTAAATCAACATGTGTTATGGAACACGTGTTACGTTGCAAACATGTAACACACGTCGGACAAAATGGCACAGACGTTTAACCTCTAGGTTGAGAAAGATTTGGTCTCGGATAAGCATCAACTGCTGCCTGAAAAAAAGAGCCAGGTGGGGGAGAATCGCATAATTAAAGTCCTAGTGGGTTCCCATGTTTGTGCTCTGAATGCCATTTCCTTCAGAATTGCAATCCATTATCCCAAAGCAATTTTCTTCGGGTGTTACATGTCCAAAAGTGTAAGAACTACCCTGACAGAAAGGCCTGCTGAACTAATTATATTAGGCATCGTGGTCTTTAATTAGATCAATGAGAGAAGAGCGTCAGTAAACATCGTGGGAAGCTTTTGCTGCATCAGCTGGGCCTTCCAAGGAGCCCCAGCATCAATACTGATCCGTGGAAAGTGTTCAGGAAAACACGGTGGATTAGCAACGACAGAAAGGGTGATCTGGATGGAATTAATCATTGTTGTCCCAGCACAAGAGCACAAATCAGCTTATAAGATGAATTCAGAGCGCTGAAGACCATGCATGCCCTTGTCTGCCCCAGCCACGCGATCACTCTCAGTCTCCCAGCTCATGACAGTCTAATGGCAGGGACGAATGACAATTTCATCATCAATGTATGCTATCATTCAAGAAAAACCCCGGAATTATTTGACTTATAATGATATCATCCAAGAAACTCACTGAGTATGAATCACAGAACAGAATGAGAGCTGTCTTGGTTCACGGACTGTGGAGGACCAACCAGGGGGAAGTGATGGGTTTGGAGACCTAGCCGAAGGCCCAAATTTGGTCATTGTTTAGTTCTTGGTCTTATAATAATTCATCTGCAAAGTGTTTGCAGATTTGTATAAAGAGGGGGTTGGGAGTGGGTGGCAATTACTATGCATCAGGAATCGTTCTGCAAATTTATCCTTCCCCAACACCTCCTTGTTCAGTTTTTCTTCCTTCTCTATGTCCTGTTCTTACTTCTATGGAATTTCTTGATTTGGTACATATTTCAAAGTCATTTTTGCCCCAAACTGCACAACCAGTAAATGACAGAGCCTGAGATCAAGTCCTTGAGACCCGACTCCAAATCCTGCTGTCTTGACTGTTACTCTAGGTAAGGATATCAGAGAAGGTATTCCTCCCCTTGGTTTCCCTGATCAGGAAAGAGCGAGGATAAGACATTCTGTCAGAGAGAGAGAGAGAGAGAGAGAGATCGAGATCAAGAGATCTCAGAATTACAATGTCCCCAATGCATGTCACTTTCTACCAGAAGGAAGTGACAGGGGACATAGCTTTGAGTGAGTCTCTCTTCTGTGGCTTGTTTAATGGGTCACCCACCAAGCTGCTGGCTTGGGTCATGGAAGGTCCCTGTAGCTTGGTGGTCAAGCATTCAGGCACAACTGGGTCTACTGAAGAGTGGGTCAGACTTGACTGTACGGGTCATCCTAAGTTCCCAGGGGTCTGGGGGTCTACTGCCTCCACGCAGACTGCGTACATCTCTCCTGGACATGTAGCATTTTAAGACAATTCCTTTGACGTAGGAGCAGGTGGTTACTACAGATCCTTGTTGTTCACTCAAGAACAAAGAATTGAAAGAATCCTTCTCTCCCACTGATGGTGTATTATCATTCTTAGTAGTAGAAGCCTATTTTATTTCATTTTTCCCTTTCCCTCTACCTGGTACATACACTAGTGCACCGACTATATATCATTCAAGCCACCTTCCATATTTTATACACATTTAAAACGTACCTGTACCCTTAAAAACATAGGGTGTTTGGATGTGATATTTTAAATTTGCATAAATGATATTGTGCTATAAATCCCAACCTGCATCTTCCTTTTCTTCCCTCACATTGGGTTTTTAAAATTTTTTTAACTTGTTTTAATTAGTTATACATGACAGTAGAATTCATTTATGCACTTTGATAGATCATACATAGATGGGATATAATTTCTCATTTTTCTAAGTGTACATGTTGCAGAATCATATTGGTCCTGCAGTCACATATACACATACAGTAATAATGTCTGTTTCATTCTACTATCTTTCTTATCCCCACATTCCCTCCTCTCCCCTCCCATCACTTCCCTCTACCTAGTCTAAGGTAACACTATTCTTCCCTAGTGCCCCCCCACCTTATTGTGAATTAGCATCCACATATTAGAGAGAACATTCAGCCTTTGGTTTTGTGGGATTGGCTTATTTTGCTTAGCATGACATTCTCCAACTCCAACCATTTACTGGCAAACGCCATAATTTCACTCTTCTTTAAAGCTGAGTAATATTCCATTGGGTATATAGACCACATTTTATTTATATATTCATCTATTGAGGGACTCCTAAGTTCCATAGGCTAGCTATTTCTCAGATGGGGTTTTGAGATTTACTCTCATTCTATGTGACATGTAATATGACGCATGAATCACTCATCTTCTGGTCAGCTCCTATTCCCTGCTTCTATTCATGGACTCAAAAGCAATCAAAGAAAAACGGTGGATTGTACTTACTTTCCTGCTAGTACTTTTCCTGTTAGGGTAAGAAAAGACGATGCTTGGGGCTGCTTTTTGACTTCTGATTTCCCAACATAGAGGTTCCTTGTTTTGCTTGGGATTCTGGAGAGGAGAGAAGACAGAGCTAGGATTCACCTTCCTCTTTCCTCCAGTGTGTGAATGACCTAATTCCAGTGAAATCACACAATGTGAGGTCAGTTCCCACATGCACTCATAGAAAATGAGAAAATATCTATGTATCTTCTGTACCTAAATGTCTCCTGTTATGATTTAGATATGAAATGTCTCTCAAAAGGTTTAGAGTGGAAATGAACAGGTTATGAGGGCCTTCACCTAACCAGCATGCTGACCCCTGATAGGATTAACTGATTGGTGGCGATGGGCAGACAGGGTGTGGCTGAAGGAGGTGGGTCATTTGGGGCGGGCCTTTGGGGGTATACGTTTTGTGACCTGAGCTTGGTCTTTCTGCTTCCTGGTGCCACATGGCCACACTTCTGCCTCACCTTGAGCCCCAAGCAATGGCGCCCATCTTTGGAGTGAGACCTCTGAAATGGTAAGCCTCCACACAGACTCTCCTGCCTCTAGTTGGTCTTGTCAGATCTTCTGATTGCCACAATGAAACAGCTGACCCAAACATCTTCTCTCTCAGGTAATAAAGAGTGCAGAGAGAACGGCTGTGCACTGGGGGTGAACAAGGAAACCTGAAGACTCCCTTCAGAATAACACTGACCGTCCGGCGACAGAAAAGATTCCAAAGTGGACTTGGCTCAGCTGAAATCCTGGTGTTTTCAGTTATCAACGAGTTGTGCCATGGATGCTTTAGGTGCCACTGATTGACAGAAAAGCCTGAGGTCCTTTCTAGAATGAGCATTTGGTTCTACACAAACAAGCAAATCGATGCAAGCTATCCCAACCACAGTGTAGGATTCAAGGGCTTCTTGGAACACAGAAATAGCACGGCGAGGTTGGCCAATACAGTTTGCAAGGAGCCGTCAACTTAAACTTTTCTCTTGCCTGAGTCTCTGAGTCTTAATCACTCACGATATGAAAACATGGTGAACTAAAGGGGCAGGAACCTCATAGAGGCAGCTCTGAACTTTTTCAGAACATATTAAAACTGGCCTAAGCAGGGAGCGTTCCACAGGGAATGGACTCTACAGACAAGAATGTGACTTTGCCAGTTAAGCACAGCTCCCTGGAGACCAGATGCCGGTTCCCAAGGACCAGAGAACAGACATAGAAGCGGGGTCCTGAGAGCCGTGATGCCACACACAGCTTTGATCGACTGTTCAAGCATTTATGCTGTAACAAGTGCCATTTCCAATTAATTGTAATTTGCGTGTCTTTCCACATCTTACCATTTCTGAAGAACGACTGAAAATTGCTGTGTACGTTTATTTTTGTGTTTTTCTATTAAAACAGTGACAGGTCTTGCAAGCATGGCATCTTAGAATCATGAAGGTGTGATAATAAATCTCATGTAGGGATGATTCCTCTCATTGAGAGGATCAATGAAGAGGCCCGGTCTCTATCTCTATCTCTATCTCTATATGGCAGGGAGGGATGAAATCACGTGTAAAGACGGTTCTAGGTTCCTAGAAGATGTGAATTAATTAGGAGCTTCTCTGAAAAGGCCTGGGATGGTTATCTTTAGGAGTCAACTTGACTGGGTTGAGGGATACCTGAATGCTGGTACACATTGCTCCTGGGTGTGACTCTGAGGGTGTTTCTGGAACAGATGGATATTTGAATCAGGGGACAGAGTGGGGAAGATCTGACCTCAATTGTGGGTGGGCACTCTCCAATCAGCTGAGGGCCTGCATAGGATAAAAATGCAGAGGAAAGTCAAATTTGTCCTGTCTGTCCTCTGGAGAGACACCCTTCTCTTTTTGCCCTTGGACCTCAGAATTTCATGTTCTCCAGCCTTCAGACTCCAAGAAGCTCCCTTACACCAGGGGCTCCCTGGATCAGGCTCAGACTTAGTTACACCATTGGCTTCCCTGACTCTGAGGCCTTTGGACTTGGGCTGAGCCACTCTGGTACCCTGGCTCCCTGGCCTCCACCCCCAGCTGAGCCAATTCCTCCAAATCATCTTCCATCTCTGTCTCCTCTCTCTCTCTCAATTGGTTCTCTCTAGAGAATGTTGAGTAATACGGCTTCTATCCTCATAAATGCACACTTGTGTCCCCTGAGCTGAGCTCGGGGCTCAGTGCTCTGAGCGCCACACTCGGGATCTTATGTCTATGTCTCTGCATCCTAAATGCAGGCCTGCATGTGCAGAAGTGGGTCCTTTGCAGATGTGCCTTAAGGACCCACAGGCACGAGTCCCTTCAGACACTTGTAACCTGTGCTCAATTTTGCAAAAAGAAAGGACGAGGGAAAGAGTGACCCACTGGACTGTAAACTCTGACTGGCTCAAAGAATGATTGGCTCAAAGACGTTGCTCCTGATCACACAGAAACCTCTTTATCCTTCAGAAGAGACTACAGGAAAGTCAGAGTGAGCAGGACTCAGTCTTCCCCTAAACGCAGCTGCTCCAGGGAACACAAGGGCTATGATATCTGGTACCATGGTACTTGCTGCACCTGCAGAAGGCTGGTGGTCTTCCCTAACTGAATGAGAGTACCATCTACTGAGCACCAACGTACAAGCACTGCTCTGAGTTCTTTATATGAATAAATTTTATATGAATGGCCTCAATTTCCACAGCAGTCCCCATTATACAGATGAGAAAATGGGGAGTGAGAGCGTTTTCCTACGTTCGCCCAGCAAATGTGCCAGAGCCAGGACTCAAGTTCAGACCTATGTCACATCAAAGCCCAGTCTCTTAGTCACTTACCCAGGCTGCCTGCCAATAGTCACTTATCCTTCTCTGTCCCAAAGGAGGCTACCTAGAAGATAGACACACAGGCCCAGAGGTAGCTGCTTCTGGCAAACACATTTTTTCTGTATAGCTTGGTCTCCTCCTGGAGTGCACACCCTGGTGAGGAGAAGGCAGAAGAGGCAAAAGCCAAGGACAGACCCTGGGCTGAGCAGAAGTACCATTCAAGGGCTGTCTATGTGCAAAGGCAGGAATCTGTTTTCAAGTCAGCCCAGGTCCTGACTCCTCACCCTGCAGGCTTTGATGATCTAAGGAGGCAGGTTAACCCTTGTTCAAATTGCTGTGTATTTCCATAAGTCTCTAGTCACCAGGGAAAACTGCCTCTCTCCTTCGTTCCCTTGGAAGAAAGCATTGTGTCGGGATAATTATGAATCATCCTTTGATCTGTCTCTCTATCTGCAAAGCATAAATAGCGTCAGCTGGTGAGGTCTGATTGCTCCGATATTTCAGGTTTATATTTTGAATAACACAAGGCTTGGTTGCTAACACCGGTAAATAATTTAATCTAGCCTGAAATATGAGCTCCAGGCAAGAAGCTTGAGTTCATGCATGGGGAACGGCAATAGGACAGCTAACCCGCCATGCTCTTATGAAGAGTTTTTCCAAATTTGCTGCTGCAAGAAAGGGTGGGCACATGGGGATGACCACAGGTGGCCAAGGTCCTTCTGGCTACTGCCCAAATAGAAGAGCTTTGGTGATATCCAAGGGGGCTGGAGAGACGAGCATCAAGGGTGAGCTGAGCATGGAGGGGGAACGTGATGGATGAAGTACCTTCAGCTCTGACCCCCTGGTAGCCTCTCCCAGCCCAAACCCTGGGTTGTGCCGAAGCTGAGTAACTATGGCTCCCTTCTCTACCTCCTTTTAGCAACCATTCTCGGCTACAAGAGTGCAGCACAGTGGGAAAACGGAGTGTGTGGTCTGATTTCTTGTATCCCATCTATCTGGAGCAAAATAAAAATTAACAAATGAAATTTCTTATGGAAATTTGTTGAACGCCTTTTTTTTTTTTTTGATGACACAATATGATAAAGGTAGGATCTGAAATGAAGCAGCAGTTTGATCCCAAGTTCAAGTCGAGAGCAAAATTTCTGAAGTAAGAAAGGCATTCATCACATGCTACCAGTGGTAGCTGTTGGGAGATGGTGGGCGGGTACATGCAGCACCCCCTGGTTCCTATACAACCAGAATCCCAGTAGGGAAGAAAGGGTTGCTGTGTGGTCCCAAAGATTGTTCTGGAGAGAAATGACATGTCTCTGTGTTCGGTATGACCTCCTTGAAGAGGGAAAATCTTCCTTCTACCAGCAAATCTCTCCTAAGTGGTAAGGGTACCAACTGGCCCTCAATACAGACTATCCAATTGGTCATGACCATCTAAGACACTGGGGAGAAAAGGATTCTGAAATCAATGAAATAAAAGGCATGATTGATTGGTGATGTCTACTCGAGGGGCATGGGCTTTTGATAAAAGTTATTCTCATTTTTTTATCAGCTTCCTAATCTGTTATCAATCTATGGGAATTATATGAAAGAATCCTTGAGTTGGCAAAAATAAATGCTCAATGCATTTCTCTCTTCCTTCCCCTCCCCTTTCTACCCTTTAAGACCTGAAGACCATAAGACAATGCCATTCTCTTCTCAGAGCTCTCACACTCATTCAGCGTTCTTCTAAGGGCTTCAGCAGCCAGCGCAAGGATGGCTGGATAATGGGAACTCTCTTCCCCATCAGACGGTTGAGGGTCTTGAGCTGCGGGTATTAATGGCAAATGCAGTGCCTCCTCTCTTACTTTTTTTTTTTTGCACAACCCTAAGAAGATGCACAGGCCTAGAGGACAGGGTATTTTCAGGATCAAATAGTGTTAGAAGGACCTGTCAGAATGGGGAAAACAGAAAAATACCTCCATACACTGCACACAATACTGAGCTAAGCAGATTACAGATGGAATTTTTGGAATTCCTCCTCAGAGGCCAGAAGCCTGGAACTTTAATAGCTCTGTATTCCTGGAGGTAAAAAACTTCTTGATTGGACTGAGCAATGCAATTCCCATCCATTGGACTTTCAACTGGAGAGGAATATCCAATTTCAGATTCTCTGTGGTTCTCGTTTTTCCCTCTTTATTTTATGAACTGATCCACTCTCTTAAGAAATGTGTATTTTTAGTTCCCGGGCCTGCAGAACGATAAGTCAGCAAAATTCCAATAATTAGTACTGGGGAGAATTGGTTCATTAATACCACTTCCATTTTTATTGTAATAGACTTCTTTGCTGAAGGCTGGAATCACAGTGTGTGTGTGTGTGTGTGTGTGTGTGTGTGTGTGTGGTGGGGTAATACAGAAAGGTTTGAATTCTGTCCTGGGTGAGTTTAAACCCTGATTTACCACCTTACTTTCACCTCTCTGAGGTTCAAGTCTTCATATCTTAAAGGATACTAGAGATATTTGCATGTTTCAGGGTCTTTGTAAAATCTCAAGGTCATAGGTCACTTAGCTATTTCTAGTAGATGCTATCGGGGCCCAATGTCACTGTCCCTCTGGGAATCAGGTTTGCTGTGCATTGGTCACCAATTTGCCTGAGTCTGGTGAGATGCAGCACCCACACCCTGATGAAGTGGATTGCGGAGGACAGGCAGCAAGGGACCACAAGGGACCACAGAAGCCTAGGATTCAGGAAGAGCCCCGGTGTCAGGAAAGCTGCCTGAGTCAAGGGAGTCCTCTTTGCATATGCCCCACTTGCAGGGCAGCGGAGGGACACTGGAAAGCAGTCCACCCTGGTTTTAAACCTCAAGGCCACCTGGCTCAAGTTTCAGTTAGTTCAGTCAGTTCCTTCCCGTCTCAGGGCATGGCATTGCCAGCACACACTGGAGTAATTCTTGAGAACTGAAAGTAAGAACGAGGGACAATTAGATCTATCTGAAGCCACCCAGAGAACTGTCCTGCCCTCGAGGTGCTCATCAGCAGTGTCCCATCTGAAGTCCCTGCTGCGATTCTCTTACTTTTCTGGTGGCAGCTCACTCCTGCCACACAGAGGTGGAGTTTGGCAGTGCAGGAAGTCCTCACTGCACAGCCTTCCTCCAAGGGGAGATGAGTCAGAGGGTGAAGGCCCCAGTGCCCCAGGCTTCCTGGAGACAGGATGTGCATGCTACAGAAGATCCCTGGTGGCTCAGAGCAGTAGCCAGCCCCACGTGCCCCCTCTATCATCCCTCCCGCCTCCCCCTTGCTCACCGGCCCTCCTCCCTCATTCCTACCTTTGAAAATCACCTCCCAAATAAGCTACCTGCACCCAAGTCATCGTCCTGGGTTACCCTCTTTCTAGAGTCAACTCTAGGAAGTTATTTTGCTTGGAATAAACCTGATTCTCTACCAACATCATCCGTTTCAGTTGATGGCGCCCGGTCCCCCTAGCTACTCACACCAAAAAGCTGGGGACAGCCTCCACTTACCCCTTAATCCATCACCAAATCCTAAATGTTTTAAAATTTTATCTGCTTCCTCTCAACTTTAGCCTTTGTTGGGTATTTGTTCTGGGCTAAGCATCTTATAAGCTTTACAGGCTTTATCTCATTTATATCCCATTAGGAAGGGTACTATTTCTATCCCCATTTACAGATGACAAAGTCGAGGAGCAGGGGAGTCAGAGAAGGTGCCCAGTGCATTTGAGTGAGTCCACGTGACCTGCAATATGAATCTTGCTCAGACCGCATGTTCTTGTCCACTTGGCCACTGCCCCTGGCCTTTGCTTGGGCATCTGATCCCCACGCTATTCTCCCTGGCACATCTCCTGTGCCATCTCACCCCCCATGGCTATTCGACCCCACTCCATCATCTCAGAGGTTTTCTCTTCTGCCTTCATCCATTGCTGATGTGCTTCCTTTAATAAGCTCACAAAAATGACTTACCGGATGAATGAGGCTTTGTGGAACCGATTGTTCCCTATTTGTATTATCACTTGCATTAACCTGTCATCTGTTCACTATTGTTTTTTGTTTTTTTGGTTTTTTTTACTAAATAGAGTTAATTTATGGGCTTTGGAGTCAGAAAGGCTGAAGGTCAAGCCCCACTCCCATCAATTACTAGCTGTCCCCTACCTGTTCCATGAGTGACTTACTTAATATTTTGAAGTCTTAGCTTTCTCCTCTGCAAAGTATGAATTAAGAGTTGCTCCTGTCCCATGGGTTGGTGGAGAGAAGAGGAGGTAACTCGTGCTGTGCGCAAATCTTCCGTGTTTCTGCCACATAATAAATATTTATTACCCTGTACCAGCAGCAATGCAGCAGTTAAGAGCAGCGATAGAATATCCTTACTATTAGTCGTCGGAGTAAGAGTTGCAGAAATTACCTAGTAAATCTATATGTCAAGTGGGTCTCCCCACCCTGTGCAATCTATAATAGATTGCCCAAAGCCTCGTTTTCATGGGCCAAGTTCAAAGTCTTCCTCAAGAGCTCCACGAATTTTCAGGGTCATTTGTTCTCCTTCCTTTCACCCCTGCCACTTCCAGTCTATTCTTCACACAGAGGCCAGAGAAAGCATTTAAAAATTAAATAAAATCACGTCATCTCTCGGCTCCAAACCCATCAGTTGTTCCCCATTCCACATTTCACCCGTGCAGGGTAAAATCCAGGCTCCTCACGCAACACCACACAGGGCCTGGCTGCAGTGTCCCCAGGCTAGCCTAGCATCCCGCTGGACACGCTAATCATGCTCAGTATTGCTCCACCACGTGGCCTCCTTACTCAGTGGAATCGCTTCAGCCCTCGGGTGGCTGGCTCCAGCCCTCCCCACCCCCCCATCCCAGACACAAAACTCAGCCTCTTCCCTGACTTTCACACCTGCCCTCGGCCAAGGCATCTGTGAGTTGATGAGATTTATTGAAGATTAGGTGGCCTGTAGGACAAATATCAATGTCCCCATCAAAGCATCAGGAAGAGTTGGGAAAGAAATTCCCAGAATGGAAATGTTCTGGGCATGCTCTTTTAAGGTCTTCCAGATGCCCTTCAATAGATGAATGGATAAAAAAAATGTGGCATCTATACACAATGGAGTACTATGCAGCAATAAAAAATGACAAAATCATAGAATTTTCAGGGAAATGGATGGCATTAGAGCAGATTATGCTTAGTGAAGCGAGCCAAACCCTAAAAAACAAATACCAAATGTCTTCTTTGATATAATGAGAGCAAGTATGAACAGAGCAGGGAGGAAGAGTAGGAAGAAAAGAGTAACAGTAAACAGAGACTTGAGATGGGAGGGAAAGGGAGAGAAAAGGGAAATTGCATGGAAATGAAGGGAGACACTCATTGCTAAACAAAATTACATATAAGAGGTTGTGAGGGGAATGGGAAAATAAACAAAGAGAGAAATGAATTACAGTAAATGGGGTAGAGAGAGAAGATGGGAGGGGAGGGGAGGGGGGGTAGTAGGGGATAGGAAGGGTAGCAGAATACAACAATTACTATTAGTGCATTACGTAAAATTGTGGATGTGTAACTGACGTGATTCTGCAATCTGCATTTGGGGTAAAATTGGGAGTTCATAACCCACTTCAATCTAATGTATGAAATATAATATGTCAAGAGCTTTGTAATGTTGTGAACAACCAATAAAAAAAAATGTAAAAAAAAAAAAAAAAAAAAAAAAAGAAATGTTCTGGGCATCTTGGGGTGGAGACTTTCCACGGGCTGCTTCGTCACTCTCTGTGCCTGAGCCTGGCCCCCATCTCGATGTTGGTAGGTTCCTTTTTTCTCAATCTTTCCAGTCTTGTCTTTCCTCATTTTTTATTTCCAGTTCCTGTTTCTTCTCTCCCCAGAAGAACAAAACCTTCTTTCATCTTCTCACACACAGCCACGTGGCTTTCTCTTTCATGCCCTTGATTTTTTTTCCCTCCAAAGTCCAGGCACTCTTCACTCCCCATGTGATTTCTCAAGGGATTGCTCTCAACCGAAGCAGTCCCCACACATAAAAGGAATTCTGATGCCAACTAGTAATATAATTAAGGTTCCCACATCTGCTGCACTTGTGTGAGCATTAGATTGTGATTCCTTGGGGAAGAGGAGTTATATTTTATTGAACTCAGAAGACATCGGAAAATACTCACCATGCGATTAATACCCAGTAGGCTCTGGGGACCCAGAGATGAAAAGATGTGGACTCAGCCTCCCCTGGACCCCAGTCTATGAGGATAATAAGACATAAAACACAATTTCGATGTTAGACAAGTCCAGCGTTGAAGCTTATGTAGGGCTGGACAATCAACAGAGGTAGGGTCATTATTTAGAGTGGTGTATTCCATGTCTCCCTCCCTAAACCTTAATTTCCTTGAGGAAGGACCAATCTCCTTTTGCATCATTTTATTTTTTCAGGAGCTCAGCAAGGTGCCAGACACCTAAGAGGAGCCAATTAAATATGTGCTGAGTGAACGAATGGAGTGGATTTTTAAAGTGCAAGTGGTCGCATCAAGGATGGAAAGCAGGAGAGACACCCCTGGGGGTCAGGGTGTCCAAACTGGGTTTTGCAGAATGAAGCAGAGGAACAGGAAAATCATCCTAGACACACAAAGACCACGTGTGAAGACGAGAACATGCAGGACAGCTTTGATTTTGGAGCCCTGTGAGGGGTTTGGAAGGAGCCAGAATGCAAAGCAGGGCTACGGGGTCATGGGAGGGTCTGAGGCGACAGAACCCAGTCTTTCTGGAGTACTTTGTGCTAAGTCTAGCTCCGTGCTAGCTGTGGAATAAGCCTGCATCGCACTGGGTTTTACACTTTAGGGTACATGGTTCCTTAACACGCTTGATAGACATCATGCACCTTCTCAAGTCTCAGAAGATTTCAATTCAGGATCTCTAGGGAGGAAGGATTCAAACCGCCTGTCCTGGGAATTTGGGAAGACACTGTCTCAGGTCCTCCCAGATTTTCTGGATCAGGAACTTTGGAGGTGGAGCCCAGCAATGCATATGTTAACAGACTTGCTAAACCCCAGGGCCTTGAACTAGGAAACCACATGAAAAAAATAACCCCTACTGCAAATTTGGTGATGTACTTAGTCTAAGGACCCTCTCTAAATGTATCCTTATCTCTATTGCCACTGCCTTAATACCACACTGACAGACTGGCTCTCCCTTTTGGGACTAGCCTGGGTTTCCTCTGAAATATCTATGACCACTACCAAGTCCTTAATGAAATATGAAATCGACCAAAGCCTGGGGCGGGAGGAAAGGGCGTCTTTGATGTTCACACGCTCCAAGGAGGAAGAGAAAGCCATTGTCTCTTTGCCGTAGATGTTGAATCATAAAAAGACAAGAGATGCTCCGAGAAAATAAAGAGAGCAAATTTAGAACAAGCAACAAGAGATATTTCCCCATTCAGCGTTCACTCAACTTGCAGGATTTGGGTGGTTTATGTCTTTCAATGAATATGCAAGATGGTTCTTTTCACCCAAATATAATTAATGCCATTCAGTATTTTTATTCAACAGACAATATACCATATAGACAATATTAAACAGATAATACCCAATTATAATGAGCCCCAGGGAATATTTTTATTAAATAGACAATTTAATAATAAGAGGCTTCTGAAAGATTGTTTCCTATTTCATTTATTCTTGGATCAATCCCCTGAAGAGGCTTGGTTCTCTTTACGTAAAGTATTGTGCCCTTTGAATGGGTGGCTTACCTGGACATTAGTCATCTTCTGAATAATGCAAATGACAGTTATGATGAAAGCATTTGTGTTTGGTTAATCCTTTGGTGAGGGCACGTTTATTTGAGCATGCTTCTGGAGACATCAAGATTAGGGGTTCAATCCTTAGATGCACAGTAAGAATGAGAAAATCATCTGGGACACCATAACTCTGTCCCCAAGAGGATAAAGATGGTGCTGCTGCTGCTGCTGCTGCTGCTGATGGTGATGATGATAGTTATTATGCATGTGCATATAGTGACGTTGTGCTGAATGTCTTACACATATGCATTTGCTAAACCTTCCAAACAAACTGAAGAAGCTACTAGCATCTTTTCCAGTAAACTGAAGCTTGCAGAGGCTAAGAAATATCCCCTGTGGTCACTTTCCTAGTAAATGACTTGACTTCTCGGTTTCTACCTGTGGGGCCTCATGGATGGCCTATGAATCTGAACTGCTGGAAAAAAAATCAAAGAAAAGGGTAGAATGATTCCATAGATCCAGAAGCTTCCCCCAATCAATGCTTCATCTCTAAGGAGAGGAAAGCTCTACTGAAACCTTCTAGATTGTCTTGCATTAAAAATGCATAGAGAAGCAGGAAAATCATCGTAGACACACAAAGACCACGTGTGAAGATGAAAACATCTTATTTTGCTGTCATTATCACATGGAATAATATTGGTCCTCTTATCTCATCATGGGTCCAGAAAATTATAGACCATTCAAGATCCACGTGCAAATTGTGTGTACAAAACTTACACCATTTATTCATCTGATTAAAAAAAAAACACACAGCATTTTATTTATGTGGCTCATATAAACAAAAAGGATCCAGCAGATTACATGATTGGTGCTTTCGTTGTAACTGAGTCCACTCATGTCCTTGGAGTGCCGGTGGTATAGACAGAATCAGCATGTGAAACTGGAGGATACATCTAAGGAGACTGGAAATGTGTTTTTATACCTATTCTAAATATTTAGCATATACATTTCAAACATTATTGTGCTTGCAATCACCTGAGGATCTTGTTAAAGTACAGATTCTGTAATTTAACAAGATCCTGATTCAGTAGATCCAGGTGGGCAGGGATTATGCATGCATAACAAACTCCTGGGTGAGGATACCAATGCTTCTGGTCTCTAGACCTAGACCACATTTAAAGTAGCAAGGATCTAGCCTGTAAAAATCTGAGTTCATGTGTGCATACCATTCCCCCCCCCCTCCTTTTTTTAAATTTTAAAGATCTTAATTCTCTAAAAATTTGTTTGTCGAACCAGTACCATGAGGAGTTCCAATCAACAAAATTGAAACTCAAAGGATTAAACCACAGTGAACATCTAAATAAAATGCCCAATGATGTTTGCCAACAACCACTCTGTGATCATACTTTTTGCAGTTACTATGTGTTAAGTACTTATTGAATTCTGGGCACCATGCAGGGCTTCCTCAGTGGCATCCAGTCATGCTGGGGTCTAAACCCAGGCAAACTGGATACATAACACAGAGGAAGGGACGCAGCCACCCGTGGGTACCACATATTAAGCTCTTACTCCATGCCAGGCACTTTATAGATATTCTCTCATTTCATCCTCACAGTGAAAAGAGAAATGTTATCATTGTTCCCATTTTTCAGAACATAAAGTCAAGATCTAGAGAAGTCAAGCTGTTTGCTCAAATTCATGTTGTTCTTAACTGGGAAACAGATTTTGAACCAAGGGTCTGTGCATTCATTACCTATAGTATGTTGATTTTTGCATCGTTTGAAATGAAAACTCTACTCCAGATTCTAAAATAAGGTGAATAGCAAGCAGAATGGGCAAGAACACAACAATTCCTACACACACACACACACACACACACACACCCTGAGTTGATGTTACCCTAGAATTTGGACCGAGACCATGGACCTACTCTGACCCCACAGTCATCCAGGTCATTCATTATTCCCTAGTTCCAACCCAAATCCATAGTGTTAGTACCTATCATCACCTCTAATTGAAATAAACCTCCTCCACAAATACTCTGACTGGCAATTCCCTGTGGTACTTCTAGTGGTTTAGTTCACCAACCCTTCAAACTGGGCTGCAATGGCCTGCAAAAGTGTGTGTCTCTAAATGGTCCTGAGTAGCAGCCCTGGTAGGTGGAAGCCTGGGAATGACTTTGCAACCAGACTTTTCCAACCCTTGCAAAGCTAGAGGTGTCTTCTGAGGCGGTCGGGTGGGAAAAGGATGTTTTAAGGAACTGCAATAGCCCAGATGGTCTTTATCCAAGAAATGCAATAGATGAACTCCACGGGGTTCTGAAGTCAAACATACACAGCGTCAACACCCTATCAAGAAATGTGCTGAGAAGGACAGGACCCAACCATCAGGAGAAAAGCCAATGGAAACTTGAGCAGAACTTGATCCCATGACATGTTTTAAAGCTTGATTGTGGGAGGAGATTGTTATCAAAATGAGGAGAGAAAAATGAGGAAATATAGGAAATGTAGTGTTGGTGTCTTCTTATATAAGACCTTTAAATGACACACACAGCTGGTGGAACAATGATGGGAATGAATTCTCTAGTCATTTGTTGTCTTGGATGGTAAAGAAACATTCAATAAATTTAAAAATATATTACCTGCTTTGGATTAGAACAACAGCCTCCAAAGCAAGATGTGTGTGTGTGTGCAAAAATCAAGACAAAATATTGGAATACGGGAAGAAGACAATATTAGAACTACTAATAATTTTTTTAACTTAGAAATTAAGAAAATTAAACTTTACTAATGCTGAAATATGAGTGACAGGTAGTGAGTGTACAACACTCAATGAATACGCATATATTTAGGTGTATTTTCAAATACATTTCCTGGTAGGGATGAGGCATTTTAGGTTGGGAAGATCATTTATATGTGAATGTGCATTTTTGGAAATATTCTGTCATGTTGGTAGAAAGAAAATGCACTAGAATGGATTGAAAGTATTAGATATTTATCCAATGGAACATTAGACAGCTGTTAAAATGAACAAATTAGATTTAGATAAATCTCAATAAATGCCAAATGAAAAAGTAAGATGCACAATTCATGTGTTCTATGTGATCCCATTTGTGAGCTATTGAAAAATGTACAAAACAGTATTCTATGTTGTTTATTGTCATCTGTACAAAGCATCGTGGATGAGAGGAGTGCCGGACAATTTGATAATTTCAGAGTGGTGGTCAGCACCTCGGGGAACCCTGGGGATCCCCAGATGAGGGGAGACTACATAGGAAGGTCTGAGAGAAACACTAGCTTTTGTTCTATCTGGGAGATGGGGGTGGCTGCTTGCCATTTATTAAATAAATATACACCTTTCTATATATGAACAATATTTCATTATAATCAAAGAAATGAAACGTGCTACTTCGGCAGATTGGAGATGAACACAGTTAATTCAGAATGGGGCTCCTGCCGGAAGTTGAGTTTCTTAGCATCCCAGATGCAAGGTGAGCTGAAACACGTTGTTCAAACAAGAGAAGCAGAGGGTGCCCTCAAGACTAGACTGCAGCTGACACTTCCCAGGACCAGAGAGAGCCCCATGCAAATGAAAATCAAAATCAGGAAACAAAGATCCTACAGTGAGAAATGCCTTGGTCCCGAGACACACAGATGATTAGTCGTAGTAGTCCTTGGTTTCAAACACTCATTTTCAAACACTGTCTTGAAAACAAAATTAAAGAAAGTTCTATCAATGTTTATTTTTCCTTAGCTGATACTGTTACTCTGAACTGGCTTGAAAAGAAGCTGTCGAGTGGACCTTCTTCCGAACACAAAACGATTTATAATTATCCCAACTGTACAGAAATAAAAGCTTCTCCGACATGAAGGGTCATAAAAGCATCTTGACAGTAACTATTTTGAATGTTCTCACTATAAGCCTTTTTTTTAAAACATAAATTTATTTTACTTTTGAGGAAGTGTTTGATGAGCATGAAAAGGTCTAATCTACCCTCTGCTGAAATTTGCATGCATAAAAAATATTGGAAGCCAAATTAATAAGGCTCTGAAGGACTCTTTAGAGGCGAGAGTGTGGAAATGGGGAGGACTCGATAGCAAAATAAAAATAATAATAATAATAGCAAACACTTACTAGCACTTGCTGGGCACTCAGTGCTGTAAGTGACAGGGTTTCCAGACTTAGCAAGTAAACCAACAGGACAACGTCTGAATCTGAATTTCAGATAAATGATTTTTGAGAGCACGTATATATGCCTGTATTTCTCTTTTGCTGATTCTGTCAACTCTGCTAAACGAATTAACACCATTTCATCTTTCCAACCTTACAAGACAGGTTCTATGATCATCCCCATGATACAACCAGAAACAAAAAATGGAGGTAGTGGGTGACAAAGCTATGACGCCTCAGGGCTGGGCTTTGAACCAAGGAAGTCTGGCTCCAGATCTGTGCATTTAACCAGGAGGACACAAGCCTCTTAGGTGAGAGCCATTCAACTGTAGAGTCACCATTGCAGCCAGGGTGCCTACCACGCTCAGGCACTGTGTTTAGTGGGAGAGGGACAGATTTGGACAAGTCATTTTCGTCTTTGGACCTCTGCCGCCTCGGGTACAGGATGAAGAGACAGAGCCCGATAACTGGTTCTCGACTTGGTTGGGCCGCTGGGGGACCTGGTAACATCAAGGCATGTCCTGCCTCCGCAGATTCTGGGACAGCAGCTTTAGGGGTGGAGTCGTGGCATCCTCTGAAGCTGATGAACCTGCACCTTGAGACCTCCCAAATGTCCTCTCCATGCCCCGTGACTGTCAGCCCTGGCTGTACCTTAGGATCCCCTGGGGAGGCCGTGATTCATTTGGTGTGGTGAGGAGCTCACTGAGCGATTCCACCAACGCAGCCAAGACTGAGAACCAGAGCTGTGGAGTCTCCTGGCTTCAGTTTGAGCTGATGACAAAGGAAGGTACATACAGTGCTGCCGGTGAGATTAGGGATGAAAGGGGTGAGATGGGTGATAAAGCACCCGCCCCTGACCTGATACCTGGGTACTCACTTTTACATCAGTTCATCCCTCATATGTACACTGGGAACCTACTGTGAGCTCAGTGGGGAGATACACAGAATCAAAAGCTGTCAAGATGCATGTCTGGGAAGCAAGATGGCATCTGTGTGGATCTTCTCTCAGATGCCCCCAACTTTGGTACTCAGCTCAATCACCTTTCAGAGACTCAGGACTGGAATTCCAGTTTCACTTCTCAAACCCTCCAGTGGGTGCAGATCAGCCCAATGCAGTCCACTTCTCTTGCTTACTTTCCTTCTTTCTTGTAAATCTTCTCTGTTCTCTATTCCACACCCTCCAAAGCTCTTGGACTTCAAAAGCATCCAGAACTCAAACGTTGCTCCTGTTGGAGAAACTATGCAAATACCTCACCGAGGTTTGGGGTCTGGCCGCTGCTGCCGAGAGCTGGGTGTATCATGGCCCCACCTTCCTTTGGTGGACCCCTGAGATGCTGTATCCTTCCATGGGCCCCTGAAAGTCTGCAGGTGGTAGAGTTCTCTAAGCTTGAAGACTCAGAGTTGTGAACGCCCAGCATCTTTCATTCATTGATCAAATATCAGTGGAGTGCAGGGTGCTGAGCTAGATCATGGGAAAACAAGTCTGGTTGGGAAGATAAGGTCCATGTCTCCATGGGGCTTGTATTCCAAGTCCAGATAACTCAGCTTCCCCCAGGTAAATATGATGCAGGCACAGAATCTAGGTCTAGCTGCAGTTAGATGATGGTCTCTCCATCCTCATTCATAAATGTCCCCTTTTAAGCCTTGAGATTCAATCTCAGATCCCTTTAAATCACTTTCCCCTTTGGATAATTTTCTTCCTCTCAGAAGAGAGGCCAGAAGTTTCCTTGTTCTATAGATCAAGGTTCTATTCTTTGTTCATCGTGAAGCCTGGTAGCCTCAATGTCCCCGGTCCCTTCTGCAATTTGGAGCAAGTCAACGAGCATCCAAATAGTTGAGCTCTCTGTGGAAGGGCCCAATAGCAGAGGAACACGGTCCCCACCCAAGGTCAGGGCTGTGCACCCACAGGGTGTGGGGTGATTCCGTTCCAGGAAGGCCGATTTCTATTTTCTGGACTAAGAATACTATGCAATGCAGAGGCTTTGATAAGCCTTATCAGAACCTCACTTATAAATTCTGTCTGCCCCCTGCAAGAGGGAAATATCATTTCATGGCAGTGCTTTCTCACGAGATCAAGGAATATATTATAAAATAGTTGAGTGATATAGGAGGAAAGTGTGTGTGTGTGTGTGTGTGTGTGTGTGTGTAGGCAGATTTTGAACACCCACACTTACATGGCTTGATCTTGTTTTTCTATATAAAATGGTGTTGGATCAATGTGTCCCCTTGTCCTTTATTTTTTTAATTTTTGTTTTCTTTCCGGTATGTTTTGGTGATCATATCAGTACATTTGGGTTTCATCTGGATCTTTCTGGACACTTGCACAGATTTTCAGAGGATGTTATATCATAGTTCAGTGAACCAGGAACCGTGGGAGAGGCCGGGACTCCAGGGGAGTCCACAGAGCAATGGCCTGGAGTCTCACCACGTCACGTGCCTCCATCCCCACCCCCCCAACACCCCCCCTAACACCCCCTCTCCCCCCCACTGCTGCTAATCCCCTCTTCCCAGGATGCTGTGGTTGGAGGCTCCTTGGTGACCTCCCACTTTCTTCACACCAAAGCACCTTCCCCAGCTCAGGAGAGGAGAAAGGGTGCATATGCAACAACGTAGCTTCACTGACTGCAGAAGGTGTGGGTTAAAAATCAAAATCCTCACCATCAAGTACAACCACAGGACACTTATTTAAAAAACAACAATAACAACAAAAAACTATAATAGCAGGAAAACCAGTAGAGAGGGGAGGGAATGGGTGGGGGGGAGGGAAGAGGAGAAGGGAAAGGGACGTGCTGAGGACTGAATTAGAACGAATTGTATTCCGTGCTTTTATAACGATGTCAAAGTGAATCCTGTGTCAGGTCTAACTAAAAGAACCAATTAAAAAGTTCCAAAAAAAAAAAAAATCAAAACTCAATCCCATAACTGGACTGGAGCCGTTAGATTCTTTGGGATCTAACCCTAGAAAGACATTGATCCTTTTGTGGCAGCCAACCAGGGGGAGGACTATTTTGCTTCACCAAAGCTATATCTTTTCTCTATTTATAGTCTATTGGCTAAAAACAGGAAAAAAGAGGAAACTTCCTACTGAACCTGGTATCAGATTAGCCTGTTTGCTCAGAGTGTTTTCTGATGCCGTATTGGGTTTGGGTTCAGAACACAGAACCACTTCTTCTGGGTGACCAGGAAAGGGTCATGGGGTTTGGTGACCTTTATAGCGTCATGGCTGAGAGCCTGGGCTTTGAACCTGGGCTATGCCACTGACCAGTGGCCTTGGGTGATTAGTGGTGTCGTGTGCAGAGCCTGACACACTCTGGGGGAGGCATGGAGGTTCACCGTGATCTCAATAGGGGGCTCACCATGATCACAGTGGTCATCACTGCTCTGGGCCAGGTAGCATGTGTCTACGATATTACTGACACCTCACAACCACCTTATGTAAGATAGATTATTATCCCACTTCATCGAGGCTCAGCTCTCACCCAAGGTCACACAACTTACAAATAGCAAGATGGGGCTGAGGCCCAGGTGTTTTTCTGTGACGCCAGGCTGCTCGGGAACATCCAAACTGCCTTTCTCAATTCCCAGGGTCAACAGATTTCCTGTCTGACTCTAAGCCAAGTTCGTCACCCGGCAACCTGAGACCGTCCGTATCCTAATTGATATGAACTGTTCCCAAGACCGAAAGAGTCATACCACACGGGGCGAGCTCTCCCTAAAACACAGATCCTTGTTGCACACGCTTGATTATATTCTGGGATGGCGTCTGCCCTCTTGACCAACAAATAAAGGATAAACGAGGGTCCTTGGCAGAAGCCCATCTCCTACCTGGTGTGCCAGAGTCGGTTTTTCACTGTTCTGAGCAAACGACCTGCAAGAACAATGAAAGGAAGAAAAATGTACTTTGTGGCTCACAGTTTCAGAAGTCTCAGTCCAGAGACTGCCAGCTCCACGGCTCTTGGCCCGAGGGGGGGCCATCATGGTGGAAGGGCCTGGAGGAGCAAAGCAGCTGGCGTCATGGCGCCAGGAAGCAGAGGGCAAGAGCTCCCCTCACCCAGGATAAAATGTATATCCCACAGGTGTGTCCCAGGGGCCTCCTCCTCCAGCCCTACCCTACCTGCCTCTCCTCATCTCCCAGCTAAGCCCTACCAAGGCTCTCATTGCCCAATCATTTCACCTCTGAACTTTCTTGAATTGTTTCACACATGAGCTTTGGGGAGACACTTCATATCCACACCAGGACATGACTTGAAAGAAGAACCTCCACGTACCAGCTGTGTGGTCGGAGCTCGTCACTCTTATCTCTCATCCACGAACTGGGTTGGGGAAGCCAGGCCTTGAAGCTGTTGCATGAATGTGATGAGGTGCAGGTAGATGCGCTGTAAGAGCTCCTAGTAAGTTCCAGTGTTCTCAGGTGGGTTCCCTGGAAGGAAAGACCAAGGACGAGTTTAGGAGGCTAGATTTCGTGAGGCATTAGCAGCTGAACAGGGAGGAAAAATGCTTAGAAGAGAGGAGATGAACAGACATGGAATATGAGGCTGGTCCTATCAGACTTTGGCCAACTTGGCCATAACCTTTGGAGCAACTGGTGTCCATCAGGTTGACCACATCAGACCCAAAAGGTCAGGCTTGTCTCATCCACTCCTCTCATCACAGGATGCCCTGGGGTGGGAGTTTCCTCCTCCAGGTGGCTCTGTGCACCTGACTGGAGAGCTCTGGGCTGCTGACCACATTCCCACAGCTGCGCAGTGAGTCCTGCTTTGCAGAGGCTCTGGGTACAGCATCTCCACGTCTACCCCAATTACAATCCACATCACTGTCATCGTCTCCATTATTGTGACAGAAATGTCATGATCTTACCGACAAGTTGTCCTCAAAGGACGTGGAGAGATGTCCCCCTTTCCCTACTACCACCCAGCAAGCATCCCCCACTGAACCCCCGTCCCTCTCCACCTGTGAAGGCACTTTCTGGAGTGGGACACGTGACCATGGGGCAAACTCAGGCCACAGGGTACAGGGGACCAGCAGGCCCTCTGCACAGGAAGGACAGAACCGGCAGAAATAAGATGAGCAGAGGAGGAAGGGGCGGCCTGAGTGGAGCAGGGTTTCCCTGAACTGAGGGCAAGCCGCCCGGTATTTCATGACCCTCCTGATTTCGGGGCAGCCCACAGGCCGTGACTTTCATGACATATCTTCTGGGTGTCAGAACGTTGTACGTGGTCTGCGACCCAGTCTCATTCCATTCAGCACCTCTACTGTAGTTAGCTTTTCTCCTGCTGTGACTAAAAGGCCCAACTAACACAACTGTGGAGGAGGAAAGGTTTATTTGGGGGCTCAAGGTTTCAGAAGTCTCAGTCCATAGACGGCTGGCTCCATTCCTCTGGGCTCCAGGTGTGTGGCAGAACAACATGGCGGAAGAGTTTGGCAGAGAAAAGCTGCTCATAGAATGACCAGGAGGGAAGGAGGGGGAGGGGGAGGGGGAGGGAAGGAGGGGGAGGGGGAGGGGGAGGGAGGGAGAGGGAGAGGGAGAGAGAGAGAGAGAGAGAGGGAGAGGGAGAGGGAGAGGGAGGGAGGGAGAGGGAGAGAGAGGGAGAGAGAGGGAGAGGGAGGGAGGGAGAGAGGGAGAGGGAGGGAGAGAGGGAGGGAGAGGGAGGGGGAGAGGGAGAGGGAGGGAGGGAGAGGGAGAGAGAGGGAGAGAGAGGGAGAGGGAGGGAGGGAGAGAGGGAGAGGGAGGGAGAGAGGGAGGGAGAGGGAGGGGGAAAGGGAGGGAGAGGGAGGGAGAGAGAGAGCTCTCCACTTGCCAAAGATAAACATATACCCCAAAGCCACGCCCCCAATGCCCCGCCTCCTCCAGGTGCACCCCATCTGCCTTTAATCACCACCCAATTAATCCCATCAGGTGATTAACTTACTGGTTGGGTTAAGGTTCTCATAACCCAGTCTTTTCTCCTCTCAACCTTCTTGGGTTGTCTCACACATGAGCCTTTGGGGGACACCTCACATCCAAACCACAACAATCTTGAAAATCTTGTCAACCCCTCTCCCTCCCCCCACCCCACAGACACCCACTCCCAAACACACACAGTCACAAACACACTCTCACATCGCATACAGCCACTCACACACACTTGACCACACACAGGTACGCCAACCCACATGTACACAAATGCTCAGAGACTAATTCAACAATTATTCATGAAGCACTTACTGTGTGCTGAGGATTGGGGACGTGGCAATTAATAAAACTGATAATTTACTGGTTCTGTGGACCCTGCATTTTGGTTGGAGTGGTAGGAGGGCCAAAATAGTCACCGCAAAGGAAAAACATAAGACAAAGAAAGGGGACAAGAGGTGATGGGGGTTGTACTTTTAGGTAGCATTTACTGGGCTCCTCCTATGTGCCAGGCAGCGTGCGCTTGGCATTTACATTTGTGTCCGGTCCTCACATCTCGGTGGTGCAGGTATTAGAACTACCTCTATTTTGCAGATGAGTGGACAGTGCCTTCTTCCAGGCCACCCAGATATCAGCGGTAGAGTTAAGATGTCAACAAAGACAGTCTGATCTTACTCATTACGCATTACACCTCATCAACAGAGCACTGTCCTGGTGGCAAAGAGTCACAGCTTTATGCAGACGTGCAGGTCTGCAGTTATGCAAATATGCAGCAGCTCGCACCAGACACAAATGAATGGAGCAACATATATAATGCCTTGGCGCGCACACACACGCACGCACACACGCACACACACCTCCAGAAAGTTGAAAAGAAAGGCCCCTGCCTCGTCTGTATCCCTCCTGCTGTCCGGCTGAGTCCACATGGATGTGGCCTGCTGCAGGCCGCAGGCCCCAGACTCTCTACCACCCTGGAGGGAGTCATGACAATGACCTTCCACCCTGAAACAGACAGCACAGTCAGCCCAGGCTCATTCCCATGAGTGACAGGGTAAAATTAACCCAGCAGAGTGGCGGCAGCCACCTTGACAGAGGGGCAGGGAGAGGGAGCCGGAAAAGAGACCGTCAAGCCTCAAACTAGGCAGATGTCATTTTATAAATGGGATAAGAATGGAGGGGCAGGGATGGGCGCTTCTCTTGGAAGCATTACCAGCAGGGAGGATCCGCTGGGAAATAATGTCTCCCTGGGAACATTTCATCTCTTCCAGTGAATGTGCCAAATGGTCTCCAATTTCTCATTCTCTCAAATCTTCCCAAACAGAGCATACTTTATTCACAGCTCATCATGGACACTTTTTTTTTTTTTTTTGGTGGGGGGAGAGTATCAGGGACTGAACTCAGGGGCACTGGACCGCTGAGCCACATCCCCGGTGCTATTTTGTACTTTATTTAGAGACAGGCTCTCACTGGGTTGCTTTGTGCCATGCTTTTGCTGAGGCTGATTTGAACTCTCGATCCTCCCGCCTTAGCCTCCCCGGCCACTTGCGCCACCGTGTCTGGCTCATCATGGACTTTTGACATCATAGTTAGAAGATATCCATTTGTTTCAGCCTTCCACACCCATTTCATAGGTGCCCAAACTAAGGCATAGGGAGGAGAAAGATACTGATCTGAGAGCTAATGGGAGGGAACAACATTAGAACTCAAATTTCAAGACTCCTAATCCATGCTTTTAAAATGGAGTTATTTCCCTATGAGAGCAAATGTTCCTTTAAGGAACAAATTATTATGTCACAAAGTGACTGATAGAAGGGAAAGGATGAGTCGTCACCCCTTTTCCATTTCCTGTCTGTTAATCGCTTGGACATGTTGTTAATATGAACGTGTTATCATCATGTGAAATGTATTTAGTATTATTTGTTCTCCGAAAACATATGATATTACTGGGTGCGATGACGCATGCCTGTAATCCCAGTGACTTGGGAGACTGAAGCAGGAGGATTGTAAATTACAGACCATCCTCAGAAACTTAGTGAGGCCTGAACCCAAAATTAAAAAAGGGTTGGGGCTATATCTCAGGGATAGATCACACCTGTGATACCCCATTCCACACACACAATAAAAAGGTTGATTATTTATTCCATTCTCAATTTCTGAATTGATGGTGCATCTTATGATCTATTTTTTTTTTTTTGCAATGAAGAAAATAAGACCTCACCTGAGTATGAAACCTGATTAGTTATCATTTTTCATTGGGTTTAACTCTTGGTTGGTGGTAGATCGGGTTCATTCATTCTTTCATTCATTCCTGGATTCATCTTATACAAACTGAGTGCTTGCTAAACAGTAGGCACTGTACCAGGCAGAAGATAATGATGGGAAATAAGACAAATTGAACTAATGCCTTTGTGATGACTTCAGTTTAGTGGAAGCAATATTTTTTAAAATGATGATTAACGTAAAGCATTTCAACTAGGATTTAATGTCCGTCAGAGGGACATCAGTGGGAATGGTATAATAAGTTAGAATGAGTTAGAAATTATTTGTTTCACAAAGGCATTGAAAACTCTCATAAAAATTGTCCAAATTGACTTTTTCAGAACTCCTGAAAATTAATAATATGCTTACAAAAATCTAAAGAGATTTTGTTCAACAACAACAGTTAAATATTGTTAAGAATAGAAAGACCTGTGGAATTTATACCTGCCCTGTCCCTGGGTCCCTCCCCAGTTCCTTGGTTGCTTTGGAAACCCAAACCCTGAAAACAAAGTGAAAATCTGAATCTTAGCACTCATTGGAAAGGGTAACAACCAGAAGCCTGGTTCTCAGAAAATTGTCATTATTGACCTCTCTGATAGTTCTCTGGGAATACTGGCTCACAAATATTGTTATTTATTTGATCTGACTTAAGAGTTTTCTCTTTGTGGACAACCTCTGTCCGGGAGGCGAGTTTGCCAACAAACAATAAGGGGTGGTTGTTAAATATAGCAGCTGCTGGGGTAGCCATAAAAAAATTGTGCAAATAAAATGTAGATGAAAAAACATGATAGAAAAAGATGAAGAATAGAATATACATCACTGGTTTTGGAACTCTGCAACCTGCTCCTGAAGATCTAGAAGGCACAAATAACCAAGACCAAAAATGAAAGTGAGGTCATTACTGTTGATCTTACAGAAATGAAAAGAATTATCAGAGACCGTTATGAATGATTATAGACCCCCAAATCAGAAAACTTTCATGACAAGTCCCGGAAAGGCATGAGTTGGTGATATTGAATCAAAATTAATTAACTAATAATTTTAAAAATGCACACAAAACAAGTCCCAGACCCTTGGTTTCACTGGTGAATTCTGCTAAACATTTACAGAAGTAAGAAACAGTAATCCTTCACAAAGAATCACAACAAAAAGGGGAGGGGATAATTTCTAACTCATTCTACTCGGCCGATATTATTCTGATATTAAAATCAGACAAAGATATGACAGAAAATTATAAAACAATGTCTCCTTTGAATACAGAGGCAAAAACTCACACAAAATAATAGAAGAACATAATCAGCAAAACATAAAAAAGGATTTTATTCTGTGACCCAGTGAGATTTATCTCAAAGATGGTTAAAATATATGAATATAAGAAAATCAGTCAATTGCAACATGCCAAGTGAATAGAATTAAGAGCAAAAATCACAGGGATATTCCAACAAATGTGGAATAAACTAAGAAAAGAAGAGAATATCTTCAATGTGGTAAAAGGCAGATAAGAAAAAACCCCACAGCTAACAATGGTAAAAAGACTGAATGCTTCCCCCTAAAGTCGACATCAAGACAGAAGGCCCACTCTATTCAACATGGCCCCCGAGCTGTTAACTAGCGCAATTATGCAGGAAAAACAAATAAATGGCATCTAGATTAGAAAGAAAGAAGCAAAACTGGAATCTGTTTGAAAATGACATGATCTTGTTATATTTGACATCCCAAGTAAATAATAATATTTTTAAACAATTAGAATACATTATTTTATGCAGGTAACAAGACACAAGATAAATATGTAAAAACCATTCTGTTTCTATATAGAAGCATTGAATGAAAAAAGTGAAAACTAAGAAAACAATTTCATTAGCAATAGCATCAAAAATAATTTTAAAATACTTAACAAAGTTAAACGAAAGAAATATAAGACTTCTACACTGAAAATTTAAAAGCATCATTGAAAGCAACTACAGGAAATCTCAATAAATGGCAGGATGGCCTATCTTCATGGATACAAAGACTCAACATTGCTAAAATGGCAATTCTCCCTAAATTGATTTCAAGATTTAACTTGATGAATATCCAAATATCCAGATATGTCAATTGAAGGGGCAGCAATTGACAGCTGATTCTAAAATTCACATTGGAATTCAAGGGACCATAGAGAGTCAAAACATTAAAAAAAAAAAAAAAGAACAAAATTAGAGGACTTTCATTTTCTGAGTCTAAATGTCACAGCAATCAAAACAAATACCCAGGGTGACGAGAGTCTCTGGGTAAACAATGATCATATTCTCAGAGAACACCCGAGAGGTGGAGTACCACGCAAGGACTCCTCAAGTTTCGGGTCATAATGGCCCACGTCACTTTGGTTCACATTCCATGGGCCTAGCCTGCCTTATGCCCAACCCTGATATTAATGGGCACTGCTTTGGGGATAGATAGTGAATATTTTGCTTTTTTTTCACCTTGAGGATTTAACCCAGAGAAATTTTTCACTGAGCTACATCCCTAGCCCTTTTTTATTTTTTGAGACAGGGTCTCACTAAGTTGCTGAGGCTGGTCTCAAACTGCCAATCATCCTGCCTCAGCCTCTCTAATGGCTGGGATCGCAGGTGGGCCCCACCAAGCCTGTCCCCAGGTGATATTTCAGATGAAGGAGCCCATAAATTCTTTGAGGCCTCGTCATAACAAAAGGCTACACTGGGTCCATTCTCTTTGCCCTTCTCTCTCTGTAAGCTAATAAGGTGTCACAACGAATACGACGTTTGAAGTATAAAGGAATGACAGGCATTTGGTCATGCAATTAAAACAGAATTAATTGATGGGTTACCAGCTCCCGATGGGAAGCTCACTCCTGAATGCTCAGTTGCTCTCAATACTCAGCTGCCCCATAAAAGGATTAGCCCATAGCTTTCTTCCCTGGGAACCTGAGCAACAGCACATGTGTGCTGAGCTGTCCATATGGAAGCAGAGATCCTTATTTCCTGACCATCCAAGGTGACATCCAGCTCTTGGGGGTGAAACCTGCCCACGTGGGTATGCATGTCCCCCGTGGGGTGGTGATGTGCTATAACTTCTCCCAGAATAATAATACCCATTATTTTGTAAATCCCATGATTTACAGAATAAAGGGTACTCCTTCCTCTCCACCCCTAGAAACAGAAACTGGGTTTATAAACATCCCTAAGACAAACCAATCTGCTTTGTTCTCAGGCACCAGCTCCGCTTCAAAATTCCTTCAACTGTAATTTCTCCTGAGCTCTTTGGAGACAGCAGCCTCTGCTTATAGAGGTAAGGCCTGAAATGACCCCAGCCACATTAGGGATGTGGGGGAGCCGACTTGGGGTTCCCAACCTGGCTCTAGATCACACCGGCTTCTGAGAAGTGGGTATCGAGTCGTGTGTTGACATCATCTTCACACTTTCTCGGGGCTTTGCTGGAGAATCGGGAGGCTCCAGGAGGGGGAGAAAGAGGTGCTAAAACGAAGCCTGTTCTGAAAGGGCACGTCTCCTGCGCCTGCACCAAGAGGGACCGTTTCTAGGAACTCGGGATAACTCGGGCACACCCAGGATGCTCAGTCACGCTTGTGATGAACGAAATGCTATTTTAAATAGCAGCAGGTTCAAATTATTTATCTGTCAGATTGACAAAAATGCACATGTTTGCTAAAACCTCTGGTGGGTGAGAGTGAGGAAAGGAGGGCCCTCACTCACTGCGGAAGGAAGGTCAGCCCATGCCGCTTCCTCCAAGAACAATTCAGAAAGACGTATCAAAGTGAAGGAAAAGTGACCCTGCCCCCCCCCCCATTTGACCCTCCATGGGTGAACCTTACGGACACATTAATCTCTGTGCAAAAATATATTCAGATGCACTTTCCCCCTGGTTGCATTGTTTGTAACTGCCCTGCTCTGCAAATGACACACTTGCTTATCAACAGGGACTAAATAGGGCATATCTGAGAATATAGATAATCTGCAGTTGTTTGAAACACTGAGAAGTAGCCCTTATGGAAAAATGTTTTACATGTTCTACTGAGTGTTTAGATGCAGGTACAAAACGATTCCCTTAAATGAGGGTTTCTGGATTTTGGCAATATTAGCATGCAGGGTCTTTGCTGGGGGAAGGGGAGGAAGCTGTCCCTTTCCTGGCAGGATGTCTAGTAGAATCCTTGATACACTTGCTGACAATAGTGACCACAACCACCTCTAAGAATGAAGATTGGAACTGTCACCAGACATTGCCAAGTGTGAGCTGGGGAGAAGTAGGGGGCTCACAAACCCAGCCCTGGTTGCAACCCTGCTCTTGAGGGCTGGCACTTGCACGCTGAGTGCTCACATCTGCACCCAGAGCTTTCCTGGAAACACAGATCATTTCAGGAGCTGTCTCTGAGGCAGGCTGGGGTCTTAGGCAGGAGAGAGACCCGGGTTTTACTGTAAATGCTCTGTGCTTGAGTCTTCTGCGGGAGTGCCCTTTTCCAAATCAGAGTGAAGGTAAACCGTGTAATGGTCTCTCTGTGGAGTGTTTAAGTTGCAGGTATCGAGAACATTTTGTAAAATGCTGCTTTGACCCAGTGAACCCAGCACCTTTCTTTCCTTGGGGTTCGATGACGGAATGTGCCCAGGGTGAAGAGGGAAGTCCTGGGTCAATAGCAGACGGAGCCACGGCCGTGCACACAGGCTGCTGATATTCTTGGAGACATAAATATGCAGCCACAAGTAAGCAAGGTCGGGAAACTAGTTTGCTGAAAAAAAGCTGGTATGGGTCTTTGGAGTCAAATGGTTTTAGGTTTTAATCCAAGATTTGCCTCTCATTTGTCACCCCATCTGGCTCAAGTTACCTTTGAGATCGATTTCCTCTTTGAAGGCAAACATCAAATGACCCAGTTCATAGAAATGTTGCGAGTGCCACATAACACCCGTAAGGCACGTGTCACTGACTCAGCTAGCACTGAAGAAAGTGTCCCCTGATGGTACTTTGCCTCTATTTCTTGGGGTCCTGTTTCAGACCAACCAAGTAAGTAGGACAACCATTCTCGTTACTTCCCGCGTTGGCTTTTTACTTAGAATTCTTCACATTGTCCAGCACTTTGACTCTTTGAAATACCTTCCCACGCATCAGTGTTCCCATTTTACAGATGAGAACAACGATGCTGAGCAGGGACATCCAATCAGCGGAGAGGTGGCCAGCGAGCGAGAACCTAGCTGGAGGCAATAAAGCATTCAATCCTGAGTCTCATTTTTCCCCTTCCTCCCAGGGCAGGAATGAGGAAGCAAGGACCCAGGAGTGAGTGGGAAGGACAAGCACTCTCAGTTGTTGTGATGGTGTGGCCTCTAGCCTTAGAACCAGATCCACTTGAGCAGAAGCTACTCAAGGGCAGGACTTGTTCCTTGATTGGCATCTGGAAGCAAATAGGTGCTCAGCACAGATATTTGAGAGTGAAGACTTCTGTTAGGTTTCATGCATATATTCATCAACACATGCATGTTTACTAAGCCCCTACTCTGTACTATACTCCATTGATAGGCACAGGGGATTTTACTGAGGTCTGGTCAGACTTGGTGCCCACTCTCAAGGACCACAGTCTACGAGGGGGTGTGGGCAAGTGACCAGGCAGCTGCAGACCAAAGGAGATCAGGGAAGGAGAGTCTGTATTCAGGCTTAGGAGACCAGGGAGACATTGAGAGATGTCCAGGGTCTTTGATGATGGGTGGGCGGTAAGCTAGAGGAAAGGATGGTTGAAACAGGAAGGGGCAGATGAGGAAGGGATGCAGAGAGGCCAGTAGTGTGTTCATGGGAGTAACAGTAACCATCAATCATTGAGCAGGTCTTGATTTCACTTAGTCAACACCCTACCTGGTGATTAGCATGTGCTGGACGTGACTCTAAGTTCCCTAGACATATGGAGTCACTTGTTAACAAACACGGTACAGGTTATTTTATGAGACCCCCCCTTATGAGGTAGGTTTCATTTCGTAGATGAACAGGTTGAAGGTGAATAAGAAGAATTTCTCAAGGTCATGTGTGTGGAGCAGAGACAGGATTCACACCTGAGCCTATTTTTATGTCCCGGATTCTGACCTCCTTTCCTCAGTATTTATCCCCTCCTCTCCCTGATCTTTAGACTCCCATCTTGAATGGTCCTTCAACACATCCACTTAGAGGTCTAATAGGCTAAGAGCTCAGGATTTTTTTCCATACTCTTCACAAAGCACCCACTCACCTAACACACACACACACACACACACACACACACACACACACACAGAGTTTCTGTATAAAATTTCTGGTGACTTCCAGTTAAGAATAATTTTTCAGAGTGGAAGATATATGGAGTCCATAGCATGGAGGTCAGAAGAGTTTTCTTTGGAATTTGCACAAACCTAAATCCAAATCTCAACTCCAGCTTCTAGGCAGCAGATCATGGGACTTCTCAGGCTCCAAGTCTTCAAAATTGCATAAGTCAAACCCTCATAATAAAATAAATAATAATAAATTATATTATATAATATTACATATATATATCATCATATATATTATACAATATATATTATATATATGTGATTTGTTCTGTTTCTCTGGAGAACTCTGACAGTTATATTTATACACATACATATACATACATATATATGAACATTTCTTAATTGGATTTCAGCAGGATTCTTTGATGCAGATACTTCCTACACAAGTCAAGAGGTAAATGCCAGATGCAAACTGTTATCTGAGCAGAGAGGAAAACGAGGACACCTGGTACCCACAGGTCTTGATCCTTCTCACTTTTTGACATATTAATGAGATAATAGCACATGTGTGGTTCTCTGAGTATAAATGTATCTTGGGGTCTGTTGGTTTGACTGAGTAAGAATTTAAAAAAATTCCTTCTCAGCGTATAACTCAGTGATAGTCCCTCTTGGCAATATCTCTTCTGTACCAAAAAGTAATTCCCACGGTGGGAATGGGAGACGCCTGACCCGTGGCCCGTCCCAGGCTCCGAAAAGCCTGCAGAGCTGGAGGAGTTGGGGTCTCGAGTCTCCGGCTCCCGAGAGACAGAACTGAAATGTGTCACATCAAGGCAGGAGCTCACTGAAGGGTTCAGGGCTATTCTGGCATTAATTGTCCCACTTCAGGGATGACTGCTTCCGGACACTCCAGTCATGTCACGTTGGCTTGGTTTCTGCTGTGGTCAGGATGAGGTTTACCCTCCACCCTCATGTTTCACCTGTCAGAAGACTGGTCCTCAGGGTGACAACGTTGCAGAGTGGTGGCACCTTTCAGGGGTGGACCTGGTTAAGTCATGGTGGCGTGTCCTTCTAAGGGATTAAGGTGATTCTTGTGGGACCCTAAGCTGGTTTCCTTCCATGAGAGGGTTTATGGTGAAGGAATGAGTCTGGCCACTCCTTTATAATCCCTCCCCACTCTCTGGCTTCCTGTCACACCATGTGATCTCTCCTTCTTGCATGTGCTCCTACCATGACGCCATCTGCCAGGAGGTGACATAGTCAAGGGACCCTCACCAGAGCTTGTGGCATGCTGTTTGGATTTACAACCTCCAAATCTAGGAGGTAAATCCACCTCTTTTCTTTATAAGTTAATCAACTTCCAATATTTTGTTTTAGTAATAGAAAATGGACTAACACAGTCTTGTTCCATCTCTGGGCTCCCTTGTACTTTGTGTTGGTTTTGTTTTCTCTCTCTGTGTGGGCAGGAGGACTGCACACACCCAGTGCCCCTAGCCTAAATAGAGCACCTCTGCTAAATAATCCCAGTCACGTCTCTGGATTGTGTTATAATCCCTGCCTGAGTAACAGTCTCATCTCTGAAACAACCACCATGTCCTAAAAGATGCCGTGCTCAGTTTGCCGAGCCCTGTTCACATGCCATTCCTGAGACAAGAGTGAAATCCACTCATCTGAACTAGAAGAAGAAATGTCAAGATAGGCCCTGTTATCCATAGCACATATGATATACGATGCACTTTACGCATTTATTTTATTCTCCTAACTTTCTCCTCTTTCAGACTCTGAGCAGCATAAGAGTTTGGACTCTCTAACGTCTCTGTGAGGCCAGCATCTGGCACAGTGCCTGAAACATATGGGTACTCAATAACATGAAGGGTGTTCAGTCACAATGTCATGAATTGCAGGAATCATATGCATTCGAATCTCCTCGTCTAGAATCTGTCCCACAGCTCAAAAGTATTTGTCGAATGAACCAGCATCTAGTTCCTCTGGGTAGAGATATCATATCTGATCACTGTGTTAGCTGCAAAGTACACACTGGGTGACTAATGAATGCTTGTTAGACAAAAAAAAATGGTTGAGTCTCAGGGGTAGGTCCAGCAAGCTCCAACCTCCAGGGACTCAGGGCACCTCCAGCCACAGCCTACCACCTCCACTAGAGAGCTGCTTCTCACCTATTCCCAGCGCACGGGGTCATGTTAGAAGATAGTGGGTTTGAGTATAAAGAAGAGGCAGGGAGGCAGATGAGGAGTTCATGCCAAGTTCACATCTGTCTTATTTTGGAACGAGGTGGGAAAGGAGAACAAAGTCGCCATGAATAATACTGCCTATTAAGACGCTCGCTCTCTCTGATGGTGATTAAGATGGATGCAGCATCACCCTGACGTCGGTCGGAGGGAGTGGGAGTGCAGCTGACAATTTTCCCATCAGGGTTTTTCGTGAAGAGGGAGCAACACCCAGGTCTCCTGCTCCCCTCCTCCCGCTCCAGCCTGACTTTCCCGCAGAGCTCCCGGTGGCTCCAAGACCCTGGGGGAGGAATGCATCAGGACTGACAAGTGGCGAATGACACCAGCTTTCAATGATAGCAAAGGACTGGAATGCAGCGGGGATGATGAATTATTCCCCTGTCCCTGTTCCCAGCCCCTGTGCTCACAATAGTGCCCGGGACCCCCGATAGGCATTCGATACCAGCAGCTGCACTGTTTTGGGCATCTGCCATTTATAACTACCCATATCCATTCTCTCTTCCACTATCAGGGAACTTTTGTGCCTCTGGAGAACCATTCCCTTACCTGAACCCATGTGGTTCAGTGGATTAAAGGTGCGAATTTATTATAAAGTTCTTAAAATACTCTCTTGCTCAATTAATATTAGCTAACCTGATAGCTCATATTATATTATGTTGTCATAATTCATGAAATAGGACAGAACGAATAAAGGAATTTTCAGAGGGCATGAAGACATTCTTTTAAGTTAAAACATCATAAAAGATCTTTCAAAGGAAGTAAATAAGCATAAGATTTGGAAGATAACATCAAGGAAGAAGAACCAAAAAAAAACCCCACACAAATATATTGATAGATACATATAGACACTGATGGATATTTAATTCAATCCAAGAGATCCAACAATTTCACTAAAGAGTCCCCCCCAAAATAGAAAAAAAAATAACAGAGGAAATAAAATTATCAAAGAAAAAGTATGAGAAAAACATTATTCGGAGTAAAAGATGTTCTTACTACTCCAGTTCCAACAATAAAACAAACAAACAAACAAACAAATGTCAAACCAAGACATATCATCATTATGTTTTAAAACATGTGGTAGAGAAAAATTTTAAATGTTTGAAAAGATAAAAGTGGAAGATAATGCACAAAGTGTTGGAGAAATCAGTATAATATTAACAGTGAAATTGAAAACTAGAAAACACTAGAGCAGTGTTGGATATTCTGAGTAATAATGTTTTCCAGATTAGAATTCTATCCTAATTAAATCAATAGATCTAGTATGAGGGGGATCCTAGAGATAGATAGATAGATATTATATAGAGTATATATATTTATATAATATATTATATTATATATTGATATCATGTATAATAATATAAAATATATTTTTTTCAAATGTGTATGTTCTCAAAAAGCTGCTGGACAATATGTTTCATCAAAATGAAAGAGAAAGCCAAAAGACAGAAAAATAAGGTTCCTGAGGAAGCAGAAATCAGAGGCAAAGGTAATTTCAAGAACAGTTTTGAAGGGAAGTTCTTATATGACAGTGGGCACAGGCTGAGGGGGTAACTAAAACAAGTGAGCAGGAAAATGGAGAAATTTGAGATATATGAATGGATTACCCCCAGGACAACAGAAGGACCAATCGAATAACTGATCCACTTGGCTGTGAAGAAAACACCTTACAAGGATTCCTAGTGTTCTATAGAGTGTGTAATACTTTCTTAACTAAACACATGAAAAAATGTGGCAATGATCAACTCCAGGAAAAGTATAAAGTTATGTAACTAAGAAAAGTTAGTTGAGCACAGTAGTTTTGGGAAAGTAACTTAACTTTTCTGTGCCTTAGTTTCCTCTTCGAAAAGACAGAACACAATAATGCTGCACATCATAATGTTCAATAATACTTTTGTTATTTATATATGTATCCCCAGAAAATATATAATAGTTATGGGTTTAATTTTGCCCCTCCATCCACTACTAAAATATATGTTAAAGCCCTATCTCTTAGTACCTCAAAATAAGAATTTATTTGCAAATTGGATTGTTGTGTGTAATTAAGTTTCAGATGGAGTCATAATGGAGTAGGATGACTTGATACCCAACATGATACCCAAAGAGAAATCTGTACTCAGACAAGAAGAACATCATATGATCATGAAGGCAGAGATTGGAATGATGCTGCTGCCAGGCACAGGACACCTGGGACCACCAAAAGCTGGAACAGGCCTTGAAATGAGTATGGCCATGCCAACTCCTTGAATTTGAACTTCTGGCCTTCAGGATGGTGAGAGGATGAATTTCTGTAATTTTAAGCCAAGTGGCTTCTGGTACTTTGTTACAGTAGCCATAGGAAATTAATATATATTTTCATAATATATATGAGCTCCATAAAATTCTCTTACCCCTTTGTAATTAGTACTTTGAAGTGACCCCAGGATAGCCCTGACCTCTATATTGGAGTAGAGGGGGAGCCCCCAAATCTTTCAGCTACTGTTTGTATTAGCGTTATTCTTAGTGGTCCATTTTTACAGATGAAAATGACTCAATAAGAAACTTAACTATTCCAAGGTCCCATTCAATCTTGGTCTCAATAGTTTTCAACCATTTGGGTTAAACCTGACTTTGCAAATATGGTGAAAATCCTAAGAAGAAGAAGTCACCTATCTCCCCACCCAAGTTTGGCAATATCAGACCCCATGAGCTCTCAGACCCCCTGAGCTCACCTGTGGAGGCTGTCCTAACAAGCTGTGGTCTGTTTGTCCACTGTCTGCCTGAATACCTATTCAGATGGGAGATCAGCACTGAACGAGGCAACCCATACCACTCTGCAGAGCTCCCTGTCCTGCAAAGCCACTCCTGCTACCTGAAATCAGGTCCTGGAGGCTTCCACCTACTGCTCCTGAGGTCATCTTTGTGGACTGAGATGCAGAACAGAAGGGCAAGGAAGGTTTGATCCTCTCTGTGAAATAAGAATCTATAGAAACCTGCATGGAAATGAATGACCACCAGGCCTGAGGTCAACTTTCAGAGAGGGAAGCAGTGTTGTGGGACAGCCCAGAGTTTGGATTTCCCTGGGTTTGAACATTATCATATGTAACACCCTGGCCTTCAGGATTACTTGTGGCATTTCTGTGTTTAAACCCCTTTTGTGTCTATATTGTAGGAAACCCTAGCACATAGTAGGTATCCCATCCGGAATGGTTTAGATCAAAGGGAAAACCCAACAGGAACAAAATACAGGACCAAGTTCCAGAGGAGATGGGAAAGAGGAAAAGACAGAATTTCCATCTCAAATAGCACCCTTCCCAGTGAGATGGTCACCTTTAATACGTAGACCTCATTTTTAAAATTATAGACATTAATTTTTAAAGCAGTTTAAGATTCTCAAAAAAAAATTGAATAGAAGGTTCATAAAGGTGCTGTATGCCCCCTTCCCCCAAGCCATGCTCGCTGCCCACACCCATGGCCTCCTCCACTATGTACGTCCCCACAGGAGTGGGGCCGAGTCACAGGCGTGACCCTACATTGACACACCTTCATCACCTGAAGTCTGTAGTTTGCTCAGGATTCACTCTCGGTGTTGTGCACAATATGGGTTTTGAAAAATGTGCAGACATCTTTCCACCATTATGGTATCACACAGGATGGTGCTTCTTCTAGTCATTCCTCCCTCCTCACAATCCCTGGCCACCACTCGTCTTTGCACTGTTTCTGTGGTTTTGCTTTCTCAACAACGTACAGGTGCCATCATATGAAATGCAGCCTTTTCCGTTTGGCTCCCTTCACTCCGCCCTGTGCTGAGTGATATTAGTAATAATATTCCATGTTCTGTGGTAAAATTAGAAACCATTTCCTTACATGATGCCTATCAAAATATCTTGTGCACCTTTACCATGTGCCATTAAAAAAAATTCCATTACCTGGAGGTACCACATGTATCCATGAACCTGTTAAAGAATCTGATCCCTTTGTTGAGTTAAATTAAGTCTCTCTCTCAATACAGCATAGAGGGCCGGGTGGCAACATTCCAGATCCCTTGGAAGTCAACAGGTCCTCTGATTGGCCTAGGATTTCAGCAATGTCCTACAAAGGAGCAAGTCTATGTCTTTAGAGTCCCAACACCCATGACATTTAGAGCTTAAAGAAGCAAGTGGATTTGCTGGGATGCTGGGATTGGCCTGGAAGATCCCACGGTGACATCCCTACAGCTGCTGTCACTGACAAGTCCCATCCACCCCAAAGGGGGGACCCATAGGTGCTCTTGGAACATCTGATATTATAAATGCAGACCACTCTACTTCCTTATCACCACTGAGTTCTAAGGACAATACTGGGTTAGGAAGTGGGTTAAAGGGGGGTCTCTGAAGACCCCAAAAGGCAAGGGCAAATAATAAGTCTTAAAAATCAGAATACTCTACTTTGGTTGGCAGAAACTCAATGTAAACATAACTTAAATTATTATTATTATTACTTGAGAGAGAGAATTTTAATATTTATTTATTTATTTTTATTTTATTTTTTTATTGTTGGTTGTTCAAAACATTACATAGTTCTTGACATATCATATTTCACACTTTGATTCAAGTGGGTTATGAACTCCCATTTTTACCCTGTATACAGATTGCAGAATCACATCAGTTACACTTCCATTGATTTACATATTGCCATACTAGTGTCTGTTGTATTCTGCTGCCTTTCCTATCCTCTACTATCCCCCCTCCCCTCCCCTCCCCTCCCCTCTTTTCTCTCTACCCCCTCTACTGTAATTCATTTCTCCCCCTTGTATTATTTTTCCCTTTCCCCTCACTTCCTCTTGTATGTAATTTTGTATAACCCTGAGGGTCTCCTTCCATTTCCATGCAATTTCCCTTCTCTCTCGCTTTCCCTCCCACCTCTCATCCCTGTTTAATGTTAATCTTCTTCTCATGCTCTTAGTCCCTACTCTGTTCTTAGTTTTCAGCGGACACAACATCTTTGTTGGTATGTGGTGCTGAGGATCGAACCCAGGCCGCATGCATGCCAGGCGTGCGCGCTACCACTTGAGCCACATCCCCAGCCCTTAAATTATTTTTATTGGTTCTTTTTTTTTTTTTTCAGACTGAGCCCGTGAATATGGGAGATTTTTTTCTTCTTTCTCTCTTTTCATAAGACACAGGGTAAGCCTGAAACAAGCATGTATTTCCTACCACCACCAAACCAGGACATCATAATACCCTCCAAATCCCATCTGATCTGAACCCACATTTTATCTCGTTGGAGTCTCTGGTTTAAATCCGGCCCCAGACGTGGGATTGTTGTGCCCAGTTTAGGGAGGGTTTTCTGGGTCTCTCTATTGTGACTCAGTTGTTGCTGCTGCCGGGGTCTGATTCTCTTTCGCAGGTTCTCTGCGTCAAGGTGGCTGGCTGTCTTTGTCTCTCGGTGTCCCTGTCTCTGTTCCTTCTCTGGGCTCTCTCGCCCTCTCCCACTGCCTCCATCTGAAGAGCCTGCCATACAAAGTCAGCTTAAGAGCACAGACATCAGCCAGCCACTGAGCTTGAAATTCCCTCCCATCTTGGTTTTTGGTCTCCTGAGCTGTCAGAAGGCGCAGGAGGGAGCCTGGCACATGGGAAACAAATGATAATCATCTAATTTTGCTGTTTTCCCTGTTTGGGTCGCCACCCAGCTTCCCCAGGTTTCTGGGTAGAGACAGCAGCCTGTGGGAAGGAGATAAACCCAAGGCCACAGTCCTACTGTATAGTTTCTCCTCCCGTGTTTTGCAAGAGTCAGGATCTCAGAGGATTGCAGGATATACATACGGCATAGCCCTGTGTCTGCCGAATCAATCCCCCAAGATCCACCCCAAACACGACAATCTATAAAAATAAGACTTTTGAGGAGAGAAAGGGGAAGAAAGAGATACCCTGAGAGAGAACGTAAGAGAGAAGGAGGAAGAGAATGAGTTACAGAAAGGATAGAGAGTTAGTAATAAGCGTGATCACAAAAGGAAGAGAAGGGGAGAGAGAAAGACAATTTTTGAGACCCCTGAAACCATACACCAGTACATTCTGCTGAATAAAGTGAGGGCAACCTGTGTTTGTGGATAAAAGGTGTGATGGCCCATATCATGGCTCCTTATCACAAATTGCACACAATGAAAGTCTGTTATCTATTCAACTTCGTCCTGGTAGAATTCACCGTGCTGCTCCGAGCCTCAGTTTCCAGCTGTCTTTGTGAAGCAAGAGTACAGCTCCATACAGCAAAGATTCGGCTCCTTAGCAACTGAAAGAAGTCAGGCTAAAGAAAGTACCACAGAGCACATGGTGTGGCAGAGTGAAAGCCAGGAGATGCTGAAGCATTTAATTTGGAAGCGACAAACAAAAAAATCAGCCCCCAACAAATCCATGCCATGCCATCTGCAATCAATATGCATCAGGTCGGTCACGCAGATGGCTGGGTTCTGGGACAGCTCCAAGCCAGTGGTTTCCAACCTTAGTTGCCCACTGTAACGACCTGAGTGCTTTAAAGAGAATCTCAGGGACTAGGGTGCCCTGGAGATCAATGGAATGGTGGGACCCAGGCATCCTCATCTTTAAATCTCCCCCAGGAGACTCCAGTGTGGAGCCAACGTTGCCAAACTGTGATCCCGGATGGCATCGTACATGGAGTTACAGGGTGAGGTAGCTCGAGAAAGGGCTGTTGGGTAAGGAAGGTCACAATGCAGGGCTGGGAGAGGACCGAGAAGTCCAGCTATTTAGGATGATGCAGTTTAATCAAATGATACTCTTCAAAGGTGACCACCTCATTCTCTGACACGTGGTCTGCCCCAAGTGCTTGACGGTCTTGGGGTTGGCTGCTGTGTGTTCATAGCCATCTGCTGCCAGTGACTGTGGGGGAGAGGAATGACATGCGACCAGGGGACACCTGCGGTCTCCTGGGAATGAAGATATCCGTGCTAGGTCAGGATCCTGGACCTCAAGCACTCAAAATACACCTGTTATGGGTGGAGTTGTGCCCCCTCCGTTCACATGGAAAGGTCCTAACCCCCAGTAACTCAGATGTAGTGAGTTAAGACAAGGTCATACTGGAGTGGAGGGGGTGGGGGCTAAATCCAATATGATGGAGGTCCTATCCAAAGGAGAAATTTGGACTTGGACACAAAATAAATGAGGAGAGCACTCTGTTGAAGTGGAAGGCAGAGATTAGGGTTCTCGAGGGGTCGGCCCAAGATGGCCATGGTCGAGACGTCCAGCCAGCTATGTGTTAGGGTGAGTCAAGGTGGTGACCCCCAGATTCAGCTCTGGTACTCGAGATGGAGAATATCGGCTGTGTTTACGTGCTCAGGTTTGTAGCCGTGGGCCTGTGGGAAGACTCAGAGGACTCCTGTCACCTCCGAATGAAGCATGGCTACTCTCCCCACCTGTTTCCCAGGCTCTGAGCCCCAGCGGGATAGTGCTGCTTCTAGAAACCAGGGAGCCCCCAACATGGCCAGCAAACCCCCAAAACCCAAAGAGAGGTGAGGAGCGGATTCTCCCTCGGAGACCCCAGCAGGAGCCAACCCTCCCAATGGCACCTTGATGCTGGACTTCTGGTCTCCAGGATCATGAGACAAAAAGTGTATGTTTTCGAGCCACCTAGCAAGTGACACCGTGTTCCAGCAGCTGTAAGAAAACCAAGACAACACCCCGGCCTGGGAGCATCTGTGCCCTGGGCTCCCCACCCATCATGTCCCCAAACCTCCCACCAACTTGTCCTCCTTCAATCAAATCCCGTCTACTTCCTCCTGGGAACTCCTCATAGTTTGTGGTCTGTTGATGTCACCTGCTTCTTGCTGCCAATGATTTTATTGATTTTTCCCTTTTAATAATAGTGCTTCTGTTATTTTCAGGGATTTGGGCACAGGATACTGTCAATCATCTCAGCAGAATATTCCCATTTAAATAGGGCTTAGTCCTATCAGGACCGAGACCCAGGAGGAAGCGGCAGTCTATAATAGACTGTGAGTCCTGGCACACGCAGTCCAGTTTGGGGGCTCCAGCGACCCTCTGTGGCTTCAATGCTACACCTGAAGGGACACCGGAAGGTGTCTGGCTGTGTCAAGGTCACACTGGCCTAATGGGATCAGTCCACCCACAGCGCCCCATGAAACCCTGACTGAGGTTTCTATTCTCCTTAGGATGCGGTGACGAGTGGGATCATTATTCTCACTTCTCGATTCCCTCCTGGAATTAGGAATTAGACACCCTCCCCCATGGGCATCTACAGTGTGTCCCACTGTGGGACCTTCCAGCCCCATAGACGTCAGGTTAGCCACGGCTGATGAGACTGCTAACGTGCCAGTTCCCAGCTGAGCCCTTAAGAAGCAGTGCATGCTTCTGCTGCCCCTCCTGCCTGTCTGCCACGAGAAGACACCCCCAGAAGACACCCCCAGGTGGAGCTGGACCAGAGAGCAAGGGGACAGGTGGAGCAGACCCAGTGCCTGGCCCGGCTCCTCACCTAGGGATCCCAGGTGATCTGGAGAGGCGCAGCCTTCCACAATCCCAGGAGCAACCCTTGAATGCTTGTTTGCAGAGGCCACTGAGCGCCGGAAGTCTGTGATGCTCACAGGGGCAGAGGCAGTGTCCCTCCCTGAAGTGGACCCCGCCACAGTTCCAGGCCTGGCTCCTCGTTGGCTCAGCTCTTTCCACTCCTCCCCTTCTTCCACCCCCACGACCCGTCACCTGGCTGCCTCCTCGTTCTGCAGCTGGGCCTCAGCACCGCTTCCACCAGCCGATCTTCAAAACTTGGCAGGCCAAAGAGTGGCCCCCGGCACGCGCTCCCCTTGCACCCCGAGCTTCCAGATCTCAGTGCCTATGACAGTCCTGTGTCGTCGGGAGGATGTCGAGGAAATAGATGGAGATGTATTCGGTTTCCCCGGCTGTAGGATGGGAACAAATGGGAGACGGCGGGAGTTTGACTTCTTACCTACCCCCCCCCCACCCGAGGAAGGGCCCTTCCTTCCCTTGCTCTCTGTCAACCAGAGTCTGTGTGAGATCCTCAGTCATTCTGGTGTCATCCGAGAAGGGGAATGGAGGGAAGAGGGGTTGGGTTTTGAGTTCCAACAGCAAAAAATTCTCCCAGAGTGAAGATGGACATGGGTGGGCAGGTGTCCCATGAACCACCTGGACCTTTGGTCAGTACGACAGTTTGGAGTCAGTGCACACAGGAGAGGCTGGACCCAACCTCTGGGCTCTCAGTCATCGGGAAGGCCTGTTTCCCGAGTGTCATGGAAACAACAGGAAATCCAGCAAATTTTAGGAATCATACAACAGTGTGATCGACAGAAACCAGGGTAGACCAAACAGGCTGGAGGGAATGTGTATTTATTTTCTATATCTATGTGACCGATTATCATACAACCAATGGCTTAGAACAACCCATTTATTCTTCTGTGGTTTCCCTGGGTCAGGAGTCTGGGTCTACCGTAACTTAGTTCTCTGCTGAAAGCCGTGCAAGGCTGACATTAAGGTCCTTTGCAAGTTCCACGTTAAGAGAGTGAATTCTCATCGTGTTGCCAACAGATGTGTGGGGAGCTGAGAACAGGATTTCATTTTCAGACAATAGATATCTTTGTTATGTTTTGTATGTTTACATTTAGGTTTTAAAGTCACATCTATTGTACTTTAATTTTGTCTCTCCCAGTGGACCATTAGTTCCTGGAAGTTGGAACATTTCTTTCTCTGTTCTATCTCTAGAGTCTCACACAGTGCCTGGAGCATAGTAGAGATGGATTTAATAAATATCTGTCCATCAAGTGATTGGCTTTTAGGTGCTTAATAACTGCTTATTGAACTGATTCTCGTAAATGCCATGTGATCTCTGTAGGGTGCGCATTGCTGGGGCTGTTTTAGAGAGGAAGAACCAGGTTTGGGAGTCTAGGGAATGTGCTCAGGGGCACATCAATAGTAACAGCAGAATGGGAAGGTTTTCATTAGATTCAGAAAAAAAATATTCCTTTCTATTCAATCCCAAAATGTAACACAATGAAATGGTCTAAATGATGTGACTCACACTTTTCATCTTCTAGGATCAAGGACTGGGGAAAGAGAAACAAATTGGAAGCTATATAAGATGGGATTTGTGTTGAGGTGCAACAGGCTAACATCTCATAGAATCTCAAACTCTGCAGTTCTGGAATTTTCCAAATGCATGATTCCCCTCTTATAAGTATTAACTAATCAATCCCAGGTGCTCAGAGCATAACCTGATTTCTCTCAGAAATATTTGACTCAAATGCTCTTTTGGTCTTCTATTGCCTAAATAGGGTGGTTGTTCAGTGAACAGAAATCCAGGAGGTGGGCTCTATAAATGTATAAATCATTGGTTCTTGCCTCAGAACTTTTGCACATGCCCTGATGCATCTTTGGAATACTCTTCCACTTTGCCATGGCTCCATCCTTCTTGTTCCCCAGGTCATGACTTAAACCTCAGTTCTCAAAGGGTCTTTCTTCAGACACTGTCTGATACACTGGCTTTGCTTCATATCGTCTATAATGTTCACCAGTCTGCTTTCTGACATTATAACAAAATACCTGAGACAATTAACTTAAAAAGAATAGGAGTTCTGGCTCATAGTTTGGGAGGTTCCAGATCATGATCCAGAGTCCCATTGCTTTTGGTGGACCAAACTGCTCACTTTATGAACCAGGAAACAAAGAGAGACAGAAAGGGACTAGGGTTCCACATTCCCTCTCTGGGAAACGCTCCTGATGACCTAGAGACCCCCCATTAGGCCCCACATCTCAAAGGTCCATAGTATCTCCCACCAGTGACTTCTTGGGGACCAAGGCTTTAAAACATGGGCCTTTGGGGGACACCCAACATTCCAACTACAGCAAGCATTCTTCATAATTTGCGGTTTAATTTGCTTAATTATTTGCTTGTCTGTTACCCATGAGATCTCATGCTTCACAAGGGCAACTATCCATGTGATTTATTTGCCAGTGTTAACTCAGCTCTAATACAGTGTCTGGACTAGCACAGACATTAGTTATTGCTAATGAACAATGGATGGACGGATGGATGGATGGATGGATGGAAGGAGCTCTTTGTATCTATCATTCATTTGAGTGTCACTTCCATGCACTAGATGTTAGAAATACAACATTATACAAGACTTTCCAGGTGTTCCATTCTAGTACAGACCCAGCATAGATATTTCCTATGTGGCCGAGTTTTCACCTGGCTTAGCACAAATAGAGCCGAATTTACCCCGATACCTAAATTGCAATGGCTCTTTGTCCCACCTCGGAGCTATATGAGCTTACTCTACCCCAGGACCCCCCTCAGTATTTCTGTCTGACCTCAGGGATGTTTTATGTGCATCCAGGACCAGTCCACTCATGTCCTCAGCCCCAGCCCCTGGGTCAAGTTGCCATATCAGTCTTCAAAGTATCTTCCAGTTCCTTCCCTCTGTGGCTTCCTTGCCTTGCTTTGGACATAGCTAGCTAAAGGGGGAAGCAGGAACTCCTTAAATGTGCCTGTCATCCTTCAGCACAGAGACGAGACAGATGCCTGTGTATTTCCCAATTCCCTGGGAATCTGGTTATAAGTCAGGTTCAGCTTCAGCAGGGCCCTGAAATTCCGCTTTCCAAGTAGGAAGCTGACTCTGCGGGCCCATGGATCACAGGCTGAGTAGTGAGGGTGGAGTGGACATCTGTAAAGGGCACGGAATGTTCTCATGCACACTGGCTGTGAGGATGGGCACACCTAGAGGGCACCTAGCAAAAGAGATGCCATTTTTGCAATGGTTTGAAGTCAGCAGATGCTGTCAGGACCCTGCCCACCCATCTCAGAACTCACCCCGACATGCCCAAAGCTTCCAACTGGGAATATGTTAATGGGCCTGTGGAAGCAGGACCCGCCCTTATGTAAGGCAGACAGGAAATGCTACAGAGTACCCGCCCCCCCCCCCCAGAACGTCCTTCAACCATATAGGGAAACTGGGAGAGGACCGGGCCCCCTCTGTCTGGCCCCTGCTGTGGAACCTCCTGGGGCCCATGTTCTGTTCAGGTTGCAGGAGGTCCAGAGGAAGGAGGTCCAACCACCCACTTAAGTAACTTGCTTGATAGTACCCACTAATTGGATTTCTTTTCTTCCTGGTCTCACTTTCCTCTGAGACACACACACACACACACACACACGCACACACACACACTGGAATTTCCTGAAACTGCCTCCCAAATAAACTCTCAGCACTTGAATTTGCCTCTGGTCCTGTTTCATCTCCTTTTGGAGCCAAATCCTCTTAACATAAAAATCACCGTTGGAGTCCACATCTAGACCACAGGCCCGTCTCTCAGTCAACGCCAGCTCCCCTGTCCTCCCAGGGGAATAATCTCAAATAAGGAAAGTTGCTCCCAGGGTGCCCACAATTCTGTCTCCATCAGATGACTCTGAGCAGCCCTTCAACAACAAGCCTCACTCCATGTGTGAGCAAACCACTGCTCCATTCCATGTGGGCATCCAGCGTTGGAACACCTGGCCCCCAAATGAGCCAGGCGCTGAAGAACAGTCTAGGACATTCTGTATATCAGCTCTATAGAGCAGCAAGGGAACTTCTCTGATTGACACTGACTTCTTTCAGCCCCAATGGAACAAAGGAACTTTGAGAATCAAATAAACCTGGTGGTCCCTCTGATTTTTTTCTTTGACCCCCCAAAACCAGAGTTAGATGTTTCTTCTCTGAAAACATAAAATGTTTCAAGAGCAAATAACTCAACCAAGAGACACATCTTTTAACTGGAAGAGTGGTGATTAAATAACCAGCCTTTCTTTACACTAAACCAATGCGCTTCCCTCTGTGGTTTTATTTATGTCATGTCCTACCACACCACGTTCCCTTCTTTACGCAACATTGTCAACCATATCTAGGGTGTCTGTGTTGGGCACTGTGATGATCATGGGGTTCAAATAGAGACACCTTCTAAGCTCTCAGAGATCACAGTCCACTTGAGGATACCATTAATCTAACAAGCATGGAAAGAAATGAAATGGAGTCAGAATTATGGAAGTCTCCAGTACTTTGAAATCATAGAATAGGCAAGTTCGTGAGCAAGTATACTGGGAATTGAATCCAGGGGCACTTAACTGCTGAGCCATATCCTCAGCTCTTTTTATTTTTATTTTGAGACAGTGTCTCCCTAAGTTGCTCAGGGCTCTCACTAAGTTGTGAGGCTGGCTTTGAACTTGTTACCTTCCTGCCTCAGCCCCCTGAACTTTTGGGATTACAGGTGCGGGCCATCATGCCCATCTGAAAGAGATTCTGTCATCATCTTTAGGGTTGACTCTCAAACTTTTTTTTTTTTTTTTTTTTTTTGGTACCAGGAATTGAACTCAAGGGCACTTGACAAAGCCACATCCCCAGCCCTATTTTTTTTTTTTTTTGTATTTTATTTAGAGACAGGGTCTCACTGAGTTGGTTAGTACCTCGCTTTTGCTGAGGCTGCCTTTGAACTTGCTATCCTCCTGACTCAGCCTTCTGAACCACTGAGATCATAGGTGTGCGTCACCATGCCCGGCCCCAACATTCATTTTACATCAAGGGGCCAGTGTAAACCAACAAGGATAGATCCTTTTTTCTGTTTTGTGACTGGTTGGGATTGGGCATGGGTGATCAGACGTGGTGGTAGATACCTCTAAGTCCCAGCTACTCAGCAGGCTGAAGCAAGAGGATCTCTTAAACTCAGGAGATTGGGACCAGCGTGGAAACATAAGAAGACCCCATCTCTTAAAAGCAAGAGAAAAAGAAGGAAAGAAGGGAGGAAAGAAAGGAGGGAGGGAGGGAAGAAGAGAGAAGGAGGAGGCATGTGACCTAACTTGGACGTTAAGGTACGGAGAGTCTGCTTCTTGTAGGCTTTTAGATGTGTTTTCATCTGAGAGGAGCATCTGCGAAGAGATGCTCTTTGTTCCTTTGGACATGGTCATGGGTGTGAGGCCTGGGATTGCTGTCCCCAGTCGTACCTGACCTCTTGGTCATCCTGAAGCCGGAGGAAGACACCTGCCCTCAACTCCCGTGGTGGATGGTGGTTACCTCTCACCAAGAAGATGTCCAATGAGAAAACAGTCATTTCCTGCAAAGAGAATACAGAGAAGCCACCATGGCAGATGGACTTTCACCACCCTGGGACTGATTGATTCCTCAGTAATTGCAATTAAATGTGAATTTAATCTAGTCCGCTCCAACCGCACACAACACATTGAAAAATAATAATTTTTATTAACAACTGAATAGTGAAATAAATATTTTATCTGATGTCCCCAGGCTACACATATAGGGTATATGTCATCCTCTGTCTTCCGATGACAATGGATTTTGTAATATTTTCCACAGAGAGAATAAATAATCCTGACTCTTTTCTAGCCTGGCTGATAAAAACTTAATATTGTTATTGATAACTTAAGACATTCTCTTTCAGCTTCACAAAACTCATTATCGGTAAGGACATGTAAACTTTTACGACGGTCATCAAGTGCAGGAAAAGCCCTAATGAGTTTGTTTCATGCGTGAGTTATGTGCCTTGGAAGGAAAAAAAAAAGTTTATTTATTAAAGCTTTGGAGCTTGAGAAGTCCACATCTTGTCTGGGGCCTTCTTGCTGCGGGGAACTCTGGGCGCCATCTGGTGAGACAGACTCAGCGTGCCAGAGAGAGCTCACTCTCGTGACAAAGCCACCCCCTCGGGATCTGATCACCTCTTGGAGGTTCCACCTGGTCCCTGTCTTAATATTTCATTCTGGGGAACAGATTTCGACAAGAACTTCGGTAGGAACACACATTCAAAATGGAGTCTAGTTCTCCTCTGTTACAACATTATTTCTTCTCTCTTTTTTGCTACTTCTTCCTCCTCCCCTTCTTCCTCTCCTTCTTCTATTTTAGGTATATATCCAAAGGAAATGTAGGTGATGGATATGCTCCACTCTTCATTTCCCCATGCAAAGCCACCTCCAAGCCTGCTGTCTGGCGTGAGTCAGCCCGGTTGTGGCAGAAGTATTCCTGGAAGCCGTCCCTACACCCAGGAAGCTTGAAGGAACCTCACTGTGCAGGAAAATGATTGAGCACTCCAAACACAACCCACCAAACACCTTCTAGTGCAAGGTCTCAGCTGCATCTCCAACCGACCCTGGGACCTCCAACATGAATGGTCAGGAGGGGAGGTGTAATAAAGGAGAAGTTCAAGCAATCAGTAGCTCTCAACCATGACAGTTAAAAAATGTTTTATTTTCAAAATTTTTCAAAAAACATGTGGCCCTCCTAGGGGTTTTCCGTGCACCTGAAGGGGCCCTAAAACTCAAGCCTTATTTCTTGCTTCTTTTACAGCAAATACCCCCCTTGCTGGCCAAAGGCATATTGTGAGAATTGAATGAGGACAGTGCTAACAAATAAAGTGTTTAGCGCCATTCCTGGGACATCAAGCTTTTAAGTATGGTAGCCACGATCATATTTTTAGTAGTATTAGTATTTCAAATGATATCTTCCAGTTGCAATTTGGATAGCTGGTGTCCTCCAAAATCCATGTGAGAGAAGGTGTGATCTAATCGATGGCTTAACCCACTGATAGGGATTAACAGGATGGTAGCTGTTGGGAGACCACCCGGCTCCAAAGACTAACTTCCCCATCCCCCAAGGAGAGCCATCTAATGGTGAGCCCTGCTGGCTCACATGATCCTTACCCACCAATCAGACTAGCCCTGCTGGCTCACATGATCCTTACCCACCAATCAGACTAGTCCTGCTGGCTCACATGATCCTTACCCACCAATCAGAAAGCACCCCATGCCAACTGTCAAACTGTTCAACCATTAAACTGTCATAACTGTGAGGCCACCCCCGGCTCTATAAATATGCAAAGCTGCCTCAATAAAGGGGCATTTTCTCTGAGGGCAAGCCTTGATGGTTCTTTCGGTAGCTGCAGGCAGGTGGGGTATGGCTGAGGAGGCAGGTCACTGGGGGCGTGCCTTTGGGGGTTACATTTTGTCTCTGGCCAGTGGAGTTCTGACTCTGGGTCTTTGATGCCCTGTCCTGAGCCGCTTCCCTCCTCACACCCTTCCGCCATGATGTTCTACCTCCCCTGGGACCCAGAGCAATGGAGGTGACCGTCTATGGATGGAGACTCTGAAACCATGAGCTCCAAATAAACTTTTCTTCCTCTAAAGCTGCTCTTGTCAGGTCTTTTGGTCACAGCATCAAAAAACAAAAACAAACTGAAACAAATTCACAGTCCTTCCTCCCTCCACCCCATACAGACAAGTTTTCATCGCTGTAAGCACTGAGCTGAAAGAAGCCTTGGGACCCAAAGTTTATTCTAAACTTCTGGATGGACACCCCATTCATGTTGATTTTTCAATATAAAATGTATTGCAGTGGGTGTTTTTGGTTTTGAGAGGTTAAACATTTCCATGCCTGAGATGGTGATAACTCAACAATCCCAGTGACCAGGAAATCCAAGTGACATCTTTCCAACCCGTAATTCTATTATCATGTTTTAAATTTACAGGCATCTTTGCCCTAAAATTGGTGTGTTATATTTAGCGCCATCGCCAGAAGACATCTGCCCAGGGAAGCAACAGCCCTTTTCATAAGCGACGCTCCGTCTATTTATTTCGGCAGCCAAGCACGTTCTGGCACAACAAACGGACACCTTTGGAAACAAAGTTGGAATTTGGGGCACCTTAACCAATATGGGTTGTCTAAAATTAAAAGATGGCGCTAATTAACTGGAACACAGAATTAGAACCTGCGGTTTGGAAAATATGCAAGAAATAGAGTGTTTGTCGGGAACTTTAGCACCGGGGAGCTCAGCTGGCTGCTTCAAGGGTGCTAAATTGATAATAAGAATTATATAATGTTGTTAAATCTCAATAAACAAAGGCTGTCAGGTTGTGCCTGAATTAGATCATTCGTGTGTTCGAAGGGTTGGTATTTCAATTCCCTTTCACTGATAAAAATTATGAATAAGTCTATTTAAAATGACACAATAGGTGGGAGGAGAGAATGGAATTGACCATGGCTTTATTTATTTTTATCTAGCAAACAATTTTTTTTCTTTCTGTCAAATACAGCTTTATTCAAAGAAAGCACTTGTACTTAGTGTCCTTGAATGTAAAGCCTGAATGAGTTGCTTAGAATGTTAAGCAACTATTAAGAGAAGCTGGGAGACTATGAGGCAGGTGCACTAGCGGTCTTCTAGGAGAGCTGTATCGATGGACAGATGAGAAGACCGAGGCCGCAGTGTCTGGAGAGATGGATTTCCACCCCAGATCCATCACTAACCCACTGGATGATTTTAGCCAAGTCGCCCCAGCTGATAAGGGCAACAATAATTCATGCCTCCTTAATAGAGATAATAATTGTAGAACACTTTGAAAGGCAGAAGGCACTACATAGAAAAAAAAAAGTGGAATGGCCAAAGAGCATGGTAATTAGGAGCCAAAATTTTATGTGAAATGGGGCTAGACTCTGCTGCTAACCCTCTCTTCTTCAGGAACAGCTGTCATGGCGATCAGATGAGATAATGAGTGTGAATTAGTTCACCTGTGGGTATCAGCAGCCCAGAACAATGAGGCAAGCATCCGGACTCAAGGGGCCTCTCTGCTCCACCAGGGCATTCAAACTTGACACTGTTTCCTAGAATGTTCTGGATTTTTGCATCCAAAGTTCCATGTTTCAGGATGTCCCATAGTCCTGGAAATCTGAGATGTTTGGTGACCTAAGATGTGTCCATCATGGACCTCAGGGAGAGCTTTGGGAATGAGGCTGAGTAGAAGTCATGGGAGAATCGGAGGTAGAAGAGGCCTTCCGAGGGTAGGGAGATGTTGAGGTAAGTTCCTTTGATCCCCAGCTTCTCCAGCCCTTTTTATTTTTTTATTTTGAGGTAGTGTCTCACTAAGTTGCTGAAGCTGGCTTTTAATTGCTGCTTCAATTTCATTACATACCATTGGTCTGTTTAGGTTTTCTATATCTTCCTGATTCTACTTGGGCAGGTCAGAATGTAAGGCAAACCTGCATTTTATGGTTTACGTTGCTGCGTATCACAAAGAAAAATAGATTTACCCAAGGTTATGGCGTTTCTAAGTGCAGAGATAGAGGGATTTGCAGAGGGTTATGAAGGCCATTCTCCAAAGAGCTACACCGGCCATCCTGGTGGGCCTTTCCCTCCTGCCTAACAGAAAACTCCCTTTATTCACTTGATTAGTGTGCTACACCAGCTGGACTCAGTCTTTCCTTTCTTCTCTCTCTTATAACTCTCACATTCATTAGATCTCTGTTGGATACATAGGCAAGAAACTTAACTTTCATGGTTTCAGCAGGAGAAAGGAAATATATTGACTCAAATAACTAGATTAATAAATAAGTCAGCCTCAGGCAAAGCCGGATGCAAACGCTCAAGACCTCGCATCTGGAATCTGTCCACGGCCATCTCTGTTTCTCTCTGAATTAGCCTCATTCACCGACAGAGTTGCTCCTCATGGTGGCAAAACTTGCTAGCAGATCCAGACTGTGCACCTGCATCCAGTGGAAGCAGAGTTTCTCTGTTTGGTAGTTCTAATAATTTTCCCAGAGCTGAGTTACCCTAGTCTGATTTAGTCTCATATACCCATCATGACCGTCAGAGAACAAGATGATTGGACAACCTGACTCGGGTGATCCTCTGTGCCCAGAGTAGTAGCAACTGCGAGGTCAGTTCCACATGCGTTTCATGGGCTGGGGGTAGTGTTGGCTGTTTTCCCCGGATAAAAATAGTGATGCCGGAGACAACAGAAGATGATGTTACTGCTCAGTGTGCAAAAACAGCAGATGTCCATAACATCTCCTCCATTCTCTCTTCTTTCTTTCCTCTCTCCTCCTTTTTACACCCTCCCTTCCCCTCCTCTCTCCCTTTGCCTCTTTGTCTCCCCAGGATGCCAAGATCAAAGTCTTGGTTCTTGACTTCAAGCAGATTCAGGAGTGAGATAATTAAATAATAAACTTAGATGGGATGAGATATGCTTTGGGGATGAATGCATACAGAGAGATAGATAGATAGATAGATAGAGAGAGAGAGAGAGAAATAAAATGGCATAATAGAGAAATGCACAAAATACTACTTTGAGCAGGCAGAATATGGAGGAATTAATTTCATCTGGATCAGGTGAGAACATGGAAAATTTTCACAAAGGAGACATTTAATCTGACTGTGAAGAATGAGGACGAGTTTGTAACATTTCCCAGAAGAAAGAGTCCTCTGTGGAATCACAGTTAGGGTCTACGCTATCCACTGCATGTCAAGTTTCAAATTTCCTTGAGTAATTTGAAGAAAATTTCTTGATCAACTATGGGGACATCTGGGTAGACAGAGCTGAAAGTAACCTTCTGTCCTCTCTTGGCGTTAGTGATTCTCATTTGGAAAACAAACAGATGGGCTTATTTCTGAGGTCCTGGAAACAAGAAATTTCAGTGGGCTGCATAATTGTCGGAAGGGTCTTTGGTGCTGAGATTCTCGTTGGACATGTCTGCTGCTTTGGGGAGTAGGGCATAGATAGGGGATGAGAAGCAGGTTTACCAGATGTCTGAACCAGCCTGGGCTCACTATGGACACCAAGGAAAAGAGGCAGCAAGACTTCTCTGAACTGACCCTGGGCCATTTTATCCCATAATCTGAAGTCATCCTAGAACTGCAGTGATAGCTGAACTGAAGCCAACTGCAGAGACGATGGGAATTTCCATAACTACATCAATTTGTTTTCCATGGTCTGCCATTGAAGGATCTTCGAGTTGAGTTGTTTTTGTGGTCTGCTCCTCTTGTGTTAAATTCCACCTTCTCACGGCTGGGTTATCACACTTGTCCAACAAATGAGACAGTTAGGTGCACTAAAATATGTGCACAGTTTTCAATGATCACTGGGTTCTATTTTCACTTACTAATTTAGTAAACAGGAGGAAAACAAACCCTACACCATCTCTCCGTGTTGTGATCTTGTGTTCCAAAGCCCCCATGTGAAAGCAGCATGACCCATTAAGCCCTGACTCTCCGACCACAGAAATTACTGCCTCAACCTGACAATTACAATTTGTTGTTGGTGTGCAAACCCAGCAGATGAGTAAGTTCTAGCATGCAGGCAGAAAATGGACTTGAAAACAGGATGGAGTAGGAGTTCACAAATGCCCACACAGCATTCCTGGAAACAAGGGCTTTGAATCCCCCGGGGACATTATTTGCCTCATTTTTAAACACAAGGAAACAGGCTCAGAGAAGTAAAATCACTGGCTCTGTCACATGTCTCGAAGTGGATATGCAAATTTAAGAGTTAGAGGCTCAGAGTGTTTTTTTTTTTTAAATTTGTTTACTGCTATATTATGTCCGTTGTTTTGTGTCAGATTGATTTTCAAAAGCAAAACCAACGCACCTACCCCAGTGGCTAGAAGGGAACAGACTTGGTGGCACGAGGGAGACGCAACGGGTGCTCTCAAGCAGAGCTGGTGGCTGCGTAGAGTGGCACAGTGGCTTTGCAAACCGCGTTTGGTGTTATTCACCAAAACCACAAGTGTGCAAACTCTGCACTCCCCATTCCATTGGCGATAGCACTGTCTTTGCATGTCCATCCAAAGAGATGCTCAAGAATGTTCCTGAATCCCTAAACTGGAAAGCACCCGTTTTCATCAGTAGTAGAAAAGATAAAAACGGGTAGATTCACACAGTGGGTATTACACATAATGAGATATTATAGGTTGAACAATATGGGTGAATCGTATAAATATAATATTGAAGGAAAGATACCAGATGAAAGGGTACATAGCAAACGATCATATTTATATCAAATTCAAAGATAAGCAACACTACTCTATGGTGCTGAAGTCAGAAGAGGGAGCAGGCTACATAGCTCAAAGGTGGCGCTCTTGCCTAGAATGTGCGAGGCCTTGGGTCTGATCCCCAATTCTCCAAGGAAAAAAAATCCAATGTTAACTGAGATAGAGAAAATGTATTTGTTTAAAAAAAAAATGAAGTCCGTCACAGAGAAAATCACGCAGCCTATAACTTTCTTGCCAAAGGCTCCTTTAGAATGTCACCTATTTTCCACCACATAGTATCTGCGGAAGGTGTGGACGATGAGGCCATTTTCAGGAGGCTGGCGGACTGCTGACGTTAGCACAGGTGTGATGTGATGAAAAACGATCGGCCCCCTCAAAGCAAATAGGGGGAGCGTGCTTCATGTTTTTATGATTTGCTTTGTCCCTCGGCACAATTTAGAGGTAGAGGCACTTATTAAGAAAAAAAAAAACAATGCAAGCCAACTTTCTTTTCTTGTTGCTTGTGTGAGTTGAGATGTTTTCAGTTAAAGAAGAAAAATAAAAAGTGCAGAGTCTGAATCTGTCCACTCAATGGGAAGGGAGATGCGTGCTAAGAGCTGGGAAGGGTTTAGGATGTCGTCGGAGTCAGAGGCAAAGCCAGGGGCCAGCTACTGGCTCTGTTTTGGGCTTTCTCTCTCATTAACTGATGAGTTTCTGACATAGGAAATTCACTTCTTTCTGTGCGTCTTCATCATTGGCGTCTTATAACCTGCTGCTCACCCCCCACCCAGTGTCCCTGGTCCCTAAACCAGTGGTTCCTTGGCTGAATGGCTCTGTGCACGTTGGGCAGCCCCCACCATCACAGGCTACCTCAGTATCTGCCACCTGCCGAGACAGCCTGGGCAGGAATACTCCCTGCTCAAGGAACAGCCTGCGGGCTCCCTGGAGTGGACACTGGGCAGGTGAATGGTAATGAGCAGAGCAAGGTGAGCAGGGTGGGTTTCCCTATGGATGCTCCTTATGATTTATCTCCCAAATGGTAGAAGCCAATAGAGGGTGCTTGAAGCTTGGGTGTGGAGGAGAAGCTGCTAGAACTTTGAAAATCCCTTTGGAACATTTTTACCAAACGATACTCTACCTAATCCCCATCTTGCTCCTCCCTCGTGGAAACCATGGGCCTCTTCTTCCCCCTCCTTCTCTTCCTTAAGTTCTGCCTTCTTTCCTTCCTTTCCTCCTTCATTCCACAGAGCCTGTCGTGGTTTGGTGTAGGGGCCCTAGCCTAGAATAAACCAGGTTATGGGCATCTCGGACAAGACGGCTTGCCTCCGCACGTCTGATTTGCTGGTAGAGTAGTTGACCTACAGGTGTCTATTAGCACGAGCTTTCAAGAAGGAAGTGGAAAGAGTCACTCCAGTTATTTATTGCTACATATCAAACAGCCCCAAACTTAGTGACATAAAAGAATGACCATTTTTTTTAATCATTTTTTTAAAATTTTTTATTTGTCTGTTTTAGTTATACATGACAGTAGAATGTATTTTGACATGTCATACATTCATGGAGCATAACTTCCCATTCTTGTAGTTGTACATGAGATGGAGTTACACTGGTCGTGTACTCATGTGAACATAGGAAAGTTATGTCCAGTTCATTCTCCTGTCTTTCCTATTTCTATCCCCTTCCCTTCCCCAAACTCCCCCTTGTCCAATCTGGTGAACCTTCACTCTTTCCTTCCCATCTGCCTATTGTGAGTCAGCGTCTTCAGATCAGAGAGAACATTAGGCCTTTAGTTTTTTGGGATTGGCTTATCTAACTTAGCATGATATTCTCCAGTTCTATCCATTTACAGACAAAGGCCATAATTTCATTCTTCTTTATGGCTGAGTAATATTCCATTGTGTATATGTAACACATCTTCTGTTGAAGGGCACCTAGGTTGAGTCCATAGCTTAGCTATTGTGAATTGAGCTGCTACAAACATTAATATGGCCATGTCCCTGTAGTATGCCAATTTTAAGTCCTTTGTGTATATGCTGAGGAGTGGTATAACTGTGTCAAACTGTGATTCCATTACAAGTTTTTTGAGGAATCTCATACTGTCTTCCATAGTGGTTGCACTAATTTGAAGTCCTATCACCAATGTTTGAGTGTGCCTTTTTACTCATATCCTTGTCAACATTTACTGTTACTTGTATTGTGATAATTGTCATTCTGATTGGAGTGAGATAAAATCACAGTATAGTTTGAATTTGCATTTCTATAATTGCTACAGATGTTGAACATTTTTTCATATATTTGTTGACCATTTATATTTCTTCTGTGAAGTGTCTGTTCAGTTCCTTTGCCCATTTATTGATTGGGTTATTATTTCATTTTAGTGTTATGTTTTTTCAGTTCTTTATATATCCTGGAGATTAATGCTTTATTTGAGGTGCAGTTGGCAAAGTTTTTCTCCCAAAGTAGGACCATTTTAATGTGTTTGTAATTCTGTGGATCAGGAATTTGAACACAAGGAAGGATCTCTTGTATTTCCATCCATGGCCAGGTTTCACAATGTCTGGGATAACAAATAGCTGGAGAAAGCTGGATTGGTGGAGTGGAGGCTCAACCGGGATTATAGTTGTAGAGCCCCAACTCTTCACCATGTGGAATCTGCTGAAACTGGAATGCCCAAGAGGTCTACCTCACTTGTGCCTGGTGCCTGGGATGTGGTGGCTGGACCATGTGGGGAATGTGTGGCATTGCCTTCCCTCCACATGACCACTTGGACTTCCTTGCAATATGGAGGTCTTACGGTTTTCAATTCAGAGACTCTTCTGGGAACATAAGTTCTGATGGTGAGGGCTAAGCTGGGGAGCTCTGGGGCCCAGATGGCCAAGCAGCACATTGGTGGTATGATTTCATTCACCTGCATGAATTCACAGCTACACAATGTGCTCCAGCACCATAAGAGCTGCATGGGACAATCTAACCTTGAGAACGTGGGAGATAGCACACTTTGCAGGATCACACTGAGATGCCTCAGCCAACTCAAGAAGCAGAATAAACAGTGCAGGCCTCCAGAGAAGGACAGAAAGGACCTACCACACACTGCACGGTGACCAAGCTAACAGCCTGCTAAATGAGCGCAAATGAGACAACCCCTGGGGGATTCCCAGATGTCAACTGGGGACCCTCTAATGTGGCCTGTAGGTAGGTTCTCAGCAGATGAAGCGAAACCAGTAAAATGTGGTTTTTCAGTCTTATATAAGCTCATTTGTAGAAACACATTTTGAGAAGATGAGAATTACATTTTATAACATTTTAATTCAAGCTTTATACTTAATGACCTCATCCCTCAGGGGTTTAGCATCTAATTGGAAAAATGAAATTAATATACATTAAATAATGGCTTAAGACAACATAAGAACTGCCACCAGGGAGCCCCAGATAAATGGTTTACACTTTCAGTTTTATAGGGATCACCTCCAAGAAGGAAGACATTCTGACAGCATAAATAGACACGGGCCTCCTGGAAGAGGGAAATCGACCTCTGCTTTGGAAGTTGGTACAATTTAATTGGGCAGAAAATGGAAGAAATCTCAAAACTAGAAATATTTTTAATGACTTTTGGCCTAAGACGTGATTATTTTTTTCCTAAACATTTCCTAAAGCCTCAGTCATTTTTAGCGTGGAATGCATGGAACTCCAGGGTTTGAAGATTCATGGGAAGACGCACTGTGAATAGAAAAGGAGATTGAAAACTCAAAGTTACAAGAGGTATTTTAGAGGGACTATTTTTAAACCTATTTTCTTGGAAGGGAATCCAGGACAGGGGTTGGTTAGATGGTAAGTCCTTTTTGGCCCTGTGGATCACATAATTACTCAACTTCTGTGTTCCAAGATCAGTGATAAGAGCAATAAACAAAGGAACATGTCTGTAACTGTGTGCCAATAAAACTTTATTTACAAGACCAGGTGTCAGGATAGATTGGCCCTGTGATCTGTGGCTTCCCCACTCCTGCTCTGGGTGTTCAAAGTGATTCTGTGAATGTTAATTGAAATCTACACTAGGTTCACCATTGGGGATGAGACCAGGGTACAAATTTCTTCACTCAGCAGCTATTTACTGTAGGCTCATTGAGAGCTTGGGGCTGGGTGGGTGGCAGATAATGCTGAACATGTAGATTTGACCTTCACACAGAGCTTCCATCCTTGGAAAGAAAACATGGAAGTGGGAATGGAATCCAACACAGGATTGAACCCCATCTTGGGAGATGAAGGAATCAGCCATGGCTTCCCGGGGAAAGTAAAGTTCTATCTGAGATGGAAAGATCCTCCTTCCTAGCACAGATGGTATGAGGAGGTAAGGAGATGCTTCTCCAGGAGGATTCCATGGAGATGAAACACCTGCTTCTAGCACAGAGGTAAGACCGAGTTTGTTTATCAAACAGAAAAGCTCAGATGGCTGCCCCAGAGACAGTGAGGCAGGACTGGGAGGAAGACGGAATTGGAGGTCTCACCAGGAACCCACCAGCATCCCAAGAAACGCACAGATGGTGAAATGAACGAGGCCCTCAGCAGAGGTTCACGTCTTCTTCAGTGTATTCATCAGGGCATTTCATAATCAGCTTTGTTTGAAAACATCTGAGATTCTGCAGATGACAAACCCTGTGAAATCCTCTCATGCATACATTGATTCGACTCGAGAGATAATGATATTATGACTGCTCCAAATGAATCAGCTAAATTTTGCATCAGGGGAAAGCAGCCATCCAACTTCGTCTCTTCCCATACACCATGCAAAAAGAAGGTCCGTTTCCACCCCATTTTCAACACTGATTAAACTGGCACCAATTAATGCCAACCAGAGAGCACTTGGATTTGAGCCTTGGTCCTCTCCCTTCAACGAGCGGGTGTGACTGGCTGGAACTCCCTTTGCCTGTGCCTAATAAGAGAGACACACACCGCATCTCCTGGAGGCAGTGCTGCTGCTTCTGGGTCGTCCCAAACAACAAGAGCTCTCTGTGTTCCCTGTAATTCCAACCTCCTGTCCTTGGGCTCCAGTAAACCGAGAGACCTACTTCATCCAATAGAACGCAGTGAAGACTCAGTGAATTCTAATTTGTGTTAATTTGTTATATGGAAGAGGACCCACTACCATACTTGACACACGGTGGGTATCACCATATCAGCTCTCTTCCCTTTCTCGGGCCATTCTGCTGTTCTACTCTTTGCTGAAATCTCATCACACCTCTCCTGGGCCCTGCTTTGCTCTGAGGGCATCTGCATGAACAAGCCTCCTATTGGAGTCAGTCCTTCCCAGTCACATTAAAAGAAAAGTCTGACTGAAGGAATGCAGGGGACAGCTAAATGCCTGGTGACGTGCACAGGGATGCCCATGTGGTGAACTGAACTCTGGATTTTGCTCCCTGCATCCTCTGATATCAAGACTGGTCTTGTAGGGGCAGCTCTGAGTGCACACCCGCACTGCCCCCTAGAGCTGGTCTCCTTGTCTTACGTCTAGCCATAGAAGAGAGCCCACCCATGGCCACAGATCGCTCTCAAGGACTCGCCCACCCACTGATGTCAGACTCCCATGCATTGTGCGGGTGCTCCTCTCAGGGCCAGCACAGAGGTGCCATGAGAGGCCAGAGGTGCGGGTTGCATACCCTAAGCCTCCTGGCTGGAAAACAAAGGTCGGTACAAGACCACTGGGTGAAACAGGGCGTCCAAACTCTGACCCTGTCATGTCCACTAGCTGGTGAGAGATCTTAGGTCAATTCACATTGTTGGGTCTCCATTCCCTCACCGATCTAACGAGGTTCTTAACTCCAGGGGAGAACAAAAGTTCCTTCCAGCTCTAAAACCAAAGTTTCCCTTGGCAGTTTTGGAATGGGGAAGAAAGAGAACAGGGCTAGAAGGTAGAGGACTCATGTGATGGTTTAGATATGAGGGGTCCCCCAAAAGCTCAGGTGTGAGACGATGAAAGAATGTTCAGAGGTGACCTGATGGGGTCAATCAACACCAATCAGTGTGTTGATCCACTTGAATGGATTAACAGGGTAGTAACTGAAGGCAGGTTATGGCTGAAGGAGGTCAATGGAGGTGTGGTGGGTGGGTACTTATATTTTTGTCCCTGGTGAGCGATGCGTAGTCTTCTGCTGATTGTCATCTTCTGAGCTGTTGTCCTCCTCCAACTCTTCCACCATGATCTTCTGCCTCCCTCGGCATAGAGCCCAGAAGTTGGCTGTCTATGGACTAAGAACTCTGAAATCTTGAGCCAAATATTTTTCCTCCTCTAGAATTGTTCTTGTCAGATCTTTTGGTCACAATGTCAAACAATCTGACTAAAACACTAGGATTGCTATCCTAACTTTACCACTCATCAATTGTGTGGACTTGAAAAAATGATTTAGTATCTCTGGGAATCAGTTTCTTTACCTATAAGATGAGAGGGGTGGGTTGGATCGGCTCTAAGTCTTATGCATCAGTGACGTAAAGATGGGATTGACCTGGACATCTCTGAAAAGCACCAATAAGCTCATGAGGGTCAGGTACCCAAAGGCCTGCCTAAGAAGACTGAAGGCTGTGATGTCCCGGTTGTGTGAAAACAGTTGTCTATTGGTTTTATTAAAAGACCACCACCAGCCTCTGGCCATCTGATATCTGCCTTTTGTTTACCTGGTAGTTGTTTTCCTTCATTTTTTGTCTTATTACAAAAGTGAGACAAGCTCAAGGAAGAAAAAAGCAACACCTAGAGTCTACCCTATCTCCCAAAGACACCCACAGTTAGATTTCGTTTTATAACTACCAGACCTATTTTTCAATATCTCCAAGTAGAATGTGTCACTTACTCATATCTTCCCTAAGTTCTCAAGAAACATAAGAAATATGTGCTAAATAAATCAGTGTCCTAAATTTAATGACCTTATTGAAACCAGCCTCCTCGGACTTGCTATTCCAATACTGTTCCTTTATTGGTCACCTCTGGCCATATTATTTTTCTGTGAGTCTCTGTTCCTTCTGCTTCAATCCCATAGACCACAGTCCTCCAAGCTAGTGCTAGTAGAAGGCCAATACTTGGAATCAGTAAGCTACAGAGAGGAAAGGGCCAACGGAGACAAATTCAAGAATAGGAAATAATGAAATTATGTAAAACTGGGTACCAGACATCACCAAGTCATCTTTCATCAAAAGTCCCTTAGTGAGAGTCTCTCCCCTTAGACCAGAGCTCAGAAAACTGTAAAGTCCAGATAATAAACATGTTAGATTTTGCAAGCCTTAATGCATCTGTTGCAGCTATTCAACTTTGATGGTACAATGCCAAAGTAGTCAAGGGTAATGTTGTAAATAAATGCATTTGGTTATGTCCCAGTTAAAATTTATTTACAACATCAGGCATGGACCCGAATTAGTGTTGGGGCCATTGCTTGATTACCTCTGGGTTAGAACCCCCACTACTGAGAAGCTGTGATCCACTCTGTTGGAACCAAGTCTCTGATTCTTCAGCCATCCAAGATGGCGGAAGCTCCTGCCCCATGCTGGAAAGAAAAGAAAGAATATTATGACAACTAAATCAACTTTCTGTCAAAAAAAGAATCACCCATTCATATCAACATGAAATATTAGCTTTCCATTGCTCTGAAGTTTGTCAATCTGGATTTCACATTTCTTTGGAAAAGCTAATTAGCCTATTGTTTTTGTTTGCTTGCTTGTTTTTTTTTTTTTCTTCCTAAAGACTTCTTAAAGCAACCTCCAAACCCCAAACAAACCTTGACATGATGGTTGTCATTGTTGCTCTACTGGTCTGAGGTTTTGATGGAGGTCATAGAGCATGTCCAAGGTCAAGTGATTTGTGTTTCCCTCCCACCAACCATTCAATGGGAAAAACTAATAGGCAGGGAGCAGATCACACAGAAGAGCTCTCTCTCTCTTTTCCCATGCCAGCATTGACGGCCCTTGTTTTCTTTCTTTTTTTCCCTTCCTTTTCATAATAGGAACTTCACAGTCCGATGGATTCCCATGGAGTATTTTGGCAGAAAATCTAGTTTGGTCTGCAACTTGGCGTAATCATCATAGCTGCCAGGCACGTGTCCAAGTGTCTCATATGTGTTATCTCATTTAATTCTCACGGCCACAGGAGGAGATAAGCATCATCCCTTTTCCATTGTGTGTCCAGGTTCCCAGAGCCAGGGAGTGGTGGAGTCAATTTTGAACGCAGATCTCTCTGACTCAAAAATGAATCCTCCTACACCACACAGCAGGAGCCTCTGCAGCTGGGCATCCTCCTGAGACACACCAGCTGTCCACATTGCCTCTGCCTCCAGTGAGAATGAAGGACACCGCGTCCTCCATAAAGGGCGCCATGGAGAGTCTTGACATTCTCTCAAGACTGAGGCCACTTAATAAAGTCCTTGTATCGATCGCTCCTAGTAAATAAGTTCATGACAGGCTAGAGGGCTTAATTTCAGACAGAACAATGTTCAGAGGAAGCAAGTGCCACAGATGTAACTTAATAAAGCCTCTTCGCTTGTGGGATTCTTTCTAACCACGTCAAAATGTAACACTAAAATTGAAAAGCCTGCGCAGATGAGTGAGAACGGACATCATCCCTGTGTGATCTATGAACGAGGCTAACAAAGACTGAACACTTCCCATCTGCCAGGTACCACCAAGCACCTTACTTACATTATCGTTATCACATCTACCGTAGGCAGAACAACCCAGGCTCTGTTGCAGTCGCCAAATCTTGGAGGCTTAACATAATGATGGTTTATTTCTTGCACTTGTCTATTATGAGTGTCTGGAGACTCTACTACTCTGAGACCAGGAGAGCAGAACATTCTGGAACTTTTTGGAATATTCTTCCTGCAGCAGGTCTGGTTGGTATTGCAGAAGGAAAAGAGTCCTGGTTTATTTTACTTCACCAATTAAATGTTCAAGCCAAGAAATGTCACAAATGACTTTCATACAAACTTAGCCAGAGTCACATGCTCACGGAAAAGAAATGAAATCGTTTCTTGAAGGCAAAAGTTATCATTATTTTTTTCTTTCACAAAAGAGCAAAAACAAACTAAAGAGATGATCAGTGTTATACAGTTAGATAAAGGGTTGAGCCAAGATTTGACTTTCTAATAGAAGTGTGAACAGGCTGCTACCATACAAAACAGATTAAGGTGCAATAGCATTTTAACAACCACAACAAAAAGCTCAAAAGAATTATAGGAAGTGAATAAAATTAGGAGGTAGAATTTTTTTTTAATACTAGAGATTGAACCCAGGAGTACTTTACCACAGAATTACATCCCAATCCCTTTACATTTATTTTTTGTTTGTTTGAAATAGGGTCTTTCTAAGTTGCTGAGGCTGGCCTCAAACTTGTGATCCTCCTGCCTGAGCCTCTTGAATCACCGGGATTACTGATGTGCATCACCAAGCCCTGCTGAGACAAAATAGCTTTAAAAGAGAAAAAACAAAGCCCTGAGATGCAGGTGTGATATGACTTGAATCTTGAGAGACAGGAAAAGCATTCCAAGGGTAGAGGGGAAGTAAAGGCATTGAGAAGGAAGAGCATGGGATCCATTGGCCTCGTAAGGCAGTGTGGCTAGAGGGAGGGGCACCTTGCCTGAAGGAGGTAGGTAGGTAGGTCGGTCAGGAAGTGGCAGGAGATGAGGAAGCAGCAGACAGACTGTAAATTGCACGTTTTATTCTCCCAGCCACACGGGGATGCAAAAAGGCATCTCTAGAATAACTCATACCCACAACTGGAAAAGTCATCGAAGGCATAAACCCACTCAGTAATGATTCAAAAGTCTCATCTTTTATAAAACCATTTCTGGAGTTTCATAGAGAGCTTGGCACATTGTAGGTGTTTAATAAATATTTATTGCACATTGAATGACTTCCAGGAGAAGTGTGCATGAGGGTTACGGTTTACCCTGAGGACGACACAGGAAGAGCTGCTGGAAATCTTAGAGAAAGAAAACCCTGCAAAGAATCTTCGAGATTGAATTTTGTCACTAAGGACACAGAACAACAACTCGTTGGCAAACAGCCAAGGGAAGAAGAAAGATGAAACACTAGCAACAAACTGCGTGGTCAAGGTTCAGCTAATCTTGCCATGAACGGGGCCGCCATATGGAATTGTTTTTATTTGATGTGAGTAATTTTTGTGGAAGAGTGTTCCTCCTAACCTAGCGTGACGAAGCTGATTATTTGTGCATAGAATCATCAGCAAGAGGAGGGGCGGGGGATTCAGTTATGAAACACTGGAGCTAAGCTGCACCTGTGGCTTGATTCCATCGGTGGGGGCCCTCCTAGAGGTGCCACCAGGAGGTTGGCAAGGGCTGGATTGTCAAGTTCATTGACCAAGAGCTCAAAATAGTCAGGGATCCTTAATCCCCAAATATTCAAACTGTAGGTGGAGAGAGGATTCTGCTCCAAACCCCAGTGACCTCTAACCCTGAACATAGACATAAAATCTCCTGGTGGCTCTCTTCTTTGGGTTGGGACATTTTTTTCTAGTTCTTGTCCCTAAGAATTCTGACCCCCATGAAGAAATTTAGGAGATCTAAAAATTAAATGGAGGAGGCTCAAGAAAGTCAAGCACTTTTATTAGTGGAGAAGGTCTTTTACTTGGGTCTGTAGACAAAAGCCTGTCTGGGAATTAAGATTTGTAAGGAAATATGCACTTCACCCAAATAACAAAATAAAAATAGCTCATCTTGCTCTTGAATCCAGTTGTGCAAAATCTCAGGTTCTGAATTTCTGTTCTGTGGTCTCTGAATGATGAAAAGTTGAACAACCCAAGGAAAGAGGTGGTCAGTCTTTTCTGCATACTTCCAAGCTAGGAAGAGGTAGGACATTTTTATTCTCATTGAACTTCTTAGCATAGATGCCAGTTCCCCTGGGTCAGTGGGCAGGTGATTGTCTGCAAGGCTGCAAATCAAATGAAGTTGCAAATCTGAAATAAAGGTGAAAACTATCTCCTAAGAATGGATTGTGGTGAGGGGTAGAGAGAGGGAGAAGAAATCTGGAGGCAGATGAGCTGTAAAATATTTTAACTAGAGGGTGACATTCCAAAGCACACAAGGGTTGGCATCTTGCACAAGGTTTTAGGGTCATTCAAAAGACATCTGTCCTGCAAAATTGGCAGAATTAAAAATCTAACAGAGCCTTAGCTTTTTGTTTATTTTATTTTTTTCTGCTTTGGTTTGCTTTTAGAAAGAAAGGCATTTTTGTTTCAACAAACAAATATGGTGGACCTAATATTTGCAAATTTCAGAAGCCCAAAGGAGAATATGACAAGGTTTTGTTTCCTAGATGTTATTGACATAGTAGTGGAGAAAGACGATTAAAATTGGGTTTATGTTAAGGATAGTAACAGTACCCATCTAAAAAACATGTTTTTCTAGGAAAAAAAAATGATGTTGATGTAGCACAACGGTAAGATCATGAGCAAAGGAAGCACTCAACCTTGATTCAAAATCCAGATCTAGCATGTAGCTCACCCTGTGATATTGAAAGAGCTCCTCAGTCTCTGCATTTCAATTGTTTATCTGTGAATCTGAAGCAACCATCCTATTCACAGGACCATGGTGAGAATTAAATGGGTGAACATAGACAAAGTACATAGAAAACGCAGTTATCAGTGAGTGGCTTGTGATTGCTCTCCTCTCTATGTGTGTGAAATGCATTATGTACTTGTATCTCAGGGTGATCATGTATTGTCCCTCAGTCACAGGTAAAGAAACTGAGGTCCAGAGAAGACACTTAATGTGTTCAAGGACACCGAGCAGGTCAGCTTTGTCAACGGTCCAAAATTTTGACAATTTGGTTTGAAGGAATTAATTGGGTTTATCTGCAATTCTAGAATAGGGCAACACTTCCTTCCATAAGACAGAGCACTCCAATGAGCTGAGCAGAATTCTGCTTTCCTAGAGGAATGGAGAGGACACAGGACCAAGAGCCAATTGGTCCTGATAGAGAACAGACAGACATGAGCTGTGGGAATAAAGGGGTTAGGAAATAAGGCTATATAAGCTGGGCACACTGTGCTGACCCCCACATGCTTTTTTTTTTTTTTTAAATCAATTTACCTGTAGCCCTGCCTGGCTTAAGTCAACAGGATATGCTGCATTTCTTAGCAAACAACCAATTATCCCCAGGAGAAATGCAAGCCCTAAAAGTGGGGTGGCTGGCGTGGGACTTTTGTGAGCCTCACACAGGATCCCAGAATGCAGGGATGATTCCCACTAACCATAAAATCGGTGAGAGCAGGTTCCAACTAGAATGCTATGTGCCTGTGGGCATAGAATTGTCATATTTAGTGGGGACTTGAAAGTCTGATGTCATTTTGCTGTCAGTCAAGAGGTAAACCTAGACAGAACTCTCTAGAAACTTCTCTGGGACCCTCCCCCCCCCCAAATAAAACTGGAGGGCAGAAGGGACACACTGTCCCTTTCCAAATTACATTCCTTGTAAGGCAGGGACAGGGAGAGAGAATGGTAGAAAAATAGCTGATAGGTTAACATGAGGGTATTGAAGGTTACTTCTTTTGTATGAGGATGAAGGCAGATGGAACTTCATCATCCTGTCCATTGAATCTGGCCTGTGAGGGACACTAGGCTGTCATCTCTCTGTCCTGACTTCTCTGAAGGTCTCATAACGACTTTGTTTCAGTTTGGTGACCTGGGACTTTTATCAAGGGTAACTCCATATTGATTTAGTCTGACCCGTGGGGGTTCTGTGCAGGAGCCTTGTCTAAATCAATGGCATCCTGTAATGTTTATTTGGCAAAATTAAAGCGAGGCTGCAAATCCCCCTCTAAGATCCATGGGCTTAGCATGCATTTCATTGCATTTGAGATAATGATAATATAACACAAAAAGGAAATGGGTGAGAAAGGGAATGCACTGGGTAAATACTTTGGAAATGGAGGGGGAGACACTGGATGGATTCATGGAGGAATTACATTTGAGCCGATCTTGGATGAAGAATTTCCCACCTGCCTTATCTTTGAATCCCCAGCATAGATAGTCTGGTTTTCTTTGGATCTAGAGTACATATTTTCTGATTTTTGTTGCCTTGGTGACATTTCTGGGTTAAACAAGATATGCTTGGCACATAGTAAGTGCTCAATAATTTCAGTGGAATGAGGAATAAATTAATGAGTTAACAAATAAAGGGTTGGCATTCTAGGTTTTTAGCAAAACATTACCTAAGTAGCATTCAATCAGCCCAGCAGACAGTCTTCTGATTACAAAGCAGTTGGATTCTCCTTTATTTGGAAAGAGATTGGTGTTTTTCAGAATGTGCTGTCAGCACAAAGTTCCTTTGGGGTTTAATTAATAATCCCTCTTAAAATAAAAAATACACTAAAATTGCAAATGTGTAGTTTGATAAGATTTCCACCCTTTAGTAATTCTGTCCTTTTTTTTTTTCAAACATAATTTCTTCCTTATTTACTGGATGCACTATGCTAATTAATGAAAACACCAGCTTCCAGGAATATATCAAGGTTTTGTTTTTGTTTTTGTAGTGAAACTTCCATTATTCTAACAATATTTATTGCCTGAGAAGATAGCTGTACCCATTCTTTGAATCAGTCATTGAGATAACTGTATGTCATGGGCACACAGAAATGCACACGCTTTGAAGAGATTAATGCAAGAACTCTCCCTCAAGGAATCTGAAATGTGGTTAAGAAGATAAGATAGGCCCACACAACAAAAATAACAAAACACCAGCCAACGATAGCAAACCGGGTTGCAAGGAGCCACAGAAATCCGTGTGAGATGGAGCCCAAAGTAAGTGACGAGGACTCCAAGGAGACATTTTATTTAGAAAATTTTATGTTATTGGGCATCTAACTGGGAAAGATATTTTCACGGGCCAATTAATATGAAAATACTTTGAAATCCTCCTGATCCTTTGAAAAGTGTTTCTGTTGGGCTCCATTTTTGATCAAAAATCTGAGGGGGGGGGGCGGATAATACATCCCAGAGCCTCTGACAGTTCAAAGGAAAATGTTGTATTCTTTAAACATTTGGATATTGTCACTCTTACAAGGAAAAAAAAGGGAGGTCAAAACCAAGTGTATGTATAATGTGTCCAAATGTACTCTACTGTCATGTACATCTAAAAAGAACAAATAATAAAATAAAAACCACGTGGATAAGGCTCTGGCACGCTCTGTCTCCTGAGCTGGGGGCTGGTGACACCTGTGGATTTATTCATAAAAAAATGCATTGATGTGTTTTGCCATATTATGTTATACTTCAATATAAATTTTACCTTAAAAAGCCAGAAAGAAATGAGCTACTCAGGTAAGCAAGGTCACTTTAGAATTCTCTCCCATTTCCCATTCCTGCCTGAGTTTCCACAGTCCCCTTTAAAAAATAATGACCTTGTATTTCACGTAGATTCACGTTTTTTTGTCTCACCCATTTGTGTAGTTAATTGCTTCGGGACATCCTGGCTAATCCCCTGTATTTTTCCTTGAAGCCTTTTTATGGCTCTGATAGAAACCTAGATTCCCTTTGGTCTGGAAAAAAAAATTAGATATCTTTGGTTCTCAAAAGAGATTTTCAAGTTTTTTGTTCAAGAAGAAAAAAAAATAATAATGTCATGGAAACATCTGGAGCGGCTATTTGCCATGGTTACCATAAGAATGATCTGGCCACAGAGAAGACAGACTTGAAAAGGCTCCCTCCTGCTACACCCTGGGGAGAAGAGAGTCCTGCGATAATGAGGATTCCTAGTGACTCCTGTTTGTCTGGTCCAGGCTCCAACAACACAGGGAGGCAGACTCTCCCAAGATTTCCATTTTACAGGTAAGAAACAGGAAGCAGAGGGAGGCAAACCATCTTGCCCAAGGCTGCCCAGCCTGGGATGAAACCAACCTGGCCCTGGGGCACACAAAGATCAAGGTCACTGCCATGTCATCGACAGGATGCTGATAGCATTTAATGCTGTCTCGCTGTCTCCTGTGACTTCTGCACTGGCTTCCGGGAAACACACGGTTTCTGAAGTTACTGGACTATCCGTTCTGTCTTTTCCAGGTGGCCCTTGACTTACCAGGGAAGGGATCCAAGGTCATCCCAGTGAGCAAAAATAAACCCCTGAATGTTCCAAGCACATTGGCCCTGGGTATCCACAGGTTCCACCGATGGTTCTCCCCGGCGATACAGAAGAAGGATGTTGCCATACATTTGCATGGATGAAGTATCATCAGTAACCCAGAGATGATTTAAAGCATATGAGACAATGTGCAAAGGTTATATGCAAATATTACACTGTTTTATGTAAGGTACTTGATCTTCTGCAGATTTCACTTTCTGTGGGCCAATCTCAGATGGACACTGAGGGAGGGACCAGTCTATCTGGCTTTTAGAGCAGAATAAGTCTGGGGTAATTTTTTTTTTTTTTCCAGTGGTGAGGATTGAACCCAGGGCCTTGTATAAGTTAGACAAGCACTCTACCACTGAGCTGGTTTCACTAAGTTGCTGAGGCTGGCCTCAAACTTGTGACCCTCCTGCCTCAGCCTCCAGAGTAGCTGGGATTATAGGTGTGCCCCCAAAGCTTAATAGCATTGTTTTCTGCTGAGAGCCACAGCCCAGTCGGAATGGCCCCTGGCATTTTGCCAATAGTATTGGTTGAGAGGCAAGCCATTAAGATGATGCTGGATTGATTCGGTTGTATATTAGACCTTTACCGTCCACCTCAGCCTGCTACTTTGGAGTTCTCGTGGGGATTCTTTGGAGTTCCTATTGGTTGGGAAAGTGTGGGAGGAGGGATTTCCGGAAGAGAGATTTCTGGTTGTTGGTTCCTGGAGGAGCCGCGTGGCGTTCAGGAGAGTTCCCAGGAGTGTGCTGGAGTGTGCTGGTGGAGTTCAGAATAAAGTTTGTTCAGAAATAAAGTTTGTTCCTGCTTCAGTGGCTCGTGATTTGTGCCCAGCCAGGCTGCGGCAGTTTTCTACATTTAATTAACTGTAAGAATTTCTTCAAGTTCTTTGGGCTTTAACTTTGCTTATCTGGAAGGTGACAGTGATAGAATCCATTTTTCAAGAACTCTGGGATGACTCAAAGAGATTTTTATAGGTCTTGGGCACAAAGTAGGTACTTGAAGAGTGCCGGTCAATTTCCCATTCTAATAATTATGGTGTTTATATCACAAGGCACTAACGGACCCATCCTATCAAAGTACATAGCACACTTACATGCCTGGTAGAGCTACTATAGTCATTTGAATACATCTTAAATAATCAATTTATTTTGTAGATAACACATTAAATTGCCAAAGAAGAAAACCGTTACTGATGCTTTTCGGTGAGAAGCTCATTGCAGAAATGAAGCTGAAAATTAGGCCTATCATTGTTACTAGATGTTTCTCCAAAAATGTATGAAAGTCTGCTATTACAACAGGGGGGAAAATAATAATCATTTCATTATTACTATTGAGAAGCCTGGAAAACTGTGAAGAATACATAACCTCTAAAAAAGGATGGGAGGCAAGCAGTGAAAATTCATTAAAAGGTCAGGGGGAAAAAAAGGGTCCCTGTGAAAAGGTTAAAAATAATTGGGATTAGTTAGCCCAGCAAAGAGGAGACTAAACGGCAACTTAATTACTGTCTTCATTCCTTTGCAAAATGAGCTGTCCGCCGCCGTCCCTCCATCGGCCCTCTCACTGCTAATGAGAAAAGTAGAGGAGAGCGACCATAAAAGAAAAAAAAAAGAGCAAAGGAAATATAGGTCATACTTGGAACATTTTTATATAAGACCCAACTCTTAAAATTCTACTATTTGTGACATGGTTGCACCTGGAAGACATTCTGCCAGTGAAATGAGCCCAGCGCCAAAAGTCAAATACGATCGGCATGATCTCACTTACGTGCAGAATCTAGAAAAGTCTCTCCACAGAACTGGACAGCAGAACAGACTATATATATCTTTTTTTATTTTCAAGACCATATCTCCCTCCATTGCTCAGACTGTTCTTGACCTCCTGGCTCAAGCCATCCTCCCACCTCAGTCTCCCAAGTCCAGAGCCGATCTCAGTGTCCCTGCCAGGCACCTGCACACCAAGGTGGCTAGGTGATTCTGGGGCTGTCTATCTGGGAAAGCCTATCCTTCAGATGAGCACATCTTAACTAAAAACTGGCAGAAACTGAAAGAAGGAGACACAGCTCTGGTGGCCTCTCAGGTCCTCCAATCTTGAATTCCTTGAATTGGATTCCGGGTTTCCACCTTGCCCGGGACTCTGCTGTGGCCATTGTGTGAAACCCAATTACAAGGACCTTCCTGAAAAATAAGAACGTGCTTTTGTCACAGAGCCACATAGGAAATAAAAAGGTCAGCTCTCAAAAGCCCAGCTGGGAGCCCACTCTGCTGCTTTTGACCTTCCAAAGTCCCCATTAGAAGGGCAATGATCTCGGCGATCTACCAGCATGGGCAGCGGGAATTCCATGAGATGACACGCTGCCAAGGGGCTCAGTGACTGCATGGGCAGGCTTCTGGCAGGAGGGTGAGTGTTCTGGGGGGCTCAGTCCTGCCTTAGTCAGGCTCCTTGATGTGGGCAGGGGGGAGGCTGGCAGTGATCAGTATCACAGCCTCCCACTCACCTGCCCCCACAGAATCTAGCAACTTGCAGATGCCTTCTTAATAGCAAAGGGGGGTCATTGAAGTCAGTGGGGGCTCCCTCTCTCCCCTTTGCCTGCTGCCGAATTCCCACCCCTGGTCCTGGGGACCCTGATCCAGTTAATGCTTTGCTCTCCCCAGCAGGCCCCTCTCTTCTTCTCCTTGGCTTTAGGAGAGAGTTGTCAGTCAATCGATTCCATCTCTCCTGTTTCCTGCTGGGTTGTGGATCAGGGATGGAGTTTAAGCTGCTTTATTGAAGGAGGAGGGAAAAAAGGAAGCCTTTGCCATTATCTGGCTTTAAAACATAGTGCATAGAAGACATCCAGATGTTACAGTGTGAAGATCAACTGTCCCCTGGTTCATCTGTTCACAGTCTCTCCTTTCCACCATGAGTGTCCTTTCCAGTGTCTTGTTGATTAGCCTAACACCCATCTGTGTTTTGTTGAAGGAAGGGGTATGGGCATGTTCCCAGTCCTGGGAGGGATCTTGAGGGGATGGAGAAACCCAGTTCACTATGGCAATAATTAAATCAAGATATAGGGAACGGGGAGGAAGAGGAGAGGACAGTGGATGGTAGAGAAGGAATAAATCTCACAGGGACCTAAGAAAAGATAAAAGCAGTTGGAGAACGGTGGATGTGACTTGTGCTTAAATCTCCATTCCCATCTACAGTAGCAAGGAGCAAGCCAAATCATAGCAGAGAAAACATAAGCAATAATAAATTACTCTTTTAAAACGAAAATGCTCAAAACTTCTAGGATCAAAAAGACATGATACTTTCCCAGACTTTCGGGAGCTTACCAGAGTCACCGAATCCCAACAGGAGGAATCTGCACACTCCAGCAGAATCCTGGTTTCTTTCAGATGTGGTCTGACCTGAGCGAGGCTGAAGGTGTATGCTTACATGCCAAAAGGGAGGTGCTGGAGAGGTACCCCCAAATCATTCAAAACTTTCCCTTCTGTAAGGCACAATTCCTGATCATCTGTAAATGCAAGCTCAGCTGCTACCAGAGGCATGAAAAAGAAGGAAAGACAAAGGTCTGGAGGCACCTTCTTGTTGATAAGGCGCAGCCCTATTAGCCCCCAAAGGTGCCCATGCTCATCCCCAGAGCTTCCGAGTTTCCAAGAAAGGCCAAAAATCCAGCCTTTAAGTTAGACCTTCTGGGTTTGTTGATGTTGGTTTGCTTGTTTTGTTTTAGTGTGAGGAACCGACTCAGGGGGAAGAAAGGAAGTCGGCTATGGGGTCACACTGCAGAGTGTGAGATGCCACCATTAGGCAAAGCTGCAGGAAGACACTTTGGACTTCTTTGTATGATTTTTGCCACTTCCAGTGAATCTAGATAGGTTTCCAAAAAAAAAAAAAAAAATTTATAAGACAGGAAAATTGCTCAAAACAAAACACTCTGCAAGTCAAAATAAAACTAGGTTGGCAGCTGAATGTACCCCACCTTCCTCCAGCTCCACAGGTGCCCTCGCTCCCCTGGGACCCTAACTGGAGGCGAGAACAGACAGCAGCAGCCAGGATGCCCAGGAGAGGGTTTCTCATTATACTTATTTTATTTGGAGGCAATAACCCTTTTCTTCTGGGGAAGTTCACTGGAGAAAAGTGGAAAATAATGTTTCTGGAATTCCAGTTGTTCCAAATAAAATGAGCTTCATCTGTATGGAAGACAGGAGGGGTGAGGATTTCTGAACCATCGTCTTGAGGAAACATGGCCTATAAAGACCCAATGAGCTCTTCTTATAGTCAGTGCCCCCGATTTTGGATTCCATTTTGCCTCTTTATAGGCAGAAAGACCTGGGGCAAGACCCATGCACCTTATTCATGGAATAATGGAACCTGAACGTTCTTGATAATCTTTAAAGTAGCAACAAACATAAATAATGGCTTTGTTTTTGTGACTACATGGTGGAACAAAACCCCAATGATCAATTTTATGCCCTCATAATCAACTCCCCATGTTTCCAAGCCCCCATATTTTTATTTAGTTCACAGGGGCTCATTGTTTTAAATAAGAAAATAAAGCTTCCATTTATTGCCTGTTTCGGTGACTTATATGACACACCTGGGAAATCTCAGCATGAACAAAATGTCACACATCATAAACCACCCACGAATGCCCCTTCATTATTCTTCTCAGCCTTGCCTTGATTCATTTCTCCTCCCCCTTGACATTATTTCTTGTCGCTTATGGAAGAATCTAGACATCGATCGTGTTTATGCTGAGGTTCCTCCTGGCACAAAGTAGGAGTTCAGCCTGGAAGTCTGGTGGCTTCTTTCCAAAGCGCTCCTTGGCCTAGTGGGGCAATAACTGCCATGCGGTGGCTACCTCCCAAATCCACGTTTCTACAGCCATCTTGGGAGGAAGCTCACCTCCCCTCTCCATCACCAGGGCTAGTTTGCATTTCGGTTAAGTGTTAGTAGAAAACAGAAAACCTTGTGAATTATTCTTTGTTTCTCCAGCAGGTTCAGTTGTCCATGTTCTTTGCCTTCTCTGATCCCATCTCCTTCTGTGGATTGGCTTGCCCTGGGTTCCATTCCAGCAACATCAGACAGCTTGCAGATGACACGCAGGGACATCTTCCTCACCTCTGTGCCTTGGCTACAGCTTCCCAGTGTCCTTCATATGGGTACCATTTGCAGATAGATCCCTCAAGGCTCAGGGGTTGACACATCTCCCCCGGAGGTCTTCCATCACTGGTTTCACCCACGTGAAACCCATATGCATAGATTAACATTTATTTATTATTATTTTGCAGCACTAGGAATCAAACCCAGGACCCCACCCATGCTAGGCAAGCTTCTACCACTGAGCTACACTCCCAGCTCCTTTTATATCTGAATTGTTGCTATGGTTTTGGCTCCTCGACCATTTGTGAGTTTATCAAGGGGCTTGGACTCTTGATTCATTTCTGCATCTCTACCACCTAGCACAATCTCAGCACATAAGGCTTCTTAGACGATGCTTGTTGAAAGAGAATTAAACTGAAGTGAATTTAGATGCTGAACTCTGTGGTGATAAATGCTGTGTCCCCTTCTGGACTTTGCTGAAAGCCTATTTATTTATTTATTCATTTATTTATTTATTCTAATTTGTTATATATGAGAGCAGAAATGAGAATGCTGTTCTGGATAAACATTGTAGCATCTCATCTTCATGTAGTATGGAAGAAAATCCTACATATGCTCACAGGAAAAATCATTGTGGAAAAATCATTCTCATCTATGACGTATTTGTGAAAAGAGATACAGAAGGCATCAGGTGAAGGTGACCATCGTGTGACCCCACAGTCACTTAGAGAAGAGCCAGCAACGGAGAAGACCCTGGAGCATCCAGACTTAGGCAAGGAGGAGGTCCTTTCAAGGTGGGTTTAGAACTAGGTGCCGGTTCACCCAAACCTCTGCTGCCAGACACAACCACCCTGACCTGGCTCCTTTGAGATGTTTGGAAGCCCATGAGAAGTAGGTTTTTCCTGAACATTTGGAAGAAAAGTTCCAGTGGAGTGCTTTTCCTGGAAGCCAAGTTTGGAAGTGTTCCACAGAGAACAGGCACACATACCCTGGCCTTTTATTCTAGTGTAAAAGGCCAGATTTCCTGGAGAAGGGAGGGTGATTTTAAATAGCAGAACACGCCTTCAAAGGCCACTATTGAGTCTGACCTAAATGCTAGGTTGGCCCTGATCATTATCCCTCTCCGCTGTGTCCTACACTGTAATTATCAGCTCTCAGGCTGCTCAGGCCCTCACAAAGGCACCCTCTGAAGCCGCCCAAGTCTCAGACTGACCTGTCAACGTCTTCTTCCTCCTCGGTGCCTACGAGGAGATGAGAGGATCCCGGAGCATTCTCCTCTGAAGGGTTGCATAAGGGAGCCATCTGTGACCCTGCTCCGAGGCAGCCACCCAGGCCTGTCCACTGTTCTCTGCCCTTATTGCTCATTGATGGTTCCAGATGTTGAACCAAAGTGATTTCTGAGGTCACCTGTTCAGAATATCTAAGCCCGACCCACGAGGAGAGGAACAAAAAATTCAAGCCACATTATTCCTCGAGCAGGGACCAGGCAGAGCCTCAGCTCAAGAGCTTTATTCAGCGTCCCCAGAGAGTCCTCCAGGTTTTAAAACAAAACAAAACAAAAACAGCAGCTCAGTGCTGGGGAGTGTGCCCAGCCACAGGCACTTTTTGTGGATCCAGGCCATGAGGACCCACCCACATCGACACTTTGTAGAAAACCATTTAGCAACAGCCACAAGTTTGGAGACTATGTACTGGTTTAATCGACACCTTCTTCTTCCATTCTAATAAAATCTGAAATTCAGATAGAGCTTCCTGGGAATAGATGTTCGTGACTCTGAAACCCTGGAAACCAACCAGCAGAACTAATATTCAGGGAATTGGTAAACGTTCCCTCGATAGGAATAGTCAAGGCCATGTAAAATGAAGTTTATGAAGAATTTACACTGGGAAAACGTTTACATCCTAATGATGCAATTAAAAAAAAAAGAATGTAAAATTGAACGTGTACTATGGTCTCAAGTTAAAATGTAAAAAATGTGCAATTAAAGACAGCATGGAAAAGACCAAAGTGTTTTAGGACGTTTCTTCTGGGCCATCGGCTCACGAGTGATCTAACATTCTCTTCGGTCTTTTTGTTAATATCTCAACTTCATATCACATGCTCATATTCCTTTCATACATGAGAAATGTGTTACTTTAAAAAATTCATCTTTGAGGGTAGAAGTCAGAAGAATGGTTTCCTGAGAGGAGGTGGAAGCTTTTCCCTGGAAGGAGGAGCAAGGGAACTTTCTCAAGTGATGGACATGATTCATGTGATGGTTATATGGTCATATATGGGGGTAAAAATCCACTAGGGTGCCATTAATATGTGTGCCCTCCTGAAGGGCACAGTGCTGCACACCTACAATCCTAGTGTTGGGAGTCACCCCTGCTCCAAAGACTAATCTCCCCTTCCCCCAGAAGAGCCGTCCAATGGTGAGCCCTGCTGGCTCACCTGATCCTTACCCACCAATCAGACTAGCCCTGCTGGCTCACATGATCCTTACCCACCAATCAGACTAGCCCTGCTGGCTCACATGATCCTTACCCACCAATCAGACTAGCCCTGCTGGCTCACATGATCCTTACCCACCAATCAGACTAGCCCTGCTGGCTCACATGATCCTTACCCACCAATCAGAAAGCACCCCATGCCAACTGTCAAACCGTTCAACCATTAAACTGTCATAACTGTCAAACCACCGCTGGCTCTATAAATATGCAGAGCTGTTCCTCAATAAATGGGAATTTTATCTGACAAGGAGCCTTGTTCCTTCTTTGACCTAGCAGTTCAGGAGGCTGAGGCAGGAGGATTGCAAGTTTAAAGCCAACCTTGGCAAAAGCAAGGCGCTAAGCAACTCAGTGAGACCCTGTCTCTAAATAAAATGCAAAATAAGGTTGGGGATGTGGCTCAGTGGTCGAGAGCCCCTGAGGTCAATCCTTGGTACCAAAAAAAAAAAAATTGTGTGTGTATTCCATCGTAGATCAATTTTGTCTCAATTTTTAAAAATGCTCCCTCCATTCATTTTACGGTGTTAGCCCCTCGTGGCTTCCCTCTGTTAGATTCATGGTTGGCCCCCATTTCTGTGTGGCTCTCATCACTCCTGTTAAGCTGCTCCCCGCCTCAGGGTCTTACCCCCATCTTTACATTGCAGACTTCTGGGGAGAACCACACGGTCTCTCCCTTTCAGCTCTTCAAAGTTAATTCCTACTTTGAGTCCAAATTCTGCTGCTTAGCTTGCTCAGTGACCTCAGGGAATTAACTTTAATTTCTCTCATCTTCAAAGTTGAGGGTGCAGAGTTAATAACGGCTACCTCGTAGAGTCATATTGTGAACATTAGCATTAAATATAGAAAGTACCTCCCAATGGGGTCTGAGATACAGGAAGCACCTGATAAGTAAAGTTGAATATTATTCTTAGTCAGACTAGTGTCCCACCGCCTCAGGGTCCACAGTAACCCCTCTGTTCTTCAAAACATCTCCACCTGTTCTAGGAGCCATTCATGACCTCCCCAACTTCCAGGGGTCTTCTAGTGTTGTGTTTTCTTTCTTTCGTTTTTGCAGTACTGGGTATAGAATGCAGGGCCTTCAGCATGCTGGACAAGCACTCCACCCCTCAGCTACATCCCCAGCTCTTTTAATATTTTAATTTGAGAAAAGGTCTCACTAAATTGCCCAAGCTGGCCTCAAATTTGAAATCCTCCTGTCTCAGCCTCCCTACTCAGTCTACTTTTCACTGTTTAATTTACCCTTCATCAACAGTGTCACATGCCTGTAATCCCAGCTGCTCAGGAAGCTGAGGCAGGAGGATCACAACTTTGAACACAGCCAAGGAAATTTAACGTGACTCTGTCTCAAAGTCAAAAAATAAACAAGGCTGGGGATATAGTTCGGTGGTAGAGCACCCCTGGGTTCAATCCCCAGTACTGAAAAAAAATCATTTAATTTTTAATTGATGCCTAAAAATTGTACCTATTTGTGGGGTACCCTGTGATATTAGGCATGTGCATATTTTGTGTATATTCCCCTTTCTATTTGTTTTGAGGATCACATCAGAAGTGTCTGAAAGGCACCCAGGAAGTTCCGCCCCCTGTCATGCCAGGTGTGCCTTAACCTCAGCTCCTATTCTCAGGTGCTCCTCTGAGCAGCCTCAGGCCACCCACAGGCAGGACCGTGATCCCTGAGTGTGTTTTCACGACTTACATCACTTCCTTTCCACCGCCTCCCCCATCACCCTCTTCCTTTCCTTCCTCTCCTCCCCCTCCCTCTCAGCTTGTGCTGTTCGTTTATTCATCTTTTCTATTTTTTCCAGTTGTCCCTTCTAGACTGTGAGATCTGCAGGGACAGACACTTCTCTGTCTTGTTCTCTGCTCTCTCCTTCTATTGGTCCAGCGCCTCCAATATGACAGATTTTCAATGAAGTTTTGTTGATTGACCAAAAAACTTTAGCCCTCAATCACACTTTTGCTGAATAGAATTTGCTGCTCTGTCATGGAAAAGAGAAGTGACATTTACTGGTCACTCGCCTATATGATCACACCTATCAACATGGTGTATAATATCTCTAATCATTTCACAATAATCTTAGGAGGTAGGAATCGGTATCTCCATTTTGCAGAGGAGGGGAGGAACTCATCGGTTAAAGTCACAGAAAGGTCATGAAATTTGTCCAGGTCATACAGTTGGATTTGAACCCACATCTTCCTGAAATCCGAATCCGTGCCTTTTCTTCTTTCCTATGAACTAGTTGTCTGTCCTATTAGGCATTAAAATATCTTGAGGGTCAGATATTAGCAGCTTCAGGCACCATGATCTTTCCTTTATGCACCCTATCCCTCAGAGCACCCTAACAGATGCTATCAGTGTCCCCTCCTTTTCCTTAAGGTATTAGTCAATGGTGCACAAAACCCAACTTCCAACGCTACCACCCAAACTCTTCCACTGAAACTCTTCTCTGGCTACTGGAGCCTACTCCTATGTGAAAAGCTAAAAAGTGCTGCAGGGTTCCCACGCCTGGGTCCAGCCCTGGGTGACTGATGGGAGGGGTCTGTAACGACCCCGCCCTCCCGCTGCTGATTCTGGGCTGTGGGTGGCACTCTGGCTCCTACAGCGCCCCCTGCAGGGCTACCCTGCAGTTGCCGCGATGGTAACTTGATAACCCGCCCTCCTTGGGCTGAGCTCCCTATTTATCCCCATCCCTCCCTCCACTTCCTTCACCTCCCAAGCAAGCCCCTGGGATCCTCCACTCAAGCCTCCACCTGGGGAGAAAAACCAAGCGAAGCGGAGCACCGCCTCTTAAGCACCTGCCTTTAAGCAACTCGCACCCTAGTGGGGGAGATCAGCCGTAAATAAGCAAACAGTAAATAAAAGATAATTATAGATTACAAAAATCGCCAGGAAGGAGCCAAGCTGATGTGATAAAGAATAACCGGGGTAGAGGAGTTATTTTTTACATATAAGGGGCAGGCAGGGTTGCTAGGAGCCACAAGCATATATACGATGTATGGCACCTTTGGTTGTAAAGTGACGCCAGCTAGCCACTGAGATGATTATGTTAAAATTTACATTCATATGCAAACTGGACTCCCGCTGTTCACCTTGGCCTGCTACCGGACTCAAGTTACGGGACTTTACGGGACTGCTGGAGAGTTCCCATTGGTTGGGGAAGGATAGTAGGAGGGAATTCCGGAGGAGGTCGGAGGAGACGGGGGGTTCCGGGACGCGCGGTTCCGGTCGGACACCCTCGTGGGAGGACCGGTTTTTGACTTGCTGGCGCTGAGAGTGTTAGCGGCTTTTTCAAAATAAAGTTTTTGTTCCTGCTTGAGTGGCTCGTGATTTTGTGCCCAGCCAAGACTGCGGCATTTGGCGGCCCGTGCGGGGAACGCCTGAAGCTTAGAGGTGAGTAAATTGCTCGCCCCTGAGGGAAGGCGACAGGATGGATGACCTTCTCAAAAAACAATGTGTTCTTGTTTTGATTTATTTTGTTTTTATTTCGAGCTCCCTAGCCCTAGAATTTTCTCAGGCGAACTGGGAAAAATGGTTGGCTCAAGGTTTGAAGTTATTCGGCCCTGAGAAAGAGAAAATTGATACAACCATTGTCTGCTCCGTTTTTGTTTCATTCTGCTTCGGCTTTGTTTTATCCTACCTTATTGGGTTAGGTTATAGTAGATTAGAATCCAATAAAAAACAAACCGAAAAACTGTTAAGTAAATTGTTAGAGGTCCAGACTATGGTAGAAAAAACGCTAGGTCAAGCAAAAGAGAAGGTCTCTCAAGCTAGTCAGACAGAGGAAAATTTAAAAAAAGCAAGCTTAGAGGACAAGCAGCCATCAGGTGGAGAATTACAACAGGAGGTTGCTACCAACTCCGTTCTATCACCAGAGGGCGTAACTCAGCCAACAGCTCCATCTACCGCTGAGCGGCCCTCAACTACCGTAGTTGATGGACGGAATTCTGAGGCAGGACCCCAAAGATTAGCATGCCCTGTACTTGAGCAGGCAGGAGGGCAACGAATTCACCGTGCTTTAGATTTCAAAACGATAAAGCAATTAAAGGAGGCTGTAACGACCTATGGGCCGCAAGCTCCCTTCACAATAAGCATGGTCGAATCTGTTACCAACTTGGACATGACACCAGCAGATTGGGCTAACATGTGTCGATCTGTGCTAAACGGAGGACAATATTTGTTATGGAAGGTTGCCAATGAGGAATTTTGCATGGAGACAGCTAGGCGAAATGCAGAAGCTGGTTATCCTCAAAGAAATATAGAAATGCTTTTGGGGAAGGGACCTTATGAGGGTCAAAGACAACAAATTGAATATGACCCTGGTGTGTACGCACAAATTGCTGTAGATGCAGTTAGGGCATGGAAAACTTTACAGGGGCATGGAGACTTACAAGGTCAATTATCTAAGGTAATACAAGGAACTAATGAACCTTATGCTGAATTTGTAGATAGACTTATTCAGTCAGCCTCTAGGATATTTGGAAATACAGAACAGGTAATGCCATTTATAAAACAACTGGCTTATGACCAAGCAAATCGTTGCTGCAGAGAGGTCATTAGACCATGGAGACATGAGGATTTAAACACATATATTAAATTATGTAGAGACATTAATGAACAGGGGCAAGTCTTAGCAGCAGTACAACAGGCTTTAGATGCCAGGCCAAGAACATGCTATAATTGTAATCAAACAGGACATTTTAAAAGGAGTTGCCCCATAAGAGGAGGGTTTAACAAAGCTGGATATCAAAGGAATAGAATACCAGGTATTTGCCCACGATGCCGTAGAGGGAGACATTGGGCTAATGAATGCCGTTCTCAAACCACCATAGAGGGTATTCCGTTATCAAAAAACGGACAAGGACCAAGTGTTTACCCACGATATCGTGGAGAAAGGTATCAAGCTCCATTGCCAAAAAACGGACTAGAGGGCCCAATGCCCCGGGGCCCCAAACCACAAATATATGGGGCAATGGAGGAACCCAACAGCCCCATCAAGGTAGTGCCCAGGACGCATTATCCATTAAATCCCTCATCAGACAAACTAGAGGGAGCGCAGGGCTGGACATCTGCGCCTCTGCCAGAGCAGTACTAACCCCAGAGATGGGAATTCAAATCATTCCCACAGGAGTAAAAGGACCTCTTCCCAAAGGAACAGTAGGCTTATTATTGGGACGCAGTTCTTCTACACTAAAAGGACTTATGATAAGTCCTGGGGTAATTGATCCCGATTATGAAGGTGAAATAAAAATTATAGCTAGTTCTCCAAGAGGTATATCAGTAATTTCACCAGGAGATAGAATAGCACAGTTATTAATAATACCCAGCCTGCATGATAAATTTTCCAGTTGTAATGTAGAAAGAGGTTCCAAGGGATTAGGCTCCACAGGTGTAGATTGGGCTATGCTGTCTTTAAATTTAGATTCTCGCCCAATGCTAAAATTAAAAATTCAAGGACATGACTTTAATGGGCTGCTGGACACAGGTGCTGACCTCAGCATAATATCTCGTCAAGAATGGCCAAAACATTGGCCATTACAACAAGCCACTCAAACGCTTCGAGGCCTAGGAGTGGCAACAAATCCCCATAGAAGTGCTATGGTATTAGATTGGAGGGATCCTGAAGGATGTGAAGGAACTATACAGCCCTATGTATTGGATCATCTTCCTGTAAATTTATGGGGACGAGATGTCCTAGATCAATTAGGATTGACATTAACAAATAACATCAATCCTAACGCGCCCACTACTAGGGCTAAACAAGGCTTTAGGAAAGAAAAAAGATTAAGAGAACAAGAACAAGGTATGACAGCACCTATTCAAATAGATCAAGAAATAAATAGACATGAATTGGGTTTTCAGAAAGGGCCACTGAGACAATCAAAATTACTTGGAAATCAGAAAGACCAGTGTGGGTTCCTCAGTGGCCCTTGACTAAAGAAAAGATACAAGTAGCCCATGACTTGGTCAGACAACAGTTAGCGGAAGGACATATACAACCTTCCGTATCCCCCTATAATACTCCCATTTTTGTCATTAAAAAGAAATCTGGTAAATGGAGATTATTACAAGATTTAAGAGCCATTAATAATGAGATGGTTATTATGGGACCTGCTCAATCAGGGATTCCTCAATTGTCTGCTTTACCAAAAACCTGGCATGTTTTAGTTATAGATATTAAAGATTGTTTCTTTTCAATTCCAATTCATCCCGAGGATAGTCCACATTTTGCATTTACTATCCCTGCACTGAATCATGAAGGTCCTGATCAGAGATATGAATGGAAAGTACTCCCTCAAGGGATGGCTAACAGCCCAACTATGTGTCAAATTTATGTTAATAAAGCAATCCAGCCACTTAGAAACCAAAATCCTGAACTACAAATATTTCACTATATGGATGATGTGTTATTGGCACATAAAGATAAAAACACATTACTAGAATGTTATGCCACACTTACAAACTTATTGAAAAACTATAATCTAGAGATAGCAATAGATAAAGTACAATTAAATCTTCCAATTAATTATTTAGGAGTTCTATTATCCTCAACCATGGTCCGTCCACCAAAAATTCAAATACGAGTAGATCAACTCAAATCACTTAATGACTTTCAAAAGTTATTGGGAGACATAAATTGGATAAGGCCTTATCTAGGCATACCAACAGGAGAGTTAGGACCTTTATTTGATATTCTAAAAGGTCCATCAGATCCAAATTCACCCCGCATGTTAACGCCTGAAGCAAGAAAAGTATTAAAAATCATTGAAACATATATGGAAAATATGCATTTGGATAGAATTGATATAAGTTTGCCTTTATTATTTATTGTACTACCAACAAAAAATATTCCTACAGGAGTATTTTGGCAAGAAGGTCCATTATTGTGGATACATTTATCTTATTCCCCTAACACTATTCTTACTAGATATCCTGAGGCTGTAGGACAATTAATACTCAAAGGAATAAAAGCAGCTAAGGGAGTGTTTGGGATTTCTCCCAATAAAATTATTACTCCATATACTATGGATCAAATTGATGAGTTAGCTAATGAGTTAAATACTTGGGCAATAATCCTGTGTAAAACTAGTGTTTCATTTGATAATCACTTACCATCTAATCCTTTGTTGTCTTTTTGGTCTAAGCATCCTGTAGTTTTTCCAAAAATGACAAGAAAAACCCCTATCATAAATGCTCCAAATATATTCACTGATGGGTCAAACAATGGTACAGCAGCAGTAGTTACTCCTGATCAAACTTTTACATTTTTAGTACCCAAACAATCAGCTCAAAAGGTAGAGCTTAATGCAGTATTACAAGCTTTTATGATGTTTAAAGATTCTGTATTTAATTTATTTTCTGATAGTCAGTATGTAGTTAATGCTATTAATTCCCTTGAAGATGCTGGTAGGATTTCCCCTTCCTCTACTGTTTTCTCTTTGTTTTCCGATATACAAAGTCTAATCTGGGACCGAAAAGATCCATTCTTCATAGGTCATATCAGGGCACATACAGGATTGCCTGGAGCCCTTAGTATGGGCAATGAACTAGCAGATAAATCTACACATGACATACATATTTTCTCCACAATAGAAGAAGCTATAAATTTTCATAAAAGGTTCCATGTCAATGCTAATACTTTACAAAAGCGTTTTAAAATAACTAAAGAACAGGCCAGACATATAATAAAACAATGTCAAAATTGTGTGACATTTTTACCACAAGTTAATCTTGGAGTCAATCCTAGAGGACTAATACCTAACCATATTTGGCAGATGGACGTCACACACTTGCCAGAATTTGGAAAATTAAAATATTTACATGTTACAGTTGATACCTCTTCCGGATTTTTGATGGGCTCCCTTCATGCCGGAGAAAAAACTAAAGATGTTATAGCTCATTGCTTACAAAATTTTGCCACTGTGGGCGTTCCAAAACAGTTAAAAACGGACAACGGTCCTGGTTATACTTCCTCCTCTTTTAAACAATTTTGCTCATCATTTGGTATTACTCACATAACAGGAATTCCATACAATCCACAAGGACAAGGCATAGTTGAAAGAGCTCATCAAACTATTAAAATGTACTTATTAAAACAAAAGGAGGGAATTGGAAAGGGGTATATATCCCCCAAAGATAAACTTAAAATAACCCTTTTTACTCTAAACTTTTTAAATTTAGATTCATCGGGACTTAGTGCTGCGGAAAGACATTTGTACCCCAAAAATGTACATAAGCCTAAGGTACTTTGGAAAGATATTCTAACAGGACAATGGAAAGGCCCGGATCCAGTGATAGTCTGGAATCGGGGCGCTGTCTGTGTTTTCCCACAGGATGAACAGCAACCGATTTGGATTCCAGAGAGATTAACTAAAACAATTTCTACAGAAAAAGAAGATGATTTGACTCAAATCCATAACAGCTGACATCCAGAGCTCCAGCTTTGCTATTCTTACATCTGCGACAGTGATTAACCAAGGTTTTTTTTTTTCAGTATCTATTTTATTATTGCATTTTTCCACATCATAAAGTTCTATTTTATTTTTAAGCTCATACAAACCTAGGTTAATGTTTTTCTGATCAGTTTTATTTTTTGACTGTGTTTTATTTTTTATTTATTTATTTATTTATTTATTTATTTATTTTTTTTTTTTTGACTGTGGAGTTTTTAAACATTGCAATGGAGATTTCACCTAAGTATAGTTACAAGGCCTTTATTTACTATTGTCTTATGTGTTGTATGTTGTGTGCACACTTCTGTTTTGTGTTGTATGTCTGTATGTGTGTATGTCCATATTTCTTATATGAGGAGCGCTCATGAAAAAATGGATCCGAATTTTTTCTTTATTCACGTGATTTATATGGTTTAATTTAAATTAGGTGAACAGCTGTTTATGATTGTTGTTAAAGATGGTTAACAGATCTGTTTGTTTACTTTCACCATTCCTTTTCATTATATTTAATAACTCTGTTCAGGATAATGTCTCTTTAGCATCATTGCCAGAATTTCCATCTCCATCCCAATTCCGGTGAAGACTGAGATAAAACCAAACTACAGCTTCTATGATAGCTATCACAGTAAACTGTATAAACTGATGCATCAATGAATATAACTCAACAAGTAATGCTCAATCAAGGACTTGATTTACTTTGGGAGGAAATGGACATATTGATAGACTCCTCCAATTTGAACTGCTTGCAGAACTTGCCTGGACTATATATCAGTTGTATACATTGTAAAATATCATCTGGTGCACCGAATTGTGGTACTGCTGGCATATCTTTGCTGATGGTGTCACCAGTGATGCAATTTCCTTGCCAGCTCACCCCATGTTTATTGTGGTAATACTGGCATATCTTTGCTGATGGTGTCACCAGTGACGCAATTTTTCCAAGGAGCCATCAATTGGCTTGGTGTCGTGGCATTTCTGTATCCTCCTCCCTTCTACTAGTGATGGTCTAAAATTTGGGGGCCAACAGAGGTGAGGCAAAGAACCTCACCCCCCCACTGGCACCAAGGCAAAATTTGGGGGCCAACAGAGGTGAGGCAAGAACCTCACCCCCCCACTGGTGCATAGGCCTATCCACGAGCATGGCTGAATGCTGGACCGGTAGTCAGCGACGGGTTGCTCTGATTACAGTGGATTCAACCTAAGACAGGAAGCTGACGCCTAAAGGTCAGTTCTCCCATGACGGGTAAGAACCATATGTTAAATTGGACAACCTACCAGGCACGGTCCCTAGCCACATTGCTTGTTGCTTAATTAAACAGAAGGGGGCAGATGCTAGGAGCCACAAGCATATATACGATGTATGGCACCTTTGGTTGTAAAGTGACGCCAGCTAGCCACTGAGATGATTATGTTAAAATTTACATTCATATGCAAACTGGACTCCCGCTGTTCACCTTGGCCTGCTACCGGACTCAAGTTACGGGACTTTACGGGACTGCTGGAGAGTTCCCATTGGTTGGGGAAGGATAGTAGGAGGGAATTCCGGAGGAGGTCGGAGGAGACGGGGGGTTCCGGGACGCGCGGTTCCGGTCGGACACCCTCGTGGGAGGACCGGTTTTTGACTTGCTGGCGCTGAGAGTGTTAGCGGCTTTTTCAAAATAAAGTTTTTGTTCCTGCTTGAGTGGCTCGTGATTTTGTGCCCAGCCAAGACTGCGGCACAGGGTCTCTGTGAAAAGTGACCTTCAATCGGAGACCCAGAGAGCCAGCCTCACAAAGGGCAAGGGTGAGAGAATTCCAGGAAAGGGGACCGTAAAGGACAAGGCCACCTAGTTGGAAAAATGCATATTTCTAAACTGGAAGGAAGACAGTGTGAGAGCAGCATTGTGAGTAAGAGGTTTGCAGATGATGCATCTCCCAGAACCTGTGGCTGTCAAGAAGTCCCGAGCCGGGCTGGGGGTGTGGCTCAGGGGTAGAGTGCTCACCTGGCATATGGATGGCCCTGGATTCGATCCTCAGCACCACATAAAAGTAAAATAAAGATATGGTGTCCACCTACAACTAAAAAAAAAAAAAAAAAAGTCTGGAGCCGTGGGAAGCCACAGACTTGGTCTACGGGAAGCTTTGCTTTGGACATGAATTTGAGTTACATGCATGGAGGTTGCTGCCAGCTTTCATTTTTCTAAGGTCTTTGGGATTCAGTCCCAGTCCCCTGGCTTCAGGGAGGAGGGGAAAGGGGCACAGAGAGGCTGCTTCGGCAGAGAGTGTGTCAGGAGACGCTGAAGGGACCCTTTGTTTCATCCAGTTAGTTTCCCTTTGATTCCACCAATACCTCTAATTCTGCATGTCACCAGGAAATAGGTACGCTGCGGCTTGGTGACAGCCTTCTCCAGTGTCTATGGCAACCTGGGGCTGGGGCCACTTTTCCTTCATTGAAAGAATGGGCTGGCTTCCTGGAGATAAGTGAAGCCCCATTGTTGCTCTCAACGTTATAGAGGAGTGTGCGCGGGGCTAATAAAGATACAACCGAGCACTGCTAATGATATTGCATGAAATAACATGAATTAAGTAAATCATTTATCTGCAGCCTAATTATAGAAGCTTCAGGATGAAAAAGCAAGGGAGAGACTCACAGGTCCTTGCTTCTTATTTCAGCCATTATTTCTGGTGCAGCATGTGTGTGGCCAAAGCCCGGGTACATTATTGTCTAACAAGTCTGAAAAGAGCTGGCTTCCGGTTAGTGAGTGAATACGAACCACTTAGCGGTGTTCCTGGGAGGAACAATAGAGTCACACAAAGCCGGGTGGGTGGAGGAAGGAGCATTATTTGCCAACAAAAGTCTCCTGACCTATAGATCAGGCGAGTGTGAGAGTCTCCCTCCTCTTTCTACTCTTTGGACAGGGGTTATCTCTGCAAAGAAAGGCTGATCACATCATTCAATAGCATGAAAACCTTCAGTGGCTTCCGGTGGACTTCAAGACAAAACCTGAGCTCAGTAGCCTAAACTCTTTAGCCTCAGCTCTCATGAAACGCCATTGTAGTAAGTCCACTAAGCTATTTCCAGTCCCTCTGATACACCAAGCTGTGTGGGGTCTCTGAGCTTATCCTGGAGTGTGCTCTCCTCCTGGGTTGTCCTGGTTGCCCTCTTAAAGAATAGCAAGCTTGTCTTCCCAAGTTGGACTCAAGAATCCCTTTGGTATAAAGCTTTCCCAGCCTCCCTGGGTAAACAGTTTGTTCTCACAAACTTATAATATATGTCATACATCAACCTCCATATGGCAAACTTTTTGGGACTAGGGTAGACTGATGGCATTCAGAGGCCTAATGAATGACCTGCCCTTATCCATACTCTCTGCCTGTAATTCTGCAATTCTTTGGCTCGTATATGTGACTTGAGAGCATGTGTAGGTTTCTTGCCCTCCTACACACCTGGGTTCATTTACTCTACGATCTTTGCTACCAACATGAGAGCAAGCCTGGGCCAGCTTGCTGGAGGGTGACAGATACACAAAGCAGGGCCTAGGTGTCCCGGGGAAGGTTCATCCTGGACCAGCCAGCCCCCAACCCCTGAAGATACACAAATAAACTTTCCCAACTTGATAAAACTACCAGGAAGGCCCATAAACTTGTAAAACATAGTCAATGGTGGTCGTTGTCTTAAACGACTAAAGTTTAAAGCCCTTCGCTTTATGCCCATTGCTGATGATCTAGGGACCCACAGAGCGGAAGGTTCAGACCTGGTTTCTTATTATCTAACCAAACACATGAGAGACCATGGCTCGCCTCACCCCCAATGAGGAGCAGAGAGTGGGGAAAGGAGACGTCCACAGCCTTTAGCATATCAATTCTTTCCAGCAGAGAAGACCAGGCCATTTTGTGCAATCCCCTCATCTCATACTTCCTTCTTCAAGGGGTTCCAGTGAGAGGTGAGAAGAAAGCCAGCATGTCCTCTTATCCTTTGAGAGGACAGAAATCTCTTTTTCATGGGCCGGTTGTAAAGAGATGAGAAGGAGAGGGGCTGGCTCCCCCTGCAGGCCGTATTTGACCAACCACACGGTTGCCAAGGGCCTGGGTTTCCAGAACCCCTTGGCACCCTGTTTCCCTGTGTGTGTGTGTGTGTGTGTGTGTGTGTGTGTGTGTGTGTTGGGAAATGGAGGAGAAAGCATTTAAACATAATTCACAAAGAGAGGGGAAGGAGGAAAAAGAGCCAAGAGAGGCTGGCGGAGAAGGAGAGGCACTTTATGGAAGGAGTTTCCCTTACAGAGGGGCCTCCAGATTCAGGGGTCCTGTCTTCAGAATTGGAGACCATCACAGGAAATATCCGATGAGGCCTGCTCCATGCCAGTTACCCCTCACGAGAACACTGCAGGTAGAGGCTGCTGTCGTCTTCATTTTAGAGATAAAGGAACAAAAGGAGAATCAGACAGGAACTTGCTCAGAATCACAAAGCCTGTCAATGACGGGAGGAGCGTTCAAGTCCAGGCAGATGTGCTCTGACGCCTTGCTTCACCTGGCTGGAGGAGAGAGGCCGCCCTGAGCTTTGTCGTCTATGATGTGGCATTAGGCTCTGGAAGTGGACCCGCAGGAACAGACGGAGGGGAAGAGATTGCCTCTTCTGTACCCCACCCAGGCCTTCCAAATTGGAGGTGCCAGACCTGTGTTGATCTTCCCTGTATTAGCGTGTGCTTCTACGCAGGTAGATTTGTCATTACATTAGCCTGAGGAAAGGGGAGTCCTGGGGCCAGGCAATGTGGAGATCCACCTGTGCATTCACCTTCATAGGCCACACCACCCTGTTGGATGAATACCTGTCTTCTTGGCTATCTCACTCCTGCCACCCCAGAAGCATCGTTAGTGACCATTTTTAACATCCTCCCCCCATTGTGTTCTTATTCTACTGTTTTAATCCATTCCGTTTCTGCGGCAGAATATTTCCAAATATATAACACCACATAATTATACCTTTGTCATTCATTTATCCAAATTCATTTCGCATACATAACTCAGTATACACACCTTCTGCAGAACAAAGGTATCCCCTTTCTCTTCAATATTTTGCATTGTCCCCCTAATCTGAATTTATATCCCAGTAGATGAAAGAATCCCACATCCACCCTGCCCCATATTATTCTCTGCCAATCCATGTCTCCCCTCCAAAAAAAGGCATTGCATATCCTATTTCCTCCACAGGAAGCAAATTCCAATTCTGTATTGTCCTTCGCCTGAAATGACTGACTTCAGACATGGCTTTGGTGTCTTGCCTTTCCCAGGATTTATGTGAAAACCAATAAATAAAATAGACTCCAAAAAGTGACACAAATCCACCCAGAGTGAGATGAAAGTGGTGGAGGGAGGTGCTCATGACCATTGTCAACAGCCTGTGTCTAGGAAGCACTGGCCTGACCCCAGCTGAATCATCATGTGCACGTGGAAATTGATGATTAAGTTCATTCAACCCTTTACAAAGTGCCTTCGTGTGTTAAGATGCAAAAACAGGAAGCTAAATGCCTGATTATTAAGTCGGCCTGGAGTCTTACAGTTCAAGGCAGCAGGTTTGCACCTGCAATTACACCTCAGCGTTCGAGTGGCTGGAAAAGAGCCCATGAGCCACTGTCAGCGCCCCCAGCCCCTCTGACCACGCATGGTTCTCCTGCCAGAAGGAAGGATGGAGTGGATAAGCAGCTGGACCCTGTTGGAAGCGGAGAGTCTCTCTTTGGGTTAGCCAGAGAAGCCTAAGCCCGGTGAGTAGAAAGTTCAGAGATCCTTCCTGTGGTGTGGGTTTGGAATCTGATTCATTTAATGCTGGAATAATGAGGGTTGGGCTGGGGATTCTCCTAACTGCTGATAGGGTGGCAAATGCCCGCCCCTGTTCTCCTGGGGGAGACAAATGCTAAACAAACAAGTGAACAAGAGCATCTCAGATGTAAAAAGTGCTAAGAAAAAAATAAATTAAATAGGGGGTGGGGTGGATCTGACTAGTGACTCCTCTTTGCCTTTTCCCTGAGGATCTGAATAACTTGTCACCACACCCTGGTCACACAGTGAGACTTATCTCATCTGTTTGGTAAGAACAGGGGACCCTGCGCCACTTTGGCCTGTGCACTTAGCTCTCCCCACTCTCTGGCTAGCTATGTCACTCCTCTCTCCTGCCTTCTCTGTATCCCATTATCACTCCCATCTAAGTCAGCTCAATCATCCTGTCTTTTCACCTCCTCTTCCCCTGCAGTGCCAAATGCAGTGTTTTCTACAGAGAAATGAATGAGTAAAAGATTCACTGAGGCAATTCTGGGATGCCGATGTCCATTCTTTAAGGATGCTGTGTCCAGGTGCTCCTTGGCTCATGAGGGGGGGTTACTCCAGGTAAATCCATTGCAAGTTGGAAATATTGTAAGCCAAACCTGCACTTGATAACCTAACCTTCCCGACATCATAGCTTAGCAAAACAATACACTATGGAGTGTTTATGTAGCTGACCAGGAATCGTGGCTCACTGCTGCTGCCCAGAATCACAAAAGAATATTGTCCTGCACATCACTAGCCTCAGAAAAGATCAAAATTCAAAAATCGAACTATGGTTTCTATTGAATACATAAAGCAGTGCACATTACAATGGCGTGAAATGATAAGGTATCATTGGCTGGGGTCCTTAGTTCCTCTCCACATGGGTCTCTCCTCGGACTGCTTGAGCATCCTCACAACATGGTGGCTGCCTCCCCTAGAGTGGGTGATACAAGGAGCAGAAGAAGCAGAAATGGCCTAATGCCCTAACCTCAAAAGCCACACTCCATCAATCCTGCCACATTGCATCTGTTATAAGCAAGTTTTTGAATTTGTTCCACAATCAAGGAGTCGTGAATGAGGCTCTGCATTTTGAAGGGAAGAGTGTCAAAGAATTAGTGGACATAGTTTTAAATCCCAACGAGAGGTGAGAATGGGCAGTTACCTAAACACAGATGAACAAGGGTCTCACTCAATTCAAGGAGTTTTAGCACCTGATTTGAGTCTTTAAGAGAACAAGTATTTAATTCTACTAAGCTTGGATAAAGAAGGAAAAGTCATTCAGGCAAGAGAAACAGTGTGTAAGCAGCTAAAGAAATTTGGGGAGCTGGGAACCACTGAAGGAAGGGGGGTGAGAGGTGGGGCTGGGGAAGCCATAGGTAAGGCCTGATTCCAGGGCTATCATTTGGTCACATTCATGAGCCTAGTTTTATCTTAATATTGGCACCAACCAAGGCAAGGCAGGGGCACTGCCAAGACTGAGTTGTAGAAAGTTCACTGCAGCTGGCACTGGGAAGAAGGAGCGTGGGGCTGGGGGACAGTCAGGCTGCTGCAGAAGTGGCGGGAAGCTGCAGGTGGGCACCAACAACAGCGGTGTGCAGAGGGAGAAGACCCTGTGGGCAGGAGCAGGAGTGGGAGGTGGCATCAGTGGTATTTGGGGGACAGACTCCTTCCATGTCCTGGAGCAGGGAAAGGAGCCTGCACAGACTTCTGGGCTTATTATGGCTGGAGGGCTTGGCTGGCTCTCCTGAGAGTACACTGGGAACTCTGGTCCCAGAACTGGGAGAACTGAGTGTCCAGCATTTTGATGGTGAGACCCTGTTCTTGGTTTGGTGCTTTGAGTAGCCCAGGTTCCAAAGAAGTAAACACATCTTTGGTGAACCGTGTGCAGGTCCAGGGCAGGGAGCTGTTTCCTTAAAGAAAAAGCTGCTTCTCTTGCAGCATCTTTATTTAACCGTCAGCTGTGTCTTCGTGGTTGTGGCTGGGACAGGACTGTTGGCTGCTCAGAAAATATCGAACAACTAATCAGCTGGCAAAGAATCGATTCCTCTGTCACATTTCTCGCCCTCAGGCCACAGGTCTACAAAATTGCTAAGTGGCAGAGGCTTCTGAATGTACGCCGTTGGTTCTCTGGAATTACACAGCTTGTTAATATTGACTTTCATCTAATTACTTCACTATTTAGTTGGCAAAGTTGTTCTTTTTAATATTCCCCCCCCCTTACCTTATGCCCAAAGGGAATGCTAATTAATAGGAAGGTCCAGGCTCTCCCAAATTCAAAGCACATACTCCCTTTTCTTCACCGCACCCCCTCCTGTGTGTATGGTGAGAATTACCCAGAAGGCTCATCACTTAAGCTTTCCAGGACTCAGTTACCTTATCTTTAAAATGGGCATAATTCTATAAGCTCTGTTACTTCCATTATAGAGTAAGTGAGAGGATCACAGGGAGCTTCCCAGGGAAGTGTTTTATCTGGCACTTAGGGCTTAACAAAAGGACAGCTGTGGATAGTAACCAATCTGTCCTCAGGAAGGTGCGACCAAGATCTCCCTGAAGAGTAGAGGGTCCAAAGTCCTAGAATGACACTTGCTAAGTTCTCCCATCCTGGTTGGTCTATCTCACCCCAGCTGTCTCATGAGTGGCTGCTAAACTTCATTCACAATTGGTCCAGAACCCACAAGGCCAGCGGTCTCCATCTTCGCCAAGGCTGTCAGGTGCTTTGAACTTGTATTACCATTTAGTAACTTGAGCCTGAACCAGACCTCTAGAGCTAAAGCCTCCTTCTTGAGGCTTCATTTCCATTTCACTTTGGTAAAATTAACCACCCCATAATCCCCAAACCACTGATTCATTTTACCTGAATAGAGCAACTGGAAAATGTTCCATCAACTGATAATAATTATTTTAATTATATATAATAAAGTAATAATGGTGGCTGAAATTGAGTGCTTACCAGGTACCGGGCCTGGTCACTCTGATAAAGGATTCTCATGTAGAATATCCTTTCTTTCTTTCTTTTTATTATTATTTGTAATTTCCTTTCCCTGCTCTGTGCTCTCCTGTCCCTCTGTCTTTCTTTCTTTCTTTTTCTTTTTTTGTTTGTTTAATGCAGGGGATCAAACTGAGGGCTTTGCACATGTTAAACAGATATGTACCACTGAACTACACCCCCAGCCTATATGTATAATATACTCTAGTCCTCTTAAAATTCATAAGATGGACCCTATTTCTATCCTCATTTTATAGTTGAGAAAAATAAGGCCATGAGTAATTCATTAACTCTCGTCATTGTCACAGCTAGATAAAGACTTCCAGAAACCCTTGAACAGGTGGGCCTAGTCTCCAACATATGTTGATAGTGATCTTGAGAGATCAAAGATTTTGTTGTAAAGGTTAATGAAGACCCCATTCTAGAACATATATTTTATCAAAGAGAAATCCACCATTTGCCATTAACTTTAGAGCCGGATCTGTGCCTCAGTTGGACTGACGTTTGGAGACAGACAACTATCTATCTGTTATAAGGGGCAGTCCCGTGCGCTGTAGAGGGTTCGGCAGCAACCTTGGCCTCTACCCTCTAGAAGCTGGTAGAAATTATTCAGCAAGAGGACGGTGTTAATGGTCTTCATGGCCCAGGTTACACAGCTGTCTCTGGGTCAAGGAATGGAGAACCTTCACCCAGAACCAATTGGAAGAAAGTGGAGGAGAAGCAAATACCCCAACTAGCAGCTCAGGAAGGAGAAGGGGGTGCTTAGCATCAGTGAAGCAGACCCCTTCTCTGGGATCTCAGGAAGGTGAGTCATCTATCTCAAGGTCATACACCTGAGAAGGCAAAGCCAGGTCAAGCCCACATCCTCTGATTCAACTCTTTCTCCTCTGCTTCTTGTTGAACCACGACACAAAAAAGACCACCGACTCCAATTTAAACCAAATGAAAGCAAGTTTATATTGTGTGCACAAGAGAGAGCTGGCCTGGGCTGCCTCACCCGGAAAAACAGGGCCAGGGGACAGCAGCAGCTCGTAATACAAGGGCAGACAGATAGCAGGTTTTTCTGGTCTCCGTTGTTGAACATCTCAAGGTGGGGAGCAAACTTGGATTCCAACATCAAAGTTAATGAGGAGCAGCTGGGGTTGCAGGGCGGGTGGGTTGTTATATGGTCAAGGGGAGCCAGGCCCGGGGGTGGGGGGGGGGCGTTCAAGGCCTGGGCAAGAATCCCAAGCAAGTTTTTTAAGACATCCAACTATGGTCCGGCCAGATAGACATCTTAGTATTTTACAGTAAAACAGAAATGAACTTTTTCTGACTTTGTGACGAGATGGCTCCCAATCTCAAGATGGAATTGGGCTGGGTTCGTCATTCTCTGGAAATTAGCCTAGGGGTGAGCCTGCCACAGCCTCAGCCCCAGACGTGGCCTCCTGCCTCATTTTAGAAGGAGTTTTATTGTCACAACGGCACGCCAGCGCATGTGCATGTGGTTTCAAACTGCCTCGTCCTTCAAGTGCAGAGCTCACTCCTAGCAACAGAGACAGCCAGCCCCGAGGTCCAGGAATATATCTTTACTGAAGAAAGTCAGCCCATCCATGATTTAGAACAGGGCAGCAAGGTGTCACCTTGTCTCACTGCACACCGCATGCAATTGGGGCACCAGTCCGGCTTCCTGTTAGGCCTCTTGCATTCTTCCTCTCCACCCAACGCCAGGTTCATTTGTCAACCCAGGAAGACTCTTGTGACTGAAGAGTGAAAACAATTCAGGAAGGAAGACGCGTGACATGAACTGCACATGCGGACGCTCCTGAAATTCACCTGTTATTCCCATCGCCTTGTTTAGTGGCATTTCATCTCCCTTGAAAAGAGCTGAGAAACTTAACAGCAACCAACATCACAACAAATTCCATCTCCGTCCCTCCATTAGATGGAGAGGGTTTTATCCTCGCGGTCCCTCTGTCAGATTTTAAATGGATGTGGTTTTATTCCACTTCCCATCTAATGTTGGAACCCATCAATCTACAGCCAGGTATTATTTTAAAAGGATGTTCTTATATTTCAAGAGGCTGTTAAGGGGAGGGGGGTGGGGATTGCTCCACTCCCGAGTAAGCTCATGGCCTGCAACCAAGTACATTTATCTCCAATGATTCAACAAATATTTATCTTTCCCTCCTCTCCTCTCCCCTCCTACTCTTCTTCCTGCACTAAGTCTCTCTTATATTTTCGTAAGATCCCTCTCTTTTTTTTTTCATTTATTTTTTTCTCTCTAGTTTTCACATATGAAAGAAAACCTTTGACCCTTTGCCGATGTCTTGGCTTGGCACAGAATCACGAGCCACCACACAGCTTTGTAGATTCAAACAGCAATCTTTATTCCCGAACTCACACCGGCCTCTACACACGTTCTGGGGCAATCCCCGTTCTCCTCCGCCCAATTCACCTACTCCATGAGGCTTTTTTCCAATCTCCTTTGAATCTCACGAGAACTCAAGGGGAACAAACAACAGGAACACACTAATCCCGGCAGCAATAATCTTCAACCTCCAACTTCCCTAAAACCCCTATTGTCTTAAACCGGGAACGCCTTAAAACCAAATTATCTTAAACCCGGATACTTCCTAAAACCTGGATCCACCCTGGTCATTGAGCAGGGTCACCTTTCTCAAACACACATGCAAGGTCACAGCAAATTTCCGAGGCAAGTCCATTTAACATGGGGTACGCTGGCAAGGAAATATCGATGCGTCATTCCTACTTGGCAATGGCCCTCAGCAACCCTTGGCCTTCTGAGTTGGGCTTATTTCACTTAACAAAATGCTCTCAAGTTCCATCCATTTTCCTGCAAATGAAATAATTTCATTCCCTTTATGGCTGAATAAAACTCCACTGTGTATATGCACCACATTTTCTTTATCCATCCCTCCATTGACAGATGCCTGGGCTGGTTCCATAGTTTGGCTGTTGTGAATTGTGCTGCTATAAATGTGGGTCTGCATGGGTCACTGTAGTATGCTGACTTCAGTTCTTTAGGATAAATACTGAGGAGTGGTAGAGCTGGGTCATATGGTGGTTCCAGGCCCCGTCTTTTGAGGAACCTCCATACTGACTTCCGTAAGTGGTTGTACAACATTATGATCCCACCAACAGTGTAAAGTGTTCTTCTCACCCCACATCCTCCCTAACACATATAATTATATGTGTCTTATTTTTAAATGTTCTTATTAGTGAATTATAGTTACGTATAATATTTGGGTTTATTTTGACAGAATCACGCCTGCATGGAATATAATTTTTTCATTTCTATCCCAATTAGCAGTATTCCCTCCCCTCTTTCCCTCCCTCTTCTTTCCTTTCCTTTGTTCTCGAAATTTCCTTCTATTTATTTGGGTTTTTTCAATTGGTGATATATATATTATATATATTCTATAATTACTGTATTATATACACTGCTTTCCAGAGTGGTTGTACTCATTTGCAGTCCCACCGACAATGTGTGAGTGTACCTCTCCCCCCACATCCTCACCCGCATTTATGATTGTTTGTATTCTTGATGATCGTCATTCCAACGGGAGTGAGATGACATCTTGATGGAGTTCTGATGTGCATTTCCCTGATTGCCAGGGAGGCTGAACATTTTCATATACTTGTTGGCCATTTGTATTTCCCTTTTTGAAAAATGTCTGCTTAATTCTTTGGTCCATTTATTAATTGGATTATTTCTTTTCTTTTCTTTTCTTTTCTTTCTTTTTTTTTTTCTTTCTTTTAATTTTTAGTGCTAAGTTTTGGAGTTCTTTATATATTTTGGATATTAATCCCCTGTCAGAGGAGTAGCTGGCAAAGATCTTCCTACAGATCTTTCTCTTCATGCTCTTGATTGTTTCTTTTGCTGCACAAATATTTCAATCTGAAGCCATCCCACTTACTGATTTTTGATTTTGATTCCTGAGATTTAGGGGTCTGGTTAGGGAAGTCAGTGCCTGTGACAATATGTTGGAGTGTTGACCATATGTTTTCTTCTAGAAGTTGCAGAATTTCTGGTCTTATTCTGCTCTTTGATCCACTTTGAGATGGCTTTTGTGTGGGGTGAGAGAGATGGATTTAGTTTCATTTTTCTACATGTGAATGTCCCATTTTCCTGGCACCACTTGTTAAAAAGACTGTCTTTCCCCACCATGTTTTTAGCATCTTCGTCCTTCTTTGTCAAGTATCAGATGACTGTATCCCTGTGGTTTAAGCTGTATCTTCTTTTCTATTCCATTGGTCTTCATGTCCATCTTGATGACAATACTATGCTGCTTCTGTTACTAGAGCTCTTTAGTATAACTTGTGCTCAGGTATTATGAGCCCTCTGGCATTGTTCTTCTTGCTCAGGATTGCTTTGGATATTCTGGGTCTTTTATTCTTCAAAATGGATTTTAGGACTGCCTTTTCTAGTTCTGTGAAGATTGCCATTGGTATTTTCACGGTGATTGCATTGACTATGTATGATGCTTTTGGTAGTATGGAGGTTTTGGCAATATTAATTCTGCCTATCCAATTACATGGGAGGTCTTCCCTTCTTCTAAGATCCTCTTCAATTTCCTTCTTCAGTGTTCTATAGTTTTCATTGTAGAATTTTTTTTTCATCGTTATATTAATTCTTGATGACTGCTATTCTAAATGGAATAGTGAAATGAAATCTTAGTGTAATTTTGATTCTGCAATGGGCCTTGAATAAAAGAAAAGAGCACTTATGTTGAAATTTTGTCTTTGTTTTTACCATAGCAAAGTCTAGCCTATCTTGAGTAACATGGTAGGAAACCTTATAAAATATAGCCACAAATAAGTAAAAATCACTATGATCTAGGATATCCTGTACACAGAATGTCTGATATGGGTCAGCTGGTGCTACTTCAAAAAACAAGGAGAGCACAAAGAAAGACTGAATTGTTTGTGCTTCTTAGTATAACTTACAGTGAGTCACAAAGACAGGTGAGGAAGGGGTCAGGTGACAGACAGAAACCCTGCATGAAAATACCCTGATTTTGGAAAATGAGATCAAGAGGAAGGTATTCAGTTGTATGGGAGCAGATGTGAATTCAGTTCTTCTGAAAAGTAAAATGGGTCCAAGGGTCGCACCCAGGTCCTGCTGCAGACATGAGCTGAGAAATCCCAGACACTGCGACTCACACATGGGACCCTGTGACGCACTGGAACTGTCCCAAGGGCAGTGTATGTTGCCGCATGCAGAAGCTCTAAGAGATGAACAAAGAGCAGGAAGACAAAAGGATTCTGAGCATGAGTCCTGGACAGTCTGTGTCCTTGTTCTCACTGGGTGAGAAGAAAACACCCCGGATCTGTTCAAATCATTGTTTTAGTTTTTGCTATTTGTGGCTGAGCTCAGACTTGACTTACCTCTGCTCCTTTCCTGCCCAGGTAGCAGAGTATTGGCGGGTATCACTACCCAAGACACACGGAGAAGAAACAAGTTGATCCTGTTTGAGGCCCTGCCACACCCCAATTCCCAGTGAGCTTGAAGGACGGTGGAATGTGATGGACATCATTATCCAAAGTACATGTATGAAGACACGAATTGCTGTCAACATACTGTATATACAACCAGAGATATGAAAAATTGGGCTGTATATGTGTAGTCAGAATTGAAATGTGTTCCGCTATCATTTATTTTTTTAAAAATCAATAAAAAATTGATAGAAATAGAAGCTCAGAGGTGGAAATTTTGTATGTAAAGCAAGAAAAGAAATGAAAGAACTATATCCATTACATGCTATTTTTTGTATCAGACACAGAGCTTTTACATATATTATTTCATTTAATCTTCAAAGCAACACTAAAATTTGGGGATTTATATATTTATCGAACAAACATTTGTGATTATCAGAACTCTTTAAGCACTTGGACGTGGCCATGACTTACATAGAGCTCTTTCCATCTATGCAGCTACATTCTGAGGAGGGAGATAGACAATATCAAATAAATACATAAAATTTTAATGTTATGAACAAATCTCTGAAGATTATTAAAATATCTGACGCCATAAAGATCGTGATTTACTTTAGGTAGAGTCACTGGGGAAGTCCTGAGATGTAAGGCAAAAATCTGAAAGACAAGAATGGGTCACCTTGTGGGAATCAAGACATTTCAAGTGGAGGTTTAGCTAGTGCTAAGGTCTTAAGTTCAGACCCACAGGGTGGGTTGAAGGAATGGCAAACAATCAAATAATAAATAACAACAAAAAAGGCAAAAACAACAGGCTGGTGTGCCTGAGAATGAAGACACAGGGAGAGGAGGCTGTGTTGGCAGGAGCAAGTCAGGAAGGACCGGCTGAGCCAAGGGCAGGGCTCTATTCTGTCCCAAGGACAATGGTAGGTCCCTGTAGGATTTTCAACAAGAGAGTGCTATGAGTTGTCCTCTATCTTACAAAATCAATCTAGTTGATCTTTGTGAATAGATTAAGGGGCAAGAAATGGAAGCAAAGAAATGAATTAGGGAGTTTGCCAAGGTCCAGAGGATGAAAGGTTGCTGAGAGCCATTGCCAAGTAGGAATGACGCATCGAAATTTTCTTGTCAGCCTACCCCATGTTGCTTAGAGGAAGGACTCTCCATTGTGGAAATGGGCTTGCCTTTGGACCCAGGTCATTTGCAGTGACATTGCACATATGCTTGAGTAAGGTGACCTTGCTTAAGGACCAGGGCGGATCCGGGTTTAGGGCGGATCAGGTTTTAGGGAGTATCCTGCTCCTTGGGTTTAGGGCGGTTCCAGGTTTAAGGTGTACCCTGCTGGGAATAGGGCGTATCCTGCTGCCTCAGGCACGCCCGCTCCTGGAGTTCCCGTTGAGTTCTCGTGGGATTCAGAGAGTACTTGGGATTCAGGACGTGGATTTCCCCAGAATGTGTGTAGAGTGCCGGTGTGAATCGGGAATAAAGAATTGCTGTTTGAATCTACAAGGCTGTGAGTGGCTCATGATTTTGTGCCCAGCCAGACTGCGGCAAAAGGTCTTGGCCCAGAGTGATAAGAAAGATGGAAATATGGAAATCTATTTGGACTATTTTGGAGGGAAAGTTTTCACATTCGTTTATTGTGTTGATTTATTCCTTTAACAAGTATGTATCAGGTACAGCAGAAACAAGAGTAATTGAGACAATCATGGTCCCTCATAGAATTTGCAGTGTATAGGATAAAAATAAATAAATAATGACATACCCATGCTCAGACATACAGATAACATTTTGCTCTATTATGAAAAGAATTTGAAATTCAAACTTGGTCTTGATTCACCAAATCTCATGCTCTACCTCATGTCAGGGCTGGTTGGGTTTCCCAGAGTTTTTAGAAGGAGTAAGGACTGTAGAGACCCTCCTTCCCTGCCACAGTCCAGCTAGGCAAATAACCGAGAGGTGACAAGCAACTTGAAGGTTGAATGGGAACTACTTTATTGCGAGTGAACTCAGCAGGAACTGAGCGAGAACTCAAAGTAGCAGGCACCCAAGATAGCAGGAGCTGCTTCTCTACCGGACAGCAGAGGTATATATACTTAACTAATTGCACACAGCTTAACTTAATTAACATCATCTAGATACAGCAGTCAACCAATAAGGAATCCTCATCATCTTAATGGCTTGCTGGCGCTGCTTCATGAACCACTCCTCCTGGCAAAGTGCCAGGCGCCATCTTGACTTGATTTCAGCCCTCAACACTTCCCACCCCACTTAGCCTACCTCATTCTTTGCTCTTGTCACCCAGCCACAAGCACCTCTGGATAATTTCCTTCTGTGTTTCTGCCCACATGGTCCACTGGCGGCCACTGCAGGAGTCTCAGAAAACACTTACTGTTTACCTGCTGTAAGTCAGGTATTGGGGTGGTCAATGAAGAAGCAAAAATAATAGACCTTCCTTTGCTCAAGGAGCCTCGTTGGAAAACAGAATGACAAGTAATTACTTCAACATAGTGTAACTAGGGTCATGATGGGGAGAAGCACCAGGCACCATTGGGTCACAAGGGAGAGTATCTGTAGATGGGGAAAAGCAATTTTAAAAGCTCTCTTAGAACAAGTGATAGAGAAGGAAAAGAAGAATTTTTGTCAGGCAAAAGAAGAGAACGATTTCTAAGGTGGACAGAGCTGCCAAAGCAAAATCACATGCTTGAGATAGCATAGCAAATTCTGGGGACTCTGACGTGCTGGGGCCATGAAGTGAAGGAAGGGGTAAGGAGCTGGGTCTGGAGCAAGAGCCAGCCTGGCCCCAAGTCCTTGGCCTTCCCTTTGCAGGTCATTGAAAAGCCTCTTCCCTCCCCACCGCCCCCCACAAACTCTTCTTCCCTCTCTCTTTCACATTTCTCCTTACCAAAAAAAAAGAAAAAGAAAGAAAGAAAGAAAGAAAGAAAGAAAGAAAGAAAGAAAGAAAGAAAGAAAGAAAGAAAGAAAGAAAGAAAGAAAGAGGGGCTTGGGATGTAGCTCGGTTGGTAGAGTGCTTGCCTAGCATGCACAAGGCCCTGGCTTCGATCCCCAGCATCACACACACACACACACACACACACACACACACACACACACACACACACATGGAAAAGAAAGAAAGGACTTTCTTTCTAATGCAGACTGGAGTCTGAATTTGAAAGTTCGACGTGTTGGTTTTCTCCCCATTGTATTTTCTGAGCACCTGCTCTATTCTTACCATGGATCGTCTTCCACTGAAGAAGCTCTTAACATTTTCACCTGAAATTCTTTCTGTCCCTCTTCCATCCAGTTATTTCTTTGACTAAAAAGGAAACCTGTCAAGGGGAGCACGTCAGGACCCTGGCAGCATCTACTGCCTGTTTATTTTAAACACATAAAAGACATCCAGAACCAGTTTCTATAACAATATATAAAAACAAATTATAGGAAACTTTTTTTTAAAATGTGAGGGTAAAGAGAGAGATTATGAAAAGGTAGGGGAGATCAGGGGAGTAGAGGAAGGAGATTGGAGGGCTAACGGGACAGGAAAGGGGAGGAAATGTTAATGAAATTGATCAGATTATACCATGTACATGCATCAATATACCACAGTGAATTCCAGAGGGAGACGATAGGAAGATAAGACCCAAAGAAAAGACAATATACAAATATACAGGTAGTTCATACAATTGCATATTGTGTAAGATTGCATGAAAACTGAGTTTTAAATTTGCTTTTGAGCTGTCTGCAAACAAAAACACACAGTTTCAAATCATTGTTGTCTTCCCCCCCCCAACCCCCTGCCAAAAAAAAAAATTATGCCCTGAGAAGAGCCAGGCGTTTCCTCTTGCTTTGGTCCTATAGCTCTGAATTCTGAGCCTGATTTGTTCTCCATTGTTTGCCACCTGGAAGCTCTGGGTGGGCTGCAGCTTGGGTTCCTGCATCTGTAAAGTGCAGGTGTTGGACTAGCGCATCCTACAAGGTCCATTTCAGTTCCAATACGTGAGGATTCTATAACTTACTTATGATTCAGTGCTTCTGCCAAACACATCCCCAAAACTTTTCCCTAGGTTTTGGACAAGTTAGAGCCTTTCATATCTCATTTCCTTCCTTGAGTATTTCTCAGTCTTCTTGAATGGGAACCACCTGGAGATGTGAGGCAGGAGGTGGGGGAAGGTGGCCTCGCTGGCTAGACTCCCAATGAACACTGATGTCTAGGGCTGGTGCCTGGGGATATGCATTCAACTGTGTCAATCATCATCCCAAAAGACACCATCCAGGACACCATGACCCAAATATTGGCATCCTGAAATACTACAATCTCTAAATTCTAAAATCTCCCCAAACCCTAAATCCTAAAAGATTACAATCCAAAACGTTGAAATTTGAAAATGTAAAGTCCTCCCAAACCCCAATTCCCATTGGAAACAAAAGGCTCAGAAGAGGGATAGGAAGGGGAGGGTGTTTTCCATTGCACACAGGAGAGCAGCTTAGTGTAAGATGGAACAAATACCCAGAAACCCAGCATTATTATTTTTATTATTATTCCACTTGTGTCTGTGAGGGTGTTTTCAGGGGAGATGAAGGAGAGAGTTGAGTGAACAAGTGTGAAAGATTCACCCTCACGTGGGTGGGCGCTGTCTCATCAGCTGGGTGGGAGAAGACAATGCCTGAGGGGAATCGCAATCCTAAACCAGTTTCTCCTGGGATAAAATCAAGATGGCGGCAGGGCCCTCTCTGAAAGAATCCAGTTCCTTTCCTTCCTGGCTTCCAGCAGCCGCTCAGATTCTTGGGCTTGTGGCCCGGCCTCACTCTGACTGCTTCCTCTGTCACATCCCTTCTCTAACTCAGCTCTAACTCTTCTGCCTCCCCTTTTGAGTAGCCCTAGCCATCACATGGGCCCTCTCAGATAATCCAAGACTATCTCCCCATCTTGAGGTCTTTGGCTCCATCACACCCGCAAAATCCTTTTTGCCATGTAAGGCCACATAAGGTGACATTATCTCGGGACTAAGCCTTAGGATGTAAACATCTTTGGGTGCCATGATTCAGCCTGTATTAAATGTCCCCTTGATTTCGCTGGAGCTGATCCTAGGGTCTCAGAATTTGTTCCTATAATTTTTCTCTTGTAAAATCCAATGAACTGATTCTGGAAAATGCTATTGAAACTCTTGCTAAAAATACTCTATATCCCATCAGATAATCAGCAATCACCTATATCATAGGACACTTAAAAGTCTCCATTTCCTTAATGCAAATATTTTCTTCTTAGGGCTTAGAATATTGCCTATTAAGACAAGAAGGTTTAGGGGCCAGGCAGACCTAAATTTGCATCCTGCCTAGGTCACCTGGGGCACATTAGGGTTGGTACATTACTGAACCTCTCTGTGCTTGTTTCTGTACTTGCAAAAATGAGTTCTCCTGGTTATTAACCAGCAATGCAGACTAGATCGATATGCTACTTCTTTTGAGTGCTGGACCAGTGCTTTGCTTGTTGTGTGTGGGAAAGGAGGAAACTGATTTTTTAAAAAATACATTTTATTATTATTTTATTATTATTTGAGCCTCAGTTCCACCAAGCACAGAAAACCAAATTGTGGGCTGTTCAGGGTCCTTCTCTTCTTTTTGCTCAAGGGATTCTGGTAAGTTCTAGGGCATATAAAGTGACATGAGGAGGGAGAGGGGGTTCTGGTTTTCTGTCAGTAGCTCTCTGTGCCACTCCCCACCCCCAAGAATTGCATTATCACTGCTCAAGCCAGTGCTACCCCCGGCCCCAGTCACTCTCGGCCTCCCTTGAGTGTTGGAAACATTCGGTCACTCTTTCTCAGGGCTCAGAGAACAGGCGGGAAGGAGGCTCAGGGCACCTGCCACCGTGTCTGCACACCTCTGCTCTCGGCCCCTCACTCCTCATTCAGAACCTCAGGATTCTGGGTGCATCTAGCCAGGTGCATGACCAGGGCAACGCCCGCTTTTATTTATCCTCTGCCCTTCCCAGATGACATGAGAGGGTGTTCTAGGGCCTCACCATTTAAAGTACATCATTTTTGATGGATAAATCACAATTGTGTACCTTCGGGAGTACCACGTGGCATGATTAAATTACGCTAATCCACATATCCATCACGGAGTTCACCTATTATTTTTTGCCATTTTTTGAGCTGGGCTTTTGTTACCGTACCCTACTCCTCCTCTGCAGCAAATCCCATCTGACCCTCTTCCAGCGGCTGCGATGGCTTTCTTTTGTAGAGAGAAAGAAATAGAGGCTAAGATTGGTGCGAGGGAACCCTAAGAGTGGAGCTCCTGATACCACTGCGAGTCGTTCACTAGAAAGGGAGTGACAGGTACGCCCTTCCCCTGCTTACCATTCCTTGGCAGAAGAAACTCAAGAAGGCAGTGGAAGGTGGTAGACGGGATGAAACACTTAGTCTAATTGCCCAGGGAGGGCCAGAAACAACTCTCGGTTCAGGTTTGTCAAGTTAATTAGTTGGAAAAGAATGTGCTCAGCCCATAAACAAGAGGCTCTTGTCTATAAGCAATTAGGAATGGCCCTAATCTTCTTCAGCGAAACACACACCCCACCACCAAGTTGGAAAGACACCAAAGTTGTAGCAGAACTACTGCCTTTGCTAATCCTGAAACCTTTGCAATTAAAGACACATTTTCTTTTCTTCAAAGCTGCTTCTCTTTGCAAGTCCCTGAACATTCATTTTCAAATGTTTAGCAGAGACGGAGTTAGGCTGGAGCCCCAACTGTGCTGAGGAGGAGCACACACCCTGCTTCCGTCAATGCCTCCTGTCCTTCCTCGAGTCACACTCCACACCTCGCATGCTATTCCTCAATTGATGGTTGGTGTATCTCTGGCCCTCGAAGTCTAACAGCACTGAGAGACCTGGGGGGTACCCACCATGGGTCCTTGGTGCCTAGCATCAGGCCTAGAACCCAGAAGGTACTGAGTGAATCACTGTCCAATCAATCAGTGCTTTTCCTGAGAGGGATGGTAGAAAGTGCTAGAAGTCTTTGCTGGGACGATAAAGATCTGCCAATCTGCAAAGTAAATACCACTAGGAATGGACACCATCTCCCCCCCCTTTTTTTTTTTAATAAAATCTAACCTTGTTTTAGTTAACTTTTACTCATTGGGACCAGAATACCTGGCAATAAGTTTATTTTGGATCGTGGTTTCAGAGGTTCAGTCTGTGGGCAGCTGGCTCCATGGCTCTGGGTCTGGGTTGAGGCAGATCATAATGGTGGAAAGGGAGGCATGAAGCAGCTCAGGACATGGCAACCGTGAAGCAGGAAGAGCTCTGCTCACCAGGGTCAAAATGTATTCCCCAAAGTCACACCTCAGTGACCTACTGCCTCCAGCCACACTCTTCCACCATGATGTTCGACTGCACTTCAGGCCCAGAGTAATAGGGTTGGCCATCTATGGCTGAGACCCCTGAAAACATGGCCCCAATTAAACTTTTCCTCCTCCAAGTTCTTCCCATCAGGTATTTTGATCACAGCATCAAAATGTTAATAAAGCAAACATCAAATTTGAAGTGGAAATGAATCACAAGGTGGAAGCTCTCTGACTCCATCCAGACTTACTGAACAACGCGGGCCAGTCTGCTGGCTCCCTCCCTGAAAAGCCACCGTGGGTGGGGCTGGCTGCACTGTCCCACTGAGGACATGTCCCCTGCCTTGCCGCCTTCTCTGGTGCCAGGAATCAGCTCTCCTCTTCTGCAGGTTGAGAGGTGGTATCAGCTGCCTTCTGTTTCCACCCTGGGGCATTTATAATGCCCCACGCATTTCCGTAAGCCCTATCCTCACTCTCCTCATGACAATAGTTCCATGGTGCAGGTCACAAATAGCTCCAGTTTAAAGAAGAACATTAAGTCTGAAAGAGATGAAGGGACATTCATAGGTCACAGAGCCAGTAGGAGCAGATCTGCATACCTAGATCTAACCTAAGGCCAAAGGTCCCCTCTGGCTAGATATATACAGGTCTTAGCTCCAAGCTTGAGATGTAACTAACTCTCTCTCTCTCTCTCTCTCTCTCTCTCTCTCTCTCTCACACACACACACACACACACACACACACACACACACACACACAGGAAAAACTATCTAGAAGAGTGACCAGTGGGCCCAAGAGCAGAATCCCATTTCGGAACTCCACATCCACAGATGGGCACTTAGAGTTTGGCTCTGCAGTGTGGCAGTGGTTCACGGAGAGTTCAAACCCCAGCACAGACACATGTGGGTGAGTAAGTGGTACAGTCTTTGGTTCTTCTAAGTGCCTGGTACAAGCTTGCAGATGCATGGGGGTGGGAACAAGAGCCTCGAGTGGATCTCACTCTTGGAAAGAGCCTATAAATATGTATGCTGGGTGTCATGAATCATTTAGGGCTGGATTGGTTGCTTTCTTTTGGTTGGTGTTTTTTTTTTTTCCATTTTTTTAAGGGATGGTTCGACTGACTCAGAGACGTTGGCAAGCACCCCCGAGACCAGAGTAGAACCAAACTCTTCACAGAAATTGGAAGGAAACAAGATATTTACTGCCTAACTTCGTTCTCAAACTTTTTTCTAAGTTTAAAAAGGCATCAGAGAGGAGAGAAAACTAGTCACAGATGATCTTTATTCAGAGTGATAAAGATTATGGAAATTGTGCAGATTTGAGAATTTGTTTTCACCACTTACTACAACTGTGATTTTGAGTAAGTCATCTCACCTCTTTGAACCTCCGTCTCCAAGTCAGCAAAATGGGGTAAGCACTCAAGGAGGTGTATGTATAGAAAGAACCAGTTTTGGACCTAAACTGTCTGTTCATAACTATTGGTCTCCCTCCTTCTTCTTCTCATATTGCTCCAGATCACAACCAAATCTGAGTGCCTTCCACACTTCAAACCAGGTTAGCAATTTACACTTGGTAAGTGTTGCATCTGTGGTTGTATAGGAAGCTCCTGCTAGCATGTGTATCAGTCAAGTTATGCTGTGGTAACAAAACTCAACCTTTTGTTATTATATCATATAGCTTCTTTTACCTGCCCCATACTGAGTATCTGCCTACATGTACTTTATCACCCTTCTCCACTCTATCCAGATGCTTACCCTAGAAGCTGCCACCATAGAAGAATGTTACCTCTCTCCTGATGGTTCATGGATGGGCATCTCATCCAATCAGAGTCCTTCTGTAAGATTTGGAGGTCTGGAACTTAGGAAGAGACTCCTTCTGTATTCAGGACTATCAAGATGTAAAGCTTGGTATCTGTGTCTTCTTTTGCATGGGCCAGAGAAAAGGAGAAAGCCAGTCCGGGTAGAGAGATTGGAAATGAACCAGCCATTCAGAGATTAGATGGAATGAAGAGAAGAGACCATCATAAGAACTTTCAAAAGACGCTGGTTTTGCCTGGGAATAGGCCGAGTCATGTTGCATCTTGGGTCCCATGTTTGTCACCCCAGGATGTCACTTTTCTAATTTGGTTTCTTTCACTTGCAACAAAAAGTCAATACCTGGGTAGCAAATTATCCCCTATGAACTTTTTGAAATTTGAAATAATTTTGGATTACTGCCAACACATATTGTGTGTGTGGCACCGGGTGTTTAACCCAGGGATGTTCTACCCCTGAGCTATACCCTGAGCCCAATTTTTTGTTTGCTTTTATTTTGAGACAGGGTCTCATTAAATTGTCCAGGCTGTCCTTGAACTCGCCATCCTCCTGCCTCAGCCTCCCAAGTTGCTAAGATTACAGGTGTGCACCACTGTACCCAGCTCAACTCATTTTTATTCCATATCATATCTGCTTTGACTTTGTCCATTTATAAAATGAAAAGAATGATTTTCTGAACCAACCCTTTTTTAAGAGGATATGTTAAAATCATCTACTCTGGTGCCCTGCACACAGTAGGTACTCAACTGGAGTTGTGCAATAATCATCTCCAAGTTCGGCATCAGAAAAAGGGCTGCTGGCCTATCTTCCTGGTCTCTCTCCTGAGGGAACAGTTTCCTCCTCCCTCCTCATTGCAGGATGTGCATTTGGGATGAGATCATTTGGGTGGGGACATGGGGAGTCATTTGGGGGAGTGTGGGGGAGTGGAAATGGTTTGGAATCAGGGAGCAGAATCTCCTTTAAAGCAAGTGATCTCACTCAATGGACCAAAGAGAATTTCTAACAAGATCAACCCTTGACCTTGACTCCCACCCAAAGCCATGACTATAGTGACCTCTCAAACCATCCCATCTGATGTTCTGGAAAGAAAATGGGCCACTAGGGAGGCTTGCTAGCCCATGAACTTGGCCCCAACAGCCATCCTTCCCTGTATCCCCACCTAAGCCCCTCAGGGCCTTTCCACCCTACCCTTCCTCCCTCTGCATCAAGCATGCAAGGCCTGAGGATTCCCACTTCCCTGGACTGTGGAAGAGGGAATTGTTTCTAATCACACATCAAATAATGTGAACCATATACTTGAGCATAATATTTTAAAATCTAATTATGGACTGTTATTGACCTGCTGTCTGATCCCAGGTCTTAGAATCAATAGAAATACTTCATTTTCTCTACCGTCTGGGAAGCACTCATATTAAGACTTCTTTATCCCCACGGCCAATACTGATTCCTTCTGTAAACAATCCCTTACCCTTGAGCAGAAGCAGCACAAGTGATACAGTACCTTCACCTCCAGAATGATCTGGCAGTGGGCATACTCTCAGGCACATACACAGAAGGCACTAAAAATACTCGTGGAATGAATAAAATGGATGCTATTTAGTAGCTACAATGTTAGCTAGAAATGTTCTGAGATAGATAACCCAGTTTTCAAATTATCATTCTTGTTTTTCAGATGGAAGAAGAGAGGATCAGAGAGCTTGAATGGCTTGTCCACACTCACCTGGCCAGTCCATGGCAGAACTGGAACTCAAACCTAGGTCTTGATGTACTCAAAAAATCTCAGTTGGTCACTTCCCCTTGATGCTTTGGGCACTTGGGTAATAAAGTCAAGTAACATTCAGGACATGCTGTCAGTGAGTTTATAGTCTAAAACAAGAGCCAAAATAATGATGATAGCATGCTAATTAACACTTATGAGGGATTTTCAGGCATATAACTAATGAGTACATATTCTCATTTAATCTCCCCATGAATGGTATGAAACACGTATGGTACCTTCATCTGCCAAATGGTGAAACCAAGGCACAGAGGGGCTAAGTCACTTTCCCAATATCACAGTGCAGGACAGTGCAGAGCTGGGTTTTGGAGACAGACTTCAGAGCCTGCACGTCTATACCATCACCTTATGTTTACAGGGCACATAGTCACACACAGGGTGTCAGAGGATTTGACAAAACCAAATGAAATAGACCCATTGAGCCCCGTTAGCCTGCGATTTCACTTGGTAGAAAGATGGTAGACACACAGGTGGTCGCTCATGGAGGGCAATCCCCGGAGGCTGTAGAGCTTCAGCTGAGTTTGGAAAGATGAAAAGGCAAAGACAGATTTGGAAAGGGTGATGTGGGAACAAACCATGGAAGAGCACAGTCACTCGGGCATGAAGGATCATCACACAATATGCTGGCTGGGCTTTGGTTGTTTATCCAAGAATGGTGGAAAAAACCGCTAAGGTGACATAGAGAGGCCAGAACCTGAAGGGGCTTTGGGTAAACCGAGTCTGAACTTGTCATCTGGGAGCTACAGGCTTTTCTCATTCCTTGCCCAATTCTCTTCTTGGTGCTACATATGCATGGACTTACTCAGGCTCTTTAGTACCTTCTGCTTCTTCTTTCCTCTCTAGATCACCAGGGAAAACATGTAACACATAGAAAGTGCTTAACAAACTTCTAAGTTTGTGGCAACGAACATATTTGATTGTCAGAGAAATTTACAGAGAATTAAGTTTATTTCAAACGGGTTGTAAGATATTCTCTTCTCTTCCATTCTTTGGGGGAGGAAACTGTTTTGATTTTTTTTTTTCATTAATTACTAAGATCCTTTTCAAGTTTTAGCCGCAGCATCCTAAAATCAAAGGTTATATTGTCGTGAGAGCTTTTTCAAATTCAGGCTCAACGGATCTGTGTTCCGTATTTGTTATGTATGAGACATTTTTATTTAACTAGGCTTCCTGAATCTTCAACATAACCTTGAAAAGGAGATTCTATTGTCCCCATCTCATGGACAATGAACAGAAGGCCCATACATTAATACACTTGCTCATGAATGGCAGAGCCAGGATTTGAAGTTCCTTCTCTGCTGCAGGCTCTTTCCTCTACAAAGAAGCCTCTGGAATCTATTGTGGAGGTGGTGGTAGAACTGACACAATAGCAAGCATTGCTTACCTCACTGCAGGCCAAATACTGCCCTAAGCTCTTCAAGGAATGACTTCATTTCCTTTTCAGCCTATTTCTGAACCAAGGCTGTTGACTATCACCACTTTTCTGATGGGGAAGGGAGGCTAACAAGGGTCAAATGACCTGTTGGGATGACATAGCATAGTCACAGCAGGATTTTAAACTAGAGCTAGTGGCCTCTGAAATAGAGGTTGGGGCCTGCCACATCCGTCTCACCCTTCCTCCACCAGGAAGAACAAAGAAACCTTCCTTCCCTTGGAGCACCAGAGGAGGATTTCAGCATCCTGCGTCACCATGACAACTAGCCCTAGCTGCTCTCCTCGCGAGGAGGGGAAAAGCAAAAGTCAAATAGATGTTCCTCTGCCACATTCTGTGGGCAAACACGGGGACCAGCACGTTCGAGTGTCGGTGTCCTCACTTAAATAGGACAAATCGCTCCTGGAATTGGGGCCAGGAGGCGGGACAGGTTCCTAAATAGGTAGGGTTAATGGTGCTCTTGGAGAGCCTTTGGGTCACTTTGAAAATTAATCCTTTTTCCTCCAGAACCTGGGCTTACAAATGAGCAGATTAGAAATCAAAAAGGAGGAACAAACGGGAGTTGCTGGCAGGGTTTCAGTGCGTCATCTCATCCTTTTAGGCTGACGTCACCCTGTCTGCCTCTACTGTCCACCTTTTGGCAAGGTCAAGTACCAAAGGAATGTAGACTCCAAGAAGTCAGGGGCATGGTAAGCCATTCACCCCTGTGCCCAGTCCTCAGCCCAGTGCCCGGCTCCCAGAGGGGTGCTTACTAGTTACCGGTCAACTGACCCATGACGGCTAAAGCAAGCAGCGATGTGGCTGGGGCCCAATGCTCTAGTTCCCAATATTGGATAATTCACAGCAGAGTCTTTTGATCTCTCTAGGAGGTGACATTAAACTGAGATTCGGATGACATGAAGTGGCATGTCGCATGAATGTGGAGAAAGATCATTCTAGACAAAGGTAATGTCAAGTTCTGGGGAGTGGAGGTGCTTGGCACTTTTGAGGAACACCAGAGGCCTCTGTGACTAGCGGGAAGTCAGGACAGAATGAGGGGAGATGGGCTCAGAGAGACAGGAAGCGCCAGCTCCTGTCAGGAAGGGATGGAACTGAATTTTCCTTCCAAGGGGTTTGTGAAGTCATTGGAGAATTTTAAGGAAAAAAGATGGGGGGGAGGGATGTGTCTCTCTGTGTTCTCGGTGCTTGGCATGTAACAGGTGCTTGGAAATTGGATGAATGAGCTAAGATAATGCATATAAAGTGCTTTTTAAACAATGAAGTATTTCAGAAATGACAGTCATTGTCATTCGGAGGAGGACAAGACACTGCCCCCAATGCCATTCTTTTAGATCACAAAGCTATTACAGACTTCTGGGTAATGAGGGAGGAACTCTAGAGGCATCTGATTTTTTTTTTTTAACAGTACCTCATTTCTGTTAAAATTATTTCAAACGACACCAAGATGCATGATCGCAATAGCACTGGACAAATTTCAGAAGAAATTTCCATGAAAAATTCTCTCTTCTGGTCAACCCGAGGCAGAACAGCAGGACCCAGAAGGGAAGTGAGCATTGGATTTTACAGTCCCTGCTATCCGCATCCTCTGGGGCTCTGGAGAGGTCACGGCTTCACCTTTGACCCCCACCCCTGTCCCCTTGCTTGTCTATTGCAGTCACTTAGAGACAGGGATGGCCAGAGGTGGGACATGGTGGATCGGGCAAGGGGAAGGGTGGGCAGGGGGAACGCACTGCAACCTGGGATGGAGGTTGTGAGAAGGATTGTGGGAGGAAAGGGCTGGGGTGCACCTTGGGGGAGAGCACAGGCTTTGCATGAATGAGGTCCTGGGCTTATCCCCAACGCTGCAGTGAGAGCCACCAAAAAGAGCAGGAGAAAGAGGGAGCAGGATAAATAAAAATAAACATATTATTTATTATGTTATAAATAATATAACAGTAGGCACAGCGCACTCTGGGGAATGCTCCTGACTCGAGAAAGAGGCCCTATGTTAAATAAATAACCCATGAAAAAATTCCCACTGTACTGTCAGTGTGACAAAGATCTCTGCTCTTCCCACGCTCCGTCGATAGCCACCAACTTTAGAAATGTGCCAGCTGGAAATGCAACAGGATCCCCGGAGGAAATGACAGTCATGATCAGGGACACCAGGAAAATCCACCAACCCTTCCATCAGCCAATGTTGTCTGTCTAAACCAAGAGGAACCAAGACCAGACCACCTGGGATATAGGAAACAACTTCGAATCATAAATGAAATGGAACATTATATTCAAAATGCAGAGAAAGTGCACACATTTTTAAAAAAGATTTGCTATGAGAAGGAGAAGAAAATTCTAAAGCACATCTGGTATGCTGCTGATAAGATTCAAGGAAACATGAACTTATAGGGATGTGGTTAAATAATTGAGTTACTTCCATATGGTTAGAATATTATACAGTCATTAAAACAGCTTTCAGAGAATAAATAATGACACGGAGAAATGTTTACAACAGGATGCTGTATTTTAAAAGTGGGGATTTTAAAATGATGTATGCCAGAGAATCTCAATCTGTGCATGACTGTTCATAGCAGCTTTATTCTTAATAGCAAAAAAAAAAAAAAAAAAAGAAAGAAAAGAAAACAATCCACATTTCCTTGAACAGATGAATGGTGATACATATTCTGGTCCACTCAGACTGATGCACACAGCAGCCCAGGGGATCTCAAGACAATATGTTTAGCAAAACAAGTCAATCTTATAAGGTTACATATGATACAATCCCATTCCTATATGCTATTCTTTGTAAAGTTACATATTGACAAATAATAGTTCTATATATACTGAAGGGGGTACAAAGAGGTGCTAGGAATTTAAATACAACGTTGGATGATTAAGTCAAGATAATTAACAAATCCATCACCTTAAATATTTAACATGTTTTTGTAAAGAGAACATTTGAAATTCACTCAGTGATTCTGAGTTAAAAAATCAAACTAAAAAAATCAAACTTGTTTCTTCTCTCTGTGCCTCTCCACCTTCCACCAAATGGCAAACTACACAGAAGAAACAGATCGGTAGCTGCAGAGGTATCAGATGGGGCTGAATGTGTCCAAAAGAGCCGGGAGCCAGCAGCTTGTCACAAGAGGGAGCTCTTTTGGGTCATGGGTCTGGCTTCTAATTGTGGTACTTGTTTCCTGAAAGTTGCATTAAGTCGTATAAAACCGCTTAGAGCCTCAAGCATGCATGCACACACGCATGCACGCACAAATGAGCACGTGTTAAATAGCAGTGAAAACTGAGGAAGATCTGTGACCCAGAAAACAGTTTTTTACTAATGTCGATTTTTCTGGTTTTCATATTGTGTGATAGTTATATGATATAGCATCAGTGACAACCCTACAAGGGATTTTCTTCTAGTTTGCAACTCCCTGGGAGTCTGATAATTATTTCAAGATCAATGTTAAGGAAAACAGCATATACCCAAAATATCACAATTTCATTTAGGAAAAATAAAAGAAACTTAGATTTTGACTCAAAGAGAATTCTCCATTATATTAACAATGATGGTTATTTTCCCCCAGTTAATGGGTAATGGTCTTTTTTATATTCATCTATGTATTTTTCTGTATTTCCTAATTTTTCTGCATTAAAT